>NC_089492.1:265967589-268705089 GCF_036850765.1 Saccopteryx bilineata | reverse complement strand
CGGGAATTGAACCCGGGACTTCTGCACGCCAGGCCGACGCTCTACCACTGAGCCAACCGGCCAGGGCCCACTACTTCATTTTTACGTTTTTCCTCTTTAAAGATGGCTTCAACCTTTTTCTTCACTTTTTTTTTTTTTAGAGACAGAGAGAGAGAGAAAGAGAGAGAGATAGGGATAGACAGACAGGAACGGAGAGATGAGAAGCATCAATCATCAGTTTTTCGTTGTGACACCTTAGTTGTTCATTGATTGCTTTCTCATATGTGCCTTGACCATGGGGCCACAGCAGACCGAGTAACCCCTTGCTCGAGCCAGCGAACTTGGGTCCAAATTGGTGAGCTTTGCTCAATCCAGATGAGCCCGCGCTCAAGCTGGCAACCTCGGGGTCTTGAACCTGGGTCCTCTGCATCCCAGTCCGACGCTCTATCCACTGCACCCCCACCCGGTCAGGCCTCATTTCTCTCTTGAAATACTGCTTTTCTGCCATTTGCCTCCATTCTGTTCTTCTGGAACGCCTATTAAATAAACATCAGAACTGCTCAATCTATCTTCCACTCTTAAGAATAGTGTACCAATCACTTAGTTGAGGAAAAAGGACCTAGTTACTTCTGAAGCTTCTGTGCACCCTCCACGATCCCAGCCCACTTCCTCTTCCTCCACAGTAACCACTATCCCCAACTTTTGTCTTCTTCCAGTTTTATACTATTTGTATCTTTAAACAGCATGTTGTAAATATTCTTCTGTATCTAACCTGTGCAAGTACTTATATGTGTACATGTGCAAATTTCTTTGTACATACCTAGGAGTAGAATTTCTGGATCAATGGGGATTGGCATTTTGAACTTTAGTGGGTAATGCCAAACTATTTTATACAATTTTATTAATATTGTCATTATTTAAAATTTTGCCAATTTGGTAGGTATGAATGGTCTTTTTTTTATAGGTTTTATTTATTGATTTTATAGAGTGGGGTGGGGTGAGAAGTATTGATTCAGAGTTGCTTCACTTTAGTTGTTTATCGCTTGCTTGTCATATGTGCCTTGACCAGGCAAGCCCAGGGTTTTGAACTGGCAACCTCAGCGTCCCAGGTTGACACTCTATCTACTGCGCCACCATAGGACAGGCAGCATGAATAGTTTCTCACTGCAGCTTTTTTTTAATTCATTTTAGAGAGGTGGGGGGAGAGGGTGAGAGAGACTGAGAGAAAGAGAGAAGGGTGTGGGGAGGAGCAGGAAGCATCAACTCCCATATATACCTTGACCAGGCAAGCCCAGGGTTTCAAACCAGTGACCTCAGCATTCCAGGTTGATGCTTTTTCTACTGTGCCACCACAGGCCAGGCCCTTACTGCAATTTTAATTTCTATTTTTTTGAATAATAAATAACCAAGGAGATTAAGCATCTTTCCATTGTATTGATCATTTGGTTCTTTTCTCTATTGGAATGACTTATTTTTTGACAGTTGATTTTGCAGGTTTTGACATACAATAACAGATATTAATCCTTTGCCAGTTACATGTGTTATAAATCTTGTCTTTTTATTTTTGTAGTTTGGCCTTCACAATTAACTCTTTAATCCACTTGGAGTGGAGGGACCATTTTTCCCCCATATAGATATAACCAATTATCTCTGCAGCATTTTTTCTTAAAAAGCTTATTCTTTCTTTGTTAATATGCAATGCCATATCTGTCATATATCAATTTTCAATATTTGTGAGGATCTATTTCTGAATTTTCTATTCTGTTTCAGTGGTTAATTCTTTCTTTTCTTTTTTTTTTTCAGAGACAGTGAGAGAGTCAGAGAGAGGGACAGATAGGGACAGACAGACAGGAACAGAGAGAGATGAGAAGCATCAATCACCAGTTTTCCGTTGTGACACCTTAGTTGTTCATCGATTGCTTTCTCATATGTGCCTTGACCGTGGGCCTTCAGTAGACCTAGTAACCCCTTGCTCAAGCCAGCAACCTTGGGTCCAACCTGGTGAGCTTTTGCTCAAACCAGATGAGCCCGCACTCAAGTTGGTGACCTCGGGGTCTTAACCTGGGTCCTCTGCATCACAGTTCAATGCTCTATCCACTGCGCCACTGCCTGGTCAGGCTCAGTGGTTAATTCTTGATCCCCATGCTATACAAATGACAAAAGATTTAGTATCCAGAATACGCCTGACCAGGCAGTGGTGCAGTGAAAAGAGTATCGGCCTGGGACTTGAAACACAGGGTCAAGACCCCAATGTCACCAGCTTAAGCACACGCTCATCCAGCTTGAGCGCAGGGTCGCTGGCTTGAGCGTGGATAGACATGACCCCATGGTTGCTGGCTTGAGCCAAAAGATCACTGGCTTGAACCCAAAGTTACTGGCTTAAGCAAGGGGTCTCTGGCTTGGTTGGAGCCTCCTGGTCAAGGCACATATGAGAGAGCAATCAATGAACAACTAAAATGCCATAACTATGAGTTGATGCTTCTCATCTCTCTCCCTTCCTGTCTGTCCCTTTCTCTCTCTCTCTCTCTCCTTCACTTAAAAAAAAAAAGATTTAGTATCCAGAATACATAAGTTAACTCCTAAAAACAATGAGAAAAATGGGCCAAAACAGTTCCATAGACACTTGACAAAAGAGGAAACACACATGACCAACAAAAACATGAAAATAAACTTTTTAGGTATTTTATCCCTACACTTGAATGGTAGCGGAGGTGAATACAGACTTTTAGGTTGGGAATATTTTTCCTTCAGAATTCTCAAGGCTTTGCTTCATTGCCTTTTGGTTTTCAGTGTTCCTTTTGAGAAATGTAAAACTGTTTTGATTTTGTAGGTGACTCCTTTTTATTATTCAAATATTGAATCTCCCAGCCTACTATTCTAGTTTTCTTCTTCTTCTTCTTATTTTTTAATTTTTTCTTTTATTAATTTTTAGAGAGGAGAGAGAGTGAGAGAGAGAGAGAATAGGGGGGGAGGAGCAGGAAGCATCAACTCCCATATGTGCCTTGACCAGGCAAGCCCAGGGTTTTGAACTGGCGACCTCAGCATTCCAGGTCGACGCTTTATCCACTGCGCCACCACAGGTCAGGCAAGTTTTCTTATTATTTTTTTCTTTTATTTTTCCCCAATGTGGTCTATGAGGCCAGAAAAGCCAAAGTTCAAGTACATGATTCAATGAACTCCCTCAAGGTGCAAGTAGTCTTCAATATACTACTTTACTTATCATTATTATAGATCCTAAGATGCATATTTTTAAACATTTACTATCTCTTTAAGTCTAGATGAATCTTTTAAACAATGGCATACTATAGATTGACTATAACATCTCTTTGTATTTCCACTTTCACTTGCTTTCTGGCCACTAAGTATATATTCTTGACTAATTTGTTAACTGACTAATCTGTAGCACTTAGGAAGTTTAAAAAAGATTTTATCCAGTATTTTTAGTTGTTTTCAGTAGGAAGCTGTTTTCAGGCTGGTCAGTACTTAGTCCACCAGACTGCTGGAAACAAAAATCCTTATCAACGTCTCAAACATTTTTACAGTTTTTTGTTCATTTCTCTGCAGTGCATCCTGGGTGAAATTATTGGAATCCCCTCTCAAATTTCTAACTTTCTCCTCAGTTGTGTTCCGTCTCGAGCTGCTCTCATCTGTCGCAGGCTGGCTTGTGGGTCTTTTACTTCACTGTTTTCACTTTAATGACTCATATTTATGAGATTTTGAAATTATTATTTTTTTAATGTTACAAATATGAATAAAACTGACAAAGACAAGTAGTAAAAGTTGTAAAAGTTGTTGAGGTGAAAAACAAGTGACAGTTTTCTTTCGCAGTTCTTTTATTAATACTTGCTGAGGCTGGAAGGAGAAAGGGAGGCTGAACTGTTCATCATTCTTCTACCCTACCCTGTGAGCTCTTCAAGGCCAAGGTCTTTGTTACGGTTACATTTATATCTCCAGAAAATAGGAGAGTATATAGGCATTTACTATTCAGTATATATTTAACTAATTAATTTACTTATTTTAGAGATGGAGAGAGAGAGAGAGAGAGAGAGGAGAGAGAAGAGAGGAGGAGAAGGAAGCATCAACTCCCATATGTGCCTCGACCAGGCAAGCCTTTCAAACCAGTGACCTCAGCATTTCAGGTCAACACTTTATCCACTGCACCACCACAGGTCAGGCCCTATTCAATGTATTTTGGATGGATGAATTAAAAGGAGAACAGGTATAAATTTTTTAGTGGTTAATAGGTAGAGCCAACCTGACCAGGCAGTAGCGCAGTGGATAGAGCATCGACCTGGGATGCTGAGGACCCAGGCTCGGAAACTTGAGGTTACTAGCTTGAGCACGGGGTAATACACATAACTGCATGGTTGCTGGCTTGAAGCCGAAGGTTGCTGACTTGAGCCCAAGGTTGCTGGCTTGAGCAAGGGGTCACTGGTTCAGCTGCCGCATCTCAGTCAAGGCACATGTGAGAAAGTAATCAATGAACAACTAAAGTGCTGCAACTACAAGTTGATGCTTCTCATCTCTCTCCCTTCCTGTCTGTCCCTCTCTCTCTAAAAAAAAAAAAAAGGTAGATTTAAACAGCTTCTAATCCAAATTTAAGAGAAACTAGTCTCCAAAGGCCTATAATTAGCTAGGAGCATCAGAGCCACAAAGAGGGGGGATAATCAAGCACTTACTTGCTGAGCTGGTAGTCAGTGCCTTTGATGAACCTGAGCTTCTCCAAGGGTACACCAATGCTCTCCAGCATTGCCTTGATCACATTCTCATAGTAGCTGGTTCGGAGTTCTAGAAGTTCCCATGGGGCTTTCATGTTATCCAGGTATGCGTGAAGGTCCGCAAACAGTATCGTTACCTGGACATAAGAGAGAAAGCACCACCAAAATGTTAACCTGTCCAACTACCGCCAAGGCCCCTCCCTGCCCTGCCTTGTTAAGTCTGTCTTTTGGCCATTCCCCAAGGGCAACTGCTTGATTTAAAGCATTACTTCTTACCTCACATCCTGCTTTGAGGAAGTCTGCGATCTTAGACATAGGCACGAAATAAGCCACGTGGGGCTTGCCCGTGGTTGCCGTTCCCCAGTAAACTCTAAGTTCCCGCTCTTTCAGTATCTCCTTCAGCTTCTCTTCCCCCAGAACCTCCTGTTGTGAAAGCAGAAGAGCTGGTTTAATGCCGGTGCCCCACCTTGCTCATCTTTTACCCTGTGACAAGGAAAATAAAGGTATGTGTCACTGGGGCTCCAGACTCAGAGCCAGCTGGGGGACCCAGCCATGCTCTCGGTGCAGAGTGAGAGCAAATCCAAGCTGGCATCGTTGCTAGTACCACTCTAGTGAAATGAGACTAATTTTAGAAAAATGGGCATGTCCCTATCTTCCCATCCAACCACTTCTTTTTTTTGTGACAGAGACAGAGAGAGGGATAGACAGGAAGAGAGAGAGAGATGAGAAGAATCAATTCTTCGTTGCGGCACCTTAGTTGTTCACTGATTGCTTTCTCTTATGTGCCTTGACCAGGGGGCTCAAGCTGGTGAGCCTTGTTCAAACCAGATGAGTCCACGCTCAAGCTGGCGACCTCAGGGTTCCTAATCTTCTATTTAAGTTTGAACACCATACAGCATCACGCCATTGAAAATGCTCTTGCTAAGATCACAGATGGCCTCCACGTTGCTAAATTCAATGAATACTTTTAAATTCTTCCTCCCTCCCTGAAACACTCTCCTCTTTTGGTCTTTCCTATTTCATTTCTCTTAGTTTTCCTCGTACTTCTCTAGCTGTGGGGTCTGACATTTTTTTTCATGTTTTTCTTCTCCCTAGTCGTTAAGTACTGTATTAGCAATCCTGCAGACCTCCCGCTTTTCACTCTACATTCTCCTGGAACCCCTTCAGTGGCTTCAGTTACTACTTATGAGCTAGTAACTTCCAAATTCCTGCTCACATCCATCTACAGAACCGTGTATTTGTTACTAATCCAGTTAATTCAAACTCATCATGTTCAAAATTAAACACATGCTCTTACTTCCCATCTCTTTCATTTAGGGTTTCATCCCTAGCTCAGTAAATGGTACCGTTATGCAACTTGATGATTTTGCATAAGTTACTCTTAAAACCTCCTGCTTCTCTCCACCTCTAGGCCATTAGATTACACCAAGATTACTGTAGCAGCTTCCTAACAGATTTCCCATACCTACTCTTGCCCTTTGCAAGCCATGCTCCAAAAGATAGCCAGAGAGATCTATAAAATCCCAATTTATTTTTTTTTTATTTTTTGTGACAGGGACAGAGAGGGAGAGAGGGACAGATAGGGACAGACAGGAAGGGAGAGAGATGAGAAGCATCAATTTTTCATTGCGGCGCCTTAGCTGTTCATTGATTGCTTTCTCATATGTGCATTACGGGGGAGGGGAGCTACAGTAGAGCAAGTGATCCCCGCTCAAGCCAGCGACCTTGGGCTCAAGCTGGTGAGCCTTGCTCAAACCAGATGAGCCCGCGCTCAAGCTGGTGACTTTGGGGTCTCGAACCTGGGTCCTCCACGCCCCCATCTGACACTCTGTCCACTGCACTGCCTGGTCATGCTAAAATCCCAAATTTGATGAATTCATTCACCTGTTTAAATTCTTTATTGGAAAAATCCTAATAAGCTAGTATGTTGCAGATAAAAAGAGATTTTAGGTCCTGGCTGGTTGGCTCAGTGGCAGAGCATTGGCCTGGCATGTGGAAGTCCCAGGTTCGATTCCTAGTCAGGGCATATAGGAGAAGTGCCCATCTGCTTCTCGACCCTTCCCCCTCTCCTTCCTCTCTGTCTCCCTCTTCCCCTCCCACAGCCAAGGCTCCATTGGAGCAAAGTTGGCCTGGGTGCTGAGGATGGCTCCATGGCCTTCTCCTCAGGCTCTAGAATGGCTCCTGCCACAATGGAGCAATGCTCCAGATGGGCAAAGCATTGTCCCCTGGTGGGCATGCCGGGTGGATCCAGGTCGGGCGCACGTGGGAGTCTGATTGCCTCCCTGCTTCTAACTTCAGAAAAAAAAAAAAAAAAAGAGAGAGATTTTAATGTTTCTTTTATTTTTAATGTTTATTTTATTGATTTTAGAGAGAGGAAAGGAGAGAGACAGGAATGTCAATCGGTTCCTGCATGTTTCCTAACCAGGGATCAAACTGGCAACCTCTGTGCTTTGGGATGATGCTCTAACCAACCAAGCTATCTGTCTAGGTCCAGTTTTTTTTGTTTGTTTTGTTTTTTCATTTTTCTGAAGCTGGAAACAGGGAGAGACAGTCAGACGGACTCCCGCATGCGCCCGACCGGGATCCACCCCGCACGCCCACCATGGGGCGACGATCTGCCCACCAGGGGGCGATGCTCTGCCCATCCTGGGCGTCGCCATGTTGCGACCAGAGCCACTCTAGCGCCTGAGGCAGAGGCCACAGAGCCATCCCCAGCGCCCGACCATCTTTGCTCCAATGGAGCCTTGGCTACGGGAGGGGAAGAGAGAGACAGAGAGGAAAGCGCAGTGGAGGGGTGGAGGGCGCTTCTCCTGTGTGCCCTGGCCGGGAATCAAACCCGGGTCCTCCGCACGCTAGGCTGACGCTCTACCGCTGAGCCAACCGGCCAGGGCCCAGGTCCAGTTTTTAATGTTTCTTAAAATGATGGTCGGGGAGGCTGTTGGAAGCCATGACAACAAAACTGTTTGTATTATCGATTAACAGGACTTGTTAAAATTCTGTGTTCCAAGCTGCTTGGAGGTTGATCCTGCATCTTCTGAACCCCTATTTGGACACTTGGGGGGTTCTTACCACCCAAAGAAAGGTTATATCACTTACCCCTTTAAACCTGAGTCAATGCCATTAGCTCTGTATATCCTTTGTTCACAACTAGCACTATTTTTTTGGAAAGGGGCTAGGAAACAAAGGATCTGGCAAGAATCTCTGGTTAGGATCAAGTTATGAGGGGAAATAACCCAAATGTCCATTAACTGAGGAGTGGATAAACAAAATATGGTTCATCCATATAACAGACTATTACTCAGCCATAAAAAAGGAATGAGGTTCTGATAGGTAAAAAAAAACAACAACATGCTCGTCCTGGCTGGATAGCTTGGTTGATTAGAGCATCATCCCAAAGCACAGAGGTTACTAGTTGGATCCCTGACCAGGATAAAGAAATAGATTGATGTTCTTGTCTGTCACTTCCTCTCTCTAAAATCAGTAAAATAAGCATTAAAAAACAAACATGCTAAATGAAAAACATTAGATGCACAGGGCAATTTTGTATGATTCCATTTATATGAACTGTCCAGAATAGGCAAACACATAGAGACAATTAGTGTTTCCCTAGGATTGGGAAGTTATTGCTAAGGGGTACAGGTGTTTTGAGGGAGATGAAAATGTTCTGGAATTAGATAATAGTGATAATTGCATAACCTTGTAAGTAAAATAAAACCCACTGAATTTTACACCTTAAAAGTGTGAATTTTATGGTATGTGAATTATATCTCAAAAAAAAAAAAAGGCAGAGAGGAAAGCTGTGGCCTAATCACTGCTCTTAGAATAAAACCCCAGTTGTTTTTCTGTTTTGTTTTTTTAGAGAAACAGGGAGAGAAAGACAGGAACATCAAGCTGCTCTTGTGTGTGTCCTGACTGGGGAATCGAATTGGCAACCTTTGCACTCTGAGATGATGCTCTAACCAACTGGGCTATCCAGCCAGGGCTTAATTTTTTTTAATTGATTGATTGATTTTTTAGAGAGACAGTGAAAGGGAGAGCGGGGAGGAAGGGAAGCATTCATTTGTTGTTCCACTCAGTCGTGTATTCATTGGTAAAACCCCAATTTTAAACAACCTACAAGGCCCTCATGACCGGTCCCTGCTTCCTCTCCTAAACAAACAAGTAAAATGTATAGTATATCAGATGGTGTTAAGTTCTATGAAGAAACAACTACAGCAGCAAAAAAAGGCAGAGCAAGCAATCAGACAGTTGTGGTGGCAGGGGATTTATGTAAAGTGGTTCAGGAAAGGCCTTCCTGATGAAGGTGACTATAGTCACAGGCTTGAAAGAGGCAAGGGAATGAGCAATACAAATAATTATTTTAAGTGCTTGATCTGTACTTGACTCACTCTACTCCAGCCAAATTAGGCTTCTCTTTGAACCAGTGTTCTTTCTCTCCTCTGGGTCTTGATCTGGGTTTCTTCTACTTGAAATGTCCCACCCCACCCCACCACCCTTCTTCCTCTGGTTAACTTCCACCCCTGCTGTTCCTGGAAAGAGCAGGAACCTATGTGGAGTGAAGAGAGATGTGAATCCTTCAGGATACAGTTTAAGAGTTTGCTTCCTCAGTCTTCCCTTTCACTCGCCCCAGCCCCCAATTTCCTTTCAAAGTCCCATGTATAGCAACTTCCAGTACTTCCTTCAACTGTAATTAAGTGTTTAAATCATAAGTCATTCTTAACGTCTGATTCCCTCCAAACAGCTCTGGAAGGGCAAGGCCTTGACGTATCCCCAGAGTCTAGCATCGCGCCCGGCACATAATAGGGTAGTTGGGTGGGGGTCCTGGATTCAAAGTCTAGTTCAACACAGGTAGGTGCATACAGGAGGTAAGCCCAATGTGACTTCTGTGGTACCCAGAAAACTGACTGACTGACCGACCAGCAGCGAGGACTGCAGGCTCACAGCTCCCTGGGCCCGGCCCCATACACTTAGGATCCCGCAGTGGCGCTCAGGATCTCTGAAACTCGGGTCCCAGTCCCCAACAATGCGTTTCCAACTCCAAGGCCCGACCTGCAGGTTCCGGGTGACAAGGTGCAGCTTTTCTTCTGGGCTTGGAGCATCCCCCATGGTTCTGTCGCCCCCGTACCCTTGCTCAGACTGGCACCCGCGCCCTTTCCTCGGTCGCCGCCGCCGCCGCCGCCGGGTGCTGGGAAGCGTGCTGGGAAACGTACTGTGGGTACAATTCGGTTGCATCAGCTGAGCTCGTCGCTCGGCCTGCTCGGCCTGGACCCTTCGCTAGAAAGCAGTCGGAAGTCAGGAGCAGCAGAAAGTCGAGCTGATCGATGAGACGAGAAGAGGTGGAGCTAGTAGTTGGGGTAGGCGGCACGGAGGGCGGGGTTGCAGCGCCTGCACGAGGCTCCACCCTGAGAGGCGGGGCGTTTCCCTGCCAATCACTGCCTGTCTGCCCTCCCCCCTGGCGCTGCCCGGGCTGCCTCGGGGTGGGGGAGGTCGGGGAGAGGGGCGATAAAATGGCGCAGGGGGCGGAGTGAGGCGAGGTCTTTTGCCCAGCTTTCGGTCCCGCTTCCGGAGGTGAAGAGCGGGAGGGGCTAGGGGGTTGGCATTTCCCGGCTGGGAGGAGGATGGGGGCGCCTGTTGCTTCTTCAGGGGACCGAGTACGCCGTCCGTCCCGTTGAGGGGTTGGGAGGTCCTCTCCCTGCTGAGAGAAGGGCTCGTTTTCGTTCCTGAGGTGATGGCGGCGGAAGGGGGGGAGTGTCCCTGCCCCCACCTCCACGTCGGCGGGCTACCGGTGCCCCTCACCCTGCTGAGGAAAAGGGAGGCGGTGTGGCGGCCTGAGAGGCGAGGAGCGACGTCGGCTCTGCCAGCCCCGGAGGGTGGGGAAGGATGGAAGTGTAGGCGGTGGGCGATGCCGCTGTGCTGCTGCCTCCTGCCCCACTGGCGCGAGGGTGTAGCTAGGGAGGAGATGGAGGTCTTCCTGCTGCACCTGGGGGGCGGAGAGGATGACCTGCCTTCGGGAGGCGCAGGGGCGAGTAGCCATCCTCTAGTAGAGGGGTGCGGGCGCTGGCCTGGCGACCCGCCGGTTTTGCCCCTGCTGGGGGAGGGGCGGGAATCGAGCCCATGCTCCTCCCGCCTTCCATCAGGAGGCGGGAATTCTTGGTCTTTCTCGAGGAAGGAGGGGGAAGTGCGAAGGCCCTGCCCCGGGCGATGCTTTGCAAGCGGTTCTGGCATTTCTAAGGGAGGTGGGGAGGTCGAGCGGCAACCCCCGAAGGATGGCTTGGGTCCACCTTTCCTACCGCGCTCAAGGAGTGGAGGGGCCCCACCAGTGCCTTCCTGGGCCCGAGGGAAGGCAGTCGGCACCCAGAGTGGGCCCTGGAAGGGGCCCAGGAAGTGATTGAGTTGCCCACCTGCTGCCCGCGCCTGACCTCCAGTTTCTTGTGGATGTGTTAGAGACTCCAAGCCTTAGCAAACCTAAGTTACTATTTTTTTGAAAATTTTTCTTTTTAAAGAGAAACCTGTTGCTGCAGTTTAGATATTTGGTCTCTCATGCTTATGTGGGAGGAGAGTCCTGGGGCCCTTATCTAGTAAAATATTACTGACAGCAGAGATGTTGAGCTCTGGGTGGTTTTTCTGCCTTACAGCTTTTTCAGTTACCTCAGAGGGAGTTGCACAATACTTACAAATAATTTCAGTTCACTTTGATTTTGTTTCAACGTTCTGCCCCTTTTATGGAGTGGTAAAACCGACTGAGTGCCTTTTGTGTAATGTGCCTCGCATGTATTGCATTTGGGCAAGGTTGGCAATCAAAGGCCAGTAAGGAAGTCCCGACAATTGAAAATAATGCTTGCCCTTGGCCACGTCTGTCGGATCCAGTCTGGTAATGCTCTTGCTTTTAGGGCCTTGATAGAAGGATATGGGATTGTGTCTGGTGCTGCAGTTTTAGCGGCCTGAATAAAAGCTTTGTGCTCTAAGGCAGTAGGTTGCTTAGGAATGATAAAAATAGAAGGGGAACCAGTTTCTGAGGTGGCAACCAGGAGGTTAGAGAACAGCGAGGGCAGGGCTGGCGTGGTAAACTGAAGGTGTGAAGAAGGGGGTGGACAGGTGACAGACATGGAAGGACAGAATAGGGTCACAGGAAGGATGGGGAGCAGAGGAATTAAGAGAGAGATGGGAGATGGGGGAAATAGTCTTCCTTTAAAAAATAAAGAGATCTTCATATTTTTAGTGGAGGTTACAGAGTAAGTGCCAAGAAAGGCAGGTGATGGGAGAATGGCAGACAGAAGTACTAAGGTTGTCTTGTGGAACTTCACTTTAGAACTTCCAATTTTATCTGAGACACACCCCCTCCCCCAGTAAATTCATTAAATATCAACCTTCATTAGTATAGGGTTTTTAGGTATAGAGTGCTGTCATAAACTTGCCCTCATTTCATCCTTATGATAGTTCATGTTTGAGGTTAACAGTGAATAATTCCCATTTTCCAGATTAGTGTTCTTATCTGTATTAAGAGACTTCTAGTGAACTGAAATTTCTGAATTTGTTTAGTTCCTTTGTATAAGATACTTATTAATTTGCAGAATTTGCCTGTTTGGATGTCCATACAGCCTGGTATTTAGTGACAAAATGGTGGAATGCTGGGTTAAACTAGAAGAGATAAGAGCATACTGTATAATTTTAACAATTGAGGACTAGGGGAAGTTGCTTACCAATTTAGCACTCTTTTTTCCTAACATTCCTATGCTTCTCTTAAGATTCTTACGGGATTAAAGAGGTGATGAGATTGGGGTGGAATATTATCTACAGCCACTGCTTATTTAGTTTTTACATTGTGCCTGCAATATGCTAAGTGCTTTATATTCATGATCTCATTTAATTCCTCCAACAACCCCATGAGGCACATATTATGATGCTCCCTATTTTACAGGAGAGGACATTTAAAACTTCAGACTGTAATCATTTTTTTTTTTTTTTTGTATTTTTCTGAAGCTGGAAACGGGGAGAGACAGTCAGACAGACTCCCGCATGCGCCCAACCGGGATCCACCCGCACGCCCACCAGGAGCGACGCTCTGCCCACCAGGGGGCGATGCTCTGCCCCTCCAGGGCATCACTCTGCCGCGACCAGAGCCACTCTAGCGCCTGGGGCAGAAGCCAAGGAGCCATCCCCAGCGCCCGGGCCATCCTTGCTCCAATGGAGCCTTGGCAGCGGGAGGGAGAGAGAGAGACAGAGAGGAAGGAGGGGAGGGGGGTGGAGAAGCAAATGGGCGCTTCCCCTATGTGCCCTGGCCGGGAATCGAACCCGGGTCCCCCGCACGCCAGGCTGACGCTCTACCGCTGAGCCAACCAGCCAGGGCCCAGACTGTAATCATTTAAATGAGAGAAGCATCCACTTATTTCACTAGTTGCATTTAGTTGTGTACTCATTGATTCTTTCTTCTATGTGCCCTGACCAGGGGTGGAACCTGCGACTGCTGGCATGCCAGGTCAACGCTTTATCCACTGAGCTACCTGGCCAGGGTCTTGACCTCTAGTTTTAAAGTGTTTTTATTATTAAATATTTCAAGCATCTAAAAATGATAGGAATGAATACCAACAGTAATGAATACCATTATACCCACCATTCAGCTTTATCTTATGTTGCCATATTTATTTTACGTCTTTTATTTCTTTTTTATGATTGATTTTAGAGAGAGAAGCATTTATTTGTTGTTCCACTTAGTGGGGCATTCAATGGTTGCTTCCCATATGTGCCCAATAGGGAATGGAACCCCCAACCTTGGTGTTTTGGGATGATGCTATAACTGACTGAGCTAACTGGCCAGGGTTTGTGTGTTTGTTTGTTTTTTAAGAAATAAAACATTACAGCCTGACCTGTGGTGGCGCAGTGGATAAAGCGTCAACCTGGAAATGCCGGGGTCGCCGGTTCGAAACCCTGGGCTTGCCTGGTCAGGGCACATATGGGAGTTGATGCTTCCAGCTCCTCCCCCTTCTCTCTCCCGGTCTCTCCTCTCTCTCCCTCTCTGTCTCTCTCTTCTCTCTCCTCTCTAAAAATGAATAAATTAAAAAAAATTTAAAAAAAAAAAAAAAAAAAAAAAAGAAATAAAACATTACAAATAGAATTGAAGCTCGTATGCCCCCTTTCCATTCCTCTTCCCACAACTAGCCAGAGATAGGCACTGTCCTGAATTTGGTATTTCTTATTCCTATGCATGTTTTTAAAATTTAATGATAACTGTATCTATGCATACACAATTTATGGTATTGTTTTTTTTAACAAATAACTTGCAAGAGAAAATGAGGAATCTGTAGATTAAAATGCAAGACATATAGACCAAATGCAACGTATGGATCTTATTTGGATACTGAATTTTTTAAATATTCAAAAAAATGTGACATTTATAACATAATTGGAAATCTGAACTGGCTATCTTATGATAAGGAATTCTTGTTATTTACAGATGAAATGATGTGATGCCTGGGATTTGCTTCCGAATAATCCGGTAAAAGGGGGGGGGGTAGATGGGGTAAGATGAGCTATCTGTTGATGATAGTTGTTGGGGCTGGGTGATGGGTATGTGGGGGTTCATTATGCTATTATATTATTTTCATATATGTTTTAAACTATAAGTATGTTTTAAAATGAGGAACTGAAATTTTGAAGAGAATGATTTGTGCAAGTTCAAAACTATATGTTTTGGGTATTGTTTTGCATGCATTTGTTCCCAGCCCTTTTGGAACGTTCTGTGAGAGAAGCTCAGAAGAGCCAGCTCTGTGGCTCTGGCTATCATATAGCATAGGAATGGATGTTTTCAGTGGTTGTGAAGAACTTGGCCCTATGTGTTCACAGTAAAGTAATGTTGTTTCTCTTCCATTGAGGTTTGGCCACATTGAGAGGTAATTCTCATGTTCTTCCATTCTGCCTGAGAAGTCAAGGGAAATCTGTGCCTACTAAGGTGGTTTAAATTATTTTTGCCGGCCCTGGCCCGTTGGCTCAGCGGTAGAGCATCGGCCTGGTGTGCAGGAGTCCCGGGTTCGATTCCCGACCAGGGCACACAGGAGAAGCGCCCACCTGCTTCTCCACCCTTCCCCTTCTCCTTCCTCTCTGTCTCTCTCTTCCCCTCCCGCAGCCGAGGCTCCATTGGAGCAAAGATTGCCTGGGCGCTGAGGATGGCTCTGTGGCCTCTGCCTCAGGCGCTAGAATGGCTCTGGACGCAACAGTGACACCCCAGAGGGGCAGAGCATCGCCCCCTGGTGGGCATGCTGGGTGGATCCCGGTCAGGCGCATGCGGGAGTCTGTCTGACTGCCTCCCCGTTTCCAGCTTCGGAAAAATGAAAAAAAATAATAATTTTTGCCAAAGCAACAAAAACCCTCATTGATGTCCACATCTTTCATGTATATTAGAGGGTGTAGTGAATTTAAAAACCTCTGCTATTTGCTAACTGACCCTGGGCAAGTCTGTCACGGGTGGTAGAAAAAAAAACAAAAAACATTGCCTTTGGAATTGGACCTGAGTTTGTATCATTGTTCTAGATCATCATTAGTTCTGTATTAGTTAAGTTACTTTATGCTTCTGTCTTTAGTTTCCCAAGAGTAAAAATCCATGGAATTCTTCATTTGGTCAAGCAGGTGCTTAGCCTAGACCTTTTGGAAGGAGTTGGGAGTAAAAGTGGGGGCAGGGGCTCCGAAAGGGCTTCTCAGAAATGTAGCTGCTTAACCCCAGTGCCTGTGATACGTGTGCTTAACAACCACAAACTTGAAGTAAAAAAGAAGTTTCCAAGAGTAAACTTTTCTTACTTCTGCCTAAAGAAATAACTATAAAAAACTCAGTGAGCAGAAAAATTACTTTTCTCTTCATAGAGGAACCTACTTCAGTGCCTGGAACTCTCACAATAATTGCTAGTTAAATAAGAGAAAAGTCTTAGTAGTTCTGAGTTTAAATACAACAGAAACCTTAGTTTCTTTGATAAGATCTATGTTACAGCCCTGGCCGGTTGGCTCAGCGATAGAGCGTCGGCCTAGCGTGCGGAGGACCCGGGTTCGATTCCCGGCCAGGGCACACAGGAGAAGCGCCCATTTGCTTCTCCACCCCTCCGCCGCGCCTTCCTCTCTGTCTCTCTCTTCCCCTTCCGCAGCCAAGGCTCCATTGGAGCAAAGATGGCCCGGGCGCTGGGCTCTGTGGCGTCTGCCTCAGGCGCTAGAGTGGCTCTGGTCGCAATATGGCGACGCCCAGGATGGGCAGAGCATCGCCCCCCTGGTGGGCAGAGCATCGCCCCTGGTGGGTATGCCGGGTGGATCCCGGTCGGGCGCATGCGGGAGTCTGTCTGACTGTCTCTCCCTGTTTCCAGCTTCAGAAAAATGAAAAAAAAAAAAAAAAGATCTATGTTACAGAGTTGAGTTGAGTTAAATTAAGGTTGTAAAATGTCTCACACTGCCTGATTTATATAATAGGTACTTAATATTTTTTCCCTTTCTGTCCTACCTCATTTGTAAGATGAGTAAGTTTAACTAGTTCCTTCTTTTATTTATTATCTCCCTTTTTATTGAAATATAATTGACACTTACTGCATTTCCCCATGTGTGAGACGCACCTTTCCCCAAAAAATTTATGGTCTAAACACTGGGTGTGTCTTATACACTGGTTGTAGAAGTGTGGCATTTCAAATGCCATAGATGGAACTGAGGCCGAGGCTATATATGAAGACAATGATTTGTCCTCAGACACAGATGAGGACAGGCTAATGGATTGGAGTTTTGACAGTGATGAGTTATATGAATTTTATGATGAATAAAACTTGAATTCAATAACTTTATGTAATACAATTTATTTCAAATTTCGGGACCCAAAATTAAGGTGTGTCTTATACATGGGAGCATCTTATACATGGGTAACATTGTATTAGTTTAGGGCAGTGGTTCTCAAACTTTTTGAGGTTGGGGCACATTTAAAATCCTACAAATAGTCTGACCAGGCGGTGGCACAGTGGTTAGAGCGTTGGACTGGGATGCCGAGGACCCAGGTTCGAGACGCCGAGGTTGCCAGCTTGAGCGTGGACTCATCTGGTTTGAGCAAAGCTCACCAGCTTGGACTCAAGGTCACTGACTCTAGCAAGGGATTACTTTCGATCTGCTGAAGGCCCGCAGTCAAGGCACATATGAGAAAGCAATCAATGAACAACTAAGGAGTCGCAATGTGCAAGGAAAAACTAGTGATTGATGCTTCTCATCTCTCTCTGTTCCTGTCTTGTCTGACCCTGTCTATCCCTCTCTCTCTATCTCTTTAAAAAATAAAATAAAAATCCTACAAATAATTGTAGGCGCACTATATACAAATTTCTGAGAAATATGTTATAAGTCAAATATTAAAGAAAAAAATATAAAGTCCAAGCATGCTTTTATGGTAATTAAATGAAATAAATGCGACAAAATTAAATTTATTCTGACATTAAAAAAACATTTTTGGGCCCTGTCCGGTTGGCTCAGTGGTAGAGCGTCGGCCTGGCGTGCGGAAGTCCCGGGTTTGATTACCGGCAGGGCACACAGGAGAAGTGCCCATCTGCTTCTCCACCCCTCCCCCTCTCCTTCCTCTCTGTCTCTCTCTTCCCCTCCCGCAGCCGAGGCTCCATTGGAGCAAAAGATGGCCCGGGCGCTGGGGATGGCTCCTTGGCCTCTGCCCCAGGCCCTAGAATGGCTCTGGTTGCAGCAGAGCGACACCCCCTGGTGGGCGTGCCGGGTGGATCCTGGTCGGGCGCATGCGGGAGTCTGTCTGACTGTCTCTCCCTCTTTCCAGCTTCGGAAAAATGAAAAAAAAAAAAACCAAAACATTTTTATGTTACATTTGTTGAGTTATGCTTTTTAAATTTATTTATTTATTTTATTTATTTATTTATAGAGAGAGGGATAGATAGGGACAGACAGACAGGAACAGAGAGAGGAGAAGCATCAATCATCAGTTTTTCATTGTGACACCTTAGCTGTTCATTGATTGCTTTCTCATATGTGCCTTGACCATGGGCCTTCAGCAGACCAAAAAACCCCTTGCTCAAGCCACTGACCTTGGGTCCAAGCTGGTGAGCTTTTTGCTCAAGCCAGATGAGCCCACGCTCAAGCTGGCGACCTGGAGGTCTCGAACCTGGGTCCTTCTGTATTCCAGTCCAACGCTTTATCCATTGTGCCACTGCCTGGTCAGGCTGAGTTATGCTCTTTAGAATTCATAAAAAAGAAGGGTTAAAAAATAAACGACAAAAAAGTTATCTTTTTATATATATAGATACATTCTTAATAAGATTTAGTAAATTTGGCAGGTCCTGGCGCGAATGTGTTAAGTTTTTTCATTCTTGTGTATATGAGAAACATGAGCCTGATGTGTCCTAGCGATTTCTTCAATGTTTGGGCATATATTTGAAAGGCAAACTCCCATTTCCTTGTCAATATATTGAAGAATTCCTCTCTTTTTACTCTTTAATTGTGTTGAGTGCAGAAAACCCCCACCATACATATCATCCTAATTTTACACCAAACAAAGGATAGAAGAAACTTGCCTCCAGTCTTTCCAGGGAACATGGGGGTAGTGTAAACAATCCAGCACCACAACTTAACAGCCTTTTGTAACCTAATCAGGCAAGTGAGGTGAGGGTTGGCAGACTGTCAGCTTACAGCCAATTCCCCACACCTCTGTCCCCCCCCCCCATTTTTTTTTGTGTGTGACAGAGACAGAGTCAGAGAGAGGAACAGACAGACAGGAAAGGAGAGAGATGAGAAGCATCAATTCTTCGTTGCAGCACCTTATTTGTTCATTGATTTCCTTCTCGTATGTGCCTTGACCAGCAGACTAAGTGACCCCTTGCTTGAGCCAGCGATCTTGGATCCAAGCTGCTGAGCTTTGCGCAAACCAGATGAGCCCGCACTCAAGCTGGCGACCTCGGAGTCTCGAACCTGGGTCCTCAGCATCCTAGTCCGCCACTCTATCCACTGCGCCACTGCCTGGTCAGGCTGTCCCCCAAAAAATCTAAACTCCAAAAACCCTGTTGGTTTTTTGGTCCCCAACAGGCACATATTTCTCTGGAATACCATAGGGCACACCTGGAAATCTTCTAGGGCGCACACTTTGAGAACCACTGAACTAAAGTCATGCAACTATGAGCTGATGCTTCTCATCTCTCTTCCTCTCTCTTTCAAGAAGAACCAAAAAAACAAAAACACCAAAATGCTAACAGTGCCTAACTGGGCTCAAGCCAGAGATCTTGCACTCAAGCCAGCAACCTCAGGGTCCTCTGTGTCCCAGGCCAATGCTCTATCCATTGTGCCATTGCCTGGTCAGGCAGTGGTGTTTAATTTTAAATGTCTTCCTGGCAAGATTATACATTCTTTGAAATTACATAGCTTGACCTGTGGTGGCACAGTGGATAAAGCATTGACATGGAATGGTGAGGTCACTGGTTCTAAACCCTGGGCTTGCCTAGTCAAGGCACATATGGGAGTTGATGCTTCCTGCTCCTCCCCCTGTCCCTCCCCTTCCCTCTCTTCCTCTCTTCCTCTCTCCCCCTCCCTCTCCCTCTCCCCCCTCTTTCTCTCTCTCCTCTCCCTCCATCTCTCTTCCTCCCTCTCTCCCTCCCTCTTTTCCCCTTTCTCCCCCCTCCCACCTCTCTAAAATGAAATAAAATTTAAAAAAATTATATAGGGACATTATCTAGCTCAGTACTGTGTCATGGTAGTAGCTCAGAAAATGTTTTCTGTAAGAATGCATGAACTAAAGCGAAAATTCTCGGTGTGGTATGGAGGGAAGTGGGGTAGGCAAAATTCACAGTTAAAAGGCTATACTGAATTTTCCAAATTAATTGAGTTTAGTGTTGAATCATTTCTTATAGCTTCTCAGGTATTGATATAATATGTAAAATACTAGCTTTCTATCATTTCTCCCATCTAGAGAATACTCTTTTAAATCTTTCTTTAGCTGTTTTAAAATTAGGTGTTAGTTACACAAGTAATATATAAATATTCAAATGGAAAAATAAAATGAGACTAAAATCTATCCTTGCATGACCTGTGGTGGCGCAGTGGGTAAAAGCATTGACCTGGAACACTGAGGTCACCGGTTCAAAACCCTGGGCTTCCCTGGTCAAGGTACATGTGGGAGTTGATGCTTTCTACTCCTCCCTCCTTCTCTCTCTGTCTTCTCTCTCTAAAATGAATAAATAAAATCTTAAAAATATATATCTATCCTTGACCTCTGTCAATCTTTCCACAGGTTATAGCATTCATCAATTTTGTGTTTGTATTTTTCCCTCTTTGCATCTATGTATATCTATGGAAAATGAGACTATTGCATGTGTGGTCATGGTTAACTTTTAGATCTTGATAGAATCTTAGACATTGCCTGGTCCCCCTTTTCCATCCCTTCCCCATTTTATAAATGAAGAAACAAGTCCAAATGGGTAAGTGGCTTGCCCATGTTATATCTGGTTAGTACAGAACCAGGAGTATAACCCAAGTTTTTGGACTCCTAAGCCAGTATTCATCCTACTAGATAGAGCAAATGATATCCTTAAAGTACAAATCGTTGGAACAAAACTAGTTCCTTAGTTGCATAATTTTTCCTCTAAAGGTTTTTCTTTGATGTACTTGACTCAGAATCCAACTTTCTGGTATTTAAAAAAAAAATCAAGAGGAAAATGAATAGATGAAGCACCTTAAAAGCATAATACAGTTGACTTTGTAATTAGCAGAGTTAAAAGTGATGAGAAGATCCTCTAATTTTCTTTGTACCTGCAGGAAGGTGGGAGCAATCATTTTGACAAGTCTCCTGAAAGGAACAGCTAGGAGGAGCTGAAACCTTTTTCCATCTGGTCTCGTGGCAAAGGCAGAGATCACGCCAGCAGCTCCACACAGTATGGAAAACAATTTTTCTTGTATTCTTAAAGTTTTTTTTTTTTTAATTTCTAAAGTAATACATTTGTTCTTTTTTAAGTGTAAACTATAAAAATTCATTTTACATAACATATTTATTTTGTTTATATGTTGTAGATGTTATTCTGTGATAGTGTATACAGATCTCATTGTGTTTTTTAAATAATACAGTAGTTCTCACTTGTCCACAGGGGATATGCTCCAAGACCCCCTGCCCCCACAGTGGATGCCTAAAACTGTACTGAACCATATATATATACTATGTTTTTTCTTGTATATACATACCTTTTCACTTACTGGGAAGTACTTTACAGCTTCTCTTTGAGGAATATGAATTGCCAGCATCACTACTTTTGTGCTTTGGGGCCATTAATAAGTAAAATAAGGATTATTTGAACATTAGCACTGTGAATACAACAGTCATTTCAGTAACTGATATGACACTAAGTGACTAATGAAAGGGTAGCATATACACTGTAGATAAGCTGGACAAAAGGGTAATTCACGTCCTGACAGGACAGAGTGGGAAGACACGAGATTTCATCAGCTACTCAGAATGGTATGTGATTTAAAACTTAAGAATTATTTCTGGAATTTTCCACTTAATATTTTTGAACCTCAGTTGACTTTGGGTAACTGGAACTGCAGGTAACTGAAACTGAAAAGCTTAACTACAGATAAAGGAGGACTGCTGTGGTTGTAAAATATTCTACAGCATGAGTGTACCGTAGTTTTACTTAAGTGTTCTGCTGGTGATGGACATTTAGGTTGTCTTTAATATTTGGTGATTTTGAATAATGCTGATTTGGAAATCCTTGTAAATGTATCCATGTGCATTTGTTTAGGTATTTCTGTAGGATAAACTCCAGAAGTGAAATATCTGGGTCCAATGGTATTGCCAGATTACTATCCACAAACTATTGTGCTGACTTACACGCTCACTGTCAGTGTGCAGGTGTTTTCAATCACATCCTCACAACTGGATTATGATGTCATCTTAATTTTTACCATTTTGATAGGAAAAAAAGTATTTCATTGTTCTAATATGTATTTCCACGATTCTGGTCAAGTTAAATGTTTTTAGACTATTTTTTATGTTACAATTCACAGTGTATAGAATTTGATATGTTAGGATGCCACCAGTCTATAGAGCAGATTGAAGTTAGTATAAATATAATGGTATTTCCTGTTCCTTTCCAGATATGATGTGCTCACTAGTGCCCTCTAGGGGTTCCTTGGATGAGGATATATTGGATGACTCCTTGCTGGACCTGAGTGAAGGAGAAGAAGATGATGGCCATTTCAGTTTCACGGAGGAACAGATGCAGGAGCTCTTGAAGGATGATGATCTATCAAATGAGTATGAGGAAAATTCGTTGGATACCTGTGGACCAGTCGCTGAGACTCCTGGCCTCTTCAAATTACCACAACTAAGTACATCAGTTGGTCAGGGACCAACTCCTACAAAACCATTAAATAGACCCTTTGCACTAGAAAAGAATCCTGTAAAATTAACAGTTGTTCCACCATTTAATGCAACAGTTTGTGATGCTGTGCTTGATAAGGACAAGACTGATACATCCAAAGATATTGAAAAACCGTCCTCCCTTGGAAAGGAGATAAGAGAAAATGGTCTTAGCCCAAATAAGCGCAAACTTTGCACTAAATCTGAAGGAGTCATCCCCAATAACTCTGCCTGGGATGGGCCCTTGCTCCTTTCTCCTTCAAATAATAACTTTCAACAAACTGTCCCTGATAAAAGTATGCCTGATAGTAAGAAATCTAAACATGTATTCTCTCAGATCTTGGACCATTCAGAGACTCCTCATATAGGGTCATTCTGGAAAAATGGATCACATAAATCAAGTGGTGAAATGAAGTTACCAGTTTCCAGTTCATCAAGCAAAGTAAGTATATTTTTTCAAGGTGAAGAGAAAAATAAAATAATTTTTATTCAGAAGCTATATAGATAGAAGAGCTTTGTATTCAGACAAATTGGAATTTGAATCCTGTCTAGCACCATGAACCTGGACAGATTATTTAGCCTCTCTATTTCCTTACAGTTCTTATTTATAAATTGGAATAAATAATATTTCACGGTATAGTAAAGATTAATAAAATAATGTATTTACAGCAATATACATGATATTAAATTATCACTTACTGAATAATTACTAAGTTGATGATGATTTTACTATTATTTTTACTTTCTTTGGGCTTCAGCCTAAGTCTCAATCTTTGCTTATAATGCTATATTAGATACAGCACCAGCTCTGAGTCAGCCTGGAAAGAGCTGAAAAATCTTGGGCAATTTACTTAACTCTTTGTGTCTGATTCCCTTTCTGCCAAATGGGTTTAATAATCCCTACTGCTTAAGCTTTTTTCCCCCTCAAGATTATAGTCACTGTCTCATTTAAAGCATAGTGCCTGGTACACAGTGGGGGTCAAGGATATGCCTCTGAGACGGTTAGTTCAAGAATATTTCCATAAATATTGTGCTCAGTTTTTTTCTTATAACTAAGGACCATCTTCTGCATTTCTTCTGCTCTGAAAAAAAGGATTGTCTTGACAAGGATTCCGGGAAGCTGAAAGTCCCTGAGAGAATAGGCAAAGTCATTCCTGTTCTGCAATCCAAAACAAGGTAACAGCATAATGAAATAATTCTGGGTTCTATCTCAGTTTCTCTCCCCAGCTTCCCCAGGGTGTGGAAAAAACCTTGCCCTAGGAATAAGCATACAGTACTTGAAATTCTGTGACCACCTACTAGTGTGACCTTGGGCAAGTCAAATAATCTCCTACCTCAGTTTGTCAATAAAACAAGGCAGTTGAGCTCTTGCCTGGTAGCTCAGTTGACCTAGTGCGCCAAGATTGTGGGTTTGATCCCTGGTTGGGGCACATGCAAGAGTCAGCCAGTGAATGCATGAATGAGTGGAGCAGCAAGTTAAGATTTCTCTCTTTCTCTCTCTCTCTCTCTCTCTTCCTCTCTTCCCCACTCCTTCACCCTTTCTCTCACTAAAAACCAAACGAATTAAAAAAAAATGAGACTAATGATGCCTTCTCCACTGTCTCACAGGATTATTTTGAAGAGCAAAAAAGACATATTAGTGAAAGCACTATTTAAGTGTAAGATTTCTTTTCCTGTGTATGAGCAAGCCTGGTCACAGATATGGTAGAAAGTTAGAATAATTTTTAACAAAAATGTGAAAATATAACTATATAGAAAATCATTTAGTCATCCTTCCCAACTTGCATATAACCATCTTGGGGGAAATTCTTACAGAATTTGCAGATCTGGGTCACCTTTTCAGTCTATGCTCTTGTTCCAGGAGATGGCACTGTCTCCACATGGGCCTTTCAATTAGTAAAGCTGTGTTTTATTTTTATTATTTTTATTTATTTATTTATTTTTGTATTTTTCTGAAGCTGGAAACGGGGAGAGACAGTCAGACAGACTCCCGCATGCGCCCGACCGGGATCCACCCGGCACGCCCACCAGGGGCAACGCTCCGCCCACCAGGGGGCGATGCTCTGCCCCTCTGGTGCGTCGCTCTGCTGCGACCAGAGCCACTCTAGCGCCTGGGGCAGAGGCCAAGGAGCCATCCCCAGCGCCCGGGCCATCTTTGCTCCAATGGAGCCTTGGCTGCGGGAGGGGAAGAGAGAGACAGAGAGGAAGGAGGGGTTGGGGGTGGAGAAGCAAATGGGCGCTTCTCCTGTGTGCCCTGGCCGGGAATCGAACCCGGGTCCCCCACACGCCAGGCCGACGCTCTACCGCTGAGCCAACCAGCCAGGGCCAGTAAAGCTGTGTTTTAGATTGAGTCACATTGGCTTCCTTACAATGATACTTTAAAAAAATTTTTTAATTTATTTTTTGTATTTTTCTGAAGCTAGAAACGGGGAGAGACAGTCAGACAGACTCCCGCATGTGCCTGACCGGGATCCACCTGGCACACCCACCAGGGGGGGCCACGTTCTTCCCACCAGGGGGCGATGCTCTGCCCCTCCGGGGCGTTGCTCTGTTGCGACCAGAGCCACTCCAGCGCCTGGGGCAGAGGCCAAGGAGCCATCCCCAGCACGCGGGCCATCTTTGCTCCAGTGGAGTCTCCACTGCGGGAGGGGAAGAGAGAGACAGGAAGGAGAGGGGGAGGGGTGGAGAAGCAGATGGGCGCTTCTCCTGTGTGCCCTGGCCGGGAATCGAACCCAGGACTTCTGCACACCAGGCTGACGCTCTACCACTGAGCCAACTGGCCAGGGCTAAAAAAAATTTTTTTTATTATACAGATATATATTATGCTTTTGAAAGTTTAAAATATTACAAATCAGGCTAAAGTCCCTTTTATGTTTTTTTTCTTTTGTTTGCATAAATTTAGGAAAACTTTGACTTGCTTACAATGGAAATTATACCAGAGAACATAAGTCAGTCTACTTGGAAAGTAATAAGTTGACTATCTCAACATTCTCATCCACAGACTCCTCAGTATAGTGCAATCAATATGAATAAGGGCCCAGAGTTGTTTTTGCCAAGGTCACCAGTGTTCTAATTGTCGGATGCAGCTGGTTCTTTTCTGTCTTTACCTCATTCGATTTTTCTATGGCTCTATTAAGTTAGATATTTCCACTCTAACCTTGAATTACTCAATGAATGTTTTCCTTCTCTAGGGATTAGGTAGTCTTCACTTTCCTCTTCCTTCTGAACAGGAGGTTGTAGGTTGTATTTACTTCTTCTCTCCTTTTTCCTTTCAGCTCCGCCCTTAATTTCAGCTTTGTACTGTGTGACTAACACTATCGTCTGTCATTGAGTCTTAGTATTTTGCCTCTAAAAGTTGGTTGCTCTAACTGGTCAGTAGTACATGACTTCTGTCAATAAACATTATACTAATGACCCTAATGGACTGTTTTCCCTCCTGGTTTGCTTTGTTTCAGGACTAATGTTCCAACGTTTTCACAATCAGATCTAGAGTGGAAGAAGCAAACTTACGTCAGGAATGTCTTTGCTGACATAAAAGACTCGGTGGACTCTAACCAAGGTAACATGGTAACCAAAGGATGGCATGTAAAGATGTGATGGGACCTTTTTTTTCCAGTGTAATATAGCTTAAACTGGGAGGTTATTTTAAATTTTATTAAGTTGGTGAGAAAGATAACTTCCTAATACCTGTACAAGGCTTTTCACTTCAAGGGATTACCTAATCAGGTAATCCTCAAAGTGACTAGGCTAACCAGCATGAGAGAGAGGTCCAAAGAGCCTCATATCAGTACACGAAAAGTACATTCTCCATGACTGAGGCCTGTAACCAGATCTGTATTTTTTGTCTGAAAAATAGACCTGGGTGACCAGGGACTGCTTAGTAATCATTGATTTTTATTTGGAATTATTTATTTTCCCTATTGTCCTTAGCACTTAGTAAGAAAGCAAGCATTTCAAATTCCATCCTGCATTTTTCCATTTGAATAAAAGCTCTTGAAAGACTTTGACTGACTGCCTTTCAGATCTTTCAAGCTGAGTTATCCCTAGTTCATTAAAACCTATTGCAAACCAGCCTGACCAGGCGGTGGCGTGGTGGATAGAGCGTCGGAGGGATGCGGAGGACCCAGGTTCGAGACCCTGAGGTCGCCAGCTTGAGTACAGGCAGGCTCTTCTGGTTTGAGCAAAAGCTCACCAGCTTGGACCCAAGGTCGCTGACTTGAGCAGGGGGTTACTTGGTCTGCTGAAGGCCCACGGTCAAGGCACATATGAGAAAGCAATCACTGAATAACTAAGGTGTTGCGACAAAAAACTGATGATCGATGCTTCTCATCTCTCTCTGTCCCTGTCTGTCCCTCTCTCTGACTCTCTCTCTGTAAAAAAACAAAAAACAAAAAAACCCTATTGCAAACCAGAATGGTTAGACTATTTCTTTAGGCCTCAAGAAACTAGTTCACATTATCATTCATCTGTACTGTTGGCTGATGGTAAAACTCCTAAAGGGAAACTTGTTGGTTATACTGAAGGTACAGAGGTTAGAGATGTACTGATAAAAGAATTCCCTCTTGCCCTGACCAGATGGCTCAGTTGGTTAGAGCATTGTCTTGAAGCACAGGTTGCCAGTTCGATCCTCAGTCAGGGCACATATAGGAACAGATCGATGTTCTTGTCTATCTCTCTCCTTTCCTATCTCTCTCATACCTATAAATAAATAAAAGTTTTAAAAAAGGAAAGAAAGAAAATAAAAAGGAAAAAATTTAAAATAAAAATTCCTTCTCATAATGACCACTTCATATTCTGTCATCTTTAGTTCCTTTCTCTATTTATTTAGCAGACCTTTCTCAGGGACTTTCAGTACTGCTAGGTTTGAAGATTGAGATTGTTAAGGTAAAGAGACATGAGGTAGATGCCTGACCTGTGGTGGTGCAGTGGATTAAGGTGTCAACCTGGAACGCTGAGGTCATGGGTTCAGGACCCTGGGCTTGCCCAGTCCAGGCACATATGGGGAAGCAACTACAAGTTGATGCTTCCCACTCACCACCCCACTTTCCTCTTTCCTCTCTCTAAAATCAATACAGTTTTTTTTAAAAAAAGAGAAAGAAGTGAGGTGTAGCGTGTTGGCCCTCTGGGAATTGATAGCCAGAGAAAGAAAAGATAATTACTCTACAATATTGATTAGTGCTCTAATAGAATTATGTATAAAGTGCAGAAGGATCAAGGAAAAAGCCTTTCTGTTTGTGTTTAGAGAGAGTGGAAGTTGGGGAGGGAGTTTGCCCTTGGTAGGCTCCACAGAAAAGATAATTACTTCATTATTCTTAAGATCACTAGAGAGGGTTTCAGAAGAATTTTTGGCCAAAGATCAGAGGAGTTGCCCCTTTCTTTGACAAATATTGAATTAATTAGTGGGGGGTTTTTTTTGTTTTGTTTTATAAGGCTGTGAATTAAAGTTTTAGAACTCTTGAGGCATCAGTCAGAAGAACTTTTTATTACAGGTCCTTTTATTTTTTTACTCAAAAAATTTTGTTAAACAATCAAATACTACTCATACTGATTGCTCAGCCCTCTGGTTTTGAGAATCCTTTACTTTGAGCTATTTTACAGGTCTGGTGGAACTAGCCCCCCCCCCCCCAAGTCACTGGGTGGGGCAGATTAAAAATTTTTTCTATGTCAGCCTCTGTGCAAGAGGCTTGATCATTACTTTTTCCTTCATTATGGGACTTACTTTCTTTTTCTACCCTAGGCATTTGACAGATATATCCAGTTATACAGTTTTCTTTTGCAATTGAGGCATTTAGAAAAGACAAAAGCAATGAGCTGTTGCTCATTTTATAGCATCTCTTCCCCCATTCAGCAGTCTCTCTCCCATTTTATCACAATCTATATCCCATAAGGAACAGCTAGAGCAGCTGGTATAGAGGAAAGGCAGCATATTTTACTGGTTGGGAGAGTAGAGGCTGGTCTAAAGTTAACTTCTGGGCTCTTATCCTAGTACCATTGCTTATTGACTTTGTGATCTTGAACCAATAAAAAATCAGTAAAATGGGACAATAATGAGGCTTAGCTTATGTGAAAATTGTACATGTAAGTACAACTATAATGCATAAAATAGTATCTAGTCATAGGAGCTAACATTTATGGAATACTTGATATTAGCAAGAAAGCTTTGTTTTTTAACTGAAGTTTTTATAGATAAAATAGTATGCTCTGAGGTATTTGTTTTTAAATCTAAAAATATAAAATAAAATAATAAATCTGGAATTAGAGAAAATAGCTTTAACAAAATGATAAATGAAGCTAGCTGAGTGATGTGTATGTGGGGGTTCATTATACTATTAAATACTTTTGTGTGTATTTGAAAATTGCCATAATAAAACGTTGTTTTTTAAACATTGCGTCGTTTAGGGAATTCCTTTTTTATTTATTTATTTTCTTTTGGCGGGGGGGGGGAGAAGCAGGAAGCATCTACTCATAGTAGTTGCTTCTTGTATGTGCCTTGACCAGGCAAGTCCAGGGATTTGAACTGGTGACCTCAACATTACAGGTCACCGCTTTACCCACTGCACCACCACAGGTCAGGCCTAGGGAATTCTTTTTTGACATCTAAGAATATTTAACATTACCAGTTATTCTACAAATTTCACAGGCCTCTGGTGCTTGCTTCTGCCTTCCAAGACCCCAGTCTGCTACCAAGTTCTTGTGTCACTTCCCACTGCCCAGTGTTCCTACATCCAAAATTTAAAGATTTTCTATACCATATTGTAGAGAGCACAGAGGCATAGTCTTCATTTCTTCTCTGTTCATAAATAAATTACAGAGCAGCCAGAAGCAAAAAGAGGGAGCATAGTGCCTCCGCATTATCTTTTTGAGATGTTTAGTGCTACTTTACCTTAGAAAAGTATGTCTTTGGGTTTTTTATTAGACACAGAATTAATTAGTAAGGCAGATTTCAATGCAGTTCCTACCAATTCAGTTTGATTCTTCTTCATTGGGTTAATCATCTTTCATTTTATCAATTATTATATATTATTGATGCAGAACATAATAATATAAATTATTCCTCAACTCCATTATTCTCATATAGGTATAGTCTCTTCTTAGTTTAGCGTCACCTGGTTCTTTAATAGCATTTACAAAGAAATATCCACTAGCTGACATTCCAGCTAATGGAAAACTTTATATGAAATTTTAAGTTCTTAAAGTAGAAAATAACTATTATGAATTTCTCTTATTAATCTCCTAACAATAATTCTGTTCTGTATATCTTTGCCAAGTGATCATTGAGCTTTTGTTTAGAGTTATTTTTTTTTAATTGATTTGAGAGAGCGAGATTGATTTGGTGTCCCACCCATTTATGCATTCACTGTTTGATTCTTGCATGAGCCCTGACTAGGGGTTGAACTTGCCCTTGGAGTGTCAGGATGATACTCTGACCAAGTAAGCCACTGGCCAGGGCCTGCTTAGAGTTCTAATAATGCAAAATTCATTACCTCATGAAAGAGGCTATTCATGCTGAGGATATTCTAGTTGCTGGAAAGGTATTCCTTATATTGAGCCAAACTCTGCTCTCCTGTGATTCCCAGTGGTAGTTAATAGTCTTGCCCTTTAGAATCACAAAAAATACCTGCTCTCTTCCATTTACTTAACGTATTTGAAGGATCTTTTCATGTTAAATATCTCAACTTAAGATTTTTAGTGATTACAAAGTATATTCCATTTTGGATAATTAGGTTGTATACATTTTCATTAGTAATGCTGCAGTGAATATTCTGGTCAATAAATGTTTATGTATAATTCCTATTTCTATAGGATGAATGCCTAGAAGTGGAATTGCTGGGTAAAGTGCATAAACATTTTAAAAACTTTTGATACATGTTACCAGATTGTCCTGTCCCCCCCCCCCAAATTATATAAATTTTTTTTTTTGTATTTTTCTGAAGTTGGAACTGGGGAGGCAGTCAGACAGACTCCCACATGCGCCCAACCAGAATCCACCTGGCGCGCCCACCAGGGGGTGATGCTCTGCCCATCTGGGGCGTTGCTCTGTTGCAACCAGAGCCATTCTAGAGCCTGAGGCAGAAGCCATAGAGCCATCCTCAGCGCCCGGGCCAACTTTGCTCCAATCGAGCCTTGGCTACAGGAGGGGAAGAGAGAGACAGAGAGGAAGGAGGGGGGAGGAGTGAGAAGCAGATGGGCGCTTCTCCTGTGTGCCCTGGCCGGGAATCGAACCTGGGACTCCTGCACGCCAGGCCGACGCTCTACCACTGAACCAACCAGCCAGGGCCAAATTATATCAATTGTTATTGTCACCAATTTGATAGGTAATTATAGCATTTTGTTTTATCTTTTAACATTTTGTTTTAATAATTAGCAAGCTTAAGCATTTTTCATGTTTATTGGCAATTTATATTTAATAAAAATTTCTAAAAGTCATCTAATATCCACACTGTATTCCAGTTTCCCCAGTTGTTCCAAAAATGTCTCTTGTAAATTGTTAAAAGAGGATCTAATCAAGGTTTAGCTGTTGTCTCCTTAGTGCCCTCCTTCCCCCTAGCTCCAAACTGTTTCTTTCTCCCACTTGGCCAGCAGGCTGATACTGTGCCGCCTGCAGAGCGCACAAAGCTCCATTGAGCCCCCCAAAGCTTTGAGCTGGTCCAGAACCATGTGCACTACAGTATACTGGGCCAGCTTGCCTGTGGCCTGTACCAGATGCTGGGTGAGTTCAGAGAGGAACCCTTTTGGCACCTGGGGCACTCAGCATGATGTTGGAAAGTGGGCAAGGACTCTGACACAGGAACCAACATGTGCAAATCTCTCTCCTTAGTCTCTTAATCCAGGTCACTTGTTTTGTAAATTGCTCTGCATTTTGAATTGTATTCGTTTCCCCCCCCCTTTTTTTTTTTTGTATTTTTTCTGAGGTTGGAAATGGGAAGGAAATCAGACAGACTCCCGCATGCGCCCGACGGGGATCCACCCGGCACGCCCACCAGGGGGCGATGCTCTGCCCATCTTGGGGTAGCTCTGCCTCAATCAGAGACATTCTAGCGCGCGAGGCAGAGGCCACAGAGCCATCCCCAGCGTGCCCGGGCAAACCCTGCTCCAGTGGAGCCCTGGCTGCGGGAGGGGAAGAGAGAGACAGAGAGGAAGGAGAAGGGGAGGGGTGGAGAAGCAGATGGGCGCTTCTCCTGTGTGCCCTGGCCGGGAATCGAACCTGGGACTCCTGCACGCCAGGCTGACGCTCTACCACTGAGCCCACCTGCCAGGGCCCGTTTCCCCTTTTTTGATGTCATTTAACTTGTTCCTCTATCTTCTATATTTTCTGTAAACTGGAACTTGGGTCCAGTGGAGGGATTAAATTGAGATTAAGCAACAGGTACTGTTGTGTATTCATCCTGTATCAAATTAGGAGGTACTGCTTAATGACAGGTTGTTCCACTAAAGGTGATGCTAAGTTTGATCAGTTTGTTAAAGTGTTAACTGACATATTGCCCCATTGTAAGGTTCACTTTCCCCTTTGTAGTTAGTAAATCATCTGTGGGGTAGTGCTTTGGTACCATTTGCACATCCCATCCTACAACAATAGTTCACCTAATAGTTTCAGCATTCACTGATAATCTTTGCCAGAATCAGCTGTTACACAGAGTTGTATAGAAAGATACTCGTTTTTTAAATGTCATTGTTTCTACAATTATTAGCTAGCGGTTCTTCTATAGATTTTTTTTAGTATCTCTATTACCTCATGGATTTTTTTTTTCCTGAAAAGATTCTGTTACACACAGAAGGCATAGGGCTGGGTCTTTGGCTGCTGCCTTCCTCATGGCTGCAAGGACATTGCTGAGCTCCTCTCTCTTCCTCTTGGCACAGTTGTGTGGCCCATCCTTTTCCTGATGAACTTCACAGCCTACTCATCCTTGGAGAACTTGAGCAGCTTCATGATGGGCTGTTATAGGGGCAAAGCTGCATACCTCTGGGATCACGTTCCACGGGAACTTGGTGTGCTTGGTGAGGCTGTGCCTCGGCTTGCTCACATTCTTGGTTACCTTGTTTGGCTTTTTGAGGCCCACAGCCATGCGGTAGTGCAGAGCCATGGCTAGCGTTCTTCAATGGCTGTCACCACTGCAGCACAGGCACTGTGCTTATGGATTTTTAAAAAAAATCAATATGTAGGGGGTGGGGGGAGATATATTTGGTGGGACACTTGAATCTATATAAACACAAATTAAAATTATAAATTTAAAAAAAAGAATCTGTACAATGTGTACAAAGTGCTACACACTATAAAAAATGTGTAGTCATTATTCTTTTTTTTGTGACAGAGACAGAGAGGGACAGATAGGGACAGACAGATAGGAAGGGAAGGAGATGAGAAGCGTCAGTTTTTCATTGAGGCACCTTGTTCATTGATTGCTTTTTATATGTGCCTTGACCACGGGGCTATAGCAGACCAAGTGACCCCTTGCTCAAGCCAGTGTCCTTGGACCTCAAGCCAGCGACCTTTGGGCTCAAGCCAGCAACCATGGGGTCACGTCTGTGGGGTCAAGTCAGCAACCCCGTGCTCAAACTGGTGAGCCCACGCTCAAGCCAGATGAGGGTGTGCTCAAGCCAGTGACCTCGGGGTTTAGAATCTGGGTCCTCTACATCCCAGTCCGACACTCTATCCACTGCGCCACCGCCTGGTCAGGCTCATTATTCTTTTTGATTTGTCCCAAATTTGACCAATGGGAAGTCCTTTCAGTGCTTCTGTGGCTTCTGACAGGACCCCATTAATTTTTTTAATTGTAGTAAGAAAACATTTACCATTTTAACCATTTTTTTTTTATTTTATTTTTTAAAGATTTTATTTATTCATTATAGAGAGGAAAGAGAGAGAGAGAGAAGGGGGAAGAGCAAGAAGCGTCAACTCCCATATGTGCCTTGACCAGGCAAGCCCAGGGTTTTGAACCGGCAACCTCAGCGTTTCCAGGTTGACGCTTTATCCACTGTGCCACCACAGGTCAGGCCTAACCATTTTTAACTATATAGTTAATTCAGTAGTATTGTTTTTTAACATTGTTGTGAACAAATATCTACAAGTTTTTTTTTATCATGCAAATCTTAAACTCACTACCCATTGAAAAGAGTCTTCACTCCCTCCTGGAAGCATCTGGTAACTGCCACTTCTACTTTGTTTTTATGAATTGGACTACTTTAGATACCTCATATAAATGGAATCATACAATACTTGTCTTTTTGTGACTGACTTATTTCATTTGTATAATGACCTCAAAGTTCATCCATGGTGTAGCATGTGCTAGAAATTTCTTTTTATGGCAGAATAAAATTCCATTGTAGGCCTGACCTGTGGTGTCGCAGTGGATAAAGCGTCGACCTGGAAATGCTGAGGTTGCCAGTTCGAAACCCTGGGCTTGCCTGGTCAAGGCACATATGGGAGTTGATGCTTCCAGCTCCTCCCACCTTCTCTGTCTCTCTCTCCTCTCTCTTCCTCTCTGTCTCTCTCCTCTCTAAAAATGAATAAATAAATAAAAAAATTCCATTGTATATGTATACCACATTTTATTTTTCATTCATCCTTCAGTGGATATTTGGGTTGGTTTAACCTCTTAGCTATTGTAAATAATGCTACTATGAATGTGAGTGTGCAAATATCTCTTGAAGATTCTGCTTTCGGGTCTTTTGGATGTGTACCCAGAAGTGGGATTTCTGGGTCGTATGGGAGTTCTACTTTAAAAAATTTTTTTTTTTTTTTTTACAGAGACAGAGAGAGGGATAGACAAGGATAGACAGACAGGAACGGAGAGAGATAAGCATCAATCAACAGTTTTTTGTTGCAACACCTTAGTTGTTCATTGATTGCTTTCTCATATATGCCTTGACCGTGGGGCTACAGCTGACCAAATAACCCCTTGTTCGAGCCAGCGACCTTGGGCTCAAGCTGATGAGCTTTATTGCTCAAACCAGATGAGCCCGCGCTCAAGCTGGTGAGCTCAGGGTCTCGAACCTGGGTCCTCTGCATCCCAGTTTGATGCTCTATCCACTGTGCCACCACCTGGTCAGGCTGGGAGTTCTACTTTTAATTTAGTTTATTTTATTTGTTTAAGTGAGAGGAAGGGAGATAGACTCCCGCATGGGTCCCAACTGGCATCCACTGTCTGGGGCCAATGCTCGAATAATAGAGCTATCCTCAGAACCTGAGGCTGATGCTCAGACCAGCCAAGCTATCCTTAGCACATGGGCCAACACTCAAACCAATTGAGCCACTGGCTGTAAGAGGGGAAAAGAGAAGGGGGAGAGATAAGGGAAGAGAAGCTAATGGTTGCTTCTCATGTGTGCTCTGACTGGGGATCGAACCCAGGATGTCCGCTTGCCAGGCCAACATTCTATCCACTGACCAAACTGGCCTGGGCCTCCTTTTAGTTTTTTATAGTGCAGATCTGCTGGTGATGAAGTTTCTGCTTTTATTTACTAAGAGATTTTTTTTTAACCTTCATTAAAAAAAAAACTGGCCCTGGCCGGTTGGCTCAGCGGTAGAGCGTCGGCCTAGCGTGCGGAGGACCCGGGTTCGATTCCCGGCCAGGGCACACAGGAGAAGCGCCCATTTGCTTTTCCACCCCTCCGCCGCGCTTTCCCTCTCTGTCTCTCTCTTCCCCTCCCGCAGCCAAGGCTCCATTGGAGCAAAAGATGGCCCGGGTGCTGGGGATGGCTCTGTGGCCTCTGCCCCAGGCGCTAGAGTGGCTCTGGTCACAACATGGCGACGCCCAGGATGGGCAGAGCATCGCCCCCTGGTGGGCAGAGCGTTGCCCCTGGTGGGCGCGCCGGGTGGATCCCGGTCAGGCGCATGCAGGAGTTTGTCTGACTGTCTCTCCCTGTTTCCAGCTTCAGAAAAATGTAAAAAAAAGAAAAAAAAAACTTTATTTTGATTAATTAATTTTTTTATTTATTCATTTTAGAGAGGGGAGAGACAGAGAGACAGAGAGAGGAGAGACAGAGAGAGAGAAGGGGGGGAGGAGCTGGAAGCATCAACTCCCATATGTGCCTTGACCAGGCAAGCCCAGGGTTTCGAACTGGCGACCTCAGCATTTCCAGGTCGATGTTTTATCCCCTGCGCCACCACAGGTCAGGCAAAAAAACCTTTATTTTGAAAAATTACAGACTAATGGACTCATAAGAAGTTTCAAGGCTCACCTCAGTATTTCCCTTCCCTCAGGGATCATCACACAATTCTGAATAGTATGAAAACAATTTCATATATTCTTTCCAGTTTCTAGTTACTTATAATGGGAGGTCAGCTTCATCATCATAACTAGAAGTGGAAGTCTCTGCTTTAATTTTTATTGAAGATCAAAATAGCAAGAGTTGCCTGACCAGGTGGTGGCGCAGTGGATAGAGCACCGGACTGGGATGCGGAAGGACCCAGGTTCGAGACCCCGAGGTCGCCAGCTTGAGCGCGGGCTCATCTGGCTTGAGCAAAGAGCTCACCAGCTTGGACCCAAGGTCGCTGGCTCCAGCAGTGGGTTACTCGGTCTGCTGAAGGCCCGCGGTCAAGGCACATGTGAGAAGGCAGTCAATGAACAGCTAAGAGGTCGCAACGCGCAACGAGAGACTGATGATTGATGCTTCTCATCTCTCTCCGTTCCTGTCTGTCCCTGTCTATCTCTGCCTCTGTAAAAAAAAAAAAAAAAAAAAAAAAAAAAAAAAAAAAAAATAGCAAGAGTTATGTAAATTCTTATTCTGCACTTGCCATTACTGTTGAGAACTTTCATATATCACTCAACATCTACTATATAATATACTTCAGAAATGAGTTGTGAAGTAATTCCTGTTTCTTTTGTTTTTTTGCTTTGTCTGCAAGGAAAATCAATCAAAATTTGTACTAGATTATGCAGTTTCGTTGACCTATAGGCAGTACATTTGCTTTCTACCTAATATTTTTTTCCTTTTCATTCCCATTTTATTAATCTATTCATAAAAGCAGTAGCCTACACCCCTATATATAGCACATTTTTTTCCTTCTTTTCCCTCTGCATTCCCTCCCCTGTCCTTGGTATTACTTTTATTGCTTGGCATAGCACATTGTAGTTGCCTTTGAGTAACTGAGTTCAAGGATTTACAAGAAAAAAATGAAGATTATTGGATGCTCAGCAACATAACCAGGCCTCATAGTAAAAAGAATCAGCTACAGAGCTAGGCTGTAGCTTAGAAAACGGGCTCCTTTGTTCACTACTCAGGTTTTCCCTGCTGGTTAGTGTTTCTTCTGCTTTCTGGTAGGTATCTCAAATTCTGGTCCCTAGATTCCTCCTGGCTGTGTGCTCTTCTCTGTCTTGTCCTCATTACTAAAACACATTCACATTACAAAGGAGAGTATCTGATTGATTCACTTGATGACTTGTTGGTGCCAGGCCAGCTTTTAAGTCATTAGCCAGCTGAGAGAGTGTCTGTTCTTGGGTCATGTACCACACTTGATTGAGTAGGGTCATGTGGTACAAAGTATAGTGCCATATTAAACCTATCAAAAGGGCAACTGGTGTAGCAACACTCAGCATTATTATTCCTCCTTTAACAGTTGATTCACTTTGTTTTTTATGTGAGAAGGGGAGATAGTGAGACAGAGTCCTGCTTGCACCCCAACCAGGATCCACCCAGCAACCCCATCTGGGGCTGATGCCTGAAATAACCGAGCTATTTTTAGCACCTGAGGCTGACAACCAACTGAGCTATCCTTAGCGTCCAAGCCAGCACTCAAAACAATTGAGCCACTGGCTTCAGGAGGGGAAGAGGGAGAGAGAGAAGCAGATAGTTGCTTCTCCTGTGTGCTCTGATCGGTAATTGAAACTGGGACATTCGTATGCCAGGCTCACGTGCTATCTAGTGAGCCACTGGCCAGGACCTGATTCACTTTTTTTAAGAGAGAGAGAGAGATAGGGACAGACAGACAGGGAGAGAGATGAGAAGCATCAACTTGTTTCAGCACTTTTAGTTGTTCATTGATTGCTTTCTCATATGTGCCTTGACCCAGGGGCTCCAGCTCAAGCCAGTGACCATGGGGTCAAGTCTGTGATCCCACACTCTAGTCAGTGACCTCATGCTTAAGCTAGTGAGCTCACGCTCAAGCCAACGACTTTGGGATTTCGAACCTGGGTCCTCAGCATCCCAGGTCTACACTATCCACTGCGCCACTGCCTGGTCAGGCCTGATTTACTTTTTTTAAAAAGTTTTTCTGTTGATTTGAGAGTTGGATGGGGGGGGGGGGAGAAGCATCAACTCATTGTTTCACTTAATTGTTCCATTTAGTTGTGTATTCATTGATTTCTTCTCATAAGAGCCCTGACCAGGGGTCGAGCCAGTGAACTTGGCATGCTGGGTCGAGGCTTTATGTGCCGAGCTACCCCAGCCAGGGCCTGATTCACTTTTAACTTATTGTGGACAGTTATTAGACTGGATTTTCCCCCAATCCAGTCAGCTACATGTTTATAAATTAAGGTTTAGGTGAATTGCTGATGCCATTTCTAAAATGTTTAGGTATTTTTTTTCTCCTAATTTCATTCTTAGCCACAAAACAAAAAATAGTCTTCACCACCTTTTAGCCACAACTTAAAGTAAACACATGGTACTGATCATTGGTCCAAGAAAGTCCATCTGTTAGAGACTATGAAGGGAAGAGAAAATTCAAAATTTGAAACTAAAATGTTTCCACTCTTGTTAGTATCTCTAAATTTAGAGGAAGAAGAGATTGAGCTATGAACTGAAATAAGGTTTTGGATTATTAGCCCAAAGACTATACTTTCAGGGATCATTTCTATAGTTTGGATTACTAACCCATAGGAGTTTGAATCCTGCTTTCCCATTTACTAGAAGAGAGATGACTGTCTTTTCTAAGCTTTCATTTACTCATGAATAAAATTGATATTATTTGCCTCATGTGGTTTATAGCAGTGTTTTTCAACTGGTCCACGGACCAGTCCACCAAAAATTTCGTGTCAGGCAGTGAAAGAGTTAACCACCCTGATGTTATATGGAGATTATTGATCCAATGATCTCAATCAAATTTGCATATGCTCAGGGTGATTTCTGCTTTAGCAGTCCCAGAAATAACTACTATTTTCACTGGTCCCCAAGTCTAAAAAGGTTGAAAACCACTGCTTTGTGGGATTAAATCAGGGGTAGTCAACCTTTTTATACCTACTGCCCACTTTTGTATCTCTGTTAATAGTAAAATTTTCTAACAGCCCTCCGGTTCCACAGTAATGGTGATTTATAAAGTAGGGAAGTAACTTTATAAAATTTATAAAGCAGGCCCTGGCCGGTTGGCTCAGTGATAGAGTGTCAGCCTGGCGTGCAGGAGTCCCGGGTTTTATTTCCAGCCAGGGCACACAGGAGAAGCGCCCATCTGCTTCTCCACCCCTCCCCCTCTCCTTCCTCTCTGTCTCTCTCTTCCCCTCCTGCAGCCAAGGCTCCACTGGAGCAAAGTTTGCCTGGGCGCTGAGGATGGCTCCATGGCCTCTGCCTCAGGCGCTAGAATGGCTCTGATTGTGGTAGAGTGATGCCCCCAGATGGGCAAAACATCGCCCCCTGGTGGGCATGCTGGGTGGATCCCGGTCGGGCGCATGCGGGAGTCTGTCTGACTGCCTCCCCATTTCCAGCTTCAGAAAAATACAAAAAAACAAACAAACAAACAAATAAATAAATAAAATAAAATTTATAAAGCAGAGTTACAGTAAGTTAAAGCATATAATAATAGTTACTTACCAAGTACTTTATGTCAGATTTTCGCTAAGTTTGGCAGAATAAATCTTTATAAAACAACCTACTATGTTAAATCTATCTTTTTATTTATACTTTGGTTGCTCCACTACCACCCACCATGAAAGCTGGAGCGCCCACTAGTGGGCAGTAGGGACCAGGTTGACTACCACTGGATTAAATGATAGGATATATGTAAAGCAATCAGCAAAGTGCCTGGCACATAATAAATGCTTTCTAAATGTTAGCTCTCATCATCTCTACATCATTATTTTATTGATAATAAAGGTTACCATAGTCCATTAGTAAGTTCTTAATGCTAGTGAAAACTAAAGTTTTTTTGGATCATGAGCTGAGAGGCTTAATTATTGAATTTCTGTTTACATAGTGTTTTGCCAGGTACCAACTGGGTATACAAGAGACATATTGGGTTATGTTTTTTGTTTGTTTGTTTGTTTGTTTTTTGTTTATTCATTATAGAGAGGAGAGAGAGAAAGAGAGAGAGAGAAGGTGGGGAGGAGCAGGAAGCATCAACTCCCATATGTGCCTTGACCAGGCAAGCCCAGGGTTTTGAACCGGCAACCTCAGCATTTCCAGGTTGACACTTTATTCACTGCGCCACCACAGGTCAGGCTGGGTTATGTTTCTTGCTCTCTAATCCCCACTGTGAAATGTCAGTCCCAGAAAAAAATTTAAGGAAACTGAACCCATGGTGTTGGAATTTGGGCTCTGTCACTAGCTGTGTAACCTTGGACAAATTACTTCTCTGTGCCTGTTTCTTCATCTGTAAAATGGGAGAAATACCACATATGATTGTTTTAAGGAAAAAGTGAGTTAATATACATAAAACCCATAGGACAGTGCCTGCTATATGGGAAGTGCTATATGTAAGTTGCTGCTGCTAGAATATGATGCTTAGCATTTAAATACTTGAAGCTCAACTCCTTGAGCCTAATTGACCAGTCTTTTTCTTCTTTCAGTTTAAAGTGAATAGGTTTCTTGGTAGGAGGTTTATAGTGTATCTTTAGTTTCCATCATCAGGGCAATTTTATAGAATCTAGCCATTAAGAGATGAGAGAACTAAAAAGGACAATCGTGTTTCATTTTGAGATCAGACACCAGAATTTCCAAATCTCACCATCCTTCCTTTGATGATGCTTTGGCAGGAAAATTGTATCTTGAAATTCTTACAGAGTTGATCCCCACCCCCTTTCTCCTACATACAAACTGTAACGTCCTTTGGTGGGGGCTAGAGGGGTAGGTATTGGGGATGTGAAAGAAGGGAATAATGGCAAAGAGGCAGTTTGAATCAAGACCTTTGATTTTAGCTGCACAAATCGAGCAGGCAAGGGATTTTCTAATTAAAAGTTACTTCTCAAAGGAGAAATTTACTCCTGATATATATTTTCTTATCAAGAAGTGACATTGTTTTTCTTTCCATATTTGTGAGGTTGAACATCTTTTCATTGTTTATTGATCACTTATATTACTTCTGTGAATTGCCTATTCATGTCCTTGACCTATTTTGTTTTATGAGGAGACTTATCTTTCTAGAAAAAGAACATTAAACCTTTGCCAAATGTATTTCAGATATATTTTTAATTTTGCCAATTGCCTTCTTTTACCCTTGGATGTGCTTTTTTATTTTAACTGCACAGAAACTTGTAATGTAATGAATCTATAAATTTTCCTGAAAAGTATTATCTCATTATGGCTAGAGAATTCTGCTGAGTCCAGTCCTGCTTAGTATCATAGTTCATGAAGTAGACTGATCCGTTTAAAAGCATTTTTCCTTACAAATAAGTGATTGATTGTCACAGGATTTAAAGACTCATTGCAAACTAATATAGGCCTGAGGCTGTGACGCCAATTTTTGCTTGTAGTTTACTTCCTTTGGAGGGGACATTCTCAATCCCCACTGCTTGGTCTCTGTGCTCACATAGCGGCTTGTATTTTTTCTGTCACTACTTACTGCACTTGGGCTGTGTGCCAGGCAATATGCTAGGTCTTTTATGTACTCTGTTCTAATACTCAACTTCAAGCTAAATATTTTTGTCCACAGTTCCTTGATGAGTAAACTGGGGCTAGAAGAAATGAAATGATTTGCCCAGGATCAAAGAGCAAGTTAGTGACAGGATTGGAATTTCAATTCATCTGCCTAACTTCAAAGTATATACTGTATTTCCCCATGTTTAAGATGCTTTCATGTATAAGACACACCTTAATTTGGGGCCTGAAATTTGAAAAAAAAATTACATTAAATTATTGATCTCAAGTTTTATTCATCATAAAATTCATACAACTCCTCATCCACATGAAAAAGCGGGAAATGCAAGTAAAAAAAAACTACAACCAGTATAAAAGACGCACCCAGTTTTTAGACCCCACTGCACATATCATATCAATTTTTTGAAAAAGAGGTGCATCTTATACATGGGGGAATATGGTGCTTTTTCTACAAAGCCCAGCTCCTTGAGGCTTCCAAAAAATCAAATTGGTCCTAAAAGTTAAACTGTAAATCTTTTTTACCAGAACTTGAAAAGATGGCCTGTAGTCTAGTTAGAGTGCTCTTGTTTCCTGAAAGCATAGTAGGTAAGTTAATGAGAAGTATATGAACTAGCTGAACCACTGTCTATGGCAGTGGTTTTCAAAGTGTGATGCCCAAACCAGCAGCATCAGCATCACTTGGGCATTTGATAGAAATGCAAAATCTCAGGGCTCACCCGTACCTACAGAATCAGAAATCCTGGGGTTGGGGCCCAGCAATGTTTTATAATACCTTCAGCTAATTATTATGCATGTTAAAATTTGAGAGCCACTGGTATAGGGAAATTATTTTATTCTCTCTATCCATAATTTCTGCTTTTGTGAGCTTCAGTCTAAGTTTCAATCCTTAAGTGCAAAATTAACATTATCAAATAGTGGCAAAAGCTGGACACAGACAGGAGCTAGTTTTGAGTCCAGTTTAATATACTTAAGGCAAGTCTACCTCCCTGAACTGTAGTTTTCCAACTCTAAAATGATGTTAATAACATCTGTCTCCATGTAACAGATTTTTTTAGAATTAAGGTAATGTGTAAAGTGCTTATTAGCACCTTGCCAGACTCCCAGGTGTTTGAGCTACTGCCTTCAGCAATTTTTCTTGTTGAGCAAAAAGCTCCCACCCCCTTCTATTCTCAGTTTCTCTTGTTTCTTGAATGTATTTTGCTGTCTTGTGTCTCTAGACCTTTGTATTAGTTATTTCTCTTGGACAACCCCCACTGCCCACTCCTCTTTATCTCACTGACTTCTTATATCCTTTAGATTCTTGCTTGTAGTTTACTTCCCTTGGAGGGGACATTCTCGAATCCCCACTCCTTGGTCTCTGTGCTCACATAGCAGCTTGTATTTTTTCTGTCACTGCACATATCACAAATTTTAGAATCACCTGAGGGCAGGTACACTGTCTTATATACCACCATAGTCTAGGGGCCAATAAAGCTCCTCATACATTGTAGGAGCTAATAAATGTTGAATGAGTGAATGGTGACTGTCTTATTGTTTCTTCTTCTTCATCATCGTCATCATCATCATCATCATCATCATCACATCATCATCCTCATCATCCAAGAGCAAGCTCCCCTCTCTGGCTTGTAGTTTTTTGTGCTAACTGCATGTAATAATCCTAAATAGATAGTATTATATTAAGACCAGTGCCTGTTTTTTCTTTATCTGAAAGCTTTGACCTAGGCTGACATGGTAGTTCACTGAGTTGCTTCCTAACCTCTGATCTCTCTGTATTGCAGGTGCCTTGGTGGAACTGTGTTCTTTGATGGATCAAGTTCATCATATGCATAACCATCCACATCCTTCAGACCTCACTATTCGGTGAGTGGGTGATTAGAAGGATGAGTAAGAGTTTGGCTATAGAAAGAATGTGGCGGGGAGCTGGGGTTATAATTGTTTAATTCTAGAGGTGGAAAAAGAAGCAATATGGGATAATGGAATAAGAACTTGACTGAAATTGAGGAAACCTGGGTTCTGATACTAGCTTTGCAGTTCTTAATTAGCTATATGATTTTGATCTAATCAGTTCTCTGGTTCTTGCATCAATAAAATTAAGATGTTGGACTAATTGATGTCAAAGGTCCTTTCTAGTTTAGTTTTGAAATCTTCTCGATTCTTTTTTTTTTTTTTTTTTTTACAGAGACAGAGAGAGAGTCAGAGAGAGGGATAGACAGGGACAGACAGGAACAGAGAGATGAGAAGCATCAATCATCAGTTTTTCTTTGCAACACCTTAGTTGTTCATTGATTGCTTTCTCATATGTGCCTTGACTGTGGGGCTACAGCAGACCGGGTAACCCCATGCTCAAGCCAGTGACCTTGGGTCCAAGCTGGTGAGCTTTGCTCAATCCAGATGAACCCGTGCTCAAGCTGGCGACCTCAGGGTCTCGAACCTGGGTCCTCCACATCCCAGTCCGACATTCTATCCACTGCACCACCGCCTGGTCAGGCAAAATCTTCTCCATTCTTGATGCATTGTGATTTTACAGATTTATTCAGTTTCTTTGGTCCAGTTACCCAGAAACCTTGTGGTCATCTTTGACTCCTTTCTCTCTTATCCTATATTCAGTCTGTCATCAAATCCTGTAAGCTCAATATACAAAATAATACCCCAAACCTGACCATTTTGCATCATTTTCACTTGGATTATTTCAAATCGCCTAAATGGTCTCCCTGCTTCTTCCCTTGCCTGTGAATTGTTCTTAGCTCAGCAGCTAAAGAGATTTTTTCCAAAGCATAAGTCATAAGTCAGATTCTCTTCTTTGCTCAGAATTTTCCAGTGATTTTCTTCCCCATCTTCACAGTCCCCACATCTGTAAGGATCGTGGCCTAAGCTGATAGGGTTAGCTCACCAACCTCATCTCCTACTACTCTGTGCTTTGTTCACTCTGCTCTAGGCACACTGGCTTCCTTGCTATTTTTCAAGTATGTCAGACACTCTTCTACCTCAATTTTATACTCACTGTTTCCTCTGTAGTTGTCAGAAAGACAGTGTTTTATAATTGTTATTAGATAAATGCTGGAGTAAATTGTGAATTCAATTCCAGGCTCTTCTGCTTACTCTACTATATGACCTTGAGCAAGTTATTTAACCTGAGGATCAGTTTCCTAACACGTACAAGTTATTAATGAGAATCCTTTTCTCATAGGATTGTCATTAGCGTTAAATGAGAGGAAGTGTTTAAAGAATTCAGCAAGTGCTTGCATATATGGCTAGGTACCATATTCCCCCATCTATAAGATGCACACTTTTTTGAAAAATTTGGAATCTAAAAACTGGGCGTGTCTTATACAGTGGTTGTGGCATTTCAAATGCTGTAGATGGAACTGAGGACGAGGCAATATATATGATGACAGTGATTCGTCAGCAGACACAGATGAGGACAAGCTAATGGATGGGAGTTTTGACAGTGATGAGGAGTTGTATGAATTTTTTGATGAATAAAACTTGAATTCAATAACTTTATGTAATACTTCTTTTTCAAATTTCGGGCCCCAAAATTAAGACGCGTCTTATACATGGAAGCATCCTATACATGGGGAAATACGGTAAATATAGGATGCCATTATAATTATTTTCAGTCCTGGCTATTCCTCATAATTACCTGTGGAGAGGTCTAAAGATACAGATATCTAGGCTTTTACTACAGGGATTCTAAATCATTAAGTCTGGGGGTAGAAGAGGGGCCAGGAATCTATATCCTTTTTTGTGGGGGTGGGGGGTAAATGTTTTAAGATTCTGTTTGTTTATTTTTATTTATTTAGTGACAGAGAGGGATAGATAGGGACAGACAGAGGAAGGGAGAGAGATGAGAAGCATCAATTCTTGCGGCACCTTAGTTCATTGATTGCTTTCTCATGTGTGCCTTGATGGGGGGGGGCTACAACAGAGCGAGTGACCCTTTGCTCAAGCCAGCGACCTTGGGGCTCAAGCCAGCAACCATGGGGTCATGTCTATAATCCCATGCTCAAGCCAGTGACCTTAGGGTTTCAAACCTGTATCCTCTGCATCCCATTCTGACGCTCCATCCACTGTGCTACCGCCTGGTCAGGCTATTTATTGATTTTTAGAGAGAGGAGAGAAAGGGTGAGGGAAGAGTATATACCTTGACTGGGGAAACCCAGGGTTTCTAACCAGCTACCTCAGAATTCTAGGTCAACGCTTTATCCACTGCGCCACCACAGGCCAGGCAAGAATCTACTAAATAGCTTTCGCCCTGGCCAGATAGCTCTGTTGGTTAGAGTATCGCCCAAAGCATAGAGGTTGCCAGTTCAATCCCCGGTCAGAACACATGCAGGACAGATTGATGTTCCTGTCTCTCTCTCTCTCCCTCCTACTTCCTCTCTTGCTGTAAGTCAATAAATAAAAATTTAAAGACAAACAAAAAAAGCTTCCAGGTATTTATTAGGAACAGCCAGAGTTGAAAATGTGCTCAAATTAGCTCAGTGGGTCCTGTTCAGAAGCCCACCCCAGCCCAGCACATGAACAAAGGAGACTCACAAGAAACTAAGTCTGTGCTATTAATTGTTCAAGCTCTGAACTTGCAGTGTGGTACTCACATGATGACTTACCTTCTCTGGGAATTTTATTCTAATTTTAACTGCTGTGTCCTGAGCAACCTTGAGCTGTGTCAGATAGTGAGGTCCTGTTGGAAGTATAGCTCTGATGCAAGCAATGAAATGTAGATCCTATTCTGAATGTTTCTGGAGGGGAAAGTATTTTTTTCTTACGTAATCATTATACATTGTACGTTAGGTTTTCTTGGGACATTTGTGTATGTAGCACTTACGACTGAAGTACCTGTCTGGGATTAGGTGGCTTTGGAATTTGGAAGGAAATAGCCATTATATTATAACTTTCATATAAAATTTCCAAAATTATGAGACTTGAAATATAAAATTAATATTTGATTTCTTAAAATAATATCTTTTAAATAGTTGTATACAAATGGTCTTCTTGCTGAAATCATCTTTTCTGTTTTTACTTTCCTCTCTCCTGATAGAAACTATGCCCGGTTCCGACAGAAACCTCTGGAAAGATACAGTTTGACTCAGTGGGTTGACAGGAACAAGCGAAGCCACCAACGGTTCCAGAGTCTCTAAGACACTTAATACAATGGGATGAGTCTGTTTGTCTCATCCCGTCAGCAGTGAAGGTCCCTATCCAAGGGCCTGTTCGGACAGCATCTCATTATCTTTTGCTATTTTGTGCTTTGTAGATTTGGAATTTTATTTTTCAGAATATTTTTATTTAAAAAATTTGTCACCTTTTGGAAACACCCATTTCTGACTTGAAATTTTTTATAAAGTCTGTGTGTGTGCGTGCGCACGCGTGTGTGTTTAAGCAGTGTTAAGTTGATACAGTTTTTATTTTTTCTTTAAATTGTAGGTGGTCACCTCCTGAAAGCCAACATTAAGCCCAAAACACCCAGGCTCAAGCAACCACCCACCTTTATGCAGAAGTGAAGTGTACTGGTCCCCAAAAGAAACCTTTTAATCTGTAAAGAAGAGATTCTTTATCTGGCTGCAGGCCAGTGTTAATAATTGCTTATGACTTAGAAATGGATACAAGTTACTTTTAACTTCCCCTCTTAACTTTTTTATTTGAATTTCTAAATACCTATCAAATTTTTAAAGTTGGTAATCTAAGATGTTTGTAGTACGATGGAGCAGGACAAAAGTCCTGTTGAAAGGACAAATTAAAAGTGTAAATTTCCTCTCCTTTTTATACCTACTCTCTGCCTTTATTTTTTGGCTTTTGTTTCATTCTTCATCAGATTTACTTTGCACAATAGTATTTGCAAATCTTATATATCTTAACTTTGACAGAAGACTGCCAACTAACCCATGTTGTTTTGTTGGCTTATAACTGTCCTTTCTGCCTTTCTTCAAGAATTTTCCTTTTTTTTCCCAGTGACCACCTTGTCTCTACGGTTTGGCCAGTATATTCCTGTTAAACATGGATATGCCTCTTAAAAATAGCCTCCCTTACTGTCCTTACTGAAGAGCTGCGCTCTTAGGGTCTTGACTCCAGGACAGTCCAGTAAGCCAGTGCCAGTGAGGTGTCAGTTGGTCTTTAGTTTCATCTGCTGAACCCCAACTTTAAGTGTGAAGTCATGTGTTAGTGAGCCTCCATCCTGAGGGAGAGACTGGAAAGGCACTATGTCTCCATTATTAGTCAGCAAGAGGTACCTTGAAACCCTGGATGTTATCATCTACTCATTTGCTCAAACCTCTGATGCACATTTTCACAAAACGGCTAAAGTGGGTCTAATAGAATAGTGATTCAGTCTGTGCAGAAATGCATTACCTTATCTTAAGGTTTGGTATTCTAACCCAAGTTGATAGACTTTGTGCAGCCATCTTAATGGATGTCTTAGGAGTTTGCTATTCTTTCTTACATAGATCTTTTGGGAGCCTTTGCAGTCCAGCATTCAGGCGCTGTTTTTCACTCTCGGAAGGTTGTCCACAGTGGCCGTAGTGCAGCCTGTGGTATTAGGCCGGCTGCCTCTGGTTTTGTTATTTCATTAGCCCCATCTTTGTATGTGAGTAACCCATTTTAAACATCCTTCCCTGCTTTAGTAACTTGGGAAAAGGCTGGTCATTTAAGCCACTAATATAATTTAGATGGTTGTCCCTAAGTATTTGCTGTTTTTATCAGTTAAGGATTCTCTGTTCCTTAGACGTTTTGTTTAATTCTGACACCAAAATGCTAAAAAGTTCTGTTCAAAGGGAAGAGTCAAATCTGTTTTTTCAGCTGTCGTTTATTATATCAGTCATTTCTCCAGGTTTCCCTAAGTTAGCTTAATAGAGTAAGACAGGTAAACATCCCCCTTTGGAACTCAGTATAGCTGAAATTGTAGCCTGAATAACTAGTACTGCAGCTGTCTGGTTCCCCACAGATAACCTGAGGAGTAAAGGAACAGTGTTTTACTTAGGTGAACGTCTAAGACATGTTCCTGCCTCCCTGGTACAAAAGGGTTTAAGTCTGAATGTGTAATGGGAGCATCACCTTTGCCAAATCAAGTGAGTGACAGGTTAACTGTAAAATGTGACAATCACATTTCCTCTTTGCTCAAATGATTCTGTTTTTCCAAAGCTTTAGCAGCTTAATTAAATCTGTTGGACTGGAGGAGGCGAGAACTGTTCTCTAGTATTTAACATAATATTCTTTATGGAGAAAAAAAGCCAAAGAAAACTCATTATCAGGCATGCTCGCCTTAAAGATGGTAGTTGGTAAAATCTGGAGTATTAATCTTTTTTTAAAGATGCATAGCTCTTATTTGGTATTGGCCTCAAAGTCTAGTATTTCATGTGAATTTTGTGCTGTATTTTATGTTGTGAATATGTAACTGCCTATCTAGCTTTCTTTATCCATGATGACATTCTCACCACAGGGGTATTGATAAGCAGAGTAAACACATGCCATTCATATATAGTTTACTTATAAGCAAAGAGCCTGAAATAACCTGTAGTTTTGCATCTAAGGCAGGCCCTGCTTTACTTGAGTTTTTGTCAGGACCAATTGGGAAACAAGTTTGTTGCCTCCTCTTTATCATGTTTTTTCCCTTATAGCAGTTGTGTTTAATGTCATTAAAAAGAAATAAAAGTTCTTGTCAGTGGCATATGTACTGTGACCGTCTGTTGCAGGCTTTGAAAGAGGGTTCCTTCCTCCTTTGCGTAGGTAGGATAGTGGGGTATGGGAGGGGGTGGCAGTTAGTAGAATGTGGTACTGGGGAGGCAAGGGTGCGTCCTCCCTGTTCGTTTGAGGATAAATTACAGTGTTGAGGAAGGCGTTCCAGCAGTTAAGAAATGTTGAAATTGATTGGGATTTGCAGCTGCATATAGTGCATGTCAGGAGTCTGACATAAGGAGAGCCTGAAATATTACTGCACTGCCATTTTTGCAGAGGAAGATGGCTCAGCCTGATCAGAAAGGCACTGCCATGCATTCCTTCCCATATCTGTGTGGTTGACCTCTGTCTCTGCCTCTTGAGAGTGAGCACTGATTAAAGCAGCAGCTATCCTAGGACACTCTCCCTTTGAAAGGGCTGTGAAATCAGAATTGATAGTACAAAATTGATGCTTGTTCTTAACTGCTGCAGAAATTGACTGCTGCTAGAATCTGGGGTGAAGGTTGGATAAGTATGGGTGGATGTGGGAGACACACTGTTCCTTAGATTTCTTTTGTGAATCTAAGCTTCTTAAACTGACCCCCCAGGAGCAAGCATGAAAGAGAAGGCAATAATAGCTCAACACCTCTATTTGCCAATGCTTTCTAAACCTCAGCTCCTGCTGAGAAAATAAGTGGCAACATGTTTGGACAGGCTTTCTGTGCTGCTGTTCTATAAATTGTGTCTAGCATATATTTTACAGTCCAAGCAGAAGGTTCAATATCAGTTTGCTAAATACTTGACTATTTGATATTCTTGTCTGAATGTGAAGTGCTTCTGACCTGTACATACTTATTTTGTTCCAGTCAGGTAGACAATCCTTTGTCTAGTAATTGCTTGCTTCCTTTTGAGCAGTGGGTGACTGTAGGCTTCAAGGTTTCAGAGACCAGACTGGATTCTCTGAAACTTAGTTTGTTTCAGAGAAAAGTGAGAAGGAAAAATGGACCTTCTAAAAGGAATGGGCTCATTCTGTGACCATTCTTTAAAGCATTCCCGTTTTGAGCTTCTATATGAAGAAAAAAACCCAGGCACCTAAAACTAGGAAATTAAGTTCTCTGCTCTTCTGTCGCCCTGCTTTCTAAAGAGAAAACAACTATCCCTAAGCTGATTCGAAGGTGTGCTTGCTTTGTATGCCAGAGCACCTGTCTGGAAAAAAATTTCCACTTGTCACAGGAAGTGTCAACTGGTCAGTAGTGGAATTCCTTCATGAACAAACTCCTGCCTTGTCAATCCTTCCACCTGTCCTTTCCCTACAACAACTGGAACATGCCATCAAGAAAATCTGACCCTGACCCTGGCTAGCACCCGTTAAGAAGGGGTAGAATGTAATTGGACAGTCTTCAAAGCAGGCTATGTGCTAGTCCTGAAATATATCTTTAAGGAACTCTGTATACAAAGATCTCCTTTAGTTTAGCTTCAAGTAGCATTTGAAGGTTTGGGAATAATGTACTGATGGAGCTTGGTGGCTTTGGAGCTGGGGGGATATGATGTCCTATTTATATAAACAGTTTGTTCTTGGAGGCTACTTAAAAACAAAATCCAAAAGAAACTAAGGTGAGACGTAAGAAGTCTGAAATATTGCATGATATTTGCTGAGATGTTACATATTCCTGGAAAGGGTTGAATTAGAGATCTTAAAAGTGGGTTCTAGAGGGGACCCATACTGAACAGCTGGTGGTTAAGGGAACAGGATTGGGAGAAAAGGGCCTCCTGCCCCCTTAGAAACACTCCCCAGTCCTTCCCTGAAACCTGGGGTTTTCCTTTTGTTCCTGTGAGAAAGCCCTGGGCTCCCAGTCTGGGTGATATGTGGGGTCTGGGAATCCTGTTCTTACCTACCCCTTTGTTTTGACAGATGAGGAAGCAGCCAAGCCCCCCAAGGAATTGGCCTGAGATGTTATGTGTATCACAGGGCAGTCTCCTGCCTCAGTCCTGCATTCCTCCCACAGGCCTACTGTGGGCTGGCTACAAGTCAGGTCTCAGTCTCACCCGGGCCCCTCCAAGCTATTAGGCATCTGCAGATCTAAGCGAGTGGTGAAGAAAGGACCACTTCCCGAGTCACAGCTGTAGGCTTCTGTGCAACTACAGTTACTCAGGAACAGCTCAGTCGTTAAAGAACTTAAGGATGTAGAGAGGTAATTAAAAGTAATGGAGTTTAAGCCAGGAGTGCTGCTCGCTCCTCTCCCCGTAGCTTCAGCTGACGTACCACAGGCACATGGAGGGAGGCAGGAAACTACCGTAGCAGTGCTTCCTGAGTGCCCCCGATGGCTCTCTGCCTGGCGCTGCTGCTGACCGGACTTCTCCATCACTTGGCACTTTGCCGGCCCAGAGGACCTGGGGAGTATCTCACTGAGGTTTGGCTTAGAGTTCTGTGTGCTGCTCTGTTTCCCACTTTCCCACTCGGCCTCTAAGACCTGCTTTCCTCTGGTCTTAGAACCTTCCAGAACAGCCTACCTACACCCCTCTCCTGAGATGTTTTCTGCAAGCTCTTGCTGGTTCTGACCGAAATGTTCAAGGTGCCCCATTTCCTGGTTTGCTCATTGGCTAGCGGCCCCATTACTCCATCTCTCAGCCTGCTGTTGGGATCATAACAATGTGCCTTTAACAGCGCAGAACAGCATGCTGCATGCAGGGAGCCCGGAGCTGGAGCCCAGCGCTGAGCGCAGCAGGCAGCGCTCACAGCTGCTCACACTCCCCTCCTCACTCCGCCCAGCAGAACTGCATTCCTTTGGCCAGGGAAAGCACCCATCCCCATCTGAGGGGAAAACCCTGTTTTAAAAACTGAGCACCAGCCTGCATACCTATGTGGTGAGGCAGCCCAAGCCTGGTTTGGGGGGCGGGGGTGGGGCTCAATAACAATGATGGAGCAGCTATTTTCTCCTCCTACACGTGTACCCCCATCTGTTCGAGATTTCCCTTCCAACTCCAGCTTGGCTGGCAGGCATGTCCCTGGGAAGCTGCAGGCCAAAATGGAGAGAGAACTGACTGGCTGCCAACTGCCAGAAAAAGAGGACAACGTTTGGGCATTTACCAGGAGACAAGGATGTGCCTTTTCATTTGTCTTTTTATTTTACATTTAAAAAGTGGTTATTGCTCTAACTGGATCAGAGGTAAGGACCTCTCCCCTAAGGAGCCTTGGCCTTGCAGCCCCATTCAGCAGGGATGGAAGTCACAAAACAATGAGTGAAGCCTCATGCCCTCCCATGAGGAAGCCCTTAGTACTGCTGACATCTGCCTTCTACCCCGTCTCTCCTCCCTCCCCATGTCCCACACTCGGGCAAAGCGGAGTGGCAGCGTCCCAGCCCTGAGAGCTCTTATAGACCGGAAGGAAGGGGTGTCACTGGGTGATGGCTTTCATTCAGCTCTCTGGCTTGGGGGCTATTGCTCTATTTCAGTTCAACAGGTATGCACTGAGCGCCTGCTGTGTGCCAAGCTTGTGCTAGGCATGGTCCTGCCACACTCCTGTCCTCAGCCACCACTGGAAGACAGAAGACGCAGAGGCCCATCTCCCATGCAGGCATTCAGCAGCCATAACCTGTCAGTCCTAGGGAAGAGTCTGCCTTCTCTTATCAAGCACCATTTTTTTTTAAACCAGAAAGGGGCAGTGGAGAGAGAGAGACCTGTCACTTCACACTACACAGGCTCTAGGGAAGGACATGAAGACCCTGGGTAGCTTTCACAGAAACCTGGATGAAATGGCAAGATATGGAGACCCCAGAGGCCAGGACTGCCCTGACTGAATGGCTCAGGCCTGCCTTCCAGCAGCTTCTACCACAGAGGGTGGTTCAGCAGCCCTCAGGATGTCCCACGTGGACGTACCTTTTCAGTTGTCCAAGCTGCATTGTTACAACTCCAAGGGACTTTTCCTAAAGAAATGGGGCCCTACCTTCCAGGTCTCTTTCCTCCTTTTTCTTCTTGAAACCCCAGACTGATGGTCATACAGTCAAAATTAGGGCCAAAGAAGACAGGATGCAGGCAACCAGCTCAGGGGATCCCTTTGCCCTTTGGAGTGAAGCCCTTCAGTTGTGTTTGCCAAGAGACAAAACAGAAAACATTTCACACACTCACGACATTGTGCATCACACCACATACAAGTCCTTGATGGCTGGATTCAGAAAAGGCTTGATGGCAGCCATGACCCTGCCCCGCAGGCAGCCCCACGGCTTCCCTGATGGTTCTTGGTCTGAAAGACAGCTCAAGTCAGTCTTAGTGTTTGTCATCTCCCGGAAGCTTCGTGCATCTTCTCAGAGAGGAAGCCAGTCCAAGAGACGAGAGGAGGCCATGTCTCATGCAGCTCTGCCTTTTCCAGAACGGGGCCAGGCCTTTGAGTTTTGTGGCTTGTTTATTTTTTTTGCAGAATTTGGGTTTGTAGTTCAGCCTCTTTCACCAGACTAGGACATGGGGGTGGGGGAGAGAACTGTGCAGCTAGCCATGCCTCCCCCTACACCACAGTCTTCCCTCTCCCTGTGCCCACGGACCTGGGACCAGCAGAGAAGAAAAATGAAATCCTTCTCCCTGCAGACAGGTAGTCACGCTTCGATGATGTTCACCGAAAGCTTGTTTGGAAACTGGGAGGAAAAAAATGAGAGAAGCGGCCAGGGCTAACTGAAGAGACTTCTTGCAAGGTTGGAAACGGACGATATGAGAAGGAAGGGGGCAGCAGGGCTGCAAGCCTAAAAGCCAGGCTCTTGTCCCGTGTGGAAGAAAAGGAGTAGCCCTGCCTGGATGTCTTGTCTCTGCCTTCTCAAACCCGGCCTCACTCGGCTGAATGGCCAAGTCTGGGTCCTGGACCCTCCGCCCCTGGTACCCGGTCCACCCCAGCAGAGCATCCCCGCCGGCTGGTTCTCACATCCTGGAGATCTGCCTCTCAGTGCAGCCTCAGCCACTGACAGTGAGGCGCTTCTGGAGATGAGGATTCGTAAGAGGCTTCAGGAAAATGCGCCGGAAAGTGAGAAGCCAAGAGAGAGGACAGTAAGCCAGAGGGAGCAAGGAGCTGGAGGGAGAAGGAAATGTAGAGAGGGCCAGATGTTTGTTGGATAATCATCGTCAGAACCATGAGATCCTCTCATTCTCTACTGGCTGTCTTCTGAGCTGCTCAGAGCCAGCACTGAAAAGGTGTCAGATCTGTTTCACACAAGAGGAAATGGAGGTACAAAGAGGTGAAGCACCTGCCCGACGTCACACGGCACAGCAGGAGCAGAAATGAGCTCAGAAACCCCTCTATTCTCTGTCCCACACCAACCAAGAATTCTGTCCTCCCCATTCTCTGTCGTCCCCCCCACACACACCTTTTAACCCCCACTGGCCCCTGTCATCCTGCAACAAGAGAGGATCCAAAATCAATTTGCTGTGTCCCCTGGGTCACAGACAGCAGCCAAGCTTGGCTCTGCCCAGCTGTAGCCATGCCAGGCACTGAGCTAACCCCTTCTGCAGCCCAGAGACTTCTGGTGCATGAGCCATGGGGCTGCCCACCCAGGCCCAAGTCCTGCCCTCACCTTGCTGCGGAGAAGGCCCCCGCCTTGGTGCTCTGGTGTGCTGGTTTCTGACGCACTCTTGGTTTTTTCCTTGTTGTTATTGGGTTCGTTGTCCTTGATAATGTCATACTGGCGGCAGAAGAGGACAATGACGCCTATGGGGACAAGGGAGAGCAGTCAGAGTCCTTGCCCGCCTGCTTCCTTCCCATGATCACTTGCCGAGCTCCTGTTAGGTACCGAGTTCCAGATGGTCTCTCACCTGCACTACTGCAACAGTTTGTTTGCCTCTGGCTTCTGGCTCCTGTGTCCACCTGTGACCACCCCCTTCACTGCTGCTGGGCAGGTCTTCCTACAACATGCATTTGGTTGTGTCTCCTCCCTCCCCTTCTTTTAAACCTCTGAATTCTCCCCTTTTGCTTTATGGGAAAATAGAAATAACGTTTGTTGAAGGCCCTGGCTGGTTGGCTCAGTGGTAGAGTGTTGGCCTGGTGTGCAGGAGTCCTGGGTTTGATTCCCGGCCAGGGCACACAGGAGAAGCGCCCATCTGCTTCTCCACCCCTCCCCCTCTCCTTCCTCTCTGTCTCTCTCTTCCCCTCCCGCAGCCAAGGCTCCAGTGGAGCAAAGTTGGCCCAGGCGCTGGGGATGGCTTTGTGGCCTCTGCCTCAGGCACTAGAATGGCTCTGGTTGTGACGCCCCAGATGGGCAGAGCATCGCCCCCTGGTGGGCGTGCCGGGTGGATCCCGGTTGGGCGCATGCGGGAGTCTGTCTGACTGCCTCCCTGTTTCCAACTTCAGGAAAAAAAAAAAAAAAAATCCCAGAAATAGCGTTTGTTGAGCAAGTACCAAGCCCTGTGCTATGTGTACACTGACATGTTCTGGCTCACTCAATCCTCACAGCACTGTGAGGGGCTGGCCCTATTACCATCCCCAGGTGAGGAGTGAGGATGCTGAGGCAGAGCCTAGCTAACTTACTCAAGGTCGCTCGGGGGTGGAGCTGGGACGTGCACCCCAGGACCTGCATGCACTCCGTTAAATGGTCATTGTTATCAAACTAAACTACATGAACGTAAACTGTTTTAAAAGTTGGATAGTATTAAGGCAGCCAACTCCAATTCTTGTGTTTTCCTCATTTTTACTTCTATACTTGTTTTATAGTGGTTATTTCTTGATCTGTTTTAGTCATTATCTGTTGACTTCCCACCATGGTAGATAAAACCTAACAACTCTCCCTACTTTCTGCCCCAACATCCTAACAGAACTACATGACAATTTTGGGTTAACTCGCTATGTTTATATTGTTATAATTATGTAAATACTATCTGTGCCAAGTTTAATAATGCACCGTAAACAAACCTCCTCCTTTGTGGAATCCTTTGTTTTTCCTGTTTTTTCCCCCCCAAGTGCCTCTTTTTTTATGTGCCTATGGAACATTTTTTCCCAAATTCTACCTGAGAGAGCCTGCCCTGTCACACACCATGTGAATACAGCTTCGGCCTGCTGTCCAAGCCCACGGCATGGCAATCCTTCACTCCCCCATCCCCTACTGTCTTTCTTGGGCCACAGCTGCACTGAGCCAGACTGAACTTAATTTGTATCTTTTTTTTAAAGGTTTTTTTTTTTTTTACAGAGATAGAGTCAGAGAGAGGATTAGACAAGGACAGACAGACAGGAACAGAGAGATGAGAAGCATCGATCATTAGTTTTTCGTTGCACATCGTGACACCTTAGTTGTTCATTGATTGCTTTCTCATATGTGCCTTGACCACGGGCCTTTAGCAGACCGAGTAACCCCTTGCTTGAGCCAGCGACCTTGGGTCCAAGCTGGTGAGCTTTGCTCAAACCAGATGAGCCCACGCTCAAGCTGGAGACCTCAGGGTCTCGAACCTGGGTCCTCGAGTCTGATGCTCTATTCACTGCGCCACCGCCTGGTGAGGCTAATTTGTATCTTGAACACACTGTGCCTAGAACACCCTTCCTTTCTTTTTTTTTTTTTTTAGATTTTATTCATTTTAGAGAGAGGAGAGAGAGAGAGAGAAGGGGGGGAAGAGCAGGAAGCATCAACTTCCATATGTGCCTTGACCTGGCAAGCCCAGGGTTTTGAACTGGTAACTTCAGCGTTCCAGGTTGATGCTCTATCCATTGTGCCAACACAGGTCAGGCCCTTTCCTTTCTTTCTTTCTGTTTTTTATTTTTTATTTTTGGCTGCCTGGTGAACTCCTATTCACCCGTCAAAGCTCAAACCCCATGTGACCACTCTTTGTGTTTCTCCTGTCTTCTCCTTCTAGCCCCAGAACAATTCCCTCTTTCTGCTCCCATACACAGTACGACAGGGCTCCTCTCACCGATACAGTCATGTGGCCAGTTCACCCAGCCCTAGCAGCTTGGTGAGAGCCCGGAAGAGCTATCTGGAATGTGGCACTGTACTGAACGAAGGGCTGTTCAAAAATGCCAGCTGAGTGTAAAAATGAAATGTGATCTTTATCCTCGGGGAGCTCACAAATAAGAGGGAAAAGAAAGAGAGATAAGCTCGACTAATCTATCTAAGAAGGGCTGAAGAGGGGGCAAACAGTGTGCTGTGGGCACTGAGGCAGGAGCGGCACTCTAGTGAACGGACTGGGGGGCTTTAAGGAGGCTCAGAGCCGGGGCAGGAGGATGAGAAGGCTGGGGGCATCCGCAGCCTGCGCTGCACAGGCCTGCAGCACCTGGAGGCACAGGAACCCAGAAGAGGGGGGACAGGCTGCTGTGCAGTGGTCAGAAGGCAAAGGGGCTGTGGCTGTGTCACCACCGGGGCTGGAGGGAGGGGAAGAGAAAATACTGCTACAGTCCTACAAGGCAGCTCTCAATATGCTATTGTTTTGGGGAGGGCTGAGTTAGAGAAGGGATCATCTCTGGTCCCCAGAGCTGTCCCAGGCAGGACTTAGGAACTTCTGACCTCTTGGCCACCTCCAGGCCTCTTGCCCTTCGTTTCTGTAAGAGAGAAGCTCTAGTCGGGGTCCTCCACTTCCCAGAGGGTAAGGGAACTCACCGGCCCACATGAACAGGACCACGACGATGATCAGCACCTCGCCTGTCTGCAGCTGCTGGTTCCTCCCCATCTCCTTCATGGTCACCTCATCTGTGGGGAGAGAGACACTCGATTTGGACTCCCTTCTTCCTCTAGCCACTCCTCTGTGGCCAAGCCCAAGGTATTAAGTGTTTATTCCTACAGGTGCCCACACATCTAACAAAAAAAGATTCTAGAACGTGCTGATGGCTACGTGGAGTAGCAGCGATAAGACAATCCAAAATGAAGTGTTTATATACCCGTTGGACTGGGTCACCAGAGTGACCTCCTCTCTCTCTCTCAGGTACTGTTTGCTGAGAAGCAGGCAAGGGTTGGGAGGGGGAACGGGAAGTTAGTGCTTCCCTCAAATTCCTACTGCTCTGGCCCCAACCAGTCCCATCCCACCCGTCCCTTCCTAACAGTGACCAGGGCCTGCCTTTGTTCTTGGATGCCATCTTCTCAGCCTCCCGGGGTGTCTTGAAGAGCACTGGCTCGCTGGCCGGACTCTGGCCCTGAATGGAGATGGCTTGCACATGCACAATGTATTCCGTGTCCTCCTCCAGGTCCCAGAGGGCGCACGAGCGGGTGGTGGTGTTCACCTCCTGGATGAAGCGCAGCATCCGCACATCCTTCTTCTGCCAAAGCAAGAGCCAGCCCACTGTTTGCAGTGCCCAGTCACCACCCCGCTCTGCCTCCTCTCCTGCGGTGATCTCACCTGGCTACCATGCTAAGCCCTTCGCATCCACAATCTTATTTATGCATTCCAACACCTCTACAGATACCATTATCTCCATTTTACAGATGAGGAGACAGGTCAGAGAGCTTAGGGAAGTTGCCCAAAGTCATACAATTCTTGAGAACTTGAGCCAGATCCAAATCTCAGGTCTAAGATCAAAGCCACGCTCTTTTTTTTTTTTTTGTATGTTTCTGAAGCTGGAAACAGAGACAGTCAGACAGACTCCCGCATGCGCCCGACCGGGATCCACCCGGCACGCCCACCAGGGGGCGACGCTCTGCCCCTCCGGGGCGTCGCTCTGCCGCGACCAGAGCCACTCTAGCGCCTGGGGCAGAGGCCAAGGAGCGATCCCAGTGCCCGGGCCATCTTTGCTCCAATGGAGCCTTGGCTGCGGGAGGAGAAGAGAGAGACAGAGAAGAAGGGGGGGGGTGGAGAAGCAAATGGGCGCTTCTCCTATGTGCCCTGGCTGGTAATTGAACCCGGGTCCCCCGCACGCCAGACCGACGCTCTACCGCTGAGCCAACCGGCCAGGGCCTAAGCCACGCTCTTAATTCCCAGGTTCCAAACAAAGGCTCTGGGGCCCTCCCCCACTGACTGATCCCCTGGATGGGGGGGGGGGGCTTTCAAGCCATATGTACAACTTTCTGCCCATCTGTCTTGCTCCTCAGTCCTTTTCCTTTCTCCTCCCCCACCCACCACTATCTTGGTGTGTTTTTCCCTCCTAGAAGGTTACCTGCTGAGAGATGGCAAATCCAATGACAACCTCATCCTCCAGGACGTCCCAGCTCACCACTGCAGAGTTGGCCTTGAGGTGCCTGACAGTGACGTTCACTGGGGCCGAGGGACTGTCTGGGGGTGGGAAGGCACCTGAGCCTGAGCACCCCTTGCTGTGAGGTGCAGGCCCAGTCTCATCAGTGGAAACCTGGGGAATCCGTGCAGTGGGGGAAGGAAGAAACCAAGGCCCCCGTGGGATTGGCACAGGGCTTCAGTCCCTTAATGGGTCGTAGGGCCAGGCCAGAGAGGCCACAGGCTCCTTGTGTCCAGGATGGGAGCCTCAGATGGCCACAACAGGCCTTACCAGGGATCCAAGCTAAAATTGAGGCCCTGGACTAAGACCAGGTCTAGCGGAGAGGCGTTAAGAGGTGGGGGGGACAGGCACGGGGGAGATATAGGTGGCCAGGGTTGCAGGAGTTGAAGGTTAGTCTAATGAAAAGCAGTCAGAAGGAATCCCAGTCCAGTGCTCTTTCTACAGTACTGCACTGTCATGTGGGTGACCTTGAGGAAAGAGGAAAGACCCTGAGGTTGAGAAGAACCAGGCTGGGGTGGGAGTGAGGACCAAGAGAGGATCCCTCAGGATTGTGGTGACTCAGGCAGAACGAAGTCTGTGGAAGGGCCTCCGTGGGTTCCAAGAAGCAGGTGGGGAGGTTGTAGGGAGGACAGGGTCACTGAGAGCAGGGCCCCTTGGCGGAGAAGCAGGAGTACAGGGTAGGGCCTTCTGGATGTGGGAAGACGATCAAGGGGTCAGTTGAGAAGGAAGTAGGATGTGATGGGGGCAGCGGTGGTCAGGGAAGGAAGACCCTTCCAGGAGAGGGGCAGTGGAGTCACACAGCCTCTACCTCTCACAAGGGGCAGGTGCTGATAGGGGAAGACCTGGGCCTGAGCTGCACCCCTCTCCCCACAGATGAGTGGACGGGAGGCCCAAGAGGAGACAAAGCCAGATGTGGACCGGAAGAGAGACAGAAGGACACAGACAGGTGTCAGCAGACACATTCCAGAGAAACAGACAAGTGGGGTATCAGAGACAGACACAGAGATGGAAGCTGTGAGAGAGACAGCACTGAGCATCGGAGAGATGGACAGAGGGAGAGATGAGCTAGGTGACAGCAGCTGGAAGGGACAGAGACAGGGCCTCAGGGGAGGCTGGGCAGGGTGAAGCCAGGCCCCACGGGACAGGCCAGACACTGAATGCACCAGGCTCAGGGGGCCACCCTCGCCCCAGGTGCTGTCAGTGCCAGTCCCTATCCTCCTCCCACAGGCTCACGCACACTGGGACCCCGCTGGGACCCCATCCAGCTCTGACCTGCAGAGTTGGCCTGCGGGGCTTTGGGGACAGCGAGGAAGGTTGGGGGACTGGTGTCCTTAGCTGCTCCCACGGCCAGGGAAGGGAGTGAGGGCACCCGAGGCAAAGGCCTGGGCTCAGGGCACTGGTATGAGGGGACTGAGGGTCACAAGACCCTAGACACCAGGGCTGGGGTGTCCGAAAGGGATTTGGGGGCTGAAGGAAGGATCTGGAGGTCAAGAAGGCAGGGAAGAGGCTGGGGGTGGCCTTAAGGGGTAGTGAGGGGGCAGAGACGGGTTCCCAGAGAGCAGGGGAAGGAACTGAGGACTCCCGCCACCCCGCCCGCGTCGAGACCCCTCCCGGGCCCCCTTACCCGCCTGCACCAGCGCGAGGCAGACGCAGCTCAGCCACAGGCGGAGCGCGGCGCGGGGCGGCCCGGGGTGCATGGCGGCGGCTCCGGCCGGCCGGTGCGGGGCGGCGCAGGGGGACGCGGCTCCGGCGCTCGGCGGCCGCTGGCGCTTGAGCTCAGGCCCGCGGCCCGGCCGCCCCGCGCCGCCCGGCGCCGCCTGCATGTCGGCTCCGCGGACAGCGACTCCCGCGCGGCGGCGGCGGCAGCGGCCGCGTCCACGTCGGGCGCCCGGGGGGCGGGGCGCCCCCGCTGCGGGGAGAGGCGCGGGGCGGGGTGAGGGCGGAGGGCGCCCCACCACCCCCGCTCCCCACGCGGGGCCCACCGACTGGTCGCTCCCACCCTCTCGCTGGGCGGGAACACAAACAGCGTGCTCTGCGCCCCGCCGCGCTCAGCCTCAGCCTCGCTGCCCCGCTCCCCTAGCACACCGCCCGGACCTGGACCTCATCTCTGCCCTTTCCCAAGGGAGGGGAGCAAGTGCTATAGGATGCTCCTTGAAAGGCCAGGGGCCGCCGCCACCGTGGCCATTCACACGCAGGTTCCCATTAGATCCGGACAGATGGTAAAGAAACAACGGAGCCGAAAACTGGTGGGCCATACCTTTATTCTAGCCTCGCAACCAGCTGGCGAGTAAAAACAAACACACGGGGCACCAAAACCCACTCACATGCTCTCCTGTTCGACAACCAGGAGAATCTTTTCCGGTTTTTCCTAGAATCAAAGGCCCCCCCCACACACACACATCAGTCTCAGCGGAGCTCGCAAGAGCCCTCACCTCTGTTCTCCGTCTGCACACCTTGTCCCTCTCTGCACAGACTGGTTTTTCCTTCAGCACCCTGCCATCTTGGCTGCTTTCTTCTCCGCACACTTCCTCCCTGCTCTCACTCTGCAAAGACATGGGCTGCTTCCTCCTCCTTCTTCTTAAAACTTTTTGGCATGAAACCCCTCCTCCAGCACACATTAGCATAACAAAGCCCCTTCCCAAGCAGGAAGGTAATTAGTAGTGTCACAGATCACATATCTGGGCAGTAGCCATTTTTAACAATAAAAGTGAACAAATAAAAAAAAACATTTTACAAACTTATTTTCCCAACATTCCTCCGTGCCTCTTCTGTCCTTAGGCCTCGGGAAGTCCCCACCCCTCACTCCATCCCAGACCCGAGGGCTTGCTGGCTAGGGCAGAAGTGAGCTGAGGGGAATAATGACAGTAGCGATGGGGTGGCCATAGAGCGTAGGGTAGGTGCTCAGTATTTACCATGGGCCGGGAAGAGGGTGCTCTGACTCCCTGGATGGCCAAGCTCTGTGACTCCCCCCTCCCCCCAGGGCCAGTTCTTTCCCCTCTTTGGGTCTCCATTCTTATCTCCATAAAGAGAGTAGCAATGAACATCTCCTAGGTGCCAGATACTGTGCAAAGGCCTTTACTTGAATCACATCACTTATTTCTCACCTATAAGTCCCTACTCTCCTGTTTGAATTCCGTACAGGAGACTGCAGCTTGGAGAGGTTCCTTGACTTGACCGAGGACGCACAGCAGAGCCAAGATTTGAACACAGGCTGATCTGGCTCCCATACCTGTGCTTGACACTACTGTCTCTCCACCTAAAGTGAACCCAGTTACCCTGGGATTGCTAAAATTCTAGAATTTGCTTATGGCAACTCCTTCCTACCCAGAGAACAACCTAGAACAATCTCTTCCCAAGAGCAGGGTGAGAGAAGAGTGGCTTCAGTTCCCTTCCCCCCTCCTCCTAGTCTGGTGCGGCTGAATGCTATGAGCAGTGAATGAGCTAATAACTCTAAAGTTCAGGGGCTTTGGAGCCAGGGCGAGCAGCCACAGTTAATTAAAGGACTTGGATGACCCCTTCTTCATTACCTTGGAACATCCTGTCTCTACCTCGGTCCCACACACCATTCTACCCAATCCACTTCTTTTCTGATCTTGGAGTGCCAGAGAAATAAATGTCTTCACCCTGCACCCACCACCCTCTCCCAAATGAGGTTCTCTGGAACACCAGCCAGCTAGGGAAGCTCCCCACCTCCACCCGATGTGTTGGGCAAATGAGTTTGTAAAATTTGTATTTTTGGAGTTTGCTCACTTTTATTGTTAAAAATGGCCACTGCCAGGTGAAACTACTAATTACCTTCCTGCTTGGGAAGGGGCTTTGTTAAGCTAATGTGTGCTGGAGGAGGGGTTTCACACCAAAAAGTTTTAAAAAGAAGAAGGGAAAGGAAGGAAGCCATATTTTTGCAGAGTGAGGGCAGGAGGAAGAGTGCTGGAGAGAAGGCAGCCAAGATGGCAGGGTGCTGAAGGAGAAGCCAGTTTGTACAGAGATGAGGAGGGAGAAGTTGTGCAGATGGGGAACCAGAGATGAATAAGACTGGTGGGGGCCTTTGATTCTAGGAAAACCCAGATGTGTCAGTAGCTTTGTGAGCACTGAATGAGTGGGCTTTGGAGCCCTGTGTGTTTGTGTTTACTTGCTGGCTGAGTGCGAGGCTAGAATAAAAGGAATGGCCCACCAGTTTTTGGCTCCACTGTTTCTTTACCATCTGACCGAATCTAATGGGAACCTGCACCTGCCTGGTGGTGATGGCCGCGGCCCCCGGCCTTACACTGTGACACTATTCACCCCGAGTGCCTGAGAAACAGGTTGAGGAGAGAGATATAGACCAGGGCGCCAGGGCCCCTGACACCAAGGGTGCTGCCCATCTTTCCAAATAAGCCCCTCTCCCCACCTCCTGAAATTCCACCACTGGGAGGGGGCATTCCTTTGGATCTTAAAGGATTCTGGTCTTCCAGAGGCCCCTGGAAGGGCTAATCCTTTGCAAGGCGACTTGCAAAGTTATGCCATAGACCTATCTTCAAGATCTCCCCCACCCCCTCCGCCTTTTAGATGAAGAAACTGAAGTCCAGATGAAAGCACTTAGTGTAAATTCACAGAATGAATCAGGAGCAGCAATAGAGCCCTCATCTCCTAATGCTCATCCCAAGGACTCCTTGCATTGCCTCCCCGGTTTCTGTTTGGTCAGCTTGTAAGGGGTGAGATGGGAAGGGGCTCAGGCGTTCTTGCTGAGAACAGCAGCGGAATCAATTGGCCCGCCCCTCAGCACCACCGGGCTGGCTCTGCATGGCAGGCTGACACTGCCCCGGCCCCATCTCTTTCCGCAGCCGCATACCTTGTCCTCAGGTGAAAGTCAGTTGGAACGCTGGTCCAGAGGGCAGTCCCCTGGTCCACCTGTTTGGGATAGGAGCCCTGGGAACCAGAGCACTTCTCGCTCTGTCCTTTATCTCTTCTTTCTTTTTTTTCGATTTTTCCCCCTTCTCGTTTCTCATTTCTCTTTCTGTGGCAGCTGCCTTCCGCTCCACCCCTCCCGGCTCCGCCCCACCAGCTGCAGCTTGGCCCCGAGGGACCCCCTCACCCACCAGGCAGGAAAAGACAACTCAGGGCCTGCAGGAGCAACTGGAGCCTCCTTGGGTCTCCTCGCAGGAGCCAACAGGAATGAGAGGGGTCACCTAGAGGTCACAGAACCCACTACTGTCCCTGCTGGGTAGAAAAGGGGGGGGGGGGACGGGTCCTAGTGGGGTCTAGAGTGCAGCCCAGGCAGGGGAATAGGGAGCTTCAGCGCCACCTGCTGTCCGCTCCAGTTATAACCCCAGGTAGATGTAGGGCATTGGGAGGGGGTGATGGATGTGTCTGAGTTTGAGCGAGATGGAGAAGAGCTGCTGGAGCTGGGACATGGAAGACCGGGAGGATTTGGAGAGTTGTGGATTTGGGGGTACAACCTTCCCAGACCCCATGATGCATGGGGTGCTTGAGTATTACAGTATCCTGGTTCTGGGAAAAGTCCTGATGCTTGAAGCCTGGCAACCAGTGGAAGTTGGGCCAGGAGTGAGAAGAGCTAGGAGGATTTAGAGGCACCCCGGGTGATCTTGGGAGGAGTTTGTCAAAGCCATTTACTTTATGTATATCTCTTAGCACAGAGCTAAGAGCAGTAGGTGGGTGCTCATCAATATTTGTTGAATGTATGGAACAATTTTGTTCTCCCAACATACATTTATTGAACACCTATTCTGGAAATACAGCAGTAGAAGAAGGAATGAATGCATGAACAAAGATCTGAGCAGGGGTTGGAGGGTGTCCTCCCAAGCTGCACTGAACTCTGCGTGGAGGACTCCACAGACATCTCCTGGGGGAAGGGAGCTGACTGGTCACTTACACATTGGCCCCTGTTGAGGTCATGGGAATTTGGATCCTTCTGGGTGTCTAGAGCTGGGGTTGGAACCTATGGCTCATGAGCCAGATGTGGCTCTTTTGATGGCTGCATCTGGCTCACAGACAAATTTTTAATAAAAAGAAAAAATAACATTAAAAATATATACCGGCCCTGGCTGGTTGGCTCAGCGGTAGAGCGTCGGCCTGGCGTGCGGGGGACCTGGGTTCGATTCCCGGCCAGGGCACATAGGAGAAGCGCCCATTTGCTTCTCCACCCCCGCCCCCCTCTCCTTCCTCTCTGTCTCTTCCCCTCCCGCAGCCAAGGCTCCATTGGAGCAAAGATGGCCCAGGCGCTGGGGATGGCTCCTTGGCCTCTGCCCCAGGCTCTAGAGTGGCTCTGGTCGCGGCAGAGCGACGCCCCAGAGGGGCAGAGCATCGCCCCCTGGTGGGCAGAGCGTCGCCCCTGGTGGGCGTGCCGGGTGGATCCCGGTCGGGCGCATGCGGGAGTCTGTCTGACTGTCTCTCCCCGTTTCCAGCTTCAGCAAAATACAAAAAAAGAAAAAGAAAAAAATATATATACCTGACCAGGCGGTGGCGCAGTGGATAGAGCATCAGACTGGGATGCAGAGGACCCAGGTTCAAGACCCCGAGGTCGCCAGCTTGAGTGCGGACTCATCTGGTTTGAGCAAAGCTCACCAGCTTGGACCCAAGGTCGCTGGTTCGGGCAAGGGGTTACTCGGTCTGCTGAAGGCCCATGGTCAAGGCACATATGAGAAAGCAATCAATGAACAACTAAGGTGTCGCAATGTGCAATGAAAAACTGATGATTGATGCTTCTCATCTCTCTCCATTCCTCACTATCTGTCCCTATCTATCCCTCTCTCTGACTCTCTCTCTGTCTCTGTAAATAAATAAATAAAAAAAAAATTAAAAATATAAAACATTCTCATGTATTATAATCCATTCATCTCCTACCACTCTTGTTCATGGTTGCAGGTGGCTGGAGCCAATCACAGCTGTCCTCCGGGACAATGCCAAATTTTTATTGGATATTGCGTAACATACACGGGTAGTTGTATGGCTCTCATGGAATTACATTTTATTATTTTATTTATTTTATTTAAATTTTTTTTACAGAGACAGAGTCAGAGAGAGGGATAGATAGGGACAGACAGTGAGGAACGGAGAGAGGTGAGAAGCATCAATCATCAGTTTTTCATTGCGCATTGCGATACCTTAGTTGTTCATTGATTGCTTTCTCATATGTGCCTTGATCGTGGGCCTTCAGCAGACTGAGTAACCCCTTGCTCAAGCCAGCGACCTTGGGTCCAAGCTGGTGAGCTTTGCTCAAACCAGATGAGCCCATGCTCAAGTTGGCGACCTTGGGGTCTCGAACCTGGGTCCTCTGCATCCCAGTTCGACACTCTATCCACTGCACCACCGCCTGGTCAGGCCAGAATTACATTTTAAAATATGTGGCGTTCATAGTTCTCTCAGCCAAAAAGTTTCCCGACCCCTGGTCTAGAGCTTCCCAGAGTCCCACCACCTAAACCAGGCTGCAGGGACCTAAGCCAGATCCCAGCTAACTATGGGAAGCCTCCTCTTTGTAGCCTCTAATGATCAGGGCCCCTTAGATACACACACCTGAAAACACAGGAAGAATCAGAAGGGCAGGACATTGCCTTGGAGATATTGATAATCAGGTACCCACTAAGTACTTGGCTGTCCATGTAATTTTGAGTCTTAGGCTATAAGTGTTATTTGCTCCATTCTAGATCAGGAAGCTGAGGCTCACAGATATGTGAGAACTTTCCCTGGGTCACACAGCCAGTGAATTACAGAGCCATGTCTCAATTTCGGTTTTGTGACTCCAAGTATATGGCTCGGTCCAGTCTGCCTACCTCCTTCCTTCGCCTCTGAGCATGTCTCAGGGCAGAAGGCAGGGCCAGGCTCACTAGAAGCTGTACATTTTCCTTCCCTAGAGGGTTTAAGGGGGTTTGCTGCTTACAGAGGCAGATGCTAAGCCCAGGGTACAGACCATACCTAGGAAGGAATCCCCCAACCTAGTCCACATTCCAGTGCATTACATACATGGGAGGAGCGTGTTTCAAATCCTCTTAGCCGTGGGAAGTCAAGATTATTATATCCATTTTACAGATGAGGAAAATGAGGCTCAAAGAGAGGAAGGGTCTTGCATGGGTCATACAGCTGGGAGACACTGGTCTGGCCTGTCTAATCCCCAAGTCCCCATCACAGCAGTGATGAGACCAGCTCAGCTCAATGTTTTGTTTCCTAAGCACTTGTGCCAGGCTAGCCTGGGGATGAGTGTTGAGGACATAGTGATGAACCAGATTGGTCCTAGCCCTTGAGAAACTCCCATGGTAGAGAAGGAGAGACACACTCTTAAAATACAGAGAGGGAACTGCCTTCTGGACCAGCAGGCACCAAAGATCTTCAAGGGCCAGAAATAAGCATTGATTTAAAAGGAAAGCATGGAGGGCTTCTGGGAGGAGGTGATACCTGAGCTTAAATTACTACTGACAGTCAGGTGAGAATTAGCCAAATGATGGGAAAAAGAATAGTTGGCCCTGAGGACTGGGAGCACAGTGTTTATTTGGAGGGGAGTCAGGGGAAACACAGTAGGGTGGTGGGGTGGCTCTGGGGTTGCTACAAGCTCTGGGCTGTGACAATGGGAGTGGGAAAAACAAGACTGATTTGAAAGACTATTCCAAACTTGCAAAAGAACTCAAGGCTAAGAAAAGCTTTATTTATTCAACAAATACTTATTGTGCACCTACTAAGAGCCAGGTGCTATGCTAGGTCCTGGGAACACAGCTGTGAACCAAGGTCTTCAATCCCATAGATTTCACATTTCAGTGAAAGAGACAGGTAATAAACAAGTGAGATGCTAACTAAAAATATCTTTGGGGACTCACAGGGGCTATGATAAAATGGGGTAATGTGGTAGAGAATGGCTGGGGTAATGTTACATAGGGTGGTCTGACGGAATGGCAACTGAACTGAGACTAGAAGAAAGTATAAAGGAGGCAGATATAACACACATCACAGGAAAGGTGCTCCGGCCACAGGTATCACAAGTGCAAAGGCCCTGGGGCAGGAGCAAGTTTGGTATATTCAGGAAACTGGAAGCTATTGAGACTGGGTCTTCATGGGCAAAAAGAAGGAAATAAAGGTGGCTCAGGGCCTGGGGTGGGGAAGGTTGTGAGAGAGAGTTTAGATTAATTGCACTTGCAGTGGGGAGCTTCAAAGAGGGATGTGATATGGTCTGATTTATATAAAATAAAAGGCTCACTGTGCCTGGCTCCAGTGTATAGGTTGGACTGCAGAAACCAGGGCCAAGTGACTTGTAAGGAAGCAAAGGAACTGCTACAATCGCCTGGCCAAAAATGATGGGTCTTGGCCTGGGTGGTGGTGAAGGACAGAGAGAGAAGTCAACAGAAACTTTGTGACACTTTTTGTAGGAGGAGCTGATGGATGAGATGCAGTGAATGAGAAGAGAGAAGATGAAGAGGGAATAGGTCAGCTCTCTGAATCTGAATTCCAAGCCAGAAACTCCTGGCTGGGTGTCACTGGACCAGTTACTCTACCTTTCTGAGCCTCAAATGCCTCCTCTTGAAATGGAAGATAATAGCCTGACCTGTGGTGGCGCAGTGGATAAAGCGTCGACCTGGAAATGCTGAGGTAGCCGGTTCAAAACCCTGGGCTTGCTTGGTCAAGGCACATATGGGAGTTGATGCTTCCAGCTTCTCCCCCCTCCTCTCTTTCTCCCTCTCTGTCTCTCTCTCTCTCCCTCTCTCTCTCCTCTCTAAAAATGAATAAATAAAATAAAATATTAAAAAAAAAAGAAATGGAAGATAATAATATTTCACAGAGTGGTGGAAGTGGTGATGGGAACTGGAAATGAAGAAGAGAGGAAGAAAGGGAAGAGAGGGAGGAAGAGGGCAGAATGAAAAGGGAAAGGAAGGGGGTTGAGCCAAGGCCTTCTAATTGGGTAAGAAAGACCTTCTCAAATATCTTCAGTTCTTCAGTCTACAAAGGATCTGAATCCCATCTGATAGTGCTCAGAAAGGTTGAGAATCTTTCCCAACGTCACACAGCCAGTCCATGGCAGCTCTGTGTCTCAAATTGCCTCAAACCCTGCGCCCAGCTTTGCTTTCGAAGACAGATTCTCAGCTATAAACCACAGTCTCCAAGATCCCTCCAGAGGTCCTGTTTTAGATGTGGATGTGGGCGTGGCAGGAAGTAAAGGCAGCTGAAGTAAAATCTCTTCCCCACCAGCGAGAAATGGAAGGTCAAAAACCTGGGAATCCGGCAACCACTAGGCTCAAACCTCAGCTCATCACCTGAGTGCTGGGTAGCCTCAGGTATCACCATCTGAAGTCAGGGTCTAAGGCTTAAGGGCCTGCCCACCTCACATCCCAAGCGTAGGAAAATCACCCTCACCCTGAAGGAACATGGCTCTGCAGAATCAGGACATGGCCAGCAGAGGGCGCCCACCTCAGTCATAGTGAAGCCAGTGTTGCCCAGAACGGGAAAGGCTCCAACAGCAGATCACCTAGCTGCTGAGAAAGGACGCTCTGCTTCCAGCTTTGCTCAGGTGCCGGGGTCCCAGGTAGGCGGACTAAGGTAGGCGGACTACAGACTCAACAGCCTTGCTGCTGCTTCACTGTGCACAAGTCACTGAATCTCTCAGAGCCTCAGTTTCCTCATCTGTAAATGAGCCTAACAATAGCATTTGCTCACAGGGTTCTGTGAGGAGTCAGTGAAGATCAGCCACATATAGGGCTGATAGGAGCTGCTATATTTATTAGCAGTGGTAGTAGTGCAATTTTTGTGTGTTTTGTTTTTGAGAGAGAGAGAGAGGAAGGGGGGAGGGGGGAGAGACAGGGACATCAATCTGTTCCTGTATGTGCCCGGACCGGGAACCAGCAACCTCTATGCTTCAGGACGATTCTCTAACCAACTGAGCTATCTAGCCAGGGCTTTGTCTCTCTCTCTCTCTTTCTTTTTTTAAGCTATAATGTATGTTAAAGTGCCTGACACGAAGGGTGTTCAATCAGTGATAGCTATAATGACAATGACAATGATGATGGTAATGATACAAGACTCAGTCACTGTTTATCAGCCTGGGATGCCTCCAGTGATGGGGAGTTCACTACCTCCCAGCAGTGTGTTTTCACTACCAGATCATCCTCTTGCTGAAAACTGCCCCCTGGAAGACATACCCTGGCCCAACTCCCTGCTCAGGGTGACCCGGCTGGCCTAGGTTCTGATTTCTGGTCCCCTATTCTCTCGGGGTCTGCCTAAGAGGCCCCAAGGTCAGGGAGCCAGGACTCCGGCAGCTGGATTCCCAATTTTTTTTTAATATATTTTATTTATTGATTTTTTTTTGGTTTTTTTGTTTGTTTGTTTTTGTATTTTTCTGAAGTTAGAAACAGGGAGGCAGCCAGACAGACTCCCACATGCGCCTGACCGGTATCCACCCGGCATGCCCACCAGGGGGCGATGCTCTGCCAATCTGGGGCGTCGCTCTGTTAAAACCAGAGCCAAAGGCCCTGGCCGGTTGGCTCAGCGGTAGAGCGTCGGCCTAGCGTGCGGAGGACCCGGGTTCGATTCCCGGCCAGGGCACACAGGAGAAGCGCACATTTGCTTCTCCACCCCTCTGCCGCGCTTTCCTCTCTGTCTCTCTCTTCCCCTCCCGCAGCCAAGGCTCCAATGGAGCAAAGATGGCCCGGGCGCTGGGGATGGCTCTGTGGCCTCTGCCTCAGGCGCTAGAGTGGCTCTGGTCGCAACATGGCGACGCCCAGGATGGGCAGAGCATCGCCCCCTGGTGGGCAGAGCATCGCCCCTGGTGGGCGTGCCGGGTGGATCCCGGTCGGGCGCATGCGGGAGTCTGTCTGACTGTCTCTCCCTGTTTCCAGCTTCAGAAAGAAAAAACAAACAAACAAACAAAAAAAAAACCAGAGCCATTCTAGTGCCTGAAGCAGAGGCCATGCAGCCATCCTCAGCGCCCAGGCCAACTTTGCTCCAATGGAGCCTTGGCTGCGGGAGGGGAAGATAGAGACAGAGAGGAAGGAGAGGGGGAGGGGTGGAGAAGCAGATGGGCGCTTCTCCTGTGTGCCCTGGCCGGGAATCGAACCCAGGACTCCTGCACGCCAGGCCGACGCTCTACCACTGAGCTATTTATTACCAGGACTATTTATTGATTTTTTAGAGAGAGGGGAGAGAGAGAGAGAGAGAAGGGGGAGGAGCAGGAAGCATCAACTCCCATATGTGCCTTGACCAGGCAAGCCCAAGGTTTCGAACCGGCAACCTCAGTGTTCCAGGTTGATGCTTTATCCCACTGCGCCACCACAGGTCAGGCTGGATTCCCGATTTTGCAGGAAGGGCAAGGAGCTCACAAGTAAACCAGGTAGTTTCCCCAGCAGAAGGTTCCCAGTGGGTTTTGCTCTGGCTGTTCAAAGTTCTTTTCCTGCTAATGGAAGAAACGAGTGGAAGGAGAGCCCCCTGTGTCGTCTGGCTCTCCCTTCACTCCTCAGTCTCAGGAATGGTAGGAGTCCTGTGAGGTAATCTGATGACCTGGAGTCACAAGTCCAGGAACCCAGGCATTCTAGTTGGGAGGCTTTGGCTCCCAGCCAACCAGCGCCAGGCCTCCCCATTTGTTTGCAAGTCCCAGACTTGTGGGCCTGGCATTGAGGGGTGTGGTGGGGAGGGCAGGAGCCAAACATTCCTGGGCTCAAATCTTGTCTTAGCCATTTCAACTGTGTGACCTCAGGCAAATCACTCTACCTCTCTGAGCCTGTTTCCTCACTGGGAATTTACCTTAAAGTGGCATTGTTTGGGGAGGGGAGTACAGCAGATGTTATATATATAAAGGAAGATGCAGTACTGGGCACACTGTATGTATCTGTGAGTGAAGCAATAAGTATTATGATAAAGTGCAAGTCCCTAATTTCCGCAAGACCTTTCCTATGTTCGAGCAAGCCAGGGTGGCTGTGAGAGTGGGTTATGTCAGGCAGGATCATGTCCTGACCCACTTCTCAGTTAGCAGGCCCGTTGTGCATGTGCCTGCATGTGCCTGTGTATGCAGCAGTGTGTGTGAGTGTGCATGTGTATGCAGCAGTGTGTGTGAGTGTGCATGTGTATGCAGCAGTGTGTGTGAGTGTGCATGTGTATGCATGCATGTACCGAAGGCTGCACATCCAGGGATTCCCCAGGCATGTGTGTATTTGCAGGTCCCTGTGCAGTATTTCTGCACTGATTCAGGAGGCCCCTCAGTTCACTGTTACTATGGAAACGAAGAGGCAATCCCTAGCCTCAGGGAGAACCTAAGGTGCTGGAAATAAACTGACCCAATCTTCCCAAAAAGAGAGACAGATCGAGAGCATGAGGCCCCTGGGATATGGCAGCCTGGGCCTCTGGGACTCTGGGACTCTGGGTCCTCTGAGCCCTCTGGGAAGCCCTCACTTCTTCCAGGCAACCTGGCCACGGTAAAGGGCTTGGGAAGCAGAGCAGGGTCCCATCTTGGATCTGGCTCTAACCCCACACAGCCTCAGGCAGGGAACTTGATCTCTCTGTACCTCCGTTTCCTCTTCTGTAAAATGGGGAGAATACCAGGTACCAGCAGAAGCCTTGAACCGGATGTTACCTGTCCTCTTTCTGGGTGCACTTGTGCTGAAGGCTGTGTGAGCCTGAGCCCAGAGGGGTCCTGGAGCAGCTCCTCCACATGCACTACCCTCCACAGTGTCTTTCAGGGCTCCTCACAGCAGCGCTGGAAGGAGGATTTCACAGAAGAACTGGAGCTTCGCGAAGACATAGCTGGCCAGTGGCGGGTCAGGTCTGCTACCCCCCACCTTCCCCCTGGCCCAGCCCTGCACCACGTGAGCACAGAGGTGGCTAGAGATTCCAACTGCTTCTCTGGTTTGTGAGGAGCAGGTTGGGAGGAGAGTCACCCTGAGCTACAGGCACTGGGTGCCACTCTCAGCCTGGGCAGAGCTAGGCTGCCAGAGGCTTCTGGGAGCTAGATCTCAGTTTAGGAAGAACTTCCTCATTATGACTTTAGATTTGACTCCAGTTTCAAATGGCCTGTACGCAGGCTTAACACATCCAGACAGAATTGTGTATAAAGTCACAAATGAACACTCAGCCTCCGCCCTTGGTTCCACTCCTGAGAGTGACCATTCTATTCGCTGTGAACGCAGGAACAACTTTCAGATGGTTGGAGACAGACCAGCAGGAGTGACAGGAGCGAGTTCCCCAGCAGTGGGGGTGTAAAAGAAAGTCCCAAATGCTCATCTTTTGGAAGAGCTGTGACAGGGTCGCTTCTGATTTGGGGAAGGGGCAGGAGGATGAGCCTGGCTGGGTCCAAGGCCGTTCCAGCTGAGAGCTGTGTTCACCAGCAGACGGGTGAGAGAGCACTGCAGGCAGGGGGTGGCTGGGACATGGTCCCCAGCTCCTGTGTCACTAGCCCCCTTCGGTTTAAAACCCATATGCAGGGGATATGGGGGGCGGGAGCCCCCTTTCCCCAGCCTTGACTCTAGGTCCCTTCTCTCGGCGTAGGGGAGATCCTGGCCCCCTGGTGTTGAAGGTGCTGGCCTGCCAGAGCCTAAAGGAAGGTGGAGAGTAAGACTGAAGTGGGAGGGGAGGTTGGGGCATGTCATGGAGCGTCCTGACTGCCCTCGGCCTCTGGTAGGCAATGGGGAGTCATGGAAGGTGATTAAGCAGAGAGGAACGGGACTTGATCTAGAGAAGCTGAAGGTGGGGAGAGGTGTGAGAGGGCCATCTGACAAGGTGGGGGGTGCAGGAAAGGTGGTGGGGAGAGAAGGGGCAGGCCTGAGAGACATCCTCTAGTGGAAAGGGCTGCCTGGGGAAGGAAGCAGATGCAGGGGTGAGGGGTTCCCGATGGGGTGGGGCCTCGGCCTGGGGACCAGGCACAGGGCTGGCTGGGGTGGAACACGATGACTTGGATGTTGGCTGGCTTCAGTCCAAGGTGTCAGTGGGCTTCTGGGAGCAAGTCCAGCAAAGCAGCTAGAAATGCAAGCTTTATTGAGAAAGAGCGAAGGGTCAGAGAGGTTGTTTTTTGTCAGCATTTGCAAAGCTGGGAAGGAGCCACCCCAGGTTCTGAACCTGGGCCCACCACCCTATGAAGTCTGTAGTCTCATACTGAGGGACCAGTGAAGATGTAGCTCCTTTCCCGTTCCCGGATTCTGGGCTTGGCCAAGGGATCTGCTGCCTTCTGGGCTATACAGCCATTTTTCTGCCGCAGAGTTCGGCAACCCAGGGGGCCCCGCAACAGAATCCTCAAGCCCAAACTTCTCTGTAGGGGAACCATCTCTGACACCATCTTCCCGATCCCCCAACACCAGGGATTCCCTGTTGTCCACTTGGAACCCACATGTCCTGGGCAGAGAGCTGTGTGCAGGCTCAGTGCCTGACCTTTATAGGTTTCCTCTCACTTGATCCTCAGTGACCCTTGGGGCGGGGGCCACACTTATCATCCTTTCCATTTTGCAGATGAGGGAACTCACAGGAAGTTTCCAGAGCCCTGCCCCTCTCCACCGTGGGACTGTGTGGCAGGTCAGGGTTTGCCCTGCTCGGTGGGAGCCCCAAGGCTGTTGTGTGACTTGGGCAGGCATAGCAGCTCTCTGAACCCCAACTATAAAGTAAGATGCATTCAAAGGACCCAGCTCCACCGTAGCACCCTCTCCCCCCTGATCCAGGTCTGCAGAGCCAGCTCCCAGGACGTTCCCAACACCCCCAGCCTCACCCGCTCTGTTCCTCTTGGCCCAGCTTCCTTGGGAACAGCCAGGCCCAGGCGGTGCTCCTGGCAGCTCCGCCACCCTGGGCTCTGATCCGGGGGTGGTCCCCAGGGGCGAGGGGGGCGGGCAGGAGCTGGGATCTGCTGGGCTAAGAGGCCAGGCATCTGGAGATCCCAGGTCCCTACCTCAGGGTCCACTGTGCTCCAGGCTGGGGTGGATAGGGTCCTTTAGGAAAGGGTGGCTTGAGGTTTTAATCACTTTATCAATGTTTGTGTAATTCAGCCCTGAGATGCTTTTCCCTCCATCTGTCCCCACCATCTGCTCCCATCAGGATTTTCCAAATCATTTGGGACCAAAGAGAGGAGGATGGGGGCTGAGCCTCTGAGGGGTGGGAGGGGCTACCTCCACCTACTTCTCTGAGAGGCTCCTAGGGAGGGGCCTGGGCTCCCGAGTGCCACAATCTGGGTTCAAATGCTAACACTGTCGCTTTCTTGCTGTATGACCTCAGGCAGGTGACTTCCCATCTCTGAAGCCTCAGCCTCCACATCTGTAAAATGGCAGTAACATTATTGACTCCTCGAAATTAGTGCAGATCCGATGAGGCGACACGTGCAAAGTGCTCTATATACAGTAGGTGCTCAAGCTCTATGCGGTCCCCTGGCCACCGAGCCCCCACTGCTTCCCTCCCTGGCATCCTGGGACCATTTCTTTTTTGCTCTGAGAGAGCAGCCACCTCTCACCTCATCCATCAGATGCCGCAGCCATCCCCTCCCCGGGGACTTGCCCTGTCTTCTGTCTCCCAGGGACCCTGTTCACCACTCAGTTCTCTTCACAACCACCCTCTACCCCCCCCCCCAAGACGTGTCTCTTCTCCCTCCTACATGCCTCAGTCCGGGGTGGGAGGGGGCTGAGTGTCATCAGCAAGGATACCCCACCCCTCCCCTGCAAAAGGCCCCATAAAAGACACCTGGCAGCGTTCCGGGGCCACGGGGGGCCTCCTCTGTGTATGCTCATGTCCAGAATTTCAGGCCTGCGAGGGCCAGTGAGGCAGAGAATGAGGCCTGTCTCGTTAGTACTCTGATCTTGGGGAATGTCAAGGTACCCAGGTCACCTGTCTTATCTTTCTGCTCAAAAAGGGGAAGGGACTTGCTCCAAGTCATGTAGAAGTGAGGGACTGAGTCCTCCTGAGGACTGTCCCTCTGCCTCCCCTTCTGGGCTACATCTCAGGGCACGAGGTCTCCGGCCAAGGGCCTTGATGTACAGTGCAGGGAACCCAGAACCTTCCCCTTTTGCTCACAGGGGCCTTCCAGAGCTACTTAGGCTCCCGGGAGGGGAGAAGTGGCTGATGGGAAGTAAGCAGCAGAACCCACCAGGACCCAAACTCTACCCCTGGATCTACCTACCCTACTCACTTGACTTGCAAGGAAAGTCAAAGGGAGGTGGGGGCTGCGGAGGGGCCTGCATTCAGAAGCCCCATCTGGGGAGACAAGATACAGATGAGGGGAGGAACGGGGGGGGGGGGCGGGGGGGCGAGAACTGGGCATCAGAATCACCCTCACGGAGAAGGCAAGCAGCAGGCTAGGAGAAGTAGGCTCCCGAGTGGCTGAGCCGGGAGTCAGCGTGGAAGAGGTGATATTGCGGTGGGAAGGGGGGAGGAAGCAGAGAGTGGCGGAGCAGCCCACGAGAGGGTAAACTGAGATCAACAAGGGCAGGGAAGAGGACCTAGAGCAGAGGGAAGATTCTAGCTTCAGGCAGGCGGGAGAGGGAAGAGGAAGGAGGGGAGGAGGGGAGGAGGGTCTGAGGCAGTGATTCCCTCTCTCCCTGTACCACGCACCACAAGCCCTCCTGGGAGAGGGGAGAGAGCTTGTCACTCAAAGGGCCTGAGGTGGGGGCCGCGCAGCGAGTCTCTCCCCGCCCCCAGGCCCTCAGCAGGAGGCAGCTGGGAACCACCTACGCATGTCTGGCGTCTCTCTCGCTTCCACCGGGGGTCCCAACACCAGCGCCAAGGCACACAGAGGAGCTGGTGTTCTGGGGCGCCCAGCTGCCCTCCCAGTCTTCACAGTCCGGTTCCCTAGCTCCACTAAGACCTCCCCTCCCTGCTTGCCTGCAAGCAGGAGGGACTTAAGGCGACACTGACCATCTGAGCAGCTTGGTAGGGGAACTTGGAGGTGGAGCTACGGTCTGAGCCAAGGCGAGCCAGAGGGCCCAGCTGCTGCCCCAGAACTGGGAGGAGCTGTCCAGTCAGAAGACAAATGCAGTTGGCCTACCTTCAAACTACCTCGGGACCCCCAGACTACCTCAGGACACCGACCCACCTATGCCACCTGCTCATCTCTCTCCCTGAGTTGGCCTCCTCCTGCTCCCGTCCTGGCCTGTAAACCTCAAAGTGTGTTGACAGAAAGCCCGAGTGAGCATGACCTGGAACAGACCCTCTCGCTCTACTCAAAGCCCCAAGAGCTTTCCATCTCATCTGGAATAAAACCACCATCCTAGCCTCTGCACACCGATCTCAGCTTTCCCCCAAACAGTGATCTAATACACTATAGATTTGACTTGTATATTGTGTCTATTATTTCCTGTCTGCTCCTATAACCCCACTGCCTAGAACGGTGCTGGGCACAGAGCTAGCGCTTGATACATATGTGTGCGATGAATGGTTGAGGGCACATGGGTTCAAGTCCAAGCCTTCCACTCACTAGATGTCAGACAAAGGAAAAATCCTTTAACCCCTCTGAACCTCGGTTTCCTCATCTGTGAAATGGGGGCAATAAGGACCATCTCTTAGAGATAGAGAAAGGACAAAATTTAAGCTCAGGATATTGTTGCTGAGGCTGGGTAAAGGGGAAGGCAGCTCCCATCCGAGCAGGAGTTGTGATGGGGTGGGTGACGCTGGAGAAGGGCTGTACAGTCTGTAGGCAGTACACCTCAGAACTCCCAGGCTGGGGATTGATACTCCTCAGCCCTCACAGGCAGAGGCTGGGAGGAAGGCAGGGGGTTTTCTTGATGGCCGAGGGAGTGGGAAGAACACTTTAGATCCATGTTGGGAGGTGGGATTCATTCTGAGAGGGGTCCCGCAAATGAGATGGGGAGTGTCAGGCAGGATATGGGAGTGCACTCTGCTCTCTAAGGCGGAGGTGGGGTAGAGGGCGTGCCTGGCCTCAGAAGACCTAGAGGACTGGAGGAGTGGGCGCCGCCCCCTCTCCGAAGAACCCCTAGCTCAGTTCCGGAATTAAGGTGCGAGGGCAGCGAGGGCATCTAGCGCACCACCAGGATCCGGGTTCGACGTGCGATTTCGAGGCCGGGTAGGGATGGGGGAAGAAGGCGGTGAAGCGACTGAGGTTGCCTTGGCTTGGGAAAGAGGTGTCTGGGCACTGATCTCCTGCCACCCCCTTCAGGCTACCTGAGTCGAGATGCTGAAGAGATGGGGACCTCGATTCTCCTCCCCCGGGGGGTACTCCCTCGTGATGGGGGCGGGGAAGTGAGAGAATCCCCTTCCTTTATTCCGGCAGGGGCGGGGGCGGAGCCTAGTCCATCGTTCCTCCCACTCCCAGGGCTGGAGGGGAAAAGGAAGAACCGGGACTCCCCCCCCCCCAGGGGAGGGACTCCGGGCGAACGCTGAGGGGCGTTTCCCTTGTAGTCCCTCCCCTCGGCCCCCCGCCCGCCCCTCCGGCCGCCTCTGCCGCCGCGCCGCAGCAGTGCCGCCTTCCCTGCGCAGTCGGTGTCTCCGCGTTGCTGGGTGAGTGGGGGCTGCTCTGGCCGGGGCTGGGGGATGCAGGGAGGGGGCATGCCAGAGAGAGGGGGCCACGTCCGGGGCTCCCCAACCCCGCCGCTCCAGCGCCTTCCCGGAATCCTCCCTCCCTGTGCGCAGGGAGTGGGGTCTCCACGGGGGTAAATGCGCGGAGCTCTCCAAGGTCCTGACTATCGAGTGGCCGAGCCGAAGGAGTCTTGCTTCGGCCGCTTCAGAGCGCCCCCTCCAGGAGGGGCCACTCGCCGGGCGTTCTTCCAATGCTGAAAGGATGGAAGCAGGGGCTCGGGGCGAGAGCTGGGGAGAGGTTCAGGGAGGGTCCCCGAAGCAGGTTTCTCAGGTCGAGCTGTGGGTCCTTCCCATTTTGGGGACCGGGGGTCTTTGTGAGACAACCAAATCTTCTACCACCTTCGTTTCCAAGTCTTCCAACTGGAAAGGGCAACTCTGAGGGTGGCAGAGAAGGGGCACCCCTGACCCAGTTCCTTGGACCTTGAGGAAGGGATTAAGGGACACACTTCCCCACCCAGCCTCAGTCCCCTCCCACACACTTGTTCTGTGGGTCCTCAGCTTGGGGCAGAAGAGGCTGATTTAGAAAGGAGGGTGACCAACTTACCGAAACATGCTTATGAGACACTGCTGAGGACACACACAGTTCCCCCAAATGGCCACACAGGCACATCCCCTCATACCTAGTCACATGCACAGATATGCACTTCCACAGATACGGATTGAAACACATGGGGAGACAAATGCAATGCAGAAACCGGGGACACACATGCACACATGAGCACAGGCACTCACACATGCTCACCCACATGTGCAGAGCTTCGTGTAAGTGCACACACAAGGAACCCCCCTCACCCTGTCTCACAACCCCACGCTGGAGTCACCCTGCACCCACTCCCACATCCTTGCCCAGACCGCCTGCTGTCTCCTCTTCATTGCCATCCCCATAGCCCTCCACTCTAAGTTCCTGCACTGAGGGGACCTTTCTGGACCAGAGGAAAGGTAAGTGTTGGGGAACGGTTGGCTGGCTACAGGTCTCCCTGGAAAAGGTCTGAAAGGGCTGCAGCTCCCTCTCCTGGGACCTGGCAGCACCCTTGGGAAGAGAAAGACAACAAAGGTGCCTGAGGGCCCCCTGTGCAACTGGCCATGTGAAAGGTGTCAGCAGGGGAGGTGGCTTGTGAGACATGTGGGGTCGTGGGCTAGTGTCTGGATGCACAGGGTACAGGATTTGTGCTTGCGTGGTGCCCTGTGTCAGTATGTGTGAGTTGTAGAGCAGAGGGAATGCTGTTGTGTGGAGGCATGGTGACCCATGGTGGGAGTGGGCTGATATGTGAGTGGCGTGGGACCCCCCCCCCCGTGTGGATTTGGTGAGCTGTGTACCATGTGTCAGAATGTACTCATTCGTGTATTGTTGTGCATGTGTCTTGTAGCATTTAGTACATGTAAATCACTTATTTATTTAACACTTATGTAGCACTTACATGTGCAGGCATTGTTCTAAATGCTTCACGTGCATTAATTTAATTCCACAACAATAATGAGGTAGGTATTACCCTCACTATACAAATGAGGCAGAGAGAGTTTATGGAAATCGTCCAAGGTTACATAGCTGGTAAGAGGCAGAGCTGGGATTTAAAACCAGGTGGTCTGGCTCTGGAGCTCAGGCTAACACCTACCTTATGCCACCCCTTGTCAGGCACAAGCGTGTGGAAGAACAAGGCAGTGAGTGGGCTGCAGGTGTATTTCATGGTAATCAGGCATATGTGAAACAATGAGGGGGCGGTGGGTAGGAGGGAGGAGGACCAGAGGCCTTTCTGCACCTCCCTGGGCAACTCTGGGAGTCAGCCCTGTCACTCCATGGCTGTGTAACTTAAACCAGGTCACCTCACTTGCTTGATTCTGTCTGCTCATCTGTAAAATGGGAACCATCCCCAGGCTTCAGTTATTGAGGGTGAAATGGTGTGTACCTGTGAAGGCTCAGCGCTGGCCCTGAGGGCCTTGGTAAATGTAAGCCCCCTCCCTTCCCTTCCTCTCTATGTCTGTTCCCCGGGGAAGTGTAAGGTCTGGGGAAATGGTGTGGAGCCCGTCACAGAGGCAGGATGCCTGGGTGCGGACTGGGTGACCTTGGTCCAGCTCCTTTCTCTCACTGGGTCAAAAGAGAGGCTGGGGTGGCTGGTGTCTGGGGACCCTCCTGGAGTGGAGGGGCCAGAAGGGTCTGACCTCTCCTCTCCATTCCTTGACCCTCTCGGGGACCCAGGTGGGACTCGGCTCAGTGGCCATGGGCAAGCAGAACAGCAAGCTGCGGCCCGAGATGCTGCAGGACCTGCGGGAGAACACGGAGTTCTCGGAGCTGGAGCTGCAGGAGTGGTACAAGGGCTTCCTCAAGGACTGCCCCACGGGCATCCTCAATGTGGACGAGTTCAAGAAGATCTACGCCAACTTCTTCCCCTACGGTGACGCCTCCAAGTTCGCTGAGCATGTCTTCCGCACCTTTGACACCAATAGCGATGGCACCATCGACTTCCGGGAGTTCATCATCGCGCTGAGCGTGACCTCACGTGGCCGCCTGGAGCAGAAGCTCATGTGGGCCTTCAGCATGTATGACCTGGACGGCAACGGCTATATCAGCCGTGAGGAGATGCTCGAGATTGTGCAGGTGGGCCCCTGGGCCCCTCGGAATGCCAGGCATGGGGCCCAGCAGCTTCACCCATCAAATCTTTTTATCCTCTTGACAGCCCTTGTGGGTAGGTAGTGGCAGGTGCTATTCTTACAATCCATTTATAAAACCCTTTGTTAGGAAATACTTTTTAATTTAAAGAAAAGTTGAGTAAACGCCTGTGTACCTTTTACCCAGATTCCCGAGTTAACATTTGACCACTTTTATCATTATGTGTGTGTGCACGTGCATGTGGTTTTGTTGTTCTGAACAGGATTCTACCCCTGAATACATCAGGATATATTTCCTAAGAACAGGGATATTCTCTTACATAACCTATAATATGATTATCAAAGTCAGGACATTTAACATAGAAAAAATGCTATTATTTAACTTACAGACCACATTCCAGTTTGCCAACTGTCTTCATAATGTTCTTTTGTTGCACAATCTAGGATCACAAATTGCATTTTATCTCTTTAGTCCCCTTTAGTCCGTTAAGAGTTCCTCAGCCTTTCTTTGTCTTTCAAGATTTTACATTTCTGCAGAGTACAGGCCAGTTATGTTTTATCGATCCTCGTTTACTCAAGAGAAAACAGATGCTCAGAGAGGCAAAGACATTTGCTCAAGGCCACACAGCCGGTGAGTGGGCCACCTGGATTTATGGTCCATATTCCATCTGGATACTCAACCACATTCCAACTAATTAGTTGAGGGCCCACTAATAACCTCATGCTGAAGGAGATGCTTATAGCCATGAGCTCAGTGCATCTTTACAACAACCTCATGAGGCCCAGAGAGGTGAAGTGACTTGTCCAAGGTCCCACAGCCTGTAAGTGGAGTCAAGCTCAAGCTGGCCTCCACTCAGAGCTGCCTCTTGAAAGGGGTCTGGCGTTCAATTCTGGAGTTGTCCTCAACTCTTAGATTGCTCACCTGAAAAATAAGGATGATGATTCTGATCTTACAGGGAGATTTAAGGACCTATACAAATGCCATTTCAATACAAATTTAAGTGTGACATGTTATCTTTATGTCAAAAAGCTTCTAGAGCATTTTTTCCTTCAGTCCAGCATTAAAGACCATCAAGGCTCTGGTTCTATTGTGACCTGTCCAGGTCCTTGTCTGCCATTTTCCTGGGCTTCTGTTTCTTCACCTGTAAGTGAGGATGTTAACCCTTAAGGCTACTATAAGTATAATGTGAGATGGGGACTCTGGCAGAAGGCCCAGTGTAGAACTGGTTCTTGGTAAATGTTATTATTTTCTCCTCTCCACCTCTCTGCCCTAGCAGAATTGCCTTTTCAACATCCTTCGAATGTTGAAAATGCCTTGAGCGACCCTACAAGCTCTTGCTCCCTTCCTCCCGCCTCTCTGAATCCTCTTTCCGTGCCTCAGCTCTGCTACTGCTCCCCACTTCCAACTCACGCAGCCCCTACTGGCCACTTCAGCTTCTCTGCCACTAAGGGTCTGGGTCTGCTCTCTCCAGCTAGAGGAGAATGGACCGCCTTGGGATGTGCTATCCCGCCACCCTCCATGCCATGCCTATCACGAGGGGAAAGCCTTTATGTTGCCAGTGACTCCTGTGGGCCAGGGATTAAATCTCTACTTGATGAGTAGGGAGAGTTCTGAGCGTCCTGGTGGAAGGGTTGAGGTAGCCAGGGTGGTGGACACCAACCAGTGTGGAGGGGTGTTCTTACTGTGGGTTGTTACTTACTGTGGGTGCACTGGTATATACTGGTAAGTCTCAGCCCTGCTGGAGGCACCAGCCAGTCCCATGCCTTGGGCATCCTTGGGACCTCCTGGCTGGCCTCTGCTGTCTGACCACAGCCCATCAGTCAGCCTGACCGCCAGTGCAGACGGAGCTCTGCAAACTCCAGTGACTGATTAATTAATTACAAGTCGGCTCCAGTGAAACAGTGAGTGAGCAGCAATTCCAGACAATTAATTAGGAGGCCCAGGAGTAGAGTTGTCACAAGGGGAACGTTCCCTAAGTCACTCGCTCAGTCCTTCTCAGGACCCTGCCCTGTGGTTAGGAGATGAGCACACTAGAAGGGAAGAAATTAAATCTTGGCTGCTTGGAGCTCTCACTCTGGTGAGCAGGCCACCCTGACCAGCTTGGTGACAGGGGTATAAACATGACACCTGGGATTTGGGGACTGAAGACCAGGACAGAGCTGAGGATGTGGTGGATGAGTAATAATTATTATACAAGCTGCTGTTTACTGACCACTTACTCTAGGCAGTCACTGTTCCACACAAATGATTTCCTTTAATCCTCTAGTCTAGACAATCCTCATGAGGGAGATGATTACCCCCATTTAACAGATGAGGAAACTGAGGCTTACAGAGGTTAAGTACTTGTCAAAGGCTACATAGCAAATAATTAGTGGAACCAGGATGCCACGCCAGGTCCACCTTACTTCAAAGCCCCCGCTGGCCACCAGTGCTCCACAAGCAGCTAAGGGTAGGAGGTTCTAATCTGGTCTCTGCTATCAATTCCCTTTCTGAGCCTCTATTTCTTTTTCTTTTCTTTTTCTTTCTTTTTTTTTTTAAATTTATTTATTCATTTTAGAGAGGAGAGGGAGAGACAGAGAGAGAGAGGGGGGGGGGAGGAGCTGGAAGCATCAACTCCCATATGTGCCTTGACCAGGCAAGCCCAGGGTTTTGAACAGGCGACCTCAGCATTCCAGGTCGATGCTTTATCCCACTGTGCCACCACAGGTCAGGCTTCTTTTCTTTTTCTAAAGATTTTATTTATTGATTTTATAGGGAGAGGAGAGAGAGGGATGGGGGGCGAGAAATATCAACTCACAGTTGCTTCACTTTAGTTCATTGCTTGTTGTATATGCCTTGACTCGGCAAGCCCAAGGTTTTGAACCAGTGACTTTAGCATTCCAAGTCAACGCTCTGTCCACTGCCTTCAGGCCAGGCAGAGCCTTTATTTCTTATCTGGAAAATGGGAATTACGATATATACTTTTCAGGGCTGTTGTGAGGTTTAGAAATAATGCATGTAGCCTGACCAGGCAGTGATGCAGTGGATAGAGCATCAGACTGGGACACAGAGGACCCAGGTTCAAAACCCCGAGATCGCTGGCTTGAGCCGAAAGTCACTGGCTTGAGCAAGGGGTCACTCACTCTGCTGTAGCCCTCCCCCCCCCCATCAAGGCACAAATGACAAAGCAATCACTGAACAACTAAGGAGCCATAACAAAGAACTGATACTTCTCATCTCTCTCCCTTCCTGTCTGTCTGTCCCTATCTGTCCCTCTCTCTGTCTCTGTAAAAAAAGAAAGAAAGAATGCATGTAAAGTACCTGACAGGACACCTAGTTGGTGCCTGATAAATGGTAGCTAGTATTATAGCTCCGGCAGAGGCAGTAAACACCAGCAGACCTGAAAAGTGCAGATGTTTTAGTGTGGCAGAACCACCTCTCAGGGGAGGCCTGATGGTGGAGAGGTCAGAGGGAGCAGAGTGTGAAATACTTTGAATGCCAAAGGCCAAATGGCTTGGACTTGGTACTCCGGCCAGTGGGAGGTGCCAACAGCTTTCAAAAGGGAAGTTCCTTCTAGATGCCAGGCGCTGTGCTAAAAACTAGCTAGATGCTCATGGTCCTTATTAGTATGCTGGGCACTAGGAACAATCCAACAAAGGCGTAATTACTTTCAAAGAGGTGTGTGCCAGCATATGGGCCCTGACCCAGCTTGGATCAGAGAAGGGCTCCCTAAGAAAGCACCATGCAAACTGAGCCACAAGGAGGAGTGGGAGGCAGCAGAAGAAGCGTGGGGCAGCATCCAGGAGCTGAGTGCACGGCAGGCCTGGAGGGAGGCCTGTGTATGACTGGAAAGAGGGGGCGGTCCGCTGGGCTGGGGACGTGGTGGTAGAGATGTGTTTGGAAAGAGCTTTCAGAGGCAGCGCGGGGGACAGACCCAAGGAAATGAGGCTGGAAGAGACCAGTGGGAGGCTAAAGCCGGATAAATTTATGATATGGCAGAAGGGAGGCAGGCTTCTTGGAGGTGGTTTCAGTAGCAAAAAGCTAGAAAATTGAGCCCATCGGCCTCGTTCTTGAGCTCCAGGAACCAGCCTATTCCACAGGCCAAGTCCTGGATACTTGGTGTATGTTTAGTGCAAAAACCTTCCTTCGCGTCGCCTCCGGAGCTCCTGCACATGGTGGCGGCAGCCCAGGGCTCAGCAGAACCCAGGTTGTCCCCGACCCGGCAGATGCTCATTTGCGTTTATTTGCATAATATTCTCCGCCCCCTCTGGGCCCAGCTGCCTCGGACCTTCCAGCTTTCAGTGCCGCCCAGGGCTCCTGCCGGCCACAGCGAGACGGCAGCACAACGCCCCCTGTCGGTCACCGAGCGCGGGCAGCCGGGAGTTTCTGACAAGCAGCCCTAACCCCGTACTTACCTGGAAACCTTCGGCCCCGAGGTCCTCCCACATCTCTACTCAGCCCCTGCACTCGACCACCCTAAAATTTTAGGCGCCCCCTCAAAGCTTCCTGCTGCTGGGTCTTTGTATATGCAGACCCCTCTGTCAACAATTCCTTTCCCGCCTAGCGCTGGTTAGGGTCCACTCCAATAGCGCCCCCTCTTCTGGGAAGCCTTCCCAGACCCTCTTTCCTGAATCCCCCGGTTCCCTACGCCTCCGTGACCCTCTCCCACCTCAACCCGGCGGGAGCGACAATCGTCAGCGTACCTGGGGCAGTTTTTGAAGGGTGGGGGGGTGCAGGCTCAGGCAGCCTCCTCTCACTCCCTGCCTTCCCTTCCCTACCTCCAGGCCATTTACAAGATGGTTTCGTCGGTGATGAAGATGCCGGAGGATGAGTCGACCCCAGAAAAGAGGACGGAGAAAATCTTCCGCCAAATGGACACGAACAACGACGGTGAGGGGCAGGGGCGGGGCAGGGCGGGTGCCACTCCCCTTTCTCTCCCGCCCCTCAGTTCCTACCGCCTTCTTCCCCTTCACTGTTTCCCTCGCCCTGCAGGCAAGCTGTCTCTGGAGGAGTTCATCCGCGGGGCCAAAAGCGACCCGTCCATTGTGCGCCTGCTGCAGTGCGACCCCAGCAGCGCCTCTCAGTTCTGAGCGAGAGGAGCCAGGTTCCCCCTCCTCCCTGCCTTCACTCGCCCCCTCCCGCTCTCAGCTTCCTCTCCCTTGTGTCTATCCAGGCTGGGGTCAGACTGGTCCTCCCGTGCAGCGTCTGCACTCTGGGGGAAGCCTATGGAAAAGGGGACCCTGCAGCCCCCCCACAGCCCAAGCAAGCAGTTAGCACCCCCCAACCCAAGAGGAAAGATCTCCTTTGGCAATGATAGGGAAACACAGGCTCTGGGTGGATCCTCCCCTCTGAGAAAGTCTTCCCATACCTGGCTATCAGAATCTCAACCATCCTCCCTCCCGCCAGCACGCACAGCCACGAGGCCAGACATCCCTCCCCCACTCACCGGGCAAGCTCCCCCACCCTGCCCCCCACCCTGATAGACCTCAGCCTGCATGGAGAGGCCGGGGTGGCGGGAGAAGCAAGCGCAGGTGAGGACACTGTCTTTTTATTTGGAGGGGAGAGAAGGATGGGGGGAGGGGAAGGAAAAAACTTCCTTGAGCCATCCTTCCCTGCAGGAGGGCCTCCACCCTTCCTGCTCCGGCTTTTGTTGGCCTGGAGGCCATGCTGCAAAAGGAAAACCTCCCAATTCCAGCATCCAGTTGTGAGTCCCATGAACCCCCACCTGCATTTCAGCACTTGGATGAACACAGATCCACAGACCCCTCCGTGTATTTTGCCTCCCTCAGACACAGACACACAGGCCCACAGAGAGATGGGCAGATCACCTAGAGCCCCCCCCCCCCACACACACACACACACTGCATCCTGCGGGAAAGAAGCACAAGGCCCCCTGGCTGAGCCCCTCCCCCGCTGCATGCATCCTTGTGGAGCATCTCTGTTCTTTATAATAACTTCAGAATAAAGTCTCTGTTTCAGTGCAGTGGGCTGGGTGGCCAGGGGAGGGGGTTAAAATCCCCACCCCAGGTCCCTGAATGGCCACAGAGCCCTCTTGGGCAGGCTGCAGGAATCCTGGCCTGGTCACAGTGCAGACTCATGGGTCTCGGTGAGGCAACAGCTGTCAGAGGGTCAGCCGCCCAGAGCTTGGGCAGCTCATCAGGTCATGGCCCTCCATCGGCTCTGGGCTCTCCTGCATCTGTGGGGACACAAGAGGCTGCCAGGATGTGGGGTCTGGGTCTGGGTTTCCTCCTCCAGGACACCCAGGGAAATGGGAGGAGGGGAGAAAGGCTGGGAAGATCTCTGAGGCAATGCAGCATCACTGCATCCTACCCACCAGAAAAGAGCCAGGCCACACCCTTGGAGTGCCCCCAGTTTGAGCCCAGATACCCTCCCTCCTCCCTCAAATCCTGGGCCTTAGGTGAACCAGGTGTCAGCTGTGTGACTTAGCTGGGAGGCCTGACCTCTCCGAGCCTCCAAGCCTCTCCCTATGGTCCTTGGGAGAAACCAATTGCTCCATTTCTCAAGTGGGGGCACCATGTAGGTGAATGGGGGCTTCCCAACAAGGCTCCCAGAGTCAAGGCTGTGGAAGGGGTGGCAGATCTTACCATGTGGTGGCTGCTTTTCCCCCACCAGGGCCTCAGTTCCAGCAGCTGGTGTGCAAGCTGGGCACATCGCACAGCAAACACACTCTCTGCCATGCAGAACACAAGTGAGATGGCCCAGAGGCACAGGCTGGAGCTCTGCAGGGGCACAGGGGGCAGAGATGGCCGCAGGGGTTGGAGGGGGAGGGCGGGACTCCGAGAACCCTTCCCACCTCTGATGAGCACCCCCCGAATGACCCCCATCCCATCCCTGGCCTAAGCACTCACATAAATGCGCGTAGGGTCGAAGGGACAGTCGGTTGCCAGCGCCAGTAGTTTAGGGCTCCCAAAAGTGCAGGCGGCCAGCAGTGCCCGGCCCTGGGTGGCAAAGGTCACGACGATCGAGGCCAAGAGGCCAAGAGCACAAGTCAAAGAGAGAAGGGCACAGGCCACGCTTGAGCTAAACACTACCCAGCGCTAAATAAGAGAGGCCACTGGTCAATGGACGTCAGGCTCAACCCTCATGGGCAGCTCTGGCCCATGGGGTTAGCTCACCCCCATCCAAGCAGGCCAGGCCCTTCCTACCCTTAAGCCCGATCCCAGGAGGTGCCACATACCAGGGGGATGCTGGGGAGGTAGCGTGACAACACGATGGCTGCAATGCCCGAGGTGATGACCTGTGGGGAGGCTCAAGTCAGCCCTGACTCCCCTGCTGTAGGAGAGTGGACAGGGTGGGGGTCAGGGCCACTCTCGGATACAGATTCCACCAATGCCAGCTGGAGCCCCCCAGACCACGTCCTTCTCCCCTGTTGGCCTTAGCCTCATTACCTTGATCTGCAAGGAGGCACTGGTTCCTCATGGTCCAGTCCTGAAGAGATGTTTCTAAAACAGAGCCACTTCCTGCCTACAACCTCTGTGATGCACCACTGCCTATAGCTGTGTATCTCAAACAGGGACCTGTGTAGCCCAGGGCCACGGGGGCATGTACCAATTTATATATGGCTTGCCTCCCTGGAGTGGAAGAGATTTTAGAAGCTAAGTAACTCAGCTGGCAAGGAACTAAAATCAAAGTAAACAAGTCAAGACACTTGATGGAGTTGAATTCAAAATCTTAGGAGTAAACTGTGTCAGGCTCTGGCCTCAGTCCCATCAGCTTCTTACCCCACCCTGGCCAGCCTCTTCCCTCATTGCCCTGGATCTGGACACCCACACTCAGCCTGCTCACGATGCTGCCCACACAGTGCCCTCTCGGTAACACCCCCGCTTCACCTGTCTTGGTTCTTCCTCCTGCAGGCACCCCTAACCACCCTCAGCCCCAACAGACAGGTGTGTAACCCACCAGCAGCCCTTAAATCTTTCGGCCTCCGTTCAGCCTGGCCTCCTCCCTGAGCTCCCTCACTGTATCGGGCGTGGGTTGCACCCACAGGAGGCAGGTGATGTGAGAGGAGCTCAGCAACATCTTTAATTCACTGTGCAGCCACAAGTAGGTGCCTCAACCTCTTTGGGCTAAGTCCTGCTCAAGATGAGCTTATGGAAAAGCCACTGGCTTTGGTGTCAGACACAATCATTTCAAATCAAACTTGGCTTCTCTGTATCAGCAGGAGGCTGAGTGAGTCCCTGAGTCTCCATCTCCCCCTGTAAAGTAGTGATAATAATGACCCCGTGTTGCTGCAGTGAGAATGAGGAAATGAGGGGAGAGCGGAAGCGGTTCAGCCTGGAGCCCGTCCCAGTGGACCTTCTAACCCTGAGCTCTGTCCAGGTTGGTGAGAGGAACAAACAGTAACAGTAACTCCAAGGGACACCACACACATCTGCGTAGCCCTCCCCTGTCCCACTGGCTGAGGCATCCCCTACTTGCTGGGGCCTGTGATCCTTCTTCACCGAAGTGTGGGGCCCAGCAGGCTGCCAAGCTTTGAGCTTCATAATGGAAGGGAGGGAACGGGCTTAGAGAGAGAAATAAGTCTCTTAGCCAGGAGGCGGCAAGGAAGGAACTCAGACACGGATGTGCAGATGTTGCCCAAAGGCTGTGGCCACCTCTGCTACTAGTTGGGAAAGAACTTTATGAACTTGAGAATTCTGAGCCCCTTCAGTTACACACTCATCAAACAAGTACTGACATCCAGCCATAACCATGGCTACCATTTATTCAGTATTTACTGTAGACCAGGCCTAAGGCTAAGCTCCTGATAAATTGTTTTTTTCAGTGTCTCCAGAACAGATGTTAGCCATTCCTACCTGCACACCTCTGCATCTGCCATTCTCTGTATGTGGAATGTTACCCCAGCTTCCTCTACTACCTGTTGGCCCTAGCATGCCACATACCTGGGTTATGCTAATAGAGCTGGTCTTTGAATTCCTACTCATCCATCAATACCCAGCTCAGGGGCCTCTGCCTCTGTGAACCCTCCTGAACTCTCCCAAGCCGAGCTGATGCTCCTTCCTCTGTCGAACGGTGCCTTGCCTACTTCCCTAGTATTATGATAATACTAGTTCACAGTAGTGAGCGCTAAACATGGGCCAGACATGGTACCAAGCACTGCATGTGGATGATTCATTCAATACTCATCAGGACCCTCTGAGGTGGACACTGTTCTGATCCCCACTGTACAGATGAGGAAGCCAAGGCAAAGAGAGGCTGAGTGGCTCGTGCAGTTGGTAAGTGGCAGAGCAGGGGTTAGTGCTCGGGCTCTCTACGGGCCCATCCCAAGCTCTGGGTGGAGACTCATCTAAGACCTTTCAAGCCCCCTCCAGTCCTCACCATCCCCCTGACAGCCTGGTCATACCACAATGGCAGAAGTGACAGAGAAGATGTTGACCACGCAGTACTGCAGAGCCACAGCGTCGTGGGGGGCAGCCACGTAGCGCAGCACGGTGCCATGCAGTAAAGCAGCTGCGATGAAGCTCACGTGGCCCAGTACCACCAGCACCAGCCCTGTCTTCATCAGCACCTTCCGGAAGGCATCCACACTCAGGCCACCTGTGGGGGACAGCTGTGTCAGGGCCATGGGTGGGGCTCATTAACTTATCTTCTCTGAGTCTCAATTTCTTCATCCAGAAAAGTTCACAATGCCTTCCTGAGAGCCCTTGGAATTCTACAGTTGGAAAAGCATACAGCTGGTACATAATAAAGGGTGGTAGCCCTTGTCAGTGCTCAAGGTCGTGAGTGGCAGGACTAGGATTTGAAATAAGGTCTCTAGCTCTAGACCCACAATCTTCCCACTCACTACTTGCTACTGTGAACTAGTGAGCTACTGTGAACTCAGCTCCCATTCATTGGTTTATTTATTCATGTGTTCATTACACATATGCCACTGAGTGCTTGCCCTGTGCAAGGCCCTAAGGTACCACAGTGAGCTTGGCAGTTATTGTCCAGGACTCAAGGAGCCCCTAGGCCATCAGGCAGGGATTAGGTCCAGCTCAGGATTCAGTCTGGCAGATAAGGGCCTGGCACACAGTAGATAGTTAGCTCACAACTGCTGAACTGAACTGCCTAGAACTGAACTGGTTGACTTGAGGCAAGAAGCTCAAGCCTCTGAGTCTCCATTTCCCCATCTGCAAAATGGAAAGAAAAAAACCTTGTTTCCCAGTGGGAAAGGAGGGGCATGCCCTGGGGGGGTGGATAGGGAAGTGGGGGTGGATACCCTGGGAGTGCTGGGAAAAACAAGCTGGTGGTGCAAGGGTACTGGTTAGGGACCCGGCAGGTGGGGTGGGGAGGTGTCAAAAGAACACTAGGAACTCTAGCAAATTCCCAGTGGCCAGGTGCTCCAGCCCCTATCAGCACTCCCCCAGGAGCATGGAATCCTCCCCCATGTGTCCTGGCTCTACCCTCAGACACACACAGCATGCTGGTCCCCTGGCCTTGCTGGCCCTTTTACACCAACCAGCCAGCTCTGTTACACTAGAAAGCCAGGTCCCCAGAACTAAACAGCCCCTTCTTCCTTAGCTGCACCTGGTGGGACGTGACTGAGTCCTAGACCTCAGTCTCCCCATCTGTGGATTATATTTCATGTATGGGAATTCTATAGCTAAAAAAAAAAAAAAAAAAAAATCACTAGATTGAATATTCTTGGGGACCCTGTGCCAAGAGGCAGTTCCTAGGAATCATGGAGAGGTGGGGCCATCCTGTCAGATACTCTGTGTGACCTTATACCAACCAGCCCCTTTCCTTTCTGAGGCCCAGATTCCTCCTCTGTAAAATGGGGCAGGTTTGGTCTGGCGGTTCTGAGAACCTGGAGCCTGCAGGATTCTCTGGGGCTGGAGCTGGACCAGATGTAGGAGAACCCGAGGGCAGACGATAGGCTGGGCAGGCATGTGGAACTGGAATGGCATCGTGAAGACTAACTGCCAGCCAAACAGGATGGGGCATGGCAGCTTCCTCCCAGGGGCCTGACCACCTTATCGCATCCACCCACATACCCACCCACCTCACACTCCAAGCGCCCTGGGCTGGCTCATGAACAACAGCAACATCCTAGATTCCAAACTTTGGTCAAACTGGAGGTATAGTGCCAACTTGGGGCTGTCCCTGGAGCACTGGACACAGAATCTGAGGGCAGGCTCTGGCTTCTCTGTTTCTAAGTCACCATTCTTGGAGCAGTTAGCTGTATGGTTGGCACCATAGTCTAAGTTTATCTTCACTGTATCCCAAGTGTGTGTGTGTGTGGGGGGGGAGCTACCATCCCCATTTTACAGACAAGGAAACTGAGGTTCACGAGGTCTCTTAGTAGAGAGTGGGGACTCCCCAGGTCTGTCCTGTCTGCCAGTGGTCCTCGCTTCCCCTCCCGGTTGGGAGAGTGGAGGATATGGAAATGGGAACCCTTTGCAAGGCCGAGGAAGCTAAGGCAGGCAGCCTCTGGCTCAGAACTCCCTGGGCCCCGGACCCCCTCCCCTGCTCTTTCTTCTGGGAGAAGTGGGGGCTGCTCTCGCCAGTGATTTCCCCAGCCTTGGGGGTCCCACCTCCGCAAGAAAGGAAAGTGGCATGCAGAAGATACCAGCAGCCCACCTCCTTTCAGATTACTGCCGAGGAAACTGAGGCTCAAAGTGGAAAATGACCGGCAGATAAGGCGACCGGGACGGGCTCCCATCACAGTGCTCCGCCCCGCCGGCCGAGTTGGGTGGGCTCCCGCCTCCCGGAGCGAACCCCCGCGGCTCACCCAGGCGCAGACACATCTCGGCTCCCGCGCGGGGTATCCGCGGCCAGCTCAGCAGGGCTCCAGAGGCTGCGGGCGGCCTGGGGGTCCCGCTCCCATCCTGCTGCGGCCGCTGAGCGCCCCGCAGCCGCGCCGCGCCCACTTCCCGCCCGGAGCCCGGGCTCGCCAGCAGCCGGCCGGCCTCCCTTCCCGTCACCCCCCGGGCGGCCCTGCCCCGGGAGGGCCCTGGCAGCTGGCTTGCATCTGGGGCCGGTCAGACCGGCTGGGCAGCCCTTCCTGACCCGCCCGGCTGAGTCACAGGGCTGGCCCCACCCCCGCGCCCGCCTCGGATCCCGGCTGGGACCCGGCCGCCCCTTGCACTCCTAGCCCACACCTCTACTTCAGTGATGCCCATTTTACAGATGGAAACAGCTCAGAGCCGATCGTCCAGGCTAGGAAGTGTGTGTATGTGAGTGGGGAGTGGGGGGTCGTATGCATATTAGCAGTGGTTATTGTGACCTGGAGGGCATCTGGACGGAAATCCCCAGAGTGAAGATTGAGAATCCAAATCGTTCTCAAGGATGGGGAGAGGCAGCAATTGGTAGTGAAAGCACTGGCTGGGGACCAGGGTCTGTCCCTAACTTGCTGTGTGACCTCAGGCAAATTGCTTTCTCCCCTGTTCCTGGCTGGAGCTTTACCTGTCTTGGAGGTCTCTGTTCCCTCATTAGAAAATCAGGAATAATAATTTCTGCCTCGTGAGATCGCTGTGAGATAAAATGAGACAAGAAAATGCTTTGAAAACTCTCTAGAGTATTTTAACGAAGTATAGACCTGGCAGGAGCACATATGTATGCCAGTAGTCGCCGCCGTCGTGGCCATGCAAGTGCAGGTTCCCACTGGTTTTGAGCAGACAGTAAAGAAACAGTGGAGCCAAAGAATGGTGGGCCATCCTTTATTAAAGTCTCGCACCGGCCAGCCAGCCAGCCGACGAGCACCACACAGGGAAACACTTCCCCTCCTGTTCTACAACCAGGAGAATCTTCTCCAGTTCCTTCCAGAATCAAGGCCCCACCAGTCTCAGCGGAGCTCTCAAGAGCCCCTCACCTCTGGTTCCCCATCTGCACACCTTCTCTTTCTCTGCACAAACTCTGCATTCTCTTACTCTGCAAACATGGCATCTCCCTCTTTTTAAAACTTTTTGGCGCAAAAACCTCTCCTCCAGTGAACATTAGCAAGACAGTGGTCCCTCCCAAGCAGGAATGCAATCCGCAATTTCACAGACCACATACCTGGCACTTACCAGCACCATTTTTTAATACTAAAAGTGAGCAAACTCAAAAAATACAAATTTTACAAACTCATTTGCTCAACAACATAGTAAGAGCTTTACTAATCCTGGCTCTTGGTTACCCCTTTCCTGTGCCAGGGCGGATCCGTGCCCCCTCTGTGTTAGATCCTTGGCATCCAGAAGTGGACTTGCCCGAGTGCCCAGCTGGAAGGGGGGGGAGATTCCCACCCAGGTCTAGTGCCTCTGTTCTTCAACGTGTGCCCCTTCACCTCACTGGTCAGTGCCCTGGAGGACAGGGAATGGTTTGATGGTATCTGGGTGCTCAGCCAGAGCCTGGGACACCGGATGTCCATTGAATGTGTGCCTTTCTGTACAACTGCACCCGTGCCTACCATGTGTCTTGTGTGTTGGGCACCTGGGTCAGCACCCACAGAGCCTCTGGAGTGTTAATGGAGCACATTAACACCAAAGGAAGGGGTGGAGCCCTCTGGAAGAGGTCTGGAAACCCCTGTGAAGCAGCAAACCTCCACAGTTAGGCAGATGTGCTTGCCTGTCCTATACTGTCTGAAGGGGGACAGTGCATGACAGGTGCAGGGGTGGGAAGAGAAGCTTGTAAGGTAAAGGGCAAAGGGGGAACAGTTCCTCAAGCCATCCGGCTGGCCTTTGAGTGTTGGTGTCCATGTGGTAGCCTTTTAGTGGGGCAATCGGGCAGGGCTCGTCCATATTGTAAATGGTCACACTTGTATTTGTGACTCAGCAATTCCACATCTAGGTCTTTACCCTGCACACCAAAGAATGCAAAGATACACATGCTTTTAACAATGTTTGTAGAGGAGCTGTGCCTAATAGCAGTAATAGCTTCAAAATGACAACCGAGAGAGGTGTGGGCTGGAGGGGAGCAAGAGGAAGGGTTTTGTTTTTTGTTTTACACATGGCTATATTGTTGAAGTCTTAAAGTGAGCACTTATTTATGTCTTGCTTTTGAAAGAAAGAGAGAGAGAGAGAGAGGAAGGAAGGAAGGAAGGGGAAGGAGGGAAGGAAGGAAGAAAGGGAGAGAGGGAAAGTGGAAGGGAAAGGGAAGGAGGGAGGGAAAGGGAAGGAAGGAAGGGGGGAAGGAGGGAAAAAAAAGATAGGAAAGGCCCCTTTATCACCACTACTGTGCCCCCCTCCACCACCAACTTTATGATGACAAAGGCCACCTACCAGGAGCTGCCCTGGAGAGCACATGTGTTCACTGCAAAGCTGATTTCCAATCTCATGTGTGTATATGCAAGTGGCTTCTCAATCAGCCAGTGTCAGGCAGTCCTCTTGACACTGAGCCCTTCTGGGGCCTTCTAGAATCAGGTTGAGGATCAGACCTTATATTTATTTTTATTTTTAGTTTTTTTTGTTGCTTTTTGAGAGAGAGAGAAAAGAAAAACAGAAAGGGAGAGAGAAGCCTCAGCTTGTTTCTTCACTTTAGTCGTGCATTGATTGCTTCTTATAAGTGCCTTGACGGGGGATTAGACTGGTGACCTCAGACTCCAGTCAAGCCAGTGACCCTTTACTCAAACAAGCGATCTTGGGCTCAAGCCAGGAACGTTGGGCTCAAACTGGTGACTTTGGGATTGTATCGATGATGCTCAAGCTGGCGACCTCAGGTTTTCAGGCAACCTCAGAGTTCCATGTTGACACTCTATCCACTGTGCCACCACCCCTCAGGTGAGGACCAGACCTTTTAAATATTGCTTTAAGATGCATAGATAAGGATTTTTCTCTTTTTATCCTTGGAATAATACTAAGAGTGAAAGATTATCATCTCGTTTTACAGATGAGGAGATTGAGGCAGAAGGTAAAGGGCTCTTCAGAGGCCCCACAGCGAGTATCAGTGGTAGTGCGGAGACTTGAATCAGGCCTGCCTAACTGAGAAGGCTGCCCTTGACTTCTGAGTGTGGTTGGGGACAGTGGGGAGTCATAGCTCCCAGGGAGTGGGCCTGTTTTCTGAAGCCTCTGAGGAGGAAGGTTGTTTCTCCCCAACAGCTTCCTGGCCAGGGCCCAGCCTGAGAATCCTGAAATTATTACTGTTCTCTTCCTTATTGCCAATCGGCCAAAGTCCATTAGTCCAAGCCACCCAGTGTCCCTTGCCTCTGCCCCACCCCTCTGCACACTGGCCTTAGGTTTCAGGAAGAACCTCAGGCCAGAGCTCTAGTCATTTGTCCTCCGCCAACTCACTGTGACACCCTGGCAGCTCACTGTCTTTCCTGGGCCTCAGTTTCCTCACCTGTCAAATAGGGATAATGATTGCTTTCCCTGCTTCCTAGATTTCTGAGGCATAAGTGACTTGAGGGATATGAGAGCGGGTTGAAACCTAGCCAGAGAAATACAAGTAGTAATTCTCTCTCTTCCTGGAACATTTAACAGCCAGGTGTGGCACTGAACTGGAAAGGCTGGGTCTTCCCAGGGCTGCACAGCTGGGGATGGGGCCTCAGGCTGCTGTCCCTATGCAGCCCTCATCACCTAAAAAAGGCTCCCCCCCACAGATTACAAGAATAGTTCCTCCATGTAAATAAAACAATCACATGCAAACCCTATATATTCTAATTTAGGTAGATGTATACACGTACATCTACCTAAATAAGACTAAGGCCAACTGATTATGCTTGTCTGAGGAGGCAGAGGGGACTTTTGTGTGCTTATTTACAATTACAAATTCTAGATCAGGGGTCTCAAACTCGCGGCCCGCGGGCCGCATGCGGCCCGCCGAACAATTTTGTGCGGCCCACAGACTAATCCACGAAGTTCAAAATATTTTGGATAAAATTAAGTAAGCCTAGGGGCCTACTTGTATTTTTCATTTCTCTAGCATCCTAGCTAGATATTAGCTTAGTTAACAGCAGTTGTGATGTGAATTACAGTTTCTGGTCGTTTTGTGACACTGAGTAAACTGCATGTACGATTGTGCTTGTTGTACTGATTTTTTTTTGTTTTCAACTGCAGTGAGAAAAGTGTTGCGTAACAGTTGCCTTTTGTAGACCTAGTGCGGCCCGCGGAACGGCTGTGATCTTGCTCTGCGGCCCACATGCTGAGTTGAGTTTGAGACCCCTGTTCTAGATGGTATGAATGAGGCATTTGCTTTTCTGTCACTTGGCTCTACTCTGCTATCCCATCTCATCACCTCATCTGTCTCCCACCCTGACACCTACCTCCATCCATTAAAGACTGGGGCCAGATGTTCATCAGGCAGTCTGTGCTAAGGTCCTGTTGATCCATGTGAACGACCCTCCCATACTCCTCCTTGTTCTCCTTGGTGACCTTCGTCATGACCCCAGCCATTCTCTGGGGCCATATCTTGAACAACGCCCTCTGACATCCTAACCTCAAACATCCATGAAGGACTCTCCTATAGCATGTCCATCTCCTAACACCCTCTGCCTCATCCTCTGTCTTCACAGAGGCCACTGGCCTCTGTTTTCTCTTGTTCAGTTAGCCCCTGCTGGCCTCTTCACCACCAAACCTACACCACAAAGCTGAGCATCTAAAAGGCCAGTTCAGTTGTTTAGGTGCGAGATAAGTGTAGGGGACTTGGACTTGGACCAAGATAGCAGCTATGGAGCCGGAGAGCAGAGGGGAGATTTGAGATGTGATTTGAATGCACACTAGAATTTGAAAAACACCATTCTACACCCACTCACCTCCTTACTTCTTCTCCTACTTGCTCCTCCAGCCCCACAGGGACACGACTCCACCCCACATCCTCCCCTTTTCTGCTAAGTTCTTCCCCTCAGCCTGCCAGCATGCCCAAGTCTCTTCACCTTACAAAAACACACCCTCCCCTCAACTCCCTTTACATTTTTGTTACCCTCTTTCACCGCCTTTCCATTCCCCTCCCAACTTCCATACTGCCTCCATCTTCCCAACTCCCCCCTGCTCCCCAGTCCACAGCAATGTGGTCCAGCCCTCTGCTGGAAGAGCCCTCATCTAGGTCAACAGTGACGTCTAACTCCTCTGAATCCAACGGAAGCACCTCTTCCCTGGTTTTCTTCCTCCCTCTCTGGTTGCTCCATCTCAGTCTCCTGTATGAGATTTTTGTCATCACTCGACCTTTAAACACTGGCATTCCTCTGCATTCTTTCTGCTTCCTTCATTGTTCCCACTGGTTGGTGCATGCATTGTCACGGTTTCCCTTGTACATAATGACTCTCCAATCACTGTTCCCAGACTGTATACAACTCCCCTAGCATCAGGCTCAAATATCCCATTATCATACCTCTCCACCTGTGTGTCCCACAGTCACCTCAGCTCAACAGGTACCAATTGGTGGCTTTGTCTTTCCTCCCCAAATGCTTCTCATGTATTTTCTGCCTCAGTTGAAGGCATCATGATGTACTCAAGCCAGACTTTGGGACCATTCTTCACTCTTCCCTCTCTTTCTATATAAAGTCAATTATCAAGTCCTACTGATTTACATCATAAGTATTTCTATAACAAGTGTCTTCCTCTTTATCCTTGCTATTTCTGCCCTCTTCTGTGAAGCATCTCTTGCCCCCCAGTCATTTTTCTATGCTATTAACTAATCTTCTTAAAGTATAAATTAGATTGCATTACTTTTCTGCTTAATATCAAAAGTAACACAAAAGAAATTAAAGAAGACAAACAAATAAAAAGGTATCCTGGGTTAATGAGTTGTAAAGCTTAATATTGTTAGGATGAGACCCTGGCCAGTTTGTTCAGTTGGTGAGAGTGTCGTCCCAAAACACCAAGGCTGTAGGTTCAATGCCTGGTCAGGACACATACCAGAATCAACCAATGAATGCATAAATAAGAAAAACAAATCAATGTATTTCCTCTTTCTCTCTCTTTCCTCTTTCCTCCCCCAATCAATAAATTAAAATATTAAAATGATTTAAAAAATATTGTTAGGATGACAATTCTCTCCAAATTCATCTACAAATTCAATGCAAACCCTATCAAATTCCAAGGTGCTTTTTTTTCTGCAGAAACTGACAAACTGATTCTAAAATTCATATGTAAATGTGAAAGATCCAGAATACCCAAAACAACCTTAAAAAGAAACAATCACACATCCCAATTTCAAAATTTACTACAAAGCTACAGTAATCAAGGCAATGTGGTACTGGCATAGGACAGACATACAGATCAATAGAACAGAATGGAGAGTCCAAAAATAAAGAACAGAAATAAAAATACACACATGGTCAATTGATTTTTGACAAGGGTGTCATGATGAGTCAAGGGAGAAAAAGATTCTTTCCCACAAATGTAGCCAGGACAACTGCATATCTGCAAAAGAATGAAATTGGACTCCTACCTTGTATCATACACAAAAATTAACTCAAAATGGATCAAAGACCTAAATGTAAGAATTAAAACATAAGCCCTGGCCAGATAGCTTGGTTGGTTAGAGCATCATCTCAATACACAAAGGTCATAGGTTTGATCCCAAGCAGGGCACATACAGAAACAGATCAATGTTTCTTTCTCTCTAAGATCAATCAGTCCATCCATCCATCCATCCATCAATCAATCAATCAATCAAAAAAGAGCTAAAACTATAGAATTCTTAGAAGAAAACAGGCATAAATCCTTGTGACCTTGGATTAAACAATTGTTTTTAGGTATGACACCAAAAGCAGAAGCAACCACAGATAAATTTGACTTCATCAAAATTAAAAACTCTTTGCCTGACCTGTTGTGGAGCAGTGGATAAAGCGTTGACCTGGAACACTGAGGTTACCAGTTCAAAACCCTGGGCTTGCCTGGTCAAGGCATATATGGGAGTTGATGCTTCCTGCCCCCCCCCATTCTAACTCTCTCTCTTCTCTAAAATGAATAAATAAAAATTAAAAAAAAAACTTTTGTGCTTCAAAGGACAAAACAAAAACATTAAGAGCAGAGGCTTTAAGTGTCTCTCACATATAGTTCACCACTCAATACTCAGCACCTAGGACATTCACATGGTAGGTGTTAATGGATGAAGCAAGCATTAAATTAATGGTTCTCAAAGTGTGGTCTGGGAACCCCTGAGAGTCCTCAACATCTTTTCAGAGGGTCTGTGAAATGAAGACTATTTTCATAATCATATTTAGATGTTATTTTGCCTTTTTGCTGGTGATAAGGCAATGGTGGGTAAAACAGCTAGCCCCTTAGCACAAAAGTAAGGCAGTGGCTCTAGGCTATACTTGTAGTCATTGTATTGCCACCACCATGTGCACACAGAAAGAGAAATAAATATGCCAGTTTCACTTAAGAATGACATGATGGCATGGATGGTGGTGGTACAGTGGATAGAGCATTGAACCGGGACACTGAGGACCCAGGTTCAAAACCCCAAGGTCACCCGCTTGAGCACAGGCTCCTCAGCTTGAGCACGGGGTTGAGGGCTTGAGATGAACATGATCCGATGGTTGGTGGCTTGAGCCTAAAGATTGCTGGCTTGAAGCCCAAGGGTACTGGCTTGAGCCCAAGGTTGCTGTTATGAGCAAGGGGTCACTGGCTCAGCTGGATCCTCCCCCCACTCCCCGGTCACAGCACATATGTGAAAGCAATCAATGAACAACTAAGATACCACAACTACGAGTTGATGCTTCTCATCTCTCCCTTCCTGTGTGTGTCTCTCTTGCTAAAAAATAAAAAAGGAGTGACTTGATGAAACAGTAAAATTATTAACTACTAAGTTACTACCCTTGAGTATACTTCTTTTAAATATTTTAACAGAATGGGAAGCATTCTGCTGGATGCCTAAGTACCATGATTATCTTCAGGAAAAGCACCATAATCACTGCTTGAGTTGCAAGCTGAACTAGCTGTTTCTTTCATTTTTTTTTTTTTTTGAGAGAGACAGGAAGGGAAAGAGATGAGAAGCATCAACTCAGAGTTGCAGCACTTTTTGTTATTCATTGATTGCTTCTCATATGTACTTTGATGGGGGGGTGGGAGTGGGGGCTCAGGCCAAGCCAGTGACTCCTTTCTCAAGCCAGAGACCTTTGGGCTTGATCAAGTGAGCAACCATGGGATCTTGTCCATGATCTCACACTAAAGCTGGCCACCCTGTGGTCAAGCTGGCAAGCCTGCCCTCAAGCCAGATGAGCTGTGCTCAAGCAAGCAACCTCGGGGTTTTGAACCTAGGTTCTCAGCATCCCAGGTTGACATTCCATCCACTGCGCCACCACTGGTCAGGCATAGCTGCTTCTTCTCATGAACACCATTTCCACTGATTGAAAGATGCACTACGGTAATGCAAGTGTGGGTTTTTGCTGACATTTTCTCTAAAATGAAGGAAGTTAGTCTGTCAATTGAAGGGAAAAGATTGCAAATATTTGCTACTAATGATAGAATTTAAGCTTTTGAGTAAAATAGATTTTCGGAAAATTTGACATTTGGAAGATCTCTACAACTCAGTGAAGTTTTGAACCAATATTTTCCAAGCAATCAATAAATGATGTTACAAAATCATGAATGAATAATGGATGCTTTCAAAGTGCAAGATAGACCAATGTGTTTTAATTTAATGAAAAGTTGATTGATATGGTTGCAATTTCCACACTGAAACTAAATTTCACAAAACTATCAACTGTCAAATGTTGGTATAGTATCAAAGAGGAATATTCACAATTATCTGCAAAGGCTTTTAAAATACTCCTCCTTTTCCCAATTATATATTTGTGTGAGGCTGAATTTTCTTCAAATACTTTAGCTAAAAGAACTTATTTCAACATATTAAATAAAGAAGCAGATGAGAATCTAGATGACTTTTATAAAGCCAGACATTAAAGAGATTTGCAAAAATTTCAAACGTCATTCTTCTCACCACTTTGATTTGGAAAATGTAGTTATTTTTCATTGAAAAAGGTTTATTTGTGTTAACATTATTGGGTTTATTAATTTAATTTAGTTTAAAAAAATTATTGATTGATTTTAGAACGAGAGAAAGGGAGAGAGAGAGAGACAGAGAGAGACAGAAACATTGATCTGTTCCTATATGTGCCCTGACTGGGGGTTGAACCAGTGACTTTTGTGTATGGGAACAATGCTCTAACCAACCAAGCCATCCAGAGATGGCAGATTTATTCATTTTAAATACATTAAAAAAAATTTTTTTTTTGTGACAGAGTCAGAGAGAGGGACAGATAGGGACAGACAGGATGGGAGAGAGATGAGAAGCATCAATTCTTCGTTGCAGCACCTTAGTTGTTCATTGATTGCTTTCTCATATGTGCCTTGACTGGGGGACTACAGCAGACTTTGTGACCCTTTGCTTGAGCTAGTGACCTTGGGCTCAAGATAGCGAGCCTTGCTCAAACCAGATGAGCCCACGCTCAAACTGGCAACTTCAGGGTCTTGATTCTGGGTCCTTCGTGTCCTAGTCCAACACTCTATCCACTGCGCCACTGCCTGGTCAGGCCATTTTTTAATTCTTAATTTTAGTTTCTAACATTACAAGTATAATGTAACTTGCATAAAGATAAGGTGTCTCAGGTCTTCAACTTTTCAGAGTGTAAAGATCTCAGGACCAAAAAGGTTAGGAAACACTGCTATAGATCAATAATAAAATTAATCAACCCTGTATATTTTAGTGCATTGGTAGAGGGGAAAACAAGATAATTATAAATAAGCAGCCCCATCTGGAAAAGGAGAGGAGCTGAAATGAAGCCCAGTGGTCTGTAGTGCGGATTGCCACCGAGGGTCAGGAACAGCAGAGTTCCCGCTCTGGTCGAGTAAGGCCAGCCTGGCTGCTCTGCCATGTTGGGGGTCTCCCCTATCCACTCTAGCTTTGGGATCTCAGAAGGATTTTGAGGATTGTCAGTTGGTGTTGTTTGGAGCCAAGACATTTTCTCTTTTGGTCAATGGCAGGCTTCCCTGTGCCAGGACTGGGGTTTCTCTGGCAAAACCACTCCCCTCCCAGATGTGTAAGTTTTCTGACTCTTCACATTTGTATAACTCTCTGAGCTAATAATCAAGTCAGAAGAACCATAAATTATGGTCCTTGACTCTAGACATTTATCCTGGTGTGCCAGGGAAGGAGAAGGAGTCTGTTTCAGCAACAGGACCTCCCTGTCCTTGGCTGAGGGCCTCCATCTTCCCCCCTGCCTTGGAACAACTGTGAGCGCCAGCATGGGAAGGCGCAGCTGGCCCCCTGTCTATACACAGGGAAACCTTCCCCTAATAGTGGGGACAGTTTGGAAGAGCTTTGTTTTTGTTTTTGTATTTTTCTGAAGCTGGAAACAGGGAGAGACAGACAGACTCCCGCATGCGCCCGACTGGGATCCACCCGGCACACCCACCAGGGGGCGACGCTCTGCCCACCAGGGGGCGATGCTCTGCCCCTCGGGGGCGCTGCTGTGTTGCGACCAGAGCCACTCCAGCGCCCGGGGCAGAGGCCAAGGAGCCATCCCCAGCGCCCGGGCCATCTCTGCTCCAATGGAGCCTCACTGCGGGAGGGGAAGAGAGAGACAGAGAGGAAGGAGAGGGGGAGGGGTGGAGAAGCAAATGGGCGCTTCTCCTGTGTGCCCTGGCCGGGAATCAAACCCGGGACTTCCGACGCTCTACCACTGAGCCAACCGGCCAGGGCCTGGAAGAGCTTTGGAAGGGCTATTTCTGCCTCCCGCCTTTGTTCATAGGAGATGCTGCCACACATGTCTTGACCATCAGATTTGGCATTAACTTGGATTGCAGGCTATAAGCAGTTTCTCTTAGCCAAGTTGTCAGGGCCAGGCCACTTGATTCAAGTCACAGCTCTACCCATCTCGCTTCGTGACCTTGGGCAAATTATCCTGCACTCAGTTCCTCAAATATAAACTGGAATTTAACAACAGCACCCACTCCTTTGTGTTACTGTGAATATTAAATGAATTAATATGTGTAAAGTACTTAGAGTCTGGCACACGGTGAGTACCTCAGAAATGTTAGCTTTTATTATTTGTTATTCTCTCTGCAAAATTTGTCTCATTGACTCTGAAGGCTTGGGGAAATAGCCAACACAATCTCCTGACGTACTTCTACCAAAGCCCTGAGTTGCCACCTATGTTAGGTACACAGTCTGAGCCTCCGGAGACACTGGCTGTGCAGTTGCATCATGAGGAATGCTGGCCTCCTGGCCTGGAGTACCCCCCACAACTCAGCCAACTGCACGTGTTAGAAACATCACTCGCAACGCCCCTCATTAGTCAGAATTTCTTCAGTTATAAGTGACACAATTCTAACAGATTTAGGCTTTGGGCAGTGGGAGAAGAATCTGTTGGATTAAGGGAAATTTCAGGTGCTAGAGGCACGATGAGCTCCCCACACGAAAACCGTGTCACCTGGTGTCAGGTGTCTGTCCCTTTCCCTCTCTCCACTTCTCAGCTCTATCTTGGGCTCACTGCCAGGCAGTCTCTGTCCACATGGTGTAAGATCCATGCTTACCCATTCCCCATGTGGGAACCTCCAGAGGAAGTGGCCTCTACTCCCCTGGCATTCCAGAAAAGCTCAGGGTTGCCTTTGGCTGTATTCTTTAACCTTGTGACACCCCAGAGTGACATCACATGTGGCCTCAGAGGACTGAAACTGCACAGCCAGGGTGGGGAGGGAAGGAGTGATATTTACCAACCATCTGTTCTGTAGTAGGTATTTTATATCTTCTCATGGTGAAGATTATCCCCTTCTGGGAAGGACACTAAATCTTCCTGTGGTGTTTACCTCCCTCCAAGCTGAGAGTGGGAGGAGAGGCCCCTTCTTGTGTCCATTGCCATCCCCTCTGGGGTGCCCTTGAGCCCATTCCTTTGTCTTCTTAAAGAAAAAGCACCATTAAGTCCCTTCCTCTCTTTTATATTGTCACTCTCCCCTTCTCTACTCTATTTTCTTCTGAGCCTCCAAATAGGCCTCTTTCTCTTCTACTAAAAATCAAATGTCCTGACTTGTGGTGGCGCAGTGGATAAAGCGTCAACCTGGAAACACTGAGGTTGCCGGTTCAAAACCCTGGGCTTGCCTGGTCAAGGCACATATGGGAGTTGATGCTTCCTGCTCCTGCCCCCTTCTCTCTCTCTCTCTCTCTCTCTCTCTCTCTCTCCCCTCTCTATAATGAATAAAAAATCTTATAAAAAATAAATAAAAATCAAATGTCTTCTCCTCTTTAGGAGAGGGCTATCATCTCAAACTCCACACCATTCACTCTCACCTTAACTGAGTGAACTCTGTTTTCTACTGCTGCCATCTGTTTTCTGTTGCTGAAGTGGCTCTCTCCAAACTTACCAGTTACTTCCCACATGACAAATCCAGCCCTCGGCCACCTTGACCCATCCCACATGCCAACTGATCATGCTTTCCTTTCCGAGTTCTCACCCCACATGGCTTCCAGTGTTTTGTTTATTCCTGGTTCTCCTGCTTCCTTTTCTGGTTGCTCCTCTCTGCATTCATCTGGGAAAGGTTTATGAGAAGAGAAAGTCAATTCTCCTTTCATTTGCATCTACGATTTCAAATGCCATTTTTCCATTGGTAAGTCCTCCTCTCCACAGCCTGGGTCTGTCTCTGGGATTCTCTGGGGCACAGGGCTTGAAGAGGGCAGCCGTGTATACATAGTGAGCAATGGATGGACTTCCTCAAAGGCACCAGGTGCCTAAGGAACAGCAGAGCAGTATCCAGATCTGTAACTATATCCCAAGACACTCACAAAGGCAGACCACAAAGGTCAAGTTAAGCCGCATCTCCAATGCAAGTCAAGAGGAGGGACAGTTACCCTGCTCTTGCTGGACCTTTCTGATGACAACTCAGGCCTCAGAATTCAACCACACGGTACCAGCCATCTTCTCTCCGTGTCACCCTCCATGCATGAAGCCCTCTTTCTCATAGGTGCATGTGAGACAGCGATGTCAGAGTGGAAGGAGCATGAGATCTGGAGTTCCAGATCTGGTGTGTGGCTTGCTTCTCTTTTGATCTGGCTATGATCTCCAGGAAATCAGTGGCTTCTTACGTGTGCAAGGAAGAGCCATGTTCAGGTGACTTTTGGTAATGGGGGCTACGGTAGAGACACAGAGGAAGTGAGGTTATCAGGGGAAGCCATCTCAACAGCCCCAAGCAGGTCCCTGGAGAACAGGAACAAGGATCTGGCGATGTTCTGGTGATGCGCTCTGGGTGTGCTCCCAGCATTCCTGTCTCCCATGCAGACAGTCTCACACAAGCGGTTGGCCTCTATCACATCTAGGTTGTTCACAGCAGTATTTGGCTTGGGCCCAAATTCTGTGTCCAATAGCTGCAGGAAGGTTGGCGGGGCTGGCCTCACTGGATTTACATGACCTAGATCACAGTGATTTCATGAAGATCAGTTCAGGTACGCAGGCCTTGGGAGAAAGCTGAGAGACTTGCAGGCATGTGACTTCACGGTATGTTTTTTGTCTTCCTAGTTATCTCAATTTTCTTCCTTCATTTCACAAATGAAAGAGTTGGACCAGTTGGTCTCCAAAGGTGCTTCCAAATCTGACTTTCCAGGAATTTATTATTATTATTATATTTAGCTGCACACCAGCTCTAGCAAAATGACATGTTATATTCCCAGCTTATAGGTTGCAAGTTGTACTATTTCTAAGTCAGAGATCAGTAGTGGGGAACAGATCACTCTATTATTGTTATTTTTTAATCAAGTGAGAGGCAGGGAGGCAGAGAGATAGACTCCTGCATGAGCCCTGACTGGGATCCACCCAGCAACCGCTGTCCGGGGCTGATGTCCTGCCCATCTGGGGCTGCTGCTCCGTTGCTTAGCAATTGAGCTATATTAATGCACCTGAGGTGAGGCCATGGAGCCAGTCACAGGTCCTGGGGCTGACCTGCTCATTTATGCCATGGCAGCAGGAGGGAAAGAGAAAGGGTGGCAGTGGAGAAGCAGATAGTAGCTTCTCCTGTGTGCCCGGATTGGGAATCAAACCAATGACTTCCATATGCAGGGCTGATGCTCTACCACTGAGCCAACCGGTCTGGGCCATATCACTCTACTTTTAAGGACAAGGAATTAGGTGTTTAAAAAAGTCACTGGAAGGGCTGGAAGAATGAGCTCTAGGATGAGCTTCCAAGAATGACTCGCAGAACAAGACCACAGTATAGCTGCTAACTCTGATCCCATCATGAGTCAGGAGGCCACTGCTAGAATTCTGGCATTGAAGAACACACCAGGTGAAGAGACAACTTACAGAATAGGAGAACAATTTGCAAATCATATGTCTGTTAAGGGACTTATAATCAGAATATATAAAGAAGTCTTATAATTCAACAATAAAAAAGACAAATAACCTAATGTAAAAATGAGCAAAGGATTTGAATAGATATTTCTTCAAAGAAGATATACAAATAATCAAGGAGTACATGAAAAGATGCTCAACATTATTAATCATTAGGAAAATGCAAATCAAAATCACAATGAAATATCCATTTCATGCCCACCAGGGGCTATAGTGATAAAGATAGACAATAACAAGTGTTGGCAAGGATGTGGAGAAGGTGGAACCCTTGTGTATGGCTGGTGGGTAAAAGGATATAACCTCTGTGGAAACACAATGTTGATTCCTCAAAAAATTAAACAAAGAATTTCCATGTGATCTAGCAATTCTATTTCAGGGTATATACCCAAAAGAATTGAAAGCAGGGATTTGAACAGATATTTGTATACCAATATTCATAGCAGCATTATTTACAATAGCCAAAAAGTGGTAATAACCTAAATGTTCATTAATTAATGAATGGCTAAACAACATGTGGTATAGCCATACAATATACAATGGAATATTATTCAGCCATAAATGGAATGAAGTATTGTTGCATGCTCCTATAAGATGAAACTTGAAAACCTTATGCTAAGTGAAGGAAATCAGACACAAAAGTCTACATAGTATATGATTTCATTTATATAAAATGTCCAAATAGGCAAATTCATAGGGTCAGAAATTAGATTAATGGTTGCCAGGGCTAGGGGGAGGGAATTGGGACTGCTTGCTAATATGTTTCTTTGAAGGTGATGGAAATGTTGTGGAATTAGATAGCAGTGATAGTTGCACAACTTCGTGAATATCTTTAAAATCTATGAGTTTGTTCAGTTTAAAATGAATTTTATGTTATGTGAGTTATATCTCAATAAAAAAATACAATGGTTAAAAAAATACACACTGCATTGTAGCTGCAATCTCAGAATCAGAAAGCCACTTCTTCCACTGTTACCACTGCTTTTCAACTGTAGGAAGCTGGTGATTGGACGTTGGAATGCTGCTGGGAAATGGCCTTGGTATCACTCTTTCCTCCCAACTCTTAAATAAACAGATGCAATTTACAGAAACTGATTTGCATGCAGACTATTAACTGCAAAGGGGTTCTGGGAAATATAACTTTGCAGCCTTGGCTGTATAAGGAAGAGATTAGAATAGATACTGACAGCCCATTCACCATCTCTACCCTGGCTCATCCTTCGGCTTTTTTAGGGATCTAAACCCCCTCCCTAAAAGGAGAGATTAAAAATCCTATTAGTCATGTATCCATTGAAGGGTGATGTCCATTCTAGATCAGTCACAATTTTACCTCAACAACCCATCACCTAAAGACTACATTATCAAGTATTGTAAGGCAGTGGTCCCCAACCTTTTTTGAGCCACGGACCGGTTTAATGTCAGAAAATATTTTCACAGACCGGCCTTTAGGGTGGGACGGATAAATGTATCACGTGACCAAGACAAGCATCAAGAGTGAGTCTTAGACGGATGTAACAGAGGGAATCTGGTCATTTTTTAAAAATAAAACATTGTTCCGACTTAAATATAAATAAAACGGAAATAATGTAAGTTATTTATTCTTTCTCTGAGGACCGGTACCAAATGGCCCACAGACCAGTATTGGTCCGCGGCCCGGGGATTGGGGACCACTGTTGTAAGGTACCTTACAATACTAGGGAGAATGTGGGAGGTGGGGAAGAAACGGGTTGATAGCTATAAAGCATATACCTAGTACAGCAAGGAAATAATGAAACACTAATGTAGTCCTCATTTCTCAATTCTCATGAGTTATTTATATTCATCACTTTATTTCTCTATGACCTATTCTAAGTTCCTTTGCTCCCAGCCAGTACCTCAGCTGGATGAAGTTCTTTACCAGGTGTGCTGACCCAAATCTTTTTTTCCTTAAAGGAACTGAGTCCTTAGAGGTCTAGCCTTTTAGAACTTCTACTCCTAAATATGGTAGGACTAGAAGTAGCCTCAGAGGGTCCCTCAGGTTCCTGGAGTACCTCTTCCCATCCCCCATTGAGCAATAGCAAACCTATTTCCCTCAGTGATCAGGATTAATCACTCCACTTAACACAATTGCCTCCTTTTAGGCTATTGGTTCAGTAGATGAGGAGTCCACATTGTCCAGGAAACTTCTAGCCAACGTCCTGGTGGAAGTATTTCGCTTTTTGGTGTTTGACTAGTCTGTAGGGCCAGCTGCTTTGGAATGATTCTGTGGGTCTAGTCCAGGGGTCCCTAAACTTTTTACACAGGGGGCCAGTTCACTGTCCCTCAGACCGTTGGAGGGCCGGACTATAAAAAAAACTATGAACAAATCCCTATGCACACTGCACATATCTTATTTTAAAGTAAAAAAACAAAGCAGGAACAAAAACAATATTTAAAATAAAAAACAAGTAAATTTAAATCAAGAAACTGACCAGTATTTCAATGGGAACTATGGGCCTGCTTTTGGCTAATGAGATGGTCAATGTGCTCCTTTCATTGACCACCAATGAAAGAGGTGCCCCTTCCGGAAGTGCAGCGGGGGGCAGATAAATGGCCTCAGGGGGCCGTAGTTTGGAGATCCCTGGTCTAGTCCATTGCCTCTCTCGATGAGAGGCAGTGTTGTGTGGAGTACCACAGGATGAATAAGGCATTCAGTAAGTTTATGGATAATCATGATGATGATGATGATGATGATGATAAATGAAAATGATACTAGTTAATACATAAATCACTTACTACAGGCCAGGGCACTATTATATGTATTCATTTAATCCTCACAGTCCCAAATGAAGAAACTGACATAGAGAGGTTAGATTGGTGTTTCCCAACGTGGGGCCCACGCCCCACAGGGGGGCAATTCGATAGTTAAAGGGGGCAATTTGAAAATGGACTCGACATGACTTTAACTCTTTCACCCCGGGCTATTTAAATGCAATGCTAGATATCTGTGCCAAATTTAACAAAAAATGCAATTCTTAAATAATTGCGGTAAATAATTATTAAGTATAATTTTGTTTGACAAGACCAAAACATCAACTGGGTGATTGGCGTTGTCAAGTAAACTTCGTCCTGGGTTCACCGCGGAGCATGCCGCCTGCCACGGGGAACCCCGGACGTTTTAAAAACTTGCTAAACAACGCAGTTATTCTCACCTAATTGGCCCATCGCAACTTCTGTAGTGTTTCACATCATTCAGTTGGTGTTAATTTGAAATAAGTGTCAAAACTGTTGTAAAAGCTCGTTGATTTAATAAATATACATATATATATTGTACAGGTATAATTGGTAAGTATTTGATTTTATTTTATCAATATTAAACTCTTTATTAAGTACTTCTTGCATCGGGGCTAGAAAGCAATAATATTTTATAAATATTATTGGGGCTATAATAGTGCATGCACGACAATTTTAATTTTAGAAGCATAACTTTCCAGAAAATTTTGTCAAGTGGAAAAAATATAGATACCTTTTGATTTGCGGTGGTAGTGTAGTAAATGTGTTAGATACATTTAAATAAATATGAATTTTTAGTATATGTTTACTCTATGTCACATTGAATATATTTTAACACATATTTTAATATTAGTTTTTAATTGATCTTATTTTTATTATAGCCCATAGTAAAATGAGTGGTGCAAGCAAGAAAAAAACTCGTCAATATTCGGAGGAATATTTAAAATTTGGGTTCATACCCGCTGTTCACGATGAGCGGATTCCTTTTTGTCTTTTATGCCAGCAATGCTTGACCAACGAATCAATGAAATGAGGTCATCTTGAGGCGCATTTGAAGGCGAAACATAGTGCTCATATTAATTCAGATTTGAGTTATTTTAAAACTTTAAAGAAAAATTTTGAAAAAAGAACAACATTAAAGTCTCTATTTACTGCTCATACTTCAACTAATAATCGTGTTCTTTTTTTTTTTTTTTTTTTATTCATTTTTAGAGAGGAGAGAGAGAGAGGGAGAGAGAGACAGGAGAGAGAGACAGAGAGAGAGAAGGGGGGAGGAGCTGGAAGCATCAACTCCCATATGTGCCTTGACCGGGCAAGCCCAGGGTTTCGAACTGGCGACCTCAGCATTTCCAGGTCAATGCTTTATCCACTGCGCCACCACAGGTCAGGCAATAATCGTGTTCTTGAGGCTAGTTATCAAATTTCTTTATTCATCGCTAAAACTGGAGAAAAATCACACTATAGGAGAGAATTTAATATAACCGTCAATATCAGCATTTCTTAAAACGGTTCTTGAAAAAGATGACAAAGATGTAAAAGCTATGCCACTCAGTAACAATTCTGTTAGCAGAAGAATAGACAAAATGAGTGAGGATATTGAAAAACAACTTATTGAAAAGCTGAAAACAAGAAAATTCTCCTTGCAAATGGATGAATCAACTTTGAGAGACAGTGAGGCAGTATTGATAACTTACGTAAGATATATTGATAAAGGACATTTTGCTGAAGAAGTGTTGTTCTGTAAAAGATTAGAAAGCATCACTACCTCCAAAGATATATATAATAAGCTAAAACACTACTTAGATGTCAATGATATACCAATGAAAAATATAACATCTTGTGCTGCAGATGGTGCTCCCAATATGATGGGCAAGAAAAATGGCTGCTTAAAATTGATGAAAGATGCGAATCCAGAAATGATTCTTGTGCATTGTGTTATTCATAGGGAAAACTTGGTAGCTAAAAACATCTCGCCTGTTCTGAATGAAGTATTACATACAGTAATAAAGTGTGTTAATGCTGTTAAAGCTAGTGCCAAATGTGAGCGTCTTTTCAAGCTATTTTGTGAAGAACAAAATGAAGACCATGTAAGACTTTTACTTCATACTGAAGTAAGATGGCTATCTAAAGGAAACTATTTGAAAAGATTTATGGAACTGTTTGATACTCTTAGTGATTTTTTTAAGTGACAACCTGAAATGAAGTATCTGTTAACAATAGATGGTAAAGCATTTGTGAGTTATTTAGCCCATATCTTTGAAAAACTAAATATATTAAATAAGCAACTTCAAGGAACAAATAAAACTCTTGTCGATGCAAAAGCAAAGATACTTGGTTTCATTACCAATATTGAGTTATGTCAGAAACATATTAACAACAAAAACTTTAAACAGTTTCATTGGCTCCAAAAATGTGAAGTAACTGGTACCGCTTTACTTGTTATTGTCAATCATTTGAATATTCTATCAGCTGATTTAAAAGAAAGATTTTCTGATTTAAAACAAATTGATTTCCCAACATGGATGATGCAGCCAATGTTAGTGGATTTGTCTGATATATCAAATATGCAGTATCAAGAAGAACTCGCAGAATTGCAAAATGATGAGCCAGTTAAAGCTTTATTTAATATCAAAGGAGCGATGGCATGGCTTTTTGTGAGGAAACAGAAATCAAATACCCAAATTCAACCAAATGTGCAAGAAAACTATTGCTACCATTTCCATCTTCATTTTTAGCTGAATGTGGATTTAGTGCTGTAAATGATTTACTGGTAAAAAAAAGAAATCGTCTGGATATAACACAACGTGGAGACTTGAGACTAAAGCTAACCAAATTAGAACCTAATATAAAATCTCTGTGCAGCAAGCATCAAGCGCAAGGATCACACTAAATTAAAAAAATAAATTAATATAGAAAAATCTGTATTAAAATTATTTGGAATTTAAATTTCTGTTTTTCAGTATATGTTTTGAAATTTTACTTACTGTGTTTTGTTAACAATTTCATAGTGATTTCTTCCTAGAACCTATCATTTATGTTTATTAAGTGAACAAATCAATTTTTTAATGTTAAAAATTATGTATGTTACATAGGGGGGGACATAAAAATTTTAGAAAGGTTAAGGTGGGGCATGGCACAAAAAAGGTTGGGAAACACTGGGTCTGCCCAAGGTCATAAGATACTTAAATGGTGGAGTTAGAATTTCTATCCAGGCATTCTGGCTCTGGAGTTAATCCTCTCAGCCACTACGCTTCTCAATGTGAACATATAATCACATTTAGAATAATAGAGGATAGAAGAAATGTCTGGTTTTTATAATAATTGGGATTTTTCTCGGTTTAAAATTTCTTTGTGACTATTTTAGGCTTGGTACACATGGAGACAATCCTTATCTTGAATGAATATCTCTTCCAGTGAGGATAAATCGCTGCTTTCTCTCTGATGGAAGGAATCTGATGCAATCTAACTGCTCTTAAGTGCCCAGCTGGTCCTCTCCAGAGCATGGAGCAGGGCTCAGTAGTAAGAGAATCACCACTGCCTAAAATAGCATGGCTTCACTCCAAAATTCTAAGGCCCTGTGCTCTGATTCTCTTGTGGAAGTTTGCCACAGTGTGTATTTTGTATCCCCATTTGCCAAGGGACTTTGCACACCACTGGATCTGCTGGGTCATAAATCCAAACTACTTACATTGCAGCCTGTACCCACTGCTGTACCATTTTTTTGGGGGGTACCCATCAAAGCTAGTAGCCTTATGGGTTATTCAGTACACAGGTCAGTGTAGCATAACCAAATGTGTATGTTACCTCTAAAATTAATGCCTGGCTAGGCAGTGGTGCAGTGGATAGAGTGTCTGCCTGGGGGACCCAGGTTCAAGATGCCAAGGTTGCCAGCTTGAGCACAAACTCACCCAGCTTGAGTGAGGGCTGACCAGCTTGAGCACAGGGTCACTGGGTTGAACATAGTATCATAGATATGATTCCATGGTCGATGGCTTGAGCCCAAAGATCGCTGGCTTGAGTGCAAGGTCGTTGGCTTGAGCCAGGGGTCACTGGCTCAGCTGGAGCCCCATGGTCAAGGCACACATGAGAAAACAATCAATGAACAACTAAACTGCCGTAACAAAGAATTGATGCTTCTCATCTCTCTCTCTTCCTGTCTATCCCCTCCCCCCACCACATGCATGCTAAAACAAACAAACAAAATAAACAGGCCCTGGCTGGTTGGCTCAGTGGTAGAGCGTCGGCCTGGCATGCAGGAGTCCTGGGTTCGATTCCCGGCCAGGGCACACAGGAGAAGCGCCCATTTGCTTCTCCACCCCTCCCCCTCTCCTTCCTCTCTGTCTCTCTCTTCCCCTCCCGCAGACAAGGCTCCATTGGAGCAAAGTTGGCCCGGGCACTGAGGATGGCTCCATGGCCTCTGCCTCAGGCGCTAGAATGGCTCTGGTTGCAACAGAACAACGCCCCAGATTGGCAGAGCATCGCCCCCTGGTGGGCATGCCAGGTGGATCCCGGTCAGGTGCATGTGGTAGTCTGACTGTCTTTCCGTTTCCAACTTCAGAAAAATAAATAAATAAGTAAACAAACAAACAAACAACATAATTGACTGTCTAAAAGATGTGGAGATGTTTGCCCAAAATCTATGTATGTACTCTTGTTGACCAATGTCACTCTGTTAAATTTAATTTTCTAAATGAAATAAAATAAATAAAAATAAAATCGACAGTGATCCATTAAATGCTCAGAATTTTTCTTAGAGGGGGGGGGCAGTACAACAGCTCACCTTTTACTTTAGATTACGTGCCACGCTCCAGACCACTCCTCTGGATCCCTGAAAACTTCGTGGAGGTGAAAGTGCCCTTAATTTCCACAGGGTTCTTGCCACTTCTTGCTTATTAGGTCCAAAAACATGATGTCGTCACAAGTCAAGTGATATTCTGCTGGGAGATGGGAGATGATTCAAGTGCCTGCAGACTGGATTTCAACAGAGCTGGAGAGCTGATATAACCCAGACAGACGTGGAACAACAAGATGTACTGTTGACCCTGACAGGTGAAGGTAATCTGCTTTTCATGTTCTCTGCACTTTGGGCTAGAGGGGGCGGGAAAAGCATATTCCAGGTCAACAGTTACACAGCTGCAGGTGCCAGGGGCAAGTGTTGACTTGCTTTATAGAGATATCTGAAATAACAGCTACAAGCCAACTCCTATACAGGGCAAGTGATTTCATGTGAATAGATAGGGGTCACCACTCCTAAATTCCTGTCTTTGATGGTGGTGGTAGTATCTACCATTCCCTCAGGGATGCACTGAGGCTTTTGGCTTATGATTCTGGTGGGGAAGAACACTTCCAGGGACTTCTTACAAAGCTTTCACGCTATGGCAATGTGAAGATTCTGCCAGTGGCCAAGTGTGTCTATTACAACTGTAACTATAGGAACTGAGAAATAGACCACAGGATGGGAAATGTGGGATAGACCCAGGCCAAAATTGCTTTTAAATTCCTTGACCCCATGCATTATTAGTTTGCTGAATATGCCATAACAAAGCACCACAAATTGAGTGGCTTAAGCACTGCTTTATTGTCTCACAGTTCTGAAGGTTAGAAGTCCGAGATTAAGGTGTGAGCAGCATTGGTTACTTCTGAGAGCTGTTCAGGAGAATCTGTTCCATGCCCCTCTCCTAGCTTCTGGGGGTTTAGCTGGAAATCTTTGGCATGCCTTGGCTCCTTCTATACCATCCTGATCTCTGCCTTCATCTTCACATGGTGTTCTCCCTCTGAGTGTTTGAGTCAAAATGTCCCCTTTTATTGATATATGGCACCAACCATATTGGAATAGGGGCCCACCCTACTCCAGTATGACTTCATATTAATTACATCTGCTGCAACCCTATTTCCAAATAAGGTCACATTCAGAGGTATTAGTGGTTAGGGATCTAATATAGGAATTCTGGGGGCAAGATTCAACCCATAACACCCATAAGCCTCTATTCTAACTAGTAGACCACAGAGACCTTTTAGATCCCTTGGGGTTAGTGCTGTCTTAGGGGCCAGTTTCCAAATATTCCCTAAAGGCCTGGGTATTTCCATTTCTCCAAGCACAGGAACATAGTTTAATGGCTTGAGATTCCTTTGGGGAAGACTAGAAAAATTACAATTCAGTTATGATATGCTGGGTGCTTCCTCCAGGGTACCCAGCTTCCCTTTATTCAAGGGCTTTGGGTCTCAGAATTGAGTGTCCATAACTCTTCATTTTGGTGACTCAAAACAGGCTTCTCTGCCAGACCTGGAATTCTGCTTTGTGCTATGCAGACCAAGTACAGGTCTGTTGCCCTGGGACTGCCCCTGAGCCTATCACTCCAGGATCCCATCATCCCTACTGGTATCAGGGATTCCATTTCAATGATAGCCACTCTTAGCTTCATTCTCAGCCTATAGAGAGTAGACACTACAGTACTTTTCAAGAGAAGGTGTCCCTGCCCTGGCCAGGTAGCTCAGTTGGTTAGTGTCATCCTTATACTCTATGGTGTGGGTTCAATCCCTGGTCAGGGCACATACAAGAATCAACCAATGAGTGCATAAATAAGTGGAACAACAAATTGATCTCTCTCTCTCTCTCTCTCTCTCTCTCTCTCTACCCCCCTCTCTAAAATCAATTAATAAAAAAAAATTAAGAAAAAGATAAGGTATTCCCCTTACCTATCTAGGTACTTTCCAATCATTTAGTGAAAGGAATATCCTGAGCAGTTTTGAAGGGCAAAATTAGAAGATTAGGAGGTCACACATGCTAAATCTACATCAATGTTTCTATCTGCATGTGTTTGGCTTTGTCTTCCGGTGCTATACTGAGAGTGTTTGGCAGTTCAGTTGTGAGTGCAGACCACTGTTAAGTTCAGGTTTCATCCAACCTAGCTGCTATTGAATAAATTCAGAATCTCTACAATGTATAGATTAATAAATTCAACCCAAATGAAAATAACATTATATTCTTTTCTTCCTGGTCTAATACCTTTAGAATCCAGTTTGCAAGCATTTCTCAGGTTTCTGTGGATTCAAATTAACAAAAATCTTACAATTCTTCTGTAAGCCTCTTAGATTGAACTGCGTTTGCCTTCCAGATGCACATTGGGATCTGAGTGTAGTTACAGATCTGGTGGTAATAGGGGTGGAACATGAGAAGTACTAGCATTCCCTTCCAAGGCAACTACCACCAGAGGGTCTCCAAGTAAGACTGAGAGGAAAAAGTTAAGTGGAGTCTGTGCATTCAAAACAATAGGATTTACCCAAATCCATTCAAATGTCCACATAGCTTATTTCAGAGTCCCACCCTTTCCTAAGGAATGCTCTACTTTTATATAAGAGACCTGGTAAAACTATGATTTCAACTTATGTTGCAATTCAATAACCCAGAAATCTCCACCTGATTTTCATGTACATCAGTCTGTGGCTACAGGAGACAAAATTCTTTTGGGGCTCTCCCATACTTCCCTTGAGCTGAGAATGTAAAACTATTAAACTTTTTATTTTCTTGAACCTCTCTGGCATAGCCACTACCATCTATGTCTGCCAAAGTCTTTCTTCTAAGATTTCTTTTTTTTTAAAGCAAAAGAGAGGAGAGGGAGAGAGATGAGAAGTATAAACTCATAATTGTGGCACTTTAGTTGTTCATTGATTGCTTCTCATGTACCTTGACTAGGGAGCTCCAGTCGAGAAAGTGACCCCGTGTGCAAGCCAGCAACCTTGGGCTCAAGCTGATAAGCTTGTGCTCAAGCCAGTGACCTCGGAGTTCTGAACTTGGGATCCTCAGTGTCCCAGGTCAGTGCTCTATCTACTGCACCACCACCCAGGCAGCTTCTAAGACATTTCATTTCAGGTGATCACAGATGTTAAGTAATCTTTGCCTACTAGTTCACCATTTTCCAGTGGCAACTAGAATCTTGTTTCCTTCAAATCCAACTCAGTCATCTTTGAGGACCTATTGCCTGTAACCACTTTTGGAACCAAGTACAGGGTTCAGTAGTTGCAGGAAGCAAATCCCTTCTTCCTATTTTAAGTAGAACAGGATTCAATACAGGTAAATTAGGTGCTTACAAGAGTTGGAAAGCCTAGCTGAGTGGTCTCTAGGCTGGGCGTCTAGGAAAGACCCCCACATTGATCTACCATGGAGCTGCTACCTCTGCCAGCATCAGGATGATGAGGACTCAGGGCACCACAGGCTGACTGCAAGAACAAATACATATCACTGTTATTTATGGATCAGGAAGCCCTTCAACACCCATAAAACTCTTGGTGGCTACTGGAATACCACTAATGAGAAACCTAAGCTCTCTATACCCTTGCAGGAGCAACACAGTAGCTAAAGATGACCCCTGAATCACTTTTTCCTTCTACATCTTATTTGTACATCTAATTAGAAAAACTTAAATTATACTCAGAACTTGGTTTCAAGGAAGTTTAAGATAGGTACCAAGTACCATTTTTTTTTTTTATCTTTCTAGCCTGTGGAGTACAAAAAAGTACATTAGAAAGAAGTTGGAATGAGTAAGTACCTATTTACCATATCTAATACTTTCTTTCCTTTGGCCCAAGGACTTGTGACCAGACACACCCTTTCATTCTTAGCCCCTTTGAAAATTGACCGCAAGCACCCATCTGTCTGGTTTTGAAGATGATCTCTTCCTGGCCTGAGAGGAACCTAAAATTTCCTTGTCTTCAAACTTGTTTTGCTAATCTACACAATCTTGTTCCCAGTCACCTCTTCAACCTAATTTACTACTCTCCTCCTTGGTCCACTTTGCTCCAGCCATATACAGATAGGATTGTATGTTTTGTGTGTGTGTGTTTAAACAGACTAAGGATTCTCTACCCAAGGGCCTTTGTATTTTAGTCTCATACCTGGTATCACATGGTTCTCCACTCAGGATTCTACTAAAATATTACCTTGTCAGAGACCTGTACTACCCATCTAAAGTAGCACCATCTGCAACTCTCTTCACTTCCTCTGCTTTGTTTTCTTTAGTGCACTTACCCTACTCCAGATCTTGTGGCTGATTACCTTTCCCCACTACAATGTTAGTTCCATGGGGAACTTTTGTTTTCCTCATTAATGCATCCTATATCTGAAACATAGTAGGTATTTCAGAATGCATGAAAGCTCTACCAAGAAGAAATCAAACATTCCCCATATTCTAAACTGACCAACTTTTTGGATGCATTACTCATGGTCTGCAGGTGGTGGTGAAGGGTTTGTCATCTGCCAAGGTCTAGAGATAAAACAGTATGTTGCAAAAGGTTGGAATAAATTTACTTTTTTATGGCCTCTGGTCTAGAGTTCTAGGCTTTTCTTAGATGATACCCATAATCTCCCTTTCCTTACTTCTTATTCCTGCAGGAGGAAAAAACATAGGCCTTTACCAAAAACATTTTCAGTACACCATCTCAATCCTTACAATCCCATAATTAGTATTAATATACCCATTTTGACTAAATGGAAACAGACCCAGAGAAAAGTTGCCAAGTCTCAAAGCAGAAGTGGAGCCTAAGTAAAAATACACGTTTGGCTGCAGACTCCTGCTCCTCCAACAGACTTGCTTGATTTAATCCATGTTAACCACTCTCTTGTGGCTCTAAGAGAATTACAAGTCTAGAGTTGATAGTTTGCATTTCAGAGACTTCCAGACTGTCCCTTTTCCCAAAAGGCTCCCTTTTTCACATGTAGACACCCTCTCTGGTGCCTTTTTCCAGAGACTCAAAGTCCACTAACAGCATTTCCTTTCCCAGGTGCAGGAAAGCATGCTAAAGTCTGGCTGCAGTACCCAAGAGATAAGAATCTTCCAAGTTGGTTGTTGTCCAGACTCATCATCCTCATTGTAGAAAAGTACAGGCCAGGAAGACAAAGAGCAGGTGCATCTGTGAAAGGAAACAGAAAGTCATCTGGTCCTCAGGGAAAGGATGTTTTTAATTTTTCCTCTGGGCCCAGAGCTAAGGTGATAGAGAAGTTTGGCACTGGAAGCTTCTTAAATACTGAGTTGGAGAAATTAGGGGCAGGAGAGTAATTAAATCACAAAGTCACAAAGTAAGTTACTGCCAGATTTGGAATCTTGTATCACATCTCACGAATCTTTAAATTTTTCTGCTATGTGTATGAGCGTTCATTTCTTAGACCCTTATTCTAGACACAGCCAAAACCCCAAGCAGTACACTAAGCTCAATTCTGATAAATTTATAAGATCAGTTAAAATTAAGTATGCTGAGATTTTTATCACATTTCTCCTCTTGCCTTTCATTACAAATTTTAGTCAGATTTCTTAGTCCCTCTTAAACTAAAATGGCAAAACTGAGGCGGCTTTTTGGAACAGGCAGTGTGTACCTGAGAGCATGACAAACGCCCAGGTTATTGCTTAGTGATTAGATTATGCAGAATCAGTACATTTCTTCCTGCAGTCACTCACTGGGATCGCTCTAAAGAGCCACTGAATTGCCATCCCTTCCTCCCCTCCTCTGGGAACACATTCCTAGTAGTGACTACAATACAGAAAAGGGCAAGTAAAGCTTTAACAGGAAAACTGCACCACTGCCTCTAGAGGGCGAACGAGGTCCATTTGAATCTACAGCTTCTTCATTCGGCTGACTCAGCTTATTCTTCAGACTGACTATGCAGTCTTAAAACAAGCCTGGCTTTGCTTCCTGTTAGGCTAGGAAGGAATCCTTGGTGTATAGATGACTCCATTGCCGTCTGATTAGAATGCTATCCTTCTTCCTTGGGATTAGGAATACTTAGATCTAGAGACTGTTAAAGACAGTGGACTGTTTCAAACCCTTGGCTCTGTAGGGACTACCCAAGCCAAGGAAAATGAGAGGAGTTGAATTACAACAGAAATCTTTATTAAAATGTGTCCTTCGGTAACGTTAGCATACATACAATATACACACATACAGCTGTACACTCTTTGACACACCTCACAGATTGCCACCATCAGTTTAACCAATAAATTAAAACTTAAAAAAGGGGGGAGGAGGAGGGAGTATGGGACTAAGGGCAAAATTTCCCACATTTTATCTGTAAGAAATTGTGTATTTCCCTGGGGAAAATCTGTGGCCAGAGAATCTTTAGAATAAAATACATAAATCTCCACCCTTAACCACCCCCCCAAAAAAAGATTCCAAAAGATGCAGTTACAAGTGTGCTTCTTGGAACAGGAGCATTCATTCCACTTCATACTCTGGCTTCTGCACCTTCTGGCTTCAAGACAGTCTTCCCCTCAGCTGGGGCAGAGAGGTTCATATGGGCACTTGGGCTCGGCGCACCTTGGGCTCTGGGAGTCGAGGGGCTGGCTGCAGTGTGGGAGCGCGGGGAGCCACACTCATCTGAAGTGATGTCTGGCACATCATCTGACTGCGTATCTGAGCTCTCCAGGTCACTGCGGATGCTCTCGGGCTGGGCCAGGCTGATGTCCCAAGGTTTGCTGGCCAGGCAGTCTTTCTGTTCACAGCTTTGGTGTTTGCAGGGGAGTTCCTCTTCATTGCTGCCACTGCTGCCACCACCACCTTCTTCTTCATTCTCTGCCATCTGAGCATGAACATGGAGTGAGTCCTCTGTGCTGCTTCCACTCACCAGCTGATAGTGGCTTGGTTTGGCTTCAATGTCCACTTGGATTTCCATATTGTTGCATTCTCTGTGGAAACAAAATCCAGAATGCTGAGTCATACATGGGTCATGCTGCACCTGTTGGTAAAGGCAGTTTGTGGGTTCAGGATAGGAAGTCCGAAAACAGAGGTTTTCATTTTTAGCAAAAGTAAAAATTTAACCTAACACTAAAATAAGACAATTAGATCTTTTCTGTTGATTTAAGACACATAGGCACACACACCTCTACCACTTTAAAACTTAAAAAGAGCTTCCAAAATTCATCTAAGTGCCAGAGCCTCACACTATCTTACCCCAATATGAAAGTGAAAGAAGACCCACAGCTTTTTACTACTGTGTCACAATTAGAAGAAACCGGAACTCTGTAGAAGGGAGTGCTGCAATCACACCATACCACACACAACAGCTTCTCATATATCAGGAGAAATAGGCTAGAGGAGCCACATCAAGCAAAGAGCAACATGAGAGCAGAAGCCATAGACCCACAGACATCAGTGAATCAACCTAGACCTTTAAGTTACATGTGAATAATTACACTGTCGCAAAGCCAAGAAAAGGAAAAAGAAAAAAATCCCTCTAAAAATCAAGTGCTAACAAAAAGAATCAATCAAGAGCTACCAAGAACTTGCTCAAGGAAGTCACAGGGTACACACACTGTGTATCCCACTAAATGGTACACAGAGCTCTTAACATAAGGCATTAAGCTTCTGAAGGCCTGACCAAAAAATGCAACCTCTCCTGGGCATCTGACTGGTCACATACCTGTCCTGTGGGTTGTAGGAACTGATTATGGAACCGGCCATAGCACGAGTACTTGCGTTGTCACTAATTGCACCAAGACTGGCTGTGTCTTTGGGGAAAATTTCCTTTTGGACATCGGCTTGGACTTCTAACCTGTGTAAAGAGGGGGCGTTGAAGTTAATATGAGACCTGGGTAGTCTGAGACAGTCTGCTTCCTGGCACACATCTCTTCCATTATTCTCTTACAAACTGAGTTAGTTGATCTGATCATCTCCAACTGTCAAGTAACTCAACTAGATGCCCACACATTTTCTCTCTTATCTATTGAAATCATTCCCTTCTTTCTGTCCCCACTGCTACTGCTTAACTTCAGGCCCTCAATATCTCCTGCCTGGATAACTGTAATTGGGCTCTCTTTGCAGTAGCCCTTAGTCCAACTTAAGGTACTTCCACATCAGCCCTGCCCAGTCGGCTCAGTGGATAAAGTGTTGTCCCAGTGCACTGAGGTCACAGGTTCAATCCCCAGTCAGGGCACATACAAGAAGCAACCAATGGATGCACAACTAAATGGAACAACAAGTTGATGCTTTCTCTCTCTCTTCCTCTTCCCCCCTCAAATCAATGGGGAAAAAAATAGTAGTTCAAGGTCAGTAGTCCAATGTGGACAAAGATCTGATCACTCTAACAAGTCTTCTCTTGGCTCCCTATTGCCAACAGGCATCTAAGGTCTTCCTTATCTGCCTCTGAGCTCTCTCTAGTTCCTCTCACCATAAGTCCTAAGACATAATCACTCTGAATATTTACTTTCCTTACACACCTATACACAATTTATACCTCCATGACTTTGCACATGCTATTCCCACTCTCTGATGTTTCCTTCTAGATGACAAACTCATACTCAGTCCTTAACAAAGAATGTATCATCTCCTCTCACTTTCCCAGCAATCAGTCACTTCCTGCTAAGTGCTCCTACAGCACCTACCTTTTTATTATCAATTTATACATCTTTTCTACTCATCTGTGAGCTCCAAAAAAGGAAGACCACATCTTACTCACTCTCCCCTCCATGTCTTGCACATACCAGAAACTCAAACATTTAGCAATCAAATTATGAGACTGAAGGACATAGAAGAGCCAACCTCTTACAAGAATAAACTTTTCCAATGGTGTCTCAGAGCTAAGAACCCATTACTATTTTCTGTTTTGGCTCCAACACCATTTAGTTGTACACGTTAAGTATTACCTCATAATGGGTTTCACAGTCAAACCTATCTGACTCATTCACTTCCTATAGAAGGCTTTCACAGAACTGGAACAGCTGGACTGGCTAAGCTGCAGTTTTAGCAAGTCAGTCTCCAATTATGTCTGCCTGCTTATTTATAGGGGTGTTGATTTTAAGAAAGCACAGTAGTGAATTCTCCCATATGTGGGGGTGGGATCCCCAACAAAGAGACGACCAGAGTCATGAGACGCAGACAGCTCACCAACAGCCCGCAGCTGCACATTCAACCTCCAGCCTGACGCCTGTGCCATCGGAGTACTGCTCCAGCCTCAGATGCCCTTCATGAATGTGCCACAACCCAGGAATGAGGCCGTGCGATGGAAAAGTACATCAAGTCAGAGACCTGGGTTCTAGTGTCAGCTCTACCAGACTCACTCTCAGAACTGGAAGAGGCCATTCACAAAGACAATCTACTTAGGTGGTTTCCAGATGCTTGTTCGTGCAAAGACTATTATAGAATCATTTGAGTAACCTTTTCAAAATGCAGATTCCTAAATCCCACTCCAGGGGATTCTAATTTACTATTACTGGGATAGGGCCATGAAACCTATTTTCAAGAGACTCCCAGGTGACTGACAATTACTCGGGTGTGGAATCCAGCCCATCTGCCATCTGTTGCTTGACTCCCTAATAGACAAATGGCCATCTGGTCTCATTTTAAACACTTTCAAGGATAGGTAGCTGAATATTTACTAAAGGTAATCCATTCCTTCCTTGGATTTTAATAGATTTCCCCTATATTCTCTATAATGAAACAACATTAGTTTCCCTCTAACTTCTGCCAAGTCATCTTAATCTATCTCTTGGCATGAGTCAGAAGTTATATTCTTTTTTCCAGTTCAAAGCTCTTCAGACATCTGAAGGCAACTGATCTCTCCCACCTCCCTAACTCGTCTGCCCCACCTCCACCCTCCCAGGCTTGCCAGACCTGTGTGCAGTGCATTCAACTAACTGCTTCTCCAGCAACAGCTGTCACAACCTTTTTAGTCATAAAGCTTTACAGAGTCTCAACTCAAGTTCACAGAATTGATTTTCTTTACCTACCAAATGGGAATAAGAAGGTAATGAAAATGACAGCACCTATAAGCCAACAAGATACAACATCAGTGCTGTTCAACTGAAGGCCTGTGACAAGCCCAATGGTGAGCACAGCCTTGGAAATTCTAAAAAAAAAAAAAATGTGTGCTTTCCCTCTCTGACGCAGGCAGCCTAATATAGTAGAGGGAGGATCTAAACATTATTCTTTATATGGAACAGTGGAAAGAACACTGAATGTTGTGTAAGTCACTTAACCTTTCTGAGCCCATTTTCTAATTGTAAAAGTAAAAACAAAACAAACAAAACCACTGATGATTTAATCGGAATAAGAGGACACAAGGGAACATGCCTGGCAGAGAAATGGCTCACACAGATATGCTGTGTGTTACAGTACCACTGGTGCTGTCAGAAACGATCTATTTGCTTACCTGCTGTATTTTCCCTTGCCGCTGGAAAGAATGCCACCACTCAGTGTGCCCCCTGAGAGGGCTGCAAAGCTGGCAGTTTCACTGTATGGGCCCTGCATAACACTAAGTCCATCTGTAGGGCTTCCACTGGTGCTCAAGACACTGGTCAGACCTTCAATGCTACTTTCTCCAATGCTGGGATTCTTAAGGGCTCTCCAGGCATCTGCCACTGGGAATGGAAACAAATATCTCAATTCAAAATAGCACAGCATCAAAAACAGTCTGGCATTTTCCTGCAATAACTCTTCAGAATGGAAAATATTCATGTAGAAAAATGCTTATCTATTCAGTTAGTTAACAGCTACTATTTGCAGCCACCACACATCAGAGATTTTACCATATATTCATATATAATCTTTCCAATAATTAGGTACAAATAGCTCCAATTTTAGGAGAGGAAACAAAAGCTTAGAACTAAAGGACATGTCCAAGTAATAGTCACACAAAACAAAGATCTGATCCCAAGCCCACTATTTTTTTTAATATACCACAGATGCTATCTATTCCAGGGGTCTCCAAACTTTTTACACAGGGGGCCAGTTCACTGTCCCTCAGACCATTGGAGGGCTGCCAAATACAGTGGTCCTCTCACTGACCACCAGTGAAAGAGGTGCCCCTTCCAGAAGTGCAGTGGGGGCTGGATAAATGGCCTCAGGGGGCTGCATTGCGGCCCGCGGGCCGTAGTTTGGGGATGCCTGATCTAATCAAACTTGAAGATTTTAGCCCTGGCCAGATAGGCAGAGTTGGATAGTGAATCGTCCTAGAGCACAGAGGTTGCTGGTTTGATCCTCAGTCAGGTCACATACAGGAACAGATGTTCCTGTATCTCTGCTGCTCTCTCCCTCCCTCTCTCTAAAATCAATAAAATAAAATACAATACATATAAACAAACAAACAAAAATGAAGATTTTAAATACAATTTAGGTCATGTGCTGATTTTAGTAGGAAGCTTGAAAACCCCTTGGAGAGCTGTGCCCCAAATGACTTAATATGATAAAGTAGAAACAACATCAAAGTAGAAGTCAGAGGACTTTTTCCAGTCCCAGCTCTGCATCAACTCTTTAATCCTAAAGAAGTTCCCATCAAATGGGAATAATAATAGTCCCCACCCTTCCTCTTCAGAGAGCTGTCGTAAGAAACCAAGTGAGATAATAACTGTGTAAAGTCCTCTGAAAATTATAAAGTACCGTACAGATTGAAGACTTTATTATAATCACTACTATTACCAGTGTACTTGGAATCCTACGAGTTTCTACCTGCCACACAGAGGCAAGTACCAGAGGAATTAACCTAATAACTCTGAAACAAAAAAAAAAAAGAAAAGCTAAAAATACTTTACCCCTACAAAGCTCATTATCTGAAGTAATCCAATGGCAATCTCTCTGTATAATGTGCTAAATTTTACTGATTTTTATCTTATGTTTGATAAATTTAAAAGAAAATAAAAATCTTCTTTTACCTGTGATTGGGCCATCATCTTCATCAAACTCAATCTTCACTCCCTTTCCATTGGCTGTGCTAACTCCACAACCACCTCCACGACAGAGAGAAATAGGCACAACCCCATAGACATAAGCCAGCATAATGGGGACACCAATACCTGGGGAAGAGAAGGTAACATGTCAGTAGGCCATTAAGATACAACTGTCCTGAATTCTCCTTCCCAGCCTGAGCACAGACTAACCACATTATAAAGGCTAAGGGGAGGCAGAAATGGCTATCCCAAAGAGATAGATGGGTCCTAACAGAATGACAACTGGCCTTACAATCAGAAAGGCTTGGATTAGAATCTTGCTCCAACTTACTAACCATATAACCTTGGACATACTTTCCCAGGCTTTTCAATGATCAAAAGAGAACGTATATACAGTGTCCAGCACAGTAAGTGCATGTTGCTTTAATATGCCCCTTTCTATTCACGGCTGAAGTGCTAATTCGAAAACCAATCAATAACCAAACATTAAATAAGTGACTCCTTGGGTTACGTTCCCCCCGGAGTGTTAATTCCAAAATTTTACTGCTATGTGAGGCAGAATGGCTTAGGTTTTTTTCATTTAAAATAAAGAATTGGCTTAGTTTTTAAGAGCACAGGCTCTGAAGTCAGACAGCTTTGATTCATGTCCCAGGCTTAAGTGACCTTGGGCAAATTACTGCATCTTTCTGTTACAGCTGTGCTGCTGTGAGGAATAAATGAATTAATACATACAAAACACTCAGAACTGCTCCTGGCACATGGAGAGCCTCAATACATCTTAGTTATATTACTATTATTTTGAAACAAATCTTCCTACTTCCCCAAAATAGTGTGAGACATTAAACAAATCAAAAGTAATTCTGTTTTGTGGGTTCCTTTGCAAGTGGAGAAAAAAGAAGATAAAAGGTGAAAAACTAGGATATAAGTAATATTCTTTAATTCAACCTTCTCTGAAAGATTCCCTAACTATGCTAATTTAGTGTGGTTGATAATCATAATAATAGTACCTAACATAATTAACTCTCAAGGTATAAAATGTAGGGGCCTCCAGGATGAGACATCTGGCCAGCTAGCTAAACTGCCAAGCTGATGGTGGGGGGTGTGAAAAGGGGAGGGGAAAGGGCAGGAGAGAAGGAAGAAAGGGGAGAGTGGGAGGAGTGGAGACGTGGTCCTGGCCAGCTTCTTACCAACACTAACTGCAGCAATAACTGGGGATGCAATGACCGACAAAGTCACTCCTCCTGTGATAGCCAAATTCCTCTTATGTTTGGAGGTTTTCCTTCCCTCATACCTGCTATGAATCTAAGAATAAAAAAAAAAAAAAAATCCAGGTCAACAGGTTAGGACATCAATCTTTTTGCCAAGGGAGTAAAAGGACAAGTAATTTTCTCATATAAGTTATCTATATTAAAACATATCCTCCACTTCAAAGAAGCATCTTTCTCAAAATTTAACCTAATCAGACAAAGATGATATAAACTAAAACAGAAAAAGTTAAACCAGGAAGAGACAAAATAACATAGGAGGGTAATGTAAGCATTTCACCTTTAAGTCACTAAGACAAACCAGGCTCAGGATGTTAACAAGAACTTTCAGATCTCTTGGGGGTTTTTGAAAACCCATTTAAGAAATTAAAGTTATTTTTATCCAAGAATCAGCTGATTTTTAGGCAGCTCTAAAATAAGCTCCTTTCCATTTCCTTCAAACTTTTACCAACAAACTTTAAAATGAAACATGCACAGAACTCTGTCTTACCTTCCTGCCAACATAAACAGGAATGCCGATGACCATGGCAGGAATAGCAATGCCAGCAATGAGGGAAATCCCCACCGGAGCACCAATCAATGTGCCCAGCTGCCAAAGAATTTTCTTCTTACGGCTCCACGGCTTCTTGCCCCAGAATGTGCAGCCAGAGGGGCTGCAGAGGAAACATACTAAAGTTAATGTTGATATTATAAATAAATGCAGCTGCTGTCACCAGAGGGCTTGATAAGAGTAAGATCAGATCCTTCTTTTCAATAGGAGTGGTTAACAGTTACAAGAAATTAGAGGAAATGAATATATTACATGAGGGGAGCAAAGGACAAGGCCAGACGATTGAAGCTCTGGGCTCTTTACATTTTTTTAAAAGTAGGCCTCCAGACTTGAAACCTCTTTTCTATTCTTTTCTGCTTAACTCTGTCCTCCCTAAGCCTCCACTACTGATCCAGCTTCCGTGACTGATACTACGTGGGAACTTGCATAGCCCGCACACTTGACATCTCATCCAAACTGCGCTGTGCCTTGCAGCTAATGGATACTCCAATTTGCAAAGTTTTCTTGGCATATGTCCTATCACATCTAATAGATACTGCAAACCATGTTCCCAGGAAAGGATATGAAAAGACTTCCTCATAGCTGTTAAGTCAGTTTCATACTCTGAGTTTGGCTACTTTTATCCTCTTTTTTTTTTTTTTTTTTTTTAATTTATTTTAATTTTATTTTTTTTACAGCGACAGAGAGAGAGTCAGAGAGAGGGATAGACAGACAGGAACGGAGAGAGATGAGAAGCATCAATCATCAGTTTTTCGTTGGGACTCCTTAGTCGTTCATTGATTGCTTTCTCACATGTGCCTTGACCGCGGGCCTTCAGCAGACTGAGTAACCCCTTGCTCAAGTCAGTGACCTTGGGTCCAAGCTGGTGAGCTTTTTTTTTTTTTTTGGCACAAGCCAGATGAGCCCGCGCTCAGGCTGGTGACCTTGGGGTCTCGAACCTGGGTCCTTCTGCATCCCAGTCCGACGCTCTATTCACTGCGCCACCGCCTGGTCAGGCTGAGTTTGGCTACTTTTAAATCAGCTCTTGAGTCCATTTTTGCTCACTCCCATTGTCCTGTCCTTCTCTACCAAAGGCGATAAGCAATTTTGAAAATAGAGATTATGTCTTATGTACCTGACCCCATTAATTAGTAGACTCTAATACTCAAGTGTTTGCTAAATTGCAAATTCAAGTATTTCATCCACACAAGGAATAATAAATTTGTAAATATTAACTCCTCAGGACAATATTTTAATATTCACTCAATAAATTATTTGGAAGCTCACTACATACAAAAAACTGGAAAAAGGTAATTCTAGCCTTAATCTAATATAGTTTCGCAAAATTAAACATGTACATGAAGTAAAAGCAATGATGACACTTATAAAGGAACATTTCACAAGTGTCCTGAAAATGTATGAAGCAGAGAGGGCTGGGAAAGGCATCACAGATGAACCAGCACGTAAGTGGCCCTTGAAAAGTGGATAAGAACGAAACAGGGTGAGATAAAATAGGGTTGCTGGGAGAGTGAAGTGATTACAAAGAGTTCCAGGCAAAGTAAAGAACTTGTGAACAGTATAGAGGGGTAAGATAACAGAGAAGAGACACAGGAAACACCAAGCCTTGATTATGTATCTGGAATATAGCATGTATGAAAGCGAAATGGAAAAAGCCAGAAAAGTAGATTAAGGCCAGACTGTAGGAAGCTTTAAAAGCCAAGCTAGGCAAATTGACCTCTATCGGGAAGGTAGTAGAAACAGTCCCTGGAAGTTGCTGAGCTGGAAAAAAAAACATGATCAGAGGGGTGCTTCAGAGGAACTTTTTGTTTTTGTTTTTTTTTTTAATTTCATTTATTCATTTTTTAGAGAAAGGAGAGGGGGAGGAAGAAAGGGAGAAGAGAGAGAGAGAGAGAGAGAGAGAGAGAGAGAGAAGGGGGGAGGAGCAGGAAGCAGCAACTCCCATATGTGCCTTGATTAGGCAAGAACAGGGTTTTGAAACAGCGACCTCAGTATTCCAGGTCAACGCCTTATCCACTGTGCCACCACAGGTCAGGCTTCAGAGGAACTTTATTATAGTTTCCTTATGCTACAGGTGACAGGACAGACAACTATGTCTCTTTGATCCTTTTCCCTGAAAGAGAACAAGACTATAAAAGCAATGGACACATTTTCCAACTCACCTGAGGTAATGCAAGTCTGAGATCTCTTTCATGCAAAGCCAACAGAACTCACAGCCACATACTGCACAGGTCATATGATTACAGCTTCCATCATTCATCTTGATAATGTAAGCACTGCACCGTGGGCATGGCTTGATGTCATCTGCTAAGGGGAGAAGGAAGAATATGCAAAAAAATAACTCCAGTTAAACCTAGTTAGATTTTATTATTTCTAGGAGTATATAAATAAAAATGAAGAGGCAGTAAAGAACTCCTGACTGAGAATTCTAAATTGTGCAACCCTTCACTGGAAGGATAGCTATGCCTAGACCTCAGGAAATATCACAAAATGGATCCTGTCTTGTATCAAGCTGCCTATCCCCAAAACTGGCATCTTACACACTTCTTGAGCCACACTCTGTATAAGACTTCTCCCTGGAGAAAGATGGTTCCAAGAAAAAGGGACTTTTACCAGCCAATAGGCTGGGAGACTTAAAAGTAGAGTCCAGCAGAAAGAATGGCCTGCTGATTGGAGTTGACTTTAAATTTCAAAAAATTCACTTCTTAGGCTCACAAAGTATCATTGTGATTTGCTCTTACTGCAACCCAACAGCTGCTTCCCAAGATGCTTTCAAATTCAAAACCTAAAAACCACTGGGTATGCTGTCACACCTGGTAATCTTCACAGCAAGCTAGAAACTGTCCTATTAAAAACAACAATTTTAGAACATTAGTTGTGATGGTAAAATCTTTCCTTCTAGCCTCTCCTAAATGACATCAGTGAATTAAGTACATTAGTAAAAGGCAATAAACCCAATGGCATTTTAAAATGTTTTCTTTGATTTATAAAGGTTAGAACTGAATGTTTGCTAGTCCTACTTATAAGGTTAATCATTAACTCATATTAATATTCCCTTTCCTTAAATCTGTACCCAACTTCCAAAAATAGTGATATACCGAATGCTAGTAGGAAAACAGTGCAGGTTAAAAACAAATATCTTTCTGCTCACAATCCAAGTGTTGAAAAAGCCCCTACCAAAAGGTCCTAATTGCTCTCCAACCTGAGACATATTACTAAGAAGGCAGAACCTAGAGAATTCAATTTTGTTGTATTCCAATTTTACCCAAGTTAGATAACCCATAATGGTCAGAGAGGGAAGCTACATATCAATTATAATACTGAAAGTATTGCCAAATTATATTCTGATCTCTGAAATACTTGGTTATATAGTAATGTGATTTTTACCAGCTTTGGGCTCACATTATGAAGTATAAAATAAAGAGACAAATGAGACAATACCAATTTATACCTGGTCCAGATTCTTGCCCATAACTGAGACCTGAAGTATGCTTGGTCCGCACTCTCAATGTCTGCGCCCTCTGCTGACGGGCCATATCGCATGTCTGATTTGGATGCCATATTTGCTTGCAGTGGTAGCAGAATTCAGTCTGGCAACCTTCCCTCTCACAGGTCAGCTTTGGGCAGCTGGCACAGCCATAGGCAATAACAGCATAACTGGGTAAAGAAATAGAGATATCAGTAAGGTAAGAATGATCTAACCAAAATGGACAGACATTCATCAGTTCCAGTGGGGTAACACTGTTTGGCACTCCCCACCACTACATACGATGTAGAGGAAAAAACACACATAACACATGTGCACACGTATGCCTAACAAACTAAAATATATTCAGTGTGAGAATATATATATTTTAAAAACACAAATCATTTATTTCCTAAGAAAATAGGGGGAAATATCATATTTAGTCTGAATTTCATGACTGAATACATGCATAGGTTAAGCTGCTTTAGAGCAGTTTACTACAGCAACTTTCATAAATAACTTACAAAACAACGTCTTTTCAATGGTTTGCTATATTTAGAGATTAGAATTTGTTTAAAATATTTGTAAAATAAAGAGCAATAGCAAAAACTAAAGCAAGTATACTTTTCCATTGAAAAGTGAAGCTGGTCTGACCACAGCTTCAGAGACAAGTCATAGATGGATTCAGGATGAACTTCTATTGAAAGCTCATATTTTCTTTCTGCACTTATTTTCTCCTTTCCTTTCTCTCCTTCTCTCTTCACTCTCCCCCCCCCCTTTTTTTTTTTAAACAGAGGCAGAGATAGACAGGGACAGACAGACAGGAATGGAGAGAGATGAGAAGCATCAATCATTGATTTTTCGTTGCGCGTTGCGACTTCTTAGTTGTCCATTGATTGCTTCCTCATATGTGCCTTGACCGCGGGCCTTCAGCAGACCGAGTAACCCCTTGCTGGAGCCAGCGACCTTGGGTCCAAGCTGGTGAGCTTTTTGCTCAAGCCAGATGAGCCCGCGCTCAAGCTGGCGACCTTGGGGTCTCGAACCTGGGTCCTTCCGCATCCCAGTCCAACGCTCTATCCACTGCGCCACCACCTGGTCAGGCTACTCTCCCTCTTTCTCTCACTCTCCTCTCCCTTTTTCTTAATTCTTTACCTTGAAATATCTCCTTTCTTGAAACGCTCCAGAATCCAAGAATACCACTTATCTTCCTCATTAATTAATACAGAATTAGGCCGTATCTCCTTCTTTCTCTTCTGAAACACATTCTCAGCAAAGACAGGCAATTCAGAATCTATCAGCACCAGTAATAGATTAGTTTTTTTAATGTTTATTTTATTGATATTAGAGGGAGAGAGCTAAAGAGACAGGAACATTGACCTACTTCTGGCATGTGCCCTGACTAGGGATTAAACTGGCAACCCCTGCACTTCAGGGCAATGTTCTTCTAATCAACTGAACTATGTGGCCAGGGCTCGAACTATCAATAGTTCTTATAATTCATGTTTAGTTACCAAGAATTACTCTCCTACAAACAATCCAATGTATTTATAACTATTAGCCTTTCTGCCTAATTCTAAATATATAAACTAAGTGCTCAGATTACACTAAAAAGTGGACACTTGTTTAAAATTTATAAAAATATTTTAAAGTAATTTAAAGAAACAATTGAAAAATGGAAGACCACCCTTGCTGGGTAGCTCATTTGGCTGGAGTGTCGTCCCAATGTGCCGGGGTTGCAGGTTTGATCCTGGTAAGGGCATATACAAGAATCACAACAAATGCATGGATGAGTAGAGCAACAAATCGATGTTTCTCTCCTCCCTCACTTTCTCTAAATCAGTAAATAAAAATTTTTGAGAAAAAAAACAACCCAGGAAGATAGCAGTTATGGAGTTTCACACAATTTTCAGACAGATCAATGATTGCAGGATTAGGTGTTACCATCTGGGTTTTGTTGTGCCCTTCCCATGCATTTCTCCAATAGCTAAAAAACTCAAACACTTACACAAAAGGCTAGTCTTGTTTTTTGGATTTATCCTATGATTTGTTTATTTGAATGTACATTAGATGTTGATAAGAATGCAACCATATATTTTGAAAGTTGATTTGAGAACAACACTGAAAATATCAAAAACAGGTATCGTCTATGTTATATAATACATGCTCTATTAAAACTCTTCTCAGAAAGAGCAAAGTTAGAGCAGGTCAATGTATGAATGCAAATGATTCATATTCTGTAGGAGTTCTGAGCAAATCTAGCTGCAAAATAACTAAAGATAAACAATGTTTCTCCTGAACAAAGTCACTTGCTTGCTGCTCTGTGTTAAATGGGAAAGGTACTGGATGATCTCAAAAATATTGTTGCCTGACCAGGCGGTGGCGCAGTGAATAGAGCGTTGGACTGGGATGCGGAGGACCCAGGTTCGAGACCCTGAGGTCACCAACTTGAGCGCAGGCTCATCTGGTTTAAGCAAAAGCTCACCAGCTTGGACCCAAGGTCACTGGCTTGAACAAGGGGTTACTCAGTCTGCTGTAGCCCCATGGTCAAGGCACATATGAGAAAGCAATCAATGAACAACTAAGGTGCCACAATGAGAAACTAATGATTGCTTCTCATCTCTCTCTGTTCCTGTCTGTCTGTCCCTATCTATTCCTCTCTCTGACTCTCTATCTCAGTAAAAGAAAAAAAAAAAAGAAAAAAAAATATATATAGTCAACGTCTAATGATACAAATTAGACAGCCAGTCAGGAAGCCTTGAATATTTCATGATCCAGTCTTACCCTACATAGTGAAAGTAAGTACTTATTAACAGATCTCTTTTTTTAAAATTATTTATTTATTCATTTTTTAGAGAGGAGAGGGAGAGACAGAGGGAGAGAGAGAGAGAGAAGAGACAGAGAGAGAGAAGGGGGGAGGGGCTGGAAGCATCAACTCCCATATGTGCCTTGACCAGGCAAGCCTAGGGTTTTGACCGGCAACCTCAGCATTTCCAGGTCGACGCTTTATCCACTGTGCCACCACAGGTCAGGCCCTTATTAACAGACTTCAAACCACCTTTTTAAAAAATAAGAACATTTGATAGGATTGACAATATCAATTTTGGGTACAGAATTGGGTGCCAAGGAAGTAAAATAAACCCAAATACTCATGAACCCAGAGCAATCTATTACCATAACAGAATTACATAGGGTATGAGATTTGGCATTTCTGTTTTTGGGTGCCTGGCCTTGCTCCTTACCCTTGACCCATATTGCATGCCTCTGTGCTAATTAAAATATTCAAACCTTAGCCTCCCATACCCAAAATGGGAGGTATAGATGCTTGCCACCTTTAAGTGTTACTAAACATGTTCTGAAACTGCACTTGAAATCTTGCCCTGACAGGTACGGTATAAATCATAGCGCTTTTTATTTTTTTGGTCCTAGTTCCTTGCCTTTGCATATTCTCTTCCTTCTGCCTAGTAATGTTCTTTTGTTACTTCGTGTATGTGTGACAGTGACAGAGAGAGGGACAGATAGAGACAGACAGACAGGAAGGGAGATGAGAAATATCAATCATTAGTTTTTCACTGTGGTACCTCAGTTGTTCATTGATTGCTTTCTCATATGTGCCTTGATTGGGGGGCTACAGCAGACTGAGTGATGCCTTGCTCAAGCCAGCAACCTTGGGCTCAAGCTTGTGAGCCTTGCTCAAACAAGATGAGCCAGCGCTCAAGCCGGCGACCTAAGGGTTTCGAACCTGGGTCCTCCACATCCCAGTCTGACTCTCTATCCACTGCGCCACTGCCTGGTTAGGCTTGTTGCTTCTTGCATGGGGAAATACTTATCCATGTAAGAACCAGCTCAAATGTCACCACCTCTATAAAATCTACAGTACTTAATCTCCCCAGGCAGCTGGTGGCCTGCTTCACGCTTGTGAACAATTACTTTACAATACTTATCACATTATATTGTAATTATCTGTTTATATGCATACTTGCACAGCTAGACTACACTCAAGGAAAAGTATCCATTAAAAAAAAAAATTCCGCCCCCCTCCCCGGCCAGTTGGCTCAGTAGTAGAGCATCAACCTGGCGTGTGGAAGTCCTAGGTTCGATTCCCAGCCAGGGCACACAGGAGAAGTGTCCATCTGCTTCTCTAACCTTCCCCCTGTCCTTCCTCTCTCTCTCTCTCTCTTCCCCTGCCATAGCCAAGGCTCCAATGGAACAAAGCTGGCCCGGGTGCTGAGGATGGCTGCATGGCCTCCTCCTCAGGCAGTAGAATGGCTCCAGTTGCAGTAGAGCAACACCCCAGATGGGCCAACCACTGCTCCCCAGTGGGCATGCCGGGTGGATCCTGGGTCAGGCGCATGTGAGAGTCTGTCTGCCTTCCCCCTCCCCACTTCTCATTTTGGAAATATATAAAAATAAATAAAAATAAAAATAATTTCTCCCCCACTTTTGAGAGAAAGAGGAAGGTAGAGGAGTAGGGAAGGGGAAGAGAGAAAGAAAGAAGCATCAATTCCTTCTACTTAGTTGTTCTATTTAGTTGTGCACTCATTGGTTGCTTCTCATATGTGCCCTGACTGGGGACTGAACTCATGACCCTGGCATAGGGGACAATGCTCTATCCATTGAACCACCTGGCAAAAAATATCCATTTATTAATTTCCAAGGTCTAGCACACTAGTTTATATTTAAAAGCCTATACTGAATGAATGCTAGAGATCTTCTCCTGCTTAGAGTTTTTTCACTTTCCCCAGGATATTCTAGCTCTTCTCCTGGGCCATTACTCTGCCCTAAAGCAATCTTTTAAACTTATCCATGTAACTATTGGCTTACTATATGTCAGGTACTATAATTTAATCCTAAAATTTTGTATAGACCACTTTAGGCCCTGGCTGGATAGCTCCCTCCATTGGTTAGAGCGTCGCCCTGAAGCGCAAAGGTTGTTGGTTTGCATTCCTGGTCAGGGCACATACAGGAACAGATCAATGTTCCTATCTCTCTTTTCCCTTCCTCTCTCTCTAAAATCAATCAATCAATAAAGATCACTTTAGGAGTAAACCTCTAAGTTCTAAAGAGGGCCATCTTGCCTGACCAGGTGGTGGCGCAGTGGATAGAGCATCGGACTGGGATATGGAGGACCCAGGTTCGAGACCCCCGAGGTTGCTGGCTTGAGCGCGGGCTCATCTGGTTGGAGCAAAAGGCTCACCAGCTTGGACCCAAGGTCACTGGCTCGAGTAAGGGGTTACTCGGTCTGCTGAAGGCCCATGGTCAAGGCACATATGAGAACGCAATCAATGAACAACTAAAGTGTCGCAACGAAAAACTGATGATTGATGCTTCTCATCTCTCCGTTCCTGTCTGTCCCTGTCTGTCCCTGTCTATCCCTCTCTCTGTCTCTGTAAAAAAACAAAACAAAAAAAAAGAAGGCCATCTTTTCCCCAGGTAGTTGGGAAAAACCATATCCTTGAGAGACCAAATCTGCCTTGACAATCTTGTTCTTCTCTCCTCACTGTATCCTGCTCTCACACTGGATCCTCTCCTGTATCCTGCTCTCTTAGCTTAGATGAGATTTCAGGATTTCTTAGTTAGAAGCTGAACAGAAGATGCAGGAAATTACACATTGCTAAGAATACAGATGCAGGCCCTGGCCGGTTGGCTCAGTGGTAGAGCGTTGGCCTGGCGTGTGGAAGTCCCGGGTTCGATTCCCGGCCAGGGCACACAGGAGAAGCGCCCATCTGCTTCTCCACCCCTCCCCCTCTCCTTCCTCTCTGTCTCTCTCTTCCCCTCCAGCAGCCAAGGCTCCACTGGAGCAAAAGATGGCCCCGGGCGCTGGGGATGGCTCCTTGGCCTCTGCCCCAGGCGCTAGAGTGGCTCTGGTCACGACAGAGCAACGCCTCAGATGGGCAGAGCATTGCCCCCTGGTGGGCGTGCCAGGTGGATCCTGGCCGGGCGCATGCGGGAGTCTGTCTGACTGCCTCCCTGTTTTCAGCTTCGGAGAAATACAAAAAAAGAAAAAAAAAAAAGAATACAGATGCAGCCTGACTAGGTGGTGACGCAGTGGATCGAGCATCGGACTGGGATACGGAGGACCCAGGTTCGAGACCCCGAGGTCGCCAGCTTGAGTGCGGGCTCATCTGGTTTGAGCAAAGCTCACCAGCTTGGACCCAAGGTCACTGGCTCAAGCAAGGGGTTACTCGGTCTGCTGTAGCCCCACGGTCAAGGCACATATGAGAAAGCAATCAATGAACAACTAAGGTGTTGCAATGAAAAACTGATGATGGATACTTCTCATCTCTCTCCGTTCCTGTCTGTCTGTCTCTATCTATCCCTCTCTCTGACTCTGTCTCTGTTAAAAATAAAAAAAGAATACAGATGCAGCCCTGGTCAGATAGCTCAGCTGATTGGAGCACCGGCTCTATATGCAAAGGTTACTGGTTCAATCCCCAGTCAGGGAACATACAGAAACAGATAGATCGGTGTTTCTGTCTGTCTGTCTCTCTCCCCTTCTAAAATCAATTAAAAAAAAAAAGATACATCCTCTTTTCCCCTTAAGTTCATAAGACTTTTACTAATTTTGTTATTTTCCTAAGTCTTTAGAAACATCATAATGTGTGACAAGCTAGACCACAGCATTTCCTAATTTCAGCCCTGGGGGGTGAAATTCCATTAGTATGAATCTGATTCTGTTTCAACAGACCCTGGTAGTTCAAGAAATGTGTTTCTATATTATCTCTATTTTTCTCAGCTCCAGGCCATGTAACTTCATTTACAAATCAACCCAGAGCTTCTGTAAGGGTGGTAGACATGGGCCAAGTCACAATGGTATAACCCTACTATCTTTCTTTTTCCTGCCCTAGTTAAACCCATGTCACCTCTTAGCCAGACAACTGCCATGAGACTATCTTATCTGGTCTCCTTATTCCCCACTAAAAACTCTAATTCTAAAAGATTATCTATCATGTTACTTTTGCTCAAAATGCTTAAAAAAAAGAAAGAAAAGAAAAAAAGTCTTTCACACCTAAAAATCTTGGCATGGCATAAGACAACCTGAATCCAGTCTGCTTTTCCAGACTGCTCTGTAGTCAGTCACTCCCCAGATCAATGCTTCCCATATTGCGCATTCAAAAGCTAACCAGACTAGACTGAAGACTTAGGTTTGTATTTTTATACCTCCATGCATTTGTTCATAACACTCTAATTTAAGGTTTTTTTCTCTACCCACTTATTTATTTGCCTTATATGAATTCCTACTCATATTTTTTTCAAGGCCTAGATCAAGTATTACCTCCCCTCTGAAGTCTTTCTTAACACCATCATGCAAAATCTTTCACCTAGCCTCTAAGCATTTTTCTTTAGTATTTGTTACATTGCATTTATCATCTATCTATCTATCTATCTATCTATCTATCTATCTATCTATCTATCTTCTCTACCAAATCAAATGCCCTGTAAAGAGGATCATGTTTAAGTCCTTTCTGTAATACCCAGTACTCACCTAAGGTTCAAATACGATACATATAGTTTTCCAAAGTGTCTGTTGAAAGATTATCTGTCTGTCCCGCTTGCTGTTATCTGTTTCTCCTCCAAAAACTGTGCTGTTTGTATTCTTTATTTTATTAAAATTCAACTATTTATTCAATTGTTCTAGGAGTTAAAGTGTCGGCCTGGAATGCTGAGGTTGCCGGTTTGAAATCCTGGGCTTGCCTGGTGAAGGCACATATGGGAACTGATGTTTCCTGCTCCTCCCTCCTTCTCTCTCTAAAAATGAATAAAATCTAAAAAAAAAAATTAAAAAAGGAAAGATTCTATTCACAGTATTGTAGAAAAAGTTGGAATATAGATATCCTCCTCTAGAGGAGCTCTCTATCTACTTAGAGATCAAGGCTCATTGTTAAATAAGGACATAGAAGGCAGGCCAGAATAACTGTTAAGGGAGTTCAAAGGGAAAGTTTCCGTTATTCCTTAAAGATGCCATAGAACAAATAAAAACATGTTTCCTGGTGATCTAAGTTTGGGAAAATTATACCAGATTGAAGAGTTACATTGCATTATTAGCATTAATAAGATTTATACTGGCCCTGGCTGGTTAGCTCAGTTGTCCCAAAACACCAAGGTTGCAGGCTCCATGCCAGTCAGGGCACATATGGAAAGCAACCAATGAATGCACATCTAATAACAAATGAATGGTTCTCTGCCTCTCTGTCTAAAATTACTGTACTGCCCCCATGTAATAAGATGAATCTTTATTCAAAAAATCTGGGGTCTAAAAACTGGATTCGTCTTATCCAGTGGTTGTAGATTTTTTTTATTTGTATTTCCCGCTTTTTTGTGCTTGTTTTTGTGCTCATTGTTAAAGACAGTGATTGGTCATCAGACACAGATGAGGACAAGCTAATAGATGGAAGTTTTGACAGTAATGAGGAGTTGTATAAATTTTATGATGAATAAAACTTGAGATCAATAACTTTATGTAATACTTTTTTTTCCCTTCAAATTTAGGGCCCCAAAATTAATGTGTATCTTATACATGGGGAAATATAGTAATCAATTAAGGTTGTGGGTTTGACCCCTGGTAAGGGCACATACAGGAACAGATAGATGTTTCTCTCTCTCAAATAAATAAATAAATTTAAACTCTAAAATTAATCAATTTTTAAAAACCCACAAGGTTTACACTGTGTATTAGCATGTTTTTTAAAAAAATTCATTTTAGCCTGACCTGTGGTGGCGCAGTGGATAAAGCGTCGACCTGGAAATGCTGAGGTCGCCGGTTTGAAACCCTGGGCTTGCCTGGTCAAGGCACATATGGGAGTTGATGCTTCCAGCTCCTCCCCCCCCCCTCTCTGTCTCTCCCTCTCCTCTCTAAAATGAATAAATAAAAAATTAAAAAAAATTTTATTTTAGAGAGGAGAGAGAGAGAGAAAGGGGGGAGGAGCAGGAAGCTTCAACTCCCATATGTGCCTTCACCAGACAAGTGCAGGGCCTCGAACCAGTGACCTTGTGTTTCAGGTCAAATGCTCTATCCACTGCGCCACCACAGGCCAGGCTTAGCATGTTTAAAGGGTCTTAGAAGCTCAAAAGGCTCAGAAATAAATTAGCTTTATTTTGTTCAATCCAGTATTTACCAAGCTTATCTGATCACAAAATATTTCTCTTTCCAGTAATGCCTATAAATACACCTTGGGAAATATTGACCTATGTGAAAAATAGAAAATAAGACCAAAGGATAGTTGGATACTGCAAAAGGGCTTAAATTATTAGGATAGATCATAGACATAATAAGTTATTAAAAACATAAGAAGTTGCCCTGGTCAGTTGGCTCAGTGGACAGAGTGTTGGCCTGGCTTGTGGAGGTCCTGGGTTCTATCTCAGGTCAGTGCACACATGAAAAGCGACCATCTGCTTCTCTTCCCCTCCCTCTCCCCCTCTTACAGCCAGTATCAACTGGTTCAAGTGCAGCTCTAGGAGCTGAGGATAGCTCAGTTGATTTGAATATCAGCCCCAGACAGGGGTTGCCAGGTGGATTCTGGTCAGGTCACGTGGGTCAGGTCCCTTGTGGGAGTCTATCTCCCCTCTTCTCACTTAAAAAACAAACAAACAAACAAAAGAAGTCCCCGTGGCCAGACAGCTTGGTTGCTTAGAGCAGTGGTCCCCAACCCCTGGGCCACGGACCGGTACCAGGCTGTGGGCCATTTGGTACCGGTCCGCAGAGAAAGAATAAATAACTTACCTTATTTCCGTTATATTTAAGTCTGAACGATGTTTTATTTTTTAAAAATGACCAGATTCCCTCTGTTACATCCGTCTAAGACTCTTGACGCTTGTCTCGGTCACGTGATACATTTATCCGTCTCACCCTAAAGGCCAGTCCGTGAAAATATTTTCTGACATTAAACCGGTCCGTGGCCCAAAAAAGGTTGGGGACCACTGGCTTAGAGCATTGTCCTCAAGTGTAGAGGTTGCTAGTTCAACCCCTGGTCAGAGCACATACAGGAATGGATCAATATTCCTGTCTATCTGTCTGTCGGTCTCTCCCCCTCCACCTTCCTCTCTTGCTAAAAATCAATAAAAAAATTAAAAAAAATAAGTCATCTTATAGGTCAGGAATGAACAGTTTTAAGCAGGTGTTATAAAATGTTCTACTTTAGAATGAGTACTTTGACAAATATGAGAAAGATTATTGGGCTGCAAGATGATGTAGATGGTGGGGAAGAAGGGGAAGATAGAACAAAAAGTTGTGATATAGAAGGTACAGAACAAATTAAGAGAAGAGGTCCAGAAAGGCTTCAGAGAGGAAAATGCTTCCTTCACTGACTGAGAAAAGCCTTGTCCAGGTAGCTTGCTCTTCCCTCATAAACATGCTAGAGACAAACAGAAACTTCCTGTTTATGGGATGGTCCAGTCCAGTTGTCCAGGAAGGCCAATAGCTGATACTATCTGCTATTGTCAGTTGGGAGGGGAGACACTGCAAGGAGACTATGCAATGAGAGGCTGGAGTAGTGGACCTGCACGAAGAATTTAGGTCAAGACAGCTTTATTGCCTATTCATTTGTAGAGAATCTCTGCCCTGTTGCCTCCTTTGTTCACCCCTCAGTCTTCTAGAGATTCTAAAAGGGTTTAAAGATTGACAACAGGGCACTTGAAAGGAAAACATTAATCATTTACACGATTTATAGGTTTCTGAAAACATCTCATATTGATCAACTGCACCATTTATTAGCTGTGAGACACTGGGTCCCATACAAACTTTTCTGCACTGGTTTCTCCCTTATGAGTTTACCACCATCTACCTGTATGAAATTTTTTCTGAATGAGGTTAGAGTTTGACGATTCTAAAAAACTATAAAAGTCAGTTATTTGTACTTTGAGTTAATTTTATCTCATTGAAAAGGGTGTTTTAAAGATTACACCTTATGGTATTGTTCTTTTTATTTATTCACTTATTTTTATTTTATTTATTCATATTTAGAGAGAGGAGATGGAGAGAGAAAGAGAAAGAGAGAGAGAAGGGGTGAGGAGCAGGAAGCATCAACTCCCATATGTGCCTTGACCAGGCAAGCCTGGGGTTTCAAACTGTCGACCTCAATGTCCCACTGGAATTGGTACCTATATATTCCAAATAAAATTGTTTCAAGTATGGGAAAAGAAAACCTCAAAACTCTTTTACTCTATTCTCCAAATGTTCTGTAAACAAATAATGAATATTTTAATATATACTGTTCTCATTATCATGAGTAATTATAGTGAAACCAGTGATCAGAACTCTAGAATGTTCCCCTCATCCTGCCAAATAAATACAAATAGACACACAAAGAGCAAAGAATGGACTTGATAAATTTGGCTGGTAAGAACTTGATCTGTGGACAGTAAAAATGTCAGGTATAAGAAGAAAAAATAACTGGAACTTAGGCTTCTGTTCTAGGGCTCATCCATGACTTTTACCAGACTCAGAAGAGTAGACCAATTTGATTAAAACAAAACAAAACAAGCTATTTTTTTCCTGGCACAAAATGAGGCAAAAGCATTGGTCACATCCCCAGGGAACCCAGACACCTGTTTGAAAAGTGACAGAATTTTTAACTTACACCTGATCTATCAAACACCTTTAACTGAAGATCTCAAAAACACTTTGTAAACATTAAAATTAAACCTCTCAAGCTAGGAAAGGGTTAGGCCTACTTCAGATAAGAAAAATAAAGTAGGTAAGAGGCTATAAAGAAAAAGAATCAGAAAAGAAAACAGATTCTAGCACTCTTCTCTCTCTCAATGTTGTTCTAAGGCAACATTTGATGAAATGACCCAAACAGTAGCATCCCCAATAATGCTAAAAAGCCCATGCTTTTTAAAACAGAGGCTGAGCCCTGGCCGGATAGCTCAATTGGTTAGAGCGTTGTTCCAATTGGTTAAGGTTTCAGGTTCAACCAATCCCTGGTCAGGGCACACACAGATGGATGTTTCTGTCTCTCCCTTCATCTCTAAAACCAATCAATAAATTAAAAACAAAAACAAAAACACCATGAAAGAGGTTGAAAGAATATTGAACTTAGTTGGAGTTAAGACCAGTGTTTCTACTAGTTACATGACCCTGAACAAGTCACTCAATTTATTTAAACTTCGGTTTCCTCACCTGTAAAACCAGACCAAATTTATCTTACTATGTTGTAAGGGTCAAATTAAATTATGTATGCCTGGCACATAAATACTCAGATGCCAGCTTTCTCTCTTTCCCCAGACATTACTGTCTTTAAACCCACAGATAAGATATTTTTTAAAAACTACATATAAAATTGTTGTAATTTTTTAACTAATTAAAAAATAAATTCTGGATGATAACTGATGCAATACTTGGCTAAAATAGAAAATGGCCTAATTCTTTAATGGTTTGGAGTTGTTACCAAGATTGTAAATTAATTCCTGTCCATATTTATTAATGTGAGCAAAGTCAGGATTGATTTCAGAGGAATAAAAAACAAAAAGGGAGCTTTCTGTATAAAGATAATAAGTGATGCCACATTTCTCAGTTAAAATTCAAGGAAACTCACATCTCAAAATAGGAGTTAATTAATATACTATTCAAAGATGAACAGTTCACTTAAATTCCTTTGGTTCAGAAAATACATCAATAGTGTCTGTAAAATGTGAATATTGTATAAATTAAACTCTTAAGGCCAGCTGGATCACGTGATATAAGCAAAAACTTCAAGAGCCTACCTATTTGGTTCTTTCTGATACTTATTAACTGAAAGTGAAAGTGATCTACCACAGATAAACAGGGTACATTTGACAACAACACTTCAAAGTAATTTAGAAACTACTCTCAGTGAGGTTAAATAACACACCCATCTCTAAACAAGTTTGGCAGAATAAATAGAAACTAACTCTTCTTACTTCCTTAGTCTATGTCGGCTTCTTTGAAGGAGACAAACAGCAGCATCATGAAAATCTTACAACAGCCTTGATATATAGGATACAATTAAAAGTCCTTCTTAACTCCTTTGAAGAACAGAACAGGAAGCTTTTACTAGCATTACACTACCGTCTGCAAGGAGTTCCTAGCATCTTTTTGTCCCCAAAATATAACACACAGAATAAAATTACTTGCCCAAGGTCAAAGAGCAGGTAAATAGCACAGTCTGACTCCCAAACACTTAGATTAGCCCCTCTTTGCTGCATGCAAGCATTCATAGGATGCACTGACTGGAACACACCATCAAGTTTTTAAAAACGGGAGGAGGAGGGTCTGTATCCACTGAATGCTCCCGATAGCTAAATCTGGTGGTCTTCTATCTCTACAGTTATGGCATATTTTTCTTACTGACCTTAAAAATTCAACATATATGATGCACTAAAGACTGTCACAATCACTCAAGATCAGAAGGGCTAGGAGGCAGATTTCCTCCTACCATACCAATCTTTTGGCATCCTTCTTCTGAGTGCCCCATTGCTTTCTGAACAAAGAAAGGGTCCACTCTTCACCCTGCCCAAAGCAGCAGCGTGAGAAGCACGGGGTGGGGGCCTCCCAAGAGCTTGGCAGAGAAGACACACATCGGCCGGGGTGCCCCCAGAGCTCTGCCCGTGAGTCGGCCTTTCCCCGTAGTGCCATTCTAGTCACCTCTATCCCAACTTTCAGCAGGGGTGGTCAGAAAGAGCACACCTTCTCCTGCAATGCTGCCAAGTCTGCCCCCAGCCAGACGGACACGCCCCTCCGAAGCGTGTCTTCTCCTGCAGTCGTCCGCCACACAACCCCTCACTGAGACAGCCTTACCTCTGGACAGAGGGAAATTTCCCCGACAAAAACCTGCCCTGCCTCCTGACTTGATGGATAGCTCCCTCCCCTCACCGACAGTCAGTTCAGGCTCTCGAGCAGGGGTGGGGTGCTGGGTGCCTCCAACGTACTCGCCTGGGCTTTCGGGGGATGACCAGTCACCAAACCACCGCAACTGCCACCTCCCTCTCCCTTCCGTGGATCATCCCTCAGCTCTTCCCCCACGTTTGGACACACAGACGGACGGACACACACACACACACGCTGCGCCGACGGCCGCCTCTAGGGGCGGGCCACACGCAGGTCCAGTCCCCAGGCACCGGCCCGGGTCTCCCCGGCCGGAGCCCGCCACCCCGGCGGCCACGCCCCCGCGCTCACCCGCAGTCCGGGGCTGGGCACCAGCGGCAGTCGGGGTCCGAGGCCAGGTAGCGGCGCAGCATGAACTCCTCGTACTTGTGCATGAGCGGCGGGTCGGCGAGCAGCAGGCGGATGTCGTGCGGGTTGAGTCGCTCGCTGCACTCGGGGCAGCTGATGGGGACCCGGCTCTCGCTGATCTCCAGGCGCAGGTAGTGGCGGAGGCAGTCCCGGCAGGAGCGGTGCGGACAGCTGAGCAGGCGCGGGGCCCGCTCGGGCGGCAGGCGCACCAGGCACAGCGGGCACTCCACCTCCTCCGGGCCCAGGCCGCCGCCCTCCGCCGCCTCCTCATCGTCGAACCCGGGCCCCGCCGCCGCCTCAGCCTCCTCCTCGGTCTCGGCGGCCGGCTCGGCGGGCAGCGCCTCAGGAAGCGGGGCCTGGGCCGGGGGCGCAGCCGGGGCCGGGGCCGGGGCCGGGGCCGGAGCGGGCGGCGGCGGCGCGGCCGGGGGCGGCGGCTCGGCCTGCGGTTTGGCCCGGGCGCGGCGGCCGCGGGCCGAGGAGGAGAAGACGCTGTGAAAGGTGAGGCGCCGGCGCCGGCCGCCGCTGCGGCACTTGGGGTCCGGCGCAGCCGCGTGTATGGATGTAGAACGCGGCGACTCGGAGTCCTTCTCGGAGCCCATGGCCCCCAGAGGCCGAGGAGCGAGCGGCGCCCAGCGCCGCCACAGCTCCTGCCTCAGCGCCCCCTCAACCGGCGCTGCTGCCGCCGCCGCCGCCGCCGACACCGCCCTCCCCGTGATAGAAACTGTGCAGCGTCAACGAAGTGGCTATAAAGCCTCCGCCCCTCACGCCGCTGCCCACTGCGCAGGCGCTTTGCTGAAACACCTCACAACCCGCACCGGTCGGGCGGAGGGGCGCGGAGCGGGGCCGAGCGGGGCGGGGCCTGGCGTGCTGGGGCGGAGCTTCACCTCTAACAGGACGGCCATCTTGAAGACATACTAACCCAATGGCTTTTGTTGGCTTCCTGCCCCCAATTCTGTCACCGCGTACCCCTATTGTTCCCAAGATGGAGTTTTCGGTTTGCCTTTCCTCATGGATAGTCCGAACGCTAGGAACTGAGGCTTCAGTTACTTCAGCTGTAAAGCAGACAAGGATAGATCAAATGGTGATTCCCAACTGGTCCACTTTCCAACATTTCTTTTCTTGTTGCTTATTAAGCAAACACCATTACTTAGAGAGAACATATCATTCACTAAGCATCCACAAAAAGGAGGCATTACTAGATAAGATAGATAGGGTCCCCCTATATCCACAAGGGACTTATAAAGTACAAAGTTCTTAATCTAGCATTCAGTGCACTCAACTTTATTCCTAGGTCATCACCCACTCTATCGTCCTAGTAGCTTGGTTACTTACAATTTTTGGAAGGGAGCCCATCTTTTTTTTTTTTTGGCCTGGAAGTGCATTTCTTCTGTTGGTTCCCCACTCCCCTGACTGGGGGAGGATCTGGACTCCGGCTTCCAATTGGGGGGCAAGCAAGCAACTTCAACAGCAATGAGAATGTATCAGGAATAGATTCAGTTGCAAAATAAAGAAAAGGCTTACAATAGAAGTTTCTATCACTCTTCATGAAAAAATTAGTCCAAAAGCAACAGGCAGTTCTGGGCTGCTCCACCATCCTCAGCACTTGGTTTCCAATCGTAGCGTTATCTCATATAGTTCACAGTGCAGACACTGAGGAAGAAAAAGGAAAGAAAGGTCCAGTTTTTTCCTTTTAAGAAGGCTGCCTTGGAAGTCCTATACATTTTGGCTTCCTTCACATTGGCCAAAACATGGTCACATGGCCATACTGGGAAATGTAGTCTTTTAAGTGGGCGCAGTGTGCCCCTAAAAGTAGGGGTTTTGTTATTAATAAAGAATGGTAAAATGAATACTGGAAGATAACCAGCATTCTTTTTTATGGATGGAATTTAAAACCATGAAAAAGGTCCCTAAGAATAAGCCCCGAAAAATTTTAAGCTATTAAGGCAAAAGAGTGGCAGAGCCTGCAAAAGAAACTAACAAGCAGGGGCTGTGAAATAGGAGAAACACTAAAAATGGTATGATGTCATAGAACATCAAGATAAAATGTTTCCAGGGGGAGAGGGGACAATTATGACCATGCTGTTTTCCATCAGAAAGATAAAAACAAAGAAGTGACCACTGTATTTGACAATACCAAAGAGAATTATAAGGAGAAAGAATTCTTCTCCTCAAGAAGAAAGGAGGTTTGATGCTGGATGGCTAAGACAATGAATTTCTATATATCGGTCAGACTAGCGTAGGGTCTTTTGTGGTAACAAGTAACCTAAATATCTCAATGGCTTAACACAACATACAAATTCTGCTATGAGTCAAGGCACTTTCTAAAGTAGCTCTTCTCCACTCTACTGGGTAACTCAGAGAAACAGACCACTTCCATCCTGGCCTCTAACACACCACCACCTCAACATGAGGCTTTCAGGGTTGCCTTTAGTGGAAAGAGAGCTGGAGAGTTGTGCACTGGCAATTAAACACTTCAATGTAGAAATGACATATGTTACTTCTACTCACAGACTATTGGACAGAACTTGTCATATAGGCCAAAGTTCCCTGTAGCTATTTTTGACTTTTCTCAGTGCCCAATGTCCTGATCAATTGACAGGCTCCCTTTGAGAAGGTGTATGCCTGCACTGGGATGAAAGGTGGGGGAGAGGACTGCCTTATTACTTGGGTCAGATTGTGCCAAAAAAGATGGGGACCTTTGATTCTAGGCCAGGCATCCCCAAACTACAGCCCGTGGGCCGCATGCGGCCCCCTGAGGCCATTTATCTGGCCTCCACCACACTTCCGAAAGGGGCACCTCTTTCATTGGTGGTCAGTGAGAGGAGCACTGTATGTGGCGGCCCTCCAACGGTCTGAGGGACAGTGAACTGGCCCCCTGTGTAAAAAGTTTGGGGACCCCTGTTCTAGGCAGACCCGGATGACTTTTAGATGATTTCCCTTGTGCAGCTGACAGAAACAGCTGTCAGAATCCTGGCTTGCTGAAAAGTTCAACACACTGAATGTTAATTTTGGCTCTGGCTCCCAAACAAACTCTGCTCAACTCAAAGCTGCCACCATCAGTGCTTTGGCAGAGAACTAACCACTCATAAATGCCACTGGACTTTGCAGTGGCCCCATTTTTACTGGGGTTTCTTTTCTCCTGAATCTATCACCCTTGAATCAAGGGACCAAAGTAGTTTCTCCTAGCTTTTCTTCTGAGCCTTCACTTGATAGAATCTGAATAGTGACTCAGGAAGAAAGCATGAAAAAAAGAGAAGGATTCTTACTCATCTATTAGCTCATTTAGTAACCATTTATTACACTTTGTGCTAGGCCCTTTGCCAGGCCCTGGGGTCATGGAGATGAAAAACATAGTTTCAAGGGAGTTACAGACAAGAAAACAGCTCATTGGGATACTAGGTGATGAGGACATGTACAAAAAGTTGTGACAGGCCAGCGGAAGGCCTGGCAAGCCTTGCTCAGGGTGGTCAGGGATGGCTTTTCTGAGGAAGAACCCTTTGAGTTGGGTCTCAAAGGATTAGTAAAAGTTGACAAGTTGTAAGATATTTAAAACGAAGGGAACCTGGCCTGACCAGTGGTGGCGCAGTGCATAAAGTGTCGACCTAGAACACTGAGGTTGCTGGTTCGAAACCCTGGGCTTGCCTGGTTAAGGCACATATGGGAGTTGATGCCTCCTGCTCTTCCCCCTCCCTCTCTCCTTCTCTCTCTCCTCTGTAAAATGAATAAATAATAATAATAATAATAATTTTAAAAAAGAAAAAGAAAAAAAACTGAGGGAGTCTGGAGGGAAGGCATAAGGATACAAACATAGGATCAGTCTGAAGAATTGTGAACAGCCAGGCAAGACAGGAGGACAGGATGTCTGGAAGGATGCACAAGAGAAGAGAGAATGCAGTGTTTCTTTATTATGACTCCATTAGATGCAAGGAAAAGAAGCCTAGACATGGACCAAAGCTTTGTCACCCAGAATATGCCTTTTGGGATATTGATTTTAAGCTGGTTATTAAGAAACAAAAGACTCAGAAAGAACCTTGGACCCTCCCCCTTACATACTTAAAGGAATTCAGATAGAATAACCTGTTCAAAGGAAAGAAGTATTACCTTAGCATTATAATAAAAACTGAATGTGACAGACAAGGAGCAATCTAGTAAAGTGTGTTTCTTTCTATGTCCCCTTGTTTCCGGTGGGCTGCCAAAAATTTATCATATTTGCTCTTTGTCATCTATCTATAACTGCCTGCTTTATCATTGAAATCTCAGACTTCTGCCTCCCTTTCCTTTGTCCAGAATAGCATATAAACTAACCGCCCAGTGACTCCTTGGATCTGATCTTCATGTGGCACCCCTGCATATATATCTGTAATAAATTTTGGAGATTTCTTCCTGTTAATCTGTTTCATATAAATTGGATAATTATCCCAACTACAAGAACTTAGAAGGTGAGAGAAAAGCATTTTTTTTTTTTTTTTTTTTTTTTTTTTACTTCCCCACACTAGCCTAAGACAAAAGAGTGATTTTTGGCTCATGTAAGCCTTGAGACAAGTACTATGGCAACTGGGCCTTTGGTCATGGGGATGGGATGCCATGATTGATAGTCCCCACCTGGACCATATGGTTGGAGCAGAGGCAGGGGCAATTCTTGTGTTTTCACAGGAAAGGAAGGGCCAAACATGAGCAGGTGAAAATATGAAATGTTCAGCAGAGATATGTTGGGATTATGTCACCAGGAGCCTTAGCCTTAAACACCAGGTTGAACTTTTTTTTTTTTTTTACAGAGACAGAGAGAGTCAGAGAAAGGAATAGACAGACAGGAATGGAGAGAGATGAGAAGCATCAATCATTGTTCTTTCGTTGCGACACCTTAGTTGTTCATTGATTGCTTTCTCATATGTGCCTTGACCGCGGGCCTTCAGCAGACCGAGTAATCCCTTGCTCGAGCCAGCGACCTTGGGTCCAAGCTGGTGAGCTTTAGCTCAAACCAGATGAACCCGTGCTCAAGCTGGCGACCTCAGGGTCTCGAACCTAGGACCTCTGCATTCCAGTTCAATGCTCTATCCACTGCGCTACCGCCTGGTCAGACCAGGTTGAACTTCTTGATGTTATCTAAACATGCTCACAATTATCAAGCCTGATTCTTTGCAACTGCTGTTGTCTTTGCTTGCTATGCCCTTCCTATCCTGCTCTACTTGATATTATCCCATGTATACTTCCAGGCTCATTTCCATGGTCACTGTCCACCATTTTACAGTCAGACCACCTCTTTCCCTTTTGTGTTCCCAGTACACCATGAAGATAACTGGACTGTCACACTCATTGCAAGAATGACCACATAATTTACTGTCCAAATTCAGAACATTCTTGAGAATGAAAGGGAATGCTATTATTAATTGTTCTGGTTCAGAAAGTATTAACCAATCTGTTCCAAGCAAACTAGAAGGTATGGTCACTCACCTACATCTAACATCGTCATAACACCTAGCACTTGGTACTTTCTTTTATCTTATTCATATCTTTCAGCCCTTGAAGATAGTATTGTTATTCCCACTTTTAAGATGAAAAGATGGAGCCTGACCTGTGATGGCACAGTAGATAAAGCACTGACCTGGAATGCTGAGGTCACCAGTTTGAAACCCCAGGCTTGCCCAGTCCAGGCAACTACTATGAGTTGATGCTTACTGCTCCTCCCCCATCTTTCTCTCTCTCTCTTCAAAATTAATAAAATCTTTACACCCCCACCCCAAATGATGAGAAGATGGAGCCTCAAAGAGAGAGAAACACACACACACACACACACACACACACACACACACACACACTACGGTCACACAGCCAGAAGGCAGCAAAGCCAGGCTTGGAAGCCAGATCATCAGGTTCCAAATCCTGGACTCAAAAAAAATAAAATTAAAAAAAAAAAAAATCCTGGACTCTTCTGACTCTAGAAGTTGCTTTGTACTACCACACCTGACCATCCATACCACAGAGTCTTTTTGTCTAGGTTAGTCACTTCACTGTGGTCCACCCCGCCCCATGATGGGGAAAGTAGAAATGGAGTCTTACTTATCTTTTTTTTTTAATTTTTTATTTATTTATTCATTTTTAGGGGGGGGGAGGGAAAGGGGAGGAGCAGGAAGCATCAACTCCCATATGTGCCTTGACCAGGCAAGCCAGAGTTTTGAACCAGCAACCTCAGTGTTTCCAGGTTGACGCTTTATCCACTGCGCCACCACAGGTCAGGCGAGTCTTACTTATCTTGTATACTGGCCCCACCCAGGAGAGAAGGCTCAGGGCATGTTTGCTGGATATATGACATCTTGAGGACAGAACTGTGTGTTTCAGCTTAAAATCTACGCCTCACTTCTGCACCTAATAACTAGCACAGAACTTGCTATGCATCTATTTGTTATTCATTAAAATTTATTAAGCACATACTGTGTGCCTGGTGGTGTGCTGGTGGTGATACAGCAATGAATAAAGTAGACAAGGTCTCTGTCCTCAGGGAACTTACAATCCAGGGCAGGAAACCATACAAAAACAATCACAAATTAACATAGTTATAAATGCCAAGGAAAAAAACTGGGTACTGAGGTTTAAGAAATATTTTGGAGGTAAATTTAATGTTTTGATTATAGATTTGATGATGGGCAGTGAGATGGTGATGACTGGGGTTTCTGCTTAAAACAGAGATGGAGACACAAAGAAGGGGCAGTTTGGAAACCAATAAGGTCGGTTTGGATATGTGGAGCTTGAGGCATCTGTGGGATTTCTGCTGTAATCTTTCCACGTCCAGTCAGGTTAATTGATTTGTTCAAACCTGCAAAATTGTGGCATGTAACAGAAACCTGTTTCAGTCAGACCAAACAAAGCTGAAAGCTGGCCTCCTGGTAAGCACAGTACGAAACGGGGCAGGTGAGGGAAGGCAGGGGAGAAGCGGGGAAGATGCGTTCATGGAGACAATCAGACCTCCCAACTGTAGAGAGGACCGTGGAGTGTAGCTGGGGACAGCGGTGCAGACTGCAGGGAGAGCAAGACCCCCGCCCTATCCTGCTCTCCGCTCCAGGCGCCGGAACAAGGAGAAGAGGGCTGCTCTGTGCCTAGAAATTCGCGCAGCCCTGGCTGTCTCAGCTGCATGACTCGCCAATCGGGCTTCGCCTGGTGGCGGCACCACGTGACCAGCCTCCCCTCCTTTCCCCGCCCGGGCCTTCCAGGGAAGACCGGCATCCCCGTCATCCCGCCCCCGCCCCCGCCTCTCGCGTGCCGCAGCCGCCGGAAGGGTTCTCCGCGAGTGGCCGGGATTCCGCCGCAGTCCTCCGCAGCGCGGCGGGAGGGGAGGCAAGGGGAGGCAAAGAAGTTGCAGCTGCAGCGCCTGCAATGTTTTGCGTCAAGGTCAAGCATACCCACTTCCAAGCAAGGCTGCCTCCGAATCCCTTCCTTACCGTCCTCCCAGCCATTCCCACTGTTGATGCCACGCCTCTGACTGCAGCATCCCTAGCCCTCCTGGACTGGACCCCTGCCCTAGCCTCTCTGTGGGCTTCCTGCGGGGACTGCAGGGACAGCCGGGACCGGAGGATTCCAATCTATCCTGCCCCAAGAGCTTCCCACCTATTTTTATGCACAGCTCGCGCTGTGTTGCCGTGTTTTAAACCCCACTCTGGCTCCCAGTGCCCTATAAGAGAGCATAAATGTGTTTTATAACCAAGCCCCAGCTTAACCTCTACCAGCCTCACGGTCCCCTTGCACCAGAGATCCAGCCCTTCCGGACCCCTTCACCTTTCCGACAACAGCCATCCCTTGCCTACTTAAATGGCTCCTCTTCTTGTACCTTCTGCCTAGGGTGCCCTTTGTGAATTTAGCAAATTCATTGGCTCAACTCTATTATAATAATGCAGTGGAGGGTGGAAACTGGCACTGAAATGCCTCTTAGCAAAGGTCACAAAGTTAAAAGCATAAAGGGGCCAAGCAGGAGAAATAGAAAAGGCCGGTGGGCAGGGGCATAAAAGACAGGGACCCTACTCTGCATTCAGGCCAACATGCTCCCTGGGGGGAATGTGGGTCCTATGATGCCAGATATTTGAGTTTACAAGAAAAGCCACAAATCCAGATTTCTATATGTAATCTCTCAATTTTTAAATGTTGATTGGATTTTAAAAACACGCCTGTGGCCCAAATGCAGGTCAGAGATCCTCCGTGTGTGACCTCTCTTAGAGAAGAGGATGACTTTCATTGAGATCATGACGCTGAAAAACTGTTTAAGGTGAATGTGCGTCTTGAAGCTCTGAGAGGCAGCTATTGTGGAGAGGAGGAAGAGGACTGGATTTGTATGTTTTAAGCTACAAGGACTGGAGAATCTACTAGAAACTGGAGGACTGGGTTTGGGAAATGGGCAGGAAAGAATGGAGGACAGCGCGGGGGTGGGGGTGGGGTTCAGGAGACCAGCTGGTGTTGCCCACCCATCTGCAACCTGCATCAGCTACCATAAATGACAGTAAACATTTCCTTCCTCCTGTGGGGGCTTCATTAAAGCCTGAGAGGGGACCGCCTGACCTGTGGTGGCACAGTGGATAAAGCGTCGACCTGGAAATGCTGAGGTTGCCGGTTCGAAACCCTGGGCTTGCCTGGTCAAGGCACATATGGGAGTTGATGCTTCCAGCTCCTCCCCCCTTCTCTCTCTCTGTCTCTCTCTCTCTGCCTCTCTCTCTCCTCTCTAAAAATGAATAAATAAATAAATAATTAAAAAAAAAAAAAAAAAGCCTGAGAGGGGACCTGTAGTGCTTTGTCTTGCTAGGGTGGGGGTGGGGGTGGGGGCAGGGGCGAGGAGGGGAGGTTGGGGAAGAGGCGGAGATAGGAAGGGAAGCCAACACCAAAATAGGAGAACGCCTGGAGTGGACATTGGAGAGTGCCTTAGAATGAGGCTGTGGAGACAATAGCCAAGCAAAGGCAGATAGACGTCTGTTACCAGGAAACTGGAGCTGGCCTAAGGTTTAGGGACTGGGAACAGAGAAACAGAAGAGCCAGCTGAGGCTGAATTGGGAACCAGAGTATTTTTAGTTTGCCTGAGGTTTTTTGTAGCTATAATGATATCTCCTTCTGTCTCCTATTCCTGGAAATCTTAAAAAACAAACAAACAAACAAAAAAAACTCCTATACGCACTGAGGCTGCCCTGTCTGGGGTGCTTGTGAAAATGGCTTGTTAACATAAGAAATATCCAAACCTGTAAGCCCTGGCCGGTTGGCTCAGTGGTAGAGCGTCGGCCTAGCGTGCGGAGGACCCGGGTTCGATTCCCGGCCAGGGCACACAGGAGAAGCGCCCATTTGCTTCTCCACCCCTCCGCCGTGCTTTCCTCTCTGTCTCTCTCTTCCCCTCCCGCAGCCAAGGCTCCATTGGAGCAAAGATGGCCCGGGCGCTGGGGATGGCTCTGTGGCCTCTGCCTCAGGCGCTAGAGTGGCTCTGGTCGCAACATGGCGACGCCCAGGGTGGGCAGAGCATCGTCCCCTGGTGGGCAGAGCATCGCCCCATGGTGGGCGTGCCGGGTGGATCCCGGTCGGGCGCATGCGGGAGTCTGTCTGACTGTCTCTCCCTGTTTCCAGCTTCAGAAAAAAAAAAAAAAAAAAAAAAAGAATATTTATGAGTTATTGAGCCAAACTGTTGATAATTTACAGGAAGTAAAATCTCAACAGATTGAGAAAATGCTCTGGAATATGGCAGGTTCTCCCCTTTTTTTATCCATCAGAATCAAAGGGGAAGACATAAGGGGGTTATATGAAATCCACTGGTGATAGATTAGGGACGTGGGAGAAAGCAAAGTGGGGAAATCTCTGGGATTGGATAAAAAGTAAAATGTAGAAACACGTGTTTCTTTTACATTGCTGGTTATAGGACAGTTAACAGTAAGATAATAATAACAATGAGGGGTTCTGTGGTCTCCTGCTCTGGTAAGAGATTGTGCCCTGAAAAGATTAGTCTCAATTTCAAAGGCTTTTTTTTTTTTTAACTTTTTTATTTATTCATTTTAGAGAGGAGAGAGAGAGAGAGAGAGAGAGAGAAGGGGGGAGGAGCAGGAAGCATCAACTCCCATATGTGCCTTGACCAGGCAAGCCCAGGGTTTCGAACCAGCAACCTCAGTGTTCCAGGTTGACACTCCATCCACTGCGCCACCACAGGTCAGGCTATTTCAAAGGCTTTTTATCATAAGTTTTAAAGGTATGTTATTATAAATAAAAAAGACAACAGGCTTGACTTGTAGTGGCACAGTGGATAAAGCATCGACTTGGAACACTGAGGTTGCCGGTTCGAAACCTTGGGCTTGCCTGGTCAAGGCACATATGGGAGTTGATGCTTCCTGCTCCTCCCCCCTTCTCTCTCTCTCTCTATCTCTCTCTCTCTCTCTCATTTCTCTCTCTCTCTCCTCTCTAAAATGAATAAATAAAATCTAAAAAAAAAAAAAAAAGACAACAGACAGACTCAATTAAGGTAAGCACTGACCCTTGTTAGAGAAAAATACTGCCTTAGGACATGACTACCCGTGGGGGAACTGCTTTTAGTTAGAAAGCTTTATTTCTTCAGGCCATTGAGTGTGGTTACTTTCGGCCTCTAAATTTGTAAGGACACCAGCAGGCCTCACCTGAGCTAGTCAAGTTTAGTATGTAGCCCTCACTGAAGAGGCCAAATTTTACATTTGTGTTGATGTGATACTGACCAAAGATAGTCTAGGCTGAAGCAGGAGCTGGAGCAGGAATAAAACCTCCCAAGAAGCCCTGGTCACGTGGCTCAGGGGATAGAAAGTCATCCTGAACCACCTAGGCCACTGGTTCAATTTCCGATCAGGGCACATAGGAGAAGCAATCAATGAGTGCACAGTTAAGTGGAACAATGAGTTGATGCTTCTCTCTCCATCTCTCTTTCCTGTTTTCTCTCACACCAATCAAACAAACAAAAATTCCCAGGAATGTGCAGTGTAATGTGCGGCCACCATCACAGCCGCCTGGCCCATGCAGGTTCGCATTTGATTCAGACAGACGGTAATGAAACAATGGAGCCAAGAACTGGTGGGCCATTAGCTTTAATTCTAGCTTGCACCCAGCAGGCAAGAAATACACACAGTGGCCCTGGCTGGTTGGCTCAGCGGTAGAGCGTCAGCCTAGCGTGCGGAGGACCCGGGTTCGATTCCCGGCCAGGGCACATAGGAGAAGCGCCCATTTGCTTCTCCACCCCTCCGCCGCGCTTTCCTCTCTGTCTCTCTCTTCCCCTCCCGCAGCCAAGGCTCCATTGGAGCAAGGATGGCCCGGGCGCTGGGCATGGCTCTGTGGCCTCTGCCTCAGGCGCTAGAGTGGCTCTGGTCGCAATATGGCGACGCCCAGGATGGGCAGAGCATCGCCCCCTGGGGGGCAGAGCACCGCCCCTGGTGGGCGTGCCGGGTGGATCCCGGTCGGGCGCATGCGGGAGTCTGTCTGACTGTCTCTCCCTGTTTCCAGCTTCAGAAAAATGAGAAAAAAAAAAAAAAATGAAAAAAAAAAAAAAAGAAATACACACAGTGGGAAAACACTTCCCTTTCCATTCAGGGCTCCCAAAGCCACTGACTTATCCGAGTTTCTTAGAATCAAAATTTCTACCTCACCAGCCTTGTTCACCTCTGTTCCTCATCTCCTTCTCTCTGCACAAACTGCACAAACTGGCTTCTTCAGCGCTCCGCCATCTTGGCTGCTTCTCCTGTTCTCCACATGACCTTACTCTGCTCTCCTCTCTAACGCTAATCTCAAGAACCGAGAGAGAGCAAGCTCCTGGTCTGCCCCATTTTATAGTGTAGAAATCAAAACCTTTAATCCAATATACAAACAAGGAAGTCTCTGATACAAAGTCACTTAGGGTGGGAAAGGCTTAGTCTTAAAACTAAGCCTTAGGGTATAACAACCCTGCCTGCTTACAGCCTTTCCCCCACACACAATGCAAACTATAAGCGAGTAAACCTATATATCGTATTTACAAACATTTGACCAACATGCAGTAATCTTGGAAAGCATTTTGAATTAGGTGCTTGGATTCATCCCATGTTCTAAAGGGGTCAGAGGCTCCTGATTGACATCTAGGTTACAGTAATAATTTACTAAGTGCTTACTTGTGCCAGACACTGTGCTATTTGTATACATTAGCTCTGTTATCCCCACAGTGATTGTATGAGAGGTACTGTTATAACCCCCATTTTACAGATGAAGAAATTAAGACCCAGAGAGGTGAAGTGATTGCCCAAAGCCACAGAGTTAGAAAACAGTGGACCTGCTCTCCAGCTGATTGCTCTCAGTGGAAGAAATTGTCATCTTGTCTGGATTTAAAATTTTTTTTATGAATTGATTGATTTGAGAGGAAGGGAGAGAGAAAAACATTGGATTTGTTGTTCCACTTATTTATGCATTCACTGGTTGATTCTTGTGTATGTGCCCTGACCCAGGATCAAACCCACAGCCTTGGCTGTATCAGGACGACACTCCAATCAATGGGGCTACCCAGTCAGGGTATTGTCTGGGGTTTTCATAGAGAGCACTTACCATGCAGAGTTATAGGTGTTGTTCTGAAGTGCATGTCTGTCATCTCCACTCAGTGGGACAGGAGCCATGCCTCTGGCAAGGAGAAAATTCTGAGCTGTCCTAAATTAAATTACAGCAGGCCAGCGGGAGGAAGGAAGAGACAAAAAGGGGTTAATCAGTTAACAACTGCAGTGTAAAACCAACAAAAAACTGCTCAAACCGAACTCGCACTCCAGGTAGTGTAAATTGGAATTAAATTAACTTCCAGGTGGCTGTTTCTCAGATTATCTATAAAGAGAGACTAGCCAGGTGCCCTTGAACTCCAGGAGCCTTGCTTCTTGTTTACCTGAGAGCTTTATAGACTCAGCTGTGGACTCTGCTGTGCCGACCTCAGAACTAGCCCTACTTCACCTTCAGCCATCCCCTTTGTCTATATAGTTAGTGCAAATTCTTTCAGAATGGCTTTCATCCTTCTCCCTGCTACCTGATGTATAAAAATGCTTGCCACACTCCAGAACCATCAACATGTTTTCTTTCTACCTAGACACACTACTGGTGGTTAGGACTCCAAAACCAGTCTTCTTTTTTGCTAGCAATGGCCTAATAAGCCCTCTTTTAAAAAGACTTCCAGCCATGGAAGATAAGACTTTTGTTTAATACTACTAACTTTTTTTTTTTTTTTTTTTGTATTTTTCTGAAGCTGGAAACGGGGAGAGACAGTCAGACAGACTCCTGCATGGGCCCGACCGGGATCCACCTGGCACGCCCACCAGAGGAAATGCTCTGCCCACCAGGGGGCGATGCTCTGCCCCTCCGGGGCTTCGCTCTGTCGCGACTAGAGCCACTCTAGCGCCTGGGGCAGAGGCCAAGGAGCCATCCCCAGCGCCCGGGCCATCTTTGCTCCAATGGAGCCTTGGCTGCGGGAGGGGAAGAGAGAGACAGAAAGGAAGGAGGGGGTGGGGGTGGAGAAGCAAATGGGCGCTTCTCCTATGTGCCCTGGCCGGGAATCGAACCCGGGTCCCCCGCACGCCAGGCCGACGCTATACCGCTGAGCCAACCGGCCAGGGCCAATACTACTAACTTTTTAAAATTATTATTCATTTTAGAGAGGGAAGAGAGAGGGGGAAGGAGGAAGGAGCAGGAAGCATCAACTCCCATATATGCCTTGACCAGACAAGCCCGGGGTTTCACACCAGTGACCTCAGTGTTCCAGGTCGACGTTTTATCCACTGCGCCACCACAGGTCAGGCTAACACCACTAGTTTTAAGTGCCTGGCACACAGAGGGTGCTGAGTAAATGTTAAATCAATTCCTTTAAGGAAGGCCAAAAGCAGTGCCCTCAAGTCTCAGATCTTTGTACCCTTGGGCAAATCATTAGAGGGCATCAATTTCCTCATCTGTGAAATGATGATTATAATCTAGACCTCACAGGATTATTGTGAAATTCCAATGAGAGCAGGCCATGGAATTTCTTTGAATTGTCAGACATCTGGAAGCTGTTGTTGATGATGATGTTGATGACAATGATGGGGACAGAAGAAAAAACAGAGAAGAAAGCCAGGATCTAGAAATTCCAGAATTATATAAATTCAGACAGGAAATTCTTAGGAGGCCCAGCAGAGTTTGGAGTTTCCAAGACTACTGTCTTCATTCATTTATGATTGCTGGAACACCTACTATGTGCCAGTGCTTAATCTCATTTCTTTCAAACCTCTGTAGAACAGACACCCAAATTATCTTCATTTTACAAGTGAGAGAAATGAGGGCAGAAAGATGATGTGACTTCCCCAAGGAGAACACAGCTAGAAAGTGGCAGAGACAGGATTTGAACTTAGATCTGTGTTCTTCTAAAATCCCTGTGAAGGGGACCAAAGTTTGCCACCCCGAAATATGCCTTTTGGGATATTGATTTTAAGCTTGTTATTCAAAAACAAAAGACTCAGAAAGAACCTTGGACCTTTCTCCTTACCTGTTTAAAGGAATTCAGATAGAAAAACCTGCTTATCCTGACCAGGCGGTGGCGCAGTGGATAGAGCATCGGACTGGAATGCGGAGGACCCAGGTTCGAGACCCCGAGGTCACTAGCTTGAGCACGGGCTCATCTGGTTTGAGCAAAGCTCACCAGCTTGGACCCAAGGTTGCTGGCTTGAGCAAGGGGTTACTCGGTCTGCTGTAGCCCCACGGTTAAGGCACATATGAGAAAGCAATCAATGAACAACTAAGGTGTCTCAACGAAAAACTAATGATTGATGCTTCTCATCTCTCTCTGTTCCTGTCTGTCTGTCCCTATCTATCCCTCTCTCTGACTCTCTCTCTGTCTCTGTAAAAAAAAAACACAAACCTGCTTAGAGGAAGAGAGCATCACCTTAGCATCATAATATAAACTGAATGTGGCAGCCAAGGAGAAATCTAGCAATGCTTGTTTCCTTCCGTGTCCCCTTGCTTCTGGGTGGCCCAGCAAGAATTTGTTTATCCCATGTTTGCTCTTCTCATCTACCTGTAAATTGCCTGCTTTCACTTAGAAATCCCAGACCCCTGCCTCCCTCTGCGTAGTCCAAATTGGTATAAACCTCAACTGCCCAGTGCCTCCTGGGGTCTCATCTAATGTCACCCCTGCGTGGAGATCAAAATAAATTTTGGACATGTTATCCTGCTAATCTGTCTCATGTTAATGTGATTATTAGCCCAGCTAGAAGAATTTTAACTCCCAACACTTGTTCTTTCTGTTTTCTATTCTACAGTTTTTTAGTGTTCCCTTCATTCACCAGAGCGTTAATCAGCTGTCGAGTAAGTGCTAGGCCTAAAGCCCGGACTATGAAAGATTGTTTCAGGTCAAGTTGGGGAGGCAGACAATTCAATTGACTTTTACAATTCAGCACTTTGGCATGTTAAATTTAGCTCTCTGCTGGTGGAAGTGTGGGTGATAAAAGAGGGGCTATTGCCTTAGGCTTCCCTTTTCCCTCCATCCGGACCCCTGAGGCACATCCCAAACTCTACAAGTGGTTCCCTTCAAGCCCCCTACCCAAAAACCAGGAAGAGACATGCCCTCATCCCTCCTCTCTAGGGTGTTGCAGTGGGGACCAAACAATAATCAACAATCCTCTCCAAAAGAATCTCTCCCAACCAGCCTCTCCTCTCTTCTGTCTCTTTGTTTTTCTCTCTGTCTCTGTCACTGTCTGTCTGTCACACACACTCTCTCTCTCTCTCTCTCTCTCCATAATGACCAGAGGTGGGTGATGGGTTAATGCTGGTCTAACCGGTTTCTCCATCCTTCAGTAGGCCCTGCTTGGGTGGTCCTTGGCATTCCTTGCCTCAGCTCCAAAGCCAAAACCAAAGGAAACTTGCATTTATCATCCTGTTACACATGCATTCAAGAGAAATCAGGAAGGAAATTCACCCAGCTGTCAACAGTGATTATCTCTGGGTGGTGAAGTTATATGTAATCTCTATTCTTTATTTTCTTTTTTTTACTCTTGTGCTTAAATATCTTTTTCTAACACGAACATATTATTTTTGCAATAAGTGAAAAATATAAATAAAATTACCCGCTATTTTAACAATTATGTGTGGCCTCCCCGATGTGGGAGGTCTATTAGAAGCAATCTCAGAAGGGGCTTTGTCCAGAGCACAGCCAGGTCTGGACAAGACAGCACATGGGAGAGGGGAAGAAGTGAGAGGTCATTGAGGATGAACCACAAGAGCCATGTTGGTCAAATAAGTTTGTAAAATATGATTTTTATGTTTGCTCACTTATAGTTTGCATTGGGGGCTGAGCAGCGCCAGGTATATGTGTTCTGTGCTATTGCAAATTACCTTCCTGCTTGGGAAGGGCCATTTTTTTGGAGAGGTTTTCACGCCAGAAAGTTTTGAAAAGGAAGAGAAGAAGGAGGAGAGAAGCCATGTTTGCAGAGAGAGAGAGAGCAGAGAGAATGCAGAGTGCTGAATAAGAAGCCATGTTTTGCAGAGAGAGAGAAGGTGTGCAGATGAGGAACCAGAGCTGAGGGGCTTTGCGAGCTCCGCTAAGACCGGTGGGGCCTTTGATTCTAGGAGGAACCAGAGAAGATTCTCCTGGTTGTGGAACTGGAGAATGCGTCATTGGCTTTGGGAGACCTGTGTGTTTGCTCATTGGCCGGTGTGAGACTTTAATAAAAAAAATGGCCCACCATTTTTTGCTCCACTGTTTCCTTACCATCTGCCTAAATTCAATGAGAACCTGCATGTGAATGGCCATGATGGCGGCAGCTCCTGGCCACACAAGCCACTATTCCTAAGAGCTTGCTCTGAGCCAAGGTTTTCCCTGGCCATTGATTGCATATTTCAATTAAGAATCAACACCAGTTCAGCCTGACCTGTGGTGGCGCAGTGGATAAAGCGTCAACCTGGAAACACTGAGGTTGCCGGTTCGAAACCCTGGGCTTGCCTGGTCAAGGCGCACATGGGAGTTGATGCTTCCTGCTCCTCCCCCCTTCTCTCTCTCTCTCTCTCTCTCTCTCTCTCTCTCTCCTCTCTATAATGAATAAATAAAATCTAAAAAAAAATAAATAAAATTAAATTAAAAAAAAAAAAGAATCAACACCAGTTCAGGAGATAAACTATTATTCAACAGTTGAGGAAACAAAGGATCCATTTTATAGGAAAAGATAGCAAGACTCAGAGAGGTTCCATTACTTGCCCAGGAACACACAGCTAGAAAGATGGGAGCAGGATTTACATCCAGATCTGTGTATGTTTAACTTCTGGACGAAGAGCCCATTCCAAGCTCCCCCTGTTAAATGTGCTTCTGTCTCCCCAGTGCTTCACCCACAAGCACTCACTGATAAAGCATATATACAGGGAAGCAGGTGAGGTGAAGATCAGTGTTTCATTTCCCAAATGAGAAAATTCAGGCCAGAGAGGGGACTTGTTGAGGGCAGTTGGCTGAGAAGGGTAAGAACTCCTTTCAGGATCCAGGCCTTCTTTCTCTTTTGAGCAGCCCTCTTTCCGTTAGCTTCTACCAACTGCCCAGGCTTCCTTCTCGAAACAAATGACTCAAGGTAAATTGCTGGCTGACTTCCCCTTTCTCAAAACACAGGAAGTCTACAGTTATTTCCAATTGTGGGAGAACAATTTTAGGTCAGTTACAAAGTGGTTGGGGCCACAGAAAGGATTGGGTCCTGCAGTGGGCAGGGCTCCCTGCAACTGGTTGTCCAGAGACACCTGCATTTTTCCTTTCTGAGAGTTATGTCACTGTGTCTGCCCAAGCCAGGCTTGAAGTCCCACCCCAAATTGATACTTGAACTACATATTAGGGAATTTAGGAAAATGAGCCCAGCAGGAGAGAACGGCCTCCAGTAACAACAACAACAACAACAACAACAACTCACAGTTATGGGACGTTAACCTTTGGACCATGCACAGTGTTGAGTGGCTGACACACATGAACTCATTGCCCTAGGAACTTGTAACAGCCCTAGGAAGAAGACTCTATAGCTTTAGAGCCAAATAAAATTGGATTCAAATCACAGCCATCCTGCTTCCCAGCTGTGTGACCTTTGGAAAGTTGTTTACATTCATTCAACAAATATTTTTGAGCACCTACTATGTGCCATACACTGTTCAGTGAACAGAACAAAGATCCTGGCTCTTGTGGTTCTACAGGGAAAAGCAGACAAATGGCAAAGCCTCACTGAGAAGGTGGTATTTATGCAAAGCCTAAGGAGGTGAGGGAGTTAACCATGTGGGTAACTGGGGAAAATCTTTTCTAAGCAGAAGGGACAGCCAGCACAAAATCCCTAGTGTGCCCCGTGGTTTCAAAGAACGTTAGGGAGACCAGTTAGGCTGGTTCAGAATGAGCCAGGGAGAGAGTCCTCCTTGTCCCCAACACTGCCCCAGTCATTCTTTCTCCAACCATACTTTGTGCTTCCTTCATCGGTCTTATCATAATTTGTGATTATTTTATTTGTTTGGGTGGTTACTTATTTCTTGTTTGTTTCCTCCACTATCCCTTAGCTTCTTATAGGCAGAAACCATGTGAGTCATGTTCAATGCCGATCACAGAGAACATAAAAAGTGCTTAATACTAATTGGATTCATGAATTAAATCTACTCATCTATCCATCTAGTCATATTTATTATAGAACCTCCCTATCACATATAACACTATTTCTCAGGCAGCTCATTCTGAGTTCCAGTTCAGGATATTAAAAACAGGTCATAATTAAAAGAACAGGTTCTGGAGCCAGATTGCATGGCCAGTCCTGTCCTACTACTTCCTAGCTGTGCCATCTCAGGCAAGTTAGGGAAATCTCTCTTTGCTTCAGTTTCCAACTCTATAAACTGTCATCAAAACAGTATGCCTCTCCAAAGGTTGAAAGCACTCAGAGCAGTGCCAGGTGTATAGTGCTTATACGTGGGCTAGCAATCAGTGTATTCCCTCTGCAGCCAGCCATGGGAGCCAGGACTCTGCTTCTTTCTTCTTATATCAGATCCTAATTGGGAAGTGAGAAGGGCAAGGGATGCCACGGTGGAAGTGAGCCTGCAGAGCATTCCTGGTGCATGTGGCCATATCCATGCTGTGTGCTGGCCGCTGGGGGAGACGTGGCAGGGGTGGGGGTGGGGCTCTAGGGTCTAGACTGGAGTAGCATTCTGGGGATACTGTTCCTTGCTGGTTGGCCTCCTAGCCTGATTCTCTGGTCTTTTTCTCAGCTGGATGACTTAGAGTGGACTCTTGTTTACAATTGAGAAAGCTAACAGATACAGATAGCAACACAGGCACACCATACAGATATTGTGGGTTCTATTACAGGCCACTCCAATAAAGCTAGCTGTAATCTTTTTACTGGTGGTGGATCTTGCCTTCAATTTGTAAGAGACTCAATCTCTATGAAACGCAATAAAGTGAGGTGTGCCTGTCTTGCATACCTACTTCCATGCCTGGTACTTTACATTTATTATTTCATTTACTCCTTATACCAACCCAAGAGGTAGAGATAATTAACCCCATTTTACAGCTAATGGAACCAACTCAGAGAGGTGTAGTGACTTGACTAAGGTCACACAGCCAATTGAGTAGCAGAGCCAGGGTTCAGGCCAAGGTGTGACTCCAAATTGCTCTCCGAAGATGCCTCTCAATGTTGACTACAAGGCCCGGGCAGGATTTTCTCCTCTAGCACTTGTTGCTGTTTATGATGTCAGTCCCCAGCTCAATCATGTGAGTCTGTCCCTAAGCCAAAAAGATGGGTCCAGGCTGCCTGGGAGACCCAGAGAGGAACTGACTGTGCCTTGCCTGGGTCAGTGCGTCAATGAGAGAAGCCCTCCTCCCGATTGCCCCTTCAGTCAGAGACATTTTCTCTCTGAGATCTGAGGCCAACTTTCACTGGGTGGCCTGATTCCCATGGAAATGTGGAGACAGAAAACATCTGGGGCTGCTGTGGTTGCCAGGCAACAACCAGCTACTCGCTCATTAGAGTCAAAAAGGCTGCCTGATGTCAGAGATTCTTGGATCTGAGGCCTGGACACCCTGATTCTGGTTCTGATTTACTGAGTGATCTTGGGCAAGTCCCTATCCCTTTCTGGAACTCATTTCCCATCCCTTACATACAGAGTAGTCGACTGTCTAAGCTGCAAAATGAGTAGATACCAGATGGTTAGAATCAGAGTGGTGGTGGGGCAGGGCCAGTCATGTGTGAGGGAAGACTCATTTGTCCTTCCCTCCATCCTGCTCCAGCCTGTCCTGGCCCTGGTCACCAGCTGAGGGCAGGGACATTCCCCCCCCCCCCCCCGAGCTATTCAGACACCCAGACTCCATCCCAGGCCCACTCTTGCAGCTCAGGTTAACCCACTCACCCACAAGTTAGTGCAGCAATGGCCTTCCCAGCAGACTCTTCCCTATGGGGAGTTTCTACATGGCTTTGGGTGTTTCCCTGAACACCCATCAGGGGACCTTCTGAGGCTGTTTGCAGAGACTGTGCTAATGGTAAATCCGGAGGGTATGTGTTTCACAACAATCAGCAGAGTTGACATGTTCCATTTCACAAGCATTACAAAAAGTGACAGTAGTTTCCATTTGCTGGTCTTGGCATGGCAACACATACTTTATGTCTGTGATCCTGTTTAATCTTCATACAGTCCAGAAGGATGGGAACAAAAGCCTCTGTTTAACAAATGAGGAAATGGAACCTCAGAGAGGTAAAATGACTTGCCCAAGGTCCCAGTAAAAGGGCTCACACTGAGAGCTAGTGCCGCAGCCTGGGGTTTCAAACCACTATAAGGTGTTATTTCTCCAAGTCCCAGCACTGTGACAGAGCTGGAAGGGCTCACCCTCTCTCTGCCCAACTGCCACTGTGCAGATGAATAAATTAAGGCTCAGAGAGAAGTGAGTGGCCAGAAGTCACACAGCAAGCCATTATCAGAGTAGATTTTAGGACCACTGCTCTCAAAACCTCAGCACACCATTCCAGGAAACAAAAAGTGTCCTAGGCATAAACAAGAAACTTCTTAAGAAATCCCCAGCATGTAGTAGGAAGTGGAACAGGGTTACAAACAGGATCTCCCGGAGGTCTCAGGGTTAAGACAGAGAGTCCCAGCATTCCCCTGTGGGGGCTGTGAGTGTCACTTATTTGGGCCTCCAGAGGAGGCTTCAACTCCAGGTGTTTGCTGAGGTGGCTTTTGTGCCCAGAATATTCTCCTGCACAGTCACATTGCCTGGTTCATACCCACCTGTGCCTCAGGTATCATCAGTTCAACATCACTGCTCCTGGGAAGGCCTCTGTGAGCCTCAACATTCCTCCAACCATAGTCTCATGGGTTCAGCTCCCTTTCATAACAGCACTGACCACTGTTGGCCCCATGGACTCCCATTGCAGGCATATTTAACTAACACTAATATTAGAACTTATCCTCCAACCACTGACATCCAAAGATGCGACTCCAGACTTTGGTATTATCTCACGAAAACAAACTAACCTTTTAACATGCACTAAGATGATTGATGGTTCTTATAAAGGCAGATTGGCATCATCCCTGCAGCCTCCAGGAGCAATCCTGAACTCTCTGCCCAACATCGGTTCATCCCTAGAGATGGGGTCTTTTTCTTAAGGCAGTGCAGCTTCAATGTCCAGATACCTCAAGTAGTCTTTCTTTTAGTTACTGCCTTTAGCCTAGTTCTCAGATCTAAGCATGCAAAAGGATGATTGTGCATTACAGGTAATTTAAGGACTTTAAATATAATTTTGAATGATTGGCCCTTTCCACCTGAGTGCTGGCTTTAGAACTGAACCCCGTCAGAGACACCCTCCCTAAAATTATAAGTGTGAGGGTATTGAATTTCTGACCCCCTTCTCCAGAAGCCCCATGAGGATCTGTTTGGCTCATTTGTGTGTACCCACACCCAGCACCATGCTGGGCATAACATAGAGCAGGTACTCAGTCAGTGTTAATTAAGGGAGCAAATCACATTTGCTTACCGGTGGAAACAAGACCAGAGTGGTCTGTGTGTCCAGGTGGCTGCAGGCAGTGGTGGGATTCAGCCAGTTCGCACCACCAGTTCAGCAGAACCAATACCTAATTTTTTGTTGAGTTTGACAAACTGGTTGTTAAAATGGTACTTGTAATCAGGGTTCTCTCTAAAGTGGGTGCCTGGGCAGCAAGTTTACATTCCTTGCTCTTTTTTATTTTATTTTTTTAGATGGTCAGAGGGAGGGACAGACAGGAAGGGAGAGAGATGAGAAGCATCAGTTCTTTGTTGCGGCAGCTTAGTTGTTCATTGATTGATTTCTCATATGTACCTTGACTGAGGGGTAGGGGCGGCTACAGCAGAGCAAGTGACTCCTTGCTCAAGCCAGTGAGCTTGGGCTTCAAGCTAGTGACCTTTGGGCTCAAGCCAGCGACACTGCATTCAAGCGGGATGAGCCCGTGTTCAAGCTGGTGACTTTGGGGTTTTGAACCTGGGTAACTTTGAGTCCCAGTCTGACGCTCCACCCACTGTGCTACCACCTGGTCAGGCTCTTTACTCTTTTTTTCTTTCTTTTTTTTTTTTTTTCTTTCTGAAGCTGGAAACGGGGAGAGACAGTCAGACAGACTCCCGCATGCGCCCGACCGGATCCACCCGGCACGCCCACCAGGGGGCGACGCTCTGCCAACCAGGGGGCGATGCTCTGCCCCTCCGGGGCGTCGCTCTGCCGCGACCAGAGCCACTCTAGCGCCTGGGGCAGAGGCCAAGGAGCCATCCCCAGCGCCCGGGCCATCTTTGCTCCAATGGAGCCTTGGCTGCGGGAGGGGAAGAGAGAGACAGAGAGGAAGGAGGGGGTGGGGGTGGAGAAGCAAATGGGCGCTTCTCCTGTGTGCCCTGGCCGGGAATCGAACCCGGGTCCCCCGCACGCCAGGCCGACGCTCTACCGCTGAGCCAACTGGCCAGAGCCTCTTTACTCTTTTTTAACGTTCATTTGGGCAACAGTGTATTTTAAGCGCCTAGTAATCTTCATTCCGTCCATAGATGAAAAAAAATTGCAAGTGAGGACACCAATCAAAAGCAATATGGGAAATATCTTAACAGTTTTATTGTTTATTTTTTTGTCAGGTATTATTTGATATTTTAAAATTAATATTTTAAAAACTCTTATAATCGTTTTGTGTACCTCTTTTATTGTTCTTATTTAAGTATTAAGTACATGAAATAATAAACTACCTTTCAGCATATTGTCTTTTTATACTTACAACAGTCATTAGAGCAGAGAACCACTTGTTAAATTATTTGAATCCCACTACTGGCGACAGGTGCGGTCACTCTTCAAGGCCGGAAGCCACCTGTACATCTGTATGCATCTGTTCCCCTGCCTGCAAGGCCAGAAGCAGTGTGAGTGTGAATGTGGATGTGTATATTTTATTTGCTCACACACTAATGTGATGGCCAGGGGTAGTTCTTTATTTCTGGCAGTTATACTCCTATCAGTTTCCGTAACCAATTACCATAAATTTAGTGACTTAAAACAAGACGGCTTTATTATCTTACAGTTGGAAGTCAGATGTCCCAAATGCATTTTAAGGGGCTAAAAATCAAGCTGTTGACAGGACTTGCTTGCATTTCTTTCAGAAGTTCTAGGGAAGAATCACTTTCCTTGCCTTTCACCCTCCACAGCTGCATTCCTTGGCTTGCGGCCCTTCCTTCATGTTCAAAGCAAGCAGCATAGCATCTTCAAATTTTTCTCTCTTTGCTTCTGTCTCCACATGTTGCTGTTTCCCTTGTAAGGACCCTTGTGATGACATCAGGCCCACTCTGATAATCCAGGATGATCTCCCCATTTTAAGGTATTTAATCACATCTGCAAAGACTCTTTTGTTGCATAAGGTAGTATTCACAGGTTCTGGGGATTAAGGTGGTCATTATTCAGCCTACCTTGCTTTATTGAGCAAGATGCTCAATACACGTTTGCTGAATTGCATCATAAGAAAGGGAATAACTACAGCCCAAGCAGAGAGCCCACATCATGAAATCCTAAAACTGCAAGAGCTGAGAAATGTTGGGCATAATAGAACTCAAAACTCCTCCAAGCATGGGGGGGGGATCAGATCATTACCCCTTAACTCCCAAAGCATTGCTGTTTCTCTGCCCCTGGAATCACCCTGCCCCCGTCTCTCCCAGGGATTCAGGGATTAAAGTTTTTGTTCTGATTTTATATCTTGAAGAAACAGTTTACAAGTTTGTTACCAAATATAAAACCTTGATTTCTATTTATCACTTAACTGAACATAAAAACTGATGGTTTTGGTTATGCATGAACTTTGAAAGACCTGGATTCAAACTAGGCCCTGTTGTGTACTAGCTGTAAACGGTCATTTTGCCTGTGAGGAGCCCCAAGGAGTGGGTTTGGTTTGGTTTGGTTTTTGGTCTGTAAAATAGAAAGGATGATGGAACTTCTATCTTATGGTGGTTGTGACAAATAGATAAGATAATGTACATTGTGGTTCGCAAAGTGTGGTTCCCAGACTGGCTGTATTAACGTCACCTGTGGGTTAGCCTGACACCTGACATCCTGAATCAGAGCTTGTTGGCTGAGGGCCCAGTGATCTGTCTTGCAACAAGCATTCCAGCTGATTCTGGAGTAGCTCAAGTTTGAAAGTCACTGATACATATATCAGGTTCTCTATGCCTAGCACCATATATATAAACCAAACTTTTGAGAACCACAATGTACATTAACTTATTTATTTGTCACAACTACTTTAAGATAGAGATATATTATACACACACATATGTAACATAACATAATTATATTATATAGCATAGCATATCTTACATATAATATTTAACTTAATTAATATTAGAGATTATATAAATATATAGTAGGCATAAAGAGCCTATCACACAAAAAGCACTAAACAAGTGAATCTCACTATTGCTGTTGCCATTTTTAATTTTTTTTTTATTTTTATTATTATTTTTTTTTGCATTTTTTCCGAAGCTGGAAATGGGGAGGCAGTCAGACAGACTCCCGCATGCTCCCGACCGGGATCCACCTGACATGCCCACCATGGGGTGATGCTCTGCCCCTCTGGGGCATCACTCTGTTGCATACAGAGCCATTCTAGCACCTGAGGAAGAGGCCACAGAGCCATCCTCAGTGCCTGGGCCATCTTTTGCTCCAATGGAGCCTTGGCTGCAGGAGGGGAAGAGAGAGACAGAGAGGAAGGAGAGGGGAAGGGATGGAGAAGCAGATGGGCGCTTCTCCTGTGTGCCCTGGCCGGGAATCGAACCCGGGACTCCTGCACGCCAGGCCAACGCTCTACCACTGAGCCAACCAGCCAGGGCCCCTGTTGCCATTTTATTACTGATATTTCTAACACATTCCCTTTGAGACGTTGAGATGAGTATGTACCTCTCCTCCCATCATATTCTACAAACACTGTACGTATTAGAGAGGTCTCCTAATGCAATCTATTACCCACATAGCTGCCCTTTGATGATGTGGTCTTCCAACCTTGCTCTCTGTTTCTCCAGGCAGGTTAAACCTTGCCGATACCTGCATGCCAACTGTGCATGCATTATGAAGACCTTCCCCTAGATATCTCTTCTTCAAGGTCCCTCAGCTGTGCTGAGGTCTTTCCTCATCCTCAGGGGGGGGCTCTCCAGCATGCTTGAGCCTCTCATGAGGTCTGACCAGCCCTGAGATGCAGGGAAGGTTTCCTTCTCTAATCTGGACTCATGTCTCTACTTGTCTGCTTGGCAGTGACTTCACCCTGCTGACTCACTTTCGTCTGAAGTCAACCAAAACCCCAGGCCTTTTTGGGGGGGAACTGCCTAAGCTCTGGTTAGTTGGGTCACTCCAGTCCTTGATGTGGGCAATTCATTTCTTAAAAATAACATTGACTTTCAAATTACAGAGGCTATACATGCCCAAGGCAGTAGGTTAGGAAAACACAAAAGGGAAATAAATCACTAGCAATAGTCATTTTTAAATGGACTGATTAAAAAATAATGATCTTATATTTTTGTAATAAAAAAAACCCCTCACACTCAAGTAATTTTCATTTCTGGGGGAAGAAAAAGAATTGGAGATAACAAAGTTAATGTACTATAATGATAATTGTGAATTCTAACATATATACATATCTCTTGTCTCATACAGAATTCAAATGTATGCCAATGTATAACAATGTAAACTCATCTCCCCAAGGCTAATATTGCTAATATTTTGGTTATAGCCTCCAGGCATTTATAGTTAACATCCTGTGTTTTTAAACTTAAATAAAAAACTAAACTTAGCACTGGATCTGCAGATAGACCTGGTTCAAGTTCGGGCTTCCTTGTTTATTGGTTGTATGATTTTGGACAATTTATTTAACCTCTTGGTGCCTCAGTTTCCTCATCTGTAAAATGGGAGTGATAATACCCTTTCATCTAATCCATCCCAAGATTGTGGTCAAGATAAAAATTAATGGAAATAAAGCACACTAATAGAGTGTGCTAAGAGCCAACTGGTACTCCCTTACTGATCCAGATTTATTGCCATTCCCTCCCCCTTAGGGGAGTAGCCAACTCTCCATCTCCCAAGATGGGCCTTGTCAAGTATAGGAGCCTGGCTCTTGGAGATAGGGCTGGGAGAGGCCCCGCCCCTCACACTGGGAGCGTCACTGGGGGCGGAGTCTCTCAAGGCCTCGGGTGTAAGGTGTTAGGGGAGGGGCCGGGGCGGGGCCGAAGGGGCCGGAATCTATGCACCCACAGAGCCAAACCAGTTACCCGGAACGCAGCTTTCAGAGACTGCAGCTCCACCCCCGAGGTGTAAATTCTAAAAGATTTCCACTCCGGCCCAGATGGAGGAGAAACTGAGACTTTTAGGGATGGGAGGTGGCAGCATGCATGCTTGGCAGGTGCTTCCCGCCCCCAGAGTCTGAACCCAACCAGTTATTTTTCTTGCTGTGTGACCTTCACTAAGACAGGTCTGCTTCCCCTCTCCAGTTTTCCCATCCCGGGGACCCTTCTCATTTTGGCATGATTGGGAGTCAACTCTTCCAGGCAACTTCCAAAAGCAAAACAAAACAGCCTGATTCTTGACACCAACCAGCAGACTCTTAGGAGGAGCAGAGAGCTCAGACAAACAGACAAGCTGTACTACCCACAGCGCCTACCCTGCCCTCAACTTCCTTACCTGTGAAAGGATTGTATTGACAATAACTGTCCCTACCCCATAGGATGGCTGTGAGGATTGAGTGAGCCGCTGTAGGTAAACTGCTTGGCAGTGTTGGGGGTATGTTACTGTCAGAGCCGTAATTTCAGGCCCAGCCCTTCCTCCTGCCAACCCCACACACACCCTCAAGGCTTGTGGCTGAGGTAGGAGGGCCTCCTGGGACATTCCCAAGCCTGGTGAAACTAGTCTGGGTTCTCTGCTGAGAGCCTGGCTGATGTCAGGGCCTTCGGGGAAGGGAGTTTTTAGAGAAGGAAATGCTTGTGGTGAGACAGAATGATGGAGCAATTTCTTCTTGGGGATCTGGGTGGAAAGCCCCTCGCTACTGGTGTGTTCTCCTGGTGGGATGTGGGGCAGGTGCTGTGGCCCCGCCCATCCTCCATCACTGTCAAAAAGTACCTGATATTCACCAAGTGCTGTGAGAGAGAAGGAATAGGTCTTCTTAGCTTGTGGAGCCTCAAGCCAGCCACTTGCCACCTCTGGACCTCAGAACCTCCCTTTCCCCAGAGATGGTTCCCATGGTCACTAGAGGGACCATTTGACTGCTAATCCAAGGGACAGCCCAGAAAAATAGCCTTTGGAATTAGCTCTTGATTTGCTGTGTCATGGAAGGTTGTTTGCCCTCCATGGATCTCAGTACTGAGTGAGAGTGATGTTGCATTTGGCTCTGCAGTGGCATGACCTTGAATGCAAGATTCTGTGGCCAAGAGAGTTATTTTGTAAACTTGGGTTGGTAAAAAGACCCAGTCCTGTGGAGAGATGAGGAAACAAACACCCAGGATAGTTGGAGGACTTGACCATTATTCACTGAATGGCTTGGAGAAGACCCAACCTTCTTCTGTTTCTACTTCCTCATCAGCAAAATAGAGACATTCCCCTTTGGGCTTCTCATTCCTTTACTGTAAAACAGTAGGGGCTGGGCTCCAAGCCTGTGATTCAGCTTCCCAGCTGTGATCATGGGCAAGCCACTTCAGCTCTCCGTGCCTTAGTTTCTCCATCTGCCCAATGGACATTTTACTGCTTCCCACTCTCAGGGTTGCTGAGCTCAAATAGGGTGAACTGGGAAGAAAGTGGACACTGTTGTAGGCACCGCCTGGCTTCATCTCCCCCAGCTCCCTGGGGAACCGGGGCTTGCTGGGAGTGACCTTTGGAATCATCTCCCCAGAGATCTGTTGAGAGACCTTCAGTGGCTCTCCACTGCCCAAAAAGGATGAAGGACCAACCTCCGCTTCTACTGAAACCCTCTGCCATTCATATATAACTCTTCCCACTTTCCAAGACACACCAGCAACCTTCCTCAAACAGCCCGTCCTTTTCCTCCTCCAGACCTTTCCTCATGATTTCACTTTCCCAACTGTATCTGCCACCCTCCCTCCAGATCTGCTCCTCTTCCCACTGTCCTCAAAGTTAGAACAGGATATCTCCCATGTACCTTGGAGCTGATGCCTGGACGTATCATCCTCCTTTTTCCTCATAATCTGCATTCATACTAGCCCCAAGTCATGAAGTTCTGTAATCTGAGAATCTATCCTGTGTCTCTCATATGTACCCCAGGACCTTGTGGAATGTGGGGGGACATTATTGAACAGCCTCACACCTTCTCTGTTCTAGGCCTTGTTCTGACACTGGAGGCACAGGAGTAGGTCAATCTTTTTTGGGGGGGTGGGGTAGGTCAATCTTTATTCCTTAGGGGGCCTGGGTTGGTGAGGAGAGGGTCCCATAACCACACTGCTGGATTTACCTATTCAATCCCTGTACATTTTAAGCCTCCACACAGTAGAACATAGTAAGACTTATAAACATGGGTTGAAGAAAACTGTATGGGCTGGGGGACCATGGGGAAGCCCTTTCCAGCTATGGACCTCTATTTTGCCATCTGCACAATGGTATTGAATTGATTTGAAAAAGGAGAGGTTTGGACTTTTCTAGTTCCAATGATATTGAAAGCAATGATTCTCCAGGCCAGGAAGCAGGGGGGAAGGGAAGCAGAGGCACAGCTGTTCAGATGCCTAAGGAGAAGGAGGTCTCCCTTCTGCCTGGCAAGCTGCAAAAGCTGCAACTCCCTTGCTCTCACCTCTTCTCCCAAGAGGGCTGGAAAGCCCTTTGTAAAGCCTGGTCTGAAACAGAGAGGCTGCTGGTTAACTCCTTACCCAAGCCCTGCAGGGCTTTCTGTCTGGCCCACAGCCTGACCTGGCGGGGGGCCTGGCTGCTTCTGTCCAGCTGGCCAGGGAGCTGGAGTCCAGACTGGGAAAGGCAAGCCCTAGATCTCTGCCCAGTGGCTGCTGCAGCGGAGGGTTCTCCAGTCAGATCCGGGTTTGAACGCCACTTCTTCAGCTGTGCCACTTTTTCAGCTGTGACACTGTGGTAGTTGATTTTATAAGTCAATTTGACTGGTTCACAGAGTGTTCCCACATAGCTTTGGACTCGGTCTGGAACTGAACCAGCCGCTCTCCTGGGTCTCCTGCTTGCCAACTCACCCTGCAGATCTTGGGACTTGCTGGCATTCATAATCGTGTAAGCCAATTCTTTACAGTAAGTCTCTTATAGATAGAATATTAAATATCAGTATATAAAATATAAATACAGGTGTCTATATAAATGTCTGTATGGAGATATAATTTATATACATTTATATAAAGGTGTGGGTATTTATATATAAAATATCTCCATCCTGTTAGTTCTATTTCCCTAATACAGAGCCTTGGGGCAATTTGCTTGCTCACTCTGAGCCTCTCTATTTTGAAATTTGTAAAAAGTGGAAAAATAATTTCTTGCACAAGTCCTACTACTTCCCTGCTTTGGAATTCCCATTATTTACCGAAATAATTTGAAATCTTTGCAAATATTTCAATGCTCTCCTCCGCCCTGACCTGGCCTGCTTCACCAAGACTTGCTTACCCCATCACTTACCGGACGTGTGGCTGGATGCCTGGACACCGCTCCCTTTCCAGCCCCCATGCCTTCACACCAGCTGCTCCCTCCTTTGAAATGCATGTCTTCGGCCCTGGCCGGTTGGCTCAGCGGTAGAGCGTCGGCCTAGCGTGCGGAGGACCCGGGTTCGATTCCCGGCCAGGGCACACAGGAGAAGCGCCCATTTGTTTCTCCACCCCTCCGCCGCGCTTTCCTCTCTGCCTCTCTCTTCCCCTCCCGCAGCTAAGGCTCCATTGGAGCAAAGATGGCCCGGGCGCTGGGGATGGCTCTGTGGCCTCTGCCCCAGGCGCTAGAGTGGCTCTGGTCGCAACATGGCGACGCCCAGGATGGGCAGAGCATCGCCCCCTGGTGGGCAGAGCGTCGCCCCATGGTGGGCATGCCGGGTGGATCCCGGTCGGGCGCATGCGGGAGTCTGTCTGACTGTCTCTCCCTGTTTCCAGCTTCAGAAAAATGAAAAAAAAGAAAAAGAAAAAAAAAAGAAATGCATGTCTTCTCTCTTGTCAGCTTGGTAAACTGTCCCACATCCCACATCCCCCAGGAAGGCCCTTTCAGGGCCTTCCCTGCCTCCCTGAGGAGTTAGTTGTCTGTGCCCTCACAGTGCCTGGCACACCCCTTGGCTGTCGCATTATCCATGCCATGTTGGAGCTGTGGGTGTGGGCATGTCTTCCCAGACTGTGAGCCCCTTGAAGGCGTGACTCCGAATTACTCGTCTCTGTCAGTTAGAGTGGTGGTGTCCCCTTCTCTGTGTTTGTTCAGCATTTTTCAGTTTATGAAGCACTTTCAGATCTCTGATTTCACTTAAACTCACAGCAATGCAGGGAAGGAGGAGAGCCAGGATTAAAGCCTCCAGTGCCTCCCACCTCCCCACACAGGGCTCTCTCAGAAAGGAGAGCTTAGGTGGGGAGGGGGGCTCGGTTCTTTGGCTTCTAAGGCCTGTAGCTCAGCAGGGGCTGCCATGGCAAGGCCAGGCTGGGTTGGAGGGCGTGAACCCCAGACTGGCAGAGGGTGCAGGGCAGATGGAGGCCACAGGAGAGGGTCAGGTCTGATTCCAGATGTTTTGTGGGGTTTTGGGCGGCGCTTCTTATTTCTTCATCTTCAATCTCTAACTCCATAAAATGTATCTCTAAGGGCTCATGTGGAATGCATAAGATTATCAAAGGGTGAGTGCCCTGGGAATGAAATGGACTGAAGAAACTCCATAGATACAAGTATGTGAACCCAAATATACTCAAACACTTCAACTATTCCCATCTCTCTGACAAGTGATCTGTTGTTAGAATCCCCTTCTCAGGTCCATAGTATCCAAAGATCCTCTCCAAAGGGTGTACAGAACCTTCTACCGGGACCCAGAAGCCCTTGAATGGGGTTGAGACCCCAAAGATACCCATCTCACTTCAGGGCTTGAGGGCCCAGTGCTAAAGGCTTAGAGCTTCCTATAGTTTACAGGTATTTCTGATGGTGGTGCCCACATCCCCTAGAGAGGCCTGTTCAACCCCTGCATGGGGCTTATGCTCCATTTCATTTACAAGCAGTTCTGCTTGCAACCTCAAGAGCAGAAAGAACTATAACCCAAGTGTCTGCTTTGAGCTCTGAATGACCAGCAAGGCAGGGAAAACTGCTCAGGGTTGCTGGGCACCCACAGACTCAGCATGGGCTATCCCTAAGTTGAAAATACCTCTTGGGTCATTCTCATGTCCCTCCAGGAAGTTGTTTTCCAGGAAAGTTCCTTGGGTTTTTGACATCCAGGGATGGTCTGTCTCATGGCAAAGCTGGGAAAGACACTGGCAGTTTTCATACATGATCTCACCAGAATCCAGCCATGTGGGTTCTTGTCTTGCATCTGATTTGCTGTGTCAACATGGGTGAGTCATTTAGACTTCCTGGGTTTCAGTTTGCCTCTCAACAGGGAACATGGGCCCTACCTCACAGAGGGTCAGACAAGACTAAAGTGCAAAAATTCTTTGCTGTTGCCAGTTGAATGACGCGAAAAATACTGATAAGCGAGGAAGTGTGAAGTAGCGGGCCTAGAGTCAGATCCTCCTTATGGCTGAGGGACAAGTCATCTTGAATTTAGTAACATTCTTCCCCCTGCTGTTTCATTGAGCAGGATAGCTCCTCTGCACCCTCAGGTTTGAATTGCAACACCACTTCTTTAAGAATACTTTCCCTGTCTGCCCATATCCTTGTTAGAAAGTTCTCCAAGCTATCTATATTTTTCTAAACAACTAAAACAATAGTAATTAACCAATTATTGACATGCTCATGTGTTTAGCATCTGTTTTCCAAATCAGACTGTGGACTCCTTGCAGGAATCCTGTCTGCTCTGTTCTCCAGAGGTCGATGTGGGGGCCTGACCCATACTTAGGTGCTCAATAACGTTCTGCATCACCTGGCCAGTTCTTTTGAGTGTCAGCTACCTCCCTGGATGCTGGTTCTCCTGAGAATAAGGATGATGCCTGCAAGTGTGAGGTGTCTCCGATGAATGGGCTGCTCTGTGAAGGGCTTCATCTGAGATTGGAGGTGAGGTGGACCCACCTGGGACTCCAGAGGCTCCAGGCCCTCCCAGGTGCCTGTGAGGCCTGTGCAGGGACCCTGCTCTTTTTAGCCTAGGAGCCTTCATCCGTGGCTCAGCAACTTGGTGCTTGATTCAGGCGCTTGCTGTCTCCCACCTGCCCCTCCAACCCCATCTCCTCCCACTCACACACACAGTCCCCTCCCCACCATCTGCCACAGGGAGCACCTTGTTTTCAACAGGCCCCAGATCTTTTCTGCCTCCAGGCCTTTGCACAGGTTGTTCCCTCAGCGGGAATGCACGCCCTCTACCTGGAAGATGCAAGCCACGCTTCAGCTCCATGTCCTTCCTATCCGGAAGCCTCCAGGCCACAGCAGGCAGAGTCAGTTGCTCCGCCCTGGAGCCCACAACACCACCTTGGGTAACCTTCTCTCCATGCAGCACAGTATCCTTCTCTCCATGCACCACTGGACTGTGATTAATTTTTCTGTCTGTTTCCCAACCTCACAATTTACTGGAACTACTTGAAGGCAGGGATCATCAGCTCAGCCCCCCTCTGGGGCCCCAGTGTACAGCACTGGACCTGGCACCTGGCACCAAGGAGAGATCCTAAATAGCCTGGGGCCTGGTTTTCCTGGCAGGAGAGACTGCTTTGTGGTACGCACAGTGCCCACCTGTCATAGGCACTATGCGGAAGGAAGATCAAGGACAGGGGCAATCTTATCCACTCACCTGCCAGGAATTAAGGCCTATAAGCACATCAGTGACCAAGCTGGGCCCCAACTCCAGGGGTCCTCATGCTTGATCCCCAGCTCTGAGATGTAGTAGCCTTGCACAGTGTCCCTGCATTAAGCCAGGGTACCTGGAGGCCCCGGGGGCACAGGCCCTGGAGCTGCTCACTCCACACTGGCTCAGCCCTCTGGCCAGGCTCTCAGCCAGCTATAGCATGAGGCTCTGGCTGCTGCTGCCAAAGGTCACTGTCAGCAACTTGGGGAGGTGGCCAGACCACTTCCCTCTGGGTGGCTCAGACACAGCCAGGCCTCAAGCAGTGACTCCACTGAACTATGGGCTCTGGGCCTGGCTTTCTAGCTAGACAGTATTCTTGCCACTTGATTAGAACGCGATTAAACCTGAGGTAACTCTGAAGTGCACAGAGCAGAGCCCAGCACAGAATATGCACTCAACAAACATTCATTAGCATAACACTATTATTATTACTGTGATGATATGATAACTCATATAGCTCAGTAACTAAAAGCACAGGCCCTGCAATGGGCTAGCCAGGGTGCAGATTCAGGCTCCACCACTTACCAAGTAAAACAAGGTACTTAACTTCTTTATGCCTCAGTTTTTGAATATCTAAAATAGGGCTCTGGAAGACTTAAAGCAGTTAATATTTATGAGGTAATTAGGAGGCTCATGCCTTATCCATTAGGCCACTGGGTCTTCTTGTACAAGGTAATTAGAATGGGCCTGTACAGAGTGATCACTGAGTAAGGGTTAATTAACTGTTGTTATTACTATTAAGTGGCCCAAATCTAGGGACTAATAGAGCAGCCTATACACTGATCTCTCTATCCCACCGTCCTCAACATTAAAACATAAACTGACCGCATCATTTCCCCCTTGTTTGCAATGCTTCAATCACTGGCTCTAAGACCTGTGCCCGCCACCTTGGCATGAGGGTGAAGCCTGTCCCTCCTTGGCCCTTGCCGCTGCCCAGCCTCGTCTCCCAGGCCCCTTTCATTCTCCCACGTTCCGGCAGTAACAAGTGCTTGCTGTGCCTGGACCATGCCGTGCTTTTTCATGCCCCTGTGCCTTGTACAAGCTAGAGTCTTTCCTTCCTTCACCGCCCAGCAATTTCCTGCTCTACGTTCAAGGCCCAATTCAGATGGTGGCTCCTGCAAGCTTTTTGCAATGCACCCAAAGTAGCTGCTTGCTCTTGTGACTCCGTTGTGTCACCAATGCTACAATTACCTGGTAATTACCTGGAATCTCTAGACTGCACCTCGTGCTTCTTGTAGCCTCTGTCTCTGGCTCAGCACCAGCAGGCCAGGGGTGGAAGCCTGATGCTTGCTGAAGAAGAGGACTGCCAACCATTGGTCCAGCGAGGCAGCTCCAGGTCAGTCCCTCCGTTAGGCGCTGGGGGAGCAGAGGAGGCTGAGACCTACCCTTTGTCCTTGAAGAAGTGCCAGTCATTTGAGGAAATAGGGAGTCCATGCAGTTATAAATACAAAGGTGTTCAGGTGGCTTGAGTGGGAATGTGGGCCCAATCATGTTTCCAGGAGGTCAACTGGAGGTTGCCAGGTGGGCACGAAGAGAGATTCAGGGAGGAGAAACCGGGGGGGGGGTGTGCTGGTTTCAGGGGCCTCTAAATGGTTGTGATGCCAGAGTGTAAAACACGACGGGGAGACGAAGCTGGACAAGGCGATGAGTCTAGACTTTACCCCGCGGCACCTGTTTTTAAAGTTTGCAGTCTCAGGGCTGACTCTCATGTTCATCACTGAGTGAGTTGCTGTGGCTAAGGGCATGGAATATACCAGTTGGCCAGGCCTACGTCAGCTGACCTGCCCTTTAGATGGTGTCCAAAGGAAAGTCAGGGTTCTGATATCCAAAGGAGGGGGCGATGGATGTTGAATAGGTTAAATACATCAGAGCTAGCCCCCAATGCAGGCATTTTTAAAAATTTATTCATTTTAGAGAGGAGAGAGAGAGAGAAAGAAAGGGGGGAGGAGCAGGAAGCATCAACTCCCATATGTGCCTCGACCAGGCAAGTGCAGGGCTTTGAACCGGTGACCTCAGTGTTCCAGGTTGATGCTTTATCAAACAAAATAGATCTATCAAATAATCTATTTAACAAAATAGATTAACTAGTTTGAATCAGGATGATTTTGGTTGCAAAGAACAGAAAACTGGCTTAACAATAAAGGAAACTTGTTGGCTTATGCCACTGAACAGTCTAGTAGAGCCGGACAGTCAGGCATCATTTAATCAGGATTCCCGTCCTCTGCTGGTCTCCCAGCTCTGCACCCTCAGTATCATCCTCAGGCTGGCTTCTCTCACTGTGTCAAAATGGCTGCAGCAGTTCCAGACCTCTCATCTGCATGCTGTACCATGTGGAGCAAGAGAGAAACCAGAGGGTATCTGTACCCCAGAATTTCCAAGTATTGAGATTCACTATGGACTGAGTAAGGTCATCTGCCTACCTGTGAACCAACCATTAGGGGTGAGGGTTGTTTACTGGCTCTGCTTAGATCATGCGTCTCACCCTCTGAATGGAGTAGAAGCAGCTTCCTTGAAACCAGATGGACCCCCAGTGGGGACTCAGACTTTGAAATCATTAAGGAAAAAGCCATCTAGTCCTGGGAAGGTAACCAACAAGAATCTTACTCAATTGAATACACTGAAATGTGTGGCACAGGCAAGGGCTGCAGGAGTTAAGAGGAGAAGGCAATGAGCGAGGGCTGTAGCAGTCAGAGGAGGGAGGCTTCATGGAGGAGGTGACGGGACAACTGAATCCTGAGATGACATGAGGCACTGGGGAGTACGGAGGAGGGGTGGAGAGGACTAAAGGACATCCCATGATATACTGATCATTTCCCATGTACCAAACTTCATGTTAAGCCATGTGTTATCTCAATGAGTCCTTACAGCGACCTGTGAGGTTAATACTATCATCTCCACTTTACAGATGAGAAACTGCAACCCAGAAGTCACAGACTAAGTATTGAAGTTGGGACTTGGACCAAGCTTGTCTGGTTCTGGAGCCATGATGCCAGTGAGTGAAGAGGGGTCGCCTGGGAAGTTTGCGCACTGGTGGAGCGGCCTGACCTCAAAGGTCATCACAGAGGTAGGTAAGTGTGAAGCTAGGTTTCAGTCTCAGCATCCAGTTCATGCTCTCTCCTCTACCTGGATCTCCTGTCCCATCCACCTAATCCAAATCCCACCTCTTGTGGCCCTGTCCAAGGCCTGAGCCCCACAGAACACCGAGCAGCATTGAATTGCGTAGGGACTGTTTTCCCACTAGATTTCTGTGAGCTCCTTACAAAAACTGCACTTCATCTTTGTCTCTTTGGGGCTTGACACAGTGGGGTTCCCCTTACAGTTGCCATGTGACCTCTTCTAAGGGCTGGAGGTCAGCATAGACACAGAATGTTGGAGCCCTTAGAGATTTACCTGGTCTACCTCCCACTTTATAGGAGGAGCAAGTTAGGCCCGGAGAAGATGCCACTTGCTCAAGGAAGCAGCTGAGCAACTTAGAACATAGAAGGACCTAGAAGTCTGGACTCCCAACCTGAGCCCACCTTGCCCCCCTGGGAAACAAAGAAATGTGTGAGAACCCCATTCCCTGGCCAAGAGTTCCTAGAATAGAGGGCGAGGGAGGGGTATGGGAAACATTAGCCTGGAGCTTCCTTGAGCTGGTCTCTGAGTCGGTAGAAATAAACTTCTCTGACATCACTCACTCGTTTAGTCAGCTATCTATAACTCCTCCTGACCCCATGATTCAAGATGGGGAAAGAGATGAAGCAGACATGGTCCCTCTTTCTGAGCTCAGTCTAAAGAGGACAAATGAATAAATAATCACACGCCAGCGTAGCCATACTGAGAGTAATCCTGGAGTGTACCAACCCAGCCTGAAGGCATTAGCTTTTGTTTGTTAATTATGTGACACATTAAATAGAAAAATGAGAAGACCCAAGAAATACTTTAAAATGAACTCTCCCTTAGTTTCACCACTCAGCTATGATCCCAGTTAATATTTTCATCTATAATCCTCCAAATGCTTTTCTATGTATGTTAACTTAAACATTAAATACATGGGGTGGACCCTGGAGTAGAATAAAGGACATTAATGGGAGAACTGGTAGAAAACAGTCTAGTAATGTACCCATGTTAGTCTCTTAGTTTTGACAAATGTACCATAGCCATGTAAGGTATTAACATTAGGGGAGGCTAGGTGAGGGGTACACAGTAACTCTGTACTACCTTTATTACTTTTTTTGTAAACTGAAAATTATTCCAAAATAAAGTTTACTTTTAAAAATGGAACCGTTCTTTATTTTATAACCTGTTTATTCACTCAATAGTTAATCATGAAAGTCTTGTCTCGAAATGATTTATTTCATGATTGCATACTATTCTATCCCATGAATGAATCATCCCTCATTGTTGGAATTTTAGGTTGTTTCCAATTCCTACCCTGTAATCAAAAATGCTGCGCATACTTAGTCATTTCCTTAGGGTATAGTAACAAAGTGGAATTGCTGAGCCAGAGCTGCCGGCTAGGGAACACGTCCTGAGCACCACAGACCATCAGTGCTCTAACACCCTTGATATACACGAGCTCGTTTAATTGTTGAGGACCACCCCAAGGGGGAGGTACTGCTTTCATTCCTTTACTGTGGGGCAATTTTCAAAGATGAGCCTTGACATATTCTCATCCAAGACTGTCAGCCCAGCCCAGCACCTCGCTGGTGTCCCAGGCAACCAAAGCACACAGATCTACCCCATCATGCTCTTATGCACTCCCTCCCGTTGGGCTTCCAGAGCAGCTTCTGGAGGCAGCCACTGGGGGGAAGGGTCTGTGGCATAAGAGCAGGTATCGCCAGCCCATGATGTGCTTTCAGCAAGCAGCCCAGGGAAAAGTTCATGGCTACGGTTTGGTGCAGTATTCCTAGGGGGATGGAGGTGGTGAAGCATTGGGGGAACAGGAATGGGTGAAGCTACACATTCTCACCTGGAAGCCATAGTAAGGTCCTTTTTTCCTTTGCAAATGGCCATGGGAAGGAGGAATGTGGATTATTTATTGGGCACCTGTCTTTCAATTCATATTTACTCTGCCACCCATAGATGGGTGCTGTGAGCCTCACTTTACAGATGAGTTCACTGAGCCTGAGAGGTTAATAAGCATTGCCCCAAGGCACACAGTGAGCTACTATCAGTGCCAGGACCTAACCAGTCATCTGTCACCCCTAGAACTCATGCCTGCATGACTAGGCACAAGACTGAACACAGAGCTGACAAAAACCCTGAGGGATTCCTCTCTCTTGAGTCTCAGAGCAAAGGATCACCCAATTATGGTCAAAGCACTAACGTGATATGTTTGGGAGAGGAGGGAAGAAGGCCAGTACATGGGTAGGGCTTAAGGTAGGCCCTGAACTCTAGGCACATATCCTCATATCTTGCTCTTTTGGGTTCTCGACATTACTTTTGAGGTGAAAAACTTCTCTTCTGTTGTCCCCATGCTTGGTTTGAGAAATATTTCTACCTGACCAGGCAGTGGCGCAGTGTATAGAGCATCAGACTAGGATGTAGGGGACCCAGGTTCAAGACCCTGAGGTCGCTGGCTTGAGTGCAGGCTCACCAGCTTGAGCGTAGGGTCGCTGGCTTGAGTGTGGAATCAGGGACATGACCCCATGGTCGCTGGCTTGAGCAAGGGGTCACTTGCTCTGCTGTAGCCCCCCGGTCAAGGCACATATGAGGAAGCAATCAATGAACAACTAAGGTGCCACAACGAAGAATTGATGCTTCTCATTTCTCTCCCTTCCTGTCTGCCTGCCCCTATCTGTCCCTCTCTCTGTCACACACACACACACACACACACACACACACACACACACAAATACTATTTCTAACCAGATATGGATTTCCCAAGAACTCTAGGTACTCACTAAATTACAGCAGCCACGGGTGCCAGTGGCATCTGTACCTTCCCTGGGGGCCGTGCCCTCTGCCTGGAATGCCCCTCCTCCGCATGGTGTCACCCTGACCCCACGTCCTCATGGAGCTGCCCTCTGCTTTGCAGTCTGGCCTCCTGTAACACAAAATTAGCTCTTTCTTCACATTGTTTTCCAAAACAGACGCAAGGCAGTTTATAACATACGTCAAAGCACAAAAAATAACACAAAACAAATGAGATTGGGTGAGGTGTGGGAAGAATTTTATTAAAAGAAACCCTGGCAGAGGAAAGTGTAGCAACTGAACACAAAGGGGGTTTCCTCACAGCCAGGGCAAAACGGAAAACACGGTAGAAAATGAAGCATTTTGTATCTAGTAGAAGAATGTTGACCAGCTAAGTAGGAAGCAAAATGATCTAGTGTGAAGCTTGGAGAGATTGGTCCCAAGTCTTTAAGGGACAGCATACAATGTAATGATTTACTCTGTATCAATTTTACCCAAAAGAGATCTTTGCGACCTGAGGGTGACTTAGACAGGACCTGGCCCTCACCCTCTGATACCTGAACCTTCTCCTCCCATCCGCTCTCCACTGGGGGCACCTGAAAGGGGACTTGTGAGAGAAGCTCATCACTCATCGCCTGGGAGACTCCAGAGCTGCCACATTTCCACTGAGGACAGTGTCCCCTCTGGGGCTACAAATAATGCAATGCCACTAGGCATATTGTGGAGTGGAGCCAGCAGACACGCCCTCCTGTTGCACCTTTTTAGAACCAGGCACGGGATGAGTGTGTGGGGGGTGGAATTGACTCCTCTTGCCTACAGTAATTCGCCCCTCTGGCCCTTCTGGGATAGGGCAGATTCCAAGAGCTTTGAAACCCGATACATTGGAGCTGTAGCACCCAGAGCAAGAAAGCAAGAAAGCAAGCCAAAATGGAAAAAAGGCCTTACCTGAGGTAGCAGGCTCATTCAGGTCCTGCATTGTGACAGAGCAAACCTATTTGAATTTCTTCTTTCATTCAGATCCATGTCTTATAGATGTCTCTGTTTCACAAGTGCCTTGCAATCTTTCTCTTCTCAGTAGAGGGTCAAAGCAATTGGCACAGTGGTCTAACAGGCTGAAGTGTGGAGCCACAGCTGGGCTCACTCTGGTTCTGCCATTCCTAGATGTACGAATCTCAAAATGCACACACATAACATGGAGATAATAATAGTCCTTACTACCACAGGGTTATTGAGAATAAATAAGAACACGTATGCAGAACCTACTATATAGTAAGGCTTAAATACGTTAAACTATTATTAATTGTGACAATACAAAAATACAGACTTATGCACACAATTTCAGAGGCCCATAAACTTCTAGGGTAGTGGTCGGCAAACTCATTAGTCAACAGAGCCAAATATCAACAGTACAACGATTGAAATTTCTTTTGAGAGCCACATTTTTTAAACTTAAACTATATAGGTAAGTACATTCCTTATTGAGGTAGCGCCCGCACGTGGTATTTTGTGGAAGAGCCACACTCAAGGGGCCAAAGAGCCACATGTGGCTCGCAAGCTGCAGTTTGCTGACCAGGGTTCTAGAGGATCTTCAGTTTAAGAATCCTTGGTCTGGTTCCCAAGTTAGTGAGACATAGGTGTTGCCAGTGCCTACATTTTCTCTGTGAACTCCATCAACATATACTGAGCACCAGTTGTGTACCAGGAATTTCGACCCACCCAAGTAGATTGGTCATCAGTGTTGTCAGCACACTTGAGGGGCAGGAACCATTTCCATCCTACTGATGAGGTAGATGATTTGCCTCATCTTACCTCATGGAGGAGTTGCTGTTGAAATGGGTCTTCTGACTCATTTAGCTGTTTTCCTGAGAAAAGACTAGTGAGGCTTCTTGAGGACCAACGCTGCTCGTCACCCGGCTCTGAGCTGTCTGCAACACTTTGTGCACATGAGAGATCTTAAGACACACTCATGCATCCTCAGGTTGGCAGTGACTTCTTCAAAATTAGTTCTGGCAGAGCGAGAATGTCCATGAAAAAGAACTCTCACCCAGAGGGGCCCTTTCTGCTGTTGAGCTGTGCAAGTCACTAAATCACTTCAGCACCAAAATCAAGGGGACAGTTTGAGTCCTGACTCTGCCCCTTTTGTGTGACCTCAGGAATTTTACTTCACCACTGAGTCTTGGTTCCCTCGCCTGTAAAAGAGGAGAATGATAGATCTGGTTGCCCAGGGTGCTCCAGGAAGGTCAGGTGAGGCCGGGGTGCGAAGCCATCACAGTCCCTGGCCTGTCGGTTCTGCAGGATCAGCAGTGGTTCTCAGCGCATCCAATATCGGTTTCCAGATGAAGAAACCAGCCCAAAGAAGTGAATGGAAAACAGCTCACTGGGTTTTCTTTCAGTTCATCCTTTCACCATACTATGCAGAGTCCAAGGCTGGCTTGACAAATATTTCTCCCCATTTGTTAGCAATGATCAAGGTTTTATGGGGCATTTAAATAGCTCAGGGAAGGAAGGGGCCAGAGCATAAGTCATGTTGTCACCTGAAAATGACTCTCGAGAGGTGGGGGAAGTGGTGGAGCCAAAGAGGGAAGAGTTGGCTCAGGGAGCAGGATATAATACGCCAGTGACAACTGCTTCTCTCCAGAATAAGAGCCTGAACAAAGACTGGCGGCAGTGCCAGCTGGCTCCCCCTGGTTTCAGGGAGCACAGTCATTTCCCAGAAACCTCACCGTCACAGGCAGCCCTTCCAAAGCGCACGAGAGGTTCAGTCTGGACCAACAATTTAAGCTCATTTCTGCCAGGGAAGAAATGGATTTACAAAGGAGCAACCAAGGGTGTTTAAGAGGCATCTAAAAAGGCAGCCAGAAATCTGGCTTAGGGGTTAGAAGCACTGGCTTTCTAGACTGTGGACAACTGTACGCTCACCAATTATCCAGCCCGGCAGGAAGCAGATATATTTGTGTATATTTAGATCCAACTAACACTTAAGGTGTCTGTGTGCCAGGCAAAAGATTTTCCTTACAAACTTCATTTAATGCCAATGAGTCTAAAAAAGCAGCACCAGCCTCTTTTTAACAAGAAAACAGGAGCAGAGTCAACAATTGGCTGGGATTTGTTGTATATCCCCTGAACTCCAACACAGGGCTGTCCTCACTAACCAAAGTGCCTTGTCCTCAGGCTCAAGAAAAGCCTATGTATGAGCAGAAGGTCAAGGGGGTGCAGGCTCACCCTATGAGCACAGACTTAGACCTTCCTACCTCACAGCGACCACAAGAAAGGTCTTCCAAGCCAGATCCAGAACTCAATGTCATTTTACTAGCCCACATCCCCTTAAAAAAATGCCACAACAGGGGATACAAACTTTTATGTACTTTATTGAGTTAGGGGCCACACAAGGCAGCATTTGGTCAGTTAAGAAAGGCACCTCATTGAGAAAATACATCACAGTGCTGTCAAGTGATCCCAGTCACAAGTTTTGAGGACAGGAAGGACAATCTTTGGGTGATGCTGTTTAGGACACTTGCTCATTTATTCAAAGGGTCCCTTCACATATCATGGATGAAAGATGGCAAGAGCGCAGGACTGTGGCACATACTGGGTGGTCGCTGAGCGCTTACCCATGAGAGCAGGTAGACTGGTAAATCAGTGGTAAGTTGGGAAGGGGGTGAGACCAGCCTGCCCCACCCTCCTTATGACTCCTGTAAACTTGACTTGCTGAGCCCCTGCCCCCATGAATAAACCCTGTACCTTTCAAATGTGGAGATGATTTTTTGATCGCATGGTGTGGGGAACCAGGGTCAGTAGTCAAACTCTCCTTGTCCCAAACTATAGGACAGAGAGGACAACAGTTTGATTCCCTGCATTCCTGGGCTGGCACCCCATGAGGTTCTGACATAAAAAGCTGAGGACTCAGGGCACTGGCTTTAAAAAATATTGTCACCAGTCCAGAGTAAATGAAAACTTGATTTCTTAGAAATAGTACTGCACCTCCCTAGTTCTATTTATAACTTTCAATCAGTCTTTTAAAAAATTAATTATTCAAACCTTTTAAGACTCCTACTATATGTAAAAGAAATCTCTTCACTACAACACTGCTGTTCTTCCAGTATTTCTCTTGAGCCCCTCCCCACTCTTGACTCTCCATCCTTACCCTGACCACCCCCCTCTGCCCAGCACTTAAGAGCAGGGATCACGCCGCAGGGTGATGAGCAGTGGTGCAGTCTCGCCTGGCCTTCTGTACTAGGCTGAAATAGAGAGGAAACAAGAGAACAAAATTGGTTTTTAAAAACCAGGTAAACATCAGAGAAGGCTGGCATGCACGCCCCAGCAATCAAATGCATTAAACACTGGCCATTTTTCTGCCAGGTGAAAGCTCTCATTCTTGCTCTGGAATTAAATGAAGCGAAAATCGATCCCTAACCACCCCCCCAAAAGGCATGTGCACCCCCCCCCCCAATCTAGTTTTCACCGCAGCCCAAATATCACACACATGCGTGTGTGCATATACGCACATGTGAATGTATATGGATGGATGGCAAATATTTAAGCAAAGATCATGCACATTCAATTAGCAAACACTCAAGGACCTCAACTTCAAGGCCAAGTGCCTGCAACTGTCCCCAGTGAAAGGGGAGCAGACTCCCAGATTCACGAGGCCACCCTCATCCAAGAAGGACCCTGGGTCCCTGCAGACAGAGCTGACAGTTTTGGTTTCACTCCTTTCCTTTGCCCATTCCCAGAAGTCATGTGCTTCCCAGAAACACCCCACGTCAGACTGGGTGGAGTTAGTCCGCAGCCAGGGAAACAAAGCAGAGCAGAGCCAGCAGACACTCACTTAAACCAGACAAAGAGGGAAGCAAGATGGCCACGTACCCACGCCCAGTTTCCAGGAAGAGAGGACAAACCCTCTGGTAGTCCCACAGACAGCAGGAGAGCTCAGGTCAGATGGGGACTGGGCACTTTAGAGTCACTGCACCGAGTCAGCAGATTATGCCAGGGCAGGAGGCACTAGTTACTGGACCTGCCACTGATTTTCTAACGGTTTCTCCAGAGGCTGCTGCTTTTGTGCTCCCTCACAGCAGTCTGAATTCATCCATTTGCCACAAATCAAACCAGAGACCTAAAGGCACAGCACAGAACCCAGGAAGTGCTTTATAGTTGGGGAGCTGAGGTTAAGCATAAAAGTTGCTATCTATCATAGGTGATTTTATTTTTGGATGATCTTTTCTTGGGGAGTCTGTAGCCACCATCATCATCAAGTAAGGGGTGAAGGACTGGGTCTGGAAGGGAGAGGGTGTGGGTTTAAAAAGTATGCATCTGATTTGGGTTTCACATCCTGAAGAGTGACTGGGTTTGAATAAATTCTAATCAAAATGGATCCAAGAATTTACTGCCTCCAAGTTATAGTTCTGTTTATCCTTGGAAACAGAGGCAAACATTAAAAATAAAGAAAAAATCTACTTTGGGAAAGTGAATTGGCTGCTCTCAGATGCCTGGCCTGGATATTCAGAAGATAGCCCGAATATAAAAGGGCCTTTTTTCTGGTTTAATTCTTTGGCCACAATTCAGTTTTCAAATATAGGTCCCAAATGATCATAAAAATATTACAACTTGACCTGGCTCTTTCTACAGTGGTACCCTCTTCCAGTAATTTCTGGAATCTGTAATGTAAGTACCTTTTGACTTCCATTTAGGGGGAAAAAAGAAATCAGTGATTCCTATCCACACACTGACTCATGTGGCTATTCATTGTGGGGTAGGAAACAAGTAGAATTCCCTGCCAAGAAACTGCCATCAGGAACTTTGGCCCTGCCTGACTATAGTACTTGACCTTGGACTTCTAATCAGCTATTGGAGATGGAATAAATACCAGAGAACTGGGGTACCAGGCAGATACCTGAGTTAGTTAATTTTGGTCAAAAAATAAAATCAAGACTAACCAGATGGTGATGCAGTGGATAGAGCATTGACCTGGGATGCTGAGGATCCCGGTTTGAAACCCCGAGGTCGCTGGCCTGAGTGCAGGCTCATCGGCTTGAGTGCAGGGTCGCTGGCTTGAGTGTGGGATCATAAACATGACCCCATGGTCGCTGGCTTGAACCCCAAGGTTTCTGGCTTGAGCAAGGGGTCACTAGCTCTGCTGGAACACCCCTCCACTGCCCCCGATCAAGGCACGTATGAGAAAGCAATCAATAAACAACTAAAGTGCCGCAATGAAAAACTGATGTTTCTCATCTCTCTCCCTTCCTGTCTGTCTCTTGCTAAATATAAATAAATAAATAATCAAGAGCATGCCTAAAGAAGTAAACAGCTGGTAAAGCAACCTCAGCTATAACTTAGCAAGTAGGAGAGTGTACACATAACTATACCAACACATAAGACACACACAGACACGCACACACACAGATGAGATGAGAGTTGCACACACACCAAAGATACATCAAGCAAGTGCTTTTTTAATTAATACATCAAATGATATTCTTGCTGGCCTGAGGAGGTTTCCTTCTGCCTGGTCTGGCCTTCCCACCCACTCCCTCAACAGGGACAGGAAGAAAGAAATTTCTTTTTGGACCCAATGCTAGATAAACATAACCAAGTCTTTACATGTGGCTTTGGAGAAGGCTGCTAGGATGCTCGCGAACACGACATCAGGGGTCTGGGATGCGTCGATGGTAGAGTGGATGCCCCGTTTCCTGTAGTACTCCACCAGCGGGGTAGTCTGGGTGTGGTAGGCCTCCAGGCGGATTTTCAGGGCCTTCTCATTATCATCTGATCTGCGGACCAAGGGCTCCCCAGTGATCTGAGAACAGGAAGAAGACAAGGCAAGGCCATGACTGTTAGCAAAGTTTTCCTAATCATGATGCCAGCTGTAGATACGAGATGCTGTCTGACCCTAAAGTCCACTAGAGGGAAAGACAGACAATCTAGACCCTCACCAATAAAGAACTATAAAGAACTTCACTACTCCCAGCAAACTGGTCCCAGGAGCAGAACAACTGGTCCAGAGAAATCAGGGAGCCTGAAACAGCAACCATGAGGGAAGGGGCTTGGGAGAGGAAGATAGCAATGACTTTCTCTCAGCTTCTGCGACAAACATTTCTAGGTTCAGAAGCAAGGAAGATAGAGGTCTCTCACACCAGGACAATATATCAAAATCAGAAATGCATGAGCAATTATGGCCTGACCAGGCGGTGGCACAGTGAATAGAGCATCGGACTGGGATGCGGAGGACCCGGGCTCATCTGGTTTGAGCAGAGCTCACCAGCTTGGGCCCAAGGTCGCTGGCTTGAGCAAGGGGTTACTCGGTCTGCTGAAGGCCCACAGTCAAGGCACATATGAAAAAGCAATTAGTGAACAACTAAGGTGTCGCAACGAAAAACCGATGATTGATGCTTCTCGTCTCTCTCCGTTCCTGTCTGTCCCTGTCTATCCCTCTTTCTGACTCTCGCTCTGTCTCTGTAAAAAAAGAAAGAAAGAAAGAAAGAAAGAAAGAAAGAAAGAAAGAAAGAAAGGAAGAAAGAAAGAAAGAAAGAAAGAAAGAAAATGCATTAGCAATTATAATCTTAGTTGTCTAAGTATTTTGTGTTTTTACGAGGGTGCCAGAGGCCATCAACACCCTGAAAGTAGCAAGGGAGGTGCGAGAGAACTTTGAATGGTAGAACTACAAACCTTCTGATATGTGACTGAATTAACATGATGGCTTTGGAACCTCATGAACTTGTCTCACCGACAAAGGCAAATCCAGGAAATTCTTACTATTGCTTGTGTGCTCTAAAACACGTGAAAGGGACTATGGCAAATGTTACAGTGAACATGTATGAGGCCCTCCCTTTTACACCTGCAAGCAATTGAAGGCTGTCATAAGAATTTGGCAATGTTAATCTAGCCAAAATATTCTGAGTCTGAAGGGCACAGCAGAGTCATGGGTGGTGGGGCAGTCTTCTGAGGGAAGCCAACAAACTTCTCTTCAGTACTATCTTCTCCCCCCGGTTCTATTTCTGGCCTTCCCAGCAGCCTTCTCCTGATTAACTGACCATTTAGGTTACTATGGTATCAGAAAGGTATGGCTCTGAACAAAAGACAGGTACAAACTGGGCACTGGGTACTAGCTGGCACAGGTAGCCACTGCATGGTCAAGCAGTAAACCGCCTAGAGACACTGGATAGATAAGCCACAGCCCATATGATTTATGTGATAGTAATATTGTTCATGGTTAAGTTAGTAATACTGGTAGAAATAAAGGGAAGATGGAAAAAAACGAAGAAAAAAATAAAGAAAGCAGAGGAAGAAAGGGGAAGGAAAGAAAAGGAAATTTCCTGTCCTAAGTTTACATACGTCATCTTTCATGGGCTCCTTTGGGGGGTTGAACTCCTCGTGGTAGGAACGGCCACTCATGGGGTGAATCAGCCTGAAAAACAGCAAATGAACACAAGTCAGGTGGCCTGAAAGTACCCCGAACCGCAGAACTCTCCAAGATGACAAGCAGAAACACAGAAGCTGGACGCAAGGATCTTAGCCCAGCAGAGAACGTAGCTATTGGCACCTCCTGCTTAAGCTAACTGGGCTTATGCCTGAGTATGTTTTCTATTTTGACCCAACATTAAAATGAGTGTCTGGCTGAAGAGGTGGGTACAACTACCTAATTCAGGACTTGAAAGAGGGAGTCTGGTGCTGGTCTCACACAGCCATTCATTCTACCCACCCATTTATTCAACAAACATCTATTAAGTACCTAGTCTGATGCAGGCCTTAAGCTGAATCTAGGGGCTACAGAGCAACAAGTTAAATTCCCTGCTCACAAGCTTAATTCAGTGGGGGAGAAAATTTGTAAACAAATAACTACAATAAACCTGATAATCCTTTAACAGAGGTTTGTACAAAATGCTATGGGGGACAGAGGACAGAGAAACCAACCTTATTTTCTAGCCTAGTTTGTTTATAGACCCCGAAAGGTGCTAATTGAAAAAATATGTCCTAAGGATGCAAACACCACCAAACAATGCAGCATTTGTTTGTGATGACAGAGATAAAAGAGAGCCCAGCCATTAAAGGGCAGTGTTCAAGGCATTGGGGAAAATGACTTAAGTAGATAAGTCACAGAACAGAGCTGAAGAAGCAGCATTTATTTGCCACTGAATCTGTAGTTGGTAGCCGCATCCTGCTGTGCCCCCTTGGGCAACAAGCCTGTGTTGGGGGGGGCACGCCACAGGAGCCCAGAAACCCAAGAAGGGAAGGAGGCAGGCCAAACTCGGCTTAGCATCCAGGGCCTACTCGCTCAAAATTGTGCGGTTTCACAATTCCAGGCCAACCAAGGTCTGCCTGCTTAATTGACGGCAGCTCTCCTCAAGGTCGTAAGACTGGAACATCTCAACATTTTTCACCTCTTGGCATGCACAGAAATATAGTCCTCATGCTACTTGCTCCTCCAGGGAGGTAGGGCCACCCCAGGCTGGCCCAGATGCTCTGATGGCTGAAGGGATCAGTTATCTCGGCTCATCAGTCAGAAAAGTCTGTGTTGAACTCAAAGCTGCAACTGTGTAAAATGTGATGCTGTGTTTTAATGACAGCACATTTTCTGGGGTCAAGTAGTCCATTTATAGCATAAGGCGGCTCATTTACAGCACCGAGGGGGTGAGATGATGGCAGAGCACACTGGCTGTACTGAACGGGCCCGTGACTGCAAGGATGGAACGCAAGGGTGGGCCCGTCTTTATTTCAGCTGCTGGAGGGGTTCATCTGGCACACCACAGGGGGACCCAGGGAGAGAGGGAATGCAGGCCATCTGGCTTGGCGGCTACAGTTTTCTCTTTGGGAACGATGGGGGCATGAGATTTGGGCCCCATTTCTTCACTTTCTGGGGGGCCCAGGGCACCCCGCGGCCAGAGGACAGTAAACATGACTCTCCCCTGCACCTCTCCACATTGCTTGCTCACTGCTGGGTTCCCTCAGCCCCCCAGTCACAGACAACAGTGCTCCTCCCCTACTCACAAACATCATTTTAAAAGAAATGCAAGGCTTATTCCTTAAATGGAAAAGGAAAGAAAGAAAGCTCAATCTCCAAGTTCTTTTTTTTTTTTTAATTAATTAATTAATTAATTTATTTATTTTTTACAGAGACAGAGAGTGAGTCAGAGAGAGGGATAGACAGGGACAGACAGGAATGGAGAGAGATGAGAAGCATCAATCATTAGTTTTTCATTGCACGTTGCAACACCTTAGTTGTTCATTGATTGCTTTCTCATATGTGCCTTGACCGCGGGCCTTCAGCAGACCAAGTAACTCCTTGCTGGAGCCAGCGACCCTGGGTTCAAGCTGGTGGGCTTTTCCTCAAACCAGATGAGTTCGCACTCAAGCTGGCGACCTCGGGGTCTCGAACCCGGGTCCTTTGCATCGCAGTCCGACGCTCTATCCACTGCGCCACCGCCTGGTCAGGCTCAATCTCCAAGTTCTTAAAATGGAATTGGTCTTTAGTACTAACCAAAACTGCTCTATGAGTCACTGAGCCTGGCCTGGAGGTGGAGGTGAAGACGTGAAGAGAGACAGGCAGGAAATCTATAGCCATCACTACCCTGAGTGCGACACTTCTGACACCTGTATTCCCACCCACAAAATGGGGATGGTCTGAGACATTAGACTAATGATACCGGGGAACCATCTTATAGCATAATTATGATTATGCTAGAGATGCCAACACTAAACTGGTTAAGACCCCAAACCATCAACCATACTACTCAAGAAATAAAATAATGACTCATAAAATTATTAGGCATGAGTTCTGAGCTAATTCAGAAGCTATCTACAGTGGGGTCCTCATGATGTCAGTTCCTGACTTTTACTTCCAGCACAGCGGACTAGGAGGCAGCAAGCAGGCTTTGGTGTCAGCTCTGTCACTGATCTGGCTGTCCCCTTTCCTCCACTGAGAGGGAGAGGGTCACACAAAGTCACTCACTTCCAAATCAAGAGACTGAGTTTTCTGCAACCCTGTACTCTATTCTTCAGTGTCTCTCCGAAGCCTCCATCAGTTCACATGTGGGTCAGTCAAGCTGCGGGGGGGGGAGGGGGGGGGAGTGGGGTCTTTGCCTGTTTCTCCTTTCCCCCAATTTAGCCGGTATGTCAGGACCAAGCTCGTGTTCTTAGAATGTTATTTTTGCAACAACGCCTAGTGGTTTAAGAACAAGCCAAGGCTCCTGACTCTGTCACATCTATCCTCCTCCCCAGTCTGCTCCCATCCCATCCTGCCTTCCCAGCAGCACTCACCTACCGCCCAGCCCCCCACCATTCCTCCAACTCTGGACACCCTGTCACTTGCCCCAGCTACAGCCCCTCCCCAGCCGATACTCATTCTGGCTTCTACTCCTTTCTGGGAAAGCCACCAAAATCCTCTCTCTCCAGGAAGGTCAGGTTTGACATTACACCTCTCCCCAGGCGGCCTTCCCTCCCTCCCTGCCAGGCTGTCTTCTTGGACTTCCTACTACACTCAACAGGCCAGGTTTCACGTATGGTTGTAAACTCTCTGAAGTCAGAGATGGGTGTAATGTTGTTTTTCTACATCCTCTCCTACTCCCTGCCCCAGAGACTAGTACTGTGCTGAGCACAAAGCAGCCACTCAGGAAGCTGGGCCAGTCAAATCAAAGGCCCCCAGTGTCACCCCAGTGTCTATGGTACTATTAACATCTGCTTTGAGCATCAGGCACCCAAGCCCTGATGATGTTCCATCCTGTTGACCCTACAGCTTCTTGGCCTACATCAACTTTGTCTTCTCTGTGCCAGTGGGGTTGCAAAGGAAGAACAGTTCCTGTACTGAAGAAACCCATGGAATAGCTAGAAACATGAAAATCTGGACATCTGAAAAGAAAACGAATGTAAGATGATCCCAGTGTATCTAATACAGCCTTACAGGAAAACACTTCTAACACTCACTCTGCTGTCTGTTTACCTGCCTGCCTCGCTCCTTGAAAATATGGATTGCAGACGCATGGAAAAACTGTTTGACCTCATTAGGAAATCAAAGTAACAAGAAAAGAGTCTTCCCCTAATTAAATCTCAAAATTTACATGTACTATCATGGTCAGAGCATCAATTTAACAGTGAACAACTGGGGAGAAACATAAATGTACAACAATAAGGGAATAATTAATTAAATGATGGTTCATCTGTGAACTATCACACAGCAATTAAAAATAATGGTCATGGATGTCTGGTTCCATGACGTAAGCTGACCACTTTCCTGAGATTCCACTAAAATGACTAAGGAATAAAAAAGCTAAAGCCCACAATAAAAAGGGACCAGGAAGGTCTATTAGTGGCTGAGACTTTTCAACGTATTTCTGGAAGGCACAAAGCAGATGGTGAAATGATTAGTGAAATAGGGCAGAGGAAATTGTTGCCTAAAGCAGTGGTTTTCAACCTTTTTACATTTGAGGACCAGTGAAAATAGGAGAATGATTTCCAGGACCGGTGAGGCAGAAATCACCCTGATTGAATTCGACTAAGATCACTGGCTCTATAACCTTCATACAACATAAGGGTGGTTAACGCTTTTGCAGACCGGCATGAAATATCTGGCGGACCAGCAGTTGAAAAAACACTGGCTGAGAGCAGTAGCGATCTTTCAGGGCAAACTTGTTCAGATGCAGAAACATTTCTATGTTTGATGTTGACTGCTACAGGGAAACAAGCACTTACACCTGCTATAAGCAAGGCTCTGAATTACGCATGTTATGTTATCTAACACACACAACAGTTTCTCAAACAGGCACTATTAACTCTACTCTAAACATGAGGAAACAGCCTGACAGAGGTTAAGTCACTTGCCTAGAGTCAGAGTGAAAGGGTGACAGGACTGAGATGCTGTCTGACTTCAAATCCCTTGCTCTTCTTTTCATGTCCCCATCCCAAGTCACCACTTGGGCAGACGTCACCAAATAAAACCAGACCACGTTGAAATGGCAGTAAACTTCATAACTGAGATTAAGCAAGAACAGTTCCCATGGTCCGAGTAATCTCTGAAGAAGCATGAGAAGAAGGGATCTTCTGGGGACAAATACCTTCCTGTGATTCTCCGGATCAGCAGAGAGTCTGGGATGCGGAATTCAATCACAGAGTCAAGCTTCTCTTTCCTCTTCTCCATAAGGTCATCAAGCTGTAAGAGAGTGTGTGTCCCACCTAAGCTGCCAGAGTTTGATCATACCCGTTCCCCTTGAAGGAGTTAAGAGATTAAGGGCCACAGTTCATTATCATGCAATGGTGATACAAAACCAACCCGCTCACCATTTCCGCCTGCCTCACAGTCCGAGGGAAGCCATCTAGAAGAAAGCCATTTTTGCATGGAGGGGTGTCCAAATTCTTCTCAATGAGCTCTACTACCATTTCATCGCTCACCTGGAAGTCAAGAACAAAACAGCCTTGGGTTTAACCAGTGGTCGGCAAACTGCTGCTTGCGAGCCACATGCAGCTCTTTGGCCAGCTTAGGAGTACCCTAATTAAGTTAATAACAATGTACCTACCTACATAGTTTAAGTTTAAAAAATTTGGCTCTTGGCCCTGGCCGGTTGGCTCAGTGGTAGAGTGTCGGCCTGGTGTGCGGAAGTCCCAGGTTCGATTCCCGGCCAGGGCACACAGGAGAGGCGCCCATCTGCCTCTCCACCCCTCCCCCTCTCCTTCCTCTCTGTCTCTCTTCCCCTCCCGCAGCCAAGGCTCCATTGGAGCAAAAGATGGCCCGGGCGTTGGGGATGGCTCCTTGGCCTCTGCCCCAGGTGCTAGAGTGGCTTGGTCTCTACAGAGCAACGCCCTGGATGGGCAGAGCATCGCCCCCTGGTGGGTGTGCCGGGTGGATCCCGGTCGGGCGCATGCAGGAGTCTGTCTGACTGCCTCCCCGTTTCCAGCTTCAGAAAAATACAACAACAACAACAAAAATTGGCTCTTAAAAGAAATTTCAATCGTTGTACTGTTGATATTTGGCTCTGTTTGCTGACCACTGGATCCATTAATCTGGTGACATTAACTCAACGCAAGGGTCACAAGTTTGTGTCTGTATAACCTGATGGCTGCAGGAGATAATGGGGGTTGGCCAGAATGCAGTAAGGCTCCAACTTCCCCGTTGCACAATTTTGATTAGGGTCACAGTAAAGTGAGCCAGGCCACCCTGGACCTGAGGCAAGAGAGAAGTTTACTGAATTGGCAAGACTGGGTTAGAACCTAGGAATGAAGGAGTCAACCCAACACACCTTTGAGCCACTCTGAAAACCCCAACGAGGACTTCATGAAGCTTTTAAAAACTGGTTTTCCTCCTGGGCCTTCAGAGAAAGAAAAGTTCTCTGCTAGTATTTCAGTGAAGGTGCCCCTTTTGGTAGCTGATGCTGTGGACTTGGGGACAAAGTATAAGCCCTGCAACTAAGTGAAGGCTGGAGATAAGTAATCTCATTGCCACATCCCCACTGTTTCTCAGCACAGGACCTTCTGCCAAGACCCAAAGTCCAGAATATCTAGTTTTCTGGCTTGACTCAAGGCCTTGCTGACATGAAGGAAAAGTGGAAGCAAGCAGGAGGTGGGCGGGCACGGGTGCCTCCACATAGGTAGCGAAACTCAAAGCCTGACAAGAAGTATTAATTCGGGAATAGAGGCAAAGCCCAGCACCTTCCCTAACCAACATGCTAAGGAAGATATAAAAAGACCAGAGGGCCCTGACCAGGCGGTGGCGCAGTGGATAGAGCATCGGACTAGGATGCGGAGGACCCAGGTTCGAGACCCCAAGGTCGCCAGCTTGAGCGCGGGCTCATCTGGCTTGCGCAAAAGCTCACCAGCTTGGACCCAAGGCCACTGGCTTGAGCAAGTGGTCACTTGGTCTGCTGTAGCCCCACAGTCAAGGCACACATGAGAAAGCAATCAATGATCAACTAAGGAGTCGCAATGAAAAACTGATGATTGATGCTTCTCATCTCTCTCCATTCCTGTCTGTCTGTCCCTCTCTATCCCTCTTTCTGACTCTCTCTCTGAAAAAAAAAAAGACCAGAGGGCCAAGCAAAAAATGACTTCTAAAAGTGATTCACTGAGATCAAGTCCCAGAATAACTCAGTTACAATTAAGCTCTGGCACTAATCAAAGATTTAGTAACTAATTGATTGCATTTGTCCTATCAGATTAACCGGACTATAAACAAGGGAAAATACTACTACATCCCTCAAAAGGAAGGATTATGTCTGTCAGAAGCAATTCTTCTGTTAGAGACAGAACAGAGTCATGAGACTCAAAACACTCTGTAGCTCCTGAGCCCTCTCTTTGACATATCCTTGAGTTCTGGCCTAGGATGGCAGTTTAATTTTTGGCCCTAAAAATTGGGTACATTATGAAATGCATCAGCACAAAGAAACCTCAAGAATACTGTGAATAAAATATATGCCATAAATTCAGAATGAACCAAGTAACCTACTACTCTAAAAGTTCACCTAATGTGTCAGTTTGTTAAAAATACTCTGTAGCACAGGGCTCTCCAGCAGAACTTTCTACAATCATGGAAATGTTCTATATCTGTGCTGGCTAGCAAACATATCAAATGTGGGAAATGAGACTGAGGAACTGAATTTTACATTAAGTGAATTTAAATTAATTTCAATAGCGCTATGTGGATGGTGGCTACCATATTAGGCAGTACAGATATAGACGTCGAGGAATATCAACATTCACTGGTCACCACACCTACCAGTTTCCCGGCATCCATAGTGGCCTTGAGCTTTTTCCCCAGCTCTGAGCCAGAAGCCACCATGGCCCTCAGCATGTCCCCAGTAGCTAGATGGCAGACACAGAAGTTTCTGGCCAATTTGGGTGCCTGTAGAGGGCAAACAAAAACCAAGACAGTCACCACTGCAGGCCCTACAGTCAGACCTCCTGGGGGTGAATTTTGGCAAATGCCTATTTCTTTACCTCTAACAGGGATAAAAGTACCTTATATGATTGTATTCTAACATGTAATGATTTTAAGGCTATAGTAAAAATGACATGAGGTAATACATGTAAAGCACACAAAACAGTGCACCTAGCACACAGGAAGCTGTCATAAATATTAGCTATTATTGCTACTTCTAGTGGACACATTAGTGACACATATGCCTCAGTTTTGTCATTATAAATGGGAAGAATAAAAATAGCAGTATTAATACTTCATATGGTTGCTGTGAAGTTTAAGTGAGTTCATGTATATAAAGCCCAGTGTGCCCTGGCCAGTTGGTAGAGCGTCAACCCGGTGTGTGGATGTTTTAGGTTCAATTCCTGGTCAGGGAACACAGGAGAAGTGATCATCTGCTTCTCCACCGCTCCCCCTCCCCCACCCTCTCTCTTCCCCTCTCGTGGCCATGGCTCGACTGGTTCTAGTGATGGTCCCAGGCACTGAGGATGGCTTCCTGGAGCCTCTGCCTTAGGTGCTAAAAATAGCTCAGTTGCTGAGCAATGGCCCTAGATGTGCAGATCATGTCCATAGGGGGCTTGCCTGGTGGATGCTGGCTGGGGCGCATGTGGGAGTTTGTTTGTCTTCCCTCCTTTCACTTAAAAAAAAAAAGCAAACATTTGTCAAAGAGTAGAATGTGTGATTGTTAAGTGCTGTGACCACTGGCCTGAGGGGCAGCTGGGGCAAGGTGAAGAACACTGTCTCCCCAGGCAGACAGTTCTTCCCCTTCCCTGTCATTAGGTAGCTGCATTATCTTGGCCAAATCACTTGTCAGAAGCTCGGTTTCCTCATCTAATTAAAATAAAGGCAAAAGGCTCCATCCAGGAAGGTAGCTGTGAGGATCAGATGAGATACATACGAAGAGCTCTTGGCAAACAGTAAGAAAACAGTAAACTTAACATTAGTTTTAGGAAGCAGTATTGCCTTTTAGTTAGGAGCACGGGCTTGAGAGTCAAACTATCCAGGTTTCAGGCTTCAGGTCTACCAATGACTAAATAGATATGAGACAGAATGAAGACAGAACAAAAAGAGACCCTGGACAGTTCAATTGGTTTTGTAGCGGCAACCTCCCACCTCTAAAACAAACAAAATAGCTGCAGAACTCATAAGGAACAGAATCAGTTCAAGGAGTTTAATTCTTAGCTTTCCGGCTCACTTGTTTTATTAAAAAAGTAGAGTTGGAAAAAAAAAATAGGGTTGGATCCTTGTTCAAACTAGTTCATTGGAGTTTTCTCAGGTGCACACAATAAAAACTTAATAGATGGGGCTCAATGCAGCAAATCCTGGTTTGTAATTCATGGAATGATTCAGTTAAAGTAAATAAATGACTTCATAGCAAAACAGAACCCAGATGAGAAGGCCTCAAAAACGATGGAAAACCAATAAACTTCAGGACCCTCTGGCGATGGTAAACCTTCCCCTCCTCCAGACTGGCCCAGTGGCCACATACCCAGAGGACTGTGCTTTTCTGCCAGTCTTTCTCCTTCGTTGTTAAAATTAACTTGGGTGAAAATTTTGGAGGTCAGGCTCATTCAAGGGGAAAGGCTGGCTAAAACACCAGAGAAGAAGTGCTATTAGCCAGCACAGAACCTAATTGTTCTATTTGTATCTCCTCCAAACTACAGGGCCCCTCTCTGCTGTTCCAGGTGACTGGATTCTACATCCACTAGGAAGAATGCTCCAATAGGGAAGACATGGCATGGCAGAAGATTAACTTTATTCCCTGCTGGCTGCAAAGGAGTCAATGTTATGGGCTGCAAAGAGCTCAGACTTCGGAGTCAGACAGATCTGCACCTGAATCCTGGCTAAAGTTCTCAATAGCTGTGTGACCTTGGGCTAGTTACTTAACTTCCCAGAATCTCAGTTTTCTCACCCATCAAATGGGATAATGTCTACTTCTTAGGGCTGTTGTGAGAATAAAATGAAATAAAGTACCCAAAACATGATGCACACAATTATTCAATAAAAAAAGGTCTCCTGGCCCTGGACAGTTGGTTCAGTTAATAGAGTGTTGGCCTGGCATATATGGATGTCTTGGGTTCGATTCCTGGTCAGGGCACACATGGGAAGCAACCATCTGCTTCTCTCCCTCTTCCTTTCCTCCTTTCCCTCTTGCAGCCAGTGGCTCAAAGCATGGGCCCCAGAACTGAGGCTAGCTTGATTGGTCCGATTACATCAGTCTCAGGCACTAAAAATAGGTCAGCTGATTTGAGCATCGGCTCTGGATAGGTGTTGCTGGGTGGATCCTGGTTGGAGCACATGTGGGAGTTTGTCTCACTATTGCCTCTTCCTTTCACTTAAAATAAATAAAACAAAATACCTCCTTTTATGGTCTTTCTTTTTTGCATTACTCTTTACTTACAAACTTGAAGCTTGATGAAATTTTACTGTATTCCCCACACATTTCAAGTTTATGATTTAGAGCAGGGCTCGGGAACCTATGGCTTGCGAGCCAGATGTGGCTCTTTTGATGGCTACATCTGCTCGCAGACAAATCTTTAATAAAAAAATAATAATGTTAAAAATATAAAACATTCTCATGTATTACAATCCATTCATGCCCTGGCCAGTTGGCTCAGTGGTAGAGCGTCAGCCTGGCGTGCAGGAGTCCCGGGTTCGATTCCTGACAAGGGCACATAGGAGAGGCGCCCATCTGCTTCTCCACCCCCCCCTTCCTCTCTGTCTCTCTCTTCCTCTCCCGTAGCCAAGGCTCCATTGGAGCAAAATTGGCCTGGGCGCTGAGTTTGGCTCCATGGCCTCTGCCTTAGGTGCTAGAATGGCTCTGGTTGCAACAGATGGGCAGAGCATCACCCCCTGGTGGGCATGCTGGGTGGATTCCGGTCGGGCTCATGCGGGAGTCTGTCTGACTGCCTCCCCGTTTCCAACTTCAGAAAAATACAAAAAACAAAACAAAACAAGCCTGACCAGGCGGTGGCGCAGTGGATAGAGCGTCGGACTGGGATACGGAAGTACCCAGGTTCGAGACCCCAGAGGTCGCGCGCGGGCTCATCTGGCTTGAGCAAAGAGCTCGCCAGCTTGGACCCAAGGTCGCTGGCTCCAGCAGGGGGTTACTCGGTCTGCTGAAGGCCCGCAGTCAAGGCACGTGTGAGAAAGCAATCAATGAACAACTAAGAAGTCGCAACGCGCAACGAGAAACTGATGATTGATGCTTCTCATCTCTCTCTGTTCCTGTCTGTCTGTCCCTGTCTATCTCTGCCTCTGTAAAAAAAAAAAAAAAAAAAAACAAAACAAAACAAAACAATCCATTTATTTCCTAACGCTCATGTTCATGGTTGCGGGTGGATGGAGCCAATCACAGTTGTCCTCAGGGACAACACCAAATTTTTATTGGATAATGCCTAACGTACACGGGTCGTTGTATGGCTCTCACAGAATTACATTTTAAAATATGTGGCGTTCCTGGCTCTCTAAGCCAAAAAGGTTCCCGACCCCTGATTTAGAGAAGGCCTCTCCTATGCCAAATCACTGGAGGAGGGTACTTCTAAAATCCAATTCTGATCCATTGTATGGGGCCTGAAAACCTGCATTTTTAACAAGCTTACAGGCCTTGCTGTGCTGCTGGTCCCTGGACCACATTCTTCTTTTTCTTTTTTCTTTTTTTGTATTTTTCTGAAGTTGGAAATGAGGAGGCAGTCAGACAGACTCCCACATGCGCCCGACCGGAATCCACCTGGCATGCCCACCAGGGGGCGATGCTCTGCCCATCTGGGGCGTTGCTCTGTTGCAACCAGAGCCATTCTAGCGCCTGAGGCAGAGGCCATGGAGCCATCCTCAGTGCCCAGGCCAACTTTGCTCCAATGGAGCCTTGGCTGCGGGAGGGGAAGAGAGAGACAGAGAGGAAGGGGAGGGGGAGGGGTGGAGAAGCAGATGGGTGCTTCTCCTGTGAGCCCTGGCCGGGAATCAAACCCGGGACTCCTGCACGCTAGGCTGACGCTCTACCACTGAGCCAACCGGCCAGGGCCACATTCTTTTACTGGTGAAGCTGTGAACCATTCCTGTCTCACTAGCCATGGATCATTGCTGAGTCCAAGAAATAGGCTTATCACCTCTCTGAGAACCTTGCAGGGAAGGAGGTGGACTTTTGTGTGTGGGCAGAATGTGGGTAAGAATGGCTAAAACCACTAAGGAGACAGTATAGTGGCTTTGGTATTCTCAAACTTCAGTGTGTTATCGCAATTATCTGGGCACTTGCTAAAAATACAAAGTCAGACCTACCCTTAAAGTTTAGGACTGGTGCTCAGGCAGGGCCCTGGGATGCTGATGCACGCAGTCTGTGAAGCCCTGCGGCACGAGGAGCAGGACTGGGCTTTAAAGCGATACCGATTTGGGGTAGAAACCAGATCTACAGTTTACCCAGAGTATCTATCACCTTGAACAAGTCATGCAGCCTTCTTCAGGCCTCAGTTTCTTCATCCCTAGAGTACAGACAACCATGCCCATTTTCAGAGCTGTTGTGAGGATTTAATAAGATTATATCTATATATGCAAAAGCATCCAGCTGAATGCCTGGCATTTAGGAAAATAAAGGGAAGCTATCAGTTGTTTGATTTAATCTCAAACTCACTTGTTTTCTCACCTTGAAAACATCTTTCTGCTTCCCATCTCTAATGTTCCTGCATAAGTAGCTAGAATCATCTCCTAAAACACTGTTGGACATGCTACCTACCCCCGAGATACACACACATCCAGGAGCCTTCAACATCCTCCCCAGTGCAATGAGGAAGTCCAAATATCTTGGTCTAGCACTCAGTGTCCTCCACAATCGACTTTCTAAAACCTCCAAGTTCTTTAGATTTACTTCGACAAGTCCCCTTCTGTATGGCCTGCACCACTGCCAACAGCAGCTTTATGTATAATGCCCAAATACATAAAATAGGTCTTTCCATAGATGTCAGCTCAGAGTTCCCCTCTCTGCAGGAATGCCCTCTCTCTTCCCCCTACTGGTCTAAGCTCTATCCTTCCTTCCGTGTAGTCAAATTCTGAGCTTATCTCGCCCACCCAATTCTCCCTTCTTCCTCTAAGAAGTCATATCAACATCAGCTAACTTGGAGTGTCAGCAACATGCCAAGTAATTTTCCATGTGTTGTTCTATGGTAGTTAATATCCGTAATACATAACAAATCCATGAGGTAGGAACGGTTTTCACCTGCATTTTACAAATGAAATTCAGAGGCTAAGTTGCCCAAGATCACACAGCTAGTAACCACAGAGCTAGCAACAGTCCTCAAGACGATGGAGCTCTAAGTCTTCTCCATGATGCTACAATACATGGCTTGTTAAACAACCCACAGAGCCTTAGTAGGTGTCCTCGGGAAAGGGGTGTGTGAGTGAGTGTCTGGAAGGAAGCACAGGAGGACTTCCAGTACTGGCAGTGTTGTTTCTTGATTTGGGTGTGTTCACATTGTGAAAGTTCATCAAGCTGCTTGCTTATGATGTTTACATCTGTCTATATATAATACGCCAAGAAAAAAGTTTTTAAAAAGCACAGAAACCTGTCTTTGAGTTCCCATTCTGCCTCTTACCTTACGATGTAGCCTTAAGTCAGAGATTCTTTATCTATATAACTTGGGGATATTATGAAGAACAGAAGACGCCCTGGCTGGTTGGCTCAGTGGTAGAGCATCAGTCCAGCTTGTGGATGTCTTGGGTTCAATTCCCAGTCCCTTCCTGCAACCATGGCTCGAATGGTTAGAGCAAATTGGCCCCAGGCGCTGAGGATGGCACCATGGCCTCACCTCAGGCACTAAAATAGCTTGGTTGCCGAACAAAGGAGCAGCGGTTCTAGATGGGTGGAACATCCTCTGGTAGGAGGCTTGCAGGGTGGATCCTGGTCAGGTCGCATGGAGGAGTCTGTCTCTCTGCCTCCCCACCTATCACTTAATATATAATATATATATATATGTATATATATATATATATTATATATATTATGTGTGTGTGTGTATTGACTCTGCTACTCAAGAATCAGTCTTGAGTTCAAATCCTACCTTTGCTACTTTATCTGTATCCTGGGGCAAGACACAGCCCCTGGGCTTCAGTTTACCAGTACAAAGGCATGGATAACAACAGGACCTACCTTCTAGGGCAGTGGTCGGCAAACTCATTAGTCAACAGAGCCAAATATAACAGTACGATTGAAATTTCTTTTGAGAGCCAAATTTTTTAAACTTAAACTATATAGGTAGATACATTGTTATTAACTTAATTAGGACACTCCTAAGCTGGCCTTTGGTAAAAACGTCCTCAATGTGATTGAGCCGCATGTGGCTCACAAACCACGGTTTGCCGACCACTGTTCTAGGGTTGTAGGCCCAAATAAGAGGATGCATGCATATAAAGTCTCTGGCTGGGGGTCTGTTACATAACCAAGCAAAGGGTGACTATTTTGTACATAATACCCATTCCTCTAGGGCAAGGGCTGCTCTTTGTGTCTCCAGTACTGGACTTAGCCAACAAAACATGCATAGGGTAGGAGAAAAACCTAACAAGGGCAGCAGAAAGAGCACGAGCTTGGGAGTTTGCAGGTGCAAGATCTGTCAATTACTTTCTATGTAACCTAGAGAACAAGCCCTTCGAACTTCAAGATCTTCAAACTTCAGTTTCCCTAACTGTAGCAGGGGGAATGAGAGTGTGGGTCTCACAAAGTTGTTTTGACATAACTGACAGAGCCTGACCTTCAAGATGGTAGCTAATTGCCTAAGTGTGTCCAGCCTTAAATTGTTGTAGATTGGACAAACCAAAGAAACTGTAAAGAGGAGCCAGCAAAGAAAACACAAACACACGCATGTTTGAGCCACACTGTAGGCACATCCAATACCAAAAGGGAGAGAGGGAAGTAGGGTTATTTAAATCAAGTAACAAGCCCATGTATTCTAGATGTTTTAAACATCATATGTAGATGAAAAAGCAGGTAGTTTAAAAATATTTAACATTTTAAGTTAAAAATGAGAAGTTTTAATAGGAAACATTTTATTTCAGTCACACCAGAATAAAATATATAAAATACTGAGTTATGCAGGTATAAAAAGAAACACCAGTGGGGAGAAAACAGATACTAGGAACAAACCTAGGTTAGGGAGTTTATATCAAAGATTGCAAACATTTATCCATAGGGGTCAGGTAGGCAATGAAAATGAATGAAGTGCACCAAATGGAAGCAGCAGGCAGCAAAGAGGGCTCTGCAGGGGACAGGAGAGCACAGAGCCAGCCAAAGTGGCCTTAACACTTAACAGCATGCCAGGCCTGAATAGAGGCCCAGAGCCACCAGATCTGACTTCTCACGAAAAACTGGACCTCTGGGTTTTAAAAAAATTGATTTTAGAGAGAGAAAGGAAGGGAGAGAGAGAGAGAGAGAGAGAGAGAGAGAGAAAGAAACATCAATTTGTTGTTCCACTTATTTATACATCCATTCATTGATTCTTGTATGTACCCTAACTGGGGATTGAACCTGAAACCTTGGCATATTGGGATGATGCTGTAACCAACTGGGCTACCCAGCCAGGGCTGGAGCTCTGGAGTTCTTAGTAAAATTTCACAACTGAAAAATCTGTGTGGTGAACTTATTATTTTGTCTGGTTTTTTTGTTGTTTTTTTTTGTATTTTTCTGAAGTTGGAAACGGGGAGGCAGTCAGACAGACTCCCACATGCGCCCGACCGGGATCCACCCGGCATGCCCACCAGGGGGCGATGCTCTGCCCATCTTGGGGCATCGCTCTGCCGCAATCAGAACTATTCTAGCGCCTGAGGCAGAGGCCACAGAGCCATCCTCAGCGCCCAGGCAAACTTTGCTCCAATGGAGCCTTGGCTGCAGGAGGGGAAGAGAGAGACAAAGAGGAAGGAGAGAGGGAGGGGTGGAGAAGCAGATGGGCGCCTCTCCCGTGTGCCCTGGCCAGGAATCGAACCCGGGACTCCTGCACGCCAGGCTGACACTCTACCACTGAGCCAACCGGCCAGGGCAAACTTATTATTTTGAAAGCTGACAAATAAAGGGAATAATTCAAGCACTTACTCTGCATTTTCCATACAAAACATACCAAATAGCAGATAAAAAGCATCATTATAGAAATATTTTAGCTAATAAAAAAGAGAATGATATAGTTAGAACACCACTATTTTGCTACCACAATGAATTCCTGGACCAGGCACAGAACACCGGAGACAAGCAGACCCAATGTGCCTCCTGATGGACAGTACAGCACTACCTGTGACAGAGGTGGGCCATGAAATTGAACTCAGATCTGTTAAGGATATGATCAAACTACCAATTTATAGGAACTAGGGAGGGGGAAGATGTTAAGTATGCCATGAAGATACAATAAAAAATTCCCAGAAATGGGGGTGCTCCCAGGACAAACAACCCAGTTTCCCTCATAATAAACTATAAGGGAAAAAAAAAAAACTAGGAGGAAAGCTGTAAATTAAGAAACTTATGGCCTTGGCCGGTTGGATCAGTGGTAGAGCATCAGCCCGGCGTGTGGAAGTCCTGGGTTCAATTCCCAGTCAGGGCACACAGGAGAAGTGCCTATCTGCTTCTCCACCCTTCCCCCTCTCTTTTCTCTGTCTCTCTCTTCCCTTCCCGCAGCCAAGGCTCCATTGGGGCAAAGTTGGCCCGGGCACTGAGGATGGCTCCATGGCTCCATGGCGTCTGCCTCAGGCACTAGAATGGCTCTGGTTGCAACAGAGCAACGCCCCAGATGGGCAGAGCATCACCCCCTGGTGGGTATGCTGGGTGGATCCCAGTCGGGGGCATGCGGGAGTGTCTGCCTCCCCGTTTCCAGCTTCAGAAAAATACAAAAAAAAAAAAAAAAGAAACTTACAATGATTACATCTGTGAGACACAGGGAAATGTGACCACTGACTACTATTAAAAATCATTTTTTGGCCTGACCTGTGGTGGCGCAGTGGATAAAGCGTCAACCTAGAAATGCTGAGGTCGCTGGTTTGAAACCCTGGGCTTGCCTGGTCAAGGCACATATGGGAGTTGATGCTTCCAGCTCCTCCCCCCCCCCTTTCTCTCCTCTCTAAAATGAATAAAAAAAAATTTTTTTTAATCATTTTTTTGGGGGATATTATGCTTATTTACAAAAAAAAGAATTTATCTTTTAGAGATACACACTGAAATATTTTCAAATAAAATGTTATAATGCCTAGGTGCTACTTTAAAATAATTTGTGGACCTGGCCTTTTAGCTCATTTGGTTAGAGCTCAGTCGTCCTAAAACACGAAGGTTGCAGGTTTTATCCCTGGTCAGGGTGCACACAGAAACAGACTGATGTTCCTGTCTGTCTCTCTCTCTCTAATCAATACATAAAATTTAAAAATAAATAATTTGTGAAGGGAGGTGAACGGGGAAGGAATGGCCACCAGCTAATGGTCTTTGGGTCTAGACAGCGGGTATATGGGGGTTTATTATACTGTCCTATCTTTTGTGTAATCAAACTCTTCATAATAAAGTTAGAGAGCGTCTGCAGGTTAAATGCTACTGTAGGCTGCCACTCTGCAACCTCTGATTTGTGAACACCTTTTTTTAAAACTCCATAAAACTACAACCACCAGTATCCCAATTATTCTAATTATAAAAAGCTGTATAGAGGCCTGACCAGGTGGTGGCGCAGTGGATAGAGCATTGGACTAGGATGCTGAAGGACCCAGGTTCAAGACCCCGAGGTCACCAGCTTGAGCGCGGGCTCATCTGGTTTGAGCAAAGCTCACCAGCTTGGACCCAAGGTCACTGGCTCCAGCAAGGGGTTACTCGGTCTGCTGAAGGCCCATGGTCAAGGCACATATGAGAAAGCAATCAATGAACAACTAAGGTGTCGCAATGCACAATGAGAAACTAATGATTGATGCTTCTCATCTCTCCGTTCCTGTCTGTCTGTTCCTGTCTATCCCTCTCTCTGACTTTCTCTCTGTCTGTAAAAAAATAAAAAAAATAAAACGCAATAATTGTTTAAAAAAGAAAAAACTGTATAGAGGTTAAGTGACTTCTGTAAATCTTAGCCTTTCTTCAAGTCCTGGCTTTTATCACATCTCCTCTACTTCCACAAAGCCTCTCACCAACTCCCACAGTATCTGCAGCCTTATAAACCTGCTCATAATTTTCTTCAAATCTTTCTGTCAACATCACCCTTTACAATGAAATACGTGAGTTGGGGGGCAGGAAGATGTGTTACTAAGGTGAGGTGAGGGGGTCAATAATTACTGAACACCTATTATGTACCAGGTTGTCATCTAGGTAGCTATAGGCGCTTTACACACATAGAAAATCCTTGTGAAGTTTTGGTCTACATGGACACTGCTCTGTCTGAATGAGTAAGGTAGTAAGGTAGGGAACTACCTTACCTTGAATGAGTAAGTAGGGGACCCATTTTTCAGGTGAGAACACTGAGGCTTAGAAGTTACAAAATTTGCTAAACTATAAAGCCATTGACCCAGCACTGGGCTGCATATTTTACAACTACTGAAATTATTAACTTTAATATGAAGTAAGAAAATAATTAATTAATGCCTTTGAGCTACTCTGTTTATACTCACAGCAAAAGTCTGCTGAGTCTAAGGCTGCAAGTTACCTAATAACTGAGGGTGGCAACAGGAAAGTTCAGTGTTACTAAGGACAAGGGGATTAGGTAACTGAGCTCCAAGGATGAATCAGCTCTGCCTAAAGAGAGAAAAGGGTAAGTGGTCCTTCCTGACCTAGTACCCACAGCTAAAAAGCAAAATCACAGGAATGAACTTAAACCCTCAGCCATACCTTCTCATCATCCACACAAATCTGCATCTATCCATTCACAGTAACCCTATCAAACGCCAAGTAAGATGCTGGGTGCCACAGGGATACCAAGAATGAGTAAGACAAGATGGTTTGTTTGCCAGTTTGCCAGGACTTTGCAATCTTTGCAAGTGTAGGAAGAGAAGAGTGGCCACAGAGCAGTCTCCAGAACCTCATTCACTTAGCAGCTCAGACTTTCAGAAATTTCTTCTTTAGATTCTAACAAGCAACGGCCTGGGGTCTTTGGGGTGGGGGTGGTGCCAGACCCTAGGCAGGAAACGTTGATAATCCAACCTATGGGCTTCCAAATCCTACATAAGATCATAAATCCCAACCTTAACTTATGGGCCCATTCCATCCCAAGTGAGGCTCCACAGTCTGCTATGGCAGAAGGCAACTTTGGATCAATTAGTTGGAGACACATGGTTCCTGAGGTTCCAGGCTCCATTAAGTCAATTTTGCTAACTTGGGAAAGCCACCTGACCTCTCTGGGCCTATTTTCTTACCTGTAGATTGAGGAGCCCTCCTCCATCCTCCCTAGCTTACCTGGCTCACGCAGGTCATACCTCACTTCTCTTAGCAGTGGTACCATCAGCACATGCCAGCCCCCACTCTACCCCGCAAGCCAGGGATGCTCCGCCACCTTCAGTCATTAATCATTATAAGAAAAGTTCCCCTATCCCGAGTGCCTGGAACGAAACCCTGGGCAATCTACTCCCCAATCGCAAGGAATCTGGGGTCCCTGCCACCACTCAAGCTGTAATCTAGATGTCTCAGCCCAGAGCTCACCTCACCCTTCAAACTCAATCAGCTTCTAACTCCTTAAGAGATCTAATCAACCCTTAGTTCTCCTAAAACGACATTTCAAGCCCGGATCCCTTAAGAACTCTAATCCTAACTCACACTTCTCCGACCTCCAATTTGGACCCTCCCTCAAATGCATTGCCAGAACCCCAGGACGCCGGCCAGGGCACCCCAGGACTCAGTCGGCGGCCCCGATCAGGGGCGATCCAGACCTCCAGCCGCCCTGACCTTGGGAGTCCCATGGTCAAGTTCTGCCCTGCAGCTCACCTGGGTACCCTTGCCTGCCCCGGGCGGCCCCAAGAGCACGGCCCGGATGCCTTTAGGACTCTCTGGGGCCGGTTCGGCCGCAGGGACGTTGGGAGCCATGGCTGCCGGAATCTCTTACTGCTCAATCAGCTTGCACACCTCTGAGATCCAGCGCTTCCAGGACAGAAGGCCACGCATGCACGCACGCCCCGCTCGCCGCTCACACTGGTCCGTTGCTACGTCTGTCAATCCTCTTTTCCCGCCCCAGAGCTCGACGGACATTTCAATTTACCAACCACGCGGCGAGAGTAAGGAAGGGGTGGGCCATCATAAACTGAAGTGGGGTGGGGCTCGCGGCGGGTGTGCGGAGTGGGCGGTAAAAGGTGAAGCAAGACGAGAGGCCCTCTGAGAATTCCAGTTAGGCTTTTTGACAGTTGATACTGGGCAACTCCGGTGATTCCTATGAAATTGCCCGTGGGAGTGTAAATGGGTGAAATCACTTTTAGAAGACAAATTGGCAATAGGTATCAAATATCCTTTGGTCTAGCAATTCTACTTACAGGAACTTAAAGGACATAATCAAGGATATGTGTAAAGATTTGTGTAACAAAGATGTTAATTGTAGCACTTATAACAGCCCCAAAGCCCAAAACAAGCACACCAAAAAACAAAGGTAATAGCCTAATTATTCAACAATAAGAGAGATTGGTTAAATAAATAGTAACAAATTCGTATACTGGAATCCTCCCCTCCCCAAAATAATCACAAGGGAAGCAGTTATAACAACACCTCAATTTTGTGTGATTATACTGGTCTCTATAGTGTCATTGCATGAGCTTCTCCCCTTCTTTTTACGTGTTTATATTTTCCAAAACTTCTATAGTAAATGCTAAAATAAATAGATATTACTTTTATAATAAGAAAACGACCTTTTTAAGATAGGAAAAAGGTAGTTTTTCTCAAAAGAGGTGGGGCTTTCTTGGACAGGGAGATAATTTCTACAGCTTTTTGGTGTGAAAGTTTCATTCACACCCCCTATGAAGCAACTCCTGCAACTCGGGCAAGACTGGCCTCACGGGCCCCTTTGGACTTCTAGTCCAGAGTATGATTATGAAACAATTAGGTTTCCCCACAGGCTCATAGTAACTAATTTCCCACATTCTCGTAGTGAATTTGCTATCCCTTTAGCTTAACTTCTTCTGTATACCTCACAAAAGAAGTTAACATTCATTCCTCATCTTCACACTGGACTTCTATAAGGTGCCTGACCTTGAAGGAGGCAGGACTTGTTATGTCCATTTTTCAGAAAAATATGCAGTGACCAACCCAAAGCCACACAGCAGCAGAGTCACAAGACTGGGAATGACAAGGTGGTACTCCAGTGAGCACAGGGTTCATGGGGGCGGGGGGTAGGGTAGGAAAGCAAGTGTATAGTCCCTGGAGGAAGCTTCCTTTTTTTTTTTTTTTTTTTTTACAGAGACAGAGAGTCAGAGAGAGGGATAGATAGGGACAGATAGACGGGAATGGAGAGAGATGAGAAGCATCAATCAGTTTTTCATTGTGACACCTTAGTTGTTCATTGATTGCTTTCTCACATGTGCCTTGACCACAGGCCTTCAACAGACCGAGTAACCCCTCGCTCGAGCCAGTGACCTTGGGTCCAAGCTGGTAAGCTTTTTGCTCAAGCCAGATGAGCCCGCACTCAAGCTGGCGACCTTGGGGTCTCGAACCTGGGTCCTCCGTGTCCCAGTCCAACGCTCTATCGACTGCACCACTGCCTGGTCAGGCTCTGGAGGAAGCTTCTCTTTGGCCAAAATCTACTTCAATCCAAGAAGACCAGGATTTATAAAGACGCCCCAGGCACCAGGCAAGAGGCGGAGGAACAGCCTTTCGTTTCCACCAGCAGACCCTACAGGGATGCTGACCCAGCATGGACACCCCCAGTAGGAACAGCAACTAAGACATAAATACACAAGATATAAGGTTTATTTACTCAATTTTTGTTTTAAATATTTTATTTATTGGTTTTAGAGAGACAGGAGAAAGAGAAATGGTGGGGGTGGGAGGAGAGTGGGAAGCATCAACTCATAGTAGTTGCTTCTCATATGTGCCTTGACCAGGCAAGCCCAAGTTTTTGAACCTGGGACCTCAGCATTCCAGGTCAACGCTTTATCCACTGAGCCACCACCCGTCAAACTATTTACTCAATTAAAAAAAAAAGATTCTGGGCTTTGGGGGTATACTAAGGACCATAAAGTGAATATTGAGAGCCCAGGGCAAGGAGGGACTAACTCATTCATTTATTCACTCAACCATGAATTTTTAATAATAACTGCTACGATTTACCTATTATTTGGTATTGCATGCCAGCCAGCATGTGCTAAGCTCTTTACATGAGTTGCCTCATCTAATTTTTACAACAAACTATATATGAGGTAACTGCTTCAATATCTACATTAAATTTTTTTTTTAATTTATTGATTTTAGCGAGAGAGGAAGGGAGAGAGAGAGACAGGAACACAGATCTGTTCTTTTATGTGTCCTGACCAGGGATCAAACTGGCAACCACTGCACTTTGGGGGCAACACTAGAACCAACTGACTTATCTGGCCAGGGCGGCATTTTTATTTTTATTTATTTTTTTATTTTAACAGAGGAAAGAAAGCCACAGATTCGTTAGCCTACAGCTGAACAGATTTGAGCTCGGGTCTGCCTGACTGGCTGGTGCCTAGCACTGCCAGGTAACATGATAGGCAGTTTCTGTAGACAGGGGACTCACGGTGCAGTTGGGTTCCAGCTATAAGGATCATGGAGGTTTCTGTGAAAGAGAAGAATCTTGAAGAATACAGAGCATTTGACTTTAACATGGGGGATATTTCAGGCTGATAGAACATTGGGAGCAACCATCAGAGGTGACAGAGAGAATAGGGCATGCTCTGGTTTCTATTCAGTGGGCTTTAGGGAATCAGAAAGTTTCTTAGGTAGGAAAGTAATGACCAGATCCACATTTTATAAAGATCATTTGCAGGACTGTTGTTGTGAGTCAGGGGCGCAGAAAGAGAGATCAGCAGATGAAATCATCAAGGACGAGCAAAGGACCACCACTCGCTCAGGCAAATGGCCCCGAGTTTACGCTGTGTCCTAATTTTATTCACAAGACTTCAAAAAGCTTGTTTACTGAGAAATTGGCATAACATTAAGTGTAACTTTTACTTAAAGATACATGGAGTGCACCTGCAAGATAGCTTAGTAACAACATAATATCAGAAGGCATTAATTGCTATTGCTTCTATGGTTCCCACAACATTCCTCCTTATCTGAAGGGATAACCTTGGAAGGTACAGAGAAATCTTATGAGAATGTTTTACTGAGATAAAGCCCAGAAACTGCCTTCTGTCACATAGACCTGTTTCAGTGACCCGCCTTCAAGTCACAAAACAATTTTCTTGGCAAAACATTCTTTTCTTGTTGGCTGTGTTCCCATCCAAGGCCATGCAATGGGTTATTCCACTGCACAGGACAGACTGTAGAGGAAAGAGATGAATGCAAGATGAGCTAAGAAATATTTCTGTTCATGTTTTATGGTAAGCAGAATAATGCTGCCTCCCACCCCCATAAAGATGTCCATGTGCCGGCCCTGGCCGGTTGGCTCAGCGGTAGAGCGTCGGCCTGGCGTGTGGGGGACCCGGGTTCGATTCCCGGCCAGGGCACATAGGAGAAGTGCCCATTTGCTTCTCTACCCCCCCCTCCTTCCTCTCTGTCTCTCTCTTCCCCTCCCGCAGCCAAGGCTCCATTGGAGCAAAGATGGCCTGGGCGCTGGGGATGGCTCCTTGGCCTCTGCCCCAGGCGCTAGAGTGGCTCTGATCGTGGCAGAGCGACGCCCTGGAGGGGCAGAGCATCGCCCCCTGGTGGGCAGAGCGTAGCCCCTGGTGGGCGTGCCGGGTGGATCCCGGTCGGGCGCATGCGGGAGTCTGTCTGACTGTCTCTCCCCGTTTCCAGCTTCGGAGAAAAAAAAAAAAAAAAAAAAAGATGTCCATGTGCCAATCCCCAGAACTTGTGGCTATGTTCCCTTACATGGCACAAAGGACTTTGCAGATGTGATTAAGTTAAGGATTTTGAGATGGAGAGATTATCCTGAATTATCTGGATGGGTCCAATATACGTAATCACAAAGTTCCTTATAAGGATATGAGGGAGGCAGGAGGACCAGAGGAGATGTGATGATGTAAGCAGAGATCAGAATGGTGGGATTGCTGTCTGGGGACCACCAATCAAGGAATAATGGCAGCCTCGGAAGCTGGAAAGGCAGGGAAACAGATCCTCCACTGAAGCCACCAGAAGAAACACACCTTCTGTTGACACCTTGATTTTAGTCCCATAAACCCCATTTTGGACTTCTGACCTCCAAAATTGCAAGATAAATTTGTGGTGTTCTAAGCCACCAAATGTGTAGTAATTTGTTATAGCAGCCGAAGGAAATGAATACATATTCTTTGGATGCAAGCAACAGAAATCTGGTTGCATTTAGCAAGATAGAAATTCATTGGGAGGGCGCAGTTGCACAACTAATGGCCTTAGGACTCATAGCAGCCAGTGTTGCATTCATAATCTATGATAGCAAGAACAAGTGGATAGTGCTGAGGGGAATTTTTGTCTCCTCCTCCAGCTTTTTCCATATGAAGGGACCTCTTTTAGAGTAACACTTGAGTCTCTTGCCTCACTCCCTCATCCATCTATCCTCAGAAGAGGAGGAGGAATGGCTTATCTGATTGGTGAGCTTGGGGAGAATGAATGGACCTCAATTCAACTCTTCTTCCCTCTTTCTCCTTCATATCTGTCTGTCCACAAGAATCATGGTGTTTGCTCTCTTCGTCCATGCTCCTAATTTCCCAGGGTCTGATCCTTACAGGGAAGACCGTGATTTTCCAGCATTGCCTGGACCTGCGTGAAGATTAACTTTGGGGTTCAATATTAGTAAGCTTACCTGCCTATCAGACCTAAAGGTACATTAGCAGCTTTGTTAGAAATTGCCTGAACAGGTGGTAGTGCAGTGGATAGAATGTCAGACTGGGATGCAGAGGACCCAGGTTTAAAACCCTGAGGTCACCAGATTGAGCGTGGGCTCATCCGGTTTGAGTGTGGGGTCACCAGCTTGAGTTAGAGGTTGCTGGCTTGAACCCAAGGTCACTGGCTTGAACAAGGGGTCACTTGCTCTGCTGTAGCCCCCTGTCAAGGCACATTTGAGAAAGAAATCAAAGAACAACTAAGGTGCCACAATGAAGAATTGATGCTTCTCATCTCCCTTCCTGTCTGTCTGTCCCTATCTGTCCCTTTCTCTGACTCTCTCTCTGTCTCTGTCTCTGTCAAAAAAAGAAAGAAAGAAAGAAAGAAAAGGTGATATTTTTTCTTTCTTCTATGGCTATCTCTCATCTGGATAAGGCTATCCCAAAACCCAACAAACAATTCCTTATGAATGTTCTGATTGGAATGACTCAGCTCAACTATTTTCTATATCTGTGTCATTCTACTCAAGACTCGAAGTACTGGCTGGGCTTGGATCCCATGTTCACCCCTGCGCACAGGTGGAATTCCCCCAAGACTGCTTGGAATGGGAGAAATAATTCCTCAAAAGCAAATGAATTTCCAAAATGAGAAGGAAGGCCCTGGCCGGTTGGCTTAGCGGTAGAGCGTCGGCCTGGAAGGCCCTGGCCGGTTGGCTCAGCGGTAGAGCGTCGGCCTGGCGTGCGGGGGACCCGAGTTCGATTCCCGGCCAGGGCACATAGGAGAAGCGCCCATTTGCTTCTCCACCCCCCCTCCTTCCTCTCTGTCTCTCTCTTCCCCTCCCGCAGCCAAGGCTCCATTGGAGCAAGGATGGCCCGGGCACTGGGGATGGCTCCTTGGCCTCTGCCCCAGGCGCTGGAGTGGCTCTGGTCGCAGCAGAGCGACGCCCCGGAGGGGCAGAGCATCGCCCCCTGGTGGGCAGAGCATCGTCCCTGGTGGGCGTGCCGGGTGGGTCCCGGTCGGGTGCATGCGGGAGTCTGTCTGACTGTCTCTCCCCGTTTCCAGCTTCAGAAAAAATACAAAAAAAAAAAAAAAAAAGAGAGAAGGAAGAGCTAGTGGACAGGAAGAAATGACAGATGTCCACTGCAAGGAGCTATTACAAAGGTCCAGGAGAATGGTAATGAGAGCCTGGGCTATGAAGGTAGAATGAAAACTTGACACCAGCCCTGGCCGGATAGCTCAGTTGGTTAGAGCATCATCCCAAAGCACAGAGGTTGCTGGTTTTTGTTTTTGTTTTTTATTTTATTTTATTTATTCATTTTAGAGAGGAGAGAAAGAGGGAGAGAGAGAGAGAGAGAGAAAAGAGAGAGAAGGGGGGGAGGAGCTGGAAGCATCAACTCCCATATGTGCCTTGACCAGGTAAGCCCAGGGTTTCAAACCAGGACCTCAGCATTTCCAGGTCGACGCTTTATCCACTGCGCCACCACAGGTCAGGCGAGGATGCTGGTTTGATCCCTACTCAGGGCACATGCAAGAACAGATTGATGTTCCTATCTCTTTCTCCCTTTCCCTCTCTAAAATCAATAAAGTAAACATTAATTTTTATTTTTTAAATTTATTTTTTGTATTTTTCTGAAGCTGGAAACAGGGAGGCAGTCAGACAGACTCCCGCATGCGCCCGACCGGGATCCACCCGGCCGCCCACCAGGGGGCGATGCTCTGCCCATCCGGGGCATCGCTCTGTCGCGACCAGAGCCATTCTAGCGCCTGGGGCAGAGGCCAAGAAGCCATCCCCAGCGCCCGGTCCATCTTTTGCTCCAATGGAGCCTTGGCTGCGGGAAGGAAAGAGAGAGACAGAGAGGAAGGAGAGGGGGAGGGGTGGAGAGGCAGATGGGCGCCTCTCCTGTGTGCCCTGGCTGGGAATCGAACCCGGGACTTCTGCACGCCAGGCGTAAAGTAAACATTTAAAAAAATAAAACAAAACATAAAAAAAGAAACTTGACAACAGACCAGATGAGAATAAGTATATCTGAGTCTTGGGGCTAGGTGACAAGGGGATGGTAGTGCCATTAATATTCATCTCATTCATTCTTTTTTTTTTTTTTTTTTTTTTGTATTTTTCTGAAGTTGGAAACAGGGAGGCAGCAGACTCCCGCATGCGCCCGACCGGGATCCACCAGGCATGCCCACCAGGGGGCAATGCTCTGCCCATCTGAGGTGTCGCTCTGTTGCAACCAGAGCCATTCTAGCACCTGAGGCAGAGGCCATAGAGTCATCCTCAGCGCCTGGGCCAACTTTGCTCCAGTGGAGCCTTGGCTGCGGGAGGGGGAGGGGTGTAGAAGCAGATGGGCAATTCTCCTGTGTGCCCTGGCCGGGAATCGAACCCGGGATTCCTGCACACCAGGCCGATGCTCTACCACTGAGTCAACTGGCCAGGGCCTTCATCCATTCTTTAATTGATTCATTCAACATACATTAAGTGAACTTATATATGTGTCCAGCATTGTGCTTGGTGCTAAGGATCCAGTGGTGAACAAGGTCAGAGTCTCCCCTTCCTTCTAGATCTTGCAGCCGAGTGGGGGGAAAAAGACAAGAACTCTGGCCATTACAGTTCAGTGATGGAGAATACGCTGCAGTGGGAACACAATGGAGGGGCACTTTCAAGGGGAAGTGACATCTAAAAGAGATAAGGAGGATTTGCCTAGAGAAGAGGGAGGGGAGGGTATTCAGCAGAAAGGGAACTGTGTGTGTAGAGGCCTGCAGGCAAGTTGGAAGCAACCACAGTACTCAGCAGAGGAATGCCTCTCTTATGCTGTGAAAACTTCATACTGCAAAGGGCCTGTGGGGAAGCAGCCAAATTTCACCCTCCGGAGGCTGGAAGGACAGAATCCTGCCTGCCTTCCTGGGAACCAGGAGTGAGTGCAGGGCCAGGGCTGACCTGTGGAACGTGCCTGCCTGGACTTCGCCCTTTGAGGGAGAGGTGAAGCTGCAGGGCCTGTTCTCGGAGGGGAGGGGAGAGTCCAGCAGCAGTGAGTGGCCGGTGGCCAGTAGTGGCTATCCAACAAAGCTCCCGTGCCACGTCTTTGCCTGGGTTCTTAGCCTCATTGCTCCTGGGTCACATCCATGCCTGAACTTGGTGAGCACCTCGCATCACAGGTTTTCCTAGTTATCCCAAAATAAAACATTCATATGAAAACTTTTGTGAGCCAAACGGCATAAAGTGAAAAAACAATCACCATTAATTTATATGGAAACAATTTTGAGCATTCCCAGACCCCAAAATGGGTCTCATGGATGCTCACAGACAGAGTTCAAAGCTTGGGCACCGGCTGCTGAGCGAAATGCCTGGGAAAGGAGCTGGAGGGTCCACTCTCCTTGTCCGGGGTGCAGGGGCCTCTTTAACAGCTTGCTGCAAAACAAACACTCAATGATATGTTTACTTTTCACTGTAAAAGTGAAAATCCCCTTTGTATCTCTTTTAGTTGGAAAAACAGGTACTTTCATAAGAGTAAAGTGGCGGAACATGAACTTTCAAAAAGCAGAGAATACCTACTTGCACTCAATGAATCTGTTCACTGTTTGGTTAGCCAGCCACCAAGAACCCTGATTGGTACAGAGCTGGGAGAAGGGCAGCCTGGCTGGGGTTACACCTGAAGAGGGTAAGGGAAGAAAAAACAGGCTGGGGAGGCAGGGATCACGGGGATTTTTCCTGGGGTCTTCTAGGGGAGGCTTTCCCTCTAAGAAAGAGAGAGACATGGGGGGGGGGCAAGCTCACTTCCTGCCTGCCTTTGGAAATTGAAGGAGGATGCAATGTTTAGTCATTGCATGTAAGAGCCATTTGGTACCATGACGGGAGAGCCCAGAGGCCCAGAGAGAGGCTGACCCAGAGTGTGGCATCACTGAGCTGCTGAATTAACCTGGGCATCGCCTTCCTCTAGAGTTTTTTTTTTTTTTTTACAGAGACAGAGAGTGAGTCAGAGAGAGGGATAGATAGGGACAGACAGACAGGAACGAAGAGAGATGAGAAGCATCAATTATTAGTTTTTCCATTGCCCGTTGCAACACCTTAGTTGTTCATTGATTGCTTTCTCATACGTGCCTTGACTGCGGGCCTTCAGCAGGCCAAGTTACCCCTTGCTGGAGCCAGCGACCTTGGGTTCAAGCTGGTGGGCTTTTGTTCAAACCAGATGAGCCCGCGCTCAAGCTGGCGACCTCGGGGTCTCGAACCTGGGTTCTCTGCATCCCAGTCCGACGCTGTATCCACTGCGCCACCGCCTGGTCAGGCACCTTCCTCTAGAGTTTTTGTGATGGGAGATAACACCTAATGCTCAAGCCACATTGATTTGGGTATCCAGGTACCTGCTGCTAAAAACACCTTATGTGACGCTGCAAGTCACCTAACCCCTCTGGGCCTCAGTGTCTCTTTGCAAAGTGAGGAGGGTGATACCGGCCACACAGGATCATAGTGAATATCGAATGAGGTTATGGATGTAACGTATTTAGCACAATGCCTTACTATAGCAAGCACTCAGTAACTGTTCACTCTTGCTATCTGTGTCAAAATCATGGAGCAAGTAAGTTTGTCCTAAGAGAGAGTAGAGAGAAGAGAGAAAGAATGAAGACTAAATCTAGGGAGCCAACACTTGAGGGGAAAGAGGTGGTCAGCAAAGGAGTCAGAGAATGATTAGAGAGTTAAGATGAAAACTTGAAATTTCATTCTGTCCGCCATACCCCTTTTCACCTGGAAAACTCCTACTCATCCTTTAAAATCCAGTTTAAATATCCCCTTCTCTGTGAAGCCTTCCTGGGCACTTGACCCACAGCCTCACACTCCTAGTTGTTCTGATGCTCAGGCTCCCACAGCACACCCTTCTTTTTTTGCACTTGTCATGATTTATTGTGAGTTTTTGGCTTTTATATCTGTCTCCTGCCCCAGACTGTGAATGATACCCCTCCACCACCACGAGCAGGGGTGCCCTGACTCGAAATTCTGTTCCTAGTATGGGGCCAGGCAGCTTGTGGTAATAATAAAAGCTAACACTTTATGATAGATTACCTGTAAGTGCTTGTAAAGCCAGTAGCCACGGTCACCATCACAGCTGCCTGGCCCATGCAGGTTCGCATTTGATTTGGACAGACGATAATGAAACACCGGAGCCAAAAACTGGTGGGCCATTAGCTTTAATTCTAGCTTGCACCCAACGGGCAAGAAATACACACAGTGGGAAAACACTTCCTTTCCATTCAGTGCTCCCAAAGCCACCGATTTATCTGAATTTCCTAGAATCAAAGGTTTCTAGCTTACCAGCCTTATTCACCTCTATTCCCCATCTCCTTCTCTCTACATAAACTGGCTTCTCCTTCAGCACTCCATCTTGGCTACTTTTCCTCTCCTCCACGTGGCTTTTCTCTGCTCTCCCCCAGCATGAGCTCCTCTGCCTCATTTTATAGTGTAGAAATAAAAACCTTTAATCCAATATACAAACAAGGAAGTCTCTGATACAAAGTCACTTAGGGTGGGAAAGGCTTAGTCTTAAAATTAAGCCTTAGGGGCCTGACCTATGGTGGCGCAGTGGATGGGGTGTCGACCTGGAAATGCTGAGGTCGCCGGTTCGAGGCCCTGGGTTGCCTGGTCAAGGCACATGTGGGAGTTGATGCTTCCAGCTCCTCCCCCCTGTCTCTCTCTCCTCTGTCTCTCTCCTTCTCTCTCTCCTCTCTAAAATGAATAAATAAAAAAACAAAAATAAAAAAACAAATATTTTAAAAAAAAAGCCTTAGGCTATAATGACCCAGCCTGCTTACAGCCTGTTCCCCACACCCAATGCAAACTATAAGCGAGCAAACATATATATCATATTTACAAACTTATTTGACCAACAGTGCTTTACACATAGTAAATAATTTAATCTTCATGACAACTTTATGAGGTAGGTGCTGTCATTAGTCTTATTTTACCGATGAAGAAATGGAAGAACTGAGAGGTTAGGTAACTTGCCCAACGTTATGGCTAGTAAGTGGCAGAGCTGGGCTACAAACTCAGGTGGCCTGGCTCTCTAGCCTGTACTATTAACCACTACAATACATTGTCTCTTATATGTAGTGGGCATGGATAAACATTGCTTGATTGAAATGATAAGTATGGCCCTGGCCGGATAGCATGGTTGGTTAGAGCATCGTCCCAAAGCACTGAGGTTGCTGGTTCAATCCCCAGTCTGGGCCCATACAAGAACAAATTGATGTTCCTGTCCCCCTCTCTCTCTTCCTCTCTTTCAGATCAACTGAAATGATAAAAAGTGTTACCAAAGCCAAAGAAAGAGTTTCTTTTTTTTTTTTTTTTAATTTTTATTTTATTTAATTTATTCATTTTAGAGAGGAGAGAGAGAGAGGAGAGAGAGAGAGAGAAGGGGGGAGGAGCTGGAAGCATCAACTCCCATATGTGCCTTGACCAGGCAAGCCCAGGGTTTCGAACCGGCAACCTCAGCATTTCCAGGTCGACGCTTTATCCACTGTGCCACCACAGGTCAGGCATAAAGAAAGAGTTTCAAGGAGCATGTTAGTTAGCTTCAGCTAAGTTATGCTGCTTTGACAAATAACCCCAATATATCAGTTTGTAGGGAAAGGTTCCATGTGGATGGCAGGCCAGCGGTGGTTCTGCTATACACCAGGGATGCTGACTGGAGGAGCAGCTCCTAGCTAAACCAATGCTGTCTCAAGGGAGAGGGAAAAGATACCTGGCTATTGGGCCTACTTGTACTAGTGAGTGCCTATGGTGTGCATCTCTCCTCAGCTCTGGGCTCAGTGATGTTATATTAGTAGCTTGAAGCTAGTCATGCTGGGAGTATTTATATTATGGAAATCGGTGACTACTTTTGCCCATAGAGAACCAATTGTTAAACATTTACCAGCACAGCACTGGAAAAGGACAATGATATTAGCTCTTAAAGCTTCTGCTCAGAAAAGGCACAGGTCACAGAAATGCCACAGGTCACATGCACTTCCAGTTTACGGTACTTGCCAAAGCAAGTCTCATGGCCAAACTAACCAAGAGGACCAGGAATATCCTTCTCCCACCGGGAGGGGCCCAGCTGAAGGAGCAGTGAGCAATCTGGGGTAAAAGGTGAGGACTGAGAAAAGTCCCTGGGAATTGGCCTCAAGAGGTTTGTCTACACCTTTAACAAGGGAGCTGTTTCAGTTGAAGGTTGGGCTGGGGGGTGGACTGAGGTAGGTGACTGTGAATCAAGATCCCTCATTCTTGAGGCTATTCCGGAGAAGGAGAGGGACAGATGAGCTGGTAACCTGAGGAGGTGACCATGTGAAAGGCAAGGTGTCTTCTAGAATGGGGCAGCCTGTTCATGGGGAGGCCTAATTGTCACTTTTAGTATTAACTAATCTCTTTCTGTAAGTACTGTTTTACCACCTGCCCACCAGGATGACACTAGAGAAGGCAGAGAACGAAAGAGAAAGAGCCTTATTTGAGGCTTCCTAAGGCTGAGGTCCTGACCTCAGGAAAGAAAAACGGAAGGAACAGTCAGGTTCGTACGGCCGGGACCTGCGCACCTTTGCTCAGAGGGTAGAAGAGTCCGTGGGAAAGCAGAGTGCTGACCCATTATGGTGACTGAGAAGGGGTCCCGGGGCTTGCCTCTCCTGCCCTGAGGGCCGGTGGCATGTGGAGTGGCAATGATGGGATTCTCAGATAGGTGTGGGACATCCTAGAAAAGAAGAGAATCCGTCACTTTTCTGGGGGTAGGGGGACAGTGTGAGGGCCCTAGAAAGCCCAGGATCTCAGAGACCCACCCCCACTCCTTAATGCATGGCAGGGACCTGTGACACCTTCACGGGTCCCCTCCTGACACAGTGTGCTGCACATTGTGGGTCAGGGGATGGTGGCACCGGTCACCAGTGGACTAGAAGAGGCCTTGAGGGGCTGCCTGTGAACTGATGACTGGAAAGTAAACAGGACCCAGGACACCCTGCAGGCCCTCTTGGGAGGAGCCTAGTGCAGTGGTTACCTGCCACACGTCCGGTGCTGCCATAGCTCCAGGCCCCACAGTCCCTTATCTCAAACCAGGTATGATTCAGAACTGGGAATTCTTTTGGACTTTAGACAAAGGTGATAGAGGGCACCTGCATGTAACGTAACACTGTTTAGTATGGTCCAGGACAGTCCTATGCAATGAAAGACAATATTTCTGTGATAAAATATATAGGATATACCTGGCCCTGTGTTCAGCTTTCTACACACTGAGTCATCACACTACTCTCGCTATGTCAGAACTATTATTACCCCTATGTTCTGGGTGCGCAAAGGGAGCCCAGCATGGTTAATTGGCTTGCCTGGAATCACAGAGTTAGTGAAGGCTGCCACCACATAGTATTTTCTCTTGTGGTTGACTGTACTGTTTTTCACAGATAATTGATGTCCCTTTTTATTACATATCCCTGCCCTGTGGAACTTAGGCAAGAGCATGTGACTTGCTTTGGCAAATGAAATGTAAGCAGAAGTGACATGCAGGCCACTTCAGGCCAGAAACTTTGGACAGACCATGCAGGATTCACATATTCTCTTTCTCCTGCTTCTGCATGGAAGCCTGTGTGTAGGTGGAGCTCCATCGACCCAGGGCTCTAAGACCTCCCTTGTCCAGAGATCCCTATTGATTCAAATGAGGATATTGTATGAGCAAGAATTTTTTTTTGGCCTGACCAGGCGGTGGTTCAGTGGATAGAGCATCGGACTGGGATGCGGAAGACCCAGGTTCGAGACCCCAAGGTCGCCAGCTTGAGCGTGGGCTCATTTGGTTTGAGCAAAAAAGCTCACCAGCTTGGACCCAAGGTCGCTGGCTCGAGCAAGGGGTTACTCAATCTGCTGAAGGCCTGTGGTCAAGGCACATATGAGAAAGCAATCAATGAACAACAAAGGTGTCACAAGGAAAAACTGATGATTGATGCTTCCCATCTCTCTCCATTCCTGTCTGTATGTCCCTATCTATCCCTCTCTCTGACTCTCTCTGTCCCTGTAAAAAAATAAAAATAAAAATATAAAATTTTTTTTGTTTGTTTTAAGCTACTGAGATTTTCCACATTGTTTCTTATTGTAGCAAAAACCTAACTCATCCTAACTGATCTATCCTTCAGTGGGGTCAGAATAAAGAGGCTGAACAAGAGACTCTTGCCAAGTAGGTCAAGGCCTACTTATTATGGACTTTGAGTTTTAGGTACCTACACAGACCAACCCCTTCCCACCTGCAGACAACACCCCTTCTCTGACCCTACCGGACCTAGAACCCACTTCCCAATCTCTGTAACATGCTTCCTGTCCCTTGGACACCCAAACCACAATACTGACATGTTATTTTCTAAAGAACTGACAACCCCCGCCTGACCAGGCGCAGTGGATAGAGCGTCAGACCGGGATATGGAGGACCCAGGTTTGAGACCTCGAGGTCGCCAGCTTGAGCGCGGGCTCATCTGGTTTGAGCAAAGCTCACCAGCTAGGACCCAAGGTCGCTGGTTTGAGCAAGGGGTTACTTGGTCTGCTGTAGCCCCACGGTCAAGGCACATATGAGAAAGCAATCAATGAACAATTAAGTGCCACAAAAAAACCCTGATGATTGATGCTTCTCATCTCTCTCCGTTTCTGTCTGTCTCTATCTATCCCTCTCTCTGACTCTTGCTCTGTCTCTGAAAAAAAATGAAAAAAAACTGACTAACCCCAAGCCATCTGAACAAGCAGAGCCTTTCAGCTACTGTTTGAGGACACTGTGGCCAAATGCTGATTTTCATAAAAGCTGTCAGCCTTCTAGGAAAAGGCTTATGGTGTTAACAGCAACGAATACACACTTTGTTGGGAAATGCCATGCACTGGACACTGTGAGAACACCCTTGTGGACTGAACCAGAGTTCTATTGGAAAATAATAATGCAGAGCAGAGGGCGCTGGGTTGGAAGTGCTTCTAGCACAACGTTTATTGAGCAGCTACTATACCTGGCAGTCAGAACTCTGGTCCCTGTGTCAGGAACTCAGGTGATGGTGGAGGCAGACAACTGAGTGAGCAGAAGGCAGAGGCGGATTAAGGTCGGTTGAGGCCCGGGGCGCAGAAGAAAAAACATTGACCCCTTAAAAATACATGTTAACCATGTGTTAAAATAAATAAAAATATTATGTACTATTAATGTTAAAATTACACATATGAAACCAAACTTGGTGTCATTAGAAAAAAGTATAATGTTGGGGTTTTGCAGGGCCCTTCAGAAGTCGGGGCCCAGGGCGCGTGCCCAGTGCGCCTGCCGTTCAATCCGCCTCTGGCAGAATGTGATAATACAATGTGATAAATGAGGTTGGTTGGTTAATTTAGTCATTCATTCGTCTGATGCATATTTGTTGAGCTAGGGATTGGGCATTTAGTGTCAACAAGACATGGGCTATCCTTGTCCTCCTGCAGTTTGTAGTTTAACAAGCTTGAGTGAAATAGACACAAAGTGCTAAGGAAGCATTTAGCAGGGACACATGACTCAATCTGGGGTGAATGGGTATGGAGTTTTGGGATAATTTTATAAAGGACATGACTCCAGAACTGAGTCCTGGAGGGTGAACAGGAAGCAGACAGCAGAGAAGAAGGGGGAGGATATTCCAGGCAGAGGGACTAGCTTAAGCGAAGGCCTGGAACTGTGAGTGAGCTCAGTGTACTTGGTAGTGAAGTAGTTTGGTAGGACTAAAGCATGAAGTTTAAACTAAAGAGGGACAAGAGAATAGGTGGACAGGGGCTATATCTCAAAGGGTCTTAGGTACTGCATTTAAGTGCTTGGACTTAACTGAAGATAGCAGAATCTATTGGAAGAGTTTGGAATTATAGTGTTTATTAGTTAGAAAAGATGCTCAGCTACTCTCACAAAGACTTCAAAATAACAATGGTTTAAACAAGACAGAAGCTTACTTCTTCTTCTTTTTAAAAAAGATTTTATTTATTGCCTGACCAGGTGGTAACACAGTGGATAGAGTGTCGGACTGGGACACAGAGGACCCAGGTTCAAAACCCCAAGGTTGCCGGCTTGAGCAGAGTTGCTGGCTTGAGTGTGGGATCATAGATATGACCCCAAGGTCACTGCCTTGAGCAAGGGGTCACTTGCTTGGCTGAAGCTCCCCCTGACCCCGTCAAGGCACATATGCAAAAGAAATCAATGAACAACTAAGGTGTCACAACAAAGAATTGATGCTTCTCATCTCTCTCCCTTCCTGTCTTTCTGTCCCTATCTGTTCCCCTCTCTGTCTTTGTCACACACAAAGAAATATTTTATTTATTGATTTGAGAGAGAGAGAGAAATGGAGATGGGAGGAGGAGCAGGAATCATCAACTTATTTGCTTTTTGTATGTGCCTTGACTGGGTAAGCCCAGGACCTCAGGTCAGGAAAAGCTTACTTCTTACTTATGGAAGAGCCAAGGTAGGTAAGCCAGAGCAGGCATGGCGGCTCCAGTCATCAGGAGCCCTGGTTCCTTCTGGCTCATTGCTCTGACATCCTTAACATATTGCTTCTTTCTTGTGGTCCAAGAGGGTGATCCCAGCTTCTATTGTCACTTGTGCATTTCAGCCATCAGAGAGGAGTAAAGGGGTCATGGAAAACATACCTCTTTTCTTTAAAGGCATAACCTAGAACTTGCACACATTACTTTCATTAACATTGCACTATCCAGAATTTAGTCACATGGCCATCGCTAGCAGCCAAGGAGCTGGGAAGTGTAATTTTTATGCTGGACAGACATCTGCTAAAGTGTAGGCACTCTATTACTAAAGGAAGGATGGATGCTGGGGGACAGCTAGTCATCTTCAAAAGGGAGTGACAATCCTGTTTGCATATTTTAAAAACAAAAAAAAGTTTTATTTATTGATTTTAGCAACAGAGTAAGGGAGAGAGAGGCAGGAACATTATTCCTGTATGTGCCCAGACCGGCGATCGAACTGACAACCTTTGTTCTTTGGGATGATGCTCTAACCAACCAAGACATCCAGCTAGGGCCTGTCTGCATTTTGGAAAGATCTTTCTTGAAGAGGGTGGGGAATGGATGGGATAGGAAGATCAGAGCCAGGGTAATAATCTAAATGAGAGCTGCTGAGGCCGGAACCAAGAGAGACTTTTGGGGCGGAGGAAGTAGACAAAGGCTTAGGAGGTATTTGGAAGTTGAATGGACAGGACATGATGACCAACTGACTGCATTCTAATTTACTGTACTTATCATAGTACCGTGCTTAGCGAAGTGCCTGGCCTATAGTAACTGCTCAGGAGTAAATGAAGATATGATACGACAGAAGAGTGAATGAGTGAATAAATGAATGAGGTGCAAGAGGATGACTGAGAAATATCAACATTCAAAGGTAAATATCAAATAGTCTTCAAAAACATAATAATTTCTACCTACTGTAATCTGTCATTTCCCCCTTTCCTGACTAGCATTTGGCCCCCTCGATGACATCTCTCCTTGGTTCCAAAACTTAGTAATTTTTAGTTATTAACAAAGTTTCTTGTTTTGAGCATTCACTTGGTCATTTCATTTTCAAAGGTGGATCACTATTGGATTCAAAGTTCCAGCAAGCTGACTTGTGGCAGGAAAGGAGATGATGTCGTCTGCCTTCCCGCCCTCTGGTGGGGAGGAAAAAAGAAGAAAAAAAAGGACTTGGTTCTTTAGGCAGCCCCTGCTGGCCCTTGGCTGAACACCTCTTCACTGCTTGTCATGTGGCTGCGCTCCTGTCCTCTTGGTCATCACAGCTGGTTAGCTCACTATCTATAGACATGGTGTGTGGAGGTGTGGGGACCCCCAGGCCATGCTGATGAAGGGCTTGGTACCAAGGGCTGTGGGTTCACCCCTCATCTCTGCACCCAGCAGGCCTGCTGCCTCCATCATTTTTACTCTCTGGAGCCCCCATCCCAGGGCCTGTGGACACGGGCAGACTCTATCTTTCTTCCTCTTCTCGCTCACTGGCCACATCCTTGATCTTCTCTTTCCAATTCCCTTTCCATTATTTCAATAGCACCAGGGTGGGCCCTGCCTGCAGGTTCAGTGGCTCAGTTGATATCCACCGGGAATTAGAGGTCAGACACCCTCTGGTGGCAGACTGAATAAGTTATTCCCTTGGCTTTGTTTCATTTGTCTACCGCTGTGAAACAGATCGTCCCCAATTTCATAGCCTAAAACAACTACCCTTATATCATGCTCATGGATCCTGTGGGTCAGGATCCAGGGCAGGGCACAGCGGGGCAGGCCGGACTCTGCTTGAGGTAGGCAGCCTCCAAGCTAGTTTCCAATGACCCAAACTTCCTGGTATTCATACCTTTGTATCGTCCCTTCCCACTTTGTATCAGGGTTGGTCTGGGTGGCCCACAGAATGTGGCAGAAGTGATAGGGTGTCACTTTTGAGTCTAGGTTATAAAAGATATTGTGGTTTCTGCCTTTCTGTCTTTTGGAGCACTCACTCTGGAGGAAGTGGGCTGCCACGACCTGAGGACACACATGTATGGAGAAGCCCATCTGGAGAGTAACTGAGGCCTTCTTCCAATGGCCACATGAATGAGCTTGGAAATGGGTCCTTAGTCACAGAGAAAGTCTTTAGATGACTGCAGCCCTGGCTGGCAGCTTGACTGCAATTTCATGAGAGACTGACCTTGAGTCAGAACCACCAGATAAGCTGCTCTTAGGTTCCTGACTGTCAGAAATGGTATGCAATGGCAAATGTTTGTTGTTTTAAGCTGCTATCTTTGGAAGTAATTTGTTATGCAGCAATGGATAACTAATACAGTCCTCCATGACACCTGGGCCCTTAGCTGAAAAGACTTGAACACCTGAGAGACTGTTTCGTTCCTGTGGCTGGTGCCTGAGTTGCAACGACTTGAAGGTTCAGTTGGCACTGTCACCTGGAGCACCTACACGTGGCCTGTCCATGTGGCTTGGTTTCTCCCAGCACAGCAGCTGGGCTCTGAGAGGGAGTGTCTCAAGAGAGAGAGTCTATAAAGTGAGCTGTGCTAGAGACCGAGGAAGGAGTTGCAAGCTTCCCTTTGGCCTCGCCTAGGAAGTCATGTGCAGTGATTTCTGCTGCATTATGTTGTTACAGGTGAGTCACCAAGGCCAGCCCAGATTCAAGGGGAGGGGATTTGACTGGTCCTCTTGATGGAGGTGTGATAAGGTCACCTGCAGAGGAGCAAGTGGGAGGGGGCTATCTTTGCAAAATACAGTTGGATATCCCTGCCTGCCTCAGGGGGAGGGAACAATTCTTTGCTCCCTGCTCTGCCCCTCAGGGAGAGAGGACAGGTGGCTTCTTTCAGTACCTGCAGCCTTGTGAGTTGTGCTCATTCTGCTGCAATGTCACATTCTATCAAGCCCGGAGGGGAGCCAGCTGTTCTCTGAGCTTGGAATGTGGAGCACTTTATGCTTTTTGTTCTCGGCACCAATTCTGGTTGCAATTCTACCTTTCTGGGTAAAAAGAGAAGGTCTGAATGACACCCTGTCCCACCAAGGCACGCCACCCTTTCTCTGCAAGCCACTGACCCCTGTCAGTCCTGCACTCACTTGAGTAGCTAGGAATGATGATTCCATGTTACACAAGAGGAAGTCATCTGATCAAGGTCACAGGCAGAGGGGGCAGATCAGAGACTCAGCACCCTGCCCCCTAAATCTAGCAGTGGTCGGCAAACTCATTAGTCAACAGAGCCAAATATCAACAGTACAACAATTGAAATTTCTTTTGAGAGCCAAATTTTTTAAACTTAAACTATATAGGTAGGTACATTCCTTATCGAGGTAGTGCCCGCACGTGGTATTTTGTGGAAGAGCCACACTCAAGGGGCCAAAGAGCCACATGTGGCTCGCGAGCCGCGGTTTGCCGACCACTGCTAGAGGACCTGGGACTCCAGAAAGCCTACTTGGTGTTGGAGCCTTCGCCCTGCTCTCCTCATGTCCTGCCGACGGGGAGGTTGGTGTGGGCAGTGTGAGTGGGAGGAGCTTGGAGGAGGTACTCACAGGAGATCAGGCTTCAATCCCTTGCCTGAGGGTTGGGGCCAGTTGTCAGGTATTTTGACGAAAAGGGAGGAGAAACAAGTGAGGGAGAGTCTGTTTTTACTTTTCAGGCCTGTCCCCAGTCAATGAGCGTTTCAGTGGCCAGGGGGTGACCTCCAGGCTAACAGCCCTGGACTCACTGCCACTCTGTGTTGTCAGAATGAAGCCCTGTCTGTCCTGGAACCTCTGATCTAAGAGCCCTCTGAGCTCTTGAGGTCCGTGGACGCTGGGTCTTGGAGTGATTTCTAGCACTAGTTGGCAGATCCGACCAGTGTCCAGCCTGCCCTGCTTCTTGTCTTCCTGCCAACTGCTCCTTCCCATCATGCTGCACTTCCAAGTTCCAGATGTGACAGCTCCCAGCACCTGCTGCCTGCCAGGCACTGAACTCATGTTGGGGACCCAGAAAGAAATGAGATACAGCCTCTGTCCGGAAACAGGTCACAGTCCAGTAGAGGGAGAAACATGAAGAATTAACTGCCAGGTCTCGGGTTAAAGGCACATGGAAAGAAGGTCAAAATGATGCAGAGGTGGGAGGGCCTAACTCAGTCATGAAAAGGAAGGGATCGTCAATAGACGCAACATGTGAGTGAATCTCAAAGATGTCAGGACAACCAAGTACAGATTGTGCGATTCCATTTTTATGAAGTTCTAGACTGAGGACAACTGTGGAGAAGAGGGGGATAAAGTGGGAGGGAACATGAGGTGATGGATGTTCTGAGGAATATTTCGGGGATGAGGGATAGTCTGTGGTGATGAAAATGTTCTAAGTCTGGATAAGAGTGTTACACGAGAATATTCCGTAATTAAAACTGATCAAACTATACACCTAAGATCTGTGAATTTCATCATATGTAAATTACAACTGTGATGGGCAGCACTGAAAATAGTCCTCAGCAACCCCTGCCTCCTGGTGTGCTCACCCTTGTGCAATGGCCCTCCCGTGCCCCACACACTGTATCACAGGGGTTGGGAAACTTTTTGGCTGAGAGAGCCATGAACGCCACATATTTTAAAATGTAATTCCTGAGAGCCATACAATGACCCATGTACTTTACGCATTATCCAATAAAAATTTGGTGTTATCCCGGGGGACAGCTGTGATTGGCTCTAGCCACCCGCAACCGTGAACATGAGCGGTAGGAAATGAATAGATTGTAATACATGAGAATGTTTTATATTTTTAACGTTATTATTTTTTTTATTAAAGATTTGTCTGTGAGCCAGATGCAGCCATCAAAAGAGCCACATCTGGCTCACGAGCCATAGGTTCCCAACCCCTGCTGTATCAGGTTGGTCTGTGAGGCTAATAGAATATGGCAGAAGTGATAGTATGTCACTGCTGAGATTAGGTTAGAAAAGATACTGTTCCGTCTTGGTCTATCTCTCTCCAATCATTTGTGGGAGAGGCTATGTGTTGAGCATCCCTATGGAGAAATACACATGGCAAGGAACTGAAAGCTGTCTGCCAACAGCTATGTGAGTGAGCTTACAGTAAGTGGATCCTTCTGTCCCAACCAACGCCTTCAGAGGGCTGCAGCCTGGGCTGACTGCTTGACCACAAACTCATGAGAGACCTTGAGCTAGGCCACCCAGCTTAGCTGTTTCCTGATTCCTGATCCTCAGACACTGTGTGAGAGAATATGTTTGTTTTAAGCCATTAACTTCTGGGAGTTATTATTATTTTTTATTTATACAAACACTTTATTGATTTTTGGGGGGTGAAGGGAGTTATTTCTTTTGAAGCTCTGAACGACGAATATAGTATTTCAATAAACTAGACATGTATGGAAAACATCTTTTAAGTGCTCCTGGACAAGATAGCTTTCTCAGAGACTTTCAAGTGCCCTGCTTCCACAGGGCGGCTTTGGAGAAGGGGAAGGAGAGAAAAAGAGAAGACAAAGGTAACAACAAAATTGAGATCTCATCATTTGGGCGAACCCACAATGGTTAGGGGAAATGAGGCGCCTGGAGGTCCATCTATGGAGAAGTGGGGAGGCAGAGAGAGACAGACTCCCACATGCACCCGACCAGGATCCACCCAGCATGCCCACCAGGGGGCAATGCTCTGCCCATCTGGGCTGTTGCTCTGTTTCAGCCAGAGACATTCTAGCTCCTGAGGTGGAGGCCATGGAGCTATCCTCAGGGACAACTTTGCTCCAGTGGAACCTTGGCTGCGGGAGGGGAAGAGAGAGATAGAGAGGAAGAAGAGGGGGAAGGGTGGAGAAACAGATGTGTGCTTCTCCTGTGTGCCCTGGCCAGGAATCAAACCCGGGACTTCCACACACTGGGCTGACACTCTACCACTGAGCTATATGGCCAGGGCTATTGATTGCTTTCTTATATGTGCCTTGACTGGGAGGCTACAGCAAAGCTAGTGACCACTTGCTCAAGTCAGTAACCTTGGGCTCAAGCCAGCGACATTGGGATTCAAGCTAGAGCCTTTGGGCTCAAGCCAACAACCATGGGGTCATGTCTATGATCCCATGCTCAACAGGTGCTTAATAAATGTTTATACTCTGTCCACTTCTCCCTATGGAGTAAATCCCATAATCATTCTAATTGGTAAGCTGATCTGTAAAAGGGGGAAATAACCTTTCCTACTTGGGGCAGAGACTGCTATTCTTCATGCAATATCCACTCTTCTTTCTTCTTTAGTAGTTTGACTTTATTGGGTTTGGGAAGAAGCAGGAAAGTATTCAACTACTGCCTCCCTTGCAGCTAGGTGGCACATGTATCTGTGTTTTGGCTAGTTATATAAAAGTAAGTATTGGATGTTGTTATGGGTTGAATTGTGGCTTCTGAAAAAGATACGTTAAAGTTTAAATCCCAGTACCAGAGGAGGCAAGATGGTGATGGAGTAGGTGGCCGTACCAACTTCCACCTCCCAGAACCAAAGTGGATTACAACTTAATTTTAAGAACCATCATCTGGAAAAACCAACTATGGACTAAACTAAGAGGACTCTTTACCCAAGGAACACTGAAGAAGCCACACTGAGACTGGTAGGAAAAGCAGAAATGTGGAGAGAGCCGCCCAGCTCTCAGGAGTGAACAGCAACCCGGAGGGACTCATGTGGTGGGAAGTGAGTTTAACGGAGAGGGGAGGGTCCTGGGCCCCAGGAACAAAGCCCCACCATACAGTCCCAGAGCCTAGAAGAAGCATATGGACAGTATTTAGCTGCAAAACAAGTCAGGATACTGTTTGTGAGAAAGAGACAGATTTTTCAGACTCAGGATTGTTCTTAAAGAGATGGCGCAGAAAACCTCTTTCACAACCACTAACCCAGGACTCTGGGAGACTGGGAGAGTTGAGAGAACTGGAGTAGCAGGAAGAGAGTGTAATCTAGGAGGCATAGGGAGAAACACTTTGAGGGACAGCCACCCTACCCCTGGGCTGAGTCACTCCCCAAATCTAAAGTGACTATTTCCCCTGGAACCAGCAATACCAGCAAAGGGAAGCAGGACACCAGCCAAACAAGCTCTCCTGCGGCACTCAGAGCAGAGTCCCTTAGATGGAGGGAGCCTTCAGGAATTCAGTATTGAGTGCTAAGATCTGAGCTGCATTGCCCCCTCCCCCTCTGCTGAGTGCTTGCTGGAGGGCAGGCGGCAGCAGGATGCGGAACTGTGGTTCTGTAGGAGGGGGCTGAAGCCGGTCAGCCATGACTGAGACCTGGCATGAGCTCAGTCTTGCCTAGCAGGACCAGAAGGGGTGCATGAAAGTGGTCCAACCCGGCTGTGGGCTGGGTGAACAAGAGCGGTTCTGCCTGCAATCCCGCCCACAGGGGAAAGGCAAAAAGCCAGGGAACTGCAGAGACCTGTGGCTGAGTGCCGGCACGCAGCCCTGCCCGGCTTGCAAAGCTGGAGCTTGTGGCTGGTGTGCATGCGCAGCTCTGCCAGTGGGGGTGGTGCAAAAGCCAGGGAAAAGGCAGAGACCCACGGCTGAACATAAGTGCACAGCCCTGCCCCCGGTGCCAAGGCTTGTGGCCCCGGCATAATGTGCAGCCCCACCCGTGGGGACAGGGCAAAGGCCGAGGCTGGCTGAGGTTTGTAGACCCTGCTCGTGGACATAGCCCCTCCCAGGGAGGAGAGGTGGAAACTTCAGCGACTGCCGCAGTGGGCCGGCAACGGCAATGCCCATACCCAAACTCCCTAGGCAGCGGCAAAGGGGGTGGTGGGCCTATAGACAGACCACACCTAGGGAACACAGAGGCCACACCCAATGGACTCCAGTGGCCACACCCTTCTTATACACAGACAAAATGGGAAGGCAGAGAAATGCAAGCCAAATGGACCAAGAGAAAGCCCCTGAAAAGTACTTGAATGAGTCAGATATAACCAAATTACCGGATGCAGATTTTAAAATAAAGATTGTTAGAATGCTCAAAGATCTTAGAATAACAATAGATGGACATAATGAACACCTAAATAAAGTGATAGCAAATATAAAAAGGACATTGAAATAATAAAAAAGAATCAGTCAGAAATGACAAATACAATATCAGAAATGAAGACCAGAATGGAAGGAATTAAAAGCAGGATGAATGAAGTTGAAGATCAAATCAGTGAGTTAGAGCAGTGGTCTCCAACCTTTTTTGGGCCACAGACCGGTTTAAAGTCAGAAAATATTTTCACAGACCAGCCTTTAGGGTGGGATGGATAAACGTATTATGTGACCAAGATAAGCATCAAGAGTGAGTCTTAGATGGATGTAACAGAGGGAATCTGGTCATTTTTTAAAAAATAAAACATTATTCAGACTTAAATATAAATAAAACAAAAATAATGTAAGTTATTTATTCTTTCTCTGTGGATCGGTACCAAATGGCCCACGGACCAGTACTGGTCTGCGGCCCAGGGGCTGGAAACCACTGAGTTAGAGGACAAGCTAAATGAAGGCACAGAAGCAGAGTAGCAAAAAGAAAAGAGACTCAAAAGTCCAAGGAGCCTGACCTGTGGTGACGCAGTAGATAAAGTGTCAACCTGGAAATGCTGAGGTTGCCGGTTCGAAACCCTGGGCTTGCCTGGTCAAGGCACATATGGAGTTGATGCTTCCTGCTCCTCTCCCCTATTCTCTCTCTCTCTCTCCTTTCTAAAATTAATAAATAAAATAAAAAATTAAAATTAAAAAGAGCCCTGGCCAGTTGGCTCAGTGGTAGAGCATCAGTCTGCGTGCGGGGGACCCAGGTTCGATTCCCGGCCAGGGCACATAGGAGAAGCGCCCATTTGCTTCTCCACCCCCATCCCCTCCTTCCTCTCTGTCTCTCTCTTCCCCTCCCGCAGCCAAGGCTCCATTGGAGCAAAGATGGCCCAGGCGCTGGGGATGGCTCCTTGGCCTCTGCCCCAGGCACTAGAGTGGCTCTGGTCGCGGCAAAGCGATGCCCCGGAGGGGCAGAGAGTCGCCCCCTGGTGGACAGAGCGTCGCCCCTGGTGGGCGTGCCGGGTGGATCCCGGTGGGGAGCATGCGGGAGTCTGTCTGACTGTCTCTCCCCATTTCCAGCTTCAGAAAAATACAAAAAAATAAAATAAAATAAATAAAATTAAAAAGAAAGTTTGAGGAAACTCTAAGAGAGCTCTGTGACAACATGAAGAGAAATAACATCCACATCATAGGGGTCCTGAAGAAGAAGAGAAAGAACAAGGGATAGAGACTTTGTTCAAACAAATCATAGCTGAAAACTTCCCTAAATTGATGCAGGAAAAAGTCACACAAGTTCAAGAAGCACAGAGAATTCCATTAAAGAGAAACCCAAAGAAATCTACAACAAGACACATCATAATTAAAATACCAAAGCTAAGAGATAGAGAGAAAATATTAAAAGCTGCTAGAGAAAAAGAGGCTATCACCTACAAAGGAGCCCCCATAAGGATGACATCTGACTTCTCAACAGAAACACTTGAGGCCAGAAGGGAATGGCAATAAATATTCAAAGTAATGAAGAACAAGAGCCTACAACCAAGACTACTTTATCCAGCAAGGCTATCATTTAAAATTGAAGGAGAAATTAAAAGCTTCCCAGACAAGGCCCTGGCTGGTTGGCTCAGTGGTAGAGCATCGGCCTGGCGTGCAGGGGTCCCGGGTTTGATTCCCGACCAGGGCACACAGGAGAAGTGCCCATCTGCTTCTCCACCCCTCCCCCTCTCCTTCCTCTCTGTCTCTCTCTTCCCCTCCAGCAGCGAGGCTCCATTGGAGCAAAGATGGCCCGGGCGCTGGGGATGTCTCCTTGGCCCCTGCCCCAGGCGCTACAGTGGCTCTGGTCACGACAGAGCGACGCCCCGGAGGGGCAGAGCATCACCCCCTGGTGGGCAGAGCGTCGCCCCTTGGTGGGCGTGCCAGGTGGATCCCGGTCGGGCACATGTGGGAGTTTGTCTGACTGTCTCTCCCCGTTTCCAGCTATAGAAAAAATACAAAAAAAACAACCCCAAAAACAAAAAACAAAACCCCTCAAACCCCCCAAAACAACTCAAGGAATTCATTACAACCAAACCAATGCTGCAAGAAATGTTAAGGGGCCTGTTGTAAACAGATCAAAGCGGAAAAAGAATATAGTAAAAGAGGAATATAGCTTTAAAGAATAAAATGGCAATAAACAACTACATATCAATAATAACCTTAAACGTAAATGTATTAAAAGATCCAATCAAAAGACACAGGGTAGCTACGTGGATAAGAAAATAGGACCCATACATATGCTGTCTACAAGAGACACACGTCAAAACAAAAGACACACATAGACTGAAGGTAAAAGGATGGAAAAAATATTTCATGCAAATGGAAATGAAAAAAAAGCTAGGGTAGCAATACTTTTATCAGACAAAATGGACTTTAAAACAAAGGCTATAATAAGAGATAAAGAAGGTCACTACATAATGATAAAGGGAGCAATCCAACAGGAAGATATAACCATTATAAATATCTATGCACGTAAATATGATATATAAAGGAGATTTTGATGGATATAAAGGGTGAGATCAACAGCAATACTATAATAGTAGGGGATTTCAATACCCCACTAACATCACTAGATAGATCCTCAAGAAAGAAAATTAACAAAAAAAACAGCAGACTTAAAGAACACACTAGATCAACTGGAGTTAATAGATATCTTCAGAACCTTTTACCCTAAAGCAGCAGAATATACATTCTTTTCAAGTGCTCATGGTACATTCTCTAGGATAGACCACATGTTAGGGCACAAAAGCGGTCTCAACAAATTTAAGAAGATTGAAATCATATCAAACATTTTCTCTGATCACAATGGCATGAAACTAGAAATCAACCACAACAGAAAAACTGAAAAATACTCAAACACTTGGAAACTAAATAGCATGTTATTAAATAATGAATAGGTTAACAATGAGATCAAAGAAGAAATAAAGAAATTCCTAAAAACAAATGATAATGAGCATACAACAACTCAAAATTTATGGGACACAGCAAAAGCAGTCCTGAGAGGGAAGTTCAAAGCACTACAGGCATACCTTAAGAAGCTAGAAAAAGCTCAAATAAACAACTTAACCCTGCATCTAAAAGAACTAGAAAAAGAACAGCAAGTAAAGCCCAGAGTTAGAAGAAGGAAGGAAATAATAAAGATCAGAGCGGAAATAAATTAAATAGAGGCTAAAGAAACAATACAGAGGACCAATGAAACCAGGAACTGGTTCTTTGAAAAGGTAAACAAGATCGATAAACCTTTAACCAGACTCACTAAGAAAAAAAAGAGAGAGGACTCAAATAAATAAAATTAGAAAGAGAGTGGAGGAATAACAACTGACACAACAGAAATACAAAGGATTGTAAGAAAATATCATACTATGAAGAACTGTATGCAAAAAATTAGACAACCTAGATGAAATGGACAAATTCCTTGAAACATTTAATCTTTTAAAAATCAATCTGGGAGAATCAGAAAACCTAAACAGACCAATTACAACAAATGAGATAGAAACAGTTATCAAAAAACATCCAACAAACAAAAGCCCTGGGTCAGATGGCTTCACTGGTGAATTCTACCAAGTATTCAAAGAAGAACTAACTCCTTCTCAAGCTATTTCAAAAAATTCAAGAGGAAGGAAGACTTCCAAGCTCCTTTTATGAGGTGAGCATAATTCTGATTCCAAAACCCGGCAAAGACAACACAAAGAAAGAAAATTATAGGCCAATATCCCTGATGAATTTAGATGCTAAAATCCTCAATAAAATATTAGCAAACCGCATCCAGCAATATATGAAAAAAATCATACACCACGATCAAATGGGATTTATTCTGGGGAGGCAAGGCTGGTACAATATTTGTAAATCAATCAATGTGATTCATCACATAAACTAAAGGAAGAAGAAAAAACACATGAAAATTTTAATAAATGTAGAAAAAGCATTTGATAAAATCCAGCACCCATTCATGATCAAAACTCTGAGCAAAGTGGGAATACAGGGACCATACCTCAACGTGATAAAGGCCATCTATGACAAACCCACAGCCAACATCATACTCAATGGAAAAAAATTAAAAGCAATCCCCTTAAGATCAGGAACAAGGCAGGGGTGCCCCTTTTCACCACTCTTATTCAACATAGTTCTGGAAGTCCTAGCCACAGCAATCAGACAAGAAGAAGAAATAAAAGGCATCCAAATTGGAAAAGAAGTAAAACTCATTATTTGCAGATGATATGATATTGTATATAGAAAAACCTAAAGTCTCAGTCAAAAAAACTTCTGGACCTGATAAATTAATTCAGCAAGGTGGCAGGATATAACATTAACTTTTTTTTTTTTTTTTTTTTTTTTGCATTTTTCTGAAGCTGGAAACAGGGAGAGACAGTCAAACAGACTCCCGCATGCGCCCGACCGGGATCCACCCGGCACGCCCACCATGGGGCAACGCTCTGCCCACCAGGGGGCGATGCTCTGCCCATCCTGGGCGTCGCCATGTTGCGACCAGAGCCACTCCAGCGCCTGGGGCAGAGGCCACAGAGCCATCCCCAGCGCCCGGGCCATCTTTGCTCCAATGGAGCCTTGGCTGCGGGAGGGGAAGAGAGAGACAGAGAGGAAGGCGCGGCGGAGGGGTGGAGAAGCAAATGGGCGCTTCTATGTGCCCTGGCCGGGAATCGAACCCGGGTCCTCCGCACGCTAGGCCGACGCTCTACCGCTGAGCCAACCGGCCAGGGCTAGGATATAAAATTAATACTCAGAAATCAGAGGCATTTTTATACACCAACAATGATCTGTCAGAAAGAGAAATTAAGGAAACAATCCCCTTCACTATTGCAACCAAAAAATAAAGTACCTAGGAGTAAATTTTACCAAGGAGATTAAAGACTTATACTCAGAAAATTATCAAACATTGATAAAAGAAATCAAGGAAGATACAAACAAGTGGAAGCATATACTGTGTTCATGGATAGGAAGAATAAACATCATTAAAATGTCTATATTACCCAAAGCAATTTATAAATTCAATGCAATACCAATTGAAATACCAATGACATACTTCAAAGATATAGAACACATATTCCAAAAATTTATATGGAGCCAAAAAAGAACACGAATAGCCTCAGCAATCTTGAAAAGGAAGAATAAAGTAGGAGGTATCACACTTCCTGATATCAACTTATACTACGGGGCCATTGTACTCAAAACAGCTTGGTACTGGCATAAGAAAAGGCATATGATCAATGGAACAGAACAGAGAACCCAGAAATAAACCCACACTTTTATGAACAACTGATATTTGACAAAGGAAGTAAGAGCATACAATAGAGTAAAGACAGCCTCTTCAACAAATGGTTTTGGGAAAATTGGACAGCTACTTGCAAAAAAATGAAACTAGACCACCAACTTACACCAGTCACAAAAATAAACTCAAATGGATAAAAGACTTAAATGTAAGTGTGAAACCATAAGTATCTTAGAAGAAAACATAGGCAGTAAGCTCTCCGACATCTCTTGCAGCAATATATTTGCTGATTTATCCCCACAGGCAAGTGAAATAAAAGACAGGATAAACAAATGGGACTATATCAAACTAAAAAGCTTTGCACAGCTAAAGACAATATGAACAGAATAAAAAGACAAACCACACAATGGGAGAACATATTCGACAATACGTCTGATAAGGGGTTAATAACCAAAATTTATAAAGAACTTGTAAAAACACCAGGAAGATAAACAATCCAATAAAAAAATGGGCAAAAGAAATGAATAGACACTTCTCCAAAGAGGACATACAGATGGCCAATACAGATGAAAAAATGTTCAACATCACTAATCATTAGAGAAATGCAAATTAAAATCACAATGAGATACCACCTCACACCAGTCAGAATGGTGCACATTAACAAAACAACACATAATAAGTGCTGAGGAGGATGTGGAGAAAAGGAAACCCTCCTGCACTGCTGGTGGGAATGCAGACTGGTGCAGCCACTGTGGAAAACAGTATGGAGATTCCTCAAAAAATTAAAAATAGAACTGCCTTTTGACTCAGCCATCCTACTTTTAGGAATATATCCCAAGAACACCATATCACTGATTCAAAAAGAGAAATGCACCCCCATGTTTATGGCAGCATTGTTCACAATAGCGAAGATCTGGAAACAGCCCAAGTGTCCATCAGTGGACGGGTGGATTAAAAAGCAGTGGCACATATATACTATGGAATACTATGGGGCCATGAAAAAGAAGGAAATCTTACCTTTTGTGACAACATCGATGGACCTGGAAACTACGTTAAGTGAAATAAGCCAGGCAGAAAAAGAAAAATATAATATATGACCTCACTCATTTGAAGAATCCAATGAACAATGTGAACTGAGGAACCAAACTGAGACAGAGGAGGGATCAAAGGGACCAGAAGGAAAGAGGACAGAGGGAAAGGGGATGATAGGATGGGATATACCTGAAGGGAAGGGGGGAGGGCACTATGGGGAGGGGGGTAAAGGGGATGTTGAGGGGAGTACAGGGGAGGGGGGATGCATTCGGATGACACTAGAATCTATGAAAACACAGTAAATTAAAATCAATAAAAAATAAAAACGAATAAATCCCAATACCACAGCATGCAACTTTATTGGAAAAGAGCATCTTCACACAATTAAGTTAAAATAAGGTCATTCAGGTGAGTCTTAATTCAGAATGATTGGAGCACTTATTAAAAGAAGAAATTTAGGCACAGAGATAGACATATGCACAGGAAAGATTATTTGAAGACAGAAAGGGAGAAGATAGCTGTGTGACTGAAGTAATGCACTTACAAGCCTAGGAATGCCAACAATCATCAAGAATTGCCAGCAAACACCAGAACCTAGAAGAGGCAAGCACTCTTCCCTAGAAGCATCAGAGAGCATGGCACTGCTGACACTTTGATTTTGGACCTCTGGCCTCTGGAACAGTGAGATAATAAGTATCTATTTTAGGCCCTGGCTGGTTGGCTCAGTGGTAGAGTGTTAGCCCAGCCTGTGCATGTCCTGGGTTTGATTCCTGGTCAGGGCACACAGGAGAAGCGACTATCTGCTTCTCCACCCCTTCACCTCCCACAGCCATGGCTCAATGGTTCAAGCGCATAAGCCCCAGGCACTGAGGATGGCTCAGTAGAGCCTCTGCTTCAGGTGCTAAAAGTAGCTCTGTTGCAAGCATGGTCCCAGATGGGCAGAGCACTGGACCAGGTAGTTCTTGATCAGGGTGCATGCAGGAGTCTGTCTCTCTATCTCCCCTCTTCTCACTTGGGGAAAAAATAAATAAACAAACATACATCTGTTTTAAGCCACTCAGTTTTTGGTACTTTTTATTTTATTGCTTAAATGGAGGCTTCCTGATGTTTAGAATGTACAGGATTGGTGTTTAAAATGTTACAATCTGTATGGAGATGGGCATTGATCAATCAAAAAGGACACAAACCATGAACAATTTTTTTCAGTCACACTTGTGTATATTGGTTAAATATTAACCCTGGGAATGTGGCTGGTGCTCCAGCAGCCACTTTGGACCATGAGGCGAGAAGTTAGGAGCTTAAGATGGCAGTGTTGCGAGGAGGTGCCTTGGTTCCCGATGACTTTATGGAGCTGGCACAACAGACTTGGACTGCTTACCTCCAATGTTATATATTACATACTTGATAGAATAAATTTATGTTTGTTTGTGGCTCTGTTATTTTTGGCTTTTTTATTTTTCTCGGGCAAACCTAAATTAAACTGATATCCAATCCCATGAAGTATTAGGAATCCTGAATGAAATGTAATTTCCAAGCTCTCCAGCTCCAGGCACACATAAGACAATTTTCTTATTGCAGTGTTTGTGACTACAATTATGATTGGTTTAGAAAGAATAAGTTGAAATTGACTGACACGATCCTGGCCAGAGATCAGAAGCTCTTTGTCCTGCTTCAGCAACATATTCTTGAGGGCTCTGCACAACATCCATGGATAACAGTGCTATGAGAGACTGGCAGGAGAAGAGCTGTCAACCTTTGGGCTAGATGCCAGCAGAATGACTGGGTGATTTTTGTTAAGCTGGGGCCAGAATGCTTAGCCACTGATTGGCAGTTAATCATAAAGATTGAGAGTCAGGACAGATAGTTTAAATCCAGGCTCCACTCTTACTTAGTGGGTGATCCTTGACAAGTTACTGAACTTCTGAGTTTCAGATTTTTCATTTGTAAAATGGGAACAATTATAGCCCCTGTGACATAGGGTTGTCATGGAGATTTAGTGATATACCCAGTAGGGGAAAAGATAAATCCAGTTTGTCTGTATCCAGTCTACTAATCCTTGACAGATAACAAATGGACCGACCGGATTCTGGTTCATTCCTTCTTACTTCTGTTGATTCATTCAGTAAACATACTGAATGTGCCTACTATGTGCCTCCTCTGTGCCAGGGTATGAAAAGAGCTAGAGAGATAGACTTGGATTATGGTATCAAAAATGGTTAAAAATAAAAGTAGAGCCAAAGTTTGTTTGGGTGCTGCTCCCCTCCTCATACTGTCATCTTTTCTTGGTGAGTCCCTTTGAGGTTTCATTCATGGCTGTCCTGGTCTACCTCTTCCCAGTCAGTAGATGCTTGTTCTCAGAAGACCTCAGTCACTAATTCATGCTATGGTACAAACGACTACAAATCTCTCAAAGCATGTACCTGCAGATGATCCCTCCTGTAAAGCTGATTGCCTTCTGAAAGCTGTTCCTATGCATAAAAAGCAAGAAGGTTCCAGGTAGAAGGACCCAGAGAAATCATTCAGTTTGAACTCAAGCCAGGCAGGAATGACTCTAAGTAGGATGACCCAACCAAGGACACCCAGCAGTCATGTGGCCAGGCGGGGTAGAGAGCAGAAAATGGCTCTTCCAGACTCCTCGGTCACTGCTCTATATACCATCTGCGTGCTGAGCATGTTCTGATTAGGTTGTGCAGGGTGACCTAGGCAGACACTGAGACAGAACTAGAAGTGCCTCTGCCGTTCAAGAAGCCTACAGCCTGATGAGGACACAAAAACATGTTACACCAAAAGGCCTTTGGCCCCATTGATTTGAAATGCTGTCTTCATTGTGTACCACATTTTCCAGTGTGCACAGGACTATTCTAGATTCTGTTCTGTTGCTATCTTTTCCTGCACCACCATTATGCAATTTCAAAGACTATAGCTTTACAAAATACTTTGCAATCTGGCAGAGGAAGTCCTCTTTCTTCTTTTCTAAGAATGTCTTTGCTGTTCTCATATGATTACTGTTTCAGATGAACTTTTAAGTTAGCTTTTGAATAACATATATATTAAATCCTCATCAGCACTCTTGTTTATGATAGGCATTGGGTATTGTGAGGAGCCTGGCACTCAGTTCCTGCCCTTGGGAGCTCACAAACTCTCTGAGAAATGTTACCAAACAAGAAGCATAAAACAACATCAGGAATCTTACCATGTGGGTAACTAGAGCCAAAGGGGTGAGAAGTCCACATAGATATAAGTGCTGCTAGTGCCTTGCTCCTCCAGGCTAGGAAAATCCTGGGAAGCTTAACAGGGGAGGTGAGATACTGGAGTTGGATGAACGAATAGGAGTTTTTCAGGTATAGAAGAAATGCTTTGAGTGGGGAAGTCAGAGAACACTTACCTTCTCTGAAGGAGACACATTTCATTTGAGAGGTGAAAGGCATTTGTCCAATTTCAGAGGATGGAATGAAGGGAGGGATTGCCCTGAGCTAGGAAAATCACAAGAAAGCTCTTTGAAGACCTTTTGGTTGGTTTGAGTTGGAGGAATCAGAGAGGATACAGGAAGAGGAAATTAAGTAAAAAGAATCTTATTAGAAATGTAAATCAAGATGACTTTTGACCTGCACTTCGAGGGAGGAGCAAGACAGAGGAGAGGAGGTAGTCACAGAAAAAGCTCCGGAGCAAATAGGAAATCCTCTGGCTTCCTGTCCATTCTCTAAGATCCAAGATCCATGATCTAAGCGTTCCACCGCGTAAATGCCAGGGATTCTGCGGTGGCGAGTCTGCAGTTCCGATTTCCAGGCGTGGGGTAGCGGTGGACCAGGGATCAGCCGGCAGTACAGCCACTCAGGTTTGCGGACCAGGCTGGAGGAGCTGAATGCTTTATGTCAGAATTGACCAATGGGATGGTGGCACCCGGTTGCCAGGGCTACAGAGGAGGCTGAGCGGGGGCGGAGCCTGAGCAACAGGGGCGGGCCCTGGGCGGGGCTTATATAAGCAGGCGGCGGGAGGCAGGCTAGGCGTGGGGTCGGTGGCTGCTAAGCGGGGGGCGCAGGCCGCGGGGCCGGAGTCGGCGGGGAGCAAGCGAGCGGAGGCGCGGAGGACCCGATTCACTCGCTGGGGAGATCTATGGGCCGAAGCCGTGTAAATGTGTTTTAAGGCGAGTGCGGGGAATAGCTCTGGGAGCCTCAGGAAGCGGGCGCCCGCGGTTCCAGTGCTGATGTGTCCCTGGCCCCTCTTGCCTCCTTTCAGCAGGGGCTTCGGCTCCGCAACTGCCACTCCTCTTTGGGGTGTTGCACAAGTTTCGAGGTCACCGGCGACCCCCCCTAGCAGCGCCTGGCTCTGGCTCCCGCGAAGGAGGACGGGGCTTGGTAAGGGCATGTTTGTCTTTGGTGGCGGGGTGGGGGTCTGCACTCGGGAGGGCTCCCCAGGCAGAAACTCAGCCTTTGGTGCTCGCCCTGGAGCCTGTATGGCGCCCCATACACGCTCAGAATCCTAGCACTCCAGGACCAGCGGCCCTCATTTACAAACGATGAAACTGAGGCTCTGAGGGGAGGGGGCTGTACCCAAGGTCACTCAGCAGAGCTGACTCGAACTTAAGCTCCAGCTCTGGGCTGAGACTCCCTGGCGGAGCCACCCGCAGCCTCTTTCGGTGGGCGTGATCCGGACTTGGGGCTCGCTGGAAACTTGGCCAACGGAGATTCTCGGCTTTCCTGATTTCTTGTTCTTTCTTTGCTTTTTCACTAAAACCTGAATTTCACAACTGGAAAGGATCTCCAAACCAATTCTTACATTTTACAGATGGGGAAACAGGCTCGGAGAGGCAGTGCCATATAGGCAGCTAATGCGTTGTCCCAGTCCCGGATTCCCGTTGGTCTCTGACCTTTACCAGTGAACCTATGTTCCCCAGGCTTGCGTTAGAGACGTGGTGGGTGTGACAGGTCTTGGGCACCCTGGCTTGGGGAAGTGAGGGGGTCAGCGGAAGCCAGTCCCACCCCGCATGGACACCCAGGCCAGCAGCCCCCTCATTCTTCCCCCGCAGTGTGTTGCATACTTTCTAAGGCGGCGGCGGCAGCTCCATCCAGACCATCGGATCCTCCTCCTCGGCATGGCCGGCTACCTGAGTGAAACGGACTTTGTGATGGTGGAGGAGGGCTTCAGCACTCGAGACCTGCTGGAGGAACTCACTCTGGGGGCCTCACAGGCCACCACGGTGAGAGACTGAGAGTGGGAGTGGGTCCCCTGTTTCATGGGCAGGGCCAGTTGCCTCCTCTCAAACGGCCCCTGGGGCCCTCATCTTATTCATTCATTTATTTGCTATTCAATCTTTACTATGAATTTGCAAGAGACATGCTCATTTTATCCACAATTCTTGGTCCTTGCCCCCATATCTGTCCCTCCTGTTTTTTGCTTTGAGGACAGCACCATTATCCCCTACCTAGCCCTAGATGTAGGTCAGAAACCTGGGAGCCCCCCCCCCATCTAGGCATCAACAAGCTCTATGAGTTCAGCCTCCTTGGGAAGAGCACCCTTCAATGTGCTCTTCCCAAACATGGCCTCATCTTTCTAAAGTCCCCCTAACCTCCTCCTGCCTGACCCTCCCCAACTTTATCACAGCCCTGCTCAAAATCAGAATTCATTGGTAGTTTCCAGTTGTCTACACAGGACCATGTCAGAAGCCCTCTGCTTTCATAGCCCCATTTCCAGCTTCTCCTATGCTAACCATGCTCCATCAGAGCTGGTTACTCTGCTCATAGGTCCCAATGATGCCATATGCTCTAAAATTATTCCTTTGCCTAGAGCACTCTTCTCCCAGCCTCTCTCCCTCTTACCTATTTCTGCATATTACTCATCAGTGTCACTTTTTCCTGATTGGCCAGGCAGATTTTGTATTTTCTTTCTCCCTGGCCCCCGCTGCATTGTGTATAAACTCCTATCTGGCATTTATTGTATGCACTTATAATTACATAAGGGGTTTGTTCTCTTCCAGACCTAACTCCCTTCAGAGCTAGAGCCCTCTCTGGTCATTTCTGTCCCTTAGCATAATGTCTGACACCAAGTGGGCATCAGTTAAAAAAAAATGTTGCATAAAGAGAAACTGAGTCCCAGGGAAGGTTTCAGTAATGTGGCCTCACCCATAGCCTCATATGTGTTCAGCCCTTAGCAAATCTGTGCTGGCCACTTGTCCACAGGTATGGACTACAGTGGCAGTGGGGCCACTGAGGGCCAGTATGTGAAAAGCAGTGCACTAGACCTCAGCCTGGGCGTGCTGAAGGTTCTGGCTGAGCTGGGGCTGGGCTTCAGCTGTGCCAACAAGGTGAGCCCCCGCCCCCGCCAGCGCACTGACCCTTGCTGCCTACTGAGCACACACATGGCGGGGCTGCTGTGGGTGGGCCTGGGGAGGCAGGCTTCACTGAGGGCCACTATGTGAAAAGCAGTGCACTGCAGGCCATAGCTTTGGCCTTCAAGAAATTTGTCTTTTCTTGGAGAAGGCAGATGCACAAACAGTTCTGACGCTTGGGCAGCAAGTACAAAATACAGTAGGAGCATGAGAGGCAGAGTTGCCCTCTTGGTTTAGGGGAGGTGGTGTTCGAGATGAAACTTGAAGGTAGGTTAGGAATTTGCCAGGCACAAGTGGGGAAAGGGCATTGTATGTGGAGGGCATGATGGGAACAGAGCCTTGGAGGTGGGAAAATAAATAATCCAGTACGGCAGGAGGGGTAGGGGACCAGGGCTGGATCATAGACCCTGGAACGCCAAGCTGAGGAGTTTGCCTCCTGCCCTGTACTCTTGGGGAGCACCAGAGAATCTAGAGCAGGGTAGCATTGTGGCCACAGCTGAGCTTGGGCAGATACCCAGGAGGACCAGGGATGGCATGCACAGAGGGAGCTTGGTGGGGTCTCACATTCACCCATCTTGTTGTGCAGGGTGAGGTCACTGCCTTCTTCGTGGCTGACCTGGGTGCGGTAGTGAGGAAGCACTTCTGCTTTCTGAAGTGCCTGCCTCGAGTCCGGCCCTTTTACGCTGTCAAGTGCAACAGCAGCCTGGGCGTGCTGAAGGTCCTGGCTGAGCTGGGGCTGGGCTTCAGCTGTGCCAACAAGGTGAGCCCCCGCCCCCGCCAGTGCACTGACCCTTGCTGCCGACTGAGCACACACATGGCGGGGCTGCTGTGGGTGGGCCTGGGAGGCAGGAGTGACCTGCAGCTGGCCCCTTCCCTCTGGAAAGGGCCACTTACAAGGAAGGGCTTTAAGGGATGAGGGAGGGAGAAACAAGCATGGAATTTGCCGGCCTTGAAGTTCCAAATTAGAACCTTTTGTGGCCCTGGGATAGATGGGTCACCTTTTGACTCAAATTTCTTGGCACAGAGCTATACATGGTATTATTTTAATTAAAACAAAACAAAAACACCCTCTTGTTGGTTTTATTTATTTATTTTTCATTTATAATCTTAATGTGTGGCTACATTTTCTTAACTGATCCTTTTAGAGTTTTGTTGTTGTTGCCAATTCTGTTGACTTTCTAATTTTATTACTGCTGTTGCCTTAATTCTCTCCTGCTCAATTTAGATTCATTTTGCATATTTACTATTATTCTTTATTCATTGAGCTCTTATAATGTGCTAGTCACTGTGCTAGGTAGGGCTGGCAATAGAGTGTTGAGTAAGACTGCTGTCCTTGAGTTGGATGCTTAGCTTATCTATTTTCATTCTGTTCTTACTTGAGAAAAGCCTTTAGGCTATGAAGTTTCTTCAGAGTACAGCTTTGGATATATTTATTTATTCAGCAGACATTTTACTGAGCACCTACAGTGGTGCCAAGTACTCTTCTAGGTGGGGATTTAGCAAGTAAAACAACAACAACAAAAACTCTTTCTTCATGGAGCTTGGTTTCTAAAATAAGTTAAATAAACAATGAAAATCGATAGTATTTTAGATGGTAAATACTGTGGAGAAAATTAAAGTGGGAGAGGGAAGTAAAGGGTATTGGGAGAGAGGATACACTTTTAGACTGTTTGACCATGGAAGGTTTTGCTGAAATGTGAATACAGACTTGAAGGAAGCAAAGGATCAAGCCAGGTGGATAACTAGGGGATAAGCATTCTAGGCAGAGGGAACAGCAAGTGCAAGGGCCCTGAGGTGCCTGGTGGGCATTGATTTGTGCTATTGTCACTACTGTTATTTTTTGTAATGGTTAGTATTAATTGTTTTGAGAGGAACCCTTTTTAAACCCTTTAAAAAATCCCTTTAAGCCTCTTAAAGGCAGCAACATGACTGGGTGTTGTGAGGAGAGTTTTAGAAGGGGCTCCCCGGGGAGAAGGGAGCCAATGGACAGGATGACAGGCTGGTGGTATTGCAGTGGGAGATGGGTGTGCGTGCACCAGGGTGGGACAGTCAGAGCAGGTTAACCTTTATTAGAGACTAATGTTAATGCTGCTGTTGATAGATGAGTCTCTCCCTCTTGTCACCCGCAAAGCCCCTGTGCATTAGCTCTCGCTTTGTGCACCTGGTTTGATGCATGTGTCACATAAGACACTGTGAGGGGCACAGGAGAGAGATTGCCATTTCACAGTTGTAACTGGGGACCAACTACAACTTGCTCATAGGACTTTCCCCTGCACACGCTCGGCCTTTGCTGTGGGCGAGGAGGAAGGGACCCTTTTCCGGCCTCTTGGTATAGGGGTGAAAAGCAGGACTGAACCCTTCTGACTTTGCTTCTGGAAACCCAGACGTGGAGCCCTTGGACTATAACCTCAGGGGCTGTCCTCCAAAGGGTGTTTGGGGACTTTGAAGTCAGTGGGGACTTTAAAAGCATATTTACTACCATTGGCTGAGTGCTTCTGTTGTGCCAGGCGCTTTGCCAAGCGTTTTCTGTACATGATCTCATTTTATTCTCGCAACAACCCTGTGAGGTAATTATTATTGCCATGATTCTGACGACAGTCCTGTGAGGAAGCATTTGAGGCATAAGGAAAGGAGGCTCAGAGGTTGGGAGATTCACTGGGAAGTGACTGCATGTGTTCAGCAGTGAGGTCTCTGATTCTATAGTTGCTGTCTTCTCCAAAATCTGAGGGAGAGTATGGCTGCTTTGGCACTAGACTGGTGACATGCTAACCCTGAGGACTGGGAGAGGCCAAGTACTCCTGCTGGGTGGGATGGAGCAGACCTTTGGGTGCATTTACTGAGACAGGACTGCAAGACGCCCAGCTTTCCTTGGAAGTTCAAGGCTGCCCTCTTCTGGTCAGCCATCGCTGGTGGTCATGCTTAGCACACGCCTTGGCTGACATTGACTGAGGACTCGGCAGTGAGCTGGGGCTGGGTGTACAAATTTTCATCAGAGGGCTCCAGGGTCAAGGGCACAGACCACGCCTTCCCAAAGATCTTATGTCATCTCTCCTGACCCCATTTCTTGCCCTCTCTTGCTCTCTCTTTTAGCATGCTTCCATCTTAGAAAGCCTTTCCTAGATACTGCATCATCCCCCACTCTGATCCTTTACACTTTCATGGCCAAAATGAGTGAGTTGTCTACACTTGCATGTTTGCACTCACTGGTCACTTTCCCTTAGCACCCGCTCCCTGCACCATTGCTTCCCGATCTCCACTCCCTACCCCGAGGAACCTCCTTTTACCAGTGTCCCCACTGACATCCAGAGAGCACTTTATTTTAAATTATTTACCTTCATTATTATTCAAATAATATATGTATTTATTCATTCACACACACACATACACACACACACAAAAGTAGCACATCAGCTTTATGCCTCCAGAGATCATTGCTTTTATGAATTTGAGTTTGGTGGGTATATAGCATTTATTTATTTATTTTTATTTTTATTTTTGTATTTTTCTAAAGTTGGAAATGGGGAGGCAGTCAGACAGACTCCCACATGCGCCCAACCGGGATCCACCCAACATGCCCATTAGGGGGCGATGTTCTGCCCATCTGAGACGTTGCTCTGTTGCAACCAGAGCCATTCTAGCGCCTGAGGCAGAGGCCACAGAGCCATCCTCAGCGCCCAGGCCAACTTTGCTCCAATGGAGCCTTGGCTGCGGGAGGGGAAGAGAGAGACAGAGAGGAAGGAGAGGGGGAGGGGTGGAGAAGCAGATGGGCGCTTCTCCTGTGTGCCCTGGCCGGGAATCGAACCCAGGACTCCTGCATACCAGGCTGACACTCTACCACTGAGCCAACTGGCCAGGGCCGGTATATAGTATTTAAAGAATACAAGGCTGGTTGGCTCAGTGGATAGAGTGTTAGCCCAGTGTGTGAACATCCAGGGATTGATCCCTGGCCACGGCACACATGAGAAGTGACCATCTGCTTCTCTACCCCTTCCTCTCCCCCTTCTCTCTCTCTTTCCCTCTCACAGCCAGTGGCTTGATTGGTTTGAGTGTTGGCCCCGGGCACTGAGGATAGCTTGGTTGATTCAAGCATTGACCCCAGGTGGGTTGCCAGGTAGATCCTGGTCTGGGCATATGCAGGACTCTGTCTCACTATCTCCCCTCCTCTCTTTCACCTAAAACAAAATGAAACAAACTTACAAATATGACCTACAGAAAATATACAAAATATCTCATGATTTTGTGATAAAATATAAAATAATAGGCACTTGGTGTGTACTGTTTGGCAATAGCTTTCAACTCAGCAGGTTTTCAAGATATGTTCATGTTGATGCATTTAGACTTTGTTGGGGACACTCCTTGATCCTCTTATTATTTGGCCTTTCAACAATATTCAATACAGGGACTTTTATTTTTATTTTTTTGGCAGTAAGAACACTTAACATGAGACCTATGGCCTTAATGAATTTTTAAGCATGGTTAACATTAGGCACAATGTTGTACAGCTGATCTCTAGAACTTACTCATCTTGCAGAATTGATATCTGATGTCCATTTAGTAGCAACTCCCCATTTAATGACAGAGTCTTTAAAAAAAATTCAACAATAGCAGATGCTCCTACTTGTAAAGACTTCAGAAGTCTATCAGATGACAGTGAAGGCTGCTCGGCCCCTGCCCCACCTTCGCTGGGTGCCTCTGACAGTTGAGACATGGCCTTCCACAAAGATATACATTGTAGGACAGGCTTTGCTTTGACAAGAATGGCATTATAGTCTCTGTGTTCTGCCTCTCTGGAGCCGCCCTCTCTGCTCGCCTCTGCAGGTCCTGGGTGCCAGCTTTCTGCCGTCTTCAACTGCTCTCCCAACGGGAGCGCCTCTGGGTTCCATCTCAGCCTCCCTCTCTTGTAAACTCTCACTCTGCTTAGGGAGTTTTATCTCCCATGGCTTTAAATGTCATCAGTGTGCCACCACTTCCCATATTTTGAGCTCTTACCTAGAGCTATGTAACCAGCTACTGGTTTGATAAGGAAACTCGATGCTTGGAACCCAGTGTGTTCAAATGCACTCATGATCTTCCCTCCGAGAAAAGTCCCCTGGTCTGTTGGGCACGGAGTCCCCTCAGACATCCTCACCCAGCATCTCCATGTGTGATCCACCACTGAGCTTGCCAGCCCGGCTTCCAGAACACATGCCTTTTTAGTGCAGACTCTTAGCTCTGCCAGGGTGATTGTGATCAGTCTCCCCACAATCCTCTCTGGCCCTTCAGGGCAGCCAGAGTGATAGGCATTCAAGACCTTGCATTTCAAATGCAAATCCGAGCATGTCATTTCCCTTTTTGCAACCCTTCACTCTGCTTCCTGTCACTCGCAGGATAAAATATGAATCCGCATCAGCCCCCTTGGTTTTTCTGTTGGCTCTGCCACCTCCCTCCAACCTCATCTTCCCCACTGTGTGCACTTGGCCCAGGCTACTCCACCATCCTCTATATCAGGCTGAGCACCTTCTGGCCTTAGAACCTCTGCACAGACGCTTCCTTTCCCAGAAACCTTTCCTTCCTTCCATCTTGGCCTGGCCTCAGCCTCCTGTGGATCTCGGCTTAAATTTCTGACCACCAGAAAGGCTGTCCTTTGGCCCTACACCCACGTCTTCCCATCTGCATTCTCTTTAGTATTCTGCCCTTTTTCTTCATGGCTCTTATCCATTTGTAATTCCATCATTACTCAGTGCTCATTCCTTCCTGTCTTTCCCACCAGCCTGAAGGTAGCACAGGGTCAGAGACCCTGTCTGCTTTACTCACCACTTGTTTTCATTAGCACCTAGCACAGAGCCTGGCAACTCATTAGAGCTCCAGAAATACCTGTCAACTGAGGATCAAGGCTGAGTTCTCCATTGTACTATGGTTAAAAGCTGGCTGGTATGCTCAAGTCTGACAGTTCTGGGTTAGAATTTCAGTTGTGTTGCTTTTATACTGTGTTACTTTGGACAGGTCACTTAACCTCACTAAGCCCCTATTTCCTATTTTATAAGATTATTATAAAGATAAATAAGAATATAAATAAAATATTTGTTGCAGTGGCTGGCCATGGTATTTTTTTTTTCTTTAAAAAAATTTATTTTGGCCCTGGTTGGTTGGTTTATCAGTAGAGCACTAGCCTGGCATGTGAATGTCCCAGGTTCAATTCCTGGTCAGGGCACACAGGAGAATTGACCATCAGCTTCTCCACCCCTCCCCCTCTCCCTTTTCTTTATCTCTCTCTTCCCCTTCCGCAGCCATGGCTCTGTTGGAGCCAGTTGGCCCCGGGCCCTGAGGATGGCTCCATGACCTCTCCTCAGGTGCTAAAATAGCTTGGTTGCTGAGCAACAGAGCAATTGCCCCAGATGGGCAGAGCATCACCCCATAGGGGCTTGCCAGGTGAATCCTGGTTAGGGCACATGTGGGAGCCTGTCTCTCTGCCTCCCTGCTTCTCACTTAAGAAAAAAAAATTAGGCCCTGGCCGGTTGGCTCAGCGGTAGAGCGTCAGCCTGGCATGCAGGGGACCCAGGTTCGATTCCCGGCCAGGGCACATAGGAGAAGCGCCCATTTGCTTCTCCACCTCCCCCCTCCTTCCTCTCTATCTCTCTCTTCCCCTCCCTCAGCCAAGGCTCCATTGGAGCAAGAATGGCCCGGGCGCTGGGGATGGCTCCTTGGCCTCTGCCCCAGGCGCTAGAGTGGCTCTGGTCTCGGCAGAGCGACGCCCCGGAGGGGCAGAGCATCGCCCCCTGGTGGGCAGAGCGTCGCCCCTAGTGGGCGTGCCGGGTGGATCCCGGTCGGGCGCATGCGGGAGTCTGTCTGACTGTCTCTCCCCGTTTCCAGCTTCAGAAAAAAAAAAAAATTATTTTAAAATTATAGCATACAATATTACACTAGTTTCAGGTATACAACACAGTGATTAGACATATACCTTATGCAGTGATCACAAGTCTAGTCACATAGTTATTATGATATTATTGACTGTATTATCCATGCTGTACATTATATTCCCATGACTTATGTATTCTATAATTGAAAATTTGTACCTCTTATTCCCCTTCACCATTTTTTCCCTTCCCCCCAACTCTCATTTCCTCTTCTAACCATCAGTTTGTTCTCTATGAGTCTTTTTTTTGCTTAGTTTTTCTGTTTATTTTGTATTTTAGATTCCACATATATGTGAAATTATACGATATTTATTGTTCTCTGACAGACTTATTTTACTTAGTGCAATATCCTCTAGGTCTATTCATTGTGTTGCAAATGGCAAGATTTCATTTTTATGGCTGAGTAATATTCCATTGTATATGTATACCACATGGGTTTTTTTATCCATTTATCTATTGATGGACCACTAGGTTGCTTCCATATCTTGGCTATTGTAAATAATGCTGCAGTGAACATAAGGATGAATATATCCTTTTTTTTTTTTTTCATTTTTCTGAAGCTGGAAACAGGGAGAGACAGTCAGACAGACTCCTAGACCGGGATCCACACGGCACGCCCACCAGGGGCGATGCTCTGCCCACCAGGGGGCGATGCTCTGCCCATCCTGGGCGTCGCCATGTTGCAACCAGAGCCACTCTAGCGCCTGGGGCAGAGGCCACAGAGCCATCCCCAGCGCCCGGGCCATCTTTGCTCCAATGGAGCCTTGGCTGCGGGAGGGGAAGAGAGAGACAGAGAGGGAAAGTGCGGCGGAGGGGTGGAGAAGCAAATGGGCGCTTCTCCTGTGTGCCCTGGCCGGGAATCGAACCCGGGTCCTCCGCACGCTAGGCCGACGCTCTACCGCTGAGCCAACCGGCCAGGGCCTGAATATATCTTTTTGAATTAGTGTTTTTTGATTTCTTCAGATAAATATCCAGAAGTGGGATTGCTGAGTCATATGGTAGTTCTAGTTATAATTTTTTGAGAAATTCCCACACTGTTTCCCACAGTGGCTGCACCAATTTACATTCCCACCAACACTGCATGAGGGTCTTTTTTTCTCCACATCCTCCCCAATGTTTGTTATTTCTTGTCTTTTTGACAACAGCCATTCTGACCAGAGTGAGGTGATATCTCATTGTGGTTTTGATTTGCATTTCTTGATGATTACTGCAGTGGCTTTTATTTAAATATTTTCAGTCAAAGCTAAACCTCAGGTCCCCAGAGTGCTAACACTGCTTCTTCCTCTCCTCTCCTGTGGTGAAGCAGGGAGCAACACAGCTCATATGCACCCAGACTCGGGGTCTTTGGAAACAAGCTGTAACAGTGGCAATTCCAGCTCTGGAATTGTACCTTGTGTCCTACTGTGCTCCTTACTGGCTGTGTCCCTGCAGGCTGGTGGGCCTCTCTGTCCTCCGTAAAATGTAGCCAATAGGATAGTTATAGGCGTTGCTTGAGCTAATGCACATAAATACCTTGTGCTGGAAAGTTGCTAAATTAAAATCAGAGTCTCATTACAAACTCAGGAAGGCTAAAAATAGCTCTGTATTTCTCAACTGACTTCCTTCCTTTAATCATAGAGAGTCAGGCCTGGATTTGAAAGCTGGTTCTGCCACCTACTTGCTACATGGCCTCGCTGAGCATCAGTGTCCTTCTCTGTAGAATGGAGCTAATTAATATCTACCTGTCTGTTGGGATTATCGTAAGGAGTAAATAAAGCGGTTAATCTACAGTAAGGGTGGCAGGCTGTGAACGGTGGGCCAGATCCAGCCCACCGCGGATTTTTTGAAGTTTTATTGGATCCCAGCCTAGCTCATTCGTATACATTGTCTGTGGCTACTTTGGTGCTACAGTGGCAGTAGAGTACTTGTCACCGAAACTGTCTGGCCTGCAAAGCCTAAACCAATTACCCTCTGGCTCTTTATAGAAAAAGTTTGCCAACACCTGATATAATGAGCATCTCATTGTGTACCTGCTTGTGGTTAGGTGCGCAATGACCATGGTTGCTGTCATTGTCATCATCACTGTATCATCAATGCAGCCATCAGGTGGAGCAGTGTTCTGGAAAGGTGAGGAAGAGGAGGCCCCGTGGGGAGAGGGGCTCGCTGGAGTCACCCAGCCCAGTGCCATGCACACAGCAGGCCTGTGTCAGAAAGACTCCTGGTGTTGTGAACTTTCTAATACATCGACTGCATTTAAATTTGCTGGGAAAACGTGTCAGAGGTCTGTTGTCAGGGCCACTTTGAGTCCATATAATGCCTTAGTGTGAATTAGAAAATGTACGCCTTCCTTAAGACACTCAATTGTTATAATAAATATACTGATTTTGTAAGAAAGCTTCTCTGCCAGGAAGCTTTAACAAATATGCAAATCTACCATGTATCCTCTGTGAATGGGGCCCCCCGCAGGACTGTGCAGGGCAGCCCTGCCTGTCAGAACAGTGAACCAGCATGAGTCCTGATTCTTGTATGTCTGTTGTTTAACCGCAAGGCCCGCTTCCTATGGACCTCTGCATGCGTAGCTGTGGCTTTGCCCTTCATCTGTGTCTCCTGGGCTTCTGTGGGCCCAGCAGGCCCTGGTGCCTCCTCACCACTCCCTTTGGGACTCCACAGGCAGAGATGGAGTTGGTTCAGCGTATTGGCATCCCTGCCAGTAAGATCATCTATGCCAACCCCTGTAAGCAAATTGCACAGATCAAGTATGCTGCCAAGCATGGGGTCCGGCTGCTGAGCTTTGACAACGAGATGGAGCTGGCAAAGGTGGTGAAGAGCCACTCCAGTGCCAAGTAAGCGGAGAGCCATTTGTGTGGGGATGGGGAGGGGTGGGAGGAGTGGCGTTGGAGCTGAGGACTGCCCTGGCCCAGCCACAGTCACGGGAGGTTGGGGCAGGCACCCCTGGACTGGACCCAGGATCCCAGGGCCTATCTCTGACAAAGGCAGAAATAACTAATTAGAGCCTATTGTGTTATGGAGGTCAAAGTCACCACTGAGAGCGCTAGAGGGGGTGGTCGGGAAAACTTCATGGAGGAAGCAGCATTTGAAGTGGGCCTTGAGTGGTGAATTGAATTTGGGGAGGGCACCAACAGTGTATCAGAGTGAACTGATACATGAAATGCATGGAGGTCAGAAATATCATGGGGTGTTTGCAGGATAGGCAGAAATTTGGTGTCACTGGAACAGACCGCATTCCAGGCGTAAGGGAGATAGTGAGTGAAGCTGGTCGCAGGACAAGGACCTGATGCAAATGGGCTTGTGAGAGGTCAGGGCGGGAGGTTTTGCTCAGGCTGAAGCTCTATCCTGGTCACCTGACACCCTGGGGATTCCAGGGAGGGGCTTCTGGGTGGAGGGGAGGCCAGACAGTGAGCCACTCTCGTTCACCGAAGGCAGCTTGCATTTTTGTCTGTTGTACATGATATTGGGATCCTCAATAAGACGGTGTTTGAAAAATTGAAGTGAAAAATTGAATGGTTTCCCTTATACAAGAAAAGGAAGTGGAGCTGTGGAGAGATTTGGGGAGATCTGGCGAGTTCGCCACCGGGGCGGAGCGGAGCAGGGCCCGTGGTCGTTAGGGAATGGATTGGGACAGGACTAGGAGGCTGTGCAGGAGGAGGAAGGGGTCGGGAGGCCTGTGGGGTTGGGTGGCTCTGAGCCGCAAGGGTGCCCAGCCCTGCACTCAGAGAAGAGGCCGGAGCGGGGCGGGGAGGCGGTCTGCTGGCAGAGGCAGAGGCCCTGCGTGTCCCGGCAGGATGGTCCTGTGCATCGCCGCTGACCACTCCCACTCCCTGAGCCGCCTCAGCCTCAAGTTTGGAGCATTGCTGAAGTCCTGCAGACAACTGCTTCAGAACGCCAAGAAGAGCCACGTAGAGGTGGTAGGTGTGAGGTGAGTGTCTGGAAGCCCCACCATCTCCACCTACACCCAGCCCATGGCCTCCTTCCTGTGAATTAACCGATTGGGTAGGAGAACTCCCCCAGGTCCGAGGAGGGCCTGTCCCTGGACCTGGAATTCTGCCATTGGAGATTTTCAGCTCTTCAGAAAGAAGGTTTGGCGTCCTGCTGCCCCAACCCCATAGTCTCCAGGTCTTGTCCCAGGAAGGACCTGCCTAGCTTTGCAGGAGATTTACCAGCCTGGAGGCCCCACCTGTGCTCTGCCTGTCTCTTTGCAGGGAGTGGAAAGAGTAGCAATGACCTAACAACATAGTTTTCACTTATTCTTACTTAGAACATTCCAGGTCCTGTGCTAACCATTTCATGTGCGTTATCCCATAGCCCTCTGGGGTCTTATCCCCACTTTACAGATGGGCAAACTGAAGTCTGGGCAGTCCACACTGCTGACTGAGGGTACATCCTGTTCTGGCTGACTCTGGGGTCCTGGCCCTCATCCCTGAAGGCCCAGCCCTAGGGGCAGAACAGAGGGATAGCAGGGGCACCAAGGGCCCAGTCTCCTGCCCCCTCCTCACCTGCCACACTGGCCCTCAGTCATCCACTAAAGCTCTCAGACCCTCCGTCATGACATTTGTCAAATGGGTGGGTACCATGTCCACGTGCTTTTCTGGCTGGGGCTGAGATGGTGGCAGCTGGGGTCCTGCATGTAAGCCAAAGCTTTTCCTTCTTTCACAGTTTTCACATTGGCAGTGGCTGTGCTGACCCTCAGGCGTATGCTCGGTCCATCTCAGATGCCCGGCTTGTGTTTGAAATGGGTGCCGAGCTGGGCCACCGGATGCACATCCTGGACCTTGGTGGTGGCTTCCCTGGAGTGGAGGGGGCCAAAGTGCGATTTGAAGAGGTAACCTTGGACCAGAAGTGTCACACTGGGCTCTGTGGGGGTTGGGGCTAGGGTGGGTGTGAGGCAGGAGGGTTATAATGACAAGAGGGAGTCCATTATAAGCAGGTCCTGTGTGCTAAGTGCTGTGGTAGGTACTTTACTGGTACCTGATTATTAACCTTGTGTTACTGCTGAACTAATGAGGCTCAAAGAAATCGCATCACTTCCTGAGTCCATGGTAGAGCTAGTTGCATACCCAGCTCTGCCTGACTCCTGCCCATGCACACATTTGAGGCTCAACCAAGCATTATTTGCATAAATCATGAAGCTCTCTAAAGGTCTGGGCTGATGAGAAATCAAACGGGAAACGGTAAAGCTTTACTGCCTGAAGCTTTAATAAATATGCAAATCTACCATGTATATGGTAAACTGTCCATATACAGTTTGTGGAAAGCAAAACTGTCCACTTTCCCATCTATGAGATGGAATCAAGAAAAATATGTCATCTCAGTCACTACTCTAACCACTAGGGGGCGCTTCTCCTTAGCAGCAAGAGCTTCATTCCGGAATATCCACATCGAAAACCTGACCCTAAGAAAATAATACGCAATAGACACAAAGAATTAGCCTAACAGCCCTGGCCGGTTGGCTCAGCGGTAGAGCGTCGGCCTAGCGTGCGGAGGACCCGGGTTCGATTCCCGGCCAGGGCACACAGGAGAAGCGCCCATTTGCTTCTCCACCCCTCCGCCACGCTTTCCCTCTCTGTCTCTCTCTTCCCCTCCCGCAGCCAAGGCTCCATTGGAGCAAGGATGGCCCGGGCGCTGGGGATGGCTCTGTGGCCTCTGCCCCAGGCGCTGGAGTGGCTCTGGTCGCAACATGGCGACGCCCAGGATGGGCAGATTATCGCCCCCTGGTGGACAGAGCGTCGCCCCTGGTGGGCGTGCCGGGTGGATCCCGGTCGGGCGCATGCGGGAGTCTGTCTGACTGTCTCTCCCCATTTCCAGCTTCAGAAAAAATGAAAAAAAAAAAAAAAAAAGAATTAGCCCAACAAATGAACATTGCAGCACTGTACACCATAGAATTCTTTGTACCTCCCTGGTCCATCTAACACCTGGGGATTGGTTAAATTATGAAACATTCTTACAGTGAGAACATTTACTCATATGGACAGGTCATTCACAGTCTATTGAGTAAAACCAGGTTATAAAAAAACATATGTGTATAGTCCTATCTTGTTTAGCATAAACAATAATGTTTGTATAAAAAAAGAATGAAAAGACTTTCTCCAAAAAGTTAACAATGATTAATCTGGATAATAGAATTAGTAGTGATATTTTTTTGAAATGAACTTCAAATGTTATTTTTCAATTACTGTTTACATTCAATATTATTTGTATTAGTTTCAGGGGTACAGCACAGTGGTTAGACAATCGTATACTTTACAAAGTGTCCCCCCTGATATTTCCAGTACCCCCCTGGCACTATACGTACTTATTACAGTAATATTGACTATATTCCCTATGCTGTACTTTACATGCTTGTAATTATTTTGTAACTTAATCCCTTCACCTTTTTTACCCATTCCCCCACCCCCCACCCCAATCTGGCAACCATCAGTCGGCTCTTTGTGTCTATGAATCTGTTTAAATTTTGTTTATTTTTCTTCAGATTCCACATATAAGTGAAATCATATGGCATTTGTTATCCTCTGACTGACTTATTTCACTTAGCTTAATACCCTCTAGATCCATTCATGCTGAAATTAGGGCTGATTTTGATATCAGTTTTTGCTTGTTTGTATTTTCTAGAAAATATGTGTCATTTAACACAGTGGTCCCCAACCCCCGGGCCACTGACCGGTACCAATCCGTGAGCCATTTGGTACTGGTCCGCAGAGAAAGAATAAATAACTTACATTATTTCCGTTTTATTTATATTTAAGTCTGAATGATGTTTTATTTTTTAAAAATGACCAGATTCCCTCTGTTACATCTGTCTAAGACTCACTGTTGATGCTTGTCTTGGTCACATGATACATTTATCCGTCCCACCCTAAAGGCCGGTCTGTGAAAATATTTTCTGACATTAAACCTGTCCATGGCCCAAAAAAGGTTGGGGACCATTGATTTAACAGATTGGTTATTTATGAAAAAAAAAAATCCACATCAGGGCTTCTAGAATCTGAGTACAAGTGTCACTTTAAGAGTGCCTCTTCTCGCCTGACCTGTGGTGGCGCAGTGGATAAAGTGTCGACCTGGAAATGCTGAGGTCGCCGGTTCAAAACCCTGGGCTTACCTGGTCAAGGCACATATGGGAGTTGATGCTTCCAGCTCCTCCCCCTTCTCTCTCTCTGTCTCTCCTCTCTCTCTTTCTGTCTCTCCCTCTCCTCTCTAAAATGAATAAATAAAAAAATAAAAAAAATAAAAAAAAAAAGAGTGCCTCTTCTCACCATGGGGACATTGAGAAGGATGACTTACATAAGCATGGGGGGCTGGACCCAGCCCTGCCTTCCACCTACTTTCTCAGTCAGCCATCCGCGGTTATCAGCTGGGGCCTTAGCAGCTGCCAGGTTCTTTCTTAAATCAAAGAAGCTTTCAAGAAATAGACTTGAGGCACTGACCAGTTGGCTCAGTGGTAGAGCGTCAGCCTGGCGTGCAGAAGTCCGGGGTTTGATTCCTGGCCAGGGCACACAGGAGAAACGCCCATCTGCTTCTCTACTCCTCCCCCTCTCCTTCCTCTCTGTCTCTCTCTTCCCCTCCCGCAGCCAAGGCTCCATTGGAGCAAAGTTGACCCGGGCACTGGGGATGGCTCCATGGCCTCTACCTCAGGCGCTAGAGTGGCTCTGGTCGCAACAGAGCAACGCCCCGGAGGGGCAGAGCATCGCCCCCTGGTGGGCATGCCGGTGGATCCCGGTCGGGCGCATGTGGGAGTCTATCTGACTGCCTCCCCGTTTCCAGCTTCAGAAAAATACAAAAAGAAAAAAAAAGAAAAAAAGAAATAGACTTGAAGTGGTAGCAGGTCTTCCGTCTAAACCCCACATTTCAAACAAGTAATTTTTCACCCCCGTATCCACCTACCACCAGATTGCTTCGGTAATCAACTCAGCCTTGGACCTGTACTTCCCAGAGGGCTGTGGCGTGGACATCCTTGCCAAGCTGGGGCGTTATTACGTGACCTCGGCCTTTACCTTGGCAGTCAGCATCATCGCCAAGAAGGAGGTTCTTCTGGATCAGCCTGGCAGGGAGGGTAGGTGCCAGGTGGGCAGCAGAGCTCTGTTCTTTCCTGAAGGTAGGGACTGGTTGGCTGAGCAGGGTCTAGTTTTAGGGAGTGGGGGGATCTTAAGACTGGGTCTTTACTTTAGGGAAACTTACAAGCCCTCTCACCCCGAAGACATATATTTAGCATCTTTTTTCCTGTGCATCTTCATATTTTATGAAGATTAAGATCAAAACACTTAGGTAGTAGAGATAATTTATTAGTTGTGTAGAAGAGGACATTGAGAACTGAAGAAAATACAAGTAAATTGCTTAACAGATAGTAAGAGGTAAAGCCTGCATTTGATCCCATGTTTTTGTCTCCTGTCCCTAAGTACAGGCTCTTATCCACCCTATTGTGTCTCATAACATAATGAAAATAATGACAGTTTATGTTCATCTAAGCCCTTCACAGATGACAGACATAGGCAGGAGAGGTTGAGTCATCAGCTCCAGGTCAGATAGCTGATAAGGGGCAGTGCTGGGATTCAAGTTCAGGCTGGGCTGACTCAAGGCATCTCTGCCCATTCTGCCAACGTCAGCACTCTTCCCTGCCCTTCCAGACAGATCAGTCCTCTTGGCAGCCCCACAAGAGAATCCATATGGAGGGGTGATGGAATGTCTTGTGTGTGTGTGTGTGTGTGTGTGTGTGTGTGTGGCATTCCTCCGGCCTCTTTTATAGATCTGGGGTATTATCTTATATAGTCCCACCAGGAGACCTGGCTTCTCATTCCAGCCCCTGCACTGCCTCAGTCATGTGCCTCTAAGCAAATGGCTCAACCTCTTAGGGTTTTGAACTTGGGTGGGCTTTTCCTCTGCCCTTACTGGGGCATTGAGGGGCTCAGTCATAGGCTAAGCCTATGTCTTGGGCAGGGTTGCTTAGCTACAAGGGTGGGTGCTTCCAACAAGGCAGGAGGAGGCAGGAGCCAGCCCATAGTTGAGGCAGGGGTAGCCCTTTCACTCCAGTGACCCATCATCCTTGTGAAACCCCCATTCTGCCAGCTCCCCCCTCCCACCCCCTCATCTTGCTGCTTGCCCTGCCCCTGACCTCTGCCCTCCTTGCAGAGCAGACCGGTTCCACCCCCACGGCCATGGTGTACCACCTCCATGAGGGCATCTATGGAATCTTCAACTCAGTCCTGTTTGATGACACCTGTCCTACCCCCGTCCTGCAGAAGGTGAGCCACTCAAACCTGTTTCCAATTGTGTGGCTATGTTTAAATAACAGTTCTTTGTGAGGTGTTATCTAATTTTTAAAAAGTAGAGCATATTCATTATAGAAAATAGACAACAAAGATAAAGAAGGTTATCACCCATAATCCCACTGCATAGAGATTCTTTTAACATTTTCTTTTTGATCTTCAAAAAAAATGTTATATTTTTTCCCCATAAAGTTGGGATCATATTGTTTTGTAACCTGTTTTTTTTTTCCACTTAATACGCAGTGTAGCTCTTCCATGCCATCACCTGATCTCTGACAGCATGCTTTTTGATGACTGCAGAGTGTTTTAACTGAGCTAACTCTAGTGGTTGGCCATTGGTTTCCTGTTTTTGAGTGCTGTGAGTGTATCTTGACATCCATCTCTGGTCACTGCTCTGGGGTAAATTCCTAGAAGTAAAAAGAAACAGCTCCTCTTTAATACTTTTTTCCATGTTAACAAGGAAACAGGAATTGGCAAAACATTCCTCCTGGCCTGCGGATCCAGCCCACGGCTTCCCACAGTCTCAGTGGGCGTCTTTAAGGGAAAGAAAGTCAGACGCGCCCTTGTATTTTTCACATCTCCAGGCCTTTGTGCATCTGGCTTCTGGAAGAAAACTGAGATGCCTAACCAGCACCTAGACGATCATGACCTTCCAATATGTGTGTGTTTTTTCCTTTCCTCTCCATTCTGTCTAGTTTTTTTGAGGCCCATTCAAATGTCAGCTCCTCTCTGTAGTCTTTCTGTCCCTTATCTGCGGCAGGTATAGGGAGCCTCCCTTCTCTCCTCCAGGTACTGGTGACTTGATGGTCTCTCATTGCACAGTTGTGTTGTTAAATGTGGCTATGTTGGTCTGAGTAAGTTGCCCTGATGAGCTCAGGGGGGAATTGAGCCTGGGATATTCACATGCTGGGCCAATGCTCTACCACTGAGCCAACTGGCCAGGGCCCACATATATATAGATAATTAATAAGGGATTAGTAGACAGAATATATGAAGGCTTCTTAAATAAGAAATAAAGACAAATAAGAATCTTAAGGAAAAAACAGTGTGACATAGAAAGCAACAGAACTATGGGCAGAAGACTTAACAGGTAGTTCTCAGAAAAAAACTACATACAAAATGAAAAGGTGCTCAACCTCTTTGGTAATCAAGGACATGCAAATTGAAATGAAAATGAGATAATATTTTATACTGACTATATTAGAAACAAGTTTAAAGCATGGCAATAACAGCTGTTGGACACAATACGCAGTAGCTGTCTAAGTGGGAGTTGGTTGGCATTATTCAGATAAACATGTATATACCCTAACTTCCAACAAGTTCTTAAGTATACATTGTAAAGAAACTCTTGGCATATGTGTTTGAAGAAATTTACAAGACTGTTCACAGGAGTGATTTTTATAATATAAAACACTGGAAACAACCTTATTTTTGTTGGCAGGAAAAAAACACAAATAAATTATAGTGTATTCCATATAATGAATTTTCTGTGCAGCTTATTGCAAATTAGGCTATATGCATCAGTTGAAATCTTGGGCAGGTAAATTTCAACAACAACAAAAAAAGCAAGTTGTAGGGATTAAATACTCTAGAATTTCATTTACATACATTTCAAAAGTGTGCAAACTGAATGCTGTATTGTTTAAGGTTAGGTATGCTCTTGGGAAACAAAGTAAGACCAGAGAATGATGAAAACAAACTTCGGGATAATGGCTACCTCAGGAGGGGCTGGGGAAGGGGCATGTCATTTGAGTGGGCCACACAGGGGTTTCAAAGATACTGGGAATTTTCTATTTCTTTATCTTGGTGGTGAGTACATCAATATGTAATTATTATTCCTTATATCTTACACATGATATAAATATTCTTTTGTATGAATTAAGTGTTTAACAAAAATTTGAATCTGTCATCATTTCCTGTTCATATTCTTTGATAGGTTTCCATTTGTTCTTTTATTGCACTGTTCTAACATTTAAAAAAATATCTTGGGGATTTTAATTAGGAGTAGTTTATTTAATCTATTCATTAAGTTGGGGAGAATTGTCCTTTTTATTTTATTAAGTTTTTCCAGCTGGGAGAGGGTAGAGGTCTTATATTTTATTTTTCCCATTAAAGTTTTATTACTTCCTTTGATTCAGTATGATAGTGGCTCAAGTACATCCAGGAGTTTAATAACTTAATGCTTTCATTACTGTTGTGATGGAAATGTTCCCTGTGGTTTTGAACTGAGGCACTGGCTTGCATGCTTACACTCACTGATTTCCTCTAATAACTACACCTCTCCCCTTTGGCCTCTCCAGATGGGCAAACAAGTTTTCTGCAATGTGATATTCTATTCTTTCTTCTTTTTTTTTTTTGAGAGAGAGAGAGGAAGAGAGAGAGAGAAGCATCAACTTGTTCCACTTGATTGTGCCATTGACTGCTTCTCATATGTGCCCCGACTGGGGTTCAAACCAGGGACATTAGGGGTCGAGCCAGCGCCCTTGTGATTGAGTTGGTGACCCTGGGATCAAACTGGCGACCTCGGCACTCTGGGGCAATGCTTTATCCACTGTGCCACCAGTCAGGGCTAATTCTTCATTTCTGTATAGTATACTGTTTTGTTTTTATTTCCCCCTTAATAGCTATTACCAGAATTTCTTATGATATATAAAATAGGAATGATGACAGAAAGCCTCAGACTTGGAGTTCACAGACATGGGTTCAAGTCCTGGCTCTGCCACATATTGGCTGAATAACATTAGGCATGTTACTTAACTTCTCTGAGCCTTGTTTCTTTCTCTTGGTTCTTCATCTGGAAGATTAGGAAGTTGAACTTTTAATTACTAATGTTGCTTCTGGTTCTAAAATGAGGCCATTTTAGTGTGTCTCCATTAAGTTAAAGTTGTCCCCTTATTTTAAATACTCTTCATTGTGAGGTGTTGTTTTGTTTTAGCTGTAGCTTTAATCAAGAATAGATGCTACAGGCTAATGAATGCCATTTTGATAGGTATTGCGGAAATTAAATTTGAATTGTAGATGTTTATTTTCCATGCTATGATGAAGCCAGTGATTGACTTGTTCATACTGTCCCTGCCTTCCAGTTCAGAGATTAAGTTATCTGATCATTGGAGATTGTTCTTTGAATTTGAGTATGGATTTGGTTAGCCACGGTTTCATTTTGAATTTTTGCCTGGATGTTTACAAGTGGGATTTTGACCATAGGTTTTTGTTTTTGAGATGGAAATGTTTACTAGATATCCAAATAAAAATATAAAACAAGCAATCTGAACTCTAGAGTTCAGGAGAGGTAAGTCGAAGATACAAATTCCTGTCCTCAATATAGGCGGTATTTTGAGGCAGACGGTCTCGGTGAAGAAGTTAGTGTGGACAAGCCCATGAACAACTCCCTTGGAAAAGAGGAGAAAGAACCAGTGAGAGACTGGTTTACATTGCTGCAAAAGCTAGGAAGGCGATTCAGGAAGGAAAACAGTCAACCCTGTCAAACAGTACTGAAGGTCAAATAGGAAGAGGATTGGACCTCTCACCCTAGTCGTCATTGCTTACCTTGCCAGGCGGTTTCAATGGAATGGCAAGCGCCGATCAGAGCGCTTTAATTGTAAAAAACGGAAAAGCCTCTATAGAGAACTCTATTGAGGGAATGTTATATAAAGGAACAGCAGCTGGAGACAGAAGTGCCCTGAGATCATAAAAATGATCTGAGTCATCTCACCAGTCCTGAGTCATATAAAATAGGAGAATTTTCAAAGTCCATCTAATTCTCTTGTACTGTTTCAGAACAAGCAATGAAATCCCCTTTAAACTGTATCTAACTACTAGAATTTATTTTGCAGCCAAAGAATTTCAGCTAATAGAGGGTCATAGGGCATTTCACTTGTAAGTGTTAGTGTGAAGTTCCTGGAGGTATTACACATATCAGCCCTAACACGAAAGAAATAAGCTTACTAACCTGCCTAAGGCTGCCTGCCCCAGTACAGGGTGCTCTGGAGAAAAGAAAAAATGCAGACTTACTAGTTGCTTGCTGTTTTCTTTCTTTTTCTCCTTTTTTTTTTATTTTTTTTTACAGGGATAGAGAGAGAATCAGAGAGAGGGATAGATAGGAACAGACAGACAGGAATGGAGAGAGATGAGAAGCATCAATCATCCGTTTTTCGTTGGGACACCTTGATTGATTGCTTTCTCATATGTGCCTTGACCACGGGCCTTCAGCAGACCGAGTAACCCCTTGCTCGAGCCAGTGACCTTGGGTCCAAGCTGGTGAGCTTTTTTTTAGTTATTTATTTATTTTAGAGAGGAGGGTGGGAGAGAGAGATTGAGAGAGAGAGAGAGAGAGGAGGAGCAGGAAGCATCAACTCCTATATGTGCCTTGACCAGGCAAGCCAGGGTTTTGAACCGGCAACCTCAGTGTTTCCAGGTTGACGCTTTATCCACTGAGCCACCACAGGTCAGGGTGAGCTTTTTTTTGCTCAAGCCAGATGAGCCCGTGCTCAAGCTGGTGACCTCGGGGTCTCGAACCTGGGTCCTTCTGCATCCCAGTCCAACACTATCTACTGTGCCACCGACTTGTTAGACTTTTTCTCCTTTTTGTGTGCTGCCTTTGTTCATTCCATTTTCCCTTTTTTCCCCCCCATTTTCCCTTTTAAATATACTTGTACATTTGATATGGTATAGGGATTATTCATTTATTTTTTTAAAGTTGGGGAATTACCTCCCACAGCCAGTGGCTCAATTTGTTCAAGCATGACCCTGGGTGCTGAGGATAGCTCTGTTGGAGTGCACTAGCCTCAGGCACTAAAAATAGCTTGGTACTTGAGCATCGGTGGCCCCAAATGGGTTTGCTGGCTGAATCCTGATTGGGACACACGTGGGAGTCTGCCTCACTATCTCCTCTCCTCTCACCTAAAAAAAAAAAAAAAAAATTGGGGAATTGCATCAGGGCTATGGGCCATTTTAAATGTTTGACCTTGTTTCTTCTGTGGATCTGCTCAGATACTGGGCCTCTGAGAAAGGCAGCTAGGAGGTCCCCTGTCTGGGATTACTCAGAGTTCTGCTGCTATCTCCCTCTAGAACTTGGAGCAGGTCACTTCCTCTCTGTGAGTGTTCTCACCTGTAAAATGGGAACTGCAACACACTTCCAGATGAAGTGTGCAGTAGTGGTGGGCATGCTTTGTGAACTAGGAACCCCTTGCCCTCTCTATCAGAGGGTGCCCAGTAGCAGACTGGGCATCTTTTATTTTTACAGGTGTTTGTCCATTTCCATTCAGTTTTCAGACTGATAAGTGGAGCTGAGACTTTCAACATATATATGTTTCTTTGCAACATATATACGGTACTTGGAATATATATATGTATTTTGCAGATTCCTTTTTTGTTTCTTTTAAAACAAATGGCTTTAAATAGCAAAAGGGTAGCTTTGCATTATTTCCTGTGAAGTTTTAAAATATTTTTCTACTTATTTTTTCTTAATTGTGTTTGATTTTACAGAGAGAGGAGGAGGGGGGCAGGAAGTGTCAACTCATAGTTGCTTCACTTTAGTTATTCATTGCTTGCTTGTTGCTTGTCGTATGTGCCGTTGACACTCTTCCACTGCACCGCCACAGACTATGCTGTTTTCCATTTATTTTTAACATTTAAACCACTTATAAGAAGTGAGAAAACTCTAACTTATAATTCAGGGGTGGGTGGTTTTTTTATTTACTTATTTTTTTACTTTATTATAGAAGATCTTTGAAATCTCTTCTTCAAGGATCCTTGTTGATACATTTATATAAAGATGGTATTCCATCTTTAAAAGTTAATTAATTAATTAATTTAGCAAGAGACAGAGACAGACAGGCAGGGAGAGAGATGAGAAGCATCAACTCCTAGTTACAGCTCTCTTAGTTGTTTATTGATTGTTTCTCATATGTGCCTTGACCAGGGGGACTCCAGCTGAGCCAGGGACCCCTTGCTCAAGCCGGTGGCTTTAGGCTTCCAGTCAGTGACCACAGAGTCATGTCTATGATCCCACGCTCAAGCTGGCAGCCCCACACTCAAGCTGGAGAGCCTGTGCTCAAGCTGGTGACCTCAGGGTGTTGAACCTGAGCCCTCAGCATCCCAGGTTGATGCTCTACCCATTGTGCAACCATCTGGTCAGGCAAAAAGTTAACAATATTTTTTAATGATTGGTGCTAAGGGAAATAATATAGAGCAATTGAGATTAATTTTATTCATTAACAAAAAGCTTATAAATGCAAATGTTAAGTTACATGAACAAGGATATATATTTGTGTTCCCTTCCCAGCATGGGAGCTTTCAGAGCACAGGAATTTGTGTGTGTGTGTGTGTGTGTGTGTGTTTACTGCTGTATCCCCAGCTTCTATATCAGAGTCTGGCACATGGTAGTTGCTCAATAAATATTTGTTGAATGAATGAATGAATATAAGGTAATTCTCATTCTTGATTTTAATAATGTGTACCTTTGATTAATTAGCTTTTTGTCAAATATATGACTATTATTTTTGCTTATTGAACCTGTGGCTTTTCTTTTTCAATTTTTTTGATTCCTGCTATTGGCTAAGGTATTGAAATGCCTTTCCTTCTTCTTCTCTTGGTCTCCACTGTCTCCTTCTAGCTTGGATGGGTTCTGTTCATTCATTTAAAATATATCAATATTATTTGAAAAGCAGTTGCCATATGCCAGACTGTGAGGCATGGAGGAGATGGGGGTGAGCAAGATTGTCATGATCTCTGGGCTCATGGAATGTATAGGCTACAGGCCTGAGCAGACACATTTCACAAACACCTAATTGTAAATTAAGGTTAATGCTATGAAGGCATAGATTGGGGGTGCATGGGGTTTTAGGAAAGGCCTCTGTGAGTTTTAACTGAGATCTAAAGGAAAACTGGGAGTTGGCAGGTTAGAGGCCTCAGAGAATAGCATGGGAAAGGCTGGAGTGGGGGGAGGGAGCAGGGTTCACATGGGGAGTCAGGAGCAGCTAGAATAGCTGAGCAGCTAGTGCAGCGGGAGGTGGAGTGAGGGCCCTTGGAGGGCACGGGCCGGATTCAGCATGTCCTCTGTATTTTAGTCACGACTTCTCCTCTAGGACCTGCCTGGCCAGGTCTCCTACACTGTGACAGATTGCAGTGATACCTTGTCTGCAGATGGCCTGTGTTACAGATGTCTTTTCTGGATTTAGAAGTCATTCAAGAAAAAAATTTTAATGTAATGTACTGTATTTTTCACTCCATAAGATACACCTGACCATAAGATGCACATAGGGTTTTAAAGAGGAAAATAGGAAAAAAAAAATTCTGAACCAAATGGTGTGTTAAAATATTTAATAAAATATACCACAATATTTCAACAATGTAAACTCAACAGCAGTATCAACAACCATTAGCACTGTTATTAACAAATGAGAAGAGACTTTAATGTTCAAATACTCTTCTAGTTGTCTGGGAACTCGCAGCAGCTAAAATATATGAAATTCTCTCCATAAGACACACGGGCATTTTCTCCTCCGCTTTTGGGGAAAAAAGTGCGTCTTATGGAGTGAAAAATACCGTACAGGCCCTGGCCGGTTGGCTCAGCGGTAGAGTGTCAGCCTGGCGTACGGGGGACCCGGGTTCGATTCCTGGCCAGGGCACATAGGAGAAGCGCCCATTTGCTTCTCCACCCCCGCCCCCCCTCCTTCCTCTCTGTCTCTCTCTTCCCCTCCCCAAGCCAAGGCTCCATTGGAGCAAAGATGGCCCAGGCGCTGGGGATGGCTCCTTGGCCTCTGCCCCAGGCGCTAGAGTGGCTCTGGTCGTGGCAGAGCAATGCCCCGGAGGGGCAGAGCATCGCCCCCTGGTGGGCAGAGCGTCACCCCTGGTGGGCATGCCGGGTGGATCCCGGTTGGGCGCACGCGGGAGTCTGTCTGACTGTCTCTCTCCGTTTCCAGCTTCAGAAAAATACAAAAAAAAAAAAAAATACCATACATAGTTGTTGTCTCTTTGGGCCAGTCACAACTTCTCAGACCCTCGGTTTCCCCAAAATAAGAATAAGTATGTTTACCCCATGGGGCCCTCTGTGACCTCTGCCAGATCACCTTGTCATTGTTAGAGGCCTTTGTCACCAGACTGAGGGCCCAAGGGAGGCTGAGTCTAACTCACCTGTGTCCTTCTGCCTCTTGTGACCAGGTCTGGCAAGGAATGAGGGGTTCTGGGAGGTCTTCATGGAAGAGTGTGCCGCAGGGGTGGGCCCAGGGGACAAGCTGGGTTTGAGGACAGGGGAAAGGCTGCAGAGTGCGGACACACTCAGGGTCTGGAGAGCGGCAGGTTTGTCAGTGAAGACTGAAGCAGAGAGGTGGTGGCAATAACAATAATAACGATAGTACCATCTCACCAGGCCCTTGCCTGTTCAGACACTGTTCTAAATGCTTTATACTCTATATACTGATTTATCCCTTCATTAACCTATGAGATAAGTACCGTTATCATTCCCATTTTACAAATGAGCAAACTGAGGCACAGAGGCATTAAGAATCTTGCCCAGCCCTGGCTGGTTGGCTCAGTGGTAGAGCATCTGCTCAGTGTGAGGATGTCCCGGGTTTGATTCCAGTTCAGGGCACACAGGAGAAGTGAACACCTGCTTCTCCACCCTTCCTCCTCTCCTTTCTCTCTTTTTCTCCCTCTCTCTCTGCCCCTCCTGTGGCCATGGTTCTATTCACTTGAGAGAGTTGGCCTCAGGAACTGAGGATAGCTCCATGGCCTCCACCTCAGGCGTTGAAAAAAATGGCTTGGTTGCTGAACAACAGAGCAATGGTCCCAGATGGGCAAAGCATTGCCCTGTAGTGGGCTTGTGGGGTGGATCCAGGTCCGGGTTCATGAAGGAATCTGTCTCTGCCTCCCCTCCTCTCACCAAAATTTTTTAAAAAAAGAAAAAAGGTTGCCCAAGTTCACACACCTAGCAAGCGCTGGAGCCTGGATTTAAGACCAGGCATTGTGGCTTCCCAGTCTCAGAGGCAATGCGTGCAGAAAAGTGGGAGGGCCTTCAATGCCAGCCTAGGAAGTCCATCCAGTTGTTATCCTATGGACCATGGGAGCCATGGGAGGCTTCTGAGGGAGGAAGTGACAAGATTGGGCACAGTATGCCCAGAACCATCTGACTGGTCACCCCTTTCCTGCAGAAGCCATCCACAGAGCAGCCCCTGCACAGCAGCAGCCTGTGGGGCCCGGCGGTTGAGGGCTGTGACTGCGTAGCTGAGAGCCTGTGGCTGCCGCAACTACATGTCGGGGACTGGCTGGTCTTTGAGAACATGGGCGCCTACACCGTGGGCATGGGTTCCCCCTTTGGAGGGACCCAGACCTGCCGCATCACCTATGCCATGTCCCGCGTGGCCTGGTAAGGAGCCCCTGCTGGGAAACGGAGTGGGGAGAGAAGAAGCAGGCGGGGCGGATTTGAGACCCTGTTTCTGTGAAATCCAACTTGAAAACCAGCTCTGGGCTGCGGATTCCAAGTAAGGCCCATGCCTGGCACGTGGCCGAGGCCATGATGGAGACTGAGCTACCCTTGAGGAGCTCAGAGCCCGTGAGACACGGATTCCGTGCTGGGTGGAGAAGGCGGGCTGCGGAAGCTTAGCCTCCTCCCTGGGGCCCAGACCCACCTCCCTGAGGAAGGAAGGATGAAGGAAAGCCTGGGAGAAGAGTGGGAGTTGGCCAGTGGGAGGCAGGAGGGACAGGAGGGGCTGAAGGGGGTTCCAGGAAGAGGGGACAGGGAGCGAGCATCTAGCGGTCATGAAACTGTGCAAGGTTGGTTGTGTCTGGGGGAGCAGGGCTGGCCCAGGAAGGGCCTTAAGGCTGAGAGACGGACTTTGAGCAGCAAGGGGAAGCACGGGCTGGTGTGATGCTGGGGAGCAACATGGCCTGACGTGGACTTTAGAAAGACCACTCTACAGCCTGACCTGTGGTGGCGCAGTGGATAAAGCGTCGACCTGGAACACTGAGGTTGCCGGTTCGAAACCCTGGGCTTGCCTGGTCAAGGCACATATGATGCTTCCTGTTCTTCTCCCACCCTCTCTCTCCCCCCTCTCTAAAAAGAAAAAAAGAAAACCATTCTAGCTACTGTGTGGATTAAGGGAGGACACGGGCAAATGCGGACAGAGCTGACCAGTCGAGTGGCTGCTCTGTGACCCAGGAAGGATTTGCACTTGCTCAGCCTCCGTCTTCCCTACTGCAAAACGAGCCCCACACTGGCCCCACTTGCCTCACCAGGCCAGTGTGGGGACCCAGCGAGGCAGGAAGGTGAGCAAGATGGGAGGAGAGTTGAGTTTGTTGAGCCCTTCTGTCAGGCCTTATGATTATTTCCTTTCGACCACACAAAACTCTGGGTTCAGTGTTATCACAGATGGGTTGCTTGCTTGAGGTCACACAGCTGATCATCAGTGAAGAGCCCCCCTCTTGGGGCTGGGGAGATGGCTGCAGAGGGTGGGCGCATCCGTCCTCCCCATTGAGTAAGTGCTTACTGAGTGCCAGCGCTGCTGGGGGCACCGGGCACTGACCCCCTGTGCTGCTGTAGCTGAAGGAGTGTCACCGAAACAGATATCGAACCCTTATTGTTATCAAGGCGAAGTACATTGTGCTGTGGGTTCAGTGAAGTCTTCCCCGAGATTCACTGAGGCTGAGACCTGAAGACTGAGGAGGCATTAGTAAGGGTGGGTGATGCAGGCGGAGGCACAAGTCCATGCCCAGGCCCGGGATGGGACACATGGATTTACTGTTTGGAGCAATGGCCCTGGGTCAGAGATGTCTGGAGGAGGCAGGAGCTGATCAGGGAGACTGTGTGTTCCTGCCTAGAGATGGCGACAGTGGGGATGGAGAGAGGCATGTGCCTGAGGGTGTTCAGGAGCTGAGCTCCACAGAGATGGACTAGCTGTGGGGACACGATTCCCACCTCCTGGCTGACCAGGTGGTGGCGCTGCGTATCAGCGTGGGTCGGTAGGAGGAGAAACAGTGGGATTTTTTTTTAATGGAGCAGGAGATGATTTTTTTAGTCCCATGCCTAGAGTATGAAGAATGTGGGAGTGAGAAAGTTGGGTGGAATAGTAGTTCTACCACCTTCTAGAGGTGTGACCCAGGCAGGTCACTTTTCTCTGTCTCAATCTCCTCATCAGTAGAATGGAGGTGGTAATGCTGCCCTTACAGGGTTTGGGGGAGGATACAATGAGATAATGTAAGTAAAGTGCCTGGCATAACGTCTGGCACATAGTAAGTGCTCGATAAATGTGGGTGCCTTTCCTTGTGGGGGGGCATTGGACTACAAGGGTGGGGGAAGAGGTGTCAGCAGCAGGCATTCCCCTGCCCTAGGTTGGGCTCTGAGGCTCAGGTGAGACCCCTGTCCCCGATGTGGCCAGGCCTTCTGGTACTGAGCCATCAGGAGTCCATGCTGGTGGCCTCCAGTGCCCCCCTCTCACCCACAGGGAAGCCCTGCAAGAGGCATTGCCGCCTGCCCAGCGGGGTGAGGATGCTGAGGGCGTGTGCAAGCCTCTGTCCTGCGGCTGGGAGATCACAGACACCTTGTGCATGGGCCCTGTCTTCACCCCAGCGAGCATCATGTGAGCGCGCCCTGTGCCCCCGGAGAACCTCAGCGGGCCACAGAGATGCCTCTGGCAGAGGTGGGGAGGGTGGCAAGCAGGGCACCCTCCGGCCAGGACTCTGGTGCTCGCTCTGCTTGACGCCCCCCACTGCACCTGTAGTGTCTCTGCCCTGTAAATAGGACCAGTCTTACACTCACTGTAGTTCAAGTATGCAACATAAATCCTGTCCCTTCCAGCTGTGTCGGCCTCCTCTGCAGCGCAAAGGGCCTGGTCAGCCAGGTGGCGGGTGTTCGTGGGGTCTCCCTTGGTCGCCTTCCTACCTTTGTAAATATGAAGCAAATAAATATTTAGGTTTTTTAATATTCCAGTGGAATCCAGCAGTTCAATTCACAAAGCAGCTTGTCCCCAGCCTGAACCGAGGACCCTGTGACCTCTGCCTCAGTCCTGACCAGTCGCAGCGGGGCATCTCCTGCTGGGCCTGCTGCTCTGACTCGCCCCTCTCCTCTCCACAGGCCCCCGTGCCCAGCATCATGAGGAAGGGAGAGCTGTCAGGGGCTGAGGTCGGGTAAGAGTTGCTTCCCTTCAGCCCTGGAGCACAGCTCATGACTGAGAGGGGCCTAACTTGTGACCCTAACACCCAGCTGAAGGCCTGACCCAAAGTGGGGCAACCTCGTATTTGACAGATGGGCTCTGAGGAGACCCTGCACCCTCACTCTCCCTGCAGGTCTGCAAGGCAGTGGGGTGAGGCCATCCACGGTGGCTGGGTTTGCTAATTGAGGCAGTAGTTGTGAGAACAGGGCTGTCCATAGATATTTCCACGTTCAGTACAGGGGCCCTGATATTGATGTCTTCTTACACCAGAGTTTTTGTTAAGACAAAGGCTCCTTCACACTGCGAGCGTCCCAGGCTGTGCACCTACTTAGCAAAGGAGTTCAGATTTTAGCATTCCCCCAGCTACAACAGATGACCCAAAAGATTTTTCTTCTGCATTAAGAACAAAAAAAAAAAAAATGGATTGATCTCCAGTCAGGGCACATACAAGAACAGCTCAATGTTCCTGTCTATCTCTCTCCTTGCCTCTCTCTTTAAAAAAATTGAGATATAACTCACATACCTTACAATTCACCCTTTTGAAGTGTAAAATTGGATGGTTTTTAGTGTATTCATAGAGCTTGTACAATCATTACCACTATTTAATTCTAGAACATGTCCATCACCTCAGGAAGAAACCCACCGACCGTCATTCCCCGCTCTCCCCTGCCCCAGCCCCTGGCAACCACTAAGCTGCTTCCCGTCTCTCTGGACTTGCCCATTCTGGACATTTCACTGTGATGTTTTATACAGTCACTTGAACTTCTCTTTGGATAAGCCTGGTGCAATGCTGTTTGTTTGTTTGTTCCCCACACCACCAAGCAAGTCTGCAACACCAGCTGCTATAATTTCACTCAATTCCAACACTACCTACCTGGAAATAGTGTCAGCTCCTACCGGACCACCCCCCTCCATCCACTTCAGAGGCCCAGAGGTCAGTCACCAAGTCCACATTGTCACCTGTGCTTCTGACCAACTGGCTAGTCAGAGAGAGGGACAGATAGGGAGAGAGATGAGAAGCATCAGTTCTTCACTGCAGCTCCTTAGTTGTTCATTGATTGCTTTCTCATATGTGCCTTGTCTGGGCGTGAGGGGGCCACAGCAGACCAAGTGACCCCTTGCTCAAGCCAGCAACCTTGGTGCTCAAGCCAGTGACCATGGGGTCCTATCTATGATCCCACGCTCAAGCCAGCGACCCCATGCTCAAGCTGGTGAGTCCGCACTCAAGTTGGCAACCTCAAGTCTTCGAACCTGGGTCCTCAACTTTCCAGTTCAATGCTCTGTCTACTGCGCCACTGCCTGGTCAGGCCCAACTGGCTATTGATTAGAGGTTCTAACAACTCCTTCCTTGGGTTCAACTAATTTTCTAGAGAAACATATTACTTACTAGATTACTAGTTTATTATAAAACGGTGTAACTCAGGAACAGCCAAACGGAAGAGATGCACAGGGCAAGGTATGGAGAGAGGGCACAGGCCTCCATGCGCTCTCCTGTATGCCACTAGCCCAGCACCTCCACATGTACATCGGCCCAGGAGCTCTCTGAACCCTGTCTTTTTAGGGTTTTATGGGAGCTTCATTGTATAGGCACAAGTGATTATATCCTTGGCCACTAGTGACTGAACTCAATCTCCAGCCCCTGTCCCCTCCCCTGAGGTTGGTGGGTGGGATATAACAGAAGACACCTTTATCACTCTCACCACTTAGGAAACAACAAGAATTTTAGGAGCTCTGCCAGGAATGGGGATGAAGACCAAAAATATATTTCTTATTATAAATGACAGTATCTCAGCCAGTCCTGGGTCCTGCATGTGTCTTTGTGGTCATCTAATGTGGCAATGTGTTCTGAGTGAACGAGGTGCTTACCAAAACAGAGGTGTCGCCTGCTTCCAGACTGGGGATAGTCTTTGATAGTTTGACAATAAATAGGCTGAAATCTCAGGACACCAAGAGACCCAGAGAGCAATCAGAAAGAGTTATTCTCCTGCCCCTTTGTTCTTCATCCAAAACCATGTTTTACAGATCAACATGCTGGGCTCAGCTCTCCATCTGCCAGACTGTTTCTGAGAACTTCCCTCACTCACTCTGGGAGGTCAACAGATCTGCTACTGCCCCAACCAAGCCACCATCCCCTCACACAGGGGCTGGTGCTCCTCCTCCCCTCCCCAGTCCACTCCACTCAGCAGCCAGGTCCTGTTACTCCCATGATTCCCATTTCACCAAAAATAAAATGTCAAGTCCTGACTAAATTACTCCTTGACTCCCGTTCTCCCTCCTTACTCACCACCCATGGGCAGCAGGGTCTCTCTACGCCTCAAACACTCCATACACACACCCCTGCTGGGCCTGCATGTACTGTTCCAGCTCTCTGGCATGATCTTCCCAGGGTGTCTGTGGGGCTTGCTCACTTCATTCAGATTCGACTCAAATGTTTTCTTTAGGCAAGGTCTTCACCCTTTAGAACAGTGGCTTTCAATCTTTTTACACATGCGGACCTGTGAAAATAGAATTATTTTGGGGACTGCTAATGCAGAAATCACCCTGAGCATAAACAAATTTGACTAACATCACTGGGTCTGTAATCTTCATACAACATCAGGGTGGTTAACTCTTTCACGGACCTGCACAAAATTTCTGGGGTACTGGTTGTGGACTGGTGTTTGAAAACACTGCTTTGGAAAACAGCACTTTCCAGTCTCTCTCTTTTCTCTTAACTGGCTTTGTCTTCACGCACTTATCACCATACTCTATGTTTGTGTACCGTCCGGCAGCCCCTCTAGAATGGGGGAGCTCTTTGGTTGCAGATACGTTATTTATTTTTTTCACTGCTATGTTCTCATTACCCTGAACAAAGTAGGTGCTCAAAAAGTGTGTGCCAAATGGACAAACGAAGAAACACAGCACCTAACATGTCCATCTGTTTACACATTTGTTAAGTATAGCTGCTAAATATACTTCCCTCAGTGTCTTGAATAAACTAGTCTTGGAGGGTGTGTGTGTGGGGGGGGACCCCTGAATCCAAGCAGTGGGTATCTGGCCCCTTCTCTTAAGCTCCTAAACGACAGCCTAGATCCTGGGAAGGGCAGACCATTGACTGGAAGGGGCTGTGGTCCCTGCAGGCCACCGAGGGTTACACCTAGTTAGAGCGCAGGTCCACATACTAGTGAGCCTTAGGTGGGGAGGCATTGAGGATGTCTCAACAGCTGTTTCTGCTCTTCCACTCAGCTGGATGACCCTGGCCTAGGAATGCCATGTAAAACACAGGACGCATAGTTAAATATGAATTCAGATAAACGACGGCTAATTTTTTAGTAAACATATGTCTTCCACAATATATGGGGTATTCTTATAGTAAACCATGGTGTTTACCTGAAATTCAACTTTAACTGGACGTCCTGCATTTTATTTACTAAATCTGTCAACCCTACTAATTTGCAAGTCGCTCTCTCTTTCCGGGTTTCGTTTTCCCCATTCCTGCACTAGGAATATTTCTGACACTTGCCTCAGGGACTCTTCAGGCAGAGCAACCCCCCCCCCCCCCGCTTCCCCCGCCATCTCTTCGCCCCGAGGGGTCCTGTGCAAGGTGCGCTGGGCCTGCTGAGTGAATATGAGCAAGCCCCTTCCTCTAGCTCAGTTTTCTCACTAAAGCACTCGAGAATATCACGGGTGGAAATGATAACCTCAACAACGACTTCCCGGAACCTAGATTACTAGGCTTCCAATCGCCGGAACCCTTCCTCGGACCCTGCGGTAGAGGACTTCCGGATCTTCTACGTCACTTCCGTGTCCGAGTAGCTCCTAGGTTTCGAGCCACAAGCTCTCGCGCCCTCTGCCGGCCCGGAGGAGGGTCTGACTTTACTGAACAGCGAGAAAAGACAGCCGAATCCATTGGGTTGAAAAACAGAGACGCAGCTTCACCAGTGGAAAACTGAAGATTCGCAGGACTCTCACGGGAAAGGGGTCAGACCACAACGCGAATGGCGTCGGAACGGGGAGACCTGGACTCCGCCTTGCTAGAAGGGCCCAAAGTAGCACCGGAAGTTGGTTCCTCGCCCACCAACTACTTCCGCTTCCATTTAACAGAGCAGGAGGATCCTGGAATAAAAGGGTGGTTGTGAGGTGTCCCTCTCACCCATCCAAGTTATACTCCAGTGGAGACACCTAATGAGTTCAGGCAGAAAATCAGGGGCTTTGAAAGAAATCGTGACCTGGAGGACAAGGTGTTTCACATTTTAAAATAGAGTACTTGCTATGTATCATGCCCACCCTTGACCTTCACTCGAATTATTTCACTTAATTCATACAAGTCTGTGAAGGGGATATTATGACACAGATTCCGACCTCTCTCTGCCTGTGGTGGAATCCTGTGTTTCCTGCTGCAAGACTCTGTGCCACAGTTTCTGCATTTGTAAAATGGAATACGTACTTCATACTATTCTTTCTTATTTTATTTATTTAGCGTGCGCACGAGAGAGAGAGGCAGATAGAAAGGAAGGGAGAGATGAGAAGCATCAACTTGTAGTTGCTGCACTTTAGTTGTTCATCGATTGCTTTCTCATACGTGCCTGGGGGTTTCAACTGAGCCAGTGACCCACTGCTCAAGCCAGCGACCTTGGCTCAAGCCAGCAACCTTTGGGCTCAAACCAGTGACACTTAAGCTGGTGACCCCATGCCGAGCCTGCACTCAAGCCAGCGACCTCGGGGGTTTTGAATCTGGGTCCCCAGCATCTCAGGTCGACACTCTATTTACTGCAACACCACCTAGTCAGGCTATCTCCTCCTAAGGAACAAATAAGTTAACATTTAGAGAGGTTAGAACAGCACCTGACACATGCTACCCAAACAAATCACTTAAATTATTTCTATTTACAAATTAGGAAACAGGCTTAAGTGTGAAGTAACTTATCTAGAACAGATAGTGACTAGTGGAGGCAGCTTACTGTTTTGGTTGCCAGGGAGGAAGGGGAAGATATTTGGAATGGGGTGATGGGAAGGAGATGTAGATGGTAAATGGCTTTAGTAGGGACAGGAAGGTGGCAACAATGATGATTAGGTTTGTTGCTTCTGCCTCCTAAGCATCTTCTTTTAAATTTTTTTATTTTTCTGAAGTGAGAAGCAGGGAGGCAGAGAGACAGACTCCCTCATGCACCCAACCAGGATTCACCTGGCAAGCCCACTAGGGGGTGATGCTCTGCCCATCTGGGGCGTTGTTTCATTGCAACCAGAGCCATTCTAGCACCTGAGGTGGAGGCCATGGAGCCATCCTCAGCACCCGGGCCAACTTTGCTCCAATGGAGCCTTTGCTGCAGGAGGGGAAGAGAGATAGAGAGAAAGGAGAGGAGGAAGGTGGAGAGGCGGATGGGCACCTTGCCTGTGTGCTCTGGCTGGAAATCGAACCTGGGACTTCCATACGCCAGGCCAATGTTCTACCACTGAGCCAACTGGCCAGGGCCTGCCTCCTAAGCATCTCTTGACTTCAAGCACTTATCTATATCCCTGCTGCCACTGGTAAACTCCATCATCATCATCATCATCATCATCATCATCATCTCTCATTCCATGTGGATTACTTCAACTCCTCCTAATCGATCTCCCCAACTCTAGTCTCAACTCTTGTCCAGTCCATTCTTTAAGTGGAATTCAGAGTGATTTTCCTAAATGAAATTTTTATCATGTTACTTCCTGGAGTGAGTCTCTTCAGGAAATGCCCACTTTTTTCAGAATAAGGCCATGACTTTTTAGCCAGGGCATCCACAGCACTGACTGTCTAAATCTCCGCTGTCCATTACATTTGTCTCAAACTCATGTGGCTGTGGAGCACTTCAAATAGGATTAGTCCGATTTGAGATGTGCTATGAGTATAAACTACACCCCAGATTTCAAATATATAGTCCAAAGAGAAAAGTGTAAAATATCACATTAACAATTTTTTAATATTGGTTACTGAAATGGTAATATAGCATATATGTTGGGTGACATAAAATATATTATTAAAGTGAATTTCACTCATTTATTTTTACTGTTTAAAATGTGGCTATGCCCTGGCTGGTTTACTCAGTGGATAGCACAGTCCCCAGTCAGGGTTCACATGGGAAGTGACCATCTGCTTCTCTTCCCCTCCCTCTTTTTTTCTCTCTCTCTTCCCCTCTCGCAGCCAGTGGCTCGATTGGTTTGATCATAACCCTGGGTACTGAGGATAGCTTGGTTGATTAAAGCATTGGCTCCAGACGGGGGTTGCCAGGTAGATCCCAGTCAGGTGCCTGTGGGAGTCTGTCTCTCTATCTTCCCTCTTCTCACTGAAATAAATAAATAAAATGTGGCACTTGGCTACTATAAAATATAAAGTTATAGCTGGCTCATATTATACTTAAGTTAGACCATGCTAACTAAACCTGTTTACTCTGCCAGCTTCATCTCCATTCCCTTAAAGCTTTTTTTCCCCTCATTAAAAGTAACAGAAACTGGCTTTGAAGGAAAATGAGAATTAAAAGTTTGGGGGATTGGTCCTGGCTGGTTGGCTCAGTGGTAGAGCTTTGGCCTAGCATGCAGTGGTCCCGGGTTCGAATCCCGGCCAGGGCACACAGGAGAAGCACCCATATGCCTCTCCACCCCTCCCCCTCTCCATCCTCTCTGTCTCTCTCTTCCCCTCCTGCAGCCAAGGCTCCATTGGAGCAAAGTTGGCCTGGGCGCTAAGGATGGCTCTGTGGCCTCTGCCTTAGGCGCTAGAATGACTCTGGTTGCAACAGAGTGACACCCCAGATGGGCAGAGCATCGCCCCCTGGTGGGCGCATGCGGGAGTCTGTCTGACTGCCTCCCCATTTCTAACTTCAGAAAAATACAAAAAAAAAAAGTTTGGGGGATTGATTGCAGGGGCCTTCTGAATCAAAGGAATTGTTGATTAACCAGTCTGGGGCCTCAGCAACAGAGGTTCACAGACGCTAATGTGACTCAGCTCCATTTCTGGGTTTTATGTTCCATATTTCAAATTTCTAGGAAGAGAGAATCTGATCAGGTCAGTTTAAATGAGGTGTGTCTACTCCTGGATCAGTCCACTATGACTATGGGCAGAAGAGCTCATTGTGAGCTGCCTACTGTACATTTCCCGCTGTTTCTCCAGCCACAGTGATCCTAAAAGGCAGCATAAGCTCTCTAACCTCTAACTTTTTCTGTCAAGGGCAAGACAGGAAATTTTTTTTTAATAAATTTTTTTTTTAGATTTTATTTATTCATTATAGAGAGGAGAGAGAGAGAGAGAGAGAGAGAGAGAAGGGGGAGGAGCAGGAAGCATCAACTCCCATATGTGCCTTGACCAGGCAAGCCCAAGGTTTCTTTTTTTATTATTATTATAATTTTATTTTTTTAATGGGGCGACATCAATAAATCAGGTTACATATATTCAAAGATCAACAAGTCCAGGTTATCTTGTCTTTCAATTATGTTGCATACCCATCACCCAAAGTTAGATTGTCCTCTGTCACCTATCTAGTTTTCTTTGTGCCCCTCCCCCTCCCCCTTTCCCTTTCCCTTTCCCCCCTCCCCCCATAACCACCACACTCTTATCAATGTCTCTTAGTTTCACTTTTATGTCCCACCTACGTATGGAATAATGCAGTTCCTGTTTTTTTCTGATTTACTTATTTCACTTCGTATAATGTTATCAAGATCCCACCATTTTGCTGTAAATGATCCGATGTCATCATTTCTTATGGCTGAGTAGTATTCCATAGTGTATATGTGCCACATCTTCTTTATCCAGTCATCTATTGACGGGCTTTTTGGTTGTTTCCATGTCCTGGCCACTGTGAACAATGCTGCAATGAACATGGGGCTGCATGTGTCTTTACGTATCAATGTTTCTGAGTTTTGGGGGTATATACCCAGTAGAGGGATTGCTGGGTCATAAGGTAGTTCTATTTTCAGTTTTTTGAGGAACCACCATACTTTCTTCCATAGTGGTTATACTACTTTACATTCCCACCAACAGTATATGAGGGTTCCTTTTTCTCCACAGCCTCTCCAACATTTGCTATTACCTGTCTTGTTAATAATAGCTAATCTAACAGATGCGAGGTGGTATCTCATTGCAGTTTTGATTTGCATTTCTCTAATAACTAAAGAAGATGAGCATATTTTCATATATCTGTTGGCCATTTGTACTTCCTCCTGAAGCCCAGGGTTTCAAACTAGCAACCTCAGTGTTTCCAGGTCGACGCTTCATCCACTGCGCCACCACAGGTCAGGCAAGACAGGAAATATTTTATGCTTTGTAAACAGTCCCATTTTTGTCAAAACTATTTCACTCTGCTGTATAGAGCAAAAGCTTCCAGAGACAATATATAAGTGAATGTTCTGGTTTAGGTATTGACACACTTATGTTTCAATAAAACTTTATTTATAAAACCAGGAAGTGGACCCGAGCTTGCCAGCCCCTAAACTGTATTTTCTGTTCTCTCTGACTGGACGGACTATTTCTCTCACCTTCCTTCCAGCAAGCTCGTAGTGATCCTTCAGGTCTCAGTTTAGATTCCACTCCTTGGAAGCTTTCTTTAACCCTTCTTTCCTGGCTGTTTAATGGTCTCTTCTCTGTGCTTCACAGACTCTCTACTCCATCTAAGTACTTCTCATACTCTTGTCGTGGTTCTGTTCCAACCACTAGATTACTAGTCTGGATCTCATTTGTTATAAACCCGGCACTTGGCATGCCTGGCACATGATACACACTTGGGTGTCATCGGATGAGCGGAAGAAGCTGTGACCCTGTGGCTGGCAGACAGAATGGGTGACCTGAGATCTTAGGGCAGTGGTGAGAATCCTGGACTTTTATAATAGCTGTGTGACACATCCTGTCTCACTTAGGTGCCCTTCTGAATCCTAGAGCTTGGGCAGCAGGTAGGGAGAAGGGAAGCTGCAAGCTGGGCAGGGGTCCAGGGCCTCAGCAGTTTCCCCGCCAGCCAGGCTTTGCCTGTCAGGCGTTTAAGGGTTATGTTCCCCACAAGAACTTATACTAAGCTGAAACTCTGTGCCCTCAGGAATACATAGGTAATGTGAGTGTTTTAAGATATGAGAAGTGGAAACTTCTAAGGGCTGCAAGTTCTGGGTAATGTGATCAGCTACGTCTCAACTACGGTGAAACCAGGACTGCTCTCATCCAGTTCCTGCAGGAGGATGTCTTCCTCCTTAGTAAGGCTCCCTGTGGAGACCCCACCAGGCTGCATGCGGTGGCCCCAGGAAGGCGGGGGGGCTTTGTGGGGCCAAGGACAGCCTTAGTCCACAGTCACTCAGGGCCACAGTGACAGGGTTGCAGAATGGGTTTCCTTGACCCAAAGGGTTGGTAAATTGAGATCCAGCAGAACCTGGACAAGGTACAGGGGGTTCTGGGATCACACATGCGGTGGTGGCCTCTGTGAGGCTTTTCCAGCTCAGCACTTCATCCTTTGTTGCCTCAAGATAGTAAGGAGAGATTCTCCTCTTGACTTAAGGGTTACATATCCCACCTGTGGGCAGTTACAGATGCAATAGGGCTTTTCCCAAGTGTGGTGCACAAGGACACGAAGAGTGAAACAGAAATGGAACTCTGTCCTGTGGTGCTTGAGTGGCTTACCTGGACCCCTCACTGGGCTGGTGGGCTGGGGCTGGTGACCCGGGACCAGCGGCGGCATGTCTTCTGTAGATGTGGCAGACAAGCAGCAGAGCGGATGAGGAGAGCAGGGCTGGGATGATAACCCTCGGAGTTTGCGAGCCACCCATGTCTGGCAAAAGAATGGAGGCACCAGGGAAGGGACTGAGTACTACAGTACTTCCCTGGGGCAGGCTACGTCCTTGTCTGCAGCAGCCATGGCTCACAGGACACTGAGCTCCCAGGTCTGGAGGGGGCGTGCTGCAAGGCAAGAATATGCTTGGAGGTAAAGACTGAGTGGCCAACAGTTCTTTCCTTCTGGTGTTTGGCACTTAGAAGGTGCTTGGTCCATGGGGGAGAAGTGATATGAGTAACACCAGGTGCTTTCCTGGCCTTGTCTTATCTGACCTGGCAAGCCGCCTCTGCTATTATCATTCATCAGATGGAGAAGCTGAGGTACAGAGGCGGGTTTGTCTGAGGTTAAAAAGTAAGGGGCATAGCCTGACCAGGCGGTAGCGCAGTGGATAGAGTGTCGGACTGGGATGCAGAAGACTCAGGTTCAAGACCCTGAGGTTGCCAGCTTGAGCGCAGGCTCATCTGGTTTGAGCAAAGCTCACCAGCTTGGACCCAAGGTCGCTGGCTCGAGCAAGGGGTTACTCAGTCTGCTGTAGCCCTACAGTCAAGGCACATATGAGAAAGCAATCAATGAACAACTCAGATGCCACCACAAAGAATTAATGCTTCTCATCTCTCTCCCTTCCTGGCTGTCTGTCTCTATCTGTCCCTCTGACCGACTCTGTCTGTCACACAAAAAAAGTAAGGGGCATAGACAGAATTTGAACACAGTTCTGCATGCTGCCAGGCTTCATGCTATTCACGTGCTTCCCAGCAAGCATGTCCTGAACACTGTGGCCCAGCCCAGTAAGACAGCACCTGGCACATGACAGTCCCTCAATAAGTTCTAGCTGTCATTAGGTATTACAATTAGCTTGACACATTTGGTCCATACAGCAACTCTGCCAGGTTAAATGTTATTATTCCTGTTTTCCAGGTGGGAAAGCTGGGGCTAGTGAGGTAAAGTGTCTTGCTTAAGATTATCTGGCTGGTAAGTGGCAAGGTCAAGATCTAGACCTAAGCTAACTCTGCTTTTCCCACGTCCAAAGAGTTGAGGTAGCATGGAATCCCATACTACTGCCTCGGTTTATTCAGCTGAAGAATGGAAAGGTGCCCTTGGTAAAGGAATAAACAGAAGGACCTGTAAGGGAGTGTCCAATGGAAAGGAGGCCAGTCTTGTATGGGAGCCCCGAGGACAGGGCTAGGACCAGTGGGGACACAAGGGGCCCCATATAAAGGAAGAACTCCTAGTCATTATCGTCCAGTAGAGGGCCAGGCTGGGCTCCCTGACACCAGACACGTTTGCCCAGGGCTACTGTGGGATACTGCAGAAATTGCACTCTAAGGGTTCCACTGCTGCTGGGAACAGTGTAGGGCTCTGGGTTTGTTCCGCAGATCTTTCATCTTGCCTGTCCTCTCTGAAGAAGGCCAGTGAGGCCGAGTCATCAGCTCTGAAACAGTTCCCAGTGCTGCTGGGAGGATTCACTGGCTCCCTCCTTGCTCTGCCTTCCCTCACCATTTCCATCTTTGACTCCACCCATGCCTCAGCCCTCCCAGCCTCCAGCCTTTTCTCTGGACTCCCTGCCTCCAGCTTTGCCCTGCCCCATACACACATGACCATACCCCATTCCCTGCTTAAAACCTACTGTGGCTCCCCATTGACCTCAGAGGGCCCACAGCGTGGCATGCCCTGGTTCTGCCCTCCTCTCCTGCTTCACCACAGTCTCCCCCACCCCCAGACCTCACTCTCTTGCACATGCTGTTCCCTCTTCCTGAAACACTTTGCCCAACTCTTACTGTGCAGGTCTCATCTTCACCAGTGCCTCTTCCAGCTTGCCCCTCTTTTCTGAGTCCCTGTGAGCTACGTCTTGTCCCAGCCTAGCCCGCAGCACGTGTGCTGTGACTGCCAGGGTACTGTCAGCTCCTTGATGGAGAGCTGGGGTGCATCTGTCTTTGCTTATCTGAGTAAGTGATTTATTGGGTAAGCATTAAAAGAGAGAGGGAGGGAGTGGAGAGCACAGTGGGGCTGTCTTAGAGGAGAGTGGAGAAGGAGGGAGGTTCCTTTGGCTTAGCCCTCCCTCATCTTATAGGTAATGTCACCTTTTCTTCTTTTGGGACTTGCCCAAAGTCAACACTTCTCTGGACTGAGCTGGGGGAGGGTAGACCCAAGCTGCGTTGAACAAAGACGGCCTTCGCCACTTGGCCGGCCCACCCCTGTTCAGTTCTGGCTCATGAACGCAGCTCAAGGGCTGTTCCTGGTTCACCAGCTTCCGTCTTTGAAAACCAGCCAGAGCTGCTCTGCCATGAACGTGCTTTGTGATCTTGAAGAATTCATCTCCCTTCTCTGACCTCAGTTTCTTCACCTGTAGCCAGGGAAGAATGTCCCCTGCACACATCACAGAGTGGTATGGGTGGGCAGATAAGGAGCATGGGTTTGGAAGACACAGCCCTGCGTTCAGATCTGAGCTCTGCCACTTAATGGGAAAAATCATCTTAACTCTCCAGACTTAGTGTTCTCATTTGGAAAACGGGGATAAAAGTGGTACCTCCTCTCAGACTTGGTGTGAGGATTAAACGAGGTGATAGCTAATAATAATAATTACGGCCTGACCAGGCGGTGGTGCAGTGGATAGAGCATTGGACTGGGATTCCAAGGACCCAGGTTCAAGACCCTGAGGTCACCAGCTTGAGCGTGGGCTCATCTGGCTTGAGCAAAATAAAAAATGCTCACCAGCTTAGACTCAAAGGTCGCTGGCTCAAGCAAGGAGTTACTCGGTCTGCTGAAGGCCTGCGGTCAAGGCACATATGAGAAAGCAGTCAATGAACAACGAAGGTGTCACAACGAAAAACTGATGATTGATGCTTCCCATCTCTCTCCGTTCCTGTCTGTCTGTCCCTATCTATCCTTCTCTCTGACTCTCTGTCCCTGTAAAGAAAAAAAAATTATTATGTTAATAATGGCTCAAACAAGGCCTGGTGCACAATTGATTTCAACAAATCATAAGGTGCACAGGGACTTTGAGAGAAAAGAGAGCATTTGAAAACACGGGTTCAAGTTGGGCTCTAGAACTCCAGAGCCGGGAAGGTGCATTCGGAACCACGTGGTACTGAGACCCTCTCCCCGCAGAATGGAGAAGGGTCATGTCTAAGATTACACTTCATTCTACACTATTTGACTAGTAAATTCCTGGAGCAGAGCACTGGCTTAGAGTTGAGTATTTGCTTTGGAAGCCAGAAAACTTTCAAGTCGCTCAGCCCCTCCTGCGCCCCTGGCCCCTGCCTGCCCCAGGGCCTTCCTCAGTGCCACCAGTAGGAGGGAAAGCTGGCTGAGGTACCAGAGCAGTGGCACTCTTTGTGCCCCCCCCCACTTGAGTCATTAAGCCCTCCCCTGCCCACAGTCCGGGCCACCTGGGCTGCCCACACCTTTCCCATTCTGGGTCAGGGGTTGGCAGCAGGGTCTGAGGAGCCCCGGGGTCAGGAAAGTAGCAGAAGAAAGGGCCGGGCGTCTCCTTACTGCACGGGTGGCAGCAGTGGAGAAGTTGCAGGGGGGCGGCATGCCCATCAGTGGGGGGTGGGAGACCTCAGCTCAAGTTCTTCCTGGGCGTTCCTTTCTGAAAGGGAGGGGCAGAGTGAGGTCACATCCTGGAGCAACGGACTCCAACCAACAGCTGCATTAGGCTCTCTACTCCAAATGGGGGTCAGGACAAGCAGGCTTCTGGGGGGGGGAACTGAGGTCAAACATCCCTCCTACTCACCTGATGCTGTAGAAGACATTTAACAAGAAAAAATGCTTACGATGTGTTATTTTTTTTTTATTTAATTTTTATTTTTATTTATTCATTTTAGAGAGGAGAGAGAGACAGGGGGGAGGAGCTGGAAGCATCAACTCCCATATGTGCCTTGACCAGGCAAACCCAGGGTTTCGAACCAGCGACCTCAGCATTTCCAGGTCGACACTTTATCCACTGCGCCACCACAGGTCAGGCCACAATGTGTTATTAAGTGGCCAGACAACAGTGGTAACTAAAAGCAGGCTATGGAACAAGAGCAGAGCCTGTTTTGGTTTTTGTAAATAAACATACACGGAGAAAAAGGCTATAAACCTTCCCACCAAATTGCTAGCAGCGGTTATCTCTGAACAGCAGCTGATGGATAATTTATACTTTGTGTGTCTTGACTGGATTTTCCAAATTTTCTCCAAAGAGCATGTTATGGAAAAAGAAATTTACTTAGGAAAGCAACACATTTTAAGTGAACAAGACTTTTGACCAACAATTCCATATGTAGGCATTTATCCCACAGAACACATAGAGACGGAAAATGATCACATTTTTGTTTTTTGTTTTGGAAAAGAAAATTTTGTTTATGTTTGTGCATAAGCAAACATGCCCGGAAGGACCAAACTGTTAACAGCTGTTGACTTCTGGGAGCCAGATGAGGGGGCTCTCAGCTTGATCGTCTCACATTTATTTGTATTTTAAAAATAATGAGGCCCTGGCTGGTTGGCTCAGTGGTAGAGCGTCGGCCTGGCGTGCAGAAGTCCCGGGTTCGATTCCCGGCCAGGGCACCCAGGAGAAGCGCCCATCTGCTTCTCCACCCCTTCCCCTCTCCTTCCTCTCTGTCTCTCTCTTCCCCTCCCGCAGCCGGGGCTCCATTGGAGCAAAGATGGCCCGGGTGCTGGGGATGGCTCCTTGGCCTCTGCCCCAGGCGCTAGAGTGACTCTGGTCGCGGCAGAGCGGATGCCCTGGAGGGGAAGAGCATCGTCCCCTGGTGGGCGTGCCGGGTGGATTCCGGTCAGGCGCATGCGGGAGTCTGTCTGTCTCTCCCCGTTTCCAGCTTCAGAAAAAAAAAATAATAATAATGAGCGTACGTTATTTTATAATTTAGAAAGGCAAACAGTCAAGTGACTGTCCTAGTCTTTGCCAACTCCCTGGTTCTTGCTGTGCAGAATGCGGCTGGGTGGTCAGTGGGCCCAACTGGGGGCTCTGCATGCATCCCAGCATCTCCAGGGAGGGGTTGTCTCTGGTCTCTGAGATCCTGCCCAACTTGGTGATGGGTGGTTTCGTGATTCCAGATTTGACACCAGCTAGCTGGTAAATACTTTTCTGAGGCCCTTTCTGCACCCAGCGGGCAGAGCCAGTGGCATGATCCTTGCCTCAAGACGCTCATAGTCTGGTGTAGTGGGAGCTCCCGTGCCCCGCAGGGACCCTGAGCATTGAGCTCTGCTGGCCTGAAAGGACTGGGACAGCGTGGCCTTGAGTGAAATGTGAATGAGGAGTACAGTTTTGACAGGAAGAAAAGGAAGGCAAGGGCATTCTAGGCGGAAGGTGGCGAGTATTATAAAAGGAGGCGCATTAAGAACCAAAATATGCTCAACTCTCTCTGTTTGGAATCCTAATATTCTTGAGTGCTCTGATCCTAGCCTGATATGCAGTCTTTTCTGCCTCCGCAGGAAGCCCCTGGAAACAGAAAGGCTGTGTGAGGGGCCACTGGCCTGTGCTGGGGTGCTGGTGAGGGGAGTGAGCGCTGAGGGCTGGGCCCAGAGTGGGACCTGGTTAGGCTCCAGACAGGGAGCCACCCTCATTTCTAGTTGGATCTGTGCCGCACTGTAACAGTTGCGGTAGTACTGCCAGTGAGGAGTCACGAGAAGTCCCCTCTCCCTTCCTAAACCCTTGTAATCTTCCCCCACCTGCTGTGCGGTGCCTGAATTCCCGCCACACGCTGCCCTTTTGGAATGGTTTCTATTGTAAGTGTTCATAGGTCGGGGCAGCATCTTAAACATAAGCTGAGCCCTGAGGAACACAGGAGGGTAAGTTTTGGGGGAGGAAGAGAGCAGACGGAGGAGGGCATCTCAGGAGTGTGACAGAAGGGGGAGGGGGATGGGGATGGGCACTGTTGGGCAAACTTTTCTACAAGGCTGCCTCAAGCTAGAACCTTAGAAATGGCAGTGACCCCGTGGCCCAGGACCACCCATCCCTTTTGGTGAACCAATGTGGACTGGATACCCATAGGGAGCCATCCGGGGTCACTGGGGACTCAGGGATGGAGCTGGAACCCACCCCCACCCACCCAGGTTTAGCAAGGTTCACCCAGGCCTAGACCCACAGCCCTGTCCTGTGAGACACACACACCTTCAGCCAGTCTCTGGTTTTCTGGGGCCTCCTGGGGCTCCTCCGCTCCTGGGATAGACAGAGCCACTGGGCCCACATCCCTGTTCCTGTTTGTAACCTGGCAGTTTGGTCAGAGAGGGGCTTCAGTCTGAGGTTTGCATGATGCAGAGGAAGGAGGCCCAGGGAGCGAGGGGCAAAAAAAGCCCCTTCTTAGAAAAAAAAAAAAGATTACAAAAGCCCCAGACCACTCAAAGCCCCAGGGTTGACTCTAGGGCCCTGGAATCAGGGGACCCCCTTGATGCCCTCATCTACCAGCTGCTGCCCTGGTGGCTTTGTCCCTGCTGTGACTGGTGTGGCTCTGGACTCTGTTGCCTGTAAGGGAGGAACCAGGTGTGGGCAGGCCCCAATGGCTCTGTCCAGGAGGAGGGGACGCCAACTCTGCCGTCAGGGAGGAGGATGGAAGGAGGTCCCCAGCTCTAGGTGCCTGGGGTTATGGGGGCCCTGGCCATGCCCTTTCTCCCCTGCTCAGGCTTCTAGTTCCCAGGGGGCGGGAGGAGGCCCTGGAATCCCCAGGAGGAAGATGAAAGGTGACCTGAAAAGAGTGGATTAGATAGCTGGGAGTCAAGAGACCTGGGCTGGGCCCCACAGGCTGGTGTCTTCCCATTTGGGTCTCAGTTTTCTTACCTGTAAAATGACAGAGATGAGATTAGTGGTCTCTCAGCAGCCATCCTGGAGTCTGTGACACTGGCTGGCATGCTCAGCTGGGCTGTCTCCATTCTGGAGAGAACTTCCCACTCTGTGACCTTCGAGCTGCAGTCCCTGATTCTGAGGGTACCTCTCATGCCCTGCTGACCTTCCTAGACATGGGGTATCCTTCTCTGAGCACCCGCCTCCTCAGCCCTGCCCCTGCCCACTGCCAGCTGAGCCCCTGTGCTCTGTTTCCTTGCCTGGGTGGGGCTCTCAGCTGGGTGCTAACTGGGAACCAGGAAAGCTGGGTTTGAGCTTTGGTTTTGCCTTGCGCTTGAGCTAGGAACCATTCCTCTCTGGGCTTCAGCATTGGGCTGGAAGGTCCACCAGGCTCCTCCAGCATCCGTAACTGATCACATCCAGGCCCACAGTTTGGGGGAGTTCATCAGGACCTGGGCTTTGTGAAAGGTCCTCCCTTGTCACCAGAGTAGGAAGCCCCTGTGTCAACTCTTCCTCTACTTCGTCTAATTCCTAGGGTGAGTGGGGAGCATTTTGTAATATTGAATAGTAAGAAATATAAGAGCTGCCAACATTTCAAGAGAAGATAAAAGACTGTTCTGTATCTAGGGTAAAACACTCACAAAATTTCATCCAGGTAAAAGGAAAAACAAAGGGAAATGAACACATATCAAAATAAAAGCATTTCCCCCTCTCCTGCTATTATGTTGGCGGTTGAGCCTCCTGACTACACCCCCCTCCCCCACCCCCACTGTTTCTGCTCTGCTTCCTATCACTTTCTCTTCCGTTATGTGGTTTAGAATTCCCTGGTAGCTGGGGAAAATCATGGGTGTCCCAGAGTAAGGAGAATAACCACGCCCTGGTGGCCAAGGAGGATTCAGCACCTTGGCCAGCACCCACCCCACTCTGCGTCCCCCCCCTACTTTCTCCCCCAGACCCCTGCATTTAAACTTGGGACATGGTCCTTTGCGACTGTCTCTTGGTAGTTCGGGGATAGTGAAGAGAACCTGGACCCAGACAGGAGGGAAGGAAGCTGGGAACGCTGCCCAGGTGTGAGCAGTCCGCCTCCCGGCATGGCCTCTCTGGCAGGAGGGAAGGCTGGTCCCCAGAGCCCCTGAGCCAAACCCTGTGCTGCCAAGAGACCTTATCTCTGTTGTTTTCTTTTCCTGCGTCACCCCAGAGAGAAGGATCCAGAGTTAATGGCCTTGTTAAGTGCCGAGCAGGCCAAGCCCTGAGATTAACATTAGACTTACAGAATCTCAAGCCATCAGAGCCAGGACCTTGGCTATCCATTAGCTAGATCCCTAGCTATTCTCCAATAGAGATGGGGAAACTGAGGCCCAGGGAGAGAGACCCAGATTCACAAAGTGACTTCATGATTCCACTCCCAACCCCAGGAGACACATGAGGCTTGGCTCACAGTTGAAACTTGACTCACAATTTCACAATTCCACAGTGGTGTGGAGCCTGGGTTAAGCTCCCGCTTTGAATCCTAGGGCGATCACAGTATGGGGGCTGCTGTCTGTCACTGATGCTGTTCCTAAAGTTGAGAAGCATGTCCAGGGAGGTCCAGTGAAGAGTTTGGCTTTAGCTTTGGGGGGGGCTTGCGTCTGACTTCCAGCTGTGCTGTGGGTCCCCTGGGAAGTAACGTTTCTCCACTCAGACACTGAGATGATGATACTAACTTCATGGGCTTGTCTTAAAAAGTACCAGCACTCTGCCTGCTGACCACAGACAGGGATCTGAATGGGGTTACTGTCGTTCTATCCATTGCACTGGGTAAGATCTTTGCTGGCTCCTTCCTCCCCAAGGCTGGGCTACCTTTGCGTCTTCTCTTCGCTTGCCTGTGTTAAATGTGGGGTTCGGCTTGACAACCCCAGATGCCTTCATTCAAGAATTCTATGATTACTTCAGACCTCTTGGAGGTGCCCTGATTTCCAGAAGCCCCTTGTTGGGTGTGCACATACAGCCCCTCTAGTTCCTCCCAGACACTAGGAAACTGGGAGCAAAGACTGGGAACTGACTAGCATTTCTTGGACCTGGTGCAGAGGCTGAGTGGGAGGAAGGGCAGGAAGGACCATGGAGGGGATGCTTCTCCCCCACGGAACAGATACACTGAGCAAGGATGGAGGGGTGTGGCTTTGGGTGAGTCACAGGGATCTGAGGTCATGTGGTGGGGCGGTGGGGGGGGGAGGTTGGGGAAACTAATCTCAGAATCAGCCCCCCAATCTTTGTGCCCTGCCAACAGCCCCTCCAAATCCTGTTCATGCAGCACTTTCTAGAATCCCAAACAAGTCAATGACTATGGTGGTTACCCTTCTTCCCTCCCCACCAGCTGGTACCAGTGAAGAGCTACCTGGTGCCTCGCTGGGCAGCCAGTCTAATCTTCCTCACTCTGCTGGTGCCGGTGAGATGAGAAAAGGATCTTCAGGCACAGAACAAAGAACAGGCCTAGGACTCCCGTTTCCCAGGCTTGCACTGCACAAGTGCAGGGCCCAGTGGCCCTCCCACTGACAGTGTGCACAGCCTGTGTCCACATGCGGGGCTCTGCCAGACTGCTGGCCGGGCTGCTGCCCCATCTGTCAGAGGTGGAGTGGATCTGCTTCTACACAGCAGACCTGGGGACCTTCCTGGCCTAGGTGATCCCACACCCTACGTGAGGCACAAACAGGAAACTAGACTCCTTAGGGTCAGGTTCAGAAAACTCACAGCTGGCACTGGGAGGCAGCTGGAATGAGAGACAGGCCCTCCCTAAGTGCATTGTACTTTGCAGCTTTTCTTATAAATCATGTGAGATTGGGTTATTATCCTGATTTTCCACATGGGAAAACTGAGGCCCAGAGAGGTTAAAACGTTTCTCTAAAGTCACAGTGATAGAACCTGGATTCAAGCCCAGGGCTGTGGGGTTCCGGAGACCAGGTTCTTTCCACTGTCTCTTGAGCTCCACTCTGCTCCTAAGGCTACCATCAACCTCTTCCCAGGCAAAGACCACAGACTTCCCTGGCCAGTGTGATGTGAGCAGTGGCTTCAGAACTCAGTTCTCATCCATGTTCCGTCACTTTCTTACCCGTATGGGACATGTAACTGTAGGCCAGTCATGTCCTCTTTCTCAATCTCATTTTTCCAATTCTGTAAAATGGGCATAATACTGTTTTCCAGGCGTCCCCAAACTATGGCCTGCGGGTGGCATGTGGCCCCGAGGCCATTTATCCGGCCCCCGCCACACTTCCGGAAGGGGCACCTCTTTCATTGGTGGTCAGTGAGAGGAGCACTGTATGTGGCGGCCCTCCAATGGTCTGAGGGACAGTGAACTGGCCCCCTGTGTAAAAAGTTTGGGGACCCCTGGAGGGTGCTTTAGGGATTAGCTATGCTAATGAATGCAGCCTGCCTGAGACAATAGGTAGGCCTTTTGGCTTGTCAAAATGAATGAAACTGACAGCTGATATCCTGTAACTTTAATTTAATACAAATTCATAACTCACAAAATGGGCAACAATTAAAATAAAAATACCGCTGGGAGTGGCCCAGATCCTGGTAGATGAAGGGTGGGGTGAGACTGAGGATTCCTCCTGCCCAGGGAGGCCCCTGTGGGCAGCAGTTGTGAGGTGAGAGCCCCCCAAGTCTGGCTCCTTTGGGATAGGTGTGGTCAGAGGCTCCGAGTTCAGAATCTGGGCCCCAGGACTAGAAGGAAAAGCCAAGACTGGAGAGATCTGTCAGCCCTCAGGCCCACCCTCTGGGCTCCTGCCCCTGGGCAGGTACAGAGCCACGGAGCAGGAAACCTAGAGGCTCTGCTGCTTCCAAGCCAAGGTCTGGGGGTAGACTCCACTGACAAAAACCAAGGATGGGCTTGTTCAACATCCATTTTAACTTCCTTCCAGTGGGCCTTTTTGTGTGGCTGGGGCTGGAAAGAAAACTACATTTCCCAGACTCCCTTGCAGCCAGGGTTCTAGATATGATTCACAGTTCCCAAACAGAATCCCTCATAGAAACCTGGGTTTGGGAACTGAATTGAGTGAGAGAGGCCTCAGGACACCTATTTGCTGGCACAAAGAGTAGCAGAGGGGGCACAATTCTGCAGTCGGCAGCTCCCTGAAGCAGTGGCTTCCTGCACAGGGGAGCAGTATTCCCGGTCAGGGGAGACGTGATGAATCTGGCAGCTGGGAGCTGTTCCTGGAAATTCAGCAAAGAGTCTGCTCCTCCGGCCTTCCAATGATTCTGCAAAGCCATCAGGGACCCAGTAATAAATCCTGTCTAATTAGACTAGCTAAAGCAGCTCTTGTTTCCCACAACGGGATCTTCACGGAGATGGATGCCAAGCCTGATGAGAGGTCCCAGCCAACAGCCCATTCCGGTACTCAGGTCTTGATGAAAACAACTGCTCCCCGCAGCCTCCCCCACAGTCTAGCCTCTCACAGAGGTCTGGCCAGATCCTCATCACTCATTGTTCTGCATCAGCCTCGGGGTGCCATCGTCTTGCCTTTAGACATGCAGGCAGGAAGGTGGTGGCACAGTGGCTTTAACATAAGCCCAGGAATGGGCTCAATCACTGGGTGCCTCCCACAGGCCACAGCACTGTGTCTACCTGCAGAGAAGTGGAAAAAGCAGGAGCCATAAGGCTCTTGGTCTGGAGGTGGAAGGGGAGGTGGTTCTCCAGCCACACTATGTCCAGCTACTGCCTGTGTCCACTATGGGCTGGGGCCCAGGGTAAAACTATCTGTCACAGGCTTGGTCAGGGATAGTCGTAGGCCTGGGAGCCTAAGAGGATTCTGGGTATCTTTCGAGCTGCCAACTGCTGGCAGCAACACTCTGACATATCCTGAGGTTAGGGCACATGGGCAGGAGGGCGACGCAGGAAGACAGTCCCCTGCCCCTGAGAGGATGGGGTGAGGGCTGGACAGGGGCTGCCCTGAGGAGAAGCCGTGTCACATTCTTGGACCAAAGATGCATCCCCATCAAGGTCAGAGCTACAGAACATCAATGCTGGAAGAGGGTTTAGGAATCATGGAGCACAACCTCCATTTACAGACAAGGAAAGGAGGCCAAAGGGTAAACAACTGGCCCGAGAGCAGGCTGGCCGAGCTAGGCCAGGCCTAACCCCCGGCTCCTGGGCAGGCTCTTGCTGAAGGCCACAGCCCCGGTGCCTGTGGTTTTCTACTGCTGCATTAGATACGGACGGTGTTAATCCGCAAGGGCTGCACATTCTTGCCATTGGCATGGCTCTGCCCGGGGCTGAAGTAGGAGCAGAGCTTGCCAGGAAACTTCTCGCGGAAGGTGTAGAGCCAGGACATGTCGTCAGCGTTATAGAAGATGAGCAGGCCTTGGTCGTAGTCCAGGAAGACGCCCACCTTGTCAAGCTTGTCTCGGACGTTGAGCCGCGTCCAGGGCTCTGTGCAGGCGCTGTACTGGTTGCCATCGTGCATGACGATGCAATAGAAGCCACGGCTGGGCTGGATCTGGATGCTGCCCTTGCGGCTCGCGGCCTCGTGTGCCAGCCCGATCACCCACTGGGTCTTCTCCGCCACCACCACTTCCCAGTAGTGGACGCCACTGCTGAAGGCCTCGGAGCCCAGCACCGACACCTCCACGTCGAAGCGCTTCGGCGAGTCCTGCAGCGGCTGTGGGTGCAGGTTACCATAGGCCACGATGGTGCAGTCGTCGGACAGAATCAGGCGCTGGTGGGCAGTGCCCGGGTCTAGGGTCAGGGCAGCTGGCACTGCAGGGGATAGAGGAGGGAGACATGAGAGAAGACTGTGGACCCACTCTGTGGGTCCACCTGAGGGTCGGGTTCTGGGTGGTCCCCAGGAGGCTGTGTGATACTGAATACAAGCTTTTCTGGGCCTCAGCTTCCTTTTCTGTAAAATGGAAGGGTGAAGGCTAGGTCCTTTCACATTTCTACTTGGCTCGGGGAGCAGGAGCTATGGCTGCTTGCGTACTGCTGACCCCTGGGGCAGGGCATATGGTGGGCACTCCACAAAACTGGCTGAATAAACCAGAAGGAGGCCCAGGATTAGAGAAGTTCAGAGCTGGGAGGGAGCTTCCAGTTTATCCAAAGGCTGGATAATTCCCCTAATGGATAATTTGGAAATTTGTGGGGCGTGTTTGGATTGTTTCAGCGATGGGATATAGGGATGTTAAATGTCCTGAACGAGACTCATGGCTAATTCAGGCAGTTAGAAGAATAGTATAAGGATGCTAATTCTGCTTCTCAGGCCACATCCTGCAAAAGGGGCCCCAAGCAAATTGGTGATTTGGCTCCTCTGATTTTGCCAATTGGATTAAAAAAAAAATAGGTCAGGAACGCCCTGAAATGGAACTAACAATACATGAGCATAAATTTAAAGGACTTTTAGATACTGGAGCTGATGTATCTGTTATTGCTAAGCTACATTGGCCTCCTTCCTGGCCCACTCATGCAGCAGCCACAGAATTATAAGGTATAGGGCAGAGTAAATCCCCTCAACAAAGTTCTAGTTTTCTACATTGGGAAGATTAAGAAGGTTATTCTGGATTTTTTAAGTCTTATGTTCTCCCTGGATGGCCAGTTAATTTGTGGAGTAGAGATGTTTTGAAAAATATGGGAGCATTGCTTGTCAGTCCTAATGGTTTAGTCAGTATTCAGATGCTTGATCAGGGATTTTTGCCCACCAAGGGACTAGGAAAAGAACAGTGAGGAATTCTCACCCCCATAGAAGTGGCACCCAATACCAAAAGGTGTGGATAAGGATATCAAAATTTAGCATAGGGGCCTTGGTAGCTCCTGGTACCTCAATAATGCATTGTGCAGACCCAAGTACTTGGAAATCAGATAATCCTGTATGGGTAGACCAATAGCCCCTTTCTCAAGAGAAACTTAGGGCAGCTGCTCAATGGTACAAGAGCAGCTACAGCTTGGGCACATTGAACCATCTAATAGCCCATGAAATACACTTCCATATTTTGATCTGTTGCCTCCTGGATTATCAAGGGGCATAGGTGACCCTTACAGCTTATACGTTTTGAGCCTCAAAATTATTGTTGTTCCTTTTTTCAAAGGATCAACAACAATGGCTCTGGGAAACTTCCACTAAATGGTAAATCGCTCTTGCAAATCAATGGACAACTTTATACTGAAACTGTCAACTTAAAATCAGCTCAAAGTCTAGAATTATACGCCATTATCATGGCTTTTCAGCATTTGCCATATTCCCCCTTTAATCTATATACAGACAGCAAATATTTACTTATGGTGTTTCCACTATAAAGACTGCTGTCTTAAGGACAAATGCAGATGAACTATTTCAGCAGTTCCTCCTTCTTCAAAGACTTGTATGTCAACATAGAGCTCCATGTTTTGTTTTGTTTTTTAAGTTTTTATTTATTCATTTTTAGAGAGGAGAGAGAGAGGTAGAGAGAAGAGGGGAGTAGCTGGAAGCATCAACTCCCATATGTGCCTTGACCAGGCAAGCCCAGGGTTTCGAACCGGCGACCTCAGCATTTCCAGGTCGATGCTTTATCCACTGCGCCACCACAGGTCAGGCCAAGCTCCATGTTTTATAGGACATACTCGAACTCACTCCATGCTCCCTGGAGTTTTGGCACAAGGGAATGCCCCTTTTTTCTTTCTCTCTTTTTTTTTTTTTGTATTTTTCTGAAGTTGGAAATGGGGAGGCAGTCAGACAGACTCCCGCATATGCCCGACTGGGATCCACCAGGCTTGCCTACCAGAGTGGGATGCTCTGCCCATCTGGGGTGTTGCTCTGTTGCAACCAGAGCCATTCTAGTGCCTGAGGCAGAGGCCACAGAGCCATCCTCAGCGCCTGGGCCAACTTTGCTCCAATGGAGCCTTGGCTGCGGGAGGGGAAGAGAGAGACAGAGAGGAAGGAGAAGGGGAGGGGTGGAGAAGCAGATGGGCGCTTCTCCTGTGTGCCCTGGCTGGGAATCGAACCCGGGACTCCTGCACGCCAGGCCAACGCTCTACCACTGAGCCAACTGGCCAGGGCCTAGGAATGCCCTTGTTGATCAAGCTGCCCAAAAGAAAATTATTTGGAGCAACCATGACAGATCGAGCAATTCAGTCTCATACTATTCATCACCAGAACGCTGCAGCCCTGTGTAAACAGTTTCAACTTTCTCGAGAAGCAGCATGGCAGATTGGGAAATCCTGTCCAAGGGGTCCTATACTACAATCTGCCCCTTCATTTGGAGTTAACCCTCAAGGACTCCTACCAGGACAACTTTGGCAAATGGATGTTACTCATATACCTTTATTTGGCAAACAGTCCTATGTCCACGTTACAGTGGATACATATTCTGGATTTATAGTAACCTCTGTCAGAACAGGAGAGGCTGCTAAGCATGTTATAGCTCACTGTTTGTATGCATTGTTCTATTATTGGATTTCCTAAACTGGTTAAACTGACAATGCTCTTGCATATGGAGCAAAAGCATTTACTGTATTTTGTCAAACCTTTCAAATTATGTGTATTTCTTACAATCTTTAAAGTCAAGGTATTATTAAAGTATACTCAGCAAATATTTTAAGGTCAATTAAAAAAATTTAAAAGGGGGGAGTCATATTCTGGAACTTCTACGGGTCTACCATATCATGCTTTTTACTTAAAAAAAATTTAAATTTCTTTTGAATGCTGATGAACAAATCTTTTTCTCCTGCAAACTACTACCTTCTTTATTTGATCCAGCTAATAACACTGTTTTGTCTTTTTCCAAATAGCTCCAGATGAATGGAAAAGATTTATATAGGCAGATGGGGATCCCCAAACCCCTCAGCAAGATCTTCTGAGCATAGCTTTTAAGATACCAAGAGGCAGAAAAAGCCCAATAGAGATCAGGGGAACTACCAGCTTTTAGGATATGCCCTTAAAGGCTCCAATGCCCCAAAGGGGTCTCATAGGATGCCATCTGGGTCCTGCTTCAATAGTAGAAAGGAAGGTCATTGAGCTAAAGCCTGCCAGACTTACATGCCTCTGCTGTGAGGAAACAGGGACACTGGAAGGTAGGCTTCCCCCTCACTCCTCTAAGGGAGGGTTCAGTCTCTTCCAGCCCTGCTCCAGCCACCTATGACCTAACCTTACCCAGAATGCTGGGGTTTGCCACTGAAGGCTGAAGGTGCCCAGGGCCGTCGGCCCCATCTACAACACTATAGATGAGCCTAGGGTATTTCTTCCAAGAAGCAGGTAAACTGATCTCATTTGCACAAGGGCCACTTAACTATGTCTTGCCTGAATAGTCAGGTTTTTTATTCTTCCCTCCAAGATCTCTGTTGTGGGTGTTGATAGTCCTATTTTCTGCTGCTTTGTTTAATATATAGTGTTTCCTTTATTCCTCCTACCTCAATGTCCCACTTATATTTCAGGCTGGGACCTACTCCTAATTTAGAGCTCTCTTTCCCCCTTTTGCCAACTTCTATTATGAATCTACCTTTGCCACCCAGGTTAGTGTATCCCAAGGTTCTCTTTACCTAGCCATAGTCGCAGAGCTCCAGGGAAAAGCAACCTGGTCTCATCTCTCCAGGCAGAGGAGAACAGAAGCTCCATCTCCACATATACTGCAGATGGCTTTTCCAGTCTACCTGAATCATTACCAGCTAGAAGCAGCGGTCATTGGGACTTGTCCGTGAGCTGCAAAGTATAGAATTGTGACAACAATTCCAGTGCCATGCGAACTTTTCCTGGATGTGGACTTTTCCTGGACTCCTGCTCCTTGGGACAGCTCCTAACAGACTGAACTGGGGTTGGGTTGCATTTATCAGGGACTTGGATGGTGTTGGGGCCAACTTGGACTTGGTGAACTTGTTAAGGACACTACTCTTTTATGGATTCTTGCTGTATTGGCCAAGAGTTTGCTTAAAGGCTGTAATCACTGTAAAAAAAAAAAAAGAAAACTGGATAAAGAAGATGTGGCACATATACACCATGGTATACTATTCAGCCATAAGAAATGATGACATCGGATCACTTACAACAAAATGGTGGGATCTTGATAACATTATACGGAGTGAAATAAGTAAATCAGAAAAAAACAAGAACTGCAGGGTTCCACACATTGGTGGGACATAAAAACAGGGGGCAGGGACAGGGAAGGAGGGGGAGGGAGAGGGAGAGGGGGAGGGGGAGGGGCACAAAGAAAACTAGATAGAAGGTGACAGAGGACAATCTGACTTTGGGTGATGGGTATTCAACATAACTGAATGACAAGATAACCTGGACATGTTTTCTTTGAATATATGTACCCTGATTTATTAATGTCACCCCATTAAAATTAATAAAATTTTATTTATTAAAAAAAGAATAAAATGGCAATAACTACATATCAATAATAAAAAATAAAAAAAATGTCCTGAATCAGAGGCACAGGGCAGTCCCAGGCCATCCCACTAATAATTTTCAAATGTACCACCAGATAACACCTTGTATACTGTTTTAACAAACATTGGGTATTTTGAAATGCAACTTTCATGTAAACTGAGGAAAGACTAAATTTGCTTTGTTTGGAACTTCACTGAGCATTGTTCCCATTTTTGGAAACTTCACCTCTTAGAACAATGCCGCTGACTGACATAAGCTCGCTGCTCCGGGCTCCTCTGAGGCAGAACGGTGTTCTACCCCCCACCACCTCAGTTTGTTTCCCGTGTGGGTGTGACTGAGCGTCTACGCAGTGACACACACAGTATTTTATTATAAATAATTTCCTTCTGCTTTTCCTTTATCTTATAGTCAGAATATATATCTATGTGTATACATATATATTATATAAATATTTGACATTAAAAGGTCATTCTATTTTTGAGACATTACAAATTATTTGTTATGATAAGTGGATGAGTCTGAAAAAGCTGAAAACCACTGATTCTAGGCTATTGCTCCCATTTGGCAGACGGGGAAACTGAAATCCAGAGAGGAGCCATGACTCATCCCAGGCGACTTGGCAAACACTGGCGGAGCCGGGGCGAATCGGGCCACGAGCACTCCAGCCCCAGCCCTCTCTTCCATCTCCCCCTCAGTTCCTGTTCCCCGCCCCACTCAGGCCCCAGGCCTGCGCTCAGACTGTTCCCTCTGCCACCTCCCCTCTGCTTGTTGTAGTCATCCCCAGAGGCTCAGTTCCAAGGCTGAGCCCATGGGACGCCTTCCTGGTTACCCAGCATGTATGCTCACTCTCTCCTCTGAGATTCTTTACCTTTGTTCGTGCCCTCTCCTGATAGAGGGTACCACCTTCTGTGCCCACATCTCCCCAGGAGGGCAAGGACTGTGTACTGCCTGCTAGCCTCTCCTTTGTGTGCCCAGTGCATGCGGGGAGAGTTCTGGAGAGGCTCGCCGAGTGACACTGACCGGCTTGTTTTACTCGCGGGCAGGCAGCACAGGCCGGGTCGCCTGGCTCTGGGCCGGCCACGCTGGCTTAGCAGGCCAGGCTCTCGAAGTCTCATGAACTCTTGTCTGTTTACTTTCTCCCCTGAGGAGGCTGATGCCCCATTGAAAGAAGAGGGGTCCTGGAAGCAACCTTCCGTAGCGTGGTTGACCATTCCCAGGACAGAGCAAGACAAAGGGGAGGAAAGGTGGGAAGCAGGAATCCTGTCACCACTTCCTTGGAGCAAAGGAAGGACTTCATTTGGTTTTCTGGCACTTTCCTTATCAGTGAAGCAGGGACATGGTTACACTTGGCGGGAGGACTACCCCTAGATCACCTCTGTTGGCTGTGTACACACACAGAAGTAAAAAGTCTCCATGATGGGGACTGTCCCTGACAGGGAGCAACAGACAGCCCCTGAACTGTGCTTCTGCCCACACATCCACTGACCTCTGGACACATCAGGCTCCTTCCATGAGCTGTCAGGAGGAAAGTTAGTTTTTGCATTTTATGCTTTTCTTTCCCAGTCTTAGCACTCAGAGGGCTGCCGGAAGCAATTAGCCCTGTGGCTTGGGGGGGGGGGGGCGGTTGATGGGAACAATTCTCTGTCCGGGGACAGTGATGGGGGGAAGCCACGAGAAGGAAGACACTAAAGCAGAGTCCAAACATGCTACCCTGTCATCTGACTAGTCACAGTGCAGCTGGTCAGAACCAGAGGCTCCTGCCACATGAAAGGTAGGAATGCCCAGTGGGGTCAGCAGGTAAGAAGAGGTGGAGAGGGGTGTGTGGGGCGGGCAGGGAGAGAAGAATCACACCAAACACAGATGGGGCCACTCCTACAGGCTGTGAATATGGCCATACTCAGGTGTGTCTACAGCATACGGTCAGAGCAGGCACAATGCCGAGGTGTGGGCAGGGTGGTTCTGAGTGCCCCTCAGGACACTGGGCATTAAATCTGAGGTGCCCGGGATGATTTGAGGAGACCAGCAACAGGCAGAAATTGTGGCTCGGGGTAGAAGGACCAGTGAAGAGACTAGGACACAGGCAGGAGGGCTCAGTCCTAGAATGAGGAGGCTGCTCAAGGAGGCAGCCAAATGGGCTGTCACTGGCTCTGAGATTGGTCCAACAGAGGTGAGCCTACGGGAAGGAGAAAATCCTGCACTGGGTGCCAGGTCCAGGGCATAGAAAGCCCATGGATTGGATGAGGGCAGGGCCCACCACCCACCACTCATAGGCAGTGGAGGTGGGACTAGGGGTGGGGCAGGACCCACCATCTCAGGGGCGGGGCTAAGACAGGTTCTTCTTAGATAGAGGGTTGGCTTGACTCTTAACAGACTTTTATATCCCAAACGGTAGGCTGAGGGCCACCTCTAGGGCCTCCCACCTCATCATAAGCAGAGAGTCCTGTCTTCTGGGTCTCCTTCTCACCATCCCTGAGAATAGGGGTGGCAGGAGTTAACAGCCTTTAGATTAGAGAGACATAGCTCTGGCCTGTTGGCTCAGTGGTAGAGTGCTGGCCCAGTGTGTGGATGTCCTGGGTTTGATTCCTGGCCAGGGCACACAGGAGAAGTGCCCATCTGCTTCTCCACCCCTCCCGCCTCCTCTCTGTCTCTTCCCCTGCTACAGCATTGGTTTGGTTGGAGTGAGTTGGCCCCAGGTGCTGAGGATGGCTCCATGGCCTCCACCTCAGGCAAGAAGAGCTCGGATGCTGAACAACGGAGCAAGGGCCCCAGATGGGCAGAGCATCGCCCCCCAGTGGGCTTTCTGGTGGATCCCGATCGGAGTGCATTGGGAGTCTGTATCTGCTTCCCCTTCTTTCACTGAATAAAAAAAGATTAGAGAGATGCAGAAGAGGATATGGCAATACCTTTTCTCCCTTTTGTAAGTCAGGCAATTCGTTCACCCATCCTCTATGCTCAGAAGAGGTGGCAGACCCAGGAAAACAAATCCGGTCCCCGGTGCCTGACCTGTGGTGGCACAGTAGGTAAGTGTTGACCTGGAATGCTGAGGTACCGGTTTGAAACCCCGGGCTTGCCTGTTCAAGGCACATATGAGAAGCAACTATCCCATGAATTGATGCTTCCCGCTCTTCCCCTTCTTTCTCACGCTCTCCTTTCTCTAAAAAAGTCCAGTCCCTGGGGTCAAAGCTCCTTCCTAGGTCCCAAAACACTGTTTTATAAAAACAAAAAGCAGGCAACTCGCCTGGCCTCCAGGTGGGTTCTTGGTCCATTTAAGCTTCTCCGAGACCTTGAGGTCAAAAGGCATTCGGGAAGGAGCATGGACTGTGGAGGCCCAGGAAACTCCTCTGGGCTGGCATTAACCCCACACTCCAGCAGTCCGAGCAGCAGAGAGACCCTGAAGTCCAGGACCATCGCTCGGTGGTGAGTGGCTGGGGCCTCCGGTGCTCAAGGCCAGTGTGCTTGAGCCTGCGCAGGCCTGACAGGGCAGGAGGCACTGTCCGCTCCTTCCCATGGCCAGGCCTTTAAAGAATCCGGTCCCTCAGGCCGCCCACCGCTCAGGCACTCAGCTGCACAGGGCTGCCATTCGAAACCAGTTTCACATTCACTAGCTGATGGGAATTCCACAGCATCCCCAGGAACATAAATTCTGTACCCGTTTTTCAAAAGAGGAGCCTGAAGCTCCAAGGAGACGTCTCTATGCTCAGTGACTTGCTCAGGTTGGCCCCGGGGTGGAAGCAGCACTGGAACATGGGTCACGGTTCTTGCCCTTATGACCCTGGAAAGCTTGCGCAGCAAGAACGAGGAACCAGTGGATAGTCATGGAAATAATGGTAAGCAGATATCAAGTGCTTACTAAATTCCAGGTTATTAATCACAAAGAAATGATTTTTTTTTTTTTTTTTTTTTTTGTATTTCTCTGAAGCTGGAAACGGGGAGAGACAGTCAGACAGACTCCTGCATGCGCCTGACTGGGATCCACCCGGCATGCCCACCAGGGGCGATGCTCTGCCCACCAGGGGGCGATGCTCTGCCCCTCCGGGGCGTAGCTCTGGCCGCTGGGAGGGGAAGAGAGAGACAGAGAGGAAGGGAGGGGGGTGGAGAAGCAAATGGGCGCTTCTCCTGTGTGCCCTGGCCGGGAATTGAATCCGGGTCCCCCGCACGCCAGGCCGACACTCTACCGCTGAGCCAACCGGCCAGGGCCAGAAATGATTTTAGTTAACTCTCACACCCACCCTGGGTGATAAGTCACACTTTCCCGATGTCTGATTTACAGATGAAACAGGCTGGGATGGCGCCCAGCTAGGGACACAGTGACCATGCTGGACTCCAAAATGGCTGGATTCAGAGAAGCAGGCAGAGCAGAGCACAGGCCAGGAGAGGGAGGGGTAGGAAAAAGGGGAGTGGTGTCTGGTGTCCTTGGGACAATGGCTGGGGAAGAAGTTGATGCCTGGGAGCTGGGACAGTCAGGCCAGGCTGTGGGAGGAGGGTTTCTAATGTCCGCTGAGGGGTGGCACACGGCGGTGTGTGGTAGTAGAGTGGAGGTTCCAGAGCAGGGGGTAAGGGGTGGTGGGGGGAGTGACAGGTGCTAGATGGAGTTCTCAGGTGAGCCAATAGGAAACCTGAGCTGTACGGGGGGGGGGGGGGGGGGGCAAGCAGAAACCTGGTAGAATCTACGGGCCAGGTCCCTAGGGGCGCCTGCCCCTCCCATCTGGATATAAAGGGCCTTGGTGCTGGCAGGGCATCCAGAATGACTTCACAGGTCCTACAGACAAAGGAAGGGTCTGGCTAACCAGGTCACTGTTCTCTGACTCCCCAGGGGCCTCTGTCCTTGGCAGGATGCGCGGGCACACATTACTCTGCTCCCTCAGCCCCCCTTCCTCGGGCAGCTGTCCCTGGGGCGGTGGTTCTCAACTGGGGCGATTTGTCTCGCAGGGGACCTTGGGCAGTCTGGAGACATTTGTGGTTGCCACAACTGGGGCAGGGGATGGTATGGCATCTACATAGTTGGATATAGACCAGAAATGCTGCTGAACACCCTACCATGCACAGGAAAGCCCCTTGAAACAAGGAACTATCCTGCCCAAAATGTCAATAGTGCTGAGGTTGAGAAATCCTGTTCAGGGTGCAAGCAGCGAGATCCCGTATGTATGTGCTCTCTCGTGAGGAAGGCGAGAGGGAAGACTAGCATCCCTATTTCACAGAGGAGGAAGCAGGCTCAAAGGAAGTAGCTTGGACAAGAATGTGTGGCAAGTTCCTTTAGTCAACAAATATTTATGCTAGGTTCTACTCTAATTGCAGAACTAAGACTAGGATTCATTTTTTTTTAAATTCATTCATCAACTGTGCTTGCTGCTGGAAATATGTAGTGATGAATTAGATCCTGACCCCTTCGAGCTCACAGTCTAGTGAAAGGGACAGCCACACAGACGTTGATGAAATAGTGAGACCAGGAAAGCCCAGGGCTACCTGAAAAAATTCAGGAAGGCCTCACAGAGGAGGTGCTTATAAACTAAGATGTGAAGGAGGGAGGAGCTGGCCATCAAAGGCAGATGTGTGTAGAGCAGGGGTCCCCAAACTATGGCCCATGGGCCACATGTGGCCCCCTGAGGCCATTTATCCGGCCCGCCGCACTTCTGGAAGGGGCACTTCTTTCATTGGTGGTCAGTGAGAGGAGCACAGGATGCATCCTGGAGTACTGTATGTGGCAGTGCCGCAAAGCATGGCATCGCTCACATACAGTACTACTTACGGTGAAGTCACGACTCCAGAGCGCGTCATATCACTTGTTACAGCTAGCAGTGACAAATATGGAACCAGACATTGACCATCTCATTAGCCAAAAGCAGGCCTATAGTTCCCATTGAAATACTGGTCAGCTTGTTGATTTTAATTTACTTGTTCTTTATTTTAAATATTGTATTTGTTCCCGTTTTGTTTTTTTACTTTAAAATATGATATGTGCAGTGTGCATAGAAATTTGTTCAGTTTTTTTTTTAGAGTCTGGCCCTCCAACGGTCTGAGGAACAGTGAACTGGCCCCCTGTGTAAAAAGTTTGGGGACCCCTGGTGTAGAGGGTTCCATACAAAAGGAACGGTATGTGTAAAAGTATCGAGGAGGGAGAATATGGCTCATAGAGCCTTGCTGGTCAGGCTGAGATGCCCAGATTGCATCTGTGAGCCGTGACAGGGATGCAACAGGTGGCAGCTGAGACAAATAAAGCTCTGAGGCCATCCGCCTGAGGGGCTTCCCCGGGGCAGTGGCTGGGGAGGGAACAGGACCCTGGGACGTGTTTCTTCTCTCCTTGCGTTATGCTGCTTCACCCACGAGTGGCCCTCTCTCTGCTGGGTCCCACTGTGGAGGGCCCTCCGAGGGTAGGAGCACACAGAGACCCCAGCTCCAGGCAGACGACCCAGAATCCCCCCAATACTGACCCCTTTGTGAACGAGGGCACAGAGCACCAGGAGGTGTCCCCTCACTTCTGTGAAATCAGTAATGATGTATCCAGTGAGACCTTCATCACCTACAGGGAGCCCCATCTCTGTCTGGAGTTTGTGTGCTCAGTGATTGGTCTCAGTCCCTCTCCATCCCTAACCGGAAGGTGCAATTGTGAACATCCTGGGATCATTCGTGCCTTGCACTTCCCTTGCATTCACCTATGCAGTCCACCTTCGCTTACACAATCCACCTTCACCTACGCGTCCACCTTCACCTACGCGATCCACCTTTGCCTACGCCAGGGGTCCCCAAACTTTTTACACAGGGGGCCAGTTCACTGTCCCTCAGACCATTGGAGGGCCGCCACATACAGTGCTCCTCTCACTGACCACCAATGAAAGAGGTGCCCCTTCTGGAAGTGCGGCAGGGGGCCGGATAAATGGCCTCAGGGGGCTACATGTGGCCCGTGGGCCGTAGTTTGGGGATGCCTGGCGGTCCACCTTCGCCTACGCAGTTCGACACCAGGGGTTGTCTGGAGACACCTCCAGGCCCCACCCTTCCCTTAGTGGGAAAGCCCTCAGCGTTCAGTGATCATTATCTGTTTAGTGACATTCAACATCCCCTGGCTGCTCCCCTGCTCCATCCAGACCATCCTGTTGCCGCCTCTGGGCTCCCGCAGCACTGTGTAAGTTCCTTGTCATACACAGTCCTTGTCTTGCTGGACTATTAGTCTATTTGCCCATTTGTCTCCCCTGACTCTTGAAAGTGCCTCAAGGGACTTTCAGTGTTTATAGATCAAAAGAATAAATCTAGACTGGTGGACAGAGCTCTGACTGCTGTGTGACCCTAGGAAATCAGTGAACCTCTCTGAGCCTCAGTCTCCCCAGCAGCCTTCCGTGGTTGTTATGAGGCCAGAGAATGGCTGATTAGCTTGGTGGGTAAGAACATAGGCTCTGGGGTTTGACAGATCTGGATTTAAATTCTGACCGTACCATTTATAGGTCGTGACCACGGACAAGAACTTAACAGCTCTGTGCCTCATTTGAAAAATGAGGATAGTAATGCCTTCCTCTTGGGGAGAATTCCCCTCTAAATCCATGCCTTGCCTCTAAAGGATATCCTGCCTGACTCAAAAACACACAAGATTCCATGCTGTCAAAAGGCTGGAACCTGCTGCCCTTGTGGTTGTGTGATTTTGGGAAGGCATTGATTTCCCAGCCCCAGGATCTACTAACTCTGCTAGAAAACTTTTCAGACCTTTTCCTCTCTTGGCAAACCTCTCATTACCTCCTCTTTCCCATCCTCATCTCCGATGATGACCTTGCTTTCTACCCTGCTCGGAAGGTGAAGTCATCGGCAGAGAATTCCCACGAGCCCCCACTGCGCGTCTGCTTGGTGCCCGCTATTCTACCTTCCCCGGGCTCCTAGCAGATCCGCTCCTTGGCTGTCACTCTCTCTCAGCAACTCTCTCTCTCCTTCATCTTCAATTCTGCCTTCTCCTGGGTCCTGCCCGCCATCCCACATATATGCTGTTATTTCTTCTGTCTTAAACAGCTGCTGCCACACTCTCTCTCCTCCCCTTAAATAAAACTCCTTGAAAGCACTGTCTTTACGCACTGTCTGTACGTCCTCTACCCCTATGTTCTCTTGGACGATCTCCAATCAGGACTTTGCCCCTCCTGCTCCACCAAAATAGCTCTTGTTAAAGTCACCAAGGACCTCCATGTTATTAGACTTGGAGAACAGTCAGTTTAGGGTTCTCCCAGACGTGGCGTCGCAGCCTTTGCCACCACTGGCCACTCCTGGAATAACTTTCTCTGCTTGGCCTCCAGGGCACACCATGGTTCCTTCCCACCTCTCTGGTGGCTCCTTCTTGGTCTCCTTAGCTGAGTCCCCTACCTGTCCCTGAGTGCCCCAGAGCTCCAAATGTGACAGAGTGGCCTCTCTCTCTCTTCCATCTACTCTCGCTTCCTAGGTGATCTCCTCCAGGTTCATTCAATACTGTCCACATGCTGATGATACCAGCCCTAGACCTTTCCCCTGTACCACAGACTTGTCATTCCAACTGCCTTCTCCACATCAGTGCTGACGCATTGAACTGGCATCACAAACCTCATGCTCACAACTCCAGCCTTTCAGTCACCTCTGCCAACATCGTCGCAGGCTTCTTTGTCTTCTTTCTCTCACATGTGGGATCCAATCCATTAGCAAATCCGGTTGGCTCTCCCTTCAAAGTGTATCCTAAATCTGATCACTCCTCACTATCACCACTGTCACCACCCTGTCCAAGCTGCCAACAGCTCTCATCTGGTCCACTGTAGCAGTCTCCAAACCACCTTCCATTCTCCACCCCTTACCTCCTTCAGTCTATGCTCCACCTTGCAGACAGAGGGATCCTTTAAAAACTAGCCAGGCCATATCACTTCCCCACCCTAAACCCTCCAATGGCTCCCACTGCCTTGCAGGCCCTCATGGCCAAGCTACTGGCCACTGATCCATCCCTGACCTCCTCACATCAACTTCCTCTTTCATGTATTCCATTTCAGCTACACTAGCCTCTTTACTGTTCTTTGAACACGCCATGCCTGCTTCTGCCTCAGGGCCTTTGCACTTGTTATTCCTATTGCCAGGAACACTCTTTCCTTGGATGAGTACATAGCTCACTTTCCTTCAGGTCTTTACTCCCTAAGTGTGGTCTTCTAACTGGGTCCCCTATCTTGCCAAACACCTCCTGTTCTCCAGAGCCCGTGCTAGGCACCTACACAACCACTTAGCTCAGTGAATCCTCGCATAACCCCAGGAGGTAGGTTCTGTTAGTGTACCCATTCTCCAGATAAAGAGACTGAGGCCCTGGGCCGTGCACTCATTCATTCTGTGAGTATAGTATATATACACCCTTTTCATCCCTCTGCCCTGCCCCCTTGCTGTGTTTAACGAAGGGGGTGGGGCTGGGATGTGCCCTATCTAGTGTCAGCCCATGACAATCCTTGCTTCTTCCCAGGCTCCCTTATTGAGAGGCAGGCAGGGCCTTACCTGGGTGGATGTCCTGGAACAGGGACTTCCAGATGGTGTACTGCAGAGGGCCTGTGTATTTGGAGGTCGGAAAGTCTTCATATGTCAGATTGGTCTCATGGATTTTCCCTTTGAGCCTGGAAGAAGAGCATGAGAATAGGTTGCATTGGGGGTTGGATTCCTGTCCCAACACTGGGGCCCTTCAGCCACCTTCAGGGTAACTGACATAGGGTGAAATCATGTGTGTGAAGTCTCTGCACCCAGATTCAGGTGCCTGCTTGTACCACTTTTGACCTCTCTAGCCATCAGCCTCAGTTTACTCATCTTTAAAATGGGTACTATAATACCTCCACTTTCAAGGTTGTAAGGATTATATGGCATAACATATATAAAATGCTTAGAGCAGTGCTTGGCTCATGGCCAACACCAAATACGTGATGTTAGCTATCAGTATTGATCATCAACAAACCAATAATTATGTGTTACTATTAGTAAAAGTAGCTATGGGATCAGAGAGACCTAGGGTTGAATCGGGCTCCCCATATATGATGAGGAGCCCTAGCCCACTGATCTAGCTCCTCTGTGCCTCAGTTTCTACATGTGTGAAATGGGGATGACAGTGGTAACTACCTTCAAAGGGGCTACTTGTTATATATAATATCCATATTATTATAAATAATATATAAATCTGTAATATAACATACATATTATAACACAAGTAATATATACTATATTATGTACATATAAATACATAAAGCCTTTGGCACAGGCGCTGGCACACAACAAATATCCTATACATTTGATAGAATGAATGAATAAAGATGCAAATGAATGAATTCTCTCCTAACCACCCAGTCTGCCTCTATTCCCACTATTCTGCATGGGCTAGAGAGAAGGGTTGCCCATCTGGGGAAGGTCCCTGACAGGGGGACCTTTACTCACCAGGTCCCCTGGCACTCACCTCTCTGACAGTGAGGCCACCCCAGCCAGGAAGGTGTGGCGGTCGGTTTCGGCCAGCCGCTCCTGCAGGATCTGGGCCCCCTCCTGCACCTTGCGCAGCTGCTGGCTGTAGCGCTGGACCTTCTGCTCGATGTCGGTCAGTGTGCGCGCCGTGTCAGCCTCCAGTTCCTCCAGCATGGCCTTCTGCCGCTCGCGCAGCAGCCGGTGCAGCCGCTCAAAGGCCTCGCCGATGGTGGTGCGTAGGCTTTTGGTGGAAGACTGTGGGGACAGTTACGTTAGGGAGAGCAGATGGGGCATCTCTGGGTGATAGGAGGAAACTGGGAGCCTTGGCATGGAGAGAGGACAGGACGCAAAAGGGCATGCTTGGTGGGGGGTGTGGCAAATGCAAAAGCATGGTGGTATGAAATCACTGGCATGGCCAGCACAGCAAATGGTTCTGTGTGCCCTGTCAGGAAACTGATGAGACGGGCCAGGTGAGACAATGAGGCATGAACTAAAGGATCAGCAAAGGGACATGGCTTGAAAGACATTTAGGGTATCAGAGACATCTTCGGCCTTGGTGATTGGCTCGCTGGCTGCAGGTGAGAAAGGTGTGAGGATGATGGCCTGGCTTAGGGGTCAGGGGGATAGGAAGCTGAGGGACAGGGCAGGAAGGAAGCTGGGGGTAGGGTAGGGGGCAGGGAGATGTTGAGTTCAATCTGGATACAATGAAGTCTTTGTTTTTGGAAAAAGCACTCATGGGCTCAAGCTAAAGGACAAGGAGATGGCAGATATCAGAAACTTGGTAAACTATGTGCTGGGCAAACCTTGGTGGTCACTCACCCTGTCCTGCCATCCCTGAGACCCTGTGGCCAAGGAACGAGAGCTGGAGCTTAAGGCCATTACCAGGAGGCAAATACGGACTTTTCTGGTCCTCTCTGCCCCTACGGGCATGCCAGGCCCAGGAGGCGGCTGAGTGGTGAAGGGCACAGGCTTTTGTGCCTGGCAATCTGAGTAAGGATCCTGGCTTTCAGTGTTTAGTATGGCAACCTCAGTTACCTAGTATCTGTGACTCTTAGTTGTCTTATCTGTGAAAAAGGTAACAACTGCACTGCAGGGTTATGGTAGAAGATTAAATGAGGGGATGTTCACAAAATGCATGGCATTGTTCAAGGTGCAGACAAAGGGCCCGGTTATTAAAAAGGCATCGGTTCTAACAGACATATCTTAGAAGTCTTCACTGAGAGACGGCGTCTGAGCTGTAGCCTGAAAGATGAGCAGAAGGTCAGTTGTGGGTGAGGGGGACAGGAAGAGGGAACAGCACGAGTCAGGATGACACACACAGGGCACAGAGTGCGGCCAGGCTGCAGCAGTGTGTGGGGCCTGCCTCTGCAATTTTACTTCGTGGGATTCTGGCTGGGAGTTCACAGAGTCAGGGACCCTGCTGTGTGCAGTGCCCACGGCTCTGTGGGAGGCTCGACAAAGGCTCAATTAGGGCCAGTCGTCCCCCCCCCCCCAACCCTGTCTCAGCTGCGGCCGCCGGCAGGAAGAACTGCTGGCAGAGGGCCAGCCTCCCTGCGCATGCCCACCCAGAGCGCCAGGCAGACAAAGGGGTAGAGGGGAGTATGGGGACGAACAGCCAGGCTGCCTGTGGCCTCCCTCACCCAGGGAGGGCAGAGGCTTCTGCAGTGGCAGGCCGCAGATGGAGAAGATGGGGCCTGCCCTTCTTGCACCATCTGCCGCTGTCCTCCAAAGGTCCCCAAATCTCATGGCCACCTGTTCTAGTTCCTCCTCGACCATTCTTCCGCAGTGTTTGGCCCACTGGCCACCCCTTATTAATTGAAAGTTCTGATTTGCCTCCCACCTCTGTGGCTTCTCCATCTCTGCCTCTCATGTTCCTCAGGGCTTGGCACGCCAGTTCCTCCCATTCTCATCCTACACGTCCTCCCTCGTCTCGGGCTCTCCGCGCTTTGAAGATGGCTCCCACATCCTTGTCAGTGGCCTTGCAGATCTCCTGATACCACGATTCATCTTTCCACCTGCCTCCTCCACACACACCCCTGGGACCCATATGCCCTCCTACTCATCGGTCCAAAGTCAATTCTGTGTCTTGGCCAACAAACTCACTGCCAGAGTGTACCCTTCTAATGCGTACACTGGGTCACAGCCAATCCTGCATTTAGGAACCTTTCTCGGCTCCTTGATGACTAGTGAAATGCTAAATCCCTTAGCTTGGCATTCAGAGTCCTCAATTCGTCCCAGCTTACTTACCTCTCTAGTGCCATCACATTGCGATTCTACCTGCCTAGAACAGACACGCCAACAAATCATTTATACGACTGACAAACTCCGGCTTATCCTACAATACTCAGTCAAACGCTATCTCCTTTGTGACACCTTCCCTAACATTTTCAGGCTGTTAGTTAAATGTTCACAGAACATTTTGTAAATACTTTTTAATAACCTGCCCCACATTTTATGCGGCTCCCACCTAGTAAATCAACCCTTCCATCCATGGGAATGATGTCTGCTTTAGCTGTGCCCCCACAAGCCGAGGCCTGGCATAAGGCTGGTGGCAGTCAAGACTGGCCTGAGAGGTAAAGGAGGGAAGGGTCTTGCTCAAGACTACTCTGCAAAGGAGGGTGCAGATGCCACGTTATTTTTAGGATGGGAACCCAGTGTCCCCAGGACGAGAGGATAAGGAGGAAAAGTGGGAGAGGCGAGAAGAGGGCCACTCAGAAGTGGAACATTTGAGTGCCAGCCACCCCAGGTAACCCAAGTGTGTTTCCTGGGCTACCTGGCTTGCTGACCACAAAGCCAGAGACCTTGCTGAGGACATCCCAGCATGAGGCTGGAATATGCACTAAGCTTACACAGAATTGATCATTAAGCTCCCAGTTGTCCACTTACTACTACCTCTGGGGCTTTAGGTCAGTGGTCAACCTCTCTGTGTCTCATTTTCCTTGCTGATAAAATTAAGATAACAACAGTTCCTACTTCAAAAGGTGTCCTCCCCTCCCCACTCCTTTGTTCTACAACTATTTACTGTATGGGAGGCCCTGTGCTAGGTCAGGGGAGTCCTGCTGTCACAGAGGTGACTGACATTCTGTGGGGCTCAGCAAGGCAATGAATGGGAACCAATTTCTAGCAGAGAAAGGTTTAGCTTAATGGGTATGTCCCGGTTACTTTTAGTTCTTTTTACAGCAAAGCCACCCCTGCCTCACCCCGTCCCTTTGGCGCTGTGGCTGGGAAGCAGCCCCCACCCCAGCCCGCCACATCCCTGGGAACACACTGGGAACTGGGGCCACTTCAGAGAAAGACCCTGCCAAGAATGCATCACTCGGTCAGGGCCAACCAAGGAAAACACTGGGCCTGGGGAGAGAGGTCAGACAGGCCCTCAGGCTGGGCCATTGGAGGAGCAGGCGCCACAGGAAAGCCTAGTCAGGCACCAGGTGAAATATGACCTCTAAAGCATCCATAGGCATTTCTTGTATAAACACCCCAGTCCAGACAGGAAGCAGGGCTGGGGAACTGGAGGGGAAGGTGGCCCCACAGGACCCCCCAGAGGTAGACAGATGGACAGGAAATCAAGGGGAGGAAGAGGTCAGTGGAGAAAAACAATGGGGGAGGGGAGTGGAGAAAAGAAGAGAATGCTGGGGAGAAGAAACACACCAGAATGCCCCCCCCCCCAGGCTTCATTTGCTTCTCATTATCTGAGAGATAATGAGATTCAAGATAATGGTGATTCCTGTTGAATCACCAGGCAGATGGGGAAACTGAGGCTGTGAGAAGCAAACAAGCTGGAGTCCTGTAACTGTTTCTCAACTGTTGCCGTAGAGGTTCCTACCCAGAGGCCCTCTGGAATGTTCTCTGAAGAAATGTTTGAGACCCCACAGCAGGTTGTCAAACTGGGGCACACATCTCCATCTCCTATGGCCTCTCTGGGCCTCCAGTGTGACCTCCCGAGGCCCAGAGCAATTCCTAAGGCTCTGCTCCAGCTGCTGGGGCAGCGGCAACCCTGCTAACAGAGTCAAGCCAGACTGATCTCACCCGACAGCTTAGCAGCTGGGTCCCCAGTTCTTGGACCCAGAAAGACTAGGCAGAAATCAAAGCAAGCCTTGCCCAGTTAATGAGCCATCTGTGAGGGGAAGTTAGAGGGAGCTCCTTAGAGGTGTGCTAGGATCCAGAACTTCAGGGCTGGAAGGAGCCTGATAGTCCCCACAGCACAATAGCAACTCTGGGACCCAAAAAGATACAGTGAGTTGGTGGCTCCCTCAGAATTCATAGCCCTCCTCTCAGGTCAGAAAAAAAGGCGTTTCTCTTTAAACCACTGTAGCCTGAGACTGCAGGGTTTGACTCTATTTTTCAGAGTCCATAATCCCAATGGCTTAACTTAAGAGGGGAGATGATCCCAGGGGTGGTCCACAAATCAACAAGAGAGTTTCCAGGGCAGATGCTCAAGGCAGGCTCCTTAGGCAAGGGACGTGTGTAATGCCAAAGGAAAAGAGACCGTGCAGGGAGCCAGGGTTTTCCCCGAGGGTCCCTGGTCCCACCTCAACTTCCACCCACAGCAGGAAGGGAAGAAGAGAATGGCACCCATCCGTAACGTAGGCACTAACCAAAGCCTTGAGTGAGTCCCATCCGATATACCTTAGCGGAAGCCTCATCCTCGGCTCCACCGCCATAGCCCCGCCCCTCCACGTGGAGTGTGGTCCCTCGAAGCCCCGCCCCCAAGGCAGGTTCGAATATCTGTCCTGATCCTTCCCTGATGGCCCCGCCCACTCGTGCTCAGGCCAGGCTCACCTTGGTCTCCGCCAGCTGTCGCTTGAGCAGCTGCAGCGCCTCTGTGTGCTCCCTCTCGCTGTCCTGAAGGGTCTGAAGTTGCTCTTTCAGCTCCCTCTGGAAAAAAAAAAAATACCCCAATTTACAGAGCTTGCCCATTTCTGTGATGTAAACCCTTCCACCAAAGTCGGTTTCAAGCTATCAATGTAAGGTCACAGGACACAGAGCTGTGAAGAGGTTTACACAGTCAGCTAGCTCTCAGCACCCGGAGCAAGCTAACTCGGGCACACCACTACTCGGGTCCTTTCCTATAGGTTTGTTTTTCACATGGAAGAGAAATACACCTTCCTCTAATTTCAGCTCCTTTAGTCAGGTCTGTGTTACTAACAGATGAGGGTCATTCCTAATGGATTCCTGTGCATCGGAGTCGTTGAAGCAGATGGACCTCGTTCACCTGAGTGCAGAATAACTGCTCCTCAGGCCTTCCCTAACCACCCTGGGCCTGTCCGGCGGGGGACTCAGTCTGGCAGAGACACAGATGTCTGAGGAGGTGGGCTGGGCACTACAATCCTCCCCCATGGTGGTCCTCATGGGTCCACAAATAACCCAACCACCCAGACTGCTCTTCACTCTCTGAGAAAACTGCCCTGGAGGCTGCGTTCCCAACGTTACTCGGGATGCCAAAGGACTTGGACAAATTCCTTCCTGCTTTCAGTGTTGGGAACAAGGACAGCAGGCCTGTCCCTTCCTGGGAGCAATGGAACGCTCATTTGTCTATTCCACAAACACATGCTGAGAGACCTTCTTGGGCCCACATGGTGCTGCGTCAGCAATAGGGAGAGGGATGAGAGACAAGCTTCAACCCATGATGCCAAGGGAGGGGCGCAGGTGAGTTGAGGGGAAGACAGGAACACCGACATTAACATCGCAGTGAATGCTGGAAGTATTAGGGGACCCCCAACCTGCTCCTCCTCCCATGTACCCATCTCAGTGAAGGGCACCCCACCCTTTACAGCCAGTGAAGCCAGAAATCTGGGCGTCATCCTTGATACTGTTCACCCACCAATCCAGTCAAGTTTGCCTTGGAATTTGTTCTCTCCTCTCTATACCTGCTGCCATCACCCCCTCGCCCAGCCCCCCACCATTCGTTTTTTCACTTCTTTTCTGTAGCCCTAGGCTCCTCCCTGCCCCCTCCAAGTGCCCCACAGAGCAGCTGGAGTGATTGTTGCAAAGGATGGATGTGTCCAGGTTTCTCCCCCCACATCCTCTGCAATATTCCAGCGTTGTCTGGGAAGAATGGCACAAAATATCTGAACAAAGCATTCAAGGTCCATCAGTAACAGCCCAAAATGTCTTCTTCAGCCTTCTTTCTTGGTCTAGATGTGCACTGTGCAATATGGAAGTCACTAGCCACATGTGGCTATTTAAATTAAAATTAAAAAAATGAAATAAAATGGAAAATTCTGTTACCCAATAGCACTGGGGTACACATTTCAAGTGCTTAATAGCCACATGTGACTAGTGGCTATTGTATCAGACAGCACAGATGCACAAAACTTCCATTATTCTAGAAAGTGTTATTGCACCGTGCTGCTCTAGCTGCACTAAACACCTTGCATGCTGTCCTGCCGGCCTTTGCACCTGCTATTTCCTCTGCCTGGAATGCCCATCCACATTTTTCTCCACTTGTTAAACTCATACTCAGTGGAGATTAAATGCCACCTCCACTGAGAATCCGTCTCAACTGTCCTTACTGCTTTCAGACACTCCTGTATGAGCAGTGCCCTTCTGGTGCACATTATGGCACACACAGCATATTAACTGCAAAATTACCTGTCCATCTCCTCCCTAAGGCTGTGGGCTCTTGAGGGTAGGGGCTGTGTCTGATAGATTTTCACACTCTCAGTACCTAGGACAGGGCCAGGCACAGAGTGACTTGGTATAAATCTGCTCAGGGAAGGCGCTGGGCAGGTCCAAGCTCCCCTCTGAAAGAATGTAGTGGGGGGAGAGGGCCCCAAGCAGGCAGCATCCCCACAGGCCTACAGAGCCTGAGGAAACAGCTAACTTAGAAAAACCAAACACTGGCACTCACAGGGCAGGCCTAGGAGGCAGCCTGAGCTCTGCCCTCATCCCCTACCTTCCCACATCTCCTTCCAGGCTTTGGATTGACTTGGTTAGGAGGCTGGGCTGGCTCTGCCACACACTAGCTGTGTGACCTTGGGAATGTACCCTAACTTCTCTGTGACCCAGTTCTTCATCTGCGAAATGGGGATAATCATACCTTCTAGGGTTGGGAAGGTGAAATGAGATAATAGTAAGAAGCCTCATAGGGCAGAGCTTGGCATATACTGAGTGCTCAGGAGATGGAGTTGTCACCATGTCCCACATGAGGCTTCTGAGTCACTTCACATCCTCACCCCTTGCTGTTGTCCAGGTCCCCCCCTGCCTCCGCAGGCAGCCAGAGCAGGAAAGGGACCCAGAGACCATTTGGTCCAACCCCCTGGATTTTAAGAACAGGACATCAAGGTCCAAGAGAAGGAACTGAGGGGCCCACAGCCACACGGATTGACATAGGAGAACCAACCAGATAGTTTACTCCTGGCAGAGGTCAGACAGGAAACATGAAGCTATTGATAAAATCCTAAGTGACAGAGCTAACTGGGAGGAAGGGCATTGGCAATGCCAGAGCTCCGGGCCAGAAAGGCGGGAGGTGGCGTGATTTGGGCTTGAATTTCACAGGCATCATGTCACCTAATTCTCACAACAAGCTCACGAGGCTAGTGCCTTATCGCCTCCATCTCACAGGGGGAAATGGAGGCTCAGAGAGGTCAGGCAGCTGGCCTAAGGTTACACAGCTAGTAAGGGGCTCCAAGTGACTTCAAATCCATGCTGGAAACCCTCGGCTGTTCTGTCTCCCAATCAGTTCAATACAGCTATCTCATGTCTGGTCAGCCACAGTCAGGCCTTGGGCCAGCCACTCTGGGGGCTATGGACACAGTCCTTGCCCTTGATGAGTCTGCATTTAGTTGGGAAGGCAGAAACGTGAATATGAAGACTACAGGGGAGCTTTGCGCAGTAGCAGTATCATAGCCAATGAGGTTTATCCAAGGTGCAATTATTGCTAATTGAAGACTACAGGGGAGAAGAGAACATGGAGGGACTGCCTAGGAACCGATCCAGCCGGCTCTCACCACCCGACTGTGTTTGTGACACCCTTCCTCCACCTCAGTTTCCCAATCTGTAAAGTGCAGCTAATAACAGCGCAGGCTCCGTGGTATTGTGAGGATTAGATGACTTAATTCATGAGCTGACATGATGCCCAAGATATGCTCTGTCACTCTTAGCTGCTGTCATTATCGTCATAATAATCACAATTATATCTGAAATAGGAACTCAGACCTGGGGAGCTTCCAGGAGAGAGTTTATTTCTGACAGAAGGATCAGGAAGACAGATGGGCAGGGTTCCTTCAAGTCTCCAGGGCAGGTCCGAGCATTTCCAGCAGTAAGAACTAGTCAGGCAGGGGCACACCTGATGTGTGCAGGAAGTGGGGGCAGTAGGGGATGGTGGGAGTCAAGCATGTGGTAGGGGGAGGAGCTACAAGCTTGGGTGAGGGTGGGAGGTGGAGAAGGCCCTGAAGGTCAGCCTGGGGAACTGAACTCTGCAGGGGCCCACCAAGAGCTGGGGCAGGGTAGGAGGGGACAGGAGGATGACTCCCAGCAGGCAGAGCCTCTGGAGAAGGGGCAGAGTCAGAGCTGGTACAGACTGGAGCACTCGATTATGCAGATACGTAGCTGAGGGGCTCTGGAGCTCCCACAGGTTTGGAGAGGCCAGGACTGGGCCAGCAGCTGTGGGGAGGACTCAGAGCCAGGGCACACATGTCCTCAAGGTCGACCACCCCTCTCCCAGACCAGAGGACAAAGCTGTCACAGGAAGCCATTTTAACTGCAGGGGCCCTTCTCAGCCCCTTGCTGATCAGTGCAGCCCAGTGGAGATAACATAAACTCTGGTGTCCGAAAAGTCTGGGTTCAAATCTCAGCTGCACTTCTTCCCTTCCCCAGGGCCCATTTCTGTCAAAGAGGCATAAGAGTCACTCAAGGGGTTGTGATAAGGATTGAATGAGATGGTACCCATGAAAGGGACCAGTGTGGTGCTGGCACATGGTAGGTGCTCAAGGCTCTCTCTCTCAACCCTGGCGATCAATGGGGGTGACAGATGTCGCAGCCAGATAGCCCTCACATCCAAGGCTCTCTCTCTCTTTCTCTGTGCCCTGGTACTGCTCTCTTCCCTCCTCTGACCCAAGGGTGCTGGAGATCTTAATAAGGCAAACTGAACTTGCTTCTTTTTCCTTTCCTCCCAATCCCTCATTGATGCCCAAAATTCCTGGTGCTCCTGCTCCTCCCGACAGACCTGAACTCTTGTACATCTTCTCTGGCTTTGAGCGCACGCCTCCCTGTCCGCTCAGCTTCACTGCCTCTTGCCGCACGTCCTGGCTGCTCCCCCAGCCTCCAGGCTCTCTCACCAGTCCCTCCTGAGCAGATCGGACCAGGCCACACTCACCTCTCACACCCATCCCTGGCTCCCCAGCATCTCCAGGATCAAGTCCAAGCTCCTTGGGCTGGGGGATGGTGTATTCAAGATCCTTCTTGAGCTGGTCAAGCCTCACTTTGCCATTCTTGCCTCCCCCCATGTACCCTCCCCTCCAACCACGACAAACCACCTGGACATATGCTCATCTCCATGCCCGTTCCTGCTCAGACTCAACAACCTGAGTCCAGGTTCCAGTTTCAGTGACACTCAGTGGTTGTGCTTAGGCACAGTTTCAGAGCCTCAGTATCCTCCTTCAAAAAATGGAGTGATGAGGCCCAATTCGTGGGGTTGCTGTGAAGATTCATTGAGAGAGAGGACAGAGAACCAGGGCAGGGCCAGGGCTTATTCATTCTCTCCTGGGCCCCACACAGGCCTTGGCCTCAGTATCTACAGCAGGAGTGTTAACTGAAGAAATTACTGAACGAATCTCTGAATCTAACATGGAACCCACCTCTAAATCCTCCATACCCACCCACAGTCACAGTGTCCACGCAGGGTCCCAAAGGTAAATGAGGCTATGAAACCACCACTGGATGAGAGTCCAGAGAGCCAAAGTTTGCTCTAAGCTCAGGTCCATTTCCCCATCTGAGAAGTGGGGAGAGGGTGGAGCTGGATGGCTTCTGAGCTCTTTCCCCATTTGGATGTTCCCCGAGGGAGTTAGAACATTGTGGGGAGGCTGAATTCTGAGCCAGACAGACCCTAGTCTGAATCCCAGCTCTGCCTCCCACTTGCAGGCTGATCTTGGGCAAGTTATGGACCTCTCATCTTCAGTGTCTTCATCTGTGCAACAGTGCTGATCCTAGTCCCATTCCGGGAGCAGGGAAAGGCAAAAGGGCTATTGTGAGAATTCAATGCCCATAACAGCATCTGGCACACAGCAAGTGCTCAATAAATGTTGGCCAGTAATTTTTTTAGAGTTGTTATTTCTGTTGGTGTTACTCCCTACCAGATCTTTTTCTCTCTATAAAATAAGCTTCAGCTCTAAGTTTCTATACTGTAGCCGGTGCTTAGCCAAGGTGTCCTAGATGAACAGGACCTTCCTGTCTGCCTAAAGACACCTGTGAAGAAGGAAGTGGAGATGCCAAGAGCTAGCCCTGGCATTGCCTCACTGCCAGCCTCGCCCGCCCCCACGGAGGCTGCTGTTTGCACATAAATCCTGCCTGGGAAAGGTAGCAGCAGGGGCTGCCTCCCCATCCTTTGTATCTGTTATTTCTTTGGAAAGGCAGCAACTGTCTCTCCCTCTTTCACATGAAGTGTAAGTCTTGTTCCCACTTCCATTTCCCAGGTTGGGAAAGAGTGCAGAACCTTCCATTCAGGTGGAGGCAGGATTCGAACCCAGTCCCCTCACCCTGCTCGTTCCCTGTGTGGCAGCCTTGTATGTCTGGGTCACCACACCCAGTTTTTCAAGGCTCCCATCCAAGGCTCATACACTGTCTCTCAGTGCATGAGGGACGCCTTGGGAAAGGCTCCCATGGTCACATGAGGCCTGGAGGGGGTGGAGGGGACTGAATCCGATCTGAGATCTGGAGGTTAGGAAGCTGAGATGGTTGGAGAGCCGGATACCATGCCTGACCAAGATGACATCCAGACACCTGCCCTCGCTGCATCAGCTGGGACAGGCAGTGTCCTTAGCCTGACCCTGTGCTGAATACTTGAAATACAAAGACAGGCAGAATGGGGGTGGGGAGGTGTCAGAGGCAGCTTGGAGGCTGTGAGTGGCCCAGTCAGACTGGCTTCAAATCCTGCTCCCGCCTTTTTTTACTAGCTGGGTAATGGAACAAGTCACTGCATTCCTGAGCCTCTATTTCCTTCCTTATCTGTGAAATGAGCAAATTACAGGACCCACTGAACAGGGTGTTATGAAGATTAAATGAGATAATACCAGAAAAAGCACTTAGTACAGCCCCAGGCATTAGGCTAGGGCTCAATGAGTATTAGCAGGGAACTCCTGAACCCTGCTGAGACCGAGCTCCCTCCCTCCCCTTTGCTCTGTGGTCTAGTGCTCAGCGGTGAAAAAAAGGGAAGGCGTGTGCATGCGCATGTGCAAGCATACACACTCACATGCTATTTTACATAACAAAAATTCTGTAGGACTAGAAAGCACTTCTAACCAGGTTTTTCTACAGGACAGAACTCTTGCAAGACTTTAACTTTGACATTATACAGCTGTTAATTATGCTAATTCTAGAATCAGAAAAAAAATCAGATATTTGAAAATTGTCACGCGCTGCTCTGTGCCGGGCACAGCGTCAGGCACTGCTGGCGCGGCCTCCCTCACCTTTGCACCATCGCTCACCCATGTTATAGATCAGCAGGTGGGAGCCTAGAGAAGGGACGTGTCCTGACCAAGGACACACAGCTTCTCAGTGAGGATGCCAGGATCTGACCCCAGTGCTGGAATCTGACGACTACAAAACAATTCTCCTCAGCAGGTCAGGGAAAGTCCATGGAGTAGGTGACATCTGAGCTGAGCCTGGAAAGCTGAGCTGGACCTCTTCAGGCCTGGGTTTTCAACTAGGGGTGATTTTGAGCCCAGGGGGCATGTGATAAAGTCTGGAGCCAGTTTTGGTTGTCATAGCTTGTGTGTGTGTGTGTATGTGTGTGTGCGCGCATGCACTACTGGCATCTAGAGGGTAGAGAGAGGCCGGGGATGTTGCTAAGCATTCAATGGATGGAGTGCCTTCCCCAACAAAGATTGATCTGGTCCGAAATGTCAATAGTGCAGAGTATGATGTAATATCCTGGAGCTGTTACTATTTATTGAGTGCTTATTATGTGCCAAGGGCAGTACTAAGTTCTTGCAAATGTCATCTAATTTAATTCAACCCCATTACTCCATGCTGTCAATGAGGAATGTGAGGCTCAGAGATGATAAGTAACTTTCCTATGGTCACACAGCCAGAAAAAGGTACCGCCAGGGTTGGAGCTGCCTGAAAACAAAGCCGGAACTCTTAACCTTTCTGCTCTGCTGCCTTCAGGATTTATAATAAATGTAAAAGCCCCATACCAACTGCGAGGAGGGGTATAGGGGGGTCTTCTGCTGAGCCCAGGCCCAGCCTCCGCAGGCCCTCAGGCCTTGAGCAAGGTCCCCCTCCCTTCCGCCATTCACCTGTCAAGTGAAGGTTGCACCAGACAATCTCCAAGGCCCTGCCAGCTCTGAGGCTGTTCTCTTCAGGAGAGGGGCCCAATCTCAGGCTCCCGGAGCCCGCAGCTGAGAGAGAAGGGGGTGTGAGGGACAGGCTCAGCCTCAATTTCCAGTGCATAAGTAGCTAATGAGCTTTGCTTCCCCACCAGGAAAGAGATACAGGTAGGCTTTGGGAGTGGCCTGAACCTCACCCTGGATCTTCCCTCTCCAGTGGGGAGGCATGTTTCTCTGCCACCTTCTTGCCAAGCCCAAGGAGGCGCCACAGCCAGTCCTCCTCAGGCAAGAGAGGCAAGTCTGGGCATTTCCCCAGCTGGGCATACAAGTTCTCACAGGTCGATGGAGAAAGAATATGGGAGTGCGTGCTGACCTAGCCCCTACCATATGCCAGGCATCTCTAATAGCAGGTTCATCTCCGGTCAGCCTCATAAAAACCCTGGTAGGAAAGAATCATTCTGACCCCAGTTTACAGATGGGAGCATCAGGGCTTACATGAGGTCACTTGGGTGAGTGACCCAGATAGTGCTGAAGAAAGGTTTGGAACACAAGTGTGTCTGACCCCCAAAATGAAAAGTGTTTCAGTAATGTTTGGAGAAAATATACGTTCAATTTCTCCTGTATTCCCCAGGGCACAGAATGGACTACAAAAAACTGAAACACAGTAGCTCTGATTTTCTGATTTACTGAAAGGGAAAGCAAGATCTGGAGGGCAGAGGCCTCTTCAGCTAGCAGGCCAGACAGGGAGAGGAGGGCATGAGTGGTGGGGGGATCGGGCCCAGTCAGGCTGTGCTTTCTAGCCCATTGCTCATTGTCTGGTCAGTGTGGCTTTGAGTAAGTCACATCACCTGTCTGGCCCTCAGCCTCCACATGTATATAATGAAAAGGTTGGACAGATGATTTTAGACAGAGTCCCTTCAAACTCTTACAAACTTTGCCCAATCCTGTCAAAGTTATTTTCCTCTTCCCAGTTTACGTGACTTCCCAGATGGGGAGATGGGGACACCAGTGCCTGGGACAAAGGACTCTGGAGGTGGAGGGCCAATACTAGCCTTGTACAAGCATCCAGGGCCCACAGCCCTTGCTCTCCATTCTCAAAGAACCAGACTGAAAGGGAGTCAGCCATAGGAGGGGATAATGGTGAACATGGGGCTGTTTCTCCTGGGGCCAACACTCATTTCCATGTGCATCTGCTAGGAGCAGGCTGACTCGCAGGGACTCACGTATCAGGGGGAGGAACCCCCTACACCATGGGACAGAGGAGTTATTTATCTCCTGCATAAGCATCTTGAGGGCTAATGGAGCTTACTGTCTCCCAAGTTAGTCCAAACATTTGAGTCAAAAACCTTCTGCTTCCGAAGGCTCCGGAGTCTGGGCTAGCTCTGGCCAAGGTTGGTCATTCGTTCATTCAGGTTTTACTGACATGCACTGTTGGCCAGGTTTTGTGCCAGGCTTTGCGATTATACATATGATGAATAAGAGACTGTCCATCCCTGCCCACGGGGAACTGTGTGCTAGAGTGGTATGCCAAGGGCAGAGACGTGGGGCTGCTGGATTTAAATGCTTTAGCTTGAGGAAAGGATTCCAGGCTCCAATAAGCTAGGGTATCATTTTATTAAATACAATAAAATGAGTTTCTTTGCTATAAGATTTCTCCGAGCCTTTAATATGCAAATATACACTGAGAATCGTCCAAGAGCTGTGCATAGAGAATATACTATATTTCCCAGGTATCTGATCTGGGACAGATCAGTATATTAAAAAATATACTTATTAACAGTGAACAGGGGAAATACAGCTCTAATGCTATTTTTTTTTCTTTTTGGCCAGTGGGGCTTGGGTAAGGCTTACACAGAGAAGGTTAGAGCAGGGCTTTGAGAATTCAGTAGGAGTTGATTAGTGAAGATGGGAAGGCTTAAGGGAGACCATTTACAGTCCTAGGCTGACTATGCTCAAGTTACCATGCACGTACTGTTTCATTTATGTAGTACTCAAAGGTTCTAATGTGGGTGACAGAGCCAAGGAGGTCATCAAAAGCCCCTGGAGACTTCTACAGGTCCACACCCTGCCTTCTAAAATCACCTCACTTCAGGGCTTCAGTCTCCAACTCTTGAGTCCTCAAGTCCAGCCCTCCCCCCCAACCAAGGTTCTACTGTGGTTTAAACCCCAAATGGTTTTTATAGTATCTGGACTGGATCTCAGCCGTAACCCCTAACAAACTTCGGCCTAGACCTTGGCACCTAAACCCACCCTCTCAGCAATTTGCTGGCCCTAACTTAGACTCTCTGTCAGATTTAACCCTGACCTGCCCAGTACGGGTACTGCCCCGTTGGTTGTGATGCACACCTGCCTGAGCCCTGCCCCATCGGGTCCCCACATCTGCTGCTCAGCTACTCCATATAGTCCTGACCCATTCTGGGAGGCGGTTCTCTAGCCCGGACTATCTTCCCATCCCAATCTGTGTTGTTCGCCAATTCCGTCCTGAACCATTATTACGTGGGCAGGGTCTCCAGGTCCAGCCCCTATGACATTTGACAATGGCTTTACCCTTGCCCAGCTCTTATTCAGCCCATCCCCAACCCTGTGCCAGCATGCACCTGGTCCAGTTCTGATCTAATTTGTCTTCCCTCTCCGCCCCCACTTCGTTAGTGACCTCTTCCCCAACCATAAACCTAGCCCAACTTCAAGTCTATCTCAGATCCTGCCCAAGCCCCCGCCCCAACACCCCGCCCCTCAGCGCAGCCCTGCCCAGGCCCCGCCCCGTACTAATTCTGATAGGGCCATGACCCTGCCAGCGATCCCGCCCCGTGACAATTCTGCCTGAGCCCCGCCCGCGGTCCAGCCCTGACCCCGCCCCCTGCGGCCCCGCCCCCCAACCCAGGTCCGCGGGGTTGCTCACCTGCAACTCCTCGAAGGCATCGTCGATGCCGGTAACTTGGTGCTGCTCGTGCAGCGCGGGCTCGTCGCAGAAGAAGCAGAGCAGTGCGCGGTCGGTGAGGCAGAAGAGCTTGACCTTGTCGTGCGCCTGGCAGGGTCGCGCGGCACGGCGAGCATTGAGGATGGCGTCCAGCGGGAAGGCGCTGTAGCGCTCCACGATGTTGGCCAGCTTGAGACTGGGTGCGAACGCGGGCTCGGCGAACGTTCTCCGGCACTCGGGGCAGTCGCGGGCGCCCTGCGCTTCCTGCCGCACCCAGTGCTCGGTGATGCAGCGGCGGCAGAAGTAGTGCTCGCAGCCCAGGCTCACCGGGTCCTGGTAGATGCTCAGACAGATGGAGCAGAGCAGCTCGTCCTTGAGGCTGCACGCCATGGCGCTGGGGGCGGCGGAGACGGGGGCCTGAGATGCGGGGGGGGGGGGGTGGCTGAGAGAGCGCGGAGATGTCGGGGGCAGCACAGAGGGGGTGGGTGCGGGGAGCAGGCCGGGAGAGGAAGGAGAAGGCGCTACAGGAGAAGGAAAAAGGGCTGTCTGGGAGGCGGGTAACGCGAGGAAGCGGTGCGGAGTGGAGACTATCCAAGATGCGAGCTTAGGAAGGTGGTCCCCAGGCAATGCGTGACCTGGAGCGATGGGTGCTGGAGGGAGGGGGCCGTGGGTGTCCGAGGGAAGGGACTGCTGACAAAAAGGTCTTAGGGGAAAGGACAGTCCGAAGGAAAGGGTGCTGGAAGAAGGGACCCAGGAGGGGAACGGAAGCCTGGGGGTGGGGGGCGTTGCAATCCTGGGATGGGTGCGATGGGGGGAGGGGAAGAAACTGGGGATAGGGAATTCTGGGGGAGGGAGAAGCCAAGCGGAGCTGCACCGCGGCTGTGTCTGGCAGAGGAAAGGAGGGGGCGAGCACACTTAGCTGCCGGATCCCGGCGCCAAGACCCGGTCGGCGCGTATCCTTACCCCCGCGGGTTCAGCGGCCACTGCTTTGGTCCCAGCGCAGCTTCTCAACCCGGAACCAGCCGACCGGAGCAGCCGGCAGCTTAGGCTCCCTCCCCGCCTCCGCGGGCGGGATCCAAGAGACTCCGCCCTCGCGGCGGGCGGTGGAGAGAAGGGGCGGGGCCCAGCTTCCAGCCGGAGGACCCCCTCCGCGCCCCCACCATTCTCCAGCTCCCAGGGGAGCGAAACCCAGCTGTTCCTTCTAGGTTTGCACTTGGAACAACGTCCAGTTCTTGCTTAGGGACCCTGCGCCGGGAGGCAGTTAATTTGAGAGCCTAACGAGTAAAGGAGGAGTATCTTCTTGGATCATCAATTTGAAGATTTGGGGAAAATAAAATTTTGTATTAAAACAAAAAAGGATATGTGTGTAATCTGCAAAGAATACAACTTTTGCATTACATATAAGGATAAAACTGGAGAAATACCCTGCTTGCTTAGAGCAAGTTCAAGACCCTCACATTCCTAAGCCCTGAGGTCCCATTTCCTTTTTCCTTTCTTAAGAAGTGCTTGGGGGAGAGGTTTGGAAAGCCCAGGTCCTGGCTAATATGTGACCCAAGGAGTTGCCTCCATTCAGCAAACATTTCTGGAGTGCCATATTTGTATAAGTGTGTCAGGGGTGGGGGTGGAGCAGGGGAGCGGGAGAAAGTAATAGGAGACCTTGTCTTGTGTGCCAGATGGAGAGAGGATTCTAGGCAGAAGGGATAGCACGTGCAAAAGCGTAGAGGCGTGAAAGGGGAGAGCACATTTGGGGAAGTGCAAGTAGTTCTGTACTATTGGGCGTGGGGTGGGCAAGTGGCTTGGGTGAGGTGGAGGGTGTTGAGGGTCATGGTAAAGGATTTCCTGATAACATGTAGCTTTCATGCAGGGGAATGACCTGATCTTATGTGGGTTTCAGGAAGTTAAGGAGATGCTCATTATACTATCAGCGAGGTGAAGGCAGAGACCTTGTCTGGTGTGTCTGCTTGTATGCAGTGCTCCATACACAGTAAAGATGTGTAGCTGAATAACAGCAGCAAAGACTTCAACGGCAGGAAGACAGCCTAGGCACCAGTTAAGTCACTGTCGTCATTGTGCCTGCAGGACATGAGACCTGAAGTGGGGCCATAGCAGTGGGTGAGGAAGGAAAGCTAGGGTACTGAAAATATAGACACTGTGAAATTTGTAATAGATTGGATATGGGGGTGAGAGAGAAGGAGGCATTGAGGGTGGTTCCCCAGCTTCTGACTCCTCCAGCGATGTCTTCGCTGGAATTAAACATTATTGTAATACAGTTTAAGAAACAGCCTGAAGTTGACTCCTCTGCTCTTTGTGTGGCCTCCATCACACCATCACCTGGCCCCTTGTCTCCATCATTGCCGGAAACAAGTGGTGGCCGATGCAGCAGCAATTCTTCAACTTTTCCTTGAGGCCAGAGGTCTGACTTTGTTCAGGTGGTTCCCTTCCCCTGTGACCAAGAGAAGGCTGACCCCAGCCCATTCTGGGAGTGAGTCCCATTTGGTCCAAGTCCACTGTGGTGCTTATGTGCTTCCTGCTGGTGATGATTTGGGCTTGGACACATGGGAAGGTCTGGGCTGAAAAACCAGAGGGGAAGCCTATGGTGAGGAGGGAGCTTCTGAAAAGGGTCTCTTCGTTTTAAAAAATTAGTCTATTCCCTTCACTGGGTATGGATGTAGTTGAAGGTGAGGCTTGGAATTGCAGCAGCCATCTTGTTCCCAGTCTGAGGATGCAGCCAACACGTGACTGAATCCAAGAGAGTCCTTGGGAAGAGGAGCTGGTGATCTGATGCAGAGCCTAGACTTTTGGGTAAAGTGAGATGACCCATCTCATTGGTTCAGCAAGTGAAATAGCTGTGTGCTGTCACTTGGCAACCAACAGAATCCCAAGTGATACACTGATATGTAACCCCAGTTTTTATAAGGAGTGCAGGGCCTAAATTATTTAATTACTTGAAGTGAAATAGAAAAGGCTTTATTTATTCAATGTGTACACCATCCTCCTCTTCTATAGCAACACAGTAGCTGGAAAAATGGCTGGTCAGCTAGAGACCCCACTTTTCAGCTGCTGTTGCAGGTGAGTGTGGTTTCCTAAGTCCTTTACAATGTGAATAAATAGTCCTTAAGGCATTGGGCTTTTGCTCTTCCATGTTCAATTTCCTCTTCTCTTAAGTTGAAACACAGATATGCCAAGGGCCCAGTTTCAATAATGCTTCATGGGGGCTGACAGAGCAAAGATATGGAAGAAACCTGGGTTCCTGAATGACTATATGGAGTGGAGCCACCCACCAATGTGGATTTGAGTGAGAGAAATAAACTTCCATTTTCTATAAACCATTGTATTTGGGGTCTTGGTTGCAGCAGTTTAGCAATCCCTGTGCTAGTCTATATCTGTTTTGAGAAGAGACTCTGGTACTATTTAATGCTGTTGTCTAAAGTCTTTCAGTAGCTAAATTCCTCTTAATATCTAGCTTCAATCTCTTCCAAGGTGTATGAATATGGTTTCCTCTGGCTGAAAGTCATAGCCTCTTTGACTTCTTACAATACCTTTCCAGCATTTAGCCTTTTCACCCTTTGAGCTGTTCTTCTGCTGACCTTATACCATCTCAATTGTTAAAGAAACACACACACAGGCCCAAAGTGTCGTCACTCGTGCTAAAATCCCATACCAAACACCTGATTTAACACCTGATCTAACTGTAGTTTCAACCTCTCCCAGAAACAGTCTTAATCAGTCTGGAATTTTCTGGTCAAGCACCAGTAAGGTAATCTGTCACATCGCCCTCTGCACCCTCCATAGGAAGAAGAGGCAATTGATATAATAACAATTGATATAATAAAAACTGTTTCTCTTCTCTTCCCTCAAAGAAACAATATCCAGACCCCAAATAATTTTTTTTCTTTCACTAATAGAAAGAAATCCCCATTTTCCGTTCCTTCTACCTATAAAATTCTTCCATTTTGTATAATTCCTCGAAGTCCCTTTCTAATTGCTAGATAGAATGCTGCCCAATTTATGAATCATTTAATAAAACCAATTAGATGTTCAAATGAACTTAGTTGTATTTTGTTTTCAACATAGTTAAGATGCATAGCACAACCCTCAAACTGTTGGTTATATTTAAGTTTGTCAAGTCATTGCTCTGTCTGGATCTCCGTTTCCCCAACCTGGTGCCGTTGAGGGATCTAAAACTTAGAGATCCTGACTGTAGTAGATGCCACCTACTTACTTCCATTCACACTAGGAACAAAATAACATCAGGAATTTTTTTGAAAAACAATCCAAGCCTGACCTGTGGTGGCCTAGCGGATAAAGTGTCAACCTGGAATGCTGAAGTCACTGGTTCGAAACCCTGGGCTTGCCCAGTCAAAGCACATATGCGAATTGATGCTTCCTCTTCCTTCCCCTTTCTCTCTCTCTCTCTCTCTTTCCCTTATCTAAAAAAATGAATTAAAAATATCCAAGAGATACTGTTGAGTGAAAAAAATAAGACCTAAACACACACAAACACACAGACATGAATACACAGTCATATACATGTGTACTATGTATGTAGCAAAAATCTGTAGAACTCTAGCAATTTTATTTAATTAATTAATTTATTTATTATTATTATTATTTTTTTTTTTTTTGTATCTTTCTGAAGTTGGAAATGGGAAGGCAGTCAGACAGACTCTCACATGCGCCCGACCGGGATCCACCCGGCATGCCCACCAGGAGGCGATGTTCTACCCATCTGGGGCATCACTCTGTTGCGACCAGAGCCATTCTAGCGCCTGAGGCAGAGGCCACGGAGCCATCCTCAGCACCTGGGCCAACTTTGCTTCAATGGAGCCTCGGCTGCGGGAGGGGAAGAGAGAGACAGAGAGGAAGAAGAGGGGGAGGGGTGGAGAAGCAGATGGGAGCTTCTCCTGTGTGCCATGGTCAGGAATTGAACCTGGGACTCCTGCATGCCAGGCCAACGCTCTACTACTGAGTCAACCGGCCAGGGCCAACTCTAGCAATTTTAAATGCGTTTATCTATAGGCTAGGATTATGAGGGGGACTTCAATATTTATATTGTATATATGTTTATTATGTCATTTTATAATCAGAAATACACAGTGGATTCTTATTATTCATGGGTTTCATACTTGCAAATTCCCCTACGTTTTTTTTTTTAACTTTTTTGTGTGTGTGTGTGTGGCAGGGACAGAGAGTCAGAGAGAGGGACAGACAGACAAGAAAGGAGAGAGATGAGAAATATCAATTCTTCATTGTGGTTCCCTAGTTGTTCATTGATTGATTTCTCATCAATCAATTGAAAAGGCTAAATGCTTGACCGGGGGGCTATAGCAGACTGAGTGACCCCTTGCATGAGCCAGTGACCTTGGGCTCAAGCTGGTGAGCCTTGCTCAAACCAGATGAGCCTGCGCTCAAGCTGGCAACCTCAGGGTCTCAAACCTGGGTCCTCTACATCCCTGTCCAATGTTCTATCCACTGTAGCACTGCCTGGTCCTGTGCAAATTCCCCTACTTTTAAATTTTACTTGCCCTGGCCAGTTAGCTTAGTTGGTTAGAACAGTGGTCCCCAACCTTTTTGGGGCCACAGACTGGTTTAATGTCAGAAAATATTTTCACGGACCAGCCTTTAGGGTGGGATGGATAAATGTATCATGTGACCGAGACAAGTGTCAAGAATGAGTCTTAGACTGATGTAACAGAAGGAATCTGGTCATTTTTATTTTATTTATTTATTTTTTGTATTTTTCTTAAGTTGGAAACGGGGAGGCAGTCAGACAGACTCCCGCATGCGCCCGACCGGGATCCACCTGGCATGCCCACCAGGGGGCGATGCTCTGCCCATCTGGGGCAGAGCCATTCTAGCGCCTGAGGCAGAGGCCACAGAGCCATCCTCAGCGCCCAGGCAAACTTTGCTCCAATGGAGCCTTGGCTGCGGGAGGGGAAGAGAGAGAGAGAGGAAGGAGAGGGGAAGGGGTGGAGAAGCAGATGGGCGCTTCTCCTGTGTGCCCTGGCTGGGAATCGAACCCAGGACTCCTGCATGCCAGGCCGATGCTCTACCACTGAGCCAACCGGCCAGGGCCAGAATCTGGTCATTTTAAAAAAATAAAACATCGTTCAGACTTAAATATAAATAAAACGGAAATAATATAGTTATTTATTCTTTCTCTGTGGACTGGTACCAAATGGCCCATGGACCGATACTGGTCTGCGGCCCGGGGGTTGGGGACCACTGAGTTAGAGCGTCATACCAAAATGACAAGGTTGTGGGTTTGCTCCCCAACATGGTACACATGGGAGGCAACCAATGAATGCACAACTAAGTGGAACAACAAATGAATGTTTCCCTTCCCACTCCTCTCTCTCTAAAAATTGACCAATAAATAAAACATTATTAGTACTAATACAAAGTACCAATACAAGCCCTAGCTGGATTGCTCAGTTGGTTGGAGTATCGTCTTGAAGTGCAGAGGTTGTGGCACATACAGGAACAGATCAATGTCTCTCTGTCTTTCTCTCTAAAAAGAAAAAATTCCCCAGCCGAGGTCAAACTTGTCTTAGCTCTTAGGCTGTGAACAAGTATCCTTTCTGTGGTCTATTCAGTGTTATGTTTTCTCATTTTTGTGCTTTTTTACTTGGCGATTTTGCTACGAAAAATGGCCCCAACTGTAGTGCTGAAGAGCTGTCTAGTGTTTCTAAGTGCAAGAAGGCTGTGATGTGCTTCAGGGAGAAAATATGTATGTTAGATAAGCTTCATTCAGGCATGAATTATAGCGCTGTTGGCCATGAATTCTACGTTAATGAATCAACAGTATATATTAAACGTTTTTAAACAGAAACACACATAAAACAATGTTGTGTATTGATCGATCGGTAAAAACATGCTAGAGCCTCAAAGGAACCTGACCCAGTGTTTCCTGAAGGGGCAATGATTCAGTATTTGCTATTTCAGTCTTTGGGACAACTTTATAGACCAGAGTTACTGTGAATAATGAGGGTCGACTGCATTTAAAACCGTTGTGTCTAACAGCATTCACCAATACAAGGCATCAACACCTATACCCCTTTCCATCCAGGTGACGCTGGCTGAGGGCAAGAAAATGAATCCTGAGCCACTCCTGTGGGCCAGGCACTGTGCTAGGTGCTTCCTTCCATTCTTTTATTTTATCTTTACAACAACCCTCCAGAGTTGACGTTTTTCTTCCAGTCTGCAGGTGAAGACACTGTAGCTCAGCGAGGGAATGTGACTTGCAAGCCAGAGCAAGCTTCTCCACCCGGAGCTGCTGGAGTAGATTCCACAGTTGTGTGAGGGCCATGCCTGGGCCCCCAGCTCCATCCGATGCTCTTTATCAGCAGTCCAGCTGGGCCCCTCTCTCAGTCCCTTCCCCACCATTGCAGACCTTTGCCTGTGTCCTCACACACCATAGACACACCTTTCTCCTTTCTCAGTGGAGGGAGGACTTTGCCTCCTGCTCCTGGAGAAAGCAGAGCCCCTCTGGGGGGACTTCTCAAGTTCCAGTCCCCTTCAACCTATCAACTTATCCACAGACCCGCCTCAAGTCCTCTGTGGAACGAGGCAGTGTAAAATAAACAAATGGATGAAGTCAACGCATTTATAACTTTATTCATTCATTCTCACCCCGTCTCCTCTCAGCTGAAGATGAAGTGTGCCTTCTGTTCAAAACCCCCACCTGGGCCCTGGTCTAATCCCCTCAGGCCTCCTCCAGACCGACTCCTTCAATTACCTCTCTCTCGGCTCTGTATTTGTGTCCCCGTTCTCAGCACTGCTTACTCTCCCTGGGCCTATAAACATGCTCAGGTTTCTCTGAAGACAGCACTCCCACCAGTTCCCCCACCTTGAGCCACCACCTGATTTCTCGGAGTCTGTCTAGCCTGGCCTCTTGAAAGAGTCCTCCGCACACCCTCCCCTGCCTTTCATCACCCACCGCCTGCTGGCTCTGCTCCCCACCACCCCACTGCACTCGCTAATAATCTCCTAATTGCCAATTAAAGATAGCTGCTAATACACAGTTGCTGCTGAACAAAAACAAAATACAGAGAAACATTAAAAGGAAATTTGAAATATTCATGATTCTACCACCTAGCGAGAACTATTGTTAATACTTGGTTTATATCCTTATCAACCTTTTCTTACATATTATACATGCTCACATGCGCGCGTGCACACACACACACAAAAGAGGAGGAGGGGAAGGAAGAAAAAGGGAGAGAGAGAGAGGAAGGGGGAGAGGAAAAGATTTTCTAAAAATAGAGATGAGTTCATTCTCTAAATCATTGCTTCTCAAAGCATCGTCCTTGAACCACATGTGTCTTAGCGTAGGTTCTTCCAAGGGCTGACCTTGAAAGAAGGACTGGAGTGAAAATAGTTTATTTGGGAAATGTAAGAAACTCTACTAGGGAAGGTGGGAAACAGCACAGGGAAGGGGAGGCAGACCCATAAGCCTGCACTATTAAGCGGGCTAGCATGGAGGGCACCTGAAAATTTCTCCTGCAAGGAACCTCTAGGAAATAGTGCAAAAACACATGCCTGAGAATGATCCTGCCCAAGGGGCAAGGGAGCTGGGCATCCGTACACCATCTCTGCGTGCTGAGGCTGTTCCCCAGCACTGGCGACCCTGTGATGTGTGCAGTCATGTTTCTGCAGTTCTGGGGAAGCTCCCTCAGCCACAATGCAGATGCTGGCAGTTGGAAGTATTGAGATCACACTGACAGGTTTAAAGAATAAGGGCAGGGCAATGACAGTGTCTGTTACAGTCCACCCCTTACAACCGCTCAGATCAACTTGCACACCACCGTTAAGTTCCGTATCTTGCCACTGCTTCCTCAAGGTGGTGGCCAGTCATAGTTTATTTTAAAAGGAAGAGGAAGAAGAGGGGAAGTGGAGCAAGCTTCACATGCCACTGCTGGTCCTGAGACTGATGCTCATCCTCTTTCTTCTCTACCACCCATTCTAAATGCCCCTCACCTGGGCCAATGGCTGTCACTCACCCTTGCCGGTTCAGTAACTCCTTTCCTTGCCTCCTGGTCTACTGGCACAAAGAGCTCAAAATTGCCAGGGGGAAGATATAATTTCAATTTTAGTAAAATTATTAGTGTGTCCTTTGGTAGAAATTTCCCCCCCTACCCTCTGGGAATGAGAATCTCTAGTCCAGCAGAGCCTAAGGCTTTAGGGATAAAGAGCAAATTTACCAGTGAGTCTTTGGGAATAAAAGCGAGAGGAAGCATTTCCCTGGTTCCCAGACCTGTGTATTTTACTGATTATGGGTACAGTACATATGTAATGACTATTTGCTTAAGGTATATAAATATATCTTAAGGACAGCACCCCAACCTTATCTTTAAGCTGATGCCTTAGTTATACCACCAAGTGATTATTACAACATTTTCTCAGCTTTTGGTTGATATGGTGTATAGTGGGACCAATGAATAATATGGTTATGTACCAACTTCCACCATGGTCATGCTATGGGAGAATCCCATGATGATGAATTAGATACTCTGGAAGCCCTCAGAGACCAATGCTAGCTGAGACACTGTAGCTGAGAAGACAATCCTGTATCAATCCCATGAAGTCGTGGAGGAATCATGGGTCCTCTATGATGGTTGAGTTCATTGAAATTGGCCTGTCACCATGTGGCTGGGTGCTCTCCTTGAGGGATGATACCATATCAAGGGTTCAGCATCAGTTCTGCTCTGACAGACTGAACTCTTAGTAGTCATGATACCTGGATTATCTTGGGTGAGAGGGAGCCCTGCTGTTAGGTCAAGCATGTCTTTCATGCGTGCTGCCAAGGCTGCTCATTTCACTGGCCCATTGTGCATGCTCTGAGGTGGCTAAGGTGAGAGGATGGCTCATTTCAAATGAATGAATCATCCCATCTACCTGGTTGTTCAGTGCCTCCTTTCCAATGGGGACCTTTGCAATGGTAGACATTGAGATGAGGCAGAGATGTATACATTTTATATCTTTTCTCATAAGTCGATCTACAAGCTTTTTCTCCAGACTTCCTTAACTCTGATTTTTCAGTCTTGCTCTTAGCAAGTTCCTGATTAACCAGCCCAACCATTCACCACTGTCCAGGCGCCTTTCCTTAGCCACTTCCACTTTTGAACCAAGTTTAGGACTCAATGCACTGCTTAAAGTTCTGCCTCTTGGGAGAATTGCCCCATTCCACTATCATGAAGGACCCTCATATTGTGCCAAACTGTTCACAAATCAGGTTCAAGCCTTTCCTCTTTGGCACCTGTTCATAAGGAATCCCCCATGAGTTCATAGGTGTGAGCTGAGGGAGAGGCACCAGTGCAAATAGGGGTGATAACATGGGGGTACGCCTGCTTGTGTAATTTTCTTGTGACCTCTGGTTCTGCTCAGGTCTGATCTTAAATGTTTTATTTTCATCCCCCGATGGCTTGCGGTTGCACCTGTCTGACTTCATGAGTTGGTGGAACTGATAGTACACAACTTACAATGGGAAGCTCTGGTCACATGGTTAGTTGATTTCCTGCGGTTAATTGCTCAGTCTCTGTTAGAACCCAGTAATTCATTAGGTGTTGGTTTTCAACCACTGAATGCTCTCCTGCTGGAGAAAGCATGCCCTGGCTACAGAATCCTAGAGGTCTGCACCGAAACACTCCTGCTAGGGCTTGCCAAAGGTTCCACGGGTGTCCATAGTTCTATTACCAGGGCATCTGATAACTGCATTGTGTAGTAACTGCACATGAGATGTATGCTGTCTCCAAAATCCAGAGGTCTTTTGAGTGCCTCTTTGTTAGCGTAAGAGACACAAGGCACAAGGCTCATTACTTTGGAGGGGATGTCTCTGTATATCTTAGGTCATGTATTTAACTCTTTTACGGTTGTGTCAAATTCCTGAATCTTTTTATCTCCCACCATCTTGTACATATGTCTTAAAGGGCATCCAGTGTACTTGCCACTTCCTCTTCCCCAGGTCTGGTTGGCATGATCTCATCAAGAGAGCATTCTTCAAAACCAGTTTGGGGTCCTATGGCAGGTACTGTATTGTGACAGAGTAAGAAAGTTAACATAGCCCTGGGGCACGACCATGAACAAATATTATTTGTTCCAGGTGAATGCAAATTGCTTCTGATCTTCTTTCTGAACGTGACTGAGGGTGTGGGGGTATGGGAAATGCATTTGCCAGAACAATTGCTACATACCAAGTTGCACAGGCTCCTCAGTCTGTTTTAGTAAAGACACACATCTGGCACAGAAACTGCAACTGAGACTACTGCTTGGTGAAGTTTATGGTGCTACCTCATCACCTACAGAGATTTTTTTTTTGTTTTGTTTTGCAGTGGCCAGTCTGGTGAATTAAATGAGAATACGATAGGAACTACCATTCCTGCATTCCTTGAGTCTTTAAGGGCAGTGATGACCTCTGCCTTTTGCCACAGAGTACAGTATTACTCTGAGTTCACTATCTTAGGGTATGTGCGTGCACAACTTCAGATGCTTCCATGTGGCCTTCCTACCATTATGATCTTTCTGTATAGAGTAAGAAACCAATGTGAGGTTGCTAAGTATATTTATCCCAATTAAGTACTTAGGGATAGGGAAATGACCACAGGAGGGTCTGAAGACCCAGTGGATCCCCTGTGAGATAGGCTTTGGTCAAGACTCTGCCATCGCCTGACCTGTGGTGGCGCAGTGGATAAAGCGTCACTGGAAATGCTGAGGTTGCCGGTTCAAAACCCTGGGCTTGCCTGGTCAAGGCACATATAGGAGTTGATGCTTCCTGCTCCTCCCCCCTTCTCTCTCTCTCTCTCTCTCTCCCTCTTTCTCTCCCCTCTCTATAATGAATAAATAAAATCTAAAAAAAAAAAAAGTTACAAATCTAAAAAAAAAAAAAAAAGACTCTGCCATCTTGCCTTAATATGTCCCTACTTACACAGGAGGGATCACAGTGGCATTTTGGATCCCTTAATGTTACTGTCAGCCCAGATCCTGAATCCAAAAACCATGGAGACATGTGGATATTCTTCACTCCCTGTGTACAGTTACTTTGGGGAAAGAGTAGGGAAATCTACTGGCTGGCGTTGCACAGTCCTTTCTCAAAGGAACCCAGTTTTTCCTTTAAACAAGGGGCTCTGGGTCTAAGGACTAGCTTAAGCATAAAAATATAGGTAGGGAGAGTGATTTTTCCATTGTGACCGCTTATACCAGCCTTCAGATCACATACTCTTCATTTGTTTTGATTGTATTGGTCAGTAATACCCTTGTTGGTTGCCCATCGATTTTTCCTTTAGGAACTCCCAGGTCTATTAGCTATCTCTCAGGTCCCTGTGGGGTAAGGGCCCCTTGGTTGACTTTCCATCCACCTTCCTCTGATGGTGAAGTGCTGCCACCTGGCCTCTGCTGTTCTGGGAGTCGATTGTCACTATTAACAAACACTAGGGAGTCCGGTCCCATAGTAACCTCCCCAAGCATCTACTTAACTTAGAAAGGACAGCCACTGAACCTACTGAGGCAGTCATTTCCCCATATATATAAGTCAAGTCACTATGCTGTACACCTGAAACATATACAGCGCTGTATGTCGATTATAGCTCAATAAAATTGGGGATAAAACCCAAAAAAGTAAATAAATAATATGGAGGCAAGTATCTCATAACTCACTTAAAGATTTTTTTTTTCTGATTTATGCTTCACTTTGACAATAAAGACTATCCTGTAGGGTCCTCTATAAAGTGTATGCTCAACTATAAGCCTGACTCCTCTAAGCAGGGAGAGTCCTGGTATCATAATAGGAATCTAGGATGAGAATTTATTTATTGCATTCTTGTTATTCATGGTCACTCATAATAGTCACTCGGCATTAGAGTGGTGAGTGCTAGTGTTTGTCTTGGGGCTAAGGAAGAGAGGTGAAGGGTAGGAGTTGGGAATGGCCTGGGACAAGGGAGAAGGAAACCCTAAGATATCCATTACATCTCCATGAAAAGATAAAGGTTTAAGGAATAGTTTCACTAAAATTTATAGTCAGAACAATTAATAAAAGTGGTTTAAAAAAGGGAGCTCCCTTCTAGTTGCTAGACGGAATGCAGCCTGACTCAATGACTAGCTTAATAAAGCCAAATAGATCTTTAAAATGTTATAAATGGTTAAATAAACCCTGTCCCTTAGTTTTTTATCTTGCTATAGGAGAAGAAGAAGAAGAAGAAGAAGAAGAAGAAGAAGAAGAAGAAGAAGAAGAAGAAGAAGAAGAAGAAGAAAGAGGAGGAGAAAGAAGGAGGAAGAAGAAGGAGAAGGAAGAAGAAGGAGGAGTAGAAGGAGGAGGAGGAGGAAGAAGGGAGAAAGAAGAAGGAGAAGGAAGAAGAAGAAGGAGGAGGAGGAGGAGGAGGAGGAGGAGGAGGAGGAGGAGGAGGGGGAGGACAGCTACTACTGAGCTGCTCCATGATGCCAGGGTCCCTCCACAAGCTCATTTCTCATTGCTCAGTGAAGGGAGCATCCTGGGAACATGCACAGCTGAAGGGTTCTCTGGTTTGGGGTAATAATTTCTTCTATGGGGCCCATCTCTCTTCACCTTTTGGTTGCTTCCTGCAGTGCTGGCCATTTTTGTGTTTCTACATGTTCACTGTGGCTGTTCTTTCTATTCATTGTTAGGTTATTGCCACTTAGTGCCAAAGCCACCGATCTGTATCCTGCTGTTTAATGCTAGAACCAGGACTCAGAAAACTCACCTTTTATCATTGCCAGTTGTTCCCTGTTTTGCCCCACCAATAAGAAGTGCAGGAGGGAGCTGATAGGCTGAAGCAGGCAGAAAGGACTTGCTTCTTCCTATTGACTTTCTGTCGGCTTCCTGTTCCGGCGGGCTTCCTGTTCTTGCCGGTATGACGCTAGCAAAGCTTCTTTACCCGTAGCAGCAGCCGAACCTGGTTTGCAGTTTTCCAACACTCCATAGCACCAGTTCCTAACACTTTGGTGCCCTTCCTCAGAAGTCTGAGTCAGTTTCTCAGAATCCCTCCTCTCAGCTTCTTGATTTTGGTCATTCCACATTCTTGCCTTATTTCACCAGCCCCGGACATAGCATCTACTCCTGTAACTGCTACCTGTGTGAAAACTTAGGGCTCTTTTTATACCTTTTCAATGACTTAGTTAATAATGTTATACCAATTAACAATACATTATATCAGATTCTATTTAAATTCATGCTATGGTTTCTGTCTCCTGATTGAACCCTGACAATCAGTTTTTCTTCAAGTTTCAAAGAGCCATCTAAACTCCAATGGCTCTTGCCAGGATGTAAAATCCAGAGGTCTATATCAAGGGCTACCAGCAATGGGATCTTGATGTCATTGACTAGCAAGTGATCCAATCCTAGAATTCTGTCCTAATGGTCTGTTCTTCTGACACCATTTCTGGTACAAGCTTCTTTAGTTTAGGAGACTAGAAGTAGACTCTGAGACAAGGGCTTACGTTGAATTAGCTTATTTGGGAAGTGTCAGCTATATTGGCAGAGAAGTGGAAGGAAGGAAAGAAAGGCAGCCAAGAAGAGCACACTACTAAGCCAACACAGCTTACTCCAGAAGGGAAACTCTAAGAATGGGTACACAACACGTGTCTCAGAAAGAACGCACGTGAAGGGTGAGGAAGCTGGGTGTTTATATAACTGAGACTCACTGGTGAGGGGCGGGGGCTAGCAGTTGGCAGAAGAGGTCCAGGGGACACGGGTGGGGAACTGACAGCATTGGCAACAAACCTCGTCTGTATCGGAGTCACCTGATTTCCTGCTTAAAATGCAGGTTTCTCACTGGGGGAAATTGCAACTTCCTGAGACTCTAGAATTATTTTTAAAGGAAAAGTTCAAAATAATAGAACGACCAAGGAAACCAAATGTATAAAGATGCAGTTGACAAAATATATATATATATATATTTAATGTAGATTCCTGGGTTTTCTTTCAGTAAGTATGGGGCACTATAGTGAGGGCAGGCACACCCTTCCTCCCCTACTCCAAACAAATAGAAATGATGGGAAAAATATAACAGATGTATTTTTTTTTAAAGATCTTATTTACTCATTTTAGAGAGGGGAGAGAGAGAAAGAGAAAGAAGGGAGAGGAGCAGGAAGCATCAACTCCCATATGTGCCTTGACCAGGCAAGCCTAGGGTATCAAACTGGCAACCTGAGCTTTCCAGGTCCATGCTTTATCCACTGCGCCACCACAGGTCAGGCACAAATGTATTTTAAATACATAGCTGAGCTCAGAAGCTGTAGGTAGAAAAGAGTCCTCCAGGAGTAACAGTGATCACAGCCTGCATTGGTGTGGCTGTGAGGATTAAGTTTGCATGAACAGTACAGTGTTAATGGTGTGGTTGGGGGAAACCTTAGCCAAGAGATTGAAATAAAATTTGTCGTGGAACTGATTAAAGTCATAGAGCTTTTTGTGAAACTGCCTGTGGCACTCCTCCACAGTCTAGACTCTAGGGCACATATGACTTCTGTAGAAAATAACTCCCGCTAATAAAAACATTACAAAGTATGGGAAAAGAAAGGCTTCTAAGAGATAGAGTCAGAAACAACTTGGTTACTTCAAATGCTGGGTTAGTTGGATCCTCCAGAAGGTACGTGTGGGGATGGGTAGGAGTACAGGGGGTGACTAAGGGCGATGCCTGGGAAAGATAAAGCAGAGGAAGTGAGATGGTGGGGAGCCTTGGGTGTGATGCAGATGGGACAAAGTCTTGGCTAACCCAGAGGGGAATTACAGCAAATACTGTGCGTTAGAGGAGTCCCATGTTGAGCAGAAATTGCAAGACTCTAGACCCATTCGTGATCTGTCATTGCTTAGGGACTGACTAGGAAGAGCACGGCCTCAATTCAAAGCTGAAGCAGATCCCAAAGGCACTCACAGCCAGTGGTTGGCAGCTAACTGCACTTCTGGTGGCTGAATGGCAACTTATTATTATTATTATTATTATTAATATCATTATCATTATTAAAGGGAGATCTGAATGGCACATACACCAAAAATTAGGATAACAGAACAATATCAAAGATTTTACTGTAACTATTTTAAAGGAGTTAAAATTAGGAATAAAAGGCGTAAGGGGCAAGGAGAAGCACTTAGGAAGAAAGAGCCAAATAGAACAAGTAGAAATAATCTATTACAAACTCAGTAGATGTTTTGAAAAGTAGACTAGACCCAGGCAGGAGAGAGAATTAGTAAAGTCAAATTGATCTAAAGAGACCACCCAGAATGCAATGCACGAAGGAGCACAAAATGATGACATTATGACGGAAGTACAGAATATCACTGGAATGCACAGGCTCTGCAGCCAAACCCCTGGATAAAATTTCATCTTTGCTTCTTGTTAGTTATAGGACCTCAAGCATGTTTTTAAACTTCCTTGTGCCTCAGTTTTCCCATCTATAAAACAGATATACTAGTACCTACCTTGTGATGTTGCTGTTAGGATCAAATGAGTTAATAGTTCTTATCAATGAATTATAGTTTTTACAACATATAGTAAGAGCTGTGTAAATACTAGGCATTATTATACAGGAATGGAAAATATGAAATATAAATTTAAAATTAAGAGAAGAAAATGAGAAGTTCTAACAGTTATCTAATACTGTTCCAGAAGGAGAAAATAGGGAAGAAGTAGCATTTAAAGAAATAATGGTGGAGAATTTTCTATACATGAAGAAAAGTAAGCCCCTAAAATGAAAAAGCACACTGAGTTCTGAGTAGGATAAAAATTTTCCATTCCTACACATGTTGTAGAGAAATTTAAAAACAATAAAGATAAATAAAAAATTTTGAAAAGCTACCAGAGAGGAAACAGATTATCCACAGTGAATGACATTTTGCCTGGAGCCAATTTCTCAGCTGCAACAACAGATGCCCATGGAATAATAGCTTCAGAGTGATGAGGAAAAACAATTAGAATCCTACACTGAGCTAACCAGCATTTAAGGGTAAACATAGGATAAGGCAATCTTATCTCAGATTTTTGCTCAAAGAATTTATGAAGGATGAACTTCAGCAAGGAAAAAACTAAACTTAGAAAGAAAGGCCCAAACAAGATGAAACAATAAGAACAAGATTTATCTTTCCACCTGGAACAACTAAAAATGGGACAAAATATATAAAACAGTGGTTCCTAAGGCACTGGACATCAGGCAACAAAGGGCAGTGAACTCTGAGTGATGGAAAACAAACAAGGTGAACCCCAGCTTACCTCCTAGAGGAAGTTTCCAGGCCACAGGGAAGGCAAGGACAACCCAGGAAGACACTAGAGGTCTTCCTGAGGTAAGGAAACAGATAGGAGTCCAAGAAGCTGGAGTTAGCAGGACAGAATACCAGCAAGGGGAGAGCTACACAGTACTGAGTGCTAATCAATGCATGCACGTGAGGTCATGATCCAAGGCTGGGCAAAGAAAATGCCAAAATGATTAAAGGGAAAAATTCTCAGATAGAGCCAGGAATAGTGCCATTCACACCAGCTACAATAGAAAATATCATACTTCTTGGGGCAGTGAGTATTCAAAAGGGTTGTGTCTCTGTAATAGGGAAAATTATCTTTAGACTAAATTCTATTCTGATCCTGCCAAAAAAGTTTGAAAGCAAGACCTAAAAACATCAAATAATTTTCAAGTAACTTAACTGTATCCACAGCCAAGCTAAAGAATATTTATAGGGATACAAAAATCATCCAGCAACCAACAAGGTAAAGTTCACAATGCCTATCCAATTAAAAATTACCAGGCATGTAAAGAAGCAGGCAAATACTACTTATAAGGAAGAGAAAAATTAAGCAATCAAAACTTATCTGTAAATGATACATAATGGAATTATGAGAAAAAGATATTAAAATACCTATTATAACTAAATTTCATACATTCAAGAAGCTGAAAGAAAGATTAAACATGTTGAGTCATGGAAGACATTTACAAAGACCCAAATCAAACTTCTATAGATGAGCCTGACCAGGTGGTGGCACAGTGGATAGAACATCAGACTGCCATGTGGAAAACCCAGGTTCGAAAGCTGAAGGTTGCCAGCTTGAACGAGGGGTCACTGGCTTGAGTGTGAGATCATAGAATGACCCCATGGTTGCTGGCTTGGTCCAGCCCAGAGGTCACTGGCTTGAGCCCAAATTCACTGGCTTGAGCAAGGGGTCACTCCCTCTGCTGTAGTGCCCCCCCACCCCACCCCCAACCCCCGTCAAGGCACATGTGAGAAAGCAGTCAATGAACAACTAAGGTGCCGCAATGAAGAACTGATGCTTCTTATCTCCCTCCCTGTCTGTCTGTCCCTATTTGTTCCTCTATTTCTGCAAAAAACAAAACAAAACAAAACAAAAAAACCTTCTATAGATGAAAGTTACAATGTTTGAGGTGAAAAATATACTGGATGGGATTAATGGCAGTTTTGACATTTCAGGAGAAAAGGTTGGTGAACTTGAAGACATAGCAATAGAAACCATCCAAAATAAAACAAAGAAAGAAAAGTGAATGAAACAAATAAGAGCATCAGTGAGCCATGGGATAATCTCAAGCAGCCTAATATATGTGTGTTTGGAGTCCCTGAAGGGGAGAGAGAGAGGGACAGAAGAAAATTTGAAAAAAAAAAAGTTTGAAAACATGCATTATCTATATGAGATTATAACATAAATAAAAGCAAAATGTATGACAACAATAGCACAAGGGCCAGAGGACGTGGTGTACTATCACTTGAAGATGGAGGGTAGTAAGTTAAAGATATGGACTATGAATGCTACAGCAACTACTAAAAGAACACAATAAATTGTTATAGAAAGTGGGATAAATATAAACCAAATAGCCAAATTTAAACCCAGTCATATTAATAGTCACAATAAATATAAAAAGGCCTAACTAACTCAATAAAAAAGCAGAGATCTCCACGTTGAATAAAAAAGCGAAGCACAGCTACATGTTACCTATAAGAAACTCACTTTAAATGTTAAGACACATATAGATTGAAAGCAAAAGAATGGAAAAGGATATACAGGCACACCTCATTTTATTGTGCTTCGTAGATATTGCATTTGTTTTGACAAATTGAAGGTTTGTGGCCACCTGCGTTGAGCAAGTCAAGCACTGCCATTTGCTCACTTCGAGTCTCCTGTGTCTACTCTTGGTGAAGATGCTATGAAAATTGATGAAATGACAACAGAGAATTTAGAATATTACATAAACTGAGTTGACAAAGCAGCAGTAGGCTTTGTTGGAGAGGATTTGAGATTTCCAATTTGGAACAAAGTTCTACTGTGGGTAAAATGCTATCAGACAGCATTGCATGCAACAGAGAAATTGTTCACAAAAGAAAGAGTCACGTTCATACAGCCATTTTTATTGTCTTATTTTAAGAAATTGCCATAGCTATCTCGACCTTCAGCAACCACCACCCTGATTGGTCAGCTGCCGTCAACACTGAGGCAAGACCCTCCTCCAGGAAAAAGATTATGACTCACTGAAGGCTCAGATGACGGTTAGTATTTTTTTTAGCAATAAAATATTTTAGATAAAAGTATGTACATTTTAAAATACATAATGGTGTTTCACACTTAATAGACTACCGTAGAGTATAAACATAATTTCACATGAACTGGGGAACTAAAAACTTCACGTGACTCACTTTATTGCAATATTCAGTTTATTGAAGTAGTCTGAGACTGAACCCACAATAGCCCTGAGATATGCCTGTACCATGTTACAGCCAATCAAAAGAAAGTGAATTTCAGAGCAAGGCATATTACTTGGAATAAAGTGAATTATTTCATAATCATAAAGGGGAGCTTGAGACTTGTTTGGAGGTTCTAGCAGGGGAGCGCAGCTACTCGTATACCCTTGACTGAAGAACGGTCCTCTCCTCTAGCGGGGAAGGTCGTCCTCTTCGACCAAGCGCACAGCTTCGGGAGGGACGCACATGGAGCGGTGAGGGAGGAAGGGGACACCCGCCTAGCCAGCCAGATCAGCCGAATCAACCCTGGCAACCAATGGGGTAACAGATGTCGCAGCTAGATCGCCCTCACATCCGTATAATTTCACTTATATGTAGAAGCTAAAAAACAAAATAAAGGAACAGACAAAACAAAACAGAAACAAACTCATGCAGAGAACAAATTGATGGTTGCCAGATGGAAGGGAGTTGGGGGAGGGGTGAAAATGGAGAAAGGAAGTAAAAAATACAAATTGCCTGTTATAAAAATAGTCATGGGAATGTAAAGTACAGCACAGGGAATATAGTCAATAATATTGTATTAACTATGTATGATGCCAGATGGGTACTAGACTAATCGAGTAAGGTACAAATGTCTAATCCTTATGTTGTATACCTGAAATTAATAGAACATTGTATGCCAACTATAATTGAAGAATAAATTTTATAAAAAGACAGGATAGTATTGATTTCAAGATAGAAAAATAGGTCAATGGAGTAGAATAGACACCCACACTTATATAGTCAATTGATTTTTGACAAAAATGTGAAGGCAATTCAGTTGAGACAGCGTAATCTTTACAAGAAATAGTATGGGAACAACTCGATACCTGTAGGGCAAAACAAACAAATATAAGACTCAAAATGAATCACAGGCTTGAATGTACCATCTAAAACTATAAACTTCTAGAAGAAAACATAGAAGAAATTCTTTGTGGGCCTGGGTCAGGCAAAGATTTCTTGGATGCAACAGTGAAATTAAAAAATTGGACACAACACACACACACAAAATCAGTAAACTGAATTTTATCAAAATTAAGAAAAACCTATTATTTGAAAGATACTATTACAAAAATGAAAAGAAAAGCCACAGACTGGGAGAGAATATTTTCAAATTACATATCTGATAAAAGACTTGTATCCAGAATAAAAGGAACTCTGAATGTGATAATAAGATATAACTTTCTCCCAAATGGGCAAAAGATCTATCTGCACGGCCACTTCACTGAAGACTATACGCAAATGGCAACTAAACATACAAAAAAGATGTTCGAGCCTGACCTGTGGTGGCGCAGTGGATAAAGCGTCAACCTGGAAACACTGAGGTTGCCGGTTCGAAACCCTGGGCTTGCCTGGTCAAGGCGCATATGGGAGTTGATGCTTCCTGCTCCTCCCCCTTCTCTCTCTCTCTCTCTCCTCTCTATAATGAATAAATAAAATCTAAAAAAAAAAAAAAAAAAAATTAAAAAAAAAATTTAAAAAAAAAAAAGATGTTCGATATCATTAGTCATCACTAAAATGCAAATTAAAACTACAGTGAGGCCGGCCCTGGCCAGTTGGCTCAGCGGTAGAGCGACGGCCTGGCGTGCGGGGGACCCGGGTTCGATTCCCAGACAGAGCACATAGGAGAAGCGCCTATTTGCTTCTCCACCCCCCACCCCCTCCTTCCTCTCTGTCTCTCTCTTCCCCTCCCGCAGCCAAGGCTCCATTGGAGCAAAGATGGCCCCGGGCGCTGGGGATGGCTCCTTGGCCTCTGCCCCAGGCGCTAGAGTGGCTTTGGTCGCTCGCGGCAGAGCGACGCCCAGGAGGGGCAGAGCATCGCCTCCTGGTGGGCAGAGCGTCGCCCCTGGTGGGCATGCTGGGTGGATCCCGGTCGGGCGCATGCGGGAGTCTGTCTGACTGTCTCTCCCCGTTTCCAGCTTCAGAAAAAGAAAAAAAAAAAAAAACTACAGTGAGGCCCTGGCCAGGTTGTTCAGTGGATAGAGAGTCATCTTAGCGCACCAAGATTGCAGGTTCGATTCCTGGTCAAGGAACATAAAAGAAGCAACCAATGAATGCACAACTAAATGGAACTAAGTGGAATGAGTTGATGCTTCTCTCTCTCTCTCTCTCTCTCTCTCTTCCTTCTCCCCATCATTCCTCCCTCTCTCTCTCTCTCAACTCAATGGGAAAAAAAAAACCCAAAACTACAATAAGATGTGACTATGTGCCTGTCACAGCGTCTAAGACCTTGTCGAGTGCTAATGAGGATGTAGTACAACTAAAGCTTCTTCCATTGCTGGTGGAAATGTCAAATGTATCATGTTGGAAAACAGTTCGGCAGTTTCTTCAAAAGTTAAACCTGCACTTACCACGTAACCTGGCTATTCCACTCCTAGCTACCCAACAGAAATGAAAGCATTTGTCAGACAAAGATTCGTACTCAAATGTTCATTGCTGCTCTATTCACAATAGCCCGAACTGGATATAACCCAAATGCCCCAAATCAACAGGTAAATGGATAAATCTAATGTGCCATATCCAACAATAGATTACCACTTAGCAATAAAAGAATGGATAAATTATTTATATGTGAAACAACATAGCTGAATCTCAAAATAACTTTGCTCAGTGAGTAAATGAAGACAGACTAAAAAAGAGCACATATCACACAATTTCATTCATATAACATTCAAGAAAATGAAAACTAATTTATAGTGACAGCTGATTGATGGTTGCCAGGGGGTGGGGTGGGGTGAGGAGTGGAGGGAGGGAGGGAGGGGGGAAGAAATTACAGAATCAGGAAAACTCCTGGGGGTGAGGTTCATTATCTTGATTGTGGTGATGATTTCATAGGTGTATTCATGTGTCAAAACTTATCAAAATTGTTCACTTTCAATATGTGCAGTTTCTGTATGCCAATTATACCTTAGTAAAGCTCTTAATAAAAACTCCTAGAAGGAGTGAGAAGCAAGAGGTAATGGTGAACAAAGAAACCGGCAAATGTGTTGGTGAATCTAAATAAGTGGTGGTTACTCGCAGTGATAATGATAATAATTACAAGATGGATTGAAAACATCTGATTTTGTACTCATTGGCAGAAAAAAGGTGAGGGTTTTACTCAACTCTAGATTTTAAGTGTGTGTTATATACACTTAACTTTCTCACTAGCTGAAGGAACAAAGGAAAATGATTCTTTTTTTTTTTTTTTTTTTGTATTTTTCTGAAGTGAGAAGCGAGAAGGCAGAGAGACCGACCCCGGCGTGCGCCCAACTGGGATCCACCCGGCATGCCCCTCAGGGGGCGATGCTCTGTCCATCTGGGGCGTTGCTCTGCTGCAATTGGAGCCATTATCTAGCACCTGAGGTGGAGGCCATGCAGCTGTCCTCAGCATCTGGGCCAACTTTACTCTAATGGAGCCTTGGTTGAGGGAAGGGAAGAGAGATAGAGAGGAAGGAGAGGGGGAGGGGTGGAGAAGCAGATGGGCGCTTCTCCTGTGTGCCCTGGCCAGGAATCGAACCCGGGACTTCCACACACTGGGCCGATGCTCTACCGCTGAGCCAACTGGCCAGGGCCAGAAAACAAATTTTTTTTTTTGTATTTTTCTGAAGCTGGAAACGGGGAGGCAGTCAGACAGACTCCCGCATGTGCCTGATGGGGATCCACCCGGCATGCCCACCTGGGGGCGATGCTCTGCCCATCTGGGGCATTGCTCTGTTGCAACCAGAGCCATTCTAGCGCCTGAGGCAGAGGCCATGGAGCCATCTCCAGCGCCCGGGGCATCCCCGCTCCAATGGAGCCTTGGCTGTGGGAGGGGAAGAGAGAGACAGAGAGGAAGGAGAGGGGAAGGGGTGGAGAAGCAGATGGGTGCTTCTCCTGTGTGCCCTGGCTGGGAATCGAACCGGGACTTCCGCACACCAGGCCGACGTTCTACCACTGAGCCAACCGGCCAGGGCAGGCCAGAAAACAATTTTTAAAAAATCAATTAAGAAAAAGATGTGGCCCTGGCCAGCTGACTCAGTGAATAGAGCATTGGCCAAGTGTGTAGACATCCTGGGTTCAATCCCTGGTCAGAGCACACATGAGAAGCGACCATCTGCTTCTCTTCCCCTCCCTCTCCCCCTTTTCTCTATCTTCCCTTCCCATAGTGAGTGACTCAATTGGTCCGAGTGTCCGTCCTGGGTGCCGAGGATAGCTTGGTACTCGAGCATGGGCCCCAGACTGGGGTTGCAGAGTGGATCCTGGTCCGGGCGCATTCGGGAGTCTGTCTCACTATCTCCCTCCTCTCACTTAAAAACAAAACAAAACAACAAAAAAACCCTGATGTGAAATAAGAAAAATAAAGCAAAAGAAAAAAAGCATATAGCAATTGAAGCCATTGTAAAGCAGGTAGAAATAGTTTAATGCATCCCCTTAAAAATTCCTATGGGAGTCAAGGAAGGCTTCCTGGAGGAGGGGGCATTTATTTATTTAAGGTGGCTTTAAAGAATGAGTGCCCATCTAGAGAAGCCAGGAGTAGTATAACAAATAGAAGGGGTTGCATGAGCAAATTGCCCAGGGAGGTAAAAAGACATGGTAGGATCAGCACCTAGGATGTGACCTCAGTGGTGGCAGCAACGGGGTGGGCAGGAAGCTGCAAAATGAAAGTTGGAGCCACATCACTGAAGGCCTTGATGAGGGCAATGGGAAACCACAGAAAGCTTTTCCAAGCAGAGATGGCACAGTTGGAGAGCTGTCTAAAAGCAGCTGGTGAGGGGGGTGTACAGAATGGATTACTGAGGCAGTCCTGGCACAGAGAGAGTGGTGAGGAGGGTTGACGGGAGGCCATCGGGACAGAGAGACGGACACCACCCATTCCTGTACCCCTCAGGTTCCTGGTCAGCATCAGTGACAGGCCAGCCAGTACAAAGATTTCTCAGGGAGCCATGACTACCTGGCTCAGAGATGAGGAAACTGAGTTGGGCAGGATTGTTCTCCGCAGATTGGTGGCGGCACCGTATCTGTGGAAACGCGCTATTTAAAGCGGTCTTCTGACCTTCAGATCCTCCTCCTTATAAAAAGAGAACAGTGAGGAAAGAGCCCTGGCCTTGGGTCTGAAGGCCTTCGTTCCGTGCTGGATTCAAGCACTGGTTCACTGTGTTTCTTGCCCTCTCTGAGCAGCCATCTCATCGGCTTCAAATCCAGGGCATCAGCCGAGCAAGACCTTCCCTCCCTGCCACTTGAGGCCCTGGGAGCAAAAGAAAATATTGGGCCCCCTATACTAGAACAAAGTGTAAAGTTGGGGTTTTGCGGGGCTCTTCAGAGGTCGGGGCCCAGGGCACGCTCAGTGCGCCCTGTTAAATCAGCCTTTGCCTCCCTGACAGCCCGGGACTTGCTTCCTGACAACTTCACAATGGGCTAGTAGACCCAACCCCAGCTGTCTGTGTCCCCACCAATGTCCCAGCCTGCTAGCAGGACCTCCTGGTAGGGTCAGCCACCTCATTCCCATCACTGAACTCCACCACTTGGGGAAACAAGACCTTCTGATTGCTTTCTTTCTTCAAATGAAATTATTTTATAATAAATATAAAAATATTATGAGTTCATTGTTAAAAATTTAAACCATAAGAGAAGTATAAAAAAAAAAAAGTAAGCCTGACCAGGTGGTGGTGCAGTGAATAGAGCGTCAGACTGGGACACAGAGGACCCAGGTTTGAAACCACGAGGTTGCCGGCTTGAGTGTGGGCTCATCCAGCTTGAGTGCGGGGTCGCTGGCTTGAGTGTGGGATCATAGACATGACCCCATGGTTGCTGGCCTGAGCCCAAAGTCTCTGGCTTGAGCAAGGGTTCACTTGCTCTGTTGCAGCCCCCCAGTCAAGGCACATATGAGAACACAATCAATGAACAACTAAGGTGCCACAACAAAGACTTGATGCTTCTCTTCTCTCTCCCTTCCTGTCTGTCCCTATCTGTCCCTCTCTCTGTCTCTTTCTCTGTCTCTGTTGCAGAAAAAAAAAAAAAGTAAAATTTAAGTGAATTCTATTATACAAGGGTAATCACTGTTAAGATTTTGGCAGCAGTCTTCCAGACAACTCCTTGTGTTCTTACACACACACAACTTCAACCCTCCTCACACACAACTTTATGTAAATGAAATTGTACTATTTTAATTGAATTCCATTCTAAATTGTTTACTCAACATTTCACAGATATCTATATAAAAATACTTACCTTGTTATTGAAAACATTTTATTACAAACTCACATACAGCTATGCCATTTACACAAATGTAAATATGGTCAGCGTGAACCTTTAAACATATAACATCTTGCATTTTTAGGATAAATTTCCAGATGCGGAATTGTTGGGTCAAAATGTGAATGTTAAAATGTTTTATAGATACTGCCCAACTATCCTCCAAAAAGTTCATACCAAATCTCACCTCTACCAACAATATGAGTGCCCATTCTCAACACTCTTTTTAAACAGAAAGTATGATCAGTTTCTAATCTAATATGTTAATATGTCATCTAATTGTTTTTATTTTTATTTCTTTGGTTATTAGTAAAGATCGTCTGCTTATTGGTTATTGGGATGTTCTTTTGTGATAGAGCCTCTTTATGTCTTTTGTCTATTTTTATGTTGGGTATGTTTGTTGGTTTCTTATTGCTTTTAAAGAGCTCTTTGTATATTATGGATGTAACCTCAGACAACCTGGTTTCCCAGGGTCTCTGGAGTTGAGCAATGTGGTCCAATGGAATTCAGATTCCCAAGAGACTGGAGCAGTTCTGCCTCTGGTCAGTGGAGGGCAGCAGTGGGAAAAATTCACTTTCAGGTAGGACACAGGCCTGCCAGAAGCTGGATGGACACACACACACACACACACACACACACACACACACACACACACGCACTCTTCCTCCCTCCCTCCCTTCTTCCTTCCCTCCTACAAAGACCCTTCCAGAGAGCCTCTCAAGAAACCACTTGGTTCATTACTTTGAAGGGTTTCTCAATACAGTTTATTTCCTCATAATCTCTAAAAATATCTGTGAACAGTGGAGATAACCAGGCTCTAAAGTCAGACTGGAATTCAAAAACCCATTCTCTTACCTCCCAGGTGCTCCCTTGATCACTTCCTCACCTCTCGGTTTTCTTATCTATAAAGTGGGTTCAGTGAAACCCACCTTCACAGGACGTGATGAAGGAGAAGTGCACCGCGGAAGGTCCTGGCCTGGCATGGGAAGGTGCTCAGTGATTGGAAGCCCCGGACTGGGGTCCGCCCACCCCACTGCCCACTGCCTACTCCCACCCCATTCAGTCATTGGTAAACGGAGAGACCACTGGCTTTCGCAGTTGGCTCTGCCCCTCCCCAGCCCTCACCAGGTTTGGTCAGTTCAGGTCTAAGGAAGATCCCCTTTGGCTGCATGGAGGGAGACGGCCAGAGAGGAGACGGGTGAGTAGGGAGGGAGCTGACGAGGACCCACACCAGGGCCTGGGGGAAAGCCTTGTGGGCAGGAGGGACCACTGAGAAACATGCACCTGGGCACTGACGGGATGTACTGGTCAGAGGAGTGGGGGCCCCCAGGTTTTCTAGCTAAGGGACTACGTGGACCACCAGGGAGGTGCAGTTTAGTTACAGAGGAGACACGTTCTGCTTGCATTGTGCTGAGTCTGAGGTGCTAAAGGGACTCCGGGACCCTCCCAGCTGTGTTTCCAGCCTGACCTCTCCCCTCCTCCCCACCCCCAGCCTCACAACACCTGGGCCATCCCTGTTCAGGCATCAGAGGTGCTCTCAGCCCAACCAGGCCTCTTGCTTCCTCTCCAATCTCCCCCTCACTTCTTCAACTTCGAGGTCCCAGGGCTGGGGAGGGGGACAAAGGGGAGACCATTTCTTTCCTATTCAGGGCCCTATACCACTCCCTTCTGCCAGGAGCAAGGCTGGGCCCAAGGGGCCCTAGCTTAGGAGGAGAAACCGGAAAAATGGGTTTTGATAGGCTCGACTGTGGCCTGGGGGCCAGATGAATCATGGAGTCAGCAGGCAGCAGAGGGCAGTGAGCAGGAGGGAGCAGGGCTGGGGCTTTGAGGGAAGGAGAGGTGGGCAGATAAAGGGTGGTAAGGTCCCGGGGTTCCACAATGGGGGATGTCTTTGGGTTTCCTTCGATCTCCAGCTTGGTCCCAGGGCTAAGGCGGGATTACAGACTTTGATTCCTCTGTTTATATTAATGATGAGGGCACTAACAGGTCTGTTGATAGATTGCTTACTATGTGCCAGGCCTCTTGCTAAACTCTTTACAAGCAGAATAGAAAGGACAGGCTGACACTACTTTATTTAATCCTCACTTCCCTTATCATCAACCTCTGTTTCATAGATGAGATCACAGAGATCAGAGGGGTGAGGCCACTTGCTCCAGGTTACACTGAGAAGTCAGAGTCAAGACAGAGCCTTCTGTTTGCCCCTGGAGTCTAAGAACTCCTTTCCTTGTTCCCCTACCCCCCCCCCCCCCAGTCATAGTTGGCCTGTCACCTGCACCCGTCAAGATCAGTAGTTTTCCCCTGGTGTGGGGTCCCAGACATCCAGAGTCCTTGGACCTATAGTTAAGGTGAAGATGGCCTGAGGGTGACAGGTACATTCACTCACCATTGGGTTACTCTAGCCACTGTTTCCTTAATATCAGTTTTGTTTTTTTTTGCAGGCTTCATGGGGAGGAAAGGAGGAAAGCTGACTCTTGCTCACTGGGGAACATGCTGAGTCCCCCCCCCTGATTGGCAGGGCCAAGGTCATTTGAAGGAGGGTGCCAGGGGCTCTTTGGGGTTCCTTCAAGCTGTGCCATCCTGTGCTTCTGTAAGAAGAGACAGGGGGGTTTGTGCATGAGGTAGGGGTGTTGGTGGTCAGCCCCTGCTGTGTGGAGGGGAAAGGCCAGGAGCTTCCCTCCCACTCAGCCCCAGGTAGGCGCATGGGTGGTGGGCGTGGCTTCTGGAATCTTATCAATCCCTCAGGAATGTAAGTGTCTTTAGCAAACTCTTTAGCAGGCAGAGGAGTGGGGTACAGGCCAGGGCCTGTCCTGGCTGTGGGTGCGGACTCTGGAGAGGGCCCCACCAGACAGGCTTGGGCTGAGGCCAGGTCTGGGGTGGGGCTGGCCAAGGAAACTACACAATGATCCAAGGAGTATCAGGCATCCCTGCCCCCCCCCCCCAAGCTGCTTTGTCCCCGCTGCCAGGCTCCACTCCAGCTCCACACCTCCCCACCCATTTCTCCAAGATCAAACCCAGCCTTCGGGATGGCCTCATTTACCGAAGCACAGAGTACCTGAACTGTACCAGGCAGTACTCTTTAAGATCTCATTTAGTCCTCATAACCCACCCGACTATGTATTTCTAATCACTCATTTATAGATGAGGAAAACTAAGTCTCCAGAGGTTAAGTGACATGTCCATGGCCACACAGCTACCAAATGTTGGAGCCCGGTAGAATCCAGGTCTCTGGCTCCAAAGCGGATTCACTTTTCATTTCACAAAGCTGGGAATCTGAGAGAATCGGATCTGCCCCGTCTGCTCCTAGAAGGATAAAGAGGTAACTGGCACACAGCACGAGTGACGGGGCAGTGGGATGCCGTGGCAGGGGCACAGCTGTGGGGCAGCTGCCTTTTCTCTTGCTGTCAATAGTTTCCTTGGAGAGAAGGGCATCCTCCCAATTGCTCAGGCCCTCTCTCCACACCCCGTATCCAATCCAGCAGTAAACTGTCAATCCCGCCTCCAGAATGTATCTCAAACCCACCTTTCTTCTTTGCCACCTTAGTCCCGCCATCGTCTTCTCTCAAGCGGTCTCTCTGCTTTGATTCTTGTTCCCCCCAATGATATGTCTTCACATAGCAGTCAGAGCCATCTTTGAAAAACATCAAATTTCCCACTGCGCTTGGAATGAAATCTACACTCTTTGTGAGGGGTTCTAATATCTGACTCTCATCTACCTTGTAACGTCAGCCTGTCCTCTTTCTATTTCGCAAAGCTGCCAGGCTCATTTCTACCTCCTGGCCCTTGCAACCGCTGCTTGCTCTGTCTGGAAGAATCGACATCTCCCCATGGCTGGCTGCTTCTCATCATTCAGGTTGGGCCTCAAGCGTCACTTGTCTCAGAGGTCTTCCTTGAGCACGCTCTCTGAAGCAGCCTCCACTTCTCACTCCCACTCCATATTGCTCTCTGTTCTCTCTGTTTGCCTCCTTCATAGCACTGATCACAGTTTGTCATTGTGAGTGAATCAGAGGTAGACTAGTCATCATAAACACTAAAGAAAGGCCCTGGCCGGTTGGCTCAGCGGTAGAGCATCGGCCTGGCATGCAGTGGACCCGGGTTCGATTCCCGGCCAGGGCACATAGGAGAAGCGCCCATTTGCTTCTCCACCCCCCCCTTCCTCTCTGTCTCTCTCTTCCCCTCCCGCAGCCAAGGCTCCATTGGAGCAGAGATGGCCCGGGCGCTGGGGATGGGTCCTTGGCCTCTGCCCCAGGCGCTAGAGTGACTCTGGTCGCGGCAGAGTGACGCCCCGGAGGGGCAGAGCATCCCCCCCTGGTGGGCAGAGCAGAGCATCCCCCCCTGGTGGGCAGAGCGTGCCCCTGGTGGGCGTGCCGGGTGGATCCCGGTCGGGCGCATGCGGGAGTCTGTCTGTCTCTCCCCGTTTCCAGCTTCAGGAAAAAAAAAAATGTATTTGGTATGCCAGGATGTCATACTTGTTTAGCCTTGTTCTGATATTTCCCTATGCAATTTATTGTTAGATAAGCCTAATTCTCTCTGGAAGATACAGGAGAGATAGAGAAACCAGTGGGTGCTTAAGTATGGATGTTTTCCACTGTACTTTACAGGAAGCCTCACTAAAGTGACTTCAAGAATAAGAATATTTACTACCACACACAAGAAGTCACCCAGAGTCAAGGCGTCTCCAGTGTTAGCGCAATGCGGACATCAATTTGCTTTCCATTCTCACATTCTATCACACTTAGCAGGCGGGTTGCCCTGCAGTTTCACAAGAAGACGTGAAAATATCTTGCTAAATAGGGATGGTTTCTTCTTTGGATCTTGTTTGAAGGGCTAAGAAAACTCATTTTCCTCAGTACACCCAGCAGAACTCCTTCTTGCCTCATTGACTAGGACTCTATCACTGGTCCATTCCCAAACCCTTTGCAGGAGAGGACAGCACATTTTTGTGATTGGTTTAGACTGATTATGATGTGTGCTGTGGTGGGAGGGGTCCAGATCCATGGAGCAGATGGATGCTTGATATCTGACCAAAATCAAGGCTCTGTTACCAAGAAGAGGAAGACTGTTTGGTGGGCGGTCCACAGCATCCCTCATACAGCATTTCTCAGCTTTTATTTTTAAAGTCACTTCACATTCTTTTTTTTTTTTTTTTTTTTTTTTTTTTTACAGGGACAGAGAGAGAGTCAGAGAGAGGGATAGACAGGGACAGACAGACAGGAACGGAGAGAGATGAGAAGCATCAATCATTAGTTTTTCATTGAGCGTTGCGACACCTTAGTTGTTCATTGATTGCTTTCTCATATGTGCCATGACCGTGGGCCTTCAGCAGACCGAGTAACCCCTTGCTTGAGCCAGCGACTTTGGGTCCAAGCTGGTGAGTTTTGCTCAAACCAGATGAGCCCGCGCTCAAGCTGGCGACCTCGGGGTCTCGAACCTGGGTCCTCCGCTTCCCAGTCCGACGCTCTATCCACTGCGCCACCACCTGGTCAGGCCACTTCATATTCTTGAGCTCACTGGTCCTCACTTGTCCAGGGTTATTTTATACCCTTTTTTTACAGACTTAGTTCAGAGACGTTGGGTGACTTGCCGAAGGTCATAGAGCTAAGATATGGTAAAATCCTGTTTGGGATCCCCCATCCTTGGATGCCCTGTGCATAGATTAGCAGCAGTTAAAAAAATTAGCCACTGTCTCTTTCCTTCTCTCTCTAAAAACAAATCAATCAATAAAAAAAAATTTTTTTAAGTTAGCCACAAAAGTTGTACATAAATATTCATAGGAGTGTTATGCATAAGAGTAAAAGGGTAGAAACAATCTAAACACCCATCAACTGATAAATGGGAAGACAAAATAGAGTATATTCACACAATGAAATATTATTAGGCCATAAAAAGAAATGAAATTCTGATAACTGCTTCAACTGGATGAACCCTGAAAACATCATGCTAGGTAAAAGATGTCAGTCACCAAAGACCACACACATGATTCTGTTCATATAAAGTGTCCAGGGAAAGCAAATCCATAGAGACAGGAAGTAGATTAGTGGTTGCCAGGGGCTAGGTGGAGGGCGGGTAATATCGGGAACAGTGTTAAGTAAAGGGTATAGGATTATTTTGGGGAGGGTGATTAAAATGTTCTAAAATTGATTTCAGTGATGGGTTGCACAATTCTTTGACGAGAATCATTTTAGTGTATATTTTAAATGAATGAATTGTATTGATATAATATATGAATTATAGCTGAATAAAACTTACTAAAAATGACTGCAAATTATTTGAAAAGTCCTCCTGTGGCAAGGCGGGGTCTATGTCCCCCCTTCTTAAATATGAGTGGGCTTGTGGCGGCTTTGACCAATAGAGTGTCATGGAAGTGACATGTTAGTTCTGAGACTGTGTCTTTTAGCAGCTTCCCCCTGGCTCTCTCTAGATGCTGGTACCTGGGGCACTCTCTCCCAGAACCCAGCTGCCAGGCTGCAAGAAGCCCAGACCACACTGCAAGGCCACAGAGAGGCCCTCCGGTGACAATTCCAGTAAAGCCCCACCGTCAGCTGTCCCAAGGCCAGGAACCAGATAAGCGGGTGAAGAACCCTCCAGAGGATTCCAGTCCCCAGAAATGGGCGTCTCCCCAGGGAGGCCTCAGACATCACAGAGCAGAGGAGACAATCCACTCCTACTGTGCCCTGTCCAAATTCCCAACCCTCAGGATCTGTTAGCTTAATAAAAATGTTGTATATTAGCAAGTCTGGGTGGTTTGTTACACAGCAGCAGATAACCAGGGAGCCACCTTCCTACTCCTGGCTCTATAACTCCCATGTCTGTCCACTCCGACTCCTTTCCAGGTCTCTCATGAGTCCCTCCTCCAGGTGCCTTGGGGATGCAGATGGTGCTTAGAACTGGGGAGGGCAAGGGTCTCCCCGCCCTGCTGTTCTCTGAGGGCGTTTCCCTCCACTACATATGGCTGAAGAGTTCACCTGCAGGTTCAAAGTCCTGTTTTAATCCCTGGAACACCTGCACTGACACCTGTTTGCTCTGACTCTGGGAACTGGGGAAAGGGCTCAGGTTTGAGGAGATTTGCATTTTTTTTTACATAAATTTGGTAGGACTTCTGTTATTCTCTGTCTCTGGTCTCTTCCTGAGCTCCTGACCTTGTGACCCGACTGCCTGCCAGGCCACTCCTTGTCCCTCTATGATGTCCCACAACACGTCAAACACAGTGTCTCTGTAAGCGAACACATCATCTTCCCTTCAATCCTCCTCCTCCTCCCGTGTCCTCCATCTCAGAAGAAGGAAAGGCCTCCTTCCGGCAGCCAGCCCTGCACCCTAAGACTGAGCCTTTCTTTTCTGCACTCTCTCCTGGACCTTCTCATCCCGTACATGGGCTTGAAATACCATCTGCACACTGATGAACCCTAAATTGTTTTCAATTACAGTTGATTTTCTAATATTATTTTATATTTGTTTCAGGTGTGTAGCATAGTGGCTATACAATTATATAATTTACAGAGTGACCCCCCCAATATTCCTAGTACCCACCTGGCACCATACATCGTTATCACAATATTATTGACTCTATTCCATATGCTGTATTTTATATTCCTGTGACTATTTAATAACTGTCAGTTTGTACTTCCCCCTTTTTAATTTATTTTTTGAATTTGTACTTCTTAATGCCTTCACCTTTATCACCCAGCCCCCAACCCCCTCCCATCTAGTAACCCTCAGTTTGCTCTCTGTATCCATGAGACGACTCCTAAATTTTTGTCGCCAGCCCTAACCTCTCTCCTAAGCTTCTTTCCAGTATGTACACCTGTGTACTTCACATTCCCACGCGGGTGTCTAAAATATGTCTCAGACTTAATGTATCTGACACCAATTCCTGGTTCCCTCCCGCAGATGTGGTTCTTGGGCAGTGTTCTCTTTCCCAGGAAATGTCAACCCCAGTCTCCTCGTTGGACAGGCCTCAGAGTTTGGACTTAGCCGCGATTCCTTTTGCTGTTGGCTCTATTCAAAGTACATTCATAATCCAATGACTCGGATAACATTCATAAGTCATGCTCGGCGTGACTCCAGCACCCTGGAAACCACCATCACCTCTCTTCTGAATTATCGCAACCATGTCCTAACTGGTCCTTGTTACCAACTTTGCCTACATCTATTTGCCACACAACAGCCTCAGTGATCCTTTGAAAGTGAAGGCCAAGCCTGTCCCTCCTCTGCCTGAAACTTCCGCTGGCTTCCTATCTTACGCAGAATGAGTCCAAGCGCTGGCAATGGCTGACATCATTTGGTACCCGTCCCTCCCATTCCATCTCCTACTGCTGACTCCCCCCCTCCCTCTCTCCAGCTACCCGGGCCTCCTTGGTCTTTCACAAACAAACTTCCAAGATGTTTTTGTCACAAAGCCTTCGTGATTGCTGTTCCCTGTGCAAGGGATGCTTTTCCTCAAAACCCACGCAGGGCTTCTCTCATTTCCTTCCGCCTCCGCTCGAATGTTCTAAAAGAGAAGGCTTCCCGTGCTGCCCTCCACGTGACCCCTGGCACTCTCTGTCCCCCTCACCTGGCTTTGCCTTTCTCCATAACATGAACACCCAACTCATCACGCGTCATCTGGCTTATTATCTGTCTTCTCCCAGTTGACTGGAAGCCCCATGAGCGTCCTTAAGCTCATCTGTCTGTCTTGTGCAACCCTAGCTCCCAGAACAGCTTCTAGAACAGAGGAGGGGCCTTAATATTATCTGTGGAATGAAGGGATGGAGCAGAACGGCTCCCTCACCCCTGTCCAATCAGTCAGAAGTCACTTCTATTCTTCCCTGTCCCCACCGCCGCCTTCCCACCCCCGAGTCAGCGCCCTGGTTCAGCCCTCACCATCTCCCTCCTAGAATCTTGCATTTGTCTGACCAACATTGTCCCTCCTCTGTTCCCCATCCACTTAGGCCCTTTCTACAGACTTTTAAAGCATCAATTTTGATTATTTTCCCCTAATATAAAGTAATATATGTTGCTAATGAAAAACTTAGATAACAGACCTATGGGGGGGGGAAGGGTGCAAACCCCACCCTTATTCTTACCATTTAGATAGAGATAGCACTATTTATACTTTGAAGTGTTTTCCTGCCCCCCCCCCCCCCCCCCCCCCCCCGTGCACCAGCTATTACGCTTATTACACAGAGAGGCCCTTCCACTGACTCTGCAGATTAATGTGCTATTTTGAAAAAACCTATAATCATTGCAGCTAATGTTGAAATTTACTGTGTAACTTCAAGCACGTTATTTGACTTTTCTATGCCTTTGTTTCCTCACCGGCAATACGGGAATGCTATTAATACCTACTTCAATAGTGAGTCGTAAGGATTAAGTCTGGAAAGTGCATGTGGTAAGTGCTCAGTGTCATAGATATTATTATTGTTGTTTTGAGTGCTTCCCCCGAACCAGGCACCATTCCCGATGCCTCAGTGCACTGACTGACTCATGTCGCCCTCACCACCACCCTGTGAAGTAGGTGTAATGCTAACTTAACAAGATCACCTAAAGAGGCTTCAGGGGTTTCACGAAGGAAAGGGAAAGCGAAGTTGGCCATGGCTCTCTTCAGCCTGCAGGAATCTGATGCTCCCACCATCTGGAGGATACATAATATTAAAGACAATGGCTGGTGTTCCCGCAACACTTAACATCCGTTGGGCCGGGAGCTGAGTGTTTGCATGCGCAGGCATTCCTCCCACAGCACCAGTTCTCATAACCTGAGCTGTGCATAGCTCGATGGATCAATTAGGGAACGCAATTTGCATCCTGCGGCTTGCGATTGGTTAGACACCCCTGCAAGCTGGAAGCAGCCCGGAAGCTGAGGCTGGGCTGCGGTGTGGCTGCTAGCTGGGTCTTGTTTTGTTTGTCCTAACAATGGTTGCTTCTCAAGGTGAGTTACTGATAGTGCTGGAGGTGATAGAAGTAGGCAGTCCAGTGCTCCAGAGGAAAACCTGGATGTCATCAAAACCCAGGAATGCTCAGGGATGTTTAACATTCATGGCTGTTACATGTGTTGCTCTGACAAACACTTATTATTAAAATACCAGCAAGAAAGCCTGACCAGGTGGTGGCGCAGTGGATAGAGCGTCGGACTGGGATGCAGAGGACCTAAGTTTGAGACCCTGAGGTTGCCAGCTTGAGCACGGGCTCATCTGGTTTGAGTGAAAGCTCACCAGCTTGAACCCAAGGTCACTGGCTCCAGCAAGGGGTTACTCGGTCTGCTGAAGGCCCGCGGTCAAGGCACATATGAGAAAGCAATCAATGAACAACTAAGGTGTTGGAATGAAAAACTAATGATTGATGCTTCTCATCTCTCTCTGTCCCTGTCTATCCCTCTCTCTGACTCACTCTCTGTCTCTGTAAAAAATAAATAAATAAATAAATAAATAGAAATTTAAAAAAAAGTCTTTAAAATATCAGCAAGAAAAATGACTTTGCAACTGCTAGACTGAAAATCTCTAATCCAGCACTGTTTTCACATTTGTTTCTATGATTAATTTCAAAACAACCACACATATTAATAACCTTCGTTAACATTTATTGAGCTTACTGTGCGTCAGACCCTGTGCAAAGAGCTTTGTGCGCACGGTCTATTTAATCTTTACAACAACTCTATTTGTTATTGGCTCCATTTTACAGTTGTGGAAACTGAGGCATACAGAGGTGAGGCGATAACTCAATGTAACACAGCTAGGAGGAGGCAGAGCGAGGTTCAAACACGCAGAAACCTTAACCACCGTGCTGCACTTCTGGACTGTTGACTGCATGCGCTCTCCTAGTTCTTGCATCATGGTCGAATGGGCCACATTAGCTTGTTCAGTCACCTACCAATCTCCGAAACGATTACCATTATGTTTGCTGTTACTCAGTGAAGACCGAGGCATAGAGAAATGTCAAGCAAATTGCCTGTGCACACAGGCAGTAAATGACTGAGTCTGGGTTCTAAATTATAAGTGCCAAATCCAAAGTCCTCAACCTCCCTCTCTCGCTAAAGTTCCCCTGCCATTTCCTCTAATAGCATTGGGTGCCCATCAGTCCATAGCTGATCATGGTTGTCATTTGACGCATACCTGTGTGGTTATTGATTTTTCTCCCCAGCTAGGAGGTAAGTTCTATGAGGGCAGGGTCCATGTTGAGTTTTGCTCATTGTTGGTCACCGCCATAATTGCCCAGTTAATAGTTGTGGATTGAATGAGTAAATGATGGATTCTGCCGGAGGCATTGAGCTTGACCCAGAGGGCACTGGGGACATTCTCCAGCTCCCTCAGCCCCACTGAGGCTATTTTTTAGGCTATGGGCTTTGGGTTCAGCCTGTCCTGTCTTCTGGGGGTCATAGATGATTTCAGCTCCTAAGCCCACCAACAGGTGGGAAATAGAAATGCCTTTATTGTCCAGAGTTTGAGTTCAGGTCCTGGGAGTCACAGATAATGCTAATGGCCTAGCTAAATCCATCCATCCCATCTTCCTTCCGTCTTTGTTTTATTTGGGTCCTGCCCCCTTGAGGCTAGCAACCAGGGGACAAGCGCATCCTACGCCCTGGGACATGAATCATGATTGGCATAAGGAAGTCAGGATAATCACATCCCCTTTGCCAGTACTGGTTTAGTGAAGGGTTTGTGATTCGATCCTGGCCAATGGGACCTGAGGGTAAGTCTGATGAAGAGGCTTCCAATAAAGGTTTTCTTTCTTTAAAGACGCATAAGAGGAAATGCTTTCTTCACTGAACATTGTCATGTCTGTGGGTGATGGCAAGCCCTGCTCCATCTATCCTGTGACCAGGAGGCAAGCCACTGCCAACACGGTAAGGAGACTGACACTTCTTTGAAGACATCACCGAGCCACTGAATTTTCAAATTCTAGAATTTCTCTGCCTTGTTTGCAAGAAAATGAACTCCTTATGGCTTAAGCCATATTTAGTTGGAGTTTTTGTACCTTGCTGCTCAAAGCCTCCTGCCTGGCACACAGGGAGCCCCTGGCTCCTGTGGTATTTATCTAGCTGTTCAGCTGCCTCTCTGCATCTTGGTTCCTCATTTGGAAACTACCCTTTGTGAGTTTCCTACTACAAATGCACTGTCTCATTTCTTCCATTGAACAAGGATGGGGATGTAAAGTGGGTTCTTTTGCTCCCCATTTACTGATGAGGAAACTGAAGTGCAGCCAGGTAAAGTGGCTTGGCCATGGCCCCACATCTAGGCTCCTCAGTGCCCATAGAATAAAACCCAAACTTCTAACCAAGGCATTCAGTGCCCCCCAGAATCCCGGTTCCTTCCATCTTCTTCATCTTTGAGTCTTCCTATTCAGCACTCCCACCTCTTTCCAAGCTCCAGCTGGACTGAACTTCCTTCAGTTCCCCTGATCTGCCCTTTGCACATGTTGCTCCCTCTGCCCGGGGCAGTCCACTTCCTTTCTGCCTGATTCCTCGCTCTTCAGGCATTGGTTTTGCTATCACATCTCCGAAGCTTTTCCTGACTACCCAAGCTGGCTTCGGCCAGCCCTTTCTCTGCACAGCGCAGCATCCTGTGCTCCGCTCACCCCTCACCTCTCACACTTTATTGTGGAGTCCTGCCTGGGTGTTCCTGGAGGGCAGTGTGGTGCTTGGACTCTGGCACTCGAGCTTGACTGCTGTTGTCATCACTTCCTGGCTTCGGGACTATGTGCATAGTTTCCTGTCTCTGTGCCTCAACTTCACTCCCCATAAGATGGGGATACTCCGGGTTCGATTCCCGGCCAGGGCACACAGGAGAAGCGCCCATTTGCTTCTCCACCCCTTCCCCTCTCCTTCCTCTCTGTCTCTCTCTTCCCCTCCCACAGCCAAGGCTCTATTGGAGCAAAGATGGCCCGGGCGCTGATGGCTCCATGGCCTCTGCCTCAGGTGCTAGAATGGCTCTGGTCACGACAGAGCAACGCCCCAGATGGGCAGAGCATCGCCCCCTGGTGGGCGTAGCGGTGGATCCTGGTCGGGCGCATGCGGGAGTCTGTCTGACTGCCTCCCCATTTCCAGCTTCAGAAGAATAGAAAAAAAAAAAAGATGGGGATACTCAGGCCCTGGCTGGTTGGCTCAGTGGTAGGTCATTAGCCCACCATGTGGATGTCCCGAGTTTGATTCTCGGTCAGGGTGCACAGAAGAAGTGACCATTTGCTTCTCCACCCCTCCCTTACCTTTCTCTCCTCTCTCCTCTCTCTCTCTCTCTCTCTCTCTTTCTCTCTCTCTCTCTCCCCCCTCCTCCTCCTCCTCCTCCTCCTCCTCCTCCTCCTCCTCCTCCTCCTCTTCCTGCAGCCATGGCTCTATTGATTCAAGTGCATCAGTCCTGGGCACTGAGAATGGCTCTGTGGAGCTTCTACCTCAGGTGCTGAAAAAAGCTCGGTTGTGAGCATGACCCCAGATGGGCAGCATTGGCCCCAGACAGGGGTTGCTAGGTAGATCTGTCAGGGTTCATGAGGGAGTCTGTCTCTCTGTCTCCCCTCTTCTCACTAGGAAAAGAAGAAAAAAAGATGGGGACACTTAATAGATTCCACCTTTCATGACTGTTTTGAGGGTTAAATGAGTTCATTCTCAGAAAATACTTAGAATGGTGCTTGGCATGTAGCAGGTGTATTCAAGAAATTTTGTGTATTTTTATTATCTCTGTACTCAAAGCACTTGGTACCTACCAGACACTCAACAAGTATTTTTTTTGACAGAGACAGAGAAAGAGTCAGAGAGAAGGAAAGATAGGGACAGACAGACAGGAAGGGAGAGAGATGAGAAGCACCAATTCTTCATTGTAGCTCCTTAGTTGTTCATTGATTATGTTCTCATATGTGCCTTGACTGGGGGGGCTACAGCAGAGCGAGTGACCGCTTGCTCAAGCCAGCGACCTTGGGCTCAAGTCAGTGACCATGGAGTCATGTCTATAATCCCACGCTCAAGCCAGCAACCCTGCATTCAAGCTGGTGAGCCCCACTCAAGCTGGATGAGCTTGCGCTCAAGCCAGCGACCTCAGGGTTTCAAACCTAGGTCCTTAGTGTCCCAGTCCTACACTCTATCCATTGCGCCACTGCCTGGTTAGGCTCAGTATTTGTTGGATGAATTAATAGAACAGTTGTGATGGTTAATTTTATGTTAACATGATCAGGGCCACGAGATGCCCAGATAACCAGTTAAGCATTCTTTCTGGGTGTGTCTGTGAGGGTGCTCCAGGATGAGACTAGTATTTCGATTGTTGCACTGAGTAAAGCAGATTGCCCACTCCAATGGGGGCATTACCCAATCAGTGGAGGGCCTGAATAGAACAAAAAGGCAGAGTCAGGGTGAATCTGCTCTGGGCCTGAATGCATGAGCTGGAACTTTCGTCTTCTCCTGCACTCAGACTAGAACTGACACCATTGGTCTTAGGTCTTTGGGCTTGGACTAGAATGACACCATCAGCTTTCCTGGGTCTCCAGCAGAGCGAGGGACATCTCAGCCCCAAATCCCATGATGAGTCAACTATCTTTATCTATCTATCTATCTATCTATCTATCTATCTATCTATCTATCTATCCAACTATCCATCCATCCATTCATCTATCTTTCTATCAATTACCAGCTGGTTCTGTTTCTCTGGAGGACCCTGACTACTACAGTGGTGGAACTCAGGTTACCCAGGACCACCCCTGGGACTGATGTGGTCTGAGGTTAAACAAAATTAAGGCTCTTGAATGAGACACACTTGGTCTCCAATCCTAGCTATGTGACCTCGAGCAAGTTACTGCCCCTCCTGTGCCTCCATTTCCTCATCTGTAAACCGAGGAAACCAATTCCTACCAGGAAAGATTGTTATGTCTACAAAAGATTTGCCTGGCACAGAGCCCAGTATATAGTAGGGACTCACATACCTTAAGTTTCCTTATCCCCATCCCATGTCATAATTTTTGCCACGGGCCATATCAGAAGAAAGGATGTTAGAAAATTGGCTTCTGTCCACTTAAAATCTCAAAGGATAAAGTCGTCTTTGTGATTTAAAGACCCACTCCCTCCCCTGTGCTGTCCAGGTTCCCACTCCCCTCTCCCTGCCCCCATTCCAGGGCCTTTGAACTGACTGGGGTTTGGCAGGAAATGGATCCCCCACAGCAAAGAGATCGGAAAGAGCCGACCCTCCCTGCTGGCTTCCCACTGAGTGGAGGGAAACAGGAGATGCATTGAGGAGTGCAGGGGGCCCTGGGCGAGCACTGCTGCCTGGACACTGGTTCTGACTTGCCCACTGGCTGCTTGTCTGGCCTTGACCAGGCTCTCTGCCTCTCAGGGCTCCCCTGGCCCATTCTGTCCAGTGGGGTTGAACTCTGCAACCTCTGAGGTCCTTCTGGAGCAGGCATTCTGGGAGGCAGGAAGTGGGACCCCTGGGCTGCCAGGGAGATCAAAGGGGAGCTTCCCAGAGGAGGCCTGCAGCTGCCTGCCCCCTGGAGCAGCTCTGGACTTCCTGCTCTGCAGGGAGCCTGCTGTGCAGCTCTGGGAACAGAGGAGGCCTCAGCCGAGGCCGGACACCGGGTTTTTTACTTCCCCCCAGTCCCCAGGCGTAGGTTCGAGATACTTGACTTCATTTTCCTCTGTTAGCCACCTTGGATGAGGGCCACCTGGGATGAAACAGCACCATGCTGTGTATTCTCCAAGTTTAATTCACAGGAAATGACTATCTGTGCCTTAGGACACTGGAGAACTTCCCACTGGGCCCTTCCAAGGACCTCCCAGGATTCTCATGGTTAATTGACCCTGTATGCACTCCTCAAATGGCCTTTGAGGCTGGTGACACCCGCTTTGTCCGACCTTCTATCCTCTGGTTCTTTCTGGTTGGTCTTCTCTGGCTCTGCTCAATGCTATCTCTACAACTTTACAGATGCTGTCCCTGCCCTGCCCTCCCCCATTCGGGTGCTCACAGCCCGACCCAGGACTGGTACTCTCCTATGGCAGCTCCCTTCTTCCTGGCAAAGCCTCCGAGGGAGACACTGCGGCCGTCTTCGGTATCCAGAAGGAAGAGACAGACTCAGAAAGGTGGGACACCCTGCTGAAGGTCTCTGGGCAGCTCCAGGCTGAGCCCAGTCTAGGACCTGACCTCCTTTCTTTCTTCACACCCGGCGCCCTGCCTGTTCTCTCTGCCCCTGCTTCGAGTAGGGCTCCCGGGGTTGCACAACACAGACATCCAACTTGAAGAAGCTTAAGCCAAAAAGAAAGTGAGTGATTTATTAGAAGGATATTTGGGTAGATTTTACAGTGGGACTCAGCAGCCAAACCATGGAGGTGCAATGCTGACTGCTACTTCCTAACTGTGCAGTCTACAGCAAGTGAGGTCACCTCATGGTGCTTCAGTTTCCTTACCTACAGGATGGAGCTTATAATAATACCTCCTTCACTGGGCTGTTGGGAAGGGTCAATGAATTAGGGCAGTGACTGCAGGAAAAAAGATATTTGATGTTATGACCACTACACACATTATCTAAAATGAAAGTCCATGGAACAAAATCTGCTGTTATTGTGTGTGCTATATGCTGATGTTTTCTGCTGTAGTTTAGCCTAGTCCTAGTTCTAGTTTAGTCTATTTTGTTCATTAAAAATATTGGTACCAACTTCTCAAAATTATTTTGTGACCCACTCCCCTGCCATGGGTTGCGGTTCAAGTTTAAAAAATGTTCATGTCTATTAAGGCCTTAGCAAAGCATCCGGCACATAAGACCTCATAATTGTTAACTACTATTATTGCGGTCGTTATCAACTACAGACAGACCGAGACTAGAGGAGAACAGGGTTGACGGCAGCTGGCACTTTGGTACAGCTGGCCTCTGTGTTTCACCAGGCTTCTCCTACTGTGTGCCAGCATCTCTTCCCTGCGCTGCCCTCTGCCACTCAGAAGAAGCCAAAGCTGCAGGCTGTTCTAAGGTGACGTCAGTATGGCTTTAATACCCAAAAGGAAAAGAGTGCTTTCCTTTCTCCCCTCTAGCTCCAAACATTAATGGGGCGCTCATGAGGACCAGACACTATTCTAAGTCTTTATATTTTTCTCTAACCCACTTCTCATGATAACCTAGAGTCTACGACAGAGATTGGCTGGATGTTATACTCATCAGATCCATTTCCTCTTCCTGGACCCACAAGCAAACTACATTTCCCTGACCTCTTGCATGTAAGTGTAGCCATGTGATTAGTTCTTGCCAATGGAATGTGAGTAGAAGTGATTGATGTATGGTCCAAGGCAATTAAAAGTGAATACTTCTTCTCTGTGCTCGCTCTTCCTTTGATCTGCCAGTGGGCCAAGGACAGGGCAACCTTGAAGCCATGTGTTAAAGATGGTGAAACCAGCCCTGGCCGGTTGGCTCAGTGGTAAAGCGTCGGCCTGGAGTGCAGGAGTCCTGGGTTCGATTCCTGGCCAAGGCACATAGAAGAAGCGCCCATCTGCTTCTCCACCCCTCCCCCTCCCTTTCCTCTCTGTCTCTCTCTTCCCCTCCCACAGCCAAGGCTCCATTGGAGCAAAGTTGGCCTGGGCACTGAGGATGGCTCTATGGCCTCTGCCTCAGGCTCTAGAATGGCTCTGGTTGCAACAGAGCGACGCCCCAGATGGGCAGAGCATCACCCCCTGGTGGGCATGCCGGGTGGATCCTGGGCAGGCACATGTCGGAGTCTGTCTGACTGCCTCCTCGCTTCCAACTTCAGAAAAATCCAAAAAAAAAAAAAAAAAAAAAGATGGTGAAACCACATGGGAGAATGATCATGGGTCTCTGAATGACTTCATGGAGCAGAGCTGATACCAGCTATGCCACCAGCCTCTGACAATCAGCAGTGGAGTGTGACGGTATAAAAAAATAACTTTTTGTTGTGCTAAGCTACTGAAATATTTGAGTTATTATAGCAGCTAGCATTGCCCAGCCTGATTAATGCAAAGTTAATTTTGTCCATATGTTATAGATAAGGAAACTGGGCCACCAAGATTTAAATATTATACATTTCTTTTTAAAGCTAGCAAGTGATGAAACCATGATTTGAATGGGGAAAGCCACATAATAAGCCCACATTTTATCAATTATTCTATTCTGTAGATCAGGGTCAGCAAACTCCTGGCCACCACTGACCAAATCCAGCCAGGCCTATTCCTTTATGGATGGTCTTTGGCTGCTCTCACCTGCAAGGGCAGAGTTTAAAACAGAATTGATAGTTGCATAAGGGACCATATCCTCCTTTCCACTAAAGGCTCAAATATTTACTGTCTAGCTTTTTATTTTTTAAAAAAAATTCTTTTTAGAACCTCTGATCTAAATTGAGAAATTAATTCCCTTGGAAAGATAATTTAAGTTATGTGATCTTGGCTGGACCAATCACCATAGCTGAGGAGAGTGAGGTGCAGCGATCGGCCAACCTTCAGTCAGGTTCTTGTGTCTCAGCCTCTCAGTGCAGCCAGGAAGGCAGGATCACATAAAAACATACCTGGCCAGAGCAAAGAGAGGTGTTACAGACTGTGTCCCCCTAAAATTCATATGGTGCAACTCTAACCTCCAAAGTGACTGCATTGGGAAGTAAGGCCTCTAAAGAGATAACTAAGATTAAAGAAGGTCATGACGGTAGGGCCCTAATCTCATACGACTGGTGTTCTTACAAGAAGAGGCAGAGACACCAGCACCTTCTCTCCATGTTCGTGGACAGAGAACAGGCCGTGCGAAGATACAGTGAGAAGGTGCTGTGTGCAAGCTGAGGACAGAGGTCTCACCGGAAACCAACCCTTCTGGCACCTTCACTTTGGACTTTCAGCCTCTAGAATTGTGAGAAATAAAGGTCTGCTTTCTTTGGTATTTTATTATGACAGTTTGAGGAGACAAATAGAGGAGAAAGGGTTTTCTGAATGGTGTGTGTTGCTTGAGGGAATGAGGAATACAGACATGGTGAATTCACAGTGGGAGAAACACTGTGAGCCAGGTAATATCCAGCTGATCCCCCAATTTGTACGTGCTGCACTATTATCAAATACTATTAACAACAGAGTATTATAAACCAGGGTAATTATACCATTGGACTGAGCAGTGGCAGCAAACACTCTGATGGGGAGTTGCAGACAAAATAGAAAATAGATCACAGATTTGCTCTCTCCTGCTCTACTATTTTTGGGTGTTTTTTTTTGTTTTTTGGGGTTTTTTTTGGTATTTCTCCAAAGTTGGAAATGGGGAGGCAATCAGACAGACTCCCGCATGCACCCGACTGGGATCCACCCAGCACGCTCACCAGGGGGCGATGCTCTGCCCATCTGGGGCTTCGCTCCATTGCAACCAGAGCCATGCTAGCAGAGGCCTAGCAGAGTCTGAGGCAGAGGCCACAGAGCCATCCTCAGGGCCCGGGCCAACTTTGCTCCAATGGAGCCTTGGCTGCTGGAGGGGGAGAGAGAGACAGAGAGGAAGGAGAGGGGGAGGGGTGAAGAAGCAAATGGGCGCTTCTCCTGTGTGCCCTGGCCGGGAATCAAACCTGGGACTACTGCACGCCAGGCCGACGCTCTACCACTGAGCCAACTGGCCAGGGCCGCTCTATTATTTTTGACAAGTCCCCACACATTCCCTTTGGGGTCTCCTTAGTCATTTTCCTGATACTCATATGGACGTAGGCACATTGACACATATTGGTATGTGTGATACATATTGGTACACATCAGAAAGTAAGGAAGTGCTCAAAAAAATTATGGGGCCAAGCCAAAGGGACACAGATCCTGACTTGAAGAGGTATCCACTGGCCAAATCAGGAACAATTTGAAAACCCAAATTATAAAAGATAGTATTGGATTACAATCCATTGAATAAAATAACAATCTACAAGTCCATATTGATATAGTTAAATAGATAAACATGGGAAAAGATAATACTTTTCCTAACTGTAGGATGCCAATGACTACATTTGAGAAAATTTGGGAATTAGAAAATGATCAAAAGATGGTAGAACTAGGTGGTTGAAGCCTGGGAACAAGTGAGTAATATGATCCCAGCCTATCTTCCCCATGTCAATCATTAGTTACAAAGGGAAGTACGGTAACTTAACAGTGGCCTCGACCCTCACCGAGTGATGGAAGCCTCATCCATACTGGGCTAAGGACATGGGTGCTTCCTGATATGATGCTCTGGATAGGGGGTGGGGCCATGTGCTGGGGAGTCGATTATCCTGGATGCCGGCAGTAAGGGGGTGAATTGTATTTTTAAAGAATTTAAAAATAACCTGACCAGGCAGTGGCATAGTGTATAGAGCATCAAACTGGGACGCAGAGGACCCAGTTTTGAAACCCTGAAGTCACCGGCTTGAGCGTGGACTCATCCAGCTTGAGCGCGAGCTCACCAGTTTGAGCACGGGGGTCGCTGGCTTAAGCATGGGATCATTAACATGACCCCATGGTCACTAGCTTGAGCCCAAAGGTCGCTGGCTTGAAACCCAAGGTTGCTGGCTTGAGCAAGGGGTCACCCGCTCTGCTGTAGCCCCCCCAGTCAAGGCACATATGAGAAAGCAATCAACGAACAACTAAGATGCTGCAATGAAGAACTGATGCTTCTTATCTCTATCCCTTCCTGTCTGTCTGTCCCTCTCTCTGTCTCTCTCTCTGTCTCTGTCACACACACAAAAAAAGAATTTAAAAACTGTAAAACTGACTAACATCGATTTGCTTTTCGTTATCACCATATGCTAGCAACTTGGTAATAAACCAGTTCTCCCTAATCTAAGCAATTGCTTAGATAGCCATTGTGTTTGAGTTTTACTTTATCTTTAATTATATATTTAGTATATGTTCAATTATATGTATACAGATACACATATACATCACACACACAAGTCTATGCTTCAATTAGCACATTTTAATGATTCTTATCTTTTAGTAAACAATAGGTTCAAAGTGAATATTTATTTGGAAAATTCCCAGTTATCCAGCTGGCCCTGGTATACGGACTGTGAAAAATGTTTTGTGTTGTTTTTTTACCCCCCAGAATAAGTTACGTAATTTCCATTCCTAACTGTTAAGCTAACTTGGGTGCAGTTTACGCTTGTGTTTAAATAGTGGACTCAAAGTTCGCAATAAGAGCAGAGTAATGTCAAAGAAAACTGAACTTGAGTTTAATTCTGACATTCCTTGTGACCACCTGGAGTTTCTCCCCCAGGTGTGACATTTTTGGGAACTTTAGAAAAAAGGTAGGCATTCTTTTCAGGGTCGCTTTTTTGATGGAAAAGGCTGCAGAATGAAGCGCAGTGGAAAGACTTCCCCAGACAAAACCTTTGCTCACCCGAAGCTGTGCATGAAGTCGAGACAATGTTTGAAAAGTTAACCCCAACCTTTGAAGAGCTGTGTGATCCAAAGGGGGATCCTGCCGATTTTGCTCTCTGCTGCATGTGACAATTCCCCCCCCCCCGAGTTATCTTTTATCAAGTGTGAAGTTTAGGGGAGGTCAATCAGACACAAAAATATCTGAACCGGTCGAAACCAGCCCTGATCACAGTACAGTAAAACATCAAGCTTTCAAATTGCTTCTTGCGATTTGCTGAATAGAAATAGCGGTGAACGTCATTAACTATGGAACAACACAGGTAAGGAAGTGGATATTTACATAGAAAAAGTAAACACATTTTGAAGAAGAGAGGTAGTAGTAGAAACAACAAAAGATGTTGTTCTTCCTCTGTGGGAAGAAATAAAAAGGAAATGTTTGAAGGCCACAGTCATTTTCACCAAGAACTGGACACACTTGAAAGACGCTGGATCAAATAATGTCCATTTTTAGCCATTTTTGTCTGTTTTTACGAAAGAAGAAAACTTTGAGAGTTGTTTTTCTTAACCAAGTATATATTAGAAATAGTTGATGAGTTTTCTGGTGAATATAATTTAGTGGAAATGTTTTGATTGTGGAGATGTTAAATCAGTATCAGTCCCAAAGACACAAGGCAAGGAACAAAACTGGTTTCTTGGACTGATTGTAAAAGTGGATTTTTATGAGTTCCTCCCAAACCTACCCCTATGTTTATGACTTTTTCTAAACATGTGTATATCTGTTCATTCATATGAAAGAACTTTTCTAAACTAAAATGAATAAAAAGTATTCTTTGGCCCTGGCCAGGTAGCTTAGTTGCTTAGAGCATCGTCCCGACATGCCAAGGTTGTGGGTTCAATCCCTGGTCAGGGCACACACAAAAATCAGCCAATGGATGCATAAATAAGCAGAACAATAAAATTGATGTTTCTCCCTACCCCCTTCTTCTCTCTCTAAAGTCAATAAATAAATTTAAAACATTAAAAAAAATTTAAAGTAGTCTCTGATCAACTATTGAGTGAAGACAGATGTACAAATCTGGCTACATTTTCTATTGAACATGAACATATGAATAATATAAATTCTAATGAGGGCATGAGAAATTCAAAAATCATAAAGTTTATGGTTATTATGCATTTCTGTGACAGGCCAATATGTAAGTATATATTTTTCCTCCCTTCTTCTAAAACTACACTAATATAATTAAAAATCATTAATCCATCATTTTTCCCTTCTGTGTCCTATCACATTTTTTAGTATTTGATTTTCTCATAATTTTACTAGCATTTCTGTGTTTCTTTTTTGGACCATTTTTATCGTTTATATCATTTCACGATTATTTCTGAAGATAATTGTGCCATATAAAAGAAGGATATGTTAATTTAAAAAAACCAACAACCTGTTCTGGGTGTTGAATGCCCTAGGTAAGACATTGAGAAGGCTATAACCTTTGACGATGTTTCTACCAAAAATGTACAATCTGATTCTGAAATGAGGAAACATCAGATAAACAGAATTAAACAACATCTTAGGAAATAACTGTCCATGAATCTACAATAATGTCAAGGTCAAGAGAGACAAAGAAAGGCTAAGAAATTGTTTCAAAAAGGAGACTAAAGCGATATGGCAATTAAATGCAATGTACCATCCTGGATTGGACCCTGGACTGGGGAAAATAGTTATAAGGGGCATTATTATTGGGACAATTGACAAAATTTGAACATGGACTGTGCACTATAGCAAAGATGTATCACTGTTAAATTTCCTATCTTTGATGATGGTATTATTGTTAAGAGATTACTTTTTTTAAGCTTTAAAATTTTGTTATTATTAGTTTTTATTTATTTATTTTAAAGAAGAGAGAGAGAGAAAGAGACAAGGGGTAAAGGGAGAAGCAGGAACCATAAACTCCCATATGTGGCTTGATCAGGCAAGCCCAGGGTCTCGAACCGGTGACCTCAGCATTCCAGGTTGATGCCTTATCCACTGTGCCACCACAGGTCAAACAAGAGACTACTTTTGTTCTTAGGAAAAACTACTCTGAAATAATTAGTGGCTGTGTGTGTGTGTGTGTGTGTGTGTGTAGATGTATGAATATAGAGAGAAAAACAGAGTGAATGAGGCAAAATGTAAACAATTGGTGAACCTGGGTAAAGGACACTGGAGAGTTGTTTTTTTTTTTTGGAGAGTTTTTTTGTGCCATTCTTGCTACTTTTCTGTAACTTTGAAATTATTTTAAAATGAAAATTTACAAAAAAAAAAATAGCCCAAATCACAAAATTCCCAACAGGTTAAGCTGGACCCAGTTGTATGCTGAGGACAAGAAGAGAGGGAAAGAGAGAAGGGGAGACGCAGAGGGAAAGAGAGCAAGAAAGAAATCAATATAAGAATATATTGATCCAACAAGAAGAATTTGGGGATTTAACCTTGTGCCCGTCATGGGAAGGATGGAAAAAATTACACAGAGGAAAGAGAAGGACGAACTTTAGAGAGACGAAGACTTAATAGCTGGGAGGAAGAGAAGTCAGCACAGTAAACAGAAAAGGAAGGATCAGAGAGGCAAAGGGAGAGTTCAATGACACGGGGTGTCACAGAAGTCAACGGAGGTGAAGATTTCAAGCAGGAGGATGGGGACAAATGGCCTGAAAGGTTAACTAGGGTAAGGACAAACTTTTCAAGTGGAATCCAACAAGCACTTAGTGGTACACTCACCAACAAACCCGTGAAAATTCAGAAAAAGGCAAAAAATTCATTAAGACATAGAAAACTAGGGTTGAAAACCATCCCATAGTCAGAATCCAGACTCCTCACTGATTAGAAAGTCCTGGGGGTGGAGTAATAAGTGCAATCAGCAAACCACCGGGATGGTTGATCAGAAAGTACATCACGTAAGTATCTCATTCTCCCTCCCTCTCTGTCCCTCTGTCAGAAACAAGGTGTGTTGCAACCAGGAAAAACAGGCAGCTGTGTTTCTAAGTCCTGGGTGCTGCTTTTGGGGAGAGAGAATGTTGTTTATCTTGTTCCATACCAGTCCTTTAAAAAACACCAATTCAAAAATTGCAAGTTTGTAGGAAATGACTGGGCAGGAGGTAGAGGGAGGCATCTGGGGTTGGACGCCTCTGAACTGGGGGATTCTGTTAGTATTTCTTTTTTTCTCTTTTTCTTTATATAGTCATTTTATTCATTTATTATAATAAGAATAAAGATATTCAAAAGAATTACATGTAAGTTTGTTTATTACTAGATGAGCACATGGTAAAAATGCCTTTGTAAAAATGCCTGCCCCCACCCCAGATTGGAAGGGAATACATCAAACTATTAGTTATCACTAAATTATGGGCCCTAAAGAGATTTCTCTGCTTTTTTGACTTTTATGTATTTTCAGATTTTTTTTTTTTTAGGTGAGAGGAGGGGAGATCGTGAGGGAGACTCTTGCATGCGCCCTGACACCATCTGGGGCCAATGCTCTGAGGCTGATGCGCTCCAACTGAGCTATCCTCAGTGCCCTGGGCCACACCGGAACCAATTTGGCTGTGGGAGAGAAAGAGGGAGAGAAGGGGGGAGCATATGGTTGCTTCTCCTATGTGCCCTGACTGGGAATTGAACCAGGGATGTCCACATACTACTGGGTTGATGCTCTATCCACTGATCCACTGGCCAGGGCCTTCAAATGTTTCTATCATGAGCACGCATTGCTTTTATAATGGGAAAAGTAAATGCAATTTTTTTTAATGGGAAAAAAAGATGAAAAAGTGTCCATGGATTTGGAGCTTGGTGAAAAAAATTGTCAGTTGAAGGATGGGATGAAGGAAGCAGCAATGCAGTTCCTATGAGTAAGCACTGAAATTTCTAAAGCACTTTCTGTTTTGCAAAGCGCTTTTACAAACACTATCTCATTTTGCAGACTTTGCAGGTTAGATGGGACCTGGTATTATGAAGTCTTAACACTGTACCACCTGGGAGACTTCACTTGGGGGTTTCCCAGCTTCTGAGAGCCCCCTGCTGTGCTGGGAGGAGGGTAACCAAGGAAGCCCATGCAGGAAAAACCCTCTCTACAAGTTTTCACAACTGCTTCTGCAGCGGGTGCAGCCTGCTCATGTACTGATGACAGTTACTACGTAAGTGGCCAGAGTGCCTAGCAAGCAGCTCCTCCTCACACTGGCCCTCTAAAGTGAGAAATATTATTAAGTCATCTTCATGTTATGGATGAGGAAACCCTGGCACAGAGAGGTTAGGAGACTCACCCAAGGTCACACAGACCCTGGATTTGAGCTGGCCAGTGTGGCCCGTGTGGCTCCACTGTGTGCTCTAAGCCTCAGTAAGGCCTGCCTCCCTGTCCTCCCAGTGCCCCAAACCTCCCCGCCTCTCCCAGCCAAGTGCCACTCCAGGGTGTGCGGGGGGGGGGGGGGGGGGGGTAGCCCTGAGGCTGTCTCAGGTGTCTGTCTAGACACACCTGCAGGTATTTCCTGCCCACCTGCAGCATGCAGGGTACCACAAGAACGGGAGTTCTTTGTTATCTGTGTTATTATGTCATCTGTTCTCTGAGGCACTAACCACAGGAATGTCCTAGCTAACTGAATTCATTCATTTGACAACTGTTTATTGAGTGCCAATGGTGTGCCAGGCATTATTTTAGCCACCAGACACACAACAGTGACTAAAGTCTGATGGAGAAAGGACAGAGTCTTCAGTCTTCATAGGTATGTTCAGTGTGTGACAGGGCGTTTTGTGTGTGTGTGTGTGGTGGGGGGAAAATCCCCTCATTTAATATTGCAGAATGTCATCTCACATGCTTTTAAGCAACCTGACGCTCATGCCATCATCGTGGAGAACAGACGCTCCAGGGGCAGTGAGCATTGCTGGGCACCACGCTTGCGGAGACAGCACAGTGCTGGAGTTAGATCAGGCCCTACATCTCACTTGCTGTGTGGCCGTGGACCACTGGTTTCATCTCTCTGAGCTCTAGCAACTTTGTTTGTTAAATGGGGGTCACCTGAGCTACCTCACAGGATGGTGGTGGGGACGAAAGGAGGGGTTAAGGGCCTGAGTGTGGGCCTGGCACTGAGTGTGGGGGAGGCACCCAGTAGTGGTTTCTTGATCTCTGGGCTTTTACTCCATGACTGTGACCCTCATGTTATCAGCCTTCAGACTCCCATCCTCCTCCAAGTCTGATGGACTTGACTCTAGTCCTCAGCTCACAGGAGCAGAAATTTGATTTTGTCAGGTCCAGAGGGTCAAATGCTTGGAATGTGATGAATGAACCAGGTGTCATGTGGCTCATTTACAAACAGGGCTACTCTTTCACAAGGACCCGAGTACTTCATCCACCATCAGGGCTCAGGAGACAGGCTCGTGTGGACATGGACTGTAAAGTCTGACCTGGGACACTTCAGATAATCACTCAGCATCCCTGTGGATAGATGGCATTAGCCCCATGTCGATAGGCAGAGCACAAAACCTGAGGCTCAGAGAGGGATCACAGTCCTGGAAAGGAGTTGGATTAATATTTTTTTCTAAATGTTTACAGTCCAGGACCAGAACGATGAGGGGAGGACTGCTCTCTGCTAACCCCGAGGCATGTCTGAGTGAGGGTTCTTCTGGTTACAGGGACAGAAGCCTGTGGTAGTGGGTTAAATGGTAGCCCCTCAAAAAGATATGTCCATGTCCTAACCCCAGAAACTGTATATATGACCTTACTTGGGGGGAAAAAAAATCTTTGCAGATATAATAAAGTTAAGGATCCTTTTTTAAAATTGAATTTCATTGGGGTGACACTGGTTAACATAATTATACAGGTTTCAGGTGCTCAATTCTTCACACACATCTCCATACACCATATTGTGTGCCCCCGCCAAGTCAAGTCTCTGTCCATCACCATTTATCCCTCCTATACCCTCCTCAACCTCCCCCCCATGGCGTCACTACACTGTTGTCTGTGTCCATTAAGTTTTTTTCTTTCTTTTCTGGTCCTTTTTTGCTCGATCCCTCTACCTCCCTCACCCAACACACCCCGCCCCAACAGCTGTCAGCTTGCTCTCTATGTATGAGTCTCTTTCTATTTTGCTTGTTAGTTCATTTTGTTCATTAGATTACACATATCTGTGAAATCATTTGGTACTTGTCTTTCTACGACTGGCTTATTTCACTTAGCATAATGCTCTCCAGGTCCATCCATGCTGTTGTGAAGAGTAAGATTTTCTTATTTTTTGTGGCTGCTTAGTATTCCATTGTGTAAATGTTCCACAGCTTTTTTTTTTTTTTTTTTTTTTTTATCTCCTCATCTACTGATAAGCACTTGGGCTGTTTCCAGATCTTGGCTATTGAAATAACACTGCACTGAACATAAGGGTGTATATATTCTTCTGAATTAGTGTTTCAGGATTCTTTAGGATAAATTCCCAGAAGTGGGTCAAAAGGCAGTTCGTTTTTAATTTTTTGAGATAACTCCATACTGCTTTCCACAATGGCTGTACCAATCTGCATTCCCACCAACAGTGCACCAGGGTACTCTTTTCTCCACACCCTGGCCAGCACTTGTTTGTTGATTTGTTGATGATGGCCATTCTGACAGGTGTGAGGTAATTCCTCATTGTTGTTTTAATTTGCATTTCTTGATGATTAGTGACATTGAGCATGTTTTCATATGTCTCTTGGCTTTCTGAATGTCCTCTTTTGAAAAGTGTCTATTTAGGTCTTTTGTCCATTTTTTAATTGAATTGTTTGGTTTTTTGGTGTTGATTTTTATAAATTCTTTATAAATTTTGGATATTAATCCCTTATCAGATGTATCAGCGAATATGCACTCCCATTCAGAGGGATGTCTTTTCATTTTGTTGATGGTTTCCTTTGCTGTTTAAAGACTTTTTAGTTTGATGTGGTCTTATTTGTTTATCTTTTCTCTCATTTCCCTTGCCTAAGGAGATTGTTCTGAAAAAATATTGCTATGAGAAATGTCCAAGATTTTACTGCTTATGTTTTCTTCTAAGATTTTGTAGTTTCATGTCTAATTAAGTCCTTAATCCATTTTAAGTGTATTCTTGTGTATGGTGTAACAAGGTAGTATAGTTTCATTTTTTTTAAAATATATTTGTCTGATTTTCTCAACACCATTTATTGAATAGATTGTACCCCATTGTATGTTCTTGATTCCTTTGTCAAATATTAATTGAGCATATAGGTGTGGGTTGGTTTCTGGGCTCTCTATTCTATTCCATTGATCTATATGTCTGTTTTTATGCCAGTACCACACTGTTTTGGTTAATATGCTCTTGTAGTATAGTTTGATATCAGGTAGCGCAATTTCTCCAATTTTGTTCTTTTTCAAGATTGTTGTGGCTATTCAAGGTCTTTTATGGTTCCGTATAAATTTTTGGAATATTTGTTCTAGTTCTTGAAATACACCATTGGTATCTTGATAGGAATTGCATTGATTCTATAGATTGCTTTGGGTAATATGAATATTTTAATGATGTTAATTCTGCCTATCCATGAATACGGTATGTGCTTCTACTTATTTGTATCCTTTTCAATTTCTTTCTTCAGTGAATTATAATTTTCTGAGTGCAGGTCTTTTATATCTTGGTTTAGTTAATTCCTAGGTATTTTATTCTTTTTGAAGCAATTGTGAATGGTATTATTTTCTTGGTATTCCTTTCTGACAGATCGTATTGGTGTATGAAAATGCAGCTGAATTCTGGATATTTATTTTGTATTCTGCTACTTTACTAAATTCATTGATCAGTTCTAGTTTTTTGGTGGAATATTTAGGGTTCTGTAGATACAGTAGCATGCCATCTGCAAATAGTGAGCTTTACTTATTCCTTTCCAATTTGAATGCCTTTTACTTCTTCTTTTTGTCTGATTGCAGTGGCTAGGACTTCCAGTACTGTATTGAATAAGAGTGGTGATAGCAGACATCCCTGTCTTGTCCCTGATCTTAAGGGAAACACTTAATTTTTTTCCATTGAGTATGTTGTTGGCTGTGTCATATATGGCCTTTATTACATTGAGTTATGTACCTTCTATTCCCATTTTGCTGAGGTGTTTTTTTTTAACATAAGTGGGTGCTAGATTTTATCAAATGATTTTTTTCTGCATCTATTTGACATGATTGTTTATTCATTTTGTTTATGTGGTGTCTCATGTTTATTGATTTACAGATGTTACAACCTCACATCCCCAGAATAAATCCCACTTGATCATGGTGTATGACCTTTTAATGTATTGCCGGATTCTATTTTCTAATACTTTGTTGAGGATTTTGGCATCTATGTTCATCAGGGATATTGGCCTATAGTTTTCTTTTTTTGTAGTGTCTTTATCTGGTTTTGGAATTAGAATAATGATGGCTTCATAAAATGAGCTTGGGAGTGTTCCCTCCTCTTGAATTTTTTGAATAGTTTGAGAAGAATATGTGTTAATTCTTCTTTGAATGTTTAGTAAAATTCATCTGTGAAGCCATCCGGTACAGGACTTTCATTTTGGGGAGTTTTTTGATAACTGCTTTAGTTTCATTTGTTGTAATCGGTATATTCAGAGTCTCTGATTTTTCCTGATTCAGTTTTGGAAGACTGTATGTTTCTAGGAATTTATCCATTTCATCAGATTGACCAATTTGTTGGCATACAATTGTCTTTAACATTTTCTTACAATGCACTATATTTCTTTAGTGTCTGTTGTTACTTCTCTTATTTCATCTCTGATTTTATTTATTTGGGTCCTCTCTCTTTTTTTTCTTGACGAGTCTGGTTAAAGGTTTGTCAATCTTGTTTATCTTTTCAAAGAACCAGTTCTTGATTTCATTGATATTTTGTATTTCTTTTAGTCTCTATTTTTTTTTTTTTTTTGCATTTTTCTGAAGCTGGAAACAGGGAGAGACAGTCAGACAGACTTCCGCATGCGTCTGACCGGGATCCACCCGGCACGCCCACCAGGGGGCTATGCTCTGCCCATCCGGGGCGTCGCTCTGTTGCGACCAGAGCCACTCTAGCGCCTGGGGCAGAGGCCACAGAGCCATCCCCAGCGCCCGGGCCATCTTTGCTCCAATGGAGCCTTGGCTGCAGGAGGGGAAGAGAGAGACAGAGAGGGAAAGCGCGGCAGAGGGGTGGAGAAGCAAATGGGCGCTTCTCCTGTGTGCCCTGGCCGGGAATTGAACCCGGGTCCTCCGCATGCTAGGCCGACGCTCTATCGCTGAGCCAACCGGCCAGGGTGTCTCTATTTTTTTTATTTCTGCTCTTGTCTTTATTATTTTCTTCCTTTTACTCACTTTGGGCTTTGTTTGTCATTCATTTTCAAGTTCCTCTAAGTGTAAGGTTATATTGTTCATTTGAGATATTTCTTGCTTCTTGAGGTAGGCCTGTAATGGAAATTTATAAATTTCCCTCTTAAAAATGCTTTTGTTTTGTCCCATAGATTTTGGGTAGTTGTGTTCTCATTTTCATTTGTTTCAAGGGATTTTTTGATTTGTTCCTTGATCTCATTGTTAACCCATTCATTATTTAGTAACACATTGTTTAGCTTCTATGTCTTTGTGTGCTTTTTGGTTTTTTTCTTGTTATTGATTTTTAGTTTCACACCATTATTGTCAGGAAAGATGCATGATATGATTTCAATCTTCTTAAATTTAGTGAGATTTGTCTTGTGTCTTTTTTTTTTTTTCTAAGACAGAGAGAGGTATAGACAGGGACAGACAGACAGGAACGGAGAGATGAGAAGCATCAATCATTAGTTTTTCGTTGTGCATTGCGACACCTTAGTTGTTCATTGATTGCTTTCTCATATGTGCCTTGACCGTGGGCCTTCATCAGACCGAGTAATCCCTTGCTCGAGCCAGTGACCTTGGGTCCAAGCTGGTGAGCTCTGCTCAAACCAGATGAGCCCGTGCTCAAGCTGGTGACCTTGGGGTCTCGAACCTGGGTCCTCTGCATCCCAGTCCGATGCTCTATCCACTGCACCACCGCCTGGTCAGGCTGTCTTGTGTCTTAACATGTGGTCTATCCTAAAAAAATCTTCCATGTGCACTTGGAAAGAATGTATATTCTGCTGCTTTAGGGTGAAATGCTCTGAAGATTCCAATTAAATCCTGCTGATCTAATTTGTTATTTAAGGCTACCGTTTCCTTGTTGATTTTCTGTCTGGGAGATCTACCCATTGATGTCAATAGGGTGTTAAAATCCCCTACTATGACTGTATTGCTGTTGATCTCTTCCTTCATGTTCATCAATATTTGCTTTACATATTTAGGTGCTTCTACATTGGGTACATAAATGTTTACAAGGGTTATATTCTTTTGTTGGATTGCTCCTTCTATTTTATTATTATGTCATGTCCTTCTTTATCTCTTATTATAGCCTTTGTTTAAAAGTCTATTTTGTCAGATATAAGTATTGCTATCCCAGCTTTATTTTCATTTCTACTTGCATGAAATATATTTTTATATCCCTTTATTTTTAGTCTGTGTGTATCTTTCATTCTGAGATGGGTCTTTTATAAACAGCATAAATATAGGTCCTGCTTTCTTAGCCATTCAGCTATCCTATGTCTTTTTATTGAAGCATTTAAGCATCTTAAATTTAAAGTGATTATTGATAGATACATACTTATTGCCATTTTGTTCTTTTGACTATGTTCTCCTTTTCTTCTCCTTCTCATTCTCCTTCACCTTCTCCTTCTTCTCCTTTCCCTCCTCCTCCTCCTCTTCCTCCTCATTTTTCTTCTTCTCCTCCTGCTCCTCTCTACTTCTTCTCCCAGCTCCTCCTTCTTCTTAAATAAGGCCTTTTAACATTTCTTATAATACTAGTTTGGTGGTAACAAACTCTTTTAGCTTTTTCTTGTTATTTCTACTTTACTTTCAAGCGATACCTTTGTTGGGTAAAGTAGTCTTGGTTGTAGGTCCCTGCTTATCATCACTTTAAATATTTAATGACAATCCATTCTGGCCTGAAATGTTTCTGTTGAGAAATCATCTAGCAGTCTTATGGGAGCTCCCTTGTAAGTAACTAACTGCTCTTTTTTTTTTTTTTTGCTGTTGCTTTTAAGATTGTCTTTTTGTCTTTAACCTTTGCCATCCTAATTACGGTGTATCTGGTGTGGGCCTCTATGGGTCCATCTTGTTTGGGACTCTCTGTACTTCCTGGACTTGTGTGTCTTTTTCCTTCACTAGGTTAGGGAAAATTTCAGTCATTATTTCTTTATACAGGTTCTCAATTCTTTGCTCTCTCTCTTCTCCTCTTGGTACCCCTATGATATATGATATGAATATTATTATGTTTCATGTTGCCCCAAAGGTCCCTTAAACTATCCTCATTCTTTTTCATTATTTTTTTTGATGCTCTGATTGTTGTTGTTGTTGTTTTATCTTGTCTTCAAAATCACTGATTTGATCCTCTGCTTCATCTGACCTACTAAATATATAATATATTCCTTCTAGTGTATTCTTGATGTCAGATACTGTATTCTTAATTTTTGACTAATTCCTTTTTATAGTTTCTATGTCCCTTTTTATGCTTCCTACATCTTTGTTGAAGTTCTCACTTTGTTCCTTGAGTGATGGTTCCTTAACCATCACTCTGAACTCTATATTTGCTAAATTGCTTATCTCCATTTTAGTTAGTTTTTTTTTTCTGGAGATTTCTCCAGTTCTATCATTTGAGCCTGTTTCCTTTTCTCTCCATTTTGACTGCCTCTTTGTGTTCATTTCTATGAATTAGATAGATCAGCTATAATTCCCAGTCTTTGTGGGGTGGCTTTATGTAGTAGGTGTTCTGTTGGGTCCAGTGGTATAAACTCCTTGGTCACCTGAGCTGTGTGCCCAGGAATGTCCCTTGTGCAGGTTATGTAGGTTCTCCTATTGTAATTGAGTCTTGATTGGCTATTAGCACACTGTATGTGGGATCAACCCTCAGGCTGGCTGACTGTGAGGCTCTACCTCGACCAATGTGTGTGAACTGTTGTGCAGGTACTGACTACAGGTAGCAGATTCATCTCAGATGGCCACTGCTCTAATGGATCCTGCTCTAATGTCTAAAGCTGGCCACTGGGTGTGTTGGTCTGGGCCTGTTGGGAGGGAACCTGGTGCAGGCTAATGTAGGATGGTGCCTATAACTGACCCTCAGCCACCTGTTTGGAGCTACAAATGATCCACGGATTTTGTCAGCTTCTGCCTAGCTTAGGTGCACATAGGGAAGGACCAAGTTGCACACCAAGGCCAGTTTTTACCAGCACTTGGCCCAGATCCTGAGATCTGCCACTGGCTGCTTCCACCTTCTGGCTGCCTGGTAGGCTGTCACTAAAAGAGCCTCTGGTAATGTTGGAAGGATGGGCTATTGGATTTCCCCTAAGGAGGAGGTGCCAGTCATGTTGCAGTAAAGGTGGTGGGTGCAGCTCTAACCCCAGAGGTCTTAGTCTGTCCTGGATTTTGCCCTGACCTCAGCAGGGCAGAGCCACTAGGAGTCAGGTAGTCAGGCCTTAGAGCCCAAAGTATGGGTCTGCCAGCAGCCAGGAGGGTAATTCTATTGACTCCGTCATGAGGAGGAAGCACCAGTCAGAATCACGAGAAACTGGAGGGAATGGCTCTCATCTCAAAGCCAGACAACTGAGTCACACTCACTCCCTCAGTCTGTTCAGACCTCTATTCCCTGGCTGCTGAGAGGTAGTTGACTCCCAGGCAGGGCCTAATCTCTGCAGGATGGGGCAAGTTCCTCTTCCCCAGTCTGATGTTGCAAGGAGGGAGTGCTCTGCCCAAGAATGATGGTGATGGTGGCATGGGAGAATGACTCGGAATAGGGATTTTGATAGCTGTCCCCCATATCTCTCCCAGAGCCACAAACTACCGACTCTCCTCACATGAATCTTGTCCGCTCAACCCTAACCCACCAGAGACCAGGGTAAATGGGGCTGTGAGTGAGATTTTTGCATTGGCCCTTTAAGAGGGTGCTTGAGTCTCTACAGACTCCTGTCTCTTTCTGGCAGACAAAATCCTCACTGCTCTGCACAGCCAAATATTATGTGGGCACCTCTATCAGCTCTGGTGCTCTGGGATAGCAAGCCTGGCTAGGGGTCTAGGCCCCTCCCTTCCCTGGGGGAACTCCTCCTGCAGCGGAAATATCCCTCCTGAACCTCAGCCTAGGCTCTTGGGAGCAGGGCCAGCCCTTTTCTCATCTCTGCCCTTCCTGCCAGTCTCAATGTGCCTTCTTCTGTGAGTCCTTGTTATAAGACTCCTCTTCATTTAGTCTTGAGTTGCCTTTTCACAATGCTTGTTCTTAAATTCAATTGTAACTCCAGGTTGGTCCTAGGAGGAGGGTGTAATGTACACCTACTCCACTGCCATCTTGCATCCTCAGAGTTAAGGATCTTTTTTTTTTTTTTTTTTTTTTTTAGATTTTATTTATTCATTTTTAGAATGAGAAGAGAGAGAGAAGTGAGAAAGAGAAGGAGGGGAGGAGCAGGAAGCATCAACTTCCATACGTGCCTTGACCAGGCAAGCCCAGGGTTTCGAACTAGCGACCTCAGTATTCCAGGTTGACGCTTTATCCACTGCGCCACCACAGGTCAGGCAAGTTAAGGATCTTGAGATAAGATTATTCTGGAATACCTTGGAAGGTCCTAAATCCAGTGACAAGTGCCCCTACAAAAGGCAGAAGGAGAAGAAGGCCATGTGAAGATTAAGGCAGAGATTAGCGTGATGCCACCACAAGCCAAGGAAAGGCTGGAGCCACCAGAAACTGGAAGGGGCAAGGGCAGATCCTTCCCTTGAATCTCAGAAGGAAGTGTGGCCCTGCTCATGTCTTGATTTGAGACTTCTGGGCTCCAGAACTGTGAGAGAATATATTCTTATTGTTTTAAGCCTCCAAATTTGTGGTAACTTTTTACAACAGCTTGAGAAAACGAATTCATCTGTCCTACGGGAATGTGACTGGCTCACTGTGGCCCCCAAGGGAAACCTCGCAGTGCTGGTTGGGGTGTCCATGTTTCCTGCATTCTGGAGAGAGATAGAGAAAGAATAAAGCTGGTATCTAGAGAGGCAGAGAGGAGGGAGGCCTGCGGTGTCCTAGTCCCTGGTTTGATGCTTCCTGAGACCTCTGCTCCTGCTTCTTGCACAGCTTGGCTGTTCAACTTTTCTTGGATTCTGTGAGCTGGTAACCCACTTTTACTGCTTATTTGCTAGCCTGAGATAGAGTTCTGTCTCTTGCAATGCAATATGTGTAAAAGTAATTGCTAAATATTATGTATAAGTGGAATAAGCTGAAGCCCGGGGGGGTGGGGTGGGAGGAGGTGAGCCATCCACAGCTACATGGTATGTGAGCAGTGGAGACAGGACCCGAAACACAGGCCCTTGATTGTCTGCCACTCCGAGTCACATCTGTAAGGGTCTTTCCATGACTCTGGCACCCTGATCTGTGTGTGACTTGGAGTGGCTGACCTTATTCCTTCCCTTGCCTCAATTTCTCCATTCTGTCCCCGTGGGCACACAATTCCTGGCAGAGGAGAAGGGAACCAGATGTTATCTATGTGGGCTGCATTGAGTTCTCAGGGCCTACAAAAGGCTATTATTATTTAATTACTGCAAATGGTAATTATAAGGGAAGGTAATTGCCTGCCTTTTCATTATAGCACTTCTGCCCTTTTCCTGTGGCAGCCCCTGGGGCCAGTCATAAAAGAGAGCTAGGTCCAGGACTGCTGTGACAGCCCAGCCCTGGAGGATCCTCTGGGCCAGCTAGGAGGAAGGGCTGTCAACAGTTACTGTCATCACTTTCTGAAAGTGATTTGTGGATAGCAAAGCCCTTCCATGCCCATGAACTTCTTAGCTCTTATAGGGAAGGAGGAATGGACACTCCTGAGCACCGACCAGATCCTGGGTGCTGTGCTGGGCACCCTACCTTCTCCAGGTGAGATCATGCCCATAAAAGCCCAGCAAATTGCCTCACTTTTAGTAAATGCTTGATGAATGGTGGTGTATACAGTTTCTAATCCTGACTTACTGCCCTGTAAAATAATAATTATCCTCATTTTATAAATGAGAAGACTGAGATTGCCTTAGGTTTCAAAACTAATGGGAGCCAGTATTTGAACTCTGTATGTCTGATCTCAAAACACTTATACTTTTCACTTACAACTTGCCACCAGGTACTATTGGCCCATTACACAGTTGAAGAAATTGAAGCCAAATGTAAAGCCAGTATCCACGGCCACCACTACAGCAGCCTGGCCCATGCAGGTTCGCATTGAATTCGGACAGTCGGTAAAGAAACAATGGAGCCAAAAACTGGTGGGCCATCATCTTTAATCCTAGCTTGCACCTGGCAGGTAAGTAAAAAACACACACTGGGCTCCAAAACCCACTCACATTCAGTGCTCACAAAGCTACTGACTTATCCGAGTTTCCTAGAGTCAAAGGTTTCTAGTTCACCAGACTTATTCACCTCTGTTCCCCATCTCCTTCCTCCTCTCTGCACAAACTCTGCACAAACTGGCTTCTCACTCAGCACTCCACCATCTTGGCTGCTTCTCCTGGCCTCCTCCACGTGGCCTCTCTCTGTTCTCTGCTCTGCTCTCTCCTCTAATGATAATCTCAGGAACCAAGAGCTCACTGACCCCAGCTCACTGAGTTTATTTAATAGAGTAGGACCTGGATTCACATGTCCTGCCCTGCCTGGTTGGGGCTCTGACTTGCAGCTGGCTCTACTCTGCTCCCCTGCCCATCCCTCTGCCCCCTCCCTGCATCCCACAACCCCCAGTTCACTACTAGTGCTAGAGACACAGAAGGTGACTAAGACTTAGTCTCGACCCTCTGGCTAAGTAAACAACAAGCTAAATTGCAGACTTGGGAACCCCTGAACGAGGCTGGCCTTTGTAACCAGCTGTCACTGTCTGTGACAGGCATTGCTCATCAGTCAACAACAGTCTTTCTATTAAAGTCCAAATTCTTAGTCCTTTGAGATTTAAATAAAAATTGACTGGAGATTCCTATCTCACGTTTTGTAGAAATCCAATGATGTCTCCAAGATTTCTTCAGATCCAGTCACTTACAAAGTCCCGAATACTTCCCACTGTCTACTCCTAGGGGAACTTCACTCTTTCCTCTGCCTGTCCTTCCTCTCTGCTCAGTGCTAACCCAGGGAAGCTAGTGCCAAGCTCACATTCAGCATGCAGCTCCCTTCACTGAAGGTTTAAGAAGCAGAGCAGGGGCCGTCTCTCGGCAATGCAAAGGGCAGGGAGAGGGACAATCTTCTCCCTGTGGCCACCTGGCCACTGGCCGCCTCCCTCCTCCAGCCCTCCCACTTCACTGATCATCCTTACATTTCAACACAACCCTCACTGACTTCATCTAGTTTACCACTGGGTCCCCTCACCTTTAAATACTCGTTTTTTAAGTTGAATTTATTGGGGTGATACTTGTTAACAAAATTATACAGGTTTCGGGCCACAGTTCTACAACACACCTTCCGTACACTGTATTATGTGTTCGCCCCTCCCCAAGTCAAGTCTCTGTCCATCCCCGTTTATCCCCCCTCACCCTGACCCCTTCCTCCCCACCCTTGGCAACCATCATGCTGTGTCCATGAGATTTCTCTCTCTATGTTTGTCTTTTTCTGCTCAATCCCCCTACCCTCTTCACCCAGCTCCCCCCACAGCTGTCAGCCTGCTCTCTATCTATGAGTCCTTCTCTATTTGGCTTGTTAGTTCATCCTGTTCATTAGATTCTACATATGTGTGAAATCATATGGCACTTATCTTTCTCTGACTGGCTTACTTCACACAGCACAGTGCTCTCCAGGTCTATTCATGCTGTTGCAAAAGGTAAGATATCCTTCATTTTATGGCCATGTAGTATTCCATCATGTAAATGAACCAAGGCTTTTTTACCCACTCATCTACTGATGGACACGTGGGCTGCGTGCAAATCTTGGCTATTATAAATAATGCCACAGTGAACATAGAGGTGTCTATATTCTTTCAAATTAGTGCTTAATCCCCATCATTTTTTAATTGGATGAATGAATGAACAAATATGCATTGAGTACCCAGTTTACAGTCTGATGTCAAATCATGAGATTAGAAATCTGAAATCAGAATTACTTCTGGGGTAAGTGTGAAAATAAGGAGAAGTGCGCAGAGCCATGAAAGCACCTTGAGGATAATAGAAGGCTACCCTGAGGATGGGGCTAAGAGCCGTGATGTGTGGGGTGAGCAGTTCATTAGGTGATGGTGGGGCCTGGTGGGTGTGGTCAGGGGCAGCACAGGCCAGGAGGAGGGGACTGCAAAGCCTGTGTCAGCATGCTTTCCAAGAACTCAGAGGAGGCCTGTGCGGCTGTAGCACAGCCACCAAGGGGAAAGTGAGCCTGGTTGAGCATGGAAGTTTGGGCAGGGGCCAGACTGTGTAGATACTTGGTGGGCGTTATCCCCATCATTTGATCCTGTAGAGCAGTGGTCCCCAACTCCCGGGCCGCGGACCGGTACCGGTCCGTGGGCCATTTGGTACCAGTCTGCAGAGAAAGAAAAAATAACTTACATTATTTCCGTTTTATTTATATTTAAGTCTGAATGATGTTTTATTTTTAAAAAATGACCAGATTCCATCTGTTACATCTGTTACATGTCTAAGACTTACTCTTGACGCTTGTCTCGATCACGTGACACATTTATCCGTCTCACCCTAAAGGCCGGTCCGTGGCCCAAAAAAGGTTGGGGACCCCTGCTGTAGAGCAATTTAGGCCTCCATATCCTGCTCAGCTCATGGACAACCTTGATATAGGACAATCTATATCCCAAACTATCCCAAACTCCATTAATATCTTTGCTTCACAGAGGGCCAAATATTCAGTATTCCCAGAGAGGGCAGAAGTTTTTCCTTTCCCACTCCACCTTCAAAAAAGTGGAAAGGAGAGCAGACAGATTCGGTTTCATACTGATACGAATTATGGAACCACCTTAAGAGGGCAGAAAGGCCAATTTAAGATTTAGATGATACTTTTCCTCCGAGTTATACCCTGGGTGATGCGGATGAGAAGGGCTTGAGACGTTGCTGTTGGGGGTTGGGAAGTGTGGACTGGTGATTTCAGGGAAGATTTTCCAGGGGAGGGGAGGTGGGAGTGGGTCCCCAAAGTCCAGGTACTTCACACTGCCATAGCCGAACCCATACATCATCTTATTTAATATTTGTTCTATGAAGTGGGTATTATACTCAGTTTGCACATGAGTAAACCGAATCCCAGAGAGAGAGGGAGAAACTTGCCTAAATTCATTAGTCTCTAAAGAACAAAGCCAGGGTTCAAACACAGCTTGATGGGACTCTTAAACCTAATCTATTAACTCCGAACTCTAAGACCTTCTAGAAGGAAACACAATGAGCAAAGGTGAAGGGGCTGATGGGCAGAGAACACACATGCTCATTCATTCATGCCCTCAGCTTCTGTCACGCACACAGCAGGCCCTTGGACCAAGCACTGTAGTGAAAGGGGCTCTGGAGCGGGAGTTGGAGGAACTCATCTGGAGGCCTGGCCCAACACTGAGCCAATCATTTTCCTCTACTGAGTCTCAGTTTTCCCATCTGTGAAATGGAGGCTAACATCCCTGCCAATCTCTCTCCCAGGGCTCCTGTGGGGGCCACTTAGAACATGCATGAACTGAAGCTCAAGATTGTTTTAGTTCTGATAGGAGGTGTTCCCAGCTTGAGGGATAAGGACGCAGCAGGTTGAGTAGAGGTCAAGGGGAGGAAGACAGAAATCTTGGGCATCAAGGTCCTACTGTGAAGAGGCTGCAGTTGCAATGCTGTGAAGCCAGCCTTGTGTTTGCCAGGACAGGAGCTGAGGAACCTGGGAGTCACCCGGACGCCTGCTTTCTCACTCTCCACATCTATCAGTCACTAACCCTGGTGACACTAAATCCTTCAAATGCCCACATTTGTCCACTTCTTTCCACCTCTGCTAGGGCCACCCTGGTCCAAGCCATCACCATGGTTCACCTGGAAGGCCCTGCTTTGCCCCATTCCAGTCCATTCCTTCCCCAGCAGCCACAGGGACCTTTTGAAAAGAATTCTGACCACGTCATTTCTCTGCTTAATGTCTACCTCCCCATGACTTCCTATTGCTCTTAAGCTAAAATCCTAACTCTTTGCCAGGGCCCACCTAGGATGTCTAGCCCTCAGGGCAGTGTCATTTTGCAGCAGTCCCCGCCCCCCTCATTCCACTCAAGCTCCATAATCCTTTCTGGCCCTTCTATATGGAAGCTCCTTCTTGTCTCAGAGCCTTCACACATTGTTCTTTCTGCCAAAACCGCTCTTTTCTCATCTCCCCCCTGGCCCCAGCATAAACGTCCCCTCTTCTGGGCAGTTCTCCTTCATCTTCACTTACCCATCCCCCCGACACCTCAAACCTGTCTTTTGCAGCTCTTATGAAACTAATTGTACAATTATTTGAGGATCTGTTAAATTCTGTCTCCTGGAACAGACTGAGGAGAGCTCACCAATGTCTACTTCTCTTCTCCTTCCAGAGGAACACAGTGCTTCCCAGCTTCCCTTGCAGTTGGGCAGGACCCTGTGACTAGTCGTGGCCAATGGATGGTGAGAAGTGATATGTGCCCTGCCCGGCTGGTGCAGTGTAAAATCCATACGTGTTTCTCAAGTTTCTCTTCTCCTGCCATGGCACCTAGGAGTCACGGTTCCAGTGGGTGCATCTTTAAGATGGTAAGGACTCTGTAGCCTAAGTCTCTGGGTGACTAGAGTAGAGTACCCAGGATGGGCATGTGGCACAAGTGAGCTGTCAACCACTCTTGTGTTATGTCACTGAGGTTTCAGAGTTCTTTGTTACTGTAGCATGGTCTGGTTTATACCAATTATTTATCCCACCTAGCGTTCTACCAGAGCAGGGCATGCGTCTTATTCACTGCCTCTCCAGAGCCCGAGACCCTAACTGTGACATAGAAGTAGGTGCTTTGTATATACTTGTTCAATGAATGGGGACAGAAATGGAATATATATAACATAGTTCCTCCCTTAAATAATTTACTGTAACCCAAGGGACAAATACCTGTTTACACAAGTTAGAATATCATTAGGGGCTAAAATAAAGAGGAGGGAGGAAGTCAGTGGATTGGAGCAGTCACAGAGGGCTTCCTGGAAGAGAACACAAAAGATTTGAAGAATTGAAGAGGATGAGAGTGGGCTTGCTGTCCACCCTATTGTTTGTTCATCCATGCAGCAAACACTTATTTTAACAGCATGATGAGTGCTTTGCCAGCAGTGTGGCCAGAAGAACAGGTGCTCTTGTGAACCAGAGGAAAGTGCCTCTTCCCATGTGGGGACCTAGAACGGCTCCACAGAGGAAGTGATGTTTAAGCTGAGCCATGATAGGTGGGTGTTTGCCAGAGATAAGAGATGGGGAGAAAAGGACTAAGGACCCCCAGCGGAGGCAACAGCACAAGCAGAAGCTTGGAGGCACAGAGGTTTAGAAAAGGGGCAGCGCCTGACCTGTGGTGGTGCAGTGGATAACGCGTCGACCTGGAAATGCTGAGGTCGCCGGTTTGAAACCCTGGGCTTGCCTGGTCAAGGCACATATGGGAGTTGATGCTTCCAGTTCCTCCCCCCTTCTCTCTCTGTCTCTCTCTCTCCTCTCTAAAATTGAATAAAGAAAAAAAAAAGATTTTAGAAAAGGGGCAGCATCCGATGTGGCTGGATTTGGGGGAGAGGAGTCTGGGTGCTAGTGGCAAAGAGATGAGCTCAGTTCCTCTGGCTTCCTGCATCTCAGCCCACACTGACTCCATTCAGACCATATTAAAAACACCTTCACTGGTTTGGGAAGACATTTTAGAGAGCATCTAAATTAAGACCTGAAGGATGACTTGAAGGGAAAAAAAACATTAGAAGGGAGATGGCAAGGCCTCAGAAGGCAGCTCATTTTGTCTGGCCAGAGCTTCCCAGGTGTTTAGACAGGAGGCTAGTGAGGCAGATGGACCAGATCATGTTTCCCTCCTCCCATAATTTCTCTATCAGGACTTCACCTCAGAAGTCAAAGCCTTCAAGATTCTGTCTCTCATCTCCCTTTTCTACCTTAAACTCTGGTGCCTTTGCACATGCTATTCTAAGTGCCTAGAATTACAAGGACGATGATAATAATGACATTTTTCGGGCCCTTTATACAATGTTAGGTGCCATGTCAAGCATTATTTCTTTGAATAACAATGACATTAGCAATGACATGTGTTGGTACATTTTTAAAGGATTTTTTCTTATTGAATTTTATCTTTTAGAACAGTTTTAAATTTACAAAACAAAATTGAGATATTACAGAGTTCCCACATATCCGCCCTCCCAATTTTTCCTATTAGTAACATTTTTGTTAGTATATTTGTTATAATATTCTATAATTATTTATTGGATACTTTTATTAATACATTATTAACTGAATCCCATAGTTTATTAAGGTTTCCTTAGTTTTTACCTAATGTCTTTTTCTTTCTGTTTCAGGATCCTATCTAGTATACCACATGTCATTTATTTGTTGTGTCTCTTTAGTCTTCTCTGGGCTGTGACAGGTTCTCAGACTTCCCTTGTTTTTGATGACCTTGACAGTTTTGAGGAATACTAGTTAGACATTTTTAGGATACTCCACTATTTGAGTTTGTTTGGAGTTTTCCTCATGACAAGACTGAGGGTATAGTTCAGGGGTCCCCAAACTTTTTACACAGGGGGCCAGTTCACTGTCCCTCAGACCGTTGGAGGGCTGGACAATAAAAAACAAACAAACTATGAACAAATCCCTATGCACACTGCACATATCTTATTTTAAAGTAAAAAAACAAAATTGGAACAAATACAATATTTAAAATAAAGAACAAGTAAATTTAAATCAACAAACTGACCAGTATTTCAATGGGAACTATGGGCCTGCTTTTGGCTAATGAGATGATCAATGTGCTCCTTTCACTGACCACCAATGAAAGAAGTGCCCCTTCCGGAAGTGCGGCGGGGGCCTGATAAATGGCCTCAGGGGGCCACATGTGGCCCACGGGGCTGTAGTTTGGGGACCCCTGATATAAACAATTATTTAGAATTCTTCTGCATGAGGGATTTGTCACTGGACTTTCCAACAATGAGCGGCTACTTATCACCCCCCATTTTTCTGGAAACTGGCTGGCCCTTCCTTTCCCCCCCACCCAGCTCACCCCAGATCTATTTTCTGAAGACTTCCATCTCCTTCCCAAAAAAGAGTGGTCATCTGTGTTCTTTCCATGCTTTGTAATTCCAACTAATTGATGCCACATATATGTACTGTGCTCTGCTCTGTGCCAGGTACTGTGCTTGGGACTTGGGCTTGAAAGCAAATGGCTTATGTGTGTCCTTGTCATCCAGTAGCGCACAGACTTGACATCTGTGTTAGACTGTAAGTGCCATGAGGGCAGGCACTTTGTCCAACTTGTTCATAGCTGTTTCCAGTCAACAGACAAAGCAACTGATAGAAGGTCCTCGGCACTATTAACAAATTGGGAAATGCTTCTTGGAAGATGGCAAAGGTGGCAGTGATAATGTGTGTGTCCTTCCCCCAGGTACTGGATGCGCCCAGAAGGCAAGGCCAGCCTTGATTCATCCTGGCCTAGAGGCTGGGTGGCAGAGAGTCTCAAAAGTCTGAGCTGGGGAAAGGACCGGGGGATTGGCCCACCTTAGGTAGAAGTAAAGTTTGGAAGCTGACACAGCCCGGGAGGCCGAATGCGGAGGACTTGGTGACTGATTGGCTGGGGAGGGTGAGGCGGGAGGAGGAGTCACACACAGATGGCTCTGAGGTCTGGAGCTGGGGACAGCGGGTGCCACCTCTGATAGATGCTGCAAGAAGAGCCGCTGACAGCCTCGGACGGCCCCGCCCTTTGGGGGCTTGGGCCTAGAGCCAGGGAGGGCCGGAGCCTACAGAGGGAGGGGTGGCCTGGCCTGTCCAAACTTCTGACCCCCATTCCCATGTCATCATCTAAAAAAAAATCTCAGCCTGGATTTGAGCACGATCGTTGGTTCTCAGGTGTGGGGGCCCGTTCTGGGGGTCACCTCCTGCCTGCCTCTGCGAAGGAGACCCCCAGGGGCAGCCTGCCCCCGTGAGGGGTCGTCCTGATCAGGGCCATGGCCCGCCAGGCCCAGGTCCCCAGCCCGCCATCACCGGAGAAGGGGCGGCGAGGCGACGGCCCAGGCAGGGCGGGACAATGGCCGCGGCTGCCGGGGCCCCGGGAGCCCCCGCGCTGGGGAAGGGGCTGGCCTAGGGCCGGGCGCCGGTGCCCTCCCCGCGCGGCTCGGGCGGGCGGAGGGGGGCGAGGAGTTCCTTTGTGGCTCTGCCTCCGGCGCGGCGCGGTGCGGACGGTGGGCGCCTCGCAACTTTGCGAGGCGGCGGCAGCGAGCGCCAGACGAGGCCCCGGGGCCCGAGCGGGGCCCCCAGCGCGCGGCCCGCCCCCGCCCCCTGCCCGGCCCCCTCCCTTCGCGCGCCGTCGCCCGCGCCCGGCGCTGCCCACTCGCGGGAGCCCCCGGGGCCGGACGGGCTGCGCAGCCGGAGAGGCGGGGGCCCGACGCGGCCCCCCCCCCGGAGCCGGGCGCCTGGCGTGGGGGCTCGCCGAGCGCACGGGGGGCCGCGCGGCGCTGCAGACCCAGCCTCCCGCCGCCGCCGCCGCCGCCGCCGCCTCGGCGCTTGCAGAACCCAGAAGTGAACAGCAGGCGACCCGGAAGGTTTGCGCGCGGCTCCGCACCTAGCCGGAGCCCGGAGCCGGAGCCCCAGCCCGGCCCTGCTCGGGCCGCCGGGCGCGGGGCTGCGGCCGCGTCCCGAAGCCGCTGCCAGCACAGCCAGGTCCGTGCGGGCCCCGGGCGCGGGGGGAGCGGGCTCGGTGGCGGCGGGTGCCCGCCCGAGCGCCCGCCCGCGGGAAAGTTGCGCGGAGTTGCGGGCGGGGGTGCGGACCAGGGCGCGGGCGCTGTCAGCGCGGGCCGGGCGCTCCGAGGGCCCGGGGCCGCCTGCGCCTGCGGCCGGGCCCGGAGCAGCGGCGGCGCGCGGGGTAGGAAGTGTCTCCGGTGGTGTGTCTGGGTCTGCTCCGAGAGTGTGTGTGTGCGAGCGTGAGAGAGAGAGAGTGTGTGTTTTCTTAAGCCGGGCTATTCAAACCTGCTGCAATTCTCCGGTAAACAATGATTCATGGGACTTAATGCAAATAAACGATTGCAAACGGCGCGGTTCGCGCACTTTGCAGCCGGCCGGGTGGAGCGGCCAGTGCCGGATTTCTCCCTTTTTTTGCAGATCTGCAGAATATGGCGTCCCTGTCCTGTTTTAAAAATAAGCCAGGCTGCCATTTTTGTTTTTCTTTTGTCTGAAAATTTTAATAAAACTGTCTGAGAATGTGGGAGAGGCGGCTGGAAGCAGAGGGGGCACCCGAAGGGTTGGCTTTTTTCCCTTTTCTTTGGCGAGAGCCGCGAGCCTTTCGGGAGGTGAGACACAATGCAACTGCACTTTAAAGAAAAAAAAAAAGGAAGCCGCTGGGCGATTTGGGGGGTAGGGCTGGGAATTTAAAGTTAACTCCGAAAGTTTTCTTTTCTTTTTTTAAAGCTCTTTCTCTCTCTCTCTCTTTTTTTGGAAGGCGGTGAATGCCGCGAAAGGATCTCGGGGTCCATTTCTCCCCCCAGCCTGTCGTCTTTGCAGGAATTTTGGGAAAAGTTAACTGCCGGTTTCCTCAGAGCTGCGGGAGACATGTGCGGGGTTGGGGATAGGGTTTGTGGGGACCAGGAAACGTCTTTTGGAAGAAGCTCTATACAAATTGTGTCGCAAGGAAGTATATTCTCAGATTTAGAGAGGGTTGGCGGTAGGGGCTCGGAGTGGGCCCAGGGTTTCCGAGGGAGACTCCTGGCATGAGGAAATAAACCTGCTCTTCGGCACCCTGCCCTCCAGCAGCGTGTGTGGGGAGTGGGCCTGTCTCCTTCATGGGTGGCCAGGGGCCTCCCTTGTAGTCCTGAATCCTGCCCTCTGACAGGGTGCTAGGTTGGCAGTTGGAGAGCCCCTTCCCTAACCTGGTCAGTCCCCTGGCTGCAGGAGGTGGCATCTGGTGGTGAACGCCCCAGGGGTGGGCTCTTGGCTGGGTGCAAACTGCAGCCCCAGTGGGTCCTGTCTGAGGGGTTGTTTGGTGGTGGTGGGGCCTCCGCTGGTTTGCTAGTGGGAGTTGTCTGAGCCTCTCCCCTTTGGTGGCTCCTAGCCCTTTCTGCCACCCCAGCAGCCAGGAGGCTCCTCTCTTGGAGGCAGTGAAATGCCTGAAGTATCTCACTGGACAGGTGAGGGCCTGCTGGCTTCACAAGCTGCAGAGGGGATCTGAAGGCCAGGTCTGGTGTGGCTGGTGCTATCTAAACACCAGGCCTCACTGGGTCTGGTCTTTCCTCTGCGGGGAATGTATCTGTCTTGGGAGGACCCTGAGCCCTTCTGGCCCCTGCATCAGCATCTCCTGGAGGAGACATCCCTAGTTGTATTCCTGGTCTATATCCTGGCTCCACGGGGCAGTGTGAGCTTCCTGAGGGCAGAGTCAAGGGTTGAAGGTAGAACTTTGGCATGGCTGGACCAGAGGTACCAAGCCAGGCATTTTTTTCTGATAAAGAAACTGAAGTCCAGAGAGGGAAGTGACTTGCCCAGAGTCACATTGCCAGTTAGGAGAGCTGAATCAGGAACCCAGATGTTCGGGCTTTCACTTCTGGGCTCTCCCCGCTGTTCTCTGGCCCTGACCCTTGAGAGGGTCAAAGAACCAGACCAGAATGGGTCAGCATGTCTCCATTTACCGCCCTCCCCACCATAATAATCTTTCATGAGAGAATGGAACTTTATAGTTTGTATAGTGTAGTGCACTGTTGTTATATAAGGTTCTCACAGGAACTCTGTTGGGGTGAAATTGTCAAGGTGGGAATACTTAACGCCATCTTAAAATTTAGGAAACTGAGGCTTGGAGAGTTTGGGTAGTGGCAGAAGGAGGCTTAAACCAAAGCTTCCAGGCTCCTTGTCTGGGACCCTTGTCCTGTGTGGATTTTGGTGCTCATGGACAGCACTCTTTCTCATCTTCTAGTTTTTGATCTCTCAACTTCTGCTAACCCAGCGACTATGTACAAATCTAGAGGCCCACCCCTTACAGACTGTTAAGAGCTGAAAAGGCCCTGAGAAGTCATCTGGGCTCAGAGACTAGAAGCCACTGGGTTGAAGTCACCCAGCAATTTGGGGCCCATCTAGGACCAGAGCACTGATCTCCAGTTTCCCTTCCTCTGTGAGACACTCAGAGGGAGAGTGAACCACTCTACCCACCGCCAGGCCCCACTGGGCTCTGGAGAGCTGTGATTGCTGGTGGGCACTATAACGGCCAACATTTAGAGACATGAGTCTGTCTTGGGCTGAGGAACAGGCTGAGTTCTTGGGGAATGGAGACAAATGGCCTCAGGTGGAGAGGAAGCTGGTGTCGGGGTGAGGTGTGAACGGGGTCCGTAGCTAGTCTGGCTCCAGCTCTTCCCTGGGTGGGCACTTCTCTGCATTGCTTCTCTGTAAAGTAAGAGTTTCTTCCTTCACTCGTTCATCTCCCATCCATTAGTTTATTTATTTATTGGTCTACTAGATCCTTTATTCTTTCATTTTACTCTTTATTCTTTCATTTATTCCTTAGTTTATTGGTTAGTCATTTCATTAGTCCACCCATTGTCCATCCATCCGTCTGTCCATCCGTTTGTCCATCCATCCATTCACCTATCTGTCCATACAGTCCCTGGCACACCTAACCCAGGTTGGACAACCGTGTGAGATACAAGTGCAGTCCTCTACTCCAAAGCCAACAGGGAAAAGGGTGTGAGACTGCAGGTGTATATAGCACTAGCCAGGGCAGTATTCATGGGTGTCCATGTGAGTCCCCAGGAAAGGTCTCTTGGAGAACGGGAGGCTTGAAAATACCGAAGGAGGTCTCCAGACCATCAAAATGGTGGGCCTGGGTGCTGGGACAAAGTCCCACTTAGTGTATTGAACTTTACAGCTTGCACAGTGTGGTGCATGGCTTGTGTGACTTGGGGCACATTCTTCCCCTCTCTGAGAGTTGGTTTTTTGATCTTTAAAATGGGGCATTCTCTGTGAAACTTTCATGGGTTGTTGAGAGAGAGAACAAGAGTGTCTGCAATGTTATCTCAGCCCTGGCCAGGCATGTGGTAGGAAGTCAGTGTACACCATCTGAATTATAAGGATTGTTGATTACTGGCCTAGGCTCTACCTTGATTTTTGAAAACTATTATAGTATTTTCAGAAGGAGCCAAATGACCTGGGGATGCTGAAAGCCCTGCTCTGCCTTGTCATTTCACTGCTGAAACTTTTCTAATGTTTCCTAGGCATTCAGAAGAACAAAAATCCAAAGTCCTTTAAGGGACTGTGGGCCTGTAAGGCCCTTCAGGTCTGGGCCTGCCCAGCCCTCAACCTCAGCTCCCTGCCCCCCACCCCTCGCCAGCCCCCCCATCTCATCACCTTTAGACACACTGGCTTCATTCTGTACCTCAACTTTCCAAAGCCTGTTGGCAGGGCCTTTGCACATCCCCCACCTAAATGTTTACATGGCTGGCACCTTCTTGTACCACAGGTTTCTACTCAGATGTCACCTCCTCAGAGGGGCTTCCCTGACCACCTGCTGTATAATAGCTTCTCATTGTCACTGTTGGTCATGTCAGCCCCTTTCTATTTTTTCTTGCGGCTGTTAACAGTCTCTGAAACGTACTCATTTATTTGTTTTTAGCACTTCTTGTCTGTCTGCACCGTTGGAACACACTTAAAACCCATGCAGGCGAGGGGGCAGGTGGTCTGAGCAGTGTGGCTGGGGCTTTCGTGGCGGCGAGGAAACGCTGGGGAGTCCAGGTGTGGTGGCTGCCCTGGCAGCACCCGGGAGATGAAGTGACACCGAGCTCTGTCCTCGCCTCCCTTGGGAGGCTCCGGGCTGTTGTTAGGAAATAATGAGATGATTAAATCATGGGATCTAAGAATCCTAGTCTCTTCCAATCTCAGAATCATGGCATCAAGAAGCTTTCTGCCTCAGAAACTTTGACTCTTGGAGTGTTCGCATGATCTGATCCGGGATTTAGAGTTTTACAAAGGGGACTCTCACTGCCTTACCCTCACAGCGTGTCAGGCCATGTTATAAAAGGCTTTATAAATGTTAATGGAGTTAATTCTTATTGTTATTACCCTCATTTTACAGAAGAAATCGAGACATAGAGAGATTAGATAGCTTGCCAGAGTCCATAGAGCTTGTCAGGGGCATTGTGGGATTTGAACCCAGTTCTCTAGGGCTCCTCCTTAGAATCCCACAGCTTCACTGACCCCGGCACAGAGCTGGAATCCCCTCCCCACATTCTTGACAAAAGGGCCTCTGACTGCTGTTAGAGTGGTGGGGGCTCCTTCCTCACAGGCCCCCATCCCCCCCTCTGTCAGACAGCTGTCATTGCTGGAAGGATTTTCTTTTAAAGTGTGGAGTGATGTGAGTGTTATGGTTTCCAGTGTTTTTTGTTTTTTTTTGTCCTTGTGGTTTTGTGACTTCAGTTGCCTCTTGCTCCCCACTGGGTTGTGAGCTTCTTGAAGGCAGACAGCTTTGGTGCGTGGTGTCGGATGGATGGATGGATGGATGGACGGATGATGTGTACAAAGAATGCAGCCGGAGCTCCTCCTATCTCTGTAGCACCGTGCTAGACACTTGTTCCAGGGTATAGGCTGGCTTGGTGCACTTAGGGAAAGGAGACAGTTACCTACCCATGTAGCCCCAAGAAAGTCTGCATCAATGATGTTTCTGTCCCCCATTCTTGGAGAACCATCTGAGATCTAAAGTTACGCACTAATCAGAGAGAGGTAGACCTCGTAGCTTATCCTCTTGAGCCTCATTTTGTCTGTTGTGGAGACTAAAGAGGGAACAGGGAGGAGTGGGCCTTGTCCGAGGACACTCACATTTCAAGATGCTTTGCCTGGGGGGCTTTCCCTCCCCAGGTGCCAACAGGTTGCCACAGTCTGAGTCTGGGGCTCAAAGGCAGGGAAGGGCCTCCTTGGGGAAGCTCCCTCTGCAGCACCAGGCTTCCCACCTCCACGATGAGGGCACCGTTCCTGATGCACAAGTTCGCACAGGGCCCAGCGCCTTGCCTGGCACTTGGGTGGGACTGAGGAAGTGAGTTGGGGGCTGTGGGGATGGCTTCCTGGGAGCAAGGGCTTGAGTGGCTTTAGAGGCTGGGCAGGGTTTAGGGAAGGGACTGAGTGGTGTCTTTGGTGGATAAGAGTCGGGGGAAGACCCAGGGATTTGGCTATGGGGCCCAAAGTGTCCTGCCTTGTCCGTGCCTCAACTGTGTGGCCACAGGATTTCTTTGGGGCAAGGTCCCCACATCGAGGTCTTTCTTTGAGCTTTGGGCAAAGGTTTCATGCTCCTGAGGGGCACAGTCTAGCCATATCGGGTTCTGGGGTTCAGTGGGAGAAACTTGGCTGGGGTGGGAAAAGCCCCCCCATACACTGAAAAACATACATTCTTACGTATTCACATTATCAGCCATTCACTACCACTTTTGACCCCACCCCCTCTGCCAATTTGGGGTGCTCCCCCACTCTTTCAGAAACACTGCCCGCGGTGCCCTGACTCGGGGCGCAGGAGGCATGTCTACTGGAGTGTGCGCCCACACCCGATGCACACATCACAGGGAGCGCATGCACACCGTCCTGCCACCTGCAGGGCTATACACACGTGCGAACACCTGTGTGCAGCCTCCCAGGAAACGACAAACAGCTGCATGCCTGCCCCTCCTCATGCCACGCTTATCTGCACGCAGGCAGACTTGTATACATGTGGTTTTACGTGTCAGAGTATCTTACATGCACATTCATTTACACCGGGGGATGTGGCCTCGCATTCTGGGCTGTGCACAAGATCCCTCATGCACTCACGTGTGTGCACCCCGCCCCGCCCGGACCTGCTCGCCGTGGTGGGGCGGGCAGCTCGTTTCCATCTCCCGCCTTCATCCACCCAGCAGTATTTCTTGAGTAATTACCATACGCCAGGCCACGTGCTAGGTGCTAGGGACAGAGGTGAGGAAAAATGACATAGTTCCTGTCCTGGTGGGGGAGACAGACATTATAGGAAAGAGCACACAAATGATGATGTGATGATAGATTTTGGTAACTGCTGAGAAGGAACTACAGTTTTCTGGTGAGGGCTTTCCTAGAGCTTCATACTTTTAGACTTACTATAATGAGTGACGGTCATGGTGTCTGTAGGAGAGAGGTGCTTCTGGGAGGAAGTGATGCCTGAGCCACCAGAAGTTTTCCAGGTGAGGGCATACAGGCAGAGGGAGCAGCGTGAGCAAAGGCCCTGAGGTGGGAAATCGAGGAACATGGAGAAGGTGGTAGCTCCTAGACAATACCTGGGAGAGAGTGTAAGAGACCAGGGGGTGGGCAGGGCCTCGCCTGGCAGGGCCTGTAGTAAGTCTGCTCTGGCCTCTTTACCCCTGCCCATGTGTCCACCCAGGCACTCCCCAACCTGGTCTCGAACCAGACCAACCCTCCCTTTGCTGCCTGGCCCTGCTGCTCAGGGCCCCCTCCGTCTGCCAGCCTCCACCCAGGCCTGAGCCCCTTCTGACGGGCCCCACACACTGCCTGCCCCAGGGGATCTTGAGATAGAGCTTGAGAACAGCCTCTGACCATCTGCCAGGGGTTCCCTGCCTACAGCCCTGGGACCTCTCTAGAAAGTTCCTGGGGGCCATGCCACAGCTGGCCTTCAGCAGCTGGCTGTCCTGCTTTGAGTGAATTCCAGACTTGGCTGTCCCCTGTGGGTCCTGAGAGGCTCCAGAGTTGCTGCACTCCCCACCCCCCAGTGAGGGTAACAGCAGTGCTCGGTCAGATTTCCATGTTGGTCTTTGGAATAATAAATAGCAAAACAAGAGCAATAGCTAATATGGAGTCCTTACTGTGTACCAGGCACTCGTCTAAAGGCTTTCTATGCTGTAACTCGTTTAAGCTTCACAACAACACGAGATACCATTATCTCCCCAGTTTGGTAACAGTCTCTGGGGCTTCGACCCACACTGTCTTGTCCCAGAATCTGTACTCTTGACCCGTCAGTGGCCACATTGCCCCTCAGAGGGTCCAGGAACCCTGGCTCTGGTTTAGTTCAGTCTGTTTCACAGAGGAAGGAACAAACGCCTAGAAAGGAAATGGACCTGCTGAAGGTCACATAGCCAGCCAATGGCAGAGGGTTCCAGCTCCCTCGGCCCTCACCAGCTGCATGACCTTGGGCGGGTCACATACTCCTCCCAGCCTTGTTCCTGCCCTCAGACAAGGAAGAGATGACCAGGGAAGCCAGGAGGGTGTGAACTCTGGGGGGTGCGAGGGGACTGCAGTTGAGAAAGGACATGAGTGGGGCTTCTTGGGTGCCCTGGACGACGTGTGCTGTATAATAAGTCACGAAACTGTTCATTTATGTTCTAAGCATCCTTCTGAACGTGTATTGTATTTCGAAATGTTCATAGCATCTACCTCACAGGGTCATTAGTAGGCTGAGTGAAAAGTGCTTGTAAAGCATCTAATAGCTCCTGACCTGGAGAAGTGCTCAGTAGCTGTTGCTGTTATTGTCATTTTATGGTGGCAAAAGAAGTTCCCTCTGGGGATGGGAGCTGGGGATCCCCAGGGGCAGTGGAAGTAGGGAAGGGCATGTGTTCAAAGGCCGCAGAACATGCACTCAGCCCTGAGAGGAGTAGCGTGGCCCATTTCCAAAGTGAGGGCACTGGGGCCCCCAGAGAGCGTGAGGGTCACTGCCGTGAGTGGCTCTGGGTGGCCTGCAGGGAAATGGGACGGGGCACAGGGAGGGGGCCGCACCCCAGCTCCCACTGACCAGGGCTCAGACAGCAGCCCCATCACCACAATGGGAACAGTCCTCCCAACCCCTCAGGGCTGTGGAAACCCAGCCTAATTGGATCCAGGACCCTTGGGAGCCTGTTCCTCACAGGAAGTTCCTAGGAGCGAGCTGAGGCTGGCCTGGGTCATGGGGGTGTGGTGGGGTGCAGCAGCTGGGGCTCAGGGCTCTGGGCTGCATGGAGTGAGGCACATGGAGGGCAGAGGGCTCATGAGAGGAAACGTTTGAGCACATGGCGGGGGGTCTTGAGTCGCTGGGAAGATGGGAAACCTCAGCTTCTCTCCTGGACCATCTCCTGCTCATGCCTTCCAGGCCATCCTTCTTGCCCCATAATGACCTTTCCATTGAAAACCTTCACCATGGCCTTCCCCTGCTCAAGGACCTCTCGTGCATGCCCTCAGTCCCCCCAGCCTTTCTTTTGAGCGCCTTAGCCTGGAACTCTGGTCTTTTATGAACGTTCCCTGTCACCTTTCCTGCCTTCCCCTGTGAATTTCTGCACCGGACCCATAGCAGACCAAACGTGATGCTGTGTTCTTTCCTGCCCCTGGGCCTTTACACATGCAGTTCTGGCCACCTGGCCTGCCCTTCCCTGGCATCTCTTGGTACCTCTCCTTCTCCCCATAAGTAAGTCCCACCTTTATGAAAGCTTTGTTCAGATGGGCTCATCTTCCCAGGAATATCCCAACCCCTAGCCCAGCCATTCCCTCTCTGGGGCAGGGAGCATGTTTGAGAACCTTTGCATCCTAGCAAGCTAGCAGTTGTCCTTGACTTTGCACATGCCGCCCCTCTGCTCAGAAGGCTCTCCCCTCCTCTCCATCTCCTGGCAGACTTCTGAGTCTTCCAGTTCAGCATGGACAGGCCCCCTCCCCCATTGACCTCAGTGAACCAGGCACTTGAGCACCTACTAGGTGGCCAGCACTTGACTCGGGGCCTACAGCAGTGGCTCCCTCCTTGTGGGTCAGGACTGGAGAGAGTATTTAGAGGTATGATACAAAGATGGCGTGGGGAGAATGCAAGGGGCAGTGGGTGTGTGTAACACGGTGGCCCAATTCCTGTTGAAGAGATCAGAAAGTGACTTTTAAGGGAATGCTGGGTGAGCTTTGGGGTCTAGTCAGGGCATGGGGCTGTAGCCAAGAACCAGACCCAAGCCCTTGGGGAGCTGTGGGAACTGGGCAGACGAGTAACCAGGCAGTTCTAGGACGGTGAGATCGGTGCTCTGGTGGGGAGAGCCCACGCAGCCGTGGGAGCTCAGGAAAGGCTACAGACACAGCTGCAGACACGGCCCCGAAGGGGGCGGTCAGGAAGGTTTTCCCATGGCAGTGACACTGAGCTGATGTTTAACGTTGAAAGGAACCTGACAGAGTTTCAGCTGGGTGATGACCCTCAGATGGAAGGGCACAGCCTGTGCAAAGGCACAGTGGTGTAAGAGAGCAACTAGTTTTGGAGGAACCTACAGATAGGGAGGCTGGACAGAGGGAGGCTCCTGTTGGGATGCTTGTAGCCAGCAGGGCCTCCTTGGCAAAGGTTGTTAGGTGCCATGCTGGGGAGTCTGAACTGTACTTCAAAGTGATGGGAACACAAGAGGGATTTAAGCAGGAGAGTGAGTGGCCTGGGCAGGCTTTCCTTTGTTTGGCCTGGTTCCCCTCCCGGAAGCCCCCAGGTAGGAGGGTGTGTCCCTGGCTGGGGTCTGAGGTGGGTGTGAAGCTCACTGTGGGACTTCGAGTGAGTCCTTGGCCTCTCTGAGCCCCTCTCTCCTGGGTCAGTCTGCAGGGCATGAGGCCAGAATCCTTGTGGGACTGTTAATGGCTTGGGTTGTCTTTGCCTGGCTAAAGCTTGCCGAACCTTTAGTTATATTAAAAATATTCCTTAAATAAGTCTTGTAACCACCCTATAAAAAAATCAGAGAAGCCGAAACACCACTACTATTAGCATTTTTGTGTTTCCTTCCCCTCTTTTCTCTCAGCACCCAGTTTTTTTATAGTTGTCACCACTCTGATATATAACTTTTAAAAACTCCCTTCCCCCCACCCGTGAGTAATGTTGCATCACAAGTATTTTCTAACTGAATGCAGGGTGGTTTTAATCTTCCTTTCTAACTGATCCGGTGTCAGGGTAGAAAGCGTGGGCTCTGGGGCCAACTTTCTAGGTTTAATCAGACATAGGCTGCCTGACTTTGGGCAAGTTACCTAATCTTTCTGTGCCTCAGTTCCTTTTAAGGTTGATATAAGTGTTAAATAACTCATTACAATGCCAGTAAAACATTGCCTATTTTTAACGACTTTAGACTATGTCATTGTTTAACATGATTTACAGAGTCATCCCCCTCGTGTTTAAAATTTTGGATATTCCAGGTTTTTGCTATCGTAAAAAACCACCAAAGCAAACAGCTTTGTGCCTCTAATTTTGTCAATTTGGGGGGTGTTTTCTAGGGACAGATGACTAAGGATAGGATCACTAGGCCAAGATGTCTGAAAATTTTTAGAGCTTAAGAGGCATTATTGACAGATTGCCTTAAAAAATGATTGTTCCAGTTTACACTCCCAGCAATAATGGGAGTGCCAATTTCACCATAGGCTCACCAGCAGTGAATATTATCATTATCTTATTTCTTTTTGCTATTTTAACAAGCGAAACTCAATTTTCACTGCTAGAGAAGCAGAACCATTTTCTGTGGTTTTAGTTGTTAGCATCCTTTTTTGGGCTGCTAGTCTTTATAGCATACAACCCCTTCTCAGATCAATTAGGAAGATAGGACTTAGATACAGGAAATAGGAAACTGTATAACACAGGGGACAAAGTCATGCCAAGGTGAGTGGAGGGGACCCAGAGGAGGGAGAAGGGACTTGCCTCTACCCAGACCGTGATACTTTCAGTTCCTTCCACCTGGACAGTTCATTCATTCAAATATTTATCAGGTACTGTGTGTGGCTTAAAAGGTAAATGACTCAGCCATGATTCTGCCCCAGCAGCAGAGATAGATGGGAGAGAAGGCAGAAGACAGAGTGATAGGTGTCTGATGCTGGAAGTGCAGGGCCAAAGGGAGCAGAGAGGAGAGGCACCCAACATAGCCCGGAGGGTGGAGGGAGAGGGTCCCAGAAGGCTTTCTTTTTTCTTTCTTTCTATTTTTTAAAATTTTATTTTATTTTATTTTATTTATTTATTTTTTTGCATTTTTCTGAAGCTGGAAACAGGGAGAGACAGTCAGACAGACTCCCGCATGCGCCCGACCGGGATCCACCCGGCACGCCCACCAGGGGGCGATGCTCTGCCCACCAGGGGGCGATGCTCTGCCCATCCTGGGCGTCGCCATGTTGCGACCAGAGCCACTCTAGCGCCTGGGGCAGAGGCCACAGAGCCATCCCCAGCGCCCGGGCCATCTTTGCTCCAATGGAGCCTTGGCTGCGGGAGGGGAAGAGAGAGACAGAGAGGAAGGCGCGGCGGAGGGGTGGAGAAGCAAATGGGCGCTTCTCCTATGTGCCCTGGCCGGGAATCAAACCCAGGTCCTCCACACGCTAGGCCGACGCTCTACCGCTGAGCCAACCGGCCAGGGCCAATTTTATTTTTTTTTACCAAGACAGAGAGAGAGACAGAGAGAGGGACAGATAGGCACAGAGAGACAGGAAGGGAGAGAGATGAGAAGCATCAATTCCTCATTGTGACACCTTAGTTGTTCATTGATTGCTTTCTCATATGTGCCTTGACCAGGGGGCTCCAGCTGAGCCAGTGACCCCTTGCTCAAGCCAGTGACCTTGGGTTCAAGCTAGCGACCCTTGGGCTCAAGCCAGCAACCATGGGGTCGTGTCTATGCTCCCAGGCTTTAGCTGGTGACCTCGGGGTTTCAAACGTGGGTCCTGTGCATCCCAGGCAGGCTGACTTTCTATCCATTGCACTACTGCCTAATCAGTCCCAGAAGGCTTTCTTGAGGAAATAGCCTGTAAGCTTGGCCCAGGGAGTAAGTTGTAGTTAACAGTGAAACGGTGAGGGCACAGGGCTCGGGGGAGGAGCAGCCTGAGGAGGTGAGGAAGGGAGGAGGGAAGCGAGGAGGGAGCGCTGGCTGGCGGGCAGAGTACCAGGTGGAGTAACCAGGGAGGCCACAGAGGTCAGCAGGGGCTCAATAGGTAACTGCTAAGGAACCCAGGCCCTGTCTGGAAGGAAGTAGGGAGCCATGGAAGGTGCTGAGGAGAGTGTTATGATATGATTTATATTTTGTTCTTTAGAAATATCACAGTGACTGCTGAGAAGAAGGGAATGAGGGGTGTGGCAGAGGTGGGGAAACCTGTGAGGAGACTCGTGCAGCCGCTGAAGGGGCCCCGACCAAGGCAGGGGAGAGTGGACAGCCCTCTTCTCTCCCCACCTGGTGGAGTCCTACCAGCTTCAAAGTACAGATTGAATGTCACCTCTGTGGCGCTGCCCTTCCTGACATTTGTTACCACCTCCCCAGGTCATAGGGGCCTGGAGGATGGGGCTGTGCAGGGCCTGGTCATATACCGTATTTCCCCATGTATAAGACGCACCTTAGTTTTGGGGCCTGAAATTTGAAAGAAAAAAAAAAGTATTACATAAAGTTATTGAATTCAAGTTTTATTCATTATAAAACTCATACAATTCCTCATCACAGTCAAAACTCCCATCCATTAGCTTGTCCTCATCTGTGTCTGATGACGAATCACTGTCTTTAATAATGAGCGCAAAAACAAGCGCGAAAAAGCGGGAAATGCAAGTAAAAAAAAATCTGCAACCACTGTATAAGACACACTCAGTTTTTAGACCCCAAATTTTTCAAAAAAGTGTGCATCTTATATGTAGGGAAACACGGTAACTGTCAGTTGAGTTGCCCACCTTAGCTGAGCTTACCTTCCCCTGCTCTGTCTGCACCCTCCATCTGTTCCTCTCCTGCCCCGTCCCCAACCTGCTGCTTTTCTTCCTTCCTTCCTTCCTTCCTTCCTTCCTTCCTTCCTTCCTTCCTTCCTTCCTTCCTTCCTTCCTTCCTCCCTCCCTCCCTCCCTCCCTCCCTCCCTCGTCCATTTCTTCCTTCCTTCCTTCCTCCCTCCCTCGTCCATTTCTTCCTTCCTTCCTTCCTCCCTCCCTCCTTCCTTCCTTCTCTTTCTCTCTTTTCCTCCCTCCCTCCCTCCCTCCCTCCCTTCCTTTTTTTTCTCTCTCTCTCTTCTTTCTCTTTTTCTTTCCTTTCCTCCTTCTTCCCTTCCCTCCTTCCCTCCTTCCTCCATTTCTTCCTTCCTTCCTCTCTCCCTCCCTCCCTTCCTCCCTTCCTTCTCTCCATTTTATAAAGAGTAAATTTATTGTTTTCAATATAAAAGCAACTGAACAATATTACAAAGACTCTGGAAATCAGAGAAACAAAGACAAAAATCAGATCCGCTCCAGCCGCCTCCCCAGCACTCCCAGCCTCCCTCTGGGCGTGGTTCCCTGCCGCTTGCTTTTTCTGACGCAGGGTTTTTATTTTTGCCTCCTTGTAATCATAGTGTCCGGACAGTTTTGGGTCCTGCTCCCTCCCATGTGCTTTGTGGCCGTGGGGTCTGGGCAATTCTCATGTTTAATGTCTGTGGGATGGTTTGGGGATGGGGGTGGGAATAAGTTTCTTAACTGCAACCCCTTACACTGCGGTGGCAGGCTTGTTACTTTCTACTCAAGGCTACCCTGCCTCTTGTGACTGTTTGTCTAGGCCTCAGTCTCCCTGGGTGGCAGGGTCTGGTACCTGCTGTACTCCTTTCATAGTGTCCTTCCCCTAGTTCCCCCTGTGGAGCATGCTAGGCTGGCCTCAGAGGCTACCCTCCTGGGACAGGGCGATAGACAGACATGGTTTCAAATCCAGGCTGGGCTCTGTGACCTCAGACAAGTTACTTAACCTCTCTGGACCTCAGTTTCCTTATAATGGGTCTATTGCAACAGTAAAAATACTGGCTATAAAATGCCCTGACACAGTTCCCAGCCCACTGTGAGTGCTCCAGAAACAGCAGTCAATATTATACTTTTTTTCATTCTACAAAATGTTTCTGAGACTACCACGGGCTAGATGCTGGAGTGGCAGAGGTGAATAAGCACCAGCCCTACCTGGGAGGAGCTCTCAGTCTGGCGGGGAAGCAGATAACCGCACCGGGGTGTGACTGGCCCTGTAGTGCTGGGTGGCATCCCGACTCCATCACTTGCTAGCTGTGTGACTTTGGGCAAGTTGGTCAACTTCTCTGAGCTGCTGTTTTCTGTTAAATGTACACTTCACAGAATCATTGGGAAAATTCAGTGACATGATGCATATGACATAGCACAGTGGCTGGCACATAATAGATGTTGAAGTCAATGGTAGCTGCCATTTTATTATTATTATTGTTATTGTTATTCTCATATACAAGGTGCTGTTGGGAACACAGAGGAAGTGACTGACTGGGGGTTCAGGGAAAGCTCCGTAGAAGAGGGAACTCTTGAGCTGGGTCTTGAAGGATGAGTAGAAGTTCACCAAGTGGGAAAGGACACTCTAGGTAAGCAGCCTGTGATTCCAGGTTGAAATCTCTCAATGAGGGGTTTGTTCTTTGGGGGATTAAGCCACTGTGTTCATCCCAGCTTCCCTGAGGGCCCCTCACTGCCTCCTTCTGGGTCTGTACCCAGGGCCTGTAATAGCATCCACCTGTGACTCCGTGTCCTGGTGGCTGTTCCTGCTCATGGGAGTTGCTGTGTCCCCCTCTGTCCACATTTGGGGCTACAGGTCTGTGTCTGTCATGTGTATCTGAGTTGTGCTGTCTGTCTGCATGTTCCTGTGGCCATGTTTTCTGTGTCGCTCTCCAGAGGACTTCCCAGGCCACACCATGGGTGGCGACCTGCACACACTTCCTTGGTCTCCAGCTCAACCAGAAAGCCAGGCCTCCTTGGTCACTCCCCTGCTTGGCCCAGGTTTGGCCCCTCCTGTCACCTCCTGATGGGTATCCTCCCACTGCTTCCACTGCTGGCCTCCAGCCCTGTCTACACTGAGCAGTCAGAGGGGTCTTTCTAAACCACAGATTCCATCCCATTACCCACTACTTCAAGTCCAGACTGCAGGCCTAGGATTCAGGAATTGACCTTCTGGGTCTGGCCCTGGCTGATGACTCCAGTCTCATGTCCTCTCTCCCAGTCTACACTCGAATGCTTTAGCCCCCCTCACATGCTGTGTTGCTTTTCACCTCTGGGTCTTTGTTCAGGCTGCTGCTTCTGCCAGGAATGTTCCCAACCCCTTCTGTGCCTGGCTAAGTACCTCTCTGTCGTCCTTTAAGACCCCAAACAGGCATCACTTCCCTTGGGAAGTCCTCCCTGATCCCTTCTTTCCATTCTGGGTCAGGTCCCTGGCTCTGAGCTGCTCATCCCTTACGGGGGGGGGGGGGCAGGGGAGCAGAAGCAGGTGACTTGCCCAAGATCACACAGCTGGTAAATTGGAGCCAAGATTTGAACCCAGGTGCGCTGGGCTCCAAACAAAGCAGGCTGTCCCACTGGCCAGGTGAGGGATTATATCTAGGACCTGTGAAAAGGAGTAGGAATCCTGAGGGTATGGCTGGTGGTGGAAATGAACTGGGAAGATGGGGGGGTGCTGTGGATCAATGTATGTCTGTGGCAAGAGCAGATGGGGCTGCCCGCTTGGAGGTGGGAATGAGTGGCTGGAGGAGGTGCCCTTATTAGGGGAAGACCAAGGTCCCACTCAGGCCCGCTGAGTCTGAGAGCCCGTGAGACAGCCAGACGGATGTGTCAGGCAGGCAGGGGAAAGCTGGGCTACAGGCAGAGACTCCGGGGGTTAGCTGGTACTTAACATCCTAGAGTAGGTGGACCACCCAGGTAGTGGGAGAGAAGAAGCTCTGCTCTCCCCTAAGCAGCCCAGTGAAGGGTGGGGGTGGGTGCTGAGAAGGAGACTGAGATGAGAGACCCAGGAGTCAGGGCACACAGAGCTTCCCAAAGGGCCCAGGTGCAGGCGGCCATGGAGGACTGGAAGGTGGCCTGTCAGCCTTGACCATGTGGAGGTCCTTGGGGCATGTAGTCGGAAACTTGCTCAGTTGTTTGCTTCCTCCAGTAGCTTGGGAGTCCCGGAAGGCAGGACTCTTCTGTTTGCCTCAGGTTCCCAGCACTGGTTCCTTGTTTGGTCCAGAGGATGTATCAGAATGAATCGATGTATTGATGGACAGATGGGTGGAAGGGCCAGCTCCCATCAGGAGGCTATTTTCAAAGGCAGCTGTAGGAGGTGTTTCATTCATCCAGTCCAAGTTTATTCCCTTTTTAGAGCAAAACCCCCAAATGACAGCTTGCTTGCCCCACTGCAAGGATCAGTGCTGTGTGCTTGACCGGGGCCTGATAAATGGCAGGGAAGATGCTCTGTGGCATCTAATGGACCCTAGGCAAGCCACCCTCTTCCCCATACCTTGCTGACCAGGGTTGGGCTTTGGAAAGCCTGAACTTAGCATTGAAGAGGAGAGGCCAGCTTCCCCCAGAACTGGCTGAGGAATAGCTGGGCACAGTGGGCAGAGTCCTGGGCCAGGACTGTTTCACCCCATTTTACAGATGAGGAGAACTGATGCTCAGAGAGCTAATGCCCAGCATTGAAGCACAGCACTCCCTCCTGTTTCCCCATCTGTGTGGCCTGGAGCAAAGTGTTTCTTGCCTAGTGCCCTAGTTTCTTCCTCTGTGAAATGAGGGTAAAAATTCTTCCCTGCTTCCTGGGGCTTTGATGAGAATGCCGGTGGGTGCAGAAGAACTTTGTAAGCTGCCAGCAGTGCTAGGTAATTGTGTGAGGTTGTGTTTAAAATAATTCAGGTTATTATTCTTTTACTTATTCATCCTGTCATGAAACTCGCATTATTACTAACTTCTGGGCTGGAACAGCTTAAGGGAGCGATGAGCCCGACTTTGGAGTCAGGCTGTTTGGAGTGGGTATCTCAGCTCTCTGCTTACTTGCTGTGTGACCTTGACCAAGTCATTGCACCTCGTTGATGTTCAGTTTCCTCAGTTGTGAAATGTACCTGCCTTTCAGTGTCAGTGTGCCTGGCACAAGGTGGGCATTTGGTAGATGGCAGCCACCTCACTGTTACTGTTTGAGGTCTTTCTGAGAAAGAAGTCCTCGGGGCCTGGAGCATTCAGGAAGAACTCCAGGCAGGAAGTGCTTCTTGTGTGGGCTGTGAGGGCTGGGCAGAGGGAAGGGCAGCTTGGTGTCTGCAGGTGGGGAGAGCAGGAGGGCTCTTAGGGGCAGGGGCTGCCTTGGCCACCCAGGGGAAGATACTCTTGATCCCCAGCCCCAGGCTCAGACCCAGACCACCCCCAGGCTGGAAATGAGAGGCAAGGATTTTTGCATGTAGCTATTGAGTTATTGGCATGTGGGTATTTGCCCAGCTGAGGGCTGGGGTTTGCAAAGCAAATTTCCTAAGGAACCAAGTTGCGCAAATCTGATTTCTAGTCTTGACTCCAGTACCCTAGTCCTGTGGTCTTGAGCAGCTCTCTTCCCTTCTCTCCAAGCCTCAGTTTCTTCACCTGTAATACGGGGTTATAATACCTCGTGTGCCTTCTTAAGATCATTAGAAGTAATTCATATAAAAGGTCTTTCTTAAAGTGTTGAGATTAGATTATAACCTTATTGAGGGTCCTGTCTTGAATCCCTCAGCCTGCAATTCCAGTATGCGCTCCTCAGGCTTGTAGGACCAAGAAAAGAGGTTGAAGACACTTCATTTTGGCCTTGCTTATCAAAATAAACAGGTTCATTTAAGCAATATTATCAGTTAGGTATTTAGTTATTTCTGTGAGAGGTAAATAAGAGAAATTGGATAGGAAGCAAGACAATGGATCACCTTTGAACAGCATGTTCCCTATTAGTCATGTCTTGACTTACTCTAAGGTCACAGGAAGACTCAGATTCTCTGGAAGACTGAGATAGCTCTGAAGGCCCATCCTTCACTTTCTTGGTTGAAAAGGCCTCTCACTGCACAGGCCTGCCATGGGACCTGTGAGGTGAGGGCCATTGGACAGACTGTCACATACTTTTCTACCAAAGAGCCCCAAATGCCCTAGCCTCAGGCCTTCTCAACCCCCTCCTATGCAGTGTTCTGACACATTCTTCTGGATGAAGTGTTGCACGTGGCTATGCTTGTTTCTTATAACTTTCCAGAGGTACAATTTATTCAGTCAAAGGCCAATAATCATTTGGGTCTTTGTAAGTCGTCCTGCCAAACTGCCTTTCAGAAAGACTGTATCTGATGATCAGGTCGCCCCCTGTGTTCTGATGAGGATGTCTGCTCTAGAGGGGCCCTTGGTCATAAGGGCAGGGATCAGGGATGAGCAGTTGCCTCTGCTGTGTGGCCATTTATAAAGTTGCCCCAGGACTCCTGTTTGTCGGTGGGTGGGGTGGGGGGGACTCTTCTATGTGGAATCCATGGGTCCCTGTGGTTGGCTCTGCAGCTTAAGGACCTTCTGGAGGATGGGGATTGGTCGATCAGTTCTATGGGGGTGGGGGCTGGGAGCACTGAGGTCTGGTTGTGACTTTTGCTGCCCTCTGGGCCCACTGAGGGAGACTCTGAATCCTGATTTTTCAGCCTGGGGATACATTTCTCTGGCCCTGGTAGGAGGCCTGCTCTGCTGCGGGGTGAGGGTACCACAGAGGCAGGGATCCCAGATAATGGCCCAGACTTGAGTGGGCACAGCTGAGGGGCAGCTCTCCCCAGGCTGGTGGGGAGGGCCCTCTTCCCTGTGACAGTCGCTCTCTCCCTGCAGGATGGCCGAGCCTCGATTTAACAACCCCTACTTCTGGCCCCCTCCTCCCACCATGCCCAGCCAGGTAAGACTGAGCGGCACCCTTCCAGCCACCCTCTCCCTCTTACTGCTTTGCTTTGCCCTGGGCTTTGGCTGCGGCCTGCGGGGCGAGGGGCGAGGGGCTTGCCAGTGCACTGGCGGCCTAGGGAAGGGGTCAGGCGCTGCCCAAGCCCCTTCAGTCTCCTCTTCTCCTTGCCCACAGCTGGACAACCTGGTTCTGATTAACAAGATCAAGGAGCAGCTGATGGCAGAGAAGATCAGGCCACCTCACCTGCCACCCACGTCGGCCTCGTCGCAGCAGCCGCTGCTAGTGCCACCCGCACCGGCCGAGAGCAGCCAGACCGTCATGTCGCTGCCGAAGCTGCAGCAGGTGCCAGGGCTGCACCCGCAGTCAGTGCCGCAGCCCGACGTGGCTCTGCACGCGCGACCAGCCACCAGCACAGTCACAGGTACTGGGTGGGCCGGGATGAGGTGGGCGGGGCGGGACCTGCCCGGGTGAGGGGCGTGGTGAGGGTGGCTTGCAGCGTGGTGCGGGCCTGAGCGGGTGGGTATTGGGGGGTGGAGCTCCGGTGGCGGGCTTGTCCACCAGCCACAGCCGCCAGATTTCCCCCGACCCTGTACTGGGAGGACCCACCCCACTAAATCTACAGGACAAGGGTGGGCCCCCCAGGAAAGCCAAGTCAGTTTAAAGAATTTAGGAATCCAGAGAGGAACCCTAACCAGACCTAGGGAAGGGTGGAGCCGTGGTGCGGGGTGGAGATTTCCCTGGAGGAGCAGATATGTAAGGAGAGGTTTGACAGTTAACTAGGGAACGAAGCAGCCAGAGGGAACAGCATGTGCAAAGTGAGTATGTGTGTGGAAAGTGAGAGCAGGATAGTCTGGGCCGGGTGTACCTGGTGGTGGTGCTGTTGATGGTCGTACTGCGGCAGCTAGCTCCAGTTGAGCACCTGTGCATGTTCATGAGCATTCATTTATGACTCCCAGCAGCCCTGGGAGGCGGGTGCTGTGAGTACTAGGTTGATCAATGGACTGTTTTTGACTTACAAAAACAGTAGTTTTGTGCATTCACTCTAAAGTCTCCATTCGACCGAGGAGGAAACTGAGGCCCAGTTTCACAGCCAGGAAGAGGCAGAGGCAGGAAGTGTGGTTCTAAAGCCCATGTGGTAACCTTTTTGCTCTACCCAGTTCTGCTGAGGCTAGAGGGAGCAGGCACCACCAGATTGTGAAGGGCCCCGTGGGCCATGCTGTGCAGTCTGGACCTCACCCTCAGGCAGTGGGGAGCCATGGAAGGCTTTTAAGTAGAGGAGGGCAGTGCTCAGATTTGGGTGAGAAAGCTGAGTCTGGGTGCAAGATGGGGGGTGTAGCAAGGTGGCTTGTGGCTTGGTGGGGCAAGCATGGAGACAAATAGATATGCAGGAAAGGATGGTGGCCCCTGCAAGGCCATGGGGACTGAGAGGAGTAGACAGATCTGAGTTACGTTGAGAGAGTGGACAGGGTGGTTGCTGGACTGGATGTAGGGGAGAGGAGTGGAGGAGGTGAAGGCGACTCCCAGGCACTGCCAACAAGATGGAACCAGAGGAGGAGGAGTGGGGGGTCATAAGCTTAGTCTTGGATATGGTGCCGGGGACATCCTGGTGCAATGTCACAGGGCTGATGCCTGGTGGATAGGCTGTGTCTGGCAGCTGCTGCGGCAGGCCTGTGTTCCTCCCCTGGCTCACCCCTGCCTCTCTTCCTTCCTCCTCCTTTCTGAGACACCCAAGAATTATGGGGCCCCGTGAACCTCCCCCAGGCCCTGGCTACACTCTGCACATTCCCGTTACGATTTTATTAAATTTATTTTTTTCATTATAAAAGTAATATTAAAAAAGTAATATAAGCATATTAAGGGAAATTTGGAAAACAGAGAAACTAAGGGAAAAAAATCACTTATAATCCCCCAGCTCCTAACCTAGCAGCTTACAGAGCCTTTTGCTCTGTTTCCTTCCCTTTTCATCTTTTTTGTTTGCTTTTTAATGTGCGTGTGTGTTTTGCTGAGCTTGTGGTCAGGCTGTACCCATGACTTTAACTTGCTTTTCCTACTTGCCAGTCTAGCATAGACATATTTAGTGCATTTTTTATAAAGGTAATACATAGTCACTATAGGAAGTTTAGAAATTGAAAACAAGCTGAAAGAATAAAAAGTCCTAGCCCTACTATTGTTAGATTTTTATTGTTTTCTCTATAATTCATTTTATTTTATCCTTTAATCACAGATGTAAAAAGTGGATGAATTCACCAGGTAAAGAATTCAAATAATATAGAAGCAAATAGACAAAGTATGAAAATCTCCTTTTACCAATAAGTTTTTCTTCCTAGACAGCACCACAGTTTACACAGTTTTGTTTGGTGTGTCTCTTGTCACATCCATTCCTGGGCTCTTACACACATATATGTTGTCTCTGTACACATATGTAGATTGAGTGTATATTTTTAAAATAGGTTCGTACTGTCTGTGGTTTCCCTTTTCACCCGAAAGCACATTGTAGCCTTCTTTCTCTCTTTCTCACTGGGCGACATCGGTCTTCTTGTGGCTGCCCAGTCCTCCATAATGAGCGTGGACCTCATCTCTTTACACAACCCTACTGAGGACAAACAGGTTCTATACAGTTTGTCTGACCACAGTTTTGTGTGGAGGAGCCCTGTATACAGTCTTTGTGTTCATGTGCAAATATTTCTTCAGGGCAATTTCTAGAAGTAGAATTCAAAAGTTGTGTACATTTAACATTTTAAAGGTTACTGCCAAGTAGCCCCACATTAAAGTCGATAAATGCACACTCCCACCAGCATGTGCGACTCAAAACATACCTGGTCAGTATCTCGTTCAATGCACAGAACTGTGGGGGGGTTTTTGTTTGTTTTTTTAACATAATTTTCACCACATGTTAGATACCATTTTCATCCTTTTGTCTACTTAACCTGATATTGTAATGTTTCTAGTCCCCTCATTTTTAAAGAGTAATTTTTATTACAGAAGTAAAATAAGAAAGTTTATTATCAAAAGAGAAAGTTAAACCAAAAAAAAAGTTTTTAAATTATTGCTAATTTTATCATCCATATCACATTTTGGTATATCTCCTCTTACTTTTTCAATGTGTGTGTATGCCTTTAAAATTTTTACAGACATAACCTTTTTAATGGGTAGTAATGTTGAGTAGAGGAGATTGATCAGAATTCATTGACTCTTCCCTTCCCTAATATTGCATATGTCAGTTGCCTCTAACTTTTACTATTATACTAACACAGAAGGGAACATCTTTGTGCCTCAGTTTTTCCTGTGGCTTGAATGACTTCCAAAGTGCCTGTTATCTAATTCAGTTTAGTTCTTAGGCATCTTACATGTACACAGCTTTCATTCATACCCATGGGTAATAATAGACAACAGGAAGGGGAGGCTGGGAAAGGTGGATAACCTGCCCAAGTCACACAGCTGGGTGGCCAGGGCAGGGCTGGCCTCTGCAGTTGCCCCTCACCCCTGCCCCTACCCTGTGTCTTCGCAGGTCTGGGGCTCTCCTCCCGGACCCCGGCTGTGAGCACATCCGAGTCCAGCGCGGGCACGGGCACCAGCACCCCGTCCACACCTACCACCACCAGCCAGAGCCGCCTCATCGCCTCGTCCCCCACCCTCATCTCAGGGATCACCAGCCCCCCCCTCCTGGACTCCATCAAGACAATCCAGGGCCATGGCCTGCTTGGCCCCCCCAAGTCTGAGCGCGGCCGCAAAAAGATCAAGGCAGAGAACCCGGGGGGCCCACCTGTGCTCGTAGTCCCCTACCCCATCCTGGCCTCAGGCGAGACTGCCAAGGAGGGCAAGACATACAGGTGGGGGTCTTGGCCAGAGTGGGTCCAGGTGGGCTTGGGGCAAGGGCTTATACCGAGGACTGCCCCTAGGAGCACAGCAATAGAGGCTGGAAAGAGAGTCTCCAGGGGCTGAGGGTGGGGGCTAAGGTACGGGGGCAGGGTCACCTGACAAGCTGCACCCACATCCTTTCAGAGACAGAGGGGCACCACAGCCTGGGGTCATGGGAGTCTGTCTCCTCCTCCCTTCAAGCGGTGTGCTCACCCCTGAACACTAGAATCACCTGTGAGGAGTTAAAAAAAAAATGCCCATACCAGGGCTGCACATCCACAAATTCTGATCTAATTTGTCAGGGTGACATGCTGAGGGCCAGGTGTCAGCCTTTCTTGAAAGTGCTCTCCCGCCCTGTGGTTCTAAGCTACAGCCGTTCGAGCTTTTCCCTTGGAACTGTGGGTGCGGCTCTGGGCACACTGTCACCAGGACCGTGAGGCCTCTCTTCCCTGTGACAGGTGAACCTGCTCCCCAAGTGGAAGAGCTTTCTCCTCCAGACGGGAGGTGCTCCAGGCCTGGAGCTCCCCTATCTTTCCCAGGTGGGCCTGTGCCCTGGAGACGTCTCACAGGAAAGTGCCGTCCCAAGTGCATGGGCTCTGTGATACAGAAGGCACCCCCTAGCTGTACAGGCAAGGGGTACAGGGGTCTCCCCAGGTGTGAACCTGCCTCTTGCCCCACAGGTGTAAGGTATGCCCGCTGACCTTTTTCACCAAGTCCGAGATGCAGATCCACTCCAAGTCGCACACAGAGGCCAAGCCCCACAAGTGCCCGCACTGCTCCAAGTCCTTTGCCAACGCCTCCTACCTGGCCCAGCACCTGCGCATCCACCTGGGTGTCAAGCCCTACCACTGCTCCTACTGTGATAAGTCCTTCCGACAGCTCTCCCACCTCCAGCAGCACACCAGGTGAGTGGCCGGCCTGCTGCTGCCCTGCTGCAGCCTGTTTCAGCTCGGCACCTGTGCCCACACGTGGACCTGGTGCAAGGATCTTCTCCAGGTGCCCTTTGCCCTCAGGGTCAAGACCAAATTCCTTTGCTTGGCACTCAAGGGTGGCCTTTTATGATGGGGCCTTCGTGGATCTCACTGGCCTCAATTCACACAGTGTTTCACGTCATCAAGTCTTTGTCCACGCTGTGTCCTCTACCTGAGACACCCTCCTCCTTCCTCTATCCTGTTTCTCTGGCTTCTTCCTATCCATCTCAGTCCAGCTTCCTCCAGGCAGTCCTCCCGCGCTCCCTGAGCTGCTTCCCCAGGCCCTGTGCCTCTTCGTCACAGCAGTGGCAGGCTGTCTTGTACTTGCCTGGTGATTTGCCCACAATCCCCAATATACCAAGAGTTCTCGAAGTCCAGGGCTCAGTCTCCTGCATTTCACATTCCCAGGATGCCACAGGATCTAAGCATTTGTTTAATATTTGTGGAATAAGTACAACTAGCTTTTATAGTGCCATTTAACAAATAATTACAGAGCCTCTTCTGTAAGCCAGACGTGATTTTAGGTGCTGGGAATACAGCAATGAACAAAACAGACAAAAATCGCTGCCCTGATGGGGCTCACCTTCTAGTCCAGTGTGTGGAAGGGAGAGTCAGAGGTAAAGATGCTTTAAGGAAAGAAAAAAGTTTTGCAGGGGAGTACGGACAGCAGAAAGACTGGCTCACCAAATAAAAATACCGTGGAGATGTAAAAAAACCAACCCAAGGTCACCAAGACTGCAGTTCATCCCTTCGGAGGGGACAGCAGAGCACTTGCCTCTGGGATGGTCCTGTCTGTACGCGGCACCACGTGTTGGCCTGTGGCAGCATCGCAGGAGTCAAGGGTAAAATTGTTTTTGCCGTGGAGACTAACTTACAGAAAGCTCAAGAATTTCTGTTTTGGGGATGAATACTAGACAGAAGAGCCTTATATTTTACTTGTCTTGTTATCATTATTTACTCCTTTATCTCCACTGTCGTGTATGCTGTATCCCGGGTGTGGCATGTTTTGACTGTTTCTCGAGCTTTGGGGCATGATGTGTAGGTCAGGCAGTAGAAACAGATGGCAGAACAGCCACGGGCCAGGGAAGCGGTCTGCTTGTCTTGTTCCTAGATCTCCTGCCATGGACTTGACCCCATAAGTTTGTTTCAGCAATTTTCTGATTTGTGTTGACTTTGATGTTTTAAAGTTTGGCCACTTTTATATATATAGAGGTATATTCAATGAGGAGTTGCTGAATCAGGTCCCCCCTGGTTGTATGGTTATTAAAATTAGAGCACATGATGCTAAGGTTTGAGAGCTAACTTCTGTCAGGAGACTCTGTAAAGCCCCAGGTCATAATTTTAATATGTGTGTATATAAAGTTTTCTTACCTTATTATCTGAGATCAGGAACCTTGAACCACCCACTTAACCCCTGGCAGGTTTGCCTATAATGGTAGGGTACCATCTTTTTGGAGAATCCCCAAGTTTGTCAATTTTCTAGGTTAGCAGGCATGACTTTCTTCTCCGGCCTTCAAGACTGCCACTCCACAAGCCACGGAGCAGGTCCAGGCCAGTCTCCTGGAGGCCGGAGGCCACCCGTGAAGCACAGTCCTTGTTGCTTACTATCAAGCTTGTTGTGCCCAATTAAGTAAAATTTGTCTTTAAATGCGACATTTCTGGCCCTGGCCGGTTGGCTCAGCGGTAGAGCGTCGGCCTAGCGTGCGGAGGACCCGGGTTCGATTCCCGGCCAGGGCATACAGGAGAAGCGCCCATTTGCTTCTCCACCCCTCCGCCGCGCTTTCCTCTCTGTCTCTCTCTTCCCCTCCCGCAGCCAAGGCTCCATTGGAGCAAAGATGGCCCGGGCGCTGGGGAGGGCTCTGTGGCCTCTGCCTCAGGCGCTAGAGTGGCTCTGGTCGCAACATGGCGACGCCCAGGATGGGCAGAGAGCATCGCCCCCTGGTGGGCAGAGCATCGCCCCTGGTGGGCGTGCCGGGTGGATCCCGGTCGGGCGCATGCGGGAGTCTGTCTGACTGTCTCTCCCTGTTTCCAGCTTCAGAAAAAAGAAAAAGAAAAAAAAAAATAAATAAATAAATGCGACATTTCTGGCATGGTCATGGTTACAAATTTGATGTACCCAACTATATCCTATTAGGAAGGAGGACAAATTTGTATTGAACCTAGTCGCAGAGCCGCTAATGATCACAAAGGGAGGAGGGGCTCAGTGAAGGTAAGTTTTTAGTAAGTGTTTCGAGTAGCGTTGTGGACAAGGCCAATCACCTATGTGGTTTTCACTAGAACTATTAGTTTGAAATTTCTCTGATCTTTTCTTAGTTTATATCTATGCTAACATTTTCATAGTGTTTCCCCTCCAGAATTCTGAAGGGTTAGTTGGAACAAGGCACCATTTAAGGAATATTTTATTCCAGTTTGTAAGATATAGCCACCTAAATTGAGGATTATAGATAGAGCAAAGAAAAAAAAAGGGTTTTCTCACATGCCCTTTAGAAAATAGCATTAACTAGAATTACATCACTTCTATCCAGTGCTAGGTCGTAATTCCCTTCTGCTGATCTCGGGTAGTTAGTCCATGTTGCCAACTTGTTTGCTTCTGGACTAAAGACTCCCGGATCCGACCCTGGCCTCCAACACTGCCTGGTCGTGGTGATGGTGTCAGCGTGGAAGCTGGCACCACATGCATGTGGTATGGGCCTCTACCGAGGCTACTGTTGCTGATATTTCTTTCAGAAGACTCAATTTCTGGCCTGCACCTCCAAGCAGAGGCCTTTAGGCAAAGTGTGACAGGAAAACTCAGACTGGATAAGACTGAATGACTCTGGTCTGTTTGTTGTAATAAACAACAGTACCAGAGGGAAGGGGAATGGAGTCCTCTGTTAAGGTATAATGCATGGCCAGCTTTTCAGATTAAAACCGGAGTGAGCAAGGGTATCTTCAGGGCCTTTTAACTTATCTCACAAAGCATGTGCTATGGTTGGCACTAATTGATAAAGGGTAGTTAAAAGCTAGAAAGAAGTCTTTTAAAGACATCACTCTGTTGATACTTATTGTGCAAGTCTCTGTACGTGAAAAGTTGTTCGGTGTTTTCCTCCACCTTAAAGAATACACAAATAGAGAAATACATTTGTATTACATATAATTATATGGTATATGTAATTATATATGATTATATGTCATAGGATTATGTTATATATGCTATTACTATATATTATATTTATATAAATTACATATAATTACATGCATTCATAAAATTAACTCAGGGAGATTGAGCTTCTCTTCTTTGCTTTGCCAACTTTCCTGTACTAGGAACCTCATAGGATAGCTCTCACTCTAGCGTTCTGCTCATTAAAAAGATGGAGAATTCAAAATATACCCAATTATTTGGCTCACCCCTCTTTTAAAAAGCAAAGGAGGAAATCTTTGGGGATGCCCAGCAGCCGTCTGGAAAGTCCAAGAGCCTCTGGGTGTAAAAGACACCCAAACTAGTAATTTCCTCATGCTGGACTTAAGAAAGCCCATCGCACAAAGCCGGTGGTGTAGGCAGGGTCTGCGCACCAGGGGAGTGGGGAGTCCACACGGTAGCAAGCAGTGATCGTTCTAATTACCAAGAATCCTAGTTTTTTCAGAACTAGACTTTTGTTTAAAAATATTACTTAAGACTACGACAAAACAAGCAACAAGAAATTAACAGGACCTAAAGGAGAGTATTTCATCAGAATGTTCCTTGACGTGGGGATTGCTCTCCATTCCTGAGGGCACAATTTTTTTTTAAGTGATTTGAGTTCTTAATGGTAAAAAACCAAACAAACAACGTGAGGGTCATAATATTTAGGGACTAATAATTAGTCATCAGGCGGTCGCACATGTAATTAAACCAGTGTGTTCTAACCCAGTGACAGAGAGATGGGGGTCCCAAATGCCCACAAGCCACAGGACCCTTTAGACCAGGGGTTTCAAACTCAACTCAGCATGTGGGCCGCACTAGGTCTACAAAAGGCAACTGTTACGCAACAGTTTTCTCACTGCAGTTGAAAACAAAAAAAAATCAGTACAACAAGCACAATCGTACATGCAGTTTACTCAGTGTCACAAAACGACCAGAACCTGTAGTTTGCATCAAAACTGCTGTTAACTAAGCTAATATCTAGCTAGGATGCTAGAGAAATAAAAAATACAAGTAGACCCCTAGGCTTACTTAATTTTATCCAAAATATTTTGAACTTCGTGGATTAGTCTGCGGGCCGCGAGTTTGAGACCCCTGCTTTAGACAGACAAACGAAAGAGCCAAACATAAGAGACAACCAGATTCCAGGTTCCCTGTTCTCTACCATTCCTGTTTTTTGCCCCTCGATAGAGAACCCAACAATCAGGGCACGTAATCAAACCCATCTTCCCAGTGTTATTGCTAGTAATGAAGGGAATAAAACAAGGTCATGTCCAAAACTGAACCAGCCCTGGTCAAGGAACAGAAATGGAGTTAGAAGCGGATTGAGCAAGACTCACCCTGATTGTTGAGAAAGATTTGCCTGGGAGCATTTTGGTGCTAATTAATTCAGTGGCACTGGTGACATTGGAGTGGCTTGGTGGGACCTCCATCTGTAAGAAAAGCACAAGAAAAAAAAAAAAAAGCAGGTGACTTACAAAGGGTTGCAGAAGTCCAGATTTCAGGAGACTTAGCTCAGTAAGTAATGAATACCAAATGCATGGACAGTAAACAGCTTTGTAGCGAGTCTGTTCCTAGTAGAAAAACAGCAGTGGTCTCACCAGTCAGCATATTGTGACATCCCATCCGCAGGCAGCAGGATGCGAAAGTCAGGGAGAAGGTTGTTTTGTGAGGGAGTTAGGTACAGAGGAGCTCAAGGTCTAATTTGGGGGGAACTCGTGTTAGACAAGAGTGACCTGGATGTGTTTATTCAGGCTGCAGAGGGTGTTCTGCCTTTTTTCTTCTGGCTGTGTGATGTTGTGTATGAGTGTGATGATAATTGTGACGGGGCAGGTGTCATTTTGTTTTCTCCAGTCTGCTGGTAGCAATGGTAATAAAATCATCACAACTACAGGGTGGGACAAAAGTAGGTTTACAGTTGTTCCTGTGGAAAACAATAGAGTAATTAATACATAATAATACAAGAATAAAGACAACTGTAAACTACTTTTGTCCCACCCTGTCTTCCTGGCCAGAAAGCTCCCATGTGCCTGGCTCTGCATGTTTACATCCGAGATGTCCATACAGCCCTTCTACAGGGTGAGTGTGTGTTTCCCTATACAACATAACGAATCTAGGAAATGCATGGAGAGGCGAGGTTAACTTTCAAGTTATGAATGAAGGACTAGGAAAGTTAACCTTTGCTGTTGCTACGATTGTTTAAGTTATAAATCACAACGTGACTAAAGCCATTCCGTGTAATATGCCACTTATTACCTGAGAAATAAAAGATAAATAACTAATGAATCCTTAATAATTTTATTTAAACATTGAGTAAATTCCATCTTTGTTGTTTTTCATCAACTGTTTATCTTAAATAGAAATGAATGTTAAAAACACTGCAAAAATATTTTACAAACACTCTTTATATGTCATTTAATCCTTCTAGTTGTTACGATCCTTATTATTATCCCTGCTTTAGAGATGAGGCAAAGTCATTTATTTGCCCACGGTCACCCCGCCGGGAGGAGGCAGGAGTGAGGTTGGAGCCCAGAGCACCGAGGAGCCGCCCGTGCCTTGGAGGAAGGAAGGAGCTGGGATGTCAGGCTGCAGAAGCAGCTGGGGTGGGGGGGATGCCAGGCAGGAGAGCAGAGCCAAGGGGGTGGAAAGGCAGTTGAGGACATCTGTTGCAGCTCAGTGTCCCTGGGATAGGTGTGCGTGGAGCTGGTGGTGAGCTCTCCATCACCACAGGGGAGGGGCCAGTGCTGGGTGCTCCCCTGTGGGAAGGTGGCTCACAAAGAGAGGGTTCTGGTGTTAGAATGGAAGGTTTAGCCCTGACTTGAAACTCAGGGTGTGAAGAGCTTAGGGGCCAGTTATCAGTGAGAATAGGCAACCTGGTCCTGAATTCACCCAACAGTTGCTTCCTAAAGCCCCTTCTGAGCCAGCCCAGTGCTACGTGCCACACACAGGGACAGGTCAGGGTCGGAGGCAGGCTCTGGCCCAGGGAACTCTGAGAGGCTGGCAGATGTGGAGACTCCCCTGAGAGGTAAAGGTTGGGGAGGACCATCTGGGTCGGGTGGCGAAGGACCCGTAGTTCACCTTAGTGAGAGAGGGGAAGGGTGTTCTTGACAGGGAGAATAGCATGAGCAAAGGCTCCGAAGCTTGCTGGGGAATGTGTCTGCACATGTGTTGGGGGGAGCTTGGTATGATGCCTCTTTAGGGAGAGCAGTGACAGTGGGAGGCTGTAGAAACAGGCCTTGGATGTTCGAACAGAGAGTTTGGTCTCTGTCCTGGAAAGGGGAGAGACAGTGTTAAATGCCAAGCAAGGCATTTAACAAGGTCAGATCCCTGTGCTGCTGCTCAGGGGAGAGGCAGAGTCTGGGAGTCCAGGCAGGGGTACCTGAAGAGAAGGCCAGAGGGGGAGTTTCCTGGCTGGGGTCCCTGAGGAAGGACCTAAAGTCCCTAGTGTACCATCAATTAGTCAGTCGGCAAATACTTGTAAAATACACCCAAGGAATGGATGTTGTTGATTACATTGAGCACACTACTATGTGGGTGACCGACAGTGAAAGAACTCACGTTCCTTCATTCCATCAGTGACTATGTATTGAGTCCTTCTGCTGATGGTGGTGAATGAGACCAAGGGGGCTGTTGCTCTCAAGAGGCAGCCAAGAAATCAGTGACTAGAAAGTGATTGCACACACTTGTGCTTGAGGAGTGGGTTGTAGGGGCCAGGCCTAGTGTGTGGGGGGGGGTTTGTAGGGAAGGCTGCCTTGAGCAAGGGGCTTTTATACTGAGAACAGGAGTGTGAGTTTTAGCTAGGTATTAGCAGGGGGAACAGTGTTCCTGGAAGAGGGAACAGCTTGGTTTAAGGACCGGAGATAGGAAGGAACCTGGAATGTTAGTGGAGCCCTAGGGCAGAGGAGAGGCGGGACCTGAGCCATAGAGGAGGCAGGGACTCTGGGGTAGGCATTGTTGGGTTTAAAGCAAAATAAGCACATATCCTGGGGCCCCTTAGCCTCCTCTCCCACCAGAGCCCTAGCTGGATGGATGCCTCAGCCCTGGAGGGGAGTGAGGCTGGGATGAAATGGAGGGGAGTCTGGCATCAGGCGGAGTCCATCCAGATGACTTAAGTTCCTTCCATTGTAGAGACAGGGCACAGTAACCTGGGATGATGTCCCCAAACATGTGACACCCAGATATGTGCAGGCAGAATAGGATTTCTCAGAACCAGGCCCACCCAGTTCCACTTGGCCTTGCACCTGAAACTGGGCCGTCTCTGCCCTTCGTATCCCAGTCTAATCGAAAAGACAAAGAAGGGCAGCCTCCTCTGCTGAGGACGCAGCCAGGGCACGGGGGTGGCTGGCAGAATCATCAGTGAGACATGGTTGCTAGATGAGAAACAGTTCTCTGACCAAGATGGAGGGTGCATAGAGGCAGGAGCCGAGGCTGGACCACTCGGCGAAGGGCCTTGAATGACAAGAGTTTGGACTCCAATCTCTTATGGGCTTATTGATGGCCAGAGTGTCTCTTATTCAAGCCTGGTCAGCACGGGGCCTGGCCAGATGGGTGCTGATGGTCAGTCAGAGCAAGCCCAGTCAGCAAGGTGGGCCAGGGCTTAAGGGAAGGAGCCAACACCAGACAGCCCGAGCAGGATTCTCCCTCCACATATGCTTATCTGCAAGTTAGGCAAATGAGGTTTGGGCCCAGCTAGCATTTGACTCCCCACCTGCTTGGCACAGAGGTTTTACTAGAACAAAGACAAGTCCAGAATGATTGGAGAAGACTTGAAAGTGGGGAGCAGGAAGGGTGCCCCATCCATGTGTTTCGGGCTGCTGAGCCCCATTTACACACCCCATCTCAGTCCACCTCCGTCCGCACCTGGCTGTTAGACAGACACATGCTGTACCGCAGGCTTTAACAGAAAACACAGCCATCAGCCTTCAGCCATTGCTTCAAATTCACCTTCTTGATGAGGCCCCACCCTGGGCACAAGGTTTAAAACTGCACCCCACCCCCCGCATGATCCTCTCACCTGTTCTCATAGCACTTACTACCTCCCACATGTGACTATGTTGTGCTGATTGTTTCTGCAAGCCAGTGGCTTGTGTCTGTTTTGTTCACTGAGATATTCCAAGTATGTAGCATGGTGCCTGCCACATGGGTACCTGAGGTGGAAACTGTGGAATGAGTGAATGATTCTACGAGTGTTTATCAGAGTACCCACTTTGTGCCAGTACTTGGCTCAGCCCCTTACATGTGTTGTAGACTCTAATCTGTCTTCATAAGGCCCAGTGAGGAAGGGCTTATATTTTACACCCATTTTGCAGATGAAACTGAGGTTCAGTGATTTACCCAAGGCCAACGAGCTGGTAAATGTAGACAGGATGAGAACCCAGAATTGGGGGGGGACTCACTGGAAGGATACACAGGGGCATCCTATCCTGCATTGTCTCAGTAGCCGGAGTGACCGTGTAGGCACATGAATATGTGCCTTACATGAAGAGGGGTCAGAAAACGAAATCAGGGGCCAGAGGGGAGAGATGCTTCCTTTTTCTGAGGGAGAGAGACAGGTGGGCAGGGAAAGTCCTGGCAAAGCTGCGAGTCTCTCCTCCTCAGTGGGTGGTCTACAGGTGGAGTTTTTAGAAGAGAGGGGCAGAATGCAGGCCACACAAGTCTGGGCCAGCTCTCTGGGTGCTGGTGGAGGGTTGGGTTCAACAGGGACCTGGGAGAGCAGGGAGGCTTTAGTCACAGACTGGCAGTGGGAGGTCAGAGAAAGAAGGAGAAGGGGTGGCCTTTGATGTCCCCAGCTTGAGCTGAGGAGATCTGGGGGCCAGAGATGTGGCACAGGCCAGCTGAGGGCTTGGGGCTGGTGTTGGCCTGGGGTACCTGTCGGGGACTCCACCTCATTGGGCTTTCCATTGCAGAATCCACACAGGTGACAGACCCTACAAGTGCCCACATCCTGGCTGCGAAAAGGCTTTCACTCAGCTCTCCAACCTCCAGGTGAGTGGCCACCTGTCTCCTGCCGCCAGTTGCATAGATGCCTTCCCGAAAAGGGAGCGGGACTGGGGGAAGCCTGCTGGCCCCTCACTCCCTCCTGTGCTCCCCAGTCTCACCAGCGCCAGCACAACAAGGACAAGCCCTATAAGTGTCCCAACTGCTACCGGGCCTACTCGGACTCCGCCTCCCTGCAGATCCACCTGTCAGCCCACGCCATCAAGCACGCCAAGGCCTACTGCTGCAGCATGTGCGGGCGGGCCTACACCTCGGTGAGTGCCTGGGGGCCCTGTGAGGCCTCCTCTCTCTAGGCCTCAGCTTCCTCCTCTTCTTCAGATCTGCACTGACTCTGCATCTTCCAGACTAGAAAACTGAGGCTGAGAGGGGAAGTGACTTGAAGATCACGGCCAGTGGCGGAGCCAGGGTTTCTGCTTCCCAGTTCTCTTTTAGGCTGCCCCAGGCCAAGCTCCCAACCCCCTGGAAGCCCTTAGGGTCCTGAGGCGTGGTTCCCTCCAGGTCTGGGAACACTCCAGGCAATGGTGGGGGGGGGCGTGGCACCCTAGTTTCCAAAGTCAGGGAGGGAGGAAGGCCTTTAATCCTCTGGGGAAGCTGCAGTACCCATCGTGGCCACCAGGTGGCACAGTGACTTTGCCCTAAGCCACCCTCAGGTCTCAGGAAAGGTCTGAACAATGCCAGAAAGGTCATTGCATCCAGCCCTCTGTCCCTGGGTTCGAATTTCCCTAAACAAGGGTCTTTCAGAACCCAGAAGAGGAAATCCATGTGTGTGTGCGCTTCTAGCTAATCAAATATTCTGGGTAACAGACTCTGTGAATATCCAGATAGGGATCACGGAGCCTTCGTTTTCTCATCTGTGAAGGGAGGTGATAGTTCTTAACGCACAGGGCTGTTGGCTAGCCAAGCTGGTTCCTAAGACACCTTAGCTAGCATATTTATTCGCTCAGTGTTTACTGAATGCTTGTGCCAGCACTTGGGAATTAGGATGAACCAGACATATTTTTGGTCCCCAAGGAGGTTAGTGACTACTGCTGGAGAAATATTAAACAAATAACCACACAGATATATATGTAATGAAAAATTGTGGCGATTGCTCCAAGCAGAGTTTCCCAGCCTCAGCCCCTGCTGGTGTTTGGGCAGGCACCTTTTGCTGGGGGCCTGTCCTGTGTGTAGGATGTTTAGCAACATTCTTGGGCTCTTCTCACCAGCAAGCCCCACCCCAAGTTGTGACAATTCAAGGTGCCTCCACACTTTGACAAATGTCCTGGGCAGGGGGTCAGAAATCACCTCTGACTGAGAACCACCACTATGAAGGACAATATATTTTGAAAGATAGCAGGAGGGGGGACAAAATAGGAGTTGAGAAAGAGAGACAGGTCTGGGCAGGCCATCTGAGGAAGTAACTTTTAGATAAGCCTTGAAGGAAAATGAGCCAGGTTAGGAGGAGGAGAAAGAACATTCCATGCAGGGGAGCAGCGAATGCAAACCCCAGAGGTAGAACAAACGCGGTGCAGAACAGACGGTGCTGCGCAGCCTACCTGCAAGCCTCCTGTCCCTCCAGCCAGTGCGACCTTTCAGACATCCCCTCCCACTGACCACTGTCTGCCCCTGGAGTTCAAACGGCAGAGGAGTGGAGAGACTACGAGGACAGAACCTGCAGGGACCAGGCAGGCCCCTAAGGGTATATACATGGGGAGCCCCGGAGACGGAGGAGCCCCAAGTTCTTACCCCCCTCTGAACCCCACTCTTAGAGGAGGTGCCACCAGCATTCATGGCTCTGGCTCTTAGCGGGGGTCTGTCTGAACTCTGGAGGGACGTCAGCTCTCATGTGGCCCGAGGCCCCACCCTGAACTGGACCTGACTGGATTTGATAGAACTAGAATAATTACCTTTAAAAAACCCCTCATTTTAATAGATTGATTTTTAAACTACTTTAATACATAAAAGAAATGTTCTAGAATAGGGAACCCTCATGTTCCCATCAGCCCCCAGAACCATCAACCAATCCTGCTTCATCCATTTTCCTGTTTTTTAGGAAGTAAAACCAATAACATACTGTTTCATCTGAAAAATTTCAAGAGGCACAAATATACGGTGATAGAAAATAATTTACTTTTGGGTGATAGGCACACAACACAGTCAACAATTCAAGTACTATAGAAATGTTTATCTGAAACCAGTGTACTCTTACTGATCAATGTCACCCTATTAAAATTTTCTAAATAAAATTAAAAAATTTTTTCATTTAGTGTCCTTAAACATAGACTCTTAACAAAATATCCACAATACTTTTATAATACCATAAAATAATTGACTGTAAGTCTTTAATATCATCAAATACCCAGTCAGCATTCATATTTTTATTTGTCCTACAAATGCCATAAGTTTAGTTAGAATTTTATTAGTTAATCGAGAACCAAATAAGATTTCTGCATTGCACTAGGTCAATATATCTTTTAATCTATTGGCTGCCCCACCCCTGCCTTTTTATTCTTAGCAATTTATTCACTGAATAGTTTCCTAGTTGGGATTTTGCTGATTGCTTTTCTCTGACGTTGTTTGATAACATGTGGCCCCCACATTGAGGGCTTCCTCTGCCTGGTTCTGAGCAGATTGGGGTATGAGGCCACGGAGTGGCAGATGGGAACCAGAGCACCACCCTGCAGCCCGGTGTGAGGGCTGTGGGCCTGCAGGGGAGCCTCTGGTAACCTTGCCCACCCACTCTTGGGTGCCTCAGGTCAGATTTAGCAGAGCCTGTGGTGGCACTCAAGGAACAAACTGAGCATGCCCAGTTTGTGCTTCCAAAGTCACCAATCAGATCAGGCCCCACTTCTACTCAAGGGAAGCTCAAGTGTGGGGGTGCACAGGCCAGGACTCCCAACATCACCTGGAATGAAATGCAGAGATCAGGGAAGGAATGGTTCCCTCGGCCCTTACTTCCTGCTACGAGCTTTATCCACATCATCCTAGCAACCCTTTGCGACTGTTCCAGCCCCATCCCTTCTTGCAGAGGAGGACACTGAGGCTTGGAGGGGTGAGAGACTTGTCCAGAACTAGGCTGAAACCCAGGCCTGCCTGCTGTTCCACCTGCAGTGGGAGCACCAGCCATCATACTCTGCCAGTCAGCTGGTAAATGGCAGCTGGCCTGGCTCTCGGGAGTTCCGGGTGGGCACTGCTGAGGGTGAGCCTGATGCTTATGGGTCTCCAGCCAACAGACCGTGGGCTCACAGGTCCATCTGCGAGCCAGCCCCCAAGCCTATAGATGCAGCATCCCTAGAATCTATGCAGAACGCTCACCTGCCCCTCAAAGCTGTGGCTGCTCACCACTACCTGACCCACCTGCACAGAGCTCTCCAGTGGCCACCTATGGGAACTGCAGCCTCTTCTGCCTCCCCTGCCCACTGTTGGTTTTATGTTCTGACTCTCACCTCTGCCCACAGGAGACCTACCTGATGAAGCACATGTCCAAACACACGGTAGTGGAGCACCTGGTTAGCCATCACTCGCCCCAGAGGACGGAGTCCCCCGGCATCCCAGTGCGAATTTCCCTCATCTGAGCCAACCCCAGGCGCCGCCCTGCCCACTGGCAGACACAGGCCCAGGCAGCACCAGGCCCCGACTCCCTCCAGGGCCCTCCAGGACCCTCCACGAACAGCCAAGCTCTCTCATGACCTTCCTGACCTTCCAGAAAGCCTGGGCGACAGAAGCCCTGCCCGGTCCAGCTCTGGGGTGGCCAGGCCAACTGCAAGATTCTGGACTGTTTGGTGGCATCCAAAGACGATCTCAGAGCACTTTGAACCTCTGTTGGGTTTTCTTTTTTCCCCCTCCCTTCACTTGCTTCATTGTTTTTTTTTTTCTTAAGTTTGTTTTGGAAATAACAAAAAAGATATTTATTGGCCAAGAAGTTGGTGCTGCTAAGACCGAGAAATTAAAAGAATCGGACAGATGGACGCAGAGAACCAGAGAGCAGCGTGGGACCTTCTCTTGCCACGGCCTTAGGTCTTGAGGGAAGACTCAGGCCTGGGTTTCTGGACTGCAAAGGGGCCCCCAGTGGGAGAGGGCAGGAGGCAGCTAGTGTGAGCCACTCACCCTGGGTGCCCAGCTCGAATCTCGAGCTGTGCCCGGGGCATCACTGACCAGAGGGAGGCAGCAGCTACCAGAGCTGCCAGGCTTCAGGAGGCAAAACGAGGGGAACCAAGAGATCCGAAGGACCAAAGGGTGCAGCGTTGGGCTGGGCGCCGGCCCTAGGAAGTGGGGTGGGGTGGGCTGGGTAAGACCTGGCCCCCCACTGCCCTTAAGACCACCCCAGTCTACCTCGGTGCTGGCCAGGAAACCTATTGGCTACCTCTCCCACCATCCCAGACTGTGGGCAGGGGGGTGGGGAGGGAGTGGGTCTGGCGCTAGGACCCCCTCCATTAATTTCCTCCAGATGGGACAGTACCCAGGGAGGGGTTGTCTTCCCTGCCATGGAGGGGGAATCCCCAGCCCAGGCCCTAGGCCCCTCTGCAGGGAGGGAATCCTCCTCAGAAAGGAGGGTCCCAGGAGCAGTCCCTGCCCTCAGCCCCCACAGACATACCCCAATCTGAAAGCCATGCGTGTCCGTGTATATAAGAACTATGTACAGAGCCCGGAGAAGCCCCCCTCCATCCCCCGGGGAAAAAAAAATGAAAACTAGACAGAAACTCATCTATATATTCTGTATCTGGAGTTCCGTTTTGAATATTAACTGTGTTATTTTTATACACTTTTTAAGCCTTAACTCACCATTGATTTACCAGTTTAACGTTTCCTGGGGTTTCTTTTCCCACGGGGTTCTCTGCCCCCACCCCCACCCCTTTGTTTGACTTGCGTCCTCTGTCCTTTGATACTCAGTATTGTAGCTTTTGTCCGCATGTTACTACCCTGTAAATACGCTGTTATACATACTGTTAACACCCTTTGCTTTTTCTATGGGACCTCCAGGCCACCGTATTTAGAACTAGTTACCTTATTAAAAAAGAGAAAACAGTCTGTTGGCTTCTCAGTCTGCATCTTGGTGGCAGGGAGGTGAGGGCAGGTGCCCCTCAACACTTCGGGGGAAAGAAGTTGCATAATATTTAAGAAAAGGGGCGGGGAGTAAAAAAATCGAATGTGGGGGAAAACACTAAAGGGGGCAAGACACAAAGGAATTCCAAACCTTCTGCTCTTTGTATTTCTGTTGTGAAGAATAAACTGTACCTGCACCCGGGTGGCGGTGGTGTGTGGTGTGCTCTGTGCGAGGGCGGGGCTGGGGGGCACCTTTCCACTGCTCCTCTCCCCTCCCCCGCCCCCAGGCCAGGCTAGAAGGGAGATGGCCGTTTACTGTGGGCTGATCTCCAGCTGCTGAGCTGGGGCTGGTGTTGGTTACCTCACAACGCCCTATGAAGTGGGCAGCAACCCAAGAGGTATTTTTCTGAGGATCATGCTGCAATTAAGGGACATAAATTTAACCCAGGTTTCTCTAGTTCTGAAGCCTTTTTAGACATTGCTTCTGGGCCTTTTGGCAAAGATCAAATGTAGACATACCGGGTCCCCCAAAGAGGTTCACTACCCCTCCTCCTAGAGGGGCAGCCACATCTCGTTACCCTGCCGCTCTGGGTACATCATGAGTGCCCTGATTTCTGGAAGCCATTCCAGTAATTGAGGGGACCAAGAAGCCCCCTTCACAGGTTTGTTCAATGGAAGTCAATGTTTTGATTGCCTAGGAGGAAAATGCGGGAACCCCCAAAGATGGTCAAGGCTGGCCTTGTGTCAGGCATTATGGGAGAGAGAAGTGACTCGGCAGTGAGGCCCCATGGAGTTCATCATCAGGAACTCACTCCTCCGCCCCCTCACAGTCCTTATGTGTGAGGGACATGGCTGCAAGATGTAGAAAGCCCAATGCAAATAAGGATTTACTGGTTTGCATAATGACACTGCAGGGTCAGGTCGGCTTCAGGGCTCACTGATGTGTCTCTCCAGTTGGCTTTGTGCCAGTCAGCTTTTACCATGGTCTCCTATGGAGTCAGCAGCTCCAGCCTCACAGCCCCCAGGTTCCCAGCAGTCAAGCCTCTGTCTGTCCCAGAAGTCCCAGCCGAAGTTTAGTTGGGTCTCCCTGGTTTGAACTGCGTTAGGTCCCATCACTGAATGTCTGCACTTGATTGGACTAGTTCTGGAGCCCACGCGCTAAGCCTGGAGCAGACGGTGAGACTGAGTCTGAAGTACAGCTCTCCAGGACAACCAGATGTGTCACCTACCATAGTGGAAATGGATGAGTAGCCAAGAACATGTAATCTCACAGGTCTCATCTTTTTCTCTGAAATTGACCTCCTACAGCCTGCTATATGAACGGGTGGGCTCTGGTCATACTTTGTCACATGTCTCTATCCCAGCCACAGCTGATTGCCCAGGAGTGGCCACCTGACTCAAGTGACTTGATTCCTAGACCAGTCGTACCAGCGGCGCATACAGTTAAGTCCTCACGTAATGTGATAAGTGCTGTGACTCTAAGCGAAACGACATATAAGACGTATAATGAAACTAATTTTACCATCGACTAACCGATATAAACAAGGGAAGTTCCTATTTCATCTTGTCAATGTCATAAGGAAACAACATCCAAGGAAACATTATTCAAGGACCTGCTGTCCTGGCTCATGAGAGTGGATGGTGCACACCTCTTCTCAACTCTGCCTTCAGTGAATTTTGCACTCCATGAACCTGTGGGAGAAGGGCAGGCAAGGAGAGGGAGAAGGCAAGTTACTTATGCCTTCTAGAGCATCACAACCCCGGTACGGAGAGCAACTGGCACCCCCACTTTACATGAGAAAACCGAGACCTAGCAAAGGTAAGTTAAGGAATTCATCCAGAGACACACACGCTTAGAAGAGGAGCCAATTCCCGTCCAGGTCTTACCTGCACGTGCTCAGGTCTCTGGTGTCCCAGGGTCGTGTGTGTGACCCTTAGTGAATGTTCCAGGGCAAGATGGGGAACATGGTGCCAGAGAGAGGGATGTTACAGATCACAGTCATCAAGTGATAAGCTGTTCTTGTGCACACCTGGCCTTTCTCGTCTCTTAACCCAGTGGCCAAAAGACTTTCTGGGTTTTGCTTTTCTTGTTTAGGTAGGAGGCACCGGGGAACTCTGAACTGCTTTTGAGAGGAGAGAGCTTTATCTCACATCTACAACTGGAACTTATAAAATTACTAGGTTTTAAATACAATCAGGGCTGGTTTACAGCTGGACTTGCTAGCCTATCTGGGAATAGTGGAGGCTGTTAGAAGTGCAAGGCTATGAGAACACCACATACGGAATTGAACAGAGCTGGAGTGAGAGCCCACATTCTCAGGACCTCAGGTGTTCCCGACTGTCAGTAGCTCGGGCTACCAGCCATTTCCTTTCCTGTCTCCTTCGCTCTGTGGCCAGCCTTCCTGGAGGACCTGATGACTTCCTGCTCCTCCTATTCAGAGCCTGTGTTTTCCCTGCTAAGGACAGCAGCTATAGATGAGGGAACTCTCCTAGATACTGTGGCCAAACACCTGTGAGCCCCAGAACAAGCAAGTGCTATTTCTATGGACTTGGACTCTCCAAGAAAAAGGGCTATAAGGACATTTTTGGAATAACTTATTTTATTATAATATCAACAAAAGAAACCCTGCCTATAGAAAAGTTTTATAAGAGTTTGAGCCAAATTTTGAGAACATGCCTGGAAGCAAAATCTCAAAGAACTGAGAAAATGCCCTGGGGAGAGGCAGTTTTGCACTTCATTTTATGCATTTAGACTCAAAGGAGAGCGAGTAAGGCTGACACATGCAATCCACTGGTGGTGGGTTAGGGGGGTGGGAGAGAGCAGAGCCGGGACGCTCTAGGATGAGATACAAAGCAAAATGAAGAAACACATATTTCTTTTACATTGATGGGTGTGGGATAGGGAGTAATTAACACTCACAGCACATAGAGATGGGACGTGGGAACAAGAAGACAACGAAGGGTTCTGTGGTTCTGTGCTCTGGGGTCTGTGGTTGTGCCTTTAAGAGATCTGAAAAGAAAATCACTGATATTTCAAAGGTATGCTGTCCTAGATGCATAGGAACAGTGGACAGCGCTCACCTGAGACAAAGATGACCTTCGCTAAGGAAGCTATAGGCCTGATGTGACTACGGCCTGCCCAGTTAGGAATTTCCTAGCAGACCGTCCTGTGTGGTGCCAGGCCTGCCATGTGGCCCTCTGAGCTTGTCAGATTCATTTCATAGTCCCTTTTCCATTCACAATACTATTACTTAAATATGTACAAACTATGCAGGGAAGGTGAAAGGTCAAAGCCACGGAACTGGATGCCACCGGTGCTCCCCCCTCTGGCTCACGCCCAGAGGCAGTTCTACATACCTGAGCCCCAGGCCCTGATCTCCAGCTGCTGAGCGCACAGGCCCTTGTAGATCCGTGTCTTCAGGCAGTCATGTTCCCATTTTGTGCCTCAGTCTCATCAGAAAAGGAGGGCATTGCTGAGGGGGGCTAAAACATCCCCTCAGGAGGCATCAGCTGAACTCAGTAAGGTCAGAGGTGAAAGGCCCATGTGTCTGAGTCCCTACTGAAAGTGAGGAAAAGGAGTCTGACCAGGCGGTGGTGCAGTGGATAGAGCATCAACCTGGGACGCTCAGGACCCAGGTTCGAAACCCTGGGGTTTCCAGCTTGAATACAGGCTCATTCAGCTTGAGTGTGGGGTTGCCAGCTTGAGTGTGGGGTTGCCAGCTTGAGTGAGAGATCACAGACATGACCCTATGGTCACTAGCTTGAGCCCAAGGTCGCTGGCTTGAGCAAGGAATCACTGGCTCAGCTGGAGCCCCCCGGTCAGGGCATATATGAGAAGCAATCAATGAACAACTCAAGTGCCACAACTACGAGCTGCTGCTTCTCATCTCTCCCTTTCTGTCTGTCTCTCCTTCTCTATCTTGCACATACTCACGAGAGAGAGAGAGAGAGAGAGAGAGAGATATCTTACAAGTGAGAAGTTTCCAACCTGACAGGTTATTTCCTTTTTGTAATGCAAGTACCTGATTTAAGCTTTGATTGCCAAGGTGTTCACTTCAGAGAGCCATCTCGACATCTCGAATAAACACATTGCCAGGCACAGGAATTAAGAACCAAGCCTGGGATCCAAGATGGTTGTGGAATAAGTAGAAGCTACACAGCCCTCCTCCCCATGCCAAACTAGATTTACAGCTCAATTACAGAGCAATAAGCCGGAATGACCAACTGAAGGACAGCTGAACAGGAATATTCTATCCAAGGATTGACAGAAGAAGCTACACAGAGACAGGTAAGAAAGGCGGAAGTGTGGAAAGGGTTGGCCCCTGCACCTGGGTGTGGGGCTGAGAAGCTGGAGGAATATCTCAGCTGCAAAAAGCTCCTCCTGAGGAATGTGGGGTCTTAACCCCATGCTGGGACCCCCAAACCAGAGAACGGGGCCTGAACAAGGAAACTGCACAGCATCTGGCAGTGAAAATCAGTGGGGACTCTGTCCTGCTGCGATCCCAGGGGCTCTCTGAAAGGGCCACCACACAGGAGCTCGCTCTCAGGCACTCGCCGGGGCTCTGGGCAAGGGAAGATGGCTCAGGGAGTATGGGAGTCCTAAGGAGAAAACCTGGGTGGCCAGCTCTGGAGAGAGATCGAGAGGGTTGGCTACTGAGGTCCTGATCCCAGTCACCACCCTGCACTGCCCTCAGGCATCGTCTCCCAGGGTTGGGCACTCCTGTTCTTACAGCACCAACTGGGGGGGGGGTACACAACCTCGATCCTCCAAATACTGCTGACTCCTCCCTGCCAAGCTTGAATGTGGCAGGAAGGACTGTTGGCTACACCCAACAGGGGTCTGTGGAGTGCTCTTTTTCTGAAGAAACCACAGGCAGACTCTCAGTCACTGAACTGTGTGGCTTTGGAATGGGGGTCATTATTTCCCCTCCTGCAGGTTCGGCAGGTGCCACCCCCAATGGAAGACTCCCTTGCCAGGGTTTTGGGCAGCACGGTGGCAGAGCTAAGAGGAGGTATGCCGCTTGCTCCCCTCCCATAGGCCAGTGCCACCCCCAACAGAGGGCTGCTTTGATCTGTTTTCCCAAATCCCACTGGCCCTGTCCTACTGAGCTCAGATCCATGGTGGGAAGGGGGTGCAGCCAGAGCTGGGGCCGTCAGCGCCACTCCCTCAAGCCTCCTGTCAGCGTCTCTAATGGCATGGCTGTGGAGCTGGGGAGAGGTGTGCAACCTGCTCCCCTCCCATGGACTGGCAGCCCCCCTCCCGGTGGAGGACTGCCTTGATCTGTTTTTACAAGTCCCACTGGCCCCATGCTGCTGGGCTCAGCTCAGCGGGGGGATGAGAGCACAGCTCGAAACTGGGACCCTCAGAATGAGGCTTTGATGGGGGTTTCTGGTGGTGTGGCTGCAGAGGGGGTGTGCAGTTTGCACCTGTCCTATGGCTCAGCCAGTGCCACCCCCAAGGGAAGGCTTTCTTGATCTGTTTTCCCAAGCCCTGCTGAGTGGAGCTTGCTCCTGCAGTGTGGACAGCTGGCTGCACCCAACCTGAACCTGTGGTGTGCCCTACCTGGAGGACCTAGGGCTGAAGGCTCTCTGGCAGGGGCCACATTCTCCCATTGGCTGCCTGATGATGACACTGCCCCCAAGACAGGAACCCACTAGCCTTGTCCTCTTGACTGGGTCACCCTGCGCTACTGAGCTTGAGCCATGTGGAAAGGTCAGTAGGGCATGGCCATCTGGGACCCACTTTGTATCCTTTCTTCATAAGACTCTGGAGGAAGTCTAGTAACCTCAGGATGGGGCAGAGTAGCTGACAGGTGGATGCTGACCTCAGGGAGCCTTGGACTTTTACTGATCTTTTCCCAGCTCAGAGCTTCTGGAAGCTGATCTTGGTATACAACCTGGCCCCACTCACACACAGCCAGGCCAAGTAGACACAGCCACAAAGAGTGAATAGTGTGGTAGCTCTGAACAGGTAGTCCAGGGCTGGTTACACACGATGTCTGACATCGACCTGCACCAGAACCCCAGCCTAGTGGTCCCAGAACCAACACCATCAGCGGCAGTCTTCAAACTATACTAAAGCTCAACCCCAACACAAATAGCACAAAGGGGGGATGTGGCAGACACCAGACCCTGCCAGTGACAATTCTGCTTTGGGAAACAGCCCCTGAACAGCAACTCATACATGGTGAAAGAGGACTATTCTTATAGTCAGCCATCCTGAGGGTTAACTCTGCCCACAAAGGGGCCAACAGCACACAAGATTCTATAAAAGAAGAAGGCACTAAACTTCTATAGAGTCTATAATCTTCATACAACATCAGGGTGGTTAACTTCCACCCTGGCATGGAATTTCTGGTGGACTCGCATCAGTCCACACTGACGGTTGAAAAACACTGATCTAGAAGATGGTGCCACCGAGACCCACAAGACCTAAATCAGAAAGCCTTCACAAGCTTGGGAGTCATAGCAGATCTACGTAATACACAAACAAAAGTAGACAAAATGGGGAGACAAGGAAATATGTCCTAAATGAAAGAACAGAGGAATCCCCATAAAAAGAATTCAATGAAATGGAAGCAACCAAGCTACCAGATGGCAGAGTTTAAAACAATGGTTCTAAGGATGCCCAAGGACTTTAGGGAAAGATTGGATGATCTCAGTGAGAACTTAAAAAAGGAGACAGTAAACATTATAAAGGACATAGAACCCATGAAAAAGAACCAATCAGAAATGAAGAATACAATATCTGAAATAAAGAATACACTAGACAGAATCATCAGCAAGTCAGATGACACAGATCAAATCAGCTATTTAGAGGACAAGACAACAGTGAGCATCTAAGCAGAGCAACAAAAAGAAAAGAGAATTAAAATAATGACGAAAGCTAAGGAACCTCTGGGACAATATCAAGCATAACAACATCCATATTATAGGGATACCAGAAGGAGAAAAGAGAGAGTAAAGGATCAAGAACCTGTTTGAAGAAATAATGGCTGAAAACTTTCCTAACCTGATGAAGGAAAAAGTTACAGATGTCCAGGAAGCTCAGAGAGTCCTAATCAAGATGAACCTAACACACCAAGACACATCATAATTAAAAATGACAAAGGTTAAAGACAAAGAATCTTAAAAACAGCAAGGTAAGAGACAGTTACCTATATGGGAGCTCACATAAGGCTGTCAGCTGATTTTTCAACAGAAACACTTTATGCCAGAATGGATTGGCATGAAATATTCAAAGTGGTGAAATCAAGAACCTACTACCAAGACTAGCCAGCAACTCTATAATTTAAAAGTGAAGGTAAAATAAAAAGCTTCCCAGACTATATAAATAAACAAAATACAAAAAAGCTAAAGGAGTTCATTAACACCAAACCAATATTGCAAGAAATGTTAATGAGCCTGTTTTTTTTTCTCGTTGTTTTTGTGACAGAGAGCGACAGAGAGTGGGACAGATAGGGACAGACAGACAGGAAGAGAGGGAGATGAAAAGCATCAGTTTTTCATTGCAACATCTTAGTTGTTCCTTGATTGCTTTAATGACCCCTTGCTCAAGCCAGCGACCTTGGGCTCAAGCTGGTAAGCCTCGTTCAAATCAGATGAGTCTGCGCTCAAGTTGGTGACCTTCGGGGTTTCAAACCTGGGTCCTCTGTGTTCCAGTTAGATGCTCCATCCACTGCATCACTGCCTGGTCAGGCAAAGAACCTGTTTTAAGAAGAAAGAGGAAAAGGGGAGAGGGGAAACAAAGGTATAAAGAATAAAATGGCAAAAAATAAATACCTATCAACAATAACTTTAAATGTAAATGGATTAAATGCTTCAATCAAAGACATAGGGTAGTTGATGCTGTCTACAAGAGATCAACCCCAGAACAAACAATACACGTAGACTGAAGGAAAAGGGGTGGAAAACATATTCCATGCAAATGGAAACAAACAAACAAACAAACAAACAGCTGGGGTAGCAATACTTATTTCAGACAAAACAGACTTCAAAACAAAGGCAAGAGACAAAAACACTACATAATGATAAAGGAAGCACCTTTAAGCACCCAACATAGGAGCACCTGAATATATAAAGCAAATCCTGATGGACAAGAGAGAGATCAACAGCAATACAGTCAAAGTAGGGGATTTTAACATCCTGTTGACATCAATGTATAGATTTTCCAGACAGAAAACCAAGAAGAGCCCTGGCCGGTTGGCTCAGCAGTAGAGCATCGGCCTAGCGTGCGGAGGACCCGGGTTCGATTCCCGGCCAGGGCACACAGGAGAAGCGCCCATTTGCTTCTCCACCCATCCGCCACGCTTTCCTCTCTGTCTCTCTCTTCCCCTCCCGCAGCCGAGGCTCCATTGGAGCAAAGATGGCCCGGGCGCTGGGGATGGCTCTGTGGCCTCTGCCCCAGGCGCTAGAGTGGCTCTGGTCGCAACATGGCGACACCCAGGATGGGCAGAGCATCGCCCCCTGGTGGGCAGAGCGTCGCCCCTGGTGGGCGTGCCGGGTGGATCCCGGTCAGGCGCATGCGGGAGTCTGTCTGACTGTCTCTCCCTGTTTCCAGCTTCAGAAAAATGAAAAAAAAAAAAAAAAAAAAAAAAAAAAGAAAACCAAGAAGAAAACAAAACAGTGGCTTTAAATGACACACTAGATCAGATGGATGTAATTAGTATCTTCAAAGCATTTCACCCAAAAGCAGCAGAATATACATTCTTTTCAAGTGCATATGGAACATTTTTTGGGCAGACCACATATTAGGACACAAAACAAGTCTCAATAAATTTAAGAAGATTTAAATCACATCAAGTATCTTTTCTAACTGTAATACTATGAAACTAGAAATAAATCAAGAAAAAAACCTGAAAACACTCAAACACATGGAGGCTAAATAACATGGTATTAAACAATGAATGGATTAACAATGAGATAAGTAAGAAATCAAAAGCTGCCTGGAAACAAATAAAAATAAACACACAACAACCCAAAGTCTATGGGACACAGCAAAAGTAGGTATGAGAGGGAAACACATAGCATTACTGGCCTACCTCAAGAAGCAAGAAAAGTCTCAAGCAATCTAACCCTATACTAAAAGAACTAGAAAAATAACAACAAGTAAAGCCCAAAGTGAGAAGGAAGGAAATAATAAAGACAAGAGCAGAAATAAACAAAATAGTGACTAAAAAAACAATACAAAAGATCAATGAGACCAAGAGCTAGTTCTTTGAATAAACAAGATAGATAAACCTTTAACCAGCTTCATTAAGAAAAAAAAGAGAGATGGCCCAAATAAATAAAAAAAAAAGAAAGAGAAGTAACAATAGACACCATAAAAATACAAAAGATCCTAAGAAAATACTATGAAAAACTACATGCCAACAAATTGGACAACCTGGGTGAAAGGCATAAATTCCTAGAAACATACAATCTTCCAAAACTGAATCAGGAAGAATCAGAAAATTTAGATAGACAAATTACAACTAGTGAAACTGAAGCAGTAATCAAAACATTCCCAACAAACACTCAGTGGCTGAATGGATTCACAGGTGAATTTCAAGGGAGAACTAAAACCTACTCTTCTTAAACTATTCCAAAAAATTGAAGAGGAAGAAAGACTTTCAAGCTCATTTTCTGAAGCCAGCATTATCCAAATTCCAAAACCAGATAAAGACACTACAAAGAAAAAATTATAGGCCAACATCTCTGATGCTAAAATCCTCAACAAAATATTAGCAAACTAGATCCAGCAATACAGTAAAAAGATTATACACCATGATAAATTGGGATTTATTCTGGGGATGAAAGGTTGGTACGATATTTGCAAATCAATAAATGTGATATATTACATAAACAAAATAAGGCCAAAAAATCACATGATCATATAAATAGATGCAGAAAAAAATTCAATAAAATCCAGCACCCACTTATGATAAAAAAACTCTTAGCAAAGTGGGAATAGAGGGATCATTCCTCAACATAGTAAAAGCCACATATGACAAACCCACAGCTAACATCATACTCAATGAGTAAAAACTAAAAGTATTTTCCCTAAGATCAAGAACAAGTCAGGGATGTCTGCTTTCCCTGCTCTTATCTAACATAGTACTGGAAGCTCTAGTCACAGCAGTAAGACAAGAAAAAGAAATAAAAGGCATCAAAATTAGAAAAGAGGAAGTAAAACTCATTTGCAGATGACATGATACTGTACTTAGAAAACTCTAAAGATTCCACTAAAAAACTATTAGAACTGATAAATGAGTTTGTTAAAGTAGCAGGATACAAAATTAATATTCAGAAATCAGTTGCATTTTTATACACCAATAATGAACTATCAGAAAAAGAAACTAAGAAAACAATCCCATTTATTATTGTAGTAATGATAATAATAGTAATAATAATAATAATAATAATAATAATGTACTCTGGAACAAAGTTAACCAAGGAAGTAAAAGATCTATACACAGAAAATTATAGGACATCGAAGAAAGAAATTGAGGGAGACAAATTTAAGTGGAAGCATATGGATTGGAAAAATTAACATCATTAAAATGTGTATACTGCCTGGCAGTGATGGTGCAGTAAACAGAATGTCGACCTGGAATGCTGAAGTCACCAGTTTGAAACACTAGGCTTCCCCAGTCAAGGCACATACAACAAGCAACAAGCAAGCAATGAAAAACTAAAGTGAACCAACTATGAGTTGATACTTCTTGCTCCTACCCCCTTCCTCTCTATAAAATCAATAAATAAAATCTTTTTAAAAAGTGTTTATACTACTCAATGCAATCTATAGATTCAGTGCAATTCCTATCAAGATACCAATGGCATATTTCACAGATCTAAAATAAATATTCCAAAAATTCATGCGGAATTACAAAAGACACTGGATTGCTTCAGCAATCTTGAGAAAGAACAGAGTTGGAGGTATCACACTACCTGATACCAAACTATATTCATCAAGGCCATTGTAATCAAAAGAGTCTGGTACTGGCATAAGAACAGACACATAGATCAATGGAACAGAACAGAGAGCCCAGAAACAAACCCACACCTTTACTATTTGACAAAGGAAACAAGAACATAAAATGGAGTAAAGATTGTCTCTTCAATAAATGATGTTAGGGCCTGACCAGGCAGTGGCGCAGTGGATAGAGCATCAGACTGGGATGTAGAGGACCCAGGTTTGAAATCCTGAGGTCACCGGCTTGAGCGCAGGCTCACTAGCTTGCTGGCTTGAGTGTGGGATCATAGACATAACCCCATGGTCGCTGGCTTGAACCCAAAGGTTGCTGGCTTGAAGCCCAAGGTCACCAGCTTGAGCAAGGGATCACTTACTCTTGCTCTGCTGTAGCACCTGGTCAAGGCACATATGAGAAAGTAATCAATGAACAACTAAGGTGCTGTAATGAAGAATTGATGCTTCTCATCTCTCTCCCTCCCTGTCTGTCCCTCTGTCCATCTCTCTGTTACAAAAACAAACAAACAAATAAATATGGTGTTAGGAAAATTGGACAGGTCCATATGAAAATATTAAACTAGACCACCAACATACACCATACATAAGAATAAACTCAAAATGGATAAAATACTTAAATGTGAGCTGCAAAACCGTAAAAATCCTAGAGGAAACATTGGCATTAAAATCTTAGACATCTCTTGTAGCAATATTTTTGCTGATATATATCCTCAGGCAAGGGAAACAAAAGAAAAACAGATGAGATTACATCACACTAAAAAGCTTTTGAACAGCAAAAGAAACCATCAACACAATGAAAAGGGAACATACTACATGGGAGAATATATTCACCAATGATACATCTGATAAGGGGATAATTTCCAAAATATATGAAAAATTTATATAGCTCAACATCAATAAGACAAACAATCCAATTTAAAAACTGGCAAAGGAGCCTGACCTGTGGAGGCACAGTGGATAAAGCGTCGACCTGGAATGCTGAGGTTGCCGGTTCAAAACCCTGCACTTGTCTGGTCAAGGCACATATGGGAGTTGATGCTTCCTGTTCCTCCTCTCTTTCTCTTTCTCTCTCTTTCTCTCTCTTTCTCTCTCTCTCTCTCTCTCTCCCCCCCCCCAAAAAAAATAAATTTTAAAAAGGCAAATGTATGTTCTTCTTGTTTCCATAAATTATCAAACAAACATGATTTTAAGTTATTAAAACTGTAACTGGACCACAACTCAAACAAGCCTAAAAAGCCACACACAGAAATCAGAAACAATGGGAAGACAGAGGAACTTAAATCATATGAATCAACAAGAAAAATCCCCAGAAAAGATCTGGATGAAATGGAAGTAATCAAATTACCAGATGCAGAGTATAAAATAATGATTGTTAGGATGCTTAAGGATCTCAAAGCTACACTGGATGGACTTAATGAGCACCTAATCAAGAAATTGTAAGCACCAAAAAAGACACCAAAATTATAAAAAAAGAACCAGACAGAAATGACAAACACAATATCAGAAATAAAGACTACACTAGAAGGAATTAAAAGCAGGTTGGAGCCTGACCTGTGGTGGCGCAGTGGATAAAGCGTCCACCTGGAAATGCTGAGGTTGCCGGTTCAAAACCTTGGGCTTGCCTGGCCAAGGCACATATGGGAGTTGATGCTTCCAGCTCCTCCCCTCGTCTCTCTCTGTCTCTCCTCTCTCTCTCTCTCTCTCTCTCTCTCTGTCTCTCCCTCTCCTCTCTAAAATGAATAAATTTTAAAAAAAAAAGCAGGTTGGATGAAGCAGAGGATCAAATGCAGCGACTTAGAGGACAAGATAAGCAAAAGCACGGAAGCAGAACAGCAAAAAGAAAAGAGGATCAAAAAGTCTCAGGAAACTCCAAGAGAGTACTATGACAACATGAAGAGAAACAATATCGCATAATAGGGGTTCCTGAAGGAGAAAAGAAAAAACAAGGGATAGAGAACCTGACTGAAGAAATTACAGCTGAAAATTTCTCTAAATTGATGCAGGAAAGAGTCATACAGGTTCAAGAAGCAAAGAGAACCCCATTAAAAAAGAACCTAAAGAGACCTACACCAAGACACATCATAATCAAAACAGCAAAGCTAAGAGATAAAGAAAGAATACTAAAAGCTGCAAGAGAAAAACAGTCAATCACCTACAAAGGAGTCCCCGTAAGGATGACATTCGACTTTTCAACAGAAACATGAGGCAAGAAGGGAATGGAAAGAAATATTCAAATTAATGCAGAACAAGAACCTACAACCAAGACTTCTTTATCCAGCAAGGCTATCTTTTAAAATTGAAGGAGAAATAAAAAGCTTCCCAGACCAAAAAAAACCCCAAAAAACAAAAACAAAAACTCAAGGAATTTATCACAACCAAACCAATGCTACAAGAAATGTTAAGGGGCTTGCTGCAGACAGAACAAAGCGGGAAAAAAATATAGTAAATGAGAAATGTAGATTTAAAGAAAAAATAGAAATAAACAACTACATATCAATAATAACCTTAAATGTAAATGGATTAAATGCTCCAATCAAAAGACATAGGGTAGCTGAATGGATAAGAAAATAGGACCCATACATATGTGGGCTACAGGAGACCCACCGCAAAACAAAAGATACACATAGACTGAAAGTAAAAGGATGGAAAAAAAAATATTTCATGCATATGGAAATGAATAAAAAGCTGGGGTAGCAATACTTATATCTGACAAAATAAACTTTAAAACAAAGACTATAGTAAGGGATAAAGAAGGTCACTACATAATGATAATGGGAGCAATCCAATAGGAAGAGATAACCATTATAAATATCTATGCACCTAATATAGGGGCACCTAAATATATAAAGCAGACTTTGATGGACATAAAGGGTGAGATCAACAGCAATACTATAATAGTACAGGATTTCAATACCCCATTAACATCACCAGATAAAATCTCAAGAAAGAAAATTAACAAAGAAACAGCAGAATTAAGGGACACACTAGATTAACTGGATTTAACAGATATCTTCAGAACCTTTCACACCAAAGCAGCAGAATGTACATTCTTTTCAAGTGCTCATGATACATTCTCTACGACAGACCATGTTAGGGCATAAAATGAATCTCAACAAATTTAAGAAGACTGAAATCATATCAAGCATCTTCTCTGAAAAACACTCAAACACTTGGAAACTAAACAGCATGTTGGCCCTGGCCAGTTGGCTCAGTGGTAGAGCATTGGCCTGGCATGTAGGAGTCCCAGGTTCGATTCCTGGCTAGGGCACACAGGAGAAGCGCCCATCTGCTTCTCCATCCCTCCCCCTCTCCTTTCTCTCTGTCTCTCTCTAACCCCTTCCGCAGCTGAGGCTCCATTGGAACAAAGATGGCCTGGGGGCTGAGGATGGCTCTGTGGCCTCTGCCTCAGGCGCTAGCATGGCTCTGGATGCAACAGAGCGACCCCCCAGAGGGGTAGAGCATCGCCCCCTGGTGGGCATGCCGGGTGGATCCTGGTCGGGCGCATGCGGGAGTCTGTCTGACTGCTCCCCGTTTCCAGCTTCAGAAAAATGCAAAAATAATAATAATAAATAAATAAATAAATAAAATAAACAGCATATTATTAAATAATGAATGGGTACACAATGAGATCAAGGAAGAAATAAAAAATTTCCTTGAAACAAATGAAAATAAGCATACAACTCAAAATCTATGGGACACAGCAAAAGCAGTCTTGAGAGGGAAGTTCATAGCATTACAGGCATACCTTAAAAAGCTAGATGCCCTGGCCGGTTGGCTCAGTGGTAGAGTGTCAGCCTGGCGTGCAGGAGTCCCAGGTTCGATTCCTGGCCAGGGCACACAGGAGAAGCGCCCATCTGCTTCTCCACCCCTCCCCCTCTCCTTCCTCTCTGTCTCTCTCTTCTCCTCCTGCAGCCAAGGCTCCATTGGAGCAAAGTTGGCCCAAGTGCTGAGGATGGCTCTGTGGCCTCTGCCTCAGGTGCTAGAATGGCTCTGGTTGCGGCAGAGCGACATTCCAAGATAGGCAGAGCATCGCCCCCTGGTGGGCATGCCGGGTGGATCCCGGTCGGGCGCATGCAGGAGTCTGTCTGACTGCCTCCTTGTTTCCAACTTCAGAAAAATACAAAAAAAAAAAAAAAAAAAAAAGAAGCAGCATCTAGAGAAAGCTCAAGTAAATAACTTAACCCTGCAACTAAAAGAACTAGAAAAAGGCCTGACCAGGCAGTGGTGCAGCAGATAGAGCGTCGAACTGGGACACAGAAGGACCCGGGTTCGAGACCCCAAGGTTGCCAACTTGAGCGTGGGCTCATCTGGCTTGAACAAAAAGCTTGCCAGCTTGGACCCAAGGTTGCTGGCTCGAGCAAGGGGTTACTTGGTCTGCTGAAGGCCCATGGTCAAGGCACATATGAGAAAGCAATCAATGAACAACTAAGGTGTCGCAATGAGAAACTGATGATTTGATGCTTCTCATTTCTCTTTGTTCCTGTCTTTCCCTGTCTATACCTCTCTCTGACTCTGTCCCTGTAAAAATAAATAAATTAATTAATAAAAAAAGAGGTAGAAAAAGAACAGCAAGTAAAGCCCAGAAGTAGAAGGAAGGAAATAATAAAGATCAGAGCGGAAATAAATGACATAGAGGCTAGAAAAACAATACAGAGGATCAATGAAACCAGGAGCTGGTTCTTTGAAAAGGTAAACAAGATCAATGAACCTTTAACCAGACTCACCAAGAAAGAGAGAGGAGTCAAATAAATAAAATTAGAAATGAGAGTGGAGAAGTAACAACTGACACAGCAGAAATACAAAGGATTGTAAGAAAATACTATGGAGAACTGTACACCAAAAAATTAGACAACCTAGGTGAAATGGACAAATTCCTTGAAAAATATAATCTCTCAAAAATCAATCTGGAAGAATCAGAAAACCTAAATAGACCAATTATAACAAATGAGATCGAAACAGTTATCAAAAAACTCCCAACAAACAAAAGCCCTGGGCCAGATGGCTTCACAGGCAAATTCTACCAAGTATTCAAAGACGAACTAACTCCTAACCTTCTCAAGCTATTTCAAAAAATTCAAGAGAGGGAAGGCTTACAAGCTCCTTTTATGAGGTGAGCATAATTCTGATTCCAAAACCAGGCAAAGACAACACAAAGAAAGAAAACTATAGGCCAACATCCTTGATGAATTTAGATGCTAAAATTCTCAACAAAATATTAGCAAACCGGATCCAGCAATACATGAAAAAAATCATACATCATGATCAAATGGTAAATCTATTCTGGGGAGATAAGGCTGGTACAATATTCACAAATCAATCAATGTGATTCATCATATAAATAAAAGGAAGGAGAAAAACCACATGACATAATTTCAATAGATGCAGAAAAAGCATTCGATAAAATCCAGCACCCATTTATGATAAAAACTCTCAGCAAAGTGGGAATACACAGAACATACCTCAACATGATAAAGGCCATCTATGATAGACCCACAGCCAACATCATACTCAATGGGCAAAAGTTAAAAGCAATCTTCTTAAGATCAGGATCAAGGCAGGGGTGCCCCCTTTCACCACTCTTATTCAACATAGTTCTGGAAGTCCTAGGCACAGCAATCAGACAAGAAGAAGAAATAAAAGGCATCAAAATTGGAAAAGAAGAAGAAAAAAACTATCATTATTTGCTGATGATATGATACTGTACATAGAAAACCCTAAAGTCACAATAAAAAAACTACTGGACCTGATAAATGATTTCATCAAGGTGGCAGGATATAAAATTAATACTCAGAAATCAGACGCATTTTTATATACCAACAATGATTTGTCTGAAAGAGAAATTAAGAAAACAATTCCCTTCACTATTACAACAACAAAAAATAAAGCACCTAGGAGTAAATTTAACCAAGGAGGTTAAAGGCTTGTACATGGGAAATTATAAAATAATGATAAAAGAAATCAAGGAAGATACAAACAAGTGGAAGCATATACCATGTTCATGGTTAGGAAGAATAAACATCATTAAAATGTCTATATTACCCAAAGCAAGTTATAAATTCAATGCAATTCCTATTAAAATACCAATAACATACTTCAAAGATATAGAACAAATATTCCAAAAATTCATATGGAACCAAAAAAGAACACGAATAGCCTCAGCAATCTTGAGAAAGAAGAATAAAGTGGGTGGTATCACACTTCTGGATGTCAAGTTATACTACAAGGCCATTGTACTCAAAACAGCCTGGTACTGACATAAGAACAGGCATATAGATCAATGGAACAGAACAGAGAACCCAGAAATGAACCCACACCTTTATGGACAACTGATATTTGACAAAGGAGGTAAGAGCATACAATGGAGTAAAGACAGTCTCTTTAACAAATGGTGTTGGGAAAACTGGATAGCTACCTGCAAAAAATGAAACTAGACCATCAACTTACACCATTCACAAAAATAAACTCAAAATGGATAGAAGACTTAAATGTAAATCATGAAACCATAAGCATCCTAGAAGAAAACATAGGCAATAAGCTCTCCGACATCTCTCGCAGCAATATGTTTGCTGATTTACCTCCACGGGCAAGTGAAATAAAGGACAGTATGAACAAATGGGACTATATCAAACTAAAAAGCTTTTGCACAGCTAAGGACAATATGAACAAAATAAAAAGAGAAATCACACACTGGGAAAATATATTCGATAATACATCTGATAAGGGGTTAATAACCAAAATTTATAAAGAACTTGTAAAACTCAACACCCAGAAGATAAACAATCCAATCAAAAAATGGGCAAAAGAAATGAATAGACACTTCTCCAAAGAGGACATACAGATGGCCAATAGGCATAAGAAAAAATGTTCAACATCACTAATCATTAGAGAAATGCAAATTAAAACCACAATGAGGTATCACCTCACACCAGTCAGAATGGCGCTCATCAACAAAACAACACAGAATAAGTGCTGGTGAGGATGTGGAGAAAAGGGAACCCTCCTGCACTGCTGGTAGGAATGCAGACTGGTGAAGCCACTGTGGAAAACAGAATGGAGATTTCTCAAAAAATTAAAAATGGAACTGCCTTTTGACCCAGTTATCCCACTTTTAGGAATGGGATATCCCAAAACACCACATCAATGATTCAAAAGAAGAAATGCACCCCCATGTTTATGGCAGCATTGTTTACAATAGCCAAGATATAGAAACAGCCCAACTGTCCGTCAGTAGGCGAGTGGATTAAAAAGCTGTGGTACATATACACAATGGAATACTACATGGCTGTGAAAAAGAAGGGAATCTTACCTTTTGCAACAACATGGATGGACCAGGAAACTATTATGCATAAGCCAGGCAGAGAAAGAAAAATATCATATGACCTCACTCATGTGAAGAATCCAATGAACAATGTGAACTGAGGAACGGAATAGAGACAAGAGGTGGGATCAAAGGGACAAGAAGGAAAGCGGACAGAGGGAAAGAGGATGAGAGGATGGGATCAGAGAAGGGAAAGAGACTGCTGAAATTATATACACATAACACAGCATTATAGAGAGCAGAAAAGCAAATCCTGGAGGGGAGTGGGGAGGGTGTTGCAGGGAGGAGGGAAAGGGGGATGTTGTGGGGAATATGGGGGAGGGGGATGCATTCAGGGGGACACTAGAATCTCTGTAAACACAATAAACTAAAATAAAAAGAAAATAAAAAGAAATTATAAAAATAAATAAAACTAACTGGAACTAATTTCATTATTTGAAAAAAAACTCACTCCCAGTGGTCAGCGAGCATGAAAAAAAAAACACCTCATTACTCAAAGGGTTAAAACCACAATGAATATCACCGCACACCTGTCAGAATAGCTATCATCAATAAATCAACAAACCAGAGTTAGCAAGAAGTGGAGCAAAGGGAACCTTGTGCAATGTTGGTGGGAATGCAGACTGGTGCAGCTACTGTGGAAAACAGTATGGAGTTTCCTCAAAAAATTAAAAAATGGAACTGCTTTTTCACCCAGCCATCCCACTTCTGGGACTATATCTAAAGAAACCTGAAACACTAATTTGAAAGACTATGTGCACTCCTATGTTCATTGCAGCGTTATTTACAATAGCCAAGACCTTGAAACAGTCCAAGACCTTGAAATCTGCCTATCAGCAGATGAGTGGATAAAACAGCTGTAAGTATGTTTATACAATGGAATACTTGTAAAAAAGAGAAATATCTTGCATTTTGTGACAGCATGGATGGACCTGGAAATTATTATGCTAAATGAAATCAGCCAGTCAGAGAAAGACAAATACATATGATCTCATAAGTAGAAACTATCAACAAAATAATTTAACAGACAAACAAAATGGAAACAGAAGCAGATAATAGAACAGACGGATGGCTTTCAGGGGGGAGGAGGGGGGGATGGGTAAAAAAAGGCAAAGGGATTAAGCAATATATATACTGCTCCATCCTTAGTTATCCTGATGTTCGCCATTTGGTGACACAGGACCTGCTGGCGCTCGAAATTATTGATCGCCCCACAGGACACAGGATAACATGGGCAAAGCCAGGAAAAGGGGAACACCTTCATGACTGTCCTGCCACCATCCGGGGCCAGTGCCTCTGGCCAGTGGCCACACATCTTGGTGTCAGTGCTGGTGGCTGTGCTCACCCTTCAGGAACCCCAGGAGACAGGTGCCAGCAGCAGCATGGCCTCTACCTGGGGTGCAGAGGAGACTGAAGGTCTCAGTTCTGCCACCTGAAGAGATATGTGGCCTCAGGAAGGTGACATAAGTCTCTGCATCCTTTTCCTCACCGGGAAAGATAGCAGGTTGAGGGAGGCTTAGCCCAGCACATGGACAGCATGTGGCAGCACTGGTCAGCATGCGGTCAGTACATGGTCAGCTCCTTGGGGGGCAAACCTCTACTTTCTCATCTTTGTGGCCCTAGTGTCTAGCATATAACAAGCTGCATATACTCTGAGGAATTTAACAAAAGACAAAACACTAGCATGTAGGTGCTCTATGACTATGGTTGACTAAATGACAGAAGGGGTATAGACTGAAGTCCTATAAACCAAAACATGTAAGATGTTGGTTTATTTGCATCATGTGAATACTTCTTATATTCTGAGAGGTTATATAAATTACCCTTCCTTCTCCTGCTCTTTATTAGAAATTGGAGGGCAGGCTTACTAACACTTGACAGGCTGTACACGCACCCCAGCACTTAATTAAGAGCCCTTAATCCTGCCCACAAAGCGAGGAAAAACTCTCCTGCTGTACTGGTTATGTGCCTGTATGTGTACATGCAAGTGCACCCCAGCCCTGGACCAGCCATCCATCCTACCGTTTGCTTGGCTGGGCCCTGAGGAGGGCCAACGAGGAGCCTCAGTGAGGGGCTGGGGGACAAGTGGCACCTGACCAGGAGGGGCTGGAGCGCAAGGAGGGGCTCTGCTGAGACGGGCTTGTGAAATCCACAGCAGTGGCCTCACTCAGTCGGAAGAAACTTCAGCACAGCATTCCTAGGAGCAAGTACCTTTTTCTGAATTTCTGTATTTTTCTGCCTTAGGAAGTTACTTTTCAAAGCATCCTCTTAATTGCAGTGGGGTCTAGGCACTGGAAGTCATTAGGCAGAAAGACACCAAATTAATACACACACACACACACACACACACACGACACACAGACATGGACAACAGTATGGCAACAGCCACAGAGAAAGGGTGGCAGCACACAATGCAGTGTGCATATGATGTTTTATTGAGTTGTACACTTGAAACCTGTATGGCTTTATTAACCAATGTCACCCCAATAAACTTAATAAAATAAATAAATTATAAAAAGAATAAAGATAGAAGGTAAAATTTTAAAAAAAGAAAGAAAGAAAAGAACCCAGCCACACTCCCTCACTGAGGCTCCTTTGTTTTATCTTGGTTGATTTTAATGACTAACCACTTTGACTACTAGTTTTTCCTCTTCCTGCGTTTTAAATTCCTCCTCTTATATTTTGAATTCACCAATAGGGTGAGTCCACGAATCCCTAGAATCCCACCCTCGATCCCAATAAAAGCAGGGACACAAGGCCTACCTACCTTCTCTCTACACCTGAGACCTTGCTGTGTGGCCTCATGTGTGCTGTGTAATTTCCAGGTCTGTAAGCAATAAATCTTCATTCTCTTCAGTGTCCTGATGGTCTCTGCTAAAAGGCATCTATGCAATCAAGGAAGAACCACACGCGCAGGTCCAGCCACAACATTGTCTGTTCAGATACAAAACACTCAGGCCAGGGAGTCGTCCTCCCACCTCCTACTGGGCATATACTGGAGGTATTGGGCTGTTTTCATCCTCCCTCTCCTGGTCCGCCAAAGTGCCAAGGTGCTTCCAGAAGGAGCCCAAAAGGCATCGGGGCCTCACCTTGCTGTTCAGCTCACTCCACACCCACACCCTCCCGGAGCCCACGGTAGCCCCAGGCGAGGCCTGGCCCTGGCCCCTACTGGCGCACTAGCCTGTACTCCTTGGGCGCCCAGAGCAGGCGCGGGCGGTGAATATCGGCCCGCGGGCCTATTTCTGGGCTCCAGCAGAACTCCGGCGACAGCACCTTGGCGGGCTTGTACAGCCAGAAGTACTTGTTGAGGTGACTCTCATCGTGCCAGCGCGCCTCGAGGCCACGCTCGCGGTCCCGCTGCTGGCCCCGCGCGCAGTGGGCCGTCAGCCCGCGCAGCGCCTCCACGCTGCCCCCGAACAGGGCGGCGTGGTAGTAGAAGTCGCCCTCGCCCTGCGCCAGGGCGGCAGCCGAGCGCGCGTCGCGCTCATAGGGCAGCAGCCGCCGCGGCCAGTGGTAGTGCCAGGCGTGCAGCTGCGCCACCGAGTCGGCCAGCGTCTCGGGCCCGAAGGGGCCGCTGAAGTACTGGTCCACGTCCATGCAGAACACGAACTGCGCCTCGCGGCCCAGCAGGCCGCCCAGCGCCGCGTGCAGCGTGCGCATGCGCCCCATCGACACGTCCTGCCAGCGCGGCTCTCGGAACACGTGCTCCACGCGCAGCTGGCGGCCTGGGCCCAGCGACAGGCGGGGCACGGCGGCCGGGCGCTCGGTGAACACGTAGTAGACCACGCGCTGGCCCACCATGAAGTGCTGCTCAGCGGTCTCCAGGAAGCGCGTCAGGTACTTCTCCAGGTACCTACAGGGTGGGGCAAGGCTCCAAGTCAGCCTAGGGGCGGTGCCCCGCGCGGCCTTGACCGCCCTCCTTATCCTCCTCGCCCCTTCTCCTCTCCCTTCTCCCCAACTCGGGCTTCCTGCTCCCCCGTATTCCGGTCCTCGTAATCCTGCAACCTCAGTTTCTGGGGCTCCTGAACTTTCCAATTGCAGGATCGTGCAAGCAGATTAAAGAAGATTGCAGATTGTTTGCTACCCCTGCCCTCAGGGGCCCTGTCTTCCCTCCCTTGAACGGGGACTCTCCCTGACTGCTTTGAGTCCCAAGGAAGTGGAGCTGTGCTGGCCTTTGAAGGACTGGCAGCGTTAGCCTTTGTCTCTTGAGAACTGAGCCTTCGCTCCATAAATCCTAGAATTGGATGTCGCAGCCTTCGCTATCCCAATGGAGACCCAGGCACTGGGTAGCAGTGAGGAGGGCTTCCTGTGGAGTCCTGTTGGAATTCCTGGCGCACAAAATCATGAGCTATGGCGATAATAAATTGTTTTTAAGTCACTGAGTTCGTGATAATTCCTTACATAGATAATCAGAACGTTTGTGATATAGGAAACTTTTTATTAACAGACTTTGGGATCCCAAAACTCTGAAATAATAATAATACTTAATATCTTTGAATGTTTATCATATGGCAGATAGTGTTCTAAATCAATGTACGTTATCGCATTTAATCCTCACCATTTATTATTATCTGTTTTTTAGGTGAAGAAACTGAGCAACAAAGAGCTTTAGTAACTAGTGCAAGCATACATACCATTGGTCAGTCGCAGAGCTATGATCTGAACCAAGCTTGGCTTTGGTGCCGGAACCTTTACCTGTACTTGCTCTATTCCTGGTAGATCTGTGAGAAACTGGAATCGGAGACCTTGGAAGCCTCAGCATCCCACAGTGTTAGACTCACAAAACCTTGGAATTTGGGACCTCAAGACCCTGGAATTTTTCGACCTGGAGATTTTGACCCCAAGGGCTGGTGCAGGAACACCCTGCTTAGTATCCAGAATGGAAGTGGAGACACCAAGGCTCTGGGAGAGACTAACAGTTCTGCCCACCTGACCTGGGGGTCAGCCGTTGGTCCTGTTTGTCCCCTCACCCACCATGGGCCCTCCTGGCTTTCTCTCCCTTCTATAGTGTGGGGGTTGAAGTTGGGTATCTGAGGGCAGAATTCTTTCCCCACATTTTTGATACTTCTTTCTGGATGAAAAATTCTCACTACCTTCCCAAAGCAGTCTGTTCCATTATTACAAACCTTTCCTTTAACTGGCCTGAACTCTACCTCTGTGTATCTTTCTTAGGGTTACAGAATCTAATGGCCACTGTCAGTCAGGAGTCCCCTTTGCACACAGCCATGCTGGGGATGTCAGTGCCCCTGGAATTTCTTCACCTACCACTTAGGCTCCTTCTCCATACCTGGGGGCCCCTCAGTTCCTCGACTGGCCTGCTCCCCTGTGGTGATTCTGACCTCCACCCTCCTCAGTCACCTGCTCCATGTCTACTCCTTCGGCTTGGTCATTAGTCTGTCCCACTCTGTGAGCCCCTATCCTTCCAGCCCACTTCTGAGATCTTCCCTCTCCAGCTGTCCTACCCCACTGCGTGCTCTAGTCTGGACCCCTTTCTCAGCATCACCCTCTCTTTACTTCCCTCTCTGCCCAGCTCAGATTCACTCCCTTGCAGAAACCCTCAGCTCCCCAGCCCCTTTCCTCCATCAGGCTTGCTCAGCAAGCCTCCCCTTCCCTTATTGTGTGCCCACATCGAGCCACTGACCTCCAGAGGGCACACTAACTGCAGCTGGGCCATTTCCTCTGTTCGCCCATTTGCTCTCACCATCCTCATCTGAAAGATGCTATCATTTTGTCACCACAAACCCAGTCCCTCCAGATGGACCATCAGCCCTGGGATGGCTCTTTCTAGAACATGGTTCTGAGCCCTTGGCTCCCTGTGCTAGGTGGACTCCACAGTGTTGGTGTCCAGGAAGGACAGGAAGGGGAAGGATGGTCCTGCTCTCACCCTGGGACAAGGGTGCTCTCTTTGCCTCCTCTATCACCTGGGATCCTTTGGCACAAGAAACAGGGTGCTACACCACTCATATCACATGCATACCCCCCCACTCCCTGCTTGGACACCACTGCTCCCCTCCCCAGACCTTACCTGCCTACAGCAAAGACAGTCAGCCCAATGGTGAGGTTCTGCTGTATAGCCTCTTGCTGGGCCACATCTGGATCGAAAGTGCCATCCCAAATAATGGGGGCCCCCCAGGAGGTACAGGTCAGGACTTCAGGCCGGGCCCTGGCCAGAGCAGGGATGGGAGATAGGTCCATTCATCCACTCACTGGGCAATGTTCATTGCCATCTCCCCATTCTGGGCCCTAGGGACCCCCAGGTGGGGTATACCCTGTCCCCAGCCCAGGACCAACACAGACAGAGGTCAGGAGATGTGTAACCCACTGGGCCGCTGGGTGGAATGCCCCGCTCTGCCAGGGTGGGCACGGGGGGGGGATGCTGGAGTACATCAGATATGGGCACTCTCAGAGGAGGGACGGTCTCTCCTTACCACAGACGCAGAAGACCTGTGAAGTTGTCTCTCAGCAGGGACATTTTGACCATAGGGCAGGTGCCCATGGGGATGAAGATGTCCAGATGCCTGTTGGGCAGGGGCAGCAGTGAGGGACAAGGGAGCCTGCTCAGAAGCCCTGTTGCTCTGCTCCTTACAAGGAGGAAGAGCCACAGGACACTTGTGTGGGCCAGGATCGCCGCCACCCTCCATCCCTCAAGGAGGCACTTGGAAAGATCCAAGCTAATCCTGCCCCTGTGGGCCGCCCCTGGGATGTGGGGGGACACGGGCTTGTACCTGAATGCAGGGAGCCCACACAGGAGCAGCCCTGAGAAGCCAACAGCAAGGAGGATCAGCCACCTGAAGGTTTTCTTCCAGGCCCTGGGGATGGGGGAGGGGCATCAGCAATATACTATTTATATTTCTATACACCCAGTTATCTATACACACACTTGACAAACTGTGTGATTTCATGTTTCATTTTACTTGTTTTTTGGAATATGAATATATTCTCTTCACATGGCACAGACATTCAGTGATGCAGGAGTATGTACAGTGCAAGGCCTCTCCTGCTCCCAGACACCGAGCTCCTCGGCGTGGAGGCAGCTGGTGCTACCAGGTTCTTGTGTGTCCTTCCAGAGAGTATATGTACAGACAGGCCATGTGGTAAATATGGTAGCAAATCCCACCCACCCCATCACACTCTCCCTTTCTTCTTTTTTTTTTTTTAACCTTGTAATGGTTTTTATTTATCCTGCTTTCCCCCCTATAGATGGTAGCACAGTAGATATGCCTATCTCCGTGTTGCATTTTCCACTGACCATTACGTCTCTGAGGTTATTCCATGTCCGTACTTATCAAGCACTTCCTTATCCTTTTTTCCATTGATTGGCAATAGCATAATTTACCTGACCAGGTCCCTTCTGATGAGCATTAGATGAACAAATATATCCTTTGCTGTTCCTAGTAGTGCTGGGGCGCATGGCCTTGGGCAGGTTAGAGGGATGGTACCATTAGGTTTGGGGTGCTTAGCCTGGGAAGGGGCCGGGACTGACTTTGGATGGGAGGGAAGGTGGGAAGTTTGTGGCTTGGTGGCTGGTAGATGAAAGCTATCTGGGACTTAGGGATGAGCTACTGGGCGGCTGGAGGGCAGCTGTGGTCAGGGACCAGATATTTATCGTGGCCCAGTCACCAGGCTGGGTTCCTCCAGCAGAGTGCAGCAGTCCCATTCCTGGCTCAGAGGAGGGAGACTCTGGGGTTAGTCCATGCTGATTGTATTACAGGAAGGGCCCCCAAAGTTGAGAATCTTAGTAAGCTCCTCCTCAGGGTCTCATCCCCCTGAGGTGGGAGTGGAGAAAGCCACACAGCTCTTCCCATATCTGCTGTGTGCCCCTGACTCTGAAGAGGCTGGACCCATATGGTGAGAAGCACAGACACTGGGGCCAGACACTTGGGTTTGAATCTCAGTTCCATCACTTATTAGCTCTCTGAACATGGGCAAGGTTTTGGATACCTGGACTTTAGTCTCCTCATCTATAAAGTGTGGGTAATAACAATACCTACCTCAGAGGGCTGTCATGGTTATTGAGTTATTGAGTTTTGACCCCAAGGGCTGGTGCAGGAACACCCTGCTTAGTATCCAGAATGGAAGTGGAGACACCAAGGCTCTGGGAGAGACTAACAGTTCTGCCCACCTGACCTGGGGGTCAGCCGTTGGTCCTGTTTGTCCCCTCACCCACCATGGGCCCTCCTGGCTTTCTCTCCCTTCTATAGTGTGGGGGTTGAAGTTGGGTATCTGAGGGCAGAATTCTTTCCCCACATTTTTGATACTTCTTTCTGGATGAAAAATTCTCACTACCTTCCCAAAGCAGTCTGTTCCATTATTACAAACCTTTCCTTTAACTGGCCTGAACTCTATCTCTGTGTATCTTTCTTAGGGTTACAGAATCTAATGGCCACTGTCAGCCAGGAGTCCCCTTTGCACACAGCCATACTGGGGATGTCAGTGCCCCTGGAATAGCTAAAGTAAACTTTAGCTATTATTATTATTATTCCTGAACAGAGAATTAATAATAATGCTATTATTATTCCCTCTCCACCCCTCTTGTTCCTCCAGCCTGCACAGTGACCCTGCCTGCCCACCTCTCACCAGGACCATTCCAGCAGCAACCTCCATGCTTCCAGCCATTCCCCAGTCAGACAGACCCAAAACATTTCATAAAACACCACCTGCCTTACTGGTTTTCACATCACGTGACCAGGTGAATCCTCAAGACTTGCATTTAGTAGCCAAACATGGAAAAATGTTCACCCTCACCAGTAATCAGACATACAAATTAGAACAAGGCAGTGTGTTTTGCCTATAAAATTAGCACATTTGAAAAAGAAAGAAAACCAGCGGAGCTGTGAGCATACAGGGAAGTAGGCACGCTTCCACTCGCTGGTGGGAGTGGAGAAAGCCACAGCTTTTCCGGAAAGCTATTTAGCTAGGGGAATTGATGCTTTCCGTCTTCAACCCCTGTAATTCAGCAACCTCAACTTCTGGGAATCTGTTCAAAGGAGATAATCTTCAGAATGGAAAGTTTTTATGCATCAAGATGTTCACTAGTTTCTATTCATTCATGCATTCAACCTGAATCAAGCACAGTGCTACATCAGGTTTGGAGTCAGGAGGATGTGGGTGGCTGTGAGGAGAGGGAATGGGTCAGTTGACAGCCGCAGACAGTTGAATGGGATGCAGCACAGTGAAAGCTGTGACTAATAAAAATAAAAGATGCCGTGCGGAGGACCCGGGTTCGATTCCCGGCCAGGGCACACAGGAGAAGCGCACATTTGCTTCTCCACCCCTCCGCCGCACCTTCCTCTCTGTCTCTCTCTTCCCCTCCCGCAGCCAAGGCTCCATTGGAGCAAAGATGGCCCGGGTGCTGGGGATGGCTCTGTGGCCTCTGCCCCAGGCGCTAGAGTGGCTCTGGTCGCAACATGGCGACGCCCAGGATGGGCAGAGCATCGCCCCCTGGTGGGCAGAGCCTCGCCCCTGGTGGGCGTGCCGGGTGAATCCCGGTCGGGAGCATGCGGGAGTCTGTCTGACTGTCTCTCCCTGTTTCCAGCTTCAGAAAAATGAAAAAAAATAAAAAATAAAAATAAAAGATGCTATGATGGCAAATTGGAGAATGGCACCTGGGTCTTGGCAGGTGGGAAATAAGGAAAGCTTCCTGGAGGAGGTGACCTCCAATCTAGGTTCTGAGGTGTTAGAAAGTATCCACCAAAGAAAGTAGTAGAGTGGGGGAGGGAGGTCCATGAGAAGGAAACACTATGCAAAAGTGACCAAATGTCTTTTTTAGGTTACCACACCCTCTATCAGACTTCCATCCTGGAAGTGGGGTGAGGGCCTAATCATGGCCTGGAGTCCCAGTGGACTGATCTGGGCATCATTGGTACAGCAACAGAGGACACCTGGGGGCACTGGTGCCACATGATCGTTCCACTTGCATATCGCAAAAGCATCTCAAACATAAACAACCAGAAAGGGACTGTAGATTTCCCTCAGAAACCTGCTCCCCACTCAAGTCTCTTCCATCCTGGTAAATGACATCGTGATGCTAACCCCCATTTCTCAAACTGAAGACCTAGGGTCCCTCCTTGATGCCCCCTCTCTCTCATGCCTCACACGCAATCCACCAGCAAGCCCTGTGGACCCTCTCACAAACACACTCCATCCACATGAATTCACCTCTCACTCCGCTCCAGGCTACTGTCTGGATAACCTCCATGGCGCCCCTTCCACCCTCCTTGCTTCTACTACTGCCCCCTAATAATCCATCCTCCGTAATGAACTTTCAAAAATAGTATATTAGAACGCATCTCTCCACTCCTCAAGACCTTCCAATGACTTCTTACTGCTCTTAGAACAGAACTCGCACCTGGGGTCTGGTCTGCCATGCTCCACACGCTCGGCTCCTGTGTTCCCAGCCTTCTTGCTCACTTTTGCGTGGCTTGCCCTTGTTTTCTTTCTTTTTTTTTAACTATCATTTTTTGGTATTTTTTTTTTCTGAAGTGAGAAGTGGGGAGGCAGAGAGACTCCTGCATGCACCTGATTGGGATCCACCAGCAAGCCCATCAGGGCGTGATGCTCTGCCCATCCAGGGTGTTGCTACCTTGCAACTGGAGCCATTCTAGCACCTGAGGTGAAGGCCATGGAGCCGTCCTCAGTGCCCGGGCCAACTTTGCTCCAGTGGAGCCTTGGCTGCGGGAGGGGAAGAGAGAGACAGAGAGAAAAGAGAGGGAAAGGGGTGGAGAAGTAGATGGACGCTTCTCCTGTGTGCCCTGGTCAGGAATCAAACCCGGGACTTCCACACGCCGGGCCAATGCTCTACTGCTGAGCTAGCTGGCCAGGGTGGCTTGCCCTTCTTGTCATTTAGAACTCAGGATTCTCATCGCTTCTCGGCCTTTTGGCTAGGATCAAGTGTAGAGCTCAGGATTCTCTAAGCACCCTATTTCACCCCTTGGCTTCTCTCTACCAGTGACTCGGGAGTCCGTGTCCAGCCTGGCCCCTCACTGAGCACTGGACTCAGGTACCATGTGTCTCCTGGACTGCTGTGTCTACCTAGGTGTTCACAGAAACCTCATACTTAAGCTGCATTTTGCATTTTCCCTGATCATGTCTTCCTTCTGCTTCCTCCATGACTGGTCCCAGTTACCAGGTGGGCCCCCCCCAATAGCCATTCAGTCACCAAGTTCCTTTGCATTTGCCTCCCCATGGAGCCCAGAGCTCCCTCCTCTCTGCCCCACTGAGCTATCCAGATTACTACAACTATCTCCTAACTTGCCTCAGTCTCCATCCTGTGAACTTTCCAAGACTTGCTTTGACCTTGTGTCCTCCCAGCTCTGTCTTTGCCCAGACTGCCTTTTTCTTATCAACCACCACCAAGCTCCCAGCCATTCCTCAACACCCAGCTTTCTCCTTGGGACGCCTGCCTTGACCTTCCCCAACACCCGTTCTCCCAAGAGCCTGTGCAAACCTCTACTCTAGCACTTGCCAAATGAGACTGTAACTGTTTGCCCCACTAGGTCGTGAGTTTCCAGTTTTATTAGACTTCAGATTCTCTGTGCCAAATCCGAGAGCCTGCCTCATAGTTGGCAGTATTAATAATTATTTGTTCAGTAAATGAATGAGGTAATCAATGGGTCCCTTGTCTTAATTCTCTCTCCTAAACTGATGGTTACTTCTTAAAACTCCATTTTCTTTTAGGGTCAGCTCTGTGTTCTTTATGAATAATCCCAGAAGTATACTGAGACAGACATTCTGCAGAGAGTTTTATGTCCCTATCTTATGAAAGTCTGACCACAGTTCCTTGAAGAAGAGGCTATGATTATCTCCTCCTTACAAACGAGGAAACTGTGGCTTAGAAAGGTTAAAACACTTGCTCAGGGTCACACAGTTAGTAAATGTTAGAGCTGAGGTTTGAACTTAGGTCTGTCTGACTCCCAAGCCAGAGCATGGCATTTGGGGCTCCTTATGACCGAGCCCGAGCTCAAACCTGAGGCTCATCTTCCACGGTCCCTGTTGTTATTCCCCATAGGCTTGGCTCCTCCCAGGGCTCCTCACATCCTCTGCAAGTCAGTGTCTCTCCTGCAGAAAGCCTTGCTCTCTCCTCACTCTCCAGCTCCATGCTGAGCTCCTGGAGGGAGGGCCGCAGCAGGGCCTCTCCGGCTCCCAGAGGCACCACTGCCCAAGCGGTCCGCCATGAGAGATGCCATCTATGCGGCAGAGCAGAAAAAGGCTGGTGCGGCCCTCTCTCTGCTCTCACTGCTGTGCCAACCCTTTGAGCCAGCATGCGCCCAACCCAATGCTTATCTTGGGCACCGGGCCTCAAGCAGGACAACCAGGCTGAGCTGGCTGCAAGTGGGCTCATATGGTCAGGTCTGGGAGGGTGCTGAGACCCAGGCCTGCAGTGGCACCTGCCAGCTCCTGCCACCCTTTCCATGCCCCAGCCTGGGAGCCCTCAGTCCATGAGGCCCCTGCTTGACCTTCACATTCTTTTCTCAGGTATTTTCAAAAGGACCCCCTCCACCCCACCTCCACCTGCAGAAGGTGGTCCCTCAAGCCCACCACATGCCATTCTCTGTACCTTCCTTCCTTCCTTTCAAGAAGGGGTTAAAATCAGTCAGTTCTAAGTGGGAACAAGCTCCCAATACTGGACAGTCACTCCTATGGGACTACAAAAAACTCCCAGTTATAGTGGGGAGAGGGGTGCAGCCTCGAGATCTTTGTTCCCTGGCTTGCTGAGGGGCTCAGTTAAGGAAGCAAGAGGATTTACCCAGCTCTTCACGGGCTGCAGGATCTCCCAGAGCTTCCCCGCCATCACTACCCCGTGGGCCACGTTCCTTCTTAGAGTCACCGTCTCCCAGGAGTGCCGAGGTGCCTCCTCCTTGACTATCCTGGCCTGCTCTCGGGTCAGCTGTCCTGCCCCAGCTTCCCCACACACTGGTTATGTCGCCACTCACCTGAGTCCGTCTTTGAGAGCCATGTCAAGAAGCTGGTGGGACAGCCTTCCAAGAACCCTCTCAGCTCTGAGCCAGGGAACAAATAACCTGTTCCTGGTGGACTGGGACAAAGCAGTTCCAGGCCACCTGGAACCACACCCACTGAACAAGCAGGGATGAACTGCCTTGAGTGGGCCCTGCTTAGAAGCTCACTTGCTGGAGGAAGCTGGCCCCCGAATGGGTGGGAACAGGGAACCCCTGAGTAAGGCCAGCTCTGATTGGCCAGAGGCTCTGAGTTGATACTAACTCCTCTTTCCTTTCTGGGGATCCTGTGTCCCTGCCAGTGTCTTCTGGTCTGGGCAGAGAAAGGCCCACAGGTCAGGCTACCCATGGAAAACTGTGCTGTGCACAGAGCTTCAGCCGGAGCCCCAGGGCACTGGTCTCCTGATTGTGATCTTGGACAACTAACTTCAAGTCCTTGACCTCCTCAGTAAAATGGGGAATAGTCACCCAGGACAGTGTAAGAGCCACACAACATAGTGGATAGTTCTGTCAAGTTTATACTTGGCAGGGATTTTTAAAACGCAGGTTGTGATCCATCCAAGGGCCATGAAATCTGTTTCATGGATCATCGCCAGGATTTAAAAAGATTGAACAGCAAGAGAATTGAAAAGAAAATATCAGAATGTATTATACATATTGTTTTGTAAAATTTTTGTCTCAATTATATATATTTATGTATGTATCATATATGAGGGATGGAAACATTTTTTTAAACCATAGATCATGATCAAAAAAGGTTTGCGAAATTCTGTGTAAAACATAAACAGGAACAAATATATATTTAAGGATGTACCCTTCCAACTTATAACTGGTTGGGGACTTTCACCCAAAGTAAAGAAATAGTGCCAAGATTCACCTAAGTCAGTCCCCACCATGGCGTCTTTTAGGAGTTTTGGTCTCCTCTTTAACAAGCACATTAAAAACAAACACAGGTGGCCTGGCTTTCACTGGTCCCCCAGGAAGGGAAAAATCAAGGACCAGAGTCCAGAGACTTACCCAGAGGCCATAGTGCATCTGCCCATGTGGCCTGCAGTGGAAGGGGCGGGGCAGGGGGCATCCTCCCGTGTCCATTCCCCGAGGCACCCTCCCTAAGTGCTCTATGCTCTCCCACCTGCCCCTCAGCCCAGGGGCCTGCGTTGGCCCCCTGTCCGGCTATCCATTCCCTCTCTCCTAAAACAACCAGACCTTTCAGTCCTGGCTCCACCCTCTGGGCCATCAATGCTGGCACACTTGGGAAATGCTGCGGGTTTGGTGCCAGACCACCACAATAGAGTCACAAAATTTCTGGTTTCCTAGTGCATGGAAAAAGTCATGTTTACACTCTATTGTAGTCTATCAAGTGTGCAGTATAGCTAGTGCTCGACTTATGACAAACAGTTGGTTCCGACAGACCGGTCGTAACACGATTTGGTCGTAAGTTGAGTAGGCTATATGTACAGTACTGTGAAATGATGTTATAAAAATCTTTAAGTCATATTTATCATAATTTTCTTTGTATATTTTATGCCATTTGTATCATTTCTACACCATTTTGCTTCTTATTTTTACATTCATCAGGTTTAAGTAAAACACTGTATTACCAGTACAACTGGTTTAATATTTGCAAAACATACAAAATTACAAAATACAGGTGCATACAAAAATACAAAATACAGGTGTAAAAAATACAATAGGAAACATTTTCCCAATTGCAAAATATATCAAAATATAGGCCCTGGCCGGTTGGCTCAGTGGTAGAGCTTCGGCCTGGCGTGTAGAAGTCCCGGGTTCGATTCCCGGCCAGGGCACACAGGAGAAGCGCCCATCTGCTTCTCCACCTCCCCTCTCCTTCCTCTCTGTCTCTCTCTTCCCCTCCTGCAGCCAAGGCTCCATTGGAGCAAAGATGGCCCGGGCGCTGGGGATGGCTCCTTGGCCTCTGCCCCAGGTGCTAGAGTGACTCTGGTCGAGGCAGAGCAACGCCCCGGAGGGGCAGAGCCTCGCCCCCTGGTGGGCAGAGCCTCGCCCCCTGGTGGGCGTGCCGGGTGGATCCCGGTCAGGCGCATGCGGGTGTCTGTCTGACTGTCTCTCCCGGTTTCTAGCTTCAGAAAAATACAAAAAAAAAAAAAAAAAAAGAAAGAAAGAAAAAAAAATAAAAATATATAAACATGTACAAAACATTTTATTGGCTGCTGGTGCTTGGCTGCGGATCATTGATGTTGTCATCTGAGGCAGCAGTTGGGATTACCGGAGTTGGTTTTTCATAAACATGTGCGATCACATTCACTTTCTTTCCTCCTTTGTACTTGTTCATTGATTGCTTTCTCATATGTGCCTTGACCAGGGGGTTATAGCAGAGCGAGTGGCCCCTTGCTCAAGCCAGTGACCTTGGGCTCAAACCAGCGACCATGGGGTCATGTCTATGATCCCATGCTCAAGCCAGCACCCCTGCACTCAAGCTGGTGAACCCATGTTCAAGTCAGATGAGCCCGTGCTCATTTTTGTGTTGAGATCGATGGCCTTCTTTTCCTTCTTGGCAGGCTGAGGTGTAGACAAAGACAATTTCCTCTTGGTAGACATCTTGGGAGGGGTTTGATGAAAAATATCCAAAACACAAAACACAGATTGCTCTACCAAGTCTGGGATAACAGTTGAAATGGTGCACACGGAGATTAGTGCTGTCGGAAGCTGGTTCGCACTGTCGTACACCCAGCTGGGCAACGCTTGTGCTGCCAGACGCGGAGCAGTTGTGGCTAGCGATTGTGGTTTTAAAGTCGAATGGTCGTAAGTTGCATAGGTCTAAGTCAATCAATATCTGTAGTAGCATTATGTCTAGAATAATGTACATACCTTCATTAAAATTGCTTTTCTCCTAAAAATGCTAACCATCATCTGAACCTTCAGCAAGTTGAACCCTTTGGCTGGCAGAGGGTCTTGACGCAGTGTTGACGGCTGCTGATGGGTCAGGTGGGGGCTGCTGAGGTTGGGATGGCTATGACAATTTCTTAAAATAAGACAGTGGAGTTTGCCCATTGATTGACTCTTCCCTTTATGAACAGTTTCTCTGTAGCATGTGACGCTGTTTGATAGCATTTACCCACAGAACTTCTTTCCAAATGGGAAATCTCAAATCCTTTCAAAGCCTCCTGCTGCTTTATCCACTAAGTTTATATAATATTCTAAACCCTTTGTTGTCATTTCAACAATTTCCTCAGCCTCTTCCCCAGAAGTAGCAGAGATGTGAAGTGAGCAAACGCTGTTGAAAAAAATGCTTGCTTGATGAGATAAGGTTGCCACAAACTTTTAATGCGTAAAAAATGCAGTACAGGGGGACCTCGGGTTACCACCCAGTTCCATTCCTGCGACAGTGACATAACCCGAATTTTGGGGTAAGTCAAAACACACCCTAGCCTAAGTCACTTACCTATCCTAACACAGTTGTAAAGTCATAATCTCGAAAAACAACTAAGCCACAGAAAAAGGAAAAGAACATAAATATACTGTACTGTAGTAAAAGGGAAAATGACAAAAAACGAGTGTAAAATAAAGTACAATGCTGGCCCTGGCTGGTTGGCTCAGTGGTAGAGCATTGGCCCAGCATGTGTAAGTCCAGGATTTGATTCCTGGTCGGGGCACACAGGAGAAGTGACCATCTGATTGTCCTTGCCTCCCCCCTCTCTTCCCCTCCTGCAGCCATGGCTTGAACAGTTAGAACAAAGTTGGCCCCGGGCACTGAGGATGGCTCCATGGCCTTGCCTCAGGTGCTAAAATAACTTGGTTGTTGAGCAACAGAGCAGCAGCCCAGACAGGCAGAGCATTGCATGGGTGGATCCAGGTCAGGGTGTATGACAGCATAAGCCAAAACATGTCTCAATTTTTTAAAGTTTTTATGGGAATGAGTGTTGTAAACTCTAAATGTTGTATGTTGAGACATAACCTAAGGACCCCTGTATTTGTGAACCACAATAAGGTGCAAAAACCCATGAAGTATGCTTGTTAACGGTTTGTTTCTCCTCCTCTTCCATTTACACTTTTATAATGTTTGTTCATATTGGAAGGGAGGAGTGGGAAGCATTGGCTCCCATATGTACCCTGACCAGGCAAGCCCAGGGTTTCAAACCCATGACTTTGGCGTTCCGTGTCAACGCTTTATCCACTGAGCCACCGCAGGCCAAGCCCATTTATATACATTTTAACAGGCTTTCCTGAGAGGCCTTATCAAGATGTGGGAATTGGCTCTTGTGGGCTTGATCTGCCAGGGCCCTACCCTTGGGTTCTCTGATTCAATGGGATGGGGTCTGGGCCTCAAACTTACATTTTAAACAGGTGGACATATTGTCTTAAGGAAAAACCTGGAGAAGGGGAAGGAGCAGGGAGATTTTACGTTCCAGGCAAACAGGACACAATAGTCTCTTGTTTGCCACCAAGGCCTCGTTGCCAGCACAAGGCCTGGTTCACAGAAGCACAGGCACCGCTGGCCGCACCCAGTCCACCTGCCCATCCCCTCCCGCCCTGCTGGTCTGCACTCCCTCTTCATGCTCCTGCCTTCACGGGAGCTGCCTGGGTCGGGAGTGCCCTTTCTCTTTCATTCGAGGCTTAGGTGTTGCCTCCTTGGAGATAATGCCTTTTCTTTCTTTTCTTTTTTTTTTTTACAGGGACAGAGAGAGAGTCAGAGAGAGGGATAGATAGGGACAGACAGGAACGGAGAGAGATGAGAAGCATCAATCATCAGTTTCTCGTTGCAACACCTTAGTTGTTCATTGATTGCTTTCTCATATGTGCCTTAACTGTGGGGCTGCAATGGACCAAGTATCCCCTTGCTCAAACCAACGACCTTGGGCTCAAGTTGGTGATCCTTGCTCAAACTAGATGAGCCTGTGCTCAAGCTGGTGACCTTGGGGTCTTGAACCTGGGTCTTCCGCATCCCAGTCTGATGCTCTATCCACTGCACCACCGTCTGGCCAGGCGCCTTTTCTAATAATTTGCTATTCCAGCATCCAAAAAGTGGTCCCAAAGCGCTGAGTGAGCCAAAGCCACTCCAAGGGCTATTCTGGACTGAGCAACAACAGTAGACGGTCTCTGCTAGGAGCCAAGAGTCTGGGTTCTGTCTCAAGTATTCCAGATATTCCTGGCCCAACCGTGTCCTGTCTCCCCAGTAGGAACAGTGAGTGCGAGGCCTCAGAGTTGAAAAGGCTCTGCATCCTCCCACTCCAAGGGACACGATTTGAAGAAGTGCAGAATCTGCTACTCCTGTGAGAACTGGGGCTCAGGATGCCCTCAAACGACCCAGCCCCACCCAAGGGTGTAGGATGTACTGGCCCACCCAGGGAGCCACCCTCCCCTTGCGGTGAAAAGGAGCCATTCAGGACCTAGACCTGCAGGGACAGGCATCTCCAGGAAACAAAGGCACAGAAGAAACTGATTTTACAGGTTTATTTTTAAAAAACAAAAACAAAAGGTTAAAAAAGTCCTTCATTCCAACCCTGCCTGGGTGTGAGTGGGAAATAGAACAAGCTGAGAAAGGTGGCCACCCTCTTCCGGGGAGAGGCCCACTCTCCCCCGGGGGCCTACAGAGGGCAGGGCAGGTCAGAGGCAGGCCCTCACCCTTCCCGCCCTGCCTCCTCCGCAGCAGCTCCAACTGCTGTGAGCAAGTTCCAGGCGAAGTGCGGGAGGCCGAAAAGGTTGCCTTCCTCACATCTGCGGTCACTCCAGCTCCTCTCGCCCGTTCCGTTCTCTGGGCCTTGGTGCTGGGACCCCCTGGGCAGCCTCAGACAGGAGGCTCATCCTCTCCCAGCCTACCCACCAGGCTAACTGGCCCAGCTCTCCAGCAGCTTCCTTACGTTGTTTGTGACACAGCAGGGCAGTCAAGGGGACTTCACAGTGTGGGGAAGGGGCTTCAGAGACATCATGACCAGTCTGGAAAGGACCATCTAACTTTCATCACTTCCTGATCTTGCCTCTGCACTGGGAATGCCCTTTTCTATTTCCCATCCTGAGGCTGAGTGGCATCCAGAACAAAGCACTAAGTGGCTGTCTGCTACAAAACACCTGGAGATACCAGCGAGTGGCTCCCGGCCTGTCAGTCCAGGCTCCCACACAGTCACACAGTCACACACACAGCGTTTAAGGCGTCTGTGCCAGCAGGCATGGCCAACCTGGGCCCAGCTTCTCTCTCTCCACCTGCAGAGGGTGAAGGGGAAACACCTGGCTGCTTCAGAAACAAGCTGAAGGGGGAGAAGCTGGCGGCGGGAGAGTTAGCCAGGCCCAGAGAAAGAAGAGGGAGGAAGGCAGGCAAGGGTTTTCAAGGCCTCTATCCAGGCCTGATGGCTGCCCTTGAAAGTAACCCAACTCAGGTTGGGAGCCCTGACCATGTGCCCCCTGGAAAATGGGGGACGGAGAGAGGGGAAGAGAGAGGGGCTCGAGCATTGGGACTTTGGAGGAAGCCAGTGCTATCAATATTTACAAGCATAAAGCCCCATCTTCTGTGCCACCTACCTCTTTGCCCCTCCCACAGAAAGAAAGGCCCCTGAGAGCCATTGGGAGATGCCAACACCTCCTCACCAGCCACGCCCACAGGGAGAACCCCTGCCCTCCAACTGGCCCCCCGTCTGGGCCCCTTAGGAATGTCTGTCTGGCTCTGCTCAGCTGGGAGGCGGCGTCCTGGGCCAGAATCCTGGCTGCCCTGGCCAGCCCTAGGAGTCCTTGAGCATGTTGATGCGAGCGTAGATCTTCAGGGCGGGCCCCAGCTTGATGTTCATCGCACTCATCAGATGGTCCTCCTTGAGCAGCAGCAGAGCTTGCCCGTCGATTTCCTGGGCACGGAATTCCTCTGCTATCTCCTGGCAGCCTGATAGGGACACCACCACAGACAGTGTCAGTCAGAGCCACCAGCATTTACTCCTGGCAGTCACGGCATTGCAAACACATCATTTCACTTAATCCTCACACCACGCATTAGGGAAGGCGCTGTTCTTATTCTACAGCTTGAAAGATTAAGTGACTTGCCCAAGGTCACTGGAGTCCAGAATGGCCCCAGAGAGCCACGCGTGCTTATATTTACATATGTAGTGTTCAGAACCCCTCCCCTCAGTGACCTGGCTGATCTGGCAGACCAATAAGGTGTTGAGGGAGTGGCAGCATGTGCCTTCTGAGGCTAGACCACAAGAGCACAGCAGCTCCCACCCTGCCCTTCTGGACACTTAATTTTGGGAGTAAGCTAGCTACCATGCCGTGAGGACACAGCAGCCCTCTGGAGGCCCACGTGGAGAGGAACTGAGGCCTCGTGCCCACAGCCCAACCCCCAAGCCAGGTAAGTGAGGCTCCTAGAAGTGAACTCTCCAGCTCTGAACTTTCAGGCAGCTGCAGCTCCAGCTGACATCTTCCCGGAAAACCTCATTAGATACCCCGCCCAGAACTGCCAGCTAAGCCCTTCCACGTTCCTGACCCACAGGAACCTTGAGATAATTATTGTTTTAAGCCATTAAGTTTTGGGGTAATTAGTTTCCCAATAAAGACAATTAATGCAGATTCTGGTACCTAGAAGAGGGCTGCTGCCAGGACAAAACCCTAAAAGTGTGGGCGTGGCTCTGGGAGCACTGCGGTGGGAGCTGGAAGGACTGTGGGTGAGGTGTTAGTGAATGCCTATGGTGCTCTCGGAAGACTAGAAGCCTGATGGTCTTTGAGAAACTCCTGGGGAGGCTTAAAGGAAAGTGAGGAAACTTGCTGGAAACTGGAAGAAACGTACCCTTGTTATGAAATAGAACAATTAGCAACCTGTTGCTGGGGGCAACATATAAGTGTAATGTGCCCAATGAACTGAGTGGTCTAGCTAACATTTTTACGCAGAATGTTGGTGTTACCTGGCTTCGTATTGGTGCTTACAACAAAAAGAGAGAGATAAGGTACAGGAAAACTGTTAAACATAAAGAAAGGAGCCAGGATTTGCTGGTTTTGAAAATCCCTGGCCTCTTCATGGCAAATGATACTAAAATTAAGCAAGTTTCAGAGGCAGGGTCACAGGGGACAGATGAACAGCTGTCAGAGGGAAAGGGGAGAGAGGATGGGATCAAACAGGCAAAGGGATTAGCCATATTACATATACATAACACATAAATACAGAGAGCAATTGCCAGAGGAAAAGAGGGGGTTAAAGGTAGAGGGAAGGGGATTAAAGGGGGGAGGTGAAACAGGTGGAAAGAGACTTTGCATGGGGCATTGGGGGGCACAATGCAGTGTGCAGAGGGTGTTATATTGAGTGGGACACTTGAAACCATGTCAACACAATAAATTAAAAGTAAAAATTTGTAAAGAAATTGTTTTTAGGCAAATATCAGATACAGGGCATGGTCAAGAAAACATGGTCTACAGATGAAACTGAAAGTGTGACTTAAGTCTTTTGTTAAGACGTCAGAAGGATTAAAGTGCTGTCTCTGAAGAACTGTTCATCAAAAGGCTCTCTAAGGAATTTATGGGTGTGCCTCACAGATCCTCTCCACTCAACAGCAAGGCCTCTGTGACTACTGGGGGCATTGTCCCTCAGCTTCAAAAGAAACCTCCAGTGTACAAAAAGGTTTACCTTGAAGACATTTGTGAGTATGGTTTTTGTCTAATGAAGTGAGCTCCAACAAGATACATGAGAAGCCCATAAAGATTTTAAGAGAATCATACTGGCAGAAGTGTTACTCACTTACACTGAAAACGGTCAGAGGTAATACAACCTGAAAAGCAGCAGAAAGTAGGCTGAGAAAACTACCCTACTGAAAACTCAGGCTAGCTTTCATAGAAGAGGAAGAAGGATCCAGAGCAGGGCTAGTCAACCTTTTTATACCTACCGCCCACTTTTGTATCTCTGTTAGTAGTAAAATTTCTTACTGCCCACTGGTTCCACAGTAATGGTGATTTATAAAGTAGGGAAGTAACTTTACTTTATAATATTTATAAAGCAGAGTTACAGCAAGTTAAAGCATATAATAATTATTATTTACCAAGTACTTTATGTCAGATTTTCGCTAAGTGTGGCAGCATAAATCTTTATAAAACAACTTACTATCGCCTGACCAGGCGGTGGCACAATGGATAGAGCGCCAGACTGGGATTCCGAGGACCCAGGTTCGAGACCCCGAGGTCGCCAGCTTGAGCGTGGGCTCATCTGGTTTGAGCAAAGCTCACCAGCTTGGACCCAAGGTCACTGGCTCCAGCAAGGGGTTACTCAGTCTGCTGAAGGCCCGAGGTCAAGGCATATATGAGAAAGCAATCAATAAACAACTAAGGTATCGCAATGTGCAACGAAAAACTAATGATTGATGCTTCTCATCTCTCCATTCCTGTCTGTCTATCCCTGTCTATCCCTCTCTCTGTCTCTGAAAAAAAAAGATATAAAACAACTTACTATAGTTATATCTATCTTTTTATTTATACTTTGGTTGCTCTGCTACTACCCACCATGAAAGCTGGAATGCCCCCTAGTGGGCAGTAGGGACCAGGTTGACTACCACTGATCCAGAGGGTACAACCAAGAGTTAGAACCACTCCCAGACTGAGTCCTAATCAAGGAAATGCTAAATTTCAGAACTGGTGTGGTTCAGTGACTGCTGTATCCTCCCTGTTTTTCCCTTTCTGAATGGGCATGTCAACAGCTGTCTTCCTATACCTACCCCGCCCACCATATCTTGGATTTGTGGATGAAAATGGATAACCTCTCTTCAGTTTTCAGGTCTTCAAAGTGAGAGGAATCATTTGAGGAGTTGGACCCATGCAGGCTCATTTGTGCCTGTACCTGAGTTAAATGACAAAATCCTGGATTTCAAAGTGCTGCTGTAATGGGATGAGACTCAAGAGGACTTTGGTAGGGGCTGAGAGTATTTGTGTATGAGGGAGGAACATGAATCACTTGGGGCCAGTGGGGAACTATGTAAGCAGCCTCCAAATAGCTCCAAATAATCCTTTCTTCCCTTCCATGTCCTCATGAGTTCCCTCACAAATGAATAGGGTTGGCCTTGGAGAGGTGGCTCAATGGAGAGCACTGTCCCAGTGGACTGAGCTCATGGGTTCAAGCCCCAGTAAGGGCATGTACAAGAAGCAACCAGTGAATGCATGACTAAATGGAACAACTAGGTTGATGCTTCTCTCTTTCTCTTGCTTCCTCTCTCTCCCCCCCAAAATAAGAAAAACGAATAGGGTTGACCTGGGTAACCAATAAGATACTGTGGAAGTGACAGTATGTGATATCTAAGCCTAGATCATACCAAGGGCGCAGTGGCTTCCACCCTGCTCTCCTAGATCAACACGGGTGGCAAATACTGGCTGCCATGTCATGAAGACTCAAGCATGAGCGTTCTGAAGAGGCCCATGTGGAGAGCTGTGGCCTCTCGCCAACAGTCATACCCTAGTCCAGTGGTAGTCAGCCTGGTCCATACCGCCCACTAGTGGGCGTTCCAGCTTCCATGGTGGGCAGTAGCAGAGCAACCAAAGTATAAATAAAAAGATCAATTTGGCCCTGGCTGGTTGGCTCAGTGGTAGAGCGTCGGCCTGGCGTGCAGGAGTCCCGGGTTCGATTCCTGGCCAGGGCACACAGGAGAAGCGCCCATTTGCTTCTCCACCCCTCCCCCACTCCTTCCTCTCTGTCTCTCTCTTTCCCTCCCGCAGCCGAGGCTCCATTGGAGCAAAGATGGCCCGGGCACTGAGGATGGCTCTGTGGCCTCTGCCTCAGGCACTAGGATGGCTCTGGATGCAACAGAGCGACGCCCCAGAAGGGCAGAGCATTGCCCCCTGGTGGGCGTGCCGGGTGGATCCTGGTCAGGTACATGCGGGAGAGTCTGACTGCCTTCCTATTTCCAGCTTTGGAAAAATGCAAAAAAAAAAAAAAAAAAGATAGATTTAACTATAGTAAGTTGTTTTATAAAGATTTATTCTACCATACTTAGAAAAAATCCGACAAAGTACTTGGTAAGTAATTTTTTTTATTTATTTACTTTTTTAGATTTTTATTTATTCATTTTTATTAGAGAGAGAGAGAGAGAGAGAAGGGGGGGAGGAGCAGGAAGCATCAACTCCCATATGTGCCTTCACCAGGCAAGCCCAAGGTTTTGAACCAGCGACCTCAGCTTTCCAGGTCGACGCTTTATCCACTGCGCCACCACAGGTCAGGCAGTAATTATTATTATATGCTTTAACTTGCTGTAACTCTGCTTTATAAATCACCATTACTATGGAATCGGTGGGCGGTTAGAAAATTTTACTACTAACAGAGATACAAAAGTGGGCGGTAGGTATAAAAAGGTTGACTACCCCTGCCCTAGTAGAAGCATGTGAGTCAGACACTATGGAAAAGGTCCTACAGCCCCAATCAAATCTTAAAATGACCTTAGCCTTGACTGACACTTTAATCAGAATCTTATAAGGCACACTGTGGCAGAACTACCCAGCCAGGCCATTCACGAATTCTTTATAGTTACCCACAGTAACTGTGTGATGACAAATTTGGGGGATGCAGCAATAGATAACACACTGGGTTAATTGGCAGAGCCAAGATTTGAGCTGCCTCAGAAGTCTGTGCTCTTCGCCACTGTGCCCCACTCCAGTCTCTGAGGGTCGGGCCTGCGGCTGCCATCAGTACCTGCCTGGCCAGTGACTGGGTGAGACTGACGGGAAACACTGAAAGCATCCGTGAATGACGTAGGTTTGTCTTTCAAGGTTCATTTCAGCATCCTAGCCCTCCACACACAGGGTTGGGGGGCCCCAGGTCCACCATGCACTCTCACGTCTTCCTGCCTCAGCTGCTCCCTGATGCAGTGGCCTCATCTGGCCAGGGCCTAGCTGTCCACTGCTTTTCAAGTTACATTTTTTCATTATTGATGATCTTGGCAGATTTCCTACACTCCCATCTGACTCCCCTCCAACCCAATGCAGGAGAAGACACAGGGTTAATTACATAATCACCTCTGCATTTCACACACCCCACTTACCATGCCAATAAATGTATCAAATTATAGCTACAAAATATTTAGTTCGTGTCTGCGCTGGAATGAAAGCTGAGAGACAGAAAGCCCATCATATTCATCTCTGCACCCCAGTTCCTGAACCTGTGTCATTAACTGATGGCCTGATCTTTCCGGGTTGGGGAGGTGGGGACTCGCACTCCCTGCTATGCCAGGTGGGCGTGAAACTTCCAAGGGCCTTACCTGGCAGAGAGCGGATGAATTCGTAGACATCTTCTACATTCCATTTGGTGGGCTCGCTTGGCAGGAAATGGTGCCCCATGCCCACCAGGTCCCGCATGTGCATGTCAGGCAGCTCCAGGTCTCGCTGGCCTTGTCGCCGGCGGGAGGTAGACGAGCTGGCTGAGATGGGTGACAGGGGTTCCTCATAGCTTGAGTTATCTGAGCAACGGCTAGAGTCTTCCTGGCTGTGTGTTAGCTGCAATGCTGCAGTAACTGAAAGGGGTACAGTGCCTGCTGGCTGGGGGCAGAGAGAAAGTTTTCTTCAGGATAGGGAATAAGCCACCTGTAGCACAGTGGTGGGCAAAGGCAGGTCAATCTTCCCTTTTCTACTTGGTCTACTGCTACTGAACTCCGAACAGCATCTTCTGTGCTGTCCCCGCCCTGACCATATACAGACTAAGTCCCCCCAGGACTGGAGCACGTGCCACACTTCAGTGCAACTACCTGACCTGTGTGCCTATATACCTTCTGGGTGTGCAGTTTTAAACCAGGGCTCTAGAGCTTCAGGGGGAGGTCAATGAACCACCTGAAACAGTATGTGAAATTTCTCATGTGTGTACCCTGTGGACATAGCTCTCATCAGGAGGTTTATGACCAATTACTACAAGAAGCAAGATACACCTAAGGCTCTGAGGCAGCAACTAGACTGTGAGTTCCTCTGCAGGGGTCCCCAAACTTTTTACACAGGGGGCCAGTTCACTGTCCCTCAGACCCTTGGAGGGCTATGGCATATAGTGCTCCTCTCACTGACCACCAATGAAAGAGATGCCCCTTCGGGAAGTGCAGTGGGGGGCTGGATAAATGGCCTCAGGGGGTCGCATGCAGCCTGTGGGCCTTAGTTTGGGGATGCCTGCTCTAGGGCAGCTAGAGTCTCAGAGCCTAACAGAACTCCTGGCATGGAGCGGTGCTAAAGAAATACTTAATGAGCCTGACCAGGCTGTGGCGCAGTGGATAGAGCATTGAACTGGGATGCAGAGGACCCAGGTTCAAGACCCTGAGGTCACCAGCTTGAGCGTGGGCTCATCTGGTTTGAGCAAAAAGCTCACCAACTTGGACCCAATGTTGCTGGCTCGAGCAAGGAGTTACTCGGTCTGCTGAAGGCCCACGGTCAAGGCACATATGAAAAAGCAATCAATGAACAACTATGTGTCGCAATGCGCAACGAAAAACTAATGATTGATGCTTCTCATCTCTCTGTTCCTGTCTGTCTGTCCCTGTCTATCTCTCCCTCTGACTCTTTCTCTGTCTCTGTTAAAAAAAAAAAAAAAAGAAATACTTAATGAATAAACACCCACGTTCCTGGTACAGACCTTCAAAAAGTCTGCACTCTCAAGTTCAAAGAGGCAACACGGGGAAGGCAAAGGGTGCAGGCAGTCTTCTCACCCAGCCCGCTAAGAAAGGAGGTAGTTGGAACAGCTAGGCGGGGAAACCCCATTTCCGTGGCCCCAGAAGTCATGGATGGAGGCAAACTGGAAGGAAAGGGGTGATGTCGGGGTAAGGTCACTGGAAAGGGAATGTTACCTCATAAGCACCATGGATCTAAATGAAGGGACATAGGGAAAGGCTTGATCTGACAGCACTATGAGAAGTGGGAACAGGACAGCATGTGGACATTAGCAACAGAAAAGGAATGTGGGTGTCCAGCTTGTGGTAAGGAGGGGAGTTGGTGGGGACCCCTCAGGCTTTGCCAGCCCTCTCACCTGCTTCTTGGTATCCTTGGTAAGTGGAGGCAGACTGGCTTTGCTGGTCCGGCGGCGGTTGTGGGTCGTGGCTCCTGCCTTCTGCAGCTTGCTGCGGTCCGAGTGGAAAAGCCCCACCCGTTTGGTGCATCCCACATTGTACCTGCCAGAGTCAAGGGAACAAAGGAGTCAGAGCCCCATTAGGTGTACTGGCCTTGGGCAGAATAAAAGCAGCCGAGCCACATGGCAAAACCTGAGCATGTCAGCACGTCTTCTCATTCTAACCCTAAACCCCTCCCCTCCCTCGACACCACCGCTTGGAGCACAGTGAGACTCACTGCAGACAGTCTACCATAAATATCACCTATGCCAAGAAACTACTGACCACTGTGCTGCTGGAGCATATAGCCTGGCAACGTTTCAGAAAAGTGCCCTCATGACCTCCAGCACAGCCTGAGGACAGCTTTACTCTAGCTGGCCTGCAGAGCACGGGTGCCTGGCGGTCTAGAGATCCCGTCGTTTTGCGGGGCTCAGGGCTTCAAGGTCAGCTGCCTCTTCTACCCTGGCACAAAGACCACATAGGGCTTTAGAGTCAGATGAGTCTAAATCCCCAGCTCTATGACTTCAGACACAATTACTTATCCTTTGTTCCTCAGCTCCCAAATGTGTGTATAAGTAGACCCCAGCTGTACTTGCCTCAGAGCCATTTGAAGATGAGGTGATATATAATATATGCCAACTGTCTCGGACATGGCAGGCTCTCAATAAATAACGTGGGGCTTTACTATGATCATTAGTCTTCCAAGCTTGGGGAAAGCTCAGGAAAGGAACTCTCCCCAGTGCTGTGCTCTGGGCAAAGCTCCTAGTGGAGGGCTCCCCCTAAGGAGATGGGCAGGAAAGGAGACTGGATGCCAGTGGGACCCAGGAGGGCCAGCGAGCTCAAGCTCTGCTTCCCTTCCTCGATTCTGTGCTGCTTTCTCAGATATGCTCGTGGGAGTTCTTTGGTGAATTAGTGACAAGATGCCACTTCCAGGGAGGTCAAGGAATTAGAGAGCTAGATAAGCCACACCCAGGGCCTCCTGGGGTGGACTGTCACTGAAGGGAGGTGGGACACAGAAGCAGGATACAAGGGCGCAATGCTGAGGAAAGGGAAGGGGCTGGGCACAGCAGTGGGCGGTAGGGGGCTGAGAACACACACCTTTTTGCACAAGCCATGGAACAGAAGCGCTTGGAACGCTTGAACTTGTAGGCAAAGTCCACCCGGCCACAGAGTTCACACTTAAGTTTGAGGGGAGTACCCTCCTCTTTGGATTCTGAAAAGTATGAAAATTGTTAAGACTGAGAAAATCGCAGAGGACTGCCGACACCCCCTGACAGGGGCCATCCTCCTCTGTTCTGCCTCCTCCTCATGGTCCCACAGCTGTGACACACAGCAGCAGTCTAGCTTGGAAAATGCCAAACCTCCTTTGTCACTGTTTTTGGAAGGGCACTTCCCTCCCTGCAAAGTACCCAAAGGTCTCCTACCCGACCTGGTCCCATCTAGTTGGCTGCTGACCTGGGTGACAGGACCCAGAAGTTTTGTAATCTATGCAGGCCCTCCTTCCATTTAGTCAGTGGCTTATGTGGCAAGTGCAGTCCAGGTCTAGTCGCCACTGTGCCTAGAGCGGGCCATCCTGGGTGCAGGCCCCTGAGGCAGTGAAGGAAGGGCACAACTTGTCTGGTGCCGCTCCTACAACTAGCTAGTGGCTCACACAGGAAAAGCGGCTCTTGGGATCCTGTGGTTGGCTGGAGAGGAGGCAGGGGACAAACAGTTCCCCATGGGCAGGGACTTCGCCTGTCCCTGTTTCCTAGGGACAGGGGCTGGCAAGGCACTGAGGGAAATGTTTAGTAGGCTGACATGTTTACACACTCCATGGCTTAGACTTCCTCCATTGATACTAAGAAAGGAAATGTGTAAGGCCTGCCTTTCCAGACTTGCCTACGTCCAGTCTGGCCAAACCAGGAGGCCTCAGTATCCGGGGTTGGAGATGCTTACCTTGCAGATAGGGCTCCTCCATCTCGGAGTCAGTGGTGGTGGTATGATCCTGCTGTGGAAGTTTCTCAGGCAAGAACCCCTGTGCATACTTCTTCTTGAGATTCCCCACCAGCAGGGACGAGCGTCCCACCTAGAGGACATGGTGACATGGAGGCCATGAGGGTTAGGTGGGAGATGCTTCCTTATTATCCAACCTCATCAAAATTACATGTATAAAGCATCCAGGTGCAGATGCCAGCCCCAATATCATCATCCAAATATGCCCTGCTCAAGGTCAATTTTGCTGTTTAGTTCACAAGGTGAGATGCCAATGGATACTGAAGCACAGGGATGGCCTCAGTCCAGGACCAGTGGATGGCTCAGGAGGCCAGGAAAGTATCTACTCTTCCAAATGTCTAAGGCGTAGAGATGGAAGCAGAGATCAGATTTCCCACACCAGAGCAGGTTCCAGGCCCCAGCGCTCACACGCCGCCAGGCAGGAGCACAGCCGAGGCGATGTGCATGTGAGTGTATGTATGGGACAGAGACACTTGGCAACCATTTTTAAACATTCTTACTGTTCTCCACCTTACCACTGCCCTGCCCATGCCAGAGGTGCACACAACCATGGAAGAGAGCAGAAAACCATAGACTCTGGGCTACAGAGCAACGCCCTCTATGGCTCCAAGGATCCCAGATTGGCGGGTTCATTTCTCGGTCTCCCCTTTGTTGCCTGTGTTCAGGCAGCCTGGTGGCTAGATCACCAGAGCAATGAATCTGCATCTACCCTGAGAGATCAGTTGGTGTCTCATGTTTCTCCAGGAGACCAAGGGGAAGGCCTAGTCTAATCAGGGAAGGGATGTGATAGGCCTAGAGCTACTTATAGCTCAGGTGCTCCAGGTGGATTTCTTTGCCACAGGCCTTGAATGACCTCCAGAGGGAAAGAGGACAAGAGTCTATGAATCTTTTGGCATTTTAAAACAGGTCCCCTATCCCAGTTAATCAAGCTTAGTCTTCTGCTGACTATTCAAATCACTCATGGAGCCAAAGAATAAGCAAAAGGCAGATGGCATCCCATGACAAGTGCATGTCTCTAAGAGTCAGATAATTCTGTCACAAGAGGGGCTGTGTGCACCTGGCTCTAGGCTCCTCCCACCCACAGAGCAGTACCACCTGTCCTCACCAGTCCACACAGAGCAGAATCAGTTCTGGCTGCTTTGTTCTAATAAGCCATTTTCTTGATTGTTTAATATTTCCCTTTGGTTTTATACTTTAACTGGAGACTGTTGCTTGTGCCCTTTCTGAAGTGCCCCTCACTCCCATCCACTCCCCTTTCCAGGCTCTGTTCCAGGCTACAACCGTGTTGTCTTCATTTCATATATATCTTAAGAATTCTCTTCTGTCCAGGTTTGTTTTATTCTCTGACCGGCCACAGTTATGCCATTCAGAGGTTTTGGTATTCAAAACTGAACAGGATTTCATTTCTCAAAGTCCATCAAACACCTCAAGCTGAACTCCCTTTTAACCAAGGGGGTCGCACATCACCAGGTGGGACACAGCTGAGTCTGTGTGTGGAAACTTCTAAACAAAGGGCCTGGCCAGTTATTCCTCATCACTGGCCCCCTGTGGACCTTAGGAAGACACTCAATCCTAGAAAGAAAATCTGACATTTCTTTGGGGGAAAATTATCAGGGAAAGAACACTTTTGTCACATTTTTGGAAAATTTACATGGCAATGTAGCAACGCAAAATATTCTAATACACATCCAAAATATACTTTAAAAAAAAACGAAAGAAAGAAAGAAAGAAAGAAAAAGAAAAAAGGAGGGGAAAAGAAGTAGTTCGTACCGGGAAAGGCTCCGCCCCCTCCTGGATCACAAACCCTTCGATAACATGCGTCAGGATTTGGGGTTTCACAATGGCCTGTGGTGGTTTATTCTCACCATTCTGGGGGGCAGTGCCGGTGATGCTGGAGGCAGAATTTCCGTTCCCTGAGGTCATGCCGGGGCTGCTGAGGTCGGTCAGTGCATGAACAATGCCCTGCCCTGTCTCTGTATGAGGGAAAGTAGGGAGACACAAGCAGGGGAGATCAGACCCAGGTCCAAGCCAGAAGAGCAGGGACTCCATGTTCACCTGGCAGTTTCCACGGAGCCAAACAATGCAAACCAAGAAGTCCCCTCGCTCAACCACTTATTTAACAGTGGTGCAGTGTCAAGCCCCCCCCCCAGGTGTGACTATAATCAGTTGTTCAACAATGCAACTTATCAGCTAGCAATGTTTCTTAATTTCCCAACTGTGCTAGGTAGAGTTCAACCAGGTTAAACAGACAATTCTGCTTTTGAGGTGTTAAGAACTTGGTCAATATTGATATGGACAAATAAAGTAACATTCAGTTCAAGGGAGAAAACGCATTCAAGCTGGTATCTGAAACCAGGATGAAAGCTGAATGAGATAGAGGGCGAGGAGTGTAATGGATTTTCGGGGAGAGAGGTTAAGCGAACCTTCTATGAGGTTCCTTGGAAAAGGTTAGATTTAAAGTGTCCTGTGAAATGTCAAAGTACAGAATCCCAGAAATCAATGCAAAGGGGATTTGGGGGCTGAGCCCCAAATAAACAGAGTAACATAGCTCTGACTATTCAGAGATGGGTTACTGGGGGGTCACTGCATTAGGGTACACGTGTTCTGTTTCCCCATCAAGGAGGCTACTGGGCAGAGCTGGTTTTGCATGCTGCTTCTGTGGGTCCTGTGCTCTCAGTTAAGCCTCTTGTCCCTTTCTCAGCTCCATATCCAACCTGATGCTCAGCTAACCCCAGACTCCTTCCCTTCATCCCTCTGCAGACAACCTTTCCACTAAGTTCTCCTGCTCCATGGGCCTGCTAGCCTTCCCCTGGAAGACAGAACAGTGCTCCAGAAAGCATGACAAAGTGTCTATACAGACCACACCGCAATTGGCCTCCTCTTCCCCACCTCCAACAGCACCTCTCAGGCGTTGTTTTACAGGTGCAGGACTCAGCCTCCTCACCTCTGAAACCCCACCCCCCTCAGGGCCATTCTCTACCACACCAGCTGCCCAGGGAGCTGAGGTTACCTTTAACCTGGGACTTCCTAAAAAAAGGAAACAAACAAACCATTTCTTTATTTTAACAGCCTGTTCATCTTAAGTATAACCAGTGTGTGTGTGTGTGTCTGTTACCTACTTCAAAAATGAATTCAGTACATTAGCTAAGTAATTTTGGCACAAAATTTTATATGAAGATACTCTTATTTCAGCTTAAAAATCCAAAATCCGGCCCTGGCTGGTTGGGTCAGTGGTAGAGCGTCAGCCTGGCATGCGGAAGTCCCGGGTTCGATTCCCAGCCAGGGCACACAGGAGAAGCGCCCATCTGCTTCTCCACCCCTCCCTCTCTCCTTCCTCTCTGTCTCTCTCTTCCCCTCCCACAGCCAAGGCTCCATTGGAGCAAAGATGGCCCGGGCGCTGGGGATGGCTCCGTGGCCTCTGCCTCAGGCGCCAGAGTGACTCTGGTCGCAACAGAGCAACGCCCTAGATGGACAGAGCATCGCCCCCTGGTGGGCGTACCAGGTGGATCTCGGTCGGGAGCATGCGGGAGTCTGTCTGACTGCCTCCCCGTTTCCAGCTTCAGAAAAATACAAAAAAAGAAAAAAAATTCCAAAATCCTACCATGGAACAGGAATTCATAGGGTCTAATTATGCAGCATGGAGAAATCAAAATGAATTCATTTTAGAAAAGGTTCATAACTGGTTCATTTTCTTACTAGTAGCCCTATTGCTCAATAAGTCAGAATGAATAATTTTTTATGAAAAGGGTTGGTGGCTATGATGCAAGCCTTCAGTATTCAGACCTCCATAATTCAACTAGAATACATTTCACAGCTGATCAAGAATCATCTAAGAGATGTAACTGATGAGATTTTAAAGTAGTTATTCTTGGCCCTGGCCGGTTTGCTCAGTGGATAGAGCATCAGCCTGGCATGTGGATGTCCCAGGTTTGGTCCCTGGTCAGGTCACACATGAAAATTAACCATCCATTTCTCTTTTCCTCCCTCTCCCCTTTCTTGACTGGTTCAAGCATCAGCCTCAGGCACTACAAATAGCTTGGTTGATTCAAGCATCAGCCCAAGATGGGGGTTGCCTGGTGGATCCCAGTTGGGGCACATGGGGAGTCTATCTCCCTGCCTCCCACTTTAAAAAATTTATTTTTGGTTGTGACAATCACATCAGCAAGTTAGAAAAATTCGTGCCTGACCAGGTGGTGGCACAGTGGATAGACCATCTGACTGGGATGAGGAGGACCCAGGTTCGAGACCCCGAGGTCGCCAGCTTGAGCGAGGGCTCATCTGGTTTGAGCAAAAGCTCACTAGCTTGGACTCAAGGTCACTGGCTTGAGCAAGGGGTTACTCGGTCTGCTGAAGGCCTGCTTGAGGTCAAGGCACATATGAGAAAGCAATCAATGAACAACTAAGGTGTCACAACGAAAAACTGATAATTGATGCTTCTCATCTCTCTCCGTTCCTATCTGTCTGTCCCTATCTATCCCTCTCTCTGACTCTGTAATAAATAAATAAATAAATCTTTTTTAAAAAGTTAGAAAAATTCCCTAAATACTTATAGCTTTAGGATATATATATATATATATATATATCATAAAGATAGAAAATTTCCTTTCTTTTGGAATCTTTCTAAATTGCAAAGGTGTTTAGGAACTGAAAAGATGTCTTTCTTTAACAAACAATGAATAACTAGGTGGACTGATCAATGACAAAATCAATCAAGTTACCTTTCTCTGCCTTCAAATTTTAAATATTTAAGTCTGCACTGACATAATTACATTTTCTCTGTTTTAAAAATTCAAGTAGCCTGACCAGGCAGTGGCGCAGTGAATAAAGCATCAGCCTGGGATGCAGAGGACCCAGATTCGAGACCCCGAGGTTGCCAGTTTGAGTGTGGGCTCATCCGGCTTGAGCAAAAAAAAAGGCTCGCCAGCTTGGACCCAAGGTCGCTGGTTCGAGCAAGGGGTTACTCAATCTGCTGAAGGCTCGCGGTCAAGGCACATATGAGAAAGCAATCAATGAACACCTAAAAGTGTCGCAACAAAAAAACTGATGATTAATGCTTCTCATCTCTCTCCGTTCCTGTCTGTCTGTCCCTATCTATTCCTCTCTCTGTGCCTGAAAAAAAAAAAAAAAAAAAAACTGAAGAAAAAAAATTCAAGTAAAGTATACATTTTATTTAAATTTTAAAATTTTAAATAAAAAGCTTAAATTTTATTTTTAGATGATGGCCATTTTTTTCTCATTAGAGCCTAGTAAAATATTTCTTGATTACTCGTACAGATTATAGAATCTAGATTAGAAAGTCTGGTTCAAGCCCTTACCAATACTTGCTTGAACCTGCTCTGTAATACCTCCACCCAGTGATTTTTCTGGCATTCATTTAAAGTACCTCTTGTGACAAAGGAACTCACTACCTCTGAAGTAGTTTCTTCCCACCTTGGGAAGTACAATGAAAAAGTTCTTTCTTAAAATAATCCAAAAATCTATCTTCTATTAATTTCTGCCCACTTATCCAGGCTCTGTTCCTCAAGACTCCACAGAACAAGGCTAATTGTATTTGTGTAACAGGCAAAAACACAAGCTTAGATCTGTCTTAGAGACTGGTCTCTATCATTCAAGTGAATCAGTGGCAAGTCCTCCTCATTCTCTGGAGCCTGTTTCACTGGCTGTAAAGACAATACTACTACTTACCTTACAGTGTCGCTGTGAGGGCTAAACGAGCAGGGCAGTGCTAGCATACTAGGAAATGCTTAGTGTGTTGTAAGGAATGACCCAGAGTATTTCTTCTCCAGGCCAAACTCCCTCTGTTCTTTCAACTGTTTCTTATATAAAAAGGATCCAGGCTCATCATCATCCTAGGCCTTATTTGCCTGCATCTTTTAAAGTCTACCTAGTCAGCGCTAACATAATAATGAAGTATTTGGTCTAAGAGATCAGGTTGGTAAGATTTTTGTTTTGAGAGCCTAGGAAGAGGGAAATGAGTGACTTCCTTGTTTTAGTGTATAATTCCTTTATGGAATTAATCCATTCTTCCCTGAATTCTGGGACCCCTCCCAGCTCCTGCTCTTTTCACTGCTACTCATCACCAAACAGCTTCTGATCCCTTGTCTCCTTTCATGGGATCTTTATATCCTCGCTTGACTCCTCTCCTCCCTCCTTCATCCCTTCCCTTCTGTCTCTTAGATCTGTGCCTAATAATGTACACTGCAAGGTGCAATAACTCTTCTGAGGTCAGCTTCTTTCCTCATGCCAAATACAGTAGTGAACAGATACATTTCATCAGCTCAGAGGCGAGAGCCAGCAAACGGATAAACCCTTTCACCATAACCTATCACTCCCATTATAACTGGGGCAGATTACAGAGAGACAGAATCCAAGGGACAGAAGAAAGTGTGTTATGAATATACACAAAGGTTTGCAGATATTGTGTTTCGCATTCATCTTGTAGCAAATACCTCATCATCTGCTTTAGTAACAAAGGAGTTTGGGCTATTTCTGGAATGACCAAACACAATCTCATCCCCTCCAGGCTTAGCACACTGCGATTAATTTAATCTGTTTCTCTGCTCTCCCAGACTGCTCTGCGGCCTGCTTGGGGGAAAGCAGCTTAATAGGGAAACTTGCAGAAACCTGCCCTGCTGGCCCTGAGGCCAGATAAAAGACAGAGACAAAGCACTACTCTATCTTTTGGAAATCTTCCTTTTCAATTCTCTCGATCAGTCCTACACTGTAAGGGTTGTCTAGGATTCCCAGGGGTCTCAAATGCCTTTATTCAGAATTAGGCACCTGAAATCTGAAAGCAGCCAGGACACCATGAGTTTGAGAGGCTGTAGGAAGGCAGTAAAGCCAAGCTTCAGTGGTGGTAGTGCTGGGGGAAGGTAGAATCTGTTTTTTAATTGAAGCTGTCCACAAAGGGCCAAGTATTCAGACCAGAATGAACAGAACAGTATGTTCTGGGGGAGTTGTTACATAATATGTCTCAAATTCTAGGTTGCTTTTCAATTCTGGTCTCACTCATAGGCTCTGGCTGAAATAGCCCTTATAGGGGCAGGATAAAACAGGAAAGACCCCTGTGGCCCTGTTTGTGAAATGCTCTGCTTTGGGGCTGGTCTCCTTTACTAGGCAGAGCAGGTTTCTTTAGGCAGGAGACTATGTTTTAGTCACCTCTGTACCTTCAAGGGCTAACCCAGTGTCCAACAGACAAGAGATTTTTAATGTCTGCTAAGCTGGAATGTATGGAATCCATGGTCTCAGTCTGCACAGTTGCTATAAAATCAGGTCTCCCAAGTCTCAAAACCAGCAATGTGCCAGCAGCTGAGACTTGTAAATGACTGTCTGTGCCTGTAATGATTTGAGAGCAGCTGGGCTGGTGCCTGTCTGTAAGAGTGGCATTTCTGGGTACCCAGCTATAACAGAAGCATAAGAGCTATTCCTTGGCCCATTTCTTTCTGTTAAGGCAGGGAAACATTTACGCTACCTCCAGGCACTTGGAAAGGCATGATGACTTGTAGGGGCACAGGCTAGGACAGGCCTAGAAAAATGGCCCAGCCCTCAGGACTCACAGCTAGGTGTTCAGAGAGGCTGAAGAAAGGTCATGCTGGCCCCAGCTATGCAAAACCTGGACCACCTCACAACCAGTTCTGAAGTTCTTTACAGGCACAGATAAGACAAAAACCATCAGTTATTCTGCAATACGTTCAGTACTAATATTCAGTGTATTTCAGGTGGCCTGGCCATTCAATTTGCCTTGAAGACCTGACTTCAGAGGAAATGGTGGGGGGGGGGGGGGCAAGCAGAGCTTTTCATTCCAGCCCCTCGGTTTGGCCAACACTTATTCCTACCTTCTCTATAGACTCTAGACACAAAGATAGGGAGTATTTTAATCTACAACAGTGGCCCCCCAACCTTTTTTGGGCCATGGACCGGTTTAATGTCAGAAAATATTTTCACGGACCGGCCTTTAGGGTGGGATGGATAAATGCACAAAATAAAATTATGCGACCAAAAAAAAATTATGCGACTGGCGTAAAAACTGTGGTATTTTTAAATCTAGTTGTCGAACTTACGAGACAAGCGTCAAGAGTGAGTCTTAGATGGATGTAACAGAGGGAATCTGGTCATTAAAAAAAAAAAAAAAACATCGTTCAGACTTAAATATAAATAAAACGGAAATAATGTAAATTATTTATTCTTTCTTTGCGGACTGGTACCGGTCCGTGGCCCGGGGGTTAGGGACCACTGATCTACAAGACTTCTAACTACCCTTGCTTGGCTGTAGCAGGAGTAAACCAGAGCTAATGGAGTTAAAGAATTTAAGGAAGCAGAGTAAGTGATTACACGGGTCATTTGCTTGCAGCAAATTCTGCTGGGTAAATGGGAAAGCAAGGCTGCCTATACCACAGAGAGTCCTCTTCAGGCCTCTCCCTGACTCCCACGTCCTGCTCACTGTGCCTCAGCTTAGGCCAGACATGTGGCCAGGACAGGTGACAGCAGTATTCCTAAAGAACTGCTTGCTGCAGGGGAAGCCTGAACGGCACCTGCGAAGTGACCCCCAGGGAACCACATCCACAAGGCGGACAGCAGCTGATGCAGACTGGACCTGGTCTGAGCAGTGGGCAGAACCACAGCACGAAAAGCTCAGAGCAGATGGCACAGTCTTTGTGGGGAGATCTGGGGGCCACCCTTTAGGATCGCAGTTACATTTGGGCCCTTAAAGAAATTAGTGCCACTCTGAAAGTGAGGAAGGTAAAATATTTCATAAGCCCCAATTTGTTGACATTTTGGGGGCCCCCCGCCCCTAGGGGAAGGGTAGGAAAATGAAGTAGGGGGCCTAGTGCTGAGTAGTGCAAGGTGGGGAGCAGGAGAAGGGGAAGATGGAGGGAGGAGGGAGGGCACTATCCTGGGATCCTGACAGGATCCATCAATTAAAGAGATTGATTTGGTTAACAACCTTCTTTAAAATGCAAATATACACCTGCGGTCATTCACACCTCACTGTGAATCACTTAGATAAGCGATAGCTTTCTTAGGGACAGAAGGTTCTGTGGGAGGGGTTGGGGTAGAGAATAATCCTTTTGGATCCTGGGCACTAGATTACAGATGATTTGAAGGGCCTCAGTATAACATCTTAATTTTCCAGATGAGGAAAAGTGTGCAGAGTTAACTGCATTTTAGTATCAAGGCAAGAGTAGATGCAGTTTACTCAGAAGACAGTATCTTCTAAAATACACAAAAGGAGCTCTTAGAGGTGGGAAAATTATAGGCCCCTTCCCACCCCGGGGTCTCCTGAGTACCAGAAGGCAGGAGGAACCAAGGCCAAATGTTTGTAACTTTTTCTATCCTGCTCAAGACCAAGCTGTCAGACACATAAGATGTCTTCGCCTTGAGGACACACAGCAGGCTCTCTTACACAGATGCGGCCCCCACTCTGCTCCTCAGGGCACCTCCTTCGGCTCTGCAAACAAGAGCAGCCCGATCTGAAGTACCTCTCCCTGTGACAGGAGGATCCCTTTGGGGCACCTTACTGAGCAAAGGGGCAAGCTTTTCAGTCATGGGAGCTGGCCAGCAGAATGAAAGGCCTGCCGAGCCAGGTGGCCTCAGGCCTGCCCTCAGCGTCACTGCAAAATGACCTTGTTGAGTCTGGGTTAAGAGGATTGGAGAGCAGACATGCTTCTTGGATCTTAAGCATCCAGGCTGAGCTACTCTGGTTAAGGCATCTATTAGGGAGGGCTCCTCCTCCTCACTGGCAGCCATTACCATACAGCTGACTTTCATGCCTCTCTCAGGACACGGGCAAAGAGAGCAGCCCTTCTGACTCACCCACAATCCCAGCTAAAGTGTACATAAGCTGAATTGTAAACAGCTGAATGTTTTCCAAGCTGCCACCCCCAGCTATGAAGGAAGGGAAGAAATCAATGGAGCGAAGAGCAACCCTCCCCCATGCAGTTCAGGACAACGGGAGCCACGGGGGATTTCCAAACAGCTGCAGGAACTGCTTCCCAACCCACAGGCGGTACTCTGACTCGACAGCTAGATCAAACTCGGCAGCAGCACCTGCAGGACCACAGGGTGACATCCAACAGGACTGGTCAATGCACCCACCAGAATAACAGCAAACTCTCACTGCAGGGAGCCAGGGAGTTTTCAAAAAGAGTTCTATTTCAATGGGGACGGTCTTAATGGTATCCCACGCTGAGGTGGAGGGCCCCAAGGGCCCCACATGTTCTCTTGTCACAGCACTCTGGCAGATGCTAGGATTTCAAAGGAAAATGTCTGCAACCAATGGAAGATGCCTCACCATTGCAAGAGGAAAGAGGGGTGGCATCATGGAAAGAGTCCTGACTCTGGGTGAGACCTGGGTTCATACTCTGGTTCCATCTTGGATCACCTATACCACTTCAAGCATTTGGTACCTGCTCTGAGTCCCAGTTTTCCCATCTATAAAAATGAGGATCATACTGCCTATCTTGCAAGATTACAGTAAACATTAGAGTACAAGAAAAATGCTTGGCACTGATTACATTTAAAGCTGTGCTAAGGAGCAGTTAAGACTGAGATCAGAAAGACTCTAGGCTTAAATCCTAGTTTGTAATCCAAGGCAAATTACTCTAGGCCTCAGTTTCCTCATCTATCAAATGGGGTACTAATCTCTGCCTCTTATGGCTTTGATGAAGATTAAGATAATGCAGGTCCAACACAATGGTACTGGCCTGACTTGGCCATGGGAGCATTAACATCACTGAGATCTGAGAGATTAGGAAACCAACTTCTTATAGCTGAAGATAAAATCATGGAAGATATATATATAACAGTTTACAAAAGAAATCTAGAAATGTTTAGTAAATTCCCTAATTATTTTCAGGATGATTAAGGAAAGGTGACCATGTTGCCTGATATGATGCCTTATTTGTTTATTTGGTTAGAAGCTGCTTAGGATACTATTAGGCAAGAACTTATTACTTAAATTAATACTATGTTTCTTACTATACCTGTTATCTTCAAAGTAGTAGTATCCTAACTTAGATAAATGGTGATGGGGAGGAGGAGGGAGAGAGAACACTAAGCCTCAGTTGTTTAGCCTATATAATGGGCTAGATAATACTTATCTTGCAAACCAATCCTCCTGATAATTTCTGCTCTTAGAAAACACTATCCTCCTCTTCCTTCCTGTAACCACTGTCTAAGCTTTCCATCACCCTACTTTGCTACTGATCAGCTGATAGAACAGATTAACAGTAAGCATACTGGAGTCCTGGAAATGTAGACTTAATTCATCTTAAAAGTATTTGAGCCCTGGCCAGTTGGCTCAGTGGTAGAGCATCGGCCTGGCGTGCAGAAGTCCCAGGTTCGATTCCCAGCCAGGGCACACAGGAGAAGCGCCCATCTGCTTCTCCACCCCTCCCCCTCTCCTTCCTCTCTGTCTCTCTCTTCCCCTCCCGCAGCTGAGGCTCTATTGGAGCAAAGATGGCCCAGGCGCTGGGGATGGCTCCTTGGCCTCTGCCCCAGGCGCTAGAGTGGCTCTGGTCACAACAGAGCAATGCCCTGGAGGGGCAGAGCATTGCCCCCTGGTGGGCGTACCAGGTGGATCCCGGTCGGGCACATGCGGGAGTCTGTCTGACTGTCTCTCCCCATTTCCAGCTTCAGAAAAACAAAAAACTCAAAAACCAAACCAAACAAAAAAAAAACAAAAAAAGTATTTGATTCACATTAATTTTATATAAATTTAAAGTGTCATCTGCTTTAATTGTTTAAAAATGTCTTAATATAGCTGGTGTGGATTTAGACCGCATATGGATGGTTTCAAATATGCTAAAGATATCACTAGGGATAATTATACAGTATTTGAGACATAATAGCCATGCAATGAGAACTTTAAAAATAACTCAAAGCAGTCATGAACTCTCATTTTCTTGCCAACAGTCTCATTATTCAGTCTCAGGCCTGGTCCTCCTAATGCACTGGATTGAAGCTGGTTATGAAATGGCATCTAAAACACATCTTTCTTCAGAGAAAGTGGAATAATGTTCACGGTGAAGATGAAAACCATTCAAGAAACATATTTGCTTAAAGAAAATCATAATAGCAAACTGGGACTCTTTTCAACATCTGGATTCATCTTAGAACACTGGCAATGCCTGTTTAACAGCAATCATTTCTTTAGCAGATGTAGGAGGAATGTTCTTTTCCTTTGGACTTATCTACACTAAAACAATCACCTGGAGATTCAAAGAATAAGAAAGCACATCCTTTTTCACCAACTATAAATAATTTGGAAGGGGAATAAAAAAACATTAAGTTTACTATGCTGGCCTAAATGGTCTTACAACAAATCACAGGGCAACAATTTATTATTTAAATTAATGCTATGTTTCTTACTATACTTTTAATCTTCAAAACCTAATTTTTTAATTGCATAACTATGAACTATAAAACAGCCCATTTTTTACGTCAGTTACATTGTACTTTTGTCACTGATGGGGGAAAGTGTCCAGAATATGTAAAACTTGTTTTGAATAAACACATGGTTGATTATTTTCCTAACAATTCCCAAAATGTCAGAATGTTGAAATAAAGGTGATCCGTCTCTATTTTTACATATCAAATCAGTAATCTAATATAGCTAGTATTTCAAACTGAAAAATTTAAATACATCAGTGCTTAAACTGAAACCAGTACCTATTTAAGTTGTGAATAAGTATCTTAAACAGGCACACTTTTTAATTTAACAGAAAACACGTTCAGTCTTTTAACTGGTGACTCACAGTGTAGTTTAAACCAATTCCATAAAAATATTTAAAACATACATCTACAGATGTTCAGACCCCTAACTTGAGGGGCAGTCCAGCTTTGATATCACCATCAAACAAGTTGGTAAATCACTGCGGAGAGTCAGTTCAGTTCCTGGCACAAAGGACTCATCGGAGTTGATTGCATAAGGCAGCCAGTCCTCACCCTGCTTTTCCATGGGGGTGGAAAACACAAAAGCATCTCTCTGCAACCACTTTTGTGAGCCTCCTGACCACAGAAAATCGTCATCTTCATTTTCCAGTTGCAAAATAGCATAAAAGGAATAAAAGAGAAACTAACATTTATAAAGACTCACTTCCCTACTCTCTCATCTTAGTAGATGTATATTTGCAAAAGAGAATTTGTGTGTGTGTGTGCAGGTGGGTGTGGGGGATAGCCAAATCTGTCAGGAGAGTTAAGTGGCATTGAACAGCAAGGAGAACTTTAATATAAACTTGTACTGATTCAAGAAGGGGGGAAAAGATTTCTTGATAAATATTAACACGGAGTAGTATTACCAGAACTGGAAACATCATCCTATTCCACAGTTTAAAATTTTATTTTGGCTCACTGCTCCATGCTGTCTGTAAGGGAAGGACATTCATAGGAAGTGGGTGAACTTTATTCAGCAAATGGTTACTCAATGACTAGCATGAGGTCCACAGATCCAAGAAGGGGAAAGACTTAGAGGAAGAGCCTAAGGAAGTTATCCTCTTCATACATTCACAAAAGGAGAAAAACAGACAAAAAGACATTCATGAGCTCACAGGTAGAGGTTCTTGATTCTGAGACAGTAACCATTTTTTGGGTTTGTTTTTCTTAAATATGAAAACCTAGGGAGGGACAAACTATGTGAGAGCATGCAAGGCCAGAGGTAAGAACAGCTCACTTTTATAAGATGACATCTATTTATTCCTTTTCTCTTAGTCTATTCTCTCTCCTGAAAAATCAGAACCAAGGGATCCAAAGTATCCGAGACAGGAAATGAGTAAGGCAGGAAAAAGGATGTGGTCTGAAAAAGAGTGGATTCTGGGGCTGAGCCAGAGCAAGTAACAGGCACAGGGTCATAGATGGGGGAAGGGGTATTGGTGGCAGGAAGAGAAGTCTCAGGGTCAATTGGCTCAGACTGGAAAGCTACTGACAGAGGAGATATGTCTGGAGAAGCATTAAAAACACCTTCCAAAGAGGTTATCCACCAGTGAAATGCAGATAAAAGATACCGAAGAGACCTACAGCTAGGAGAATCATTACTGGGGCAGAAGGAAGAAGAGCTGGAGGTTCCTCTCCTTATTTAGAGAGAAATGGAAATAATATATTTGAGTGTGCTTGACAAGTTAAATTAGAAATTAAGTCAGGCCCTGGAAATGAAGTGGAGAGGGCTGGGAGGTAAATACATGATGAAATACCAATATTCATTATGCCACATAGCAATCAAACAGCCAAAAAGAAAAAAAAGGAAGAAAGAAAGAAAAATAAAGAAGAGGGTGAGAACGGGAGTGGCTGCTCATGAGAATGCAGTTGGACTACTGAGAAACCAACTCAAGAACAACAGAAGAGTGGATTAAGAAACTGCCTTTCTCAAGATTTAGGCTAAAGAAATAAGATATCTATTTTTCCCAGAGTGTATGAAAACAGATCTTGGGTGGGCTGAAAGGCAGAAGAACTCAGTGATGAAGAAAGCCTGGAAAGGGCAGGTGCCAAAAGAGCACCACTACCCATCTGCTGGACTCTCTGTGAAACAAGACAGCCCTTGTGAATGAGCCAAACCAGAGCTCTGGTTCCCGCCTTGCAGGGACTGGAACTTAGATACAGAACCAGTGGAAAACAGTTTATCAGTGGATTCAAAAGTGTGGGTATTTCCAAATATAGCTCCAGATGTTGGGGGCTGTTTGGTAAAATCACTTTTACATTTTCCACAGTGCCTAGGACAGTGCTTTCTTTATATGAAGCAGAAGCCACACAGAGGTGTGTTAAATCTAACTGAAGGAAACCAAACCTACTTAGCTGTACAGATATCTTAAAGACTCAAGACAGATTCTCTTGCCCTATAACCAACATAGTAAGTTACTTTCCATTCTAGAGTCAAAATGATATAAAGCCCTACCTCCCTTCTGACCTAAACCTAAGCCTTAATCAATAGACACGGCCATGGGTCTGCTGCCCTATACTAGTATAAAAGATGGGGAGTGTGGGAAGGGGCAGAAATAAAGGAGTAAGAAGGAATTTCCTTGCTCATTAGCCTGTAATGTTCAGACTCACCTAGAAATCCTGACAGTTCCAACATTTGGGCTGACGCAGAAGGGGATGAAAAATCCCAGGTGAATGATAATTGGATTACTCAGTTATGCCCCAGAGCCAAATGGCTGGAAAAGACCAGGACCACAGGGTAGATAAAATTAAAGTGAGTATTTTCTAAACCAAAACTCAAAACACACAGGCTGATAGACAATAGATGGAATATTTTAAATTGGGGCTGTCCTAGAAAAATTGAGGACTTACGGTGGATCTAGGTCAGTAGTTTATTTCACTACAAGGAATCCTCTGGGCCCAAAATGCTAACAGGAGAGGATTAAAGATCTAGGATGGGAAATATGGAAGGGGAAAGCTGTCAATTATTTGTAAAGCAGGAAAAAGAATAAAAGAGTGTGCCTGTAGACAGCACAGGAAGAAAGTAAACATTCTAAGTATGGATAGGAAGGAAAGGAAAGTTGATCAGAACTGAAAGTATGTCAGTTATGTCAGTGAAATCTGCTCAGGTGAAGGGATGATGAGGGTATTACTGGCACAGACTGTAGCTTCATCATTAGTTTGCAACCTGACCTTGGGCAAATTATTCCCTCTCTGTGCACTTCAATTTATATAGAGAACCTCACAAATCCTGATTTAATGTAAAGGATCAACAGTATTAGTATATCTTCTTTTGGCATGAGAAGAAGAGAAAATGCTCTTCTAAAAATGGAAGAGCAGACAGACACAGAACAGCCTGTCCCTTTCTATCCAATTAAAAACCTCGTGAGACTGAATTAGATTAAAAACAAACTCTACGGCGAAGCCTCAGGCCTCCTAAGACAGAAGACTCCTATCGATGGAGTACAGCGGGTGCCAGCAGCCTTGCCCCTTAAACGGACTGTCCATTCCTCGGTAGATCGCCGTCCCGGGAGGGCGGGGGTGGGGGTGTGCGGGGACTCCGGGAAGGGGCAGACGGAAGCATTTGGCACGCCAAGGTTGACAGAGGCTTCCGGGGGAGTGCGGGACAGGCAGGGTTCCCGACGAGGGAGGGAGGCGCAGGACACCACCCAGGCGCCGAGAGGGCGAGAGTCGTGGGCTGGCACAGCCCAGCAGCCGAGTAGGCCCGGGCCGGGAGTGGCACCGGAGGGCGGTGCCCGGTTACCAGCGCAACAAGCGCGGGCCGCGGACACCCTCCTGGCAAGAACCCCTTCCCCGCACGGGCACTGACCTGTCCAGGGCCCGGCTGGGCCTGGCCGGGCGGGGCCTACGCAGCCCCTCGGCTGGGGGCCGCCTCGCACAGGGTCCCGAGCCCAGGCGGGTCGCCTCCTCTCCGCCGGGAGCCTCCGAGCCGGGGCCCGGGGCTGCCGCGGCGCATCCGACCTTACCGGCCTGGCCGGCGTCAACAAAGAGCGGCGGGGGCGCGAGGCCGGGGCGGGGGAGCGGGCAGCGGCTGGGTTGCGCGCGGCGAGCGCTCGAGGGCTGCAGCCGCCGCTGAGACAATGCGGCGCGTCCCGGCAGGGCTCCCGCGGCCGCCTCCGCCGGGGGCGGGACCTGAGCCGTACGGGGCGGGGCCTCAGGGAGGCGGGGCGCCAGCACGGAAGCCGGGCCGCGGGCTTCCTTTGTATGGCCGCCCGGCCCCGCCCCGCGCCCTCCTGGAGGAGCGGAGGTGAGGCCTGCTGAGCTTTAAGGATTTAGGATTTTGGTTTGGGGAGGCGGCCACGATGCCACAAGGACCTCTGCCCTGCCCGGGTTAAAGTCCCCAGTGGCGTGGTGTACTGGGACTCCCACGTCGGCCAATACGGAGGCAATAATAATAACTACCGGTAATTGTGTGCTTAATGTGTCAAGCTCTATATGCATGCACTCTCACTTAGTGTTCACAATAACCCTACAAGTAGTCATTACTCTCCCCCCTGGGAACTGAGATCAGAGGGGTTAAGTAATGACCAAAGAGACCCAGCTACACCTCCATAAACGGGGATAATGCCTACTCTTTAGGCTTACTGTGAAGGTTAACTGAGGACGTTTATACAAATTGCCAGCAGTGCCTGGCACACAGTTGGAGCCCAATAAATGTTAGTTCTCTTTCTAAGCCACACTGGTTTAAACTGAACTGTGGGGCCGTACATTCATTCAGTAGATATGCTAGGAGCTGTGGGGATAATAAAAGACATATGTGACTCACAAGTCTCACTTCCCCTTCCCAGCTTTGTGCTGAGTAGACAACATGAATCTCTCCATGATTGACTTTTCTCTATTTCCACTATTTCCCCATTTTTGTCTTCTTTAGCATTCATATTCTCCTTCTTTCCCCTTCAGATCTCCCTCATCCTATTTTCTTTGTTTCCACGTTTCCCACTTAGTTTCTGTTCCTTGATTGTTTACTTCATTACCTTTCCCCTTCTCCATTCCCTTATCATTCCTTTCTAGTATTTTTCAAATTCTCAAAGCTTTCTTCCATTAACATTCACATTTCCTCCTCTTTTTTGCCTTTGCATTTCATTCACTTATATTTTGTTTTATAAACAAAGGTTAACACAGCTTCTCTCTATTCTCCAAACATGTCCACGCTTGCCTGACTCCCTGCCTCTTCCACTACTCCCTCCTGGAATGCCCTTCCCCCATCTCTGCATGTCCAGGTCCCCACTTGTCCTTGAAGGTCTAGACTCAAGAACAGAGGTTGACAAACTTCTGGAAGGATCCAGATAGTAAATATTTCAGATTTTGCAGGCCACATGGTCTCCCTTGCAACAATACAGCTCTGCTGTTGTAGCAACCACAGAGACTATGTCCATGAACACATGGCTGTATTTCAATAAAACTTTATGAACACTGAAATCTGGATTTCATATAATTTCCATGTATCATGAAGTACTATTCTTTTTTTAAATTCTTAAATATCTCAAAATGTAAAAACCATTAATAACTGTGGGCTGTACAAAAACTGGTAATGTGATGAATTTAGCCCTTGGGGTGTAGTTTGCCAACCCCTGCTCTCAAACAATGCCACTTCCTCTCTGCAATCTATCCTGGTAATCTGTAGTTGGTAGTAACTTTCCCCTCTTATAGCATTTACCTATAATCCTACTATGGCATTTATCACATTTTAGTTTTTATCGTATACTTTTTTTTCTATGCATTTCTCATCTTCCTTAGCAGACCTCAAGCTCCCTGAAGGTAGGGTACAGATCTTTTTTCTCTATGTATTACCTCCCATCACACAGTGCTTTCAAACACATACACAATGGCTATACATTTAAGTGCAAAGCTTACTTCTCTCATTAGATAGATAGGATGCTCATTATGTGTGTTATCATCTTGATTAGGTTATGAAAAGTGATTTTTGAGAGTGTTATAGACAAGATAAGAGAAAGGTAGGAAACTGTCAATTCATTTCAGGTTGTTGGATAAAAAATACTTGTAACAAAGAATGCTGATTATCACCAACCTATAGATAGGGCATGTGTCCTTAGTCTGGTCCTAGTCAATATTTCTATCAGCAAATTGTTTAAAGACAAAGAAAACATGCTATCTAATATACAGACAGCAAAGTTTAGCAGAGGAGTTAATATAATGAATAGCAAAATTCAGATGTGAACATTCCTGCCCCACCACATATTTTCTCTGTGCCTGTTTCTTATCTTTAAAATGGAGATGATAACAGTACCTGCTTCAGGGGGTTCCTGTCCTGATTATGTGAGGAACCTCACGTAAAGCCTGGCAGAGAGGGCCCAGTAAATGTTAGCTATTAACTATTACCATTTTCTTACTAGGCTGGGCTAAATTCACAAGATAACATTAAACACATGCAATGAACTATATTTTGGTTCAAAATATAAATTGTACAAGTTTGAGATTGGGGAGACCTGGAATGATAGTGGTCCTTATAAAAAGAAACCTCAAAAACAAAAACAAAAAGTAGACCCAACCCTCTGGAATTCAGGCGACATGGCTCTCTGTGACCCAACAGGATCATTCCCCTGGGTTGGAGCAGATAATGTGGGGCCATGGGTGCAACGCCCTGAGGAGGGAAGGCCAGCGAATTAGATTTGGAGCCAGATTCATGGTGCTGCCTTTTCCTAGCTGTGTGACCTAGAGTCTTTTCAAGCTTTTGGTTTCCTCCTCTGAATGATGAGGGCAATAATATTTCCTTCTCAGGGTTATTATCATGGGTAAAGGAGAACTTGGAACAGTATTTGGCATGTAGTAGGTGTTCCACAAATTTAAGTCTCTCCCTACCATCCCATGCAGATCTAGGAACTAGACCTGCCCCTTGAAAGGCTTATACAGCTAGGGCCAGGCGCCAACCCATGGTGACTAGTGGTTTTTTATATTTAGAATTAAGGTGCTTCGTTTTGGGAATCATACTTTAAGAGAATTAATGAAAAGGTGGAAAGTGCCTAGACAAGAATGACCAGAATGTGGGAATGGGAGGTCTTGGCATGTGATAGGTTAAAAAAAAAAACAAATGAAAAAAAAAAGTCTCAGATATTTAGTCTGGAAATTTTCTCTCTTTTTTAATGGGAGGAAGAGGAAAGACACAGGATAACTGTCTACAAACACTGTAGGAGATGGACCCTGTTACAATTCACAAGGCAGAATCACAACCAGTGGTGGACATTCTAGGACAGCGGTTCTCAACCTGTGGGTCGCGACCCCGGCGGGGCTCGAACGACCAAATCACAGGGGTCGCCTAAAGCCATCGGAAAATACATATTTATTATACATTTTTAAAATAAAATATGTATTTCCGATGGCTTTAGGCGACCCCTGTGTTTTGGTCGTTTGACCCCCACGGAGGTTGCGACCCACAGGTTGAGAACCGCTGTTCTAGGAGAACAGAATTGGGCTTAATTTGAAGAGTGACTGTCTGATAATTAGAGTAATTCCACCATGGAATGGGCTGCTTTTCAAAATGATCAACCCTTTATCTTTCAAGTGTGCCAAGAGAACGACGACCTCCTTCCTGTCTTTTTATTTTTCTAATATTCTTTCCCCATATTCTTTTGCTTTCCTTTTCCTTGATCCCATCCTCTATTTATCATAGGACATCCATAAACAACCCCCCCCCACTTTGTCCTAAAATACTATTCTTCTCACCTCTCTCTCCTCCTTCAGTTTCCAAACTCTCTTTCCATTGGCTCTCCCCACCCCCACTACCACCCCAGGACACAGTCTCTGAGTTATAGGCAGCAAATGGCTCAGAATGTCACTGAGATCTGGGCCAAGATTGCTGTGCACACTGCAGAGAGGGGAAGGGAAGCAAATGGACTGCTGCAGGGGCAGAACTACTGCTGTGACTCTCTCGGCAGGGGAGCGGGATCCTGCAGTCTCCTGAAACCCGGGTCCTGGAGAGGTCCACTTGTCACTGGGCACTCACAGGCAGACAGATGGGGATCCCTGAGCTGAGCACTGTTCCTTCCAAGATGCGTTCCATGAGCTGAACTCCTCCTGAATCCCCTTCTGCCTCCCCCTAGACATTTATTTTCCTTATCTTGTCATATAGTACTCACAAAAATTAGGGGATATTTTATTGCTTCATATTCATTCTGAAATATGAATGTGAGCAGTATATTTCCAATTTCAAGGACTCCCATCTCATACTAAATGAAGCACAGAATTGAGACGACTGATACCTGCCTGGACTCTCAGCCTGGCACATGGATGCGGAGACACACTGACAGCCACGCCACATGGACCTCCGAGTCTGCACGTAGAGCTCTCCTTTTCTTTCTCTATCCTTTTCCCTTATACTTTCTGGGCCCCCCTTCTTTACCTTGGTTCCTCTTCTCTCCCCTCCCCCCACCCTGTTTTCATCTACCCAGCTTCCCTGTTGCTTCTTTGGGCTTGTAACAGCTTTCCCCCTTCCATCCTAGATACCCAGGTGTTATGTGTCAGGGGCTGGCAAGGAAGGCCAACTCCCTCCCCTCCCCCGGGGGCCCCACTACACTTCATACCGTGAGCTGAGGGCTGCTGGATATTAGGACTCTTGGGTATGGGCAGGCCGCCAGGCATGGCAGTGACAATGGCTTGCTGATGCAGTGACGGGCCCTGCAGAGTCTCAGGCACACTCTTCTCCCTGGGCACCACTTCCTTCCAGTCATCTGGGGTGCACTGCTGGGGCTATTAAGGGACAGGACAGAGAATGGTCATCTCATGAATTAATTGCCTTCACATTCTAGACACTTCTCCTATTTCCGTGGGGCTTGGGTAGAAGGCAAGGACATTGATTTAGCCAGCCTCAAATCACAGAGGGGCTCCTTTTCTTTCTTAGAATACCCAGAGAGGACTTTACCGCTCAGCCCAGGGGTTACCTGAGCTGTGTATCCCCCACTGGCCCCCTGAGCCCCGGGACCGTCTTACTTACCACTGGTGAAGCAGGCTGCAGTTGTAGGATGACAGCTGAGGCGTGCTGGAACCTGCGTTGAGGGGTGTGGGACAGGCCCTCAGGATAGCCATTGTGAGGCCCGGCGTCTGGCATGGGAGGGTGACAATGCTGAGAGCTGCCAGGCTTGTGCAGGTTGGCAGTGGGGCACTGGAGAGGCAGGGTGGATGTCACTGGGCCTAGAGGCATGGCATGGGCTTCGGGGCTGGGCTGCAGGGCCAGGCTTGGAGGGACGGAGGCAAGCTGGGGGTGGGACTGGGCTTGGAGGACAGGCCGTGACTGCTGGGGCTGCTGCGGCGGCGTTGGCGGCTGCTGTTGCTGCTGCTGGATCACAAACTGGGGCTGCAGGTGCTTTGCAGACGGCTGTGGAAGGAGCTGGTGTGGCTGTAGCTGAGTATAGGCTGAAGGGGAAAAACCAGGTTAGGTGGCAGGGCTTGACCGCGACTTCTGCAATGCCCCCCAACTGTGCCCCCTCCCACATCTACATAAAGAAGGCTTCCCAAATTCAGTGTGCCTTTCTTTCACCTAGAGCCTGGCCTGTCATGGCTGTGGCCCAACTTTCTCTGTTTCCTTGCTTTCTTCCTATGCTGAAACACTGGACCCTTGACTGTCCCTCAAAGCCCCAATGGGAATCTCACCTCCTCTGTGAAGCCTTCTATGATCATTCCAGCTGTTCAGAGAAACACTGGATTCTCTAGTGTGCCGTGTTCTCTCTCCCTCATGCCTTTCACTTGCTTTTCCTCCAATGCCTTCAATACACGCAGCCTTCCAACATCGCCCAGCCCAGCTCTGCCTGGCTAGTTCTTATTCACACTCCCAGCTCTGCTGGGCTGGCTTCCTCCAGGAAGCATCAATGGTGTAAGTGGTCCTCAGACCGTGGCAGGAGGCAGACCAGCTGCACTGCCAGGTCCTTCTGTTACATCCTATAGGACCTTGGGCTAGGTGTTTAACCTCTCTACACCTCAACTTCCTTGTCTAAAAATTGGAAATAAAAAATAGTTCCTACTCAGAAAGTTGTTGTAAAAATGAAATAATAATAAAAAAAAACTCTGTGTGAATAAAACGAGAAAAATGACATCACATGCATAGCACAGTGCCTGACACACATAACATTTCTAGTTATGATGAAAACGATTGGGTTCTCGAAGTATCTTGGGCTTACCTCTATCATAATTACAGTGGGCTATAATTGTTTCTTAGCTACCTTCCCTTCCAGATCATAAAACCCCTTGGAGTCCAAGCTATCACATATCTCTTTAACCAGAACCTTGCATAGTGCCTGACATTAGATGGGTGCTAAGTAAAGTTATTGTCTTGCAGTGGAATTCATTTATTGCCATTTGCTGTGGCCTTTTTCTTCCTCCACTTTAACCAGACTGACCTGGTTAACCTCCGAGGTGAGGATGCTTATACTTCTTAGTAATCCCTTCAGGGTCCAGTTCATGCCTTGTATACAGTAGGGTTTCAGGAAATACAGCTCCGAAAGCGACTGTCCTCACACCGCTCACTCTCTGTCTAGTGGCATCCAGGCCAGCTTAGCATGAGGGCAGCTCAGCTGAATTTGTCCTGCCTAGAGTGGCCCTCACAGAGACTGCAACAGCTGGAGAGCCTGCAGAGACAGGCTGTGCCATGCAAGCAACAGGGCCATAGCTAGACGCTCGCAAACGGAGTTTTATAACCGAAGGCTCCCAGTCAATGGGGATGAAGACAAATTCTGGGTTCTGAGCTAATATTTAAAAAGGATCCTGTGATGCTTATGGATGCAAAGTAGGCAGATTTCAAACCTGAGTTAGGAGAGGTACCATCTTTCTCAAAGTTTGTCTATTTACATGCAAGTTTCCAACTACCTCATCACAGCCCAGCATGGAGCCCCAAACAGAATGCCAATGGGAATGGAAAGGAAAGGCCAGAAGCGAGAGGGGTTAAGGAAAAACAAAGTGGTCCTTGATTGTAGGCAGAGAGAGGGAATGTGGACAGCCCACAAGGCTAGTCTGGTTGCCAGTCAACAATGAAAGAGGGAAACTCGTTTGGTGATGAGGTTTAGAGAGAACTGTGTTGGGTTTGAGGTGATGGTAGAATGTCTAAACAGAAACCGCCAGCAGGCATTTGGTGATTTATAAGTTGCCCCTAACCCCGACCTAAGTCTTGTCTCCTAATTCCACACTAAATAGCTCAAAACTGAACTGGGGAAAAATGGTTAATCAGGTAAACGTCACAATGAGGAATTTTTAAGATGGCTTGATAGGCACTTGAAATACTGCAGATGCCATCATGAGCCCTGTCAGGCTCTGGCAGCTGAACAGGCCTGCAGAATGATGCCTATCCTCACTGAAAACTCAAGTCAAACCTCTCTCTTATTACAAAACCACGAATTCCTGGCTTGGGATAGAGTCATTCTAGGGGCTGCCCATCTGAGGGGAGGGCTGGAGAAGGTGCCGGTCAGAGGAGCAGTGCCCTGTCCCACTAGTAACTGGCTGTGTGGCCCGAGATGGTCCCTTGCCTTCTCAGGCTTCAGAATTCTATCTGTGGATCAAGAAGCTTGGGTGATCACACATGTCTTTTCCGGTTTTACAATTTGATGGGAGTAGCTATCAGAGAAAAACAGTTTAAAATTCATGATTTGTTAAGGTGAAAAAAAAAAAAAAGGTTAGAGAGAAAAAGGTTCTAGACCTATAGAGCATAAACAGTACAGTTAGGGACAATGCATGTTCATCTATCAAGTTTGGGAAAGGTGGCTGCTGGCTCCTGGCCCTCCATCCCTAGACCTCCCCTCCTGTCCCACTCCCCCCCCCCCCCCACCCTGTGCTGCTCGTGGAAGACTGAAGGCAAGTGTTTTAGAACAAATGATGCTAGTATATGCCACGGCTATAAACAAAGCTCATAGGCCAGACTCCAACGTATTTTGGGTGGAGTATACATCCTTAAACTTTTTTTTTTCCCCATCCTTAAACTTTTGAGGTTAATAAAAAGCAAATACCATGAATCAACTGCAACATTATCCTGGATCAAAAGTCCCTCTATTTCAAGTATTGCAACAACCTTCCAATAGGTCTTTCTGATGCTAGTTTCTTTTCCCTATAGTCCACCTTACAGATGACTGCAAATCAATCTTCCTAGCACAGATCTGATCCCTGATTAGAAGCCGTCTGGGACTCTCCTTTGTCTGCAGTTGTCTAAAGCCCCTGACGGCCAAGATCTTTTTACAACACAAACTAATCTTTTAATTCTTATTATTTCTTTGATCCAAGCAATCTTTACTGCTCACTGTCCCCTGTATGGAATTTATATCTTGTCTCACAGTGTCTGGAGTGCCACAAATCAAATCCTTGTCATCCTTTCCCTGCCATTACAGCTAACAGGACTCTTCCCTTTCTGAGCCGCTCAGGGTCTCTGCCCTCAGAGACACAGCGTTTCTAGTGATGTGGGCTCTCGGGTCAAAATGCTTGGATTTGAATTCTAGCTCTGCCACTGTCCAGCCATGGGATGCTGGCAAGTTACTTGACCTCACTGTGTACCTCTGTGTCATCTTTAAAATGGGGGTAATGATCATACCTATCTCATAGTTATTTCAGTAAACAGCTCATCTCCTTTAGTAGGCAGAATGAACATGATTCATTTGTTTCCTTCAAAGCTCCTCAAATTTAGTAAATGCTCAATCAGTATTGCTGAATGAATGAATGACGAACATGGTGAGGCTCCAGATAGTTTGTCTCACAAGACCTGTCTGTCCTCTCCGGGGCCAGAACACGGATGAGGCAGGTGGTAACCCTGTAGGCCATTCCGGTTTTGTCTGGTTTATGGACAACCTTCCTCCTGTCCAACCTCTGCTCACTACCTTCCTGCTCTAACTTTCAACACCCCCAAATGGCTCTGCTCACTGTGCATAAACCACCCATCCCCTGGTACCCTGCTGGCTTCCACTTTAACGCTTCCCTTCTCTGGAGTCCTGCCTTCCGCCTCAGTGATCTAAGCTCTAAGCTCCTTTGGCCTGGGCTCAGCGCCTGTGTTTGTCCTCTTGGCCTTAACCCTCACTGGTAAGCTTTCCCTCAGAATTCCTGAACGCTTTTATTGTTTGTTTGATTCACTTGTGACTTAACACGTACTGTCTTTTAATGTATTTCACTGGTTCTTAAAAATTGTCTCCCCCACCTCCCATTTAACATCTTTTGAATTGGGATGCATCTACAGGCGATGACGTAGGTTTAATTGGCAGTGCTTTTCTTTCTTAAGAGTTGAGAAAATAACGGTACTTCTTACAGTCAGTGGAGTCTTAGATTAAATTAAATGGGAATACTTCCATTTTGTGTGTGTCTGCATTTATCCCCTATCCATCCAACCAGACTGTATGGTTTTTCAGGCAAAGATGTTTTGTGTTTCTTTTTTCTAAATAAAAAAAGTGGCTTTAATTTTACTGGATGGCCCTGGATGGTTGGCTCAGAGGTAGAGCGTCGGCCTGGTGTGCAGGAGTCCCGGGTTCGATTCCGGGACTCGAGCAGGGCACACAGGAGAAGCGCCCATCTGCTTCTCTACCCCTTCCCCTCTCCTTCCTCTCTGTCTCTCTCTTCCCCTCCGGCAGCCGAGGCTCCATTGGAGCAAAGATGGCTCTGGCGCTGGGGATGGCTCTGTGGCCTCTGCCTCAGGCGCTAGAATGGCTCTGGATGCAACAGAGCGATGCCCCAGAGGGGCAGAACATTGCCCCCTGGTGGGCATGCCGGGTGGATCCCGGTCGGGCTCATGTGGGAGTCTGTCTGACTGCCTCCCTGTTTCCAGCTTCGGAAAAATGAAAAAAAAAATTACTGGAAGGCTTTTATGTTTCTTTTATCTGCCACATTGTCCAACATGATACTCTACACGTTTGTAGATGCTTAGCAAATGTTTGCTGCTGATCATGGTTAAGATCAACGGATTCTCCCACTCCCAGCCCTCCCAGCCCTCCCAGCCCTCCCAGCCCTCCCAGCCCTCCCAGCCCTCCCAGCTCAGTTTGGGACGGTGAAGGAGGGCATTTCTCATGGAAGCTGTGATACCAGAGGTGGTCACATCCTTCTTCCCTACAGCTAGGATGGGGCCTACCTATTTACAAAATGAATGCACAGAAATCTCTCTGGACCTTCCTTCTTATTTTTTTCCTATGCCCAATAATTTCATTTCTCCCCTGCACCCATTTGGGTTCCCCAAACCTCTGCTGCCGGAAAGTTCATCGCTTCTAAGGATCAAAGGGTTGGTTCCATGGGACCTCTTCCAGAGCTTTGGAAGGCCTCAGCAGCCCTTCCTGTTAAGGAGCAGGGGCGGGAGGCCTGGGGCCTGGTGAACTAGGGCCCAGCTCCAATGAGAGACTCCAGGGAAAGGTCTGGTGCTCTAACCTTGAACAGCTTCCTTAGAATCTGAAGAGGCCAATTCACTGTTCCCAAAACACTGATTGTTAGCAACAAGAGAATTAAGGTCCTCCAGGCAGGAGGGCTGATTGGGAAGGATTACTGACACGCCCCTTCACTGATTCCACTGTCAGCTTATCAATAACGAATCTCTGTTGATTTCAAAGCTTTAAGTATGCTGGAAACAGCTCCCTGTCCCAGAAATGCAGGGACTCTTGTCCCAAAGTACGCGGGAGCTGTAAGCATCCCCGTCAATAATTGATTAGAGCTTGGAGCTACCAGAATATTGCGGATATTGCGAGGGGAGGAAGCCTGTAAGAGAGGAACCGCATAGCTTAATACTACCCACTACTGTTTATGGGTTAGAAAGAGATACTTTCAACCATTCATGCATTCAACAAACATTAGGAAGTACCTACTACAGACCAAGTACTATGTTTGGTGTTGACTATTCAAGGGGACCACTCTTGAATAGATAACGGTTTAGTACAAGAGACAGCTGGTAAACAGATTCTCTCAGCATAACCGGGTAAGTGTTATTATAGGAGATAAGCACAGAATGCCGAGAACACAGAAGAGGGGAGGGAGAGCAGAGAGTATTCCCCAGATGAAGCAAGTGTTTGGCACCACTCAGCAAGATGAGACAAGGAACAGCGTGTGGGCAGACGCAGAGGTCTAAAATACCATGGCGCATTCAGGAACCTATTGGGCATCCTGTGCAGATGAACCCAGGGTGTCTATGGGGGAAAAGCCAGAAAAGGAAGCAATTTAGGTTAGGTCTAGATCAGTGGTAGTAAACCTGGTCCCTACTGCCCACTAGTGGGCATTCCAGCTTTCATGGTGGGTGGTAGCGGAGCAACCAAAGTATAAATAAAAAGATAGATTTAGGGCCCTGGCTGGTTGGCTCAGTGGTAGAGCGTCGGCCTGGTGTGCAGGAGTCCCAGGTTTGATTCCTAGCCAGGGCACACAGGAGAAGCGCCCATCTGCTTCTCCACCCCTCCCCCTCTTCTTCTTCTCTGTCTCTCTCTTCCCCTCCCGCAGCGAGGCTCCATTGGAGCAAAGTTGGCCCGGGTGCTGAGGATGGCTCCGTGGCCTCTGCCTCGGGTGCTAGAATGGCTCTGGTTGCAACAGAGCAACGCCCCAGATGGGCAGAGCATCGCCCCCTGATGGGCATGCTGGGTGGATCCTGGTCGGGCGCATGTGGGAGTCTGTCTGACTGCCTCCCCGTTTCCAGCTTTGGAAAAATACAAATAAATAAATAAAAAGATAGATTTAACTATAGTAAGTTGTTTTATAAAGATTTATTCTGCCAAACTTAGTGAAAATCTGACATAAAGTACTTGGTAAGTAATTATTATTATATGCGTTAACTTGCTGTAACTCTGCTTTATAAATTTTATAAAGTAAAGTTACTTCCCTACTTTTTTATAAATCACTATTATTGTGGAACCGGTGGACGGTTAGAAAGTTTTACTACTAACAGAGATACAAAAGTGGGCGGTAGGTATAAAAAGGTTGACTACCCCTGGTCTAGATGGTACTAGCACCCTCAGGAGGCTGCTCATCTCCACAGATGTCTCGTGGAATCAGGCCTCAGGGAGTAACCGAGATTGAGGTTCAATCTAGAGGTCAGAGTCTGATACCCACAGATAAGAAAGCTCCTTTTAGGAAATCTGACAGCCAACGGCCACATGAATTTCCCGTGACACAGTCCTTTGGGGCAGAGGGTTAGAAGGAATTTGAGAGGGGAGTAGAGCGAAGGCCAGTTTCCCTGTAAGAGGAAACTGGGTTATGAAAACAGAGTTGCCAACTGCAGGGGTTCCTACGCTTTCAGGTCTTTAGGCTGCTCTGCAGACACCTGGCAAAACTAGCGAACATCCTCTGTGAACAGGATTCCTTATTAGGCAGCTTGGAGCATGAAAAAAGAAACTACCTCATCCGTGGCAGAGGGATGATAGCTAGTACAGCATTAAGTAGCTAAAGGCATGGGTTTTAAGGGTCAGACTGATCTGGTTTGAATTTTGGTTCTAGGCTGTGCAGCTACTTCTAGGCTGTGCAGCCTTAGACAAAGTGCTTAACCTCTCTGAATGTTGAGTTCTTGCTCTGTAAATGGTGATACATACTACATAGAGGAGTTGTTACCAAATGGAATATGTTTTTTTTTTTTGTTTTTTTTTTTTACAGAGACAGAGAGAGAGGGATAGACAGACAGGAACGGAGAGAGATGAGAAGCATCAATCATCAGTTTTTTGTTGTGACACCTTAGTTGTTCATTGATTGCTTTCTCATATGTGCCTTGACCGTGGGCCTTCAGCAGACTGAGTAACCCTTTGCTTGAGCCAGTGACCTTGGGTCCAAGCTGGTGAATTTTTGCTCAAACCAGATGAGCCCATGCTCAAGCTGGCGACCTCGGGGTCTCGAACCTGGGTCTTTTGCATCCCAGTCCGACGCTCTATCCACTGCGCCACCGCCTGGTCAGGCTGGAATATTATGTTTAAACCACAAAGAAGTTTACTGTCTTTGTTTATCCCTAGTAGACACTCAATAAACTGTAGCTATTCTTAAAATTCTATCTGCTATTTGTATGTTGATGTGAACCCTTCAAAGCATTTTTATAATTTGACTTTCATGTATTTCTTACAATATGTGTCTGAGGTGAATGGGCAGTGTTTCCGTTTTACAAGCAAACACTGAGAGTCGTTTCCCAGTGACTTGTACAATGTGCAGACGAGGTATGGTGCCTTGTACATAACCAATGCTCAAAAAATGCTGCTGGGCGAGTAACACAAGTCAGGAAGCACAGATGAAAACACAGCCTTGGCGGATTAGTTGGAAGCTGTTGAGCCTTTCGAGGTAATCTTGGCGGGATGGACAATGAAAGGGGAGTATTACACCTGAAGGTGAGTGGTAACGGGATGCGAGAGGTCAGATAAGGAGTGGGAGTGGGGAAGATGAGGCAGAGATCTATGGGAGGAAGCAAGGGGCAATTAGAGTAGTTCAGCGGGCAGTGTGGGGGGCATCTTGAAGGGCCCCCCAGAGTCAGAGTCGGTCTATCAGAAGCTATTACATGCTATTTATTGAGTCCCTCTTATAGACTGGGTATCATGGCTGATAGAGTAGGAAATAAAGACACAGTAAGGGTTCCTTAGAGTAGGAAATAAAGATACAGTGAAGGTTCCTTAGAGTAGGAAATAAAGATACAGTGAAGGTTCCTTGGACTTAGAGTAGGAAATAAAGATACAGTGAAGGTTCCTTAGAGTAGGAAATAAAAGATACAGTGAAGGTTCCTTAGAGTAGGAAATAAAGACACAGTGAAGGTTCCTTAGAGTAGGAAATAAAAGATACAGTGAAGGTTCCTAAACAAGGAAGAATGGCTGGGAGGAAGATGACTCGAGCAGCTGTGAGTAGAATGTCCTGGCAATCAGTTAAGTTAACCTGTCGTGAGCCTACTCTGTGATGGTCACCTTTGCAGACCATCTCATTCATCTTTACAGCCTGTGGTAAATACAATTATCTTTGTTTTTAAATGAATTGATGTTTACAGACATTAAGTCACTTGATGATGGTCATAAAACTAGTAAGTGATGAAAATGAGGTCTCAAGCTAGGTCTAAGTTCAAAGCCTATGTTCTGCCCATTACAACCTTCTCCCCTCTGGTGAAGGAAAATGAAGTCAAAACAAGCCTGCGATTGTGAGCCTGGGGTGAAGGAATACCTCATGGCTCCGTGCAGCAGTCAGGAACTGGGAATGGGGATCTTTCTACAGAGGAAGACTTCTGGGTTTTTGTTTTGTTTAAGAATTCTCCAAGGCCCTGGCCGGTTGGCTCAGTGGTAGAGCGTCGGCCTGGGGTGCAGGAGTCCCGGGTTCAATTCCTGGCCAGGACACACAGACGAAGCGCCCATCTGCTTCTCCACCCCTCCCCCTCTCCTTCCTCTCTGTCTCTCTCTTCCCCTTCTGCAGCGAGGCTCCATTGGAGCAAGGATGGCCCGGGCGCTGGGGATGGCTCCTTGGCCTCTGCCCCAGGCGCTGGAGTGGCTCTGGTCGCAACAGAGCGACGCCCCGGAGGGGCAGAGCGTCGCCCCCTGGTGGGCAGAGCGTCACCCCCTGGTGGGCGTGCCGGGTGGATCCCGGTTGGGCGCATGCGGGAGTCTGTCTGATTGTCACTCCCTGTTTCTAGCTTCAGAAAAAAAAAAAAAAAAAAAAAAAGAATTCTCCAAATTTTAAACCTGTGTATTCAGGTGGGGTGATAGCCAAGTGGAAATATCCTATCAATAAGTGTCAACCTATGGGGACAGAGGAGGAGGACAGGGAGCAAAGGAGGATTAAGGTCAGTTGAGGCCCCGGCGCAGAAGAAAATATTGAGCCCCTTACATTAGAAAAAAGTGTAAAGTTGGGGTTTTGTGGGGTCCTGCAGAAGTCGGGGCCCAGGGAATGCACCTGGTGCATGCGCCTGCTGTTAGGGATAGATGCGTGTTGGGAAGGCATCTGCTGACAGGTGGTACATTTCTGAAATGTAAGAACAGACAAGCTCCTCTGGGGCCAAGTGTTAGAATAAAACATGAGGGGGACAGGGATGAAGGTCTTTTGGGTACCCACAGCTAATGGCAGTAGGCAGGGGAAGGGAAGGAGGAGCAGGTCCCACCTACATGAACAGATGGTCACAGGCACACATGGCCTCTCTGGGTGTAGGTACTTCCCAGTGCCAGCTGAGATAATCCTCCTTCTGTTCAGTTCTCGAAACTTACTCATTTTTCAAGGTGCAACTCAAATTTCTACAATCCCTACTGGAATTTAAACTTGTTCATCTCTGTAACTCCCACATGGTTAGCATTATGTTTTCACATAATAGATGCTAAACGAATATTTGTTGAGCTGACCTGGACAATTAAAGAGTGAAAAACTATTTGGGGAAGACAGTTATTCTTATCTGAGCCATCATTGGTGAGATGAAATACCATATTTCCTCATGTATAAGACAAACCCTTTTTCGAAAAATTTGGGGTCTAAAAACTGGGTGCGTACGTCCTATACAGTGGTTGTAGATTTTTTTTACTTGCATTTCCAGCTTTTTCACGCTTGTTGTTTCACACTTGTTACCGGTATATTACAGTAGGTTATGTAGCACATTCTTTTCCCCCCAAATTTCGGGCCCCAAAATTTAGGTGAGTCTTATACATGGGGAAATATGGTAATCTTTGTTGGGATAAAATGAGAAATGTAGGGAAGGCATTTAGTACAGTGCCTGGAATACGATTATTTATTAACTGTAATTACTATTATTAGCCGGCAGTGACCATGGAAGTAATATATAATATATAACCAGAGCCTTGGTTGAAGGATTTCAGGAATGAAGGAAAGCTCAACATTCTTTTGTGTATCACAGTTGACCCTCTCCCCCCTCTCACATGTGCGAACCCATGGTGAGGGATGTTTTTAGACAAAATATAAAATTCCTCCACTGATATCCTGTGGATTTTTTCTCCCTAACACAAGGAGATTCTTGGTAATCTAAATTTGGTCCTATAGTGGATAGTTGAAATGACCTTCATAGCTGGTTGCATGATCCTAACATCAAAATTGTTAGAAATTTTGATTCCAACTAGATAACAGGCCCTCCTACATGTTTGATTGTTTGGAATCTCTGAGTAAAAGTGTGTCTACCCCATAGTTTGGCAGCTGCTTCAGGTTGGGGGGAAGTGTGGTACCCGAGATTCCTAGAATCAGCAAGCATCCCACTGTCTGGCCTATCACAGACAGAAATCTCTTCCCCTGACACAAAACCCTCTCTGTGATAAAACAAAGCTGCTATGTGGCAGGCCTTCCCAACAGAAAATTCTGTCTCGTCCATGAGACCTGAGGAGGGATGAGGGGACAGAACAAAGCCCTCGCGTCTGCGGCACAATCGTGTGAAAAGGGCCCAGGATTTGCAATGACCAGACAGTTCCCTTTTGTCACAACATCTCCCTCCCGGTCAGCAACCTTCTCCTCACCTTTGGGCCTGAGTGTGCACCCAAGACCTCGAGTTTATCCACTAGAATGAGGACTCCGAGAACCAAGCCTCCTATCAGAGCTGTGGCCCAGCTTTCCCTTGAGGCCAGGCCCACGGGACCCTGCCCCTGCCCCTCTCCTGCCCTCCCTTGTTCAGTCCTCTTGTCACAGAAGCCCAACCTCTCAGGCTCTGCTCTCCGCCCCCTAGTCCCCTCCCCCACCCACCAACCCACCCCTTTTCAGGGCTTAAGGGACCTTTTCTATTTGCAGAACCTAAAAAGCCGGTTGCCAAGGTGATAGAAGCAGGAACAGCAGGGAGCTTGCGGTGGGGGAGGGGCTTTGCCCCCAAACAGCTGTCAGTGGGAGCCGTCCCAGCTGGGACTAGAGCGTTTGCCTGCTCTAAGAGGAAACAGCCCCTAGGGGACCACATTTCCCTCTTCTGAACTTCCCCCACAGCCCCCCCCAAGTCTCCACTGGTTACTTTCCCTGGGGGCAACCAGCCAGCTAGCTCAAAAAATGCTCCAATAACAAACAAAAAAACGCTCGGCGCCCTCACCCACCCACGCATGCGCGCATGCTCTGATCACTGCATTCACAGTGGGTTGGCTGGGCAGGAGGCCAGGAGTTACCTCTGCCTGGGGAGCTGTGGAGCCCAGGGCAGGTGCTGCTCCAGGCTGTACCCCCTTCTCGTCCCCCAAATCAGGTCATAAGGGTTACTTCGGTCTTTTTGTTGTTGTTGTTCCAGAGGCCCTGTGAGGATCTGCAGTATCCCAAACCTCCCCGCTGTCATCCATTTGGGAGGTGGGGGTGGGGGAGTGGAACCATAGTATTTACAGAGAGGAAGGGGTGAGAGAAGAAAGGAAGAATAGGAGGGGGTGTAGGAGGCAGGAACAATGCAAAGCCTACTGATTTGTGTTTCTGGGGAGAGGGTCTTTGTGGTCTGCAGCTCACAGCTGCTCCATAGAAAGTTCTGCGGAACCACTGGCCTCTGAACTGCATATAGCCACATACTGTTAGTTCCATGCCACACGTAGGGCCCTAGACTTACCTCATCCTGTAACCCACCTGCTTCACCCTGACCAGGCTCAAGAGAAGAGAGCCCTCCATTAGATGCCATAAACCCCAGAACTGTCAGTCTCTTTGAGCTTTGGGTCAGAAATAAGAAAGACCTAGGAAGCCCTAAATTACTGTAAGAACTGAGAGAGGCAAATAGGGCTTGATGTTTAAGAGCCAGGATCTGATTGCGCCAGACAAGGAACTGGTTCCCAGTTCTGCTCTAGGGCTTGTATGTTCAATGGGCAGGTAGAAGAAATGCTAACTTGGGGTTCCTGCTCTAGTCTAAGCTGCTCTCAACTAATTGTAAGAACCCCAGTCTTTACACTTCTGCGCCTCAGTTTCTCTCTCCATAAAAGGAAGAGACTGAACCCATCTCTGGAGAAAGCAATGCCAGGCAGAGAGAAGCACCTGGAGCCACAGCAGTGAGGCCTCCACAGGCTCTGTAGTGCCCACTGGAAGGCAGAGGCCAACCCTCTGTCCTTAAAACTGCAAAAAGGTGAATAAAGGATTTGAATTCAGATTCTTCCCAGCTGTCATGCTCAACTTGTGTTTTCCTGTCTCGAATCCCTTCATCTACTTTGTTGTGTAAACCGCTCATGCTTCGAGACTTGTGCCACCTCATCTGAGGGACAGCATCTCTGACCCGCCCTGCCTGGTGCCGAGATGACCATCTGTGCTCTGTGCCACTTGCCTCTTGTAACAAGGTATGACATTGAATGGATTTGCTTATCTATTTGGCTGCCTCCTTTCCGCTGCACACTTCCTTTAGGTAAGGAATCATATTTTGACCATCTTCGTTAGTAACAAGCATATAGTAGGTTCTCAAGGGGAAAATAGATTGGGTGGTAAAATGGTCTGGATGAGGGCAGAGGGTTAGTGGTGTCTCAGGGATGTGACCAGGGTAAATGTCTCTCTAATGCAAACCCATGTGGTCTACCACTATCTATAAATACTTCTGTGCTATAACAGCTTGGTCTTGTTCCCTAGACTGATCAGTCAGGCTTCTAGGGCTCTTGGCAGATTTTCTCATTCAAGATGGCTGACAGAGGCAGCGCTGGGATTTCAGCAGGCAGGGAAAGGAATCTGGCCCTAGGGAAGACTGATTCACCACCCTAGCAGAACTTGCCTCACAAGTAACCTGCTGGATTATTTTTTTAATGTGCTACATTTATTCTCAAGTGTTACTCTAACTCAGTGGTAGTCAACTTGGTCCCTACCACCCACTAGTGGGCGTTCCAGCTTTCATGGTGGGCAGTAGCGGAGCAACTAAAGTATAAATTAAAAGATAGATTTAACTATAGTAAGTTGTTTTATAAAGATTAATTCTGCCAAACAGCGAAAATCTGACACAAAGTACTTGGTAAGTAATTATTATTATATGCTTTAGCTTGCTGTAATTCTGCTTTATAAATTTTATAAAGTAAAGTTACTTCCCTACTTTATAAATCACCATTACTGTGGAACCGGTGGGCAGTTAGAAAATTTTACTACTAACAGAGATACAAAAGTGGGCAATAGGTATAAAAAGGTTGACTACCCCTGCTCTAACTGGCAGCCTTTCATGGTTCTTTTCCCTGAGGACAGGGAGAAGTTCCTATAGTGTTCCTATAGTGCTCAGAGCTCACATATATACTACTCACAAAAACTAGGGGATATTTCCAACTGAATATGAACTGATAAAATAACCCCTAATTTTTGTGAGCAGTATATTATCACACTCAAAACACTACTGCATTGCCCTTGTCTACCTTTCCAAGCTGTGCTGTCCTGGAGGGCAGGGCCCGGTCTTACTGATTTGTGCTCATGTACAACTGGCAATATAACTGGCAAATATTAGTCAACAAATGTCTGTGGAATGATGAGAAAATGAACTTCTGACTTCCTCATCTGCCTGTGTTCTTACATGCCTCTGGCTAGCCTTTTGGCTGACTCTTAGAGAATTGCAAAATAGTCCCACTGTCAACCTCCACTCACTCAAGGTTAAGAGCTGAGATCGTACACTCCGTGATTTGCCATTATGCCCACTACGAAGAGGGACACATTTATGCCAACTGACGTGGCTTCCTCCTTTCCAGTCGGATAGGAAGCATGAAAAAGAACCAGAAGCTGATGAACAGCTCAAGGTTGGAAGAGGGGAGAGACACGTGGTTGGTATCTAAGCATGTCCATGGGAGAAAGGAACGTTTTCCCTGTCCCATAGTCCTCTAGAGTTTTCTGGGATAGGTTCCTTCTTCCTGGAGCCCTTACCTGGTGCAATGAGGGGATGGGCAGCCACAGCGGGCACTGTCCGGCTGAGCCCAGCCCGGCCCTCCAAGCTCCCTGGCACACTGCTGTTGACATCTCCTTTCTTGAGTGGCTCCATCACATTGTCAGTTAGGCCAGACCTGGCACCTGCGGGAGAACCCTGAGCAGTGTTTCTGCCCTGTGATGGGGTAGGCAGAGGCTGGCTGCCACCTGGCGTGGGTTTCAGGGCCAAGCTGGGCAGGACAGGCTGAGTGGGGGTAGGGCCCGAAGCCGCTGCAGCTGGTGTCTGCTGTGGTCGAAGGGTCAAGTTCTGTACCTGGAAAAGAGGGGTCTATAGGAGTCCAGAGAATGTGGGAAGGAGCAATGCCAACACAACTAAGATAAGGAAGGAGTCAGGGACGGATCCAGGAGTGACTGAACAGGAGAGTAGGTCGTAAAATCAGAGAGGAAGAAAGAGAGAATGAGTCAGGGGCTGAAAGGGAAACCAGGAGCAGGTAGAGGTTCTAAAGGGAACAAGAAAGAGTGCTGGTGATGGGATCCATCAGCAGATGGAATTCTGAGAAGGGAAGACGGACTGCCCCACCTGGGGCAGGTCTGGGCAGGCAGGCCTGGCTCTCTCCCTTCTGTTGACTCCCCGCCTTCTCCAAACTTATCAGGATGGGGTGCATGTCACTTAGAAAGAATTCCCAGATACAGCAGGGTGCGGGGCTTGCCACACTGGAACAGGCCCGGGAAACACTTTGAAAGTTAATTGATTTGCAAGGCTGCCAGGCAAAGGATTACCTTGTTCTCAAAATGAGGTTTAACAGTACACCCTGTTGGGCCTGCTCATTCAGCCTGGTCCCTGGTGCCCTCTGCTGGACACACAGAGGCTATGCCAGGCTTGCGTCTGACAAATTGGATCATCTTGCTACCAACTGCTCTCCATGTGGTCCCCATTCTGTAGCTGGGGGATGGGCAGATGGGAGTGGGAGGGTGTTCCTCGCCCCGCTGCCCACAGAATCTCTACAGCACGGCAGTGTCTGTGTGCTCCCAGCAGAAGGGGGCCCCAGGACTCATCTTTGTTCCATCTTCCATGCCACTCTCCCTGATTCCTAGAGGTGCTTGTACGTGTAACCAGGATGGGATTTTCCACTTAAGAAGCGACAACAGCAGCAGTAGTTATGCTGGGGAGGCAGAGTGTGAGGTGCAAAGGTAGCGAGGCCCACCCGTTCATTATTGCATGCGTGCCTCAGCATGCTGCTCTCTGACTCCTGACCTATGTTGCAGGAACAGAGTCAAGAATGGCTGAGACCTTCTCAATGGGGAACGGAGGAGCAAGTCTGGGAGCACTGGGCTATCCTGTCTCCCATCTGCTTTCCTAGAAGATCCCAACCTTTCCAAAGATTCCAAGCTCCACCAGGGCTTGGGCCCACACCCAGTATCAATACCCCTCTACAGGGTGCCCACCCCCCTGCCCTCCCACAAGCATGGAGTCCTCACCTGGGCGGGGGTGGGGGGCCGGGCGGGGGAGCCAGTGCCGAGCTCAGGCTGCACAGTAGCGACGGTGGCCGTGGGCGTGAAGATGAGCTGAGGGGACAAAGGAACAGTGCCGCCTAGGCTCCTAGCTACCTGCACCAGGTTACCTGGCTGGGCCTGGAATTACAGGAAACGAGGCGCCTTTTACCTGCTCAATGTGGGCTCAGCCACAGGACAGAACAGTTTAGCCAGGGAGCAGATATGAGAAAACAGGAAGACAAGAAAGGGAAGGAGTCCAAGGAGGGGTCCCCTGAAAATCTCAAGAAGCTGCTGGTGTCCTGACGTAGGCCGAACAGTGCAGAGGGTGGTGGGGGAGGGCCATTCTGGGGCTGTACCTAAGTCAGGGTTACTGCAGAAGCCTCTGGGAAGAGCTCATGCTAGAGGGGACCTCCATTCGCAGGACACGTGACACTCTCTCCACAGCATCCGGGGAGCAGGGACACAGGGCTGAGACAGATGCCCTAGGACCATTGTTTACGTCTAACCCACTCCTGACTCCAGATTGGGGTCAGAACAGGACTCAACTCCAGAAGGGATGACTTGGTCATTTTTTAGTTGAGTGTAGGTGTGTGTGTGTGTGTGTGTGTGTGTGCGCGCACACACACACACACATACATGCATGCACAGACACATGCAGACAACAGTGGTAGAGGAACCAGAGTGCCTAGAGCTGTACTCATGTCTGCACCTCTTTCCACGGGGTATAGGCTATATGATGGCCTCCACACGACACTTCCACCCCTGCAAGTCTAACATGGCGTCAATGTGGACAAGCCAGTGTCCTGAGCACTTTGTGAGGCACTCTGCTCGTTCCTCAGTGCATGCAAGCTCTGCTTTGGGAGGGAGGCCCACAGGCTTCAGGACTCTAGCTGGGGCAGTTGAGTAGGGTAAGGGAATAAACTGAAGACAAAGGCAGGGTTGAGCCATGTCACAATGTGACTGTCTAGCTCCCTAGAAATGCAAGTATTTTTGTGCTGTGTGGCTAAGAGGCTAGTTAGTCCCTGGGAATGGAGCTGCACCTCAAATAATGAACACAGAGTCAGGAATGGAAGTGCAGGAGCAAGACCAGAAAAGCTCCACATGTCAAATTCTAGCCACAGAAGCACAGGGAGGGGTAGGACTTCACTGTCATCAGGATAGCATGTCAAGGAGCTCACAGGAGAAATATTCAGAGTGGGAGAAGTGAGGTTAGACTGAGCACAGTGTAAAGCCATCAGACATGGCCAACATACGGCCCACGTAATGAGTTTATGCAGCCCGTGATTAAATTTTTAAAATTCTCCGCTACTTTAAAATCTCAGCTACTCAGAAGCGGAAGCGTCTTTGATTATTGGAAATCAAAATATTTAAGAAGATAGTGATATGCGGAAAAGAATTCCACATGTGACTAATCTAGGGTTAACTTCCAATAATTGGTCGAATGGATTCGTGATACTTCTTTATTTTTTAAAAAAATTCCATTATAAAGATTTACAACTTTTTTACTTGTCTGTACTCGATATGAACTGTTTGACGTATAGCGGCGATGTAAAACCCACATTCTTTTAGGTGGAGTTTGCCAGTATGTACCCAAGGTCAAACAATTTGTTATTTTTTTGGTCAAGTGTGCTGAATCAAGTGGCATTGTAGCATAGACAATAGCTGTTGATAACTGAAAACATGTCCAGTCTGTTTGTAAAACGAAATAATTATTTGCGATATAACCCCCTTCAAGCTCATTCTATTAATTAAATATTGTTTCGATGGATTGTGATACAGTTTGGATATTTATACAGTATGTAATTATATTTTATTAAAATAATATTGTATGTTAAATTTTTTTCACTCACATTTATTCATAAACAAATTACATAATAAAATTTTGTTTATTTAAACGAATCGTTTTTGTATTTAACATTTTTAAAATTTTAATATTTCGTCTGGCCCATGAATAAAGTTTTCTTTCTAATCTGGTCTGGGGGCAAAAACTGTTGGCCACACCTGCATTAGATGATATTGCCTCCTAAGGGGCATGCTGCTATTTTTCCAGGAAAATTTTCTAAATCTTAGGAACCTCTTTAGATTGCTAAGGATCTCTGCACCCCCTAAGGACAGGTATACAGGAGAGATTTTAGGAATGCATGTCCAGGGCTGAGGCTGTCCTGAGTACATTTGGCCCAAACAGACCCCCTGATTAACAACCGATGGGGTGACCTTGATTAAAACGGGCGACCAGCTGGGAGGGCAGTGGAGGCAGCAGCGTGTCCGCGTCCAGAAGCTGGCTGCCACCGTCACCACCTGAGCTGGAATGCACTTTGGCTCTTGAGCACCTGCAAGGGCTGTCACTGTGAGGTAAGACCCCATTTCCTATTTCTGTAGAGCATGTGGGTATTTGTGTGCTGGCTTATCTGACGTGGCTGAGTGCACAGACCATTTGGCAAGGACTCCTGCATTTTCTATCCTAATTCATTTTAGGCAGTGGGTTTTGACAAGAGGACAATTCTATTTCACTCTAGGAGGGGAAGGAAAGGAGACATCATGGGTAATTTATTTCCGCCTGGAACCCCACCTGTCCACGAGTCATTGAGCCTATAACCAAGTTCCCATTCAGCCTTCCAGGACCCCCCTTCTTTACTCCACCCTTATCTCTTGCCAGCTGCCCCCTAGTGCTTCTTCCTCACCGTTGACTAACCCCCACCCGTCTCTAATCTCCAGCTCTCTAATTCTCTGCCTGTTTCCCTCTGTCCCACCTGAGCCGTGGGCCAGGCTGGGTACTCACCATCTGTGCCCTCAGATACATCTGTGCCTGACTTGCCGTCAGGGCCGGAGAAGATGTGTTGCCCAAGAGCACAGCCTGCTGGGCGATGCCTGAGGCTGTTGCGGAGTTGACACTCTGAGCCCGGTTGATGAGCTGGGCGGCTGGGGAGGCTGCCAGACTGATCTGATGAGAGAGACATGCAGTAGGAAACGGGAGGTTCTGCTGGTTCCCTCCGTGCTTCCTCCCCCCATCTCTTGCTCTCGTCCTCTCTGGCCCTTAGTGGATTCGGCCTTCTTTAGAACCACCTCTGGTCCCTGGGCTCTGGATCTTCCCCCAGCACTGCCCAGCTCTGGCCTATGTGCAGCGCTGCAGGGAGTATCCAATGACGAGAGAGCTGAGCTATGAACAGAGAGCCTTGACATTGGAAAGATGATGGGGCACTATTAAAGTAAAGCTTAGGGAGAGGCACGTACATTTTTTTCTGGCAAGAGTAATAGATTCCAGCCATGATTCTACATGGCTAAGGATTCGCCACAGCTGGGTCTTGGGCAAGGAGAAAGGGGCTGGTCCTCGAGCCGTGGGCTCTGCCTGCTGCTCCCCACCCTACTCACCGAAGATGGCTGGGTTGGGGCCTGTGCAGTCACACTGCTGCCCGAAGTACCCCCTTGTCTGTTGGCCACCAGGCTTGCCTAGAAAGGAACAATTCTAATCACTAGAGTCCCAGATCTCCCCTAATCATGCCCCCAGGCTCTCTCCTTCTAAGGAAGTACTGCTGTGGTGAGGAATCAAACCTGTTCTGCCTCATCTGGGTGACCCTAAGCAAGTGCCTTCCTTTCCTTCTTTATAAAGCGGGGATAATAAAAGTGCCTAGCTTGTAGGATTGCTAACAGGACTGCTCAGGGCAATGCATTGGCACCTAAGGGTTCAAACTGTCAGCTTGTTAGCAAGGGCTCCAGCTCTCCCCGCCCACCGCTCCTCCCCCCTATTGTGCGTGCGTGCCTGCTTGCGCAGAGCTATACACTCTGTCTGGGATGTCTAACCTACCCCGCCCCTGGGCCAGCTTCTTGTCACCCTTCAAGTGTCAGCGTGTTACTCCAGCAGGGCAGCCTTCCCTGGCCACCCAATCTAAGGTCTTTCTTGTCAATTCAGTCACAGAGCTTATCACAATTGAGATATTTACATACTTTGTTTCCTTGTCTATTTGGGTTTTTGCTTACTGGCTGTCTCCCCACTATAAGCTCCAAGAAGGCAGGGTCCACAGCATACTCAGTGCCTGACATAAACTTTGGCACACAGTAGGTACATAAAATATTTTGTTGAGTGAATGAGGAGTTTTACTCAGCCACTGATGGCAGACCGGCAAGCTGAATGGGCCATGACCTTCTCTGGTGGAACTCCCTGACCCTTGGCCCCATCCCTGTGGTGCAGTGACGTGGTGAGGAAGGACTCGGGTCTTCCTTCCTTGGGCTTAGTGGGCTGAGAGTTCCCACAACTCCACTAGTGATCTGTATGAACTCGGGCCGGCCACTCAGCCTTCTGGAGCCTCATCTGTCAGAGGACGGGGACGACAATCACATGTACTCCACGGGGTTCTGCGAGGGTCCGGGGAGAGAACGCACGGAGCACGTGTGCAGTGCCCACTTCTCTCACTTGCGCAGCTGCCACAACCCTGGGCGGCCTGGGCGGTGGCCCTCCTCCTTACCTGCTGCACCGCCGCCAGGCTCTGGAGCTGCGCGCTGCTCAGGTGCTGCTGCTGCAGTGCCGCCGTCTGCAGCATGAGGTGCTGCTGCTGTGCCGCGTACATCTGCTGCAGGTACTGCGCTGCCGTGCTGGGCTGCCGGTGCAGGGCCTGCTGGATCACCTGGTGGGGGCGGGCGGACATCGCTCAGTGCCCTCAGCGAGCTGCGCCGTTTCCCACCCCCTTCCCGCGCTCTCAGCCTCTGCAACAGTGCCCTGTCAACCCATCTCCCCCGACTGACCACACAGAGAGGGACACCCGGTCTGCGACCACCGCAACCATCACCGCTGTGGTGGCAGAAGGCATCTGTCCTTGTCTATCTTACATCTCCTCAGCGCCCATGCTCCCCGGAACGTGTGCCCCTGTGTTGGCTGCCCCCCTTGACTTCAAGGCGGCTCACCACTGCTCTGACTCCCTATCAGGGTGGTGGGAAGGCTGAGGGAGACAGAAGACCTTCAAGCCTCCAGTGACACTGTGTCCCGTGCCGATGGCACTCCTCTTCCCCGCCATTCTTCAGCCTCAGATTAGGGTGATTGGAACCCGGAGAAATGACAGAGGAAACCAAAGCTCAACAAGGCAGAGAGGGAAAGGGGTGGGAAGGAGGCAATTCACAAGGGGGCCTGTGGCAGCTTTGGCAACACACCTAAGGGCAAGGGCCCCCAGGCAGGGGCCTCAGGGCAGACTTGGGCTGCTTCCAGGGTCTGCTCCTAGGAGCCTGGAAAGTCCGACCAGCCCCTTCCGAGAAGGCCCTGTGGGCTTGCAGAGCAGGCCATGCTGCAGGGATGGAGCGTTTCTCTTGTTCTTTCCCTCCCTCTCTCCATCGCTCCCTCTTTTGAGCCACCATCTCCCACTCCCTGGACTTACCACCACGCCCTCTTTCCTGATGGAATGCTTAAGCCACAGTTCCCAGGAAGCAGAGAAAGGCTGCTCTTTGTTCCCCTCCCACTCTTCACTCTGACCCCTCAAAGCCTCTCTCCGACCCCAGAAACAAAGATGCTTCCCCTTCTCCCCCCAGCCCTGAATCCTGTCTTCTCATGAGCCCCAAAGGCATTTCTCCTTTCTCTCCTCACCTGGTCACCCCCTGCCATCTCTTCCCAACTTGATGCCCCACGTGAGCCCTGGCCAGGCCTTGGCCTACTTTCTGCCCTTTGCTCTGCTGAATCCCTGGCCACAGGGCTGCTCCCAACCTTGGGTCCTGCCCCCAGCAAAGGAGCCTCCAGTCTGGATCTTTCTGGCTTAGTGTGGTTTCTAGGGCTAATGGGCTAGGACAAAATCACCGCCGGGATCAGATTTGGGGTTCTATGAAAAGAGGCGTGCTCACAGATTCTGCCTGGGCTCTGGGGTCTCCCCAGATCCTCCCACCCCACCCCAGTGCTTTCACACCCTTCCTTCTGAATGCCCTCCCCTCTGAAGGGCCCAGTTTACATGAGCTCAATTCTTTTTATTCCTGTTCTCCCAGAATCCTTTCTTCTTATTCCCTTTACCTAAGCCTCTTTCTTTTCCTTAGACTCCAAGAAGCACCTCTCAGCAGTCCCGACAGCAGTGGTAGAGATACTGCGACTCTCCCTCACTAGAGGATGTCACTGGAGACGCCAGTGGGGAAGTAGCTTCGGTACAGAACACAAGTGTGGGTCGTCATCTGCCAGAGCACAAACCCCTGTTGCCCAGAGCTGTGCTAAGTGAGGGGCAGAAGAGGGCACATCCTGAGGTCAGCTGCTAGAAACTAGGATACCCAGGTGCCAAGGGGGCAGGCGAAGAGGCTGGGTGAGGGCGGGGGGGGCGAGGATGGGTATGGAAAACATGGATTTAAGCATGAGGCAGAACTGACTGGGAAGGGAAGATTCCAGAGTATTCAATGGTACCTTCTTTCACTAGATGTTTCAGACCCTCTCACTGTCTGCTGTGGCTGCTCCTCCATTCCCTAATCCGGGCCTAGGCCCAAAGCAGGATGAGGTCACTTGTCTAGTACATCCGAGTTGTAACAGCAAAGTTATGTGGAGCAAATGCTTCTCGGCTGGGGTCTCTCTTTTCAGCCTATTTTGTCTGGAACCTCGGACATTGCAGTGATTATGAACACAGGTTTTGGGGAAGAATTAGGATCAGCTTTTCTGTCTTTTCCTGAATGACTTGGACAAGTCACTGTCTTCTCTGAGGTTCAGTTTCCTCAACTATAGAACTTTGCCTAATAATAACCATTCTCCCAGCCGGGGGAGAAAACATACATAAAAGGCTTCATACAGTGCTGGGCACAGAGTGGATGGCATTACATGGTCGCACCTGCATTTGGAGCAGTGTGTCATCCCCTGGAAGGCTCAGGAATGACACTGCAAACCGCTGCTTTAGGGAAAAAGGGGAAAAGTTGCAAAGACAGAAGATTCTTTCGGGGGGGTGTTTTTGGTCCCCTGTCTTTACAGACTTGTGTGTGTTACAGGGAAGTGGTCATTTCGATAGTGGGTCTAGGTTGCGGCTGGCAGCTCCCAGTCATTTCTTCTGTTTGTTACTTTCACTTGTCTGTTCCTTATGCTTTCACAGACCTATTCTCCCAAAGCAGCACTCTGGGATCAGAATCACCTGGTGAGAAAGAAATTTTCCAGGTCTGCTAAGCATTCCTCCTCTTCCCAAACCTTGATTCTTTGATTGGATCCACCTCGCTTCACTTCTCTAACTGTGAACAGATTCAACACCCCGCGCTGACACGTCCTCCTGGCTAACCCTGGAGATGACCAAGGAGTTCAATCTGAGCCCAGGGGAATCTCACCTGCACAGTCTGCCGGTCAGGAATGCCACTGTACACAGAAATCTGGGGACCGCTGGGGCGGCCACTTCCACCGCTGCTGCTGCTGCTGCTGACTCCGCTGGCACTGCTGGTGACACCGGCGCTGTTAGATGTGTGGGGGACTGGCAGCTCATTCTCCATGGCCTAGAGGACGGCACAGGCAGGGGGCTCAGATGGCAGAAGAGCAGGCAGATGCTGGAAGGAAAAAGGCAGGAGTGAAATGTTAAAACACTTACTAGAGCAGGGACACCTGTACATGGGTTTCCCATCAGCGATCGGGGGCTACTCCTGAACTGAGGTCCTGACACACCCCTGTCATCAGAAGGACAGGGACAGGTGTGTTCACTGGGTGAGATATGAAGTCAGGTCTGCCCGATTCTAAAGTCTATCACCTGTTCATTCTGCTCATGGAAGTTAACATCAGCAAAGGAGGCCGATTCCCTAGGATGGTCTTACTGGGCTTGACCTTAGGGACCATTTCTCCATCTACCTCTTTATGCTTGGGATGGAGATACCGAACATCAGAGAACTAATTATTTATCCATATTTATACAGCCTGTTATTGAAAGAAATAGGATTAAAAATCTAGAGAGGGCCCTGGCCAGTTGGCTCAATGGTAGAGTGGTCAGCCTGGCGTGCAGAAGTCCCGGGTTCGATTCCTGGCCAGGGCACACAGGAGAGGTGCCCATCTGCTTCTCCACCCCTCCCCCTCTCCTTCCTCTCTGTCTCTCTCTTCCCCTCCCACAGCCAAGGCTCCATTGGAGCAAAATATGGCCCAGGTACTGAGGATAGCTCCTTGGCCTCAGCCCCAGGCGCTAGAGTGGCTCTGGTTGCAACAGAGCGACGCCCCGGAGGGGCAGAGCATCGCCCCCTGGTGGGCGTGCTGGGTGGATCCCAGTTGGGCGCATGCGGGAGTCTGACTGCCTCCCCGTTTCCAGCTTCAGAAAAATACAAAAAAAAAAAAAAATCTAGAGAGAACAGAACAAGAGAAAGGCAAATGAGGCAATAAACAAACAAACAAACAAACAAACAGAAGTGTTTGTTTTGCTTTGAAAGCCAGAAGAAGTTCGAGTATGTTTGGAACCTCTGCTTTCTTTATGAAGCACTTACTGAGTATTCTCTGATCTAATGTTGAGTAGGGCACTAGATTGAGCAATGTGATTAAAATCGCAGGGTTTAGAATTGCCATTTACTAGCTGGGAAACCCATGCAAGTCACACTTTTCTAACCTTCTGTCTCTCAGCTGTCAGATGTAAGAGTATATGGGTTGTTGGAAAGGTAAAGTAAATAATACAAAGTGCTTAGCAGAGTGTCAGGTATATACGGAGTACTCCATAAGCGTTGGATGTTGTGTGGTTATTAAAATTCTCCCGAGTCTTGGATGGGTAGCTCGGAGCATTGTCCCAATACACCAAGGTTGCGGGTTCAATCCCTGGTCAGGGCACATACAAGAATCAACCAGTGAATGCATAAATGAGTGGAACAACAAATAGATGCTTCTCTCTCTCTCTCTCAAATCAATAAATAAAAATTTAAAAAAGCAAAATTGTCCCCAGCCTGGTTCCCACTATCTGGTTCTAATAGATCCTTCCTCTTCCAGTGCGGAAATGGCAGAGCCCCTTGGAACCCTCTACCCCAGTCATTAAGGAGTGCCAGAGATTCCTTCAGGGACCATCCTATGATCTGGATTCAGAACTGGAAATCAGACATCCTTGAGGCAATGTGTATGGCATTGGATGGGGGCCAGGAAAGAAGGAAAGGATGGTGAGAAAGGCAAACCAAGATCTGAGTTCAAGCTCTCCTTTTCGTCTTTCATGCTATTCCTAAAATCCTCATTTCTCTACATAAGCTTTTTCTTCTATCCATTCCTTCCTACATCAAAACACACTTGTCATCCCATCATACAACTTCAGTTCTCTGCTTGCAGGTTATACCAACTCAGTAAAAGGAGAAAATACACATTTTCACACTAATGAGAGCACTGATTAGTGCAAAGGACTAAAATACCATTAATGTTCTTGTCATCTGTCCAACGGCTGCTCAGTTTTGAGTTGTCAACATTCCTCGAGGCTGGCTACCTTCTTCAGACTGGGAGGATTTCAACTTGGGTTAAAAAAAAGTGTGGGTGGAGACCAAAAGACAGAAATGCTGGGGGTAAGGAAGATGGGGCCACTCCCAGCTGGCAGTCTGCAAGTCCAAGTTCAGAGGCCTATGGCTTCCAGGCAGTGGACCAGCCTGTAAACGGTGCGCATGACCTGGGTCTTTCAGCAGTGGTTTCCCTAATGTTTGTTTGTCTGCTTTAACTGCCACAGGGCAAAGCCCTTGTCCTTGAATTCCCTTTGTCCTGAAATGCACTCAGTTCTGGGCCTAAGGATGGCTAATCACTTGGTAAGGATACTTATGATGATAATGAGGACAAAGGAATCAAGGAAATGTGTTAAAATCCATTATCTGATGTTCTAGGGAGGGTAGCTGGGTAGGCTGGATAGAAAGTGGTAAAAGGCATAGTTCCTGATCTTGCAGAATGGACAAACGAGTAGAGATGAGGTTCAAATGAAATTTTAATATCACCAAGGAACAAGTCAGTAAATAAAGTTATATTCAAACATGGAATCCCTAAGGTCTCCTCTTACTTAAATGCTTTGCCTCCGTTTCCCAAAATGCTGACCAGAATTGGGGTTCAGTTCCTGCTTTCATCCCACCCTAAAAAATCTCAACTGACGTACTGGCAAACATTTAACAAAACAGGTAGACAGGACAGCGGCCACAGCAAATAAGTGTAGGGTCATCTGCATCCTGGGGATCAAGCTGCAGCTCTATTTTTTTTTCCTTTTTTCTTTTGTAGCAGACAGCATGGCATTTCCGTATAGAAAAAGTCCACAGCCTGACCTGTGGTGGCGCAGTGGATAAAGCGTCGACCTGGAAATGCTGAGGTTGCCAGTTCGAAACCCTGGGCTTGCCTGGTCAAGGCACATATGGGAGTTGATGCTTCCAGCTCCTCCCCCTTCTCTCTCTCTGTCTCTCCCTCTCCTCTCTAAAATGAAAAAAAAAAAAAAAAAGAATTGTAAACCTGAAACATAATTAAAAAAAAAAAAAGAATTGTAAACCTGAAACAATTAAAAAAAAAAAAGAATTGTAAACCTGAAACAATTAAAAAAAAAAAAGAATTGTAAACCTGAAACATAATTTAAAAACAAACAAACAAACAAAAAAACTCCACAGACAAGGACAGCAACTGCTCCCCTTGCAGGGGCGAGAGACTCACTTTAGCGACATGGGGACATAGGTCCTGCTTGCTCCGGTTTACTCTGATGAGGGCTCTCTCCCCAATCCTGACCTCTTTGCTGTCTCCCCTCAATCTCTCCCAGCCCCACTCACCCATGACTGACCTCCTCTGTGTCTGCTCCCTGCGTCACATGCTCTAGCTCTCTCTCCTCGCACCGCGGTCTCCCGGCCTGAGGATCCCGTCTCCTTCATTCACCTGCATGCACTCTCTCTCTCTCTGGATGCAGCATGCCTCCTCCGGCCCCCCACCCTGTCTGGCGTGCTCTCCCTGTTCGAGCTCAGGCTTTTGCCCTCTCTTTCAGTCACTCGGGCAAAGCACCGAGGAGGGAAGATAGACTGCCTACGGGATTAGGGAACCCTTGAAAGGAGAAGGAACATTTGAACTGCCCGAACCCACACTTTCTCTGCTTTCACAGCATAAAGCTGGCCTGTCCCACCTTCCATTCCTTGTCAACCACTTGTAGACCTTTTCCAAGCAACAAGTTCCCGTTTCCCCACAATCTGAACACCTACTGAGCATCTAACACATGCAGGGTGTTCTTTTAAGTACCGGGAATAGAAAGGTAGAAGACATGAACCCCAATTTTAAGGTGATTTAACTTTAGCACCTTCCATCAATGGAGTCTCTACTAATAACCGTGATTATTTATTGAACACCTACTATGTGTCAAGCACTAGAGTAGATAGATGATTTTTACATACTCATGGCCTCCCTTTTGGGGTAGGTATTATTATCTCAGTTTGGCAATGAAGAACTTAATCAAAGTAACATATCTAATGTCACCACAGAATTAGGATTCAAAACCAGGTCCGACTCCAAAGCCAGAGCTCTTCCCAAACTCTGCCCTCTGAGACTTCACCCATATTCTTGCCTTGTGCTATTATTTTAATGACACTGGGTAAAATCCGTACCAGCATATACTAGTTTTCAGGGGTGGAAGAAACGAACCAAGATCACTAAATTTAATCTAGAAAGTAATGTCTATTTAAAATTTTTTAAAATTCATTTTAGAGAGGTGGGGGGAGAGTGAGAGAAGAGAGAGAGAGAAGGATGGGGGAGGAGCAGGAAGCATCGACTCCCATTTGTGCCTTGACCAGGCAAGCCCAGGGTTTTGAACCGGCAACCTCAGCGTTCCAGGTTGACACTTTATCCACTGCGCCACCATAGGTCAGGACTCTATTAAATATTTTATGTTGACAAAATAATCTATGTATATAATATATACATAAAAGAGACTATGCAAGTAAACCTACCAATCAGTTTAAGAAATTAAGTTACCATTATCTCCCTGTTTTTCCTATGCAAAACCGACATCCAGTTTTTTTGGGAAAGTGACTCCTTTGAGGAGACAGGGCGGGCTGCCCTGACTCTCCTCCAGCGGCATGAGCATGGATAGAAGTCACCCTCAGAAAACCGGCTGCACTTGTGGTGATTTAGTCAGCCAGAGGCTTGAACTTTGACCTGAGGGGACATCTGAAGCTGCCATATGTCACTTTCTCATTGGTCTCCCAGGGGAAAGGAACTTGGGTAAGAAAAAAAAATTAGGAAGCATGGACCTATATAGTAACTTTCAAACTTTTTCTACTACAGTTCTCTTTGAACCCAAGCTTTAGGGTGTCCCTGCTCCCACCCTCTTTCTGCCTCAAAGCTCTGGTCTGTGGGGAATGGAGGGTTTCTGAAGTCTCTTGATCTCATTACGCCCCAACCCTGGGGCCCACATTAGGAAATCTGAACCTTTCAAGTTTCTTAATAACTAGACTTCAAGCATTTTACATACCCATCTTCAATTTCCTTCTAATTCCGACTCTTATTCCTCCCTTCTCCTTCTCACTAGTTCCCCATTTCTTCCCCGAAGCCACCCATCCCCGTGGACTCCCACCAAGAACCACAGCCAAACCTGACTAATGGCTAACATCCAGAACCGGAAGTCTGCTTTTCTCTGGCTTCCAACTCACTGTGTGTGGTTTTGTGTGAGCCCACACTCTAAAGGCTGCATTTTTACTTTAGTCCATTTCCCCCTCCCAATAGCAAGGGACCACTTTGAATGATGTGCTGACTGTAACCGGCTTGGCTAGTGATCTTGTTACAGGTCTCTGCTGCCCACAGGGCCTGAGACCAGCAGCTGGAGACACGCTGATGGTCCTGCCCTCCCAGGAGCCGCCAAGTCTAGGGAACACTAGGCCTTTGTCCCAGGGTCAGAGAAATCCATTTGCTGCGGATTACAGCTGTGACAGAGGTTCCAGGGAAGTAGAGGGAAAGATACTGCAAACAGCTCTGCAAATGGAGCTGAAAGGCCTGGAGAACAGTGGGGTGGGGCTGTTCCTAACGCAGTCAGAGAGGACAGAGGGGAAATGAGAGGTCTAGCCTGCCCCACAGAGGCTGCTGGCATTATCATTCCCTAGTGGCTTGTGTGTGGACACTTTGCAAAGGCAGGCTGACAGGGTTCCTCTGCTATGGCTCTGCTTCTCCTCTTTGGTTGCTTCTCGGTACGAGGCAATAATAGCAGTGTTCAGGCTCTCTAGACGTAGGGGCCAGAGGAGAGACCTCCTTAAACCCACAGTTGCTGCACAAACATAAGTATCCTGTTCTGAACCAATCTAACTGTGCCTTTGGCAGCTGTCTGAGGCTATGATACATCGGAAACGGTCTATCCAAATGGGTTAGGCTCAGCCCCTCTCCAGAAGTGCCGCCTTTCCTCAACCCTCTGTTTCTTGCTTCCTTTAGTGTCTCTATAAACCCAAATAAACAAATGAGGGCCAACAAAGATGGAAATGAAGGGTAAGAAGTTAAAATTGCCTTGGCTGGATAGTTTGGTTGGTTAGAGCATCGTCCTGTAGTGCAGAGGTTGCCAGTTTGATCCCGGTCAGGGCACAGACAGGAACAGATCGATGTTCCTGTCTCTCTCTCTCTCTCCCCCCTTCCTGTCTCGCTAAAATAAATAAAAAATTAAAGAAAACGTTAAAACTGACCATGCAGTTCTAACAATCAAAATAGATTGAACAGAACCCCATACATTTAAATAAACTTTTTCTGAAGCCTCACTGTTTTCTTCCCAATGTATAGAAGGCAGACTGTATCAAGTGTTTCTGTACAAGCTGGTGCTGGTTGGTTGAAGGGTATGAAGAGGAAAAAGGAGGATTTGATCCCGTTTGGAAGGAACATATAGTTAAGGCCACGTGATACAAATGCAGAGTGTTTAGGGACTGAGATGTGGGCAGCTTGAGTCTCACTACTCTGAGACAGGGCAACTGTACAGCCTGTGTCCTTTTCTGTAAAGGACCAGACAGTAAAGATTGCACGTGTCACAAGCATGCAGTCTCTGCCATGACTACTAACTTTATTGTGATAACACGACCATACACAAGTTGTAAGTAGGGTATAGCTGTGTATCATAAAACATGAGTTACAAAAGCATGTGGTGGGCTGGTTTTGGCCTGTGGGCTGTAGTCTGTAGGACCCTGTCTGTAGCAAACCCATTTTTGTATATCAGCCACACAGCGGACAGTATAGCTGTAGCTTATTGGTTAAGCACGGGCTTCTGTGTTAGAAAGACCTGTGTTCAAATTCTAACCACTAGTCAGGTTATCCTTGAGCAAGTTATGTCATGCTCTGCGCATCAGTTTCTTCAGCAATAAGATGAGATCACATTTTCCTCTTGGGTTGGGTCTGTGGATTAAAGGAGATGTCTGTAAAGCATGGTACGATACTTAGCAAAGAGTAAGCATGTGATAAGTGGCAAGGGTGTGAGTCAGACATGGGATTTGGAAAATGATTCCTTTAATCACAGTAAATAGTGAGGATCCCATAAGTTATTTTTCATCATTGGTCACAGGTCAGTCATACTTAAAAAAAAAAAATCTCTTTAGCCTGACCAGGTGGTGGCGCAGTGGATAGAGCATTGGACTAGGATGCAGAGCACCCAAGTTTGAAACCCCAAAGTTGCCGGCTTGAGTGGCATCATAGACATGACCCCATGGTCACTGGCTTGAGCCCAAGGTCACTGGCTTGAGCAAGGGGTCACTCGGTCTGCTGTAGACAAGGCACATATGAGAAAGCAATCAATGAACAACTAAGGAGTAGCAATGAAGAATTAATGCTTCTTATCTCTCTCCCTTTCTGTCTGTCCCTCTCTCTGAATCTCTGTCTATGTCAAAAAAAATCTTTAGGCCCTGGCCAGTTGGCTCAGTGGTAGAGCGTCGGCCTGGCGTGCAGGAGTCCCGGGTTCGATTCCTGGCCAGGGCACACAGGAGAAGCACCACCCCCCTCTGCTTCTCCACCCCCCCCTCCTTCCTCTCTCTCTCTCTTCCCCTCCCGCAGCCAAGGCTCCATTGGAGCAAAAGATGGCTTAGGCGCTGGGGATGGCTCCGCGGCCTCTGCCTCAGGCGTTAGAATGGCTCTGGTTGCAGCAGAGCAATGCCCCGGATGGGTGGAGCATCACCTCCTGGTGGGCATGCCGGGTGGATCCCGGTGGGGTGCATGCGGGAGTCTGTCTGCCTCCCTGTTTCCAACTTCAGAATTAAAAAAAAAAAAAAAAAAAATCTTTATAAAGAACCATGGTCTGTTTTACCTATTTAAATTTTGGTCTTTTTTTTTTTTTTTTTTTTTTTTTTTAAAGGCAGCTTTGCCAGAAGGCCCTTTAGGAACACAGACTTTAGAGCAGTGGTAGTCAACCTGGTCCCTACCGCCACTGATGGGCGTTCCAGCTTTCATGGTGGGCGGTAGTGGAGCAACCAAAGTATAAATAAAAAGACAGATTTAACTATAGTAAGTTGTTTGATAAAGATTTATTCTGCCAAACAGTGAAAATCCTACATAAAGTACTTGGTAAGTAATTATTATTATATGCTTTAACTTGCTGTAACTCTGCTTTATAAATTTTATAAAGTAAAGTTACTTCCCTACTTTATAAATCACCATTACTGTGGAACCAGTGGGCAGTTAGAAAATTTTACTACTGACAGAGATACAAAAGTGGGGGGTAGGTATAAAAAGGTTGACTACCTCTGTTCTAGACAGTAATTAAGAACGTATGCTCTAGACTCGAGCTGCCTGGTTTCAGACTTCTGCTTCCTACTTTTGTGACCCTGAGCAAGTTACAAAATCTCCAGGCTTCAGTCTTAACTGTAAAACTGGGAAAATAACACCATCTTGGAGGGTTGTCAAATTAGATGAGTTAATGTATACAAAGCAGTCAAAAACTGTGCCTGGCTCTTGGTAAACACTTAATAAATGTTAACTGTTATCATTATCATCATCGACATTATTATTTTTTTTTTTTCATTTTTCCGAAGCTGGAAACGGGGAGGCAGTGAGACAGATTCTCGCATGCGCCCGACCGGGATCCACCCGGCATGCCCACTAGGGGGCGACGCTCCGCCCCTCTGTTGCATCCAGAGCCATTCTAGTGCCTGAGGCAGAGGCCACAGAGCCATCCTCAGCGCCCAGGCCATCTTTGCTCCAATGGAGCCTTGGCTGCGGGAGGGGAAGAGAGAGACAGAGAGGAAGGAGAGGGGGAGGGGTGGAGAAGCAGATGCGCACCTCTCCTGTGTGCCCTGGCCGGGAATCAAACCTGGGACTCCTGCACGCCAGGCCGATGCTCCACCGCTGAGCCAACCGGCCAGGGCATCATCGACATTATTAAAGATGCTTTACAAAGAACTTTTACTTCAGGGCTTCAAGAGGGATGCTATTCTACTGGTTTCCCAGAAGACAAACCCATACACAAACTCAGATCCAATCAGGTTAAGTTAGTGCCTAACTTTAAGACATCCATTGCTTTAATTTTCCAGCTAGTCATCACACAGTCACTATATCCACATCCTTTTTCTTCCACTTCAACTACTGCCTGTTATGGACTAAACTGTGTTCCCTCAAAACGATGTTAAAAGTCCTAGCCCCCAGTCCCTCAGAATGTGACCTCATTTGGATATAGGGTCATTGCAGATGTAATTAGTTAAGATGAGGTCTTATTGGAGTAGGGTGGGCCCCTAATCCAATATGACTGAAATCCTTATTAAAGAATGTCATGCGAAGAGACAGACATACACAAGGAGAAGACAGCCATGTGGAGATAGGGGCAGGGACTGGAGTTAGGTCTTCACAAGCCAAGGAACTCCTGGTGCCAGAAGCTAGGAAGAGACACGGAAGGATTTCTGGGGAGGATGGCCCTGCTGACACCTTGAATTTGGACTTCCAGTCCTCCAGAATATTTCCTAAGCCACCAAGTCTGTCGCACAGACTGGAAAAGAGAGTAGGTTGGGGTAGGGTAGAAGAAGAACTAATTTCCAGAGGAAAAAGGTACCTTTATTCCCATCAATAAACTCAAAGTTAGAAAAAAAAATTTTTTTAAGTGACAGTAAATTCTTCATACTATGGTTTCAGTCAATTCTTCCTTGTTTATTTTTAGTAAAACTATGTATTCCTGGGATTTGTACACAGTGCTTTCCATAGGCAAGGCTATAAGAAAGACCTATATAAAAATCTCTCTAGTCTGACCAGGCGGTGACGCAATGGATAGAGTGTTGGACTGGGATGTGGAGGACCCAGGTTGGAGACCCTGAGGTTGCCAGCTTGAGCATGGGCTCATCTGGTTTGAACAAAGCTCACCAGCTTAGACCCAAGGTCGCTGGCTTGAGCAAGGGGTTACTTGGTCTGCTGAAGGCCCGTGGTCAAGGCACATGTGAGAAAGCAATCAATGAACAACTAAGGCAGGGGTCAGGAACCTTTTTGGCTGAGAGAGCCATGAATGCCATATATTTTAAAATATAATTCCGTGAGAGCCATACAACAACCCGTGTTCGTTACGCATTATCCAATAAAAATTTGGTGTTGTCCTGGAGGACAGCTGTGATTGGCTCCAGCCACCCGCAACCATGAACATGAGCGGTAGGAAGTGAATGGATTGTAATACATGAGAATGTTTTATATTTTTAAAGTTATTTTTTTTTATTAAAGATTTGTCTGCGAGCCAGATGCAGCCATCAAAAGAGCCACATCTGGCTCATGAGCCATAGGTTCCCGACCTCTGAACTAAGGTGTCACAATGAAAAACTAATGATTGATGCTTCTCATATCTCTCCATTTCTGTCTGTCCCTATCTATCCCTCTCTCTCTCTGTCTCTGTAAACAAACAAAAAAATCTCTCTAAAGGTACACACTTCGAGTTATGAGATAAATAAGTCCTGGGGATGTATGGTGAATATAGTTAACAATACTTTATTGCATATTTGAAAGCTGACAAGAGTTTAGATCTTAAAATTTCTCACCACTGGAAAAAAAATTCTGTAACTATGTCTGGTGATGGTTGTTACCTACTTATTGTGGTAATCATTTTGGAATATATACAAATAATGAGTCATTATGTTGTATAGCTGAAACTAATATAATGGTTTATATTATACCTCAATAAAAAAGTCTCTCCATACTAAGTCTCTCCACAAAGCATGACTATGCACATGTGTGTACAGACACACGTGTGCGCCCTTACCATTTCCAGAGCGCATCATTGCTGCCACTCCATCTCAGCGTTGCACTGGCCTGATGTTGAGTTATATGCACCATGGTAGGCTAGTCCTTCTGCCACATCTACTTCCTGACAAGCATAACTGAGCCAGGGCAGGGCCCATAGGAAACAGCCAGGATTCACAATCATTGTTCAAGGGCATGGCAATGTATAAGTTCTTCACCAGCCTTCTTTTTTCTTCTTGTTCTACTCCTTCAAACTGGGATATATTCTAGACCTGCCAGGGGCTCTGTAGGTACCACTTAACTCTTTGTAGCACATGAGTTAAGGGGTCTGCTCATTTTTATGGACACCAGCCGAGAGTGCCCTGGAGAAGCAGGGCTATCCTGGGTGTCCTCTTTTCCTGCTCCCACCTGAGCATTCTCCCCCCAGACCTTATTCCAAGAGGGCGGCTTTCCTCCCTTACAGTCTCCCTTTCCATCCCCTGCGAGGTGATTAGGGAATGGGGCTTTACAGACTTGGATATAGTAGAAAGAGACAGATGACCTAAGATAGAAGGCTCCTGTCCTGAAGACTTCTGTTCTGTATGTAAGCGGTCTTTTAGCCATTAAAAGGCCTGGTGCTGGCAAATGATAATTCTTGCCACTTATTGGGTATTTGCTCAGGGACAAAGGGTGCGTCATATACACAGTCTCATTTATTCCTCAAAACCTGTGATACAGGAATTAATTCTTTCTTTTTTTCTAAATTAAGTGAGAGGGTAAGAGCAGGGGAGGCAGAGAGACAGACTCCCACATGCGCCCTGACCAGGATCCACCCAGCACGCCCACCAGGGGGCGACGCTCTGCCCACCAGGGGGCGATGCTCTGCCCATCCTGGGCGTCGCCATGTTGCGACCCTCCTGGGCGTCGCCATGTTGCGACCAGAGCCACTCTAGCGCCTGGGGCAGAGGCCACAGAGCCATCCCCAGCGCCCGGGCCATCTTTGCTCCAGTGGAGCCTTGGCTGTAGGAGGGGAAGAGAGAGACAGAGAGGAAGGCGCGGCGGAGGGGTGGAGAAGCAAATGGGCGCTTCTCCTATGTGCCCTGGCTGGGAATCGAACCCGGGTCCTCCGCACGCTAGGCCGACGCTCTACCGCTGAGCCAACCGGCCAGGGCCTCCGAGCTATATATTTTAACATCTGAAGCGAGGCCATGGAGCCATCCTCAGTGCCCAGGGCCAACTTGTTCAAACCATTTAGCCATAGCTGTGTGGGAGGAGTGGAGGAGAATGAGAGAGAGAGAGAGAAGGGGGAGGAGTAGAGAAGCAGATGGTTGCTTCTCCTATGTGTCCTAACAGGAAATTGAACCCAGGACATCCACATGCCAGGCTGATGCTCTATCCCTGAGTCAACCAGCCAGGGCCCAGGAGTTATTTCTTTATTTTTTCCCCACAAGAAAAGAGGTTCAGAGAGGTCCAAGAACTCATCTGAGTTCACAGAGCTAGCAAAGGGCAGGCATAGGATCTGAAACCAGGGCTGCAAGTCCTAGTACAAGAGGCAGAATCAAGTAGTGCTCACTCTGGTCCAGGCCTCTCGGGGCTGGTGAGTTCTCACGACGTTCACTTGGCTCCCATTGCCCTCTGTCTGGTAGACTTTCCCACAAGAGTGATCTCAGGCAGGGGGTCAGTCTATTGCAAACCTGTCAACCACTACTCTTCCAGCTTTGTATTCACGCGCTTAGAGTATTTACTGGGACATGTCTAATATTTGTAAGCCTTTCCAGTTTATGAGTATTTTCCTATCTTTTGTTTCAATATTATTTTGTATTGGTTTCCAGTGTACAGTATAGTGGTTAGACAATTATATACTTTACAAAGTGTTCCCCCTGATATTTATAGTACCCACCTGGCAACCATACACATATTCACATTATTATTGACTACATTCCCTATGCTGTACTTTACATCCCAGGGACTATTTTGTAACTATCAGTTTGTACCTCTTACTCCCTTCACCTCTTTCACCTAGTCCTCCAGGCCTCCCACCCCTCCGGTGACCACCAGTCTGCTCTCTTTGTGAGTCTGTTTCAATTTTGTGTGTTCATATATTTTGTTCTTTAGATTCCACATATAAGTGAAATTATATGGTATTTGTCTTCCTCTGACTGACTTATTTCACTGAGCATAATACCCTCAAGGTCCATCCATGCTGTTGCAAATAAGATTTCATTCTTTGTTACGGCCGAGTAGTATGCTACTGAGTATAAGTACCACAACTTTTTTATCCACTTCTCTACTGATGGGCACTTGGGTTGCTTCCATATCTGGGCTACTGTAAATGATGATGCAATGAACATAGGGGTGCATATATTCTTTCAAAGTAGTATTTTGGGTTTCTTTGGAATCCCCAAAAGTGGAATGCTAGGTCATAGGCAGTTCTATTTTAAATTTTTTGAGAAACCTCCATACTGTTTTCCATAGTAGCTGTACTAATCTGCATTCCCACCAACAGTGCATTAAGGTTCCCTTTTCTCCACATCCTCCAACACTTGCCATTTGCGGATGTATTGATGATTGTTATTCTGACAGGTGTGAAGTGATATCTCATTGTGATTTTAATTTGCATTTCTCTGACAATTAGTGACAATGAGCATCTTTTCATATGTCTATCGGCCATCTGCATGTCCTCTTCGGAGAAGTGTCTATTTAGGTTCTCTGCCATTTTTAAGTTGATTGTGTTCTGATGTTGAGTAGTACGAGTTCTTTATAAATTTTGGGTATTAACTCCTAATATTTGCACATATCTTATCAACATACAAGATCAGTACTGTCAGCAGGGTTTATAAAATCATTTTAAACTTTTTTTTTTTTTTACAGGGACAGAGAGAAAGAGTCAGAGAGAGGGTAGACAGGGACAGACAGACAGGAACAGAGAGATGAAAAGCATCAATCATTAGTTTTTCGTTGCGCGTTGCAACACCTTAGTTGTTCATTGATTGCTTTTTCATATGTGCCTTGACTGTGGGCCTTTAGCAGACCGGGTAACCCCTTGCTCAAGCCAGCGACCCTGGGCTCAAGCTGGTGAGCTTTTGCTCAAACCAGATGAGCCCACGCTCAAGCTGGCAACCTCGGGGTCTCGAACCTGGGTCCTCCACATCCCAGTCCAATGCTCTATCCACTGAGTCACTGCCTGGTCAGGCCATTTAAAACTATTTCATGGAACAGCGTTATACAAGGCAAAAGCAACTGCTCCGGAGTCCTTTGGAAAGAAGGGATGAAGGACACCTACCTTTCCTGAGTGCCCACTAAGTGCTGGGCATAAGCACAGGGAGGCGGTGTAATTTAAAAGAAAGAGGAGGACTTTGTATTCAGAGAAAGCTGTTTTGATTCCTGCCTGCACCACAGTTGGGAGATCTTAGGCAGGTTACTTAACCTCTGTGCACCTGCTTCCTCATCTGTAAGTAGTGTTAATGCTATAGATTTTTGCGTGTCATTCTCACACAGGGGCCATGCTAATCTTCTCTATATCATTCCAATTTTAGTATATGTGCTGCCGAAGAGAGAACAATGCTATAGATTTTTAAGTTATTGAAAAAATAATAAAATGCAAGCAAGACACCTAGCACAGTGTGCAGCACACAATAGGCATTTAATAATGATCAACTTCCCTTTGCCTGATTAATTCTTCTAGCATTGTTTTGGAGTAGTAATAACTGATAAGAAAATGGGCTCTGAGTGGTAACCTGCCCAAGGTCATAAAGCTATGAAGTGCCATAAACCGAAAGAGTCTGAATCTAGGACTCATGCCCCAGTGGTAATATAGGAGTGCCTTGACTGTGGAGAAAGGAAGACACAAAAATTTAGGCTTTTAATCCTTTACAATATTGAACATACTCTTAGTCCAGGCTTGATTATAAGCTTTTCAACTGAGTTAAAAAAAAAAAAAAGCCCCTTTAATCTTAAGACTTTTCTTCCTGAGAAAAGAAAAACCCCACCTATAGCTATAATTGAAAGAAGTCATAACCAGAATGATTTCTTTCTGTGTGTGGGGGAGGGTGTCCACACATGTGCACTCCTATACTTACGTGTGCTGGGAAGCAAGGGGGAAAGCAAGAGACGGGAAGCTAGTCGGCGACTGCATTGCTAGATTAAACTCCCCATTTAATGCTACTGTGTGTGCAGTAAAAGTGCTTTAGAAATCCAGAAAGGAAGAGATCAGTAAACATTCTTCCCAGAGCTATTTTCCATGCAATGATTGAGTGGTCAGTTCTCAAGGTATTTGGATGAAGACTACATGACATTGCGAACAGGCACAGAGCTCGAGAGTTCGGTTTCCTTTCCCCACCTCCTCCTCCCACCTTCCCCGGGGCAGTTCCCTCCTTGGGCCCTAACTGCTGTGGCCAGCCCACCATTTAGAGGACTCAGCCATTCCTAAGAGGCTTTCTCTTGCTCTGCTTCTGCCCTAGCAACTTGTCAAGGCAGCTGTTTCAGAGCTTGGGAATCACAAAGCAATTCCGGAGTCCCCTAGGCCCAGCTCTGGGGCCTTCTTTCCCTCATTTGTCCCAAACAATGGCCTCTAATTGCTATTAACATTCCTCTCCAGCAGAAACATACTGCATGTCTGTGGTCAGCCTCTGATTTGCTGTGACCACCAGCCTTTTGCTTCCTATTGTATTGGGAATGCTATGTTCTATACCCCTACGTTTGCTTTTCCCCTCTAAGCATACCTCTTGGTTTTTTAACTTCTTGTACTGCATTTGTAACCCATTCTGTTACTGTTTGCAGGGGGAACTATCTAAATGGGATCGGCCCCCCTTAATCTTCCACTCCTTCCAGTCAAGAATAACTTTGCCCTACTTGTTTTCTCTTATTTATAAAAATAGCTAATGGTAGAACAGGCAGAAGTGGGAATACAAAGTGGAAATTGTGAAGAGATAGATTTCAACTGAAAAGATGTCTTACTAACAATAAGAACTGTTAAAAAAGTGGAGTGGGCTGCTCTGTGAAGCCAGCTTCATGTCAGTGGAGGCATCTGAGCAAAGGCTGAGCACACCCACGTGGCCGGTGAGACTCGGGCCCTGGTGCCTCCAGGGTCTCTAACATCAGCCATAAATACTTTTGTGAAAATCTTTTACTGGATGCCAGAAATCCAACTGAGATTTTAGGCTTTTGGCTTATTTTTAAACTAACACAGTTAAACGTTCTAAATAATAATCTTGTTTTTTAAGCGGTAGCATGGCTCCCAATGTCTTTATCATTCTAGTTACTAACGAAAAGAGTAAATTCCATTAGTATGAATTTTCTGATTCCCGTTATCTATTCAAGGTGGAGGAAACTATAGTTCGTATTTCCTCGATGGGGCAGCTACAAAGTGGCTAAGTAGAAAAGTTGATCTCTTTTAGACCCGCAGAACACTGGTTTACCCAAATAACTCATCCAGCCACCATTCATCCACCCATCCATGTGTCTGTCCATCTCTGTCCATCCATCCATCCTTTACATATTTATTGAACAATTATTATGTGCTTGGCACTGAATGGGATACAAGAATGATTCATATATTAACTCTGTTCTTAAGGAGTTAACAGTTTAAGAGGAGAAATAAGAAAGAAAATATAATAGGAGTAGGCAAACATTTTTGGTAAAGTAAAACATTCAGGCTTTGCCGACTACATCTGGTCTCTGCTGCATATACCTATTTGATTCCCATCCTCTCCCAAACATTTAGAAATGTAAAAGCCATCAGTTCCAGGACTTGACATAAACAGGTTGTGGGCTAGATTTGGCCTGTGGACCCTAGTTCACTGACCCCTGAAAATGTAATAAGGTGTAAAGTGATAACCTTCAGTTGAATCAGCCAGAAGTTTCATTTGGGTGTGTTTTTAAAGATGGGTTTGATTGGGACTTTGGAAATGGGGATATTCTAGGTGGGAGGAGCACATTTATACATTGTTTCCCATTTTCTGTTCTTAGAGCAGAGGTTTTCAAAGTGGTATCACCTGGGAACTTATGACAGATACAATTTTTCAGGTCTATAGCGGTTCTCAATGTTAGCATACAGGAGAATCACCTGCAGGGTTTGGCAAAACAGATTGCTGGGCTCCACCCCCAGCTTTCTGATGCTGCTGGTCCAGGGCCACATTCTGAGAACCCATCTTGAAGAATTTCTGTTGTATCCGTACACAGGGCGTGGATGCTTTGCAGAGTACCAGGCTCGTTCCATTTAGTGTACTCACTCAGAAAGGGGCTTTGAGCCCCTGAAAATCGGTGGTGACTTTCTCCTCCAGGGCAAGAGCTTGTTAGGTTCACCCACTGGAGGCAGCAGGTCATTGTGGGGGGCTGTATGGTTAGGAGGATATCCCCTTCTCGGTCTTGGCTACTGGCACACATTCTGTCTTCCTCCTGATGCCTCCGGACACATTCATTTATTCATCCTCACTTGGAGTCATTCTCATAAATTAATTCATATGCCTTGCTCCTAGGAGGTGTGTATTTTTACCACTGCTACAAAATGGTCCCCTCTACATTATGCCGGAGACTATGTCCTTTGATGGTGGTGGGGAGACAGAGTTACTATTTTAGCATTTGAATGAAATGTCTTCTAAAAACTCAGATGTGGAGCTCAGAGAGGCTGACTGGAGGAGGGAGTAGAAGGGAGAGAGTACACAGAGGAATCTCAGAGGAGGCTATAGTCAACCAGACACAGGAGGAGTCATTAATCTGGCAGACAATGAATGGCAAAAGGCAATTAGCTTGCCGGTGGCTGTAGCAAGCCAATGAAGTATGCAGTATAGTAACTGAGGGTCTAGTGTAAGGGCAGGGTCATGGCTAGGGAACTCAAAAGGAAGACAAGATAAAGGAGGTTAGAGGTGGGAAAGCCATCTGGGTCTTGCAGGAAGGGAAGAGAAAGTGCTCCTGGTCTCGTGGATATTAATTAGCAAGTAAAAGTGCCCAGGTGTAGCTGTACACTTGTCGGGGCACTACATACAATCTTGAAAATGAACTAGGTGCTTCAGTGTGTATGCATGCATGCGCGGGCGCACGGGCATGTGTGCGCACACACACAGACACACGCTTTCTCATATTATTCTCACTCTTCATTCATCTGCCAAGACTAACCAGAAAGGCAGTTCAGGACTGTCTGGTTGAATAACAGTAGGACCACATGCCTAAACATGGGCAGAGTTTAACAGATACAATTCTAAACTTCCGTTTGTGGGGCTTCCTTCCCCATTTAAAGCACACTTGTTTTCTCTGCCACACGCCTCACTCACACGCACGTTCTCACGTTTTGGCTCATCTCAGGCACTCGGCAGCCACGCTAATGGATTCTCATCTGCCTATTAATGTCCTTCAGACAATCATTTCTGCAGCCTCACTGGGAGTCATTCTCATATATTAAGCACTACTTTCTGCTTCCAAAAATCACTTCAAATGTCAAAGTTGCTGCCATAGCCTCTGTTCCTGCTGTCTGTAGGAACTGTTAGCTTTGTCATTCTTATAAAAAGGAAAAAAATGTACCAATATTGGCTTGACTGAGTAAAGAGCCCAACCCAAAGCAGATTGTCCTACCGTGGGATGCAGGTTTGTGGCTGCGGTGTCCCCGCCTTCAAGACCATCCCATTTATCTCTCTTTGTTCCACTCCCTCTCTCTTCCTTCACAACGCTGTAATCACATACATACTCTGGGTTGGAAAAAAAAAAGGACAGCCTAATTTCCTGATGATTATGTTGTTACCTAGCAACAGCCAATCAGGGACTGGGCTTTTTGCCTGCAGTATTTCATGCAAATAGTTTGGAGAAATGGCAGGGTAACCCAGGCTGCTTAGTCTGTCTTCTCAGGGGACACATTACAGAATAAAACCAACCCAAAAGGGGACTACTGAAGCCAGGCACGTGCCTCAGATAACAGGCCATCTGATCTCTTTCCCTCACTCTCTCTCCCCAGCACCCCTTAACAAAAGCATGACGGTTCCACAGACAGACACTTAGGGAGGCCACAAAGTTGAAAAGAGGCTCATTAACAGCCATTCTTCACCCTGGATCTCTGTACTGATAACAAACCCAGAGCAACCTCTGATTCTCTGGAAACCCTACCTTTCCAGGAAGGCAAAGACTGCTGCATTCTCAGGAGTTGTCTGTGGAGGACATGAGGAGAATTCTCCATAGCCATTCTGTTCAGAAAGAAGCTAACACCTGGCACTTCCCACCTGATTTAAAAGCCTCATCTACGCCCATGCTGGTCTGTCTCATATGGGGAAACCCATTGTTTACAACTGCGTTCTTCCTGGTGCCCACTGGCAAATCCTCATTCAAATGGTTGAACAATGAGAGAAGCCACACTCATAAGACCCCTTAGAGAGACATTGTTGTTTTCCCAATAAGTTCTAAGCACTTGATGTAAAATGCTGTCAGGAGCCACACATACCGACTTCCTGTAAGGTTCAGATGCAGTGCACTGGATCTGGACTGGTGCCACAAAAGGTGGTCTCAAAGGACAGAGGGTCCAGGTCTGTCTCCTCTGGGGGTGTGGCCAGGCTTCAGAGGGTAGGATTAGATTTCAGTAGTTTGTCTTGTTGACTCCTTACTGAGTGATCCAGCATGGAGGCAGAAAAAACTGGAGCCTCAGCTGCTGGATAGCTCCTCAATGTTCCCGTAATACCCGCTCTAGCCAGCAGTTTGCAAAGGTGTGTTCTTGGTTACACTGGGGCAGTAAATAGAACCCTATCCTATTGATTTACAGTTTTTATATATTTGTAAGACAAGAGATAATTATAGTCTCAATCATTATAGGAAGGGGTGAGAGCTTGTCAACCTCTGACATTCACAGCCTCACCATCCAGAGCAACTGTCAATCAGTCTTTGTTCAGAAAGGCGGAGTTAAGGAGTCCCGTTCATCTAAAGGGCTGGATAACTCTATGCTCACCCTGGTCCTAGAGTCAATTCAGAAAATTCTTTGAGTTAGGTACTTTCATCCTCATAACCTTGGAATACATAGTATAAACTCCATTTTACAGAAAAGAAACTGGTGAGTAACTTGCTCAGGTTACGCAGTTATAAAGTGGCAAAGCTGGGATTAAATAGCAGGTCTTCTTACTCTAAAGTCTGCTGGGAGGTCCAGATCATCCTGACCTTGGCCAAGTCCTTAGAGTAGTTATATAAAAAAAAGGGGAGGGGGTATAGCAACAGAAAGTCACTTTTGCAGTAAATAAATAAATAAATAAATTTAACCTTTTGCATTTATTATTGGTGTCCAAAGGTTTTTCATCTGGAGTTAAATGTTAAACCTTGAGTGACTCTTACCTCTGCTTGCACATTAGAGACGCCAGATGAACATGACAGAAATATTCATTCCTGAGTCCTACTCCAGATCAATTAACTGGAAACTTCTGGGGGCAAACTGGGAGGCAGTGTTTTTTAAAAGCTTCCCAGGAAGAACACAACAACTTTGGAATATGACCTGGAAGCTTTTTATAAAGCTAAACATATACCTGCCCTTTAAGTCAGAAATTCCATTCCTAGGAATTTCTTCAAGTAAAATGAAAACATAGGTCCATAAAAGATCTTGTACAGACATGTTCCTAGCAGCTTTATTTATAGTTGCTAAAAAAAGATGGTATATTTATACTATGAAATGTTACTCAGCAATAAAAAGGAACAAATTATTGATATATGCAACAACATGGATCAGTCTCAAAAATGCTATGTTGGATGAAAAAATCTTACACAGGGTACAACTAAATGGTTCCATTTATATGAAGGTATAGGAATAGGAAAAGTTAATCTATGGCAGAAAAAAAATCAAAGTGATGGCTACCTCTGGAAGAGGGGAGTGGGGGAGGGTAGTGACCTGGAAGGAGGCATGAAGGAATATCTGGGGTGGTGGCCATGATCTAACTGTTGATAAGGGTTTGTATTACATTGGTGTACGCATCTATCAAACTTAGAGAATGGTGTCCTTTGTGCATTTCATTGTGTGTGAATTTTACCACAAAAATGGTGAACTCTAGTTAATGAAATGCATGCTGATATATTTAGGGGTGAAATATACTGATGCCTGCAACTTTCTTTGAAATGCACAAAAAAGAAATGATGGATTGGTGAAAGGATAGAGGGATGGATAGTTGGTCAGACCCGTGATAAAGCAAGTATGGTAAAATGTTAACTGTAGAATCTAGTTAAGATATATGTAATATTTACTACATAATTTTTCAACTTTTTGGTATGTTTAAAAAATTTCTTAATAAAATTCTGGGAAAAAGTTCTCCAGGTGATTGCAATGGATGGACATTGGGATAAAAGATAAATTTCAGTTATCATGGTTGAAAAGTGTGAAATGAATGTTATGTATGCCCTTAATCTTCAGAGATGATTGCAGTCTCTACCCCCAACACACACACGCACACACACACACATACACACATGCACACAAAGAAAAGAATTCTGAAATAAATGTCTAGGGTGAAAAAAAAAAACTTCCTAGAGTTAGGCTAAATCTTGTGGCCACATTGTGTCCTACTTTACATTGGACTTATGTAGTACACATTTGACAAATGGTCTGATGGGACGAAATATTTGAAATTAGAACAGTTCTGGAAATTCTGGGCAGTATGATAATTATACTTATGCTCTAGAATGGTAAAACCTTAAACCAATAATCTCAGACTGTAATTTTCCCTGGTGCCATTTCCCCCGGTGGACCACAGACCCACAGGGATAATGCAAGTCTCTAAACATCCAGAGAAAGAAGCTGGTGTGTGGTGCCGCAAAGATCTGAATGGACAGTTGACTTCCAGGGGGTGGGGAAAGAACGAGGGGAGGAGAGAAGGGGAATAGTGCAGGCAAGTGCAGTACAGAGCCCCTACTCCTTGAGCTGCCCCATTTATTCTGCGTAATTGCTTCATTTCCACTGGCAGTGCATCTCAAAACAAATTTCATTACTAGTGCTTTGGATATCATATTGATTACCAGTTTCATCGATTCTTATCTTGCTAATTAGCATATAAATTAGTCATTTGGGGGAAGCATTAGCCAAAATTGAATTTTCTCCTTACTCTTCTTTCAGAAGGTAAATGAAAATGGATGTGGCCTGTTAAGGTCCCTGGCCTTCCTCTGACACACTCCAAGTGCTGTTCACAGCCAGGGAGCTCCTGTGGAGGGAGCGAGAAGGCTCAAGGAAAAAGCTGTCTTCCTGCTCCTGACTGCTGTTGCTGTAGTGAAACCCCGTAAGAGTTATCAAGGAAATCAGAGGCAGAGGATAGGTTTGCAAGCTGAGACTTGTTCCCTTGGAGACACTGAGCTGCCGGACAGCAGCGTCCCCTCCCACATACATTAAGAGGAGGTCTTGGGATGCACCAATCTCTGTGGCGTTCTCTCCCAAGGCTGGGACTGAGCATGCCATTCTGCTCCTCAGTTCAATGGTGAGATGAGGGGTCTGGAATCAGATAAGCTGGGCTGGAATGCCGGCTGTTTCCTACCAGCCATGTGACCTGGAGCATGGCAACCTAATCTGTAAAACGGGAGTGCTCACAGCACTGACTTCATTGGTAGGAGGGAATGTTAAGAGAGAAGAATGTTTCAAAGCACTTAGCACAGTGTCTGGCACACAGATGTTAGCATTCCTCAACATACAAGGATCTTAGGCCTTGGCCGGCTGGCTCAGCAGTAGAGTATCGGCCTGGCGTGTGAAAGTCCAGGTTTGATTCCGGGTCAGGTCACATAGGAGAAGCAACTATCTGCTTCTTCCAACCTCCCCCCCCCCATCTCTCTCTTTTCCCTTCCCATAGCCATGGCTTGAATGGTTCAGCAAAGTTGTCCCAGGCTCTGAGGATGACTACATGGCCTCATTTCAGGTGCTAAAATAGCTTGGTTGCTGAGCAACAGAGCAGTGGCCCAGACAGGCAGAGCATCATCTGGTAGAGGGCTTGCTGGGTGGATCTGGGTCAGAGTGCATGTGGGAGTCTGTCTCTGTCTACCTGCCTCTCACTTAAAAAATAAATCTTAGAAATCAGGTCCTCCAGTGGGAGCTGCTCAGCTTTAAAGTTATCATTACTACAAACTCCCAGCTGCTTAGTCCCTAGAACAGGACACAGGCCATTAGTCAGGCCAGCTCAGTCCTTGCCTCTCAAGAGACATGGCCATCAAATCAGATGGATCAATCAACTGAGAGCAGGTTGAAAATGAAGACTCTTGGGCCCCACCCTAGATCTGTTGAATCAGAATCTGCTCTGTAACAAGATTCCTGTGTGATTCATATGCAAATTAATACTTGAGATGCATCATTATCCTATTATGGGAATATTTGTGTTCCCTCAAATTCTTATGTTGAAATTCTTCCCCCCAGTGTGATGGGCCTTTGAGAAGTGATTAGGATTAGATGAAGTCATAGAATGAAGACCTCAGAAATGGGATCAGTGTCCTTATTAGAGCTGGCTTCCCCTGTCTGCTCTTCACCATGTGAGGATACAACAAAGAGTTGGCAGTCTGCAACTCTCATCAGAACACACCAGGCTGGCACCCTGATCTCAGATTTCCAGCCTCTAAACCATGAGTAATAATTTCTGTTGTTTATAAGCCACAAGTTTATGGTATTTTGTTATAGCAGCCCAAGCTAAGACATCCCCTTCATTAAAATCTCACATGGTTAGAGAAAGAAGGGACATGAAGTTTACCTAGTCAAAAACTGAGATTAGAAAGGTTAGGTCACTTGGCTAGAGTCAGTCCAAAACAGAGGAGTTGTTCAGATGGAGAATGAGCATCCTTTCTCTGAGATTTTAACTTTTTACTTATGTTTTGTGCTAAGAATATTGTGGAGTTTAACCCAGGTATGTTTCAATATATAGACACTTTGGAAAATAAAGAAAAGCAAAAATGAGAAAATGAAAATCACCAACATGTTGATAATGATTGCTTTGTATGGTATGATTACTTCTGAACAACTCCTGATCATTCAGAAGCTGGTGGCGCTGGTCTGTCCAGAGTCCTGACACTGCTGAACCAGGGCTTGAGGCATTCCTGGTTTCCTAGATATAAAATCCAACGGCTCCAAGGACTACTTGGTATTTTTGAGAGCTAGAAAGCACACAGACATGGGAAGCACCACATTCCTAGGATCATCTCTCAGCAGCATTCAACTCAATATTAACCATGAAATGTTCTTGGAGTAAGTCATTAAATCCAGTTCACCTTGTCAGCCTTACTTAGCGCTGCCTGAATGATCAGTGAAAAGACACAGTTTTTGCTTTCAAGGACTTTGACAAGATTGCAAGGAAGGCCCTGGCTGGTTGGCTCAGCGGTAGAGCATCGGCCTGGCGTGCGGGGGACCCGGGTTCGATTCCTGGCCAGGGCACATAGGAGAAGCGCCCATTTGCTTCTCCATCCCCTCTCCTCCTCCCTCTCTGTCTCTCTCTTCCCCTCCCGCAGCCAAGGCTCCATTGGAGCAAAGATGGCCCAGGCGCTGGGGATGGCTCCTTGGCCTCTGCCCCAGGCGCTAGAGTGGCTCTGGTCACGGCAGAGCGACGCCCCGGAGGGGCAGAGCATTGCCTCCTGGTGGGCAGAGCATCGCCCCTGGTGGGCGTGCCGGGTGGATCCCGGTCGGGCGGATCCTGGTCGGGCGCATGCGGGAGTCTGTCTGTCTCTCCCCGTTTCCAGCTTCAGAAAAAAAAAAATACAAAAAAAAAAGATTGCAAGGAAGACAAGTGCATACAAGGAACTATAACGCAAGGCAAAGTGTGGAAAGTTCTACCACAGGCATACAAAGTGAACAGTGGAGCAAAAACATCCCATGGAGCCATGATTCCAAGCATGGTGCAGTGGCTTGGGGTCAGTCAGGCGTGGGAGGGAATCCACCTGTCATCTACTACCAGTGTGACCTAGGACAGGGTGCTGCACCACCTATAGTCATTATTTCCTCACCTATAAATGGAGATGACAACCCTTGAAGGGACACTGGCGAATAGGCAGGCTGCCTGTAAAACTTCTAGAACAGCACTCACAGCAGGCACTCACAAAAGGTACTGCAATTTACTATGGAACTGGACTGACAAGGGCCATGAAAACAACATACAGTCACATTATCAGCATCGCTGTCCTCAGTTAGAAAAAATTCCATGGAGCCATGGTTCCAAGTTGTCCTGAATGATGCCATACAAATAGGCAATCTTTTTATTTGCTGTAATAGACTTAAACACAATTCCCTTTAAAGATACATAAAGAGTCTGCTTAGCCTCTGGAAAACTTTTGTTTCCCAAGCCTTATATTATTTAATGGGTGGCTTATGTCTAAGGATTGTAACTCAGTCTACTCTTGAAATTTCTATAACAAGTCCCCTCTACCAGTCATTGAATTTGGCAAAGAAACAGGTGCTACTGGGGGGGAATAGTGAACAGGAGAGAATAAAAGAACAGAAGTCACTACCCACCCCCCAAAAATATTGGGTGAGAATGCTTAGAATATCAGTGTGTGGGGAGGTGGGGGTGGGGGGGAGGGTTGGAAGAAAACTTTAAAATATTTATAAGATAACATTAACTGAATGCATCTAATTCACAGTGATACTTAATTTTCCCAGTAGCCTATATTTCTGAAAATTTGTTTCAATATTTTTATTTATAAGGCCTTGAAGGTCTTAAGAAATCAGTAGGGGGAAAAATATACTATAACTTAGTAGGAAAACAGGCAAAGGATATGAACAAGCAGTTCATCATCATTTGTTAAAAAAATTACAAGTGATAAACCTATAAAAGGATGACTAGGATGACTAACCTAATATTTAAAGAGATGCAAATTAAAATAATACTTATAAGTATGTCGATTCTTTCAATACCTGAATATGGAATATCTTTCCATTTCACTGTATCTTTTTCAGTCTTTTTTTTTTTTTTTTTGTATTTTTCTGAAGCTGGAAACGGGGAGAGACAGTCAGACAGACTCCCACATGTGCCCAACTGGGATCCACCCGGCACGCCCACCAGGGGCGATGCTTTGCCCACCAGGAGGCGATGCTCTACCCATCCTGGGCATCGCTAAGTTGCGACCAGAGCCACTCCAGTGCCTGAGGCAGAGGCCACAGAGCCATCCCCAGAGCCCGGGCCTTTGCTCCAATGGAGCCTTAGCTGCGGGAGGGGAAGAGAGAGACAGAGAGGAAGGAGGGGGGTAGGGGTGGAGAAGCAGATGGGCGCCTCTCCTGTGTGCCCTGGCCAGGAATCGAACCCGGGACCTCTGCACGCCAGGCTGACGCTCTACCACTGAGCCAACCGGCCAGGGCCTCTTTTTCAGTCTTTTTAAAAATGCTTTGTAGTTTTCAGTATATAGGTCCTTCACATCCTTGGGTAAGTTTATTCCTAGGTCTTTTATTGTTTTTGTTGGAATTGCAAAAGGAATTGTTTTCATTTTTTTCCTGAAATTTCAGTTATTATATAGAAATGCAGTAGATTTTTATACAATTGATTTTATATCCTGCAACTTTACTGTATTTGTTTATTGTTTCTAATCGTTTTTTTGGTGGAGTCTTTAGAGTTTTTTATATAAAGAATCATGTCATCTGCAAAAAAAGGAACACATTTCCTTCTTCCTTCCCAACTTGGATGTCTTTTATTTCTCCCTCTTGCCTAACTGCTCTGGCTCGGACTTCCAGAACTATGTTGAAGAAGAGTGGTGGGAGCGGGCAGCCTGTCCTGTTCCCGACCTTACAGGCACAGCTTTCAGTTTTCATCATTGAGCAATGATATTAGCTGAGGGCTTCTCATATACGGCCTTTACTATTTGAGGTACTTTCCTTCTATCCCCATTTTATTGAGTGCCTTAATCATAAATGGATCTTTTAACTTAGCAAGTGTTTTTTCCACATTGATAAGACCGGGGGAGCGGTAAAGCTTAAAGGGGTCAAATATATGGTGACGAAAGAAGATTTGACTTTGGGTGGTAGACACACAATGCAAAACACGAATGAGCGTAGAAACGAACACTTGAAACCTATATAGTCTTATTAACCAACGTCACCCCAATACATTTTATAAAAAATAGTACCTACACAATTGGCAAACATTTAGAAATTTGATAATACCCAGGGCTGGTAGAAGGTGGGCAAATACTTATACTGCTGGTGGGAATGCAACTTGGAAAATCAATTTTGGAGGGCAAAGTGGCGATAGATATCACCATTGTAAAGCATATTCCATTTGACCCAAGAACTCTGCTTACAGGAATTTACCCTCAGGGATAGTCCCCCAGCATATTTAAGATACATGTATTAGGATGTTCACTGTTTGACACAGCAAAACTCTGGAAACAAACCAAGTATGCATTAGCAGTGCCACAGCAAGAATAATAAAAATAACAGCAATGATCAGAATAAAAATAGTAGCAGTTAATATTTATTGAGCACTTACTATGTGACACACAGGTTCTGGTGCTTTACTTGCGTTATCTCATTTAATCTTCACACCAGCTCTGAGGTAGGTATTTTTATTTGCCCGTTTCATAAATAAGGAAAATGAGACTCACATAAGCGCACACACACATATACACACACACACACACACACCAGAACACTCTGAATCACTTTAAAAAACTAGTTAGAATTATACATGTTGATATAGAAAGGTCTCTAATATATATTTCTAACTGGAAAGATCCTGGTTGGAACAATGTGCTTTAGATGGTTCCCTTTGTGTTAATAGAACGGAGATATATCAATGGATCATTACATCATTCTCCTTTATATTTGAAAAATAATAAGTAAAAGGGGAACTATCTGAAAATTAAAGGACTCCAGTATAAATACAAACTCTTTTATAATGTAAAAGTTACAATTATTTTGTTAGGGAAGAGGGCTGGTTGATGTAAATTTTTATTTTTTTTAGATTTTAGAGAAAGGAGGGCAGGAATGGGAAGCATCAACTCATTGCTTCTTGTATGTGCCCTGACTGGGCAAGCCCAGGGTTTTGAACCTGAGACCAGCATTCCAGGTCGACGCTTTATCCACTGTACCACCACAGGTCAGGCAATGTGAATTTTTTTTAATAATGGGTTTTTCTAAATTATTTTCTTAGTATAGTGAGGGAATAAGAGTTGAAGGAATGGTGTGGGTGGTTTTGGTAATAAATGAATTGGTACTGAATCTTGAAGGCCAAACAAAGGTCTATATTTATTTATCTATTTATTTTTCAAAGGTCTATATTTAAAGTGAAACACAGAGTCACTACAGATTTGTTTATAAAAAGAAGTGACTGATATGATTAAATTTTTTGAGGGAGATTGTTCCAATGGCTGTGTGTGGGATAGAACAAGCTGCAGAAACATAGGAAGAACACGTGTGGAGGTTATAACGGCAATGTAAGTGTAAGGTTGATAGCCTGGACCAGTCTGCAGGTACATATCAAGCTATAGGAATTAAGAAAGTTTGATATTAGCACAGGAATAAACCCTGTTCTTGAGGTCAATTGTTAGCATCTCTGTCAAACTTTGCATTCTGTGTCTTCATGTTGGTAGCCTGAAAGTGGTCATGGTGAGATATCTATATCACACAAATCTGCAAATGCTACAAGTCAGGGCTATTTTGTGTGTATGGGAGAGGGAAGAGCTGGTTGCTAAACACTGACAAGCACACAGCGCTGCACGAGACCAGAGAGAGATGCCCACAGCAGATGCACACACTGGTGACAGATGGGTATATCAGATCAAAGGAGAGGGCTCGGCATTTCATTAAGTGGTGCCGGGAATATCAGGTGTCTATATGGAAAACACTGAAACTGATTCCCTACTTCATACCTACCCCCCGAATTAATTTTAGGTAGGTTAAACACTTAAGAGGAAAAGGCAAAAATAAAAGAATTTTAGAAGAAAATGCGGGAGCAGATCATGACTTCAGAGTGGGAGAGATTTCCTCAAACAAGAAACACTTGATAAGTTTGACTACATTAAAATTAAAAACTGTTGATTAAAAAGCATCATGAAGAAAGTGAAATTCAAGCCTTACACTGAAAAAAATATTTTCAACACACATAACCCAAATAGTTTGAATTTGCATCCAAACTATTCAAGAATACTTATAAATTGGTAAGAAACAGATACAACAGAAAAATAGAATTGAAATCTCTCTTTGCAAAATACATTATGGCCCATAAACATACCAAAAATGTTTACCTTATTAACACTCATATATTAAAACTACAATAAGATAAAATTTCATACCCATCAGACTGGCAGCGGTTTTAGAGTCTGACAATATCAAACGTTGGTGAGGATCTGGAGCAATGGTAACTCTCATAAGAGAGGGATGGGGTGTAAATTCATACAATCACTTTAGAAAATAGTTTGGCACTTCACAAAGAAGTTGAGCATACCCATATTCTATGAACCAGCAATCCAATTCCTACATATACATACATACATCCTAGAAAAACTCTCACGTAAGTTCATAAGGCAACAAGGATGAACATGTTCATGGTGGTATTGCTTGTGATAGCAAAAACTGGAAATGACTCAAATGTCCGTCAAAAGCAGAATGTAAAAATAAATGGTGCTATAATTCAATAGAATACAACTGTGAAAATAAATGATGTACAGTCTCATGCGTTACCACAGACATATCTGAAAAACCACGTTGAGAAACAGCGGAAAGATCTGGAAGAATGGATATAGTATGAGTCCATTCATACAAAACTCAAAACCAGTCAAAACTGAAAAGTATACTGTTTAGGGAATCACTCATATCTGGTAAAACATTAGAGAAAAGCAAGGCAATACTTATCACAATAGTTGGCAGAAAGGTACCTCTGGATGGACGAAGAAGGTAGATGCAACCAGGGAGGTGTCCTCCGAGGTTCTATTAACTTAGGTGATCAGTAAACGTTGCTCGCATCATAATTATTACTTAATTTCTACATATACATACTATACATTCTTCTGCATAAATATTTCACAGTAAAATCAATGAAAAAAATATATCAAGTGTCTACCTATGCAAAGGTACTACGGATGCAAGGCTGAGACTGACTCTTATTCTATTCCCACTCTGCTAAAATTATTTACACTGAGGTCAAAGACTATAATGTCACTAAATATAAAAAACACTTTTTAGAGATTTTTAAAAATTTATTGATTTTAGAGAGAGGAGAGAGAGAGAGAGAAGGGGGGGCAGAGGAAAGCATCAACTCGTACCAGTTGCTTCTCATATGTGCCTTGGCCAGGCAAGTCTGGGTTACTGAACTGGCAACCTCAGCCTTTCAGGTCAACACTTTATTCACTGTGCTACCACAGGGCAGGCTAAATCTAATTAACATTTTCATTCCTTATGTTCCTTGACATCTCAGCAACATTCAACACTGCTGACCGTGCTCTCTCCTTGAGGAACTATTTTACCTGGGCTATCAGCCTTTCCTTCCCAATCTCCTTCAAAGGCTTGTCTCCCACCACCTAACCATTAACTGTTGCAGTTTCTCAAGTTTCATTCCAGGAGCCTTGTTTCTTCACACTCTATTCTCCCTCTTTAGACATGGGCATCCACACCCCTGACTTCAATTACCGTCTGTACATCCAAGACTTCGGTCTTCAGCTCAGACCTTTCCTCTGAGCTCTAAGCCGATGTACCTCAATACTTACCTACTCAACATCTCTTCTTGCATGTTTCAAAAGCCTCTAAATATTAACCTGTTAAAAATGAAGCTCGTGATTTCCTCCAAAATGGGTTTTCTAATATTCTCTCTCAATGACTTGTATTTTCAGCAGTCCTACACAAATATTCTATTGCTCCATGAAAGCAAATAGACTCTCCTTTACAGAATGAAAGAACTCGCTCTTTTTTCTTCCCAGGAAAAGGTCGAAAACAAGGGAGCTAATCTGATTATAGTTCTAAGTAGGAACAAAACCTTTCAAAAGACCCAACATCATCAGCAATTTGGGCTTCCTACATAGAAGGAGCTCAATAAAGTTAGCTCTTTTCCCTCTAAGAGTTCTGCTGAACCACAACAGCAAAACTATATCATTATTTCCCTCTCTCTTCCTTGTAAACCATTGTACACATTTTGTTTTCCTTTTCTTTATATTTTCATACACAATAGGTTCTTCAATATTTCTATTTTTCTTCATTTTTCTGTTTCTATGTTTTTCCTTATTTCCATCAGCTCACCTCCCCATGACTCACGCAGAAGATGGTATTTAAATCAGTAAGAATTTATTGAGCACCTCCTGTGTGCATTTCGGGACACAGTGTTGAGTAAGAGAAAGTTCCTACTCTCATGTGTTTTCTATCTGGGGCTGGGAAAAGACAATCAATCAAAGTCAGAAAAGCCCAATGTGCTAATTAGGGAATTAAAATTGGGAAATGTGATGGGAGAATGACTGGTGTCCACTTGAGATGGGTGGTCAGGAGAGGCCTTGTTGAGGACGCTATGGTTAAAACTGAGGTTACAACAAGATCGTCATTGCATCCCAGAAAAAAATGACTAATCAGTGCAAAGTCTCTCCATTAGAAACAAACCTGGCATGTTTGATGGCTGCATAGCAGAAAAGAAAGCAAGTGGTGTAAAATGAGAAAAATGCAGGGAGTAGACGGCCCCGGGTAAGAAGGTGGAGTCATTCCTTTAGAAGTCTATTCTTTTTAATGTCTGTAAGGGATACAGGCATGCCTTCTTTTTCATTCTTTTTTAAATTTTTATTTATTTATTTGAGAGAGGAGAGAGAGAGAGAGAGAGAACGGGGGGGAGGAGCAGGAAGCCTCAACTCCCATATGTGCCTTGACCAGACAAGTATAGGTTTTGAACCGACGACCTCAGCATTCCAGGTCAACGCTTTATCCACTGCGCCACCACGTCAGGCCTTCTTTTTCACTCTTTTTTTTTTTTTTTTTTCTTTTTTCTGAAGCTGGAAACAGGGAGAGACAGTCAGACAGACTCCCGCATGCGCCCGACCGGGATCCACCCGGCACGCCCACCAGGGGCAGTGCTCTGCCCACCAGGGGGCGATGCTCTGCCCATCCTGGGCGTCGCCATATTGCGACCAGAGCCACTCTAGCGCCTGAGGCAGAGGCCACAGAGCCATGCCCAGCGCACGGGCCATCTTTGCTCCAATGGAGCCTTGGCTGCGGGAGGGGAAGAGAGAGACAGAGAGGAAAGTGCGGCGGAGGGGTGGAGAAGCAAATGGGTGCTTCTCCTATGTGCCCTGGCCGGGAATCGAACCCGGGTCCTCCGCACGCTAGGCCGACGCTCTACCGCTGAGCCAACCGGCCAGGGCCTCTTTTTCACTCTTGATGATGGTTATCTTTGTCTTCTTTTTCCTGATGAGTTGTTATAAGGATTTATAATCTTATTAGTCTTTACCAAGAAGCAACTTTTGGTTTTGCTGATGTGTGAATATTTTCAATTTCATTAATTTCTGTTGTCTAAGTCCTTCCCTCTGCTTTCTTTGGCTGAATAGGAGGGTTACCTAGAAGTGTACTGCTTATTTTCTATATATTTGGGGCAGAGTGGGTGTTTCTAGTCACTTTTATGACCGACTAGCACAATTACCTTATTACACTGTGGTCAGACAGCATAATACTGTGTGATTTTAGTCCTGTGAATTTGTTGAGACTAGTGCTATGGTCTGGTGTGTGCTCAATTTTTATAAATGTTTCATCTGTGCCTGAAAAGAATGGCAGTTGTTAGGTACCATCTTCTATATATGCCCATCAGTAAAATTTGTTAATTATCCAAATCGTAAATATTCTGGGTTTTGTTTTTTGTTTAACTTCTTTGTTGTTTATTTTTTGTTTTTTTCTGAAGTGGGAAACGGGGAGGCAGTCAGACAGACTCCCGCATGCGCCCGACCAGGATCCACCCAGCACGCCCACCAGGGGGCAATGCTCTGCCCATCTGGGGCGTTGCTCTGTTGCATCCAGAGCCATTCTAGCACCTGAGGCAGAGGCCATGGAGCCATCCTCAGCGCTTGGGCCAACTTTGCTCCAATGGAGCCTGGGCTACAGGAGGGGAAGAGAGAGACAGAGAGGAAGGAGAGGGGGAGGGGTGGAGAAGCAGATGGGCGCTTCTCCTGTGTGCCCTGGCCGGGAATTGAACCCAGGACTCCTGCACACCAGGCCGACGCTCTACCACTGAGCCAACCGGCCAGGGCCCTGGTTTTTTGTTTTTTTTTTGACTGCTTGTAACATCAAATATTGTGAGAAATGTAGACATATAACACCTTAATTGTAAAGTTGTCTTTGTCCTCAGAGTTTTTTTTAATGTATTTTTGTTTTATATACTTTGATGCCATTTTATTGGGTGCATATACTTTTAAAATTCTAATATCTTCCTGATAAGTTGAGACTTTTATTCTTTTGAAGTAATTAATACCTTTTATCTCTAGAACTGTTTTTCTGAATTATGATGTTTATTTAGTAAAGGTTTAGCATAGTTTCACTATGATGTGTGGATTTCATTTATCATCTTAGGACTCATTAGGCCTCGTGAGTCTGTGGACTAATGTTTTTTTTATTTTTTTTTATTTTTATTTATTCATTTTAGAGAGGAGAGAGAGAAGGGGGAGGAGCTGGAAGCATCAACTCCCATATGTGCCTTGACCAGGCAAGCCCAGGGTTTCAAACCGGCGACCTCAGCATTTCCAGGTCGACGCTTTATCCACTGCGCCACCACAGGTCAGGCTAATGTTTTTATGTTTGAAAATTTCCCAGCATCATCTCTTCAAATATGCCTCTGTCACAAACTTGCTTCTCCTCACCTTCTGGGATTCTCAGTAAAAGCATGTTAGTTCTTCTTATTCTACCCTTCATGTTGCTTATCCTGTCATATAGATGCCCCATCATTTCATCTCTGTTCACTGAGGTTTTTTTTTTTTCTGTTCACTGAGTTCTTAAGTGGTATTTTTCAGTTTTAGAAGTTCTATTTAGTTCTTTTTAAAATGCTATAATACTTACAGATTCCTGTTCCTGCACATATTTTCAAGCTCATTTTAAAAACATCTCTTTAAATGTAGTCACCACAGCTGTTTTACATCCCAATAATTGCAACATCTGAAGTTTGGTGGGGCTTTATGTTGTCTGCTCTATCTACTGGTTATTACTCAGGGTATCTTGCTATATTTGTAGAACTTATTATCTTAAGCTGCTGGTCATTGCACTTGTAAAAAGGTTAATCTGAGTCCTAGGATAATGGCATCATCCTCTAGAAAGGATTTTCCTTCGCTTCTGCTGGGCGCCAGGGGATACTGCTAGGATGGAACCCATCTGGTCTAAGTTAGGAGTCTGATATTCCCTGGACTACTTAGGTGACACCAATCTGAGCTGCCCCAGGGCTAGTTTACTCCCAGTTGACCCTCAATATGAAGGTGTGGCTCTTGAGGGTCCCAGTTTAAAGAACGGGAGGGTTTCTTCGATTTCTTACCTAGGCTAGGTTCTAGGTTTGATTCCTGTCTCCTTTGTCCTGTAAGGCCACCAAAAACTCAGCCTGATTTCACTGATATTTCTTCTAGACCAGCAAGTATCTTTAGAGAAAAAGAGGCTTTGAATGCTCAGCTTACATCTGGGTTCTTGCTTTACCCTAGGTTTTGGTCCAGCACTATCTTTACTGTTTGCTAGCTCTTCAACACATTTAGAAAATTAAAAATAATGTATCCCTCAGTCCTGGCCAGCTGGCTTAGTGATAGAGTGTCAACCTGGTGTGTGGAAGTCCCAGGTTCGATTCCTAGCCAGGGCACACAGGAGAAGCGCCCATCTGCTTCTCCACCCTTCCCCCTCTCCTTCCTCTCTGTCTCTCTCTTCTCCTCCCGCAGCTAAGGCTCCATTGGAGCAAAATTGGCCCGAGTGCTGAGGATGACTCCGTGGCCTCTGGAGAATGGCTCCAGTTGCAATGGAGCAACGCCCCAGATGGGCAGAGCATTGCCCCCGGTGGTCTGCTGGGTGGATCCCGGTTGGTGGCATGCAGGAGTCTGACTCTCTGCCTCCCCGCTTCTCACTTCAGAAAATTACAAAAAACAACAACAACAAAAAAAAACCATACACACACATATATCCACTTTTCTAGCTGCCCTCAGTGGTCCCGATTAACACATTATTACCAGAAGTAAAAGTTTCTAGATCAAGTGTGATGCAAAGCCAATAGATGACTTTTAAACAGGGAAGAGAAATAATCAACTAGTCTATTTTGGTTACACTTTGTCAGACTCTGTTTATAAGCAAATGGATAATATATTTAAAACAATGCCCCAAAAGAAAATAACAGTTTGAATTACTTGAATCTGTTTTTTGCATGATGTCTGCTTTACATGGAGATGTGTCTGCTCTCTCCTGACGAGACAGTAAGCTCTTAAAGATGAGAGATCCTTTCTGTTTTTTTCATGAGTACCCTCCCTTTCTCTAGGACCAAGGACAAAAAGATAAAACACCGATCTTGCCTTATCTGTCAGCATCCTGGGCCTCCATGGCACCCGAGGAGAAGCAGATTCTCACAAGGTCATCTCTTTGCTCATCTCCTACCTACCTGTGGCAAGGCATTAGCCAAATACTGAGAACAATGAAAACTGCGTCAAGTGTGAGGATTTGATTTAATCAGTGCTAGGATGTACTAGCAGGTAAATACAGACTATGATACTGTTCAATAATGTCCAGCTTAGAAGTCACATTTTCCTCATCTACCCACTGGTGACAATGTATGAATTGGGGGGAAATTAGAAAAAGATATGTATCAAAAGCCAGAGTATTTTATATACCTTTTGATCTAGTAATTCCATATTTATGGATGTCTTAAAAAAAATCATAGGTTAGCTCAGTTAGTTAAGAGTCATTCTGAAATACCAAGGTTGTGGGTTTGATCCCTAGCCAGAGCAGATATGGGAAGCAACCAATGATTATACAACATTGTAACATAGAACAACAAATGAATACTTACCTCTCTCTTTCCCTTCCTTTCTCTGTCTCTCTAAAATCAATCAAAAATAATAATCATCATGGGTGTTCACAAAGATTCAGCTATCTGAATAAGCATCATAAGAGGAAAAATTAAAAACTTAAAATCCTGTCAGAAGTGGATTAGTGACTGTACCTTCATGTAGTAGAATACTCTATTTAATGACACAAAAATGTTCACAATTTGGTGATAAAAGCAGTTGATGGAAAAACACATGTGGCAAGATCCCTTTTCTTATAAAAAATATATATACTTAGTCATAAAAACTAGAAGAATCTAAAACAAAATGTTAACAGCATAACTTTGGGGTGGTGGGGTATGGTTCCCTCCTTGGCTTTAATACTTCTCCCCCCCCCAAATCTTCTATAATAAAAATACATTATTTGTATAATAAAAAAATTGATTATTATAAAATAGAGTTCCTTTCCCTGTGGCTATATCTAACCAGCCATTTCTAGGTTCAATCCATTTATCACTGATTAGCAGAGAAGTCTGTACTTCCCTAATTCCATCCTCCTTTCCACACCTGGTCCATACACAGCTCTTCCCAGATTTTTGACCAGCATGAACAGAGTAACACTCTTCCACCAGTCGTGGGTGGGTGGCTTATAATATATATATATCTGTTGAATTGAACAAACTGCTAAAATCCAGAAATTTAGTGGTAACAGAATATCATGTACTTAAAATGTGGTTGTTTTCTATCAAGTAATCTCCCATTTAAAAAAAAAATTTAAGATTTTATTTATTCATTTTTGAGAGGAGAGAGAGAGACAGAAGGAGGGGGGGGGGACAGGAAGCATCAACTCCCATATGTGCCTTGACCAGGTAAGCCAAGGGTTTCAAACTAGTGACCTCAGTGTTCCACATTGATGCTTCATCCACTGCACCACCACAGGCCAGGCCAAATGATCTCCATTTTAAACTATCCTATGGCATGGTAGCATCTCTCAACCAAACTAAGTAAGAGTATTTTGAGAGAATACCCAAAGTGGGTGTTACTGTTATTGACCTCCTGTATTTTCTTAGAAGGTCTGTCTGGTGTATATTTAGTAGTTCTGCGCAATGCTGATCAATAGGGCTTAATTGCCTGTGCTGCTGAGCTGTCTCTGTTGCATGAAGAGAATCAGACCTGCCCCACCCTTTGCAGAAAAAAAAAAATGCCTGGAATGCGTTGGAATTTCCAGGAAAAACACAGCAGCTCAGTTCAGGTCCCTGGGGGATTACTGCAGTGATGTCATTTTTAATATGCCTTACTCTTCCCTTCTAGCTGGCACAATTCATCACCTCCTCCCTCACTGGTTCGCTGCTTTTCCTTAGAAAGCAGGACATCTTCGCAAATGACTAGCTCAGAGAGCGTTTGCAGGACGAATGCAGAGCCCCACTCCATGGGAACGTAAGAGACGAAGATAAAGAATGGGCTGAGAGCGGCAGCTGAATGGAGCAGATCATGCTGCTTCTCGAAGCTGAAAAGGCCAACTCTGTAAAGGAGTAGATGAGAGCACCTAATTGGGTCTGACCCCAGGCTGGCTGTGCAGAGAGGGCTGGGAAAGGCAGCTTTCCACATGAGAGGGGTAGTGAGATTCCAGGGCTGCTATCCAGACACACTCACTCATCCGCTCGATTCAATTTTATTTGTACAGAAATGTCTGTTGAGGCAATGGGCAGAAACCTTGAGAGATCACGGACTATGCAAATAGAACCTTAATGGAAGATTGAATCTGCTGATGTCCGCCCTTAGTGCTGTTTCCATCTGCAGGGCTGGAACCGGCCATGGGGAGGATGAATCACTCTTACTATATTTAAATGCCTCTTTACAGAAATGCAGTCACTATAATAAAACAGGCCCAGTAATACCTAGTAACAAAACTACCTTCCTATAAAGAGAATGAATGCCATTATTATGGTCATCATTATGGTTGAACAGCAAGCACGATAAACCAAGGCACCAACTACGAGGTTCCTCCTTTTCTTTATTACCAGATGAAAAGCCAAGCCATTCTTCACCTGGAAACTTCTGCTCATTATGACTACTCCAAAATAATTCCTAAACATGCAGTGAACTACTTTGCAACAATTACGTGTTAGCTATCTAGCTTCATTATCTCATAGATTCATTTCTCAAAAATTAAGATCTCAGGAGAATTAAAATTATTTTTTTGTGTATTATGGGAAAAGCAAATGATAAGGAAGCTGATGTGAATACTGTATTCCCCTTGCACTGGTTCAGATTTCACTACAATATATATAAATCACTAAGCATGAAGACTCAATATAATCTTTTGTTCCCCCCAAAGTATGTCTTATTGTTAATTATTATGTCTTTAACATTTAGCTTTATAATTGAGAGACAACCTGAGGATAAGCCAAGAGATTTTAAACTACCATGAGATAGTGCCAGTTTCCAACAAATACACAGAAATATGTACAGGAGTGTCTTGATATCCTTGTTGCCATATTAAGAAATATTTAACATCTGAAACTCAGTAAGTATAAATCACCATATTAACAGAATAAAGATATTAAGCCTATGATCATCCGTATAGGTGAAGAAAAAGCATTTAACAAAATTCAATACCCAAACAACTGTCAACAAACCAGGAATAGAAAAAAAACTTGCTCAATTTGATAAAGGGTGTGTGACAAAAACCTGTGGCTATGGTCAGGTTTATTGAGTGAAAGACTGACTGTTTTCCCCTAAGACTGGGAATGGCAACTCAAGTGTGCACTCAATACACTGCTCACAAACATCAGGGGATATGTTATGGCTTCATATTCATTTTGAAATATCTCCTGATGTTTGTGAGCAGTATATTATATTGGAGGTTCTACTTAAGTCTCTCTCACACACACACACACACACACGGCATAAAGATTAGAAAGGATGAAATAAAACTGTATTTATTTGCAGAAAATATAATTGTGTTTGCAGAAAATCCAAAGCAATCTACCAAAAAGCTCCTAGAACTAAGGCAAATTTATCAAAGTCACAGGGCACAACGACAGAAAGAGGTAACGTAATTTGGCTGAGTTGACTCTAATAGTAATTACAGGAGCCAGAATTCAAATTCAGGCAGTCTGACCCTGGAGCCTTCCTCTTAACTATTACTTATGTGGCCATTTAATAATCAAGGTGTTACTATATACATGCATACATGCAAACACTAATATCCTTTCTCTTCTATTCAATTACCACTAGCTTCACCCTAAATTTTGGTAAGGAGGAAGAAGAAAACAAGATGAGAATTTTGAATCTTCATCTATATATACAGAAGCAGGACCACTGATCGCCTAATACAATCGGAGTTGTGGATTTAATTCTTATGCAGGCTAGTGTATTTCACACTGGAAAGAAACCTCACTAATACAGGCCAGATAGATGGACCCTACCTAAACCCATAGCAAATACTCAAGGTCAGTTCAATTTATCTCTAACACTAGAAAACAAAACTTAAAAGAGTACTGATGATACATAAGGACCATCATTCTTGTATATGAAGGATAGCACTTTCATTGATAAATTAAAAAACAGAATTTAAAAAATAGCATAGGCCCTGGCCAGCTGGCTCAGTGAACAGAGCATCAGCCTGGCCTGTGTATATCTCGGGTGTGATTCCCGGTCAGGGCACACAGCAGAAGCAACCATCTACTTCTCTTCCTCTCACTCCTCCCTCTTCTCCCCCTTCCCCTCCTTTAGCCAGTGACATGATTGGTTTGAGAACTGGCCTGAGTGCTGAGGATGGCTCAGTTAGTCTGAGCATTAGCCTCAGTTGCTAAAAATAGCTTGGCTGATTCGAGCAGTGGCCCAAGACAGTGTTGCCAGGTGGGTCCTGGTTGGGGTGCATGTGAGGGTCTGTCTCACTATCTCCCATTCTCTCTCTTAAAAAAATAGTGTAGATTCGAAACCCTGGGCTTGCCTGGTCAAGGCACATATGGGAGTTGATGCTTCCAGCTCCTCCCCCCTTCTCTCTCTGTCTCTCCTCTCTCTCTCTCTCTGTCTCTTCCTCTCCTCTCTAAAAAATGAAATAAATAAAAAAAGAAAAAAAAATAGTGTAGTCTTCAAAAGTAAGACACCAATATCCCATCAGCCACAAGCTAAGTAAAGGCCGCACCATTTGTCTTTGTAGAAGAAACTTGGGGTTAGCATTAGAAACTTTATAAATGGATTTAAAAAAAATTTATTGATTGATTTTAAAGAGAGAGGAAGGAAAGAGAATGAGACAGAAACATCAATATGTTCCTCTATGTGCCATTACTAGGAACTGAACATGCAACCTTTGTGTATCAGGACAATACTCTAACCAACTGAGCTATCTGGCTAGGGCACAAATGAATTTTTAAGTAATTATAATCAAGTTTGTACCAGATATAACAATGAATAGTAGGATAATTAGCATTGCTAAATTAACAAGTATTTATTGAGCCTACTATTGAATACAGAAGTCTTGAAATTCAGCCAGTCTAGCAACACTGGACAGAGCATAGGCAGAGAAAATTATAGCAGGAGCTTGAGGTAGCTTCATCATGATTAGTTAAAACAAGGCAACTGCTAGCGAAGTAGATAAAATTATGTGACTTTGATGTAGGACCTTAGGCAGCATGGCACACAGGAAAACCACCACAGAAAAATCATTCCACAATAGGAATCTCAAATGTAAAGTCTCTTTAGAAAGGTCATACATTTAAGACACAGTTGCAAACACTGTTAGACTTTGCTAATAGTGACTATAACCTCAAATGAAAAGGTCTGTCTTTGAGTGACAGTAATTAAAACTTGATTATAATTACTTAAATGAGGATTTATCAGTCTCTTTCAGTGAAACTGGGTAGTAATAATGTACTGTCCTCACGGCTTTCTTGTTGTTTGTTGTTTGGATCCATTCTGTGTAGATTATGAACTTTGAATGTTTTTCTAATGAAAGACACTGTGATTATCTGTTCAGTTGTCTTACAATGTCTCTTGGGGCCCAGAATACACAATTGCAAGATGAAATGGCCCAAGGTTGTGTTTATGATTGATAACTGAATTATAGTGTTATTGGGGGTGATGCAGTATGGCGTCGTGAGAGGTAGCATGGTATTGTGGAAAATCTTGAGCAAGTCATTCGGTATCTCTGGATCTCAGCCTTTTCATCCAATACCTAATATGTAATACCTAAAAGCAATTTATAGGGCTATCACAGAGGTGAGATGAGATGCCAGGCGTATATAATGCTAAATAAATATGTGAGCATGCATACTTGCACACGTACTCTCTCTACCTCTCTGCCAAGGGCAGATCATAGTAATTAGCCTCACGTATTTTCAGTGTGGTCAACAAGGACATGGAGAAAAATATTAATTCTTCGATTCAAATGCTGTTATCATTTTCTTTGTCTGATCTTCTCACTATAGTTTTGATCTTTATCTCAATGGTGTTGAGTGCTTCGATTCTTGTTTGAATATTGGTATGAGGCATCATACTAAATATGTAAACACTGAAGACCATTGACAAAGAAGGGATTTAAATAGACAGTAGCACGGCTAAAGGGCTTATAGCCAAGACTCAGAAACTGGTCACCACTCTGCATAACCATGAACCTCAGCAAATCACCATCTGGGCAACCTCAGCCCTATTCTGAAATTCCTTTTCGACCAATGACATTCTAATACTACTAAATTGTCCCCAAATCTCCTACATCTGATTTTGATTTATCAAGATGTATGACTTGTTACTTTAAATACAGATCCACTTTTTAAATATTCAAAAGCCATGTCTGAAATGATAAGAGTTTCTTTAAAGAAAGGAACCTACTATCAAAATGGAAGGTCCCTAGAAAAGATGTTAGAAGCTTCCACTTAAAAATGGAGAAAGAGGACCAGATTTACCCTCCTGTCTTAAAGAACTAAAAAACTGAACAATATACATTAAGCAATGTTTTTCAGACATTAGTTGACAAGACAATGCAGGCCTATGATCTCTGAGAAAAGAGAAAACCAAAGTGAGCCCTATGATTCACCAGCCTACTCCTGGAAGCAGTCTCCAGGATGCAGTGCAGGGATGGGGACCCAACCAGGGCTCAGTGGTCTGAGTCAAGGAGACTAAGATTAGAGATCTAGAAGGACAAAGTGGCTAGAATTTGTGAGACAGAGAACCAGTAAGAAAAGTGCTGCAGTGAGAGAAAGTGCGTGTGTGTGTGTGTGTGTGTGTGTGTGAGAGAGAGAGAGAGAGAAAGAGAGAGAGATGGATGCACACATGGCACAGTTCCATCTACAGACATGCCTGCAGTCTTTGACTGAGTATGGACTTGTACATGCATGAGAGGAGACCACTCAAGACTACTGGAAAGGAGTAAGCAGAAAAATTCCTAGAGTTCATGCAGGGCTGGGAATTGTTTGTGTTCATGTCTGTCAGAGCAGAAAGACCTTGTAATACATGAGGAATTAGAAACTTCAGAAGGGTATCATCATAGTAGTGAGGGTCAGATTAGTCCTAGAATAAATGCTACTGTGGACCCACCATAATAAAGCCTATAAGCAATCCCAGAAAGGATCAAGCTGATTCCAGCTTATTTAACTATGTTCCAAAGGCAAATCTAGCAACCAAGAATATAGAATTAACAATGTTCAGTTATCCAATAAAAAATTACTGGGAAAGCGAAGAAACTGATTAACCAGGAGAATACAATATAAATAAAGACACACTCATAAATATGGGTATGCCCTGGTCAATTGGCTCAGTGGCAGAGCATTGGCCTGGCATGTGGATATCCCAGGTTCGATATCTGGTCAGGGCACACAGGAGAAGCAACCATCTGCCCCTTATCCCTCCCCCCTCTCTCCCAATCCTGTAGCCATGGCTCAACTGCTTCAAGCAAATTGGCCTCAGGCACTGAGGATAGCTCCATGGCCTCTACCTCAGACACTAAAAAAATGGCTCAGTTGCTGAGCAATGGAGCAATGGCCCCAGATGGGCAGAGCATTGCCCCCTAGTGGGCTTGCTGGGTGGATCCCGGTCAGGGCACATGCAGGAGTCTTTTTCTGCCTCCCCTCCTCTCACTAAAATAAAATTAAAATAAAACAAACATACCCAGAGATGATGGGCATGAAATAACTAGCAACAAGGATATTAAAACACCTTTAATAAATATATTCCACATGTTCAAGAAGTAGAGAAAAATATAACATGAGAACAAGAGAAAGGAGATGTAAAAAAACCCACTAACATCTAGAGACTAAAATATAACACCTGAAATTAAAAATAAACTGAGTTAGATTAACAAAAGAAATTTCAGAAGAAAAGATCAGCGAACTTGAAGACCTAGCATTAGAAACTATCCAAAATGAAGCACACAGAGACAGAGGATAAATGAAAATGAAGAGTGCATCAGTGACCTGTGGGACAATATCGGGCAATCTAACACTAATGAATTTGGACTTGAAGGACAATCTGCAGAGAAAGGGGATAGAAAAAATTTGAAAACAAAAACAATGGTTTAAATACTTTCTGAAATGTATGAAATCTATAAACCCACAGATCCAAAGAGCCCATATTCAAGCAGAATAAATATATTAAAAAAAATGATTCCAAGGAACATCATAATGAAATCACTCAAGTGATCAAAGAAAATCTTAAAAACAACAACAACAACAACAAAGCAGCCACATAAAAAAGAGACATCACAGAGGACAGCAAGAATTAGAGCAGATTTCAAATCATAAACTATTTAAGACAGTGGGCAATAAATGGACATCTTTAAAACACTAGAAAACTCCTGCCAACCTAGAAATCTACCCAGTAAAAATATGTCTCACAATGAAAATAGAACTTTTCTTTCTTTTTATTCAGTGAGAGGAGGAGAGGCAGAGAGACAGACTCCCACATGTGCCCCAACTGTGATCCACCCGGCAAGCCTACTAGGGGGCAATGCTCTGCCCATCTAGGGTGTTGCTCTGTTACTAAGCAACTGAGCTCTTCTTAGCGCCTGAGGCAGAGGCCATGGTGCCATTCTCAGTGCTCGGGGCCAACTCACTCCAATTGAGCCATGGCTGCAGGAGGGGAAGAAAGAGAGAGAGAGAGAGAGAGAGAGAGAGAGAGAGAGAGAAGCGAAAGGGGAAGGTGGAGGGGTGGAGAAGCAGATGGACACTTCTCCTATGTGCACTGGCCAGGAATCAAACCCGACACATCCACACGCTAGGCTGATGCTCTACCACTGAGCCAACCAGCCAGGGCCAAATAGAACTTTTCAAACTGAAAAACATTAAAAGAATTAATTCCAGCATACCTGTACTACCAAAAATATTAAAGGAAGTTTTTTAGGCTAAATAATAATAATAAAAAAAGATGAGAACATAAAGGAATAAAATGAGTGTCCAAACAGTAAATAGATGGGTAAATATAAAAGTCATGTTTTCCTATTTTAAAACATTTTTCAAAGCCCTGGCTGGTTAGCTCGGTCAGTTAAGAGCATTGTCCAAACACAACAAGGTTGCAGGTTTGATTGCCGGGAAGCAACCAATGAATACACGACTGAGTGGAACAATCAATGAATGATTCCCTTCCCTGTCACCTCTCTTTTCCTTTCTCTCTGTCTAAAACTCAATCAATAAATTAAAAAAATATATTATGCCCTGGCCAGATATCTTCGTTGTCCTAGAGCATGGAGGTCACCAGTGTGGTCCCTGTCAGGGCACCCACAGGAACAGCTCAACAATGTTCCTGTCTTTCTCTCCCTGCCTCTTTCAAAAAACCCTTTTCCTCCCAAAAGATAATTGACTATTTAAAAAAATAATATATTAAATAATATATAAAATAATAGCACAAAGGACAAGAGGGGAGAAATAGAAGTATATAGTTTTAAAGTTCTTACACTATCGTTGGGGGAGGTCATTGAGAGGACATGCACGAGTCCTGGTTACCATAAGCTGGACCCGGGCAAATTGGAGGCACCCTGCCTCAGCCCTGCCCTTGAAATGGGAGTTACATTTGTCTTCCCCACTCCCAGAAGCTGCCCCAAGGATACAGGTTTGAGATAGAAATGTGGTATTGAGACTATCTGGATGGTATTGTACATGTGATTGAACCCAGTTAAAGCCTCTATGTAAACTTTTCAGATGTGGCAGTTGGGTGTGGAAAACGATTTGTCTTATGGCTGCTCAAGGCAAGCCTTGTAAGTAAGTTCTCTTGCTCATTAAAACTGCCACCTACCAATTTGGAATGGTCTGCCTCTTTCTTTGATCTCTCCTTGCTCTCTGAGTATGGGGGCAGGTTTCAGGTAACACCTAAGAAGATCCTACGAAGGTTGTGAAGCAACAACGATATACAACATGATAAATATTATTTGGAGACAAGCAAGGATAAGTTAAAGATGTACATTACAAACATGGAAAAAAACTACTAAAAAAAGATAAAGACATATAGAGAATAAGCTAATAATAAACATAAAATGAAATCATAAATAAGAAACTTGAATGATCCAAAACTGGGCAAAAAAGAGGAAAAAAAGGAACAATGTATACATGGGCTAAATAGAAATCAAACAGCAAGATGGTCAATTTAAACCCAACCATAACGATAATTACAGTAAATGTGAATTGTTGAAACACCCCAATTAAAAGGCAGAAAATTTCACATTGGATTAAAAAGCAAGGCCCAACTCTATGTTTCCTATAAGAAATACATTTAAAAAATAAAGATGTATATAGGTTAAACGTAAAAGAATGGAAAAGACATACCATGCAAATAATGACCATGAAAAAGCTGTAGTGACCATATCAATATCAGGCAAGTAGACTTCAGAACAAGAAATATTACCAGGAAAAAGAAGGTCATTTCATAGTGGAAAAGGGGGCAATTCATTAAGAGGACATTCAATCCTAAATGTGAATGCACCCGGCATCAGAGCTTTAAAACACTTAAAAGCAAAAACTAATAGAACTAAAAAGAAGAAAAAACAAATTTATTGTTACAGTTAGAGATTTTAATTCTCCTCTCTCAGTAGTGGATAAAACGAGTAGACAGAAAAATTAACAAAGATATAAAAGACTTGAACAAGACCAGATATAATTTTATATATATATATGGGGAACACTTCACCCAATAACAACAGAATGCATATTCTGGACCTTAAGTCTCAATACATTTAAAAGAATCAAAATCATACAAAGCACACACACACACACACATTTTAGCAAGTGAGAGAGAGAGAGAGAGAGAGAGAGAGAAACAGAGAGAGAGAGGGAGAGACAGGAAGGGACAGAAATGAGAAGCATCAACTCATAGTTGTGGGCACTTTAGTTGTTCATTGATTGCTTCTTATATGTGCCTTGCCCAGGGGGCTCCACCCAAACCAGTAACCCCTTGCCCAAGCCAGAGACCTTGGGCTCAAGTCAGTGACCATGGGATCATTTCGATGATTCCATACTCAAGCCAGCGACCCCACACTCAAGCCAGCTCAAGCTGGTAATCCTGTGCTCATGCTGGATGAGCCCACACTCAAGCTGGTGATTTTGGGGTTTCAAACCTGTGATCTCAGCATCCCAAGTCAATGCTCTATCCACCTGCATCACCAATGGTCAGGCACAAAACATATTTTTTTAGCATAACAGACTTATGCTTTAAGTCATAACAGAAAGCTCTTGGGAAAATCCTAATATATATATATATATATATATATATATATATATATATATATTGTATTTTTCTGAAGCTGGAAACGGGGAGAGACAGTCAGACAGACTCCCGCATGCGCCCGACTGGGATCCACCCGGCACGCCCACCAGGGACGACGCTCTGCCCACCAGGGGGCGATGCTCTGCCGCGACCAGAGCCACTCTAGCGCCTGGGGCAGAGGCCAAGGAGCCATCCCCAGCGCCCAGGCCATCTTTGCTCCAATGGAGCCTTGGCTGCGGGAGGGGAAGAGAGAGACAGAGAGGAAGGAGGGGGGTGGTGGAGAAGCAAATGGGCGCTTCTCCTATGTGCCCTGGCCGGGAATCGAACCCAGGTCCCCTGCACGCCAGGCCGACGCTCTACCGCTGAGCCAACTGGCCAGGGCAGAAAATCCTAATATTTCAAAACAGCACACTTAAAAGTAACTCATTGGTCAATGAAGAAATCACAGGGGCTATTTGAAAATATTTTGAATTGAATGAAAACAAAAACATTGCATACCAAAATTTATGAAATATAGCTAAAGCAGTACTTACAGGAAAATTTGTAGCACTAAAATACTTATATTAGAAAAAAAGAAAAGTCCCAAATCATTAGCCTCAACTTCTACATTAAGAAGCTAGAAAAAGAAGAGCCAGTGAAGTGAAAATAAGCATAAGGAAGGACATAATAAGGATGGAGTGGAAATCAATGAAATAGCAGAAAAACTATAAAGTCAATGAGATGAAGAGCTCGTTCTCTGAAAAGTCAATAAAATCATCAAACTCTAGTCAGACTGATCAGAAAAAAGGGAGAGGACACAAATGACCAATAATAGGAATGAAAGAGATTCTATAGACATTAAGAGGATGGCCTGGGCCAGTTGGCTAAGTGGTAGAGCATCAGCCCAGGGTGTGGAAATTCCAGGTTCAACTCCTGGTTAGGGCACACAGGAGAAGCACCCATTTGCTTCTTCATCCCTCCCCTTTCTTACTTCTCTCTCTCTCTCAATCTCTCCTCCTCCCTTCCTGCAGCCATGGCTCAATTAGAGAGAGTTGGCCACGGGCACTGAGGTTGGCTCCATGGCCTCTGCCATGGAGAGGCACTAAAAAAAAAAAAAAAAAAGGCTTCAGTTGCAACAGAGCAAGGGTCCCAGATGGGCAGAGCATTGCCCCCTAGAGGGCTTGCCAGGTGGAAACTGGTCAGGGCACACATGTGGGAGTCTATCTCTGCCTCCCATCCTCTCACTAAAAAAGAAAACATAAATTAAAAAAATAATAAAAAATAAAAGGATAATAAGGTAATATTATGAATAACTCATATAATGGTTATTTTTTAAAAGATTTTATTTCTTGATTTTCAGAGAGTGAGTGAGGAGAGAGAGTGAGAGAGAGAAAGGGGAGGAATGGGAAGCATCAACTGTAGCGGCTGCTTCTCGTATGTGTCTTGGCTGGGTGAGCCCAAGGTCTCGAACCTGTGACCTCAGCATTACAGGTCAACACTCTATCCACTACACCACCACGGGTTCTATCCACTACACCGTCATGGGTCAGACCACATAATGTTTTAGAACGGCAATCAGCATGTAAAAGTGCTCAACCAACTGTAATCACAATTTATTATTATGTAGTAAATACTATTATTTCTATGTTCTATTGTCTTATCTTCAATTTCTTTATTTTCGGGGTGGCGGAGTTTTCCCTTTGGCGACTGTGATCTCATGGGTGAAAGGCATTGACACCACACAGAAAAAGCAAAGAAAAGAATGCAGTCTGCCGTTCCGGTACGCAGACCGTTGGAGAAATAAGAAGACTGAGGAGAGCGAAGGCTTGGTGAGCTGGTAAGGGACAGGAAGTAGGGTCTGAAGAGTTGAATGTGTGACAGGAGCACTAACTTACCGCCCTGGACGTTTGGGAGAAATGATAGAAAATTAAGAATTTAAATAGCTAAAGACTAAAAAGAGGGTGTAATAGATTAAATAATTCTCCATAGGAATTCATTAAATGATTATGACTTTGCACTTTGGAGAGATGAAGGTTGAGAGGGAGGAGACATGACAGGGACAGTAAAATCATAAAGAGTAAGACAAGGTCAACACAAACCAGCTTCTTTTTACACGTCAGAACACAGGTCCCGAGACCGAAATGAAGTGGAAGATAGACAAGGAAAGCCAAAAACTCAGAACAGCCGAGGACAAATAAACCGCTGCAAGCAACTCCAAGGTATGTATGGGTGGTGTGTTTTTTCTTGTAGCATTTCTAGCAATTAATTCAGTACCCGGCATGCCATCAATAAACCTGGTTCGAATGAACAAATATATTGTGTGGGGCAAAAGTGGCTTTACAGTTGACAGTATGCAAAAGTTCATCCTTGTATTATCTTTTGTCAATGATTGTATTATTTTCCAGATGAACTGTAAACCTACTTTTGCCCTACTCTATACATATTCAACGGTGAAGAGTGGCAGTGGATAAGAAGTTGAACTAGAGGTTCTCCCTTCTAACTGCATGGTTCTGTCTCTGGGCTCGCTCCTGTCCAGCCAGCCTCCACATTGCTGATGCGATCTCCCTAAAGGGCAGATCCGATCACATTACTCCTGAAGTGTTTCAACAGCTCACCATAGTTTCCAACATAAAGTCCAAATTCTAAGCTTGGCAAACCAAGCCTTTTGTGTTTGATTCTGGCCTATTTTTCCTCCTATTTCTGCCCCTGCCCTGCTCATCGCTCCGGTCATGTCGGGTTGCTCGGAATTCCCCACACGTACCCTGCTCTCACACACAGACACCCCTTCTCTGCACAGACTGCTCCTTCTGTCTGAGGTACACTGTCTGCCTCAGCAACACCTCCCTATCCGTCAGTTGTCATTTCAAATGTCATTCTCTCCAGAAGGCGACATTTCTAAGCATAACTGATTCCCCTCTAAGCTTTCAAAACACTGTGTCCCTACTTCTATTACAGCACTAAGTACAAGAGCATAATCAATGTTCCCATGTCTGTCTTCCTGTATAAACTTCTGAGGTGCCAGCACTGTGTTCCACTCATCTTGGCATCCCTAGCTACCAGCATGGGATACAGCAGCTTTCAAAATGGTGTTTTTTTTTTAAAAAAATAAAATAAATAAATCAACAGATTTTAAAGACCAAACAGAAGTAAAGCTTAAATACTTGGTGAATTAGACACAGCAGAATGCTAAAACTCAGGGATGGGCCAGTCCGTCCCTATTATTAGGAGACTTTGTCATTGATGACAGCTACAACACTCCCCTCCAATTTCCCTTGTTATCACGATCAGAAACAGAATGCTGGGCAAGATATACTGGCCTGAGCCAGTGGGACATTCCCCATCTTCTATTATTCCCAGTCATTTCTCATATTCATTTTGCCTTTGAGAAAGCAATTTTGCTTTCATATGTTTTAGTGCCACCACCTCTTGTGAAGTAAACCCTATTTCAAAATGCTCCAAGAGTCGAGTTCTGTGGGAGACGACTCTGCACCAATATAAAGGGCAGTTAACTGCAGAGCCAGGGTTAACTGGGTTCAAGCGATCTTGGAGTATATTATTGGCCATAAAGAGACATTGGCCAGGGTTACTTGAATGCATGTACGCAGGATTCGTGGAGGAATGCCTCCAAGAACCAGATGTCCTTTGTGATTGATAAGCTCTGGGACTCTGACTCTTCTTGTGTCCTTGTTCATGAAAAGAAACAGTAGACGTGGGGGATGAAACGGATGGGAAAAGGGCTTGTGTAACTTTCTAGTTTTATCTGCTGAGCTATGGCTTTTGGAACTCAGTAAATATGCAGTGGCGCAGCTTCTTGGAGCTGGGTCGGCCTAAGAGTTTCAGCCCTCTGCCCAGTTATTTGAATCTGGTGTGTCTTTTGCCTCGTGAGCCCGAACCGTAAAGAAATCCGTAACAGAGTTCCTCTCTCTTACTCTAATTCTCTCTCTCTTACTAAGTAGAATGGAAAACTTTGGTGCTAACTGTATGATGAAACTAATCTGAGTCCAAACTTAGTGTAAAACTTTAGAGAAGTTATCACACCTCTATCCATCTCCAAAATCTTCCTTCAAATGGAATCAACCCTAACAGGGGTCCCCAAACTTTTTATACAGGGGGCCAGTTCACTGTCCCGCTCAGACCCTTGGAGGGTCGCCACATACAGTGCTCCTCTCACTGACCACCAATGAAAGAGGTGCCCCTTCCGGAAGTGCAGCGGGGGTCAGATAAATGGCCTCAGGGGGCTGCATGCGGCCCACAGGCCATAGTTTGGGGACGCCTGATGCTAGGAGCTCACAGGAAGTAATAAAAGGTAAAATGTAGATAGTGCTTACTGTGTACTTTACATGTAGTCACCTGTTTAATTCTATTAATTCTTTGAGGTAGGTACTATTACCCCCGTTTTTCCCAAGAAGACTGGAGCACAGAGGGGGTGCACACTTGCAGAAGGCTGGGAAGGTACAGTTAACCCTTTGAGTAGTACGAACATTCGTGTACATCCTCACTCAAAGGGTTAATGAGTAGAGGCAGGGTTGGAACTCAAGCAGTCTAGCTCTAGTGTTCCCACTGTTAACACTACCTCCTATTGCCTCTCTGCAGGCCAGTGAAAGTCGCCATGCGCAGTACAAAACTCCAGGATATTAGACTCTGAAAGGACAGACTGAGGGGTAGGCCTCATATCTGGGGCAGTATTGCACATTTCAATTCAGATGCATTTTTACCGCCGAGATTTTAGATCTCAAATCATCCATTATTTATTGCTAAAATATGAAGGGTCTCTTATAATTTTAGCCATTAATGAGACGAATTCATCCTTCACTGGAACGACACCTACAATTCAGGCGACACTGTCACTAAAAGAACATCCACCTTGGATTGTGGCTTTATGGATCAATGAGTTAGGTTTTTCTCCAGAGTGATAACTTAAGGAAAGAAATCTGGTTATGTTTTTTCTACAGAAACAGCATTTCATTATTTTTTTTTTAAAAAAGCATTAAATATTTAAGTCCATATCACCTGCTATTAAAAATATTAATTTAGATAAAATGTAAGGAATAGCCACTGGGTGCAATATAGTACCTTTAAACTGTTATCAATCTTTTATGATCATATTTTCTTCTGGACAATGGGCCATTTAGAAAGAGCTAAATAACTATTTGTTGAGTGAAATGAATGAATTAATGAATACGCTTTTCAAGGTGGAGTCAGGGAAGCTCCGTATTTCCAGATGTTTCCTCAGAAAGAATGGTATCTCATATTTGCCCTGGGGAACTCGACTACTCGGTCCCACTTCCAGAGGGAGAATTTACTCAAGTCTCTAGGAACTCCTGAAGCCACCTCTACCTGCACCCACGGTTTCTACATCATTTTACTCCCCTGTCAGAAAGAGAACAGAGAAAGGTCAGGTTACATTGCTTTCATGGGCCTGTATAAACTCCTGTGAGGTTCTCTCTTCTGTCGGGAACAGTTTCCCTGGCAACCATATTTAGACACTCATGTAATTCTCTCCCCCTCCTTTGATTTGCTAGTTGGTATAAAAATTAATTTGTATTGAACTGCTGAAGCTTACAAGTTCATCAGTTTAACAGACTGATTCATAGAATTTTAGAACTTGGTTTCTGCTCAAAACTCATTTCTTAAGGGGCCTGTCCTATTTCTTTTGCAATTGGAACGTCATTCTCTTCAGTTAGAATATTTTAAGACACGTTTCATATGTATGCTGCATGTTTCTGGCAATAGGCAGAGAAAATAATATTCTCCTAAGGGCATTTGGCCTCATTAGTTACGAAGGAGGTAACTTAGTTCTGAGTAAGCAAGGGGTCAAATCCTCAAAGATGAGCTATGATAAGAAGGTGGGAGAGAAGGGTCAAAGGCCAAGACAAAAAAGTCTGGGCATCATGAAAGGATGAACTCAGGCCACAGATTCTTTTTTTTTTTTTTTTTTTTGTATTTTTCTGAAGCTGGAAACGGGGAGAGACAGTCAGACAGACTCCTGGATGCGCCCGACCGGGATCCACCCGGCACGCCCACCAGGGGCGAAGCTCTGCCCACCAGGGGGCGATGCTCTGCCCCTCCGGGGCGTTGCTCTGTCGCGACCAGAGCCACTCTAGTGCCTGGGGCAGAGGCCAAGGAGCCATCCCCAGCGCCCAGGCCATCTCTGCTCCAATGGAGCCTCAGCTGTGGGAGGGGAAGAGAGAGACAGAGAGGAAGGAGAGGGGGAGGGGTGGAGAAGCAGATGGGCGCTTCTCCTGTGTGCCCTGGCCGGGAATCGAACCCGGGACTTCTGCACGCCAGGCCAACGCTCTACCGCTGAGCCAACCGGCCAGGGCCTCAGGCCACAGATTCTGGGTGATCAGAGCTCAGGACCTGGATAACAGAAATGGGATATGAATATCAAGGATGGAGTATCATTAATTCATACACCAAATATACTGCTCACAAAAATTAGGGGATATATCAAAATGGATATGAAGTGATAAAATATCTCCTAATTTTTGTGAGCAGTATATTTATTAAGCATCTGATGGTGTTTGGTGCTAGGGAAAAGCGGTGTATAAGCCAGACCTAGATCCTCCATTCATAGAGATTATAGTCAACTACTTAAAAAGTGAACTGATGTTGGCTTTGTTATTGAACCAAGTATCTTTGGGATAGGGGCTCATTATATGATTTCCTACAAGGGCCAGAACTGCTTTCAGAGCATGAGTGAAGCAGAGACTTTTAGAAACAAGTAAAAGAAGTCCTCCCTGGAGTGGGTGAGTTGGCAAGTCAAGAAGTCTTTGACATATACAATGGCTCCTTTACATTTTAAAGAGCAATGATACATGAGCCTCTAGAAAGGGAGATGAAGGAGGATATAGTTATTACAGGGCACAAAGATAGATACTTTCCAGTATACTAAACTTTTCTAAAGAATAGAATATAAAATAGACAAAGGTACAAGCTATTCTTAAGCATATTCTTAAGCATAACAACCACTTATTGAGCTTCTACTGTGTTCAAAGAATGGTTGTGAGAACTGAAGCTATGAATATAAAAAAGACAGTCCCTAGCAACTAAAACAATGTGGTAAGTGCTATAATGAAATGTTAAAGTACAAAGGAAGATCAGAGAGAAAAAATACCAATCCATTAAAAGCAAGTTGGGAAATGCTCCTGAGGTATAATGCTTGAATTGAATCTTAAAAGATAGGAAAGTTTGTTGTTTTAAGCTGATGTATTTGGGGGTAATTTGTTACATAATAACTTCTACAATACCTATAGAGACTATACAACCAGCACAGATAGGAGATCATGGAGAATACCTGGCCATCTAAACTTTGTTTTGTGACATATAACATAGGTTATACTCTAAATCTCTACATATGTTTAATCTCACGTATTCTTAGGCTCACCTGGTCCATGTTGGGAGTAGAAAGTGAAAACAAGCATTCTGAATGGGACTGACACAGGTAATGGGGGGAAGCAACACAGTCTCAGTCTTGTTGGATAATCTCCACAAAGGAACCCAGGCTGGCTGGTGTGAGGACCTGATCAGGTGGTCACCTAGTATCAAGTGGCAGCAGGACCTGGTCAGTTCCTGGTCAAAGGATTACTAGAGAGATCAGGACTGAGAGGAGCAAGAAGATGAGTAAAAGTTGTTTTTGAGAGAGTAACAAACATGAAAACCAGAAAAAAATTTTTGTCAGTTATAAGTAGTGACAGTAAAGCCCAAAACTGAGAGACAGTATAAAAAAACAATTGTTTTTTTTTTTTGTTTGTTTGTTTTCTTTTCATTTTTCTGAAGCTGGAAACAGGGAGAGACAGTCTGACAGACTCCCGCATGCGCCCGACCGGGATCCACCTGGCACGCCCACCAGGGGCGGCGCTCTGCCCACCAGGGGGCGATGCTCTGCCCATCCTGGGCGTCGCCATGTTGCGACCAGAGCCACTCTAGCGCCTGAGGCAGAGGCCACAGAGCCATCCCCAGCGCCCGGGCCATCTTTGCTCCAATGGAGCCTTGGCTGCGGGAGGGGAAGAGAGAGACAGAGAGGAAAGCGCAGCGGAGGGGTGGAGAAGCAAATGGGCGCTTCTCCTGTGTGCCCTGGCCGGGAATTGAACCCGGGTCCTCCGCACGCTAGGCCGACGCTCTACCGCTGAGCCAACCGGCCAGGGCAACAATTAAGTTTTTCTAGTTTTCATGATTCATCTGGGTAGATTAAGAAATAGAGTAGGGCTTTGGCCTGTTGGCTCAGTGGTAGAGCGTTGGCCCAGTGTATGAACATCCCAGTTCAATTCCTAGTCAGGGCACACAGGATAAGCACCTGCCTGATTCTCTACCCCTCCCCTTCTCCCTTCTCTCTCTTTCCTCCTCCTGCAGCCATGGCTCCGGTTGGAGCAAGTTGGCTGTGGGCGCTGAGGATGGCTCCAAATGGCCTCACCTCAGGCACTTAAAATAGCTTGGTTGCTGAGCAATGGCCCCAGATGGGCAGAGCATCCCTCAGTAGGGGGCTTACTGGGCAGATCCTAGTCAGGGCACATGTGGGAGCCTGTCACTCTACCTCTCCTGTTTCTCACTTAAGGGGGGGGGGGAGGAATAGAGTAGGAAACAAAGGCAAGAGTGGAACATGAGCATTCAAGACGAATGTGGGAAAGAGGGTCATGTGGTTCACAGCTGCTGGGTGGTACCCCAGTATGGGGGTGATGGGATGGCATCAGGCTGCTAAAAAGTCACTAGAGCAGGGCAAGCAAGATTATACCTATTCAACCCGAAATGTTGTTTCAGTAGGTTGAAAATGGTCTCATAGCTTCCCACCAGCAAATGGGAATAAATGACTACAAAAGGAATAGAAATGAACTAATTTCTCATTTAAATCGGGAGTAACAATGGCATCAGGACTGAAACTCTATCCAACAATCCTCTCAAGATATGATGCATGGGTTTCTCAAAGCCATTCTGGGAAAATAATTCCTTGCCTCTTTAGTCTCTATTCTTTTCATACTATTTATTTGATCTTCAAAATATCTCCATTTTGCCCTTTATACTAGGCGTCCAAAATGAGAAGACCACAGGAAAATGTGACTGTCTACCATGACACAGCAAGGACATAAGGCTATGCAACCACAACAAAGGACCCGGCACAAAACACTGTCCCAGCTTCAGGAGGTGGTAGTGATACTTTTAGGTAGAAGCAGTTCCATAATTTGTGGGGACCCATGCAAAATGAAAGTACTGGGCCCTTGTTCAAAAATTATTAAGAATTTCAAGACAGCAACAACAGAGCACTAAACCAAGCGTGGGGCCCTTCTAATTGCAGGGCTCTGGGAGACTGCATAGGTCACACACCCAGAAAGCTGGTCCTGTTCTCAGGGACAGTATAGCGTGTTCCTTTAGGAGAGCTTTAGAGTCAAAAGCTGGGTCCAAATCCCACCTTTGCTACTCATTAATCATGTGATTTTAGGCAACTTATTTAGTTTCTCCATGATTGTGACCTAATATTGTGAGGACTAAATGGGATAATCAATAGATGTATAGAAAATGCTTAACACATAGTAAGCATTCAATAAATGATAGCTATACTATTATTGTTCAATGAATGCACGGGTATTATCAGAGCAGTAAGTTTAAGAAATGAATTGCTGAACTGCTATTCTGGATATGAAAGAATGAGAGTGATATTTAAGGACAACTAAAATAATGAAGCAGACAGGGAAAGTCAAATCTTTTCTCTGTCTCTTCTGCCTTCTCTAACCTCTTTCCTATTTTTCTTCCTTTTACTGCCAAACATGCAAAGGGTGATCTACATGTGTCTCCAATTCTTACCAGCCTCTCCTGCCACAATCCTCTGTAATATTCCCATGGCCATCTCCCACTGATTTGGAGCTCTTCTTTTCAAAAAGTTACTAATGACTCCCTGTTTACTGAATATAATCAACATTGCCCACTTTTTTGTACAATTTTATACTGCTGACCAATTCTTCCAGCTTGAAACCTCCTCTCCTCGACTGCTGAGATACTACACCTTCATGGCTAACAGCATGTCTAATCGGGTACACAAATGGTTGTAAAGAGAATGCATCTGTTGGGTGAATACATTAGATGACTTTTTATCTCTCTGGTTCCTTATTTTTCATCATACTTACCCCATTTCTTCTCCCTACTTCCCTAAATAAATGTGGGCAATCTCCAAGCTCCAGTGTTTGGTCCACTATACTTCTATTTATATGCTGTTACTACTGATGAACTCAGCTAGTCATAGGGCTTCATTTATCACTTTCTATGTTTAAGACTCCCTGACTTCTCCCCTTTGAACATTAGCCCCCACTTCCAAATACTTACAGGATGTGTCCATTTACAAGTTCCTATATCACCTCAAGATATGTAGCACTTAGCTTCTCCTCTTCTCCCCCAAACTGGCTTTCCTTTCTCTGTCCTATTTGTTAATCTTGTTGCCCATGTTCAAGGCTATATTTGACTCTTATTTCTTGTCCTCCATATTCATTTAGCCATGTTTCCTTCATAACACTTATGGAAACCATCCCTTTTTATTTCACTGCTGTTATCCCAATTCAATTCTGTGTCCCCTCACACCTAGACCATTTTAATAACCTACTAACTGGATGTACAGTTCTCTTTCTATCCCTAGTTTACATTGTTGTGGAAAATCTTCATAACATACTACTTTCATGACCCCACACTTCTTTAACCAAGCATCTTCAGACTTTCCATCATACAGGATAAAGTTCTCTCTTTTTTTTTTTTTTTTGTGAGACAGAGACAGAGACAGAGCGAGACAGATAGCGACAGAGAAACAGGAAGGGAAAGAGATGAGAAGCATCAATTCTTCGTTGTGGCACCTTAGTTGTTCATTGATTGCTTTCTAATATGTGCCTTGATGGGGAGCTCCAGCCAAGCCAATGACCCCTTGCTCAAGCCAGTGACCTTGGGTTCAAGCCAGCAACCATGGGATCATGTCTATGATCCCACACTCAAGCCAGTGACCCTGCGCTAAAGCCGGTGAACTCATGCTCAAGCCAGCGGCCTCGGGGTTTTGAGTCTCATTCTGTGTGTCCAAGGCTGACACTCAATCTAGTGTGCCACCCACCTAGTCAGGCAAGTCCTAACTCTTTAGTTTGGTACCAATATCCATTAAAGTCTGGCTTCCACCAAACCTTCCAATCCTACTACTCCTTCTGATCCTACTTAAACCTTCTGATCTTGTCAGATTGGTCAATCTGATCAACTGACCCCTGAAAACTTCCTTCCATATTCCAGCTTTTCCATCCACTCTCATTCTCTTTACATAACAAAATGCACCATATCTCTAAAAAAAAGCCTTCCTTAATAATCATAGCCCACAGTGACCTTTCTTTTTTCAACTCCTGTAATACCACATTTAGTACTTTGAAAATTTACTGAATTACTGCTTTACAGTTGTGATTTCAATCTTCACAACCACATGAGAAGTAGGTAGTATTAATACATAAGAAAAAAAAATGAAGTCAAATAACTTGTCCAAGTCACATAGCAGGTACCTGGTAAAACTGGGAACAGAATCTTTATTTAGTTGAGAATAATCCCAAGACTAAACCTCTCTCATTTTCTTGTCTCTTCCAAAGCACAAATACAGCACAGTATTTGCACACAAGCAGGTGCTCCATAAATATGTTGATTGAGAACATTGCTTAAATAGCACCCTTGTTTCTCTAGCACTTAGAGAATTGTCAATCTTAGCGGTGCACATTTAGGAGTTACTGCTCCAGTGTCACCTTCTCTACATGGCTTGATTAATAATATACTTTGACAGGGGATTTGCCAAAAATTCACCATAATCCACTCTAAAAATAAATTTTGGTTCAAGCAAAGCTAAAACGTCTTTAGCCAATTCAAACATTAGATGAGTTTGGGGCATGAGGTCTACTTTACTCCTGCTGAACCCATCCATGCTCTGTTTGCAAATGATCGGGAAGTAAAAATAGAATGGCTAGTTGATGGCTTTTAGGGTAAAAAGGACTAGTTATAGTTCTAAAGGTGGCTACTAAGGCAGCAGAACAGGATTTTCTTGGCCCTGGTAGCTAAAGACCTCAGTAAAAGCAGCCCAATAAAAGTGAAGTATGGCCCCCTGGCTGGCTGGCTTGGTGTTGGGGCATCAGCCTGGCATGTGAAAGTCCTGGGTTAGATTTCTGATTAGGGCACAGAGGAGAAGCAACCATCTACTTCTCCACTCTTTCCCCTCTCCATTCTCTCTCTCTCTCTCTTTCTCTTCCTCTCCCACAGCCATGGCTTGATTGGTTTGAGCGCATTGGCCCCGGGTGCTAAGGATGACTCTGTGGAGTCTTTGTATCAGACATTAAAAAATCGCTTGGTTGTGAGCATGGCCCCAGGTGGGCAGAACATCAGCCCCAGATGGGGGTTGCCAGGTGGATCCCAGTCTGGGTGCATGCAAGAGTCTATCTCCCCTCCTCTTGCTTGGAAAAGAAAAAAAAAAGTGAATCATGGTTAGAAACAGATTAAAAGAGGGTACAAGTAAGGAGGGAGAGAGAAAAGTACTGTTAAGTACTTTATAGAGAAGATGGTGCTGGTCTTTTCCGTGCAGTTGCCTGAAGCTGTCAGATCCAGCCCTGCCCTACATGGCCGGCACCACATTACAGCTGGCTCTGTCATTTCTGCCTGATTCCTGAGGTCAGTTCTGACTGCTTGCCCTGGTCCATATCACAGCCCAGACCTTCTCTTGCTCCAGATTTTTCTAGCTTCTGATCTAATTACTCATTTCCTCAGGTCTCACAATTTGACTAAACGCAGATTTCACATTCAGCACTGCCTCCCTGATTATGTTCCTCTTTACTGTACCATTTCGACTGCCCTCCCAGATGATGCCTGTAGTGCCACACATTCTGCCCAGTTTCCAAGCCCTCTACCTTGGAGCTACTGTAAACCATTCCTCTTGCATGTCCATACGCTGACCCCTTACTTGGAAAGACAGGAGTGACAAACACCAGGAGTGAGGCTCAGAAAAGCTGATGAGGGGGGAAAACTGGAGAAAAAAAAAAAAATGCCGGCCCTGGCCGGTTGGCTCAGCGTGTGAATGTCTCAGGTTTGAATGCTGGCCAGGGCACACAGGAGAAGCGCCCATCTGCTTCTCCACCCCTTCCCCCTCTCCTTCCTCTCTGTCTCTCTCTTCCCCTCCTGCAGCCAAGGCTCCACGGGAACAAAGTTGGCCTGGGCACCGAGGACGGTTCAATGGCCTCTGCCTCAGGCACTGGAATGGCTCCTGCCGCAACGGAGTGACACCCAAATGGGCAGAGCATTGCCCTCTGGTGGGCCTGCTGGGTGGATCCCGGTTGGGTGCATGCGGGAGTCGGTCTGACTGCCTCCCTGCTTCTAACTTCGGAAAAATATGAAAAAGAAAAAAAATACCACTGGGATATTGTAGTGGGAACTCAGATACCTACTTTACTGAGAAAGGGAAAAGGTCATGGCTGCACTATAAAGTATCTCACTGCTTAGAGATACCATACTTCTTAAGTGTCTTTATCTCTCTGCTTTGGCTGCCCTTCCTGTCTTTTCTGACCTTCTCTGCAAGGCAAACTCCTATTCATCCTTCAAGACCTTGCTTACTCGTGTTCTTCTCTGGAAAGCCTTCCTGGAACTTCTCAGACAGCTAATTGTTCCATTCTCTGTGCTTCCACAGTTCTTTACTTACATATCTATTATGCTGTTACTACCTTTACTAGTAATTTTATTTATCTCTATTTCTTTGAGGACAAGGATAAGTCATCTTATTCATCTTTGCATCTCCAAGACATAGAGTGCCTGGTATTTAGCTAGTGTTGTTGTGTGACACAAGAGCAATATAAAAGTGCAATTTATACTTCACTTGCAAAAATCAAATAGGTTCCTGGTACTTTTCATATGTGACCATATTTTCCCTTGATTTAGTAGAAATGACTTTAGACTCATAAAGGAAATTCTATTGATGTCCCTGGCACATAAGCTAGTTTTTCATCGGCACTGGTGATGGAAGCATCACCCCCACATATCCAAGAAGCTCTCAAAACAAGCTTAATATTAGTGGCACGTGGCTCATCCCACCATTTCTATTGTAGAGAAAGCTAAATTACACCATGGGCCTAAAGCTGCCACCCTCTCAGTGAATTGGTGGTGGCAGTGCCAGCACCTGCGGGCAGAGGGAGGATAATTAAAAGAACACATTTCTGTAGCAGACCTAGGAGGAGGGTGAGGGAGAATGAATTTAAACCTTGCCTTATAAAAAAATTGTTAGAAACTCACGCAAAACTGATGCTTCCTCTGGACATGACAGACCCGATCCAGGTGTCCAGCAGTGACCTTTTCCCATGAGTGTCAGATCATCACCCAGCACAGTGCCTTTCTTGGGCATCCTTCCTTCTCAAACCTGGCAAATCTTGGGGCCTGCTTTTCCTTTAGGAGACTGTCTTCTCCTCTTCTCCTTCCAGCCACGACAATCCCCAGTTCCCTAGGCTGGGGCCCTCCCCCACCCCACAGGGGGACCCAGCTTGACTCCGGGTCAAAAGTGCCAGCGGCTGGGCTGTCAGGCCGCGGCTGGCGAGGTCAGGCCTGACCCCCGGGTCTCCTCGGACCCTGGGGGACAAGCGGAGGAGACGCAAGCTGCGCCAGAACACGGGCTGCTAAGACGCCGGCCTCTGCAAGAGAGAGAGGCTCAGTATCCCTCCCCAGACATTGCACGAGTATCGGCACTTCGGCCGGTTCCCCGCAGCCTCCCTCAAGTCTTGGTCCGGGAGCTAAGCCTGCACCCCCGCCGCGGTCTCGCCCCGGGGATCTGCCAGACCGTACTGCTCAGTCCCCGCGTGGGCCACACGCCACGGCTCCCGGGTCAAGCCGCACGCCGCGGGGGCTTGCCTTTGCCCACGGCGATGGGCCCCCGCCCCGCCTTGCGGGGGCCCGGTTGGTCAGGCCGTGACAGCTGGGTGCCTAAAGGGTTAAGTCGGCGGCTAGGTGGCCCAGTATCCCGGGCACAGCCGGTCAGCCACAAGCCAGCCCCAGCGCGCAGGCGCCCGCCCGCCCGTTACCTGCGGTAGCGTTCGCGCTCCTCCTCCACCTGGCCGCTCTCTCCCGGGGGCCGCCCCTCAGCCCGCCCCCTCGGCTCCACGCCGCGCACCCTGCTGGCTGCTCGGAAGCGGTCTGGGGAGGAGGGGCGTGGGTAATTACCATATATTAGCATATAAGTGAGAGTCACGTGGCTTCTGCAGCCAATGGTCACTCTGGAAAGGCGGGGATTGGGCTGAATACGCCTAGGTGCTGCTCCGGCCCTGAACCGGTAGCCATGACAACGACAGGGGGGCGGGGAAATAGGGGGCACAGGAGCCTAGTGGAGCATCTCTCCTACCTGAACTCCACTCGTAGAAATTGCGCACTTTTCCTGTTTTGTGGAGCTCAGAAAGATTCAGATTAAGCAAACATTTATTGGGCACTCACCACGTGCCTAACAATTTTCTGCAGAATATGATTCTCGGGATAACCCAATGATGTGGGAACTGTTAACCCCATTCGATAGAAGGGAAAGAAGAGGCTCAGAGAGGTTAGGTTCCTCACTCAAAGTCATACAGCCCACTAAACGGCAATGTGGAAATCTGAGCCTATTTCTGAGTTCAGGCTCAGGACTCCTCTTAGGTACTTTCTCCAGCAGGCGTCTCCCAGCACCTCCTCACAATTTTAGGTGTACCAAGCTGCTGAAAAAAACCTTCTACAAACTTTTTACAGTGCTTTAGTGTTTTGTTTTGTTTTTTACAATGACCTTTGAGGTGAGTAGATGGAAAAGTTATGCCCAGATTGCAGATAAGGAGACATGAAGCTAAGAGAAATGACATGACCTCCCTTAGGTCAAACAGCTATTGAAAGCTAGTGACTAATAACTATAATTTATATATACTCAAACTCGCTATTTCATAAAAACTTAAAATTAATCTTCTCAACATGGTGGTATTGGTATGATCATTTTACAGATTAAGAAACCAAGGCTTTGGGAAATTAAGGAAATTGTCCAAGGTTACACAGCTAATAAGTAGCAGGTTAGGGTTTAAATCCAGGTTTATCTTCCAGGTTTATCTGGCTCCAAAGTTAGTCTCATTGTACCAGGTTCATTTAATTTAGGCTTGGAATTTAGAACCCCTTCTCTAATAGAAGTTTCTTTCCTCTCCTATTAAGATGTAAATATATTTTCTCTTAACCCAGCAATATACCAAAAGGGATCCATGTTAAGGTCATGGAGGCTGAGGTTAACTATTAAAAAGAGAACAGTCATCCCTGCAGATGGGTAAAGTAAGTACAGCCTATAATTTTCTGCCTTTTCGTTTTACCCCTTAGTGATTTGATAGTTTTCCCAAAGGTAAAGTAGTTTAAAAGCATAAGCATCTGCATATGGACTTTCCTTTTGCTCCTTTCTTTAGTTGAGTGGTTTTCTAATTATTGGACAAGGTCATATGTTTCAATCCAAATATACTAAATTTTATAGGTATGTTAGGGGATTATCAAAGATAATTTTAAATATATGTACATTTTCATTTACTGGATTGACTTTAAGCCCAATTTCCTCCTCAGCTCTGTTTGGTGTTCGAGATCCTAAAAGTGGAGACAGACCTACCTGGGTTAAAATCCTGACTGGACTACTCACTAATGTGTGACATTGAGCAAGTTAACCTCTTCGTGCCTCGGTATCCTTATTTGTAAACAGGATAGAAAGGGTGCAAGAATTAAATTAATTAATGTACACCAAGCATTTAGTACAAACCCTGGTGCCAAGGTAAAACCTCTTATGGTTAGCTGTCATTGGCCCAGGGACCCTTTTATAGGAATGGACAACCCACGTGTACAGAATTTCTCAAGGTTTCTTAGCTGACTCTGGAATTCTGAAGCTGCCTCCCATCCCTCATGGCATATTAAACAGCCTGTTGTGCTGGAAAAGGCTTGTTATCTCTCCAAATGACATTCCCTCTGCTTAGGATCATAAATAATTCCTGGACTCAAAGGAGTTGGTTTTCCCCTGCACATCTCCTCGCACCAAATTACCAGAGTGGCTCCTTGTAGTACGGGATCTTGAAAAACAGTGGAGTCATAAGTCAGGCTCCTTGAAACACTTTTATGAGCGTCTTAATGAGGGAGATGAGCTGTCATCAGGAACTCTTCCCGTCCTTCCTGGCCACAGGAAATGAGCTCTTTGTGCTCAAAGAGTTTCCAAAGCTGAGGGGAAAAGAGTTTTCAGGAAGTGGGCCAGGGATGAGAAGCTGTTGACTTGGAAAATCCCAGGGCTAAACAGCCCCCATCCTGCCATTCTCCTTATAGGGTCAAATTCCTGATGGTCTTATTGCAGCAATAGCACCAAAGGCTGGCTTATATGTGGGGTGTTAATCTTACCCACTTAGCCCCATGTCCACACTTCAACAGACAACCCACTACCACCTCTAAAGATAATACAGTATAGAACAATGGTTAAGAGCAGTCTCTGGAGCCAAAGAAGCAATACTCACTATCTGTGTGACCTTGGGAAAGTTGCTTAACCTCTCTGTGTCTCCATTTCCACATCTGCAAAATGGGAATAACACAGTGCCCATCTTATAGGCTCCCATGAAGATAAATGAGTCCCTAACACAAAGTACTTAGAACACCCTATGGTAAGCACTAGATATGTATTTGTTAATTACACACCAAAAAAAATTTAAGTCCAATGCAATATACTTCCTATAAAGACAACCACAGCTTTAAGTGAACTGTTTTAGGCCCTCTCCCAACCATATGCTGTCCCCCACCCACTCTGATTGCAAATAAATGTTGTCCAGGAATAGGAAGAATATATACTTGAGAGCTCTAGTATGAACCCTGACTATCACATTTCTGTTCTGTGAGCTGGCCAAGTTATTTTATGCACTTGAACCACAGTAATGCTATTTGTAAAATGAGACTAACTTCCTCCTAAAGTTGTTCTAAACATGTAATCAGCGTCCAGCAAGAGGTGATGAGGGCCTGAAATGGATAGAGATCCTGTTTGATCATAATCATCCTGCTCTCTAATTGAGCTCTTTTTTGGTAAACATTTTTGTTCTCCAATAATGAAAATATCTAACATTTATTGAGCACTTACTCTTGTCCTGTGCTATATACATCATCCCATTTAAATATTCGCAATAAGACGAAGGCCCAGAGGGATTAAATAACTTGTCCAAGATCACAATGGAAGTCAGTGGTAGAGCCAGGATTCAAACCAGGAATGTCTGATTCCTAAATCCATGCTAATAACCCACTGTGCCACAGGTCTCCAACTCCAGTTTGACTCATAGAACTCAGGGAATGTGTGTTATATTTCTTTAGCATTTCTCCCCAATCCATACACACATTCTCTCCACCAGCACCCAGCTGCTCCTGTACAGTAAATGCTGCACATATATTTACTGAATAAGTGAAAGTGAATGAATGTAATATCTTCTTATATTGATGAAAGCCCCTTTTTTTCTTGGGCTGTCCCCAGTGGGAAACAAAAGCAGATGGTCATTCTCCTCCCCAACTTTTAGCATCTTCTTCCTGCTAAATGATCACATGAAGGTCCTTCTCCTTCCCCCTTGGGGGAGTCAGGCTTCTTGGTTTCAGGGATCTGCAGTAAGCACAGTGATGACTCATCTTCAGTGAACATTTGGAGAGATGTCAGGACCATGGGTGCTTTTCAGGGCTCTGTTACCATGTGTCAATGGGGTGATTTCCAAATAATGGCCTTGACTAGGTATATAGTTGACCCTTGAACAATGTAGGTTTGAACCATGCCTGTCCACTTATTTCCATGTATTAGTTCAAGGGTCAACTGTATTTTCCACCCACTCTGCATATGCAGAGGGCTGACTTAAGTTATTCATGGATTCAGACTGTGAAAGCAGTCAGTGCCTTACCCCCCCACACACACACACACACTCTTCAAGGTTCAACTGTATTCGTTTCCAAGGGCTGTTGTAATAAAATACCACAAACTGGTTGGCTGAAAATAATACAAATCTATTGTTTCATGATTTAGGGGACCTGGAATCCAAATCAAAGTGTCAGCAGGGTTGGTTCCTTCCTCAGGCCTCAGAGGAAGAATCTATGCCATGCTTTTGTCCTAGCTTCTGGTGGTTGCCAGCAATCCTTGGCATTCCCTGGCTTGTGGCAGGATCACACCAATCTCTGCCTCCATCACCCCATGGCATTCTCCCTGTGTGTATGTGTTCAAATTTCCCTCTTCTTATAGGGACAGTAGTCCTATTAGAATGGGGTCCACTATCCAGTGTAACCTCTTTAATATTCAGTATCACCCCTTAAATTGATTACATCTACAAATACCTTATTTCCAAATCAGATCCCATTCACAAGTACTGGGGGTAAGGACTTGAACACGTCTTTGCTGTGGGGCCACAGTTTGGCCCACAGTAATATGTTTGGGGTGGAAGGAAGTGCAGAGGAGACAGAAAATGAAGGCAGGGGACAAAGAGAAAGGAAAGGGGGTCCATAAGGGGCAGATCATATTTGCATAATGGAGTGTGACCCTCGGGAGTGGGACTAAACTTTGTCTTTTGGGCCAATCCCATTCTTTTCCAAAGACCTCTCCAGCTCATAGACACACCATATCTGAACTGGAAGGAACTCTAGAGGTTCATTCACTCACTCAACAAACATTTATCACAGTCTTTTGAGGCGCTGAGCATTCAGAGAAAAAAAAAAGTGGTTTGAGGAAACTGAGGTCCAGAGAGCAAATGTGAATTATCTAAAATGATACATCAAATACAAATATCATTAGGGACAAAATAGGGATTGGGATATCCCAACTCCCAACGCTGAGCTCTTTTGATGCCTAACAGGAAGGCCTGGGTCTGAACCTCTGGTGCACAGACAGAGCTAAGTCTTTTAAAGGTGTTTGTGTCCCAAAGCTCATTAACAGTTCCCCCAAATCATCCATAGGCTAGTCCACTATTTGAGGGACTTTAGAAGCTCAGACAAAGCTAGAAACATCCCTTTCTGAAAATGCTATTCTGCAGCCTTTCTGCTCTGTGGTCCAATTCATTGGTTAATCTTGGAAGCATCTTCCTCGCTGGGTACCAGAGCAGAATCGGGCATAAGGGAACTCCTTGGGGGCAGAGACTATGTCTTGGTCACCTTTTTGGCCCTCAGTGCTAACACAGAAACTGTCATGGAATTGGCTCTTACTAACCATCTGTTCAATGGATGCAAGTATGTTGCTCCACTTAGTACCAAGGGCTATTTATTACTCACTCTTTCTAAATCCCATGCTCAGTGATGGTTGCAGAGTTGGTTTAAGATACCTGAATTCTACTCTGAAAGTCACAGTTCTTTTGACTGTCCACTTGTCACTACATTATTAGAAGAGATGTCTTGCTCCCATTATCACTGGTTGATACCAATATTGTCCTGCCTCGAGCTGTCATCATGTCAGATATCAGCCTGGAGTGGTGAGGCTGAAAACTGGGGCAACCTGGGGTCAGAGATGGGGTCAACGCAGCAGGAGTTGTCAGATCAGAGCAGGGGTGAGAAGGAGGTCAGAGGAGAGATCAAAGTCCAGGAACTAGGCAGGTACACAGTCAGCCCAGGCTGTCCCAAGGACGGTGGCCTGTGACTGGGACCCCTTTAGGAAAATGTCTCATAGGCAGGTCCCCAGAGGGTTCTTTGTAATTGATCTGGGTTTGGATTCCCTCTTGACAAAGGGGATACAATTAGTCAACACATGTGGCAGGCCTTATGTTCACAAGATCGGGTAAGTTTTAAAATCCTGGAAGTAGGCTTATTCTAGTCTCATGGGCGCCAGGCTTACTGATAATTTTTAGATTTACAGTTTTAGGTCTAATTCTGGCTCTGCATTAGACTCACCTGTGAAACTTGTTCAGATACAGAGTCCCAGGTCTCACCCCCAGAGATTTCAATTCTTTGAGTCTGGGGTGGGCTGCTAATGTCAGAGGCTGTATGGTGCAGTCAGTGGTCGAGTGTAGAGTCCTTGGAGCCAGGCTGCTTAGATTTGCGATAGTTTTGCCACTAAACCAGTGAAGTTGGGCAGTTGTTTTAACCTTTTTGTGCCTTGGTATCTCACTCATAAAAAGGAATAGTAATATTCTGCTCATTGATTTGATTAATGATTTAATACATGCAAAATCTTAGAATACTAAGTGCTCAATAAATGTTACTTATTATTGTTATCTTTCTTTTTACCAATCTCTATAAGTGATTCAGAAACATTTTCATTCATTCAATAATTACCAAGTAATCCATCTGCCAGGATCTACACTAGACACACACACAGTCCTCCCCAGCCTATAATCTAGCAGGGAAGCCAAGATTGGGAGACACTGTTCTACTCACCGCCTTCAGCTCTCCAAACTCTTACCGGAGTCTGAGGCTCTAGGCCTCTGGTGTCCCTCGGATACAATGACCACAATTTTATGATTCTGAAACGGAACAAAATGAACATAGGAGTGATTTGGATTTGGCATGCCATTTTCTAGCTGAGTGACATCGGGCAAATCACATATAGAAGGTACCTTTTCTCTACCACTTTGTCCAGTATCTATTTCTGGAGATGGCCCCACCCTTCCTGTATCCGCAGGGTGGGAAATGCAGAACACATCTGTGATTCGCCTTGTCTTCCCAGGCCACAGATGATTGGCCAGGGCTGGCACCTGACCCAAGATAAGCCAATCACATCCCATCTCTGGGTCCTGAACTGGAGGGAACTGAAGCCTTGCTGCTCGCCTCTGGCTGCTATCTTGAATGGAGATGATATAACTAGCAGGAGCTTTTTGAAGGTGGACATTTTCCACCAACCATACCAGAAAAAAGAGCCAGTCAATCTGCAACAAGAAAGAAAAGCAAAGCCTGTACATGGATTTTGCAGGGTCCTGAGGTTTGTGATTGCCTCCCTATGGGCATCCCCAGCTTTGAATTCTGTGACACATCCTTTTTTTTTTTTGTATTTTTCTGAAGCTGGAAACGGGGCGAGACAGTCTGACAGACTCCCGCATGCGCCCAACCGGGATCCACCCGGCACGCCCACCAGGGGGCGACGCTCTGCCCACCAGGGGGCGTCGCTCTGCCGAGACCAGAGCCACTCCCCAGCAGAGGCCAAGGAGCCATCCCCAGCGCCCGGGCCATCTTTGCTCCAATGGAGCCTCGGCTGCAGGAGGGGAAGAGAGAGAGACAGAGAGGAAGGAGGGGGGGTGGAGAAGCAAATGGGCGCTTCTCCTATGTGCCCTGGCCGGAAATCGAACCTGGGTCCCCCACACGCCAGGCCAACGCTCTACCACTGAGCCAGCCGGCCAGGGCCTGTGACACATCCTTTATCCTTGTAATACACCCCTCTTTTGTGTTGAAGTCAGATGTAGAGCATCTCTCATTTTCACCTGGTGCCTGGAAGGTAGGCTGTACCTCCTGCAGCTGGTTCTCCCATGCTCAAGGGGTCCGTTTCCCAAGGGCTGCTCAAGGGAGAAGCAAATTCAAGGGTCCTGATCCAGAGTCTTGAGACCAAAGACTCCGTAGCCCAGCTCTGGAGCCTGTACTCCTCCTTTGAATGAGCTTTGAGTCAGAGAACTTGAGGAGCACAGAGGAAAAATGGGCCTATGGTCTGAACACTAGTAGGAGCCGGGCTAAGCCTTTCATAGTAGGGACTCTGTAATGCTGGTGGCCAAGGCCAAGCAGGTCCACATTGGATTTGGGCAGACAGTAGAGAAACTGCGGAGCCGGAAAGCATTGGGCCACTCTGTTTTTAAAGTCTCACAATGGCGAACAAGCACACAGGCAGGGAAAAACCACTTCTCTGGCAAACAACCAGTAAAATGGCCCTTCACAGTGGTGGGCAGGCAACCTGCAATCCCCATAGCCTTATACTGTAGACCAGGGGTCCCCAAACTTTTTACACAGGGGGCCAGTTCACTGTCCCTCAGACTGTTGGAGGGCCGCCACATACAGTGCTCCTCTCACTGACCACCAATGAAAGAGGTGCCCCTTCCAGAAGTGCAGCAGGGGTCCGTCCGGATAAATGGCCTCAGGGGGTTGCATGCAGCCTGCAGGCCGTAGTTTGGGGACACCTGCTGTAGACAATACACACATGGCACTGCCATGTGATCACACACCAATCAGGCAAAGGGCTTGCAGCCAGTAAACCCGCAAGCAAGCCTAACACAGCTGCCCCACATTCCACCCTTTTAGAACTGCTTGCTTTACAATCTACATGACAGGAAACAGAGACTACAGCAACAGCACAAGTTACACAATAATTGCAAAGGTGCCCTTCATAATGCTGTCTCCTGAGCACTCTGCCCCAGGTGTCACCTGGAGGCCCACCTCTAACTCCCTACCCTATGGAAGGTAGGAGGGCCTGTGTAGTCCAGGGCTGTGTCCATTGAAACCAAAAAGTGTCCTTGGTGCATCTCTGCAACTGGGCGAGAAGCAGCTTCCCGGGGCAGGAGGACATCCACCAGTGCCGCCTCCCCTCATCAGGGTCTCTCATACTGTCCAAAGGTAGCATGCCCATCCAACAAGGCAGCTGGTGCCCCCCTCTGGCTGCAGTCCAAGAGTCTCAATGATCAGTCCACGATAGACAGCCCAGCTGTCTATGAAATCACCAAGGTAAAGGTCCATTACAGGCAAGTAGGTTCACATAGGGCCTCAGGCCTCCCCCCACCATCCCTGCCATCACGGCAGCTCTGAAGATGCTGCCCCAAGGAGGAGCACATGGCAACCTCTCCACCTCTGCTCCAGAGAGCATGATGCCACCCACCCCTAGGTCCCACAATCGCAGCAAGCCTACCAGGGGCTCAGTAGGTACTCTTTGCTGCTGGGTTTCTACCTTCTGAATGACCACTAGCCAAGCTGAGTGTGCAGATGGCAGCTTCAGCCTGAGCCTCCTCACCCTCAGAAGAGGAGCTAGAAACGCCTGCTCCTGCCAACTCAGAGCCACTCCACCGGCACAGCTCCATCTTCAGCTCCAGTGGCTGCTGGCTCTCAGCCTGAAGCTGAACCCACAGTTGTTTCTCCAACAACTGTCACTGCCAATGTTTAACTTCCAGGGCAAGCTGCAACTCACGAACCCTTTCAGACTTCTCCAGCGCTCGCTCCAGTTCAAGGCGTTGCTGCTGCTGGGTTTGCAGCTCATTCAGGAGCTCTTGACCTCAAGTGTGGTCTCTCGCAGGGCTGTAAAAAACAGCCAGCCCATGGTCCCCAAAAGGACAGCCATGTGAAGCCATAACAAATACCAGTCCTCTACCCCACCCCTGAAGGGTGGCTGCGGTTCCATACTCATCTGCTGCGAATCCTGCCCACTACACCAGATGTAATGCTGGTAGCGGAGGTCAGGCAGGTCCAGATGGGATTAAGGCAGATGGTAGAGAAACTGTGGGAGCTGGAAAGCATTGGGCCATTCTGTTTTTAAAGCCTCACAATAGCAGACAAGTACACAGGCAGGGAAAAACCGCTTCTCCGGCAAACAAACAGCAAAATGGCCCCTCACAGTGGTGGACAAGCAATCTGCAAATCCACAATCTCTCTGAGCACAAGCACCCATAGCCCTCTATAGGCCATACACACGTGGCACTGCCACATGATCATGCATCAATCAGGCAACGTGCTTGCAGCTGGTAAACCAGTGAACAAGCCTAACACAGCTGCCCCACAGACCCCTATTTCTAACTTTCCTTAGTCAAGGAGGAATTTCCTGGACCTGCTCTATTCTTTTACAGTAACAATTCCCCAGACGCTGACAGTCTTCCTAAATTGAACTGGATTCACACCACACACCTGGAACTGGTTATTAGGACTTATCTATATCTCTTGGGAATGGCAGTTGGGGTAGGGAGCAGGAAGGTGAAATGCAGCCATTTCTCTCCTAGTGCTTTTTAAACTTCTGGTGTTTTCTTGACTTCATGTCATACAGCTGATCGACGTTGCCTCCCCCAGCATCCCTTTTGATCAGCTAAGTATCAGTTCCTGTATTGTACAGATGGGGATGACATTTAGCTGGTTTACACTAGTAAAACCTCAAATGGTTGTTACTGTAGTGACTTTTTTTTTTCTGAAGTGAGAAGCAGGGTGGCAGAGAGACAGACTCCCGCATGCGCCCAACCGGGACCCACCCGGCATGTCCACCAGGGGGCGATGCTCTGCCCCTCTGGGGCGTTGCTCAGTTGCAACTGGAGCCATTCTAGCGCCTGAGGCTGAGGCCATAGAGCCATCCTCAGCATCCAGGCCAACTTTGCTCCAATAGAGCCTTGGCTGTGGGAGGGGAAGAGAGTGAGAGAGAGAGAGAAAGGAGAGGGGGAGGGGTGTAGAAGCCGATGGGCACTTCTCCTCTGTGCCCTGGCCAGAAATCGAACCTGGGACTTAAACACACCAGGCTGATGCTCTACCACTGAGCCAACCGGCCAGGGCCTGTAGTGACACTTTTTTTTTTTTTTTAACAATTGCTGCTTCAAGGCCCCTAAGTGCCCTTCCAGCTCTCTTTTACTTTAGTTCCTTCCCTGGGATCCCCCAGACCACCATCCAGCAACGAGGAAGTTAATACCTCGCAGAACAGGGACCTGCACTACACTCACTGCTCTAGAACTTGGGCTTGAACACCTGGCATATTTACAGATCTGTTCCTGCCCCTGCCTCCCTAGTTAGATATTTTAAGTACCCTCCTGTCTATAGTTAAGGATTAGCGATGTTAACTAGCTTAATTTCTTATTTACTCATTTATTTGTTCATTCATTCATTCATTTATTCATTCATTCACTTTTTAAACACATTTTTATTGAATGGTAGCTTTGTGCCAGGCCTGGACTCAGGGCTGAGGATACAATGCTGAACAAAGATAACCTGGAATGTCCAGATTAGTGATGAGACATGAAAAATTAGGAGGTAAGTAGGTAAATATATAACAAAAACCTGACTAGTCCTACAAAAAGAAAGACCAGGATGCCATGAGAGAGAATCATGTAGAGACCCACTTTTACCTGGGAGGCTTTGAAAGGACTTAAGGTGTTAAGCAGACAAAGAGAGGGAAGAACTGTGTAGGCACAGAAGGTGCACCGTTTATGAAGAATATGGTGTTAGGCGAACTTGCCTAAGGTCACCAAGGGACAGGGCTGGGTTCTGGGCCCTGTCTGACTCCAAGTCTGTATTCTTTCCTCTTGGATTGTCTTGCCCTTGCGCATCCAGCCATCTTTCCTAGGTCTTGGGTGTAGACTTCAGGTCTCCTGAAAATCACTGCTGTCCTGTCTATACCACAAAATACCGCCTTTGTGACACAGGGCACAGCCAAGCCTCAGCAAGTAAGCTGGGCCATCTAATCACAAGTACACAAGGAATGCCAGACATGTAGAAATGCGTGCACATTATGAATATACTTGGTACCGCTGCAGAGTACACTCAAATATGGTTAAGATGATAAATTTTATGTTATGTGTATTTTACCACATTAAAAGTTTTTTTTTTTCTAAAGGAATATTAGAATAACTACATAAGGAGAGTTTCCTACTGAACTCTGTGGTAGGGGCAGGAAAAGAGCTGTCACTCCTCAGATGCACACAGTGAGTGCCTCTGGTGCCAGTCCCATCCACAGCCCCTCTGAGGGCAGCTTTGCGCATGACATGATCCCCCAGCTCCTCCACCCCGGGACAGAAGTGAGTAGCCCAAGTGTGGGCATCTGACCCCAGGACGGGAAATCTAGGGCAAGAACAGATGAGCTGCACTAACGACTTTGAGCCAAGGGGACTTTTTGGAGAGCAGAAGGTGAAGAAGCTGCTCAGGAATGAGAAAAAGCAGCAGAGACATGAAGAAAATGTGGCCCGGCCATGGCAGAGACTGGGAATCGCCCCCCTCCCTCCAGAATCCATTAACCTCAGTGCTGGCCAATGTTTAACAACTGGCTCTCTGGCCGATAGGGATGGGGACATGAAGGAGTCCAGATCTGTAGTGTTTGCCAATTTCTGTGGTGTAAATACTCCCAATAAGGCCAATTTCAAGCTATATCAATGAACATGGAATTTGCGGAAAATACATGCAATTGGCTCTCATGAACCAACACTGAATTATCTCATTTTTTCTTTTACTAAGAAGTTCCCTTTGCATTTCATCATGGTACATGGCCACTTGGCTAGAAACTACTTTCCCAGGCTCCTTGTATTAGCTACAGCTATTTAAGTAAGAGCTGGTCAATGGACTGTAAGTGGTGTGGGTAAGTTCTCTGCACATCCTTAAAAGGAAACTGGCTGTCCCTCCTCTTTCTCCTCCTTCCTGCAGGCTAGAACATAGACATGGTGCAAATGAGGATAGCACCATAGAGGAAAGCTGGAGCAGCCAGCTGGAAGGAACCTGGGCCTTTGGGCAATCTCATGGAGCTGAGCTGCCTAACACCCTGGATCAGCCACTTACTTCTGTACTGTTTTATGAGGGAAGTAAATGTGTATCTGCTTTAAGACTTTTATTTTGAAGTCTTTTTATTATGGCAGCTTCCCCTGAACACTAACTAACACTTAGCCCTAAGACAACCTGGGATCTGATGCATTTTGTGGACACCCTTTTAAGGTGTGCCAGAAGAGTCTGCCTACATTATAAGCAAAAGATTATTAGTCAGCATAGGTTAGGCGATGCAGCAGAAATCACCCCTATAATCTCAACAGCTGCCAACAATGCCAACAACATGTTATTATATTATATATATGTATATTTCTCACATTATATGACAGCTGCAGGTCATTTGAGGTTTCTGTGCTGTCTTCACAGCCTGTCTCAGACTGAAAGAGCAGCCCTTATAGCAGTTTAGAGATGAAAGGGAAAATGCTATGGTTGAACCTTGCAATGATTTTTGAAGCTTCTGCTGGGATGTGGCATATATCACTTCTACTTACATCCCATTGGCCAAAGGAAAACAATGACCTAGGCTGACACCAAGGGGGCAGTGAGCTGTATTCCCCCCCCCCCATTTCTTAGAGAGGCACTGCAAGTCCATTGTAGAGGGCCCAGATGAGGAATCCTTCTGCTGAGAGTCCAGCAAATGGTTGGGAATAATAATACAAGCTACCAAAACAGCCTTAAGAAAAAAAAAACATGCACCATGTCAGGAAAGGTGCTATTATTACTCTCAATTTGCAGATGAGGAACGTGAGGCGTAGAGAGGATAAGGACTGTGTAGTCATATATCCTATACTTGCTCTTAGAACTGGAAATTTCTGGGAAGCTAACTCAGGTTTTCTATGAATCACATTGTTGTTAATGAAACCCTGTAGATAGTCTACAATACCTTCCGCCTACTATAGTCTATTTTTAGAAGCCACGCTTGGGAATCGGTGAGAAGCTTGCTTAAGCTCAACATGCAGAAAGAGAGGAAAGGCTGCGGATTGCAACATTAGGAGGTTTGGGGGCTAGTCCAGAGGCTCTGCCACTAAATCACTGTTCAACCTCAGAACGTTATCTAGCCGCCTTTGGTCTCAGTCGTCTGTGTGTGGAAGAGGTCGGAATCTGCAATTAATACGGTTAATCTGGCTTGATGTTCACATCTAATTTTACTATTCCCAGTGGAACTTTAGGTGTCCTGCTTAAGAAGCCCTGTTCTTTTCTTAAAAACTGCCTTAAAAGATACCCATTTATGTTCATTTTTTTTGTTCATTCATTCATCCATCCATCCATTCACTCATTCATTCTTCAAAGGTTTACGGCATGTCCTTGGCACCAGGCTCTGCCCCAGGCACTGGGGATTACAGAGATGAATCAGGTTCAGGGGTTTGTTTCTAGACGTTCCTGGAGACAGACAAGAATACAGATAATGATAAAACCTGTGGGAAGGTGGAAGTTTTCCTAATTACAAAACAAGGTGATCCGAGCTACGAAGGAGGCGTCCGAAGACGCCGCACCAGGCTAGGGAGGAAGTAGCAGAGGGGAGAACATGATGAGTTCAGACAGAGGCCTATGGGATGTGCAAGAGGTAGCCTCCAGGAGGCCATTGGATAGTGGGGTCTGAGGGCTGGAGGAGCTGTAGGTTCAGAGTGTTGATTGGGGGTCATTCACAGTAGATAGTCACTGAAGCCTGAGAGCACATGAGATTGTGATTTTCCTTCCATACACTGTCTCTGAACGTCCAGTGGCCTGATCGCACTGGGTGGCCACACACACCAACCTTTCCCAGGGAGGGCCCTGCTGAGGATTGACCTAAGCTGGGTGCAACAGTGTACATATTGGCTCTGATAGGAACAAATGTGCAGCACCAATTCCGTTTTATGGCCTTGTCTGATGCTAGAACACGTAGAGAGGGCACTAGGTCATCCTCGGTGCAGCAGGGACATAAATCAGCCAGCGTCCTGCTTCCTGAGGCCGCGGCCGAGGAGGACCGGGCCTGCCCAGCCCTAACTGGGATCAATTACAGGCCATTCCCCGGCCAGCCCGAGTTTCCTTCCACAGACTCATCAGGCCTGGCCCCAGGGGCCCTGTGGGGAAGCAGCTCTCAGGTTGTGTCTGTGACAAGATGCAGAGTTCTAACCTGGACAGGGCAAAGGAGAAAGAGCTGTGTGAAGAAGGTAATACTGATGATAATGCAACAACAATACGTACCTTCATTGAGGGCACTGGGCCAGGCACTGTGACCAGCACTGAGACAGACTTTCATTTTAACCTCACAATAACTTTCTGAGGTAGGGTCTATTGACGAGGCAAGAAAAACAAGCCTCAGTGAGACCGAATGATTTACTCAAGGCTCCCCAGTGAGAAAGTGTTGGAGCTCTGAATCACTGTTCAACTTCAAGTCTGGCTGCCCCCAGAACAGGGGTCCCCAAACTTTTTACACAGAGGGCCAGTTCACTGTCCCTCAGACCGTTGGAGGGCGGGATGATAAAAAAAAAACAAACTATGAACAAATCCCTATGCACACCGCACATATCTTATTCTAAAATAAAAAAACAAAACGGGAACAAATACAATATTTATTTATTTATTTATTTATTTATTTATTTATATATTTAAAAAAATTTTTTTTTCCTCATTTTTCTGAAGCTGGAAACAGGGAGAGATAGTCAGACAGACTCCCGCATGCACCCGACCGGGATCCACCCGGCACGCCCACCAGGGGCGAAGCTCTGCCCACCAGGGGGCGGTGCTCTGCCCATCCTGGGCGTCGCCATGTTGCGACCAGAGCCACTCTAGCTCTGAGCCTGAGGCAGAGGCCACAGAGCCATGCCCAGCGCCCGGGCCATCTTTGCTCCAACGGAGCCTTGGCTGCGGGAGGGGAAGAGAGAGACAGAGAGGAAAGCGCGGCAGAGGGGTGGAGAAGCAAATGGGCGCTTCTCCTGTGTGCCCTGGCCGGGAATCGAACCCGGGTCCTCTGCATGCTAGGCCGATGCTCTACTGCTGAGCCAACCGGCCAGGGCCAAATACAGTATTTAAAATAAAGAACAAAGCCCTGGCCGGTTGGCTCAGTGGTAGAGCGTCGGCCTGGCGTGCAGGAGTCCCAGGTTCGATTCCCAGCCAGGGCACACAGGAGAAGCGCCCATCTGCTTCTCCACCCTTCCCCCTCTCCTTCCTCTCTGTCTCTTCCCCTCTTGCAACCAAGGCTCCATTGGAGCAAAGATGGCCCGGGCGCTGAGGATGGCTCTGTGGCCTCTGCTTCAGTAGCTAGAATGGCTCTGATTGTGGCAGAGCAATACCCCAAGATGGGCAGAGCATCGCCCCCTGGTGGGCATGCCGGGTGGATCCCGGTCTGGTACATGCGGGAGTCTGTCTGACTGCCTCCCCATTTCCAGCTTCGGGAAAAAAAAAAAAGAACAAGTAAATTTAAATCAACAAACTGACCAGTATTTCAATGGGAACTATGCTCCTCTCACTGACCACCAATGAAAGAGGTGCCCCTTCTTGAAGTGCGGCAGGGGCGGATAAATGGCCTCAGGGGGCCGCATGCGGCCCGTGGGCCGTAGTTTGGGGACCCCTGCCCCAAAAGATGAGTTCTAAAGAATGGCAGAGAGACAGCCGGTTCGTCAGAGTCAAATAGGCTTGGATTCACATCCAAGGCCTATGGATTGCCTATGCTAGAGTCAATGCTAAATTACTCGGAGTACAGGCTAACCTGTCATAATAAAAAGTCCAAAATACAACAGCTTAAAGGAGATATGTTTATTTTTTTTCTCATAGGAAAAGGGTCAACTCTGCTTCAAGGAGCTGTCTGAGCCCCAGGTTGGTGGGGTGATGCTACTGTCTTAAAATGAGGCACCCATTTTTGGGTCCGCAGCACCATAGGTAAGACCAAAAAGTTGCTACTTCATTTCTGTTCACATCCTATTGGCAAGAACTAATAGTGCCACACCTAGCTGCAAGGGAGGCTGGGGAAAGGTGAATGCAGCTGGGCAGCCATGTTTTCTGTGACAGCTCTGGGGGGGGGGGTTAAATAAAGAAAGAGGGAAAGGATCTCACTGAGGGCAAGTCAAAGTCTCTGCTGCCGGTACCCTGCCCTTGGGGCAGGAGATGGAGGACTCAAAGGGTGCTAAGTAGTGGAATGCAATAGGGAAGTCCAGTAAGATGAGGACTAAAGGTGCCCACTGGATATGATGTTTTAAAAGTTCCCATGGCTCCAGAAGGGAAGGAGACAAATTGTAGTCGGTTGAGGATTAGAAGTGAGGCTATGGAACCCAAAGTGGAGGACAACACTTTTGATTTACTTGGAGGAGAAGGGAAGGAAAGAGGCAGAAATAGCTAAATCTAGAACAAAAGAGCTTTTTTCTTTTTTAAAGTTGGTAGAACTTTGGAAATATTTATAGGTGAAGAGAACTATTTTAATAGAGGTGAGTGTGAAGATGTGTGGAAGAGAAGGTAGCACCCTGTACTAGATAGAGAGCTCTCAGAGCAGATGGGTGTGGGGGACCAAGAGCAAAGATGCTCTTGAGATGAACATTGAACAGAAAAGGAAACGGCCCTGGCTGGTTGGCTCAGTGGTGGAGCGTCAGCCTGGCGTGCAGGAGTCCCGAGTTTGATTCCCGGCCAGGGCACACAGGAGAAGCGCCCATCTGCTTCTCCACCCCTCCCCCTCTCCTTCCTCTCTGTCTCTCTCTTCCCCTCCTGCAGCCAAGGCTCCATTGGAGCAAAGATGGCCCGGGCGCTGAGGATGGCTCTGTGGCCTCTGCCTCAGGCGCTGGAATGGCTCTGGATGCAACAGAGCGACGCCCCGGAGGGGCAGAGCATCGCCCCCTGGTGGGTATGCCATGTGGATCCCAGTCGGGCACATGCGGGAGTCTGTCTGACTGCCTCCCCGTTTCCAGCTTCGGAAAAATGAAAAAGAAAAAAGAAAAGAAAAGGAAAGGAAACATCTCTTCTGAGATGAGAGGAAGGCGCTAAGGATGAATGGTGAAGTGGTTATATTTGTGGGGGTGGGGTGAGGTGGGATGAGCAGTCTAGCAATTCCTGTCTAATGGTTCCATTTTCTCAGTAAACCAGGGGAGAAGGGTTCCTGCGCAGAAGAGGTACTGGCAAACCAAGAAAGAAGAAATCTCTGCACCCACGTGTAGCTAAGTCTGTTCTGAGTCACATGGCTCATTCCAATACAACCACCCTGGGAGTCTCCTGGCTTTCTGTCTAATAGAAGTGTGAAGCCAAGCACACTCTCACCTCAGGGCCTTTGCACTTGTTCTTTCTTCTTCTCCAGAGAGCTGCATGGTTCTCTCTCATGTTCTTCAGGCTTCTGCTCAGATGTCACCTCATTAGAAAGGTCTTCCTGGACTCTGCTGCTTAAAATTGCAACTCTGTCTCCACCTTTAGCTCTCTCCAATCTTATTCATTGCTTTATTTTCTCCACAGGGCTCATTATTATAATACATATTAATATTTACTTAAAAATTGTCTTTTATTTCCTATTAGAAGTAAGTTCCTCAGCTCAGGGATTTTACATGTTTTCTTTACTGCTTATTCCCTACCACTTAGAACAATGCCTACACATAGTAGGCTATCATTTGTTGGGTGAATGAATGAAAATTTCCATTGGCTTCTAGCAACTTCTCCTTATCTTTCTAAAAGCCATGGTTTGTATGCTTTGTTGCTCTGGCAATATAGCTTTTATTATTGTGTGTGTGTGTGTGTGTGTGTGTGTGAGAGAGAGAGAGAGAGAGAGAGAGAGAGAGAGAGAGGCAGGGACAGACAGGAAGGGAGAGATGAGAAGCATCAACTCATAGTTGTGGCACCTTAGTTGTTAATTGATTACTTTCTCATATGTGCCTTGACAGGCGCTCCAGCTGAGCCAGTGACCCCTTGCTCAAGTCATCGACCTTGAGCATCAAGCCAGTAACCTTTGAGTTCAAGCCAGTGACTGTGGGGTCATGTCTATGATCAAGCCGGCAACCCCGCACTCAAACTGGATGAGCCCGTTCTCAAGCTGGCAACCTCAGGATTTCGAACCTCGGTCCTCAGCATCCCAGGCTGATGCTCTATGCACTGTGCTACTTTGTAGTCAGGCTGGCTTTTATTATTTCAACACAATCCTCTTTAATCTGACTTAATAATTCGGTCTTACATTTTATTGTTTTCTTCTCTTCCTCCTCCTTCTTTTCTCTCTTAGCAAGTTATAGTCTTTTTTTTTTTCACTGTTGGAAAAACTTGGAAATGTTTTGTTTTAGGTTCAAAGTCATATTATCTTCTAAAAAAAATAGGATGGGAGAATGGGACCTTGAAATAGCTTAGAAGAATTTTTTGTTTCAGGCAAAAAGTTCCTGAAGTGGTGACCCATATACAAAGCCATTAGTTTTATAGCGCATTAACTCATGATTAATAAAAATAGATACAGACACATATCTGCGAAACAAACAACCTCCCAAAACGTGCGCGCACACATACACACACTCTCACTCCTCAAAGTCTGGTTAGAGCTTGCAAGGCAAGGGGAACAGCTATCGCAAAGGCCTATGGGTGGAGTTGGGCCTGGCCCTTCTGATGAACAGAGAAGACCAGGTATGCCTGGGAGAGGAAGAGAGAGAAAGTGACAGAGAGAGAGAGAGAGAGAGAGAGAGAGAGAGAGAGGTATGGATGCTATTCAATGGTGGCAGCGAGGTAGGCAGAGACCGACTCAGGGAGGGCACTGTAGGTCAGAGTAACAAATTAAGTTTTTATTCTAAATGCGATGGGAAGCCATTGACAGGCTTACTCAGGAGAGTGATATGATCTAGTTTATATTTTTAAGAGCTCACTTTGGATTCTGTGTGGAAAATGGATTGCAGAGGGCAAGGCTGAAAGCAGAGAGAGAAGTCAGGTCACCATCGCCACCATTAGGCAAGAGAGGATGATGTAGGAGCCGGCTGCTGGAGACGGAGAAGTGCGGGCAGACTCAGGACGGGTTCTGATAGGGCCTCAGGGCTGCTGCGGGGCGAGCAGCGAGGAGAGAGGAGAGCAGGAGTGCCTTTCAGGTCTGCAGATTGAGCAACTAAGTGGATAATGTCATACGTACTGAACTGTTCCCTGAAATCGAGACACTCGGAGAGAAGCAGGTTTGGGCAGGCATAGCAGGGCAGGAAATTAGGAGTTCATTTTGGTCCAGTTAAGTTTCAACTGCCTGTTTGATCTCCATGTAAAAATTGCAAAGAGGCAGCTGGGTATAAGAGTCAGGAGCTCAGGGGAGATGTCAGCGGTGGTGATAGAGATTTGTAAAGTCACTGACAAACAGATGGTACTTAAAAGTCATCAGGCCAATGACAGCACTTAGGGAGAGAATGCAGAGGAGAGATGGAGCTTGGGGTTCCCTGGGAAAGCGGCTCTGCAAGACAAAGTGGTCTGGGAAGAAGGAGTCTGGGGAGGGCAGGCCCTGCTGCAGCCCCGGCCAGGGCTCCCGCAGGGCAGACAGAGGTAACAGGTGACAACCACAAACAGGTAGGACGTGTCAGAATTCTCAGAGAGCCTTGGGAAAGGAAACCTGCTAAGAGGATTTCCTGAAGTGTTGGAGACTAAGGATTCAGGTTATTGCATTAAAGGGAATGGAAATGAAAGGGAAGTGTGGTCTGCTAGCAGGAGAGACAAGAGGACATCCGGGTCACTCCTTTTTCAATGGGTTTGTCTCCCTTACCTACCACGGGCCTCCTGAAGGCAGGGACTCTGCCTCCTTGGCCTCTGTACACTATGCCCAGCTTGGAATAGCTGTGGCATGAATGAGGGAACAGAACGAATATGTAACAAGACTTGTATACATTGTAAAAAAAAGACAGTCTAAATAATAAAATCTGCAGGCCAAAAGGAAAGGACCACTGAGAAATCAGGACCAAATGGTTCCTAACAGCCCAAACTGCAGGACCTTTTTGGGGATGTAACAGCTGCTAGCCCAGAACTGTGGAGAAACCCATTCATCTCCAGGAAGAGCATCTCAGCAAGCCACAGCATAGATGGGGGACCATATGGGAAGGGATTTCTCAGTGGTCCCCAAGGAAGGAAGAGGCTGGCTTCTCCTTCCCTCTGAGCTCCCTCAGAGGACCCCTGGTGGGGGTGGAGAAAGAGCATCAAAGCCCGCAGAGGCCTTGGGCAGATGTGATGGGAGGTGAGGGGGGGGGGATACACATGACCAGAGCAGGGAGGAGGTCTCTGCACCCTCCCAAGCCGGCCTGGTGTTGCGTTGGGATGGGGTGGCCACAGTCAGCCACGAGAACCTAGAAGCAGGGATGGCTGTCCGGGACGGAGGGATGGCTGAAGCAGAGGGGACAAGAGGAACTGCTGGCAGGCTCCAACTGCTTTATTCCCTGGCTCGGTCCTTCCCTAAGCTCAGCTGATCTGGGGTTTCAGGACATCCCCCACATCCTCCCAACAAATTGTGCCGGGGAGGGGGAGCCTGAGTTGATTTCTGTTCCTCTTCACAGAAAGAACCTCAACGAAGACAAGAGAGAAGCCCAGGCCCCTCCTGGCCTGGCCTCTTTCACTTCCCCAGTCTAGGACTGCAGGGAGCTGTGCCCGGAAAGTTCTGCCTGGCTCCCCAGGCTGGGTTCCCATTTGTTCTGTGCCTCAGTGAGACAGCGTCCTTATTCTTTAACCCTTGTGATGTTTGACCTAACAGGAAACAAGGGTATCCTTCACTCAGGGTGTCGGCAAATTACACCTGAAACACCAAAGCCACAAAGGCAGTGACAACAAAGGAACTCACAGGCAAACCCCAACTGTCCCCTGGAAACCCAAATGGGGAAGTTCTCACCATCTACAAAGGAATAAACTAACGACCTTGGGGACCTTGGATAGGCCACGCCACTTCCTGGGGCCACAGATCTTCCTCTGCAGAATGTGAGTGTGTTTTGGGGGGAAGGGAGGCACAGCAAAAACTGGACTATCTCAGAGTGAGAAGAGAGCATATGTCTGGCACACAGAAAGTTCTCAACTAATGTTAGTTATTTTTTATTATTAGAAGGAATTCTAGGTAGCCAAAAAACAGGGATTCTGGGACATAAAACATTCTGGGTTTATATTGTTTAAGGTGCTTCTCAAGCTACGAGGTGTAAGGAATGGGAGCTGTAGGCAAAATGTTTAATGCTGGGATAAGAACCGAAGTGCACTTAGGCAAGCTTTTGTTGGTAGTGGAGCTGTGGGTCAAATGTTTCATCTTTTTCTTGAGGATTCTAGTGATGTTACCCGAATACCGTTATGCAATGAAATCACTGATATCTTGTTTGATGAATAATTATTGTTTGCTGACCAGCTAACAACGCACAGAGGAGGTGATTGCGAGCTTGGGGAGGAGGAGGTGGAGACGTGGAATGGAAAGTGTGGGGGGAGAGGACCTGGGACAGATAGAAGCAGGAGAGATGGGTGAATTGAGAGAGAAAGAAGACAGCCTCTCTGAAAGTGGCCCCCGAATGAAGCAAGGACATCTATTTCATTGCATTTATTATTCCATTTATTTGCAAAGCTGGTTTCTCAGTTATGTTTCTTCCCAGAGCAGTTCTCTGCGCAGCTCTGACCAGACCACACATGAACATTGGCCTGACTTCGGCCTCCTTCCAGAATTTCCCCACACAGCCTAGGGAGGGATGATGAGACCTCTGTCTTCTGAATATGTGTGGGGTACAGAGGGCCAGGGGGATGACCAGAGGGGTCTTCTGGGCTCTAAAAGTTTTTATTTACTTCCTATGGTCTGAAGTAGAGACTGCTTGTTCTACCAACAGTCAACCCCCACCCAGCTTAAGGCAATTGAACAAAGTAACATTTTAGTTGGTTCTTGAAGAAAGAATAGCTCTTTTGGCAGAGAATGGGGGAGGGAAGGGAATGTATTCTACACAGAGAGAACAGCGTATATATCAATAAATGGTGGGAAACCCAACAGCTTCCCTAAGAAATGAGGAGAACCTTCTGATCCCAGCTTTGCCATCCACCCTCTGTTTAGCTCTGGGAAAACACTATCTTCTCTCTGGGTCTCAGCTTCCCCCTCTGAATGGGAAGGCATTGGATTAAAATCAGCGGTAGTCAACCTGGTCCCTACCGCCCACTAGTGGGCGTTCCAGCTTTCATGGTGGGTAGTAGTGGAGTAACCAAAGTATAAATAAAAAGATAGATTTAACTATAGTAAGTTGTTTTTTAAAGATCTATTCTGCCAAATTTAGCAAAAATCTGACATAAAGTACTTGGTAAGTAATTATTATTATATGCTTTAACTTGCTGTAACTCTGCTTTATAAATTTTATAAAGTAAAGTTACTTCCCTACTTTATAAATCACCGTTACTGTGGAACTCGTGGGCGGTTAGAAAATTTTACTACTAACAGAGATACAAAAGTGGGCAGTAGGTATAAAAAGGTTGACTACCCCTGGATTAGATAAACTCAGAGGGCCTTCCTAGCTCAGCTCAGGCAGTCTGTAAGTCTCTGAGGTCCCTGAATGACTGGGGAAAGGAAAGAGACAGGGGCAGGAATCCCAGAGTTTCTCATGAATCCTCCCCCCACCCCTACTTAGGGAATTAGGGCAGAGCAAGTTAATCTCCTGGTTACCAAAACAAAAGGAAACTGAGGCACTCTTATTCTAGTATTTTATTCCTTTCTGTGTGACTGCATTTTCCACCCCTCTCACTTTTAAATACGTAAAAGCCGATGGGCAGTCATCACAAGGGAAAGTCTATGGTTCTGCATTCTTTACCTAGAGGTGCTCTGGTTGAGGCCCTGGGCCATGATACAGCTGGACATGGGCCCAGGAGTCACTGTGCTATAACGGTCTGTTATGCATCCCTCTCCCACGAGACTGGGCAGAGGCTAAGTCACATTTAGCTGTGTAACACTAATAAACGTTAGAGGGTCAAGGCAGCTCCTGTTCCATTTTGCCTTATGGACTCTTTGATAAATATGCCGAAACATGAACTCTCCTCTTTACCGCTGTAAAGGTGATATGGCTTAGAGACCTTGACTTAGAGCTGCACGCGTACTTCCCGAGTGAACCCAGTTCGCCATTGTGCATCCAGCTGGAGACAGTGCAGGGAGTGTGCAGATCTCCCCGTGTCAGGTCTGTTCCTGCAGAACTTGGTGTATGAGGCAGAGTAAAATGTGTGCTCCCAAAGGGCAGGGGAAGAGGAAGACACAGACCTCCACATCCCATATTCTCTCCCAAACTCATAAATAATGTAAGTCCTACTTCTCCCCCGAGGAGGAGGGAAGGGGTGAAGACAAGTCTGGAAGGGTTACGCAAATGGGGAGTCCTCAACATGGAAAAAAATATTACAAGTACATAGGAAGTCAAATTAATGGAAAAAATATATGGCCCCTAACCACACAATTCTAGGCCCATACCAAGCCCTCGGTAAGTGTCATGCAGGGCAGCAGGTATGTATCATCTTTTTGTCTGTCCAGCAACAGAGCCTTTTCTATGTGTCTTTTTAGGGTAGGGAGTTCACCCACCAATAGGGAGGTAGAGTTTGCTTCTCTCTACAGAGGATGAAAAAACCCAGAGGCTGACATTCTAAACCTCCCTTGAACTATAGTGTAGACCCATGGACTAGTATTTGCCAATCAGATAACTCTGACTTTAAACTATAAGAGGGTGACATTAAAAATGTAGGGCAATGGGGTAGTGGGGGCAGCAGCTCCAGCATCAAATTTCTAGGGGACTAGTAGCAGCAGCAGAATTGGTGTCCCCAAATTGACCAATTCTGCACAGAACCAGAACACAGTCAGAAACAACACGCTGCAGAATTGGTCAAGTTGGGGACACCAATTCTGCAGCGTGTTGTTTCTGCTTGTGTTCTGGTTCTGTGGGTCTGGTTCTCAAGCCCCCTTGAAGAGTCCATGGACTACCTAAAATCCTCTTTGTAAGTTCCTTGTCTGCTCCAATCAGCCTGAGCCAGTCTCTGTCGCATGCAATTAAGCCCTGACTGATGCAGGAGTGGGTACAGGGGGTGGCTGTTGACAACAAACCCTCAGGAAAAGAGGGAGAATCTAAGGATTGGTTATTCGGGCCTGTTGGGACCAAGGGCAGTCAGAGAAAATTCAGTTTTCAGCATTGGGACTCAGACAGACATACAATGGTAAAACAGTCTATTCCAGGGGTAGTCAATGTTTTTGTACCTACTGTCAACTTTTGTGTCTCTGTTAACAGTAAAATTTTCTAACCGCCCACCGGTTCCATGGTAATGGTGATTTATAAAGTAGGAAAGTAACTTTATTTTATAAAATTTATAAAGCAGAGTTATAGCAAGTTAAAGCATATAATAATAATTACTTGCTAAGTTTGGCAGAATAAATCCTTATAAAACAACTTACTATAGTTTTTTGTTTGTTTGTTTTGGTTTTTTTGTGTGTATATTTTTCTGAAGTTAGAAACGGGGAGGCAGTCAGACAGACTCTCGCATGCGCCCGACCAGGGGGCGATGCAGCTGGGCGTTGCTCTGCTGTAACCAGAGCCATTCTAGCTCCTGAGGCAGAGGCCACAGAGCCATCCTTAGTGCCTGGGCCAACTTTGCTCCAATGGAGCCTTGGGGAAGAGAGAGGCAGAGAGGAAGGAGAGAAGGAGGGGCAGAGAAGCAGATGGGCGCTTCTCCTGTGTGCCCTGGCTGGGAATCGAACCCGGGACCCCTTGCATGCCAGGCTGATGCTCTACCACTGAGCCGACCGGCCAGGTCCAACTTACTATAGTTAAATCTATCTTTTTATTTACACTTTGGTTGCTCTGCCACCACCCACCATGAAAGCTGAAACACCCATTAGTGGGTGGTAGGGACCAGGTTGACTACCACTGGTCTATTCAATAGAAACTTTTAGTCAGTCAGGATGAAGTGCCCACTGAAAGCAACACTCTGAGGTTGAGTGGTCATGTGATAGAGCAGCGTAAGGGGCACAGAGACTTCGAGCTCATATCCTAATGACTTGGCTAGAGTGTCCAGCTAAAAGCTAAGGGCCTTTTATGCCTGTGATGGAAGAATCTTAAAATTCTTGCAGAGGCAGGAACAAAGCGTAGAGGTAGTTACTGGAGCCCAGGGCCCAGAGTCCACCAGAGGAAGCTGAAACTATGACAGGCTTGCCCTGTAGAAGTTGGAACCATGGATGAATTGCAGCTGCTGGAGGTGCTGCCAAAGCAGAGGAGGATGGGAAAACCTAGAGTGGCTTCCCCCTTTCTCCTGCCCTCCAACCTCACACAGAAGGCAGAAAATGTAACTTGCATGTATCAGCTTACCTGTGATGTGGAGCAGAAGAGGAGAAGTAGAAGAATGGATCTGAGAAACAGGCCCAGAACTGGCACAAATGAAAAACCATCTTCCCTGGAGTCTAGAGATAGAAAACTATTATTCAATTCCAGTATCTCCAGAAGGGAATTACAAAGTCAAACCCAAGAGGAGAGGCAAATAAGGGTATGGTTTTGCTCACTTATATTGGCAAAATCTGAAGAATACATGTGGAAGTCAACCCTGATGGTGCTAGACCACGGGTCGGGGTGAGCCAGATGTGGCTCTTTTGATGGCTGCATCTGGCTCGCAGACAAATCTTTAATAAAAAAATAATAATAACGTTAAAAATATAAAACATTCTCATATATTAAAATCCATTCATTTCCTACCACTCATGTTCATGGTTGTGGGTGGCTGGAGCCAATCACAGTTGTCCTCTGGGACAATACCAAATTTTTATTGGATAATGCGTAACATACATGGGTTGTTGTATGGCTCTGACAGAATTACATTTTAAAATATGTGGTGTTTATGGTTCTCTCAGCCAGAAAGTTTCCCGACCCTGTGCTAGACTAAGGAGGGGGCAACATACTTTCAGGTTTTACTGAATACATTGGGGCAGGCAGCTGTTTGTAGGTTACCTTGATACTTCCAAGACTTGCTTTTAAGTCTGTCCTTGAGATTAGTTTAACCCTATTATGAAAGTGTGACTTGGCTGGATTCTCTGCCATATACCCTGTGTGACCTGTTGCACAATTATGTTTGCCTTGACCTTCTGATCTGATGTCTCAACTCACTAAAACTACTTGTGCAGTGCTTGGGTTCCCTCTTCCCCCCTCTGACATGGCTCAGTATGTGTCCACAGCAGAAAGTCAGAGCAACTGTAGAGGTTGCCTCATTTGTTTCCCTTCTTGCAGAGATCACCATCCTACATTACCAGTTTGCCTAACAATCTAAAAACAGTTATTTCATATATTCGGTCCAGTTTTTTTTTTCCTTCTTTTCTAAATGAGAGGAGGGGAGATAGAGAGACAGACTCCCACATGCAGCCTGACTGGGATCCATCTGGCAACCCCCATCTGGGCCTGATGCTCTGCCTATCTGGGGCCATGCTGGCAACCAAGCTACTTTTAGCACCTGAGCACCTGGGTCTGATGTGCTTGAACTAATGGAGCCATGGCTGTGGGAGGTGAAGAAAGAGAAAAAGAGAGAGAGAGAGAGAGAGAGAGAGAGAGGTGGAGAAACAGATAGTCACTTCTCTTGTGTGCCCTGACCTAGAATCAAACCTGAAATATTCACGTGCCAGGTGGACATTCTACCACTGAGCCAACTGGCCAGAGCCTTGGTCCAGTTTTATATGTACACAGTTATCTCTGGTAGAAGAGGTAATCTGGCACCAGTTATTCCATAATGGGGGAAGTCCAAGGGCTTTTTTTTTAAACTCTTCCTTTTCTAACTTTTTGAAGTTGTTGCCCAACGCATTGATTTTCAGATGTTATTGTTCATTTCCTAACACAAACATTTAAGGTGGTACTTCCCCTGTATATATTGCTTAACTTTATCCCACGGGTTTTGATATGTAGCATTTTGTTATTATTTGATTGAAATATTTTCTACTTTATATTATGGTTCCTTCTTTAGCCCAGGGGTTATTCTGAATACAGTAATATCTATTATGTTCCACAATTACGAGTGTGTTTTGGACATGTATATTGCAAATAACTTCTCTTGGTATGTGACTTGTTTTTTTCATTTTCTTAGTCTGTCTTGATGAATGGCATTTCTTAGCTTTGACGAAGTCAAATTAATGACAAAGATAGGGTCAATCCTTTCTGTAACCATTTTGGGAAAATTTTGCTTATCCCAAGACTATGAAGATATTTTCCTATGTGTTCTTCTAAAAGATTCTTTGTTTTTCACACTTAGGCTCATGATGCATCTTGAGTTATCTTTTGTGAGGATAAACAGAATGGTGCCTTTTGTAAATCAGGTGACTAGATGTGGGTAGGCCTGTTTACAAACTCTATTTTGCACGATTCATCTCATTTATCTATGTGTCCTTGTGCCTTATTATTATTTTAGATGTTTTTTCCAATTGTTTGTTGATGGTTGTGCTGCATTTCTTTTGTCTGTTCCTCCATATCTACTTGTCCTTTCCCACCTTACCTGGTGCTCAGGGAAGCTGACCTGAATGTTTGTTTTTTTTTCCCATTAATGCTTTCCCCCTCTGATTCCAGGACCAACGGAGAATCTTGGCAAGAGGTCAGAGGGACGGGACAGGGAGGTTAGGGAATTATACCCCTGGTTTTGTTCCTGTGAGGTCCCCTTAGGCTGGATTTGTGACTTGACCAAATGTCATTGCTTCTCTCAAGGCAGCTGGCCCTGTAGAACTCTCTCCTTTCAGTATGTTCTGGTAACTTCTCTGAGTCCTTATTTCTTTAGTTCTAGGAGTGATGACAGCTTCTATACTTGCTAGCCCAGGATTCCAGCACTGTTCCTTGTGGAACCCGTCAATCATTCTGACACCTTTGAGATTAGTTACAAAACTCTTAGAGAAATCCTAATTTTCATGTGCTATTTCCTATGAAGACTCTGACTAATGCTCTCGAGTATTAGGAAGTTTTTAAAAAAATGAAGTGGCCCTGGCTGGTTGGCTCAGTGGTAGAGCACCAGCCCGGTGTGTGGAAGTCCCAGGTTTGATTCTAGTCAGGGCACATAGGAGAAGTGCCATCTGCTTCTCCACTCCTCCCCCTCTTGCTTCTCTCTCTCTCTTCTCCTCCCCTCCTGCAGCCATGTCTCAATTGGAGGGAGTTGGCTCCAGGCCCTGAGGATGGCTCCATGGCCTCCTACTTAGGCCTTAAGAAGAGCTTGGTTGCTGAGCAACCGAGCAATGCCCCAGATGGGCAGAGCATCGCCCTCTAGTGGGCTTGCCAGGTAGATCCCAGTCAGGGTGCATGAGGAATCTGTCTCTACCTTCCCTCTTCTCATTGAATAAAAAAATTTTTTTTTTAAATTTTTGTTCTTTTTCTTATTCTCCTGGCTAAAGCCTCCATTCTAATATTGAACAAAAGTAATTATAATTGTCTCAATACCGGTTTAAAATAAAATGCAATGAATGGTTCACCATTAAGAATTTTATTTATTGTAGATCTGGGGTAGATGCCTTCTCATAAGTTAAGGCATTTTTCTTTTCTCTCAGTTTATTTTTCTTTAAATCATGATTAGATATTGAATTGTATTGAATAGTTTACTGCACTGTCTGAGGTCATCATAAAGCCCCTTTCTTTTTCTCTTTCTGCTCTCCCTTCCTGGGAGTGCATGTCAAGGTCAAAACCATGGAGACCATGTTTCCTAGCGCCAGGCTGGAAGGGCAGGAATGGAGCCCCTGTAGTCCTCCTGGGTAAATCTTGGGCTTTTAAAAATATTCCATGTGGAACATTACAAGATGTTCATTAAGACATCATTGTGATGTACTATTTTGCTTAAAAATTCTGATTTACCCAAGACTGCCTGCTTTCTAAAGTAAGGAGAGGAAGTAGTAAAGGGGGTGAGGAGGAGAAAACCGCCCTCTGACACTTACATGTAATTTGCAGCGGTCGTATGAAGCAGGTATGTATCAGAATGCTTAGCTTACGGATGAGGAGCCTGAAGCTTGGAGAGGTGAGGGGCACCGCCCGGGACAATGGCAGAGGGATCCTGGACATTTGGCCCCAAATCTTGTGCTCAGAAACGCTTCCTTCCTCACAACAGAGAAGTGAGACTTGGATCCTTCCTCCCACGAGAGTACTTCTACTTTTTTCTGACCCTTGGATGAGGCTCAGCTCTAAGCATCTCCTAGTCTGGTCCTACCCTCCCAGCAATTCTACAGTTTGAAAGCATTGTGGCCCCCAGGGCCTGCTTCCAGACCCTCCTGGGCACCCTGGGGGCTGTGTATCCCATCAGTGCTGTGAGTATGGTGTATGTGTGTGAATGGGGAGGAGGAGGTCTGGGTTCCTCTCTGGGAGAGGGAGGGGAACAGAGAGTGAAGTTCTAATTCTTCCTGTATATAGACCAGGCTTGGTGCTGAGATGGGCAGACACTTGCTGCTGCCTGGTCTGCTCCTGTCCCTTCCTCTGACTGTGGGCTGGACCACTTCCAACTGCTTCGTGACCGAAGGCTCCCAGCTGTGTCTGCTCTCATATCTCTCCCTGTGCTGCTTGGACGCCAGCCTGTCCCTCTTTGCAGCACGCTCCTCTGTGACCAACCTGACACAGGCCTTGGAGGCTAGGCCACAGAACGTGGAGGGGCTCTGTCTTGGTGGTCCCACTTCGGTTCTGACCCCGGATGCCTTCTTCTACTTTCTTGACCCCAAGGTCCTCAGGCTGAATCTACGTCTCCCCCAGCTCCTGCCAGGAGCCCTCCGGGGCTCGGGGAAGTCGCAGAAACGGTCCTTCTTAGGCATTCCTTCGGATGACCTCTTCCTACCCCCGGTGCCTTTGGGGACCTGAGCTCCCTCCAATACCTAGCTTTCTGGGGGTTTTGCCTGAATGGGAGCTTGGGGGTCTGGCTGCCTCCCAGCCTACGGCATCTGTCCATCAATTCTGGTTGCCTTCAGAAGGTGGGGAAATTGGTTGACATCTTCCCAGACCTGGTGCCCGGTTCCTCCTCTGGTGATGCCTGGACTCTGGACATGCTGGACCTGTCAGACAACAGGCAGCTGAAGATGGCCAGTCCTGGGGCCCTGCAGGGCCTCAAGCTGGGGACTCTGAATCTGGCCCACACAAAGATGAAGGCAGCCACAGTGATGGGACTGGGGCTGCAGAGACTGAATGCCCTGTGTGTGGCGTTTACAGACACGGCCGAGCTGCCTGCTGGGGCTGTTGCCCACTTTGAACTGCAAGAGCTGAATTTGAGATTCATGCAGGTAGGATACATATCTCTGGAGGCCCTGGCTTCCTGCCAGAGCCTGAGCAACTTGATTCTTCAGAGCAGCTGCCTGACTGACCCGCCACCAGGTTTCTTGGCGGCCCTGCCCAGGCTTCAGAGACCGAACCTGAGTAACAACCAGCTGCGGAGCGCCATGTTGTGCCCGAATGAGACCGGGGCGGCGTCAGGGCTGCGGGTCCTGGGTCTGTCCAACACGGGGCTGCGTGGCCTGTCCCCAGTGCGTTCTCCTGTCTGTCCCACCTGCGGGGGCTGCGGCTTCAGGGAAACCAGCTGGTTTGGCTGGAAGGCCAGGTATTCCAGGGCTTAAGGAGGCTGGAAGTGTTGGACTTGGGTAAAAATCCACTGACGTCCCTGGGTGCGGGCTGGTTGGCCCCTCTGCCCGCACTGACCACCCTAAACCTGCTGGATACCCACAAGGTGCTGAGCCCAGCCTGGGACTTCTGGGGTCCAGAGAATCTGCACAACCTGAAACTGCAGTTGTCCTCTGGCTCTTCCAGGGCAGCACTGTTCCTGCCCACGAAGCTGACCAGCTTGGAGCTTCACGCAGTGCCAGGCAGGAAGCTTTGGAAGCTGGCTTCTCCTGTCTTTCCAGTCTTGCAGAACCTGACTCTAAACGGCTGGGGACTGCAGCTGGAGACCCCTAATGTCACCAAGATCTTCCCTGCCCTTTGCCAGCTCTCTTTGCTTGGCAATAGCTTGGAGGCCCTCTGCTCCCAGGCATCCCCAGCCTCTTCCCCTGGCTGCACCCTATGCTCCATCCAGTATCTGAGAGTAGAGGGGAATGGGCACAGCCTCAGGCCATGCCGCATCACGGGGCTGCCCAGCCTATAGGAGCCGCAGGTGGGAAGCTGCAGTCTCTAGCCTGGCCCCGCCAGCTCCCTGTGCTGCTCGAGGAGCTGGTGGGCGAGCTGCCCAGGCTCCAGGTGCTGCGCCTGGCCCAGACGGGGATGGAGACCCTGTCTGCTGCTGCTGCTTTCCAGGGCCTGGGACGTCTCCAGGTCTAAGTGCTAGACAGGGAGACAGGCCTCAGGCTGGATGGCAGTCTCCAGGCACACAGTCCCCAGATGCCACAGCACATGTATATTCTGAGAGCGTCCTTGGCCTGCCAGTGTGCCAATGCCTGGGTGGGGCCCTGGCTTGAGCTGTCCTCCGGAACATATGTGCATATACAATCACACCAGCTGTGCCAGACAGAAGCTGAGGGCCGCCGCAAGGAGCCCCTTTTCCCCTTTCTCTCTGGAGTCACTGCCCCAAGACTTTGGGGTTGGAAGTCTTTTGGGGCAGCTCTGCCTTGCTGTTTCTGCTGATCTCCTTGCCCCTCCTGCAAGAAGCCAGGAACTCCTGGATCCTCTATCTCCAGGCTTTGTTCAGGGCTTGGCTTCAGGATCTGAGGGGTCAGAGGAGTGAAGGCAAGAGGTTCCTCCATGATGTCTTTGTGTCCCACTGTAGGCAAGACCAGGCCTGGGTGGTGCAGGAGCTGCTGCCTACTTCGGAGGGCGGACGGGGGCTGCGCCTCTGCCTCCCTGAGCGGGATTTTGAGCCGGGCAAGTATGTGGCCGATAATGTGGCAGAGAGCATGGCAAGCAGCCAGGTCATGCTTTTTGTGCTGTGCCACCAGGCCCTGCACACTCCACGCTGCCGCCGACTGGAGCTCTGCCTTGCCACCTCCCTCCTGCTGACTGCCACCTGCCTCCCAGTGATTGCTGCTGGTCTTCCTGGAGCCTGTCTCTCGCCACCAGCTCCCCTGCTACCACCTGGCTGCTCCGCAGAGGAGACTATTGCATGTGGCCCAAGGAAGATGAAAGAAAGGACGACTTCTGGGGTTGGCTGGGAAGAAGGCTAGAGCAAGCTGGGTTGGAGCTTGTGTGTTGGAGAGTGGAGATAGAAAAGGAAGCCAGCCTGGCAGGGAGACAGTAGGTGTGTGTTAGTCTGTGAGACTGAGCTGAACTCCTGGGGGGTCGGGGTGCTGCATGTATAGGGAGGATCAAGTTGTGGTTTTGGGAACCTAGCCTTTGGGAGCACTCTGAAGGCCAAATGAGAAAATTTGGGAGTTGGCAAGTGGCCATGACGTATATGATGTGATCTCAAGATGTTTAGCTCCTCAGTAAACGTACTAAATCCACGAAATGATTGGCTCAATTGGACTTTCTGTTTTTGGATTGAAACCCATAGAAGAAAGAGGGTGAAAGCGTTGGGCTCACAAAACTGTTGTCTGGAGGAAATAAAGTGTGTGTGTGTGTGTGTGTGTGTGTGTGTGTGTGTGTGTGTAGGGGAGATTCAGGGAGAGTATGGGAAAGAAAGGAAGGCACTAGTACTCCTAAGCTATGGAATGGGGTCCAGGCCATGTTCAACCAGATCTTCAAGGGGCAGAGAGGTCCCTCTTGCCATCTGAGTTACAGAGGAATTGCAGCTGAGGGTCAAAAAGCTGGGGTGCTGTCCAGGAGGCAGCAAACTGACAGGCTATTCCCTTACTGAAGGCCTGAAAATAGCTGTCATCTTGTCTGAACCTCATAGCAACACTATGAGGGAAACCCACCTCTTTGGCACTCTGCTTCAGCCATGCTAAACGACTTGTTGCTTCCAGGACACATGCATTTCTGCCTCTGGGCCTTTGCATGTGCCATTCCTTCCTCCCAACTTATTTCTTCTGGGGGACTACAACGTATCCTTGAAGATTCAGTTCAGCAATCACTTTCTCAAGAAGCCATTCCTGACCCCCCAGCCTCTGGGTTCCCACAACTTCCTGGACTTCCCCTTCTCAAAGTACTGGTCACACCACACCAGTCCTTATAAGCCTGGGAGTACCTAGAACAGTGGTCTGCAAAGGGGGGTGCACAAGATGAACCACTGGAGTTTAGGAAAAAAAATTTTAAACTTTTAGCTGTATTTTTTTTCCATCTGACTTTATTCTGAAGCCTGCCTGTCTACATTTTAGCCATATGGCTTTATTATGCTACTTAACCTCTGTATCTCAGTTTCCTCTTCTATAATATGGGATAGTATTACTCCCTCCCTCAAAGGGTTTTGTGAGGATTAAATGAGTTAATATGTATAAAACACTGAGAGCAGGATCTAATAATACATAGTAAAAGTTCAATAAAAGTTAGCTTTTAATGTAATTATATAAATATATGTACTACGTGCATATCACATAGGTAAATAAATACACATGTTGGGAGTGTATGCTCAAAAGTACCTTACTAGTAGGATACAGTACTAATTTACTAATAGAAAACTTGATCAGGAAAGCCCAGAGATCAGACCCTAGGGACACAGGGACCAGGTTTGATTCATCACTGTATCCTTAGAGCCTAGTGCTGGCCCAGCACAGAGGGTCTTCATAAACTACTCTGGACAGAAAAAAACCTTGATGGATGCTGAAGCAGAGCTCTGGGGTCTGGTTCAGGCTCTGTTTATTTCCAAATGACACTGGGCCAGGGAACTTGGCCTCTTGGGGCTTTAATTTTCCTCTTCTGTACAGTGAGAGGTTTTCAATAGACAAAGGCTAAAAGAAACCAGAGGACAATTCCAGCCTGGCTTTAGTGTGAGGGGCGCCCTCTAGTGTCCCAATGGTGTCTTTTTTTTTTCCTGTGCATACTCGCCTCCATTCCTCCTCTTCAGGGCAGATGATCCTGAAATGAAATAAATGTCTTTATCTGACTCTGCAGAGTCGCCTTTCTAGCTTCCTATCTTGACACTGTCTCAAATATCTCCAGCAGTCCCAGCACCTCATACTGCAGAACTGTCTCTCTCTCCACTCACACCATCCTCTCCCTTTCACTGGCGATTTTTCTTGATGCGGTGTGTGGCTGAGAAGAAACCTTTGGGGGGGGTCACATTACCAGTTTCAAATCCCAGGCCTGGCCGTTATTGGCTATGTGATCTTGAGCAGGTCACTTCATCTGTCCAAGCCCCCATTTCCTCCTTGTAAACTAGGGTAATAATACCCACCTTACAGGGCTGTAGGACTTCAATAACAAGGAGTGCTTATGGGTTAGTACTTCTTTCACGGAGTAACACCACATGAGTTATTACTATAAATAAGTTGGAACACGTTTCATAGAGGAGAAGGACGTTAAACTAGGCCTTTAAACTAAGATACAGAATTCTCTAATTTTTTTTTTTTCCAGAGAGACAGACAGGAAGGGAGAGAGATGAGAAGCAACAATTCTTCGTTGCGGCACCTTAGCTGTTAATTGATTGCTTTCTCATATGTGCCTTGACCAGGGGGCTACAGCAGACCGAGTGACCCCTTGCTCAAGCCAGCAACCTTGGGCTCAAGCTAGTGTGCCTTGCTCAAACTGGACGAGCCCGCGCTCAAGCTGGCAAGCTCGGGGTCTCGAACCTGGGTCCTCTGCATTCCAGTCTGACGCTCTATCTACGGCACCACCGCCTGGTCAGGCTAGAATTCTCTAAATTTTAACAATGGACAACATATATTGAGCACTTGGCCATATGCTAGGTACTGTCAATTTCCCCAAAGTCTCAGAACCATTAATAAAAAATAATAGTTCAAATTTATTTATTTTCTCTTAAGTGAGAAGCGGGGAGGCAGAGAGACAGACTCCCACATGTGCCCTGACCAGGATCCAGCCGACAAGCACCCTATGGAGTTATGTTCTGCTCATCTGGAGTCATTGCTTGGCAATCAAGCTATTTTAACACCTGAGGGGGAGGCCATGGAGCCATCTTCAGCACCTGGGGCCAACTTGCCCCAGCGATGGCTGCAGTAGGGGAAGAGAAAAGGGATAGGGGAGAAGTAGAGAAGTAGATGGTCACGTCTCCTGTGTGCCCTGACTGGGAATTGAACCCGGGACATCCACATGCCGGGCCAATGCTTTACCACTGAGCAAACTGGCCAAGGCCAGTAGCTCAAATTTATTAGCTTCTGCTAGCCATGTGACAAGCTCTTTACCTACTTTTCTCCATTTATTTCTCACTGAACCTACCAGGTAGATGCCATTATTTTAATTCCCATTTAACAGATGAGGAAAATTGAGGCATAAAGAGGTGAAATAATTTGTCCAAGGTTTCACAACTAGTGGTGGCAAGGTATACATCTTGCATTTGAAAATAAGAAGTTTCAGACACAAGCAGCTTGACTCCAGAGTCCATGCTTTACCTGAATAATCTCATTTCATCTTCACAACACCTGCAGTGTAGCTTCTATTACATTATCTGCATTTTAAAGATGAAAACACCCTAAGACAAAAGAGACGTGGTAATTCATGTAAGGCCATTCCACCTAGGAAGTAGTTAGTCTGGAATTTGGATTCATGTCTGACAACAAACCACATTCTCAACCCCATATTAGATTGCTCATACCCCAAAATACAAAGCAACTGTATTTATATTAAAATTATTCAGAAAGGCCCTGGCCAGTTGGCTCAGCGGTAGAGCGTCGGCCTGGCGTGCCGGGGACCCGGGTTCGATTCCCGGCCAGGGCGCTGGGGATGGCTCCTTGGCCTCTGCCCCAGGCGCTAGAGTGGCTCTGGTCGTGGCAGAGCCACGCCCCGGAGGGGCAGAGCATCGCCCCCTGGTGGGCAGAGCGTCGCCCCTGGTGGGCGTGCCGAGTGGATCCCGGTCGGGTGCATGCGGGAGTCTGTCTGACTGTCTCTCCCCGTTTCCAGCTTCAGAAAAATACAAAAAAAAAGATTATTCAGATTATTATTCTAATAATGATTAACATTCTTCCAACACCCACGAAGTGCTAAGCTTTACACTATCTAATTTACACAATAATAGCTAACATTCGCTCTGTATTTTTAGGACCCAGACCCTGAGCTAAATCGTCTTAGACGTATTGTTCATTGAGGCCTCACAAAAACCTGTAGACTCGGATGCTATTATTATCCTCGCTTTACAGATGAAGAAAGCGAGGTTTACAATTGATCCAAAGCCAGGCAGCTCCACCCTGAGCTTGAAATTGAATCTACAATTGTCTCTCGTGGCCACCAATATGGTCATCATTAGCCATTTAGCCACCCTCTCTCTTATCTCTTAATGGTTTTGCTTTGACCTCTCTCTGGCCTCTGACTCTCGCTCGGATCCTTCAACTTGAGTGCCCGCCCACTGGGCGGTGCCGTTTCCCGGAGCCTGTGGAAAGGAGTGGGATTGCAACAGGTCCCGCCCCTACGCTTAGACTCTGTTTCGATTTGTTCCGGTACCGGGAGAAGGTGACACATCTATTGGCTGACAGCCTGTTAAGGGCAGTAAACGGCGGGGACCGCCCACCGGCTACCGCGCGGTTCCTTCTGGGAGTTGTAGTCTCAGTCGCTCCACTCCCGGGGTGGCGCCGTTCGGACTCCGCGTCCCAGGGTTCCCTGCGCGAACTCTGGAGCACTTCCGCCCCGTTGTGAAGTGGGTGTCTCGGTGGGTGAGTCCGGGTGGCGGGGCGGGGGCAGTTGAGACTCAGGCTCTGGGCTGGAGACTTAGGAGGTGGTGGTGTCACAGGGGGCAGGGGAAGGTGAGAAGGGAGAAAAGAGCTTTCATGTGTGGGTGGAGGGTGAGGGGCGGCCAGAGGATGAGGCGTCCGGATATGGGAAGGGTCATAGGGGGATGAGGAGGGGGATGGAGGGCCCTGGCAGTGAGGACCGACTTAGGTCTGTAGGTGAGGGCACCGAGAGAGGCTCTGCAAGTGGGAACATCGTAGAAGGGTCAGGAGACCATAGAGGGAAGGAGAGAGGGTTCTGAGGCCCTGGTAAGAAGTGCAGATAAGAGGGCCTGAGCTTGAAGCGCAACCTTAAAAATTGTGTACCGGCCTCTATCTACCTGCTCGCCTAGAACAGACATCTCATTTGATACCCCATTACACTCTCTCTAATGGTTGAGACTTCTGGAACCCAGGGGGTGGACTGGCTATTGTGGTTGGCCCCTAACCTACACCTTTTCTCTTACTCCTGATGGAGGTGAAGGGCACTGTCGTCCACTTTACCCAGGTGCCCTCTGATTTATCTTGCATTCTTCCACATCGGGGATCTTACGATCTTTCCGTTTCTTTTAATGTGTCTTGAATCTGCCCTTTCCTTGTCAGGTTTTTTTGCTGAAGCCTCCATCTTTTTACCTCCCAGCCCAGACAAACGTATTGTCGCTAGTGTGATCTATTTAACCCACAAATCTGATGGTGCCTTCAAAACCCTTCATGGACACTCGTCAGTGGTAGAACTAAGTCTAAGCACCTCAGCCTGATGATATTTAAGATAACTTCATAAACTACTTTTCAGCCTAATCTTCATCTACCCCTCACTCCAGGGCTGCCAAGGTTTTCCCCATTTCTTGGGGAATCTGTTGGGTTTCCCACCATTATATATGCTTTTCCTTGTGTGTAGACTACACTCCCTCTCATCGCTATTCTCTGCCAAGAGAACTATTCTTTCTTCAAGAGCCAACTCAAATGTAACTTTGTTCAATTGCCTTACGCAGATGAAGTTGCCTCCCACTGCTAGCTCCCACAGAACTCTTCCTGCATTTTCCACATTTAATCATCATTATCTGACTTTTTTTTTTGGTCTCTTCCACTAAGCATCCAGGACAGGAGTCACTTCTTTCTCCACTGCCTAATAAATATATACCGTACTTGATGAAAGACCAGCCAGGGTGAGCTTTGCTATACCAGGCTTGAAAGGGGCTACCTCTGGTGGGTCTCCAGGGGCATGCGTTAGTGTTCTGCCCATGAAGGCTGTTTTTTGCTGGGACCTGATTCTGTGTCCATGGGAGTTTAGGCCGGGGGTGGCAAAAACATGGAAGGTGTGCTGCCACTTCCCCTTCCTGTGTCTGGCAGACATAGCTAATTGTATTCATATGGGATTCGGAGTCTTTAGCACAGTTCAGTGTAAAGTTGGTGCTTTAAATGAAACCTATTTGCTTTCCCTGGTTTATGCCCTTAAGTATGAGGTCAGGTTGCTTAAGCAAGAGCTTGGACCATCAGCCAAATGAGCTTGAAAGCCTCTGGGAACTCTCAGTGTTTTTCTCTTTGGAGGTCACAGACCATAGGACAGATCTCTTCTCATCCTGCTGTTTACTGGGTGGGTTCTTCATGGCCACATCCATACTCACGACCCCAGGAGCCAGAATGCCTCTTAGCTTCCCTGTGTTAGTAAAGGGATTCTGATTTTGACAGCAACACCTATCCCTCATTCTTGGGGGGGAATTTGTACCCTTTCTAGGTCTTCCTGGAGATTGGGAGAGACCTTTGAGATCCCTAAGTTGAAAGGTGGCAAAGTGACAGCCATGTGAACAAAGCCTTCCATCATGCTCTATTTAATCCTCAGGGTGTGTGAAGCAATTTTGAATAGGTTGACAACATTTAAAAATCTAGCATCCTGACTGCTCTTAGAAAAATAAGAAGGCCCGTGGACATTGGGTCAGTGGTCCCGCTGGTGCTCTGTAGTAGCCATAGTCCCCACTCCACTCATTTACTCATTTACAGTGCCTGGCCTATGGCCATTTAGATTTGTAGCCACTGATTTTAGTCTCCCTGTCCCTTTGCTCTACTCTTATTGTACTACTGTATTTCCCCATGTATAAGACACACCCTTTTTAAAAAAAAAATTGCAGTCTAAAACCTGGGTGCATCTTATACAGTGGTTGTGGCATTTCACATGCCATAGATGGAACTGAGGACGAGGCAATATATGAAGACAGTGATTCGTCATCAGACACAGAGGAGGACAAGCTCCTCATGGATGGGAGTTTTGACAGTGGTGAGGAGTTGTGTGAATTTTATGATGAATAAAACTTGAGTTCAATAACTTTATGTAATACATTCCCCCCCCCCCAAATTTTGGGCCCTAACATTAAGGTACGTCTTATACGTGGGGAAATGCAGTACTCGGGAAACCTGGGGAAGCTGCGAGTAAGGTCAGGCTGTGAGCCGCACTCCAGAGAGGCTGCAGGAGCCACATGACCTTTCCGACGTCACCCAGTTGATAAATGGCAGGAGTGGAACTTGAACTCTGATTTGCTCACTCCTGCCTCCATGTCCTTTTCACTGTCCATACCATCTTCTCAGGACATGGGATGACCAGCAGACCTAGAGGAGGCGACGTGGTGTGCTTAACGACTGGAGGAAACAGGCCGGGCTTAGATTCCACCTCTGCCACTGGCTAGTTCTGTAATATTAAGTGAATCTTTCCATGGGAGCTCAGTTACCTATATGTAAACTGAAGATTCAGTGGAGTCATATCCTCTCAGGATAATGGTATTCTAAAGGCAGCATGGAAGGTGATAATCACATTTAGCCAAAAATCACAGTCAGCTTGAAACTCTTTCAGCAAGGAGCCATTTAGAAACCAGCACTGAACGCTAGAGGAGAGTTGGCTTGTGTTTCGGGCCCATGCCATAGGAGGACACTGCTCACATTCAGTGCAGAGGTTTGAGGGAACTCAGACCAACCCGGGGACCCGCAGAGCCATGGGTGTCATCATCACATGCTCACCCTGGACGAGACGCATAGTGAATGGACTTAAATAGCATGGTGTGCTATTTAAGTCATGTCCTTTCTGCCTCTTCCTGATGTTCGTATGTAGTTTAATGTGTGTAAGTTGCAAGTCAGTGTAAGGCAGCTCCACACTTAGGATACTTCGCTTCTTGCTTAGAGGATTCAGTGAGATGATGAATGAAGAGCACTTAGCACTGGGCCTGGCACCCTGGACACTCAGTTAATAGGGGCTCTTGGAGGCTGCTTATTTTAGTGAGGACCCAGAGCTTCCTGGTAGTCTCAGCACTGAGGAATGTCCTTGTCCACTTTTTTCCCCTGTCATCTCCACGTAAAGTCACTCTGCTGTTGGCTGACTGTGTTGACTCCCTCTGTGGATAGACTACTATTCATATATAAGGGAGTAGCAGAAAAATCTTCAGGTTTGTATTTAAAAAATAACTTGAGGACTTTCAAGTCTTCCCAGAAGAAAATACCCGTTATTTGAGACTCAGGGCTTTGGGCCTGCCTGGTGGGACTACGAACTGCCTGTTTTGTTCTAGAGTTCTCTCTGCACAGGGGCACAGACTTTGCTCATTGACTGTGTCTTGTTAGACTGACCCTTTTATAAAGGTAGAGACTGGCTGTCCTACTTACTGTTGGCTCTCTGGCTCCTAGTGCAGTGCAGGGTACACAGTGGGATTCTTTTCTTTTTAAAATATTTATTAATTTTACAGAGGGGGAGAGAGAGAGAGAGAGAGAGAGAGAGAGAGATGGGGAAGAGCAGGAAGCATCAACTCCCATATGTGCCTTGACCACACAGTGCAGAGTTTTGAACCGGCGCCCTCAGCATTCCACGTCGACACTTTCTTCACTACGCCACCAGAGACCAGGCCACAGTGGGATTCTGTACATGACTGGTGCATTAGTCCTTATGTGAGAGAGTGACACAAATGTGTTTGGACTAGTGCATGATTAGGCTGTGGCTAAAAAAGTTTCATAAAAGATTAATTCTTTAGTGTAATATAAGTTATGGATCTGCCATACCCCATTAGGTTTGTAATGTACCAGCTTTACTGTTTTGATAAAAGGCAACAAAACTTCCATTGGCCCTTCTGTTTATCTGACACTGGCTTGGGCACTGAAGATAGAGAAAGGAGTAAGATATAGTACTGGCCCTAGTAATGCGATCTGATGGCGGGCTGTCAGATACAGGAATAAGTAACTACAATAATGCAGGATAACATATTAGAGGTACATGCCAATTGCTTAGGGAACACAGGATTGAGGAGGCAGTTCTTGGACTGCAGGGATGAGGGCAAGGCCTGATAAGAGCATGTCCTGGAAGCCTTAACAGATGAGGTGACATTGAGCTTATAGCTGAAGGATGAGCAGGAAGTTGCCAGGTGGTCACGAATTGTGCTCTTTGCCTCTCCCTAAGTATGTGGAACTCTTTTTTTTTTTTTTTTAATTTTCTTTTACAGTGATAGAGAGTCAGAGAGAGGGATAGACAGGGACAGACAGACAGGGAGAGAGATGAGATGCATCAATCATTAGTTTTTCGTTGCACATTGCGACACCTTAGTTGTTCATCGATTGCATTCTCATATGTGCCTTGACTGCGGGCCTTCAGCAGACCAAGTAACCCCTTGTTTGAGCCAGCGACCTTGGGTCCAAGCTGGTGAGCTTTTGCTCAAACCAGATGAGCCTGCGCTCAAGCTGGCGACCTTAGGGTCTCGAACCTGGGTCCTCAGCATCCCAGTCTGGCGCTCTATCCACTGTGCCACCGCCTGGTCAAACAGTATGTGGAACTCTTTAAGACAAGCCTTTGTTTTCCGTCACCCTTGCCTCATTTATTTATTTTTCTTCATTTTCAAGTGAGAGGAGGGGAGATAGAGAGACAGACTCCTGCATGCGCCCTGACTGGGGCCCACCCAGCAACTCCCGTCTGGGGCTGATGCTCTGCCCATCTGGGGCCATGCTCACAACTGAGCTATTTTTAGCATCTGAGGCAGGAGGCTCCACAGAGCCATCCTCAGCACCCGGGCTGATGTGTTTGAATCAATCGAGCCAAAGCTGCAAGAGAAGAGAGAGAGAGAGAGAGAGAGAGAGATGGGGGAGAGGGAGGGGTGGAGAAGCAGATGGGTACTTCTCCTGTGTGCCCTGACCAGGAATCGAACCTGGGATATCCACATGCCAGGTTGACTGACGTTCTACCACTGAGCCAACCAGCCAGGGCAACTCCTGCTTATTTCTAGACAGTCCAGTTAGATGGCCTAAAATCAAAAGACTACCCTCCTCCATTCTCAATTCAGCTGTGCCATTCCCACGTGGAAGCAGCTGACGGCCTCCTTTGAGTAGGCATTTTTTATGTTATCTAGACTTGTTGGGGATGACACAAAGAGCTCATTTTTCCAGATGAGCGTTGTCAGAGTCTTCATTATGTAAAAGGAGCAGCCCCAGACGTGCACTCACCAGGCATTCACTGAGAGCCTCCTGTGTTCAGTGCATCATGTTTGTGGGTGTGGGGGAGGGAAGGGCATGAAAGACAGAAAAGTAAGCTACATTCCCTACCTTCAGGGAGGCTGTAATCTCCCTGGGGACACACATATGTACACACACTCCTCTGGTACAACCTAGACAGTGACAAGTATCACGGTGGAAATAAAGAGAAAAGAATTCCTTCTGGAATGAGCAAGGTCATTCTTCTTTTTTTATCTAGTCTGCACAGAAAGGGCTTAATTATAATTCTTGCTTCATGACACATCACCATTATTAGTTGACCATCATCCCACTGTTTATTGAGTGCTTCCTGTGTGTGCTGAGCCCTGTGCTCGGTCCCCTGGGAAGCCTATGATCTAGTGGGTAGATAATTACAAAGAATGATCTGGGTAATGATACAGAAAATGTAAGGTGGCATGGAAGCTACGCTGAGCACTGAATCTTGGAAAAGTACAGTTTAAGCTGAGACCTAGGTAAAGAAAGGGGAGAGACACCCCAATGTGTGGGAGGGCCCAGAGGGCAGCACCGTGTAGGAGCGGCAAGCTGTGCAGCTGCAGCACCGTGACCGTGGCTGCATGGTAAAGAAATGAGGTTTGGGCGAGGCTTGTACTTGATCCCGAGGGACATGGGAAGTCACGGAAGGGTGTTTAGCAGGGAAGTGACATGGTCAGATTTTGAGCTAGTCTGGTTATTGTGCAAAGAATGGGCCTAGGCTTAGGGTGAGGGGAGTGGAGTGGAGGCCAGGACGTGAGATAGGATGCTGATCGAGAGATAAACGTGATGATTCTCTGGACCGAGGTGGTGGCATTGGGGATGTAGATGGTTAGAAGGCCAGGGGGACAGTTTGGTGATGAATTGGAGGCGGGGGAGCTTGGAGACAGGTGCTGACCAGGTTTCTGGCAGGGGTGAACTGATGGGAGGCGGTGCCTTTATGGATGCAGAGCTCCAGAAGAGAGACAGGCTCGTGGGAGAAAATGATGGGTGCAGTTTTGACCCATTGAGTCTGGGGTGCCTAAGAGACAGTCAAGTGGGCATATCTGGTAGGTTGTTGGATTTGGGGGTCTGGAGACGGGTCCTGGCTGCAGTTTTGGAAATCATAGAAATGGTGAAAAATGCCAAATGAGTAAGATGGCCAAAGGGGAGAAGAGAGAGAAGAACTTTGCAAGGAGAACACCTTCAGAGGAAGACTAAAGCTTTAGGCCCTAGGAAGAAAGTGAGTGATGTTTGGGTCCCAGCTGAGGGCAGGTCAGACTTTGGACATGTGTAGAGGGGAACGGCTGTGCTGGCACCGGGTCCCCGAGGCCTTGACGCCAGGCTAAGGCACTGAGCATGACCCAGAGGATTTCACACTGTGCTGTCTTCCGCCTGATTGCTGGCTGCTGGTGTTGGTGCCAGGTTGTGGTTGAACTTTCGGCTAGTGGGACAGGGCATCCCGTGGCACTCCCACCCCACCCAGTGGCCGTGGTAGGTGTGGGGAAGTGAGGCAGGTGAGGCTCCTGGGTCCTCTTGCTCACTGTTCTTCTCTTTGTCTTTCTGCCTTCAGAGCCTTGTAAGCATTTCCTCTCCCAGGAGCCCCTGGAAGGACACACTGTAGATGCAGGAGGACGTGGGATGAGGACAGGTCCGCTGAAGTGAGGCGGCCAGGGCAGAGCATGGCTGTAGCCCTGGACTCCCGGGCCCAGGCCTCTCCCCCACCGGAGCTGGAGGAACTCCTGATTGTGAAACTGGAGGAGGATGCGTGGAGATCAGAATCCAGACCTCAGGGGAAGGACCGCAGCCCTGTCCCTGGCCCTGAGGCCTCCCGCCAGCGCTTCCGGCAGTTCCAGTACAGGGATGCCTCCGGCCCCCACGAGGCCTTCAGCCAGCTCTGGGCGCTCTGCTGTCGCTGGCTGAGGCCGGAGGTCCATCTCAAAGAACAGATCCTGGAGCTACTGGTGCTAGAGCAGTTCCTGACCATCTTACCCAGGGAGGTGCAGGCCTGGGTGCAGGCGCGGCACCCCGAGAACGGCGAGGAGGCGGTGGCCCTGGTGGAGGATTGGCACCGAGAGGCCCGGGCTGCAGGACAGCAGGTGAGGCAAATAGTCTGTTCCCCAGAAGTGGGTCAGGCAAGGCAGCGGGGCAGGACTAGCTTACTAAATGCCAAAATAAGTCATTAGCGTTATTGAGCACCTGACATTTATTGAGCACGACTGTGGACCAGGCTTTGTTTTAGGTGCTTTCCCTGTATTAACTCATTTAGTCCTGACAATCATTTAATGAGCTAGGTACCGTTATCCTAGTTTTACCGGTGAGGAAACCGATGAAGGCAAAGCTGGGTGATAGGCTTAAGGGCACACAAGTGGTAGAGGCAGGGTTTGAATTCCGGCCATCTGACTCTAAAGCCAGCACTCATAACTACTGCTGTAAACTGCTGCCAGGGCGGTATTCACAGTACTGTTGATCTGTACTGTTTTACACTCAACAGAAGCCTTTTACCCAGGACAGTGGTCGGCAAACTCATCAGTCAACAGAGCCAAATATCAACAGTACAACGATTGAAATTTCTTTTGAGAGCCAAATTTTTTAAACTTAAACTATATAGGTAGGTACATTCCTTATCGAGGTAGTGCCCTCACGTGGTATTTTGTGGAAGAGCCACACTCAAGGGGCCAAAGAGCCGCATGTGGCTCGCAAGCCGTGGTTTGCTGACCACCATGTGATCTCTTGGGGCGCTTGTCACAGTAATGTAGGTAGGCAGAAATAGCATTGTTGTTCCCATAATTTATAGATTATGCTAAGTCCCTAAAAGTCATGTGGTCACAAAGCTCAGTCACTATGAGCTGCTGCCTAAACCCAGACCCTTAAATTCCAAGTTCATCGTTCTATTATATGACAGATACCTCATCTAGAAACCATAGGAATTAAAATACCTCTGAGTCATGAGACTCGAATGAAATATTAACTGACATTTGCTGAGCACTCACTGTGCCAGACACTGTTCTCAGCATTCTCTCTGTATTGCTTGTCTGTTCCACCCGCAACCCAATTAGGAAGGTACTGTTGCCATCGCCATTATTCACATCGGTGAACAGACTGAGAGAGGTGAGTATTGCCTAAATTTATATCGAAATGAAAGTATTGTGGGCCCTGGCCGGTTGGCTCAGTGGTAGAGCGTCGGCCTGGCGTACAGGGGTCCCGGGTTCGATTCCCGGCCAGGGCACACAGGAGAAGTGCCCATCTGCTTCTCCACTTCTCCCCCTCTCCTTCCTCTCTGTCTCTCTCTTCCCCTCCCGCAGCCAAGGCTTCATTGGAGCAAAGATGGCCCGGGCGCTGGGGATGGCTCCTTGGCCTCTGCCCCAGGCGCTAGAGTGGCTCTGGTCGCGACAGAGCGACGCCCCGGAGGGGCAGAGCATCGCCCCCTGGTGGGCAGAGCATCACCCCTGGTGGGCGTGCCGGGTGGATCCTGGTCGGGCGCATGCGGGAGTCTGTCTGACTGTCTCTCCCTGTTTCCAGCTTCGGAAAAATACAAAAAAAAAAAAAAAAAAAAAAAGAAAGTATTGTGGATTTAATTCACAGCCTCAACAATTTGTAGGAGACACTGAAGACCATGATAAAATTTATAATTTTGCTGTGACACAAATTTTGAACCCTTCTTTGAAGTTGGTGTGTGGAGGACAAGCCCTCTGGCTGGCAGCAGGCTGAGCCGGCCACCTAGACTCTAGAGCCTTCCTCTCAACAGCACCCTGGTGCTTCCACTTGGTAAACAGTTGGTAATCCTTGTGGTATTATTACTTAATCACATTTTGTCGGGGGAAATTAGAGCTCTGAGAACGTATTCTTACAAATGGTGGAATTTCTGTACATCATAAAATATACAGATGTGAGGTTAGGGGAAGAGAGGTTAAAATAAGGTCTGTGGCTTTGCTGTTTGGATTCCTTCACAGACTGATTGAAGGTGCAGGGAACGTAATATTTAAAGTTACTGAACTGCGTATGAGAGAGCATACCTTATTTTAATATACCATCCCTACCTCCCATATTTCTTTTAAAGAAACCAGTTGTTTCTCTTAAGTGGCAATGAAGAAACAAATGCAAGTCTTAGGACTTCAGGGCTGGTGGATGGAGAACTTGAGACTCAGAGATGAGAGCTGACTTAAATTGAGGTCTCTGTGATTCTTCAATCTGTAAATTGAGAGGGTTGGACTCGACCAAAAAATTCTTAAATTAGACCCACTGTAAGCTGAATATTGGGGAAAAAATCAGGTAATAAAACCTCCTAATGTATTTTTTTCCTGTGACTTATGTTTCTTAACTTTTCACCTGTTCCTGAGTGCTCACAAATGTCAAAACAAATGGATAAGTAGCTTGTTTCTCCCCCAGACACATATGTTGTAGCTTGTGATCTTATATTGCAAGGCACATAACTGAGCTACACAGCCCCCTTCATTATAACACTCCCTGGAGAGTGGTGCGTCTGTCACAGGCGATGGACCTGCACTGACATGTCATCATCACCCCACGTGCGGTTACATTAGGGTGGGAGACCCCTCTGGGCTCTGTGTATGGGTCCCTCCCTCCCCCAGCTCCTGGCAGCCACTGATCTTTTTACTGTCTTCATAGTTTTGCCATTTCCATAGTGTCATATAATTGGAATCACATAATATGTAGTTTTTTCAGAATGGATTTTTTTACTTAGTTATATGTTTAAATTTCTTCCATGCCTTTTCATGGCTTGTTAGCTCTCTCCTCCCCCTTTTTTTTAGTGCTGAATAATATTCCATTGTCTGGTTACCGAATGAAGGACAATTAGGATGTTTCCAAGTAATGGTAGTTATGAATAAAGCTGCTATAAACATGTGCAGGTTTTTGTGTGGAGCATAGACATTTTTGGTGGATTCTTTATTCTTCCCTGCTCCAGGCAGTTTCCTACTGATTTTTCCCTCTTCATTGTCACTTGAATCTACTTCTTCCTGTGTCCACCATTCCAGTCACTGGAATCAGAATCTTTGCTTGGTCCTGGCAGTAGTTGAAGCAGGTAGAGTTGAGGGTGAGGACTGTTACTGACTCTTACATTGTAAGATTGTAACTGTAACAAAGTGAGGTTTTTTTTTTCTTAACTGTATAAGAGTGCTGATAAACAGATGTTGTTTCCCTGTGAAGCACACAGGACATGGGTGGGTCTTCTTATTTGGAATGGCCTTTGATTGCCATGGTCCATTCCTACCTGTCTTCTTGATGGTAAACATCCTGCCTTTGAGGTCAGCCAAAAGAGTTTTGGAGATAAATGTGTCAAAATCAATAAGTTTATAAAGATGGATGTTGAGTCAAAGTATAAGGATCAGAGCAATGTATATAGTTACTACTTTTGGTGTGAAAATAGGGAAGAAATGAGAATATATACAGGGTATGGCAAAAGTAGGCTTAGAGTTGTGAGTACGTGAAATAGTTTATTCTTGTATTACTATTGATTAATTACTGTTTTATTTTCCATATGAACAACTGTAACCCAGCTGTTTCCCCAGCCTGTGTTTACAGTTGCTTGTATATAAAGAAGTTCTGAAAGGATGCATAAGGCAGTGGTTACCTGTGGGGAGGAGAGGGGTACAGATGCAGGGCTGGGCTATTTTCACTGAATGATCTTTATGTATATTTTCTATTTTTGAACCATGTTAATATTGAAAATACCTGTTGAAGAAATTGCAACACATTTTGCAATACACCACCGCCTGATCGGTGGTGGCGCAGTGGCTGAAGCATCAACCTGGAATGCTGAGGTCGCCAGTTCGAAACCCTGGGCTTGCCTGGTCAAGGCACATACAACAAGCAACTATGAGTTGATGCTTCCCACTCCTCCTCCACTTTCTGTTTCACTCTCTCTCCTCTCTCTAAAATCAATAGATAAAATCTTAAAAAAATTAACTGTGATTGATGTTTAGAGATTTTTTCATGTCATAAAATTTTTACTTAATTTGTCTTTTCGATTCAGAAATGTTTTGAACAGTTGTGACCCCACTGAGGCACTTGTGTAGTTCCCTGTGCTGAACAAGACAGTAGGTATTTGGTGGTTAAATGCTGGTCTGTTTACCGACGTCGGTCTGCTGGCATTGTTATCATACTTTGAGCCATGTATGGGTCTTAAAAAGAGCCCTTAACCTCTGGATCACAGTTGTCCTCAAAAGAACATTCTTTACCCCTACTGAAACTGGTCTCATTGAACTGACAGTTGGGAATTTTGACTCTCTGTATACAGGAACCAGAATCGTGTGGAGAAGAAACCAGGTCCTTAAAGGACTCTCGGAGCTTTCAGCTGCAGTCAGCGGACCACTGGCCCAAGCGACAGTCCCAGAGGCAGTGGGTGTGCCATCTAGGCCCTGACCTTCCCGAGCATCTGGACACCAAGATGGCGCCCCAGGCCTTGAAAGAGAGTGGTGCGTACCACGAATCAGGGATCGTCAGGGAAGAGGGGTGAGGGGGAGGTAAGGAAGGGCACGTGGGGAGGAGAGGTACTGAATTCAAGGCAAGGGATAGCAGCATAGTGTCTGATGGACACACTGAGAAGTAAGACAACTGAGTATTGCTCCCAGTGATGTCAGCATGTCCCCTCTACAGCTGAGTCACGCAGCCAGCTCGGGCTGGGGCGGGTACTGATCATAGGAGTTCTGGGCTGGCATTGCACACGTGGCACCTCACTCAAGGCAGTTAGGAGCCAGATACTCTAGCAGGGAAGGAGAAGCAGAGATTTTCACGGACTGGGGGACAGGCTCAGTTTGACCCCTGCATGGCTTTTGGAAAGCTAGACCTGAGGGGGTGCTTCTCTGGAGACCAGGGCTTGGGTTTCAGAGACTTTTTCTTCTCCTCAGCTGTCCTTACTCCCCGAGTCCCTACTCTCCCAAAGATGGGGAGCGTTGGCGATTGGGAGGTGGCAGCTGAGTCGCAGGTAAGCTGCTCCTTGTTCTCCCTTTCCTGTCATTACTTCTGTGCTTTGCCCCTTTGCTCCGGTCCTTTCTCTGTGGCCTGCCTCGGGGAGGGGCCGCGGGCGCAGGGTGTTAGCCTCTGCCCCTCGCCCCACCCGCTGGGCATCTCCTTGTCACACTGCCCCTCCCTGTGCTCCTCTCGTCTTTCTGGGGCCCAGTGAGGCCCCTGGGCTGTTTGCAAAGGTCAGAGACATTTGAGGTCCTTCTTTTGTACATCTCACAGGAAGCCCCAGGCCCTGGCAAACATGCTGAGAAGGAGTTTCACAAGGACGCCCCAGGAGACAACTGTGGGAACGGTGTGTCCCTGGGTAAGGAACTCGTGCCCTCCAAAGATGCTGGGTTTCCGGCACACTCAGTTTCTCGCCACTCCCTTAAGATTCATGCTTCTGTGAAGTCTGGAATTTCAGACCCAGGAAGAACACGAGCTGCCAGGTGCCTGACCCCTGTCTCAGAAATCCAGGCTTCAGCATCAAATAAGATCCGTCTCTGGGCTTGCCTGGTCAAGGCACATATGGGAGTTGATGCTTCCAGCTCCTCCCCCATTCTCTCTCTCTGTCTCTCCTCTCTCTCTCTGTCTCTCCCTCTCCTCTCTAAAAAGAATGAAAAAAAAAAAAAAAATTAAAAAAAAAAAGAAAAGAAAAGACCCGTTTCTCGGGGCGGACCGAGGGAACTAAGCCCATGAGACTGCTGTACTAAACCACAATGAGTAATGAGTATCACAGGGTTCAGAGTACTTGAACCACGTCTGACCAGCACAGACTGCTTTCTGTAGGCACATTTGCACAGGAAGCCAAAAAATAACGAACCACTTCCCACTGGCGCTTGGGCCACAGTGAGTGGGATAAAGTAGAAGAGACAGGACAGGTCTGACCCATCATGTCAGTAAGGTAAGGCGCTAGAAACTTGCTGACCCCCCACCCCCACCCCCTTTACATTCTCTAGTAAAAACAGTGTTCGAAGGAACAAACTTTGGAAAATGCTCAACCAGATAATCATTAAGTCTCTTTTTAGCTCTAAACTCCTGGTTGTTTTTTTTTTTTTTTAAGATTTTATTTATTTGAGAGAGAGAGAGAGAGAAGGCCGGAGGAACAGGAAGCATCAACTCATAGTAGTTGCTTCTTGTATGTGCCTTGACCGGGTAAGCCCAGGTTTTTTTTGTTTTTTTTTGTTTTGTTTTTCTTTACAGAGACAGAGAGAGAGTCAGAGAGAGGGATAGACAGGGACAGACAGACAGGAACGGAGAGATGAGAAGCATCAATCATTAGTTTTTTATTGCGCATTGCGACACCTTAGTTGTTCATTGATTGCTTCTTATATATGCCTTGACCGCGGGCCTTCAGCAGACTGAGTAACCCCTTGCTCGAGCCAGCGACCTTGGGTCCAAGCTGGTGAGCTTTTGCTCAAACCAGGTGAGCCTGCGCTCAAGCTGGCGACCTCAGGGTCTCGAACCTGGGCCCTCGGTATCCCAGTCCAACGCTCTATCCACTTCGCCACCGCCTGGTCAGGCTCCTTCTGGTTTTGTTCAAATACTTATTCAGTTCTAGGCTTCTTATTTTGTTAGGGTTGGGAGCTGCTGGCAAAGCAGTCCTTTAAATGTAGCTAACTGCTTTAAAAAATAAGGAAATTTATTTTCTCACGTTATTAAAAGTTCAGAGGAGGGTGTGCTCCAACCACAGTCCAAACTGGCTCAGTCGTGTCACAGGCTCTTTCTTTCTGCTCTTCAGCCTCAGTCGCAGCTTTGCCTTAAAGGTGTTGTGTGTTCGAGTCAAGAAATAGATGCCAATGGCAATTGAGGCCACAAGTTTCCTGATAAGAGGGACCCATACCATATACACACGTGGAAAGAGAACGAGAAGGACAGAGAGGGAGAGACCTTTCCTCCAACCACTGAATTCCTGCCAATTGGGCCAGTTTAAATCATAGGCCCATCTGTGGACCAATGACAATGACTTTTTTTGTGTGATGTATTTCATAACAATAAGCAGGTTAATGAACATTTCTGGTGAAGTGATCCTGTTACTTCTAGTTACCTCTCTCTTAACCAGGGGTCCCCAAACTTTTTACACAGGGGGCCAGTTCACTGTCCCTCAGACTGTTGGAGGGCTGGACTATAAAAAAAAAACTATGGCCCTGGCCGGCTGGCTCAGTGGTAGAGCGTCGGCCTGGCGTGCAGAAGTCCCGGGTTCGATTCCCGGCCAGGGCACACAGGAGAAGCGCCCATCTGCTTCTCCACCCCTCCCCCTCTCCTTCCTCTCTGTCTCTCTCTTCCCCTCCCGCAGCCAAGGCTCCATTGGAGCAAAGATGGCCCGGGCGCTGGGGATGGCTCCTTGGCCTCTGCCCCAGGTGCTAAAGTGGCTCTGGTTGCGGCAGAGTGACGCCCCGGAGGGGTAGAGCATCGCCCCCTGGTGGGCAGAGCGTCGCCCCCTGGTGGGCGTGCCGGGTGGATCCCGGTTCTGGCGCATGTGGGAGTCTGTCTGTCTCTCCCCGTTTCTAGCTTCAGAAAAATACAAAAAAAAACAACCAAAAAAAAACTATGAACAAATCCCTATGCACACTGCACATATCTTATTTTAAAGTAAAAAAACAAAATGAGAAGAAATACAATATTTAAAATAAAGAACAAGTAAATTTAAATCAACAAACTGACCAGTATTTCAGTGGGAACTATGCTCCTTTCACTGACCACCAATGAAAGAGGTGCCCCTTCTGAATTGCGGCGGGGGCCGGATAAATGGCCTCAGGGGGCTGCATGTGGCCCGCGGGCCATAGTTTGGGGACCCCTGCTCTTAACCCTCCAGACATTTGATGGAATTAGCTTGGGAATTTCCCATTGGCCTCTTGTAGGGAAATGTTTCAGGGACATTTTGGATAAGCATTCTGCTCAACAAATAATTTCTGTCATTTCTCTTTTTATATAGGGGTTCTAGTTTCAAAACCAAATATTATCTCCCAGCAAGAGCAGGAACCAGAATTTTGGGGTCTGAGTCTTACACATTCTGGAAAAAGCGCTGCAGATTACAGCCTGGATAAGGAGCCAATAAAACCATCTCCAGCATTGGCCTGGAGGGACGCAAAGGCCTGGGAAGACCAGTACCCGTGGGGCGTGGAGGACATGAAGGTGTCAGGTGTGCACTGGGGCTACGAGGAGACCAAGACTTTCCTGGCAATTCTCAGTGAGTCCCCTTTCTCTGAAAAGCTCCGGACCTGTCACCAGAACCGCCAGGTGTACCGGGCCATTGCAGAGCGGCTGAGGGCGCGGGGCTTCCTGCGGACCCTGGAGCAGTGTCGCTACAGGGTCAAAAACCTCCTACGGAATTACCGGAAAGCCAAGAGCAGCCACCCACCGGGGACCTGCCCTTTCTACGAGGAACTGGAGGCCTTGGTGAGGGCGCGGACGGCCATCAGGGCTGCCAGCGGCCCAGGCGAGGCTGTGGAGCTCCCCAGGCTGGGGGACAGTGACGTAGAGGCGGAAGAGCAGGAGGAAGGGAGCTGGGAGCCAGAGGAAACGGCAGAGGCCTGTAATGGCGATGACCTGGCCACTGGCAAGTCCGCCCAGGGGCCCAGGGTTCCAGGCGGCCCGGCTCTATTCCAGAGTCGCATAGGTAAGGACACAAGCGTTTAATTGGGTCCAGATTCCAACCCTTCTCGTAGTCACACCTGTGCTCCCTGAGTTCTGGACACAGAAGTCTGGACGGATGCCACTGGCGTGAGCCACTCAGTTCCTGTGGTTATCCTCAGACTCCCACTCTCCTGTGAGCAGTTCTCATCGCTCAGATTTTCTTAGCTATGGAAACAGCCGCTTTTAAAATCCTGAGGAACCTTAAAGAACGAATTCAGTAACTCCCGAAGTGTATATGGGGATGGTCGTAGGTGTTGCGTGAGTAAACTATTAATTTCAATGTGTATGAACACGTCAGCCGTGACTTCACAGATACTAAATTTAGGTAAAGGAAGCTATTGAGTGAAATATTGAACAGAGCAGAAATCCTTACAGTATACAGTTCAATAATCAGTAGTTGGGGCCCAAGTCATTGTAAACATAGGAACACTGAAGCGTAAGAGGGTGACATCGCATCTCGGGATGTCTGGTGAGGCCGGGGTCGTCAGGATGAGGTCCCAGCGCTCCAGCGCCGTGCATGCGGTGTTCTGTCCACCGTGCCGCCTCCCTGCCTGCACCATTGCCCTGCAGAGGAGCTGCGAGCAGACCACTGCTTTTTCCTCCTTCCACAAGAGGGTAGGGCATCCTCAGCTGGACTCTAATGCAAGATTAATTGAACTCCATGTCTTTAGGGATTCTCAGTTCCCATATTTGTCAGAACAAAAGTTCATGAATACAAGTAGAGGACATGTATTGAATGGATATAGAGAGAGTCTCTTGTATCCCAGTTATAGGCCTTTCCCTGAACCAACCAGCTGAAGCCAGGGGAGTGGGGTCACCTGGTATAATGTGGCCATCTAAGTCCTCCCCTTTAGCCAGGACTCTTAAGTTAATAGACTCTTTTAGAAGGGGTTGGAGTGGGCTGCTCTGGCACGGCCCTGAGGGCAAGGGTATTTTCTTCCTTGGTGCCCCAGCTGCCTGGGCAGTTTCTGAGGTGCCTGTGTTCTGGGCATTTACCCTGATCCCTGATGACCTAGGCAAGTCTCATCAAGTCTCACAACTCTGAACTCTTCACTCCTGACAGCAGGTGTGCACTGGGGCTACGAGGAGACCAAGGCCTTCCTGACCATTCTCAGTGAGTCCCCATTCTCTGAAAAGCTCCGGACCTGTCACCAGAACAGCCAGGTGTACCGGGCCATTGCAGAGCGGCTGTGTGCACAGGGCTTCCTGCGGACCCTGGAGCAGTGTCGCTACAGATTCAAAAACCTCCTTCGAAGCTACCGGAAAGCCAAGAGCAGCCACCCACCAGGGACCTGCCCCTTCTACGAGGAACTGGACTCGCTGGTGAGGGCGCGGACTGCAGTCAGAGCCATGGGGCCCGTCAGGGAGGCAGTGGGTCTCCCTGTATCTGGGCCGAGCAGTACAGAGGCTGACGACCAGGAGGCCTGGGATGAGATGGCAGATGAAGATGCCATCAAACCTCCAACCCCATGTCCTAAAACTCCAGACACTGGTAAGCATGGAGTAATTAGATATCCACAATGTGCAAGCATGCAGGCAGAGCAGGGGAGCTAGGCTCGTGGGTGATAGCTTGGTTGGTTCAGCACAGCCTCTGGTGCTAAGAATTACTTAGTTGATTTGAGCATTGGCCCCAGACAGGGATGCCACATGGGTCCAGGTCAGGGTGCATGCGGGGGTGTCTCACTATCTCCCCTCCTTTCACTTAAAAAAAAAAGGATTTGTGCTTTGCTCAGGTTATGTCTAGCTTAGTGTAATCCCCTAAATGAGACAAGCAGTCAGGTCTAGATTTTACTGGGATTCAGTTCGGTAATTATCGAGTTTACTCAATCTCATATGACACAGGACATCCTGACTGTGCTAGAAGGAGCAGGTGTTCATTATCAAACAGTGGGATAGGGGACTGGGCCAGGGGACTAACTGGCTGGCTGTTTGGTTGGGGCTCCTGGTTCCCTTGGTGGGGACACTAGGTCCCAGATTCTGTTCCTCAGCTGCGCAGGTCAGAAATGCATGTATGCACCAAAACATGATCGATTTCACATTAGTCACTTTTTTTTTTTTTTAAATTAAGTGAGATGTGTGGAGGCAGAGACAGACTCCCACATGCGCCCCAACTAGGATCCACCGGGCAAGCCCACTAGGGAGCAATGCTCTGCCTGTCTGGGACACTGTTCCATTGCTTGGCAACAGAGCTATTTTAGCCCCTGAGGTGAGGCCATAGAGCCATCCTTAGCACCTGGCACCAACTTTGCTTGGACCATTTGAGCCATGGCTGTGGGAGGGGAAGAGAGAAAAAGAGAGAGAACCTGAGGGGTGGAGAAGCAGATGGTTGCCTCTGTGTGCCCTGACCAAGAATCAAACCCGGGACTTCCACATGCCAGGCTGATGCTCTACTACTGAGCCAACTGGCCAGGGCCACATTAGTCACATTTGTAAGATGTGACATAAAATATAAGATACAAATTCATGTTAGCCAAATGCACATGACACAAGATACAGATTTATAAACAGACACTAACTAATGAATGAAGAACACAACAGTTCTGTCTGTTCTTTCAGGTTTTGAGATGAGGCATGAGGAAGAAGACCAGAGTTCAGAGCAGGATATTTTTGAGGATTTGCCTGGAGCACTATCAAAATGTACTACAGACATTGTTTGCCACCCACCCGAGTGGGGGGAAAGCAGTGAAAATGAAAATGGAGAAGAGCTGTCAGGAATTCCAGCACAGGAACAGTGGGAAGAATGTTCTTCTGAAGAGGACTTAGAAAAACTGATTGACCATCAAGGCCTGTATCTTGCAGAGAAACCCTACAAGTGTGACACATGCGTGAAAAGCTTCAGTCGGACCTCCCAGTTCATTACCCACCAGCGGACACACATAGGGGAGAAGCCCTACAAGTGCTTCAAATGTGGGAAAAACTTTAGTGACCGCTCCAACCTCAATACCCACCAGAGAATCCACACTGGAGAGAAGCCCTACAGATGCCTCGAATGTGGGAAAAGCTTTAGTGACCACTCCAACCTTGTCACCCACCGGAGAATCCACACAGGGGTAAAGCCCTATAAATGTGGGGAATGTTGGAAGAGCTTCAACCAGAGCTCAAACCTTCTGAAACACCAGAGGATCCACTTGGGAGGAAATTCTGATCATTGTAGTGAACCCAGGGAAAACTTTGGCCAAAATGCATCCTTTAGTGCTCACTGGAGGAACTTAACAGAGGAGACATCTGAACAGCCTCAGAATGCTATTAATAATTTGAATTCTCCTGGACCACACAGTACCACCTCGGGGGAGAAACTTTATCAGTGTTCTGAATGTGGAAGAACTTTCTCCAAGAGCTCGGCACTCATTAGTCACCAAAGAATCCATACGGGAGAGAAACCATATGAATGTGCTGAATGTGGGAAAAGCTTCAGTAAGAGCTCCACACTGGCTAACCACCAGCGAACCCACACTGGGGAGAAGCCATATAAATGCACGGATTGTGGGAAGTGCTTCAGTGAACGCTCCAAGCTCATCACTCACCAGAGAGTGCACACAGGAGAGAAGCCCTACAAATGTCTCGAGTGTGGAAAATTCTTCCGTGACCGTTCTAATCTCATTACTCATCAGAGGATTCACACAGGAGAGAAGCCTTATAAGTGCCGAGAGTGTGGGAAATGCTTCAACCAGAGCTCTAGCCTCATTATTCATCAGAGAATCCACACTGGGGAAAAACCCTACAAGTGCTTGGAATGTGGCAAAGACTTCAACAATAGCTCCCACTTCAGTGCCCACCGGAGAACTCACGTAGGAGGGAAAGTGTCCTAGGGGACAACTCCCCCCACAAGAAGAGATAAATGTGTATTTAAATCTCCCAAGATTATACGATGTATGGTAGAAAGAAACATTCCCCATTTTTAACCTTGGTCTATAACCAGGGATGTTATCTTGATCTGATCCAGGTAATTTGGAAGTGAATTACAAGTGCTAAGGATCCAGATTTGAAGGCACTTTTCTTAAGTGTTATTTGTTTTTATCCTGTAAAAATTTTGCACTCAGCCCCCAGGCTGTCCTTATATTTGCTGTCATTTAAGGGCTTTTTCAGGGTTTGAGCCAAACTGGTAATTTAGGGGATTGGAGGCAATCAGTGGTCCTACGCGGTGATCCCAAACCTGGCTGTGCCTTCACCGTCTGTGTGTACGCACACTGCATCAACACAAGCCGCAGATTCTCCAGCATAGCAGCTCTTAGTTGGGGTGTATCCCCAGAGAACTTGAGACTGGTGAGAGAGAGCTATAAATGAGAATCTGGTCTAGAGCAGGCCACCATGAATGAGCTCAGCAAAAAGGAGGAACAAGTTATATATGACTCATATTACTAAGTCATTGTTAATAATAGCAAAAATAGCTAGTAGTGAGATTTTGCTCTTCTGTAGGTTCTGTGCTAAGCACTTTATGCAGGATCTCATCTAATCATCGCAACAGCCCCAGGCGGTAGGTACTCACCTTCTCCCCACTCCCCAGAAGAGGAGCTAGGCTTGGGAAACTTCTGAAAATGGCAGAGGCGGGATACTACCAGCTCTGTCTGTCCAGAGCCTGAGGTGCCCTTACCGCCACAGTGAATCCCTTTCCCCGTCAGGGCAGGGAACTCAGGCGCCACGATCTCAAGGAGCTTCCTGAATTCCTTTATGAATTCTGAAAGTTCAGGGTTGGGATACTCAGAACCGGCAGTGCTCTTTGAGTAAGGGTGAGTGATTACCAGGGCACTTGATGTGAATTTCCATCTTTACACTAATGTGGGTAAGAGACATAGGTGGGTTGAGATTGGGACACGTATGTAGACAAAGCGATGAGACTGCTTTGCTTGGGAAAAGGGTTTAGGAATTTCCCTTTTCTCTGGGAGTCAGTCCTGCTTGTTGTTACCTTTGGGTAAATCGTGAAGTTAAAACTTATAGAAACCCGGGCTTCCTCACCAGTGTTCGGTCATGCCTGTGTTTTGGTTAGTGGCCCGTTCCCTCTTGGCATGGCAGAAGCCTTGTTCCTGGTCCTCAGGCCGAAACCAAGGCGGGGCGGGGTGTGTGTGTGTGTGTGCGGTTTACCACTGAGAAGGCTGTGATTCGGTCCCACCTGGGCCATCTTGTCCCAGGCCTAGCCCACACTTTCTCAATGTTGACTGTTGAGACCAGCCTCCCACACGGATGGGTGAAGTCCGAAAGGGTCGCTCACACAGGATGGTTTTCTATTTTTCAGCATTTCGGCCTCTAGAATTTCTTCTTAGGAGGGTTTTAAAATTATGACCAAGGACTTCAGATTCCATAGGATTTTAAAGGAAAGCCCCTTTCCTGATATCTGCCTGTGACGTGGGGGTGCCAGTCACACCCTGGTTGTTTCACGGACTTGGGAAGTACCTATCTGATAACGGATGTGATGGAACCTTGACGAGTAAACCTTTCTGTTCACACGAAGTCGGTGGAGAGATCTGCAGTCCTGTTCTGTGGAGTCACTCCTTAACCCTGTCCTCTGCTTCCCCAGAACCAGCTAACCTGGGATTACTGCCTGTCACCTCCTTCCCAGCTTCCCTTTTTGGCTCCCATATCTCTGAGGGGCAGGGGTTGTGGGTGAGCCCTGGACGGTATCCCGCAGATGCCAGTAAGTGCAGTGATAACAGGAAACAGAACCATGCGAGCCGAGAGGCAGGGTCCCACAGGAGGGGAGGGGGGAGAAGAGTTCCAGGGCCAGCAGAGTGCTGTGAAACCACAGACTCAAGCTGAGGTGGGACCTGAGTTCTTAGCACTGTTGGGATGTGAGAGAGGAGGAGGGGTGTGGTGGGGAGCTGAGATTGGGGGGCTGCTGGGTCAAGGTCACAGAGGACCTCATGTCTGAGTGAAGCTTGGACACCAGGCCGAGGGTGACGTGGTTGGAGGAGGATGTCACAGTCTAATAGCTGAGTGGCACTTGGTTATGCTGCGGTTCGGAGGATACTGCAGTATCCCAGTTAGAGGTGGGTCTGAATCAGAGCAGTGGCTGGATTTGCGAGGTTTCCGAGGCAGAGTTGACAGCGGAGGAGAGCTAGGCCTTGGTGGCAGGATGGGGCATGTCATTCAGAGTTGGGAACACAGAGAGATGCACATGGGGCAGGAAGGCAAGAGTTGGTGAGTTTGGTTTGTGGCATTTTGAACTCGGGTGCCTGAGGGACAGCCACGTGGCAGAGTGCAGCAGGCATTTGGCTATCTGGGCCTGAAGCCAGGGGACAGGATAGGACTAGAGAGTTATCTGTGCAAGTATGCTAATCAAACTCGAGAGAGAGTGTTCACTCAGAGAAAGGGGGCGAGGACAGAACTCGAGGAGCACCAAACGTAGAGGGAGACGCCCCTCACAGGAGGCCTAAGCCCTGGTCACCCTCCTCCTGCCCTCCTGCCATCTGGACGCTGCCTCCATCGCTGCTGACGCCTGCGTTCTCTGTAGTCCCGAGCCTCCTGGACCCTTCACTGTGGAGCCGAGCCGAGCTCTCTGTCGAAGCAAGGTGGTGGCCCTCTCCCTGCTCAAGTGTCACTGTCCCCCTGCTCTTGACATTGTGCCGCCTAGAGGGCGAGGGCCATGGGAAGGGGGAGTAAGAGAGCAAGTTCATCTCTAAGGCTGGTTCTGGTTCTGGTTCAGCACTATGGAACCAGAGCCCAAGGAAGAGAGGAGCCTCAGGCAAGGGCTGACTGAGCCATTGTCACTGAACTCTCCTGAGCCACTGGGGCCCTCCTTTGGTGCTAGGTGACGTGGCCCAGGGGGGAAAGGCCTCTGCGCCCCCTTCCACACAGACACCGCCTAGCTTCAGTGTCTCGGGAGATCACAGACCAGAGTAGTTCTGCTTGTTCAAAGGCAGCGGAGACCAGCAAGAGGTGGGTCAGGGTGGCGCTCTGAGGCGCTGAGAAACTTCTCTGAAACCCTCCCTGTAGATTTCACCCGAGGGGGCGGGGGTCAGGGCAGGAGAACACCCACGGACAGTACCTGGTGAAGAAAGGGCTTGTCCATGACCATGCACGAGGTCCCCAACCCAACCCCACTCCGGAAGTTTCCCAGCAATTGATGGCGGAGGTAAGGCCAGCCAGGCCAAAGGTCACACTAAATCTGTGGCATGTCCTGGGGGATGGGGAAAACAGGGAAGCACGACAATTTGTGGCTGATGTTGGCTTCTGACCACGGAGTTAAAATGAAGTTTTGGCCACCAGGGGGCGCAGAGATTCAAGGTCCAATTCTGAGAACAGGCTCTCGGTTTGCAATCTGTGTCACTCCCTGGCCTCTGTGTGTTTGGCTTCGTTTTCATGTCCTTGTCCCTTATTTTCCTATGAGAGTATGTACATCTCTTAAAGCCAGTCAAATCCTATTTCAGGATAAAGTGACCTAATAATTAAATGATACTGATTAAAGAGAAAAAAATAAAAAGAACTTGTTTGGGATTTTCTGGCATCTTCCTGGTTACACCAAAAGCATGGAGGAGGAGAGGAGGGCAAGTCGGCGAGACACAGCGAGGCTGTCAGCAAGGAAGGGCCCACGGCCTCACGCTCCTTGTGTTGAATTGCCACCTGCCTTTCCCTGTTCTCTGTGATTGTTCAGATGGGGCTGGATGCACATGACCTGTCAGTCACTGCATTTTGCCCGTAACAGATGGCCCTTGGGTCTGCTGGCCTCCTCCACACTTCTGTTTTGCTCTGCCCCCAGGGTGTCTGTGCTAGGGACTCCGAGGCCTCTGGGACCTGTAAGGCAAGGACGATGACGGATGAAAGGAAAGGAAGGTGTCGGCAGAGGGCTGATCTTCTGGCTGTCCTCATTTGCTTCCCAGTTCAGGAACAGGACTGATATACTTTGTACCCAGGAAAGTGGGGAGTGGTGGGGGTCTTTATGGGGACTCTCTCCCCTACTTCCTTTCCCCATTTTCTTCAGGTAACACCTGGAAGACTTTGTAGCTCAAGGTTGAAGATTTCTAATAAACATTAACACTCGATCCTTGTTGACTAGGGTCTAGGTAACTCTACCTTTTAGATTCGGTTATCCTTGAGTTATGACTGTAAATTGGGAGTGGGAACAGGAGAGGGAGAGAAGGAGGGAGAGATTTCAGTTTGACATGATTTTGATCAGAATCCACTGGAAACTTTCCTCCTATAGGAGTCAGCCTCTCAAGTGTAGGTTGCAGTAGTGGTCAGAATGCACTAATGGTCTGCACGTCTTGGGACAAAGATGTCATCTGGAAGGAAATGAGTCGTGGTCTCCCTGAAGGAGAAGCTTCATGGCTTTGTTTACATGCTTTCATGTAAATTCTTTCTAGCAATTCAACAGTGAGCAGATCCACAGGGCCGCCTTCCTGGCAGACAGGACGGAGGCCATGGACTCCTCCTCATCATGCCCTTTCTGTTAGTCATGGTTTGACCACAGGTGCAGCAGAGCCCAGAGCTCACTTAAAAATGTTGAAGTCCATTAAAACTGATCAGCCACCTCGGGCAGGAACAAGAATTCTTACCAATATAGATAGCCAGTGAGTGGGCCAAGACTAGTACAACTGAGTATCTAATACCAGGAGAAAAACCCTACCTGAGGGGCATGCCTTGTGGCCTGGGGCTGGCTATCTGTTGGCCCCATGTCCATAGACTCCTGGGTGCTCATGATGCCCAAGTTCTGGGCTGGACCACGGCTCTGACTGGCAAAGACACCCAGTCCCCAAGTAGGCAATGGGAATCACCAGGTGAGCTCTGGGCATCCTTGGGGTTGGGGTCTGAAGAAGAGATGTGAGAGTTGCAGGGCTCAGAAAGCTTGAGGAAGAGCCAGGTCAGGGGCCAAGGCAGGATGGAGAGAGAGGGGTGGCAAGTCAGAAAGGATGGTGGGTGGGTGGAAGGGCAGAGAAACAAAAAGGGAGAGAAGGGGAGAAGGGACAGGCAGGAGAGGAGGCAACCAAGATTGGGGGATAGGAAGATAAGAGGTAGAAATAGGGGCAGCTCTGGGTGTCCTGTGAGTGGGGAGGGGGATGGGGCAGGTAGGACTGGAGAATTGGAGCAGGTGGAGGGTGACGTGAAGCAGGGAAACAAGAGGCAGCTTCTTCAATGTTCCCAAGTTAGAAACGGAGGCTGGGCTGCCTGGGTCAATCACTATTCTACATCCTTTCTCTGTTCCAGTCTCCTGCCCAGACTCCATAGTTAACCAAGACTTCTGAAGCCCACCTTTGTTGGAAGGACTGTGCCCCTGGCCGCCCTCTCAGCCAGAGGCTGCTCACCTGCTCCTGGCCCATTCCTTTTGGTGGGGAGCCAGGGCTCCCTGCTCGTTCCTTGCTGCTGCCTTCGCATCATTACTCTTTCCCTTATTCATATAACCAATAATTGAGAGCTAATAGCTATAAAGGCTCACACTTAGTAAGTACTTGAGGACCAGGTACTCTGTGAAGGACCATGGATGCTGTAATTCAGCCTCACCATAGCTCCAGGGGATACTGTTGTGAATATCTTTGTTTCGGGGCCACAGAGGCTCAGGTCACACAGCTAGTTTTGTGGCTAAGCCCAGATCTCAACTCTGGGAGTTGGCTCTAGGGCCTGCCCTCTTAACCATTAGGTCGTTTGAAAGGCAGCTCCTTTGATGCTAATCCCACTCACCTGTATTACCTCTCCCAGTCTATGTGAGCCCCTGCCTCTTAGAGAACGTGCTCCTGCATTCACTGAAGACTTCCTTCCCTGGCTGGCATCTTCCTTTACACCCCGATTCTTGTCACCGCCCTGGCCGACTCAGCCATCTACTGTGTGTTTGTAAAGTCATGGTGCACTTTTGACCGGTCACAGGAAAGCAACAAAAGATGATAGAAATGTGAAATCTGCACCAAATAAAAGGAAAACCCTCCCAGTTTCTGTAGGATGATGTGCGCATGCGCAGATGATGACATAACACTGTGTATACAGCGGAGCAGCCCATGGCCATGCCAGTCGAGATGTAGACGGTACAGAGGAAAGTGCAGTGTGTTCTGTGGCTTGCTAAATTCGAATCCATGACCAAAGTGCAACGTGAATATTGGTGTGTTTATAATGAAGTGCCATCACATAGGAATAACATTACTTGGTGGGATAAGCAGTTGAAGGAAACCGGCAGTTTGGTGGAGAAACCCCGTTCTGGTAGGCCATCAGTCAGTGACGAGTCTGTAGAGGCTATATGGGATAGCTACCTAAGGAGCCCTAAAAAATCTGTGCGTGAGCCCACACCGAACTGCACTGAATAGGTATGAAACTGGGAGAGTTTTCCTCTTATTTGGTGCAGATTTCACATTTCTATCGTCTTTTGTTGCTTTCCTGTGACCGGTCAAAAGTGCACCATGACTTTACGGACACACTGTACAAGAGGGCCATACAGTCTTTGACCTCATACCCATGAGGTCATACCTCATACCCTGCCACTCCATCTCAGCCACATTTGTCCTTGAACTACCCCCTCCCCCCTTTCATATCATCAGTTGGACTAGTCCAGACACTAATCTCTTCTGAGCTCCTATCTGCATACCATGTGCTTGGCCTCTCCTGTGGGACTCGGCAGGTCCATGTCAATCTTCTACGCAAGCTGGTTCCCCAGCCCCCGACCCCTTTCTTTCCCACCCCAGCCAAGAGTATTGCCATCCGTCCAGCTGCCCAGGCATTTAGAGTCATCCTTGAGTCTTCTCTCTCCTTTGCCTGTATTTCCAACCACCAAGGCATGTGAAATATATCTTCAAAAGATATCTTGAATTCTCCCATTTCTATCCATTCCCATTGCTACCGTCTTCATCTCGACAAGCGTCATCCCCACCTGGTTGACTAGTTAGCAGCTGCCTCCTAACTAGTATTCCTACTTCCACTTTTGGCCCTCTTTGACCCAAGCTCCAAAAGTTGCACGCTAAGTTTCCAGTCAAGATGGCGACATAGGTAAACGTGGCACTCCTACAACCAATCAAAACCATCACTCCAGAACAACCATCAATCAGAACTGCCTGAAATCTAGTTGAACGGAAGTCTTATCATTAAGGAGCCGCCTTATTGAGACTAGTAGGAGGGACAGAGATGCTGAACGGGCAGGTCCTACACCCATGTGTGGTGGTTAAAAATCAGGAGGGATATCCTCAATGCAGAGGTCCCACCCCCCCCCGAAAAGCAAGGAGTCCCACCCCCACATTCGGCCCCCCAGCCCAGGGTTGCAGAGCAAGGAAGAGAAGTCCCCATCACTTCTGGCTGTAAAAACCATCAGAGATTGTGGCAAGGTGACATGGACGGCTGCTGGAGTCCCAGACAGTTCCTCTTAAAGGGCCCGTGCATGGACTTACTCAGACTCACTGGCTCTGAGCTCCAGCGCGGGGGTAACAGCTCGAAAGGCACCAGGGACATACGGGGAGGAATTGAATTGTTCGGCATCAGGAAGAGCTGGAGGAGCAGCTCTCACCGAGACAGAAGTGCTGGCAAAAGTCATTGTTCCTTTTCTGAGTCTTCACCACAGAGTCAGCAGGCAGGCACCGTATTTGAGCCTCCATCAAGCTGGCTAACACTGTCAGCCCGGCCCAGGTGATTCCCGGAAACCCCACTCCACCCAACTTTTGGCCCCACCTGAGCCATTTCCAGTGGCTTTTCCGTTTATATGGTCTTAATTGGCTCATGCTTTGGACTTTACTAAAATCTCTCAAACAAGCAGCATCTGGCCTCAGCATGCCCTGTGCCTCTCACTAAGTGGCCCAAGCCCAGCACTAGCGGCAGCTGGTTCACAGCCTGTCCTCTACCGGGCACCTCCGAGCCCAGCAGTAGCAGCCATCTGCAGGTCACTCTGTAGCTCATGCAGGGGAGCCCTGGGGCAGAACACTTGTGGGCCTTGACCTGCGTCTCCCCAGAGGCCTCACAGCTGGCATACCCAGTGGGTAGTTTCAGATCATGTTCAAGTACCACCCAACCACCTCTGCAAGTGACATACTCAAGGGGTGGCCTCAGTGGGCACCAGAGCTCTACTGAAGTTAGTCCTGCTTGGTGGGATCAGCGCTCACACAGCTGATCCTCCACAGTGGCCACAGCCAGTCTTCCCAGCTGATGGACCAGGGCGGTAAATCCCTCCCATTGACATGCCAACAGCAATTCAGGCTCAACTGTTACAGGAGGGTGCACACAGTCCACAGGAGCTGTGCACCTGGAGTCTCCAGCTCCAGTGATTGGGGAGACTGTGCCACTGGACCCTACAGAACACCTACGACATCGGCCACTCGACCAAGTCTGGAGATGCAGCAGCTCTACCTAATACACAGAAACTAACACAGGGAGGCTGCCACAATGGAGGAGACAAAGAAACATGTCCCAAATGAAAGAACAGAACAAAACTCAAGAAGAAGAACTATAAATGGAGACAAGCAATCTACTAGATGCAGAGTTCAAAACACTGGTTATAAGGATGCTCAATGAACTAGTTAGCCAGAGAGGGAACTAGCTATAAAGGGAAAGGTCCCCCTCTTAACCATTTGGTTCCTCTGAAATACGTTTCTTACAAGAAAAGCAAGATAAATGACTTTTATCCCCCTTATATTTACTGGTTATCAAAATAATGAGCTGCTTCCTTAGCAGTTTTCATAGGTGACCAATGAAGTTTTTTTTATTTTTAATTTTTTTAAATTTTTTTCTGAAGCTGGAAACGGGGAGAGACAGTCAGACAGACTCCCGCATGCGCCCGACCAGGATCCACCCGGCACGCCCACCAGGGGCGACGCTCTGCCCCTCCAGGGTGTTGCTCTGCCGCGACCAGAGCCACTCTAGCGCCTGGGGCAGAGGCCAAGGAGCCATCCCCAGGGTCCGGGCCATCTTTGCTCCAACGGAGCCTTGGCTGTGGGAGGGGAAGAGAGAGACAGAGAGGAAGGGGGGGGTGGAGAAGCAAATGGGCGCTTCTCCTATGTGCCCTGGCCGGGAATCGAACCCGGGTCCCCCACACGCCAGGCCGACACTCTACCGCTGGGCCAACCGGCCAGGGCCGGTGACCAATGAAGTTTTAAAAAATGCTTTTATGAACTTATATTTACCATGTTTCCTTCCACTGACTTTACTGATTTCATTATTATTGTTTTCTTACTATTGATACTCGCATTGTCCCATGATTGTCCATTGGAAGCTCTTCAAAGTCGGTTCTTGACTTCGAGTATTCATTTTTCTTCTTCTTCTTTTCTAACTGTGTGTGGGGGGTCATGTGCCCTGACCAGGATTCACTGGCAACCCTCATCTGGGGATGATGCTCTGCCCATCTGGGTCATTGCTCTCTGTTGCTCAGCAACTGAGCTAATTAGTGCCTGAGGTGAGGCCATGGAGCCATCCTCAGCGGCTGGAGACAATGTGCTCAAACCAATTGAGCCATGGCTGTGGGAGAGGAAGAGAGAGAGAGAGAAAAGGAGAAAGAGAAGGGGGAGGGGAGGGGGGAGAAGTAGATGGTCACTTCTCCTGTGTGCCTTGACCGGGAATCAAACCTGGGACTTCCACACACTGGCCGACGCTCTGCCACTGAGCCAACTGGCCAGGGCCCTGCTTCAAGTCTCTTGGATATATACTCAGAGGAGGCATTGCTGGATCATTTATATAGTGATTTGACTTTCTTGAGGACCCTCCACACTGTTTTCCATAGTGGCCATACCATTTTACATTCCCACCAACAGTACAGGATTCCAATTTTTCTACATCCTCAGCAACACTTTGTTTTTTGATAGTAACTATTCTAATAGGTGTCAGGTGTTATCTCACTGTGGTTTTGATTTGCATTTTCCTAATGATTAGTGATGTTGAGCATCTTTTCATGCGCTTATTGGCCATTTGTATATTTTCTTCGAAGGGAGGTCTGTTCAAGTCCTTTGCCTATTTTTTAAACCAGGGTTATTTGTTCTTTTGTTATTGTAGAAGTTCTTACATATTCTGAATATTAACTCCTTATCAGTTATGATGAACAAATATTTCCTCCCATTCCATAGGCTGTCTTTTCATTCTGTTGTGTCCTTTCATGCACAGAAGCTTTAAATTTTAATAATATCCAATTTATCTACTTTTCCTGTTTTTCTTTTTTCTTGTACTCTTTTGGAATCATATCCAAGAAATCACTGCCAAATCCAATACCATGAAGATTCCCCTCTACGTTTTCTTGTAAGAGTTTTATAGTTTTAGGTCTTATGTGCAGGTGTTTGATCCATTTGGAGTTACTCTTGTGTATGGTGTATCCACTACCATTGTTCCAAACACATCACAAGAGTTTCAAACACATCCCAGAGGCAGCACAAGGCAGTTTAAGGAAGGGATTTCCACATTGGCTTTTAGCCCCAAGTAGGTCTTTCCTCGCCTCCCCCAACAAACACTTGTCCCTAGCCATGAAAAAAGACATAAACATGTAAGAAAACAAATGCAAAAATTTATATTTTATTTGAATTCAAAAAATTTAAAATTGCTTTCAAATTCAGGAAAGTACCATAATGCAGGACCCCAGGGGGAAGCCTCATATACAGAGACAGATAAATTAAATGTATATACTGCAGACAAGCCAAGAAGGGGCGTAGATTACATATTTACAGCACTGGATGTTTTCTGAAAACCATATTTATACATTTTATTACATTTACAAAAAAGGCTTCCACTACCGTTTACCTACAATAATGAAAAAAAATTTACACCTTTTTTTTCTTTTGGTACTGTACAAACTTTGTATAATAAAAATATATCTCTGTACAAAAGATTTTTTGTGTGTTTTTGTTTTACTACCCCCCTCCCCCCCTCAGGGGATGTGATGGGTATGTGGTGTGAATGGAGGGTCAAGGGTCTAGTCTGCCCTGGTCCCGCCCAGGCGGAAGGAGACAGCCAGAGGGGGGAGGGGCGACGCACAGCAAGGTGCAGGGCGCCTTGCCAGCACGTGCTCCTGGGGCATCTCCTAGGACTTCGCCAGGGGACCCAGGAGTTGGGGCAGAGGCATGGCTGGAGGAAGAGTCTACTGGTTGGTCTGAGAGGAGTGTAAGAAGCGGGAAGGGAGAAGCCACAGAGCTTCCCGCATTTGTTTCCAGGGAGACAGAGATGAGTGCTTGTGTTCGTCTGATTGGCTCCTGCCGCTGCCAATCCCAGTGGCATCTCCTAGAAATACACTTCTCACTTTAGCTAATCTCTATGTTCGCCAGATCTTTTCACTGTTTCAACCTAGACCGTGCTCAAGAACCAGGTGTGCCCATCACTCCACTCCCATACGTTTCTATTTGTCACTTCAAAATGTGATACAGATATCTGAGGCCAGCCTGTCACACAGGCACACGTGTTTAAGCCCCTGGGGACCATCCCAAGGACAGAGAAAGTAGCTCTAAATTTCATAGTTTGATTCCTAAACTCTTTAGATTCCCAACAATAAGAGTTAATGAATTCTTGTATAGAATCCATTAATGACCCCAGTGTGATGAAACTCAAATCAAACTCACTTGCAAGGAGCTGGAGAGAATGTGACTTTCATCCACTCTGTCCTTGTGACTCAGGAGTGCTCAGGTCCTTTGCCTGCTGTGGCAAGGGGCTGCTGGAGCCAGGGGTCAACACCAGCTCCGGAAGGCAGGTACAGGGTCCTTGCCTTGATGCTGCCCGGTGGAGAGAACAGAACCCAGAGGGGACACGTGCGTCCCCGCCCTGGCCCGTCAGCCCTAGCCACAGATCTGCTGTAGATATTCACCTACTGCTCTCTGTCTTTGGTGCCCTTTCTAGACTCGGGTTTCGGGCAGCCGATGTAGTGGACTTTGGAGTTACAACCATCTGGGTTTGTATCCTGGCTCCCCACTGTGCTGTGGCTTACATCTCTTCACCTTTCTGGGCTTCTGTTTTCTCACTTGTAAAATGGGAACAATAATTCTTGTATTTTGGGTTGCTGTCAGCCCAGAAATCAGATACCTCAAGTGTCAGGCGCAGAGAGGAAACTCATTACACTGTAGCCATTAGTTATTGGCCACTGGGGTAGGCTTGCTCTCCTGTCCCTTGCAGGACCTCCCTGACGTCTGCAGACTTGGCCTCCGTCTGGGCCACAGACTTGTTCCTCTTCTTTGACAACTGGCAGCCAGACTTGACCTCAGGCTCTGGCCAGATTCCCTGCTCTTCTTCGCCAGTGCTGCCTGGTACCCAGACTGCCTTTTTCATTCACTGGGGTTAGAACGCAATAAAATTATGTTGGAAAAAATGAACTGATTTCCAAACTATTCTTAAGATGTTTTTCTGCCCTTGGGGTAGTCCTTGCTGTCATTCTGCAGCGAGGACAGTCTCTCTTGCTGTCATTCTGCAGCGAGGACAGTCTCTCTTGCTGTCATTCTGCAGCGGGGATGGTTCATCTGCAGATGGCTGGTCTGTGTCCTGCCCACTGCGGATGCATCCAGATAACACAGTCACTGCATCCTGACCGACGAACAGCGCTGTTGGTTCCAATGCTGTTGGCGCTTCCTCCTTGTCACCTCGTCTCTGTGTGTGGGGAGCAGGCCACGGGCATCTTTCACACCCCTTTCTCTGTACGCTTCTTGGTCTTTTCCACAGAATCATGTGGAGGTGTGTGTGTGTGTGTGTGCGCGCGCGTTCATGCTCAGGCCCAAACACACACACCCGCGCATCCACAAGCTGCTCTGCTGTTTGAAATCCATGAGCTTCCCTCCTCCATCTCAGCCCCCTTCCTTTGACGCCCCAAGTTAGGGCACAGTGGGAGTCCTCTTCAGGGTGGCGGGGTAGGTGCGGCAGGGTGAGGGCCCAAGTCCCAGCAGTGGCAGACACGGGCGGAGGGCAGACGAAGATGGGCACTGGGCAGTGTGCTCTGGAGAGCTACTTCCTGTCCCCTGGAGAACTGGGAACAAAGAGATCACAGCAGAGCTGATCAAACAGGAGAGGCAGGAAGGAATAAAGGGGAAAGAATTAAAGAAAATTAGTTGCCTTGATCCTTAACTTTGATTTTTAATCTTCCTAAAGTAAGGGCTGGTGGTAAGGGTCCCTACCAACCCACAGCAAAACAAGTGTTTCCTGGAGGTCCTCTTTTCCCCTGGCGGGCAGACTTATCCATCAAGCACAGGAGACCAGGGCCTAGGGGCCACCATGCTTTCAGGGGGCCAAGAACATGTTTTCATTTTAGTTTCTTTCAAAATCAGAAGGAAAAATGAATTTAATAATAATGAATGTGTAATAATGAATCCTGCTTAGATTATAATCATCTTTATAACCTTGTTATAAAGTATCATTTTTCATATATGTATTTTTTAACAGAGGAAGGGGTCCGTGAAAGTCCTAACATAGCCCTGCCTCCTCACCCCTACTTGCTGACCCCACAGGTCTCAAAGATTTCCCTGGGTGGGGTTATTTTCATGTCAGCTGTTCTTGTTAGGCATGGTTTGAATGGATGACCTCGTCATTCATTGTAGATGTATGTGTGGCTGTTCAAGGTGGTTTCTATGCACCTCATCCCTAAGCCAAGCAGAACCTTCTCTGTTCCAGTGCTGGGTAGACCGGATGTGGGCAGAGGGGCCCTGCTGGAGAGCTGGGGGCCGGGTGGAATGTTCCTAGGCCCTGGAGGCTGGTGAGGGGCAATGCTGGGGGCTTAACCTGGGAGCCACTTACCCCAGATGACCCAGATGGCACACAGGTAGCTGAGACCCAGCAGAACCCCTGACATGGAGTGGGGGTGGGGGTGTGTGCAGGTCATGGGACATTCTTAGTTTTCTCCTATTTTAATAATTCTGCAGCTCAAAGTTCAGAGTCATTACTGATCACCTGTAAGCCCTGATGTTTGTCACCAGAGGAGATTTTACTTTTTCTTTATTGCTTCCCATCTGGGAGAGTTCTGAGTAGGAAAACGTCAAGATGGAGCTTAACGATAAAATCTCACAAGTCTGGCGTGTTAAAATGATCCCACTGGAGTAATTGCTCCTCTATCGTTAAATACTTGTTTAGGATAGATGCTGAAGGGTGCCCGCCCCTGTGCCCTTCTCACCGGCGGCTGGAGGCAGGGCTCTCGGTAGCCGCGCGTGGCAGCAGGCCTGGTGGCTATACTGCTGTACACACTGTGCTGACAGTGAACTCCGCCTCGGTGGCCATGATGTCTGTGGGCTGGATGTTGCGGTCATACATGGGGTTCTCGAACGTAGCCCGGACATTTGTGTTCTCGTGGCCAGCATAGCCATTGTACGGAACTTTGGGTCTTCTCCTGGGAACAGGAGAGTGACCAGGACATAAAAAGAGGAGAGACTCAGGGGTTCAAAGTAGGGCAGAGGGAGAGGGAGGTAGAGAGGAGGGGGTGGGCTGGGGTCCAGGAGAGGGCCTGGCCTGTGTCTTGTCATCCTCCCGCCCCCATGCCTTGTTCCTTCACTGTACCTGTGCTTGTAGAGATAGAGCACAAAGCCTGCAATGATGAGGGCGATGAAAGGCACCAGGATTGCGGCTGCCACCGAGCTGCTGTTGGAAGCAAAGTGGCGGCCGATGGACTCGGGGTCTGACTCCAGCAGCCTGAGGTCTGCAAGTCCCAAAGCATAAACCTCAGGTCACGGAGACACAGTCTGAGTGTGCGGCCCCTAGCGGCCACTATTGGGAAGTGCGGCTGCGGCTTGGGATGTTACCCTCTCCATCCAGCTCAGCTGGGAGAGGCCTGGGTGCCCATAGTCCACCCACCTGCCTTCCGCTCGCACTCAGACCTTCCCGGGGAGCAGGGGCCCAGGGGTACTGGTTATATCGTATGCAGAGGACAGCGTTCAGGCCTGGGGAAGCCAATCTGCAGGTGGACTTCAAACTATGCCTCAGAATAAAATCTTAAAAGAATGCAGCCCTTGAGAAGTTCACAAGGAAGCCAAAATATGAAATGGATGCACGTGGACCTGCTCTGGTGGAAGTGGGAGAGAGCACCCTGGAGTTTCTGCCTCTGGAGGGCCTCCCTTCCTCTCCAGCGCCCCCTGAACAAGGCGGGGGGGGGGCTCAGAAGAACACAGCTGGACAACATAGTCCATTTAGTGCCCCCCACCTAACTGAGGGGGGGAGGGGCGGGTCCTTCTCAGGAGACAGGGCGTCAGCTGGAAGCCAGAATGAGAACGGGGGCTTCCTGCGGTCTCTGCAGTGTTTCAGGCTGAGGGGTCAGGTATTTGAAGGACTGCTGCAAGGAGGATAGGGGTCTTACTCCACACAGCTCAAGAGAGCAGAGCTAAGAGGAGCTCTTGGGGACAAGGAGGGTGGAGTGGGGACAACAGGGAAGCAAATTTCCACTTAAGACAAGGAGAAGCTTTCTGGAGGTCAAGAGCTGTGAGAACATGCAAGGGACTGCCTCTGCCAGCAGGGGACCCTGGCGACAGGCGACGTCAGCACCAGGGATACAGAGCAGGCTCTGGAGCACCAGGACTGCCTCCTGTCTCCCCTTGTACCACTCCCAAGAAACCAGAACCCTCCCCCCATTACAGTCTGAGGCTGGGCCCCCAGAGGGTCTGGGTCAAGGCCAGTCTCTAGAGTGAGGATGCTGGACATGGGTGACATGGAGCATGCTTGGTGAAGGTGACAGGGAGAGCAAGGGAAGGCAGCCTCCTTGACACCCAGTTCTCTTGTCTGTACAATGAGGACTGCAACACCAACCTCCGGGACATGCGTGAGGAAAGGACAGCACAGATAAAGGCACCCCGGGAACCCCACGTCTTAGTGCTTAGGGATGTCTGGGTAATGCCCCGAGGGCTGGCCAGACAGTACTGCAGGGGGCTTGAGACCTAGTGCCCCTTAAGCTGGGGGCTCTCAGCTCAAAAGCTGAGCATGAACCTGACAAAGGCTGAATGTGTTACATATTGTGCTTATTTCTGGAGAGCTCTTCCATAATGTTTATCAGACTCTCAAAGGCATCCCTAATCCAAAAAAGATGAAGAACTCCTGTCTTAGACTACTGATTGTCTCCAATCCCCTACCCTCCACCCCAATATACACGTTTCTTCTCCACACCCACGGGCTCACGCTTCCAGGGGACAAGTGCTAGTTACCGAGTCTCTGAAAGCCGAACTGCCCAAAGCCATGGCCCTTGACGGAGCCTTGGTAGATGAAGGTGCCTCCAGAAGACTCCGAGGAGACCTGTGACGGTGGGAGCAGAGTCAGGTGGGAGGCACGCACAAGCACACAGGGGACACACACTCATAGCCACGTGTCGCCGGCCCACCGGGTTCATTCACCCTCCTGCCCCTCGCCCCGACACACAGACAGTGACTGTCACACCCAGGCACAGGCAGAGCATGACTGAGTGCTGGGGGTGGGCAGGGGCACCCACGGCTTGTAGGAGGCAGGGAGACATTTTTATTGCCCACTTGTCAAATCATTGAACCTGTCTGTGCTTCAGTGTCTCATCTGTCAAACAGGAACAATAACAGTACTTGTGTCTTAGGGTGTCTGTGAAGATTAAATGAGTTAATATAGATGAAACACTTACAATGCTCAACAGGCCCTAGGTAGGTGTTAGCTATTGTAACTGTCATGAAGAACTGACTTTTAGAGTACCGCGGAACAGACCAAACCTCGATTAAAAGGGACGTAGCAGATTTAACATAGTTTGAAGAGTTCATCACAGTTCTGTTAGCTACAAGTTTTTTTCGCGGGGGGGGGGGGGGGTGTAATCGGGAACATAACTCGGAACCTCTGCCGCTTGCCTCCACGAGGCTCGTGAACAGGCCCCGCGCTCAGACATGCTGCGTGGGCGGCTCCGCTGAGGGCGTGCCCTGAGGGTGCTGGCGCTGCGGTGTGCCTCCCAAGTCCGCTCCCGCCCCAGGCTGGCGCCCTCTGTCTACGGTGCTCTAGGCTGACTCTTCACCTGTCCCCCCAGACAAGCTCGGAGTGACACAGCAGTGGGCTCTGTGGTTGGCTGTCATCCTAGGCAGCTGTTCCAGGCCCTGCAGAGCTCCACTGTTGTCTAGCCCCTGCGGGCACTCCCGGCTTCATCTCCCAGCTCAGACCCTCGTTCCTCTCACCTCTGCCAACCCTCCCAGCATGGTGGGGTCTGTTGTCCCAGCAAGCGTTTGAATTACTGAAGCCGGTCAAGATTTGGACACCCAAAGGGGTCCACAGGACACACCCGAGAATACCAAGACATGAACTGTCTGTGTCCGCCCCCGGAGAAGCCATGGCTTCTCTTTATGTGTTTATAAAGTGAAGTCGCTAAAGTCACGGTCCTCCACCAGCTAGCTAGTCTTGTCCAGGAGGTCGTACCCTGACTCCTCAGCTCTCTGCTACTCCGGCCACCATGACCTCTCCCTCCTTTCCACTCTCCTTCCTCTAGCTTCAGAAGTCTGACCCAGGGAAGCCCAGGATGCGACAGGCTCAACTCTACTACCAGTGAAATCAGAAGGTATGGGCCCAGGAGCCGCCCTGGGGACCGGACTTCCACCTCAAGGATGCCCTACAATGTAGCAAGCCCTTCACAGCAGGGAATGCAAGGAAGTTGTATCCCTTCCCCCATTTCGCGGTCTCCCGAGCTGTGCTGAATCACGCACAATCCCATCCTTAAATGTGAGTAGATGTTTGAGGTAGTCACTGGGGACTCGCCCCCTGCTCCCAGCTCCCACCACCTCACCACGGCCTTTAACTCGCTTGCATTCACTCACACACCTCCAATTCCTCGCTTTTGGCTGTAACATCGGAACCTACTCCATCTCGCACAGATGTTCCGACCTTCTGGACTCCCAGCCTCCTGGCTCTCTTTATTCTTTCCTTTGCCCCCTTCACTAGCCGGCGAGGACTCCCCGGCTCCCAGTTCCAGCCTTACAGAAAACCTCCTCCCAGGTCTCCGTGTGGATCCCAGGAGTTCCCACCTTCTTCTCCCCTCCTCTTCCCTGCCAGCGCCCTGGGGCTCGGGGTGGGCCGAGGGCACAGGAGTCTAGGGACCCAGTGAGATGAGAGTGAGATTTGCTGAACTTACATGCCCGTCTAGAGCCCAGTGATCATCTTTGAACTTATTCACAAAGATCTCCACAGGCCCTGTGATCTGGTAAACCTGGAGGAGGAGATGGAAATCTTCTTTCTTGTAAATTCCTGAGAAAAGAAATAAAGTGCAGAGCGTATACTTGAAAGATCGGGGAGAATTTCAAAATCTGAATTTGTGGGTTGGCGGGTGTGAGCGTCTGTGTGGGATTTCACGTGTGGGTGCTGCTATGAGCACTCCGTGCACAACTAACTGTAGGTGGGTAAGGGCAGTGCTCCCGGGGAGTATGTGTAGGCTGACCGTGAGCGCATGCAAGAGTGTGCACGTGCATTAATAGACAATGGATTACTGGCCCGTGACTGTGACCCTGTTTACACATGTGCGTGTGGGAATAGAGTGAGTATGGTTTTGTCTGTGAACGCGGCAGCTAATGTGTGGGTGTGCTTACAATCCAGTGCATGCAGGAATGCATGAGTGACGTATCCGGGAGTCTGTGGACATGTTTAGGACTCTCTAAGACAGGGGTCGGGAACCTATGGCTTGTGAGCCAGATGTGGCTCTTTTGATGGCTGCATCTGGCTCGCAGACAAATCTTTAATTAAAAAAAAATAACGTCAAAAATAGAAAACATTCTCATGTATTACAATCCATTCATTTCCTACTGCTCATGTTCATGGTTGCGGGTGGCTGGAGCCAATCACAGCTGTCCTCTGGGACAACACCAAATTTTTATTGGATAATATGTAACATACATGTGTCATTATATGGCTCTCATGGAATTACATTTTAAAATATGTGGCATTCATGGCTCTCTCAGCCAAAAAGGTTCCCGACCTCTGACCTAGAGCAGAAGAGTGAATGGGAACGTTTGCTTGTGTTTGTGTGTGCGTGCATGGACGAAGGGCTGCGAATGTGTGTGGGCTTGTGTTAGTGTGGGCACTCCTTCACTTGTGCGGTCATGTATCTATCCATCTTTTCAGTAAATACTTTTTTCCTATGGTAATCAGTTTTCTGATTATAGAAGGATCAAAAGTTGGGTAAATTTTGAAAACAGCAGAGATGCATGAAGGAAAAAAAAATCACTCTTGATCTCACTACCGAGAAATAGCCACTGTTACCATTTTGGTGTTATAAATATAATTCTTTTTTTCTTTTAAAAGCTGGAGTCACATTTGAAATGCATTATAGTGGATGTAGTTCTTCTAAAATTGACACAACATTTTATCCAGCAGATATACTATAATTAATATACCCATTTCTTTATTTTTAGATATTTCCATTTATGTAATATGAATAGCCCTGTGAGTGTCCTATATTTATAAGTGCTTGACTCCATCTGTAACTATTTCTTATGCTATGAATTCTGAATTCATGGGTCCAATCATTTTCAAGGATCTTGATGCGCATTGCCAAGCTGTTTTCTGGAACAGTACTCCTTTCTACATACTTTGACAAGCACTGTCTCAGGGCCTTCCGTGGAGCTTGACCTGCACTAAAGTTTATCACTTAAAAAATAAAATCTTACGGCCCTGGCCGGTTGGCTCAGTGGTAGAGCATCAGCCTGGCGTGCAGGAGTCCCAGGTTCGATTCCTGGCCAGGGCACACAGGAGAAGCACCCATCTGCTTCTCCACCCCTCCCCCTCTCCTTCCTCTCTGTCTCTCTCTTCCCATCCCGCAGCCGAGGCTCCATTAGAGTAAAGATGGCCCGGGCGCTGAGGATGGCTCTGTGGCCTCTGCCCCAGGCACTAGAGTGGCTCTGCGTGCAACAGAGCGACGCCCCAGATGGGCAGAGCATCGCCCCCTGGTGGGCATGCCGGGTGGATCCCAGTTGGGCACATGCGGGAGTCTGTCTGACCGCCTCCCTGTTTCCAGCTTCAGAAAAATACCCCCCCCAAAAAAACCTAAAAAATAAAATCTTAGTGGGCAAAGTAGAAAATGACATTTGGTATTTACTTTGATTTTTGTGATTACTGAAGAAAAACACGTTTTCTTGTTTACTGACCGCCTGTACTTTGGCTTCTGGGGTCCTCTGCCCCCCGTGTCTGGTTCAGTTTTAGGGCTATGAGTCTCTTTTCTCTTTATGTCTCAGAGTCCTTTGTATGCTCAAGTTACTACTGTTCGTCATCTAGTCATTTCCTTTTGGTCTCTGGCATGTTTATCATGTAAACAAAGACAAATGTTCACATCTTTGCCCTGCTCACCAGCTGGCTCTGAGCCTCCCCCCCGCCCCCCGACAGTATAAAGCAATGACGGCAGACTCATCCTCGCAAAGGGCATGCGCCCTCCGCCCTCAGTCACCCCCGGCTTTCGCAGAGGCGGCCTGCTCCTCACCAGCCAAGTGCAACTCCACGCCGCTGTGGTCGATCATGGTGGCGTTGACCTTGCTGCTGACAGCCTGGAAGCCCGTCACCCTGAGCATGGCCGGCTGCTTCTTCCCCTGGTACTCGTAGGCCCCTTTCCACAGGGAATTCTTGGCAAAGACGTCCCCAGGAACTAGAGGAATGGAGAAAGGGATACGAGAGGGGTTTCAAGTGTGCTGGCAGAATTGAGGCCACCTGCCCCGTTCGGGCCGAGACTGTTCTCCCAAACCTGAACCCGGGGGAGGGTGGGGGTGTGCTCCGGCCCTCCTGTGGCCCTCTTGCCCCTCAGGGTGAATGAATGGAGGGGAAGGGAGAGGAGGTAGGTAAGAAAAAAGGAGAAAACAAATAAGAAAGGGAGAGAAAGAGGGAACTAGAAAGCAGAGAGAGAAAGAGAAAGAAGAGAAGAGAAGAAAGGAGGAGGTTCAAAAGATGAAGGAAGGGAAAAAGAGAAGAGGGAGAAAAGCAGTATGTCAGCACCATGTGGCAGACGGGACGTGGGCTAATGACATCAGACGGGTCTGGGTTCTCATCTTGGCTGTAACTTCTCAGTGGTTTGGTCAAATGCAAGAGCCTCAACTTCCTCACCTGTAGGCCACACCTGTACTTCTGTAAATGGGGGCCATCTCACCTATCTCATCAGAGTTATTACAGGGGTTAAGTGATCTAAGGTTGCAAATTTGTTATCACATGATGTCAGGCAAATAAAAACACCTAATGAGCCATAGGTACTAAAATTGTTATTTATCCTTATCATATTCTCTAAGGCAAGAGTTATAGTCCCTATTTCACCAAAAGGTAAACCAAAGCTCAAGAAGTGACACTCATTTGCCCAAGGACACAGTTGGTCAGTGAGCAAAATGGAAAAGCTGTTTGTGACATCAAATCTAGTCTTGTTTCCTGCGCAGTGCATGTATTAATACAACGACAGGGTTCAGAGCAGGCTAGGCTAGTATAGGATAGCTTTCCGTCGGTCAGGCAGACCTGGAGCTCTGTGTCCAGCTCTGGTCATCACACTTTGAAAGACTCAATACCTGTTTTGAAAATGTCACCATTTCCAGAAGGCTCCCTAGCCAGGACCCGGTCGGTGTGTCTGCACGACCGACCGCACGCTGCCTGGTGCTGGGCCTGGGGTGGAGGGTGGGGGTTGGTATCAACAGCTCCAGAGCCCAAAGCTCTGGACATGGTTTTGGGAAACCTTGGATTCTTCTCCTGGGTGACATGAGATTTTTGCTTCCTTCAGGCTTACCTCCTCCTGAAGTCGGCCTGGGGTTGGGAGGTGGAAGGGAAACCTGTTTGGCTCTATTGATAGTTTTCATACCCCTCCATTGGATACTCAGAAACTCATTTCTGGGTAACGAGGCAAAGGAACCAACACATTTCTTCAGCCAAAGATCTGATCCGTACACACCTGAGGCTTGGGTGAGTGGCGGCTCACGGGCAGTGTTGATGGGTCTTCCACTGGGCCGGACCTCTGCTGGGGAGAGAGAATGGGAGAAAACAGGATCAGCCTCTGGTCTGCAGTCTGTTGATAAAATAGTGGCTACCTCTTTGACATTAGTTCAGTGGGCTCTTTGAGATCTTGCTTTGGATTTATCCTCTTAGACCAGGAGGTGGGCTGCTCTGATCATCATCTGGTGATGCTATGGGTCCCTCTCAGAATGATAAAATATAAAGAGTTACAGAGGAACTCCACCATATCAATTATAGTCATATTAAACAAGGAATTAAGATATAATTACATATAGTTCTTTTTTTTTTTTAAAGAGAGAAAGAGAGGGACAGACAGGTATCGACAGACAGGAAGGGAGAGAGATGAGAAGCATCAACTCATAGTTGTAGCACCTTAGTTGTTCATTGATTGCTTCTCATACATGCCTTGACTGAAGGGCTCCATCCAAGTCAGTGACCCCTTGCTCAAGCCAGAAGCCTTGGGCTTTACACCAGTGACCTTTGGGCTCAAGCCAGTGACCATGGGGTCATGTCTACGATCCCACACTTAAATTGAAGACCCTGTGCTCAAGCTGGTGAGCCCTCGCTTAAGTCAGTGACCTTGGAGTCTTGAACCTGGGTCCTCAATGTCCCAAGCTGACACTCTATCCACTGTGCCACTGCCTGGTCAGGCCATATAGTTCTTTATTACTGTATCAAATAACAGGATCAAGCAGTGAGTCTAGTAACTACTATAATCTTGAACTAGTCAGGAACATAAACACTATTTCATGATATGAGTAAGAACTGTAAGATAATATGAAAATCTGCCATGTTTAATGGTGACAATGTCACAAGCATTGCTAACACTACTACAGGATTTTGTCCACATTCCAAATTAAAGAAAATGCTACACTTCAGTAAGAGGTAAAGGACAATAAAGATGCTATTTCCCACCCTGCTCCACAGATCCCCTAAATGCCCCTCACTGAGGATCCTGGGTTGCAAATACCTGTCCTGGACTCTGCTTTTCTCCCAGATGCTTGAAGGAAGACTTTGCACTGATTAAAAGTAAGTTTCTTGAGCCCTGATAGGGTTTCAGGGGGGTGTTCTCCGCCCTTGGAGTGGGGATGTTGAGCCTGAGAAATCCTCATGAGCAAAGGCAAGGGCACAGCTGTGGGCCCGAGCCAGACAGCCCAGGTCCGGACTCCAGCGCCCGGCTGAATGATTGTGCAACCTTGACTAAGTCAGTTCACCACTCAGTTCCTGTCTCCTGCTGCTGAAACATCCCTCATAGTTCTGGGCAGGATACATGAGGTTATGGACATGAAAGTCAGAGTCAATAAATGTTAATATCTTTCCTCTTTTGCAGAGAAACAACAGAAAAATCTGCCCTGTCACCAAGTCAGGATGGACTTCCCCTACTGTCTCCTTGGGAGGCCACAGAGTTCTAGCACACCCTTCCAGTTCCGGAGCTCAGTTTCTGTTCAGAACTACAAAAAGCTGCGGAGAGATTTTCCACAGTGACTTCGTGAAGGTACACTTCTGACATTTGCCACAGTGTGGATAAATCTGGAGGACATTATGCAGAGAAAGACAAATACTATATATGGTGTCACTTACGTGTAGAATCTAAAAAGAAAAATGTCAATAAAAAGACAAATAGCCCAGTTTAAATATGGTGAAATGAATAGACATTTCTCCAAGGAAGATATACACATGGTCAATAAACACATTAAAAAAGATGCTTAATACCATTAGCATTAGGGAAACGTAACTCAAAACCACAGTGAGATACTATTCTACACCCCCTGAGGATGGCTGTACAGAAGATGGACAATAACATGTTTGGGCAAGGATACAGAGAAACAGGAACCCTGGTGCGTTGCTGGTGGAATGTAAAATGGTACAGACAGTTTGAAAAACTGTTTGGTAGTGTCTAAAAATGTTAAACATAGAGTTATCCTGTTACTCCTAGATTTATACCAAAGAGAATTAAAAACATATGTCCATATAAAATGTGCAAATTTATGTTCATAGCATTATTCCTAATAGCCAAAGAGTGGAAACCACCTAAATGTCCAATAGTGGATACATGGATAAAAAAAAAAAGGGGGTATACCTATGAAAGCAGTACTGTTCAGGCATAACAAGGAATGACATTCTGACACATGTCATATCATGGGTAAACCTTGAAAATATTAGGCTGGGTGAAATAATACAGATACAAAAGAACAAATGTTAGATGATTCCACTCATGTGAGGTATCCAGCATAGGCAAATTCACAGAGCTAGAAGTATAATAAAAGTTATAAGGGACTTTAGGGAAATGAAAAATGATTAATGGAGTTCTGCTTGGGATGATGAAAAATTCTGGAAATGGATAGTGGTGATGGTTGTACAATATTGCGCACGTATTTAATTAGCCCCTGAATTATACACTTCGTAATAGTTAAAATGGCAAATTTTATGTTATGGATATTTTACTGTAAGAAAAGCTTAAATAAGTATACTCTAAAAATAAAACCTTGTATTATTATCATTATGTGGAAAAATATTATTTTCCCTAAATAAAATAAATTTACAACAATTCCTATGAGGAAAATACAAGAAGACAGTTATTAAATCCTGGCTCTAATGAAGACCCTGAACTGGAAGCCTCTCTCTCAGAGGCAGAACATCAAGGTACTTCTGAGCTTGGGTTCTGAACCCAGACCTTCAGTGAATGAATCGCAGTTCTTTCCCTTTACCAGCTGGTGACCTCAGGCATGTTACTTAACGTATCTGTGCCTCACTTTCTTCATATATTAATTACATGGGGAATAAGAATGGAACCTGCCTCACAGGACGGTTGCGAGGAATAAATGAGTCAGTACACACAAAGTACTTAGAATAATGCCTGGTGTATGGCGAGTTCATCACCTGTAAGAAGGAGTTTCGTGCTATTCCAGCACCGCACTGACCATTTATCCTTGACAGTTTCTTAAGACTGGATCCACACCACCTTCTCTAGGAAGCCTTCCCTGACTTCTTCCCTCCTCCTAAGGGCTGAATTTAGTGCCCTTCTATCGCATCCCCACAGCATTCAGCCCATCTCTATGTCCCCGAAAGTACTGTTATATCTGCTAATCTGTCTTCTGTGGCTAAATGTGAGCTCCTTTAGGGCAGGATTTCGGTCTTTTACCTCCGAATTCTCCATTACCAGCACAGACATGCACAGTGATAATTCTTAATAAATAGAGAATGAATACATTCACGAAAGGGGGAGGGAGGTCTTTGACCTCTTGGTAATGTGAGGGATCTGTGAGTGGGTGCTATTTCGTCAAGGTTATAAATATGCATAATGCGTTAATCTAGTTTAGTGAAGCAAAGGGATGGTCTCTGTCGGATGACCTAGTGTTACCCTGAGAGAGCGCTGGAGCTCCAGCAGAAGGTAGCAGATGGGATGGCTTCACCATGCGCCCCTTGGGACTGCCCTGGTTTCAGCTCCTAGAGGCTCCGTAGCTCAGAAAATGAGCAGCAGGGAGCAGCTCCTGGAAATCCTCTTCCTTTCATTCCTTTTTCTGCCTCCTCTCAGGCTCAGCGGCCCCCTCTGGCCTCCCACCCGGAGAGGCTCACCCGAGGGCACACTACACTCACCCAGGCAGATGGGTGGTTTGCCCGTCCAGCTGCCGTCTGCTTTGCAGGTGCGGTGCTCGGAGCCGCCCTTGAGGGAGAAGCCCTCCTGGCAGGAGTAGATGAGTGTGTAGCCCATGGAGGGCAAGTCCAGGGCCCCGACATTGGCATGGGTTGGCGTCTCTGGCTGTTTGCAGTGGTGGGCTGGAGGAGAGGAAGGATATTATTAGACCCGGAGAGAGCAGGGTCTTCAGGAGGTCTTTTGAACATTCTGTTCCTAGCAGGGACATCTCTTTCCTTTCCCCCATGGGCCCCTCTCATGTCTAGCATCTCCTCCCCACCTCTCCTCCCACATCCCAGCCCTGGAGTCTATGGGAATGGCCAAGACAGCGATCATGTGGATTCTGGCTCATCAGCCCCGGGGGAACCACAGCCTGCAGCACTTATCCTGAGGGATGATGGGTAATTATGGTCAAAAGCCTGAACTCTTCCATCTTGAAGGCTGGCTTTGGTAGTGTTTAGTTTTTGTTGCCACTGGCAAGATGTTCTGTTTTACTTTGCTAAGGCCTCAGAATTGCCCTCAAAGATCGGAAAGGCTTTTGTGTGAAAATCTTTTCTGCAAATCCCCAAGGAGTGGCAATGACAAAGAGACCAATAGTGGTGTCAGTGAGACGTGGGAGCTCCCTGTCATTCAGACCGTTACGGCATGTCCTGGTGCCCAGCTAGGGGGAGACAGTGTGTTGTCAAGTGGATTGTGTTGGGATGCAGGTGACGTCTGCACTCACGGACACAGTCAGGCAGGGTTCCGCTCCAGGTCAGGTTGGGCAGGCAGGTCCTGGTGGTGGACCCCTGAAGCAAATAACCTTTTTGACAGCGGAAGAGCACTGTGCTTCCGACCTGTGGCGAGGACAAAAGATCCCACCATCACCTTCCATCCAGCCACGCTTCCTAACTGTCACTTGATCACTTACTTTCTTTCCCATGACACAGGTCCCACCCCTTCCATTGCCTCTGCCTGCCACACCCTTCTTCCACGTCTCTGCCTGGTTAAATCTCATTTATGCTTTGAGGTGGCTTATATTATTACCCTTCAGCACGGCCTCACCCAACACCCCACGCAGAGCCATGCTCTTACGGGACACATCATACTCTGCTGTGTGACAGAGTGCCTGGAGCTGAATCAGAAGCTCCTCATATCAGTTCCGGCTCCTGTGCTTACTCACTGGGTGACAGGCTGCATGAGACTACACCTCAGTCCTCCTGCGTGTGGAGTGGGGGCCAGCCCCGCCACACCGTGCTGGAATGCCGCGGCACTCGAATGTGAGGGCGGATGTGGAAGCATTGGATAAAATGTGAAGAACTGCACGAAATAGAATTATTACATGTGTGTGTCTCTTCTATGGAACTGTGAGTTCCATGAGGATGGGAGACTGTCTTCCTTACAGACATGTCCCCTAGAGCAGTGGTCCCCAACCCCCGGGCCACGGACCGGTACCAGTCCGTGAGCCATTTGGTACCGGTCTGCAGAGAAAGAATAAATAACTTACATTATTTTCGTTTTCTTTATATTTAAGTCTGAACGATGTTTTATTTTTAAAAAATGACCAGATTCCCTCTGTTACATCCGTCTAAGACTCACTCTTGACGCTTGCCTCGGTCACCTGATACATTTATTCGTCCCACCCTAAAGGCCGGTCCGTGAAAATATTTTCTGACATTAAACTGGTCCGTGGCCCAAAAAAGGTTGGGGACCACTGCCCTAGAGAGTCTGACGCCATGTTTGTCATCTCTGCTGAGCGGAAGAGCTGCCTTCCCTCCCGCGTGTCCTCCGCTCAGCTGTTTTCCCCACCCTCGCCATCCACGAGCCCCTCCCCATGGGCTCCACAGTCCTAAACCACCAGCTCCATCTCTCCCTGTCCAACCCACGCAGCACAATGCTGCCCATCAGCTTCCTAAAGTGCAACTCGACCGCACTCCTCAGCTCAAGATACTCACGGGTTTCTATCGCCTACAGGAGCCGATTCTAACATAGCAGGAAACTCTTAATTCCCACTCCCCTCCTCCATGCCCGACCTGTCCGTCTTTTGTATTTCATCATCTCAGTCAGCAAATGGCTGTTTATCCGCACACTTGTGCAAATCAAAAACCTCACATCGCCCTCAATTCCTCTTTCCTTTAACCTCTGGTCTGATCCATCAGCTGGTCCTCCTGATTCTACCTACGAAACACATTCTGAGCCCTTCACTTCTCCCCACATCCACTGTCACTGCCCTCGCCCATCCCACGCTCCTCCTGAGCTACTGCAGCAGTGTCCCACGGTCCAGCCTCTATGCGTAGCCCCCTCTGATCCATTCTCTCATCAGCTTCCCGAGTGACAGTTCAAATGGCAGATCAGACTGTGTCACCTTCAAATAGGGTCCCACAGCATTTAGAATAAAATCCAAAATGCTATCGTGGCCTCAAGGCCTTACATGACCAGCTTAGAACTTTCTGTCTTCAAAAATTATGATGTGATACTTGCTGCATACAAAAGAATACATGGAACATATGTGGACATAAATTGTAATAGTAAAATGGACACTAGAGGTTGAGCCCACTATGCGACTCAAGAGCTAGAAGAACATTTTCAACAATGTGTAGGGGTGCTTGCTCCTTCCCCGCCCCGCTCCTCAGCTCCCTCTGTGGCACCATTACCTTGAATTTTTTTTAAAAATTTTCTCTTATTTGTGTACACTGAATATACTTTATTTTTTTTTAATTTTTTTATTTATTCATTTTAGAGAGGAGAGAGAAGGGAGAGAGAGAGAGAGACAGAGAGGGAGAGAGAGAGGAGAGAGAGACAGAGAGAGAAGGGGGGGAGGAGCTGGAAGCATCAACTCCCATATGTGCCTTGACCAGGCAAGCCCAGGGTTTCGAACCGGCGACCTCAGCATTTCCAGGTCGACGCTTTATCCACTGCGCCACCACAGGTCAGGCATTACCTTGAATTTTGTGCTTTTCATTTCCTTGCTTTGTTAAAAAAAAAAAAAAAATCCATCACATATTCGGACATATATTTCTAAACAATGTAAGTTTTTCTTGGTTTTAATCCTGATAGAAATAATATCATACTACCTTTGTCATTTAATATCGTGTTGCTAAGATTCACCCGCACTGGGGAGGGCTTCAGTTCATTCATGTTCACTGCTGTATAATAAGCCATTGTGTGACTCGACCACTATTTGTCCCATTTCTTGGTAACGTGTGCAAGAGTGACTCTGAGGTTGGTTTCTAGGGTTGGGACTCCTGAGTCCTAGAACGTGTGGATATTTAACTTGACAAGACAGGGCCACGTTGTTGTCAAGCTTAGCCTAGCCTTTGGCTCCTCTCCACCTCTCTCGCTTGCTTCTGACTCATGGGCTGGCCGGTTCTGTGGTCTTCTGACCTGCTCAGAACCTCCCATCTCGGTGCTCCTGCACAGTGGCCGCTCCGCCCACCAGGAACGCCCGCCAGCTCTGCACAGGGCTGGCCCACCTCATTCGGGAGCCCACAGTTCAAGTTTAGGAGGGCTCTTCCCTCTCACTATGCTTCCTAACATAGGAACCCACTCTTTCACGCCCCTTTATATGACATTGTGTGCAGTGCTTATAGCTCTCACGAGGTATCTTGTTAATTATCAGCCAGGGAGTCCCTCAGAGCAGACACTTAGCTGGTCTTGTCCCCACTGGATTCCTAGCATCTAGAACAGTTCATGGCAGTAGATATGTGTCGAATGAATACAGACTGAGTAAATAAATCACATCCCTTGGCTAGATCCCAACCTGTCATTTCCAGGTTAGTCCCTGATATTACCCTGGGCACATCTTGAACTCCAGTTACTAGTCATGAACACACCCCCACTCCCGCTTTCCAGTTTCCTGCTCAGAGGGGCCCCTCCCAGGCTGTCCAGAGCCCTCGCTCTCCTGAAGCTCATTCTGAGCTGTGTCCACGGAGCCTGCGTCTTACTGGGACAAGCCTGCCGGGCAGGGGCCTGTGCCCCGTGTGGCAGCTGCTCAGTCCCGCTGCCCTGTCTCAGCCCTGTGTCTGTGGGTTGGGTACGGGCCCTTTGAGGACACAAGGTCCATCTGTCTCACTCATTTCTGTATTTCCACAAATGCCCCGCCTGACGACACAGTTTCCAGGAAGAGTTTGTGAAGCTGCGTGTGTGTCTGTGTTTTGCACCAGCTTCTCGGACTGGGGTGACCTCCCTCCCGCTTCTGAGGGGTGCTCCCCGTGCAGCTCAGTTCAAACGGACGGAGCACTTCCTTCCTCCAGCTTCCAAGGTCTCGGCCCCACTAGTGCTGCTCCACGGAAGTGCCCAGGGCCCCTGAGGCTGACAGTGACAGGAAGGGACAGGAGGCCAGAAGGCCCGATCTTGGCTGACCTCATTCATTACCTGGTAGCCCTGGGAATTGTTCTGGACCCCAAACTGCGGCATGCCGGGGTCTGCACACATGGTCAGCGTTGGGTCTGGAGCGCAAAACAAAGAAACAGATCGCGTGGTCAATATAATGCTCGTTGCCCCCGCTCACACTGAGACACAGATGGAGAAAGAAAGCAGAGCCGTGTCCTGATCCCCCTGCCTCTTGGTATTTCTGCCCGAGTCACACCCCTGGCGGACTGTACCAGTCACGGTAGCGTCGGAACTCCGGCCACTTTGCATCCTGCTCTAAGAAGCTCAGAGGATGACCTGTCACCTTTTGCAGATGAGAGCCCTGAGCACAGGGAAGGCAAAGTCATCATCTTGGGCCCCAAAGAGAGATGCCCAGAGCTGGACACTCTGCTCCAGATCACCTCTCACCTATGCAGCTGGGCTGGGTACCACTCCACGTCCCATCGGACTGGCAGAACCTCCGTGGAGAGCCCACCAGCACCAGAGGGGGCTGGCAGGAGAAGGAGACGGACGACCTGTAGGAGAAGCCTCGGTCCTCTCTTCTCCCGTGGGGCGGGACACCAGGGTCTCCGCAGAACACAGCTGGGGAGAGAAAGGCAGGTTTGAGCTGCTCTCCAGACCCTGTCTGCGATCCCATGGTTCCCATCCCTATCCCAGGCTTTGTTCTCTGGATGGCTTTCCCCTGGGTCCCACTTGAACTCTGGAAACGGGGGTGGGGAGGGCAGCCACAGCCTGGGGTCAATGACTAACACCTGCCGCTGCTTTTCCTCTCCTTCCCATATTCAGAATGCTTATCAGTAATGGAGTGACATCACAGGAAGATAAAACATCGAGAAAAAATAAACTATCAGCTACCACCCAAAACTCTTTTTTCTTCCTCCATTTTCATGCTCACCCCCTTCTGGTCTTTGTTTGGTTGTAGGTAAACTTGTGTGTGGCTGCAAACCCAATGTCTAAATTTTGTTTATTATTCTTATTTTAAAATAAAAAAATTTCTTTTTTTAAAAATTTATTTACTTAGGGGAGAGAGAGAGAGAGAGAGAGAAAGGGAGAGAGAGAGGCGGGGAGGAGCAGGAAGCATCAACTCCCATATGTGCCTTGACCAGGCAAGCCCAGGGTTTCGAACCGGCGACCTCAGTGTTCCAGGTTGATGCTTTATCTACTGCACCACCACAGGTCAGGCTAATGTCCAAATTTTGTTAACCTTTCTTTGTTCACTTAATGTTCTGTGATTATGTCCCAGGTTTATGAAATCCTTATCATTTATTAGCTACATAGTTTTGCAATGGGAGGTTGTGCCATCATTAAGTTTATCATAACCTTTTTATTAAGCACTTTTTATTATTATAAAATTACATTTGGCTTTCTTTTACTTGTATTATTTTCTTAGGGGAAATTCTCTAGGAGTAGACTTAGCTTTAAAGGTTTGAGTGTGTTCATGGTTCTTGATATGTCTTAACAATTGTCTTTCCAATGTGCGTGCATTTACATGGCGGTGGGTGGTGTAAGGAGTGTGTTCACTTCATTTAGATCTTCTAAGTATTATTAAGAATTGGCTACCTGCCTGACCAGGTGGTGGCACAGCGAATAGAGCATCGGCCTGGGACACAGAAGACCCAGGTTTGAAACCTGGAGGTTGCCAGCTTGAGTGTGTGCTCATTTGGCTTGAGCATGGGGTCACTGGCTTGAGTGTGGAATCATAGATGTGATCCCATGGTCGCTGGCTTGAGCCCAGAGGTCTCTGGCTTGAGCAAGGGTTCACTGACTTGACTGGAGCCCCCCTAGTCAAGGCATATATAAGAAAGCAATGAATGAACAACTAAGGAGCTGCATGAAGAACAGATGCTTCTCATTTCTCTCCCTTCCTGTCTGTACCTCTCTCTGTCTCTCTCTGTCTGTGTCTCTTTTGCTTAAAAAAAAAATTGGCTACTGAAGGCAAAGTTCCCCAAGATATCACTCTTGGCATAAAGGACATTCTTTATGCTATAATGTGTGTGTCTGCACATAGAGTCATGAGGTTTAAAATAATATGCCAATAAAACAGAAGCCTGTGCCCTGAATCTGGGGCATCTAGACTTGACCAACCGGAAGTCAGTCAAAAGCTGAGTTGATTAGAAGTCACTGTTCTCTAGAAAACTGCAACTCAAAAGATAAAAAATACTAATGGATAACAGAGAAAGAACAACTCAGTCTTGTTAACAAGCAATGGGTTGCCCATCAAAATAATGAGATGTCTTTTTAACATCTCAGCCTGATAAATACTGAAAAAATATGGGGAAATCCATTGTTAATAAGGATATAAGTCAAGAAATATTCTCACGAACTGCTGGTGGGAGTGCAAATCGGGACACTCTTTCCGAAAGATAGTCTGGCAACGTGTGCCCACACCTATAGAGCACAGGTCCGTCGACCCAGCGTTCTCATTCCTAGGACTTTACCACAAGGTAAAGAAACCCTATTTTTAGGGCTCTTTCTTGCAGAACTGCTTCTAACATGATTAAATTGGAGAAATCCAAAAAAAAAAATTTTTTTTTTGAGAAATCCAAATTTGTCACCAGTAGAGGATCAGACAAGTTGTGGCATCTATCTCAAGGAAATTCTTGAAACCGTTAAAAATGATGATGGGTAGATCAGTATGTGTTGATAGAGCACGGTGACCTACCAGTGAACACAAGCCATGAACTGGTGAGCACAGCGCGATTCAATATCATTTACAGAAGGTTGTATTCATATTGCTCTAAATGCAGAAACACAGAGCAGTCAATGTGGATGCACAACTGTGGCTTCTCTGGGAATTGAGAGTGCAGGTGACTGTCACATGCTTTTGGGTTTTCAGATATCATTAACATTTTCCTTGATGATCACTGTAATTCATTGCTAAAATGCAATTCAGTTATTTCTCAAGAAGAAAAGCCAGGTTTCTAGCCCAAACTCAACCCTGACACTCGCTGCATTCCTAACGTTGTCCTGAAGGTACGTGACGGTCCGTTTGGACCCGTGAGGGGTTCACTGGGTCCGTTTGGAGCTGCTGGCCCTTGTTTCTGCTGAAACTTCCCAAAAGGAAGCAGACTATCAGTGGCACCCAAACAGTGTCAGGAGGATGTTGCTAGTTTGTTGTTGTTGTTGCTTTTTTGCAGCATTAGACAAATGCCAAGTATAAAGAGAAATTTAGTACTACCTTTTGTCCAAAGCACAGGCACTGAGAAAAACTTCCAGAACCAACTCATGGGCTATAATAAGAATAAACCACCTGGGTCCTGTTTCTCCGGGGGAGTCAGACAGAAATGAGCCCTGAAATGGACTTGGGGCTCTTTGGGACCTGACTGGGTCAGGTGGAAGAGAAATGAACTTTGTCACGAGAAAATCATGAGCTCCCAGAAGTCTCTCCTGCGCGGGGTGTTTTCCATGGAGACAGGCACATTTCCAGCCTGGGGCCCCCACACCTCTGGGCACCACCCAATCCAGTTAACAACCTTTCAGGTTAAGAAATCCTCATCTCGGGCTTAATTTCTTTGCACTGTGACTCCACACAAGTCCGTAGCCAGGGCTCAATTAAGATATTCTCATTTTCTTCCTTTAAACTTCCTTTTTTTCTTTAATAGTGTCTGACAAAGGTCCTCCCTGGTATGGGGGTGGGGCATCTGTTCTAGAGCTTCCAGCTGCAGAGCTCTGCGGGAAGGGGAAGAAACTGGCGGACGAGAAGCCCTAACGACCCCCGGGAGCAGCTTACGGAAACACTGAGGCAGCTCTCCGGTCCAGGATCCGTTCCCCTCACAGGTGAGCACGGCAGGCAGGGAGAGCTGGTACCCCTCCAGGCAGGCGTAGGTCACGCTGGAGCCCCATGTGAAGTCGGACCCCACCACTTTCCCGTTGGGGATGAGCTGCGGTGGCTTGCACATGATGGCTGAGGGGGGACAGGGGGAGACCAAAGCAGGCTGAGTTCTGGTTCCACCCTGGGGAAACCAGGCCCCAGGAGCCAGCACCGATGTCATTGGATGCCCTGCACTGGGCGGGCGTCTGGGCTGAGCAGGAGCAGGAATGACCCTTTATACTTTGGGAGCTCTGGTCTTTTTGTTCCTTACAGCATATCCTCTCTCTAGTGTGACAACCCACTCCTCTCTGCACGGCCCTCCCCTCAAAGCTCAAAGCCCAAGCCTGGCCTTGATACCTTCTGACTCCTTCCTTCCAGATGTTCAGGGGCCAGTCCTCACCCCACACTGCCCCGTTAAGATGTCAGGGCTCTCCCTCGTCACCCCCACTTCTAGAGGTCCAAGGCCCGTGTCTCACTTTTGTTCTTTGGCCCTCTGTCCACGTCTGCAGCCCTCAGACGCACCTTTGCAGACTGGCTTGGTACCATTCCACGTCCGGTCCTTGGTGCAGCTCAGCACAGACACCCTGTGTGACTCCATCATGTAGCCAGGGACGCACTGGTATGTGACAGTTTTGTTATACCTGAAGTCATTGCCCAGGCGGAGGCCATTGGCTGGAATCCCAGGGTCACCACAGTTTATGACTAGGACAGGGAGATACAACATTGTTCACTCCCAGTCCACACCCCTCTCCTCCCCAGCATTCCAATACCCCCCTCCCCACTCCCCACACATGTCCAGGAAGGAAAACTGATCAGGAATGCCCTGCCACTCCCAGGCTCCCAGGTGGGCACTGCTCAGTCTCCCTGCAAGGGTCCTCCTGCACTCTCCCTGCCCACACCATCCTTATGTACCCCAGAAACTCAGGATATGAAGACCATCCTTCTTCATCAAAGCCCACCCCTCTCAGAGGAAGTACCCAGGGCTGGGACCCAAGGAGAGAGAGGTTTCCAGGTTGAAGAGCCTGAGATATGTTAATGAACCACATAGATAATTTGTCTATCAGGGGCAGGGTATATCTTACCACCTGTTATTCTGCCTAGGAGGCCTCTGTAGGCCTAGAAGCAGGGTCTAGGGACCTATGTAATAGTCAGATCTATGTTATGGGTATCAAGTGAGGGTGTGGATTGGTGAGCTCTGGCCGTGGAACAAGTGACCTTGACACGGGATTTCAGACAGAGCCTGAAATCAAAGACGAGGACTCGGGAAGGGAGGATGTCAGATTCCCTTATCTTATCACTTCCTCCATGTGGGCCTCATGGTGAATTCTTTTCCAAGGCAAAGGGTCTGGGGCTGCCCTTGAGAAAAGTGAGAAAGGGGAGCGGAGGGGTTACATGATGCTTGAGAGCAGGCCGGGGCGGGGTGAGTGCGAGGGAGAGAGGAACTACCAAAGGCGGTGGTGGCGACAGCGAATGGAGAGATGGGCCTGAGCCCTGGGGGTCTGCGCTAGGGGAGGAAAAGGAAGTTCAAGGAGCTGGCCAGAGTCCGAGAAATAGCATCTCTGCATACTGCAACCTCTCTGGGCCTCAGTCATCTCAAATGGAAAGTGGGGCGAATAGCAGCTACTTTGTGGGGTTGTGGTGAATATCAAGTGACATAATGCATATAAAATAAAGCACTTAGCTAGTGGCAGTCACACAGGATGTGTTCAAGAAACAGATGCTATTTGTATGAATCTCATTCAGGGGCAGGTCTTGCCACTCCTGCCAGCCTTCCCAATCTCCCGCGGACAGCCTTTATCTTTGACAAGGGGGAGCCCAGTCCTCTCGGCCACCTGGGTCCTCACCTGTGCACTCCGGGTCACTGCCTGTCCAGGTGCCGTTGACCGAGCAGTGCCGGCTGAGCAGGCCTGTGGCGTAGTAACCTTCCCGGCATGCATAGACGATGGAGCTGGAGAAAACCAGGCCGTCACTGAACGTGACGCGGGCGTTGCTGGGTGTCCCGGGATTCCCACAAGAGATCACTAGGAAACCAAAGGAGCTCGTTATTCACCAGAATCAAGGCAGGCGTCGCCTAGGGGACCGAGACCTGCCCAGAGTGGAAGCCATGTGCTCGATAGGGACCCTGTGGATTGAAATGCCTCTCATGCTGCTGTTCCTCTGATCGTCTCACTCTCAGGAGGGAAAACAGACCTGTATGATTTCTTTCTAATTTCTGAAACATTAAGGACTGTACTTATCCTTTTTTTTTTTTTTACAGTTGATTTGTTTGAATCATGATCCAAGTAACATGGAATCATGTCCACATATGACATTCGGTTGGTATGGCTCTAAGACTTGGAATCCAGAGACAACTGTCCCCTCTCCTGTAATTTATCTGGTACAGAAACCAGGGCATTTATCTGCTAGAATTTCACACTTTCTGGATTCTGCTGACTGCACCCATGAGGTATTGTTTAACACACACCTCTGTCCCGCTGGTCCTGTAGTCAGGGTCTACTGTGGCCAGGGTTCCTCACAGGTGATTTTGTGCCTTTATAATTGTACTTCAGGAGGCACAGAACGTTTGGTTGTTTCCTGTGCTTGATGTAAAGACTGATCTGTCACTATTAAGTTCCTATTAATTAAAGCCACTTAATGGTTTTAGAAGCAATCGATGACTGTTGACTAGATTCGTTAATGTATTGGGGGTAGAAAATGGTGATATTCTAATTGTATAATTCTTTCTGCATTTGCTAGACCTCTTTGTATAAAGAACATACCCATCATCAAATATTGGCTTACTCTGAAATACAGTTAATACAGGACAGCTGGATAATGCTTGATTATTATTATATTTTTTATTAAGTGAGAGGCTGGGAAGCAGAGAGACTCCTGCATGCGCCCTGACTAGGATCCACATGGCAAGCCCACTACCAGGCAACACTCTGCCCATCTGGGGCTGCTGCTCCGTTGCTTTGCAACTGAGCTATTTTAGCTCCTGAGGTGAGGCCATGGAGTCAACCTCAGTGCCCGGGGCCAACTTGCTCCAACTGAGCCGTGGCTGGAGGAGGAGAAGAGAGAGAGAGAGAGAGAGAGAGAGAGAGAGAGAGAGAGAGAGAGAGGGAGGAAGGAGAGAGGGAGGGGTGGAGAGGCAGATGATTGCTTCTCCTGTGTGTCCTGACTGGGAATCGAACCTGGGACTTCCACATGCTGGGCCGATGCTCTACCACTGAGCCAACCAGCCAGGGCCACTTGATTATTTTTTTAACCAGACATCAGAACAGTAAGTTGGTTTGCTAGCAAGCTCTGAACATGACTGAGTCATTTGAACTCCTGGATTTAACTTATTGACTATGTTGTCATCCATTGCCACCGTTATCCTTACTGATGCTCCAATCATCCCATCTTTGGCTAGTGGGAGCGTTTTCATGACTCCACTTGTCTTTGTTAGAGTTCTTGCTAGAGTGACAAGATGTTCCAAACTCATCTTTGTATTTCCTGCCCCTGTCCTAGAATCAGCCATTTCTCTAAGCAGCGCTTGTTGCTTTCAGTGGAGAATGGATTTAGAAACCACAGTCGCATTGATTCTAGGATATTCATTGATTTGAGACTTTTTGAGTAGACAGAGCTTGGAAAATAACTTTTCAAATTGAAAATACACTATGAGTTATACTGATATTACTTAGGATTAAGAGATTTTCCCTTAATTAAAAAAATTTTTGTATTATACCTCTTTTATGCTGAAGAGTTTGGTTTTTAATGACAGTAAGTAATTTTAATTTGTTTTATCCATATATACTCTGGTATTATATATGTAATAGTTTCAGGATAGTAATACCAATATTACTATTTATAATTGCTAAGAACAATGTAAGGTTTCATTGCAGTTCTCTCTGTCCACAGTCAGATTTCACTTTTTTCAAGTCAGTTGAAGTAATTCTCTGGGATATTAAACCACCAAATTGATACATAATTAAATTCATTAGTTTCCATTTTGATTTTGATATATAAAGATTACTTGTTTCTAATCTTTGATTTAATTTAATTTTGTATGTACAACATTTGTGTGGTCTCAAAGTCAAATTTACAAAATGATTCCTATAAAATTAGCACAACAGATGGGCCCTAACATCCATTCATTTAGCAAGTGCTGCCCAGGTCCCAGGAATTCAGTGATGACCAAGTTAGGCTCTCTACCCTTGAGGAGCTCAGTATATCTTAGGAAACTACCTATAAACAGGCCCTGGCTGGTTGGCGCAGTGGTAGGGCATCGAGCTGGTGTGTGGAAGTTCTGGGCTCAATTCTGGGTCAGGGAACAGAGAAGTAACCATCTGCTTCTCCCCCTCCCCATCCCCATTCTCTCTCTCTTTCCCTCCAACATCACAGCTTGAGTGGTTCAAGTATATCAACCCTGGATGCTGAGGATGGCTTTGTGGAGCCTCCACTTCAGGTACTAAAAATAGCTCAGTTGCGAGCATCGGCCCCAGGTGGGCAGAGAGTCGGCCCCAGACAGGGGTTGTTGAGTAGATCCCAGTTGGGGCGCATGTGAAAGTCTATCTCCCCTCCTCTCACTTAAATTAAAAAAAAAACTACCTTTAAACAGGTGAATTAAAATATAATGTAGGAAGTGTTATAGTTGCTGGAAAGAAAAGCACTTATAAGGGAGCATCTCACTGGGGCTGGAGAGGAGAATTTGAGGGGAGCCTCGAAGGGTAAGTGGAAGTTTGTTGAAGGAAGTCATAAAGAGCTGTGTGCATGTCACACATACGCACTCTCTTTCCACAGTCACTTTCCAGTCTGAACTCCGAGCAACCAACTTTTTGTTCCCCGAATATGCCTGACATGTTGACTAACTCCATCCTGGGATCTGAGTAGCACGAAACAGGACTTGAGTCATAATGGATATTTGAGAATTTACCTGGACAATATGCCTTCTGACTATCACAAACCTTACTATATCTAAAAAACCCTATAGAAGCTAACTTTGCACTTCAAAAAAGGCAGGGCTTTGGGCCGCCATGTGCGAGGGCACCGACTCCGCTCATCTCACTTCCTGAGCAGGCGTCCCCTGATGATGGGCTGGAACTGCTCCCCTTGCTCTGCAGGACGACGCTACAGTCTCATCTTCAAACAGCCTGCTCTCCAACCACTGTCTCAGCTCTTCAGCTCACTGCCTCTGGGATTCATTCTCTGGGGATTTCTTGGTCCTCTCGGGACCTATTATCCCACGATCCTATCAGTTTTTTTCACTGCCTCTTATTCCACTCATCAGCACACTGCCTCCTTACCCAGCTTAGATGCCAAGATCAGTCACAATCACTGCTTTGTGGATACCTTCATCGCCCTTGCCACTTTCTGCTGTTGTCATAGCTGCCCCATAAAACCCCGACCCTACACCCAATGCTTCACCTACCCTGTGCCTGCACCTGTGTAGCAATATGTAGTTGAACAAAAACTCAGACCAGTGCTGGCAACTCTCTCCTTAAATTAATGGCCCCTTACCTTACGTGAGCCCTTGGGGCTACATGGCAATTATACATTCTCCCTATTTATTTTTAATTTTTATTTATTTATTTTATTTTTTACAGAGACAGAGAGTGAGTCAGAGAGAGGAATAGACAGGGACAGACAGACAGGAATGGAGAGAGATGAGAAGCATCAATCATTAGTTTTTCATTGCGCGTTGCAACACCTTAGTTGTTCATCGATTGCTTTCTCTTATGTGCCTTGACCGCGAGCCTTCAGCAGACCAAGTAACCCCTTGCTGGAGCCAGCGACCCTGGGTCCAAGCTGGTGAGCTTTGCTCAAACCAGATGAGCCTGCACTCAAGCTGGCGACCTCGGGGTCTAGAACCTGGATCTTACGCATCCCAGTCTGACGCTCTATCCACTGCGCCACCTCCTGGTCAGGCAATATATTCTCCCTATTTCACTCCCACGCCTCCCTTGCGAGATGATGATTTTATACCGTCTCCTTCCTCTCCCAGCATTGTCTCAGTCGACCCAGCTTCCAGCTGACAGACTGTCCCCTGACTAGGACAGTGCTAGGCAGGCTGCAGTTTAGGGACAGAGGGGATGGGGCAGCAGCTGCGAAAGGCTGGAGTCTGGGAGGAGGGGTTTTAACTGTTTTGTTTTTTTTTTTCCCCAGAAATTTAGGAGTGTGTGGAGAAATATCACTGCCCCAACTGGCAGTACCTTAGGGCACAACATTTGAGAGTTTATATTACTTTTAAAGGGTTTTTCAAAATTTGATTTCTATTTCTTCTAGCATTTTGGATGCTTGTTTAATACCGTCTCTTCCCTTGAACTGTAAGATCCAAGAGGGCAATGTTGTGTCTCTCTTGGTCACCACTGTGTCCCCTGCATGCCTGACAGTATTTGACACATCGTTGTTGAATGAAACTAGATGGGAAATAAGTTTATCCTGGTTTCCTCCTCTATCAGGTGCAGGTGGAAACGATGTCTTTAGATGACTCATGAGAATGAATGTGAACTATCTGTTGACATCCATTCTCCGTGAGGCCGAGGATTTCATCTGTGAGTGAGAGAGCAGGTGCCTGGGGGTGGGAAGCAGGGGCAGGCAAAGGGGAAAAGCAGAACGGTCACATACATTACCTCCACACTCAGGCTGCACGCCGCTCCACGAGCCGTTGGCCTGGCAGGTGCGCTCTGACGACCCCCGGAGCGCGTGGCCAGCTTCGCAGCTGAAGCGCATCAGGCTCCCTGGGGCGAAGCTGTCCCCCAGCCGGATGCCGTGGGCTGGGGTCCCGGGGTCACCGCAGGTTCCCACGCTGGTGCCTAAGGACCAGAAAGAAACAAACACCGTGTTTTTTAGCACAGAAGAAAAGGAGTGGAACTGACTGATGAGCCCACGTTACCTGAACAGACTCCTGCCTCACTACTCAGTAGTCAATGCACAGAAAGGTCTGAGGTCACAGGTGGACCCCTGGGGACCGCACAGCGAGGGAGGAAAGAAGCAGAGGGAAGGCTCTTTGGTGGCTCATGCCTTCATTCCTCAGCTGGTGTCCGTGTGGGATGTTGGCATCCAAGCCGGCTGCCTTCTCTCCTTCTCCCCTTTTCCTCTTTTCCACCAACATCTGCTCCTTGCAGGGTACCCTCTCCACTCCTAGCTCCACAGCTTTAGCTCAGATGCTCAGCATTCTCTTGCCTGAACTACTGCAAGGCCCTCCTAACTCATGTGTCTTCCTCTTAAACTCTCCCTCTAATGCGTCTTCCATTTATCCTCCCGTCTTAACAAAGGACAACCACCAGTTGTCTGTTCTCGCTTCTCCTCTGCTGAGACATCTCCACCGCCTTCGTATTGCCTATAGGATGAAGTCCAAACGCTTCAGCATTGCTTCATCTTCTCAACAGCCCAGCTTAAATCCAGATCCTTTAATTGGGGATTCCCTATTCGTAAATTACCCAATACAGGTGAGCTCTGGATTAAATGCCTTTAGACCCTCTCATCTCATTGTTTCTTTGTCCCCTTGTCTTCTGCTACATTGTTGCATTAATCTGGGTTCTGATATTGTGTAAACCGGCCCAAGGGGTGGAGGAAGGTAGAGAACAGGAGACAAAGCCATATGGTTTAGTGCCCGTGGGAGCCCACGCATCTCATAATACAAAGAGACCCCATTGAATCATTACAGGCCATGGTTAGCATAGGGAAGGAAGAGGAAAATTAAGGAATAAATGGCAACCGCCTGAGAAGATAAAGTTTCCAACTCAGGAAGCCTGTGTAGACTAACTTGACCCTGTTCTCCCCATACCATTCTCCCCAAATCACTTCCACCAGAAGTCCAAACAGAATGAAGTTAGGGAGGACCCAGAAAGTGGGCCTTCCTCCAGTCCAGGTTCAAGGAGTCCCCATGGCTCCTGCGAGGTCCTGCCCAGCTGATGAACTGGGTGACTAATGAGACTAAGAGGTGAGGGGCCGAAGTCCTGGGTGGTAATGCAGAGATGTGTCTGGGATTGACCTGGGCAGCCCACAGTCTTCTGAGGCTGTGTCTAGCGGTTTGAGGATTTCTCCTTTCTGGGGAGACCTAACTAATACTTGGTTCAATACTCTGGAAGTGCCCAAAATTTTGGGAGACAGAATCATCTGGGGACCTCAAACGGCAGGCAAAGCAGTATCCTCCCTAGTTTGCAGTCACTTGGCTGTACAAACTTGGCCAGAGCTGACTACGGGGATGAGGCTGGGCTCGGACCACCGTGGGCGGAAGTCCAGCCTGGACTGCTGCCGGCTGTGCTCTCTCCGCCTCTCAGGGATGAGATGAGCGTTCCAACATTCTGCTCTCTTCCCATCCTGTTACTACATTCACAACTGGGGAGCTCGCCCACCCCTCATTCGGCAGGTGTTCCCTGGGGCCCTCTCCCCTTTGCCAGCCCCATACCTGAGCAATGGGGCAGGGAGCCTGTCCAGTGTCCGTCCAGCCCACACATGCGGGTGGCGTTCCCCACCAGAGTCCGCTTGCCAGTGCAGCTGTAACGCACGACCGCCCCCACGGTGTAGTTGTGCCCGGACGTCTGGGAATGGGGCGGGGTGCCCGGATGGCCACAGGACACCACTGCGGGGAAGAGCAAAACATCTCAGCAACCCTGCCCAGGGAGAGCCTGTCATCACAGGACACACACTTGGCTTTTTGTAGCGACAGGCAGAGAGGAAGAGAAACCCTGGGTATCTAGCAAAGCAAACTTCCTGCTGGGACGCTCAGCTGACATCAGCAGACCACACCGACCTGTCTGGCTGTACAGTTTGCATATCAGTGAAAGGAAGAGTAATACCTTAGTTTTAAGAGTTGAAGAGGTAGTACGTGTGACACTGCTCAGCTGGTGGTACGTATACAATGGTATTTGTTTCTCTCCTTCCTTGCCTCCTGCAATCTCCTCTCCCTAGTTCCTCCCTGCTGGAGGGCACACCCAAGAGGCCTCTGGCAGAAAGGCAGTAAACAGCACGCAGAAGACCAAGTGGGCAGCCGTGATCCCAGGACTTCCTGTGGTCATCATCGGCCACAGGTTCCACCGAGGGCCAGTTGTAGTCCTTTCCTGACTGCATCTTACAGACCCCCACCTCCACTGTGCCCAGCCTGACACCCTACGTCTGCAAGTTGCCTTTGCTGAGACACCGAAGGGTAACTGTGAAGGCCAGTGGCGGGATCAGAGTTGAAGCGGACAGGTTAGGGCAGGCGGAGTTGTCAGGGTCACGGCGCTTCGCTGCCCATTGCTCTTGCCACAGGCTGACCTCAGCTTCGTGCGTTTGCTCAGCACATATTTACCGAGTGCCTAGTGGGTGCCGGACACTGTCCTATGTGTTTGGGGAGAATAAAGCCCCTGCTCTTGTGGAGCCGATTTTCGAGTGGGGAAGAGACTGTCAATAATAAAATAAACAGGTAATTCTTAGGGGGTGCTATGAAGGAAAGTAAAGCTACGTCAGGAAAAGGGTGGTCAGAGGTGGGGTGACGGTGCTGCTTTTGAGCAGGGTGGTCAGGGAAGCTCTCTCCCAGGAGGTGACATCTGGGCCGTGATTGGAGTGATGTGAAGAGGCCAGCCGTGAACGATCTGGGTGAAGAGCATTCTGAGGGAAGGAACAGCAGGGGAACGGCCCAGGGGCCGGGAGGAACTCGATGTGTTTGAGGGACGGCGAGAAGGCCAGGGCTGCCGGAATAGCAGGGGCAGGGCCAGCATAGATGGATGGAGACGTGGGTAGAGAGGTTGCTGGCGGCCAGATTATGGCAGAGAATTTGGATTTTATTATAAGCATGAAGGGATGTCACCAAAGTGATAAGATATGATATAGATTTTAACAACATTGTTCTGGCTACTGTGTGGAGGATATTCCAGAGTGGGGCAAGAAGGAGGGAGGTACTGCAGTTTGAGAAGAGACAGCAATGACTTGGGTGGATTAAACCTTGGCGTATGGTAGGAGATACTTGTAGTCATTGCTTGTATTCAGAAAGGGGACAGGGCATAGCATGAATGATGACCAGAACAGGTGGCCAAAGGGATACAATCTGGGTTGGACTACTGCTATCCCTGAAGATGGGATTTTGGCCGAGCACAGGAACGGCAGGAATAGGTCTTGAGTATCTCTGCTTTTTCACTATGGTCTTAATATATGTCAAACACTTTTCTGAGTGCTTGTGGTAGATGATCTGCAGACACTGCTGCTAACAGTTCTTCCCATCAAGGCATGGGGCCTGTTTCCCCTCCCCTTTGAATCTGAACTGGCCTTGCGACTTGCTTTGACCACAGGAATGCGGTGACAATGACATGGACTGGTTATGGCCCAAGAGGCCTGGCAGCCTCTGTCTTTCTTCTCTTGGAATACTATTGCCTCCATGTAAGTACATCTGGCCTAGGCTACTGAATGATAAGAAATCACATGGAGGCAAGGACTATGCAGAGAATAATCACAATGCCCCATACGACAGCCAGAACCATGTTCCTTGATGTGTGAGTAAGACCATCTTGGATCTTCAACAGCCAATAACATGTGAGGTCGAGATGCACTGTCTTCACTAAATCCCGCCAGTCATAAGCAATACAATGGTGGTTACATTGATCTACTACGCTCTGGGGCGATGTAATACACAATAGATAACTAAAGTAAAATGAATATGATCTTGGAGGTCTTGATTGGTGAGGGGTTCTCTGTTGCATGTGGGAAGAATATGAATTGTGGCCTCCAAAGGGCTGACTCTGGTACACTGTCTGCAACAGTGGTCGCCACAATTATTCCAATCCCTGAAGACGTATGCCACTGTTCCTACTCTAAGAGGTGGAGTCTATTATTTCCCTTCCCTTGAATCTGGGCTGGTCTTACGACTTGCTTTGATCAACAGAATGTAGTAGAATGAAGTTTTGGGAATTCTGAGCTTCCTCTTTTGTTCTACGAACTCAGCCTCCCAAGTAAAGATGACCAAGCCATCTGGCCAGAGAGAGTGGTGACATAGAGAGATGCCACATGGAGTAGAACAGCTAATACCTAGGGCCCAAACATGTAGGTGAGACCATCTAGGATCCTCCAGTCCTAACTGAGCAGCATGTGGCACAATGAGCTATCCCCTGCTGTGATGGTTTATATTATGTGTCAGCTTGACCATGCCAGAAGGATGCCCAGGTAGTTGGTCAAACATTATTCTGTGAGGGTGTTTCTTAATGAGATCAGCATTTGAATAGGTAGACTGAGTAGCTCAGACTGCTCTCCCCAGTGCGGGTGGGCCTCATCCAATCTATTGAAGGCCTGGAAAGAACAAGAGGCTGAGTAAGACAGAGCTCTCTCTTTTCTGCCTCTCCATCTTTGAGCTGGAACATCAGTTTTCTTTTGCCCTTGGACTCAGACTTGAGCTGGAATTTACTTCAGGTTTTTGAACACAGACTGACACTATGCCATCTGCTCTCCTGGGTCTCTAGCTTACAGATCTTGGAACTTCTAGATAATCATGTGAACCAATTCCTGATTTTATATGTAGATGTATTATTGGTGCTATTTCTCTGGTGGACTCAGCTAATATCACTGCTAAGCCCTACCTGAATTCCTGACCTAACTGTGAAAAGGTAAAAGCAGTTAGTTGCCTTTTTAGTTTTGAGATGACTTGTTACACAGCAATAGATAACTGATAGAGTGAGTTTCAGAGATTATATTATTTATTTCTAAAGACAATCCTATGAGGTAGGCACCATTTTTATATTCATCTTACTGAGGAGGAAAATGAGGCTGGGTGAGGAAAACGACTGCCCAAGGTCACAGAACTAGTCAATGGTAGAATCAGTTCTTGAAATCAGGCAGACTGACTCCAAGAGGACACACTCTTAAGTCACTATCATTGACTCCCTTCTGTAACGACTTGGTTAGCTGTAAAGCATCATGATTGTTGTCTACATGGTCCCTGTCTCCATGTGCTTTCTTCTCAGTGATTACATTAAATGAGAATTAAACACATAGAATCCAGAAATTAGAAAAAGAAATAAAAAACACGATCCAATTATATACTGTCTACAAGAGACACACCTTAGATTCAAAGACACAAATGGATTGAAAGTAAAAAGATGGAAAAGATATACCAGGCATACAATATCAAAAAGAGTTTGATGGATATCCTTGTATCAGACAAGATAAAACAAAAATTGTTACTAAAGAAGAATATTTTATAATGATAAAAGGGTCAGTACATCAAGAAGATGTAACAACGATAGACATATATATATATATGCACCTAACAACAACAGGTCCACCAAGTACATGAAACAAAAATCTAACAAAATTAAAAGGAGAAATAGACAAATCAACAATCACAGTATGAGAGTTCAATATCTCCTTTAAATTATGGATAGAATGTCCAGACAGAAGGTCAACAAGGAAATATAATGAACAACACTATAAGCCAACTAGACCTAACAATCATCTACGGAACACTCTACTCAGTAACAGTAGAATCCTTACTTTTCTCAAGTGCCCATGGAACATTCTCCAGGATGGACCATATGTGAAGCCATAAAAGAAGTCTCCATAAAATTTAAAAAGATTGAAATCATACAAAATATATTCCCCAATCACAGTGCAATAAAATTAAAAATCAGTAACAGAAGGAAATTTGGAATATTCAAAAATACATGGAAATCAAACAACAGACTGCTAAATAACCAATAGGTCAAAGAAGAAACCAGAAGAGGAATTAGAAAATACTTTGAGGTGGACAAAAATAAAAACAAAACATACCAAAACGTATGAGATGCAGAGAAAGCAGTGTAGAAGAAAATTTATAGCTGTAAATGCCTGCATTCAAAAGATCTCCAACCCAAACCCTAACCTTCCCCCTTAAGAAACTAGAAAGAGTGGAACAAACTAAGCCCAAAGCAAACAGAAGAAGGAAATCATAAAGAGATAAGTGAAATGGAAAATAGAAAAATAGAGAAAATAAATAAAACCAGAAGTTAGTTCTTTAAAAAGATCAACAAATATGTAGACAGTTTGATGAGAGAAAGAGAAAAAGAGACAGAGAGAAATTAAAATTACTAAAATCAGAAATAAAAGTGAGAATATTACTACTAGCCAAACTTGCAGAAATAAAAAGATTATATAGAGGCTCCTTCCCAACTCATTCTACAGACCAATATCCTTTATAAACACAGTTGTAAAAATTCTCAATAAAATACTAGCAAACTAAATCCAGCAGCGTAATAAAAGAATTATGCACTGTGACCAAGTCTGATTTGTTCCAGGAACACAAGAGTGGTTCAACATATGAAAATCAATCAGTGTAATACACCATATTAATGGAATGAGAGAACAAAACCCACATGGTCATCCCAACAGATTTAGAAAATCATGTGACAAAAATACAACCCTCTCTCGTGATAATATTGTTTAACAGGTTAGGAATTGAAGGGAACTTCCTCAATCTGATCAAGGGAATACAGAAAAAACCCACAGCTAACATCATACTCAGTGGTTAAAGACTGAAAACTTTCTGCCCATGACTAGAAACATAACAAGAATGTCTGTTCTTGCCACTTCTGTTCAACATTATATTGGAAATTGTATCCAGGCAATTAGGTAAGAAAAAGAAGTCACAGTCATCCAGTTTGGAATGGAATAAGTAAAACTATGCCTATTCACAGATGAGATGATCTTGGTGACATTGGATTAGGCCAGTGATTTTCAACTGGTGTGCCACAAAAAATTTTAAAACAAGTAACACCTGACTATTTAGTCAGGAACACTGACCTCTTTTCCCTTAGATTGTCAAATTAAAAAAAAAAATGACAACAGCCAACTCAATCAAAATTATACCTTTCTTTACTCAGATCAGCAAAAATATATTTTTTTAGTGTGTGCAGAATTTTAGTAATTAGATTAAGTGTGTCATGAGATGAAAGAGGTTGAAAATAGCTGGATTAGGTAATGGTTTCTTAATTTCACCAAAAAACAAGCAACAAAAGAAAAAGTAGAAAGTGGAAAGATATTCCACAAAATGGAAGAAAATGCTTGCAAATCATGTATCTGGTATGAGTACAGTATTTAGAATATATAAAGAACTGTTCAAACTTAACAATACAAAGAAAAATAACTCAATTAAAATATGGGCAAAGAACTTGAATAGACATTTATCTAAAGAAGAGATACTATTGGCCAACAAGCACATGAGAAGATGCTCAACATCATAAGTCATTAGGGAAATAGAAATTGAAACCACAATCAGATACCACTTCACACCCACTAGAATGGCTATTATGAAAAAGATGAACAATGTATAAGAATGTGGAGAAACTGGAGCCCTCACACACGGCCGTTAAGAATGTAAAATGGTGCAGACACTTTGGAAACTGGTTATCTTCAAATGTTGAAAATAAAGTTACCGTATGACCCAGCAATTCCACTCCTTGGTAGCTATCCAAGAGAACTGACGACATGTTCTCATAAAAACTTGTTCATAAATGTTCACAGCAGCACTATTTATAACAGCCACAAAGTGGAAACAGCTCAGATGTCTATCAACTGAGGAACTGATTAACAAAAGGTGGTCTAGGTATACAACAGAAGATAGTATTTGGTCATAAAAAGCAATGAAGTATTTGATAAATGCTACAACATGAATGAACTTTGAAAACCTTATGCTGAGTAAAAGAAGCTGGTCTCAGAAGGCCACATATATAATTCCATTTATATACAATGTCCAGAATAGGTAAATTCATAGACAAAGAGTAGATTAATGATTACAGATGGGCAGAGTAGTGGTGAAGAACGGGAAGTGACTGCCCCGAGGTTTCCTTTTGGTGTAATGAAAACACTTTGGAATTAGATAATGGTGATATTGGCACAACTTTGTGACTATAATAAAATTACTCAATTATAGACATTGAAAGGATCAGTTTTATGGTATGTGAATTATATGCCACTAAAAAAAAAAAGAAAAAATGCAAATGGATTACATCTTCCAAAAAAAGCTGGTTATTAATTATATTAATATAATGACATATTACTTATTTCAATATCAATATAAACATCAGATGAAATAAGCTTTGGGGCAGAAATTAATATACATGAGTGATTTTATTATGATAATAGCTTCATTTTATCAGAAGATACAATTTGCAACCACCACACACTCTGAATCTCAGCTGGCACCTCAGTACACAGGTGGCTGTCCATTTCCAACCCCTGCATATTTGTCAGTCATTAATGGGGCTTGATGGCCAGGTTGGGGTCTTCAAACAAGAGAATTATGGACAGTGAGGGGCTGAACCAATCTCCTATCATACCTAGAGGCACAAGGGCATGCAGACTGGGGGGAAGCTGTGGGTACTACAAAATGTATATTGGCCCCTGGCCAGTTGGCTCAGCAGTAGAGCATCAGTGTGGGTGTCTCAGATTCGATTCTTGGTCAGGGCACACAGGAGATGTGACTACTTCTCCACCCCTTCCCCTTCTCTTTCTCTCTTTTCCCCTCCCTGGATCAATTGGTTCAAGTGAGTTAGCCCTGGGTGCTGAGGATGGCTCCACAGAGCCTCTGCCTCAGGTGCTAAAAATAGCATGGTTTCCAAGCAGCATCCCTAGATGGGCAAAGCCAGGAGGGTCCCACTTGGGAGCATGTGTGGTAGTCTGTCTCTCTGTCTCCCCTCCTCTCACTTAAAAACAAAACAAAACAAAAATGTACATAATCCAACAAAGGTAAGTGAGCTGATGAATGGCTATAACTCATTACCTATTACTGCCTCTGGATTGTCTCTTTACCTCTACTACTAGGAACATGGGGAGTAATTTACAGGATTCAATTTTAGGAACCAGAGGAAAGAGCAGAGGACCAAGTGACTAATTTTCTCATAAGGATATATTTTGAATATATGAGGCTAGTAACCAGATGGTAAGACCCTGAGCACTTCCCCATTCCCCTCCCTGCTTTTTTTTTTTTTAAACTGGTTGCTCCCATATTTTTTCCTAATAATAGTTAAAGCAGTTATTGTTTATTAAGTGCTAGATACCCTAGTGGGCACTTTCATGAACTTTTTAATTTAATCCTCTAATAACTTTAAGGAATAGTAACAGCCTCATTTTTATAGATGAAGAAACGGAGGCTCTGAGACGGTAACGGACTTCTCTTGAACCCCCGGCGTGCTTAGTGGCAAAGCCAGAATCCAGATCCAGGTCGGGCTGCCTCAAGAGTCTGTGGCCTCTCTGCTTCAGTCATTCAAAGAAGGGGGCTCATGTATTGTCTTTCTAGAAATACAAGGCCTTAAAGGGGTAAAAGGGGAGGCAACATCCCTCCAGGCAGCCAGTTCTCGAGGAAGAGAACCCTGACATGGCTGGTGGCCCTGCTGGAAGCGGGAGGCCTCCCGCCAGGAAGGAGAGCGTGTGAAGTGGTATGACCACCAACCCGGCCGGGGCCCGGGAAGGGTTCTGACACTCAACGATCAGTCAGAGTGACCATCACTGTGAACACACACACACGCATGGACACACACACACACACACACGCATACGCACACGCATGCAAGCACACTGAGAGAGAGGGAAGGGAGAACAGTTCTTTGACATGACCCACCCTGTCAGCCTGCCCTGGAGATAATTTGGAGTAGATGGCATCTACTTACAGAGACACTGGGGGCGGGGGCGGTCCCACGTGCCATCTCCCTGGCAGCTGAGCACCGGGGTGCCCAGGAGGTAGAAGCCGGGGCTGCACTGGTAGGACACCGTGGTGCCATAGCTGAACCTGTGCGGGCCGCCGGCATGGACTTGGCGCACGCTGTTTTCCTGGTGCCCGGGGTCTGTACAGTTGATGACTGCAACGGAACAGGACATTGAGATGCAGACGGTTTGCATATTCATAAGCTTTTCAGTGAGAATTCAGAAGCCCAAACAGGCAGGGAATCCCAGGATAGCAAAGTTTCTAGACCAAGATAGGCAACACGGAGCAGGTCCTGCCCGGGAGGACGAGCTGGCCCTGAGGCTGGTACTTCTCCCTACACCTTGCTCACCCCGGTAGGGACTCATTCTCGCGTGAGAGCACTTTCTTTGAGACACATTCTCACCTCTTGGGCTGGCTAGCCTCTTCCTCCTCAGCGCCCCCTTTCACAAATGTCTACTGCAGACTGCACTCGCCTAGACAGTGATTTGTTTGAATACCCAAGTCCCTCGAGGGCAGGACGGCCTCCACCTGTGTGCCCGCTCCCAGCCCAACGCGTCTGCCGCAGCAAAGCTCGTCAGCTGTAAAACCCATGCATCTGAGCTGACTCGAACAGGGGTTGGGCTCTTGTGGAAACTGTTTTAACCATTTTTATGACTATACCGGAGAGAGATTAATATCTGGGGGGGGGGGGGGGAAGGGGATAGATTAGACTTTAAATGTGAATGTGTTTCCAAAGCCGCTTAACTCAAAATTAGAGTGCAATTTTAGAATATGACAGTATTATTCCTACTCCTGTTGTGTACTTTTGCATTCAAAAAACTTTATAGCCACTCTCTTGCTCGGATCTCACAAGCATAGGGCAGGTATTTAAAATATTTGATAAGCTTTTAAGGCATAAGGTATTTGGTGAGCCTTGCCGAGGCCCAGAGAGGTTGGCATCACAAAACAAGAAGCATTTCTTCCTTCACAGTGTACACTGGGGTATCCTCAGCGCCAAGCACTGAGCGGGGAAGAGTAAGGATACCACAGAATTTACAATCCAGGGTTTCTCCACCTCAGCACTGTGGACCCTTTGTGCTGATAATTCTTTGTTGTGTGTGTGTGTGGGGTCCTGTTCACTGTGGGACGTTTAACAGCATTCCTGGCCTCTGCCCACTAGAAGCCAATAGAAATCCTCCAGGGTGACAACTCAAAACGTCTCCAGACACCTGTCCTGTGTTGGGGCAGGGGGATGGGCAAAACCATCCCCAGCTGAGAACTGCTGGTCTAGAGAGAAGAACAAACGAGGAGTTATCCTGGTTGAGAAGTGCTGGGATTGGGGTAGCAGAGAATGTTCTGGAAGCACAATGCAGAGCATCAGAGCAGGGGGTAGACCAGGAAAGCTCCGTGCAATGGGTGGAGCAGGAAAGCCTTCTCAGGAGAAGCGACATGTCAGCTGGCTCTTGGTGACTGGGGACAAGTCACGCAGACAAGGAGGGGGCAGTGATGGGGACAGAGAAGAAAGGCTTCATTTGAGGAGACTGTTTGGGAGCGGCCCTGTGTGTGTGTGTGTGTGTGTGTGTGTGTGTGGCCACAGGGCCCAGGGATGGACATGCAGGAGGCTCAGTGTGGCTGGAACCCAACACAGAAGCGAGGCTGGGGGCAGGGAGCGAAGATCGAGGCTGGACAGGAGGCTGGGCCAGGTCCCTCGGGCCCTGTAAGCCGGGGGAGGAGGGACTTTCTCTGAAGGGCAGTGGAAAGTCTGGGAAGGAGTGTTTTATTTTTGTTTTGTTGTGGTTTTTAATTGACTTTATTAGGGTGTGGGAAGGCGATTTAAGCTTGATCAGATTTGCATTTTAGACAGGTCACTCTGCCACGGTAGAGGATGGACTAGACCCTAGTCACTAGGGGGTAGCGGGACTGAAGGCCATGGTTCCTAAGGATTTTACCCCCCTACCCTCTGATTTTGGGACTGGCGGTGGGGGCGCAGGGCGCAGCTGAAGGTGCAGGAGAATCTGGGTCTTGTGTTGGGGGGATGAAACCCGGTTCTCGAGGAGACGGGAACACGGGATCACACCCCAGAGCAGCAGTTCTCAACTCTACCTGCTGCACAGACGATCAGAGGAAGGCACAAAGTGAGGTCTTGGCAATTTTCCCTGTGTTCTCTGGAACCTTCTCCCACTCAAAACGGCATCGTGAAATGTCAACAGAAGGATGTTATTTTAGGATTAGTTGTGAATGTGTGAATGTGTCTTAATTTATTTTTCAAAATATCACTTGGAAGTTTCAGCCCTTCAATATCAGTCACAAATGAGCTGTGTCACAGAGCACACCAATCACCCTGCACCCCCAGTACTGCGAGGAAGAGCCGTTGTCCAGGGACCGTGGGTCCTCATCACTACAAAGTCTTGATCAGATGAGGGCGGGGCTCGCTCATGCTCAGCTCTCTCTGACTCGCCGCTGAAATGTCACTGAGCTGGCCTGGCCATTCTTGGCAAGAGGCACACAGCTCCATTTGCCCTTCACTGCTGTGAACCGTCTTCAAAAGCTTTGGGGCTACTTCCCAAATAGTCCAGGTGGGGCTGGGATAGCCTCTCTGCAGAATCTGCCTCTTGAGTCCCTGGTTTCTTCCCTCTCCACGCCCCCTTCAACCCAGTCCTTAGACTATTTGCTTTTTAATTTTCATTCGAACCCTTCTGCTTTTTTGCTTTCATCAAGAATGAGGCTCTAGTGCCCTGGCCAGTTAGTTCAGTGGTAGAGTGTTGGCCTGGCGTGCAGGAGTCCTGGGTTCTATTCCCGGCCAGGGCACACAGGAGAAGCACCCATCTGCTTCTCCACCCCTCCCCCTCTCCTTCCTCTCTGTCTCTCTCTTCCCCTCCTGCAGCCGAGGCTCCATTGGAGCAAAGTTGGCCCGGGCGTTAAGGATGGCTCTTTGGCCTCTGCCTCAGGTGCTAGACTGGCTCTGGTTGCAACAGAGCGACACCCCAGATGGGCAGAGCATCACCCCCTGGTGGGCGTGCCGGGAGGATCCCGGTCGGGCGCATGCAGGAGTCTGTCTGACTGTCTCCCCGTTTCCAGCTTCAGAAAAATACAAAAAAGAATGGGGCTCTATATGATGAGTTATTGGTTTATAAAATATAAACAAAAAGATTATTTTGCTTATTTTGATAGAGAAAACTTCATTTGCTTTTTTTTTTTTTAATGTAACCAATGATGAAACTTAACCTGGCTGTTTCTAGGGGTTGAGAAAGACCCTATTTATGAGCCTTCTCTGTCTGAGGCAAAATAATGCCCAGACCAAACCGACTGGCTCCTGCTCATGGGCAACTGACCCGAAGACGGCAGGGGTGCCGCGGGCGGAGTGGGAGAAGACGGCAGGGGTGCCGCGGGCGGAGTGGGAGAAGACGGCAGGGGTGCCGTGGGCGGAGTGGGAGAAGACGGCAGGGGTGCTGCGGGCGGAGTGGGAGAAGAAGGGCGACTCACTTCTGCAGGTGGGCAGCATGTCGCTCCACTGCCCGTTCGCCAGGCACTGGGACCTAGCAGCACCCTCAGACACATATCCCGGGTTGCAAACAAACTTGACCACATCGTTGAGGTTGAACTGGTTGCCCTGAGTGAGGCCATTGATCGGATTGCCTGGGTGTCCACAGGTAATTGCTGTAACCAAAACAGGAGATAGGTAAGACTTCCTGTTATCCCACACCCCAAAGGTCACCCTCCTCTCACCTGGTATGTCTCCGGCCCATCCATGAAGCTCAACCATAAGTCTAACTTTAGTCTCTTCTGCTGCAAAACCTGTATTTCCTGAAATTGTCATGGGGACATTCCTTCCTCCTTAAAGGCATGCCCACAGCTTGGACAACTGGAGAGAAATCATTCCACAACTCCCCACCGGGTGTCAGGCCTGGACTGCAGTTCTCTGTCATCCGGCAACAAGCCCCGCCTCATTTCCTGCCCCCGCACCCCCTCTGTAGAACCCGTTCCACATTTCATTGCTAGATACCCCTCAGCTGACCCAGACCCATCCTAGCTCCTGCGCCAATCTTGACAGAGTCGGAGTCAATACTAACCAAGCCTAAGCAGAGGCACGGGTCACCCTGCCAGAGCAGTGGCCAACACCAACCCCAGGGAACCAGAGTTGTTAGGAGAATACAAGCTATCCTCCTCACTCCTTCCCTGTGAAGGGAGTTCATTCAACTGCTGTAATCCCTGGCCTTTCTTTGTGCTCTTCTACTCACTCTGCCCCGGGGACACAGAGTGGCCCGTCCCCGCCATTTGGGAAGAAGGAGCATCAGGCGGGGCTCAGCTCTGCCCCCTCCTCGGGGGCCTGGCTGTCTGCAGCCAGCAGTGTTCTCGCTGCTCCCCTGGAACCAGGCTCTTCCCAACCCTGGTGGGCGCCTGCCAGCCCCAGCACGAGGCCCCCCGATTGTGAAGCCGCCCTGCTCTGGGGTTTGTTCAGCAGACTCCATTTGGCTCTCACATGAAGCTATAGTCTCCAACTTATCCTTTATTAGTAACAAAGGTGATATTTTGACATCCACCTATGGCCCCGTTTCATTTTGTAATTTGTTCAACCATGGTGAGGGCGGGAAAGAGGGAGAGGAACCGGTGCTCACAGGCCTGGTTGCAGAGTGCTCGGGCTCACCCCTCGGTCCCCCAGTTCCCCCTCTCCCCCAGTGGTGGACTTCACTCCACTCAGGGGCACTGGTCTCTCAGGCTTCTTGAACACACCAAGTGCGTGCCTGCCCCCGAGCCTTTGCATTTGCTTTCCTCTCTGCCGCAGCGCCCCCTGGCTCTTGCCCCGCTGTCCTCAGGTCTCCCCTCAGATGTCCCCGAATCAGCGAGTCTTCCCCGACCACCTGACAACCTCCCCAGCACTGCCCAGCTCTTTGCTCTGCTCTTCTCCGCATAGTGACATATTCTACGTGAACCTCTTGCTTTGTTCATTCTTATCTCCCTCCACCTGCACGTGAGCTCCACGAGGACAGGGACTTTGTTTTGTCAGGTGCTGTATCCTTGGGGTCTGTACCAGTGCCTGGCTTACAGAAGAGCTGGATGAGTATTCGCTGAGTGAATGAGCACACATGTGAGTGAGTTGAGTGAGTGCATGAAGGAGGGATGCCTGGCTCCTGCACGGCTCCCAGCTCTCAGTTCTGTTAAGGACCTGCCTACTCCCTAGTCTCTTTGCATTGAATTCCCGCTTGCTGTTTTTGTCGGGCCTCTCCTTTGGTTCTGGATTTTAGTTGTGAGAGCCTGAGGACCACGAGGCATGTGTTCTTTTCCCAACATTTGGATCCATGAGGACCTAACCCCAAACCCAAACGGTGTGGATCGGGGTGGGGGAACAAGAGCAGACAGGACTCAGTTTTTGCTGTGGCCAACTCTGGTTTCTTTCTGGGTCAGTTCTTTTTTTGTAAGTTTCAAGAATAACATCCCTAGGGGAGGAAGGGTGTAAAGAGGGACAAATATATATATATGGTGACGGGAAATGATCTGACTTTGGGTGATGGGTATATAACATATTCAACAGTTCAAATGCTATAGAAATGTTTACCTGAAACCTATGTACTCTTATTGATCAATGTCACACTGCTAAATTTAATTTTCTAAATAAAATAAAATTTTAAAAAAAGAATAACATCCCTGACTCAGTGGAGAGAACTGGGCAGAGTGGAGACACGCTGTGGGTGGACCGCAGCCTGGCACAGTGGGGCAAGAATGGGCCGCGGAGGCCAGCAGACCAGCATTTACAAGTCAGCTCTGCCATTTCCTTGCTTTGGACAATTCACTCTGAGCCTCAGTCCCTATATCTGTAAACTAAGGATTTCAATATGCATTAACAATGCTTTGAAAAGAGATGCATACGTTTACATTTCATTCAATATTACTGAGTGCCTTCTTTGTGCTGGGCACTCTGCTATGTGCTGATGATAATCAAGGAGGAATATGATACGGCCCCTGACCTCGGGGAGCTCCCTGCGCGTCCAGTACGGGAGCAGACAGGGAAGCAGACTGTGACAATACAGTGGTCCCGAGACAGAGCCAGTGCAGAGGAAGGGCATCTACCCTCCACACCGGAGTGCGTGGGTACCGGAGGGTGTGGCATGCCATCTGAGCTCAGTCTCAAGGATGAGAGGACTATGCCAAGTCAATGAGATGGTGGAAGAGTGGAGACCTTCATGGGGGTCCATGAACCCACTGAAACGATATGTGAAATATTGGTTGTACATAGTCAGCTCGGGAGAGGAGCCACCATTCTCACTAGATTCACAAAGGGTCAGGACCCCCCTCCCTAGGTTAAAAACCACTCATATACAGTGTGAGGCGAGAGCTGAGGAGTAAACTTTTGGGAGTACCACCTTTGGCAGATCAAGAATATCAGACACCCCAGGTAGGTCTGTTTCCCTGGAGAGCCCAGGCTGCAAAGGGGAGGGAGAAATATCAGCAGGAAGGAGAACAGGGGTCCTCATGAGACTTGAGCACTTAACAGGGGCTAGAGCACATGGACCACTAGACCTGAGTGTCGTGAGGGTGGAGATTATGACATATGCAACTCATCTTTATCCACAACACCTAACGGCCTGCTTTGCACACAGTAGGTGCTACAGAAATGTTTATTAAATATGGTTGTATAGGCTGAGGGAAATTAATAGAAAGGGGGTCAGCGGTATAGGGGAGAGAGTTAAAAACAGACTAAGGTCACTAAGGAGCAGGAGGAAGGAAGACCCAGAGACTCAGTGGGGGGCAGAGCCTTGGACCCGGACAGAGACTCTTCTGCAGAGGGGAGAGGGAAGGGGCAGGATGCAGACAAGGACAGGTGTGTGTGTGGGGAAGCGGAAGGGGACAGAGTTACTGTCTGATAGCTTCTATTATTTCTGCACAACAGAAATTCAGATTACATAATTGGTTACTAATTACTGGGGTTTATACACATTCTTTTCTTTTAAAAAAATTTTTAGGCCCTGGCCGGTTGGCTCAGCGGTAGAGCGTCGGCCTGGCGTGTGGGGGACCTGGGTTCGATTCCCAGCCAGGGCACACAGGAGAAGCGCCCATTTGCTTCTCCACCCCCCCCCCCCCTCCTCTCTGTCTCTCTCTTCCCCTCCCGCAGCCAAGGCTCCATTGGAGCAAAGATGGCCCGGGCGCTGGGTTTGGCTCCTTGGCCTCTGCCCCAGGCGCTAGAGTGGCTCTGGTCGCAGCAGAGCGACGCCCCGGAGGGGCAGAGCATCGCCCCCTGGTGGGTAGAGCGTCGCCCCCTGGTGGCGTGCCGGGTGGATCCCGGTCAGGCGCATACGGGAGTCTGTCTGACTGTCTCTCCCCGTTTCCAGCTTCAGGAAAAAAAAAAAAATTTAATTTAAGTGAGAGGAGGGGAAATATACTCCTTCATGTGCCCCAACCAGGAGCCATTTGGAGAGCTCTGTCTAGGGCCAATGATGCTCTGCCCATCTGGGGCCCAGGCTCCAACTGAGCTATTTTTAGCACTTGAGGCAGAGGCTCCCACAGCCATTCTCAGCGCCTGGAGCTGATGTGCTCGAATCAGTTAAGCCATGGCTATAGACGCTGGGGGTGGAGGAAGGGTGTAGAAGCAGATGGTCCCTTCTTCTGTGTGCCCTGACTGGGAATTGAACCTGGGACTTCCACATGCTGGGTTGACGCTCTACCACTGAGCCATCAAGCCAGGGCCTATATGCATTATTTCATTTAATCCCTACCACCCAGTGAGGTAGGCCCCACCATTGTCCTCAGGGAAAAACAGAATTTCAAAGGAATCAGACTTGTTCAAGGGACATTGTTTCCAAGTGGTCCACCTGAGTTTTGAAACCAGCTTCTCTCATCGCAGGCCAAATTTTAACTATTCACTTTAGTTACTTGCTGAGAATATACGTGGAGGAGATGGAGTATGGGTCTTCAGAAAGAAGTGAAATTGTAAAAAAGCTGTGTGGGAATGGGCAAGAGAGCTAACTCAGGGAAGGTAGAAGGATTGCTGGGAAGCTTTGATAATGGTTGCTACGGGAAACCTTGCGTTTATATGTGATGACAGCTAACATGGTGCCTACCACAGAGTAATACTTATAAATATCTCTTCTTTTACTTTTTCCTGCCTGTTACATATTTCCATGCTCCAGGAGAGAATGGGGCTTGAGACCCAAGATCCTAGAATCCATGATGTGACAGGTGGTGGTGGCATGACCACCATCATCACCATCATTGTCATCGTTACAACAAGAGCAACATTGGCTTGACATCTGTATCAGGCACTGTTCTCATCATTTTATTTTATCTTTTTACTGTTCTGACCATTTTATATGTATTCATTTATTTAATCCCCATACTACTCTTTGAGGTATCTGCATTTTAGAGATGAGAAGACTGAGACTCTGTGAGGTAAACTAACTAATCTAAACTCATAGAGCCATATGACATTTAGTGACAGATCTGGGTTTGAACCCAGGCAATCTAGGCCGAGGGTCCACCTGTCTAAATATAAATACTTTACTATGCAGACTTGTATGAACCAGGTCTAAAATATCTTTAGGTCTGGCAGATAATTAATTCTAGACTCCAACATTTCCCATTCTTTATAACCCAATCTATCCCCAGACATTCTGTGCCAATATCCTGAAGGCGTTTGAATTATTCTCTCCTGGATGAAACCAAATATATTTTCTTTATACACATCTGGAAGATAAACTGAATATAGATGGCTCTTGCTTTTGGTAAACATAATACTTTAGAAGTTATTAAGACCTATTTTCCTGGATTACTTATTAAGTCTCATTATCTTATTGCTCCATCTCATATACAAAAAAGCCAAAAAGAAGAAAAAGAATTAAAAACAAAAAACTGGCCTTACAAAAAAAAAATAGGAACAAAACCCTGCACTTTCCACAAAGGCTTACTTTAGGGAGCATTAAAAAGTGAAGAATTTTTCAAATTACTTCCAGGCAGCTGAGAATAATGGTGGTCACCTAAATAAAAAAAAATGCAGATTAACAAGAAGAACAAATAAAACTGTAGAAAGCCTGGGCCTGCAGCAGAGCTGGAAGATAGAGAACGCCATAAACTTTAAATTACGTGTAAGGAGAAAAGTAAACACTAAACCCCGGCAGAACGATTCCTCACGCTTCTGACGCTAGCCTTTGTGGGGAGCGAGACTGCGTGGGAAGAAGAGAGCAGCAGGGGAAGGCCGAATATTGATCTAAAATCACTGCTGGAAAGAGAACATTCATCTTTTTTTCTTTAATGTTTATTTTTTATTGATTTTAGAGAGAGGAAGGGAGAGAATGTGAGAGAGACAAGAACATCAATCTGTTCCTGTGTGTGCCCTGACTGGGGATCAAACCAACAACTTCTGTGCTTTGGGATGATGCTCTAACCAACCAAGCTATCCGGCCAGGGCAAGAGAGAATGTTCATCTTAAATGTGAACGTGCTGAAGAAGGATGCTAGTATGTCTGGATGCACTGACTACAGGAAAGGGACATAAAAATGTGTGTGGTTGTCCTCATTGCTTCTAGAAGAAAAGAAAGGTAAATAAATGAAGGAAGGAAGGAAGGGAGGGAGGGAGGGAGGAAGGGAGGAAGGAAGGAAGGAAGGAAGGAAGGGAGGGAGGAAGGGAGGGAAGAAGGAAGGAAGGAAAGGAGTGGAGGGAGCAGGAAGGGAGATAAAGTTAGAGAAGAGATGTCTGGAGATTGGGTAACAAAGGTAAAAAGAAGCAAAGGGGGGAAAATTTAGGGTCCTGGAATGACAAAAGAGAAACAAACAAACAAAATGGAGGTCACAGAACTTTCCCTTACCATACATGAGAAAGCCTTTTATTAAAATACCAAACGTGACCCTGGCCAGTTGGCTCAGTGGTAGAGCATCGGCCTGGCGTGTGGAAGTCTGTCCGATTCCAGCCAGGGCACACAGGAGAAGCGCTGATCTGCTTTTCCACCCCTCCCCCTCTCCTTCCTCTCTGTCTCTCTCTTCCCCTCCCACAGCCAAGGCTCCATTGGAGCAAAGTTGGCCTGGGCATTGAGGACAGGTCCATGGCCTCCGCCTCAGGTGCTAGAATGGCTCCAGTCGCAACAGAGTAATACCCCAGATGGGTAGAGCATTGCCCCCTGGTGGGCCAGCTGGGTGGATCCCAGTCAGGTGCATGCGGGAGTCTGTCTGACTGCCTCCATGCTTTTAACTTCAAAAAAATACAATCCCCCCAAAACCCCCCCCAAATATGTATTTGTCTAGTTTATCCCACAGCACTTGTTGCAGATACTGTTGCTACTCCAGTCTATGCTTTTGCCTCCTTTGTCATAGATTAGTTGACCATATAAACCAGGGGTCTCAAACTCAACTCAGCATGTGGGCCGCAGAGCAAGATCACAGCCGTTCGGCGGGCTGCACTAGGTCTACAAAAGGCAACTGTTACGCAACACTTTTCTCACTGCAGTTGAAAACAAAAAAAAATCAGTACAACAAGCACAATCGTACATGCAGTTTCCTCAGTGTCACAAAACGACCAGAAACTGTAGTTCGCATCACAACTGCTGTTAACTAAGCTAATATCTAGCTAGGATGCTAGAGAAATGAAAAATACAAGTAGGCCCCTAGGCTTACTTAATTTTATCCAAAATATTTTGAACTTTGTGGATTAGTCTGCGGGCCACACAAAATTGTTCGGCGGGCCGCGAGTTTGAGACCCCTGATATAAACGAAGGGTTATTTCTGGGCTCTCTATTCTGTTCCATTGACCTATGTGACTGTTTTTGTGCCAGTATCATACTGTTTTGACTATTATAGTTTTGTAATATAGTTTGAGATCAGTAAGTACGATACTTTCAACTTTGTCCTTCTTTCTCAACGTTGTTTTGGCTAGTTGGGGTCTTCTGTGGTTTCATATTCATTTTAGGTTCATTTGTTGTAGTTACGAGAAGACCGCAATTCCTATTTTGATAGGAATTGCATTGAGATATGGAAGCAATCTAGGTGTCCACTGGTAGACAAATTGAAAAATAAGATGCCGTATATAAATACCATGCAATATTACACAGCAATAAAAAAGAATGAAATCTTGCTATTTGCGATAACATGAATGGTCCTAGAGGGCATTATGCTAAATGAAATAAGTCAGTCAGAGAAAGACAAGTATTGTATGGTTTCAGTTATATGTGAAATCTAAAAACAAATAAACAAACAAAAAAAAGCAAGCAAAACCAAACAAAAACAGACTCATGGAAACAGAGACCAAAGGTATGGTTATCAGAAGGGAGGAGGGTATGGGTGAGATAGGAAAGGGGAGTGACAGATGATTACTAGAATTAGTGGAGTGATCATACTGTAAAGTGTAAAAGTGTCGATTCACTACATTGTACACTTGAAACTAGTATAACAACTATGTTTAAATGAAAAACACATTCAAAACAGAACAATTCTCATTGCTACTCTGACAGAAGGAGGTACTCCTGTAAACCACTCTAAAGCCACCTAATGAATTAGAAAACATCAGCCTAAATCTATACAAAGCTATGATAAAAAGAAAGTAAAAAAGGAATCAAAACATCTTAGCTGATGAAAATCTCCTCATCAGAAACAAAGCACATGAAACAGAAGAAAACTGCAACAAGATTCTAAACTGAGTTAAATATTAACACATAAGCATTTGGAGATATGAAAAACAATCTTGAGAATCAGAAGATAAAAACTAAAACAAGACATGGACAAATGTGAAAAGAGAATTGATGACGTGCAGGAAAGAATGGAAGAAAAAGACAAAATTATCTCAGAAATAAAGACTAAATTGTAAGAGTTAGAATATCATCAAATGGCAATTTACCAAGAAGTATTGAAGAAAATCAGGCAGACAACCAACGGAGTTAAAATAAGATAAAAGAAAGAAGTAAAAATGATCAGAGACAAAGAGGCTGACGTAGAAGACAGGCAAAAAAGATTCAACATACATGCAATTGGAGTTGATTTAGAAGGAAAACAAAACAGTGGGCTTACGTTAGTGCTTAAAATTATAATTAAAAAAAATGTTTCAGAAATAGGACTTGAATTTACATATTCAAAGGTCCACAGTATACCTGAGGAAACTGTCTGAACAGTCAATTCAGGCATATCCTGGTAAAAATATTAAACAATCTTCAAACTTATAAGAATATAATTCAATTAATATTTGAATTTTTCAGAGTAACATAAAGCAAAATAATGATGAAAGATCATTTAAATACATATATATATATATATTTTATGACAGAGACAGAGAAATAGATAGATAGGAACAGACAGACAGGAAGGGAGAGAGAGGAGAAGCATCAAGTCTTTGTTGTAGCCCCTTAGTTGTTCATTGATTGCTTTCTCATATGTGCCTTGACCAGGGGCTACAGCAGGGTGAGTGACCCCTTGCTCAAGCCAGTGACCTTGGGCTCTAGTCAGCAACCTTGAGCTTCAAGCCAGTGACCATGGGGTCATGTCTATGATCCCACACTCAAGCCAGTGGCCCAGTGCTCAAGCTGGTAAGCCTGTGCTCAAGCCAGATGAGCCCGTGCTCAAGCCTGTGACCTTGGGGTTTTGAATTGGGTCCTCTGCATCCCAGTTCGACGCTACATCCACTGTGGCACCACCTGGTCAGGCGGAAGAGCATTTTTAAGAAAGCCAAAGAAACACATAGTGGCCAAGGATTTTATATACAATCCAGCTATCCTTCAAGTTTTAAGGTTCAAATGAACAGTTTTCAACATGCAAGAACTTGGGGAACATTATACAAAAGAGGCATTATTGAGGAATCTACCAGAGACTGAACTTGCTTGACCCAACAAAAATTGAGCAGTATTGGTGAGCTTTACATGTATTTAATGCCAGATGTAAGAGTAGAATGATATTATATAAACACTATAATAAATATTTTATGTTCTGACAAAGTAGAAATAATGCAACTAGAAATGGAAGGAGAAAGGAATGAGGAAAGGAAAGCAGAACAGGCTCATTGACTGCTGGAGAGTCAACAGGTGAAAGTCAAAGAACACTATTAAAAATTGATAAACTAGATAATAAATGGCTAAAAAAGAAAACAAGGGGAGAGCTAATGGCATTAAAATGTTACAAGAACAAAGTGTGGTTCATGATGTTAAAAATGAAAGTAAGGATTGTAAGCCTAATACCAGGCGCAGTACAATCCATGTCAAAAAATATTAAAAGTAGACCCTGGCAGGTTGGCTCAGTGGTAGAACATCAGCCTGGCATGTGGATGTCCTGGGTTCAATTCCCCATCAGGGCACACAGGAGAAGCACCCATCTGCTTCTTCACTCCTCCCCTTCTCACTTCTCTCTCTCTCTCTCTCTCTTCTTCTCCCCTCCTGCAGCCATGATTTGATTACAGCAAGTTGGCCCTGGGCACTGAGGATGGCTCTGTGGCCTCTGCCTCAGGCACTAACATGGCTCCGGTTGCAACAGAGCAAAGGCCCCAGATGGGTAGAGCATTGCTCCCTAGTGGGCATGCCGGTGGATCCCAGTAGGGGTGTATGTGGGAGTCTATCTCTGTCTCCCCTCCTCTCACTAAAAAAATATATATATTAAAAGCGACAGGGAAGATAGATTTAAAGGCTTAAGCCACAGTCTACAATGTAAATATAATAGTTATGAATATCTATGCACCAAATAACACAGCAACTACCTTTATGTAGGGGAAACTACAGGAAATAGAAGAGAAAACAGAAGCACACTAATAATAGAAAACTTTAAAACACACCTCTCAGAACAAAACAGGTCAAGTAGACAAAAAAATAAATATACAACACAGAAGGCATGAGCAACATACTCAATAAGGCACATCTCATGACTATATATAGAACTTCACACCCTAATACGCTTTCTTCTTAATTGCACATGGAACACTCATAACAACTGATCAAACATTAGGTCACAAAAAGAGTATCAGTAAATTCTATGAAGTATATTATGTACAATGCAATAAAATTAGAAATAAATGACAAAATAAAAATTAAAAAGGTCTTTCTCCTGGAATTAAAAGAAATCTTCTATTTAAGAAGTTCTGGGTAAAAGGGGAAATTAATACCAAAACTGCATAATTTCTGATAAATGATAAAACATGAATTATTATAACCTATGAGATACATTTAGAACAGTGATCAGAAGAAATTTCATAGTTCTAAACAATTATATCCATTGATGGTCATAATCAATAAAAATGAGTGAAAATAAGCGAATTAAATTTCCAACTCCACAAATAGGAAATTGACAGAAAAGTTAACCAAAAGAAATTACAGGAAGGAAGTAATCAAGGTGAAAGCAATATTTAGTGATATGCAGAAAACTATAATTACATCTTTGAAAAAAGCATGCACAATCCTCTCGCTAACCAAATCAAGGGAGCACGGGAGAAAGTCCACGTTGCCTCTGAGCCATGACTAGGGAGAGTGGATAACATACTTACGCACACAGAAAGGGGTCTTGCCCGACCAGTGGTGATCCTGCTGGCAGATGCGCACGGACATGCCGATCAGGCGGAAGCCGGCGTTGCACTGATACACCACGCTGCCCCGGTAGCTGTAGTTCTCCCCATTGATGTGTCCGTTGACAATGGGCTCAGGAGTCCCGCAGTGTCCGGCTTCAATAGGGGGACGGGAAAGAATGCAAATCAGAAAAGGAGCTGGGGCTTGTTCAGGGTAAGGGGAGACAGGGACAGTGGGGAAAAGGACCAAGTGTCCAGCCACCCCCTGTTTTCCCACCTCCCCCGGAGAGCAGCCATCCAGGAGTGACTTCAGGGAATCCTAGACGTGACAGAAATGGTGTTGACGACTTGGCAACCCCAAATCCCAGGGTTGCATCTTACACGGCCATCCATCTCTGACCTTTAGCTTCTGTGTCGACATACAGGTGAGAAATGACCACTGTTACCTCCCTGCACCCACCCCTCCTTACCCCACATTTTCTCACCAACCAGCATTTACTGAGCATCTATCCAATGGGGGGCACAGTGAGGCAGTCAAAGCCTCCAGGTGCTGAGAATAATCACGTATAAACAGGTGGTCTGGCTAAATTCGTCCTTCCTTCTCCTTGAGTGGCAAGGCACACACACAACGTCAACCCAGATGAGTGATTTTTATTAAACGGGGGGTGGGCAGAGCATATTCCTAGCAAACGGCTCTGTGTGAACTCAACAGGGGCCTGAGACAGTGGGAGGGCAGCCCTGTTCACTCTGGCACCGACCACCCAATCCATGCTGGTAGGTCTGCATCCTTGGGGTCCTCCTTTGTACTTGAGGGATCCAAGAAAGGAGTGAGAGGAGAGAGAACCTTCATATCTAAGGGTCAGGCGGGGCAAGGATTAACCATGGGGAAAGAATAACTTTACTCTTTGTGAGCCAGGCTTTTAAAAAAAATAAATTTGTCATAGCTTATTTTTTATACAATACATATATATTATTATATAGATAGGCATAATATATATATTCTATGTATAATATATAGCAGGGATCCCCAAACTTTTTACACAGGGGCCCGTTCACTGTCCCTCAGACCATTGGAGGGCCGGACTATAAAAAAAACTATGAACAAATCCCTATGCACGCTGCACGTATCTTATTTTAAAGTAAAAAAACAAAACGGGAACAAATATAACATTTAAAATAAAGAACAAGTAAATTTAAATCAACAAACTGACCAGTTTTCAATGGGAACTATGCTCCTCTCACTGACCACCAATGAAAGAGGTGCCCCTTCAGGAAGTGCGGTGGGGGCCAGATAAATGGCCTCAGGGGGCCGCATGTGGCCCGCGGGCCGTAGTTTGGGGACCCCTGATATATAGGATAAGCAAGTGACAAAAAGTAAATTTGCATATTATATATTATATGTAAAATTCATATATATGCAGAATTTGCTAATATAGAGTCTAAAAGATATTTTAGGGGTGTCACAGGGAAGGGTGTCACCCCTTCCCTGAAAGTAGAGACTGGGGCTTCAGCCATCATTCAAGGGCCAGTAAGAAGGGGCTGTCTTTTTGATCAGAATGAGAACCCCTCAAAGGTTTGTCTCATCAGACCTGAAGTTGTTCTCATTATTTCAGGTGCCCCAAGAGAAGCGAGTTGAGGGTTTTAGTTATGGCAGACACCCAGCTGCTGGTGTTCGAGTTGAGCATTTTAGGAGAGTAGGTAAAAGGATACTGTTCTAAGATTGGGACCCCACTCTGGAAAGATCTCGCCTGTCCTGAGGAGGGAACCCGGGCAGGACAGGCCTGGAGAGGCCACTCACCAAGGCAGCGGACCTCAGAGCCACTCCAGAGCCCGTTGGCCATGCACTCCCGCACCCTGGAGCCCACCAGCGTGTATCCGGAATTGCAGGAGAAGATGGCGGTTGCCCCGTAGACGGACAGTGTTCCGATGCGGTGCCCATTGGGTGGGATGGGGAGATCTCCACAGGAGATGACTAAAAAGATAACAAAACACTCAGTAAGCCAGGCTCAAGAGGAGGGACAGGTGCTGCTTCTGATCTGCAAGAAATATGACAAAAATAGGATCTGTTTAACCTTACTCTCTCGGGACCAGAATATGGGTTGTGACAGTGGCTTGTGTGATGTTACACTGGAACAGTGACTCTCAACTGGAGGTGTTGCTCAAAGCCCCTGAGGAGTTTTAAAAATATCCAGGCTGCACTCTGGAGCCATGACTCACAGTCTCTGGTCCAGGCAGGTGCATTTAAAAAAAGTCAGGTGGTTCAGATGTGTACCCTAGTTAGGAACCACCAGCCTAGAGACGTGGTAGTTCAGTGCTATGCTCCTTGGTGTTCTGGGCAGACACTGCCAAACGATTTCCTTGTCATTTCTGCTGAGCACAGCAGCGGCCTCGCACTCCTGGACAGAGCACTGCAGATGGCCACCGGCTGACACCCGGGGTGAGGTCCAGTAGCCAAGGCTTCAGTGAACTGTGATCCCCTTCACTGTAATGAGCTGGTTCGCACTCGTGACTGCTACCCGGCCACAGACAGGGCTGTATTCCACCGTGGAGTCTGCACCTGGCTGACGAGACGACGGTGTCTTGGATCACAGGTACTGGGAAGGCGCCCCTCCTCCCAGTCTCAACCTTCCCACAGCTCACTGACAAGCTGTCTTCTACCTCTTTACAAACACTTCCTTTATCACATCCTTATTGACCAGGTCAGTGTGATGAGTCTCTGCTACAGGAGTGGACGCTGCGGTGAGCCACTCAGACCCAGTTTAGGGCGGAAGGATTTTCTTCCCCAGCTGCTGGCCGAGAACCCTCAGCTGCCAGCCTTCTTCGGTTGAAGAACCCTCCCACCTAAAGACGTGCTCTCTTCCTGGGGTGGCCTGTACCCTACGCTTGGTCAGTGGTGGTATAAAGGCCCTTCAGCCAACCTGTGACCGTTCTGAAGGGCCATTCCAGCTTCGGAGCTCTCTGTGGGGTCGGCTGAGGCCTTTACTGCGTCGGCATCAGAGCCCAACTCCTCCACCTTCCCAGTCCTGTTTCCTCCCCTCCCTTCCCTTCCATAGGAAATGACCCTAGCAGCGCTCCCTATTAAACCTCTGCCTTAGAGTGGCTCCTCAGGGACCCTGAATTTTGAAAGGACCTTGAAGAACCAAAGAGAAACGACTTGCAATGGAGGAGAGGCAGACACACCCGGGTGGCCTGTCCCTCGGGCTATTGTGTTCTCCTGCACAACACCCTTTACAGGTGTTGTCACCCCCCCTTCTCACTGCATCCTCAGCAGTCTGCCTCCTCAGTAGACTATAATAAGCTCTTGGCGGGCAGGAACCACAAACTGTTATCTTCATACCTCTTTACTGCCTGGCAAGAATGTTGAATAAATGAATGGGTGGATGCTTACTGGACAAAAGGTAGCTTTTTAAATGAGATGACAAGGTGATAAGAAGTAATTCCTTAAAGTAATAAGCATCTCCCCAGGTGTGTGTCACAAAAGAGGCACACTGCAATCCCAGGTGCTACCTCTCTTGTCCCCTCCTCATGGAGGAGACAGTTCGGGTGGGAGGCGCTGAGCCAAACGTGCCCACCCTCCCCTCCTGGGCTTACTTTGGCAGGTGGGCAGAGAGTCCCCGAGGCTCCACTTGCCGTTGGCCTGACAGCGGATGACCCTCTGGCCAGTGTAGTAGTAGCCAGGGTCGCAGATGAGCATCAGCTGGGCCTGGAACTGGTACTGCATCTCAAAGATGAGCCTCCATCGGCCGTGCTCCACACCGATGTTGCTGACGTCGGGACAGGTCACAGCTGGATAGACAAGGAGCGGCCAGGAGGATTAATTAACTAATTATGGTAGAGTCCAGAGCTGGGGACTGACAGACAGTCACGATGAACCCGAGAGTCTTCCGTCCCCAGGCTGGTTTGGTAACGAATGAAGTGGGCTGGGGGGCGACGTGGCCAACTGGAAGGGGCGGACCCGCACCCCACCAAAAAGGGGAGGGGTACCAGCCACACGCATTGTCGGACGTGAGGCTGTGAAACTATTTGGTCAGAACTTCATTCTCCAGAAAAGCTAGAAATACGGATTTTATAAAATTACCTGATTTTTAAAATGTTGGAAAGCAACTAAGAATTTTTATAAATCAGACTGTAGGTCCAACAAACGAAGAACAAAGGAAAACACAACACCGTGTATCTTCAGATGGGACATGGCCCGCTAGGCTGCCAGTGTGTGACTCTGGCCTTCACGGTGAGCTCTACTTCTCTCACTTTAGAGTTGTGTGATCAAAGGATGTTTTTGTTTTGTTTCTTTTCATCTAAAGGAAGTGGAGCAGGTCATTCCTAAGTTCTCTGACACTTTATGGAAATACCGTGGTTTTTGCTCCATAAGACGCACTTTCTTTTCCTCCCAAAAGTGGAGGGAAAAATGCCCGTGTGTCTTATGGAGCGAAAAATATGATATTTTATTAAATGTTTTAACACATCATTTGGTTCAGAATATTTTTTTTTCTCATTTTCCTCCTTAAAACCCGTAGGTGTGTCTTCTGGTCAGGTGCGTCTTCTGGAGCGAAAAATACAGTAACTCCCTGAATCCCCAGCCTCTGTGTGCCTGCTTTTTCCATCCCTGGGTGTTTAGCTCACCCTCAGCAGGAATCTCTGCAGCTACTCACCCAGCCCCTCCTGCACCCGCCTCCACTGCCCGAGGACTCACGGACACACTGGGGAGGGACGTTCTGGTTGCTCCACAGGCCTGTCTCCAGACACTCTGCTGTGGCCTCGGCACCTGCCTGGAGGTGGTAGCCTTCACTGCAGCTGTACACAGCTTTGGTCCCCACTGTGTACTCCTTGCCAAACACCATCCCGTTCTTAGGAGCCTCCGGAAGCCCACAGGAAAGAGCTGGTGAGGGGAAAAAACGTCATGAGCGTGTCAGCTGCAAGAGGGTGTTCATATTTTTTTTATCTTTCCTCTCCCCCGATACCCTCATAAAATTATAGTAAGGACTAATAAAAGGAAAAATCTTGTTAACAAAAAAAAAATAATAATGAGGATCACCAGCAGAGGAGAGTTAAAAAAAAAAAGAAAAGCTTTGAAAGACAAGATGTAGAGAGAAGTATGTTGATGGATGAAATGGGGCCAAGAAGCTGTATAAGTCCACGGCAGGAAGCTGTGGGGTGAGACCAGTGCTCCGCCCCTTCCCACAAACACAGGCGAGAGGGGGTCAGGCATGTGTTCTCCAAACTAAATAGAGAGGGTGCTCTTTCCCATTTGAGGGAAAAACAAAAACAAAAACAAAAACAGAAAACAAAAAAAACCCCCAAAACTCCCTGGAGAGAACCAAGGTCGCTGAGGTGTGAGCTGGCATCCCAGAATAAAGCTCTTCGAGATGCAGGCTGTGAGGGCGCTCACCGCCTATAGGCTGCTCTTCTGCTCGCTGCTGCCCCACGCTCAGCTCACCCCTTATTCACAGGGGAGACCCAGCGGGCAAAGGTATCAGCGTAACAACAGCAAAGCTAACTCACATCTGCTATCTGAAAAAAAATCAACCTAGCTTTGACTTTAAAATAAGAATAATCAAAAACCACTATACATATGAAGAAGAAAGAAAGACAGCTTCAGAAAAGACATACAGATAAGATGAAAAACAGGGAAAGAAAGTCTCCTTTAGGAGAAAGAGCTAATGCAGGAAACTGAAGGTATGTCATCTTGAAATGTCTGATGAGTAGCATATCAAGAAAATCAAGGTGACGTACTCATAAAATGGGAACAGAGTGCTTTGGGGAAAGAAAACATAAAAGGAGAACAAAAAGGAGCTCTTTTAATTTGTAAAAAATATGATTGCCAAAAAGAAGCATTCAATAGAAGGGTTGGAGGTTAAAATGAAAAGGGAATTTCCAAGAATCTAGACCAAAAAGACAAAGATGGAAAATGATTACCAAGGAGTGGAAGCACTGAGGATCAACCCAGGAGGTCAATGTTGACTGGGTTAGGGTTTCAGAAGGAGGGAACAGAGCAAGGACGGAACAAAACTGTCACAAACAAAATTTCCCCAGAGCCGGAGAGACACAAATCTCCAGATTGAAAGGCAGCCAAAGGGATGGAAAGAGAACCATCCTTAGATTCACCATCATGTAATTTCAGAAGACCAAAGACACAGAAATTCCTCTAAGTTACGAGAGAGAGAGAGAGAGAGAGAGAGAGAGAGAGAGAGAGAGAGAGACACGACACCCCTGTGAAGGAATGAGAATCAGACTGGCATCAGACTTCCCATCAGCAACAATGGATGTTTGAAGAGGATAGAACAATGCCTTTAATTTTCTGAAGGAAATGATTTGTAACCTCAAATTTTATCTAGTTGACCTACCCAGCGTGAATGAGGGCAAAAATAATGATATTTTCAGACATTTAAAGACTCACACAGTTGATCTCTCACGATCCCTTTCTGAGGAATTTCCTTAAGGCTATATATACTCCATCAAAAAGAGCACAAAAACCAAGAAAGGGCAAGATATGAGATCTAAACAACAGCAGCACAAACTCAGGAGTGTGAAGAAAAGAACTCAAGGTGCCAGCCCAGGAGAGAAAGGGGAGCAGCAGCAAGCCCGGGTCATTACTTTATAAGGAACAGCGTCAACACTATGTTTATTAGAGGAACATACATTACTTAGGGAAGGGTAGCCTGTGTGGTCTTTGAAATAAGTTAAAATTTACAAACCATGCTTGCCCTTTGATAGTTCAGGAGCTCGTAGGGATGTGATGCCAATCAGGGCGCCCGCTCCTGTCCCGCATCCGCCCCCACCTCTGTGGCTCAGACCCCCCTCACTCAGAGAAGCTCCAAGCACAGGAAAGACCCACTCATACCGGCTCACAAGGATGCTTGGTGCTACTACAATTTCCACAACCAAGAAGAGGAACAGGGCTAGGACTCCAACATGATAATGTTATGGAGAAGGCTGGACTGTCCAGAGGGAGAGGGGTTCAGGGGTCCCCAAACTTTTTACACAGGGGGCCAGTTCACTGTCCCTCAGACCATTGGAGGGCCACCACATACAGTGCTCCTCTCACTGACCATCAGTGAAAGAGGTGCCCCTTTCGGAAGTGCGGCAGGGGGCCGGATAAATGGCCTCAAGGGGCCGCATGTGGCCCGCAGGCTGTAGTTTGGGGATGCCTGGTTAAGATCCAAGATGCAAAAAGGGTGCCAAGTCTGGACGTGGGACCAAAAGAGGAGGATCAGGAACAGAAGGAATGAGGACACAAGGGAGCATCAAATATGATGCTCTTTTAATGCCTGAACAGCAGGGCTCCGAGCTCCTTCAGTGGTACCAGGTTAGCTAAATCGTCCTATCTGATCAGCTGTTTTTGCTTCCTTAAACACTTTGGGAAGAAATACTTGGCTCCCTAATGACATTTTACATGGGGAGTCAACCTGGAGGTGGCAGGGGAGGAAGGGGGAAGGACGTGGGCAGCAGCCACTTCTCACTGCTCCCCCCCACCCCCCCAACCCACCCCCAACCCCCCGACGGTCCTTCTCTTGTGGGTAACTAAGAAGACAAAAGGTAACTTCCCAGCCTGAGAGACTAAAAGCCTGTCTGCCGATCTCCTTATCAAACACAGTCCTCCAAAGCTTGGGTAAGAGGGACACTTCCTGTGGGTCTGAGAGGAGGGGAGAAAATCACAAGGCATTTATAGAAACTTGCAGTGGAGTGGTATCTCCGAGGGAAAGAATGCATAGTGAGAGGACAGTCTGGGGAAGGAGAGAGAAAGCATTAGCGAACTCAGACTCTCTAAACGGGATTTATTTGTTGGTGGCAAAGTCATGGTTTGGAAGCAGCTATGGGGATCTGAAGCAATGAATGAATACCAGGGCTCTTCTGGCCCTGGTTCTGGGGAAATGGGGGGCTAACATCCTCTAAGTGAAAGGACCATAGCTCTTCTGTTCTCAAAGTCTCGGTGGAGGGAAGAAGGGAAGAGAGCCTTCTGGGTATTGACCAAGGGTATGAGCTTGTTGGCTATGGGACCAGGAATCCAGAGAGCACAGAGGGAATGGAGGGGAGGGAGGCCATCAGAGGGAGGCTTGGGTAGGGGTGAGGGGAGAAAAAGCAGTCTAGAGGGACTTAATTCGGGGAAGTGACAAAAGACAAAGAAGAAGAGAGGCACTGGTGGTTTCAATAGGTGCTCTGGAGAAAAAGAAGACATCTGGGTTAATAGAGGCCGAGATATGAATATCAAAGCCAAATGACATTTGCCACTCATGGACAGTCCGTTCTCCATGACCTTGGCTTGGGGCATCTCAAAGAACAGTTGTTTTTGTCCTTTGACAAAGCTCAGGCACAGGCCAGAAGGTGGTGGGGGTTAGAGGTGACGGACGGCATGAAAAAGTATGGCGCGTGCTGGGGACTGAAGGACAAGCACAGGAAACATGCATGTGATTTCCTGTTTCAGCACGTGAAACTGGCAAGACTCGTCTCCTGTTTTAATGCACTAGTACACAATGTTGAGAATGTGGAAGAAAAGACAACTTCCAGGAGGGCAGCAAGTATCAAAAGCTGTCGATTTTGTACAGGTTATGATTCAACAATCTCATTTTGGGGAATTTATTTATTTATTTATTTGACAGAGATGGAGTCAAAGAGAGGGACAGATAGGGACAGACAGAAGGGAGAGAGATGAGAAGCATCAATTCTTCGTTGCAGTTCCTTAGTTGTTCATTGACTGCTTTCTCACATGTGCCTTGACCAGGGGGTGGGGGGGCTACAGCAGAGTGAGTGACCCCTTACTCAAGTCAGCATCCTTGGGCTTAAGCTAGAGTCTATGGGGTTATGTGTATGATCCCATGCTCAAGCCAGCGACCCACGCTTAAGCTGGTGAGCTTGTGCTCAAGTCGGATGAGCCCGTGCTCAAGCCACAGCCTCAGTGTTTTGAACCTGGGTCCTCTGTGTCCCAGTCCGATGTTCTAGCCACTGTACCACCACCTGGTCAGGCTTGTTTTGGGGAATTTATTTTAAGAAATAAATATGAATGCTCATAACAATGGAATTATAAATATATTTTAATAGCAGCACTGTTTACAGTAGCAAATAATGTAGCAATTCAAATGAACAACAATAAGATAAGACTTAAATAAATGACAGTTTTCCCACAATGCTATGCCACCACCGAAAATAATGATGAGGAAGTGTATTTAAAGACAGGATAGGTCTGAACACTGAGAGTTCTGGATATTGACGATGCCATTTTTGTAAACAATACATAAAAGGCTAAAGGAAATGTGCTCAAGTGTGAACAGTGGTGATGGGATCGTAGGTCATTTTCATTTCTTATTTTTCTTCTTTGTCAGATTACTAGTCTGAAGGGATATTACTTTAGGGAAAAACAATCCCATAAATTATCCAAGGCAATGCAGGCAAACTGCCTGGCACCCATCACAGGACGGCTCGCTGGTCAGTGAGTATGGTGACGGTCGCTGTCCACCCTGGTTCCTTCCGCTCCACTTCCCCACTGACCTGGCGCCTCTGCCAGCCCGAATGGCTTCGCATGTCTTGTGATCTCCCTCAATCCTGTGCTTTTACCAGTGCTCCTGCTGTTGCCTAGAATGTTTTCCCCGCCAGTGCCTGGCCCCAAACCCGCTGGCTATCTGAGCCCGAGTCCAGGCATGCTTCCTCCGGAAAGCCCTCCTTCACCGAGCAGGAGGAGGTAGGTCCCTTCTTACCCCCGAGTTCAATACCACGTGTGTATTCCCTTCCCGGTACAGCACTGCCTCCCTCTGTCGTCGTGAGTGTATATGGCTAATATCCATCTCTCTCATCGCCCTGAATGTATGAGGTCGTGTTTTATGCATATGTCTATCCACAGGGCTAAAGATATGTGGATCTTTATATGCTTCTTGAAAGGAAGAATTAATTATCAATGAGGAAATCCCTCCTTTGGAAGTGGTTGGTCCTGGGACAAACCTAAGATGTGAGTGGGATCTGAGCCACCGGTTACCCCCTTCCCACCCGCTTCTCACCTTGACAAAGAGGAATGGCCTCACTCCACAGGTAGTAGCCCTGGGGGTGCCGGGTACAAATGGCCATGCTGTGTCCCACCAAGCGGTAGCCGGCATTGCAGCCGAAGTGGATGGAGCCTCCAGGTTGGGTGCTGGTCTGGCCCAGAAGGAAGCCGTGGAGCGGAGCCCTGGGCAGGCTGCAGTAGGGAGCTGAACAAGAAGATGAGGTCAGGGGACCGTGCTCAAGCGGACAGATGGACAGAAATGCTCCTTCCTGTGTGCCCTGCCCCCACCCTCCCCCCATTTCCTTGTCTCTGCCCAGCCAGGCCCGCTGCTAGGCAGGAAGGTCGGAGGGGTTGAGACTGAAAGCTGGCCAGACAGGTTAGGAGAGCCAAAGGAAAGGAAGCATCGTGAAGCACCAGGCCCCTCTGTGGCCTGAGCCGCACAGCCAAGTTCAGGCTCTCAAATCCCTCCAGTAACCAAGGAGACACAGAAAACAGCACCAATGGAGTCAGTCCGGGCTGCACTCAGTCTCGTCTCTGACCTTTCCAGGCCTGTGTGTGACTCGGCCTAATTCCTGGCGCCCAGTCCGCTCCAGTCTCTGTGCCTGTCTGTTGGAATTGGTAACCTTTACTGCATATATTTTTTGGACCACTGAAATAGAATCACATGATTCTATTTCAGTGGTCCAAAAAATATATGCAGCCCAGCCCAGCCTAGCGCACTCAGTGCTCAATAAATAGTCCTTCTCCTTCCTCCTGCCCTGTGGAGGGGGGAGAGAGAGGAGGCTGTGGCCATCCAGGGCGGAGAACCCACAGTCCTCATTCCCCCTCCATGTATGGCTTTAATGTATTCGCTTATTCAGCAAATGGGTACAGAGCGTCTGTTACGTGCTTGGTCCTGTCTGATGTGCTGGGAACACAACAGTGAAGAAGCAGACAAAAACCCAGCCGCAGAGAGCTTGCAATAAACAATCCTGCCAAGGGACCCCCTGGGAAGATCTGTGAGACCGGGAAGGAAGGGTGAGCAAAGGAACAGGCAGAGTGCGCCCCTCGGTTTCCCTGAGAGCCCCTGGTTGGGTCTCCTCGGCGGGCACGGGTGGAATGAGGGTGCCAGGTCCTGGCTGCGTTCCCCCCCACGGTGAGGTCCTCGCGCCCTTCTGCCGGTGAGATGTGCTCTAACTGCCCGCCCTTCCCAGCCAGATGTGTGTCCTACCTCCCGCTTTGCCACCTGCATCCTGGGTGCATTATATTGATGCGTCTACCTCAGTCAAGAACAAGGCTCTCGGTAATAAAATAAGACGTAATCACAGTGATAGAGGCGTTTGCAAATTACACCAAGTCTACTGTATTTTAATTAAGTGCTAATTGCTTCACCCCGTGATTAATTCATTTTCTACGTGGCATATGCATTGTAATTACAACTGACTCATTACCCCCAAACATGTGGTTAGTCTTTAAAGACATCATGGAAAAAAGGCAACTCCTTAATGGCTTTCAGTCCCTAGTTGAGCAACCAGCACGAGGAGATGCTACTCAACAGCCCTGCTACCCTCGCGTGCGAGCAGCTGCTGGGAAGTCAGCCTGACTCTCCCTGAGAGGAGCCTGCAGGTTTCTTTTCCATCAGGAGGAAAGTAAGGCCAGGAGGGGTTAAGGTGACTTGTCTAACAATCATGTAGCTAGTTAGTGACACAGCTAATCAATGCCCCTGGGGGTCATGGTGCCACCTTCTCCCTTGTGTATATGGGGGAAAAGGAATTTAGGGTCAACTTTGCAGAGGAAACGGCTCAACGAGGAAAGACCCTTCTCCTCGCAGGCCCCCCCCCCAGGCTTCATCTGGCTTGCTGGCCCCTCAAGTCCCACCCCTAAGTCCCTCAGGACTTCCAGCGGCCCACTACGTTTGGGCTGGCCTTCCGAGTAGGTGGCCCAGGGGGAGAGGTGGAGTAAGACAAGTGGTACCTCAGGCAGGCTACAATCTGACATCCTTTCTAACCAATATTCTTTAAACATTTGTCCAACGCTGATTTGGAAGGCGGGCCCAACACCGGCAGGGGAAGCGTGCCGCGGGGACCCGGTGCTTGGGGGCGCTGCCGTGGTCACCAGCAGTTCCTCCGTGCCTCCGGGGTACAGAGCCCAGCCAGCAGTTCACGGGGCCACTCCCCCTCAAGCTGGGGACCCAGCAGCTCATCACGTTTCTTTCCAATCACAGGCAGTAATCCCCAGAATGTGAGTTCAGATAAACTCGGTTTCCTCAGTCTCCCTACATTCCCCGGGGTATGTCCGTGCTCCCTGCGGATCGGATCGCTGCCCTGCGGGGCTGTCCGACTGCCCAGCTTTGCTCTGACTCTGCCCAGGAGAAACGGCTTGCCGAGCAGAAAAGAGGCTCCCGGACTGAAGCTGGAGCCCTTCGATGGGCTGCCTGCCTCACACTCACCAATCGGAGGCCTCCATCTTAGGGTTTTTCAGTTTTAAGGAAGTTTTATTAACATTCCAGCAGGGCTAAGGAGGGGATCACCTTTCAGCATTACTCGATCATATACATGTAATAAGGTTAGTCAAAGACACAAGCCGGCAGTGTGCACAGAAGAGAGGGAAGAGGCGAAAAGTGGGGCAAGAACTAGAAAGAGGGGAGGTGGGAAAATGTCAAGGACGCTTGTGCAGTGAAAGGCGGAGAGCCTTGGAAGAGGAGAAGGTAGCCCGGTCCCACAGAGAGGCTCCGCCATGGACAAAGATGTCGCCCAGGGCTTGTGTGGGTGTCTGGGGTGAGAAACCGAAGGGGCTCGCGGGCTTTGACCCTTCTCGTGGGTCCTTGGGCTTGACTCACCTGAATACCGAATCTTAAAGCCCTTCCGGTTGTAAGCGTGGTCCGATGACCAGCGCAGGTACACGGAGCTGCTCGAGCTGGTGACAATCAGGGGAGCCGAGTAATTCCCACTGAGAGCTTTCAGCAGAGGACTCTGTCCCGAGGGACCTGGGACGGGAGGACAGGACACACAGGGTTACAAGCTGTCACAGCCACCCAAGATGTTCGACTCGATCCCTTTAACGTAACCGCCCCCTGCCTTCCCCTTCCTCGGGGTGGTTGGGTAACCAGGTGAGAGTCAGCACACTCGTTTGTCCTTCCACACCTCTCTCTGTGTCCACGGGTCCTGCTCTAGTGGCTCCCCCCGCCCCCCGATCTCTAACGCGGGGCTCCCAGAAGCCACTGCCAATGCACAGCAATTGAGATGAAATCTATTTGCCATCTTGGGACTTGCCCAAGGTCCAGCAGCTGGTTAACGGAAGACTGGTTTTTAACCTGGGAACTTCTTCCACCTTGCCACCCTACTTCTCCTGTGTGTGCTGAAAACAGCTCAGGGTCTGCCATAGAGAAACAGTCTTTATGGTTGAATGTGTCCCAATAACGCTAGAGGAAAACGTCCAGTCTCAATGCTGTAAGTAACATAGTTGCCCACTTTCCTTTCTAAGGCGCTTCCAGAAAGGCTCCCCACCCTTCTTTTTTCCCACCTTCCATGCCTGGGAGGTGCATGGGGGAGGGGCTGGTTCAAGGAGGCAGAGTATAAAGCCGATAATCCGAAACACAGGATTTACCTCCCGGGAAAGAGCCCCCGAGTGATGGTCTAATGCGGGGCTGAAACAGCTCTCGGAAGCTTGTCAAAAGTAACGGACCAGGCTCTGGCCGGTTGGCTCAGTGGTAGAGCATCGGCCTGGCGTGCAGAAGTCCCGGGTTCGATTCCCAGCCAGGGCACACAGGAGAAGCACCCATCTGCTTCTCCACCCCTCCCCCTCTCCTTCCTCTCTGTCTCTCTCTTCCCCTCCCGCAGCTGAGGCTCCATTGGAGCAGAGATGGCCCGGGCGCTGGGGATGGCTCCTTGGCCTCTGCCCCAGGCGCTGGGGTGGCTCTGGTCGCGGCACAGCGACGCCCCGGAGGGGCAGAGCATAGCTCCCTGGTGGGCAGAGCGTTGCCCCTGGTGGGCGTGCCGGGTGGATCCCGGTCGGGCGCATGCGGGAGTCTGTCTGTCTCTCCCCGTTTCCAGCTTCAGAAAAATACAAAAAAAAAAAAAGTAACGGACCACATTAAACACAGGAGAGCCATCAGAACTGCTGGGACAAACCACGAAGGAAGAGGGCGAGAGGCTCAGGGAAGCGGCACGCCAGGGGAGGGGGACTGCGTCAGACCACAGCGCCCACTGGCTGACCGCGTTCCTCAGGAGGACCTGCAGGACACGCCAGGTCCTGAAGCAACAAGGGACGCCCTGGTGAGGGTGACCACCGGCATCGCTGACAACCCGAGGGATGGCTGTCCTCTGCAGGCCGCGAGTGATGGGAGGAGGTGCTGCCACAGAACCTGGCTTCCTAGTATTGATGGGGGTGAGAAGATTCTAGAATGCAGAGGCCAGGTGGAAGCACTGAACAGTCAGAAGCAAGGTTGGCATAATTACCAAAGGGGAAAGTAAGGGCTGAAATGGCAGCTGGGAGGGCCTGGCCTGCAGGATCCACCGAGATGGCTCACAGAACATGGTAGCCTTAAGGGCAGGTGAACGGAGAGCCGAAATAAATGAATATATGAACAAAACAAATCATGAAGGCCCCGGCCTACTGGCTCACTGGTAGAGTGTTGGCCCAGTGTGTGGATGCCCTGGGTTCAATTCCCGGCCAGGGCACACAGGAGAAGCGCCTATCTGCTTCTCCACCCTCCTCCTCTCGCTTCTCTCTCTCTCTATCTCTCTCTCCTCCTCCCCTTCTGCAGCTCCATTAGGATGGCTCCATGGCCTCTGCCTCAGGCTCTAGGAATGGCTCTGGATGCAATGGAGCAATGTTCCAGATGGGAGGAGTGTCACCCCCTAGTGGGCTTGCAGGGTGGATCCTGATTGGGGCGCACGTGGGAGTCTGTCTCTGCCTCCCTTCCTCTCACTAAAAAAAGAAAAAAACAACAACAACCCCAAACCCAGATCATGAATATATGATCAAAAGTGTGAGGAAAGCTAATCCCAGTGGAAAGCTCCAATCTCCCAATTTGGAGACTAGAGCCAGCATTTGTTTCTTACGACAGAACACTTTGGGTGAAGGAGAGGCTGGGTGCCCATGGGGAAAAGAAATAACCCTATAAAACAACATTAATCGTATATACTAGTGATTCCTTGAGTTCTTACCCAAAAAAGACTGCCACTATTTACTCAGGTAACTGAATATTGGAGAAAAGGGAATGTCAAGATACTTTGAAGACTTCCAGATACTGAGTTTGAATGAAAAGCTGATACTTGGGGACCCAAAGCACTATCATGGCTCCTCTGCTAGAGCGGGGGGGGGGGGAAGAGGCTCTGAGGGTGGGGGTTGGTAATAAATGGGAGTCCTGGCCCAGGTCCATCTCAGCAAGTAGCAGCCTCAAATGCAGTAGCTGTTCCAGATGTATTGTCTTCATTAGAGCAGATTAACATAGCCTTGGTTACATGGGATGTAGTTATTGATCTAGTAATGCTCTTCCACACCCATCAGAAAGAAGGATCATAGGCAATTTGCATTCATATGCAATAGACAAAAGTACGCACTCATGGTCTTGCCTCAGAGCTATGTTAATTCTCCTGCTTTCTGACATAATACAGCACGAAGAGAAGTGGACCATCTGGACATCCTGCAGAATAGAACATATCGGCTCTCTATATTGATGACACTGTATTAATCAGACCTGATGAGCCAGAAGGGACAATTAGTGCAGATGTCTTTGCAAGACACACGTGGTCTAGAGAGGGTAAGAGATAAATTCTACAAAGTTTCAGGTGAACTTTTTCGGGCCCGGGGGTCCAGGGCATGCTGAGACAGTTCCTTCACATCAAAGAGCAGGTTACAGCACCGTTTCCCTTCAACCACCAAGAGACAAACAAGCATGACGCTGGGTGGGCTTCTTTGGGGGGTTTGCAGGTAGCATATTCTTCCCTTGGTGGTACTGCTATGACCCATTCACTGACTGACATTCAGGATTCTAGCTGTGAGTGGGGGATAGATTAAGCAAGGGATCTGCAGCAGGTTCAGGCCATACAACCCACCAGCTCCCACGGTGTTGGGGTTTCTGTGGTAGAGGACATCACGCAGAGCCTCTGGAAAGCTCTAACTGGGAGGTTGCGGCATGGACTTCTAGGGTTCCAAAGCAAGCCCGTGCCATCTGCAGCGGGGCGTGATACAGTGTTTGACTCACCATCAAAGATCTCAAACTCATCATACTGCTTCTCACTGAGAAAGTACTCCACTGTGATGGAGATGTTATATTCGGGCTCCACTCGCACCAGCCAAGAGCAGGTCTGGAACTGGGGGTAGCTCCCGGGGTAGCTCTGACTCAGGATCACTCCTGTGGAATCTGTCAGGAGCTCATTCGTTGGGCAGTGCACTTGGAGAAAGAAAGAGAAATACCAGGTTCATGAGCTGGAGAAGGAACTAGAGCAACACACGTGCTTTGCCCCGGGCCGAAGACAACGACTGAAGAGCCAGTATTTGTGCACATTCCAACAAGACCTCGACACCCATCACTGTGCTGCTTCATGGCACAGGTGACCGCAGATTCTGTGTCGGTGTTACCGCATTGCCGAGACTCAGACGCGGCCAGCTGGAGCAAAGCAAGGAGTTTCTGGAACAGGACGAAGGCTGGAGTTCACTTTTATTGGGGGCTGGTTGTTTTGGTGGTGGGTGGGACAGATAAACTGAAATAAAGAGCTACTGAATTTCTCGATTCATATCGGGGCAGCCTAATTCTGGGGTGTATGGGTCTTCTCTTCCTCACTAATGACCCACATTGCAGTTTATCCTTACTCTTGCTTTCCGAGAGGTAGGGGAGAAGGTTATTAAATATTTCTTGGTAGCAATAGTACTAAAAACAGTGGCAGTACTAGTAATTATAATAGCCAACACTGAGCAGCCACTATGTGCAAGTGAGTAGAGAGTATTGTTTTTGCTCTCAGCTGGGATAAATTCGTGAAGTGAATTCACCTTCCGTCAAGGTACTCCGCTGGAAGGAAGACAACAATGGCCTCTCAGTTGCCTAGTTCAGGACACAGGACCCTGAACACATTCGTACGCCAGTAGGGCAAGGTTGGTGTGTGAACACATCCCTTCCCAGGGCCCCAGAACTTCCTCCTTCCAATCATCAGTATGCCATTTCCAGGGAATGCCAGTTAGACAAAAAGAAGGCAGAAATAAATGTGGCCCCTATGGCCAATTCTTTACCCTGGACCTGGGAGCAGGGCAGAGAATCTACCTAGAATAATTACTCACTCATTCATTCATTCATTCAAACAAAGGTTCACCATTTCCTTCCTGGGCAGGGACAGGGAATACAAGAGGAGTAACACCAGGGCTTTGTTTTGAGGAACTCGAGACTCATAAAGAAATGACTCAGTGCAATTACCTTCACATATTGGGGGTGGGCCTTCAAACTGCAGGTAAGATCCCAGTTTGCAGGTCAGGATTTCACTTCCCACTAAAGTAAAGCCAGGGAGGCACCTGTAGCGTACGATGTCACCTATTGAAGAGAGGATATCATGTGGATTCCCCGGAAAGGGCCAGTGCGGGCTAGTCAGCACCCCTAAGGACCTCGAACCCACTCCCAGGCAAGATGGTCAGAGGTGGGTCTGTTCAGGCTTCAATAACTAGCTCAGCTCCAATCCAGGATGCAGACAACTACTGCTCCCTTCTCACAGCTCAGACTTGCTGAGCCGAAGAATGTTTTGACATTCCAGGAACTTTTTACGGTGTCTTGCACCAATTTATTTCTCAAAAACCTACTGACTTAAATAACGGAAAACAAAACAAAACAGCATTCCTAGCTCCTCTGTCCAGGTGTGGTCAAAAGGAAGAGTGAATATATTTGGTGTAAACTCAGCTGATGGAATACCAACCCTCTATTTAGTTATTTGTTTAATTGATTTTAGAGAGAGAGAGGAAGGGAGGGGGATACATTGATTTGTTGTTCCACTTATTTATGCATTCATTGGTTGATTCTTGTATGTGTCCTAACTGGGTATCGAACCTGCAACCCTGGTGCATCGAGATGATGCTCCAACCAACTGAGCTAACTTGCCAGGACAGAACACCAACCCTCTTGCACCAGGCCTATCGTTTCTCTCCATGGACAGGAAGGAGAGATGAGCCCTGCTGGTCAGCCCCCACCTCCGCCTGGCCCCTCCTTGATGGTTTGGGAGGTGGTACCTATATTGAATTCTTCGTTCTCTGTGACGACTTCAGCATTGGGGAGGATGGTGGGAGGAGGGCACTTGGTGAGTGGATACGCTGAAAAGGCAACAGCAGACAAGTCAGTATCAGAACAGCATTCCAGGGCACGCAGTCCGTCGGTGCTGCACTGTCTCACCCCCCACTCACGTGCACATCAGACGTTCACAACTACTCATCTGTACACAGGGCAAGTTAACCAAGGACTAATTTGCTTATTTGCTGATGAGTCTAACAATAAAGGAAAGAGATTCTAGGAAGACAGTGACTGTCACTAGCACTAAAAGGAAGGGACAAGAAGCCTTATGGAGCACCAACTACGTGTCAGGCACTTTCACACACTGTCATCTTTAATTGTCACAGTAGCTGATGCCCCTGTGAGCTGTGCTTACTCTGCGTATGAGGAAGCCGAGGTTCAGAAGGGTTCAGTCACTCCTCCAAGGTTACACAGGAGGGAAATGGCACAGGCAGGACACGAATCCAGGTCTGGCTGCTGCCAAAGCCCATCAAGTTTCCAACACTCAGGATCTAAATCAGGGGTCCCAAAACTACGGCCTGCAGACCGCATGCGGCCCCCTGAGGCCATTTATCCGGCCCCCGCCGCACTTCTGAAAGGGGCACCTCTTTCATTGGTGGTCAGTGAGAGGAGCATAGTTCCCATTGAAATACTGGTCAGTTTGTTGATTTAAATTTACTTGTTCTTTATTTTAAATATTGTATTTGTTCCTGTTTTGTCTTTTTACTTTAAAATAAGATATGTGCAGTGTGCACAGGGATTTGTTCATAGTTTTTTTTTAAAGTCCAGCCCTCCAATGGTCTGAGGGACAGTGAACTGGCCCCTGTGTAAAAAGTTTTGGGACCCCTGATCTAAACACTGTGTGTGGCTTCTGTGAGTGACCACTGGAGTCAGCTTGTTTACCTCCTGACCTTTGCCTAAACACCACTGGCTTCAGTGGGTTTTCTAAATGGAAACCATCCCTCTGGGCAGAGACTGGATTGTGCGTGGATGGTGTTACTAAGGCACACAGTTCAGTGTGGGCTCATAACTCGTTCCTTACTCATTACCGGCCTTGTGGTTAAGAGCCACACAAATGTTAGCTGCTGCTGTCACCGCTGCTGTTATTTCCAAAATCAACTCAACTCAATTTTTATGTTTCTTAAAAATAGCATTCTTTTTTTTAAAATTATAAATGTAATACATTGTGATTAAAGAAAATATGAGGTTTTCTATGAAAACAGTAGGCAGAAAATTAAACTCATCCATTGCCCCCTCTGAGACTGCTGTGGTTAACCCTTTACTATAATTTCTTAGAGTCTCTCTTCTCTGCAGATAGAAATATTGCTCTATTACAAAAGTTGCATCAGGCTATGTATTTTGTGTCAACCTTTGTGTGCTTACTGTATTATAAGAATTTCCCCGTATAATTAAATTTCTTTAAAAAAATATGATTTGAAATGATTCACCGTGTTTAATTATACAACCTACTCAAAGTTATTTAACTGATACTCCATTGTTAACCATTTAGGTTTCCAAAGTTTTGCCATTTAAAATAAAGCTGTGATGAACATCCTTCTATACTTGCATTTTTAATAAATTTCTTTCTTTCTTTTTTTTTTAAACTGAGAATGATTAACTTGTATAACCTATTTAAAGTACAGGCATCTTCTACTCAACGTCAGTAATCCATTTCTGGAAATCAGTTAAGTTTTTTATTTTTTATTTTTACTTTTTTTTGCCGCTTTCTCTTTTTCTTTCTTTTTTTTAACTAATTTTAATGGGGTGACATTGATAAATCAGGGTACATATGTTCAGAGAAAACATCTCTAGGTTATTTTGACATTTGATTATGATGCATTCCCATCACTCAAAGTCCAATTGTCTTCTGTCACCTTCTAACTGGTTTTCTTTGTGCCCCTCCCCTCCTCCAACCCTCTCCCTCTCCTCTCCCCTACCCCGTAACCCCCACAGATGTACTATGCAAAGATGATAACTAGGAGCCTATTTTCCACTACTTAAACGGGAAAAGACTCTAAGGAGTAACCCCAAAAGTATTTAAAACTAAAATATGTATATATACACAACAAACCATTATGCTAGACGTTAAATTCTTAAAACACCATTTCACGATCACCCAACGATGAATACAGTTGTAACAAAACAGTGATTCCCGGCATTGCAACATGTACACTTTGCAAATCTACCATAAACATTCAGCGCATCATGGGAACGTTCTCAGCTTGAGACACTGTAAAACCCTAGGCAGAAACAAGGGCTAAACATGAAAGACACAGCAGGAGTGCATCTAGGACACACGAGGTGGTGGAGTACGGCTCACAGTGAGCACTGTGCTGTGCTGACTCTCAGAGCTAGCAGCATCTGGGACAGACAGTCCAAATGTTCACACGGGATTGTGGCATTTTACCAATTATAGGTGGAATGTAACTTAGACGTTTTCTGGAGTATCATTTCTTTCTTTCTTTTTTTTTTTTAACTGTCATATTATGTTCTGAGGATTTAACTTTAATTTTTTTCTACAGATGTGTCCGCTGAAAAATGTCATATTGAGCAATACATAAGCCTTATGAAGTACGGGTTTTGAAACTAAGAGACACTCTTGGGATAACCAAGCAGGTTTAATCTAGATTTAACACAAACCAGGAGGGACCATGACTGCATCTGATGCATGCTACCATCATTCTCTCCAGGAAAATTACTCCAACAGATACTGTCAACAGTGTCAGTTTCTCCAACACTGGGCGCTACCTTGCTTCTTTCATTCTATTCATTTAATGGTCTGTAGGGAGGGCTCACCCTGGGTCAGACACTGCCTCAGCTGTTGACAAGAGTACACAGACCCAGGCCTTGCCCTCACAGAATCTAGGGCTCTTTGGGAAAAGTCATCAATCTTACTGTCTGTTAACTTGATAAACAACCTAAAGAATAGCATTTCTCTCCTTTTAGTTGGCATTTGATAACTAGTTAGCTTAAACATTTTTTCATATAGTAATAGATTTTTTGCATTTGTCTTTTTAACTCTCTATTCATGCCCTTTGCCCTTATTTTTCTTAAATGTTTGAAGAACTCTGTATTTGTAAGATTCACTTTTGCTTGTTAAATGTATTTTCCCAATTTATCATTGGCTTCTATTACTTTAGGGTGCTCTTTTAATTAACAGAAATATTAAATTTTTATATAACCAATTCTCAATGTTTTATAGAGATTAAAAAATATTTTGATACCTTTCATTCTCTCACCCTCATGCATATCTTTAAAACAAGATGACCTCAAAGAGGCCCACACCAAGAGACATCATAATTAAAATTCAAAAAATTAAAGACAAAGAGAGAATCTTAAAAGCAGCAAGGAAAAAGTAGTTAATTACCTACAAGAGAGTTCCCATAAGACTACCAGCTGATTTCTCAACACAAACTTTGTAGGCCAGAAGGATAGGCAAGAAATATTCAAAGTGATGGAAAGCAAGGACCTTTAACCAAGATTACTCTACCCAGCAAAGCTGTTATTTAGAATTGAAGGACAAGTCTGACCCGTGGTGGCGCAGTGGATAAAGCGTCAACCTGGAAACGCTGAGGTTGCCGGTTCAAAACCCTAGGCTTGCCTGGTCAAGGCACATATGGGAGTTGATGCTTCCTGCTCCCCCCCCCCCCTTCTCTATAATGAATAAATAAAATCTTAAAAAAACATAGAATTGAAGGACAGATAAAGAGCTTCCCAGACAAGAAAAAAACTAAAGGAGTTCATCACCACCAAACATGAAATGTTAAAGGGTCCTCTTTAAGAAAAAGAAGAAAAAAAAGAAAAATTTGAACAGTAAAATGGCAAAAAATACACATCTATCAACAATTCAATCTAAAAAAAACAAAATAAATAAACAAGCAGAACAGAAACAGACTCATAGATACAGAGAACATTTTGGCAGTTCCCAGATGGGAGAGGGGCTGGGGCGATGGTGAAGGGAGGATGGGTGGAAAAGGCGAGGGGGTTAAGAGGTATAGATTGGTAGGTACAGAACAGACGTGGGGATGTCAAGTATGGCACAGGGAATGTAGTCAATAGTATGCGTGGCATCAGATGGGTAGGAGACATATTGGGATGATCACTTAGTAAGTTATAGAAGGTCTAATCACTGGGATGTACACCTGGAGTTAACATAATTTCATATGTCAACTTTAATTGAATAATAAAAAAATGATTTAAAAGTGCATAAGTAAAATTTGTCCTGGAAACAGAGTTCCATACACAAAAAATAAAAACTTAAGTTGAATAATGAAGGGTCATAACAGTGAAAAAAACAACAACACATACCGCCTAAAACCTTCTAAGATATACTTGACTTTTCTAGGAAAAAAAAAAATCAATAAGAATAAATCTAAACACAGCCTGGGGTATTTTATATTTTGTGGTGACTCGTTCGACTGGGGTGATCTCCCATGACATATTTTTAAATGACATTTTCTAAAAAGTATATATTTTTGCTCCGTGCAGAGCTGGTAAAATACAGAAAAGAAATAAAAGGCAAGTTCCCTAAATCCCACCACTTGGGCATAACTCTTGTTAGCATTTTGGTGCATGACCATCGATCTTCTCCAGAGAACCCCTTTTCCCCAAACACACATTGCACCTGCGGTGTTACTGCTACGGAACTCAAGGGCAGGAGGACAGTCAGGACTCCTCCGTGTCATTTCGTCGCTCTCCTCCTACGCCCGCTCAGGGTGAGGCACTGGTACTGCTCAGTCACACGCCAGGACGTGCTGACAGGCTAAATGATGGGGACAGCTCACTGCTCCCTGTCCAGCAGTGGTCGGCTCAGCGGTCGCCACTGTAGGTCACTGTACTTTGTATTCTTTCTTGCTGACTCTTTCTGGGTATGTTCTTTCTCATGCTGACGAGGGTGTGAAACTGGCCTTTCATCAGAGTTTTTAAAGCCAAGTTAGAGGAGGGTAAAAATATAGTTTCTCATGATTCAGTATACCAGATGACTCCAGACTCTGAATCTGGGTTTGCAGTCCAAGCTCAGGTAATATTAAAACATCTCCCTTTAGCCCGACCTGTGGTGGCGCAGTGGATAGAGCGTCGACTTGGAACGCTGAGGTCGCCAGTTCAAAACTCTGAACTTCTCTGGTCAAAGCACCTATGGGAGTTGATGCTTCCTGCTCTTCCTCCCTTTCTCTCTATCTCTCTCTCACTCTCACTCTCTCTTGTCTCTAAAATGAATTTTAAAAAAATTAAAAATAAAACAAAACAAAACATCTCCCTTTACCATTGTTCCTGTATCTCTCTCTCACGAATCTGACAAGGGCTGGCTGCAGTCTAGGTTCTAGGTTAGGAGTCCATGATCATTACGTGCTTTGGTTACACCATCATCTGAGCTCCTTAAAATCATTTGATTTTTTTTCACTGAATATAAAGATTTCCCTTAAGCAATGAATTGTGGTCCACTTGAATAATTATTAGTGACCATATTTTTCTCCATGTAACTCATAATTTGCACACCCAATCGCCTATCATCTTACATTTGGACCGATTCTAATTTATCTTTTCAAGTAATATCTTCATACACATGTCTTTGCACAATCCCCAGAGGTAGGACTGCTGGGTCCTAGACGTTGTTAATGAGGAACCTTGGGTGAAAGTAACGAATCAATCCGGGGTAGAAGAGGCAGAAAACCTCACAGAGGAGAGAAACCAGGGTGCATTTGTAGCCAGACTTCATAAAGGGCGAGGACAAGGAACTGAAAGGCCACCGGGAACCTACCTGGACATCTCCCCACGTGTCTCACTCATTCCCTCAATTTAGGTTTGTCTGACTCCTCACGATTAGATTTAGGGTGTGCACCTTCAGCGGGATAGACAGTCACGGACGTGACGCTGGGCTCTCGCTGCGTGCTGTCGGGTGGCGAATGATTTGTCCCACACTGACGGTGCTCACTTGAGTCACTTGATTAAGGTGGTGTCCTCCAGGTTTCTCCACTATAAAGTTCCTTTTTTCCCTTTGTAGTCATTGTGTGAGGAGGCAGTTTGAGGCTTAATATCCTGCTCCTCATATATTTTTAATTAAGTAATTCATTAGTTAATATTTGCATGGATATATACACAGGTGTCCTGGTTAATTCAACAGGTCACCCATTTGTTACCAATGTTAATTACTTTGATGCTCAAGTTATCCCCATTGTTGTCAGTGGGAGCCCTTCAGAGCCAGCTCTAGTCCTCCCGGCATGTCGGCCTGGTTCCTGGAGCATATCCTTGCTTTCTGCCCCAGGGTGCTGCGCCTCACCTGGTGCTTCCCCTGCTCTGGTCCTGGAATCAACCATTCCTGCAAGGAGCACCGGATCGTTTATGTGGAAAATGGTTTTGAGAAACCGCATTATGCTCAGGTTGGGCCACAGAGCCCTGGGAATGGTGGTTGAGCTATGCTTTGGCTATGGTGGCCTGTGTTCTTAACATGAGAGTTTCTTTTTTCTTTTTTTCTTTATTCATTTTAGAGAGGAGAGACAGAGAGAGAGAGGAGAGAGAGACGGGGGGAGGAGCTGGAAGCATCAACTCCCATATGTGCCTTGACCAGGCAAGCCCAGGATTTCGAACCGGCGACCTTAGCATTTCCAGGTCGACGCTTTATCCACTGCGCCACCACAGGTCAGGCCACATGAGAGTTTCTCTATATTTCTCTCTGTCTGTCTATCATTACCTCTTCCAAGTGCTTAGGGCTAAATGTATTCAAGCTACTACAAATGCCTGTTATGCCATAACACCATATGCAGGGTGGGGCAAAGTAGGTTTACAGTGTGGCTATGCAAAACACAATTTATGCTTGTGTTATTATTTATTAATTATTGTATTTTTTTCTGTATTTTTCTGAAGCTGGAAACGGGGAGAGACAGTCAGACAGACTCCTGCATGCACCCGACCGGGATCCACCCGGCACGCCCACCAGGGGGCGACGCTCTGCCCACCAGAGGGCGATGCTTTGCCCCTCCGGGGGCGTCACTCTGTTGTGACCAGAGCCACTCTAGCGCCTGGGGCAGAGGCCAAGGAGCCATCCCCAGCGCCCGGGCCATCTTTGCTCCAGTGGAGCCTCGGCTGCGGGAGGATGAGAGAGACAGAGAGGAAGGAGAGGGGGAGGGGTGGAGAAGCAGATGGGCGCTTCCCCTGTGTGCCCTGCCGGAAATCGAACCCAGGACTTTTGCACACCAGGCCGACGCTCTACCACTGAGCAAACCGGCCAGGGCTTATTGTATTATTTTTCATAAAAACAACTGTAAACCTACTTTTGCCCCACCTAATTGTCCCACCAAAGCAGAGAGTGTAGAACTCAAAGAACTGGGGACAGAACTGAGATTTCAGTGTGTGGTTTTGGCCAAGTCTTCCTTGGCCCTCATTTCTTCATTTGTAAAGAGAAGATAACAAAATCTACCTTAATACCTCACAGAAGTCTTACAAATCACCAGCTCCAAGCCCTTCATTCTGCCGGTAAAGAAGCTGAGGTCTGAGGTTGGGGGACAGACCTATCCAAGGTAGCACACCTGGCTCAAGGCGGAGCCAGGTAGAAAGCCAAGCTTTCCTGACTTCGAGTTCAAATATATGCAATGCTCTGAAAATTATAAACACGGAAGATTATTTCATAGGTGAGTGCCAGCCCACTAAGAACTTTCTACCAGTTTCTCTATGCTGTGTCCACTATGACAAAAATGAAGAAATGTCCAGTCTCACAACTTTGGACTCTCAGAAGGAAACTGGCTGTCGATAAGGACAAACCCACTCTTCCTGCTTGAATTCTCCATGACGTTATTTCTGCACAGCACCTCCTGTGAAGTCAACAGGGGCCCCGGATGCCCATGGGGTGGGACAACCCTCCAGCAGGGGCAGAGGACAAGCTGTGACACAGGTAGATAGATAACCAGCCAGTGAGTTGATGTCAACACGTGGGATCAGAAGCCTCACTCTGCTGCCTCTAAGCTTGAACTTAGCGCCAAGGATCAATGTCATGTGCCTCTCTGCCTTGGTGGGGTGGAGGTGGTCGGAAACTTTTACATTTATGGAGCCCTGTGCTGGGAGATATCACATACGCTAACACATTTAATTCTCAAAACTCTGAAGACACCAAGGCTAAGAAACCATGTAAGTCATTCAAAGTCACATAACTGGGAACGGCAGAGCCAGGGCTCAAGCCCAGCCTTGACTCGAGGGCCTGGCCCCTCCCACCAGACCAGGCTTCCATACTGACCGGAGAAGGCTACGGCGAAGATCCCGCCCGTGGCCGCATCATGGTGGAACTTGAGCAGGACCTGGTTGGTTGAGCTCTGCACTGTTTTCTTGGCCAAGTTCCTGGTGAAAACGCCAAGCTGTGGAGCTGTCTGCTGTGGCCCATCCCTGCAGTAGGAAAGAAGGTCCTGGCACGTCACGAGTCACTATGGCTGCCTACTCTACCCGGCACTATCAGTGGCCTTAAGAGAGACCTGGAGTGGCTGGCTGTGACTTTTCTTGTACCCAACCCTGTCTTCCCCAACTTCCTAAACACCTCTCATCAATCTCTCCCAACTCGGTCTCCCAACAAAGCTGATAGGGTTGGTGAAGACCAACGTTGATTCCTCATTCACCTGATTCCTCACCAGCCCCGCCTCCTTAGAGCGTCTCCCCCGAGAATCAGGGAGCCGCGGAGCATGGCTGCGGGTCTTCCTGCAGGTTCTCCAGTTCTCCAGCCCCGGGCAGCCCAGGAACAGGCTGTGGAAGATGTATGTGCAGGAGGCTCATGCTGCGGTCTATGCCAGCCCCGCCTCCCTGTCCCCAGGCACAGAGACAGAGCCATGCCCCCTTCCTGGGCAAAGGATTTCTTCTCCCAAAACTTATCTAGTCCCTTCCATCTGTTCCTTGCCATTGCCTGGAAATGTAGCTGGAAATTCACCCGGGGAAGCCTGGTTACGGTCACCTCTCCCTGGGAGTCTGGGGAAGAGAATCCCACTGTCCTCTATCGGTTCTCAGGATGGCAGTAAAAAGGAATTTTATAATTATATCTTTGTCCTAAATATCAAGTAGTTTGGAAAAAAAAACCTGTCTAGGAAACCCCACTTATCAACTAATTCATATTCCTATTTTAAAATTAACTTGAGATATCCTAACGATATAACTCAAAGCTTGGCTGTTCAATGTGGTAATTATCAGGCTAATCATGGCTATTTACATTTAAATTAATTTTTTTTTTCTTCCATTTTTCTGAAGCTGGAAACGGGGAGAGACAGTCAGACTCCCGCATGCGCCCGACCGGGATCCACCCGGCACGCCCACCAGGGGGCGATGCTCTGCCCATCCTGGGTGTCGCCATGTTGCGACCAGAGCCACTCTAGCGCCTGAGGTAGAGGCCACAGAGCCATCCCCAGCGCCCGGGCAATCTTTGCTCGAATGGAGCCTTGGCTGCGGGAGGGGAAGAGAGAGACAGAGAGGAAAGCGCGGCGGAGGGGTGGAGAAGCAAATGGGCGCTTCTCCTGTGTGCCCTGGCCGGGAATCGAACCCGGGTCCTCCGCACGCTAGGCCGACGCTCTACCGCTGAGCCAACCGGCCAGGGCTAAATTAATTAAAATTAAATGAAGTTTAAAAAATCAGCTCCTCAGTCACTCTCATCACATCAAGTACTCGACAGATACTGTAGCTAGTGGTTACCACATTGGACGGCACAGTTAAAGACTATTTCCATCACCACAGAAGTTCTGCGGGACAGTGGGGGCCCGGGGTGAGACCTCACAGAATTCCACCCCAAAGCTCTTTCATTGGTCTGGGTAGCTTATTTTGGGTGAATGTAGAATTTCTGTTTAGGCTCTGGAAGCATTGAGAGAAGTCTGCGTAACTACACCCACTCCTACTCACACACCCATTGGTACTTTCGTGGACCCCTAGCGGGCCTCCAGGTCCAGAACCAATGCCCTCCCATTACTCTCCCTTCAAGGAGTCAGAGGGCCAACTGAAGCTGAGCCCTCATTCCACTGGGTTTATTTGGAACCCAGGAGGCTGATGGCCATGCACATCCAGTCAGCTCTTGGTGTGCCGAACAAACAGATGGCTAATCCAGCTTAGAGCTAATGCTGTTCTCATATTGGCTGTTAACGCGGCAGCTGACCCTACCAGACGGTGATGAAGTCTCCGGAGGGCTCTGTCTGCAGCAGGCTGAGGTTGAGGCGGACGCCATGACCAATGGGCACAGTGATCAGCCAGACACAGTCTTGGGGGCTGGAGTATGGACTGGGGAAGCCAGGCGAGTACACGGTGCCATTGGAAGAAGTGATGTTCCCACCGCAGGGGACTGCAGAGAGGGAACACAGACACAGATGAGGGCTGGAGATCGCCTCCTGCCTGAGAACACAGATGACTTCCTATGAAGTCCCAGCGCCCAGCACGAATCCTCTGGTTCAAGGAGATCGGGTGGGATGGGGAGAGGCCATGGGGCCGAGGGTGGCCGGGCCTGGCTCACCGCCCCCCCCCCCCCTGCTGCCAGTCCCAACACACCCCTCCCCATCCAGCCCAATCTTCCGGTGCAGGTTACTCTGTGACAGGCCTGCTTCAGCCTCCCCCTCCCTGACTCTCTGTCTCATGGGTGACACCTATCCGGGATGAAGGACACACTAAACAAAGCTCTCCCCTCTCCTTTCCTAGAAACGGAAGGCGGGCGTTAGAGCTGCGGCACTTCTGCTGAGAAGAGCTAAGAAAATTTTGAAAGGTGCTCTTTTTATTTACTCTTAAGAGTCTCAGAGTGGCACTTCTGGTCTGGACTTCAGAGCTGAGGGTTCTTGTGGTGACACCTAAGGCTGGGTTCACAGGATGGGCGGACCTTAGACAAGAAGTGTAGTCTTTTTTCTTCACCTGTCAAACGAGACTAAAAATAACGCCCCCTCCCCCCACGGGACTGTGTGGTGGTCAGGTGAACCATACACGGAAAATGTCCAGCCTGGTCCCCGTGTCGTAGACAAGGCCTCTGCTACAGAGATGCGGCTCTCTCTCCCTGTCTTCCTGTCTCCCGCAAGTGATGCCTAAGTTTAGACTCACTGTGACCTAGGCTTTTGGGTGGGGGGATGAAGAGGTCCTGAGGTCTCCATACAGGTCAGATTCGGGGGGAAAAAAACCTGATTCTGGGTGAAGAAAACCTGGGCCAGAATCACGAGTGCGTTTGGCTGCTGTGGGACATCAAGCAGCTATGGGGACACACTGTACCCAATGCCTCCAAGCAGGGGACAGGCCCCGTGAAGGCAAATGTATCCTGAAAGAGGTACGTGGACACGCTCTGCCCACATGTCTGAATATCCCCGTGGTGCCAGGCACGGCCTGGGGAGACCGGGGAGCAAGGATGCCGCATGGTTTTGTTCCACGGCACTCGCGGTCCACCAGGCTGCAACCACGTGCGCCAGCATCTACAGGGGGCGCATGCCATCCGTGTGGAGTGCCACAGGACTTTTAGGGGAGCCCCTCATCTGGTTTTGTGAGTGTCGGGAGGGATCCCTGGGAGAATGCACATATAGACTCAGACCTGAGGGTGACAAAGGGCTAAGCGGGCAGAGCAGAAGAGGAGAGCAGTGTTCCCTGAGGAGGGCCACCATGTGCTAAGAACTAGAGCAGGGGTCAGGAACCTCGCGAGCCAGATGTGGCTCTTTTGATGGCTGCATCTGGCTCGCAAATCTTTAATAAAAAAATAATAATGTTAAAAATATAAAACATTCTCATGTATTACAATCCATTCATTTCCTACCGCTCATGTTCATGGTTGCGGGTGGCTGGAGCCAATCACAGCTGTCCTCCGGGACAAACCAAGTTTTTATTGGATAATGTGTAACGTACATGGGTCCGTGTATGGCTCTCATGGAATTACATTTTAGAATATGTGGCGTTCATGGCTCTCTCAGCCAAAAAGATTCCCGACCCCTGAACTAGAGGTAAGAGAACTTGGCACATGGAAAAACCACGTAGTTCGGCTTAGCTGGAGCATCAAGTCTGTGAGAGCAAACACCAGGACGTGAGTGGAGAGCAGGCCCGAGGGGCTTGCTGAGCTGCATTAGGAGTTTGGAGTTTACCCCTAGGGAGAGGGGGGTACCTCGACAGCTCTGAGTAGGGGAGTGTCAGGAGTACACGGACGGTTTGGAGACTTGCTCTAGCTACATTGTGAAAGACTGAAGGTCAGAACCTCATCTAAGCGGTGGCCTGGATTAAGGTAGAGGCAGCAGAAGGAGAGAAGTGGATACATTCGAAAGACAAGTAGGAAGTAGAATTAGGAAGGCTTGGTGAATATGGCAGACGAGAGAGAGGGGGAAGGTGCCCCTAGTAAGGGCTGAGTAACCAGGTGACTAGAGGTGTCCTTCACTAGATGAGAATTTCAGTTAGATGGCAGAAAGATGATGGGTTCAATGTTGAATACGTTGGGATTTAGAAGCCTCAGGATATATGAAGAAAAAGATGACCAATGAGTTGGCACAGGCAGAAAGGTAACTGTGAAAAGCAAGAGAACATGGCATCAAAGAATCCAGGGGAAGAACCTTCTCAGGAGGGAAGGCTTCTGGCTCAAGCTGTCCAACCGAGCACTGCTCTGTTCTCTCTCCTGCGATGCCATGAGAAGATGAACAGGGTGCAGAAAGGAATAAAAGGAAGAAGGTGCACAATGAAAGTTGGTGTAGCACGTGATCAACAATCCCAGAAGGATGAACTGGTTTTGCATAGCGATAGTTCTGCAAATCTGAAAACCTACTGGGGGAGGGGTGGTTAAGGGCTTTAGAAATTACAGTCTTTCATTCTACATTCCAACACCAGCACGGCTCAGTTCTGCAAACAAGATCTGTTTTTCTTTGCAGAGTCAATACTTTGAGCTCACCGTCTGTGAGCCAGTGACTCGGCTGGGCACTTTACACAAGTCATCTCGAAACCCTCCCCGCCCTTCCAAAGCAGAGGTGAGGAGCCCCACTGTACTAGGAGAGAAACTGAAGTTCCGAGAGGCCAAGTGGTTCAGGGAGGGAGCCCCGGGAGATCTGACCCTGGAGCTTGGGGCGCTTTCTCCTAGACTATGCTGTCCTTCTGCCAAGCGTTCTCCTTTCAAGATAAATCCCAGCTTTTCCTCCCAGAAAATTGTGAGCCCCAAGAGTGAAAAGTGAAGGAAAATAGAACTGAGGTAGGTAGATGGGGGTGGAGGCAGCACAACGCCATGTCTCCTTCCATCCTGGTTCCGGTGAATCAAGACCCAGGCAAGTGCCGCCTCTGGCTCCCTTACGTTATCAACTCAGATGTCTCTGGGCACATGGAGAAGAAAGAGCATAAGAAGGGGACAGGTGACAAGGCGGAGAGGAAGTTTCCTTTTTCTAGGCTTTATTCTCTTCTCCCTTTAGGAAGGTGCCATGATTAACATACCTGTGTACCCTTCCGCTCACCACCTGCTCCTACCCCCTCATTCAGAGTCCTCCTTTCTGACAGGGGACATCTACCCTTCGGGTTGGACATTCCCAAGGGCGGAGTATGTTTTCCCTCGGCTGTGGTCTGCATCTCCTTCACGTCTTCCCTAGTGTTGATCCAGAGCTCTGTCCTCAGGCACCCTCCCTGGACAGGCTGGGTCCCATCCAGAGAAAAACAGGATGGATGAGGTTTTCCAGGACCTCCTAAAAATGGGTGATCCCACGGAGTAGACAAGTAGATATAGGACTGTTTTGGATCAGTCTTCCTAAGAAAAATCGCAAGGGATGAGTGAGGAACATACCTTCACACCTGGGTAGGGGGTGGTCCCAGTTCCGGTTGGAGCCATGTTGACATGTGAGGACAGGCTGGCCCATCAGTTGATACCCTGGGAGGCACTCGAAGGTCACCGATTGCCCGACGTTGTAGCCAGCTCCCCTCACAATGCCGTTGGCAAAGGGCTCTGGGTCCGGGCACTCTTGAAGTTCATAGGCTGGAAAAGATCAGGAGAGAAGAAGAGAAGATTAGTTTCCTCTCTCTGGGCATTTTCTTCCCAGCTAGAGCAGAGGCACAGCCAAGTTATCACCGTGGTGAAAGACCAAGGCTTGGACTCAGGAAGAACTTTGTCATTTATTAGTTGTTGGCTTCGGGAAAATGATTTAACTTCTCTGTGCCTCAGTTTTCTTATTCAGAAGATGGTTACGGTGAGGATTAAGTAGGATAATATATGCAGAGCTCTTTGCACAGTATTGGCTCACGGTAAGAGCTCAATACCATCAATTATCGTTTCCATGGGAAAAAGAGGCTCAAGGAAGATAATGCTAGATTGAACCCCTATTTTTGAGCACCTTCTGGGGGCCCGGTGTTGACCTCGGTTCTTTCACGCTGCCGATCTTGTTTAAACCATGACGACAATGATCAGGATCACAAGCAAAGGACACAGTCACGCAAGGACTTGAGTCGGGTCTTCCCAATGCTAAGAAACCTGCTAGGAAGGAAAGGCCTTGGTGGGAGGGAGTAGACCAAAGCTCTGGCAAGGAGAGAAGCTTTTCAGAGGAAATAGCTGGGTCACAAGGGATGTGTGACTATCACACAAGGAAGTCCCTGAAAAGAGCACAAGAACACAGTTTCCATGAGAATGGGGGGGCATGACTCAAAACCGGACACTTTACTGGATGTAGCTGAGGTGTGCCCACCAGGGAGAGGTCGCTGGGTGATTTGCTGAGCATGTGCCACAGGGTACAGCCTTCGATTAATTAGATCTACAGGACAAGGAACAGCCTCGGTGGCAGTGACTGGGCCCACCCTACACAGGAAGTCAGGAGTGGAAGTAGATGAAACATTCCTATAATGGCAATTCTCAGTGGAAGCAGTGGGAACCAAATGAATGTGCCATGGAAGTAGATGCATGCGTCACATGTAGTAACAATATAAGATGCAGTGATCATGAACCTGCCACTTCCTTCGCGCTCCCTCGGTGATGGCGGCTGTGCTACATGTTTCCACTTAAAGAAGTCTTCGTGGGAAGAACTGGGCGGGTATCAGGGAGAAACCATCAAGGTAACTGATGTCCAAACACTGAGTGGGAGTGCGGGGGATGGTCAGGCACGGATGTGGCCCTGTCAGCGGCAGGGGGGTTGGGCGATTAGGGAGGTGCCCAGATGGACGGGTGCGCTGGGCCTTTAAAGGGAAGCCTCAGGGGGAACCTGTGGTGGACTCAAGGACAGTGAGGAGACTAAGGGGAGGGTGCACAGTAGGACAAGGAGCAGCCTTAGGGAGAGGGGCTGGGTCTCTAGCACAGAATTTGTGTCACGTGGAAGACGCTGGACTCTGCACAGCGTGAGAGTTCTTGCATAGCGTTCACGCTGAGAAACATCTCAGAGCGCTCCCCACCAGAAGCGGCTTCAAAGAGAGAGAGATTGGGCCCACAGGGCAGAAACAAACCGTGAGAGGACTATTCGTTAGCTTTCCTACAGAAGGGTTCCTGGGGAGAGCAGCTGGGTTGGTCCCAGGGGAGACATTACGGGGGGAACAGATACGATTCCAAACAACATGCCATAATAAAAAATATTAATAATTATGATGCCCAACGTTTTAGAGTAATTGCATATCATCATTTTGCTAAGTTCTTTATACATACCCCCACCCCCTTCCGAGAAGTCGGGAAGGTGTAATGTGAGTGGGAGAAGTGGGCCCAGAGAGCGGAAACCCCAGGGCATGTTGCTGGGCCGCTCACACAGCCGGGCCGACTCCTGGTGGGGGGTGGGGTTTCTGAAGGCACACAGAGAACCTGCCTTGCTCCCTGCTTCCCCAACTCCACCCCTGGAGAAAAGTCCGCAGGGGACTGTCCCCTGAACGTGTGAAGCCTCAGCGGAAATAATAAGCATGTCACAGATGTCACAGGGAGGGACGCTAAGCTGGAGAGCTGGCCCGTCATCCTGCAGCCTCAGTGCCGGGCCATTGCGCAGGGAGGTCTCAGCAGGGGCCCGTTTCACAGGCATGGTGAGCACAGAAGGGGCCGAGCCCGAGACCAGGGCTCCTTGGGTAGCTGGGTCTCTTCTACGAGAGGGGTTGATGGAGTCCGAGGGACTCGGAAGGACAGCTTGACAAGGACAACTGGGCTTATCACATGGACTCAGTGGGCAGGGCTGTGCCCATCCCAGGGGTGAAGGCACAGTACGAGTGGGTAGGCCCCAGAGCAGCGGTCACTGTCACAATGGTGGTGTCACCAGTACGTCTACCTGAGAGGAGAAGCCTCCAGAGCACTGGGCCTGTCAGAGGGAGTTAGGAGCTTGACGTGTGTCCCCCCCAAATTCCTGCGGTGAGGCCCTAACCCCCAGCACCTCGGAATGTGACCTTATCTGGAGACAGGGCCTTTACCACTCTTTACCTAAATGACAATGAGATCATTCAGGTGGGGGGCAATCCAAATGACGGGTGTCCTTACGAAAAGGGGAAGTTGGGAGTCAGACAGACACACAGGGAGAACACCATGCGAAGGTGAAGCCAGAGATGGGGGTGACTCTTCTACAAGCCAAGGCACGCGGAAGAGTGCCAGCACCCCAGCAGAAGCCAGGGGAGAGGAAGGGACGGGTTCTCCCTCCCAGTACTCAGAGGAAACATTGACCTCGTAATGTCCGGCTGCCAGAGCCGCGAGAGCACAAACTTCTGCTGTCTAAGCCATTCCATCCGCGAGACTCTGTCCCAGCAGCCGTAGCAGACACACACAGGGGAGGCCCAAGAGAGGCATGCACCTGTCCCAGAGAGGGATGCTGACCACAGACTGGGGCCTGAGTCTCCTGTGAGAGACCACGGCCGTCTCACGCATTATGACCCATGTGACAGCCCCACACCGCCCAGCCCACTGAGGCTGCGTGCACGTGACAGGCACAGGCGCAGTTAAGTTCACTGGTGTGGCAGCTTCCTTACCACTGATGGTGACGCCCTGCCACTCCCTGGCTGAGAGCACAGCTTCTCCCACCGCTTCACTGGTGGGAGAGGCCCGGCTCCTCCCCTGGAGCCTTCCCCTGGGGTGAGGACCCCAGCCACACTCACTGAGGTTCCCTCTGAGCCAGACACGGTGCTCCAAGGGGCAGGCCCGGGGAACCAGCCCACCTGCGCCCACTTTGCCAAACACCCTTTCAGGCCTTTCCTACATCACAAGCCCAAATCCATGCCAGCGGTCATCTCTGATTAGGCATGAGAAAGCCAAATGTCAGATGTTATGTATACAGAATATTCTATACTTACATAAAAAACACAACCTAAAACTTCATGAAACACTACATATTTTTCACAGGTGTGTGTGTGTGTATGTGTGTGTGTGTGTATGTGTGTGTGTATATATATATATATATATAAAACATGTATGTCCACGGAAAAAGATCCAGAACTATCACATCAAAACAATAGTGCTTATTGCTGGGGAATAGCGCTATATTGTGGGTCTTGGCTTGATCTGTAATGTTTTTATTTCTTTATTTCTATCCCTCTTTCGTTTTTTTAACAAGACAAGTGTGTTTGTAAATTCTGTAATTAAAAAAAATTAACTTTAAAAAAGCAGATTGCAAAACAGTATTTATAGTACATTCTAATTCTGGTTAAGATACAATAATATAGTTATATCAACATATGTACAGAAAAAAAGGGGGAAATCATTGAAAATCGGTATTTCTGCACAAGATTGGAAATGGGATTATGGGCGAGTTTGGACTTTCTGTGGTGCCCTCACAAAACTGTCTGTAATGTTTTAATTTTTTATAAGTGTATTGGGGGAAAAAAATCTAAAAATGTTAAAAATAAAATTCAGTGGAAGAGCGTGGGAAACTAGGTTAGAAGCAGAGGCTGGGGAAGGGGGGGGGCGAGGGAAACCCCCGAGAGAGCAGTGGGCCGGCCCAGGGCCGCTGTGTCCAGCTGCATGGGGGGGGGGTGGAGACTTGCACGGCTGCAGGCTGTGGTGCCACACCTGGGGGAAGCTGGCATTGGGGCGGGTGAGGCTCCTTCAGGGATAACGTGCCAGAAGGGGTGGGTGGGAGCTGTCACGGGATTCCGCCTTGGCAGAGAAGTGCTGTGTAGTGAACGTGGTGGGCCTCACACGGGAATGCCCTCAGGAGCAGCAAACGGGCCTGTCTCACTGCGAAGGCCCCGTGGGCTCTCCCGGGAGCGTTGCTGGAATCCTCTGTCATGTCACAGCTTTGCTGAGCGTGAGTGGGCCCGACACAGGGGAGGGTTGGAGGGAGTGGGAAGCCTGTGCAGGGACATGGCTGGCTGCACACTCAGGGATGCCCGAGAAGAGCTGACGGGTCACTTGCTCAGAGAAAGCTATTGGCTATCGGGCCTGGGTCGTGGTTGACCCTCCCAGGGTGCAGTTAGGCCTGCCATCCTGGAAAAGGCTTGTCAAACGGGGTTAGACCTTCTCAGTGGGGCCAGAGAGACATGCTACTGAAAAGAAGTCTCTGTGGACAGGCCTGTCCCCATCCCCTCAGCCCTCCTGGTGTGCTCTATCTGCCCGTGTGGGAGGCTGGCACACAGGTGGTTGTGGGAAAGACAGAGACGAACTGAGGAGCACATGGGCCCTCCTGGTCCTTACCTTGATATTCCAGCTTGAATCCTGGCCGGTTCTGGGAGTGGTCGCTGTGAAAATACACGGTGGTCTCGTGGGACGTGGAGAGCAGGGGGCTCGGAAGCTCCCCTCCACTGAACCTGCCCATCATGCGGCTGGTCTCGTAGGGGCCGTTCCGGATTTCTAGGAAGTCGTGGTTGGGCTCCGTGGAGAAGTTCAGGAACTGGATGTGAGCTCCTGGGAGCAAGACAGAGGCAGATAGTGCCCAAAGCAATACAGCCCTGCTTCAAACACGCCGCCTTGTGACAGCGTCCCCTGCCAGAGCCCACCCGTCCCTACTGCTGACCTCACACCCAGGTGGCATTACCACAACGGACCTCGGGAGCTGCCTGTCCAGTTTCCTCTCTGAAGGCAGCACTGAACTTAAATGACTATTATTCATTCAAAAGGAAAGGCGTCAGTCATTTCACGGCTCCATCTTGACTTCATCTTATTTCATCAAAAATGAAGTTCAAGATCAACACTTGATTTAATTTGAGATTCTTATGTCTTACCTCAGTGAAAAGAGAGCTTTGCTAAAATGAACATTTTACTTAAAAATAATATTCCCCCCCACCACCACACACACAATTGAAAGACATGAACTTCAAGACCAATGTTTCCTAGAACGCTGATAATATTGTAATTTGGAAATAGGAGAATACATTGTCCCATAAGCCAAGTGACCTTTATATTTTGGGATCTAGTTGGATTAACCAGGACCTCCTAGCAACCTGATGGGTTAAATTGCTAATTAACTTACATGTTAATATACTCTTTGGAGAATGGAGGTAGGACCACTGATACTTGTTAAAATGACAACTCTTCCAGAAATTAACAATGACATTATGACATACATTTACTGAGCATAGAAAAATGGCCACAATGTTAATTGTGAAAATCTGACTGGACAAGAGTAGGTTGTATGTAGTTCTCACTTTTGTACTTAAAAACTAGAAGACTATTCATTGATTCACTAACAACATTTATTGAACCCGTGCCTTGCACCAGGGCTGTTTACAGAAGGCACCGCACAGGAATGAAAAAATCCACAACGCCCTTGTTTTCATGGGGTTCCCTTTCAATGGTGAGAACTGGGCTGTTAGTGATCGCACGGTGGGATTACAGGTCATTTTAATTTTAAAAATTTGCTCACCGGTACTTTCTAAATTGCTTAGAATGAGCTCGTAGGTGTGATTTTCCACGGCTGATTGTTTAAAGAATAAAATATGACTTGACGTGTGATGTTCGAAGGCCCTCCATGCCACTTGCCCCATCCCCTTCCCTGACCTCCCTCCACAGAACCCCACATTCCACTGCCCACGCCTCATCCGACACTGCGGGTGCCTGGCAGTCAGAAGGGCTCTGTCTATAGGGACTGCAGGATTTCTGAAATGAGCAGCCTGGACAGAAGGGGATGTGACCACTGCCATCTAGTGGCAGCAGCTTGTAAATACAGTGGCTCCTTACACACTGAAGCCAGACTAGGGACTACCTGGGAGTTCAACATTCACGTGAAAGCAAGGGCTCCTGGTCATCTGCAATGGTGCTCTGTAGGAGGCTTATTCCCCAGGGGCTGAGGAGGCACCCAAGGCTCAGAGACAGAGCACTCTGGTGGCTGAACATGAGGACGTAGAGAGAGCAGGGATGCACCTCCCATTTAAACTTCTGTGTTCCTTTCGCGGTTGCCCTCCCCCACCACCCCGCTATCAGCGTAGGTGCTCCCGGCCCACCTCTGCGTGCAGAGCTACAGGGTCTCCTAGCTCTTCTCTCCTTAATGGCTCAAAAACTGGGAATCTCCCAAGCTTCCCCAGTCATCATCATTGTGCAACCTGATCATCCGCCCCTGGTTTCCTTCAGAGGATGGTACTAAATATAAGACCCTATCCTTTGGAGGGTCACCAACCTCTCTCCTTCCTTCAGGACAGGTGTAAAGAAGGCCAGTTTAGATGGCCTTGTCCTGAAAGCCCCTTCTCCATCAGAAGACCTACTCTAGGCTGAATTAAGGACAACATAGGTGGTCTTCATTTCTGAGGTCACAGACTGGGAGATCACAGCCCGTGCAGGAAAGATTCCCTCAAGACGTTTCATTCCTAGGAGCACAGCAGTGACTCAGGCAAGATGACCTATGTGGACAGCCCATCAGTTTCAAGTCAACACAAGTCCTTTTCTCTTCGACAGAGAGATTCGGAGTTAAATTATATCACTAGTACACAATAGATGATGACTCATCAGCAATTAAATTTTGTAACCGGGTCACTCTCCTTCCTACTGGCATATTCCACCTAAAAAAACAAAAAACAAACAAAAAAAACAACCAGAACAAAACACAACAACCTCCCCATCTCTAAGGCTAGCCAGAATGTGCCTATGAAGAATGCAAACTTAATTTCATGTCGACCTTGGCTCGATTTAATTAGGATAAGAAATTGGATATTATAGTTAAAAGCACAACTTGAGGTTCAGTCTCTATAAAAACAGATCTTTTTTTTTTCTTTTTAACCATCCTTGAGTAATTTCTCATTCCACAGTCCTGGATTTTAGCTTGCGACTCAAATAACAACGATAATGACCATTCCTAAGATTTCCTCTGCCTTTGCTACATTTAATGTTTCCAAAACATTCATCTCTACCATTCTTAATTGAACTTCACGATGTACAAGAGGTCAAGAGATGAGGAAATGGAGAGGCAGAGAGCTAAATTGCCTCGGCCAAGGTCATGCTGAGTAAGCGATCACAGCAGCTTGCTGCTTTAAGCAGAGACCCGGGCGGGAAGACTCACCAAAGCCCACGGGCAGCGCTATTTTCCAAGAGCAGTCCATGTTGCTGGGGTAGTTGCCTGGGAAGCCGGGGCTCAGGATCACCCCCTCCATGTCCTCCACTACTCCCCCACACTGTGCTGTGACAATGAGACCAGAGGGTTAGTGTCCATCAAGGACAGTGTGGGACCATGCCAACATTTGGAGGCTCCCTTTGCACAGCAGTTTTTAACCTTTTCCAAGTCACCAACCCCTTTGAGAGAATCTAAAGGAACCTATAGATCATCTTCCTAAATAACTGCACACATGGGCGAAACGGAGGACATAAAATTCAGGAAGGACTGTCCAGCATCCTAGGACCTCCCAGCAGTCTGTCCACAAACCCAAGTTAGGGACTCTTGACCTTGAGCATGTCTTTGGCAGGTCAAGTCCCTTAGTGAGCTCCTACAGCAAACGTGGTCTGCTCCAATAGAAGTAGTTGCATTTCTTACATTATCCCCTAATCCCCCTCTCTTCATTGTCCATTCAAGTCTTCCAAGACTGAAGGAAAAAATGAAGGAAGGGGACTAGCATGCACTGAGTCCCCTCTCTGTGCCAGGCACCATGCCACGCTCTTTATAAATTTATACCCATGGGATTGGGTGGTCAACAGATGAGCCTTGCCATGAGTCGGCCCTCAGAACTTTGACCTATGCCCTCAGCCAGAGTGCCTGTGATCAGCATTCCATGGGGAGCCAGCCACTGGGGGGAGGGGGGCGGGGGGCATCTGAAACTCCAATCAAGGTGACTTCAGAGTTATCTGAGGATGCAAAGCTGCAACACCACTACTGCCTGGTCAGTTGACATCAATTGTTTCCTTTCACGTCTTCTGAGGAAAAGGTTGTATGAGCACAAAGGTGTTAGCCAGCCATGGACGCCCAGGGAAGGGAGCGAGGGGCAGGGATCTGTGGTGTCTAGGCAAACGCTTTCTGGGGCGGGGGCTCTGTTGAGCCCTGAACAGAACAGTGCCCGTTTCGGAGCGGGAGCTCTGGAACTGACCACTTGGGGCACAATCCCCATACTTCCACTTCCTGTGTGACTTTGAGCAAGATCTCAATCTGTTCACACCTCAGTTTCCCCAACGGTGAAATGGAGCTAACAACAGCACCGATGTCGCACATAGGTTATGAGGTTATTATAGCAGGAACTCTGCCCTTCACTTGGACCAGAAGCTGGCGCACCCTCCGCCAATGGCAGGTGCTGTTAATGCGAAGGGTTTCCTCGGCAGGGCTTTGGTATTATGTAACCACGGCTCGCCGGACTACAGGCCCTGTACCTGGTGAGGTCAGAGAAGGGAAATGCCATCATGCCCAAGCTACACTCCTTCAACTCACCTTGCTTCCTCCCCCAAGCTCAGCCCTGAGGGGCACTTTACAGTTCCCTAGCAGCAGGGATGCTAGGGAAACCAGCAGGAAAACCTAGGTTTCCATTCCCGAACCCAACACTTTCTTTTTCATCTTAAAAGCCTTAGTTTTCCTATTTGCAAAAATGAGAATAATACCGCCTCTGAAGAAATTCATAGCTCTGTCCCTTGCTCACAGTAGATGCTTAATAATTATTGGTATTTTCTCCCTGCCTCAACCAGACTAGAAGTTTTTAAGGGCAAAGACCCCATTTTTCTTGTCTCCACTGATCTCTTTATCATTGCTCAGCATGGGGTCATGTAACCAAACCAAGCTAAGTCCTCACTTCACGTGTAACCCTCAGCATTTCTCTATTAGTGCATTTTATCTGTCAGTCCCAAGAAGAGTCACAAGGGAAAGCCCAAAGTGCCTAGAAGTGCCACTGGGGGTTCAGTCAGTTACCTGGAGTCAGGAACGGCCATCATTACTTTTTCAAGTGGGCAAGGCTGCTGTAACTTTTCATTTGGTGGGTGAAGGTATGCAAAAGTCACGACAGCTCTGAGCGAGAGTTCAAGTTTACAGAAACATCAGCCTAAAACTACTACTGCCTTTGGACAAACCCAGAATGCCAGACTGCCTGCGGATACGGCCCTGAGCTCAAATCTCCGGTAGAAAATGGATATGAATGAACTGGAAGAGTCCGGGCTCCCTTACCAATACAGAGCGGAGGCGGGTAGTTCCAGCGCCGGACGGTCCCGGGCATGCAGGAGATGTGGGCGTGGCCCTGGAGGAATCAGGAACAGGGGTGGGCTAGCTGCCCCCATCGGCACAATTGTATGCACAACCCAGAACAGGGGGCTCGTTCGGGGGCCTTGTGTTAGGGAACAAGATACACAGGTTCACTGTGGGACGGGGAGTAAGGCAGAGGGAGAGAGATTTGGGGGGAAGGATGCTTATAACAGCCATTACTATAGAGTTCTCATTACTCAAGCTTTCTTGTGAGCCTCCTCTAATTACTAGATTCCCTCGTGGCCTTCGAAAGAAAATTAAATTTTCCTAAAGTCTAATCAAACTGAAACTTTGCAGGAACACATTCGAGGTTGGCTTGTGCCAAATCACTAAAGTCAGCAAAGTTTGTCTTCTGCATGAACAGCAGCTCCAGGAGCAGATAATGGTCCCCGGAGGAATTGGGGGGGGGGCTGCTCCCTGTTCTTTGGGGACTGCAGCTCTGCTGGTACCAGGCTGGCTGAGCACGTCTCAGGGGACACCTGCTTCCTGCCCTGGGTGGCAAGGGGAGGTACCTGAAGGGCATATCCTGGCTCACACTGGAAAGAGACCACATCATTCACCAGGTAGCGCTCGCCAGTCTTCACCCCGTTGCTGGGCACAGCAGGTTCTGGACAGCTACTCAGGCCCACCGCTGGAAAGACAGAGACAGACAGAGAGGAAGATGGACCAGCCCCGCAGGTCGGCGCGATGGCAGGCTGTTGGCGATGCTGACAGCAGGAGAAGAAGGGTGCCTCCACCTCCAAAGGGGGCTTTCTCTGCTCTCTGACTAGGGTAGCGCTTTCCAAACTGTCCACTTCCTGGAGCGCGGAGAAAATCAGAGTGTTCGTGTGGCTCCCCGGGCCAAAGCTCCTTGGGGCACGCGGGTGTCACTGGGGACTGCCTGCCTGCCCGTCCCCTGGGCTCCCCAGAAGGCCTTTGCAGCGGGAGAGCCAGGGAGCTGCCCAGGCCTGGCTCTGAGCCCCCAGACTGTCTGCCTGAACCCTCCCACATCACTCCTGTCTCAGACTCCTGACTTCCCTCCGTGCTCCTGGCCCAGAGAAGACAGCCACTGCAGGCTAAGAAGTCGGGAGAGAAGAGACTGAAAGCAGAGGGACATCTATCTCAGCGACGCTCAGGGGTCAGGAAGTCCCCTTGCTGGGACGGACTGTTGGGAGAAAGGTTTGCCAGCAGATGAGACACTTCACTGCCTTCTTTCTCCTGTTGCGTCTTCAACAGGAGCAGTACTGGGCTCTTCGCCCTTCACCTCCCACGGCCAGAGCGGGTCCTCCGGCCCCGCCGGAGCCCATGGCCTCCCTCTCATCCCCTCTCCTATGCCATTCTGTGCCCGTCCATCCTGGGCTCACAGGCAACTGGTGTTCTACATTTCTTTCCTTGGGTCATGGGACTTCCTTGTTCAGCAGTTTGAGGTGGGTCCCCATCACCTATCATACGGAACCTCACCTTCCCCTCAGGACATTCTAGAACCTTCATGATCTTGGCCTGGTCCCTTTTGCAAATCAGGTCTCTCAAACATTCCTCCTTCACTCTCCTTTCTTGATTTTTCAAATTCAGCCTGGACTCATTATGTACTTATGGTACACCCCGCATTGTGCACAGAGCTTTGCTAGGGCGTCCATCTTTGTCTTCCTCCTCCCCCCCCCCCGCCCACCCCCCACCCACCCCATACCACCAGCTCTGGAGCAGCACGCCCCAAACACTTCCCACGAGCAAGACTGCCATGAGTGTGTCACACACATCGTCTATCATCTCATCTACCTAAAGCAGGTCTTACCATCCCACTGCACAGTGAGGAATTAGGCCCCGAGGCCCAGAGTTCGGCCCTCAGTAAGCCATCGGGCTGGGATGCAAACCAAACCCAGCCTGACTCCAGATCCGCCCAAGCTGGGGCTGGGCTGAACTCTGAGGCCACTTGAGCCCACATGGCCCCTGGCCCCGCTCTCCTCGACTCCCTTCTTGAAAAGCATCCTTTTCCTCTTTGAATCCCTTCCTGTCTGACGACCACCGCAAACGGGAGGGGTGGATCTCCTGGAAGCTTCCTGCCTCTCCTGTGACCCCAGGAGCCCATCAGCAGGTGTGGCACTAGACCCCCGTGTATTTACTGACGGGCAGGACTTGGAGTGCGCCTCCCTGGGGATGAGGGCTCGAGGAACCCTGAGGGGGCAAAGGGGGAACTGTAAACTGAGTTCTCGGCCCACTCCTACTCCAAAGCGCTCTGTCACCAAGGGTGGCAGAAAGGAGAGGAGGGTGTACCAGCTAAGAGAGTTAGTTGTCGGGTCTGATCCCTGGCACCTGCATGGCCCAGAGAGCTGGGAGAGGGCCGCCTCCACCCTTGCCTTAGATTTCTGGCAGACGGCCCTCTTGCTACGTCCTAGATCCCTTGGGAGATGCAGGCTCCTAGGGGAAACCTGTCTGCAGAGCCTGCAGGGAGCCAGCACGTGTGGAAAAGGAATGGGAAACCGGCCAGCGTAGGCCACCTCAGTCCTGTCTCCTTGGGCAGCTGATGAGTCTTTGTTCCGCATTCAAAGCTGTGATTCTACAGGTGCATGAGATAACTGCCGATGCTTTTTCTCTTCTGGGGAAAATTTACACATAACGAAATGTACAAGCTGTAAGTGTATACATTTGCTGAGTTTTGACAAACCCTTACGAAACTATACACCGTTACTATTATTCTAGAGAGTTCCCTCATGCCCTTCCCATGCAACTCCTGTCGTATATGTGCTTTTAAGAAGTGAATGTAATGCTTAGAAATGAAGCCTTGTTTGGGCTCTTGTCCACAGATCTCAGTAGCTGGGACAAAAGACTTTAAGGACAGAATTAAAACCATAATAAAACTGAATTTGAAGTACTTCCCCTTGACTATCATCTTGTCTATTTCTCCCCAGTCCTCCCTACACTCCGAGTAGAATGCAACTCAGTATTTGTTGGCAGTGATCACAACTTAGTCACCTGAGACCTGCACCCTGGTAAGGCAGTGACGGACAGAAGGAGAAGGAGGGGCAGAGAGAAAGCCAGAGCAAGAGAGCGTGGAAGGAGAAACAAAGGGATGAGGAGAACAGTGAGGCCGGACAGAGGAAGAAGGAGGGAGACAGAGAAGAGCGCATTCTAATTTCTCTCGCATCGCACACCTTGATTTTATTTAAGCCATGCTTTCAACGAAGGAAGAATTATTTTTTGATCATATGCAATTTATTCCCTTTGAAAGCATATTGTTCCATTTCCATTTCAATTAAATAAACATTAAATATGAGTCATCGCAGTAGATATGACTTTTCAGTACCTTTCAAAACCATTTGCCTGTACAATAGCAATTAATTCTCCCTTCCTGTACTTCTTTGTAGGTTAGGGTACAAAACAAAAATACGGGGTCTTGGTTCCCAGGAATTTCGGCTTTCCAAATACTGCTGGGGATCTCTATTTTCCCACCATGAGAGGACAGTTCATGATAAACATCAGCTGAGAAAACTATCAATTTCCTTGGAAGAAAGATTGAGGAGAGGTGAATTTTTCCTGGGAATGAGACAGCAGAATGACAAAGAGAGTTAGGATGAAAATATATTTTTGGAAAAAGAAAATAAAGAGAAGATTCTTGGGAACATTTAAGGACTCAAATCAAAATAGTGGATAAAGACACAAACCTGCAAAGAACAGAGAAAAGAGAGAGAAAAAAGAAAAAAATTGTGAATTACTTCAGGGACCCAGGATCCTTCACTCCAGCAGCTGAGTGAAGCCTCAGCGCTCTGCAGGGGAAGGTCTCGGCGGTCCCGGCCCTGCCCCCCACCTCTCGGGGTCTTTGCTTCAAGCTGCCTCTGGTCTCTCCTGCTAGGTACGCTTTTCGGTTCTTTTAGTCCACGAGCATCCTGGGAGCCAGCTAATCCTCTCCCATACTGATGGGGACCTCTGTTTACCCCTAGCTTTTTTTCCCCCCACCATGAGAGAGGACAGTTTTCTCAACTACCTGGATAAAGCTCATTCATTTTGGAGACCAGCTGGGCATCTGCATAACACCCGATGCTGACCCTATCAGGCCTCTAGCACCAACTGGGGCTTCCATCTGCACAGGCCCATGCTGTCAAAGATAGTCAAGCCAATCACGCCTTCTCACATTTCCAGAGACAACTGCAGCACAGAACCAGGGACCGGAGAGGCCAGTTTTTAGGATTGGAGGAGGAGATCACATCTATTTTCTTAGAGCCTCAATTATATACTGGGCCTAGGCCAACAACCAGGGCCCCTTCCCATTCCTGGCGTGGACTAAGAGGAAGCACACAGGTTTAGTAACTGCCATTTGGGTGAGTATCCTGTCTCCACCCCTTACTGGCTGTGCAGCCTTGAGGAGGCTTTGGACCTTCTCTGAGCGTTAACAATCTCCTCTAGGTCTGTGATCAGTGGGATGGAGAAAATACAGCTGCCCCATACGACCCCTACTCATCCTGAGCGCGCAGAACCCATCAGTCCCCACCTGCACCCTGTACACAGCTGAGACTCTGGGTTCTCACTTTTGTACTCCAGGTGGAAGCCGGCTGCTGACACGCTAATGTCTGAGTAGAAATGGAGGTAGAGCTGGTTGGAGGTGCTGTTCAGAAGGGCAGGCACAGTTGTTCCTAGGAGAAGAAAGAGGGACCACTCAGGCGTAGCCTCCTTGGCTCCCGAGCTCCTCCCGTTTCCTCTTGTTTTTTTTATTTTTTATTTATTTTTATTTATTTATTTTTCTGAAGCTGGAAACGGGGAGAGACAGCCAGACAGACTCCACATGCGCCCGACCAGGATCCACCTGGCATGCCCACCAGGGGCGACGCTCTGCCCACCAGGGGGCGATGCTCTGCCCCTCTGGGGCATGGCTCTGCCGCGACCAGAGCCACTCTAGCACCTGGGGCAGAGGCCAAGGAGCCATCCCCAGCGCCCGGACCATCTTTGCTCCAATGGAGCCTTGGCTGCGGGAGGGGAAGAGAGAGACAGAGAGGAAGGGGGGGGGGTGGAGAAGCAAATGGGCGCTTCTCCCATGTGCCCTGGCCGGGAATTGAACCCGGGTCCCCCGCACGCCAGGCCGACGCTCTACCGCTGAGCCAACCGGCCAGGGCCTCCTCTTGTTTTTGTTACTTGCTGATGTCCTGTTCCCAAGGCCCCCTGTGTCCCCAGTTATCACACTTAATAAAAGACAAATGAGTACCCTTCAGAGTACTGGGTTTCCCACATCCAAGGGAGGTGCAGACCACACAGGACTCTCTGCACAGTGAGCAGTGGCGGAGCCCCATGCCAGCACAGGGTGAGTGCCTCGTGAGGCCCACAAGTTTGGGTCCCTTCCAGCCATTTCCAAACTGACTCTGACATGTCTCATTCCCAGGGCCATTCAGATAGTGGAGGCAGTTTATCTGGGGCACAGAACTCTTTTTTATATCTTGACAACATGGGTTCTGGGGCCCAGAAGACCCAAGTAATTGAGCTGGTCCTTTGGGCTAAAACACACACCTCGTACAGTCAGAAGTCCACCATGGGAATGGAAAATGGTGCCACTACATTGGAAAAAAGTTTGTCACTTCCTCAAAAATGTTAAATAAAGAATTACCATATGGCCCTGGCCGGTTGGCTCAGTGGTAGAGCATCAGCCTGGTATGCGGGAGTCCCGGGTTCGATTCCTGGCCAGGGCACACAGGAGAAGCGCCCATCTGCTTCTCCACTCCTCCCCCTCTCCTTCCTCTCTGTCTCTCTCTTCCCCTCCCACAGCCGAGGCTCCATTGGAGCAAAATTGGCCCGGGCACTGAAGACGGCTCTATGGCCTCTGTCTCAGGTGCTAGAGTGGCTCTGGTTGCAGCAGAGCGACACCTCAGATGGGCAGAGCATCGCCCCCTGGTGGGCGTGCTGGGTGGATCCCGGTCAGGCGCATGTGGGAGTCTGTCTGACTGCCTCCCCGTTTCCAACTTCAGAAAAATACAAAAAAAAAAAAAAAAAAAAATTACCATATGACCCTGGAATTCCACTCCTAGGTATGCATCCCAGAGGACTAAAAACACACGTCCCTATAGAAACGTGTATGGGAATGTCCACAGCCATAGCAGCATCATTCATACTTAACCAACAAGTGGAAAGATCCAAATGCCCATCGACTGATGAATGGATAAATGAAATGGGGTCTATCCACATGATGAGGTGCTATGCGTGCTACAACATGGTGACCCTTGAAGACATTCTGCCGAGCGAAAGAGGCCAGACACAGAAGGCCGCATGTTGTCAGACTCCGTCTACAGAAAGTGTCCGGAAGAAGCAACTCCACAGAGAGGGAGAGTGGGTTAGTGGCTGCCAGGGGACGGGGTGGGGGTCGATGGGGAGTGGGTGCAAATGAGGACCTGGTTGCTTTTTGGGGTGATGAAAATGTTATGGGATTAGATAGTAGTAATGGTCGTAGAACTTAGAAAATATACTAAAACCCACTAAACTGTACACTTTTAAAATGGTGAATCTATTGGTTATGTGAATTTCACCTCAATAACGACAACAACAATAGCGATTTAAAAAGCCCACTTCCGCCCTGTGAGTTAAAGTCCTTGGATGTCCCGTCTCACCTGAGAAGCTCCCCAGCATAGTCACAGTGTTGTCTGCACCGTCAAACACTTCCAGGGAGTCCCAATTCTGCTCTGTGACAAAACTGATGACTTGGATCTGGGAAGGCAGAGGGATCGAACTATTGGTGACACAGCCTGCGCCCCTCGCTCCTTCTCTCCATGTCATTAATTCAATTATCGGGCACCGACATGGTGCTAAGCCCTTCCAACACGAGTAAGATGCAGTCTCTACCTCTGTCCAGCGGGGAGACACGCGTGCAGTGAATGATTACAAGGATGTGAATGGGGAAAGGAAATTCCAGGAAGTGGGACGACTGCAGTCTGACTGGCTTTCTCTGTCTCTCTCGAACATTCCTTTGCTTTGCCCACTTTCCTGCATGGATTGCATCGGACACCCTGCAGCAGTGAGCCAGTAACCCACTCCTTGCTGGACCTGTCCACTGTGTGTCCCCGCTTGCCACCTCGCCGCTGGCCTCTGTCCTGCCCCCGAACCAGTTCTGTGGCCTCCTCCACTTGGCGTGGACCACTGGGCACCTGTTATTCCTATGGCTCAGGCTGCAGGTGTGACACCCAGCTGTGTGCCTGGTGCTTGGTCTGTGCTTCTTGGTTTGCTCCGCCCCCTCACCTGCAATGTCCCCTCTTTCATGCCTCAGAATCTTAAAACAAACAAATAAACCAACCCTTCAAACCACTTGAAAAGTATTTCCTACGAATCCCCTGCTCTTCCCAGTCTTTGTATTCTGGCTCCAGACCCACCTCCTTCGGTTGGCCTTCCCTGATGCCCAGTGAGTGCCCACCCCTCCTCCTCCCTGAGTGACCTGGCTCTCTCCTCATGCCCCCTGAGCTCCAGGGCCACAGGCTGGTGCGTTTATCTGTTTGTGGGCCTCAACTCCACACCTGGCTATGTCTCCTCCCGGCCACCTGCCCGATGGAGATGTCTCCTCGCCCCTACCTGGATGCCGGCACCTTCGGGGACCATGATCTTCCACACGCAGTTGAGGCTGTTGAGGTAGGGCTCCGGGAAGCCGGGGGACAGGATGGTGCCCCTGCGCTCCGTGAGGTTGCCTCCACATGGCACTGGGAGGAGGCAGCTCTGGTCAGAGACTCTTTTGCTTGTCTCTGTGGGGCCCCCATGGGAACCTCCTCAAACAGATTTTTCTCAGGGCTCCCCAGCCTGCCTGTGCCTCCTCCCCCTGCTGGCTTCTTCAGGGGGCTCAGTCCCACCCTGTCTGGTGACTCCTACCCATGCATCCCGCTTCAGGGGCCTGGACCTTACATCTCCCTTCACACATGCGCCCCCCTCCCCCGGTACCCCTGCAACCTCAGCTCCTCCTCCTTGCTGTCTGCATTCAACCCACAGGACTAGCGACTTGACTGGAATGGGTCACCCTACTTAAGTTATGCTGCCAGGCAGGGGCTGCTGTGTGTCTTGGGGTAGCTGCTGGGTCTTGCTACCTTCCCCAGGGAGAAAGGACTGTTTGTCGGCCACCCTCGCCCCCAGTCCTGGTTGTCGAGGTACTTACTCACCCACACATGTTGGTGCTGAGACATTCCACTGGGCCAAGGCCCCGGGAACAGGAAGGCACTCGATTTCTGAGGACCCCTGCAGGGCATAGCCGGAATTGCATTCGAAGCGGACGATGGCCCCCACCGAGAAGTCACTGCCCAGCCTTTTGCCGTAGCGGGGTTCCGGCACAGAGCTGCACTGCGTGGCGCTGGTTCGGGGCACCGCTGCAGGGGACAAGGGCACTGAGGGGCAGGCCTCACCCCTCTAGAAACTGGCCCAGGGGTGGACACACACTGGACTGGAACTGCCAGCCTGGACGGAACCCTGAGAGGCTGGGGTCAGGGTCAGGGTCAGGGTCAGGGGATGAGGCCCGTTTGCTGAAACAGAGATGGACGCGCAATGATGCAGCATAGCTCTGGAAACCGTGGGAGGCAGCATGAGTCTCCGGCCCAGTCTGTAGGACCAGTTGTGTTCCTTGTCTTCCCAATGGTGCCCGTCACCCATCAGGGTCCCACATTCCCTCACGGGGAGAACGGCCCTTCCTCCTCCACTTCAGTGCCTTCACCTTGCTTTTGGCCCCTTCTCCCATGTGCCTTAAAACCTGCCCGGGATCTCCTCTCTCCCTACCCAGGGTAGTAGATGGGAGGCCTCAGATACAGCGCCCCTTGTGGCAGGCGTCCCCCCTGCACAGGGAAATGCAGCTCATCCTGGGCAGCCTAATGAACAGAACCACATGCAGACCGGGCTCTAGAAAATGGGCATTCTTCTGGGCAAGGAGAGGCTGGGGTCTGTAGGTGGAAGCCAGGAGGCTCCAAGACTGCCTTTCAGGGCCAATAAAAAAGGGAACAAAAGATGCCCTGCTTGGTCCCAGCTACATAGTGAATGCTCTTTCAATCCCATCAGGGAGGTAACGTTACACCCTCACTTACTAGGTGAGCGAACCTCGGCTCTGAGAGGCGGAGTAATTGGTACCCAGTGAGAAAGGGGCAGGGCTGGGATTCAAACCCATATCCATCTCACGGCCAAGCCAGTTTCCCCCACACCTTTCCTGGGCCTTGTAGACAAAGCCGAGCTCCACAGGAGAGAGAGTCTAGAAAAGGAACCTGGGCTGGTCTTCCCAGTGCCATTGGGGCTGGACCAGACAAGGTGGGGAGTGGAATTAGCTTCCCAGGTCTGGTATCTCCCCTCACTCAGCATGGAGTTTGGTCCAAGAACTGTCTGTTGAGTAAATGAACGTATAAAAATTCAACTGAATCTCAAGGGATGGCCCCTAACACCTTAAGAATGAGGTGCAGACTAAGGGGCAAAGGCCACTGTTCCTTTTGGTCCCTTGTCACTGAAAAACCGAGCCTGCCTTCGTCCCTCCCATGTCCACGTACTGCATACCTTGGTAGACAAAGTGGAAGCCTCTGGCTGGTGCTTGGCCTTTGGCACTGAACTTAATGAGAACTTGATTGGAGGTGGCCAAGGGCAGCGATTCTCCTGCCGAGATAAGGGGTGGGGAGGGGAGGGAAGCGGTGAGCCCATCAGATAAAATCCTGGCCGGGAAGGAGGGGCTGCCCAGACCCCACACAGCGATTCCTTCCACATCCCAGGTGTTCCTGAAATGAAACTCACATTTTTTTTTTTACTGCACTTTTCAGTTTAAATTTAAAGTTTGCAGAGGGCTTTAGCATCCATGGTCTTATCTTGACCCATCGTCAATGAGAGGTTGGCATGACAAGAGTTCAGTACCGCCAGTTAATAGATCAAGACAGAGAGGCTCAGAATGATTAAGTGACCTGCCTCAGGAGGAGAGAGCTTCTAAAAGTGTGGTGCCCACCAGTGATGAGGGTAGTGGCCATCGCCAGGCAGACTGGCAGTTTACTAGGAAAGCGATCGTCAGTCCGACAGAAGAAAAGGAAAAAGCAACAGCTTCCGGGCAGAAGGTGCTATGACCTTTGGAGAGGAACTGGCCTTTCCCAGGGTCTCTGTGAAACGAGCAATAACCAGAGTGATTATATAATTTATTGCTCATACTAGGACACTTTTGAGAGTAAAAGGGCATGTAATTAATAATTAGACTGTGAGATAGCCAAGTGAAATGGGGCTGTCCCAGGCAAAGCAGGACCTATTGTCACCCAACCAATAACACACAAAGTGGTGACAACCTGAATAGACCCAGGGGAGCCCGGCAGCGTTTACATCAAAAGAGTAAGGTGTGTCTCCTGCTCGATGTGGTACAGACGGACGGCAGCAGAGACAGCACAGCCAGACCTGCAGCTGGGAAGCACCGTCTTGGTCATCATCACATTCCTGTGGACGCTAAGGGAATATGGAGTGGCATGGCCACTCTGCATGATGCCCCTCCGAAGCCTCAGGGACCCCTGAGAATAGCTGCTGACCCCACCGACAGAAGGGCAGTAGGGGTTACAGAAAGCTAGGCTTCATTTCCACTGCGGTGAGGGCTGGAGTTGGAATCAGACAACATTAGGAGCCGCACCTGGAGCCCACCAGGGCTTGCGGAAAGCTGGTGGGTGCTGTGGGCCACAGGGAGTGGACAGCCCAGGTGGCTGAGCCTGGCTGGGGGACACTGCCCTAGCTGACTCTCGGCTGCCAAAGCAGGAAAACAAAAACAAAAACAGAACTCCTGCAGACAAAGCATCTCCTTAGCTCTACCGTCTCCTCTCAACGGATGCGAGCAGAACAAAACTCAGCCTCTCTGTCCTCCCATCATCCAGCGTGACACGTGTGGATCAGGACCTCCCACAGGCCCCATTTGGACTTCCATTCCTGGACGTACACAGACTTCCCTCTCCATGGCTAGGCAAGCGTGTAGTAAAATCACTGGACATAAGAAAATAGTCCAAAGTTTTTAAGGGAGGAAACCATGCTGAGAAACCAAAGTGGGTATTTTTATGTGAACTACAACAAAGAACAGGCAGCATCTCAGAAGTCTGTCCACCACGACTGTCACGAGATTAAATCTAGCTTTGCACCTGGGAAACCAGAGGAGGAAGACATGGCAGAGGCAAGATCTGAGACTAATAAAGGTTTCAAAGAGATGAGAGAGGCTAATACATGGCAGCTGGATTCTGCAGACGCTGAACAGTGAGTGACACGGAGATTAAATTTGGGAAATTCTTCCAGGATCCACAGAAAAGGGATAAAGAGATTAAAATAATGAGAGACATGATAAGCGACATGAAAGATAGATGAAAAAAATCCAATATGCATATATCAAGAATTCTAGAGAGAAATTGAAGGAGAAAAAAAATAACATAAGAAAGAAGATAACTTTCCTAAAGCTTAAGTAAAGGCCTGAGGTTCAGACTGAAATTGTTCATAAAGTGCCAGATCGAATTAATGAAAAACGATTTCCTCTGCAACACGTCCTGGTGGACTTTTTGATATTAAAAATTAAGAAACAATAAAGGCATTTAGAAAGAAAAGCAAAGGTTAAAAAATAATCAGGTTGGACTTCAACTCATCTGTAATATTAGCTGTTGGAATAGAGTGGAACAAATATGCAGTTTTGACAGAAACATTTGTGACCCATAATTTGATTTACAATCAAGTTGTCATTTATATAATAGATCAAAGGAAATGCATTCTCATACATGCAAGGTGAAAGAAACTACAGATGTTATGAGCCCTACTTAAAAACAATGAATGAAAGTAGGGAAATAAAAACAACCTTTAAAAATCAGGAATAAAGACAACCTGGAAAGTATAGTTAAACCCAAATAATTATTGTGAATAAGTAACAAAACTAAATGAATATGTAAATACTTGTTCTTGGAGATGAAGTCCATACTTTAAAATAATTACTAATAGTATTAACATAAAAGTCCAAATATATTAAAAAAAAACATGGAAATTAGAGATGAGTCCTATATGACTGGAAAAGTGAGGCGGCAAAATCAAAGCAAAAACAAATAAAAGCCCAGAAGGAACAAAACAAGGTGACAGCAGACCAGATGTTCCACTTGTGAAATCAGTAAGTAAACTTCCTCTTTATCTTTTTCTTTTATTTAAGGGAGAGGAAGGGATAAAGAGAGACAGACTCCCAGAGGTACCCTAACTGGGATCCACCCAGCAACCTCTGTCTGGGGCGGATGCTCAGACCAACTGAGCTACCCTCAGCATCTGGGTCCACACTCAAAACCAACTGAGCCACTGGCTGTGAAAGGGGAAGAGGGAGAGAAGTGGGGGAAGGAGGGGGTGAGAAGCAGATGGTCACTTCTCATGTGCCCTGACCAGGAATCGAACTCAGGATGTCTACATGCCAGACTGATGCTCTATCCATTGAGCCAACCAACCAGGGCCAGTAAACTTCTTCTTAAAAGGAAAGGATTCTCAGAGGAAATGAGGAAAGATATATCAGGCAAACAGATAAAAATTCTTAGAAACACAAGAGGGTGACAAAATATCCCAATTGTAGAGGGACATACTGTCACACAATATTCTCAACCACTGATACATCAAATAGAAAAACAAAATGAAGGCTGCTGAGTAGTGGTCTTCAAGGTTTTCCCCCTCAGTACATGTTAGGGACAGGGACACACTTCAGTGCCAGCAGTACCAGTGGCTCATCATCAGTGTTTCTCCTAGAGATGATCTTAGTATATTGATGCTGATATCTATAGGTCCTATCCTCCCTCCCTCCCTCCCTCCCTCCCTCCCTTCCTTCCTTTCTTCCTTCCTTCTTTTCTTCCTATTTTTATTATTCCTATGTATCTATATCTACAACTATCTATATCTATGTCCATATTTACATCTATAAGTTCTTAAGGTATACATGTTTATTTTTCTCTACCTGTACCTATACTTATACTTCTATACCTGTACCTTCTTATACCTCTGCCTGCCTCTATCTATCTATCTATCTATCTATCTATCTATCTATCATCTCCATCTATCTATCTATCAAGAGATTTTGAAAAAGCATCCTACTTCAAAAGATCCTGACATAAACTTCCAGTTGGGTGTGAATGTGTGGGGTGGTGGTGTAAAAAAACTCATCTAATTGAGAACTACAGATATAAGGATTTTAATAATAGAATTGAGTAAGACGGATCTAATAGCTATTACAAAGTTCATTTAATCCCAACAATAACCCTAGGAGACAGCACTTTTACTCTGCGTTTTACAGGTGAGGAAACTGAAACTCAGAATGTTGTGCCCTCAGGCACCCTGCAAGGGAGTGGGAGAGCTCTGGTTAGAGTGCCGGTGAGCTCTGGTTAGAGTGCAGGCGAGCTCTGGTTAGAGTGCAGGCGCTCGAGCTCTGGTTAAAGTGCAGGTGGACGGACTGAGGGCCTGAGCTCGCCCTTTCCCTCTGTGGCATCGCAGCCTTACAGAGAACCACAGTCTTTTCAGATACTCAGGGAATTTAAAAACATGTCCTTGGCTACGGAGAGGGCCTCACATAACCTCCAAAGTAGACTGGTACAAACTATATTCTCTAACCACATGGCAATAAAAACAGAAAACACAAACATAACAAACAAAACCCAGGTTCTTGAGGGAAAAGAAGACAGATTCTTAATCAACTCCTGGGAAAAAAGAATAACACCTGATCATGAATTATTTAGGAAGTAATGATGGTGAAAATAGTACACATCAAAATTTATGACTAGAAACCAAAACTATGCTTAGAGGTGAATATATTGCTGTAAACATGCTTTTTAGTGCACAGAGGAAATAACAAACAAAGCTCTCAACTCAAGATGTTACAAGAAGAAGAACAAAATAATCTGAAGAAAAAAAAAAGGGCAAAGATTAATTAGTTAGAAACTAATAACAAACTCCACAGAAGCATTGGCAAGTAGATGCAGTAAAAAACAAACTAAAACAGAATAAACAACAGAAGACCTCTGGTCCAGCTGAGTAAGGGGACTGTGAGCACAGCAGTCAGCACTGTAAAGGTGGGAGATACAATCTCTAAAGAAAGGAGATTAAAAGGCATCATGCTATAGTATATAAGCAGTGCTGCTAAATTTAAAATAATCACAAAATGGATTTTTTACTATAATATATAATAACAAAGTAAGCTGCCTGAACAGACTAATAACCATGAAAGAAAATACAAGAAAAATCACTGAAAAGGAAGAGATGAAATAATGAGATAAATTTATCTGCAGGTGACATCATTTCTTGCTTAAAGGACCCAGGAGGATCACCTGGCAGTGTTAGCATTGTTATGGAGGGTTCGATGACTTTACAAAATGACTACCAATACCAGTTTCCTAATATACTGGCAAAACCAATTAGGCTATATACTGCTCACAAAAATTAGGGGAGGCCCTGCTGGTTGGCTCAGTGGTAGAGCATCAGCCCGGCATGTGGAAGTCCTGGGTTCAATTCCCAGCCAGGGCACACAGGAGAAGCGCCTATCTGCTTCTCCACCCTTCTCGCTCTCCTTTCTCTCTATCTCTCTCTTCCCCTCCTGCAGCCAATGCTCCATTGGAACAAAGTTGTCCCCAGGCACTGAGGATGGCTCCATGGCCTCTGCCTCAGGTGCTAGAATGGCTCCAGCTGCAACGGAGCAACGCCCCAGATGGGCAGAGCATCGCCTGGTAGAAGGCTTGCTGGGTGGATCCCAGTTGAGGTGCTTACGGGAGTCTGTCTCTCTGCCTCTCTGCTTCTCACTTAAGAAAGAAAAAAAGAATACATAACATTGGGAGGTCCATTTACAGTAGCAACAAAAAACTGCCCTGAGATATCTAGGAATAAAGTTAACAAAGAATGAATACTGCCTAAATGAAAATGATAGCACCTTCCCTTACAAAAGATAAATAAATGAAGAGGTACACCATGTTCCAGAAAGAGAAGGAGACTTCCTATTACAAAGATGTGAGTTCTCCCCCAATTAATACATAAGTTTAATAGATTCCAATGAAAATTTTTTTAACTTGACAACATATTTCAAAAATTTATCTGGAGGCAAAAGATAAGCAAGAAAAGCCAATAAAAATTCAAAACAAAGAATGTCTATGTGGACTTATCTTACCATATGTTTAAAATTATAATAATATTAAACATTATTATAATGTTATGATAATTAAAGTTCTTTGATATTGATATAAGAATAAACAGACATGTAGAGAAAATGGATAAAAAGTCTAGAAACATACCTTTTCTTTCATAAAAATTTAATATCTATAAATATGGCATTCTGAAAATTCTGCTAGGACAACAGATGAACTAAATTTGAAAGACTATGCTTATATTCCCCATATAAAATAATATATCAATATAATTCCAAAGTTATTAAAGCCAAACAATAAAACTAAAAAGAAGTAAAAGAAAACACAGCGGGATATATATTTCATCAGCATAAAAGGAAGGGAGGAAACCACAGAAGAAAAACATTGATAGATTTGTTATCATGGGAAATTAAAATTTTCTAACACTAAAACACACCCTGAACAAAATTAAATGGCAAGTGACAAACTATAGGGGAAGGCTTTTTATAGCATATAATCTAGTTTATAATAATATGGTGCTCTACTAAATAAATAGGAAAATAAATGCTAATAGAAGCATCAGTACTAATTCACACGTAGATTCACAAATAAAAAATGCATGGGTCAATAATTTCATTAAAAAAGTTAACCTTACTTGTGATAAAAAGGCAAATTTAAAAATGAGGTGCCATTTTTACTTTTCAAACTGATAACACTTTTGCTTTTTTAATTACCTAATTTTATGAGGAAAAAACATGCCATTTTATTCCTTGTTAGTGAACAAAATAGCAAGAACTTTCTAGAGGCACAGTTGACAATCTGTTAAATAAAACAATTAAGAACCTCACATATCCTTTAACTCGGCAATTCTACTTCTAGATATTCCAAGGTTCATAGAGATGTGTCTAATGACAAGTATAATACACTGAATTACTAGTCGCAAGAGTGAAAAATTAGAAACAATCTAAATGTTCAATAATGGGGAATTCATTACATAGGTTTTAAATAAGTATATATAGACTAATATGCAGCATTTAAAAATCCTATTATAGAATAAAATAATGACAGAGAAACGCTCACAATGAATATTTCAACAAAAATATGTATATCACTTCATTCAATAAAATATGTAAAAGATTAAGTCTAAGTAGACATAAAGACGGGAAGGAAGTACTCCATCTTCTTAGTGGTTCTTTCTGTGTGGCTTTTTTTTTTTTTTTTTTGTATTTTTCTGAAGCTGGAAACAGGGAGAGACAGTCAGACAGACTCCCGCATGTCCCCGACCGGGATCCACCGGCACGCCCACCAGGGGCGACGCTCTGCCCACCAGGGGGCGATGCTCTGTTGCGACCAGAGCCACTCTAGCACCTGGGGCAGAGGCCAAGGAGCCATCCCCAGTGCCCGGGCCATCTTTGCTCCAATGGAGCCTTGGCTGCGGGAGGGGAAGAGAGAGACAGAGAGGAAGGAGGGGGGGGTGGAGAAGCAAATGGGCGCTTCTCCTATGTGCCCTGGCCGGGAATCGAACCCGGGTCCCCCGCACGCCAGGCCAACGCTCGACCGCTGAGCCAACTGGCCAGGGCCATGGCTTTTCTTTATATTAATTCTCTATATAATTATTTTTTGTCAGTTCTAAGTTTCCTATAATGAAAATGCAATATGTTAATAATTAGAAAAACATGTTGCGGATACATATAAAACAGCGGGAATGCTACACCCCATGGGGGTGGCAGAGATGCAGTTTGGGGTGAGTGTAGTTTCTGACGCCCCCTTCTAGGTATAGGCTATCAGGAGCTGCCTGTTGGTGGTAGAGAGAGCAGCAGCACATGACAAGCACGGAGCTGTGGGGTTCCCCCTCTAGCCAGGCTTATAGGGCCTCTTTCCTTTTAGCTGGCCCGCGATACCCACGCCCCACCACACCCCCACCGCTGGCCGAGCTGTGGGTACCTGTGTGGGTGCCCGACAGCGAGCTGAGGAGACGGGAGTGCTGGCTGTGGCCGTCATGCACCTCCACCACGTCGTTGAGGGCCGTGTGGAAGAAGGCGAACTGTCCGAACACCACTGCGGAGGAGACATGGTGCAGGGGTCTCAGTGTGGAAGACTGCGCGGTCTCGTGGGGGGCAGGGGCTGGAAGGCTGCGCGGTCTCGTGGGGGGGAAGACTGCGTGGTCACGTGGGGGGGAAAGACTGCGCGGTCACGTGGGGGGGAAGACTGCGCGGTCACGTGGGGGGGGGAAAGACTGCGCGGTCACGTGGGGGGCAGGGGCTGGAGGTCTGGGGGACTCCAGCCCAAGAAGAAGGAAACCTCGGAGGAAGGTGGTGGTTCATGGGGCTAACTCCTTGCTGAGTCTTGCACAATGGCCAGACACCAGGCACAGGGACGCAGGGAGCTGTGAAAGGCTGGCTGGCATTCTTCCACATGGGTCAAGATGGCATTGGGAACGCACTCCATGGCCAGGCTGGTGGCAGTGGCACTGAGCTGATCTTATGCTTTCCCAGAGAGCAGCTGCAGCAGCTACTCAAGGACACGAAAGGGCTTTGGGTAACATCCCCCATTTTCCACGTGGTCTCAGGACCTTGTCCCTGAGAGGTGGGTAATGAATGGTTGGTGAACGGCATCAGGCCTTGCCCTGTGCCCACTCTATCAGATCTCTTGGGGCTGAGCAGCCAGAGTTCCGCAGGCCGCCCTGTCCCTCTCCTAGGTGGTCAGGACATATCGACACCCTTTGTCCCATCCAATGCCAATTTTGTTTAGAAACAGTTCTTCCTCCTTCTACAAAGAGGAGATCAGGGGGAGAGCAGCCAGGCTGGTCACCTGACTGCCCAGGGACAACTGTGTCAGGAACTTCCCGAGTCCCTCAGGGCTGACAGGACGCTTGACTGTCCCCACTGCCGACCAGGTGACTAGCCTGGCTTCTTTTTACCTTGGATTCTTGGAACCTGGTGATTTCTCTGTCTTCTCCTCACTTTTTTCCTGCTCATCCTACTGACAGCTGCTGGACCAGGCTCCAGGTTCTCAGATGGAATAGCGAATGATGTGGCTGCCAGCTCCATCACCTGTGCTTGCAAGCCCAGCTCCACCCCAGCCCTCACCCCTTCCTGCCCCTGGGCTGCCTGTCCCTGGGTTCCCAGGAGGCCTGGACCTGCAGCACCTCTCCTCAGACCTGGGCTGCCGGTACCCAGTGCCCCCTGCCAGTACCCAGTGCCCCCGGCCTTCCCTTGGTCCTGCCTAGTTCCTCACCACCATCCCCTTGGTTCTGGCCAGCTGGCCCCTTCCTCCCTCGTGTGTCAGGAGTGTATTCTACAGCCCACTTGGTGGCATCCACACTCAGGTGTCCTGTGTAGGACACCGTTCTTCCCATTCCCACAATGGGAGTGGATACAATTGAGTGGAACTGGGATACAAGCGGGAAGGGTCTGAGAAGTTGGAAGTAGTCAGAAAACATAAACACACAAAATATTCCATACCATAATCCTTGGGCACAGTGACAAAATATAGGCAGATCTGTCCACTGGTGTAGTTCTGGGGGTAGTTGGGGGACAAGACCACTCCATCTGAACCCACATACTGTCCTCCACAGGGGGCTGAAAGAGAAACCAGAGAGAGGGCCAGGTGACCTTGTGGGCCTCTCAGCAGCAGTCCATCTTCTGATCTGCTCACTCCCAGCTTGAGCTCCTGCCCCTGGTGGGGCTGTCATGAGGTTCCCAGCCACCAGTGCAGAGGAGGGGAGTTCGGAGGACACTGCCCTGCCCAGCCCAAGGACATCCATCCCTGACCTGGCACATGGCCTAAAACCCCCCTGATGCCACCAGGGGCCCACCTGAGCACATGCCAATCCAGGCCCTCTAACTATTAACACGGGCATTGTCCCTGGAGGCATAGCCCTGAGGAATATTTTAGGAATCTCTCCTGGTTACAAGTAGAACCAGACCAATCTGCTGCTCCCACGGTGATGTCTCCATCTGGTTAGTTAGTGTCTACAGGAGTATGGCTTTCCCAGACTACCCCACTAGCAGAGGCCAGCCCATGCGACCCAGTTACTTTCTGGTCCCATGCATGGTATCTTATTCCTCAAGAAGTGGACCTCAGAACCAAGCTCTTTCACCTGGACAAAGTGGTCGCCTTGCTTTTCAACTTAAGTGGCCACCATGCTCTGCCACTCTACTCTATCTGCTAGGATTCTATGGCTAACCCAGATCCCCTGGAGTGAGCCCATCCTGCTGGCCTTCGTTTCACACATCAGACCTCACAGTGGGACCAGGAAGAAGTCCTTTAAACTCTTTCCTCCCTGGTATGAGCTACTGGCATGTCCGGGGGCCAGTGTTGAGGATATCTATCTGAGTGTCGGTAGGGACACTATGTGATCCGAGAGAGACGCCATGTTGACAAGGACCAGGACACATTCTCATTCACAGTGAACCCAAGGAGCTCCGCTCTGAGGACCCTGTGCCCCCTCCCCCTTCCCTTGCCCATAGCCCCTCAGTCTCCGGCACCGCCTCACTCCCCCTTCTCCCTCCCCACCCCCGGCCCCACCACCTGTGCACACTGGCCGGGGACTGTTCCACACGGGCTTCCCATCGGGCCCCAGGATGCAGCTCAGGGTCGAGGATCCCTCCACTTCATAGCCCCCATGGCAGTAGTAGGTAATGGAGGAGCCCAGCTTTAGGTCAGAGCCCACTCGTGTGCCATTCTTGATCGAACCAGGATCGAAACATGACTCCCGTGGGTTTTCTGCAAAAAAAGAAAAGCAAACACATACATGAGGCTCATTAGCAGCCTAATTCCTTAGCGCAGCACCCGTAAGGAAGCCCTGACACTAATTAACTGTAGAGAACGTGGGAAGTTGGGATTGCGGGCCCTATTCCCTTTGGGTCTAGAAACTATTCTAAATTTGGTTAGAAATCGAGGGCTGGAAATCATCTCGGAGAATGACATCTTCCTAATCAGCTATTTTAAATTTCAATATTTCTTTCCCCACGTTCTTGTCACCCTTCTCTGCTTTTTTCCTCTGACTGAGATCAATGCTGTTTCATGTATCATATACGTGCCTTGTTTTTTGTTTGTTTGTTTTTTTTCTATCTCCACTAGAATGTAGGCTTCCTGAGGATAGTTTTCGTTTTCCAGTTTTGTTCACTGCTATATGGTCCAGAGCCTGGCACACAGTAGGCACTCATTATCCAGGGGTGGGCAAAGGTAGGTTTAGAGTTGTAATACAAATAAATAATACAATAACTAATAAGTAATACAACAAGAATAAACTGTGTTTTGCGTAGTAAACCTATTTTGGCCAAACCTTGTATATTTCTTAAATGAATAAGTGTGGGGTTTCTAGAAAGGCTGCTTAAGGAAAGGTGACAGACGAGAGAATGCTCTTTGGCCCTTCCTTCCTTCCTCCTGCCCGCAGTCCGGAACTCAGACATCCGGGTTGGAACTCCAGCCGCCATCTTGGATCCTGAGATAACCTTGAGGATGGGAGCCATGCACTACTAGTGTGGCAGACCATGAAAACAAAAGGAACCTCGGTGAAGCCACTTCATCAGCCCTGGGTAATAGGCTCCAGATCTCTTTTACAGGAATGAGAATAGACTTCTGCTTCATACAAGCTGCTGTGCTTTTCAGTAACTGCTGCACTGGCATTGGGGGCCAGCTGGGTAGGACTGCTGCAGAACTATATACACTGTATCAGGTGGCCCTTTTGTCCTCCATCTTTATGCAAATACCTACACATTTTTCTTTTTCTTTTTTCTTTTTTAGCAAGACAAAGAGAGATAGACAGGGACAGATAGGAAGGGAGAGAGATGAGAAGCAACAACTCATAGTTGCAACATTTTAGCTGTTCATTGATTGCTTCTTATATGTGACTTGACCGGGGCTCTAGCTGAGCCAGTGTCCCCTTGCTCAGCAAGAAACCTTGGGCTTCAAGCCAGTGACCTTGGGCTTTAAGCCAGTGACCTTTGGACTCAAGCCAGCAACCATGGGGTTATGTCTATGATCCCATGCTCAAGCCGGTGACCCTGCACTCAAGCTGGTGAGCCTGCTCTCAAGCCAGATGAGCCCACATTCAAGCCAGTGACTTTGGGGTTTTGAACCTGGGTCCTCAGCATCCCAGGCCAATGCTCTACCCATCGAGCCACTGCCTAGTCAGGCAGCTCCTACACTTTTCAGTGCTACCCTCTCTGGAGCAAGTTTCTGAACTTTGTCTTCTCTCTGGCAGAATTCTATTTTTTCTCTTCTTGACTATATAGCATGTATAGCATTATCTTGTAATTTGGGTAAGTAAGTGTACTGCTTTTCAGTGGGTCTGAACATTATCTTGTAATTTGGGTAAGTGCACTGCTTTTCAGTGGGTCTGAACTCATAGAGCACAGAGACCATCACCTATTCTCTTAATCCTGTCAACTAGCATAGAACTTGGCACTAGGGCCGGCCGTGTTTGACACATATTAGGGGCTTAATAAATGGATGCGGAATTGGTGGGCTGAACACTGCAGGGCTTGGAAAATCAACAACCACATCCGTGATTCCAACTACAAATCTATTCTATAGTTACTCACATGTCAGAGCAAGAGCTCATCATTTCAACATTATCACATTAATAAAAATGATAAGGATAATGATAATGATGACAGCCTCTTACACAGAAATATCACTTTATAATTTTCAAAGCTCTCTCTAATCTGCTATCTTACTTGCATATCACACTGGCCTCTGCAGCAGGCAGGGCCAGGGACATTCCTGTCCAGGTCGCAGATGAGGAATGTGGTGATCAGGCAGGCTAAGGAAGTTTTTCAAGTCATTCAACTATTAAGAGGTACGACTAAGATCAAAATTCAGTCTTTGGCCTGCCAAACGAGAGCTCAGCTGTGAATGATAAAATTAAATGGCTAAGATATCATGATGATAATGAATACTGTAAAACCCAAGCCCTCCAAAAAGAGAAAATTAAAAGAATCAGTTTCTTTTTGTCCCAATAGTTAAGAGTCATTTCCAAACACTGTAATAGCAAAACAAACAAACAACCCCCCCAAAAAAAACAACAACTGAAACACTCAATCAGTAGAGAACTATTGAAAATGGTTGAATTAGAAGCCATCCAATGAAATATAAGCAGCCTTTAACAAGAATAGTGACAGTCCTTGCATACTGATATTGAAAGACATCCAAGATCTATATTGCTGGGAAAAAAAGAAAGAGAGAGAAACATCGATTTGTTGTCCCACTTATTTATGCACCTATTGGTGGATTCCTGTACGTGTCCTGATCGAGGATTGAACCCACAAACTTGGCATGTCAGGAAGATGCTCTAACCAACTGAGCTACCAGGCCAGGGCCCTCACCCCTGCTCTTGAACAGTGAATTCTTCTCAACCTTTATTTAGGTCTCAGTTTCAATGTCACCTGCTCGGCGAGGCCTTCATCTTGACTGACTGACTACCATTCTGAATGGGCTCCTTCTGTCTCCACATCCAAGTAGCTTGTTCTTCCCTAACTTCTTTTGCTTCTCACTTCTTGTTTGTCTCCTTTATTGTCTGCCCCCCTCCCTCACCTCTACACTGCCTTAGAGTAGGAACCACAACCATTTGGCTCACTGCTGTAGCCTCCATATCCAGCACTGGGCATGGCATGAAGTAGAAGCTCAATAAACATTTGTCAAATGGATAAATGAGCTCTACACTTGTGCATGGATGTTCTAATCTAGCCTGTCCCTGCCCGGGATGAGGCCGCCCCATCTGCTGCAAGATGAGAATGAAGGTCCACACCCACCTATTGTGTTGCTGCTATCTCTGGCCTGGAGAAAGACAATAACCTCCCCACGACTCGCGACTCATTTTTAAAAACTGTATCCAAAAGACAGGATCCTCCTCATCCCCTTTGTTTCCTTCTAGCTACCTGGGTAAAGCTACCCAGGAGGCTGAATTCAGATGAGAAGTGCCTCCAAGCATGGTCTCCTAGAGAAACTGCTCATTTTTGCCCTGTCAGGTGGGCTGTCAACACCAACTTCTCATTTGTAACGGGAAAATGTCTGTGAATCTAGGATGTGACCTCCAAGGCAGTAGGGACTTTGTTTTGCTCCCTGCACTGTCCTCAGGCACATAGTAGGTTCTCACTAAATATTCACTGAGTGAACAAGTGAATAAAAATGCCTGACCTATCCTAGCTCCTTATGAAAAAGCCTAATCCCATGACACCGCTCAGGGGACCCTTGACTTAAGCCTGATCAATCTGATGGCCCTTTGGGATTCAGAATTGGGACACAAACTGGGAAGTGATTCAAAGTCAAGAGTGAGGCAGCCACAACTGTCTTAGGAAAGCGGAGAAAGCAAGGACAGTTAACCTGCAGAAAGGGGAAAGTAGCAAATGCTCAGAGAGGAGCGGAGAGGAGACAAAACCCGGAGACAGAAGAGGGACCCTCAGCCTCTCGCTCCCCCACCCCGATCTCAATCCCTAATACTTCCTGCCTTTGGGCTCCTGTGTTCTAATAACAGATTCCCATCTGCTCTTAACTTTGAGTAAGTTTTTGTTATCTGTATCATTAAAACACAGAACCCTTTTTAGTTTAAAGTAGTTTGGCTATTCGTCATTTTTCTTATAGTAAAGTCTTTTTTGTTCGTTTGTTTGTTTGAAGTTGCTTTGAATTTCTGGGTTTTGCATTTTTAAGTAATAAATTGCCCCTTTTTTGGTTAAGTTGGTCTGAATGGGTTTCTTGGTTTGGAACTAAATGATCCCTGACTAAGATGCAGTACAACTTTCCTTCTTCCCGCTTGGGGAGTTGGTGGGATGTGGGAGGACCTCTGGTCTGCCTGCCTTGGGGTGCCTTTGACCTCAGAGAGTGGTTTTCATGGGACTATGCCCAGCTGAGTCAGCAACCTCTCTCCTTGTGGCTCGTCACCTCCCAAAGCAGGACCCTGAGGCCACACCTCCCTGGAGACCCAGATCCTCAGCCTTAGTGGAGCCCTGGATCTCCTGACAAGACAGGGTTCTGCCCTTGGACAGGAAATGGCTTCTAGATGCACGAAGCCTCTTCTTCTCCTCACTGGACCCAGACCTGACTCGGCAAGTCCTCACTGGACTACATGTCCATCTCTAGTGCCCCATGGAGCCGCAGAGGGTAGCGTGTCTTGATTCTTTGCTAAGGACTGGAGAAGTATCCAGGACATACACACGTATCACAAACATTCGTGTTATGTACATAGGCACACTTCATTTTATTGTGTTTTGCAGATGCTGTGTTATTTACAAATTGAAGGTTTAGGGGCAACCTTTGCCAGGCAAGCCTATCGGCGCCATTTTTACAATAGCATTGGCTCATGTGTATCTCTGTGTCATTTTTTGGTAATTCTTAACAATTTCTTTTCCATTATTATATTTGTTATGGTGATCTATGATCAGTGATCTTTCATGTTACTTGTTGCAATATTTTTCTTTTTTTCGGGGGGTGCGCCATCAATTATAGCCATTAAGGCAGTAAACTTAATCACTAAGTGTGTGTGCATGGCCTTCTCCACCGACCCGTCTTTCCCTCTCGTTAGGTCTCTGTATTCCCCAAGACACAACAGTATTACAAGCAGCACAATTCATAACTCTAAAATGGCCTCTAAGTGTTCAAGTGACAGGAAGAATTGATCATTGCAGCAAACTTCACTGTTGTCTTAATTCAAGAAATGGCTACAGCCATCCCGACCTTCAGTGACCCCCACCCTCATCAGTCAGCCGCCGTCAGCACAGCCGCAAGGCTCTCCGCCAGGGAGAGGATTACGATTCACTGAAGGCTCAGATGATGGTTAGCAATTTTTAGCAACAAAGCATTTTTAAATTAAGGTAATGTACCTTGCTCTCTTTTTTTAGACATAATGCTAGTACACACTTAGGAGACTATATAGTATCATGTAAACATAACTTTTAATATGCACCGGGAAACAAATAAAAAATTCTGCAATTTTATTGTGACACTCGCTTCATTGTGGTGGTCTGGAACCGAACCCACAATATCTCTGAGGTCTGCCCGTACTCAACACTCATACATCTATGTATGTAAAACATCACAGTCACAGTTTATAATGTTCAGACATCAGGAAAGAAAGTGTACTTCATTCTACTGGGCTAGCCCCAATGAGGAAGGATACAAACCCTTCTCCCTTCCGAACAGGAGAAAGGCGATGGGATGGAGGAAGGTGGATCAGTGCGCACCAAGCACCTGCTGGCATCGGCATTCTGCTGTGCCCACTTACCAACCCTCGCCACCACTCTCACACATAGTACCACTGTCCCTCTTTGATAGATTAGGAAACAATGTTCAGAGAAGTTATGTAACTTAAAAAAATTGTTTTAAATTTATTTATTCACTTTAGAGAGGAGAGAGAGAGAGACAGAGAGAAAGAGAGAAGGGGGTGGAGTAGGAAGCATCAACTCCCATATGTGCCTTGACCAGGTAAGCCCAGGGTTTTGAACCGGCGACCTCAGCATTCCAGGTCAACACTTTAGCCACTGTGCCACCACAGGTCAGGCAGGTTACACAACTTTTTCACGCCTTATAGTTAATAAGTGATGAGGCCACCTCTGCAAAGACACTGAGTACAGGGGAATAGCATTTGAGGCCACGGGATCTGGTAGCACAGTAGACCCAGTCTAGGAATCCAGGGATCCTGGGATAGGAAGAAGGAGACCACAGGGCGAGGCTGGGGTCCTCTCTCCTCACAAATGGGCTACTTGAGCCGAGACTGGGAAACACGGTAGGGGGGACTAATATTAGGAGGTATGCGACCTGAGGACCAAAGGCAGCCCTAGGTATTGCCCACTGCAAACAGACACACATATCTTGGTACTGGTACCACAGAGCCTAATAAATGGTGGAGGGTGCAGGGGTGGGCTGTGCCTTCTCCACCCTCTCCCAGTAACTGGCCTCCTCCAGTCACTTGGCAGGCTCTGGTTGCCTCTAGGTAGGCCTTATTTGGGGGCTGTGTTTTAGAGCTAAGGACCCTTCAACATATGATTTTTGGACCAACAGAGGAAAGTGGAAAGGGCTTCTTTGGGAAAGAGGACCTGAAGGTGTGGCTCTAACCCATGGATTCAGTGGAGAAGAGGTAGGGAAAACATGGCCACAGCCAGGTTACCATGAACAATGGTACAATTTATGGTGCCCCCCCAAAAAAAGAAAAATATTGCAACAGTAACATGAAAGATCACTGATCATAGATCACCATAACAAATATAGTAATGGAAAAAAGTTGGTAAGAATTACCAAAAAATGACACAGAGATACACGTAAGCCAATGCTATTGTAAAAATGGTGCCGATAGGCTTGCCTGGCAAAGGCTGCCCCTAAACCTTCAATTTGTAAATAACACAGCATCTGCAAAACACAATAAAATGAAGTGCAATAAATGAAGTGTGCCTATGTACATAACACGAATGTTTGTTCACGAATGAACAAGGAGGAAGCTCAGACAGGTCCTACCCAGTAACTTCTATACCCAGGGACGGTGAAATGAAGTCACCTTGTAAGGAGACTGAGAGTGATAACATTTAGGGTGATATTTTGGAATCTCTACCAAGTAGAAGTCTCAGGTAGGACAAGTCAGAAGTCACTCTGGTGGCTGGTTAGGTTTGGCTGGGGTTAAAGAACGTTATCTGAGGTGACTCCATGTGTCATGTTTGTGTGACTTTTTCTGGCTGTGTCCAGCCCTTTCCACTTTCCTGGGTGTGGGTGTAACAAGGGTGCAGTTTTTAAAGGTTTATGCATTAGAAGGATCCCAGGATAGGAAAACTGAGGGCACTGATGAGGGTGTGATTAGAGAGATGATTAAGAAGAAAAACAATGATGATGATGAGGAGGAGGAGGAGGAGGAGGGAGAGGAGATATGGCAGTGGGGAAGGTGGAGGGTGGAGCAGTGGGGTCCAGGCTAAGTCTAAATTGTGACAGCATTTGCTCCGATACCGGCATGTGGAGAAGGGTCTGATACAGGAGGTCTATTGAATAGCAGGTGTCAGGAGGTAGAGAGGACAGCAAAATACCTTTCCTAGTACAGCCACAAGAAGAGAGAAGATGACTAGCAAGACGTCGCCTAATCTGTGCACCACGCATCTTCTAGAACTGTATCTGACCAACAGGGGACAGCTGACGGTTTTGATGAATTGATGGGTGCAAAGCGCTTAGGACAGTGCCAGCCGCTGGCGGACACTAAGTTAGCTATTACTATGATTGATATTGTTTGTGAGCTCCTGTGAGAAAGTCCCAGGAGTTGCCAAAAATATTTAATTAGAGAGCACTTTAAAAGGTCGCTGAGGTCCCACATTATGCAAGTGGGGGACACGAGCCAGAAACTTTTCATTTTTAACCGGTAATGTGACTTCATTTGTACACACAGGCTGATGAGGCCTGGATGAACCTGGGTTGCAGTTCAAAAAAATAAAATTGATCATCTCCAGAGTATTTCTAGAGTCTTTTATATACACTGGATATTATACTCAGATGTATAATATGTAAGTATACGATATCTTCTCATTTTAAGCTGCTGAAACGTAATTAGATAGAGATAGAGAAGGGGGTTCCAAGAGAAAATAACTTGCCAAGCTCAAAAGTCAAGCAAACAATGGGGCTAGGATTTGGATAACGGTGTGTGGGATGATTTAGGGAAAAAGAAAAGAGAGGGAAGAAGAGAGCGGCGTGCTACCAAACCCGGAGCTACGCTTCCCACTACGCCGCCGCCTGAATGTTACGGAGTGCCTGATACGTGCCGGCACCGTACAGGGAGCTTCGATGCAGGAACGCACTGATCTTTACATTTCTGTGAGATAGGAACTATTCTACCATCATTTTATAGATGAGGAAATGGTGTTTTTAAAAGGTTAAGTAAATGTGCCTCAGTCCACAGAACTGCTAAGTGCTAAATATGAGCCCTGAACCCACTCAATCCGACAGCCTGGACCAGGCTGGCGTGGGGCCGGTCTTATTAACAGACTTTCACTGGAACGCAGCCATGCCCATTCCTTTGTGTTTTGTCTTTGGCTGCTTGAGTGCGACCATGGCGGAGCGAAGCGGTTGTGATAGGAGGTGATGTGGCTCCCAGCCTAAAAATGTTCATTTACTATTTGGTTTTCGAAGATAAAATTTGCTGACTCCTGCCCGTGACCCTTACACTATTAAACGTGCCTGCATTCACCCAAAAGTGCAAAGAGATGAAAAGAGTGGGGAAATTGGAGGGGTGAGAAAATGCGATCAGGAAGTATCATAAAGTGTCCAGTCTATGGCTCGGTGCCCAAGGATGGCCAAGGAGTGTCCCTGGGACCGAGGCCCAGGTACTGCAGCCCCCAGGAGTTTGATGAGCTGTCCATGTGTGCACTGAAGTTATCCAGGAGGCTGTGGGTTGGGAGGAAGACTGAGCCTTATATCAGAATCCTCAGGAAATGCAGGGGAGGCACCAGGAAGATGTGAGCTGATATGCATGGGCTGAGGCTGTGGGACTGAAGAGGACTCAGGAATGGTCCGCACAGACAAAGGAAAGAAGAGGAGGAGTGATGTGAAAATAGAAATGAGGTGTAAGAAAATGCTGGCCTCTTTTTTCCCAGGCCTGGGGTGGGTAAATGGGTGGGAAAGGCTAGGCCACCTGGAGGACCCCCAGGGAAGGCAGGTACCGTGCAGGTGGCCGCGGTGTCGTTCTGGGGCGGGCGGGCTCCCTGAGATTCAGCCCAGTGATCTCACTACACGCTGGGCTCCCCTCTGCCAGGGCTGACTGGCCTTGCCCTCCCTGATTGCTGCCACCTGGGCCCTTACCTGTGTAGTCAATGACGAAGCCAGCGTTGCTCACGGAGGCGTCGCTGCGGAAGGCGAGGAAGAGGCTGTTGCTGCTGCTCTCAATGCGGCTGGGGAGCTGGGAGCCATAGAAGCTTCCTATGAGAGGGCTGAGAGAGTCCCGTCCATCGTAGATGTGGAGGAAGTCATAGCCGGGCTCCAGGTTAAAGCTGGGGAACAGAAACATCCCACCCCGCCCCACGAAGGTCAAAATAAAGACTCGCCTTGGGCGCAGCCAAAGTTGGTTTAACATCTAAAAATTCAATGATTGTGATACCATATCACAGATGAAGACAGAAACTACATGATCATCTCAATACAATGGTCCCCTGGTATCTATGTGAGATGGGCTCCAGGTCTCCCAGACAGCAAGCCCTCCACCCACAGGGACACGCGCTCAGCCCGAGACTGCCTGGAAACACAGGCTTGGGGCAGAGGGCGCGGATCCCACAGTCAGCATCCAGAACGCTGGTGCTGAAACTCAACAGCCTCTTCTTCTTCTTTATTTTTAAATGTACTTTTCAATTAAGCTATATTGACATATATCATTGTGTACGTTTAAGGCGTATGACAAATTGGACACGTTTATATATGCACTATGATGGTCATTGTAGTGATAGGATCTCTACCACCTCACATAAGGATCATTTCTTTTCAGTGGTTGGAATAATTAAGATCGAGTCTCTCAACAAGTTTGGTGATTATTATACAATGTGGCCTATATATATTCGCTATACTGTGCACAGAAGGGAAAATGAGTCGCCAACTCTACACACCCAGGGGTCAGCCAGAGCAGGATGGAAGCCCAGGTCTCTTCCCTGCCGCTGAGCTGATGTTCCTTATACCATGCTGTGCAGCAACTTCTTTTCCAGGAGGGGAGGAGCTACCGGGGAGCCACTCCCAGACAGGGAGGGGCCTGTTCCCACAGAGGACTCCAGCCCCCTTCCCGTGTCTCCCTGAGCCAGTTCTCAGCTCTCCTTAGGATCTGCTACCACCCCACTCCTAGCACCCACAGCTGTGCCTCTTCCTTAGCCATTCTGATCATTGTGAGGGGAAAAAAAAATCTATTTTAAAAACTGTATTGAGTATCAGAGCTCTTGGATGTCATTTATCCCACTGGGATGGATGGATGGAGCGAAGATGATGGAAAATACCAAGCACTGGCAAGACTGTGGATCCCCTGAAGCTCTGGTCCCCCTCTGGGTTCAACCACGTTGGAAAACTGTTTTTGCAATATTACCAGATTTGAACATAGGCCTTACGCCGCAGTGATTCCGCTCTAAGGTATATATCCATCAAAGGCAATTGGTACTAATCAAGTATGCAAAGGTGAAAAGAACAGAAAGAAAGATACTCCATTTAGCTAGACTGAGAAGGAAGTGCAGCTCCACCCTTTGGCTAAGACACGTGGCAGTGAGAAGGGGCTATGGCCTCTCCAGGACAAAGAGGGAGGGCCAGCAGAGAGACTGGGTGAAGGGTAGAGTCAGATGCACTGGCTTTCTTCTTAACTGGCACCCTGTCACGCTGGTGTCAGCTGCAGGGTCACCCCATCTTTGCTGGGTGGTATGATCTTCCTGCTTCCAGCTATCTGTTCTTCTAAAAGTCACTGGGGTAGGGATTTGGAATGGTCAGTCTCTGTCACAAACTATGGCTCCACCACGTCCTAGCTTGCCTGTCCCTGCCTTTCTACAATCATGTGATTTTTATCTGAGTACCCTCAATTTTCCAGGCACTGTGTGCAAGGTGCCAAGGACATGGGATATGTCAGACGCTACCCCTTCTTCCAGGTGGTGATGGGGCTGAAGGAAGTGACGGACAGGAAGACGATTCATCAATGTCGAGTCCGCAGAGGTGCACGGGGCCACCCAACACAAAGGTCCCTGGGGAGGCTGAGCTGGAGTTGAGTCTGGGGGAGGGGTTAAGAGACCCTCAGAGATCAGACAGGGAAGGAAAAGGAAGTCAGTCACTACAAAGGGAGAAGCAGAGGCGAAGCCACAAGGGCAAGAAATAGTCTTGGAAACTGCTAGTACTTCCGTCTGGCTGGAGCTCAGGGGTTAGGATGGGTGGGGTTAGAATGCGGTGGGGCCACTGCATGAAGAGGTAGGCAAGGGCCAGATCCCTGAGAAGGAAACTCAAAAGTTCGAACTTTAATTTATAGGGAAGAAGAAGCCACTTAGGATTTTAGAAGAAAGGCTCTATTTGTTATTTCTTTGTTTTTAAATGAAATATAATTTATATACCATGAAATTGTCATCTCTTAAGTGTCCTACTCTGCTAGTTTACTTACTGACTTATTTTACTTACCGGGGTGACACTGTTTAATACTCAACCAGCTTTGATACATGCATATCAAGACCCGAATATTTCCATCACCCCTTCTGAACCTTCCCCACCCCCTAGAAGCCACCACTGGACATCAGTTTTGCCGATCCTAAACCTTTATGTAAGTGGACTCAGACCTTATGTCCTGGTTTATGTGTCTGTCTTCTCTTGCTCAGTGTGATATTTCTGAGGTTCATCCACCTTGTACATACCACTAGTTCCTTCCTGACTGCTGAGAAGTATTATCATACATTAAAATGGAAAACGGGATGGTTACTGTACGTAGCATTTTCACGTGACAAGATCGCTCTGCCAGCTAGCTGCAGAGGAGACTGGCACAGAAGGCACGATGGGGCAGAGGGCCTGGTGAGGAGACGCTGGTAGTAATTCAGATGGGAAATAACAGGGCTTCAGACAAGGCAGCAGGTGGGAGGGTGGACAAAGGGGGAAAATACGAGGAGTGTCATGGCAGCAGAGGCTCCACGCCTCGGCCACGCACAGAAGAGGCAGCGAAGGGGGACGATGGTGCCAGCCCCCAGTGTTCAGAATAGAGCTCATCTGGGGGAAGCGCTACGCTTAGGTGTTGCAGCCGAAGCTCCTGCAGCAACAGAGACACCCAGCAGTTGGGTATAGGAGCCTGCAGCTCAGAAGGGAGTCTGGGCGGCTGGCAGAGAATGTGGGCGTTTATAATAGAGGAAAGTGGGGGTTGATCCAGGAAGGAGGTGTGGGGGAGAGTGTGATACCACCTGGCCCAGGAAGAGGGCGTGAGACAGAAGCGGTGCAGCCAGGAAAGAAGCCGGAGAACTGGGGGTGGGGACTTCAGAAAACCCAAGAGGAAGAAGCAGAAGAGGAGGAGGAGGGGGAGGAGGAGGAGGAGGAGGAGGGAGGGGGTGATCAAGAAGCGCAGGAGGATAACACGTGAGAGGTTCCATTCTGTTTAGCAACCAGGAGTTCCCCGATGTCTTTTATCAAAGGAGTTGCAGGTGGAACCCGTGGAGGCAGAGACCAGCCTTCAGGAGGGGAGGAAGGAGAGAGAAGCAGAGACGGTTCTTCTGAAGAGCTCGCCTCTAAAAGGCATGGAGGATACAGCGGGGGAGAGAGGTGGCCGGGGAGCGAGGTGGCGAAGCCCCTGAGAGCCACCTGAGCCTGTTCGTTAAGTTGGGGAGAGCCGGGTGAGAACAGAGGAGGAGAATGCAGGAGGGCAGGAGACCAGAATCCAGCAAGGCCCTACTCTCTGAATCTCAACAGCTTTCGAGTTGTTGTTGTTGTTTTAAGCTACTTCATAAATTACATAAGGATTCATGAAATAAGAACATATGTGGAAACCACTGAGCACTGTCCTGGGCACAGAGGAGACATTCCCTAAATGCTAGTGTCCGTCCCTCCTCCTCTGGACTCCTACACCCCCCACGGGACGCAGAGGTACTCACCCAGAGTCGGAACCCCCTAGCTGCTCTGAACCCTCGTCTCCCACCCGCGGGAAAGGTACATACATGTTAAATACCAGGGCGATGACGTAGTCCGGCGAGACGGTCACTTTCCAGTCACACTCCTTGCCTGGCGGGTAGGGCTCTGGGTAATTTGGAGACAGGATGACTCCCGAGGGTCCCGTCAGGTCTCCCCCGCAGGGAGCTGCAGAGAGAAGACAAGGCTGAGACGGTCCCCTTCGCCGGGTCCTATCTGCCGCCGGGTATTCGTAGGCACAGTAGAGAAGGACTGAGTCGGATACACGGAAGGTAACCCCTGGCTCTGGAGGCCAAGGGGAGGGTGGAGGAGAGTGGGGACGAGGTTTTACCTGGCGGGGATGGAAACGCTTTGGAACTACTCGGAGTGGTTGCACCGCACTGTGAAGGTCCTAAATACCGCCGAGTCCTTTGTTTTCAAATGGCTAATAATTTTGTGTTATGTGAATTTCACCTCAAGGAACTATTCATAAACATAATCCTTGGCTCTGCCAGTTCCAGGCTGTGTGACTTTGGAGGACTGGCCTAACCTCTCTGGATCTCAGTGTCCTTCTATTGCAACAAAAACAGGGAACATCTCCTCCATGGGGTGGCTGCAACGGTTTTGGAGATGCCTGTTACAGCATCTGGCCTACCATCAGCAGTCAGCACCTGGACCAACGTGTGTCTTTCAGCCCCAGGGAACACCTGGTCTCCTCCCGCCGCCTCACAACCCCTTTCCCTACCCCCTTCCTTGTGGGTATTCTCTAAGCGCTCTGGTGCAGTCAATGTCAGGGGGAATGGCAAACATTACCACATTCAGCTGCCAGGCACGCCAGCCTCCTACACTGCCAGTGCTCTTGGCATCTGCTTGGGGCTGCAGATACCTTCCAAATTTTCCAAAAGACCTTGTCCAAGAGAGCATGTATGCCTCAGTTGTATGGAGGTATTACAAATCCCCAATTAGTCCACGGTGGTCTCCCTCCCCCGAGGTGACAGGCCTTCCCAGCCGGCGGGGAGAGGGAAGGTGGCCAGCGATACGGCAGGTTGCTCGCCCAGGGCCCCCAGAGCTCCCCCCAGATCCCGAGTCAGGTTCTGCACTGAATGGCCGGGCTACTGCACCATAGCCTGAGGGTCTGATGAAGCCGAGGCTGGGAAGTGTATGGGTCGTTAACAGGAAAAGATGGCCAAGACTATAAATACGGCTTGGTGTGCAAACCACAGGGCACCACCAGAGACTGGCGGTGAAGCTGGCAAAGAGTGAGCCCACAGGAGCGTCGAGGCCAGACAACCCAAGACTAGACCTGGAGGCAGGAGCCAAGGGCGTATCCGAGAAGACAGAATTGAGCAGCAGCTGCTCGCTGGTCACGGAGCTGAGCAGTATTGACTGCCTCACGGTGTGCTTTTACTCAGAGCGATGATTAAAGGGCTGGATCAACCCCCAACAGGGTCTCTTTAAAAAACGGTGGGTCTTCAAGCCAGGCTATAAAAGTCCTAATGTGGGTGAACATGAAAACCTGAGTGGTCATGACTAGTGTGTTGTTTTTTTTCCACCCCGTGGAAAATACATCTCCATCACCAACCCGAGTACCAGAAACGCTCAAGTGGGCCCCTATGAAATGCCGGACACGAGCGACAGCATTTTAGATACCTCGTCTCATTTATGTCTCATAGCAACTCGGCGAGCGCAGGGTTATCCTCCCTGACTTAGGAGGAACTGAGGCTCGGAGAGGTTAAGTCACTTGCCCAGAGTCACTCTGAGACTCAAACCCACATGCGTCTGGCTCCAAAGTCTGCCATTTCCCCATCCTTCTCTACCACCTTGAAACAGCTGCTGGCCACGGGAGTACAGAGGAGTGACCCTCCCCTCGGGCCGGCAGGGGACAAGCCCTGGGTACAAGAGAGTGTTTGTGAGGACCGTTCTGTGAGTCAGGTCTGCCTTGTATTTCACTCGCTTCTCTAGAGAAGAGGGTTAGATGAACGGGACAGACTAGAGGCCTGTACGTCAGAATGAAACTGTACTTAACAAAGCAAGGCCACACCGGCCAGTCCGCAGAGAGCGGCCCTGCCCGGAAACACAGTGTGACGCAGCCAGTGAGAGAGGAGGAAACCTTTGTCCTGTCAGCTGCCCAGCTCCCCGGGGGGAGGTCTTCCCAAAGGGGCCCAATGATTATTCCATGCGGACGAGGGCAACCAGGCGCGGCCTTCCTTTGCAGCTCGGGTCTGTCTGCCCTTAAGTTTGTCACCAGTGGGGTGAATTTGGGCATTTCTGAAACTGCCCATTTTTCTTCTGCCAACCCCCAAATTTGGTAGATCATTCCAGTTGGCTAAGAAGTGGACAGGCTGTACTGAGGGCTTAGAGTTGTGAAAAAGGCCATTGATTTGGAAGTTACACAGTCCTGGGTGTAAATCTTTTTAAAATTATTTTAAATTTTTTATTATTATTAAGTGAGAGATGGGGAGGCAGGGAGACAGGGAGGCAGAGAGACAGACTCCCACATGTGCCCCAACTGGGATCCACCCAGCAACCCCACTAGGGGGTGATGCTCTACCCATCTGGAGCCAATGCTCTGTTGCTTGGCAACCAAGATTTTCAGTGCCTGAGGTGAGGCCATGGAGCCATTCTTAGCATCTGGAGCCAAATTGCTCAAACCAGTTGAGCCATGGCTTCAGGCAGGGAGGAGAGAGGGAGAGAGAGACAGAGAGAGAAAGAAAAAGAGGGAGGGGAGGGGTGGAGAAGCAGATGGTTGCTTCTTCTGTGTGCCCTGCCCGGGAATTAAACCCGGGACTTCCACGCACTGGGCTGACACTCTGCCACTGAGCCAACCAGCCAGGGCCCTGGGTTCAAATCTTCACTATGCCACTGACTGGCTGTAAGTTTGGGCTAGTTAGCCCACATCTCTGAGCCTCCAGTTCCTCATCTAGATAACAAACAAAAGAATAGTGATGAGAACGGCCTCTAATGTGCACAGTGTTTACTGACTACGAGTCAGGGCACGGTTCTAAGAGCTTTACAGTGTCGTCCTGTCTATCCTCAAAACAACCCTGTGAGGGAAGGACTTTTATTTCCCCTATTTTATGGGGGGGTGGAGAGGGCACAGGGAGGTGAAGGAACTTGTCTAAGGCCACGCAGCCAGTTGCGGGGAAGCCGGGTGGGAACCAGGGAGCTGGAAGCCAGAACCTGAGTCCTTAACTATGGTGATGGTGACTCTACTTGTGGTCGCACAGCTACAATGCCCCGCCCAGCGCCTGTTGGGGTGGGGAGGGGGACTCTCAATCAATACTTGTTTTTCTTGCTTTGCTTCCTCCCTGTAATGAAGGGATGTTGAAGCCAGCTAGGCCAGCCCTGGCAGGCAGCCAAGGGGGCTGGAAATTAGGGGCTGGTCACTGGGATTGCCAGGCTGTTTGCGAGAGGAGAGGATGCAAAGGCATTTACTCCGTTGCCTGAGAAACAGTCACAGGCAGGCCACGGGTGCAGCAGCATGGGTAAGGAAAGCTGTGTTGACCTCCTGGCCCCGCTTGTTGCCCATTTACTGCTCACCAGCTTAACACACAGCGCGGCCCTCCTTCCCCGCCTGGGACGGCCTTGTCTCAGGACCCGCTTTTCTGCGAGACAAGCTTAGAGAATCACTGATACAGGATGCTGGGTTTGGAAGGGGCCTCAGAGGCCATCTGACGCCCTCCAGAGCCTTCCCAGAATTCCCTTGACCAGAAGGAATTCTGGTTCAGGGAAGGGAAGTGAGTCCAAAAGCTCAAAAGAAGAAAACTGGGAAAGAAGGAAGGACAGAGGAAGGAAGGAGGGAAGGGGAGAAAGCAGTATTTCTAGAGGTCAGGGTTTGTTGTTTGTTTTATGCTCACCCCACAATGCTAAGGGGAGGTATGTTTACTTTCACTTTACAGATGAGGAGACTGAGGCTCAGAGAGTGGAAGCAGTCTTCCCACAGCCACGGAACTAGTAGGTGGCAGGCTGGGAAGTGAACTTGGATCTGTCTCCTTCACTAGCCCTTTCTCTTCCCGACATATCACAACATGTGGTTGAGAACTGAGCTGGTACTGGAACCAGATCTCCCTTCCTGTCCACTCTATATGCACCATGATCCTATCACCCATACCCCGGGGGCCCTCAATCACCACCGAGGGACAGGACTTAGGGTCTCATCTTCAATGCGGGGCCTCAGAGCATGACTGGCAAAGGCCAGTCTTCAGAGGCCGGGATTGAGCCTGTGTGGCCAGAGGTGCAGGGCATCGCCCGGGGTGGGGGGCACTGCATGGGCACCTGCCTCCGAAAGTCCCCTGACCCCTTCTCCAGCACAGGGGTCAGCGTGGGAGATAGGAAGATGAAGGACCGCATTCAGGCTGATCGGGCTTCCGTGTTGGCTCTGCCATATCCTAGCTCTGTGGTTTGGGGCAAGATATCCAAATGTGTCCAATTTCTGCTTCCTCAACTGTAAAACGAGGGAATGGTGCTTATTACACACAGCTGTAGGGAAAGCTAAACGAGCTTTATAAATAAATGCCTAGTGTGGGGCTGGCACACCGTCAGGACTCAGTGACTGTTGGTTCCCTTCTAACCCCTGTGGTTGACACGGGAAATATATTCTGTATCCTGCCTGAGAAAAAGAGCCAAGTGGAAGCGAGCACCTGAAATGTTTCTCTCTCTCTCTCTCTCTCTCTTTTCTAGCCTCTTCTCCCTTCAAGTTCTCTTCTCCTCCCAGTCTTGGTTGTTAAGAGAGCAAGGTTATTCCAGTCCAACCCCTGCAAACTTCACGACCTCTAGTTCTTCATCTGTCCAATGGGGAGATTTTCAGACTCGAGGCTAATCTAGAGAACCAACACGCAGGTGGCCACTAGTTTCCCTGGGAAGAGAAAGAGCAGGGGTCTTTCCTTCCTGCCTGAGCCTATGGGTGTCCTTCTAGTGCTTCAGGTAATGGGAAGGTCATTGTGGAACCTGCTGACCCTGCTTCCCGATGTGATCCATTGTCCCCTTCTAACCTATACGTCCTGGGCCAGGAGAAAAGGAACAGATATTCCTGGCATAGAAACCTTTGGGGCCATTTTGGAGAGGGAAGAATCTGTAGTGTGTAGAATGTGACTGTGTGAACATGTGTGTGTGTGTGTGTGTGTGTGTGTGCACGTGTGGGTGAATGTATGGGTGTGTACACGTATGCGTGCAAAGCAAACTTTGGGATTCCTGCAACGTTTAGCTGTCGAGTCTCCTGGCCAGACTCAAGGTGCAGCTGCCACCTGTGTGCCAAGGGCGGGGGTCTGGGGCACCCGAGTGCAGAGGGTAGGGCTCACGCGGCAGCAGCTCGGTACCGATGCACGTGGGCGGGCTGGGCTGCCAGAAGAATCTGTTCTCGATCCTCACACAGCTGATCTCCGCGCTCCCCTGCAGCGCATAGCCAGGGTCACACTGGAACACCGTGGAGTCACCCGCTTCCCAGCTGTCACCACTCCGGCTCCCATTCTGTGGGACCCCAGGGTCATTGCAGGACGTGGCTGTGGACACTGGGACAAGAGAGCAGAAGAGAAAGTGGGGTTGCCTAGGTGTCGGCCAAAGCACGGGGCTCCGAGCACATCCCCCTGACTGACACCAGCACGTCCACCAGCTGTGCCGCTGCTGTGATCTCTGTCAGCTCCCAACAGTGTCATTACCGTCGCTCCCTCCACCACACCTTTGACCGCCAACCACTCTCCCAGCTTCTTCACCATCACCGTCATCCGGCTGTGAGAAACTGAGTTAAGAGAGATCGTATTGCTATGATGGTAGAACTGAGTTCAGTCTGATTTAATGATTTGAGACTGTTACATATGGTAGAACTGAGTTCAGTCTGATTTAATGCTTTGAGACTCTTACATAGATGAGCTTTGCAATTTTGTCTAATGTAGGTAACACGATCAGTATAAGGGAGTGATAAGGTAATTAAGTATAAACTCCAACTCCAATCAGAAGGGGTTGCAAAGGAGTTTGGGGGTCGGCTGCCTGAGCACGGAGCAATGGCTGTGAACTTGCATGGAAATTTCCTCAGCCGGGTGAAAGCCACAATCTATCTTGCATGGCAAACAACCAAGACTCATCAGACTGGAAGCAAAGAAAAATCTGATGTTTGTAACAAAGTCGAGTTCAAAACAAATATGAGTAACTGAGATGCCTTAAAAATTCAAAAACAAAAATCAGGAATTTGGGAGCTGTGTGTTGTCTAATACCGAAGCTAATGTAACACAAAGCAGATGCTGTAAAAGTGAACACCAAATGAATGACAGGAGGGAGGAACAAATGAATAAATGAATGAGTGAATGAATGAATGAAGTGTGAGAAAATGCAGCAAAGGGAAGGGTGTACAAAGTCTGGAGAAAGGGTGCTGAGGCAACAGCCCCAGCTGCCCCCACAGCTCCCACTCAGGTCATTGTTCACAGGCTGGTCGGCAGGCCCCGGGGGCACGAGGTTCTGGAGGCCACAGGATCAATACTGTCCATTTGCTGGCAGGGTCAGTGCTTTCTTTAAAGTTTTGGGAAAAATAACTTTTACACTAAAACAAGTGAACTTATTAGAGAGTAGAATGTAAAATTCTTATTAGTTCCTAAGCAAGAACAGGAAGCTTCAGAGATTTTATGCTTCTTATAGCCTCTAGGCCTTCTGAAAATAGGCACGTACTCTCTCCTGCTGTTAGGAAGAGTTCAGTGGGAAAGGCCAAGAACTACCAGCCGAGGGCAACGGAACACACTCAGATCACCAATTATAAGACCTAGAATTTGGTGGAGGCATCTGGAGTTATAGTATCTAATACGTTATAGCCCTGGCCGGTTGGCTCAGCGGTAGAGCGTCGGCCTAGCGTGCGGAGGACCCGGGTTCGATTCCCGGCCAGGGCACATAGGAGAAGTGCCCATTTGCATCTCCACCCCTCCGCCGCACCTTCCTCTCTGTCTCTCTCTTCCCCTCCCGCAGCCAAGGCTCCATTGGAGCAAAGATGGCCCGGGCGCTGGGGATGGCTCTGTGGCCTCTGCCCCAGGCGCTAGAGTGGCTCTGGTCGCAATATGGCGACACCCAGGAGGGTCGCAACATGGCGACGCCCAGGATGGGCAGAGCATCGCCCCCTGGTGGGCAGAGCGTTGCCCCCTGGTGGGCGTGCCGGGTGGATCCCGGTCGGGCGCATGTGGGAGTCTGTCTGACTGTCTCTCCCTGTTTCCAGCTTCAGAAAAATGAAAAAAAAAATAAAATAAAATAAAAAATAATACGTTATACCCAAGAACACTTAAGACAGATGCAACAAACTAGGCCCACGGCCAGATCTGGCTCTCTGCCTGTTCTTGTACATGAAGTTTTATTGGAAGATGGGCTCGCTCATTTATTTACATGTCGTCTTTGGCTGCCTCTGTGCTATAATGGCAGAGTTGTTGTTACATCCTATGGCCCACAGAGCCTGAAATATTTGCCATCTTGTTTTTTACAGAAAAAAATTCACTGACTATTGGTGTATGATACCCTATCTTAAGCCCTCCTCTTTTTAGATCACATTTTAAAACCCATCCTTTGCTTTTATCCAGTTTTGATTATTAACACCACTGATGATCTGCTATCACTGTGCTCCAACTATCATTGTAAAACTGTCTTCCAACACAGCAGGCTCAGTCTGCTCCCTAACCTCCCCCAGGGCCTTTGCACCGGCTGGTCCTTCTGCCTGGAATGATCTTGTCATAAATGTCCTTCTGCGAGTTCCATCTTGTCATTCAGTTTTAAGCTCCAATGTCACCTTTTCACATAGGCCTCTCTGATCACCTTCTTCTGGGCTTGTCCTTTAATCCCCTTCCATCAATTTTATCCCATTATCCCGTTTTGCTCTCGTCATAGCACAATCTGTGATCATCTCACTAATTTATCTGTCTGCCTCTTTCTTGTGTATCAGTTGTACATCTCTATGGGAACAGAGACCGCGGCTGTTTTGCCTCTGACTGGATCCCCAGGCCTAGAACAGTACCCAGCACACAGTATGCTCAGGAAAAACAGACTTAGCTTTCATCTCTAGCTGTCTGGAGCACTGTGCACATGTAAATGATTCCTCGGGGGGGAAAAAAAAAAGCTCACTGTTCTGACCACACTCAGAAAGATTATTTATATGGGAGGCCACAGAGTGCAATGATTAAAAGCCTGGATTTGGGAATCAGACACAGGGGTATTGATCTAGGCTAGATGACCTTGCATGAGAAACTTCTCTGGGCCTCAGAGCCCGCCATCTGCAACACGGATTAACAAGGGTGCCCAGACCTCATGGGCTCTGCGAACATTATGAGAGGGACCGTAGCAGAGAGCTCTGTGCGGTGCCTGCTCAATAGATGGCACTGATACTGCTCCCCTCTCCCTCTGTGCTCGCTCGCATCCATTTTTGTTCTCACTTTCTCTCTTTAATGCTCCTGAGTTTGAGCTGCTGGCACAGCCCCCAGGGAGAGACTGGATCCACGTGGTATGGACAGGATGTTAGATGTTACACAGTCATGTTTACTTAATAAAGCCAAGCCGGCACTAATCGTCCCTGGCATTTCTGTAAATCCCCTGTCAAACACACTATGAAGTTAACACGGGTGAACCGTTCCCTCTTCCCCAGAGTAGTCCTGGTATTTGCTAACCAATGACAGCAACAGGGAAGGTGACCTTTCCTGAACCTCGGTTACACCCAGAACACTGGGCCAGGCTGTCACGGTCTTCCTGGTGTCCGGGCTAGGTAGCTTTGCCCACTCCACTCTCTGAGGACCTAAGTGATGACCAGGGTGGCTTGCCCAACCAAACAGACCCTTGTGTGTAAGGAAATCATCCCTTTATTTGTTCCTGTCTTCATGTGCCACCTGTTAGGTGAGCAGTGAGCGGGCACCTGCTGCATGCATTCCGCATGGGGGAGTCTGATTGGCACGATGTGGCCCCTGGCCTCGAAGAGCTCGCCCTGCGATGGCAAGTAGGCGGCCAGCTCCAGCGCAAAGCCACTGTGTCTACAGCAGTTCATTCTGAATGGGGAGAGCAGGCAGACGTGGCGTCTAAGGTGAACCCTGAAGGAGGGTTAGTATTTCTATGAGAGGGGCAATGCCGCAGAAAGCAGCCAAAGGCACTGGGGAAAGGCACGCTGGTGAGAGGTGTCCAGGACTCTGCCCACATGGTGATGCTGAGGACACAGTGGAGGTCAGATAATGCAGACCCATGGGGAAATTTGTCAGTACAATTATGATTAAAAAAAAAAAAAAGCCATACTCATTGGCTTGGGCAGAGTCAGAAAAAAAAAATACAATGTCTCGTTTAATTATTCATAATACTCCTTTTCCCAGAGAGCGCACTGAGCCAGCCGTCTGGAGCATTCTACCCTCCTCACTGCTGGGAGATCCTTCTATTGCTTATTCCAGAAATTTCCAAAGTTTGTTTCACGAAATGCTAGTCAGTCATTGGACATGGCTTAGGAAAAAGTCATCCATAGCCAAACATGTTTGGGGATTGTGACCTACTAGCACCTTCTGAATTTACGTTCATTAGCAGACCAAAAGTTCTGAAAGGTCCCAAATTACAGATAACCTCCTTAGATCTGCCTCAACCTAAGTAGCTTTCCAACATCACTGTATTGTGCAAACTTCTTTTCCTGGCAGTTAATAGTCCTTGGAACTCCAGGGAACAGATATTGGGAAATGCTTATCTAACTGATTCTCTTGTTGTCCCATGCTGGGACCCTAATCTTAGACAAGTTCAGTGTTACTCAGCGGTCCCCAGGAACTCTCTCCATGGGTGAAGGGTGCCATGATTTCAAGGAAGAGGACTCCCAGTGAACCCTGCAAGGAGCTATTCCTCACCAGGCTGGAAGCCGGCATTAGTGCTAAGTGGGTAAATTAATGAGTACAAAGGAACTTGATGCTGGAGACTCATCTGCCCCCCACACTGCTAAATGCTCATCTCAATGGAGACAGTGGGTCATAACAGAGCCAGAAGTAGGGTCTGTAACCCCATTATAGCCCCACTGGTGCCAAAGATATCCCCAACTCCCCCTAGCTGATACACCAACCAGGTGAGAGTGTGGAGGCAAAGCCACGGCACGGGTGCCACAGTCTTGCTCGGGCATCACCATGGAAACCCCCGTCACATAGACAGACAGTGGAGTAAGGAGACGGTAATGAAGACAGCTGCTGTATAATGCACGTGAGCACGAACCGAGGCAGAGTCACTTGTGAAGGGAGATGAGTGATGGGAGAGGCACTTCAGAGGAGACGAGATGATGCATCACAGGGAAAGGCAGGACCAGCCACATAAATTATCTAATATCGGGGCTTGGTGTTTGCGCGTTGCCCATTTTTGGTCGCTCTTTGTAATGCTCCTCCATAACTGGCTACAGCAGTACATAATTCATTGAATTTAGATTACTCGCATTTGGCTTCCAGACCTTTACTAAACTGAGGACCGGGACGTGCGCCACGTTGGACCAGCTCTTCCGTAACCACACCCTAAATCACCATCCACGGGACCTCCCTGCCCCCTCCACGCTCCCGTGCTCCAGCCACAGCGGACGGGCCTCCTCCTCTGAGCCCCTTATCCTGCTTCTGCGCTTGTCCATGCTCTCTTTCCACCCAGGAGGCCTTTTCTCTCTTTTTCACCTAATGAGGGTCCACAAATGTTCCGAAGTCCAAATCAGGGGCAAGACCCACTGCATGTCATTGTTGACCACTCCGAGCTTGAACACTGTCTTTTCTCCCGTGGCTGCTACTCACCTTTCGGTCTGAGCTCGGGCATGAACTTTCCTGGAACACCTTCCTGGATGCCCCAAAGTGAGTATCACAGTTTCTATTTCTCCTCCAGATACTTAATCAATTTGTATGTAAGTGTCTATTAACCTGCCTGGCCCCCCTGCTCCCCACACCGAGTAAGCGCAGCGTGGGTATCTGAACAGGCGCGAACCTGGTACCAGGCACAGGGCAGATGCTCCGTAAATGTCTTTACAGGTGCGGAGACAGGGAGGCAAGGAGGGGCCCGTGGGAGGAGGAGGGGCGGCTGATGTCCGCGCAGCAGGACAGATGGAGAGGGGGCTGGTGGACGGGAAGCACAGACCTGAGAACTGGATGGCAAAGCCCTGCTTGCTGGTGAAGAAGTCGGTGCTGAACTGCAGAACGACCGAGTTGAAGGTGCTGTGCAGGTCCTTGGGCAGGGCCGGGCCGCTGAGCTCCTTCAGCAGAACCCCGCTCTCCACCGGCCCGTCCCAGATGCGCAGCACGTCGTGGACCTCCTCCGTGTCGAACACCAGGAAGTGGAGCCTGCCGGGGAGAAGAGGGGGCAGTCAGAGGGGGCTCCGCCGCTTCCGCCCTCCCCGGGGCTGCTGCTTGGGGAAGGTCAGGAACCCGAGCAAGACTCGCGAGAAGGAGGAGTGGGCAGTGTCTGCCGCTCCTACTTCCCCGTCCCGCTCGCCCCTCCCATTGGAGTCACTAGCAATGGGGACAAGGGCGAGGGGTGCAGGGTTTCTGCATCTTGTCTGTGATTGTGAGCTTCACGTTGCCATCGTCAAACCCCACCTGTCTCCTCGGTTCTACACAACAGCTCCCAGATCCCACTCCGCCATCCATACACATATCATTCTAGATTGTGAGGGGGCTGCTGGGAAGGGAAAGTCTGGGTTGGAGAGGATATAAGTAAAAAAAACCAAATAAATCAAAATGCCAGCAAGTTACTTTGTGGACATGGACAATCTGATTGTGAAGTTTAAATGGAGAAGCAAAGGACCTGGAACATATTGAAGGAGAAAAAAGCCGGAGGACTGGCACTACCTGATGTGAAGACTTGCTCTAAAGCTGCGGTCATCGAGGCAGCATGGAATTGGTGAAATAACAGACAAACAGATTATTGAATCAGAACAGAGAGCACGGAAATAGACACATATGAAGAGTCAACTGCTCTTTGACAAGGGAGCAAAGGCAACACGATGGAGCAAAGAGAGTTTCTCTAACATACGGTGCTGGAACAACTGGACACCCACGTGCAAAAAAAATGAATCTAGACATAGACCTTGCACCTCTCACAAAATTTAACTAAAATGGATCACAGACCGAAATGTAAACATAACACTGAAACTCCCAGAAGATAACAGAAGGGAAAACTCTGATGTCCTCGGCTATGCTGTGACTTTTTAGATACACGAGCTACGAGAAAACAACTGATAAGCTGGAAGCCATTAAAATTAAATATTTCTGCTCTGCAGAAGACAACGTCAAGGGACTGAGGAGACAAGTCACAGACTGGGGGAAAGTATCTGCAAAGGACACGTCTGAAAAAAGACTGTTGTCCAAAATATACAAAGATCTCTTAAAACTCAATGATAAGAAAACAACTCAAAAAAAAACAAACAATGGGGGTTAAAAGCCTTACCAGACACATCTCCAAAGGAGATACATAAACAGCAACTAAGCATATAAAAAGATGCTCCACATCATGTGTCATCAGGGAAATGCAAATTAAAACAGCAGCAAGACACCGCTATACAGCAATTAGCACCGCCCAAATCTGAAACATGGACATCAGATGCTGACGATGTGAAACAACAGGGACGCTCGCTCATCACTGGTGGGAATGCTAAATGGTACAGCCCCTTTGGAAGACAGAGCTAGCCATACTCTTAATGTACAACTCAGTAATGATACTCCTTGGCATTATGGAAATGAACGAAAAACTATGTCCACACAAAAACCTGCACTTGGATATTTAGAATGTTTCATTCATAAGTGCCAAAACTTGGAAGCAACCATGATGTACCGTAGTAAGTGAATGAATGAATGAACAAACTGTGGTACACCCCCCAAATGGAATATTATTCAGCACTAAAAAGAAATGAACTTTCTGTGGGCTCACCTCCTTGAGCCCAAAGGTCACTGGCTTGAAGCCCAAGGTCATTGGCTTGAGCAAGAGGTCACTTGTTCTGCTGGAGCCCCCTGGTCAAGGCACATATGAGAAAGCAATCAATGAACAACTAAGGTGCTGCAACAAAGAATTGATGCTTCTTATCTCTCTCCTTTCCTGCCTGTCTGTTCCTATCTGCCTCTCTCTCTGTCTCTGTCACAAAAAAAAAAAAAAAAAAGGAAAGAAAAAAAAATAAATGAGCTTTCAAGCCACGAAAAGATATGGAGGAAACTTCAATGCATATTGCCAAGTGAAAGAAGGGATTCTGAACAGGCTCCATACTGCATGACTCCGACTATATGACATTCTATAAAAGGCAAATCTATGGAGACAGTAATAAGATCAGTGGCTGCCAGGGACTGGGTGGATGGGAGGGAGGAACAGGTGGAGCATGAAGAATTTTAGGGAGGTGGAAATACTGTTATGATACTAGAGTGGTGAATACGTTATTACACATTTGTCCAAATCTACAAAACGCACAACATCAAGACTGAACCCTAATGTAAACTGTGAACTTTGGGCGATAATGATGCGTCACTGTAGAATCACCAGCTGTAATAAATGTCCCACTCTGATGGGGGGTGTCGAGAACGGGGGAGGTTGCACATGTGTGAGGGCAGTGGGTTTCTGGGAAATGGGGTGGGGGCAAGGGTGAGCCTACACCTTGGTTTCCCCAGAGCAGAACTGGGGATATTAGCTACACACCTGCTTGCCTCAGCTAATCCCTGACAGCCTGAGGAGGTGGGCTCTCCCTGTGCGTGGTTCCTGCTGGCCACAGAGCTCAGTAGGAATCCCAAAATTCCAGAACAAAACGCCAAAGCTGCCTTGGTTATGAGCCTGTGTGTGACTCTCTTCCTCTTCTAATCAATTTATATTTTAGAATAACTTTAGATTTACATAAAAGTTGCAGAGATAACCCAGAGATCGCCTATAGACCCCCTCCCCTGTTCTTCCACTGTTAACATCTTACATTTACCCAGTACATTTGTCATAACTAAGAAACCAACCTTGGTGCACGCCTGTGAACTCAACTCCAGACTTTATTTGGATATCTCCAGTTTTCCCACTGATATCCTTTTAGTAGTCCAATTCATTCATCACTATCTCCTTTTAAAAATATCTTTTTAAGTTATAAAAGTAGGGCATGCTCAAGACAGAAAAAGGCAAGCAATATACAGATATTCTGAATTTTTAAAAAGTCTCTCTCACACAAACCAATCTCTCTCCTAGAGCCTTTCACTTAGTATTAGTTTTGTTGCATATCCTTGTAGATTGTTTCTCAATGTGCACAAACACATTTTCCCCCCAAAATGGAACCATATTTTACACAGTTTTTTTTTTTATAACTTTCTTTTTTCACTGAATACTATATTATGGACATATACATTTATTTTGTTCTATAGAAAAGAACATTGTTATATTTCACTATTGTTTTAGCATTATATTTTATGTAAGTCTGCAAGGAATACTATTCTCTTTATGTAGTTTTGCATTATTTCTGTTAATATTTCAGTTGACTTGTAGAAATATTGTTTTTGAGGGCGGTGGAATGGGTATATATGGTTTAAATGTTGATAAATATAGTTAAATTATTCTCTAAAGTGACTATATCAACTTACAGTCCCACTGAACAGTATATTTGTTATTGATATATTTTCTCCTAGAGCCTGGTATATTTTCCTTTTAAATTTTGTTAATTTTGTCTATTTTGGCATAGAAGTTATTCACTTTACGTAATCCGCCATATGAATCTTTTTCTTTAAGGATACTAGGTGATATATTATTCTTGGGGAAACCCTCTTCTCCCCCAAATGATCAAAAAGCAAAATTTTAATGTTTCCCAGAACTTGTACAGTTCCTTATTGTTAAAGGTTTATAGGTTCAATATTTTTCCAAATGAACATTCAGTTGTTCCAACACCTGTGTAAGGTTGCCTCTTCCATATTTTGACTGTAAAATGTGGTTGCCTGTCTCTGAGCATTTGTTCCAGCTTATACTTCATTTAGCTATTTGTTTGCTACTCGTCTCCCCAACAAGGAGATGATTTTCATGAGTTCCAGACCAGGTCTTGTTCACTACTGTAGCCCCAGGGCCTAGCTGTACCCAATGCTTGGGACATGCACAGGAATGCCTGGGGAATGACGATCCTTAAGACTGAATGGTCCAGGTTCTCCCCACTGGTTTGCAATGTCGCCTCAGCTGTGGGTCCGGTTTTAGACCCTCTCCACAGCTTCAGGGCGCCCTCCATTGCCTGTATTGGGTTATCGCCATGATCGCACGAACACAGCTATTCAGCTTCCTTGGTTTTCTTTCTTTTCTTTAAAAGATTTTATTTATTGATTTTAGAGAAGAGAGAGAGAGAGAGAGAAAGAAAGGGGGGGCAGGAGGAGTGGGAAGCATCAACTCATAGTAGTTGCTTCTCATATGTGCCTTGGCCAGGCAAGCCCGGGGTTTCGAACAGGCGACCTCAGCGTTCCAGGTCGACACTTCATCTACTGCGTCACCGCAGGTCAGGCAACATTTGGTTTTCATAGTCTCATAATTGGTTATTGTTACAGGGAAAGTTCTCTTTCCTATTTTCTCCCCTAAATTTCTTAGCTAATTTCCCAAATTTACCCTTTCAGAGTAACTTCGCAGTTACCAAGTTCCAAGATACCCCACTGATATTTTAATTGGAATTCAACACATTTATTGATTAATTGGGACAAATGGATATTTTTGCGTTACTTATTTTCCCCAGCCAGGAACACTATAGATATTCTCAGTTACTCTTAGGGCTTAGTTTTTATGTTGGTGGTTTTTATGGTTTTCTTCTTTGTTACATTTCTTATTACATTCACTTCACTTCGTTGTGAATGGGATTTGATTTTTTCGTTACACATTTATTGTTGAGGATATATGTTCGTGTGTTTCTTATTTTCAAGCCGCCAGTAGGTTCCAATAGGGAATCAAGCGGATCCCCAGTGTTTCCTAGACAGACCGCTATTGATTGAGATGGAGATTGCTCAGTGCCAGAAGCTGCGTGGGCTGTCGCAGTGCCTGTGTCCTAGCACCCTGGGCGGGTCTCCCCTCTGCGGGCTTCCAGCAGAGTGAAGACAGATGGGCTTTTTTTCTTCAAAACACTGACAGGGAACAGACTGGCAGAGGAGGCCCCATGGGGGAGGAGGAGTTCCCCAGGAAGCAGAGAGAACGAGCCCTCACTGCTGTCCCCGTTCCGAGAGTCCCCCCTTCCTCCTCTGCTCCCTCATTGTTCTCAGATGCGTGGAGGCTGGCAGCCAGCCGGAGGAGCAGACCAGGTGGTAAGCTGGTGCTGCTAGTTGTCCTCCTGCTCCGAAAAGAGGTTTGTGGGGGCCGGACTTGTCAGGGAAGGAAGCAGGTTACAAGAATTGAAGTTCGGGTGGCTTGAAAGGGAGTGTGTTTTCTTTGGATTAAATAATGTGAGACAAGATCTGGGGGCAGAGGAGAAGTTAAGGTGCCCGGGAGTTAAAGGGGGCCCGCACACCGGAATTCAGGTATGGCTAGGACGTCACAGGGAACAGAGCTGGACCAAGAGAGGGAAGATAACGAGGGCCTCAGAATCACCTACCGGAGTTGGGGTTTTTTCTTCTTCCAGGTAGAGACGGACTGAAGTCCCTAGGGGTGAGTGATTGAATGAATGAATGAGTGCATCCAATGAATGAAAACCCAGGAGGACCAGCCTGATAGGAAGTTGTGAAAAGAAAGAACAGGAAGACTAAGTGGGAATGAAAGCAAACATATTACAAAACACACACTGGTGTCCAAGGCACTTACACATCATCCCACTTAATCCTCACAACATTGTTATTTTGTAGGTAGCACTGTTCCCATCTTTCAAAATGAGAATACTGAGGTTCAGAGAGGTTGAATAACTTGCCCAAGGTCAGGGCTGGTTAGAAAGCAAGTCAGAATTACATGATAAAATTAGAGTCCGGGTCAGACTTTAGTGCTTTCCCTCTTTTCCCTGAAAATGCCACTCACACATCCAGAAGGAAGAGGCTGTGGCCGTGAGCCAGGCACGCACCGGAGAGGCCCCAGCAGTAATCACTAGTTTACATGTGACTCATACACCAGGGCAAAGGGCTGACGTTCAAGGCCATGAATTAAGAATGCCAGTCCATTGCATTCAGCTTAGCTGATCTGATAATCAGACAAAGTCAAAGGCTTGGCATTGATGAGGTCGAGGGAAGTAGCGGGAGGAGGCAGGAGGAGGCCGGAGGAGAGGGCCCAAGGCCCTCTGCGCGCAGAGACAATGCAACTTGGCAGCGGAGAGGACAGGGGCCGCCGTTCCAGACTGCCTACTGCCTTCATGTATTTACACATCTCGTCTGTGCCGGGTGCAGGGGAGATAGTGGTGAAGATGACAGACGGTGTCATTTTCCAGTTGTGTCTGGAGGTGGGTGACACTCCCGCACACACAAACCCATTAAGAGGCTATCAGCGGCGGCAAACGCCGTGAAGAGATGGGCAGTGCTGAGATGGAGTCACTGCTTTACCCAGAGTGCCCAGGTTAGACCCTCTCTGAGAAGGTGACATTTAGGCAAGAAGAGAGGCTCAAAGGTAGCCAGCCGAGGGGTAAGAGGCGGGAGGAAGGGTTCTGTGTATGAAGGGCAGCATGTGCAAAGGCCCCACAGGGAACGAGCCCCGAGCTCGGAAAGGCCACTGAGGCTGTTGCTGGGCTGAGAGAGGCAGGTCGAGGCCAGGCCAGGAGGGGGGCCCTGTGAGTCAGGGAAAAGTTTGGACTTCATCTACACGCTAAGAGAAGTTAAGTAATTAAAGACTTTTAAGTGGGGGCCTGGCAGGAGCTGGTTTACATTTCAAGATCTCTCTAGCCACCCAGACGAGAAGGGACCGGCTAGGACTAGAAGGGATTGCAGGGAAGTTAGCTAGGGGGCTGTGGCAGCGGTCCAGCGCCCCCTCTTACTGTAAACCCTTGATGGTGGCCCATGAAAGACACTTTGTCAAACCAACCACATTGATGAGGACTCTTATTATCTGAGAGAAATCAGAGTGTACAAAATGCTAATTAGAGGTTCTGATCGATAGGGATCATTCTGGGCCCAAACAGACATCTGGGTTTGCCTGAGCCTTGGCCCCCGTAGGCGAACATCTGGTCTTCTTTCTGGCTTTTGAAACACTGAACGCAGTTTGAGGAAGGACCCTGTCCCCACCATCCCTGACAAGGTGTTTCTTCATGTTGATGCTTTGCTTGCAGGTGTGTTAGTTTCCTGTTTATCTGAACCGCAGGCCCGGCACGGGCCGGGGACGAGGGTTGACATGTGCTGCGTGTCAGGCTCCGTGTTGAGGGCTCTGGGAGTGTGCAAGGCTCTGTCTTTGCTCTGGAGGCAGCTGCTGCATAGGGAAAGAGACTAGCACAACATAACAATAGGTGCAATGGGTGCTGACAGGGTGGGATCAATAAAGCGCTCCCCAAACCCCTGGGGGAGGAAGGAACGAAGCCTCTGTAGGCAGGTCTGTGTGCCAAGCACTTCATGTATAATGTCCAAGAGCCTTATAAAAGCCCCGGAATTTACTGGTCTCATCTCTCTAGGCAGAGGAGAACAGAAGCTCCATATCCATGCATGCTGCAAATGGCTTACCCAGTCTACCTGAATCATTACCAGCTAGAAGCAGTGGTCATTGGGACTTGGACATGAGCTGCAAAGTATAGAATGGTGACAACTCCAGTGCCATGCGGACTTTTCCTGGATGTGGACTTTTCCTGGACTCCTGCTCCCTGTGACAGCTCCTAACAGACTGAACTGTGGTTGGGTTGCATTTTTCAGGGATTTGGCATGGTGATGGGGCCAACTTGGACTTGGTGAACATGTTAAGGACACTACTCTTTTATGGATTCTTGCTGTATTGGCCAAGAGTTTGCTTAAAGGCTTTTAATCACTGTAAAAAAATAGAAGACTGGGTAAAGAAGATGGGGCACATATATACCATGGTATACTATTCAGCTAGAAGAAATGATGACATCGGATCACTTACAGCAGAATGGTGGAATCTTGATAACATTATGCGGAGTGAAATAAGTGAATCAGAAAAAAACAAGAACTACAGGATTCCATACATTGGTGGGACATAAAAACGAGACTAAGAGACATGGACAGGAGTGTGGTGGTTACGGGGGCTGGGGGGAGGGAAGGAGGGAGAGGGGGAGGGGGAGGGGTACAAAGAAAACTGGATAGAGGGTGACGGAGGACGATCTCTCTTTGGATGATGGGTATGCAACAGAACTAAATGACAAGATAACCTGGAAATGTTTTCTTTGAATACATGTACCCTGTTTTATTGATGTCACCCCATTAAAATAAAAATTTATTTATAAAAAAAAAAAGCCCCGGAATTTAGAGTCTATTTTCCCCATCTTGCTGATGGGCACCTGACATCCCCAGGTGTTAACACCAGTGACTGGCAGGGAGTGGGTTGGGGAGTGGTCAATAGCTCGTTGGCAGAGGCAGTATTCAAACCACATTGGTCTGGTGCCAGAGGCCTTTCGTTTGTCACACCTTCTTCTAATTGAGAGAGGAAAGGAGCACTTCATGGAGGAGGGGCCTGAAGCAGCGGTAAAGAAAGAAAAGCACGAGGAAACTGAGAGGGGAACGAGAGAGCGGAGTGTGCAGAGCATAGGAAGTGGAACTGGCCTCCCTGGAGGCAGACCCCCACCCCACCCTCTCAACCCGCCCTTCCACCAGGGTCGGGTGATCTTTCTGAACCACGCATTCCACCCGGTCACGGCTCTTCTTTCCCAACAGATCCAAGTCAAGACTTTCTAGAGGACACACCCAGTTCTGCACGAGCAGCCACACCTGCCTTCTCCCACTCCTCTGACCCTTCACCCAGTTCCTTCTCATCCCCTGGCTTTGCGGACGCCCCTCTGCCTGGATGTTCCCTACTCTGCACGCGCCCCGGTACCACCTGCAGTGGGTTGAATCGTCTCCCTTCTGCCAAAAGATAAGTGCAAGTCCTAACCCTGTGTACTTGTAAATGTGCAGATAAAACTGTGTTAAGATGAGGTCATACTGAATGAGGGCGGGCCCTAAATCCAAGGACTGATGTCCCTGTTAAAGGAGAGGGAGATTTGGATACAGAGATGCTGAGGAGACATAGGGAAGCAGACCATGTGAAGGTGGAGGCAGAGATTGCAGCCATGTTTCTACAAGCCAAAGAACGCCAGCAAGCCCCAGAAGCCAGGCGAGAGACGTGAAGCAGATTCTCCCCCAGAGTCCTCTGAGGGAGTGTGGCCCCGCCGACACCTCGATTTTGGACTTCCAGGCTCTAGAGCCATAAGAAAATGAATCTGCTGTTTTAAGCCATTCAGTTTGTTCCAGTGGCCCCAGTCAACAATTACACCACCTGGCTCGAGCTTAAAAGCTAGGAGACCACCTCTCATTGTAGGAGCTGACCCCTCTCTAGGGCTATCCACGGGCAGAGCTTGCTTCTGGGGTTCTGACCCTCAGTTCCCACAGTCTGGAGGAGTTGAACCCATTGGGCATCTTTTGGAGACAGCTCACTTCACGGATTCCACGTGGTCCATCTGTGTCCATTGCAAGGATGCAAGGACAAGAAGAGGAAGAGAAATCCACGCCATCTTGCCACGTTGATTTCCCTTGCCTTCTGACTGCCCCCCAGAATATAAAAGGGCTTGGCTGGCTCCCAAGGAACCGTCACCACGGCATGAACACAAGGGACACCGCCGCATTGATACGAGTCATCACGGCGAGTCTTTACATCAGGGGAAAACGGCATGTCAACAAACAACTGCTGTCGGGGGCAGAGGGTCAGCAGTCACTCCCATCCCCAAACGAGAATGCAGCTTCAATCATCCTTCGTGATGCCGGAAAATGACAGTAAGAAAATGTGCGTGTTTTATAAAACGCTCCCTTCTGAACCATGGAGCTGCAAATCAACAATTAAACCATGATCCTAATAGCAGACAATAGTAAAGCATCGTGCTATCCAAAGAACAAAAACGGAGAAGACAACCCAAAAGCCCAAAGCAAGCGTCGGTGTCTAAAGCAAAATCAGAGGCTCTCCTTTCCTGGGGCCAGCTGAAACTCAATAGAAAAAAGAAATTCTATTGTTATTTTCTTAAGAGAAAGAATGAACCTGGGCGTGGGGTCACTGAAGAAGCAGCGGTGGCTGGCGTTCTGGGACGTAGAGGCAGTGCACAGATGCAAGCCTTAGGTTATTAACAGTTTCTAGCGGCTCTTCCATGCAAATGGCCTCTCTTGCTTCATGCTTAGGACTCTCCTAAAATCTCTCCAACAAGCAGCACCTGGCCTCTGCACACCCAGTACCTCTTGCTAAGTGGTCCCAGGCTCGATACTAGCACAGCCAGTCTTGGTTTGCAGCATGGCGTCTCCTGGGCATCTCCAAGCCCAGCACAAGTAGCAACCATCTGCAGATCACCCTGTCGCTCATGCCATGTGGCCCCAGGTGGGCACAGGTTGACCTTGCACCTCCTGCGAGGCCCCAAAGCCAATGCACCTGGTGGACAGCTTCAGACAATGCTGGATTACAATCCTACCTCCTCTACAACCAACACACTCCAGGGTTAGACTCGAGGAGCAACCAAGCCCTATGGAAGCAAGTTCTGCTCCACAGGGTTGACTCCTGCACAGCAGCTCCTCCGCTGTAGTCACAGCTGGTCCTTGAAGCTGATTGGTCTGGAGGTTAATCCCTGCCAGTGACAACACCAACAGCAATCAAGGCTCCACGACCACAGGACAGTGCACACATAGTCCACACAGGGGCACACCTGGAGTACCCAGTTCAGGTGACTGGGGAGGCTCACCACTGGGCCCTATAGGACACCTACTATTTTAGGGCACTCTACCAAGTCTGGGAGACATAACGGCTCTACCTGATACATAGAAACAAACACAGAGAAGCAATCAAAATGTGGAGACAAACAGGTTTCAAATGAATGAACAGGAAAAATCTCCAGAAAACAACTAAATGAAATGGAGGCAAGCAACCTACCAGACACAGAGTTTAAAACAATGGTTATAAACATGCTCAAGAAACTTAGTGAGAACTTCAACAACAGGGAAGAGGACATAGAAAGCATAAAAAAGAACCAGTCAGAAAGAAAAGATATATTGAAATGAAGAATAATTTACGTGGAATCAACAATAGAGTAGATGAAGCCAAGAATCAAATAGGTGATTTGGAATATAAGGAAGAAAAAATAAAGAAAGAAGGGGAAAAAAAGCAACACCCAGTCAGAACAGGAAAAAAAAAAGAAAAAGAGGAAAAAAAAGAATAAAAATATGAGAACAGTTGTAAGGAGCCTCTGGGATAATTTCAATTGTACCAACATTGGCATCACGGGGGTGCTGGATGGAGAAGAGGGAGACAGTAAGAAATTGAAAATGTATTTTCAAAAATAATGATAGAAAACTTTCCTAACCTGGCGGAGGAAATAGACATACAAGTCCAGGAAGCACAGAGAGTCCCAAACAAGATAAACCCAAAGAGGCCCACACCAAGACACATCACAATTAAAATGCAAAAGATTAAGGACAAAGAGAGAATCTTAAAAAAGCAGCAAGAGAAAAGCAGTTAGTTACCTACAAGGGAGCTCCCATAAGATTGCCAGTTGATTTCTCAACACAAACTTTGCAGGCCAGAAGGAGTAACAAGTAATATTCAAAGTGAAGGAAAGCAAGGACCTACAACCAAGATTAGTCTACCCAGCAAAGCTGTCATTTAGAATTGAAGGACATCTAAAGAGCTTCCCAGACAAGAGAAAGCTAAAGGAGTTCATCACCACCAAACCAGTATTACATAAAATGTTAAAGGGACTTCTTTAAAAAGAAGAAAAAAATATATATTAAAAACAGGAACAATAAAATGGCAATAAAGACACATCTATCACCAATTCAATCTAAAAATCAAAATAAAGCAACAGGCAGAACAGAAACGGACTCACAGATACAGAGAACATTTTGACGGTTGACAGACAGGAGGGCAGCTGGGGATATAGATGGAAAAGGCGAGGGGAAGAAGTACAAATTGGTTGTTACAGAACAGTCATGGGGATGTGAAGTACAGCACAGGGAGTACAGTCAATAATATTCTAATCACTATGTAGGGTGTCTGATGAGCGTGAGATGAAGTGGGACATAAGTTATGTAATGTCTAATCATGGATGTACACCTGAAACTAATGTAATAATGTATATCAATTGTAATTGAAAAATTAAAAAAATGATTAAAAAAAGATTAAAAAGAAAAGGCCATTGCTTTGTGTGGCACTCTAATGTCCTGGGTGACCTCGGGCCAGTTGCCTTCTCTTCCTCATCACCCTGTGGATGAGAACTGCCCATCACGAGCTGCCCTGAAGGTGGCAGGGATTCTGCGAGTCAGCGGTGTCTCTTTCCTTCTTGGATTGAATGTTTTCCATAAAATGAAAGGCTCCTGTTCCCTGCAGAGGCTTTATATCAAAGTAGGAAATATAGTGGCTGTGGAGGCAAAGATCTGGGTTCAAGTACTAGTTCTGTGAAGGCTAATGGGGGGACCTTGGAGAGCCCAGTTTACAGCTCTGGAAAATGGAAGTCACATCATCAATTCGGCAACGTTACTAACAGGATTATTGCAAATGAAATCACATGTAAACTGCCTAGCGCTGACCCTGATACATAGTATGAAATCAATGAGTGGTGAAACCACCTAAAACAAATTCCATTTTGCTCTATTTATTTATTTTTACTTGACTAAGAGAGATGACTGTCAGTTTCTCCATATACATATTTCCAACAGGTTTTGTTTTATGTTTTCTTGCTAGGTTATTTGGTGCATAAAGATTCATGGCTGCTAGCATTACTATGGACTATGAATTTTATCATGTGAAATTACTCCTTCTGTCCTGTTTAATGTTTTCTTTTTACCTTGAATTTTACCTTTTTTTTTTTTTAAAGACAAGCAATATTGTGATCCTGCTTCCTTCTTAGCTAGTCTTTTCCTGGACATCTCAGTAGGTTAAAAATTATGTATGTTTTAGTTTTTTTTTTTTTTTGGTTTTTTTTTTTTTGCAGTGGCTGTAACAAAGTATCCCAAACTTGGTGACTTAAAACTACAGAAATTCATTCTTTCACAGGTCTGGAGGCCAGGTGTCTGAAATCAGGTCACCAGGCTAAAATCAAGCTCTCGGCAGGGCCCGCTCCCTCTGCTGTCAGCCTTTAGGGAGAGGGACTCTGCCATCTGCCTCTTCCAACTCCTTGGCTTGTGGCTGAATCATTCCAATTATTGTGTCTATCTTCACGTCCCCTTCTCCTCTGTGTGTATAAAAGCTACCTGCGCTTCCCTCTTATAAGGACACGTCTGGTTGCATTTAGTACCCACCCAGATGTCAGTTGGCCACACTGGACCAGTATAAAACCCTCCCTTTCAAAAGGTAAGTAAACAAATAAGCAAAACATAAATAAACTCGTGGTGGCCCTTAAAACATTCCGTTCACAAAGAAGAAATAGAAACATATTTTCTGAGAAGATGTTACACTTGTAGGAGAAAATATAAACCGCTACGTAGATGATAGTCTCACTTACATATGAGAAACAGGGATGATAAGTAGCAGAAGGTGGGTGATGAAATGGTCAAGGGGAGCTCCTGAGATAGAAATACAGTGTGGAGACAAGTAAATGACACAAAGAAACTAAACACACAAGGACAGTTAAAACCCGCAACAGCAGCATTCGCCTTGCGAATTTAATTTAATCTCACATTGCAATGATCCTTTTTCCAAATAAGGTAACATTTATAGGTTCCAGGCATTAGGACCTGATATCTTCGGGGGCTATCATTCAGCCTACTGCAAGGTCTTTGCAAGTTCTTCAAGGGGCCTGCGTGGCAATTTCCTGTGGCTTTTGTTCATGTCGTATCGTGGCTGAATCAATGATTGTAGAGTCTTCTAACAGCATGGCTTTGGCTTTTGATATCCCAGAGAAGAAATCTTAGGAGGGTTGGCTTATTTGTGCTTCTTGTTTTTCATAAATGACTGTTTTATTTAATAATGGCTGACTGTGTGCTTACCTGTGTGAGTGCATTTTGCCAAATGCTTTTAAGGATTTTTTTTTATTATCCTTGGAACAGTTTCATTTTCATTAAGTTATATCTAAATCATTTAGACTGGAACGCAGAGAGTCCTTCCAATTCACCATGGAAATCTTAGAACTGGTCACTCCATTGTTTCTCATCGCCCACTTCTTGGGGGGTGTCAGCTGACATTCTGTATTTTATTATACCTTCTGCTCTATTTGCTCATTGTCCCTCTTCATCTACCTGCCTGCATTGGTACTCTGTCTTCCACAGTTGGCAACTTCTCTTTCATTACTTCATACATTTATAATGTTTTTTCCTGCAGTCTCAGCGACGTTCTCCAGCGGGTTTCTGACTTTGATGTTTGTATTTCTTACAAGGCGAATGCTGCTGTTGCATTTTTTTTTAAATTTTTTTTTGCATTTTTCTGAAGCTGGAAACAGGGAGAGACAGTCAGACAGACTCCCGCATGCGCCCAACCGGGATCCACCCGGCACACCCACCATGGGGCGACGCTCTGCCCACCAGGGGGCGATGCTCTGCCCATCCTGGGCGTCGCCATGTTGCGACCAGAGCCACTCTAGCGCCTGGGGCAGAGGCCACAGAGCCATCCCCAGCGCCTGGGCCATCTTTGCTCCAATGGAGCCTTAGCTGCGGGAGGGGAAGAGAGAGACAGAGAGGAAGGCGTGGCAGAGGGGTGGAGAAGCAAATGGACGCTTCTCCTATGTGCCCTGGCCGGGAATCGAACCCGGGTCCTCCACACGCTAGGCCGACGCTCTACCGCTGTGCTGTTGCAGGTTTTAACTGTCCTTGTGTGTTTAGTTTCTTTGTGTCATTTACTTGTCTCCACACTGTATTTCTATCTCAGGAGCTCCCCTCGGCCATTTCATCACCCACCTTCTGCTACTTATCATCCTTGTTTCTCATATGTAAGTGAGACTATCATCTACGTACCGGTTTATATTTTCTCCTACAAGTGTAACATCTTCTCAGAAAATATGTTTCTATTTCTTTTTTGAGAACGGAATGTTTTAAGGGCCACCACGAGTTTATTTATGTTTTGCTTATTTGTTTACTTACCTTTTGAAAGAGAGGGCTTTATACTGGTCCAGTGTGGCCAACTGACATCCTGCATGTCTGTGGCTGAACTGTGTCCTCTCTCCCGAGAGCCGTTGGAATTCATTTCTGGGACTGTGAACTAGCAGGAGAGTAGAGGTACGGCCAGTGCGGCTATCCCATGTGGCTCAGGCTCAGCAGGACGTTCTTCTTGGATAATTTGAAGTAGTTTGTGTTTCTTTTTTCTAGAGGCCATCACAGAAAACGAAATTGCCGGAAAGCACCACTACTCTTAAAGCTACATTTATACCTACCAGGTTATCCACATTTTCTCCTTCAGAAACCCTCTGAGCTCTCTGTGACTCTTCCCCAATTTGTCGAAGCCTGAAATCCGACAAAGGAGTCCCGCACTGTGTACGCGTGCATCTGTTCAGTTCCTTCAGGGGGTCAGCCTTCCAGTGCAAGGACATGGACCTTCTCTGGTTAAGGTTTCACTTATTGTCGCTGCTCAAAAAGAAACCTTCTGGAAGCTGCTAATCCCCCTGGCCGTGATTCCTGGCAAAAGCTGCGAACAGAAGCTTCACTTCTGGTGCCTTCTGCCTCCTCTGGGCCAGCTGCCCGCTTGCTGGTGAGAGGGCAGCAGCACTGATCGCAGCAGAGAGGGGCTGCCCTAGGGCTGGGATGGCACTGCAGCGGGGAATCTGGGCTTCAGGCACAGCCAGATGTTGCGTCTGGTCCAGCATCCTCCCAGGAAGACAAGCTCCACCGGGCAGGGGTTCTGGTTAATCAAAACTGTGCCCCAACCTCATGGTAATCCTACTGCTTTGTGACCAACAGCCAAGAATGGAGTTTCCAGGTTGCCCTCTGCACTAATCCCTGTGATTAAAACTCAACATACTAAGACTATTTAGCTAAATAGGAGCTTCATGACTACATGGGTATCAGGAGCAGAAAGCAGAGCCTCTAGGAACAATAAGCCTTCCATTCTTCATGGACCCCAGATCTCTTTAGGGAAAGCAAAGGACAGCCCTTCTCCCTATCTCCTCTCCGCGTCGGCAGACACACGGCTTTCACCTCCAACGAAATTTGTATTCAAGAAACAAAACTCAGTTCTTCCGAATGTGACCAGGACCCTTTCAACGGTTATATTAAACACCTCTCGGGTTTCGCAGCCAATTTATTCTCCGCCTTGCTGCCAGTGATCTTCTGAAGCGGAGATAGCATGTCACGCTAGACAACGAGCTCTTCCCCAAGTAGCTGTGTATGTTTGCACCATCAATTCTTTCCCATGTTTGGAAGGCCTTTACCTCCACCCTGCTTGGTCAACTACCACTGTCCTTTAAACCATGGCTAGAATAGCACTTCCTCTCTGTAATACCCCACCCCAGCTGCCACCTGGAATCATGAACTGCCCTGGCAAACGCTTTCCTATTGTGTTCTAACCATACGTCCGCAATAGCATTTATCACATTATGTTAGGATCTGCGGCAGACCCTGCGGGTTGGCTCCTCGGCACTCCATTTCCCAAACTCTCATCTGTCTTTACTATCGAAACTCTAAAAGTGAAACAAAATTGCTTTCCCACTTTCTCTCAGCCAGGCATGGCAAGATCCGACTAATGATGAGGGAGGAAGGACTGGAAGGGCTGACTCAGTTTGAAAAGTAACAAACCACAAGCTGTGCAGCCCCTTGATCAGCTCCCTGAAATAACTTGCAACCCAAGGCAAGAAAAACGGGATAAGCGAACAGTCAAGGACGGACCAGCCAAACCTCCCCTTACTTACATCCCCTCCTCTCCGGAAGACAAGAAAGTCCCATAGGCCTACAGACAAAGAAGTCAGAGAAATCAGGCACATTACACGTGACAGCTAAAGCTGTAAAGGTATATAAGACTCGGGGAAACTAACTTCAGGGAGCTCGTGTTCTGTTGCCTTTCGGGTCATGGTGCTCCGCCAGCTAACAAACCTCCCTTCCTCCAGCACCCATCTGAGAGTCTTTGTCCTCTGGGAGTCGCTCCTTGGTTCCTGAAACAATGAGCTCTATCTAGGATGACGTCTCTACAGACGGTGGTTCTTCCTGAATAAAGATGCAAACTCTCGCGAGAAGAAAGCTCAGTGCCCTTCCTCCTTCCTTCTACTTTGAAACTGGAACACAGACAAATGCCTGGTGCTGCAGCAGCTGACTGGGTAACCATGAGGATGAAAACTGATGGACGTAGAGCAGTAAGGGAGGTAACAGCACCCAGGACACGGGGTCCGGATGGAACCTTCCGATGACTGTTCCCGGAGAAAGGGGAGCCTCCATCGGCCAAAGCCGCTTTAGGCAGTTTTTCTATCTCCATTCCTGACTCCTGAAACATCTTATCTGTAAGACTGAGGTCTTCAAGGGAAAAGACAGTTTCTTTTTTTTTTTTTTTTTTTTGTATTTTTCTGAAACTGGAAATGGGGAGAGACAGTCAGACAGACTCCCGCATGCGCCCGACCGGGGTCCACCCGGCACGCCCACCAGGGGCGATGCTCTGCCCACCAGGGGGCGATGCTCTGCCCCTCCGGGGCGTCGCTCTGCCGCGACCAGAGCCACTCTAGCGCCTGGGGCAGAGGCCAAGGAGCCATCCCCAGCGCCCGGGCCATCTTTGCTCCAATGGAGCCTTGGCTGCGGGAGGGGAAGAGAGAGAGACAGAGAGGAAGGAGGGAGGGGGTGGAGAAGCAAATGGGCGCTTCTCCTATGTGCCCTGGCCGGGAATTGAACCCGGGTCCCCCGCACGCCAGGCCGACGCTCTACTGCTGAGCCAACCGACCAGGGCCAAGACAGTTTCTTATTTATACTGTATTTACATGCTCAGTGCACGGCAGGATGCCTGACCCCAAGTAAATGCTCCAGGATTTTTAATTGAACTGAATGTTATTACTGTCTTCCAACTAGTCCAATGGCTCCTCATGATAGTGAAAAATCCATTCAGAGACCCCGTTTTACACAAGAAACCTTATTCCCCACCTTACCCCACCCCTTGCAGGTTCCAGCCACATCAAATGAGGACCCTGTCATGGATGGACCGCTCTTTCCCCTGTGGTCAGGCCCTTACTCTCCTTCTCCTCAAGTACAGCCCTCACTTCTGCACCTCCAGGCAGAGCCTCTGTCTCTCTTCTCCGTTACTGAGTTTGCACTTGCTTACAGCCTCGACGTTGTCTTGGATCACCTGTGTGACAACTTCCCCCCAAGCTTGTGAGCCCCTGGGAGCCGAGGACGGGTCTTAGTCTGACTTGTGTGTTTCCCACTGCACAGCACACACAGTTTGGCACAGAGATGGTGGTGTTCGAGGTGTTCGTGTTTTGTTCCATGGAACTAAGCCCAGGTCAGAAGGGCAGACTGGGAAAAGACCGGAGCTAGAGACAGGACTCTGACCAGGCGGTGGCGCAGTGGATAGAGCATCAGACTGGGATACAGAGACAGGACTGAAACCCACCTCACAGGGTAATGGGGGGACAGTCATCCTCTCTGGACCTCAGTGAGCTCATCCATAAAACGGGGACAACAATAACTAATTTAGAACCTAGTGTGCTGTGAGTATTTGATAAATGTTAGGTAGAGGGTAGGACCAACAGTGAAGGACTTTGTTTCAACCCCTTCTTCAGTTTCCATCTGAACTGGTCCACTGATTATGAAAAGGAAAACTCCAGCCCAGCATCAGAGATTGAGAAGAGGTCCCACCTGCATGGCATCAACTTCCATGTTCTGTATACTGACAATACAAGAAAGAGCATGTAGAAGGTGTATCTCATTAATTGGCTCTCCTGCTATTAGTAGCCAGGCCTGGATGGAGTTCATCAACCAGCCGGCCCCATTCTTGGCCGTCAGAGACAAAACACTGCAGGTGTCCCTGTGTTCAAGGGCAGGGTATGACTGCCAGCCCATTCTTGTCATGCACATCCAGGAAAGGTCTACATTCCTGCTTGAACCCCACCCAGGGTTCAGCCTGGCCTCTGATCCCTACAGCCTTATGTTAGGATAATAGGGTTCCCACTGCCCCTCCTGGGCACTGTTGGAAGGGGACTTTCCTTGTCCAGCCTCCTGGCCTGAGCTTGACCACAGATCCCTCTGGTCGCCTCCAACACTTGCTCGGGGCTCGGTCAGAATTGGGAGAGGCACATCCATAAGCCTTTTCTTTTCTGGGCTCTTGGGAACAGTCTCATGGGCTGGCCTGTGTGTGGGTTGTCTCACATCCCTGCCCAGCTGACACAACCAAGGGGAAGACTGCTAGGCACCCCTCCCACCAATAGCCTGGCACCCATCACCTGTGACTAGTGGTACACCTCAACCTGCTGAGCTCAGGGGGTGTCTCAACAACCACCTTCTGGCCCCGGGAGAGTCCTCTCATCATTCGGGAATTTCATGCCAGGTGCTGTCCTAAGTGTCTAGGTATGTTAACTCACTTAGTCCTCATAGAAATTTAGGTGGTCAGTACCACTTTAAATCACCATTTTGCAGAAGAGAACTGAGACATAGAGTGCCACTTAAAGAGCTTCTTAAGATACAGAGCTAGTAAGACGGGCAGGTGGACTGGTGCCAGAGCCCAGGTCTCAGCTAAAAATTGATACTGAATAAATGACAAAACTCCTAGGATGCAGAGAATGAACTCTTCAAAGGAACCTAGCTGAATAGTGCAACCAAATTATTCAATTGTGAAATGCAGTCAAAGCAGGAGACATTGTAACAAAACATAAATACGGTTCTCGGAGAGATGCAAGATGATGATGCATTGATAAAAACAAAAGTGGGCTGTCAAGAGCAATCTGAAAACAAAAAAAGTGCAGTTTCCTTGAAATAGAAACAAAAACAAGGTCTCCAAAAAATGAAGAGGGAGAGTAACAGGATAAACGCTGTTGAAAACAAAATTAATGAAAACACAAGACCACTGACAGAATGAAAATAGGATGTAGAACTTTCAAACCACCAGTGGGAAAACAGAGCCAGTGAAATCCAGTCAGCTAACAGTAGGAAGAGCTGAAAATAAAGAACAGTAAGGAAGCAAACGATGGTTGTTTGCCAGAAGAAGTAATCCATTTGATGTAAAAGAAATACAGAAAACCCCGTATCCTTTTCACTTTCTTCAGACATTCCTAGAACATACATAAGATGAAAATTCAAAGAGTGGAAAGGGTACAATGCAGTAAAAATAAAAATAATAAAAAAAAAGATTGTACAAAATATATAACGACTTCAGTAACTTTAAAAAATTCTTAAGTACTGTACTCAGGTGAAAAAGCTACTGAAATTGAAATGACAGACTAGAAATAAACCCAGTTGAACACTGTATATGATAAAAAAGAAACAACCTCCCCCAAAGGAAAAGTATACAAAAAAACTTGAAGCTGCAAAGACAATTTAATATCCTTTTGTGCATCAAACTGGTGAACACCAACAGGATCAGCAGCATTAGTGACGCCGTGTGGGCAAGCAGGCTTGTGGTGGGGTGTGGGGTACAGACTGCTGCACGATCTAGGGGGAAATTTGAGGTCGTGTATCTTGTATTTGTCTTCCAAGAGTGTATCCTAAGATAATCATTGGACAATTATTTGAAGATTCGTGTATGAGGATGTCTACTGGAGTGAAAAACTGAAACATATTCACTTTATCAACAGGGGAGTGGTGAAATCAATTACGGTAGCTCGTACCATAGAATTCCCTGTAGCCATCACACTGGCAGAGGCGGATCTATAGATATTAACATAATAAGATGGTGATGTACGATTAAATAGTGAAAGAAAACGCGAACTAGTGAGCCACGCAGAGAGATGCTCCTGTTTTGAGAGGGCTCGCTGTGGCCCTCGCTCCCTGTCATGCGGGCACACCAAGTAGAACGAACGGGGGTCAACAGTTTGTGGAGAACAGAGGGAGAGTGTGGGGACTTTGGGTTTCCACTTTATGAACTTCTTTCTTGTTTGCATTTTGAATTCTTCACAGTGTCTATTTTTATGTAAAAATCTATAAGGATAGTCACATTTAAAAAGTAATAACTAAATCTTATTCGTAATAAGGACTCAAATACTAAAGAGGATTTTTGTGTTCACCTTAATTCAGTCTTATTATAAATCTCCTTGAATTTGTTGCTGATTATTCAAGTGAGGAGTGTGTGGGGAGGAGGAGGGGGAGGAAGAGAGAGAGAGAGAGGAGAGGGGGACAGATTGGGAGAGACAGAAAGAGGGAGAGTGGAAGAGAGAAGGAGGGAAAGCGGGAGAAGGGGGGAGGGGTAAGAAAAGGGAGAGGGAAAGGAGAGGGAGGAAGAAAGAGGGAGTGGGGGAAGAGGGAGGGAGAGGAAGAGAGAGAAGCTGTAGAGCGCAGAGGGGCCCATGCATGCTGCGGACCCTGCAGGCCGGGGTGCGAGGCTGTATGAGGGAGGATGCTCTCTTGGCCCTGGCTCCAAGGAGCCTTGCAGGAGGAAGCCTGAGCTATCTTCACCTTCTCCCTGCTGTTCCCATTTCCGGGGTCCTCCTGCACACACTCGGCATGCCCTGTGACATTATAGTTCCTGCTGGGTCACACAGGAGAGGTCATTCCTGGACTTGTCCGGACCTCTCTTCCTGACAGCTAGGAAGGGACCCTTTGGTCATCAGCTCACCCCACGTCCCTTGCTCTGGTAAGGGATAACGGTCCTTATCCTGCCCAGAAATCCTGTCCCTGGTTTGTTGTGCTGTCCCTGTCAGCTGCCCCTGTCTACTCTGCTCACCTCCAACCCTTTTCCTAAACCTTAATTACAGGAAATTAACGCCACCTGTCCTGGGTATGCTAATGTTGCTATGTAGTGAAGTGCATCCTTTAGAAAATGCATGCCAAGTCCTTAGGAACAAAGTGTCATGATGTCCACAGTGCACTTTTAAGTAATTCAGAAAAAAGGAGAAAAAAAAGGGATGTGCAGAAAAGGAAAAAGAGAGACGGCAAATATGGCAAAATATTTGCAATGGTTGAGTCTAGGTAGTAGGTATGTGGACTCCTGGTGGACTGTTCCTTTAACTTTCTATTTTACATATTGTGTGTTGCACAACAAGACCGGGGGAAACAGAAGAACCCTCAATTTCCATGCTTACGAAGGAGAGCAAGGCCAGCTGATGTGACTGCTCCCCTGTCTCCTGAACCTGCCCCTTCTTCTCCATCCCCACGGCCACTGTCCAGGCTCAGGCCGCCTCACCCCAACCACGTTCTGGAGGCAGTTTCCTCACTGGGATCCCCGACCCTGTCGACCCCATTCTCCCACAGGCTGCCGTGACAGGTGCAAGCCTAGCACCTCAGTCCCCCGGCCACCATGCTCTGACCGCGGAGGCTCCAGCGGCTCAACCTCCCGCTGCTGCCCAGCCCCCACCAAGCACAGGTGATACTCCTGCCATTTGGGCCCATTTCTTTTTTTTTTGTATTTTTCTGAAGCTGGAAACGGGGAGAGACAGACAGACTCCCGCATGCGCCCGACCGGGATCTACCCGGCACGCCCACCAGGGGGTGACGCTCTGCCCACCAGGGGGCAATGCTCTGCCCCTCCGGGGCATTGCTCTGCCGAGACCAGAGCCACTCTAGTGCCTGGCCATCTTTGCTCCAATGGAGCCTTGGCTGTGGGAGGGGAAGAGAGAGACAGAGAGGAAAGAGGCAGGGGGGGGGTGAAGAAGCAAATGGGCGCTTCTCCTATGTGCCCTGGCCGGGAATCGAACCCGGGTCCCCCACACGCCAGGCCAACGCTCTACCGCTGAGCCAACCGGCCAGGGCCTGGGCCCATTTCTGCTCGAGCCTGACCACCCAGGGTCAATTCCTCTGCCTAGAGAGTCGTGCCCCTCCCACCCTTCTTCCCCCTTGGCCACGTGGCAACCGCTCTTCAACCTTCAGGACTCAGCTTCAGTGTCACCTGTTGCAGGACAGCATCCCTGGTCCTGCCTTTCATCCCCCCTCCTCCTGATGCCACCACCTCCCCCTTGTGCATACACACATCTCCTTTCAGGGAACAATGACAGGGTCTCATTCATCTGCACACTGCCAGCACCTCGCACAGGCACAGCCATGCACAGCCAGCCAGCCAGGCAGGCATTACAGGAATGAATGAAGTGAGTGAGTGAGTGAGCGGTGCTCCAAGGTGCAACAGAGGGAAACCTCCTTCTTTTTTTTTTTTTTTTTTCATTTTTCCAAAGTTAGAAACGGGGAGGCAGTCAGACAGACTCCCGCATGCGCCCGACCGGGATCCACCTGGCATGCCCACCAGGGGGTGATGCTCTGCCCCTCTGGGGTGTCGCTCTGTTGCATCCAGAGCCACTCTAGCGCCTGGGGCAGAGGCCAAGGAGCCATCCTCAGCGCCCGGGCCATCTTTGCTCCAATGGAGCCTCGGCTGCAGGAGGGGAAGAGAGAGAGAGGAAGGAGAGGGGGAGGGGAGGAGAAGCAGATGGGTGCTTCTCCTGTGTGCCCTGGCTGGGAATCGAACCCGGGACTTCCACATGCCAGGCCAACGCTCTACCACTGAGCAAACCGGCCAGGGCCTTTAACACATTTTTGTAAGTTTAATTCAACTGCGTCTAAGGACATACGTGTGTCAGTGGATATACAGACATCTATATCCTTCAGTTTCCCCTCGTTGAGACCTCTCCTGGGCCCACCTTCTCCCAGCTGCATGTCTGCTCCTTGGCTTGACTCCCCACTATTGCAAAGCCTCAGCCCTTCATTCTTGTCTCTGCAACAGACTCCTGATGGGTTTTTCCCCCCCATGAAGTCTCTCCATTATAAATGACCGTCGTGGGACACCCCTGCTCTGGAACCTGTCATGGCTCCCTCTTGTTAACTGGTCTTTAAAATCATGACCGGGTCACAGTCTAACCCTCTGTATTTTGCACTCCTTGTCCACACGCATCCCCCACTGCAGCCAGACTTGCCCGACCCCCCTTCCACGCTGCATTCGTCCTGCTGCCCCAACCTGCTCTCCTCCTCACAGTTCATCTGGATGACAGCTCAAGGCCCAGCTGTGACAGCAGGGTGCTACAGTGGGAAGATTCACAGAGACCCGGGTTCACATCCCAGCTCTCCGATTCCCTGTGCCAACCGTGACACGGTACACGTTCTTTCGGAACTTCAGTTTTCTCATCTATAGAATGGGAATAATGATACAGTAAACTGCCTTATCCACCTTATTTATGAGGTATACGCCCCTACACACCCAGTGGATGCCTGAAACCACACCTGCTACCAGACCCTACATATATACCACATTTTTTCTTATGCATACACACCTGTGATTAAGTTTAATTTATAGATTAGGCACAGTGAGAGATTAACAATAATAAAATGGAATAATTACAGTAATATACTGTAATAAAAGTTTTATGAATGTGGTCTCTCTTTCTCTTTCAAAATAGTTCACGGCCCTTGACACACCGTCCTCCCGGGACGAGGCGGATGATCCGACGCCGACGTGAGGAGCGGAGGCGGGGTGCGTGACCCAGGCGCTGAGACTGGCACTGGAGGCCGCTGCTGACCGACTGTGTCAGACGGAGGGTCATCCAGCCGTGACGGCGTCACGTCTCCCGCCCACAAACGTAATGCCTTTCCATCTTAACTAAGTACTGACCATGCTGCGGCCGTCACGTCTGCAGCCCGAGCTGCTGCGTGCGACAGCCAAACCCGCCATTCGTCCTTCCTTACAATTTCACGGACAGGAGGTTCATCCTGACCACAGGTCTCAGCTACCTCAGCATGTGATCTTTTTTTTTTTTTTTTTCTTTCTCTCCTTATTACGTCGAGAATCATCGTCTTTTACTTACCCAAACTGCCAGCATTGCTCTGGGGCCGTTATTAAGAAAACTAAGGGTGACCGGAACACAAGCCCTGCGATACCCCCCACCACAGTCGGTCAGATCACCGAGACGGCTGCTGTGGGACCAGCGGGCGGGTAGTGTATACGGTGTGGCTACACTGGACAAAGGAAGGTAGTGTATACGGTGTGGCTACACTGGACCGTATACGGGTAGTGTATACGGTGTGGGATTTCATCACGCTACTCGGGAATGGCGTACAATTTAAGACTCGTGAATTGTTTATTTCTGGAATTTTCCATTTAATCTTTTTGGACTGCGATTGACCATAGGTATCTGAAACTGTGGGAAGAGAAACCTCCAATAAGGAGCAACGATGTTATTTATTACTAAATAATGTCTATTTATTATTAGGGCTTATAGTAGTATCAATAGGGCTTTGTGAAGAGCTAATAAGACGAGACTTGTGCCCAGCCCTGCTCGATAAATGGTGACCTGCCTTCTTCTCTGACTCCTTGGAGATCCAGTAAGGGATTCCTGTTACTCAGCTGCTTGTATGGGAAGAAAGTTATATATATTTTGAGGAAGTACGTGTGAAGTACCAGACATTGCTGGACTTTTGTAAGGATTCTCCCCCAAAACCCTAAACCGTAAGGATTTTTGTCCCCATTTCCCAGATGAGGAAACAGACTGAGAGATGGAAGGAATCTGGGCTCAGGCAGCTCTAAGTCGGCCCTTCCTGATGGCAGAGGAAAACCCACAGAGCCCCTGCTTCACAGAACCATTGTTAAATATTTACAATGTTCCGAGTTCTATGCTGAGCACAGTGCATGCACTGTCCCATTGAAGTGCTTTGTCCTGAGAAGTGGTATTATAACCCATAATCCAGAAGGAGACAGGAAGAGTCAGAGAGGATAAGGGACTTAGCCCAGGTCCTGCAAATAGGAAGTGACAGGGCTGAGATTCAAACTGGGGTTCATGTGACATCAAGGCTATGCCCGCCCTCAGTTACTCGGCTATAACCGTGCCATCCAGGCCAGAGAGCTGTCAAAATGCGGAGATTTTAGCTCTGTGGGGCTGAGACCGGCCTTTCCCCGTTCTCCATGGGCCCCAGCCCAAGCCTGGGGTCATAACGACCCCTGCCGATCACAAGGGACTCCAGGTGAGTGGGCAGGACCAGCTACTAGCTGAGTGGCCTGATGATGACTCCCCTGAACGATGGTCACTTTGGTGGCCTGGACACTTACCCAATGGTGCAGCCAGCATCAGCCTCGATGATCCAGATGCAGTTGAGATTGTGTTCGTAGGGAGCAGGATACCCGGGCGACAGCACCTGCCCCGACGCCTCTCCTTTCAATGTCCCTCCACACTCAGCTGAAAGAGATCCCGAAAGAGTGAGCTTCATGGGCCGGCCTGTGCTGCCAACAATAACTTGGCGCTTCCTCCTGTCTGTGTCCCTGAGTCCCTCTCATTCATTCCAGGTGACTGAGCACGGCATATAGAATGTCCCCGGATGGGACTTGTATTCAGAATCGACAAAGACCTCCTACAACTCAACAATGAAAAGACAAACAACCCAATTAAATAATGGGCAAAGGATATGAATAGACATTTCTGCAAAGAAGCACATGAAGAGGTATTTATCAGCATCAATCATTAGAGACATGGAAATTAAAATCACAATAAGATACCACTTCATACCTACAAAGATGGCTAAAGTAAAAAAAAAAAAAAAAAAAAAAAGACAGACACTGACAAGTGCAAGTAAGAATGAGGAGAAACCGGAACCCTCATACGTTGCTGATGAGAATGCAGAATGGCACAGCCACTTTGGAAACCGGTTTCATAGTTCCTCAAAACTGTTAAACGTGGCTGCTATGTGACCCCAGCCATTCTGCTCATCAGGATATGCCCAAGAGAAATGAAAACATACGCTCACTCAAAAACTTGTACCCAAATGATCACAGCGGCATTACTCATAATAACCAAGCATTAGAAACAACCCATATGTCCATCAACCAATCGGTGGATAAACAAACGTGGTATATGCATACGGTGTGTGAACAGATTGTATCGCAGCATGTGCAACATGCTATTATCATGTCTATCTCCTTCACAAAACCAGAAGCTCCTCGGAAGCAGAGACCTCGTCTTACCCATACTTGCACATCAAGTGCCTAATACAGTGTTTGGCATGCAACAGATGTATTTTTATTGCTTTTTTGTATTTTTCTGAAGTGAGAAGGGGCAGGGGGGAGCAGTGGAGGCAGACAGACAGACTCCTGCATGTGCCCAACTGGGATCCACCCGGCATGCCCACCAGGGGGCAATGCTTGTCCCCTCTGGGGCATTGCTCCCCTGCAATCAGAGCCATTCTAGCACCTGAGGCAGAGGCCATGGAGCCATCCTCAGCACCCGGGCCAACTTCACTCCAAAGGAGCCTTGGCTGCGGGAAGGGAAGAGAGAAACAGAGAGAAAGAATAGGGGGAGGGGTAGAGAAGCAGATGGGCGCTTCTCCTGTGTGCCCTGGCCAGAAATCGAACCCGGGACTTCCACACGCTGGGCTGATGCTCTACCGCTGAGTCAACTGGCCAGGGCCACGTGATAGATATTTTAATAAATGTTTATCAAATGAATAGATGGGTGGATAATCAAATGCATGAGAAAAGCTTATGGCTTCTCAGGTAAATTATTATAAAGGTCTGAATCGAGGGAGAGGAAAATGGGAAGAAGAAGATTTATTGCAAAGTTTTTTAGGAAGGGAAATAACTGATGATCAAGATCCTGGAAAAAATAGGAGAAGATGGGATCAAAGTCTCAGATGGAAGACTGACTATCACCTGTTGCTGCAAAGGATGCATTAAGCATCTCCAGGGCACCATGGCTTGACATGGGACCACCACAGTAGGGCTGGGGGAGGGGGCTTTCTGCCCGTAAGCCTGCTCATAAGACCAGACCCTTTGCTCAAGCCTCACTTTGAATCCTTCCTCTGTGGTGCTGTTGGGGTGGGAGATGCCAACCTGATTGAAAGGTGTAGGATTCAATGGCTCATAGCAGGAAGCAGGGTGGGAGACAGGATGAACTGTGGGCTGTGGAGAGGAGGGCTGTTTGGCCCCACAGATAGAGCAGGTGGCTAGACAGGGGACAAGAAGTTATCCTTGAACTTTGCTAGAGCCCTTTCCCAGATTCCAGATGAAGAAGCCCCTCTGGCTCTCTGGAAAGTGAGAGCTTGGAGGAGCCCGAGAGCATTTCCTAAGGACACGCAGCTGCTTTCCTCATGGGCCACCTTACCCGAGGCCGGGCAGCTGGGCCGCAGGGGCCAAGTGGCCAGCCTGCAGCGGATTCACAGGCAAGACCATGAGACTCTACTCTCTCTGGTCCTCTTCTTCCCATCTTTGAGCCCTGGCTGCCTCTTTGGGCTGTAGCTCACCCTCATCAATGAAGGAATCATCTGGATGCTTTAAGTCATAGCAGTCATTGCTGGCAGACCGTGATAAAGTCTATAACAACAAGACATGTCAAAATATACACACACAATCCCAAACACACAGCCTCACTCCCCTGCATGGGGCCTGCGGGAGTCTCCGTGGGGAAGGCCTCTGTGTTTCAAAGTATAAATATTCTTACTAGCACTGCCTGAGTGGATCCTCCAAGTTCAGTCCAACTGGCAAACTGGATATTCAGAAGAATCTGACAGTGATGGGAATCACCTCTCCTTCCCATCTCACTTGCTCTGGCTTGACCATGGCATTACGCTGGGCTCTGTTATGCAGGTGACCCCCTCGCTGATGGGGACCTGCTCTCCTCTTCTCTTCCCAGGGCCTAGCACCGGGCCTGGCCCTTGAATGAGAAAAGGGGGGGGGGGAACCGGGGATGCAGGAAGAGGGAGATGGGGCATGACTGCTGACTGAGTCAGCCTTAAACACAGGGAGAGGGAGGCTCTGGGGCTCTGCAGAGGCCACTACCCTGGTCTACCAGACTCAAGATCTTTGCCTTTAGACAGTGTCGTCGCGTGGTGTTGAGGATCCCCAGAATGTAGCTGTCCGGGGGGAATGAGTATGGGCTGCTAACATGTCCCACCGCGCGGGTCACACCTCCAGCCCTCGCACAGGCTCAGGCTAGAACGGCTGCCTCTCCACCCCACTCCTCCTGCGGGGGAATTCTTCCCCCATCTTTCCAAGTCTCCACTGAAATATCACCTCTTATGCGGAATTTTCTCATATCCTCCAACACTCTGCACATAACTCTCTCTACTACGGTGCTTGTCTTGTGTTATTAATGACCTGTTTATGTGTCTATTCTCCTTGCTAGAGCACGGGCTCCCCAAGGGCAGGGAAGATGCTTTCTAATTTCTCGGCGTATTTCTCTGCCTCTGCCCACACCGGCACCTACACAGGGCACCAGTTCCCTCACAGAGCACTCTGTAGGCACACGAACATTTTCCCAGCGGGTGTTCTGGTTCCCTGAGGTCAGCCAGTGCGGCAGACACACACTGAGGTTGTGGGACGTGGGGCAGGGGTGGGGCGCAGAGAGAGGGGCAGGCCTGGGGCATGCCGATGGGGAATCAACGCAGCGCGGGGCAGGGGGAGGTAGTCTTGATCGGCAGGGAGGGCGACACGTGCGGTGAGCTGGGTGGCGGGAGGTGAAAAGCCAGACAGAGAGAAATGATGCTTTTTGCCAGTTTCACACTTGTGCCTGGGCTCAGACTTCTCTTGTCCTGTGACGCAGGGGTGAAGTGTCCAGGGAGCCTCGGCTGACATTCAGGAAGCACCACGGGCGTAAGAAGATGCCAGCCTATTGTCCTAGGCTTTCTTAAGAGTGAGACAGACGGCATTTCATGATCTGACCCTTTCTCTCACCGTTCCCCAGAAAAGGGGGCATGGGCCCCATTTTGCCTACAGAGAAACTGAGGCCCAGGGTGAGTTGGAGACTCACTGGGGTCTTGTTGTTGCAGGGACCCCCCGGGACCCGGGCGAGAGCTCCACTTCCTCGTTTGCTAACAGACCCGTCTACCTCTTCCCTGACACCAGCATTACAGCTCTGAGGGCACGACTCGGCTCTGGTCCTCCCTGCTAGCTGCGTGGCCATGGCAAGCAAGAGGCCTCCTACCAACACAGGTGGGCAGAGGCCGGTCCCAGGTCCTGCGCTCTCCGGTCAGACACAGCAGCTCCTCGCTGCCCCGGAGGCTGTATCCGGGGTCACAGCTGAAGGTCACAGAGCTCCCTGCAAAATGGCCTCCGTCGTGAACCTTATAGCCAAACTGGGGGGTTCCTGGGTCCTCACATCTGATGAGTTCAAAACCTGGTGAAGAGAGAATAAGACAGGGTGACAAAGACCAGTCATGGCAGAAGCCACACTCCTTCGAAGCCCATTTCCTTGGGGAAGCCACCCGGCATGTGTCTCCAGGTTCTGATGGACTCGGGGTGGGGGTGATGGTGCTGTGCTCAGGTGAGGGGTATCACGGAGTAGTCAACCCCCTGGTGCTCTACGTCAATGATGTCAGCTATTTCTCCCAGGACAGCTTTCAATAGTTTTCAGGTACAGGGTCTGAACTTCCTATTTCTTTTGTTTGGCCCCACAGCCTTCTGCTAGTAGGAGCTGTTCTTGCAATTTTGCTCACCGAGACATTCTCATGGGATAGTGTAATATGAAGGGTCACTTTTTTTTTTTTTTTTACAGAGACAGAGAGAGAGTCAGAGAGAGGGATAGATAGGGACAGACAGACAGGAAGGGAGAGAGATGAGAAGCATCAATTATTAGTTTTTCATTGGGACACCTTAGTTGTTCATTGATTGCTTTCTCGTATGTGTCTTGACCGTGGGGCTACAGCAGACCGAGTAATCCCTTGCTTGAGCCAGCGACCTTGGGTCTAAGCTGGTGAGCTTTGCTCAAACCAGATGAGCCCACGCTCAAGCTGGCGATCTCGGGGTCTTGAACCTGGGTCTTCCGCATACCAGTCCAATGCTCTATCCACTGTGCCACCACCTGGTCAGGCTTGAAAAGTAACTTTAAATGTGCATTTCAAACATCAGTTATATCCTGCTTAAATACACTCTACTGAAAAAGGCCAGAGAAGGTAATTGCTACAGAGCTTCTTCTGTGTGGTGCCTCACATGTTGTATCTCTCATTTGTTATGGACAGGAGTCTTATAGGAAGCTATGATTATATGCATTTTATAACTGAGACCATTGACTTAGAGAGGTTAAATAAATTATTCCAGAGTCACGCAGTCTCAGATGATAGAAATGGAATTCAAATACGACTCTATTTAATCCTCTTCTGCTGACCCGCCTGCTGTAACAGGCACAGACCCCTCTGCAGATGGACAGCGCCCAGTGAGCGGGACCTGGAGTAGACTTGTCGGCTGTGTGTGCTCTAACAGATACACTGAGAAATAACCCACAGACTAAACATTCACCATGTCAAGTGCACAATCGGGTGTCTTTAGTACATTCGCAGAGTTGTGCACCTGTCAAGGCAATCAACATCAGGACGTTCTCATCACTTCGCAAAGAAGCCTCATCCATATTTTCCCTGAACTCCTGCAGCCCCTAGGCAACCTCAGTGTTCTTTCTGTCTCTGTGGCTTTGCCTAATCTGGACAGTTCACATAAATGGATCATGTAACACGTGGCCTTTTGTGACTAGCTGCTTCTACTTAGCACAAGGTTTTGAAGGTTCATCCATGTTGAAGCATGAATCATCAGCATTTCGTCCTTTTAAGTGGTCAGATATTCCATCACATATTTTATTTAGTATTTGTCAGCTGATGGATACTCACTGGATTTTAAAATAGGCTATGAACGCACATTTCTTTGTAGCTATTGGATCAGTAGAAGCTCGGATGAATGAATAAAATATCAGCAAAATCAAAGTATGGGGACGCGACTCCTAAGTACCCCAGGGCTGCAGACAAACTTGGGTGCTTTCCATTTCCAAAATCCCAGGAGTAGAGAAGAATGTTAAAAATCATGAGGGAAGGCCCTGGACAGTTGGCTCAGTGGTAGAGCATTGGCCTGGTGTGCAGGAGTCCCGGGTTCGATTCCTGGCTTCTCCACCCCAACCTCTCTCCTTCCTCTCTGTCTCTCTCTCCCCCTCCCGCAGCCAAGGCTCCATTGGAGCAAAGTTGGCCTGGGCACTGAAGATGGCTCCATGGCCTCTGCCTTAGGCACTAGAATGGCTCTGGTTGCAACAGAGCAATGCCCCAGATGGGCAGAGCATCGCCCCCTGGTGGGCATGCTGGGTGGATCCCAGTTGGGCGCATGCAGGAGTCTGTCTGACTGCCTCCCTGTTTCCAACTTTAGAAAAATAAAAATAAATAAAAATTTTAAAAAAAATCATGGGGGCCCTGGCCGGTTGGCTCAGTGGTAGAGCGTCAGCCTGGCGTGCAGAAGTCCCGGGTTCGATTCCTGGCCAGGGCACATAGGAGAAGCGCCCATCTGTTTCTCTGCCTCTCCCCCTCTCCTTCCTCTCTGTCTCTCTCTTCCCCTCCCGCAGCCGAGGCTCCATTGGAGCAAAGATGGCCCGGGCGCTGGGGATGGCTCCTTGGCCTCTGCCCCAGGCACTAGAGTGGCTCTGGTCGCAAAGGAGCGACGCCCCGGAGGGGCAGAGCGTCGCCCCTGGTGGGCGTGCCGGGTGGATCCGGGTCGGGCGCATGCGGGAGTCTGTCTGACTGTCTCTCCCCATTTCCAGCTTCAGAAAAATACAAAAAAAAAAAAAATCATGGGGGGGAAAAAAAGAGGGAAAGAATTAAGACTCAACTCTTTAGGGAGTAGTAAAACCATAATTATATGTTGATGTTTGCATCTTTTTATATCCGGCTATAGTTGAATATTATTTCATAAATGCCATGATTAGCAAAGGCTATCTTTGGTGGCTTTAATTAAATGGCTCAGTGTTCATTATTTTTAATATATTAGTGACTAGAAGATACGCTTTCAACTCAATTAAACCATAGAGATGAGGTTTAAAAAGTGGCAGCTTTTCCAAATCACAGGCACAATGGCTTAAGAGGAAACAAGCAATTAGGCATGTGCCGGTCTGAGAAAAACCAAACCAAATTAAGTGATGGATGATGATGACCCAGAGTCTCTAATGTCCCAACCAGGGAAAGCCTGACCTAATCGTCCACTCGGATGCAGGAAGGACTTACTGGAAAACTGCAGCTCAAAGCCCCTGCTGGTGTTCTCAGCGTCAGTGATGAAGTCAAGCCACAGGCTGCTGGATGTGCTATTCAAAGTCATCCCCATCATCTCAGAGCGGCTGAACACCCCCAGCAAGCGGGCGGAGTTGTTGTTGCCATCATAGACCTGGACACAGGAGAGACCCCAACCCGACATCATCAGCATGACCTTATTTCAGAACAACAGCTTCTCAGCTCTCAGCCCACATTCCCAGAGTTTAGCATCGATAACGACTGTGAGAGGGGCAGTGTGTCACCAGATGCAAGGAAGATTCAGCAACTGAGCGGGTGAGGGGCCCCTCGTGATGGCACTTGGTGCCCGTCCTGTGCCCAGCCTATGTCAGTGTGAATCCAGACTCTAGAACTGACTGCTGTTCTCAACTTCCCAGTGGAGATCTGCTCTTGTACCCCCAACCCCCATATGGCACCAGCTTCCTCGTCAGCAGCCTGGGGAGGCCAGGTTGGGGCTGGCTGAATGCCCAAGCCATCTGTTTCTGCAGACAGGCACACGGAAAGCATTCGACATCTTTCCATTGCTAGACACTCAATCTTGTCCTTCCAGGAGATGAGACAATGGTCCTGCCAGACCCCGCCCTACTGTGTGGCAGTGGCCTGAGCTTTGACCACTTTGCTGACCATGGTCCCTGGGATCCAGGTAGGATGAAGTTAAGATGACCAGCATGTCATGATGCCTTTCCCTTCCCCAAGCTCAGCCTCTGGTCCTTCCTTCCTAAAATACGGGCTCCAGCGGGGGGCCTGCTGGGCTTGCCAGAGGTGGAACCGTGCAGACATCTGGCTTCCCTGACTCCCATCTGTCCCTTGAACTTCTTGAGCACCAGCAAAGTCAACAATCATCAGAATGAACTGGCTTCCCAGGTTTGGAGGTTGCTGCTCCTTTCCAGATAATTGTACAAATAACAACAGAAGTTGTGATTGAGTGGAGGACCCCCTGGTGCTATGGTAAATATCAAAGATGGGATCTATGGGTGGGCGATGAGTGTTTGTGCATGGCACAGGATGTGGTGCCAGCTGCCAGCAAATTGGAACAATATTTTCATTCTACTATTTATGAAGCAAAGCTTTCTAAAAGAAGCCGTCCTTCAAGCTAACAGTGCTATATGTTACAGAGATTTGTTTAGGCCCCTGGGAGCCTCAAGTTTGTTTCAAGATCCTACATACAATGGCTTTCTATCACTGATGGAGAGAAACCCAGCGTGCCAGCAGAAACACAGAGTTCAGCCCGCTGCTGCAGCCGGATTGTTATAAAAGTATTTTTAGCCATTCGAACACATCTTGCAATGAATTGATCAAGGCATTAATCATCAACATTTGCGAACGTCATTATAATAAGAGAGACAGCCATGCATTTCGTAATGGAAGACATGCCACTACTTATGGAGCCATTTTGCTGAAAAAATCCAAATCTGAACCAGATCAAGCCACTGGGTCCAATTTCTAACTTACAGGAAATACAGAGAAACATATGAAATGATACTCTGGGAATGTGGTCAACAAAATCCATAACGTAGATAATTCCACCCAACAAATGGTCCAACATCCACAACAAATACATTACAAGTGGGGCAGGGGGAAGGGAGGAAGGTAGAAACCTATAGATTAAAAAACACAGGAGGCAATGTGTGGACTTTATTTGGATCCTGATTCAAATAAACTATAAATTTAAAAAAATATTATGACATTTATGAGATAATTGGAACTTAAACATTCACTGATATATGATGGTGTTAAGAAATTGCTGTTAATTAATGAAAGTATAATGGGAATAGGATTTTTTCCCCTTAATTTCATACCATGATTCATCCTAATTCATTAAGAACAAAAATGTTCTTACTAAGTGTCATTATGATAAAATATTCATTGCAGAAAACTTATAAAACAGAAAATCACAAAGAGAAGAAAAGCAACTTAAAAGCACTCACAACAATTTGGTGACTGTCTTTCTAAGCTTTGTTCTATGCATATCTTTCCTATGCATGTTTATTTTTTTTATAAATAATCAAACTATGGATGCAATATGGTAATTGTTCTTAAACTTAATATAATAATGCACATATTTTTCAAATCATTAAATCTTTTTTTCCCAACAGCATTTACATAGCTGCAGGAATTTCCATTATAAAATTAACCCAACCCCCAATATAATTATTCACATCATTGTTCAGAATGTGTGCCCTGTCTGTCACATAAGAGGCACTCAATAAATGTATGATAAATAAATAAGCTAATATTTTTCTTCTGGTACTTTTGTCCTTAAATCCACCTGGGTTTATTTTGGTTTATGATACAAGATTTCACCTTTTTTTCCCCCTAGTTGATTAGCCATTTAATCAAACTCTGCTTGTAAATATTTCATCCACCACCAATTTTAAATCTAACCTTATCACATACAGTTATATAAGTCTGGTTTTGCTTGTCAACTTTCTAGTCCACTGCATTCATCTAGTTGTCTATTTCTGTGCATGACCCATACTGTTTTAGTTACTTTAGCTTCATAATGTAACTATTTAGGCTCTGGCCGGTTGGCTAAGTGGATAGAGCATCGGCCTGGCATATGGACCTCCCAGGTTTGATTCCTGATCAGGGCACACAGGAAAAGCGACCATACCCCCCCACCCCCCACCGCCACTGTCTTGCTTCTCTCACTCTTCCCCTCTCACAGCCAGTGTCTTGATTGGTTTGAGCGTCAGTCCTGGGTGCTGAGGATAGCTTGGTTGGTCCGGGCATTGGTCTCAGGTGTTAAAAATAGCTTGGCCCTGGCTGGTTAGCTCAGCGGTAGAGCGTCGGCCTGGCGTGCGGGGGACCCGGGTTCGATTCCCGGCCAGGGCACATGGGAGAGGCGCCCATTTGCTTCTCCACCCCCCCCTCCTTCCTCTCTGTCTCTCTCTTCCCCTCCCGCAGCCAAGGTTCCATTGGAGCAAAGATGGCCCAGGCGCTGGGGATGGCTCCTTGGCCTCTGCCCCAGGCGCTGGAGTGGCTCTGGTTGCTGCGGAGCGACGCCCCGGAGGGGCAGAGCATCGCCCCCTGGTGGGCAGAGCGTCGCCCCTGGTGGGCGTGCCGGGTGGATCCCGGTCGGGTGCATGCGGGAGTCTGTCTGACTGTCTATCCCCGTTTCCAGCTTCAGAAAAGTACAAAAAAAAAATTAATAATAATAATAAAAATAATAGCTTGATTAATTTGAGCATGGCCCAGACAGGGTTGCTGGGTGGATCCTGTTTGGGGTGCATGTGGGCATCTGTCTCACTATCTGCCCTCCTCTCACTTAAAAAAGAAGAAAATTTAGTAGGACAAATGCTTCCTCACTTGTCTTCTTTTAACTTAAAAAATGTTTCCCGGCCCTGGCCAGTTGGCTCAATGGTAGAGTGTGGGCCTGGCATGTGGATGTCCCAGGTTTGATTCCTGGTCAGGGCACACAGGAGAAGCGACCATCTGCTTCTTCACCTCTCTCCCTTCTCTTCTCTCTCTCTTCCCCTCCTGCAGCCATGGCTCGATTGGTTCAAGCGAATTGGCCTCGGGTACTAAGGATGCTTCTGTGGCCTCTACCTCAGACCTAAAAAAAAATGGCTCAGGTCCTGGCCGGTTGGCTCAGCGGTAGAGCGTCGGCCTGGCGTGCAGGGGACCCGGGTTTGATTCCCGGCCAGGGCACATAGGAGAAGCGCCCAATTGCTTCTCCACCCCTCCCCTCCTTCCTCTCTGTCTCTCTCTTCCCCTCCCGCAGCCGAGGCTCCATTGGAGCAAAGATGGCCCAGGCGCTGGGGATGGCTCCTTGGCCTCTGCCCCAGGCGCTGGAGTGGCTCTGGTCGCGGCAGAGCGACGCCCCGGAGGGGCAGAGCATCGCCCCCTGGTGGGCAGAGCGTCGCCCCTGGTGGGCGTGCCGGGTGGATCCCGGTCAGGCGCATGCGGGAGTCTGTCTGACTGTCTCTCCCTGTTTCCAGCTTCAGAACAATACAAAAAAAAAAAAAAAAAAAAAAAAAGGCTCAGTTGCTGAGCAACTGAGCAGTGGCCCAGATGGGCAGAGCATCTCCCCCTAGTGGACTTGCTGGGTGAATCCCGGTCAGGGCTCATGTGGGAGTCTGTCTCTCTGTCTCCCCTCCTCTCGCTAAAATAATAAAAAAAAATGTTTCCCATATTTATTCGTCTAGATACACTCAAAAAAGAATTTTCTTAAATTAAATATAACAAAAATAACCTTCCCCAACACAGGAAAAAAAAATCCAACTTGTGTAATTCTGATTAACATTAAATGTTTGAATTGATTAGAGAGAAAGTACACTTATGTGATGTTAAATCTTCCTATCCATGTACAAGGTGTCTGGCTCCATTTAATCAAGTTGCCCTTTTATCTCTTCATAAAACTGTATCTCTTCCTGAATATTTTGATATTTTTTTATTGCTTTGGGGAATTGAGTCCCTGTACACATTTATTTCCTAACAGAATATTACTTGTCTATAAGAAAATTGCTTCGATGGTCCTGTTCATCATTATGGACAGGTGATGGGAGCATCCTCTTGAGGAATCCAGGAGAATTTATGCACATTCGTTACACCTCACCTCCTTTCTTTCTTTTTTTTTCTCTTTTACATATATTTATTTTTCAGCTTTCTGGAGGTGTAACTGATAAAAATTGTATATAATTAAGGTATACAACTTGATGCTTTGATATACATATAACAAGATGGTTGGCTTAAAAATAAATGTGCTAAATGGATAGCTCCTTACACATGGAGACGAACACTGTGAATGCTGCCAATGTCTGCTTGCCTCCAGGCACTTGAGTTTCTTTAGGACATACATCCAGAACACAGAAGCTGGTTCCAGGGAAGGCACATCTTCAACACTGTTAGATATTGCCAGATTGCTTTCTGAAGAGTAATACTGAGTTAACTGACAATGTATGGCAGCTTTCATTGCTTTATATCCTTGCCAACACTTACTACTTTCCGATATTTTGACTTTTTCCAGTTTGATGTATGTAAAAGCAATACCTAGTTTTAATCTGGATACCCCTGATTATCACTGGTTTGAGCACTTTTTTTTTTAGGTGAGAGGAAGGGAAACAGAGAGGCAGACTCCTACACGTGCCCTAAGATCCACTCAGCAACCCCATCAAGGGCCAATGCTTGAGTATTGAGCTATTTTTAGTGCCGGAGCTATTTTAGATGCGCTCCAACGGAACCATCTTCAGTGCTCAGGGCTACACTCGAACCAGTTGAGCTACTAGCTGTGGGAGGGGAAGAGGGAGAAACAGGAATGGGGGAGAGAAGCAGATGGTCACTCCTTCTGTGTGCCTTGACCAGGAATTGAAACTGAGACATCCATATGCCGGACCAATGCTCTATCCACTGAGTCAGTGGCCAGGGCTGAGCATCTTTTCATAAGTTTATCAACAATTCTATTTTCTTCTTCTGTGAGTTGCCTGTTTGTACCTTTTTCTTTCTTTCTTTCCTTTTTTTTTCTTTTTGTATTTTTCTTAAGTGAGAAGGTGGAAGGCAGAGAAACAGCCTCCTGCATGAGCCCAACCAGTATCCACCTGACAAGCCCACTAGGGGTTGATGCTATGCCCATCTGGGGCCATTGCTTCATTGCAACTGGAGCCATTTTAGCACCTGAGGTGGGGCCATGGTGCCATCCTCAGTGCCTGGGCCAACTCGCTCCAATGGAGCCAGGACTGTGGGAGGGGAAGACAGAGAGAGAGAGAGAGAGAGAGAGAGAGAGGGAGAGAAGGGAAAGGGGAAAGGGAGAGGAGTGGAGGAGCAGATGGTCGCTTCTCCTGTGTGTGCCCTGACTGGGAATCGAACCCAGGAGATCCACATGCTGGGCCAATGCTCTACCACTGAGCCAAATGGCCAGGGCCAGCCTGTTTGTACCTTTTGTTCATCCATGAACATGAAACCTCCCTGCATTGTTTTTCATATCCTTCAAAATAAAGTTTAATTTTCTCAGTAAAGATTATGCACATTTTTGTTAGGCTTATTTCTTAGGGGTTTTAGAGTTTTGTTTCTATTATGAATGAGATCTTTTATTTTGCCCCAGATTACATTTTTATTTTTGTATTGTTCTGAAGCTGGAAACAGGGAGAGACAGTCAGACAGACTCCCGCATGCGCCTGACCGGGATCCACCCGGCACGCCCACCAGGGGCGATGCTCTGCCCACCAGGGGGCGATGCTCTGCCCATCCTGGGTGTCGCTATGCTGCGACCAGAGCCACTCTAGCGCCTGAGGCAGAGGCCACAGAGCCATCCCCAGCGCCTGGGCCATCTTTGCTCCAATGGAGCCTCGGCGGCGGGAGGGGAAGAGAGAGACAGAGAGGAAGGAGAGGGGGAGGGGTGGAGAGCAGATGGGCGCTTCTCCTGTGTGCCCTGGCTGGGAATCGAACCCGGGACTTCTGCACGCCAGGCCAACGCTCTACCACTGAGCCAACCGGCCAGGGCCCCCAGATTACATTTTAATTGGTCCTAAAAACACCAGCAGCTTTGCTGAATTGTCTTACTAGTTCTGATAGTTTATCAGTTGATTCTTTCATGTTTTTGGAAAAGGAGACATTTAATCTATTGCTTTCTAATTTTTATAGTTTCTTTGTTCTTTTCTTCTTCTTTGGGGTGGTGGGGTGTGACTGTAATGCTTAGAGAGGTAGTAAAGTATAATGTTGAATACTATTGGTGACAGGATTAAGTACTAGTCTTAATCCTGCCTTTACTGGGTATCTTTAGGAAGTTTTGTCATTAAGAATAATGTTTGTTGTAGCTGCAGGTGAATGTTCTGCCCGTAGTTGTATGAGATATTTTTAAAATCATGGATGATATATAATTTCATTACATGATGTTTTGGGGGTGTTGATTGGCAGGATTATGTATTTTCTCTTCTGTTTATAGGATATTAGGTGAACCACCGGCATGAAATTGCCAACATTCAATCAGTTTTTACCTACAAAAATGGCGATTTCATAAGGTTTGCCCAATAAATAACACGAGCCTTTCTAATGACATATCCTCACATTCCTGGAATCAATTCCACTCAGTCAGTTTTACTACCCAGCTAGATTTAATATATTATAGATAGGACTTTCAGATCTATGGTATTAGGTGAGACTGGTCTAATGGTTTCTGTTCTTACGCTGCCCTTATTCAGTTTAATATCAATGTTTGCACTTGCTCCTCATTTAAATAAAATGAGTTGGGAGATGAATCCTAATGTTTTTCTTTTCCGTGACAGTTTGGATATTTAGGGATTAATTGTTCCTTGAAGTACTTAGCTGAAAAATGGTCTAGGCCTGGGGTTTTTGAGAGAGGATATGGTAGAATTCCAATTTATTGATTTATTCATTTTCCCCCCCTTGATCTTAGTACTTTCATCTATAAAAAAATCCATTTCATCTAACATTTCAGGTATCTTGGCTTACAGTTATTCCTAAATATTTTCTTGTTATTTTCATAATCTATATTATATCTCTGACTGTGTTTCTTTTATCATCCTTAATATTATATATTTGTGATTTCTTTATTCCTTGATCAGTCCTGCCAGGTTTGTCTATTTTATTAACGTTTTCAAAAAAAAAGTTGGTTTTGTTGCTAATCGCTACTTTAAAATTTTTTTAGCTATTTTGCCTTTACCTTTAAAAGTATTTTTCTCCTACTTACTTTGGAGTATTCTTATATTATTCAAGCTACCTAAATCCTTGCTTATTTAACCTAGGTGCTATGCCAGAGAGCAACAGAGGTATATTAAAATCTTCCATGATGACTGCAACTTTATTAAAAACTTTCACATTTCTGCAGTTCTTATTTAATTTATTCATGCCATGTTATTTGGCGCATAAAGTTTGACTGTGGATTGATTGCACATTTTATTAATATAAAGGAATCTTCTTTTTCATTTCCTTATGAGATGTGGAAGAGTCTCTCTAATTTATCTTACAATACACTGATTTCATTTTCCCGTGGTTTACCCTCTTCTGTTCATTGCTCCAGCCCAGTTTTTAATTGGGTGATCATGTTTTCATCTCTATTCAATCTTTCCTCATCTCAGATTGCCCTGTTTTCATTATTGCCTATTTTTGTGTCATAAATACAATATTCTCTCCAATCTTGTTAAGAATACAAATAAGGAGCTTGTAAAATTTTTTCTTTTCCTTTGTTGCTTACAGAGAGGCAATTAGCCCCGACTCCCGAGACTGAATATTGACACCCACCTAGGTCATTTTCTTTGTTGGTGATCATGGCAGAGGGAGCATGTACATGGTGAATGGAAATACCAGTCTCTCAGGGTGAGCTGAGGAGAGGCCATAGCGGGAGCATCTCCTGCTCTTGGTGCTAAAGTGTATGTGTGTGTGTGTGTGTGTGTGTGTGTAAGAAAGAGCGAGACAGAGAGAGGGAGGGAAGACAAAGACACACACACACACATTCATATACAGATACCATGGCAGCCTCTTCTCTAATGAACCTGACCCTCTTGTCAGGCACCAGTGTGGCATTCCCCTCCTTTATCTGGCTTGTCAACAAAAGGAAGACAAATGCAATGCAGAATGCCACATGGAGAGGGAACGGGCTCTGTACTGTCTCAGACCTAGCATACTCTCAGAGGAGCTGCTGAGACTGGGATCCGGTCCCTGCCAACAGTCTAAGCCAGGTGGCCTTCCATGTGCTTCTCCTTCCGGCGTCTCACCCTAACCCACAGGCGGGATTGCACGTCACTTGTGGGAACTGCAGTATGATCGGCCCTTTCTCAGTCTGCACCCTTTTTTGGCTATTCTATTTGCCAGAAATTCCTTTCAGTTGTATGAGAAAGGCACCTTTGCCTAGTCCCCAGGGCTGAGCCCCCAGTCCCCTGCTTGTATAATGTCCCTGTGTTATCTCAGTGGCCCCCTGTAGAAGATGCAGCCACACGCATGTGCCTCGCTGGACATCCTGAGCTGCAAGTTGTCATTCTGTACTATTGCATGAAAAGGTCCTTCCTGTCTCGCCAATGTTAGGTGCCAAAATAAAGAGAATCAGATGGTCCTGGGAGACCAGCTAGAGTGAGTATATGTCAGGGCGAGGTTTAAGACATTTGTAGTTATCAAAAGTAAGGAACAGATCAGGGTCACACAATGCAAGAAAACAGTCATTTCATGGGTCAGAAATGGAAGTAGAAGTTTTGAAGGGTTGGTCAGACACACCAACTATTGTATCCTGGGCAACACACGTGGGAAGAGGTGACAGGTCTCCTTAGTGAGGCGTTTAGGTGTGCATTGGGACTTTGGAGGTACAGGCACCTCCTTGGGTCAGGCACACACCCGCGCTCTGGCAGATGGGCCAACTACCCTGGGCAAAGGCAAGATGTCCTTGGAGGTGACGGGTGCTCTGGGCTCCCCTTGCACACGTGCATGTCAAGGTAGCAGAGTGACTGGTTCACACAGCAGGACTGCTGCAGCTGGTGGGCTTGCTGCGCGGTTCTGAATCCTATCTGGGAAACTCTGACTGAGGGTTGCTTTAGTTCTGAAACAGTTCTGCACCTACTTGTGTCCCAGGTTCTCCCTGAGGAGGGCAAGGGGCTCTGGGGAGAAGGGTTAGAACAGGAAGGGGCTCCTTGCTACCACCCTATCTCCCTGAGTGCCCTGCCCTCCTTTCTCAAGGGCCTGGTTCTGCAGAAGTTCCGGTGATCAGGGGGTCCTGGGAATGGCTGTTCAGCTACGTCCGAGCCACAGCCCAGCCTTCTGAGGAGGACACTACAGAGACCTAGACACAGGAAGGAGAGGTTCTTTATCAAGAAGGTCAATCTGAGTATTCAAAGGCTGGGAAGCGGGCTGCAGAGTCACAGTCTGAAGTCTGGGAAGGTCCCCCTAAGGAACACGGGAACCCATGTCCCCCCCTTTCCTACCACCCTGCAGGATTATCTGATGTCCTGCTACCTGTATGAGCCCTCCTTGACCCCTGACCTGGGTTTTACACCCCATGTCTCTCCCTTCCTACTCTGAGTGTCTCAGAAGTCCCTCTTCTGTCTATGATCAGGTTGCTCACTTGCTGCTGGAGCTGGACGACTGCAGTGGGTGTGCATACCCGCTGCCTGTGTCTTAGGAGCTGCCCTGAGCCCGCACCACCCTAGTGAGCATGCTCCAGCCCCGGCCGCACTCCACACGAACTCCTGCAGCCGAGAGCCCTTCCGCCGGCCCTGTCAGGGCAGCTGCACAGGACTGCTGCCCATACTCTCCTCACACCTGAGGATGGTAAGTTAGGCCTCAGAATGCCCTTTCCCCCCTCCAAGGATAACAACAGCCTTCATCCAAGCAAGCCTCTATCGTCCAGCTTCCCCAGTTCTGTCTGGAGAACTGAAGGGGGCGAGCACGCTGTCCCTGCTTCCCCGCGGTATCCTCCAAGGCTCTGCTGCTGGTAACGAATAAATGGATGGAGAAAGCAAGGTCAAGGGGGATGCCCGAAGGCCTGGCCCTTGGAAAGGATGGAGCCCTGATAATTCTTCAGGGAGATGCACACCGTTTTCTCTGTTAGAGGAGCTCAGAGGTTAAGGAGCTTAAGAAGCCAGAGAGCGGGTCCCAATCCCCACTGGGCCGCTTGCTGTTTTATTTCCGGCATATCTGGTCTCAAATAGTCATCTCATGGGTACATTCACTTGTGTTTAAGGATAATTAGGTAAAAGTGAGAAACGCCTTCTAAACACATATACATACACCCTTTCCCCAGAGAACACATGCCCCAGAGGGTGGGTCAAGAGCATTATCTCTGCAGAAAAACAACAGTATGTTTATCACATCTCATTAGACTCCTGAGGGATGGGCATTATATAATGGTTTCTCTTTGGATCTTCCAGGGTAGTACCCTCTTGTTGTTTCTAATGTCAAGAATTCTCTGGCTACAGGGAATAAAGCCATATTAAAATGAGATAAGAAATATTTATTGGCCTAGGATGAAAATGGACACTCCGTATGAGATTTTCCTAACAACCTAAGGCAGCTCTTTGATAAATTCTCCAGTCAATTCTTTGATTATACACATACCACACACCACACGCTATTGAAAATATACTCTTAATCACACAAACACACTCAAATACAAGTCATACAAATGCTCAGTGTCTAACAATTTCCTTCCTATAATCCTTTCTATAATCCAAGTCCTACCATTTCTTTCTCTTACATATATCTACTTTCTTTAACCCCATTGCCACATATAGGCCATCATCCTGACACATCCAAGCTACTGAAACAGCCTAAACATATACTCAAAGCACACACAAGTGTACACACACACACACACAAGTATGCACAGACACAGGTCCCTCAAATCCAGTAAACACATTAACACAGATTCACACACATGTAGAAACATTATAAATGTAATTATATCCACAAACATATCTACACAAGTGCACATGCATGTGCATACACACACACACCCCAAGTCACCAAGCTCTTCATTATTCAGGTTGAAGGTCAGAGTTCGCAGTGGAAAACATGACCCGTTGGCCACTCCAGCTAAATGTCTTCTCTTATGTAGTCGGCCAATAATCGATCACCTAGGTATTTGAGAGCAGTCAGCTCCTAAGCAAACGCTAAAGCTCTGTTCTTGGGTACTCACATAACCCTTCTCTTCCAGGTTCTCCCTTGCTCCCAGTCGCGTGAGGATACTATCTTGGGACTCAGGAGGGAAGAAGAAAAGTCTGAGTTGTTTGCACAGAGATCAGCGAGTGAGTGTGGACCACACTTGTGCATACCATAACATACATGCGCTAAGAAATATATCAGCGTTACCTTGAGGACATCCCCTTCAGAGAGTTCGAATGCCCTGGCTTTGAGCTGAATCCCCTTCCCCGGCTGCGTCTGGATGGAGTAGATGCACTCGTGGTTGTTATTGTAGTTGACAGGAAAGTTGGGGGAGAGCAAAGTGCCCTGAGTGCCCGTGACTGAATTCCCACACTCAGCTGGAAAGAGAATCACAACAATCACAGATTACCTCCCATCAGCTACACCCAGAAAACAACTCACAGTTATAAGTGCTGGAGAACCTTACAAAGATGACAAGTTGTTTTGCTTCTCTACCTGCCAAAATGCCTACTTATCTGTCCATTTGTTGCTTGTCTATAGGACTGCTTATCAAGGTTTATTGTTTGTTTGTTTGTTTTTAACACCTGCCCACCTACAGTTCTCCCTGGTTTCTTTATCTCTCTCATTCTGTTTGTCTCTCTCCTGCAGAAACAGAAACAAACCCGCCAGGCACCCGTTACTTTCACAGCGTTATCAAGCAGACGTTCCCCACACCTGTTCACATAGTATCATAGCAACAGAAATGACCGAGGAAGATGTCATGGGAGGATGGTGGCAGCCAACTGAGGAGAGATGAAGCCTTTCTTTGTTGGAGGACAGAAACTAAGAAAGGACAAAATCGAATAATGATTGCTAGCATCTTCCAAGCTTGACAAGGATCATTTCAGTCATTAGTCACAACAAGCAATCCCATAAGGTAGGCACAATTCCCATCTCTGTTTCAAAGATAAAGAACCTGGTACTTTGCAGTTTAGATCAAGTCTCTCAGTTCATCAAGAGGAGGGGGCTGAGCACTCAACCTTGTTAGACCTGGAATTTAGGGCCCCTGAGGCTCAGGGGAAAATTTTAGCATGAACCCACTGAAACCGTTTCTTTCCATTTTTTAATATTTTTTAGATGAGAGGAGGGGAGATAGTGAGGCAGACTCCTGCATGCACCCTAACTGGGACCCACCTGGCAACCTTGTCTGTGGCTGATGCTCAAGTATCAAGCTATTTTTAGCACCTGAGGCTGACATTTGGACTAATCAAGCCATCCTTAGCACTTGGGGCCTATGCTTGAACCAACTGAGCCATTGGCTGTGGGAAGGGAAGGGAGAGAGAAAGAGAAGAGGAAGGAGAAGAGAAGCAGATGGTTGCTTCTCCTATGTGCTCTGACTGGGAATTGAACCCAGGATATCAGTACACTGGGCTGACGCTCTATCCACTGAGCCACTGGCCAGGGCCTACGCCCTTTTCTTTTTTTTTCTTTTTTTTTTTTCCATTTTTCTGAAGCTGGAAACAGGGAGAGACAGTCAGACAGACTCCCGCATGCGCCCGACCGGGATCCACCCGGCACGCCCACCAGGGGGCGACGCTCTGCCCACCAGGGGGTGATGCTCTGCCCATCCTGGCCGTCGCCATGTTGCGACCAGAGCCACTCTAGCACCTGAGGCAGAGGCCACAGAGCCATCCCCAGTGCCCGGGCCATCTTTGCTCCAATGGAGCCTTGGCTGCGGGAGGGGAAGAGAGAGACAGAGAGGAAGGCGCGGCGGAGGGGTGGAGAAGCAAATGAGCGCTTCTCCTGTGTGCCCTGGGCTGGGAATCGAACCCGGGTCCTCCGCACGCTAGGCCGACGCTCTACCCTACACCCTTTTCTTAAAAGCTATTTCTTCTCCTCCAGAATTAGTCATTATTTATGCATTATTCCTATAACTATTTATAGCAGTTATCACATTTCACTTGACTTATTTCTATCTCCTCCACTGCACTGAGGATCTTCTAGGGCTTGGTCATAGCTCTATATCCCAAACACCTGCTCAGTGCCTGGGGAGGGTGGCCCTCAGCAAAAGAAAGGGAAAGGGGATGTGGCTTGGGGGTAGGGCATGCACTGTAGGACCCTGCAGCTGGCTTTCTAGGGTCTTGAATAATTGTGAAGCCTCTGCTTGTTCTTCCTCTATCACAGCATCTACGACAGTGGTCCCCAACCTTTTTTGGGCCACGGACCGGTTTAATGTCAGAAAATATTTTCATGGACCAGCCTTTAGGGTGGGACGGATAAATGTATCACATGACCGAGACAAGCGTCAAGAGTGAGTCTTAGACAGATGTAACAGAGGGAATCTGGTCATTTTTTAAAAATAAAACATCGTTCAGACTTAAATATAAATAAAACGGAAATAATGTAAGTTATTTATTCTTTCTCTGCGAACCGGTACCAAAGGCCCATGGACCGGTACTGGTCCACGGCCCAGGGGTTGGGGACCACTGATCTACAATACTGCACCCTGGTTGCTTGTTACCGACCTGGATCCACCACTCAAACTGTGAGTAACTTGAGAGGTCATGCTTAATGAATCTATGAATTGCTAAGACTTTATTAGCACAGATCATCTATAAAGAAAATATTTGCCAAATGAATGAATGAATGAATGAATGAATGAATGAATGAATATGGAGTACATAGACCTCAGAAGATATACAGTCCTAAAAATAACTAGTTTCAGAAGACTGTGAAAGTTCAGATGGCAGGTCTATTTTTTTTGTCTGGACATATGGGGAATTCAGAGCATGTGCTGAATCTTTGAAGCTGATGTAATAAGTCTGCTTTCTCTAAATCACACCCAGCCCCACCCCACCAGTGTCCTTATCCTAGAAATAATTGTCTTGAGGAAGCACCCTGAAGTCAACCAATGGGCAACTGAGTTGACCACATATTCAACCCTAATTACCCAAAGCCTGGTGTACTAGATAAGGTAATGTAGATGGACCATGTGATGGATACAGGAGCATTCAGAGTTGAACCTCTTGCGGGCTTAGTTATACGCTGTGTACTTTCTGGTCCCTAAAGGCTGCTCCTTAAGCCTTTGAAGACAGTAAGCATGTCCTACCACCAAGTCCCAACTTTTTCAATGGGCCTTACTCCATAGCTCTTTGCATTTCAGTTCTGGCTTCAGTTTCCTAAGACTCATGTTGAAGCCCTACCCCCAATGTGATGATATGTGGAGTTGGGACCTTTGAGAGGTCATGAGGTTGAGAAGGGATCTTGAGGGTAGAGCCTGCATGATGAGATTAGTATCCTTATATGCAGAGGAAGAGCCCAGGGCCCTCTGTGCCATGTGAGGCTGCCATCTGCAAACCTTCATCAGACACTGAATCTGCCGGCACCTTGACCTGGGACTTTCCAGCCTCCAGAACTATGAGAAATAAATGTTGTTTCAGCCACCAAATCCACAGTATTTTTTTTGAGTAGCCCAAACTGACTGAGGCAGTCACTCTGTGTGTTAGGGGAGAAATCTGGCTTTCCAGCACTCTATACTCAGCCTGTTTGCAAAGGGACCACATGTGCATGATGGATGTATGAGCTGGGGCATAAACTAGAGGAAGGAGACAGGTACCCTGGGGGCAGCTGACAATTTAGGTAGATAAGTTTCTAGAGAGTGTAAATTTTCTGGGTGCCGTCAGATGAGGGTCGGGATTTGGGGAGGGAGTGATGAAGGTTATGCACATTCAGACATTTATCACTCAGTCACATCGCATGGGTGGCTCTCCAAAGCAGCTCTCCATCATCTCTGGGGACACACACCGATGCCTTCCATCTAGGGCGAACGTGTGGTACAGGGAGATGAGCATGGAGTCTGGATGCTGCCAGACAATGTATATGAACTCTCTAAACTTCAGTCTCTTCCTCTGCCTTCATCGAGACGATAATACCAGCCTCCAATAACTACAGAAAATAACTTCAGGAGCTCCGATGACAAAATAAGTGAACATATGGGGAGCAAGGAGCGCATAGTAGGCCCTCAACAACTGTTATCCTTCCCCTCTTTCCTGATTCCAAGTGACTATATGCCGCTTACCTGATTCCATCTGGAGGCCTAACTGCCCGTGCTCTGGCAGAGGAAGAGCCCAGAAACCCTGAGAAATTTCTCGGGAGGCACGTGTGAGCAGCCTGTCATTCACAGCACCCTCACTGTTTCTGATGCCTTGCTGTCTATCTCGTTTCTAAAAGTTGGCTTCCCTTAAACACGGGCTTCGGCGTATTACTGGACCCCTTTCTTGCCCTGGTGTCCAGCATGCCAGCCATAAGCCCACCTCTGCCAGCGTGACCCTCTCCCCCTCCCCACCTGCGCTGCACCTTCCTAAGGAGGGAAACGGGGGTGACCACTTCCGATGGGGCCAGTCCTTGGCCAATCCTCTCAGGGCCATGTCCTGGGCACCAGGGAGGGGAGGGGAGGGTAGAGGGATATGGCACTTGCTTCCAGGAGTTTCCAAAGTAACAGGGGAGGTGAGTGAGCAGAGGCACTGAAAAGCCAAACACAAGCATAAGTGGAAACAAATAAATGGTCCAGAGTAACAGTCACAGGCCAGGAAAGTGCCGCTGCCAGTTCAGGCATCTGTGACTTCTGTCTGTCGTCCCCATTAGGAGAGGTCCCATTAAGGGCAGGAGCTGTGTCATATCCATCAGTCTGGGGCTCCTGAGGCAGAGGGGTTAGGTCTTCTCCATCACATGGGGGCTCCCAAGGACAGGGCCATGCTCTCTGTGGCAGACTGGGTCCCCTGGGGTCAGAACTGTCTCTCCCACATCAAGTTCAGTGGTTCCTGAGGTCAGGGGCTGTGTCACCCCATTACACTATGAATTAGAGCCCAGAGCTGTTCATTTCCTTCTCAGCTGGGAATGTTCCTGGAAACACTGTGTGGGCCAAGTCATTCAATTCATACCCACACCGCATGTGGCAAATGGGAGTCCCCCCCCCAGGGGCATTCCCTCAATACTTGCCGCCTGAGGTTCTGTGGCAGGGCTGGTGGGTTTTACAGGTGATTATAATTGCTGTGTGTTACTAATAACACATGAAAAAGAAGAAAAATGTAATAATGAAAATACGATGAGGTGTCATGAAAAAAAAAAGTAACTGGAATAATAAGTTAAAGAATGAGTTTATGCAATGAGATCAAGGGCAAAGCTTAAGGAGTGTGTGCATTTGTGGTCCTGGATAATTCCACTCAAGGAAAATCTTAACCCTGGCTGGTTGGCTCAGTGGTAGAGCATTGGCCTGACCTGTGGAAGTCCTGGGTTCAATTTCCAGTCAGGGCACACAGGAGAAGCGACCATCTGCTTCTCACCCCCAACCTCTCCCCCCATCTCTCTCTCTCTCTTCCCCTCCCACAGCCATGGCTCGAATGGTTCAAGCAAATCTGGCCCTGGGAGCTGAGGATGGCTCCATGGCCTTGCCTCAGGCGCTAAAATAGCTCAGTTGCTGAGCAACAGAGCAGCGGCCCAGACAGGCAGAGCACAGCCTAGTTAGGGGGCTTACTGTGTGGATCTTTGTTGGGGCACATGTGGGAGTCTGTCTCTGCCTCCCTGCCTCCCACTTAATAAATAAATAAATAAAATACAACAAAACATAACAAAACAAAATAAAATAAAATGAAAAACTTCCCCCAGAACCACACGGGAAGATACGGGGTGTATTTGAATGTGTATCTGGGTCAGGGTGGGTGGATGCTCTTAGGGATGGTTACAGAAGAAAGAATACACTTTGGGGTTATTTAACTGTTCAGAAGTGGAATTCTTCATTTATTTGTATTAATGTTTCCTTTCTGAGATTATACAAGGTTATTGGATATTGGTTATCAATAAATAATGATAAAAAGATTATTGGCAAAATGATGACAATTATAGGGCACCTCATGGCTTCTGTAAATTGTGTCATCTAATCTGGAATAAAGCCTGTGTGTTGGAGGCTGTTTTCTCCAGCTGGGGCAGAGGGTTGGTGGCCTGTCCAAGATCTAACAGCTGGGAAGCAGCAGAGCAGAGACTTGACCTTGAACCCAGACACTGTGCAGCCCGAGTCCGGCGCATCTTGCCAGCCTCCTACAGCTGTCCTCTGCAGAGTCCCAGGGCTCCGTGGAGTTGTCTCTGGCCAGGCTGACCTCATGGGCCCTCACGATGCCGGCCCCGTTTCAGTCACTGCAGCGTTGGTTTTATTTCTTTGGTATATTGGGGTTTTATGTACTGCTTCGCTCTAAGCATGAGTTCCATGGCTGATAGCCAGCATGGTAAGTTACTCCACTGATCCTGCCTGTGTTCTCCAGCCCCATGTAGCAAGTATTGAGCAAGCAGCGCTGTCACCCTTATAAATGAGGGACAGCCAGTAACAGTCTCTGTTCCCTTTGATCACCGTATTTCTCCCCACCCTCCAGGCCTGGGGCTCTGGCAGGCAGGTGGGCAGGGCCTTGGTCAGAGGGCACCTGGTTCCAGTGCTCTAAGCTCATCATCCACTGCTCTCCCTGCTGCTTACTCCACACTGGCCTCCGAGCTATTCATCAAGGCTCAGGGCCTTCACACTCCGCTCCACCTCCTCCCAGATATCTGAGTGACTACTACTGTCTTGAATCCCTTCCTGCCTTTTAAAATGTCAGCTCATCAGTGTGGCCTTTGCTGACCACTCTTTTTAAAAGAACAACCCTTACCTCCAGCACTTTCTCAGCTGATGTAATTTATCTCATAACCCTCAACACTGCCTGACATACTACACATCTATGGGTTTATAGCTTATCTCTCCCACCGGATGCGAGAGCTTGATGGAGAGACTGTCTCTGTTTTGTTCACCGTCGCCCTCTACTCCACCAGATTTGGCCTCTCCCTGGGCAAAGGTCATGCCTCTTACCTATAGGTCCACTGCCCTCCCCACCACCACCACTAGTGCTGCTGTACCTGGATTTCTCTGCAAGAGGCATCCTAAGCCGCAGGGATGTGTTAGGGGTGGAAGAGAATGGAAGTCAATTTCATTTGAGTGCCTACTATGGATGCACTTTACAGAGGTCAGGCCAGCCTCTAGGACAGTCCATGAAGCAGGACTGCCCCCCCCCCCCCAATAGAGACAGGGAGGCGGCAGCAGAAGGAGGTTAGGCCGCCCAGGGTCCTGCTGCAGGTAACTGAGTGCTAAGGCCATCCCCAGACCCAGGCCCGTTGGCCTCTTGGCCCACGGGTGTTCCACCACCTCACACCAATTGACTAAAGCTCGGCCCACCCCATTAGTGAAGCAAAATGAAAGCACGTGACCACCTACCAACACACCTTGGCAGAGGCGAGCTCCACAGGCGCCGTCTGCCCCCCAGGCACGTGATGCGGGCCGTGCCCTCCAGACGGTACCCAGGGAAGCAGGAGAAGGTCAAGGTGTCGCCTACACCAAACTGCAAGCCCTTCCGGATGCTGTAGGCGGGGACCTCGGGCTCCTCACAGGGCTCCAAGTCGTATTCTGGAAAGGCAGCGGGAGAGGCAAGGGGTCAGAAACAGGAGATGGGAACACAGACACCGGGGAGACAAGAGCCAGAGATAGAGACGGACGGAGGCATCGCGCACGCGCACACTGGGCCACAAAAGGGAAAGAGGAAAAGGAGAAAGCCGGAGAGAAACAGAGGCAGACGGACATGTGGTGAGGTGAGGGGCTGGACACACTGTGCTTTGGGTGGTCTGGAGGCCTCACTGCTGTGAACAGGCAGAGGGCACAGAGCTCTGGGCACATGCTTTCTGGGGGTACTGCTGGGGTCCCTCGTCACTTGACCCATCCCTCCCCTCTCCCTTCATCTCCGTATTAACCCCAAGTCTCAGGGCTCGCCGACTCTCCTGCCTCTTTCCCCTGAGGCACTGAACCAGATCGATCCAATCAGCCTGGTTCTAGAGGGTCAGAATGTTTGACCCAGCAGAGGGAAACCCCCACTGGGAAAAAAGATTACAAATGCTTCGCTTGAAGCTGTCTCAGTGATGCTGGCATTTGAGGCAGATGGCAAGTGTGACAGGGTGGTATTTATGGGCCAGGGACCTGCCTGGTGCTTCTAGGAATGGCATGATGTGATCATCCCTTGTCCCCAAGGCCATCTCCCCCTGTGACACAGAAGGAGAGTCTGTCTCAGACGGATGAGGCACAGGTGGCTGGATAGGTCTCGTCTGGGAGGCCAGCCCAGGTACATGGCAGATGGCTTCGGCTAGAGGGACAGCAGGGGGATGAGTTGGGCCATGTCCACTTCCTAGAGGCCAGATAGCTCTTGCCCAGCCCAGCAGAGTCCATCTGACATCTCTGCCCCTGGCTGGGAAAGGGGGACCCTGGGGAGCAGTGGGGACAAGAGTGGCAAGAGGACTCAGTACCAGAGGAGTGAAGGGTCCTCTTTCTCCCTGAATGCCAAACTAAAGAGAGTGCTAAACACAGAGATAAATATCTATTACTGCTAAGTTAGCATTGATGAAGAAGTCCCAAATAAGGCAGAGACACTCTGATATGTTAACTTCAAACCCCTTTCTTCTTCCTCTTGTTTCTAAATTGCTGGGGTTGTAAATAGTGCAAGTGGCATCAGGAGAAGTATCTAGAATTACTGGGGCAGGAAGGGGCTTCTGTGGATTCCTCTGGTTCAGCCAGTTACGCAGGTCACGTTCGGAGGGAAACCTAAACACCTTCAGAGGAGGAGTTCCCCCACCAACCTGCTAACTTCTTCCAAGCCCATTCCATGGAAGTTCATCCTTGTGTCTAACCCGGCTCTCTTTTGGTGCAGTAGGGAGCTCATTCTCCCAGAGACTGGAGAGTGAAGCAACACCCACCCACTGGGAAGACCACCCTTCCCCCAAGGGACCCTCCTAGGCCTTACCTGAGAAGGTGATGTTGAATCCTTCATAGGACATGGAGAAGTCAGAAATGAAGCGGACCTGGGCGGTGAAGTTGCCATAGAGACCAGCACTGATGGGGGCTGGCAACCGTGAGCCGGTCAGCTGCCTCAGGGGCTGGGTGAAGCTGCCATTCTCGGTGATGAGGAGGTAGTCATGGCCGCTCTCCAGGTGGAAGGTGTGGAAAGTGAAGAACACACCTGCCAAGAGAGCAGAAGGGCCAGGCTGACGACGGTGAGATGGCTGAAGCAGCCCCCTGTAAAATGGGATCTGCACAAGCATTTCCAATCTGTACGTGTCTACGGTGCGCAGAGGAACAGGCACGCACTGATGAACGCACACGGGTGAGCCTGAATGAATGAACCGGAATGAACCGGAATGAACTGGATCACACCAGCACCCACAGGGCTGGCCAGGGAGAAGCACTACTTTACAGCTGTCAAAATCTGAAAGGGAGATTTATGACTAGTTCTAGGAGAATGCTTCATAGCCATTCATTCATTCATTCATTCAACAAGTATTTGCATATTTTTTGAGTGCTTCCTATGGGCTAGGATTCAGAGCCGGTTAGGTGCAAGACAGTAAACAAATAGCTACAGTAGAGTGATGATTTAATATAAGACATTAAACAAATAGCTACAGTAGAGGGGGGATTGCGATGATGAACACAGATCAGGGTGCCCCAGCGTGGAGTGGGTGCCGTACGGGAAGTAGTTTGCAGCAGGAGGAGGAATGTGTAGGACAGCCTCACGAAGGACACATTTGATTTCAGTCTTAAAAGGATGCATAGGGATTAAGCCTGTCGGAGGGAAAAGGCGTCTCAGGCAGGGCACTGGTGTGTGTGAAGGAGCCGTGGATTCCAGGGCTCAGTGAACCACACAGTCTGTCTGGACACAAGCAGTGGGGAAACAGTCTGGAGTGGAGGATGGAAAGGCAGGCTGAGGCTAGGCTGGATATCTTCCTGGGGGCCATGAGAAGCCAACCGATCCAGAGTGCAGACTATTGCAGACTTAGCAAGATGCTGATGGCTGTGAGGACGGTGAACTGGAGGGAGAAGAGGCAGAGAGAACAACTAGAATGACTGCAGCCAGGCACTGGGCAAGAGAGGCTGGGGACAGGCAGAGGGGCTAGGAGCAGGAAACAGACACAGGGCCTTGGGGAGGGAGAGTGAACAGGAACCAGCAGCAAAGGTGCAGAGGAGAAGGGAAAGGATGACTGAGAGCGTCTTGACCCGAAGGAAGGTGATGTCCTTCGCTCCATGGGGTGGGACACACAGGAGGAGGGCAGGTGGGGGAAGGGTAATGCACGTAGCTCTGAACACCCTCTCCGGGCCACGGACAGCCAGCGGGAGTCTGGGAGTATAGATGTGGGGTTCAGGATTAAGCTTGGACTACAGCGGTAGATCTGGGAGTTACCAGCCAATAGAGGGGCTATTTGAAGCCATAAGCACAGAGAAGAGGGCTGGAGGAGGGCAGCGTGAGTGGCAGAGAAGGGGCAGAAAGGGCTTGGAGTGGAGCGTGGCATTAGGAGACAGGGAGGAGGAGGGGCAGTGAGAGGAAGACAAAGTGAGCCCCTGCCGAGGGGCAGGGTGAAGGGCACTAAATGGAAACAGTGATATTCATTAACACCTGAGCACAAAATATCGGTGTGTCACCGCCCTACGTGTTCTGTTACTCTGTGGTAGGTCCCCATCAGTTGGAAAGGAAGATATGAAAACTTACTTAACGTTGCCACTCACCCTATACTGTGGGCATGGTGGTTCTCCTGGCCATTTTACAGCCCAGGAGACTGGGGCACAAAGAGATCAAGTCACGAGTCCAAGGCCGCCCAGCGGGCAGGCGGGAGAGTGGGGATCGGCGCTGAGGCAGTCTGATGGCAGAGGCTACACGACCCTGCTCCTCACACCACAGACAGAGACCGGGTAGTCAGACTGGTCAGGTGGTGAAGAAGCTGAGAAGCAACAGGGTCTCCACACCCAAAGCAACTCTTGAACTTGTCCAGATGGCAGTTGTGTTGGGGTGCACATACGTGTAAATACAGGCCCACCCACAAGTGGGAGTGCCCATGGGGGTATATGCCATGGATGTGTGAGGGCAGAAGCTGGGTAGACTAGGGGTGGGTGCTGGACCCCTTTACTATTCCAAGCCCATGAACCAGCAGCACGGGCATCGCCCGGGAGTTTGTCAGAAATGCAGGGTCTCAGCCTCCACCACGGACCTGCTGAACCGGATCTGCCTGCTAACAAGGCCCCCAGGTGACGTGCGGGCACGTAGAAGAAATATCTGGAGGACCATTTCTCTAGATAATTACTGACACGCTTTCAATAAATGACGGTTGGATCCCAGCTCTTCATGCTGAAGCATTTTAGATGTTTTCATGTTCTTGCTTCTCTGTTGGTAGAAGCTGGTGAGCCTGGGGTATTATTTGGGATTCTATGGCTGGGGGTAGAATAGAACAGGTGATGGGACCAGAGATGCAGCTTGTAAATGGCCTGTGCCCAGGCATCCATTTCCCTAGGTATTTATTCAAACAGATCCCAAGCACATACGAAGTGCAGGCCTGTGCTAAGCAGTGAGAAAAGTCTCCCAGTTCAGTGGAGGAGACAGACCATCCATAGTCAGGATCGGGGTGGGGGCACAGGAAGAGTGAGCAAGGGTGCCTCGAGGGTGGGAGAGGCTTCACAGGGATTGCCGTCCTTGACATGACGAGGGGGAGCGTGCTTGGAGACCCACAGGCATGTGTGCTCGCATGTACCCTATCCCCCCAACACACAAACACGTGTGCAAATGAGAAAATGAAAATGGTCTCAGTCTACAGAGCGTGGGAAAAGGCTCTGGAACACTGGTCCTTCCCCTCCTGGCTGGAACGCGGAGCTGGGTGAAGAGGGTGTCAGACCCAGAAGCAGGGGACCCTGGCCGAAGAAGCACTTGGCTTTGCTCTCTTATTCTTCGGCATGCAAATGCAGCCTCTCCAAAGGAGGAAACATTTGGCTGAGATTCTAAGGGTGAGTAAACAACTGAGATGAAACCCCTGGGTTTCCCAGCTGTGCTGAGTGCTTGGGGCTCTTTTGGCCATTGTGAGAAAATGAAGACATTGTCAAAGAAAGAGAGAGCCCCCCAGGTAGGGGTTTGAATGCAGATTTGGTGTGACAGATGCACACAGAAACGAATACTTCACTGGAGTGACCCACACAGAATGGTCCGATGGACTTGGGTGCCACGCTGGAGCAGAAAGGCAGGGCTGTGCGGAGGGCAGGGCTTTTGGAGGGGACGGACCTGGGTCAGGAGCCCATCTACCTGTGGAAGGTTCTGGGCTGCAATTCCTCAGCACACCCTGAGCTTGAGTTTCCTCAACTACAATATGTGGGTGACAGTATCACCCTCTCCGGTGACATGTAATCCTTGCAGTGAGGAAGAGCTGGATAGCGTATGCCAAGTGCACAGCACAGTGCCTGGTGCTTGGTAGGTGTTCTCTTTACTACAATATGTGGGTGACAGTATCACCCTCTCCAGGGACATGTAATCCTTGCGGTGAGGAAGAGCAGTGAGGAAGAGCTGGATAGCGTATGCCAAGTGCACAGCACAGTGCCTGGCGCATGGTAGGTGTTCGCTTTGCTCAGCTCCGCTAACTCCCAGACAGCCTTGTGGGTTTTATAAAAGATGTCAGTCCTGGGGTCTCAGCAAGGACACATTCCTGAATTGGCCATTCCTTCAGCCTGGGTGTGTGGCCAACTGAATAACTGAATTTCCCCAGAATTTTGAGTTTCTCCTGGTACCCTTCTGCCTGGTAGGGAGCAGTCAGCGACAGTAGCCTAACAGGTCTATTCCCCTGAAATACTCTTACAAGCCGTGCCCTCTGGAGAAGGGTCTGGGTTCAGATTTATCTTAATTTATATAAATATTTCTCAAGTTCCTTATGTGCCAGGCCTAGCACCAGAGCCGGGGAGACAGCAGGAAACAAGGCAGATGGGTCTCTCAAAGCACGTCAGAGTCAGCAGGGGAGGCAGATGATGAAAATGCCAGTCTGTACAGTGGGGCAGTCTGGAATTGGAGAGGTCCATGGTCATGTGGGGGCCCACAGAGGGGACCCCCACCCAGGCCAAAACTGGGGAGAAAGCTTGTTAGAGGAAGTGAGTTCAAAAGGATGAAGAACTGGCCACACAAGTGGAATGGTGAGGATGGGACGGAGAAGAAATCACCCCAACGTGCAAAGCTAAGGGACAAAGGAAGCCCAGAAGTTCTGGGAACTGAACGTTCAGTATAGTTGGAACTTGGTGTTACAGCACTCAGCACGGGGCTAAGAAGGTCATCAAGGGCCATGGTAGCCATTTTACAATTTTGTAATGGTTAGAAGCCTTTCAGTGGCTTTAAGGAAGAAGTGACCTGCTTGTACATCACTGACCTCTTGCTGATTTCTGCCTGGAACACCTTTCACCTGGCTAATTCCCCTTCAGTCTTGAATGGTGGTGTAAGTCTTAGCTCCAGAACACCTGCAGCCCCCTAGGGCTGGTGGCTGGATGACCTGCAGCCCCCTAGGGCTGGTGGCTGGATGCCTCCCAGCTCTCTCTGCTCTATCTCAGCATTGGCCGTGCTGCATTGAGAGAGCTCCTCAGGCTTTCTGTCTGATCACTAGACCATACACTTCCTGAAGGCAGGCCATGCTCCGGGGCTGTTTTCCTAGCACCCAGGCTAAGAGCAAGTATAAAATTAGCATTTGCTAAATATTTGTTGAACTGCTTTGACTTCCAGGCAAAGACATATGTAGAAAAGCTCGGAGAAGCACATATCCCTGTAACGACACAGAGAAAATCATGGCCACAAAGGGCTGTTCCTCTGGGGACTGAAAGGGCTGCTCTCCTTTCCCTTTGATGCCACAGAGTAGCTTCCAGCTCTCGTAAAGGCCAGCTCTGGCCCTGGCTTGGTGGAAACAGCTCTGCAGGATGCACAGGGACATCGTCCTGATTCCCCCTCTCCTCAAGAACAACACTGTGGGGAGAAGGGGACAGCTGGCCTCGCCCTTACAGCCCGAGAGCCCTGCCTGGCCCTAGAAGCTCCAGGTGGTCCTAATTCTAGTGAGATCAGGCCCATTAAAGGCAAAAGTGAAAGTGCCTAAATTCATCCATGGGACTAGACACTGACTCTTCTTTCAAATTTTCTTTTTTTTATACAACTAGTAGCCTTTACATGTAATACATGGCTGTGCCATATGTTTATTCACCATTTCCTTATGGATAGACATTGAAATAGCTCCGGCCCTGGCCGGTTGGCTCAGTGGTATAGCGTCGGCCTGGTGTGCAGAAGTCCCGGGTTCGATTCCTGGCCAGGGCACACAGGAGAAGTGCTCATCTGCTTCTCCCCCCCCTCCCCCCCTCCTTCCTCTCTGTCTCTCTCTTCCCCTCCCGCAGCCGAGGCTCCATTGGAGCAAAGATGGCCCGGGCGCTGGGGATGGCTCCTTGGCCTCTGCCCCAGGCACTAGAGTGGCTCTGGTCGCAACAGAGCGATGCCCCGGAGGGGCAGAGCATCGCCCCCTGGTGGGCAGAGCATCGCCCCCTGGTGGGCGTGCCGGGTGGATCCCAGTCGGGCGCATGCGGGAGTCTGTCTGACTGTCTCTTCCCATTTCCGGCTTCAGAAAAATACAGGAAAAAAAAATAGCTTCTAATTGTTCAATTAATAAAGTGTCTTAGGAGACATCCTTATAGCTAAATCTTGATATGCAGTTTTACTCATCTTCTTCAGGTAAATTTCAAGGAGCGGAATTGCTGGGTCCAATGGCACGTGTATTTTTTAAGGCTTTGAAATCATATCACTGAATCACTCCCTAAAAAGTTGCAACTTTTTCTCAAATGTCAGCCTTGAGGAAGAGTATTTGTGGCTTCACACTGTTTCCAACATGGTTAAAATTTTGTTTGCTGACTTGAGTAGGGAAATGTGTTTCTTTTTTTATTATTATTTTATTTTTATGGAGACAGAGAGTCAGAGTGAGGGACAGACAGACAGGAAGGGGGAGAGATGAGAAGCATCAATTCTTTGTTGTGGCTCCTTAGTTGTTCATTGATTGCTTTCTCACATGCAACTTTACCGGAGGGGGGCGGTCTACAGCAGACCGAGTGACCCCTTGCTTAAGCCAGCAACCTTGGGCTTCAAGCCAGTGACCATGGAGTCATGTCTATGATCTCGCGCTCAAGCCAGTGACCCTGCACTCAAGCTAGTGAGCCTGCGCTCAAGCCTGCGACCTTGGGGTTTTGAACCTGCATCCTCCGCATCCCAGTCTGATGCTCTGTCCATTGCACCGCCTGATTAGGTGGGAAATGTGTTTCATTACCAGTGGAATCTGCATTTCTTTCATGATCAGTGAGTTTGATGTCTTTTCATTTCTATTTCCTCTGTTAGGAAGCGTTAGTTAATAGACCTGTTCATTTTAAAGGCTTGTAGAGCAGGAATATTCTCCTTAATGATTTTAAGAGCTTTTTGTGCACCAAGTTGGTAACCCTTCACAGATTATGTGTTGCAAATATTTTTGTCCATTTACTGTTTGAATCTTTTATGGCTTTTCAAACAATAATTTCATTTGATGTTTTATTTAATCAAATCTAACAGTTTTTGCTTTTCTGAATTTGACTTTGGTGTCACTCTCTAAAGTAAGGCCCGATCTGAGGTTCGAGTTTCATGTTCTGGTACTGGAGTTTACAGGGCTCGGTGTTTGAGGCATGATTGTTTTTTTTTTTTTTTCCTTTTTCCAAATGTTTAAGCCCACTCTTTTAAAGCCATTTATTAAATAATCTTTACCCTCTTCCATGGGTTAGAAATGACACTTTAACTATATATTCAAGACATCTCTCACTCTCAAACACACACACGCGCGCGCACACACACACACTCTCTCTCTCTCTCTCTCTCTCTCTCTCTCTGTCTCTCTCTCTCTTTCTCTCTCTCAGGAATCTAATTCTGGCTCCTTATTCTCCCCCACTGACTTGTGTGTCCACTCCTTTATTCATCCTGAATTGCAACATTATTTTAGCCTATAACAACAGTTTAATATCTGGAAGAGTTACTCTTTTGAAACCACCCCCCCCCCAGCTTTTCTGCATGTGAATTCTTCTAGATTACAAATTCTCATTTAAGGGCACGCATCAGAATTAACAATGAAGCACTCTAACAACATTGATGGCTGGTTTCCACCTCCAGCATAAAAAAATCAAAACCTCTAGGGTGTAAGCTAAGCATTAAGGTATTTGCCAAAGTACAGAGGGATTAAGAACCACAACTCTAGATGAACTTCAGAATAAGTATCTGAGGGTAAAGGCCAGATCCATCTGGTTGCTGTTTATTCCCAGACCGGGTGTCTGCCACAGAGGTGCCATTCAATCAGTATTTGTTGAGCAAAAGAGTATATTAATTCATGTTTATTTGGTAACCAGCACCCTTACTTCATTCTTGGACTCCCAAAGATAACTTTTTGTGTTAGAGAAGGTGAGGCAACTGGCCTTGGTCGGCAAACTGTGGCTCGCGAGCCACATGCGGCTCTTTGGCCCCTTGAGTGTGGCTCTTCCACAAAGGGTACTCTACCCTAATTAAGTTAATAACAATGTACCTACCTAGATACATAGTTTAAGTTTAAAAAATTTGGCTCTCAAAAGAAATTTCAGTTGTTCTGTTGATATTTGGCTCTGTTGACTAGTGAGTTTGCCGACCACTGGTAGGGTGGTGAGGAACAGCTGAGTTACATGTGAAGAGGACTGCTACAGTCAATATCAGAAGGATGGACGGGAGGAAGAGAGAGCAGGTGCATCCTATGTTCCCCGAGGACATAGAACAAGGAAGGAAGTTTCAGGGACACCTAATAGGCTCTTAGGAGGGGTCAGATCTATAAAAAAAATGATCATAGGTGCTCAGTGGTTGAGAGAGTCGGCTACTACCCCACCACTGGATATGCCTAGACAGTGTAGACAGATGTGCCATTCTCTTGTGGGCAGTGATTCAGGGAGGACCCCCAGATTCAGGATTTGAGACCTGGTCATCTCTAAAGATCTGTTCCAGTATGGAGATTGTGATTCTTAAAAACATTTATTTTTAGCCCTGGCCGGTTGGCTCAGTGGTAGAGCATCGGCCTGGCGTGCAGAAGTCCCAGGTTTGATTTCCGGCCAGGGCACACAGGAGAAGCGCCCATCTGCTTCTCCACCCCTCCCCCTCTCCTTCCTCTCTGTCTCTCTCTTCCCCTCCTGCAGCCAAGGCTCCATTGGAGCAAAGATGGCCCGGGCGCTGGGGATGGCTCCTTGGCCTCTGCCCCAGGCGCTAGAGTGGCTCTGGTCGCAACAGAGCGATGCCCCGGAGGGGCAGAGCATCGCCCCCTGGTGGGCAGAGCGTTGCCCCCTGGTGGGTGTGCCGGGTGGATCCCGGTCGGGCACATGCGGGAGTCTATCTAACTGTCTCTCCCCATTTCCAGCTTCGGAAAAATACAAAAACAAAACAAAACAAAAAAAACACTTATTTTTAAATACTCTGTTCATGAAATTCTGTGATCAGGGGAAAGGTTCTTAGTTCGTGAGAAAAATTCAGACTAAGCCCACAGGTCAGGACAAAGGGAGATCCCTGTGCTGGTGACTTTGACTCGGGGAATGTGGGGTCCAGACCGTGTCACATCCCCAAACTGGCAATAGGCCTAAGACACTCACCCTTGCCATGTGATGTTTCGATAATCCAGGTGCAGTTCAAGTTGTTGGGGTAGAAGTCAGGAAACCCTGGTGACAAGATGGTGCCACTGGAGCCTTGAACGAAGCCACCGCAGAGAGCTACAGGAGTGAAGAAGGCGGTGAAAAACTGGAATGGCTCAAGGAGCTCCCCCCACAATCCTCCTAGGAACCTGTTCCCCATCTCCTTTTAAACCTGCAGCCCTTCCACATGGTAGGAGAGTCAGTTCCCCTGGTTTCACACAGCAGGAAACGAATCACGACTTCAGCAGCCCCTCAGGGACGCCTCACCTTCACAGCTGGGCAGGGCCCGGCTCCACTGGAAGTTGGGCTCACACTCCAGGGGCTCCCCGTCGCTTAAGGTGTAGCCCGAGTCGCAGCTGAAAGTCACCAGTGCGCCCACATAGAAGTCATTTCCATGACGCTGCCCATTTACGGGGATCCCTGGATCCAGACAGTGGTCTGACTGCAGTGTTATAGCTGGAAGAGAGAGCCCACAGCTGGAAAAGACAGCTCATCGTCACCAGAGGGGGACCCCAGCTGACTCACAATGGGTGGAGAGAGAGAGAGAGCCCTGCTTTACGGAAGGCTTAAGTTGTCCTTGACCCACTCATCAAACATGGCTGTCAATATCTGTGGAGGGAGTAGTTGAAGACCTAAGAGAACACATAAGTTGGCTCGATCATTCATGCATTCAATAAACATAAGTTGAGTGTCTACTAGGGCTTAGACTCCATGCTGAGGCTTATGGATATAAACTCAAGTAGCAAAATGACCCTGTCCTGATGGTGCTCTCAGCCTTGCTTTCTACAGTGGTCACGGAACTGAACTGACATCAATCTCTCTACATCGAGGCACCAGCAATATGTGCAGAAGGTGATGAGAGAGGGTGAGTGGGTGGGAGATGCCATCTCACTTCCACTTCATGATATGCCAAATACTCTGTCCCCAGAGCGCCCAACGTGGCGCCACCTGGTTTGTCCGCACGTGGAAGAGGCCCTCCGAGTGCCCACAAGGAGCTGGTCTGCAGGCCATCAGCTTTCACGGCTTCTAAAGGCTGGACTCTTTCTAACGGTTTGTTAGAAAGCAGCTCTCATTCTCTCTAAAGGTTGAGCTCTGAGCGACGCGTAGCTCAGGGGAGGGTCTCCGAGGAGCACAGCTCTGAGGACACCATGGGGACAGGCCCAAGCGGGGAGCCTCATGGTGGAGCACGGTCCTGGGACCCTTCACCTCCCCGGGCCCACCCTGCCACCTGCCTTGCCAAGCCTGTTATCCCGGACTCACTCTCATAGCGGAGCTGGAAGCCGATGTCCGAGTGGCTCTTGTCGGTGGAGAAGAGGAGGTAGAGGTAGTTGCTGGTGCTGATGAGGAACTGGGGGACTTGGGTGCCATGGTAAACTCCGATCAGGGGCGCCGAGTACGTCCGTCCATCTCGCACTTCCAGCGTATCGTAGTTCACCTCCGTTTTAAATCTGCCGAAGACGGAGAAGAAGATTTCTTGAGAAACTTGGAGCTTATTAATTTGCAAATGACAAAAGGCCCTGTCTGACCCAGGGCTTCAGAACAATCCGATTTTGGCAGGCTGGGATATTTTAAAATAATTTGCACACAGTCACTGGCGATGTGGAAGAACTTTCTCTACCGTCTTTAACCCCTTCTCCTCCCACAGGGGACAGCTCTCTCCAGCCTCCCTGTGGCCTAGAGGCTCAATGACTAGGTCGTGGGGTTAGAATGGTCCAGGCCAACGTCAGCTAACTATATAGCCCAGGGTTGAACCTGGTCTATAGCCTGTTTTTGTATGGTCTGAGAGCAAAGAATGCTTTCCACATTTGTAAAAGGTTATTTTATTTTAGAAGCCAAGAATACGTAACAGATATATATCCACAGGTATCCACAAAATCTAAACAACTATTAATACCTAGCCCTTCACAGAAAAGTCTGTGAACTGCTCTCCTAGAACACGAATGCTTTGTCTAGAAACTTGTGTTTATATTAGGGTGGCTTCCTCCCCCACCCACCCACCCAAGGGGCATCGCTGGGGTGGGAGCTGGAAGGGGGGCCCAGGAGCAGTTTTGGGTCAGAGGCCAGGAAGCCTGCCTTCCTATATTAGAAATTTCAGGGTTATGCTCTGCAGATGCTAATGCCACCTTCAACTTCTCACGGTGTCTGTCGGCCCACCCCCCCTCCTCTGGTCTTAGTCCCTTAAATAGCATAAACAAACCGCACTACGGAGACAGGGCCAAGGGCAAAGCCGGTGCCGTCTGCCCTGCCCAAGACAGTCTGTCCCAGCGTCCTCTGACCCGTCTGACAGACCAGCGGCCGTGCTGGACCCCCGCCTTCCCCAGATTCCCTCTGACCCCCCTCCGTAGAGATCACCTCTCACTCCCCCCACCCCCTACCCCCGGGAGGCTCTGGTTACAAGCACCTGTCGAAGGTGATTTTGATGGGGTAGCCTGGCTGGGCTTCGATCACCCAGGCACAGCTCAGGGCGTCCTTGTAGAAGCCAGGCCAGCCCGGAGACAGGATGGTGCCACTGGGCGAAGTCAGGTGACCACCGCAGGGAGCTGGGGGACGGAAGGGAGAGAAGCCGCTTTCTTAGGGGGACAAATGAACAAACAAACAAAAATATCTTCCTATAAAATGTGTCTGCCAACAAGGGTTGTTCTTGCTTTTATGAAAATTACATAAACCTTATGCACTGTGAGCTCCGTCCATTGGGACCCTCGTGGATATGTTCAATCGCATCATTTGAGGAATTTTATTAAAGGCCAGAGGGGAGAAATGAAAAGAATCCTTTAAACAAAGTTCTTTGCCCTTCTAGAAGAGCTGTATGTAGTACAGCTCGTCTTTGAGTCACATGGTCTTTTCTTTGTTTCTCACCCAGTTGTCAGGCCTGTAGCAGAGGCAGAGACCCAGCCTGCACCCACCCCAGCACCCAGCGCTCTGGCACGGGACAGTGGGCAGAGCCCGCACACTCAGCTCTGAGCACTAGCATGACCAGCTCCGCTGTGAGCCCTGTGAGGGCAGGAACCCTATTGTCTTACACACGTCAGAAGCCCCAGCATTTAGCCTAGAGCTTGGCACAGTTGTGCCAAAAATCAGTGGTTATTGCTTGGATGAATCGATGAACGGATGGAAGGGTAAATGAATGCTGCCCATGTCGGTGACTCCACCAGATGCTGGGTGGTCTAGGCACACCTCTGATCTCGCCAAGCCTGTTATCCCGGCCCCGGCCCGTTGGTCTCTCTGGGCATTCTTCCCATTCCCTTACTGCCCATTCTTACCCACAGCTTTGCCATCATCCTTGCCTCTTCCTGCAACCAGACCCTTGGCCCCCATGGTGGTCATGAGAGCTCTCTCAGCCCTCCTCCTTCAGGGCACATGGTCGGATTTCACAGTGGAAGTAACACTAGGTCATGTGACTGCCTTGACCAATAAAACGAGAGCAGAGTAATGAGTGTCATGTCTATATAGAACATGACTGTGGAACAGAACAGGAGTGGAAATGGAAGTCCCATCAGCTGGACCTTGAAGTGACTCCGAGGAGTGAGCCCCTGATGCCTGTGTTATACGTGTAGTCCGAGTGAGATATAAACTCCCGTTTTGAAGCCACTGAGATTTGGGGGTTGCTTGTTAGCACTGTCTAACCTAGGCCACCCCGACTAACACCTCCCCCCACCCCCAGTGCTGCTGCTGCTGCTGTCACCACCTCCACCATGTCAGACATCTAGCCTCACATCATCAATCACGTTCACGCGTCACTTAACACAAACCCTGGGAGGGGCTTGCTGTTATTTTCCCCATCTTACAGCCAGGACAGCTGACGCTAATGGAGGTTAGGTAACTCGTTCTGGGTTAGCGAGTGATAGCGCCTGGGCTCAGACCTGGAAAGATGGCATAAACCCAGAGATCTTCGGCTAAGCAGCCTCCCAGTTTGAAAGGAACCCCTGCTTTCTTGGGATTTCTTTATAGTGGGGCTTCCAGATGCCAAAAATGCCCCGAGCAAGGCCGGGAAGGGGATAATGAGCTGCAAAGCACTTCTGTCTCTGCACATTTTTATACATTCCTCCAGGCACTCAGTTTCATGAAATCCAGCCGAATATAGCACACCTCTTCTTCTCCCAAATCTATATACACTTCTTGGAAATGTCTAAAGTAACTGTCAAATGTTCTTAATAGAAAGTTATATTAGGAAGTTAATTGACAAAAAGATAAAAAGATAATAATGGTGATGATAATAGTAGACAACTCATCCCGATGACACGATGCTGATTGCTTTATCCCCATTTGACAGAGGAGAAAACTAAGGCTAAGTAGGCTAAGAGTTTAGATCGAGAGCTAACAAAGTTAGAGCTGAGCTTTACCCTCAAGACCTCTGTCTTCAAATTTCCCTGCAGCACGTAATAATAGTTCTACCACCACGGCTGACAGCAACGAGCTCATGGGTGTTGAGAGCTTACTACATGGAAGGGCTTACGGATTATCCTTGTGACAGTTGCAACACTAAAAGGCAGATACTGTTATTGTCCTCATTTTGTAGGCAGGGATTATTATCCATTTCCAGTAAGCTGAGGCTTGGAGAACCTATGTAATTACATAGCACCTATTTCAAACATCGAGAGTAAATTGCAAAGGGGTATTATCACTACCTGGATAAGCCTAGTTTTCAAAACCCATCCACTCATCTCTCTGAAATCATGAAAGCTTTCCTCTACTTCTCCAACGGGCACGTGAGACCTTGAGTAGGTGGGGAGGGGCACAGCAACGGCTCCGTCCCTGGGTCCCCTTGCAGGTACTGAACCTCAGCAGAATCTGGGACTCCCTATCAACAAAACCCTATCTAAAACATCCAGCGAGGGAAGCCCGCATCTTGCCTTTGGTAGTCACCGTTTTGCCTTCTCTCTGCTGTATCGTTTTATTCGCCAGCTCATCTCTTCCTCCTGCTCCTATGGCCTCTCTATTCATTCCACCCTTCCCTCTTTTTTAGCCAGGCAGGGTTCCTAAATGCATGTCCCTTTAACATTTGAAAAGAGGCTCAACCTCACTCTCTAAGAAAATACATATTAAAACTACAATGAGAAATTATTTCTCGTCAGGTAGACAAAACTCAAAGTTTGGTGATATGTGACGCTAGGGGAAAGCAGGTATTCTAGGACCTCATTGGTGGAATTGCCAGGCGACACAACCGCTATGAAGGAAAATTGGTAATAGTCAACAAAATTCATATGCACTTATTCTATGACTCAGCAATTCTATCTGTAGATCTCTATCCTCAAGATATATTGGCAAAATATGAACTGATATATGTATATATGTATGTATGTATGTATGTATGTATCTATCTATCTATCTATCTATAGATCTATATCTATATCTCACCAAGGCTATACAAAGCAGCACTATAATAGCAAAAAATTGACAGCAGCCCAAATGTTCGGCAATGGGGAGCGGAGTGAATGAACTGGGGTAATCAACAAAATGAACTATTTATGCAGCTATCAAATAAGAATAAAGAATGGTTTGTATAAAGCCATGGAGGGGGTCCTCAGAATATATTAAGTGAATAAAAGCAAGGTAGAGAAGTAAAAACTAAGGGGATTGAATGATTCTATATCTAAGAAAGGGGTGCAGGACACATATATACACTTACACTAACAGCCCATGAAAAAGCAAAGCAAATCAAAATCTCAGGTTACTGCCCTCCTGGCCGGTTGGCTCAGCGGTAGAGCTTCGGCCTGGCGTGCGGGGGATCCGGGTTTGATTCCCGGCCAGGGCACATAGGAGAAGCGCCCATTTGCTTCTCCACCCCCCCTCCTTCCTCTCTCTCTCTTCCCCTCCCGCAGCCAAGGCTCCATTGGAGCAAAGATGGCCCGGGCGCTGGGGATGGCTCCTTGGCCTCTGCCCCAGGCGCTAGAGTGGCTCTGGTCGCGGCAGAGTGACGCCCCGGAGGGGCAGAGCATCGCCCCTGGTGGGCGTGCCGGGTGGATCCCGGTCGGGTGCATGCGGGAGTCTGTCTGACTGTCTCTCCCCGTTTCCAGCTTCAGAAAAATACAAAAAAAACCCAAAAAAACCCTCAGGTTACTATGGAAAGAGGGAGTGAGCAGGGCAAAGGAGACAGGGATAGAAGCTGACTCAATATATACCTTCTCTTTAACTTTGGAACTTGGTCAATATTTTGCACAATTAAAAGGAAATACTGACATTTGATAAGTCATTTCTCAAAACTCAAAAAGCAGAGGAAATAAATGTATCAGTTGGTGGTGTGTCACACATGAAGAAACTGGTATAAGAAAGTTAAAAATGCTGTAGTTTGATAGCCTATCCCTAGCAGGATACAGGGACAAGAAGAACTGAAAGAAAACCAACTTAAACTGTTTTCAGTAATCATATTGCCGTAGGTAGTACTGGCATTACAATTCTGAGATGCCTGGGTGTGTGTGATGGATTGGGAAATTAGGTTGGTGTTGTTGGGAACTGGGTTTTCAGCAAGGCTGAGAAGAGATGCATACATGACATCAAGGAAGTTAAGGAAAAAGGAAAAATTGTTCTTACATTGGAAATAAAATGAACCCAGGATGCATTTTATCTTTTCTTTTTCTTTTTTCTTTTTATTCAGTGAGAGGAGAGAAGGTAGAGACAGACTCCTGCATGCACCCCAACCAGGATCCACCCGGTAAGCCCATTAGGGGGTGATGCTCTGCCCATCTGAGGTGTTGCTCCATTGCTCAGCAACTGAGCTCTTCTTAGGACCTGAGGTAAAGGCCATGGAGCCATCCTCAGTGTCTGGGGTCAACTCACTCTAATTGAACCATGACGGCAGGAGGGGAAGAGAGGGAGAGAGAGAAGTGCGAGGGGGAGGGGTAGAGAAGCAGATGGGTGCAGATGGAGAAGCATTTGTGCCCTGACTGGAAACTGAACCCTAGACATCCACACACAGGGCCAATGCTCTACCACTGAGCCAACTGACCAGGGTGCATTTTATCTTTTCAAAACTGTTTTTTAGCTCTGTTCATGAAAAAGACTTAGAAACAAGGAACCACTCAATAGTAATAAGCATCTGCAGAGCCCAGATGCTAAACATCATTTATTATTTTTAAAAAACAACAACAACAAAAACCAGACTCCTTGGAGAAATAGCTGATTGTAGGCCAGGGGCAGAAAATGTTCGAGATGAGGTTGGGCTAATTTCAGAAGGCTCCCACTGGCCAAGGGGACAACTGGAGGTTCGATAAGAGTAATACTGGCAATGGATTTAAATATATAAAATGTATTTAAATCCGTTGGGCTTTCATAGTATTTAAAAATGTTCAACTTTGGAAGGTGGTAGGGAATCGACTCATTAATAGGAAAACTGGTCAATGAAGAAAAATAATTAAGTTATTTCTCTTGCCTTTCCTTTAGGAACTATACCTCAGGGTAACCAAATAGTTGATGGGGGCAAGTTTTCTTCCAGTCTCCCAGCTTATAAAAGAAGAAGAAACGACAGCGCGTCACCATGTTGCAGTCCCAAGGCTCTGATCACTGACTGCTCCTAATGTCCCCAAAAGAGAGGCAGGCAGACGTTATGTGCCTCCAGTGGAGGCACACAGCCCTGCCTATAAAATAGTCTGGCAAGAAAATGAGACCTAAATTTGATTAGGCTTCTAGATCTTACTGTCAATTAAAGAAAATATAAGATAGAGGGATCATATTATACAACCTCCTAGGGATGTAATCACCAAAATTCAGAATGTAAGAGACTCCTCAGGATAAATAACCCAGCTTCTGCACCAGAAGACTGAAAGGGGTAGGGGGTGGACGCGTCTAGATGGAAGACAACTTGAGACATGTAAGCTAATTGTAATGTATAAACCTAACTAGGATTCTGACTTTTTTTTTTTTTTTTTCTGAAGCTGGAAACAGGGAGAGACAGTCAGACAGACTCCCGCATGCGCCCGACCGGGATCCACCCGGCACGCCCACCAGGGGCTACGCTCTGCCCACCAGGGGGCGATGCTCTGCCCATCCTGGGTGTCGCCATGTTGCGACCAGAGCCACTCTAGCGCCTGGGGCAGAGGCCACAGAGCCATCCCCAGCGCCCGGGCCATCTTTGCTCCAATGGAGCCTTGGCTGCGGGAGGGGAAGAGAGAGACAGAGAGGAAAGTGCAGCGGAGGGGTGGAGAAGCAAATGGGCGCTTCTCCTGTGTGCCCTGGCCGGCAATCGAACCCGGGTCCTCTGCACGCTAGGCCGACGCTCTACCGCTGAGCCAACCGGCCAGGGCCTGACTTTTTTTAAAAAAGAAAATACTATAGGCCCTGGCTGGTTGGCTCAGTGGTAGAGCGTCGGCCTGGCGTGCAGAAGTCCCGGGTTCGATTCCCGGCCAGGGCACACAGGAGAAGCGCCCATCTGCTTCTCCACCCCTCCCCCTCTCCTTCCTCTCTGTCTCTCTCTTCCCCTCCCGCAGCCGAAGCTCCATTGGAGCAAAGATGGCCCGGGCGCTGGGGATGGCTCTGTGGCCTCTGCCCCAGGCGCTAGAGTGGCTCTGGTCGCGGCAGAGCGACGCCCTGGAGGGGCAGAGCATCACCCCCTGGTGGGCAGAGCATCGCCCTTGGTGGGCGTGCTGGGTGGATCCCGGTCAGGCGCATGCGGGAGTCTGTCTGACTTTCTCTCCCCGTTTCCAGCTTCAGAAAGAAAAAAAAAAAAAAAGAAAATACTATAAAAGAAAGGATTAGATAATCATGGAAATTGATTGTATTCAGTAGTTGTTGGGTTTTTTTTTTTTTTTAAGATAATGGTATTGTGGTTGTGTTTTAAAGAGTTAGGGATGCATATTAAAATGTTGTAGATGAAATATTTTGCCTGGAATTTGCTTCACAAGAATCCCAGGGCAGGGGGGTGGTAGGTGGGGTGTAAAGTGGAACACAATAGGCCACGAGTTTGTAATTGTTGAAGCTGGGGGATGGGTACATGGGGGTTCATTATATCAGTCCCCTGGTTTGAAGTTTTCATTGAGATTGCTGGGGTGAACAAAGGCAGTAGAAGCAGGGGCTTGAACAGATATCTGTACAGCCGTGTTCTCAGCAGCGCCGTTCACAAGAGCCGAAAGGCGGCGACAACCCAGAAGGCCCATCAATGGATAAATGAGTAAACAAAATGAGTTATACACATACAATGGAGTCTTTTTCAGCCTTAAAAAGGAAAGAAATTCTGACACATGCAACATCATTAATCAAAATGGAGAACATTACGCTTAGTAAAACAAGCCAGTCACAAAAGGACAACTATGAGGTTATTTTACTTATATGAGGAACTTAGCCGCACTCAGAGAAAGTAGCACGGTGGTAGCCAGGGGGCGGGGCGGAGGGAATGGGGAGTCAGTGTTCAAATGGGCACAGAGTTTCTCAGTTTTGTGAGATGAAAAGAGTTCTAAAGATGGATGGTGGTGATGGCTGCACGGTATGAATGCAGTAAATATCACCGAACGGTACGCCTAAAATTGGGTAAGATGGTAAATTTTGTAATGTGAATTTTACTAAAAAAAAAAACCCCAAACTGGAAAAGAATAATGTTGGGGTAAAAACAGAAACATACATGCACATACACCACACAGATGCACGGAAAAGGGACAAAAAGAGGAGAGGGTCCTGCCTTGAATAGAAAGAAGGGCTCAGCAATAAGACAAGAGATCCTAAGCCCAGCCCAGCGCCTGGGGCACGGCAGGTGCTCAATACATATTTTTTTTTTTGAAGGAATGAGACACTGATTGCAAGGTAGAGGTACTGGGTGTCATGACTAAATTGTGTCCCTCCACCATTTAGTTGTAGAATGAAAGGAGAATGAACTTTGGAGTCAGACGGCATTCAAATCTGGATGTGAATCCTGACTCTCCCATTCACTCAGCTGTGTGATCTTGGGCAAGTTACCTAACCACTCTGTGCTTCAGTTTCCTCATCTGTGAAGTGAAGATAAGAACAATATCTACCTCATAGGGGTAGATTGTCAGGGGTATTCAATAGGACAGTGTGTGTAAACCACTTGCTGGGAACTGCTCAATTATTACTAGCTGGGTGATCTCAGGTAAGCCAATTCATCTCATCGTTTTCCAGAGTCCTCATGTATAGAGCATCGTAATATCTTTCTCACAAGAGTGACAAGAAGATTGAGTAACATAATGTTAAGAGACTTGGTAACTACCCGACTTTTTCCTTGGAGGCCTACACGAGCTACAAACATCATTCAGATTCTTTTTGTGGGAGGGGAGAGAACGGGCCTTCTTTCTTTATTATAGAACTTAAATTTTTTCTGATTATAAAAGCAACATATTTTGTATACACACAGAGGAAAAAAAACCCTGCACGTGTTTATACCAGACTATTATTAAACTATTTTCTGCTGGGGAGTGAGATTGGGAAATGGGTATTTTCACTTTAAACTTTATTTCACATGTGTATTACTTAAATTTTTTTACAACCACCAAATATTACTTTAAAAAATGAAAATACATACTCTATATACTCACTTTAGATTATTTATCTTCTTCTTTTCTGGGGTGTGTGTGTGTATATTTCTTGTAAGCAACATTTTTTTAACCCAATTTGCGTCTTTGTCTTTTAATAAAGACTTTAATTACCTTCACTGTCAGAACTGATATGTCTGTCTTATTGCCATCAGTTTGCCTTATGCCGTCAATTTCTGACGCTTCCATGGGGTGTCCCGTCTTTGTCTGTTGCGATTGACAATATGTCTCTATTTGTCTTAAATCTCTACTGGGATAAGGAAAGTAGAAAACCTGCTTTTCATCCTGTTTGTGGATGATTTTAAGACTTTCATAAACATGCTTGAATTTATAGTCTCTCTAGTGATATAATTCAAGAACAATACAGTAACAGTGTAGCCAAGAGTCTGGGTTTGAATTTTGGCTCTGTCACTTACAAGCAACCTGGGCAAGTGACTTCACTTCTCTGTGGCTTGGTGGGGACAATAACTACACCTCCTTCCCAGACTGGTGCATGGCTGAAACGAGAGGTAAAACACTTATCATCGTGGGATACAATGAGCTGGTTCTTCTTTAAAAAATCCAAGGAAGCAAGGACTGTGGGGAGAGAGAAGCAGGCAGTCCTTGGTGGATGGCTCCACTACCTAGCAGTCTCTCTTAGGAAACTTCTGATTTCAAACATATGGATCCCTTATGTTTTCTCGATTAGGAGTCATCAAAATACAGCCCAGGGCCCAAACCCAGGCCCTTTACTTGTGGTGTCTCAGGCTGTTCTCATATCACTATGAACAAGTCAGAGACCTTGTGGCCCCCAAAGCCAAGGCCATTTCCAAGCTGGCCCTTTAAGAAAAGCTTGCCGACTTCTGCTTTACATCAGCCAGATAATCATCCCTCTTACTAAATATTATATAAGAGGAGAAACCATTTTCTCCCTTGTCCCATTATAATCTCTCAGAAACGAAGTGGCTCTTAGCCTATATTAAAAAGAGTTTTTAAAGACCATTAGCTTCTGCATTTAATTGTCCACAAGGTGGGGATACTTAATCAAAAACAAAAGTAGGAAATTGAAAAAGACAAAGATGCTGATTATAAAGCAGGGTTCTCCCAGGGCTGGGACATAGGGAGAGGGAGGAGGGCCACCGAGGGGCCAGATGCCCAGGGCTTCCTCCACCTGCCCTGCTCTGCAGCTTTAGGTCTGGGCTGGGTGATGGCTCCCCCTCTGTCGCTCTGATGCGCGACCCCCCAGGCCCCCGAATACTGGGATAGCAGCCAACGCCCCTCACTCTGAGAAAAATGAGCCGGCTCTCCTTTCCTGTGCCATGTCAGGGTCTAACAGGCTGATGCTTATTTTTAGTTGCCTACTGTCCCCCAGGGACACAATGAACGGGACAGGTTTTTTTTTTTGTTTGTTTTGTTTTTTTGTATTTTTCTGAAGCTGGAAACGGGGAGAGACAGTCAGACAGACTCCCGCATGCGCCCGACCGGGATCCACCTGGCACGCCCACCAGGGGCGATGCTCTGCCCACCAGGGGGCAATGCTCTGCCCCTCTGGGGCGTCGCTCTGCCGTGACCAGAGCCACTCTAGCACCTGGGGCAGAGGCCAAGGAGCCATCCCCAGCGCCCGGGCCATCCTTGCTCCAATGGAGCCTCGGCTGCGGGAGGGGAAGAGAGAGACAGAGAGGAAGGAGGGGGGGGGTGGAGAAGCAAATGGGCGCTTCTCCTGTGTGCCCTGGCCGGGAATCGAACCCGGGTCCCCCACACGCCAGGCCAACGCTCTACCGCTGAGCCAACCGGCCAGGGCCTGAATGGGACAGTTTTAATGTCAGAATTCGGACTCTGCCTAGGAAACAGAGAGCTGTGTTTGGTCTACCAGCAAAGGTCCAGCTCTCTCCGCCACTCAGGCTCGGTCTGGAGCATTCCACGGCCTGGCAGGACGACGGCGGAGGAGCACCCGGCCCGGGAGGGCAGGGCGGCGGCCGGGAGAGGAGGGGGATTCGGCAGTGACTGAGTCCTGACGCCTCGTCGGGGGCCGGCCTCACTGGGACCGCACCTCCACAGGCTCAGAGACCCCGGGGGCCTGGGTTTCTGGCTCGGAAGTGGGGAGAATCATTGTGGGAAAATAGGACCAAGACCCATGGAATTGGTAAAGAAAAATGTAATAGCAGTGAGACCAAGTGTCTATTCGGGTTGTCTGGTGGTGGTGGCCCGAAGAACAAAAGAAATGAGGAGAAAGGAGAGCTCAGGTGAGTGAGAGACAGCAGGGAAATGCCCTGGATGAGATGGACCAACATGAGGAAAAAGCAAAGGAGCCAGAGGAGATTGGGGAGCACAGGGGAGATGACAGGGGGCCAGCCCGAGAAAGGATGAACGACCACCACTGACAAGCTCAGACCCCAGGCTCTGCCCAGGGGTCATGCTCAGACGTGCATGTGGCCACCCCCATGCTGTCAGTGACAGAGTCACCTCATCTACCAGTTCCACCGCAGGAGGGGGCGGAGCCATGAGCTTCCCGTTCTTTCTCTGACACTAAAGCTCATGTTATTTCCCAAAGTGCTCGCTCTGCTAGGGAGAAATGGCCGATGGGGCCGTGAGGACCTCACTGGAGGACGTGGGAGGGTAGTCTATCTGCTCACGTCCTGATTGGGGCAGGCACCTGGCAGGATGGAAACGTATCACCTGACCCCCCAGGTGCAGTGATGCTCACTGGATTGGTCTGATGAAAAAATGGTTAAAATAATGCCCATGACCAACACACACTGAGTACTGCCTCTGCCAGGTACTGTTCCAAGCACAGCCTGCTTTCGTTGCCTTGTGAGGAGGTGCCCGTTGTTACTGCACTTTATAGTCAGGTAACTGAGGCACAGAGAGGTCAAGCCACTTTCTCAGGGTGACTCGGCTGGTAAGTTTCAGGCTGGAGACAAAAGGTGGTTTAGTGAGAGTCAGGGCTCTGGAGGCCATTAAAGAGGCTGTACCCTAGTTCAGTGGTCCTCAACCCCCTGGGCCGCGGACCAGTACCGGTCCGTGGGCCATTTGGTACCGGTCCACAGAGAAAGAGTATAACTTACATTATTTTTGTTTTATTTACATTTAAGTCTGAATGATGTTTTATTTTTAAAAAATGACCAGATTCCCTGTTACATCCGTCTAAGACTCACTCTTGACGCTTGTCTCGGTCACGTGATACATTTATCCGTCCCACCCTAAAGGCCGGTCCGTGAAAATATTTTCTGACATTAAACCGGTCCGTGGCCCAAAAAAGGTTAGGGACCACTGCCCTCATTAAAAGGTCATTCATTCATCAGCCAGTAATGACTGAACATCTAAGTGCCAAACAATATGTCAATTGTGGGACGATGAGGCCAAGGATGACTCCCTAACCTCATGGAGTTTACAAACCAGTGAGAGCACAGCTAACGCTTTTCAAGTACTGACTTTATGCCAGAACTTCCCTTCACATCTGCATCTTATTACTATCGCCCCCTCACCCTTTGGTGGCCGAAAAAACAGAGGCTCAGAGCGATAAAGTGACCTGCCAGAAACCCAGCTCAGGCCCCTGACTTGAAGGCCCAGAGACCCTGTGGCACAGGTCCTATGTTCTCGGTGGTCTCTCCTCTCCTCCCTGCACCTGTCACCTCGGGGACCGCACTCCATCCAAGGCCCCCCGCCCCCCGCTTGGCTCTCCCGTCCTTCCCGCCTGCTGGCCGGCGTGCTCAGATTTGGGTGTGGGGACTGGGTATGTAGAGAGGTCTCTTAGGTCTCTACCTGCTGTCCATCAGGTGAGATGAGAGGAAGAAGCTGTCTGGCTCCCAAAGCGGAGAAACACAGACTCTGCCTCCCTGGACACTGTCACTGCCCTGGAGGCCGATGGGACACACAAGACTCATCCCTTGTTCACAAAAAGCTACGGAGGGCCTCTTCTGTGCCAGGCACTGTGCTTGGTATGCAGATTTGACATGTCCTGCCCTCAAGAGGCTTAATAATTTGTGTTTTAAATGCCTGCAGTTTGGTGCAACTGAGGGCTGGTCTCTGAAATGGAGTCAAAACCTGTTCTGTGGGGGAGGGCAGGACAGAAGAAACACCATAAGCCCGTGCTTGCCCCAAGCTGTGCTTTCTCTGGCTGGTCTGTCCCGTGTCTTCAGGGGACGGCCCACAAGAATAACAAGGCAGCATTTAATGGGGGCACCAAGGCCAAGCCTGGCAGATGTCCCCGGGCACTGGGGAAACCGGCACGTGGAGAAGGGAGGTGTGGCAGGAGCTGGAAGACTCGAACACTCGTAGGACCATCAACGCTGCTTCGGCCGATGGAGCCGCCTGGGCAGGAGCAGGAAGCAGGGCTCCCAACGGCTGTGATTTCGCGAGGTCCCACGTGGGAGAGGCGTTCTGATGCCTGACAGCCTAGAACCAGCATTTTCTCCAGTTGAACCTCTGATTACAATTCAAATATCTATGCAAAGTGGTCCCATAAGCCCCTGTCACTCCAGCGTGAGGGTGAGAGGGTGGCCCTGTGTCCTGGGAGAAAAGGAAGGATGGTATGGAAACGCACCACCATGGCTCAGGCCACTTGGCCCCCCTCCTCAGTCTCTCCGGTGACAGCCACGGCCCCCAGCCCGGCAGGCACGTACCTTCACACCGCAGCACGGCGCTGTTCCAGACCACGCTGCCCTCCTTCAGGATGCAGGTGACAGTCTCCGAGCCCTGAGTCCCGAGGAAACCTTCGTCACAGAGGAAGGAGATGGAACTTCCCAGCTGGAGGCTGTCGCCAAACCGTTTGCCATTTACTGGGACGCCGGGATCTGGGCACTCGTTGTGTCGGAAAGCTGTGAGGATGGGGGTCAAGGTTATGATTAGGCAGAGCTGGTGTGCAGATGGACCCCCCCAAAGAAAACCAGCTTCATTATGATGGTCAACCCTAGACCTTCACCACTTAACCCAAGAACCCACCATGCTGCCAGGAGTGCCAGATACCCTAGAACAAGGAACCAGGGTGCCACATTGGACACACAGCAGGTGATTGTTAAACCTGCTCTCTGCCTTCCCGAGCAGAGCACCTAACCCAATTTCAGGCTAATGAACACTGATAGATCAGGCAGTGGGCTAACTGTTTCTCATATCCCCTCGTTTACATCATTTAATGATCCCATGAAGTAGATATTATTATCCCAGTTTGCAAATGAGGAAACTGAGGGGTAAGGAGCAGATCTGCCTCCTCAATGTCAAATCCAATTTAGGCTTCCCTCACTTCAGGCGGTGATGCGATCGCTGATGCCGCAGGTGAGCGGGGCTCTAGGTCCTGTGACACTAATAGACACTAAGCATCAGGAAGTAGGTGCCCTGGAAGCCACCCTGTCTGAGCCCATTTCCTTCAGCCCCTTTCCTCTGTCAGGCTGCCTCTCCCTCTCCCGGGCAACTGATAACGCAGTGGGGGGTGGGGGAGGAGAGGGTCAGAACACTTTTGGGTTTTAATCGAGCTCTGCCTCTTGTTAGTTACATGGTTCTGGGCAACTTATGTAATCTTGCCAAGCCTGTTTCCTGACCTATAAAATGAGATCATACTCCACTTGCAGGGTCATTCTGAGCTAGAAGTAAAATGACAGTTGAGGTGAATGGGAAAGTGGAGGAGATTTGGTCTCGCTCCTGATAAGAAGGTAAGTACTCCTTAGGAATGAGTTGCCTCCCTTCTTCCCGTGCCCCTCCGTCCCCACCAAGCACAGCCCCAGCCTCCCTCCATCAGGGGCGCCGCAGTTCTCCCGCTCAGGTCTCTGAAGCCACACACCCTGTTCGCACCCCTGCTGTTTTAAGGATAGTGGCTCTGCAGTGGAGACCGGGTTCCATGATTGCACGTGCAGGTATCACTTAAAGAAACTCAATTTACAAGCCTCTGAAATCCCTCACTGATGGAAACATTAGCACAGTCAGAAACAGAAGGAGCCCTCCCTGGAGGCCGCTGGATCTTGCTGGAGGCAAAAGGCCCCGTAGACCTGGCGGTCCTCCTACTGAAAGTGAGCTTGGGGAACGTGACACGGAGACAAGTGGGACGATCCCTGGCACAGCTTTCACGGAGTCCCCAGCACCCTTCTCTCTGAAAGCAAAGCCTAGGTCGGCCCAGACCTCAGTCTCCCAACCTCTCTTTATTAGAAACTATGACCGTGACTGACATTTAGAAATAAGTGGCACCTGAAGCTGAAGTCCAGGTGTTAACCCTATCAGACATACACGTGCGCGCGCGCGCACGCGCACACACACACACACACACAGATACATGTATGCACACAAAAGATCTGCATATAGAGCTCTTTTCATCACTTGGGAGCAAAAGCTCCAAGGCACGGATTTAAATACTGCCAAGTGCTCCTTCGGTATCTTCAAACCCGTCTCCCGCTGTGTGACAAGGAACAGACCTCAGCCTCTGAAGACTGGGCGTAGGGTCCGCCATGGTGATTACAGAGCGCTCACACAGCAGATGCTTAGTGAACAGTAGCCACTGCATCATTGTGGACGAGGGACGAGGTTTACTCCAAGCAGCTCGAGGGGTAGAAAAGGATCGTGGGTCCTTGTTACAGGGACACAGATTTCAAAGTCACCCTGAGGGGAAGCCCCCTGTGCTCAGCTGCTATGGGGAGAGCACCGGCGGAGGCGAGCTCCCCGACACTGTGCAAACCCTCGCTCGGCCTCCGTGTCCATCGGTTGGGATGTGACCCAGGAGATGAGTGTCCTGCAGGGGAGACGACACCGCTTCCCAAACACTTGTCCACAGAGAAGTGTCCACTAGGTGTATCAGAACTACCCCGGAAGCCTCTGATAAAAAGTAGATGCTGGGACCCCAGACCCTTGGAGATTCTGATTCAGCCGATCAAGGATGGGGCCCAGAGTTTACAAAATTATTGCTACTTATCCACCCAACTGCCCATCTGCTTGAGTGCGCAGAAAAATCTCTGACATCTTTAACAGTGTTCACCAAATGTTAGCAAGAAGCATCTCTGGGTGGGGATCGGGGAGGCAGTTAGCATTTCTTCCTTGACCTGCCCCTGCTTTTTGAGTCTTTACGTTTGGGGTGTATCATTTTTACGGTGGTGGAGAAACCGTGGGGAGCAATGCGCAGTGAGAGCTCGGTCCTCGGGTCAGGTCCACAGCCTTCTGCCTCGTCCTCCCGAGGACCCAGCGCTCCCTCCCTTCCTGGGAAACGGGGACTCACTAGGATTTGGTTTTCGCAGGAGGCTATAAGCACACTCGTTAGCCGCAGGTGCCCCACCAGCGTCCACGCTTCCTCTGACCCCGCAAACTTCTCAGCTGTCACCATCCTGGCCAAGTGGGGCTCCCCTGGGGGGCCTCTAACCCTTCTTCTTCCCACTTTGTCAGGGGAGAGATAGCACTGAGTCGCTCGTGGATCTTTCCATCCAGTAAACATTCACTGAGCTTTACCACGTACCAGGCCCTTGGCGGGGCAGATAAGTAATACATTTCCTCCCATGGGTCTCACAGGGAAGCAGGGAGGAGCTAAAAGCTAGCACCGCATCCTCAGACTGGGAAGAGCAGGGAAGATGGGTGGGGCTCTGCTTCCTCCTGTCCACGGATGACAGGGAGAGGGGTGCCCTGGAGGGGGCGTGCTCTGAGAAGGTTGATTGTTGCTAGTAAGTCTGGTGTCCTGAGGAAGATCTAAGGGGAATGTCAGGAAATGGCTTTAGTTTGAGTGGTCCCGTGGAATCTGGGGTCTGCAGTGGCCGGCCATTTAGCACCTACTGCCTTCATCTCACCTAAGATCCCAGGGACAGGTGGGACTGGGAAGCAAGACCTCTGTGCCACGGAGGGGGTGAGGGCTGGGGGGAGATCAGTTCTGTCAAAAGCACCAGAGGGACCAGCTCTATGTGTCTGTGTCTGAGTGTGTGTGTGTGTGGGGGGGGGGGGGGGGTGGAGCCTGAGATGGGGACTTGATTTCACAAGGAGCCTCCGGAAACCCTCTGCTTAATTGCTCAGGCAGCCCCTTTTGACGATTTGTCATCGGCCAAGGTCATGGGTCTACAGCTTATTATAACCTGACAAGTCCTTCTTGCTGCCTTTTGGCCGCTTGCTATTTCCAGTCTCCAAGATTCTGCCCCACCCCCACCCTCCCTATAAACCCATGAGACACAGAAATGAAAATGATTACCGCCGAGCTTCAGGTGGCTTCTAGAAGGCACCCAGAATTGAAACTGGAGGTGACAACATTTTGGACCCTGGCCCCGAGCGGGGTGAGGAGGAATTGCCCCAAGAGTTGGCTCTAATGAAGTGTCAGAGCCAAACAGAAACAGTATTCCATCCAGACTCCCGTTTCTGCTTTGCCTGTGGGAACGGGAACGGGGCAGAGCCCAGGGCGAGCAGCGCCACCGGAACACCTGTAGGCAGCTGTACGTGGGCCTTCGAGACCACGGCGAGCTCACCAGAGAGGGGGCAGGAACGAACGAGGGGAGGACTGAGGTCCCAGGCTCTTTTGACATTATGTATATAGGAAATAAATGCTCAGGAGAGAGTGATTCCCCAGAGAAGAGCTCCTTGCCTGCAGCCAGCACTTGATGCTTCCTGTGGTCACACGGGAGCCCTGTGCCTGAGCGTGACAGCCCTTGGAACTGGCCCACCCACATCAACACGCCTCCCTGGAGCACCCATCGCCGTCCTCAGAGACCGACACTCAGAGGGCTGGGATGGCCGGCTGGGGACAGAGGGAGGACTCACTGGTAAAGGTGATATTGAAGCCCCTCTTCCCCGTGGAGTGGTCGGTCTGGAACTCGAGACGGGCCACGTGGCCGCTGCTGGTGATGGAGGAGGGGAGCTGGTTTCCCGAGAAGGTGCCCAGGACGGGGGCCTCGGCGGTGGCCCCATCCTTGATGACCAGGAAGTCGAACTGAGGCTCCACATCGATGTCGTTGAAGGCCAGGTGGATGCGGCTCTCGGGCCGGGCCAGGACGAGCCAGACGCAGTGCAGGTGGTTGCCGTAGTCCTCCGGGTAGTTGGGTGACAGGACCACCCCGGAGGGGCTGGTGAAATTGAAGAAGCAGGAAACTGGAAGAGAAGAGCAGTGGAGGTCAGTAAGCGTCCCTGGCGTTCTGCCCGGGCTGCGGAAGGCCGGGGGGGAGCGTTTCCTTAGTCTAAAGAGCAACAGAAAGAAAGGGTGACCCAGGGTCGGGCTGGACTGGCTGGGCTCTGAGCTCTGGACGGGAGACAGGCTGGGTTCCATGCTGGGCATGGCGTCGGGGAGGGTCCCCCTGGAAAAGTGCAGACAGTGCGGACCCACTCCTCTTCTGGCCTCCTCTCTCTGTTTTAGTGTGTTCACCCCAGGAAGTGTCTCAGGCTCCAGGTCCCCCATGTTGGGGCAAAACCACCACTCAAGCTGAAGCGCCGTCACCACGCCCAGCTCCTCTCAGCTGTGGGTGCCCCCCCCCCCAGGTGGGACCCAGGGTGGAGGTACTCCAAGTCCATTTCTCTCTTTTAAACATTTTGGTGGGCAAGAGACAGGTGTGCCCTGGAAACTCTGACAACCTCAAAGCTACAAAACTATGCTGAGGAGGCGCCAGGCAGGCACCATCTTCCGAGGACCAGAGCTTCGGGAGGATCTGGGGGAGAAAGGCGACGACAGTGTCTCATCTTGACGCCCTGCCCACTTCCTGTTATCTCTTCTACTTTTTAACCCAAGGAGACATTTTTTTCCGAAAACTCTTATTTTAAAACCTTTAAATGCCAGTGACTAACAGACTCTAGAATGAGGCTAAGGCAAGGAAAATGCTATAACTGGGAAAACAAACACACTAACCCAAAATTCAAAAGAAAAATAACGGAATGAAAAAAATAATTGTAACAAGTATACCAAAGGGCTATACCAGAATTGGGTTAGTGCTTTTTTAATTGTATAAGAATATTCCCAAGATGAGCAAAGAGTATGCTTAGAGGATTCATATATATATATATAAAAAGTAGAAATAATATGGAAACACAGTCCTTTTCACTAGAAAAAAAATACACAACCCAATATTGCAGAAGTTTCAGGGAGACTCCTATGTATTCATTGCCAGTTGGAGTGCAAAGTTGATGTAACCCTTTTGGAAGGAAGTATATGAATGCTTATCAGCAGCCCCCAAAACTATTCAAATATTTTGCCTTGGTAATCTCTAGGAATTAATTCAAAAGAAAAAGATGGACAAAAATGTTTATAGAGACATAATTTCATTACAGAGAAAAAATGTGAACAACCTATATGTCAGTTCAATAATGTGAGCCATATTATAGCCCTTAATGTGATGCAGTTTGAACTCAATTATTAAAGTGATAAATACGACCCTGTAGAGGAGAGAATGTTAAATATCATTTTCAATAAAATGGTAGATCATAAAATTATATGTGTACTTTTGATGATAGCTCTGGAATATTTATTTATAGATGGATAAAGACCAGACGTGAACCCCAACTAAAAACTGCATTGGAGTAGTACGTTTGGGGGTGAAATTTTTTTCAAAATAAGACAATCTTTCATTATTCTGACTGTAAAAATGATATAGGGCTCATTCTAAACATTTAGAATATATAAATGCATAAATAAGATAAAAAACTAACGTGGACATTTAAGTCCCTTTATAACATTCATATTGATGTCGGGTATTAATAATAATACTGAAGCTTAAGTAAATTAAACATTTGACTTATTAATGATAATGAAGCTAAGGTAAAAAAAATAATAATAAAGTCATATTTGCAAAAGAATAAAAATAAAAACACAAAACAAAGGAAGTGTTTGACTCCTCTGTTGTTTCTCCTTCCGCTCCCTGACTCCACCCATTGTGCCCCTTCCCACGTTAGGTCCAAGCTGCTGTGCAAAGCCCTCCCATCAAACTCAGCCAAGTGAATCGGGTCCCTGGACGCACTCAGTCTTCTGTCTTGTCACCTCTGTATTTTATAAGTATACAGGGAGTTTGAAAGAAGGATATGGAAAAGCTTTAGGGCAACACAAGATACAGCTAAGAGTAAGCTAAGCATCACTACATATTATTGGAGGGTTTACTGAAGTGCAGACACTATTCTAAGCACTTTCATCAATTACTCAACTTAACCATCACAAAAACATTATGAGGTAGGTCCTGCTACTAACTCCGTTTCAAGATGAAGACACTGAGGCACACAAAGTTTAAGTAACTTGCCAGGGCTGGGTATCCAGTAAAATGATAACAGCAAATTCAAATATATGCAAATCCACGCAAGTTAACGACCATCTGACTCCAGGGACCAAGCTCTTAGCCATCCCTCAACATCGTCTCCCAGTATGAGAAGAGTACTGCCCATTGGGTCCCAATCTAACAGCAGAGTCCTTGGGGGTATTCTTAGAACCTGCTGAAGATCGAACTATCAACCCCAACCACTGAACTGGGGGGGGGGCTGTAGGATGGACATGGATACCCTCACACAGCTATCCGATCATCAGCTTTGCGGTGCTCCCACTGGAGGCATAATGCAATAATGAGGAATCCGAACCGAACAAAGCCACCTTGAAGGCCGGAGGGAGAAATCAGATGGGCTGCCTCGCAGTGAACTGAAGACCAAGAGAGTGCTATGCTTTCGGAGGGAAGATCATCGGGGGAACTGTGAGCATGAACACAAATGGATTTGCTGCCGAGGAGAATTTAATTAACAGCACTGGAGTCTCCACCCCCCACTCCATCATGCCATCACTTTATTCTTTTTATTTTACACCCTTTCTCATGTGGCAAAGCTCCGGGGTACCATTTTGAGCAACTATAGATGGCAGCTCTACCTCTCAGCCTCTGAAATTGTCTTGTTCACTTGTTTGTTTATGGTACGTCCCTCTTTCTTCCCAGCACATATACATATACTCTGCAAGAGCAGAAATCTTGTCTGGCTGCTCTGAATCTTTAATGGCTCCCACAATGCCTGGCACATTGTAGGTGCTCAATCAATATTTGCTGAATGAATCAATGAGTATTTAATGGTTGATGACATCTGAAAAGATGGTGACATGAATCCACGTGCCTTACACCTCCGACCCATTCCGAGACCCAAATGACAGGATTGACCAAAGTCTGTAAAAACAGATGTATACCTCTATCAGCTCTGTAAACTAGGGAAAAATATGGTGGCATGGTCCTCAACATGGTTCTTTTAGACACAGTACAGACCTCTCCTTACATAATTTAGAGTAGAGAAGAGTATGACCCAGCCAAGTTGTTAAACAACAAAAACAACATCTCCCAATGTGAAAGACTTCAAAAAGATATTATCCACATAACACTCATAAAAAGCCACTTGAAGATGTTTTCTATCAAACCAAGATAATCAAAATAAAGAACTCAAGTATGGGAAAGTTATGGTTAATAGAAATTTTACAAAAGCATTGGAAACAAGCAAATAAACCATATAGTAATGAATCTAAATAATTGCGATAAACCTAGTCGTAAAACAGAATGCAAGTGTAATAATTATTCTTTGGAAGAGAAGATATAAGCTATCATTCCTGCCCAAGCCCCAGGGTAAAATACTGCAGATTATATTGATATAAGAGCAAAGTGGGAAGACCTGACCAGGTAGGTGGTGGTGCAGTGGATAGAGCATCAGCCTGGGATGCTGAAGACCTAAGTTTGAAACCCTGGGGTCACCAGCTTGAGCATGGGCTCATAGGCATGAGTGCAGGCTCACCAGCTTGAGTGCATTGTCGCCGACTTGAACGTAGATCATTGACAAGACCCCCTGGTTGCTGGCCTGAGCTCAAAAGTCACTGGCTTGAAGCCCAAGGTCACTGGTTTGAGCACAAGGTCACTAGCTTGAGCAAGGTGTCACTAGCTCAGTTGGAGCCCTCTGGTCAAGACATGTATGAGAAGCAATCAATGAACAACTAAGGTGCCACAATGAAGAATTGATGCTTCTCATTTCTCTTCCTTTCTGTCTTGTCTGCCCCTCCCCCTACTTCTCTCTTTTGCTAATATAATAAATAAAAAAATAAAAAGTAAAGTGAGAAGAAAAGAGATACACTAATTTCCTCATCTTAGAATAATATCTGTTACATAGTATCTGTGGTTAATTTGAGAAATATAGGTTAAAGCATGTTTTAAAAGATGTTAAAATTACCAAAGGGGGAAAAAGTATAGCAGGAATGTAGCAAAACTTAAAAATTAAAAAAAAAATACAAAGGAATTCCAAGGAAACATCGAGGAATTATAAAGAGGGGAGACGTAAAGTAAGATGCAAAAAAAAAAAGACTAAAATTATTTATAACGATACATATGTATAGGTTCATCTATCCTAGTAAAACAGAACCCTCATTTTGGGACAGGACATAAGGGTTACACAAAGTGACTCAGATTAGTCAAAAATAAGGGAATGGGGCCAAGACAGCTCAGACTTCACTTTAGAAGAATGTTAAAATGTACTAATAACGCCCAGGAGATCACAGAGCCTAGATGCTTTCCAGGTGATTCTAATTGCAGCCAGGGTTTGGGAACTACTGGTGAAGGCAAATGCAGACTCCAAAAGAGGGGGGTTGGTGGGTTTGATATATCAGTCAGTCTCTTGGATAATATCAGACTGTTGGATGGTCATTTTTTTCAAGCCAAGAGTCTCTGGGTAGATACCAAGAAACAGTTATTTTTGTACCTACACAGAGACAGAACTGATAAACTGACACTAATAGAGAAAGAATATGGGCCTGTGAAGCTGGGTCCTCCATCCCAAAAGATAACTCCAACTTGTTGCATCCAGGGCAGGAGAAGAGAGTGTGCACTGCATTGCAAAGGTCTCTCATTGGAAAATGATGTTTTCATGTTACGCAGGAACGCGTCTGTCAGAGAATACAGTTTACGTCTCAGTGTCATGAATGGGAAAAACAAAAAGAGGTGTGATTGGATCTCATCGCTATGCATCACCCAGGCTGAAAGAGGGAGATGAGGTACCTTCCCCTGTGGAGGTAGTTACCAGGTTGTGTAAATGGCTCTTGACCTTGGATAAATCTCTAAATTAGAGGGCTCTCACATGGCTCAGACTTTTAAAAAATAATAAAGGTAGAAAACTCATTAATAAATGGACGCACAATTGCACATAATATCAGGTTATTATTGAATATGATCTCGAGTAGAAAATAAAAGGAGCTTTTTGAAAAACCCTCTTTGACAATCTTTTCTGCTGATGTTGTCACCGCTAGCTTCACTGCTTTCAGAATGCAATTCAGTTTCTAGGGGACGAGCGAAACAAAACAAAATCCAAAGGTGATATTTTAAAAATGGATAATGCGGCCCTGGTGGGTTAGCTCAGTCAGTTAAGAGTATTGTCCTGAAACAACAAAGTTGTGGGTTTGATCCCCGGTCAGGGCACACATGGGGAGCAACCAAAAAATGCACGACTGAGTGGAACAACAAATGCTTTCCTTCTCCCTCCTGTCTCTCTCCCTTCCTCTCTCTGTTTCTCTAAAAATCTCTAAAAACTAAACCCCAGTCAGATAGTCTGGTTGGTTGGAGCATCGTTCCAAAGCACAGAGGATGCTGGGTTCAATTCTCCGGTCAAGGCACATACAGAAACAGCTTAATGTTCCTGTCTGCCTCTCTCTCTCTCAAAAGCTAAAAATTAAAAAAAAAAAGATAAGTTTTTTGATTCATGATGTCCAAAAGCACTGAAACAGACAAAATGAACTATTTTAAAGATGTAAGTATTAAAAACAATATACTCATCTGAAGTCAAAAGTAAATAAAGATAGAAAGGGCCTGTAAAATACTATGCGTGTGAATGTTATATAAACTCTGTTAACATCCAACAAGGAACATCACCTTATTTATAAGTGACCATGACATATTACAGAAATGGACTTTATATTAGTCTGTAAGGATAGCTCCATAAATTTCTTCACAAAGCAAAAACTGTTGGGACACATTTTCTGTTCACGGTGCAAATAAACTAGAAGTCAATAGTAAAATAATAAAGAAAAATCCTAATCACTTGAAAATTCATAAAAACCTTTTCCTAAATAAGTTCTTGAGTTCAAAGAGAAAATAAAAGCTGTCAATACAGACTACTTATAATGATGATGATACTAGGACAAAGATGCATTTAGGAGAAAAGTCATAGCCCTGTTCATTGTTAAATAATAATTAAAATAAGTGAAATGAGTGTTTAAACTAAAAAATTTACGAAAAGAGCAACTAGACAACATTAGAGAGAGAAGGGAGAATAAACTTCATAAACATAAAAGCAGAAAAAAAACTGAACAGATCAATAAAAGATAAAATTCTCATTGGTTTACTCAAGAAATAGAGAGAAGATATAGAAACACAGATAGGACAATAAATTAAGAAGATAAGCCAATTATAGAAGAATAGTATCATAATATACAGGTAAATTCGCAATACTGACAAAATGGAGAATCTCCCAGGAAATTCTGAATTACCAAAATTGTGAGAAGAGAGAAACCTTAGAAAACTGGAAAACATTAAAGAAGGAAGTGGTTTTATGTCTAGAGCTTTAAAATTTTAATCAAACTATAATAGCAATGCCATCTAAATTAATCTTGATACAAATACTCCTATAAAAGTATATATGATTCACATATTCACACCCAAGAGAGTCCAAGCTCTCAACCATGAGACTTACTTTCTCCTAGTGAAAGGATGGCTTGCCAACTTAGATATATAGAAACATATACTAAAGCTGTAATAATAAAATCTGTATTGTATTAGCTTTAGATGAGAGATCAATGGAACCAAAAAAGGAAGTTCAGATACCTAAAAATTTAGTTTATGATAAAGGGGGCTTTTCAGAGTAGCAGGGTAAAGGTTGAATGATGAATAAAGGATGCTTGGACAAATCGTTAACAAGTTGTAGAAATATTAGATCCACACCTCGCTCAGTGTACCACAGAAATACTAGAAGAAAATATGAGGAATATTTGTATAACCTCAGACATAGGGAAAAGACATTCTTAGCTTTCTACCCAAGTCAGAAATCATAAGAAAAAATAACACTTTAAATTACAGAAATAAAAAACATTTGGAGGGAGAGTATTTGCAAGTTATTGCAATTAAATATTTAGTCTGTTTCACATACAACAAACTATAATTCAGTAAAAGATAAACACTCGAAATAAAAACATCGGCCAAAAAAATTAAGAGGTGACTAACAAAAGAATAAAGCTGGTCAGTAAAGATGTGGGAAAATGTATTGTGCATTACCAAACAGAAGCTTCACATAACAGAGCTAACAGGTTGGCAACACCGCAGGGAAACTTGTCAAGAATGGAGAGAAGCTGACAGGGCAGAGGAGACAAAGCAGCCAAGAGGAAGGAGGAAAACCAGGAGAGTGGATTCCAGGAGGTGGAAGGGCTATCTATGCTGAACTCCAACTGAACATCTCTGTATGATAAAGACTGAAAACAACCCACTGGATTTTGGCGACAATAGGCTCACTGGTGACCTCAGTGACAGCAGTTTCCAGGGGTGGTAGACATCGAAGTCAAAATGGACGGGGTGACCAGGGCCTGGGAGATGAGGAATGCACACAGCAAGGGAAAACAATCCTGTCAAGAAAGTCTAGATGCAAAAGAGGCTCTTAGAGAAATGGCAGGGAGATGTGAGGGTGTGAAGAAAGAACTGTAGTTTTAAGATAAGAGAGACCAGAGAAAATGTCGATTTTGATCAGAAAGGCTTGACGGTGTGTGTGTGTGTGTGTGTGTGTGTGTGTGTGTGTGTGTGTGTGTGAAGAGACAGAAGAAGGGTGAATTACACAAGGCGTCAAGTTCCGAGCAGGTGGGAAGTGAGGGAGAATCTACAGCAAAATGTTTGAAACAGTGGGTTGCAGCCCATTAGTGACTGGTCGTCAAAGAGATGTGGTGGTTCATGAGCTGGACGCTAAAAAATGAAAACAAAAACAAAAACAAAAACAAAAGAAAGAGAATGAAAAATATTTGAAGGCACTATAGGTAGTAAAAAGTAAGTACTGGCCCTGGCCGGTTGGCTCAGCGGTAGAGCGTCGGCCTAGCGTGTGGAGGACCCGGGTTCGATTCCCGGCCAGGGCACATAGGAGAAGCGCCCATTTGCTTCTCCACCCCTCCACCACGCCTTCCTCTCTGTCTCTCTCTTCCCCTCCCGCAGCCAAGGCTCCATTGGAGCAAAGATGGCCCGGGCGCTGGGGATGGCTCTGTGGCCTCTGCCCCAGGTGCTAGAGTGGCTCTGGTCGCAACATGGCGATGCCTAGGATGGGCAGAGCATCGCCCCCTGGTGGGCAAAGCGTCACCCCATGGTGGGCGTGCCGGGTGGATCCCGGTCGGGCGCATGCGGGAGTCTGTCTGACTGTCTCTCCCCGTTTCCAGCTTCAGAAAAATACAAAAAAAAAAAAGAAAAAAAGGAAAAAGTAAGTACTGTTTGTGACTCACAGGTTTCAATTATGTGTGAGGGTGCACTGTGTTGCACTTCTTACTGTGAATTTAAAGGTGCTTAAAGAAGGTCCCTGATCTAAAGCCTACGTGGGATTCGCAGTGTAGAGGAGGATTGCATTTTGATAGGAGAGAGGAGTGAGTATCTGTTTGAAAGGTGGGAAGGTGAGAGGAAGGGTGAGGACAGGGATGATCTGCAGGATTGATGTCTTTGACATTTGGAAGTTGAAGATGTTGCCTGCGAGGTGGGAGACAAGGTCATTCTCCAGTTCAAGGTGAGGGGAAGGGACCGTTCGTGGGCTGGAGAGTTGAGAATGCCTGAGATCGTTTCCACGGAGAATAGGAGAGCAGACTGATTTGGGAAACACAGACGGATTGCTAGACACTGTCATGGGCTTGATTGAGATTGGTGACCATGAATTTGTAGCAGCGCCAATTTGCCTGGTTGGGTGATTTTCTCCAGCAGTGCTCACTCAAGCAGGAGAGGCCCCATCAGGCTATGCTTGCTTCAGTGTGTGTCTCTGGACAAGTCAACTGAGGCCGCTCTGCTTCTTCATGCTACAGCTGAGCTGGAAGCAGAGGCTTTGCAAACCCACCCTTAAATTTCTCACGCCTCCTTCTGCTCGGAAGTCCAATGTATGTTAATTTTCATCTGTGTTATCTTAACATCGTGTCTGGCACTGGAGCTGTTGAAAGTTAGCATTTTTAACTTCATTGGGCCCATGGAAGCTGTACAAGGTTCTCAAGGTCACATGCACGAGGGGTAAAAGTGATCACCCAGCAGGGCTCATCCTTATTATAAATCAGATTAAGTTAAGCTTCCTTCTCTTTGAGGACAATCCCGAGGAAGCCTTCTAGAAACACGTACACATTCCAAAGGGAGCATCAGGGATAAACAGACAGTGCTGGCCAAGTATTTCCCAAGCACACAGTACATCCTCTTATTGGATTACAGAAGCCATGGATTGTGCTCAAGGTTTCATATTCCTTTCATTTTTTTGCTGCAGGATGGGGCAGGGGTTGCAGTTCAATCTCCACCACCCAGGCTGGTGCGAGCTTGGGGCTGGCATCCTGACTTAGCTTAGCAGGGCATTCATCAGAGCTGACCCCTCGCCCAGTCCTGATACACTTTCAGTCTGTATTCCAGAATTCTGTCTGTCTTCTTGAGCTGCCCCTTCACCATCACTTGAAAGCTTTCCTCTCCCACCTGAATGTTATATTTTGGGACATGAAAGGGTCTATCTCAGGGTCATCTTTGCACATTGCACGCTCTACCCTGTGCCACGCGTGACTCCAAATGTAGGCCTCCAGGACAGAACTCGTTTCCAAGCCCCGGGCCGATGTATCCAATGGTCTTTGAAGCAGCCCCACCCAGATCAAGTATTAACAGAGTGTGTGCTGTGTTGCCGGCCACAGCTCCCGGAATGGGTTGGCAATCAACAAGAAGATAAGCAAATCCTCAATGCTCAGGAAGTTTACATTCTAACAGGTGACAAAGAACGTAAGACTGGGCGAAGGGAAAAGAAGTGAGCGGACTGAGGGTGGCCTACTGCCAATAAGGGGGTCGGCGAGGGCCTGTGTGCGGAGGTGCCCTGACAACAGGAGCCAGCCATCCTAGGTGAGATCAGTCCAGGTGGAGGGAACTACCAGGGCAAAGGCCCTGAGGAGGAAATGAGCTTGGTGTACGTGACAGGTGAAAGGGAGGCCAATGCGACAATAAGCAAGGTGGACCACAGCACTGGAAACAGGAGAGGCATGGGAGAGGGTGGCGGAAAGTCTTTTAGACAATGAGGAGGAGTTTGAATTTGATCACAGCAATAAAACTAAATCTGCCCCAAACTGAACGCCCGGTCTTCTTCTCCAAACCTGGTTCCCCTAGATTCTAGGATCTGGAATGTTCCCCGGCATCAGCAAATGATTCAGAGCTGCCGTCGCTGAGTCACGGCCTTTCCCTGGCCCTCCCCTCTCTCCCCAACTACCCCTCCTGAGTGCCATTGTGTCTCAAATGCCTACTGGTAGCCCCCACCCTCTTGCACGCTCCAGACTTGGTATGAAACGGGTGGACATCTCTACTGGCGATCACAACGGCACCTCAAATGCATGTCTGAAATTGAACGCTCTGTTTTCCTAAGCCTCCTCCATTCCTCGTCCTCATGAATGACAGGACGCAGTTGCCTAAGCAAAATATAACAGCCCCTTCTCCGTCAATCCCATATCCAATCAGTAACTAACTTCTGCTGACTCTATCTCTTTAATATCTCTTAGACTTGTCAAGCCCCTATTAAGTTGAGGACTTCTTCCTACTGCAATCGTCTACCCAGGTTCCTGGCTTTATATCTCACTCCTTTTGAATCCATCCTCCTTACTGGCTTCAGAGTGAATTTTACAAATCATAAATTTTCATGCGGTTACATCCTTGCCTGGAACTCTTTAAAGATGGCCCATTAACACAGAGGGTAAAGCCCAAATTCTTCGAAAGGACACAAAAGGCCTTCGAAGCCATAAGGCCCTTGCTAATCGCTTTAATCTTATAGCTCTACAAATGTGCAAGCGTAACCTCATGTCTTGAGGCAATTTTCTCTTTCTAGAATGTTCTCTCCTCCTGTCCAGCTAGACAACTCTGCTAAGCAGCATTTCTGTTGAGTGTTGTGGGTCCCTCCCACCTTCCATTTGTTCTTCCCAGTAGCGGTCATAGCATCCACACACCAGGTTCATCAGGCTTATCCCACTCAGTGCCCGCTATGGTCTGAATGTTTGTGTCCACCCAAAATTCATGTTCAAGTCTTCACCTCCACAGGGGATGGTGCTAGGAGGTGAGGCCTTTGAGAGGTACTTAAGTCAGTGAGGGTGGTGTCCTCGTCAGTGAGTGCCTTGTCAAAGTGAGATCCCCAGACCCCTCTGCCAAGTTGAGACACAGAAAGAAGTCCGCACCCTGGCAGAGGACCCTCACCCAACCACACTGACCCCCCGATCTCAGGCCTCCAGACTCCAGAACAGTGAGAACTAACTTTCTCACTGTTTATATGCCACCTGGTCTGTGGTACTTTGTTACAGCAGCACAAACAGATTTAGGACTGATGACAACTCTTCGCCCTGGTTCCAGAACGAGAGACTGTGTGGAGTCCCACCAAGCCTTGCAGCACCGCCACGGACCCACAACCCTTACAGGATGCAAGTGAGAAATAATGTATTTGTTGTTATGATCCATTGAGATTGTTGGACTGCTGGTGCTAGAGCAAAAGTAAGGCCTGTTGTTTCTGAAAAGGGAATATGCAGAAATCAGACAGTGAAGGACTGCACTTTTGAACAAGTTGGTTAGAGGAGGCTTCTCTGGGGAGGTGAGAGTTTTAGGGCCAATGAGAAAGGTCCAGCCTCCTGAGGAACCTTCCAACATGGCAAACTGCAAGTGCAAAGGCACTGAGGTAGCAAAGAGCTTAGAGCAGGCATCCCCAAACTACGGCCCGCGGGCCGCAATGCGGCCCCCTGAGGCCATTTATCCAGCCCCTACTGCACTTCCAGAAGGGGCACCTCTTTCATTGGTGGTCAGTGAGAGGAGCACTGTATTTGGCAGCCCTCCAATGGTCTGAGGGACAGTGAACTGGCCCCCTGTGTAAAAAGTTTGGAGACCCCTGGCTTAGAGTATCTGAGGGTCTGAAAGAGGGCCTGTGGGTCTAGGCAGAGTGAGCGAGGGGAGGGTGGCACACGAGGAGGAAAGAGGTAGAAAACTGTCAATCTCAGAGTCTCATAGACATTCTGCTCAGTGATCAGCCTCAGCATCCACAGCCCTTGGCTGAGGCTCAATCCCTTGCTTGGCAGAATGTCTTTCAGGTCACGTGTAGGGTGGCCATATAATACATTGCCCAAATTGGGACATTTTGAGAATGAAAGATGGTACTACTAATAATTACCTTAGGACAAAAGCTGCAAACTGGATTATCCTAAGCAAACAGGGATGTATAGCCACTCCCACTCATGGTCCTTTTATTTCCCTTCCACAAAAGAGTCCTTTATCCTGAGGGTGTAGCTTCTACCCCAAGCTCCTCATTCCCAATCTAGTTCCCCTCTGGAACTGGCATCTTGAGCTGAAGCTCATTGGTGGGGGGCTGACAATAGCTAAGTTCTTGTCTCCTATGCCTAGACGCTGTTCTCCATATCGCTTTAGAGCTGGATAGGTTACTGGTATAACCTGACTGCTTATCAGCGCAATGCCACCTCCTGTCCACGCCTGGGAACCGCCGTTGCCCGGAACTACCCTGCAGCCGGGGCTGGTTTTGGCATACTTCCGGAAGGATGCCCACCCAAGCCGTTTCTGCTGCTTACTCCTGCATTTAGGCCCCTTCAGACCTGCGGAGAGGTCCAGGCCAGGGCCAGGGTCTATGCACACCTCAGCTGCTGGCTGAGGTCGTCCTGTCACCAGTGACCAGGACAGATCAGATACCTTATGGGACAAAACATGAAGGAAGTACCTCCTCTGTACTCCTGGGCCCCAACTTTTACCTTGAAAACAGACCATAAATTCACGCTGAGTAAAGCCCAAAGTTAGAGCAAATGCGAGTCCTGAAGAATGCGGGTTTGCCGGTCATTCTTCACTTACTAGCTGTCTGCCTTCTTTGGGGGAAGGGCAGTGCACCTCACTGAGTCTGTTTCTACAGGTACAGGAGCTAGACTAACAATGCTGACGTCCCGCCTCTGCCGCAAAGCCATTGTGGTGTTTCTGAAGGCAGGAGAGCAGCCTGACCACCCGCAGACTAAACGCAGTTCTGCAGAACTTGCAGAGGCCTCTCCTTGCTCCTCTCAGGCAGCTCTGTGCCCCCTGCTGGGATTAGCTGTGGCCATTCTTATTAAGCTGGTCAGCCAGACACGGGCATTGGCTGGGGAGTGAAGAACGCTGGCGTGATGTAGCCCAAGAACCCACACCTTCCCATTTAGCCCAGGAGAATTAAAAAAAAAAAGGTGGACTCCTTCTCGAATGGCTCAGAAACTGCTTCCAGGACCACAGACCCAGGCTCTGGGGTCTTTGCAGCCCTCAGCCCGAACTCCTCCCTTGAGCCCCTGCTGGGCTCAGATGTCAGGGGGTCCCACCCTATTCTCTGGGGCTGTCTCAGCAGAGTGCCTTCACTCAGGGCGCCCAGAGCCACGGTTCTGGCCACCCTAGGCCCTGTCACACCTCAGCCCACCAGCCACTGAAGACTGAAAGCAGCACTGAGTGGCTGCTCACCACGATCATAGGAAGTCTGGTTGGATTTCCTTCCAGGGGAATCCTCAATGTCGCAGGGAGTTTACAGTTAGCTGGACAGAGTTACCTTCAAGACCATGTTGGAGTCTCACCTGGTTCCCAGGGCATGCTGGGAGTTAGGCAGTTAGCCTAGGGTAGCAGCTCTTCCTGAGCCCACTCCCAAGCACCCTGTCCCCCAGAAGACTGTCTTTGTATAAAGGGGACTGGAAGAAGAGGCTCCCCTAGAAAGCCAAGCCCTAAAAAAAAGGTGAGCAGTGCCTTCCCGAGGAACCAGAGCCCACAGAGCCCACAGCACCCACAGCACCCAGGACTGATCTGACCGAGTGATGACAGGTTTGCTCAGAGGCTCACAGAACGGGGGACGGGGGCTGGGAGTGCTTCGAGCCTCAGCCCCTGAACCGGAAGCTCTGTACACAGAGCCTGGCGAGGGAAACCCTGTGTCTCCTTGATAGCTCTCTGAGTCCGACACCGCAGAGACAGTAGAGAAGTCACGGTCAGCATCGAGGCCCCAGGAGCACCCTTGGCATACACGTAATCTTGAAAATTTTACAGAGAGAAGAGGACCTGCTTATTCTGTTCCCAAAGGTGAAAGCTGAAGTGAGCATGTCAGATGTATTCCATTCCCCCACAAACAGAGGGCAGAGCCCCGAAGCATACCCCTAGGACTTGGATGGTTTTTCCAGGCTCCCAACCGAGGTAGCTGTGGTCCTAAGATGCTTTGGGCCAGGACTCTTTGCTGTGGGAACATGGCCTTTGGACTGGGTCCTGTGCTAACCTGTGTTTGCAGTGCAGTTATGATCCTGCGATAAATTGAAGTCTCTTCCAGTTGGAATGAATTCTTCTTTCTCTCTGTTCTGGTAGCACTTTGTGGCCACATCTATTCCTGCAATAATTCAAAGGCTGCTTTGTAATAAAGTATGTGCTGGTCACACTCGCTAGACCATGACATGAGCTCTTGGAGGGCAAGAACCATGTTAGAATCGTGCCCGTTACTCTCCCAGTGCTGAGCACAAGGCTAGGTGTACAGCGGCCTCTCCAAAGACTACTGTATTTAAGTGAAATGGAAGGTGGGTGATCACAACATTAAGTTATAATGCCAGAGTCCAAGACCTTGCATCCCATTCCTTGATAGGTTGTCTATATGGAGGTCAAATTTCTGGGACTCAGGAGGCTACCACAGCAGCCCGAGCCTGGCCAGCTTCATAGCAATAACATATCACTGCATGTGTCACAGCTCCACGCCTCAAGGGGCTGCGACCTTGTCAGGGGAAGAAAACCTCAGGAATGATCCAAAACTCCCCTATGAGCAACTGACGTGCAGCACATGTTCATATTAATGGTTCACAAATGCAGCCTATCATCTAAATCACCTAGGAAATCTTAGAAACGCAATCGCTGGGCCTCATCCCAGACCTGCTGAACCAGAATATCTGAAAACGAGGCCAGAATTCTATGTTTTAAAAAGTCCATGAGTGATTCTAATGATTAGCTGGGTTTGGGTTCATTTTAGACTGAGCACGATCACCAAAGATGCCTCTTTCCCCTGTGAAGTTCCTTTCTATTTAAAAATAAAGACAAGCCAGTTGGCTCAGTGGTAGAGCGTTGGCCTGGCATGTGGGGGACCCGGGTTTGATTCCCGGCCAGGGCACATAGGAGAAGCGCCCATTTGCTTCTCCACCCCCCCCCTTCCTCTCTGTCTCTCTCTTCCCCTCCTGCAGCTGAGGCTCCATTGGAGCAAAGATGGCCTGGGCGCTGGGGATGGCTCCTTGGCCTCTGCCCCAGGTGCTAGAGTGGCTCTGGTCGTGGCAGAGCGACGCCCCGGAGGGGCAGAGCATTGCCCCTGGTGGGCAGAGCGTCGCCCCTGGTGGGCGTGCCGGGTGGATCCCGGTCGGGCGCATGCGGCAGTCTGTCTGACTGTCTCTCCCCTTTTCCAGCTTCAGAAAAATACAAAAAAAAAAAAAAAAGGAAAAAAAAATAATAAAAAAATAAATAAATAAAGACAAGAACAAATGTATGTGGCCCACATGGGCCGGGCAGGACCAGTGTCGGGTCTACTTCTTCGACATGCTAGCACCCTCGTTTGCAAGCTGTCGCTTGGTCCCTCTTTGCCAAATTGGTCGTGCCCAGACACAGCAAAGACCTTCATTTCACAGGCTCACTTCTTACAGCTAGATCCTAAGCCAAGCCCAGCCAAGCCTGACAGTCACGGGGGACGTCTCACCCCGGGGCGGGGGGGGGGGGGAATGCTTGTGCAGCTCTGCAGAGTCGGCATCTGGTGGGCTTCTGTGGAGCCCGGCACACTCACAGGCCCACACGATTTCAGGACCCTTCCATTGGCCACCCCTGCGCCACCATGCATGTCCCAGCCCCAGGACAGGACTTCCGCTCTGTTTCTTGATCTCCTCTCCAGCCCCTGCTGTGCGTGAAGCTCCTTCTGAAACTGCAGGGTGCGGCTGGTCAGGGACGCCCCGCAGGGGAGACCCGACTCCCCTGGATGAGGGCCAAATTCAACCCAGAGGCTGTCTTCCCCCACAGGGTATCTGTCTATTTGAGAATAAATGTAACAAGTGATACATGACCCCCCACTGGCCTGATAGGGCAAATGCAGACTCTACCTGCTTGGGTATTCTGTTAGGAAATGATGACAGTGACCCTGGTGAGCCATCCCTTCATCCTGGGTCAGCTCTCGCAGCCCCGGCCTCCCTCAGCTGGGGCTTACCCTGCCCAGGCTGCCCTGCGGTCCCGGCATGCTCCCCAGCCATGACCACAGTGCCTAGTCCCCAGTGCAGGAACAGAACCATACCCTCCCCACCTCCAGGCACCACTGTGGACCTTCTGCTCAAGGAAATCACGTGGGATTACTGGAGGTCCTTCTACAGAGCACGCCCCGCCCCCTCCGCTCTGCACATCACCAGCACAGCGAGACCACAGGACTGCAGTGTCCAAGTTCTCGAGGGCTGGGTAACGGAGGAAGGGGCCCTGGAACTACACACATGCTGGTTTTCAATTTCCATGAACTGTCCTGAAATACAATTGGGACCAAAGCAATAAATACCCAGGTCCCCTGCTTCTCTCCTGGGGCCACCTGTGGGTGAATGGGACTTTATTGGAGCCCAGAGAATTGAAGAGAATGCCACCTCGGTAGAGGAAGCTCACCCAGCCCTCATGGCAGCCCTGGCCCCTGATCGCAAGCATTCCCAGACACCTTATCCCCCACACTGGTGCTTCCAAACCTCAGCTGATCCCAATTCCGCCTCCGAATATGTGAAAAACGCAATTTCCAAGGACTGTAGCTATTGCGATCATATTTTCTGGGCCAAAAGAAAACTGCTTGATATTGCACTTATCCCAGAGAATCTGGGATTTTATATTTACAGGGAATGCCAGGGTTCAGCTGCGGAGAGGAGGGAACACGGGACATGCTTCACCTGCGCACAGGGCACCGAGGTCGTGGTGGGAGGGGAGCAAAAAAACATCCCTGCCAACTTAAAAATAAAGGTAGCAAGCGATGTACGTGACCCATATGAAGGGGACCACAGAGCTGTTATATTTAGAAAAATGAAAGCAGATGAACAAAAAGAGTGACACGCCACGTTTCTGGATGGGAAGGCTGTGAATTATAAAATGCCTATTTTCCTCAAGTTAATTTATAGTTTAATAGGAGTGCACATACAAAATCCCAATAGGATTTTTTTTTTGACTTCGACAAAATGATTCTAAAATTAATCCCGAACAACAAACAGATGAGAATAACAATGAATGTTCTGAAAGAGAAAATAATTAAGGGAGGCAGGAGTAGTTTGCAGCTCTGCCAGATATTAGAACATATTATAAAACAACAATTAAAATTATTCAATACCAGTGCTAAGATAGAAATAGACCGACAGAACAAAGTGGTGACTCAAGAAATAGACTTAACTACATTTGAGGATTCGGTAGGTGATAAAACAATTCATTTCCCTCACATCAACAGGGAAATGAATTACTTAATAAATCGTGTTGGAAAACCGCATAATAGTTTGCACAATATTATACATTCATCTAAATAAACTCCAGATGGATTAACAAATTATATTTTTTTAAAAAGAATCAAGTTGCTGAGAAATGACCGAAAATAGAACAAACTGTTTCTCAGATCTGTGGCACAATGATAACTTGGTCAGCTTTGAAAAGAAATCAGAAATATTGAGAGATTTGTCTACGTAAAAATGGAAGACAAATGCACAATGCAAACGAGCAAAAGGAAAGGAAAGGACAAGAAGAGACTGGGAAAATACATATATCAAACGCCACAAAGAGTTTCTGTCCACAATATAGAGAAAGCAGAGCCTCCAAATTGGAAAGGAAACGTCCACACAACACTGTCGTTGCCACCTGTCGGTACAATTGTTACACAGGGACTGCTAGACACAGCTGGACCCAGGTCAGCTGGAGAAGGGCCAGGACTGGGACCTCTGTCCCGTCCTGTGATGGAGACCCTGACACCCTTGCCGTACCTCTTGCTCCAACAGGGCCGTGCCTCTCTGGCCTGTGGGTACCCAGAAGTCTCTCTTCAGAGCCTATTTCCACAAACCCCGCCTCCTGTCTTTCATTACATACATTTGGCATCAGCCAACCCCTTCCTTTAGGGACCATTGCAAACCAAGTACCCCGACTGCCAGTGTATGTGTGTGTGCATGCGTGTGTTTGTGCACATCAATAGATCCCCCTTTCGCTCAGGCCCAAACCCCGTGGCTTCTCTCAGAAGCCAGTGCTGCTACTCGGATGGCTCCTTTTACACCAGGGCCCCATCTCTGTCATCCCATCTTTCAAGCCCAACTATTCTAACAGCGATGGCGTACATCTGTGCTCTATGAGAAGAGGGGCTGCTGCCTCGCACATACTCATTGAATTTGTGTTAAGTAAAAGAATGAATCTTCACAAGGGGCGATCCTAAATGCATCTGCATCACCAATGCTTTCTGGATGAAAAACTACATTTTGAACCACAAGGGCCCACTTTACATAATTACATCTAGCTCCGTGTTGGAGCGAGCTCTTGGAGGTCAAGGACTATGCCCAAATCATCTCTGAATTTGCAGCACTTATCATAACGTTTGGCACTTTGCAGAAGTTGACAAGGGTACACTGTGGGGATATATTCAACTTATACCTATTAAGATAGCAATTTTTAAAAAGCCACACAAATAGTTGAGGTTTGGCGATGCTGATAAAGGTTACAAGAGATATATATGATATATGAAGTCTATGAAGTAAACCACAAAGTTGCTATATTTAGAAAGAAGAGGAACATAAAAGAGAAATAGGACACATTTCTGAATGGGAAGGGCACGTATTATGTGAATCCTATTCTTAACCTCAGAGCTTTTGTTGCTGGCGTTACGAACTGGCACGACACTTCTGGGGAGCACGACACTTCTGGGGAGCACAGCACTTCTGGGGAGTGTGACACTTCTGGGGAGTACTATAAGATTGATAGCTTTGGGGGGAGGGGGTTGGGGACTTGGTGAAAAAGGTGAAGGGATTAAGCAAAAAAAAGGAAGAAGATCTTAAAGACACAGACAACAGTGTGGTGATTATAGGAGGGAAAGGGGGTGGGGGAGGTAGACGAGGCTGTGAGGAGGGACAGATGGTGATGGAGGGAGACTTGACTTGGGGCGGTGAACACTCAATACAATATACAGATGATGGATTACAGAACTGTACACTTGAAACCTGTATAACTTTATTAACCAATGTCACCCCAATAAAGTCAGTTAAAATTAAAAAAATAAAAGAATTAAACCAGAGCAGTCATTCCAGAGGGGGAAAGAGAGTTTACACATCAAGGGTTATACAAATGTTCTCACCCCGACCCAACAACCTCACTCCTAGAAATTTATCCTGAGGAAATAATTCGGGAAGACAAAAAAATAGCCATATGCATGAGGATGGTCATTAGAGCCCTGCAGAACGTAATTGAACATAATTGGTTGACTAAGTCATGGTCCATTCACTAGACAGAACACTCCGTAGATATTAAGAATGATAACTACGAAAGACACACAGTTGCGGGGCAAGATATACAACACAGTGTGAACCTTACAGAGTACAAGATGGTATGCTCCCTTTGATTAGTATCACACAACGTATGTGCGTTCGCGAGCAAGAATCAAAAAAGCATGGCCAAATCCGAAAATGGTTTTAGTTTAAGGAAGTGAAATTAAGAGTACTTTATTCATTTAACCCTTAACGTTTATTTAAACCTTTAAATAATAGAATGTGCCAAAAGCCAGTGTTGAATAGTGACCCTTGAGCCCCAGATAGTTCTTGAAGTAGAGTTATACAAGTTGCACAGGGCATGGTGCTAGAAATTCCTCCTTCAATATGCCTGAGTGGGATCATCTCCAGAGGCCCTCCAGTTTAGAACCTGACCAGGAAGAGTCATATCCTCTTCTGCAGCTGACTTTGGACATAGTAGGTGCTCAATAAATCAAAGATGGATGGATAAATATTGACACCCTCCCTTACCCCCACGCTTTCTCACTGGCATAATTCTATAGGCTCTTGAGTTTGGTCATGGCCTCACTTAAAATGCAAATACCCAGATTTCTTCATATTTGGAATTTGATCAGACTAAATTATCCTAGACCATTGGCTCCTAATCTTGAATGGTATTTTCCCCACTGGGTTGTCCCAACTGTAGGAGGGATGGGTGTGTGTGCTACTATCTTCTAATAAAGAACAGGGATGCTTCTGAACATCATAAAGTACACAAGACTACATGCCCCCAAAGAATGATCTGGTCCTAACTGTCAGTAGGGCTGAGGCTGAGAATTCTGATGACCCTATGACGCAGACCACGCCTTTGTCCAGCCATGTGTAAGTGCCCAGAGGGGGCTGGGGAGCAAGCCAGAGAGGAAGAGCCAGGAGGGTACCAGGAGAGGACCACTTCGCACAGCGTCCCTGTGTAGAACAGCTTTCTTTGCCCCTCAGCTCTTCAAGGCCCAGCTCAAGCCCTGTGTCTTCTGTGACATTTCCTTCTAGCACCCAAGGATCCAGTCTCCCTCCCTGGTCTCTCCAGGATCAGCGGCCGATTTGTAACTGTCCCCGTGTACTTCCTGGGAGGCCCTGCCTTCACAGTCCACACACATCCCACGTACACTAGGAACTGAGCAATCAGGATTCAATGGCAAAGGCAAGCTTGCTTTTGTGCAGTCTTGGCCTATAGATCTCTGGTGAGGGCTGTTTTGTAACTTCCTTTGAAAGTGGCTGCTAATGGACCGATAATTGGTTTCCTGGCTTTTTTATGAAGTGTGAAGTGTTCTGCTAGCCCGTCAACAAAGCATCAAGTATTGTGCAAACCACCCACCCTCAGAGTTATTTATGTCTTCCTTATTGTATCTCTTGATGTGGAGGAATCAGACACAGTTGTCTGGGAAAGGTTCTCCAGTAAGAAAGGGGTGGAATGTCAGAGCTGGGGAAGGCGGAGAGGAAGTGCAACCTGGTCAGAGGTCTGTCCCCGGGACACCAGGTGGAGCACGCTTCCTGGGCAGAGACTGAGAATGGCACTCTCCCAGCTGATTCTGAGCACGGATCCTGGAGATATGGATTAACCAGGGAGGAGGAGAGAGTGAGAGGGAAGAAACCAGCTTCCATCTCCCCTTTCCAAATGCTTTACACTGTGAGAAGAAACACCATCTCCTTTAAAACCTAGATGAAAAAAAAGACCATCTATTCAGCTTCTATGACTGTGAGGGCAAGCTCCAAAGTCAACTGAATTATTCTGAAGTCTTTGCTAGCTACAGAAAATGTTTGGAACAAGGAGGGAGTGCATTTGTGTTGTCTCTGCAGGCCAATTTCCCTGCCAAGGAGTTGTTTTGAAGAAAACGTTGCAAGAGGAGAACAATGAACCACTTTGCACTTTGGGGGGGACAATTGTTCAAAGAAATTAGAGCCATCAAAATATTTCCACAATCCTCTTCTTAACTGTGGGAAAGAAAGAACAGTACTGTTTGCTAAGTCTTGCATTACTGTTTATTGTGACTACTGTGTGGTAAAATTTAGGACACTTAAAGCTGACTTTTACTAGGGGTGCTTTTGTATTTATATTTATGACCACTTTATAAAATACAGAGACTGACTGTACTATTTTATACTTTTATTTCTTTTTTAAGTGAGAGGAGGGCACATAGTGAGATAGACTCTCCTGCATGTGCCCCAACTGGGATCCACCCGGCAAGCCAGATCTGGGGTGAATGCTCGAATCAACTGAGCTATCCTCAGTGTCCAGGGCCAATGCTTGAACCGATTAAGCCACTGATTGTAGGATGGGAAGAGAGGAAGCAGAAGAGAAGCAGATGGTTGCTTCTCATGTGGGTCCTGACTGGGGATTGAACCAGGGATGTCCACATGCTGGGCCGGCACTCTATCTACTGAGCCAACTGGTCAGGGTCTATTTTACACTTTCATAGACTGACTGGTGGTGGTGCAGTGAATAGAGTGTTGACCTGGAATGCTGAGGTCCCCAGTTTGAAACCCCCGAAGTCGTCAGCTTGAGCGCAGGCTTGTTGGCTTAAGTGTGGCCACTGACATGATCCCATGGTAGCTGGCTTGAAGCCCAAGGTCACTGGCTCGGCTTGAAACCCCAGGTCAAAGAATGTATGAGAAGCAATCAATGAACAACTAAAGTGAAGCAACTACGAGTTATGATTCTCATCTCTCTCCTTCCTCTCTTTCTCTTCCTGACTCTCTCTCTCACTCGTTCTATCTCAAAAACAAAAATTAAAATAAAATATACTTCTATAGGTGCTTACAGATGTTGTCTTTTTTTCTGTTGAGCACACACTATGATATATGTGATCTGGGGTCAGGAGCAGAACATCAAAGTGTAACATTATCCCTCAATCAGAGTATGTCCTGCTGTGTAAATGACCCATTTCAGGAAATGGTAAGAACTTACAGAATGGTAAGAACTGTTCATGTCATCGTCTTTCTCTTTAACTATAATCATAGAGGCTTAGGATTTTTAGAGCCAGAACGGAGTGCTACCCTCTTGGATAGATGAGTAAACCAAAATTCAGAGAGCAGATGTTTTGACCACAGTCAGGAAGCTGAGCTAGGATGAAGAAACATGGCTCCAGATTCCGAACTCAAAGTTTTCCCAAGACCTTCTCATTGTCATCCCTTTACCCTTCGTTAGACTGTGAACTCCCTGAGGGCAAAGCCCAGACAGTGTGGAAGCCTCAGCTCTGGGGTGGGGGCCTCAGCCGAGCTGTCAGATGGCACTTCCTCACCTTCATGAAATACAAATGCAACCTTGCTGTGTGCGGTGCAGAAGCGTGGGGCCAGCTGGTGATCTCTGGCCTCCTCCGCTGAAGCCAGCATCCCTGAGGCTCAAGCTGTCTTCTGTTACGTCCAAGTGACCAGGAAAACCTGAGTGATGGAGTGCCTGGGGCATGCCATCCCCCTACCTCTCAGAAGGAGAAATGCCACACTGGCCCCCGGAGTGCCTGGCTGCTGCAGTGCTCGTCGCTAAGCCTCGGGCTCCCGTTCCCTATGCTAAACCACAGAGAGCATCGCGAGACTGGCCAGGACAGCTCTGTGTTCTTCTTCCCAGCTGTTTGTAAGCAGTGCCTGGCTCCCTGGGACCTGCCAGCCTCGCTCCTGGAAACGAAGGGCCTGCTGCTGGTCCTCTGCTCTTACTGGAGGTTTTAGAAATATCTCCTAAAACTACTCCTATGAACCAAAGGGTCAAGTCCATTCTGGGAGGACTTGAGTGACATCCTCCTCTCCCTCCAGGTAGCATTCTGCCACCTGCATCTCTCAGTGTGTGGGGCAGAGGACTTTATCCTGCTTGGAAGTAGCTGGCTGGCTCTGCTACCCACTTCACTCCTACTGGTCCCCGCCCCAGAGGCCCAACCCTTTCCAGTTCTCCCAACCTTGTTTTATGAGGAGGGATTTCCGAGATAAAGCCGCCATGGAGCCCTGGACTTCCATAGCCTGTGCCTTTACCTTCTGAGGCCCTGCCTCCAACCTGTCCCACGGGGCTGTACTCCATTTCGCAGCTACTGCGTGGGTCAGGTCTCTATGACCGCCAGAGCCCTTGTCCCTGTGTGCCCCGAGCTGCTCCCTGCTAACCTCTCTGCCCCTCTAGGCTCCTTGGCGTGCAGGGCTCTCCGAAACTAACACCATCAGCCACTATATTCTCACCGCGTCAGCCACAGAGATGGGCAGATTTCATGCAAGTTTAATATTTTCAATAAGAGTGGTTTGTTGAATGTGTATCTAAGAGCGATTTGATCTTTAAACCTCTGCAAGAAGTTTTACATAAACTCACAACTCATCAAAAATGCTTTGTTAAACCAAACAAAGTGGTACTGTTTTGTTTGAAAAGAATTATCACCTTGGTGTGATCCAACTCACCAACTCATACACCTAACTCTCAGTCAGCATGGATGGTCCCTCACAGCCTCCCAGGTTACACTGGCCCCCAGCCTCGAGGGGCCACCACTCTCTATTACACAGACTCCGAGACCCCGAGAAGCCACCGAGAGAAGAGAGAGGGTGGCTGTCTGCCCTTCCCGGAGAGAAGCAGATTGAAAGAGATGGAGAAGGTTGGGTGGTGAGGGCTGGGAGAAGAAGAGGTGACAGCCCAGAGAAGCTGGATCCTGTGGTTTCTCAATAGAGACCAAGCCTGCACCACGCGCTTAGTGACACACAGCCCCCTCACACTGGCCAAACGCACTGGCACCCTGGACTTCAAGTATTATTGCGCCGGAAGAATAACCATACCGCCTAAGGGGAAGGAAGACGGGCCTCTGAATGACCTCCGGAGAACAGAGCACCCAACTCCAACCTTTTTGGCAAAAGACCAACAAGCAAAAGACAGCCTGATCCCCAAACCTCCCTAAATCCAATCCAAGCAGAGGCAGTCTGAGAAAATCTCTTCCATCCTGGCAGGGCCATGGTGTCCCACAATGCAGCCCCTTCTACCTTGACTTGACTGTCTGGTGTCCCTGGTGGCAACAAAGGTGAGGAGGAAATGTCTGGGTCTGAGCTGGGTGGACCAAGCCCCTGTGGCCTCTACCTTGCTCTCCAGGGTCACCAGCGAGGGTAAGACGGCATGGAAGAAGGTCCCCAAATGTCAAGGGCAACCACTCACAGTGCTACAGTCTATGTTACTGCCAGAACTGAGGACCCAGCCGGCAGTGTTGTGAGGAGTAGAAGAGACCAATCAGGGTGATCCGATTGCTAACGATCGGCAAGGTTCCCAAGGATGGGGCCCCTGGAATGCTGGGAACGGGCCGGCCTCTCGGTGGAGCCCCCGGCGTGGCCTCCTCCCGCTCACTTACACACACAGCCTGGCTTCTTAGCCGACCACTGGTTATTCTTTTGGCACGTGATTGCCTTCTGCCCCACCAGCTCAAAGGCAGGCTGGCACTCAAACTTGAGCGTGTCCCCGTGGCGAAAGCGCGAGCCTTCCCTCTGGCCGTAGGCGGGCACACCAGGATCGCCGCAGCTGCCCTGCTCGATCTCTGAAAGATAGGAAGAAAAAGAACAGAGACAAAAGGTGACTTCGTTCCTCTCATGTGGCGGGGGTGGGAGAGTGGGGGGAGGATCCATACAATATGCTCTACCTACAGCTCCTCCGCCAGGAATCCGTGCGCAGAGTGACATGGGTGGGGTCTTTAATGAGCAACCCTGCATCCAAGTCTCCGTGTCCACAGAACGTGTTCTTAGGTGCTTGGCTAGTTTCATTGTGGGAAGGTGGGCCTACATTTTTTGTGGGATGCCTGTCCCACCAGCTCACCAGTCCCAAGGTTCCGAGACCTCCTTCCTGAACTTGACTATCCATTTGTATCGCTCACGCTGCTTGACAGGTCTCGAGCGCAGCCGGTTCTTGAGTGGCGGGCAGAGCGAGGGATGAGCAGGCGGGGGACGCCTGGCTGCCCGCCTTTCTCCAAACCAGAGATTAAGTGAGAATCAATATTTGCTGCTTTCTGATATAGAAGCACTTCCTTGAAGATTTTTTTTTTTAATTCCATTTGCAACGGTAGCAGGTAAAATGAAACAAATGACTTGTTAGGTATGCTTTTAAGTTCATGTGATTTAACAGTGGTGAGTCAGGCACGGAGTGGGAAGCCTGAGACAGCTCTGGGGGCCTGGACTCAAGGGCAGGATAGGATGGCTGCCTCCTGGGAGAGTATGGGGACCCAGATGCTTCAGCAAAGGATCTGTCCTGGCCAAGTGCTTGGGTTTCCTCCGGAGGATGGAGGATGCACCTCCACTTCCACCAGCCTGGCGTTTGGAGCTGTTTGAGGTGAGGGTGGGGGAGGCGGGAGGGGAGGGCGGGGAGGACTGCGGAGGGGAGGAGGAGGAGCTCAGTTCCCAGGGAGGAAGGCGTCCTGCGGGAAAGACAGGGAGCGGTGACCCAGTGACAGATGGTAGGTGCGGACTGGAAGAGTCCCATGATTTGACAGGGAGGGGGCTGGAGTAATGGGAGGTTTTTGGACACCTTCCCAGGCTTGTCAGGCCAAAGGGACCCTGGCTTTTCTGTAGACACCATTGTGGGCTGTCAGGAGCTACAGTCCCAGAAGTTGCCATGTGTGACCTGACAGGATTGATTCTGCAGGAGCTTGCTTACCACCACAGCTGGGCTTCTGTGAGCTGATCTATGGATGGGCATCTGACTGTCATGTTCATGTTACCCCCTGAACCAGGGCCTCCCGTCCTCCGCTGAGAGCTGGCAGAACCAGACATTCTAAGGCTGGGAGTGTGTGTGTGTGTGTGGTCTTGGTCAAAGATCTAGGGACCTTGAGTGCACAGGGGAGGACGTGGTGGGGTCTGTATGGTCACGCTACATGCCAGATCTAAAGACTCGGTACAGATCAGCTCACCCACTTCCCATCTCATTGTCCTCTTGGCCTCACCCTCTGCACACACACCTGCTGAGAGCACTGACCCCTCTGCTTCTGGCTCTCCTCTGCCAGGGCTGAGGAAGGGCACACACAGAAGCAATTCCTGGGGAGGAGGTCCTTATTCCAGGTCCTGGAGCTGCTGGGTCTCTCAGGGAAGGGGAGAAGTGTCCCCTGTGCTGAGTCAACCTAGAGAAGCGAGCGGGAGGCCCAGCTTCTTCCAGGTGTCCCTGAGCAGGCTCTCCCTGGGGTGGGCAATTCCGAGGCCTGAGCAAAGGTATTCAGCCTTTGAAGACAGAGCTGAATCCCACTTCCCAGGATAGGACCCAGACTGAAGGTTTCTGAGTGAGGGCCCACCATGTTGTTGTAGAAGATACAAATGGGGGGTACGCCTTCCTATGTTCCTGCCAACTGTAGCTAGTCTAAGTGTGATCAGCTCAAGAGCACCCGTGCCTTCAGAGCATGAAGGGAATCTGCCCTGCCCTGCCTGTGGTGTGGACACAGGCCCCCACATGCCCACATTTGCTCTGTATCTCCTGCCATCAATGCAACCAGAAGCCTGACACGAGCACCTGCTATGTGCCAGTCCCCGTGCCAGAGACCTGAGATCTGGCTGTGGGCTCTGCTGTCCGCGGCTGAACAACCTAGTCATGACACAGCATGACACAGCAGGGTGATTCGTGGGGCAGAGCGCCCAGAAGGGCACATAACTCAAGGTGATAACTTGGAGGGTGGGCTGAACATAGGATGTGAGGAATGAGGCACTAACCTTAGGCACAAGATTTTAGGGATCACCAAAACCTCAACCATCAATACAAATAAATCTTAGTGCAATATATATTTTTTTAGAAAATCAAAATTAATGCCTATCCATCGAGTCCAACATTAAGAAGAGCACCAAAACTTAGAGAGCAGACCTGACCTAGCGCTGCAGGAGTGGCCTCAACGGCCTCACCCTCGTCCTGACCACCAGAGCCGGCTGTTATTTCAAATGTTGATATTCTTACGAATAGATATTTTGCATTAATTGTGATTTTTAAAAAATTACATTAAATATTTATCTTGATTACTGAGTTTTTTGGCATCCTCCATTTCCTTTCAATTTCATGCCGAAGGTGAGTACCTTGCTCCCCTTACTCCAGGCTTCTTGGAGGTCATGTTTCAGAGGAGGCCTAAAACCTGTGCAGGAGTCAGCAGGTGACAGGACCAGTGGGATTCACTGCGGCATTATTTATAATAGCCAAGACATGGAAACAACTGAAGTGGCCATCAACAGATGAATGAAGAAAACGTAGCATGAATGCATGTGCACGCCTGCACACACACACACACACACACACACAGCAATATTATCCAGCCATTAATAAGAAGGAAATCTTGCCATTTGTGACAACATGGATCAAATCTGAGGGCATTATGCTAAGTGATGTAGCCAGACAGAGAAGGATAAATACTGTATGATCTCACTGATATGTGGACTCGAACAAAACCAAACTCATAGAAACAAAGAGTAGAGTGGTGGCTGGCAGGGCTGGGGGGTGGGGAAAGGGTACAAACTTCCAGTTATAAGATGAATAAGCTTTGAAGATGTGATGTACAACGTGGTGACTATAGTGAACCTGTCTGTATTGTATATTAGAGAGTTGCTAAAGGAGTTGATCTTAAAAGTTCTCATCACACACACTCACAAAAAATTGTAACTATGTGAGACGATGGTCGCGTTAACTAACCATTTTGTAGTGATCATTTCACAATATATACGCATAGCAAATCATCATGCTGTACACCTTAAACTTACACAATGTTACTGTCAGTGATATTTCAGGAAAGCCGGGGAAAAGGGAGGAATGGGTGGGAGAGGAGGGAGAAGTTCCCACAGAGGAGAAGAACCCACACACAGTCCCCGAGGTAAGACAGTAGGGGTGCAATGGCAGCAGTGACAATAACCAACTAAGAGTTATTATAACTAACTTTTGGTTTTATAACTAATAACTTTAGTACTGATTACGGGCCAGCAGCCACTCTGAGCACTTTAGATATATTGACTCATCTCATCCTTATAGTAACCATGAGAGCGAGGTACTAGTATAGCCATTTTAAAATGGAGGAAACTAAGCCACAGAGAGACCATGCAATTATCCAAGGTCACAGAGCTAGGAAATGATGGATTGGAGATGCAAACTTGGGTTGTATAGGTCTATGGTTCTTAACCACTGCCCCACACTGCCTGTCTACAAGCACTGGTGGTGTCGACAAAGTGATGAGAGAGGAGGCTGGAAAAGGCATGCCAGGCCAACCTGTGCAATCTGCTAGTAAGACGGGGCTGTGGATAACAGGCTACACGAAGCCCACAGAGAGTTTCTTTCAATTTAGCAATTCATACTGTGTATATTAAAAGATCACCCTGACTGCTATTTGGAAAATGGTCAGGGGCAGTCATTCTGGAGGCAGAGAGGTCATTCATTCACTCAACAAACAAACTGAGTGTCTACTTAGTGAGCCACTGTGCTGAACATTGGGGTTTCAACAGAGAACAAGGCAGACAGAAGCCTGGCCTCTACGGAGCCTCCATCCTGGCAGGAGACTCACAATAATCTCGGAGGTATTTTGATGGCATCCTGGACCGGGCACAGGTAGAGGTGCTGGGGAGACAGAGGAAGATACAGGAGGTCTTAGGCTGGGAGAAGCCATGGGCCACAATGAGAGTAAGGATACTGGGGGTAAGGGAGAGGAATTGGTCTATAATGACCAAAGGGTTTGGCCTCGGACCCTGGGGTGTGCTTTCACTAAGACGAGAATGCAGGAGGAGCAGCAGGTCTGGAGGATCATCAGTAGGGTGTGCTGAGTTTTGAGGTGTCTGTGGTACCCCCAAGTAGACACAGCTTGTGGAAAGTGGCAACATGGATCTCAAGTTCAGGAGAGAATTCTGGTCTAGAAACACAGAATTTGGGATTCAGCTCATAGATGATAAAAGAAGCCATGAGAAGGATGAGACCACCCAAGGAGAGTGAGAAGAGCTGTCACTCCAGGACAGAACAGCTAGGAATTCTGTAGGGACCAGCACACTGCTAGGTTAAAATCCTGGGAGAGGTGGTTCCCAGCAGCTTGGAGGGGAATGAGCTCCAAGGGGACCCGGAGCATGGCATGCCTCGGGGAGGTTTCAGTAAGACTGAAGGCAGGTTAGTAAAGGGGGTGGATATGGCGGGAGTAGACAGAGTGATGGGGCCCATGCCCAATGGGAGAAGAGGAAGATGATACAGCAAGAGTAGAGGCCACTTAGAGGTGGCATTTTTTGGAAGTGACAGAATAGAGAGAAGTTAGGTGGTAACAAATCAGGCGTATGGCCTCGAGGGGGGGCATTTAAAAATATTTTTAAGATGGGAGAAACCTAACCATGTTTAAATGCTAGGGAAGGAGAGAAAGAGAGAAATAGAGATAAAGACAGATGGAGAATAAAAAAAGAGGTAAGTAGAGAGAGAATGAGAGCTACTACATGGCTAACTGAAGATAAGGGGGAGGAACAGGGAACAATAGCAGGAGACTGTGGAGAAGGCGGGAGGCCCAGGACCCAGAGCTCGCTGGGGAGCTTGCCTTAAACACCAGGAAACTCTAGGAGGGAAGAGGGAGAAGGGGATTACAATGGACTCTAAGGTAGGATCGTAGGAGGCTGAAGGGGGCACTGTGAGGAAGAAAGGAGTGAGAAGGGCAGAGGAGATGGAGAATTGAGAGGTCAAGGGCAGGATGATGAGCAGGAGCAGGGGGAGTGATGAGTGGAAAAGCTGAAGGGACAGAGGGTCCCAGGGCAGGTGGGTGAAGCTAAGATTTCAGAGGTGCTGGAGATCAAGGTCTGGCTGCAGCCAGAGTGGAGTGCACAGAAAGGAAGTGAGAAGGTCAAGAAATGGAGAGGCAAGGTGGTAACAAGAGTAGAGAGGAAGAGAGGACGTCACTGATGAGAAGGGCGGGAAGGGGACCGGTGGTGACAGCGGGAGCAGAGGCTGATGCACAGGTGGACAGTGAGCGCATAGCCCACCTCTCAAATGGAAGCTCATGGGGCCCGGGGACATGAGTCACTCACATTGCAGAGGGCTACGAGGTGATGATGACCTCAAGGGAAGTCAGGTTTGAAGGAGCATTTGGCAGAGAGGTCCAAGGCATTGGAGAGGGGATGCAATGGCCACAGAACCAGGGCTGGACGGAGGGGAGAGAAGAGCCATTGGGAGCTCCTTGCAGAAAGGCGGGGGGTGGGGTGGCTGGTAGCGTGCTCCTGTCCCTCTGACGCCCCTTGTCCTGGTCTGGGCCTTCCCTCCAAGCCCAGCATCAACCCCTGCTGGGAACCCAGGGACCTGCCTTTCTGCAGGGGGCTCCCTGTGCTCCACTGTCCTACCTGCAGGGTGCTTGACCTTGACCCTCCTGGTCAGGTACTGACCAATGCTGATGTCAGGGCCCAGAATTGCAAATGGACAAACCAAATTCTGTTTTGGAGAAAACCCTGCATGCAATTCTCTGTTATCTGGTTTAATATAATTCCATTTTATTATACTTCTCTCTCTCTCTCTCTCTCTCTCTCTCTCTCTCTCTCTTTCTCTCTCTCTTTCTCCTTTTGCCAACTGAAAGCGAGCTGGGAAACACGAGATGAGCGCTTCAAAGATGTCTCCAAGTTCCATCCGGCCTGGGCTCCGCCGCGCCGTCAGTTTGCTTTCCCCTTTCCCGGCCGTGCCATTCCTATCCTCGGTGATCGACCTCACTGTCTTCTCCCCGGGTTTTTCAGTTTCTAATACCAAATTGAAATCCTCTTTTGTGACAATGTCTGTTCAGAGGGAACTGCCTCATGCGCCTCTGTAAATTCACCATCAGATGTGTTCCGGGAAGGGCAGCACCACGCGGCGGAAGGGGGCGGTCCCAGCCGGGGACCCGCTGCCTTTCCAATCAGGTGAGACTTCATTTGTTCCTTCATGTATTCACTGACAGGAATGGCTCCCGGTCACACGGCTGGCTCCTCACACTACAGACTGCAGTTTAAGAGGTCACTGCCTCAAAGACGTGTTCTTTTGACCAAATTTCCTCGAGATTCCCCTTTTCCTTTCCCCTCTTGGCACCCCATTCTTTCCCTTTGTGGTCCTGACTGTCCTTTGTAACTATTCATCTATTTATCTCTTTAGTGACTGTTCTAGACATTGGGGATATAACCGTGGGAGAGGGGTAAGAGGACAGAAATCTCCACCCTCGTGGAGCTTAACTGCCTCTTCCTTCTGTTCACCCATGAACCCCCTTTTCTCTCCTTTGGCTGCTAGGTTGACCTTGTCTCTGGCTTCCCCACCCAACCTACGTCCCACGAAGGCAGGCGTTGGTTACGTATAGTTGATCATTTTGCACCCGACATTTAACACAGTGCCTGGGACACAGTGGCTATTTTGTTTAGTGAGGTGAGTTTAGCTAGTATTTATTGCTTGGAAACGGTGCCAGATGCCACGGTCAGCACCAAAGGTGCAGAGCAGCCTGATCCATGACCCTGCCATTGGTCAGGTGGGTATAGAAATAATTAAAGCTTAAATGATGAGGGCAAGGGAGGAGGTGTGCAGCTGACCACACAGCCTTCGGGAGAGCAGAGGGGGCAGCGCAGGCCTGGGCTGGGGGAGGCGGGGAGGTCTTTATGGAGCTCGGCCTGGATCCTGGATCCTGCCTTCCCCTCCCCAATCACAGTCCTCATTAAGCACTGCAGGTGGCTCCTCCTCTGTTCTCCACATCCGGCAGCCTCTGTTCTCCATCCCTTCTCTCACCACCTTAGGCCATCCCTCTCAATTTCTCACCTGGATGGTGACATCAGGCAAAAGCAGGTCCCCTGCCTTTTCCCTCTATTCTGTACTATGAGAAACAGCATGAGATTGCTCAGAAATAAAAATCCATTTATCACTGTGCTCTGCTCATTGATCCCCCCATCCCCTGGCTTCCTAAGATCCACAGATTAAAGACCAACTCCTTGGCATGGCAGGACCTCCGCCTACTCCCCACCCCCAACCCCAGCTTTATTGTTGGCCATTGCCGACCTTGGGATTTACACAGCACAAAACTGAGCCACCTGTAGGAAGGCAAGAGGGTATGACGGTGATAAGAGAGGGGTCTGGTGTCAGCACATCCCGGACCTGAACCCTGGTTCTGCACCTTGAACACATTTCTGGTTCTTGATGAGCCCTAGCTTCACCATCTATAAAATGGGAGCGGTCATGATACGACTTGCCTTCTGGCTTGCTCTGAGGATTTCATGAGCTTGTGTATCTAAGACAATTGTCAGAATGTCTGGCACGCGGCATGCACCGGGTACCGGTAGGTGTTTCTTCACTGTCAGGTTTGTCCTGCTGGTGGCCGAGCCCAGTCGCTCTCACGTGGCTCTAACTTGGCACCTGCTGTCCCTTGGTCCCTGAGTGAGCAGCCCCTGCTGGCCAGCCACACAAAGCACCAGCTTTCAGCATCAGCGCAAGTGCTTCCCAGCCTGCGCTCTCGTCTAGGCCGTCCTAAGCGCTCTCCCCTCACTCCCAGGCCCCCTGGAACATTTTCTATTATAGCTGCAGTTTGGGCACACATTTCTCCCTGTTAAATGGCAAGATTTGAGGACCAAAATTGTGTTTTTGAACTGTCTACTTCCAGCTGCTAGTCATGTATAAGGTGCAGAAGAGATAATTCAATCAGGAATGATAGGGGGAAGATGGAAGGAAAGAAGCAGGAAAGGAGAAGCGGAGGAAGAGACTGTAGTGTCTGGGGGACAGTCAGAGCTTCAGTGGGGCAGGAAGTGATGAAGAGAGACAAGGCCAGATGGTCTGAGGGAGACCAGGGAGAGCCTGATTCAAGGACTGAAGGGCTGTCTGAACTTTATCTTGTACGTTGTCAATTCCTCAAAGCCGGGGGTTTGAGGATGCTGACTAGAGAGCAGAAGGGATGTGTCTCTAGAACCTAGGGCAGTCTTCTGCATACAGAGTGCCGCAGCTCCATTGTTCAATCAGCACAAACTCCTGGCAAGTGACCGGGACATCTTTGGTGCATTAAGATGACCTCTGGGCATACCTGGATCTCATGGATTTACCTAGAACCACAGCCCACTCCACTCTTCTACTGATGATGGAAGGTCATGAGGAGGCATGCACGTGTATCTTGGGGTATTTGGGCACCTCTCCCTGCACATGGTTTTCACGAACGGGATGAGGTATGGGGGGATGAAGTGTCTGTCGTTCTTCCCTCACCTCCTTCCTCCACAACACGGTCCTAGGTGTGTCACAGGCTGGGGAGGGTGAGGAACGAGGTGAAGATGAACGTGTGGAATATCTAGGTCTGCATTTGCCCCAAACTGGAGCTTGCTATTTGCAAAAGCCCATGCACCTTGGCAAGTACATCTCATTGACAGATTATTTCCTGTCAAACGTTGATGCTGTAGCATCTTCTCAGCCGTTAGCCACCCCGCCCGCAGGGACCAGGACTGACGGCACAGCGTGGGTCCCACCGGGCTTTCCTGGGAGGAGGCTGCCTGCGTCTAGGTGAACCCCAGCTCCCAGTGCCCGAGAGAGCTCGAAGGGTATCCTGGAGACTCTGTCCGTGTCTTAGGAACATGCCTGGTGCCATGTTCTTGGCTGAAGTTAAAAAGTCTGGTCCTCTAGGCTTATGGGGATGAAACAAGAAGAAGTAGAGGTGTCCTGAAAATAGCAGATTGGAGCTCAGAATGGTTAGGTGCTGGGTATCCCGACAGGAGGAAAGGCGGTGTCTGGAAAGGGGTTCAGTCGGCGGTGCTGGTCCACTGCCCTCGGCCTCCTTCCCAGCCCGGGTCCAGCACACCTTTCAGGAGACTCACCTGCGCCCACCAGCAGAGGGCTACTATTGGCCATCATCTCTCATCTTGCTCTAAAATTTTATTTCTGCGCAAGTTTTAGCTGCAACCCATGCATATGTCAGCTCTCTAAGGCAATCTGTTCTCTTTTTCAGGGATGTCTGACCAACCCCTTTTCATTCTTCAAGCAAGTCTCAGGGCCAGAGACTATCTCCTCCCGGAAGCCCTTGCTGATGCTCTCAAGCAAGATGAGCAGCCCTCCTTGATATTTCCCATCTTCTCGTACTTCCCCGACTCCTCGTGAGGACAGGCTGTGACTGAGGTGAAGGCACAGACTGTCTTATTGTCCTTTCTGTACCAATAACCTAAGCAGTGTCACCACACAGAAGAGGGGCTTAGACGGTATTGAATACCCCGGGGACCTCATCCCAACAGGAGTCCTCTGGGCTGTGGGGCATCCTCTCTGCATAATCACTGCTTCCCCGCTCCTCCCTCTCCCCAGGGCCGGGGGCCCAGCTCCTTCCTCTGAGCCAGTCTCCCAGATTTAGCCCTAGGCTGCCAGGTTCCAGGCTCCCAGTCGGGAAGCAAGGAGACTCCCAGATTGATGCTAAAACTTGTTAGCAAGTTGTATGTAATTTTATAATGTTTCTGGTAAGTGCTAATTGCCTGTTCCTTAAATATTTCTTGTTCTACTGAGAGGCAAAGCAATCTCAGCGATGAATGTATTTCCTACAGCTGGCTGTCCCTGTGGAGGGGGACTGAGTTTCCAGGCTCAGAGGACTCAGATATCGATGGAGCCTGAGTCCCCTCTTCCACCCCGCCCTGGGATCGTGACAAGCAGAGCTGGAGGAATTTGGGGACAATAAATCTCCCAATTTTCCCACTCAGGGGCTCCCACTATTAACAAGGCGGTAGGGATGACACTGCAGAGCTACCTGCCTGCTCCCGAGGAAGCGTCTCCCTACCTGCACTGGGGCAGAGGGGAGATTGAGATGACGGGGCCAGGTGTGCCTGGCGGAGGTCTCTGCCCCCCGGGAGCTGCATGCCCCCTGCCCGTCCCTGAGCCAAGATGTCTATGCGGTAAGGAATTCTCCAGAAGCTGGGGTAAAAGGAGGGCCCGAGCGGGGGAGGTAATTCTGAGGGCCGCGGGCGCGGGTCGGGTCCCGTCGAGAGAGATGCAGGATTGCGGAAGCAGGGAAGGGAGCAGGCTTTTAACTGAGTGTTCGCTAAATGCCAGGCCTTCCCCCGGCTGCTTCACCACACCGAGTCCTTGTAAGACCCCATGGGAGGTACACGTTTCTCAGCCCCTCTTCACAGATGAGAAGACTGAGGCTCAGAGATGAGGAGAGACTGGCTGAAGACCAGGCACCGAGCCAGTGGGCAGAACTCAATTATAAGCTGGGTTTGTCTGACCCCAAAGCCAGGGACAGTGGACAAGGTGTGGGCTGCCGGCAACTGAGCTCTGGGAGGCGGCAACGTGGATGAAAGGGGATTGAAAAGGTCTTGAGGAAGGGGGCCCTATTGAGCCTGTGCAAAACGTCATTTCAATTGAATTCTGCGAGGTTTTCGGAGCACTGGGCAAGACCCTTGGGACTATGGAGATTAATAAACTGGAATTCTGCCTAGAATGGATTCATAAACACCAGAGTTTGGCTTGGAATTAGCATCACAGAGAGCCTTGGATGCCAAGTGAATGATGGTACTTTACCCTAAAGTAATGTGTGGTTGTCATGAAAGTTTTTTTAAGTAGGAGGAAACTGTGCCAGACTTGGATTTTAAGAAGATTGCGGTGCTGCATGTGGCATATGGGTGGGGGGTGGGGGTGGGGTGGGGGGGAGGCCTGGAGTCAGGGTAGGGGGTCTGTGCTGTCATTCAAGTGAGAGGTGATGAGGGCCTCAGCCATGACAATGACAGGGGATCTGGCACGCCACAGAGGGAGAACTGACAGAATCTGGGACCAGGGTCAGAGGTGGGAGAGGGAGAAGAGGGAGGTGGAAAGGAGGCTGAGTGATGACATGGGTGGTGGCGCTGCTCATCAAGATGGGGACACAGGGGCTGGGGGGGGGAAGGGGAGGGCTGGAGATGAAGAGCTTCGCTTTAGATAGTGTTATGGACTGAATGCTTGTGCCCCCACAATTACTAGGTTGAAACCCTAGCCCCCAATGTGGCTGTATTTGGAGATGGGGCTTCTAAAGAAATAACAGAGGTTAGCCTGACTAGGCAGTGGCACTGGGATGCAGAGGACCGAGTTTCGAAACTGCGATGTCGCCAGCTTGAGCGTGGATTCATCTGGTTTGAGCAAGGCTCACCAGCTTGAGTCCAACATCGCTGGCTTGAGCAAGGGGTCACTCGATCTGCTGTAGCCCCCTCCCCCCGTCAAGGCACATATGAGAAAGCAATCAATGAACAACTAAGGAGCTGCAACGAATAACTGATGCTTCTCATCTCTTTCCCTTCTTGTCTGTCTGTCCCTATCTGTCCCTCTCTCTATCTCTGTCACATACACACACACACACACACACACACACACACACATACACAATAAAGGTTAATGGAGGTCATAAGGGTGGGGCCCTGATCCCATAGGGTTAGTGTCTTTATAAGTAAAGACACAGAAAGCTTGCTCTCTCTCTTTCCATGTGCACGCACTGGGGAAAGGCCCGGAGAAAAGGCAGCCATCTGCAAGGCAGAAGAGAGCTTGGACCAAAAACCCAATCAGCCAGAACCTTAATCTTGGACCTCTAGCCTACCTAGAACTGTGAGAAAATAAATTTCTGTGGAAGCCACCCAGCAATGTTATTTTATTATGAGCAGACGAATACAGATGGGCTAGGCTTGAGCTGTTTGAGGGAGAAGCTATATAGAATGTGCCACAGGTGGGCTGAAATGGAAGTGGGGAAAAGATTTGGAAGTCATCAGTGTTTGGGTTGAGGTTAGAGCTGTGAGAGTGGATGTGACCAACGGTGGAAGGTTCTAGAAAAAGAAAACAGAAGGCTAAGGACAGATACTGAAAGGTGCCTGCCCTGAAGGGCAGTGAGGAGCCACGCAGAAGCGGCGAGGGAGTGGCCGGCGCAGTGACGCGGAGGCCGCAGGTGGGGGAGGCCCAGGCAGCAGCACGGCCTTTTTCATCACCCGCTTCTTTCACGGTAGAGGGGGCTTCTCCCCACGAAGGTGTGAGACCAGTGGGCTTTACTCTCACAGAAAAGGCCAGTCGTAGAAGGGACAAGAAGGGAAAGGCAGGCCCATCCGACATTTGGTCCTTCCCAGGTTCTTTGTACCATGGGACAATTTTCAAACCCTGTATGAGGCCTCAAGGCTCTCCTGGCCTGGCTCTGCCTTCTGTCACTTCTGCCTCTGCTCCCTACACTGTGGCCATGGTGAACCATCGCCTTTCTCAGCCAGTCTGGGGAGCCAGGGCCCTAGGTGGGGAGTGCAGGTGTCAGGCCGGGACCTAGGACTGGGATATATCAGCGCAAGCATGGGCCGTCTGAGGACTGGCAAGGGGCCACGTGTTCCCGGGAAGAAGGGGTGCCCAGGTGGAGAGCAGTGGCGATCACGGAAGCTTTGGGAGGAGAGGAGCTTCAGTGGCCCCTGGGACAGGGCTTCTGTGCCGGGAGCTTTCTGTGATCTCATTTCACTTTATTAACAATGCTGTGAAGTTGTCATTATCATCTCCATCTTATGAGTGGGGGAACTGAGGCTCAGACACATCATGACTTTCCCAAGGTCAAACATCCGGGTCCTGGTCCTGGCCGGTTGGCTCAGTGGTAGAGCGTCGGCCTGGCGTGCAGGAGTCCCGGGTTCGATTCCCGGCCAGGGCACACAGGAGAAGCGCCCATCTGCTTCTCCCCCCCTCCCCCCCTCCTTCCTCTCTGTCTCTCTCTTCCCCTCCCGCAGCCAAGGCTCCATTGGAGCAAAATTGGCCCAGGCGCTGAGGATGGCTCTGTGGCCTCTGCCTCAGGAGCTAGAATGGCTCTGGTCGCAACAGCAATGCCCCAGATGGGCAGAGCATCGCCCCTGGTGGGCATGCTGGGTGGATCCCAGTCGAGCGCATGCGGGAGTCTGTCTGACTGGTACCCCAAGTCTTCGTATGACTCTATTTGAAAACCCCAAGATAATGCACATAAAGCTTCTGGTAGGCTCTCGACAATTGCTAAGTCCCAGTGAATTCACACCAAGCCGTTCTAGTTCCCCTTTCCCATATAACGAGGGGACACAGCTTTCACGTGTCCCCTGAGTCTACTCCCCATCCCGAATAAACATTCAGGGAGTTGCTAATCTTTGTCATTGGGCTTGACTTTTGTCCTCTCCTTATCCACCTGGAGCTGAGGCCCCCACTATCTAAGTTCAGTTATCAGATGCCCGAGCGGAACAGAATAAAACACAGTAGCTCCTTGGAATAAATTCTGGTAGTTAATTTTTGTGAACTTTAAAACACACATGACATTTATCCCTACATGATCTGATCTGGTCATTTAGCCCGCGATCTTTCTGCATGCTGACCGGGGGCACTGGCATCTGGTTCAAGCTCCTGCTGTTTACATCTAATCTGAGCCATTGATGGAAAATGGGATACGGGCTGACTGAGGGCATGTGGGCGACATAGCTTTCCTCACTTTCGGAAACATTCACTGCGCAATTTCCATAGAGGTTCAGACACGGGAGAACTTGAGAAACTTCATGTCCAAGTCCGTTCCCATTTTTCAAAGTAGTGTCAGAGCTTGGACTGGAAGCCAATGACTTCTTGTCTCCTGCTCTCCCCACCATCCCACAGCTGCCTGTGGGCAGCTCCACCCACCAGAAGAGCACATTCATTCTTTCAACCACCTGTGCGCTCACTCATTCGTTCTTCACTCCTTGCAATTCACAGTGCTTCTTGTTTTCACGTTATTTCTCTCACCATAATCTTCACAGTAGCCCTGGGACCCTGGGTGTATTATTATCTCCATTTCACAGATGAAGAAACGGAGTCCTTGAGAGGCTCCCTGACCTGCCACGGACTAGAGAGAGTGAGAGAAGCAGGACCTGAACTCAGTGCCTGTGCCTGCTGTTCTATCCCACCCGGACACATGTTTTCTACTCCTAGAACAGTGCATTCACTGTCCTTACCCCACTGGGCATGGTGGTATGATGGTGTTAGGGCAGGAACTAGGGGCTGGCCTTCTGTTTGGGATTGAACTGTTTCCCAAGAGATTATGTTGAATCCGAATTCCTGGTAACTGTGAAATGTGATTTTACTTGGAAACAGGCTCTTCACAGGAGTGATCGATTGAAGATGTGGTCATACTGGAGCAGGGAGGGCCCTTTTTATCCAGTATGACTGGGGTCATAGAAGAGGCAAAGAGAGTCACACAGGGATGCATGTGACAACAGAAGAAGAGACCAAAAAGCTACAGCTACCTATGGCCACACCACCCTGAACACGTCTGATCTCGTCTGATCTCAAAAGCAAAAAGCTACAGCTACGAGCCGAAGAACGCCAAGGACGGCCGGAAGGACCGCCATGGGAGCTGGGACGAGGCGAGGAAGGGCTCTACCCCGTCTCAGAGGGCTCGCCATGGGAGCTGGGACGAGGTGGGGAAGGGCTCTACCCCGTCTCAGAGGGCTCGCCATGGGAGCTGGGACGAGGTGGGGAAGGGCTCTACCCCGTCTCAGAGGGCTCGCCATGGGAGCTGGGACGAGGCGGGGAAGGGCTCTACCCTGTCTCAGAGGGCTCGCCATGGGAGCTGGGACGAGGCGAGGAAGGGCTCTATCCCGTGGGAGCTGGGACGAGCCAAAGAACGCCAAGGACGGCCGGAAGGATCGCCATGGGAGCTGGGACGGGGCGAGGAAGGGCTCTACCCAGTCTCAGAAGGATCGCCATGGGAGCTGGGACGAGGCGAGGAAGGGCTCTACCCCGTCTCAGAGGGCGCACGAGCCTCCTGACGCCTGGAGTTTGGGTTCAGGCCTCCAGCACTGGGAGAGAGTAAGTTTCTGTTCAATCGAGGCATCCAGTTTGAGGTGCTTTGTGAGGGCAGCCCGGGAAACTCACACACTTCCTGTGCGTCCCGTGGATACAGAGTGCAGGGCCTGGGACAGAAGAGCCCTCGGACTGCCGGGGGGTACGAGGCACACAGAGTGGAGCAAGTCCCTTGGCATTGCTCCTCTACACAGTCTCCTGCAAGACGATCAGGTCTCTGAGTGGGGGTGCAGGAGGGACACCTTCTCCCCCTCCTGTCTCTCCAGTAGCCACCTTGCCATTGTAAAGATTTCCTGGTGCCCCAGAAAGGATGCCCTTCTCCATGTTCCACGGGCTCCGTCAGCTCTGCCTCCCCGACTGAAATAGCTCTTCTGTTTTCACTTCCGTCTCACCGCTAGAGTCCGCCCTTCCGGCAAGGGCCCAGAGCGGATGTGTCTGTTCCCTAGTGCTGGCTAGGGCCTCACACCTAATGCAGAGTTACACGACATCTGGGGGATGGCTTCTGCTCCCCAGTTTGTGGAGATCAACATCAGCAGTCATCGGACGACAGGAGGTTTGGAAGTGTACCAAAGGGTGACTGACGGTGGTGGCATCTCTTGGGCCCCAGAGTCTGCCATTCCCTTCATGCCTGTGTCCATCAGGAAATGAAGGTCACCCTCATCTGTATCCTCCCCAGGTCACTAACAGTGTGTGTCTGTCCTTAGCCCTGTGCACAGTCCTCATCGCTGTGACACCCCAGTCGGGAAGCCTGGGAAGCTCCTATCTCCAGTCTGAAGACTAAATAACTGAGGCTCAGCAAGTTCAAAGGGCCTTTGATAGGTCGACACAAGCCAAGTACGAATGAGGGATGGAACCGATGGACCTGCCTGGTGCTGTGTGTCCAGTGATTTAAGTGGTGTCTCAGGGAATCCTCAAAACAAGCCAGGAGACCCACTGGACAAAGAAAGAGGCTGTGGCTCAGAGAAGTCAAGAAGTCCCATGCGCCTAAGGAGAGGAAGCTAGTGCCAAGCAGAACCGGGACTCAAACCCAGGTCCCGACTCCAGAGTGAGCTTGTTGGCCCCCCAAGCACAGTTACCTTCGTAAGAAGCCTTGAATCCCAGGGAGCTGCCGCTGCCGTCGGTCTGGAAGAGGAGCCACATTTGATGGTTGGTGCTGACAATGAGATCTGGGACCGATGTACCTGTCAGGCTGTCAAGAGAGAGAGATTTAAAGGTGTGCATCTCACTGTGGCACCCCAACAGAATGACTGACCGGTGACACCTAAAGAAACATCTGGGGGCCAGACTTTATTTGGGAAAATTCTGAGCTCCTGGTGTTTCTGACACTGGAGCCCAGGGGCACGCGCTCCACGTGCTGGGAGACTCAGCGCCTCTCCCCCTCGGCCACCGGCAGAGCTTGAGTCTTGACCTCTATTCCCCTGCCCAGGCCTCTGGGCTCATGAGAGAAATCTGTATCCTTGCTGGTTCAGGGGACAGGGTGAGCTGGAACCAGATCTAATCAAGGGGTGTTTACATTCCTGCAACCTCCGATCTCTATTGTGAACTGTACTGCAGAAAAGAACCCGGCCATTCCTTTCAATGAGATATGTTGCCTGCCCCTTCCAGTATGAGAAGTGAGGCTTACAGTGCCACCATCACTCAGGGCCACATGTTCCCAAAGGAAAGAGTTTGGGCATGGGGAAGCTTTGGATACAACTCACCTTTACCAGGCACCTACCTAAGAGAGAGAGCTTCGCATCCATGATCTCATTTAATGCCCCAGTAGCTCACTGAGGTAGGGGTAATTTTTATCTCTACTGTACAGACAAGAAGGCGAAGGTGCGAAATGGTAGATGGCTCTCCTGAGGTCAGCTTACTGGACAGGGGCAGAGCCAGAGACCACCGCCCAGCTGAGGTTTCTAGAAGAAACCCGGCTTTCTTCCTCTTACTGCAGAGCCCAGGAAATCACTAGCACAGAGGGAACTGGGGGGCTGTGGAGGGGTGATTGGATTAATGGGTCTGCTCCACCCTGGGGTCTCAAAGCTGGGGTTGGGGTGTGGACTGGCTGTGGAGATGCCCAGCACATCATGGGTGCTGTCTGGGGTGAAGCTGGGACAGACCACCTGGGTACACCAGCCCGGCCTGTGTGACATCCCTGATCTGGGGGCTCTGACATTCTGTAATGAGTCAAGACTGAGGCCAGCGCAGGGCTGGCTTCTGACTCCAGGGTGGCAGGAAGCAAGAGAGAAGGCCAAGGCCTCTGCTTTTCCTGTTTGGTCCACTCGAGACAAGCAAGGAACCCGACTATCTTGCATGTGTTTCCCTGAAGGTTTGAGATTGATGTTGCCTAAAGAGAACTGAAGATGGTGAGTGAGTTCCTGAGCTGCTATAGAACTTGTTGGGAGCGTATATGTGCTAGATTGGTCCAGAGATCAGGGTATCAGCCCTGGCTGTGGGACCTTGGGCAAGTGATTGAGCCTTTCTGGGCTTTTTTACTTCAAGTTAAATAAGGGGTTTGGGTTGTATAATCCCCAAGAGTCTTTTCAGCTCTGTTCTCCTAAGGTTCTCTCTATGGAAAAGTACGCTGGGGTTGTGGGAGGAGACAGAGGTGGTATCCCGGCCTCCTGGGCACACTGAGCTGATGTACCACACAGGTCAGCAAACCAGGCAGGTGAGTGATGGGGATGCACCAAGAGGAGGGGCGAGGTGGGTGTGATGGCTAATATGAGGTGTCAATTCACCTGGGCCCCGCGGTACCTGGATATCTGGCCAAACATTATTCCAGGTATGCCTTTGTTTTTGGATATTAGCATTTAAACTGATAGATGGGGTAAGCAGATTGTCCTCCCCAATGTGGGTGGGCCTCATCCGATCAGTTGAAGGCCTGAACTGAACAAAAAGACTGACCCTCCCCCAAGTAAAAAGGGATTCTTCCTGTCTTCTTGAATGTCAGCTGGACCATTTTTTTCCCCCTGCCTTGGACTGGAACTGAAACATCAGTTCCTCCTGGGTCGTCAGCTTGCTGGCCTTCACCCTAGAATTACATCATCGTGCTCCTGGGTCTTCAGCTTGCTGACTCACCCTGCAGATCTTGGGACTTGTCAGTCTCCATCACTGTGTGAGCCAGTGCCTTACAATAAATCCTTTTCTCTACAGGCACACCCATTTGGTTCTGTTTCTCTGGCAAACCCTGATTAATGCAGTGGAACAGGCAGAAAGTAGATGCCCTTCGCGCTCACATTCCATTCCTCTCTCCTGAGAGACTCTGGGTCCTAGCCGTGTCACCCGGCTCAGTGGGTAACATCAAGTATTCTTTAACTGCCCTGATAGGATATTCTCCAGGTAGGTATAAGAAAGGTGTGGGAAGTTCCCAGGACAAAACAGCTCCTGGACAAGCCAGCTATTACTGAATAGCTATCCCTCATTCATCATTCAAACCAGAGGGCACTGGCTTAGAGCTAGCCTGGCTGGGAGGGGGCAGAGCACAGGACACTATCCCTCACTGAAAGCAAAAGACATGAACTCAAACGCTGCTTCTGTCACCAACCATCTTTGCGACCAGTGGGCCTCAGTTTCCCCCCTGTTAAATGGGGATAATAACACCTTTCTCCCAGGGTTGTGTTGTGAGAATTAAATGAGATAACTGATCTGAAAGTTCCTAACACAGTGCCTGGGCACATAGTAGGTGCTCAGCATATATGAAACCCCCCCTCCTTTTTGGCAGGGGAAGTGGATGAGGTCAGGCCTGTCTGTCTCTGGAGCTGGGCCACCTGCATCAAACAAGATCATTTTCTTGCTTCATGTCTGGCTAATGGTGGTGGGCACAGGAGGAGCTAGATGGCCGCATGAGCCAAGACCCAGGGTAATGGAATCCTAGGACACCCGGTATTCAACTCTCCCTTGACCACATCATGTCACACTAGACTTTCTGGGCTCAGAAACTGTGGCCACTATGCCCATTTGGTCCCAGTTCTTGAGAGCTACCCATTCCCAGATAGTTAAGAGCATGCAGGGTGGTTAGCAAAAAACACTTCAATTGTCTCTGTCTGAAGTCAGACTGCCATGTAGGAACTTGGCCTTGAGGAAAAACCACTGGGTGGTGGAAGGAGGGCCTGCATGGAAGCAGACAGCCACACAAAGCCTCTGTTTCCCTGCTCCCTAAGAGACTGCTCATTCTGTATACTTTTCCTGCGGGTTCCAAGTGAGAATTTGGTCCAAGGCTCTGTTTCCCTCAGTTGGAGTACAGAGAGGCTTAGGGACTGTTGCTGAGTCTGGGAGCACGACAGGACACTTGTGCTGGTTGCCCTGTGGTCTGGGGGACCAGGTCGGACCTGGCAAGCCCATCCCCCCACCCTCAGTCAAGGTACGCACGCTCCCGCCCTCCCACCTGTTCGGTCTGCTCCACTTACACATAGAGAACTGTTTTCTGGTCCCAGTCCTGCCCGCCATCCCCGACCGTCAGGGTGTCATAGCCCCGCTCCAAGTCAAACTCTTCAAAGGCGAGCTTGATCACCTAGGGAGGGAGCACGGGATTAGAGAGCAGGTAGGGGCAGCGGGGAGAGACTTCTAGAGCCTTGAGAATCATATAAGAAGTTTCCTCGTTAAGTCCCGATGCCCAGAGTCCCCGTGACACCATCCAACATGACCCTTAACCCAATCTGAGCGTTGGTGTGTGAACTATTCCTCTCCAGGCTACGCAGTCTCTTGGGTCCCTTGATGTTTTCCAAAGCTGTGTATGGCACATCTGCCCAATTCCAGGGGCTGTCATGGCAACACCAGGCACATCTGGCCACCTTGGAGATGATTAGACTCTTTCTTTATGCTTTAATGCACAGAGGTCCCCCTGGGCTTGGTGGCAATTTTTCAGGCCACGTGTGGAATCTCAGCTCTCTCGCCCCCGGGGACCCACAGGCGTCTCGCTCAGCCTCTCCTCCGCCCACGTTTCTCCATCCCCTTTGTTTGCTTATTTGTTGAATAAATGAATGTTCCAGGAAGGAGATTTCAACACGATTCTTTTCTCTTGTTTCAGTCCTGCCTTCCACAAATATTTACTCACCATGGGGCCAGGCTGGGAGATGGGTTTTCAACAGGGTCCCTACCGTCGGTGAGCAGGGGAGACAGGAAAGCATGCGGTCACCACAACCCCGGGTGATGGACACTATGGCATGGGCTGGGGCAGCACGCAGGGGCCTGTGCTCCCTGTCCTGCGGAGGCCCGCTGTCCTGCAGGGGTAGTGGTAGGGAGGCTCCCGTGGTGCTGGGGGGTCTGAGGATTCCGAAGGTTGTGGTACCTGGCAGGCCAGCGGCGGATGCTGGGAGACGGGGGCCGGGGGGGGGGGGGACATTCCAAGGAGTCAGCTGCACGAGGCCTGAGCTGCGGCAGATCCGGACCATTCCAGACCAGGTACTCAGTGTCTGTCAATGGCAGGCCCACAAACTGGGCACACCACTAGCTGCCTCATGTGGGAGTTGGGGGACAATGTTGTTGGGCCTTCAGTGCCAGGAGGTGACTCAAGAAGGACCAGAACTGGAGAAGTCTGCTTGGAGCTATATCCAAAGGACCTCATACCTCCCCTGCCCTGAGGAGTCGGGGTTCACTCTGAGGGTGCAGCGGTAGAATGGTTTTAAACAGTGGGTGACAGGGACATTTCGGAGCGTGAGAGAACATGAGTCTGGCTGCTTATGTGGAAACTGGAGTGGCAGGAGGCACAGAGGTGCTGAGGACGGTTGCAGGCTTTTGTGACGGTCTAGGTAGGTGACACAGGCAGGGAATGGGGGATGGGATGGAGACACGGGGCCCCGCCATGCTGAGAGCTCTGAGTGGAGGCCTGTGGGGCTCACGGAGGAGGGGGGAGTTAGGATGACTGGCGGGCTTGGGCGACTGGGTGGGTGGGTGGTGGTGCCACTCACAAAGACAGGACACACAGGGGCACCTCTCCTAGTGTCTAATCTGGTCTCTTCCTGCCCGTGGCAATCTGGTTTCGATCTGAGGAAGACCTTCAGTCTCTCCATGGGGGCGGAAGGTGCTCCTCTGTCCTCTATTCTGTGAACCCAGGAGCAGTGAATCCCCGTAAAGTAGTGGTTCTCAACCTGTGGGTCGCGACCCCAGGGGGGTCGCCTAAAGCCATCGGAAAATACATAATGCATATCAGATATTTACATTCCGAATCATAACTGTAGCAAAATTACAGTTATGAAGTAGCCACCAAAATTATTTTTTGGTTTGGGGTCACCGCAACATGAGGAACTGTATTGCAGGGCACGGCATTAGAAAGGTTGAGAACCACTGCTGTAAAGAGTTTTTCCTACTTATGCAGGTTTCCTCTGTCCAAACCAAAGAGCCCAGCGCCCACATACTGCTGGAGGGTCAGCAGGGCCGCACTCCAAGCTGCCTTGCGCCCATTCATGAGTCTGGGTACCATTCTTGCGGGGCCCTCGCGCCTCAGGGGAGTCACGGAGAGGAGCGTTGCCGCCTAAGAACGTCCTGAGCATGACACATAGGACAGAGGAAGAGGCAAGGGTCATTGGCCCAGAGGAAGGCTAAAAAAGCAGGTTTCCTACAGGAAAGGAAAGCAGCTGGGTTTGGGAGATGAAATGAATTCAATAAATGGATGAGGAAGTGAAAGCAATCAAGCAGAGGGAGGGGCAGGTGACCCGGCAAAGGTGTAGAATATGGACTTGTCCAGAGACTCCTACTTGACCTGGAGTTGTTTAACCGAGGAGTGGGGGTGGGGAGAGGTGAGAGAAGTGGGAGGAGCCAGGTTAGAAAGAGAAGTGGGAGGGGCCAGATTAGGAAGGACGGTCTGTCATGCCAAGGAGTTGTGCTTTGTACTCAAGACAAGGGAGAGTCATGGAAGAGTTGTGAGCAAGGGTCCGATGTGAGGTTTTTGGTTTAGGAGTCACAGCACCGAGGGATGTTGGAAAACCAGAGGACAGATCTCAGGGCTATGGCAGTACTGCAGGTGAGGGGATGTGGGCTGGGAGCAGGCAGCAGTTGGGGTCGTCAGAAAAGGGGACGGACTGGAACTGTCAGGAGTGAGTGGGGGTGTCGTGGCCCTTCTGGGGCTCCCACTGAGCAGGAAACGTGCCTCTTGTGCTTCCTGACAGCTAACGTCATCATTGTGATCATCAGCTCAGGCTGGAATCTCCTTCTCCTCTCTCACCCTCCCAGTCCTGCCCCCCAGCACAATGCCACCACCTCTGAGCCCAGCACATAAGGAGGAGCCTTGGGCACCTGCTCTGGTGCCCGCCCCACCACACAGCCTGTGTAGCTCCCTGAGCTCCGGGGCACCCCCTTCTGTCAGGTCCTCTCTCTCTTTCTGCCTGCCCCTCAACAATGCCTTCTGATCCTTGAGTCCTCTGTTCTCCACGTGCTCCCTGAGGACCCTTCCTCTCACCTGTGTCGGTACTTACCTGCTGTGCTGGGGTGGATCTGTGTACCTGCCCCTCCACTACCCCATGAATTTCCTGGAGGGCAGGGGCCACGTCTCACTGTCTCTCTAATGCCAGTGCCTGTTGGCATGCCAGGCATGTGCCAGGGGCTCAGACAGTGTTAAACGGGAGAACATTTTCCAAACTTTTCTCGATTCTCCAGAACGAACTGATTGCTAGGTTCTCGGATCCCTCACAGGAATTATCATCTAGAACACAGGTCGGCAAACTGTTCCTGTAAAGGGCCAGGTAATAAGTATTTTTTGTGTGACCATATGTCTGTTGCCACTACCCACCTCTGACGATGCCGTGAACTCAGCCATACACAATATATACACAAACAGGTGTGGGTGTGGCTATGTTCCAATAAAGCTTTATTTACAAAGAAGCAAACAACAAACCGGATTTGGCCCATACTCAGTAGTTTGCTGACCCCTGGTCTAGAAGATTCTTTGAGACAATCACAGTTTAGATCAACTTCTTTCGTGAGATTGCTTCACTATAAGAGCTCACACCTACACCGCACTGGACCCTGTTCTGAGCTTTTTACACACATCCACTCATGTGAAACTTACAGAAGCCACTATGAACACCTCCATGTCACAAATGGGAGAGCTTGGGCACAGAGACCTTAGGCAACTGGCCTGAGATGACACAGATAAGTGGTAGAACCTGGGACGCATCTTTGCCACTCTGCTCTACTGCCTCACAGGGTCCCAGTGAGGTCTTGGATCTATGACAGGGGTCCCCAAACTACGGCCCGCGGGCCGCATGCGGCCCCCTGAGGTTATTTATCCGGCCCCCACCGCACTTTCAGAAGGGGCACCTCTTTCATTGGTGGTCAGTGAGAGGAGCATAGTTCCCATTGAAATACTGGTCAGTTTGTTGATTTAAATTTACTTGTTCTTTATTTTAAATATTGTATTTGTTCCCGTTTTGTTTTTTACTTTAAAATAAGATATGTGCAGTGTGCATAGGGATTTGTTCATAGTTTCTTTTTATAGTCCAGCCCTCCAATGGTCTGAGGGACAGTGAACCGGCCTCTTGTGTATAAAATTTGGGGACCCCTAATCTACGAGGTTGGGAGCATGACTGATCCCCTCAAACCTCCCCTAAGCCCTTTATCTGGATCCCAGATAAAGATTCATTGTGCATAAAATTCTGCAAGGCCGACAGTGTCTCTGTAGGAGGAGGGGCCTGGCCTGTGTAGGAACTAAGGGTCCTGGCTGCTCTCTCTTGCCACCATCACTCCCTTCCAGCCAGCCCTGGAGTGGAGGGCACAGCTCACCCTGCCACCGTCAAAAAAGGGAGCATATGACTCCTAGGTTTATAATGGGAAAACATTGCTTTGAAGGCCAGAACCCAGAGCCATAAAATAATTCACATCAGTGGTTGGAGCAGCCATTGCTGTGAACTGCATTTCAGAGCATCTGACCCAAACACAGGAGCTGAATGCACCAAGTCAACAGTACAACACTCACAATATTGCAGCTCTGGGACGGGTCCCAGGGCACAGTGTACTGATGCTTTCATTTCTCTCCCCTCTCGTTGGCCTTTGTTTAAAAACGGGATCCTATAATGACTTATTAACTAACATGCCGATCAATTAGGCTCACACAACGCCTCTCCGAGGCAGGAGAGTAGCAGCACATGAGATAGGCATGATCAAAGAGGCCCATTTGTACACAGCTCAGATACTTTTTACACCGGTTAGATGAATGAAGAAACCAACCCATCCCCAGGACATATGACTGAGCACCTGCTATGTGCCAAGCCCCGAGCTCGCTGTTTCCCCTAAGCTATCTGACGTGTGTGACAAAGGAGAGCAGAGGGCATGGTGGTGCCGATGGTGAGTGCCGGAGGATCCCGAAGAAGGGGGAGGTGAAGCTGGTCTTGGGGAGGAGGTGGGAGTGCCAGGCCCCGCAGGATGGAGAAGGGTGTGGGCTCTGTTCAGGAAATGCTGTGCGTGTGGACAGAGGAAGGAGGAGCAGGAAGGGCAGCCCAGGCGGGGGGCGGGAGGGCAGCCAGAGCAGCTGGGCTGAGCCTGCAGTTGGCTTTCGCCTGGCAGCCCTGTGGACTTGATGGTGAAGATAAAGGGAAGCTGTAACTCGGCATGAAGGCAGGGCTGGAGGCAGAGAGACGCGCCAGGAGCGGGCGGGTGCAGGGTCCAGACGAGAGAGGAGGGCTGAGGGAGCCTGCCTCTGAGTTCACTGCAGAGGGCGGGAGTCCTGAGGACTCTACCCCTCAGCAGACAGACAGCCGCCTTGCCCGAGAACAGAACCATGGCGGATGGGAGCGGGACCGCAGAGGATGCCCACCCTGGGTCCCGGAGGACTCTCACTTCCTGGAGCACAGCGCAGGACCAGCCGAAGCACGGGGGTCCAGGGCTCACCAGCCTGTGCCCGATGTCTTCGTGAGGCTGCAGCGGGGCGGACAGCTCAGAGGCATTTGGGGGGAAAGCTGAAGCCCCAAGAGATCTAGACTGAGGCTTCTGTCCAACGACTACATTTCTGCAGCAGCCGCCTAGCTGCGCTCCCTGCCTCTGCTGCCGACCCTTCACTCTGTGCCCCACGCTCCCTCAGAGCCGCGCTGGGGAACCGTGGCCCTGGGGCCGATCTAGCCTGTGGCGAATTAAGGAACGTTCTTATGTTTTTAAAGGGTTAAATAAATAAAGCACAACAAAGAAAAATATGCAACAAAAACCTTATATGATCCTCAAAGTCTAAAATATTTATTTTCTGGCTCTTTACAGAAAAAGCTTACTGACCTCTGGTCTAGAGAAACGGTTTTCCAACTCGGTTGCCAGGCATCCCAGGGTCCCCTAATGGTACTTCAGGAGCCACCAGTAAAGGCGGAGAAGGAGCCAGAAGGAGCAGGGCCCTGCTCCAAGCAAAGCAGTTCCTTTTTGAGCTAGCTCATGTTTTGGGAGTCTGTGACAGGCACAGATGGTGGCTTACTAAGTGTCCCTCCCTCTCTTTATCCATTCTTAACAGAACCCTGACTTCCTTTGAAGTGTGGCAATGTAGCCTCGCTAACCTCAGAGCTAAGGATGGCTGGCTAAGTGACAGGCTTCTAGGCAGTGACATACGAGCTGAGCAGTCCTCGGGCATTCTCCTGCCCTTCTTCCTACTTTCCCGGAATACAAACGTGAGAACAGAGGGGAGAGCAGCCTTCTTGTGACCATGAGGACAAGAGTCAGACGCAAAGAATGGCAGAGGGACAAAAGAAGGTGCTGGACACACTTGGGGAAATTACTAAACCAGCCCCCGACTCTCTACCTCTGGACCTCGGGGGAAATACACTGTGTTTTGTTTAAGCTTCTGTGGAGTTTTCTGTAACTCAGCCAATTGCCACCCAACAGCTAGACAGGCTTTCCGTACCACAGGAAAGTCTGCCATGTCTCTATCCTCAGGGTAGAGTTCAGCAGCCTGGGAACCCTGGCTTCTGGCCCTTCCTGGTGAGTTAGAGCCCCCTCCACAGTGCCCTGCCCAGACTGACTACCCCACCCCTCCTCACAGCCTTTCTCTGAGCTTCAGAAGGCTGACCTTGGCCCACCCAGCCTGGCTTTCCTCATGCTGCTGTCAGTCTGACTATCAGCTCCAGAAGGGAAGGGCGCTCCTTCTTCCTGGGCACAGCCTGCGTGGTGATCCCTGCTCGGGCCTCGCTCAGGGCTCAGGGTGGGGCTCAAGCACTGACTCTGGGGGGCAGGAGGGGTGGCCAGTGGGACGGCTGATCTGAACCCTCAGGAGTTCAAGCAGAGTGCCCTCTGGCACCATTGAGAAAGGCGTTGTAAAAAAAAGAAGAAAAAAGAGTATAATTGACATATACTGTGACATATTAGCTTCAGGTGTATAACAATGGTTCAGTAGACGCAGGTACTGTGAAGTGATCACCGTGATATGTCTCATTTCCCCCATCACCAAGTACAGCCACAGAACAGGCAGTGCAACGTCACTGACCACACTCAGCACGCTGTGCAGTGCGTCCCCATGGCTTACCCATGACTGCAGGTTGGGCCCTCTTGACCCCCTCCACCCATTATGCCCACCCCGACCCCTCCCCTCTGACAACCACACAGCGGTTCTTTGCATCTATACATTTTGTTTTGTTTTGCTTATTCATTTGTTTTGTTCTTTAGATTCTACATTATAAGTGGAAGACATATGCGTTTTGTCTTTCTCTGCCTGACTAACATCCTTTAGCATAATACCCTCGAGGTCCATCCATGTTGCTGCAAATGGCAAGATTGCATTCTTTCTTATGGCCGAGTAGTATTCCTCACACCGCATCATCTTTATCCACTCATCTATCGATGGATACTTAGGTGGCTTCCATATCTTAGCTATTGTGAATAACGGGGCAGTGAACACAGAGGTGCAGATATTTTTTTTGGGGGGGATTAGTGTTTTTGTTTTCTTCAGATAAATTCCCAGAATTGGAATTGCTAGATCACATGGGAGATCTATTTTTAGTTTGTTTGAGGAACCCCCAGACCGTTTTCCATAATTGCTGTGCCAGTTTACATCCCTATGAACGGTGCACAAGGGTTCCCTTTTCTCCACATCCTCACCAGACCTGTTAGTTCTTTTCTCTTTGATGACAGCCATTCTGACAGTGGTGAGGTGAGGTCTCGCTGTGTGATTCGTGATGCTGAGCATCTTTTCATGCCCCTGTTGGCCACCTGCAAGTCTTCTTTGGGAAACTGTCTAGTTAGATCCTCTGTTCATTTCTAAATTGGACTGTTTTGTTTTTGTGGGGTTTTTTTTTTGTAATTAAGTTATATGAGTTCTTTATACATTTTGGGTGAGAAAGGCTTTGAGGAGATTGAAGAAGAAACCCCAGGAACAGAGACTGAGAAGCTTCAGAGGTTCTGGAACTTTGGTCACTACTTCCGTTTAATTTCGGAGGCTCTCAAAGTGTTAAACCCTTTCACCTGCTTATGATGCGTTCGCTCATTGATTGATGGATTCATTCATTCATTCATTCATTCAATAGTTAATATACACATTTGCCAAGTGCTGGGCTCTGGAGAGGCAACGGCAGGCAAGACAAACACGGCTACCACCCTGAGAGAGCTCACAGCCTAGAAGAGGAGACACACAAGGACATGGAAAATGCCACACAGTGTGATGAGTGCTGACATCAGGGAAGCATGGGTATGGGCCAATATGAGGGGCACAAAATCTTGGCTAGACGAGGGACAGGCTTATCTTCAAGAACAGAGGACTGTTTAGAGAGACACCAAGGCCATAGCTAGTTCCAGGGAAGAGGAATGTCAAGGTATGATGTGAAGTAAAGAAACTGTAAAAAAGGAAAGGAATCAAATTTAGGACTTGGAGGAGGCCACTAAAAAGGCTCCGCTTAAACTACCCAGTCATGGAAAATGGCCCAGGGGGACCCTTGACCTCTCTGACAGCCAGCCAGCATCTTGCACAGAGCCCTGCACAGAGAAGACAGGAGTAAGTGCTTGCTGAATAAATGAGTGAACAGATGGACCAACAAATGTGTTCTGACATTTGCACTACTGAGCGATCACTTGCCTCGAGAGTCATTTCTCAATTCTTCAGGTCTACTAAGGGAAGAGTGACACTGATAATCCTCAAGGAGCGAATAATCAAAATGCTATTATCTTTGGCTTTGAAGTTCATGAAATGAGCTTTCCTGTCCCTCTCCCCTCCATGCCCCCTCCTCCTCCCTTCCCCCTCCCCCTCATCCCTCCCTCTCTCAGCGCTCTCTCTTCCCCTCCAGCCTCACTTCTACTTCTCTTTCAGCCAAGGTGGATTAACTCTCCTGATCAAACCCACTGAGGTCCGTATGCAAATTGAACCGTATGTTCCTGAGTTCATACTGAGAGGCCGCGAAAGAGGGGCAGATGTGTGCAGGCAGGGAGCACCTGCGTAGGTCTGGGTTTCAGTCCTGACCACAGACATTTCATCAGCCATGTCTTCCACGAGGCTGAACTGAAGTCAGGTCCTAACAGGAAGTGGCTCTGGGGCTAGACATGGGCGGGGCCGTGCCCGAGGAGCTACCTGACATGGACGCAGGTCTCCTCCGTCACTTATTAACAGAGTCAAACCTCTGCTGAGCTCCTCTTTTGTACCGAGCACGGTGGTAACTACAGAAGAAATACTATATAAAATTCCAATCTGTTTTCAGGGCACTTCTGAGGTACGGGAAAAAGGGACTGCAAGCCCAGTACAATGTGATATGCAGACAAACAAAGATCTGTAGGGACAAGAAAGGAGCAAGACCTCGTGGAGTTAGGATGAGTTCTTGGAAGAGGGGGTATCTGACCTGTGTCTCAAAGAGGGATGAGGAATCTGTCTGCAGGAGAGGGAGGCACACTGTGACGGGAGGAGCCTGAAGAGACGTCTTAGAGGGCCAGGTGTGTCTATGACCCAGGAGTTCAGTGTGGCAGAAGCTGGGGCTGCCTGAGCGGGGTGGGTATGCGCCCTGTGTGCTTTACTGGGAGGGAAGAGCATTCTTATTCATCACATAAGCTTGGCTGCTTAGAACCGCCAGGGTGTTCTTTTAAAATATAGGTTTCAGGCACATTCCCAAGATCCACTGAATCAGAGCTTTGAGGAAAGGGCTTTGAAATTTGTGTCTTTAAAGTCCTGCCAGGTCTTCTGGATGACTAACCAATTTTGGAAAAGAGCATTGCGGGCAGAATGACCATAGGGACTAAGCCCAAATGGCCGAGGTGGGGTTCACATTTCCCAAGGAAATCCCAGTCAGTGTGAGAGTGTGAAGCTGCCTGTGGAGCTGGTCTGAGCACTTGCTCTGAGCTTCTCTTCCCTGATTCTAAGTTTCCAAAAGGATGGACTGGGGTGTTTTTAATTGTTTTATTCCTCCTTTACTGGTAGAGACACACCCTTCATCGGTCTCTCCAATAAGACCTTAAGTTCTTGTTCCCGTAGTGTAGGGCTACACACAGGTGCCCAGTCAATGCTGGTATCGACACAGGTGCTTGGCCATTCCCACACCAGAACATTTTGTTTCTCTCTTTGGGCTCTCTGATTGCACGTGGGGGTGGCTGGGGAAGATGCAGTCAGGGGAACATTCCCAGCTTCCGCTCAAGCTCAGGCTGCAGAGATCCTACAAGGGGGATGGAATTTCAGAAAGGGTCCTCATGTCCACGGCATACAGGTGCCCGGCATGCATAATCCATTCCATGAATATGAGGAGACCAAGGGACATGTGTCCTTTTCTACATGCCTGCAGGCAACTCTCTGCCCCTTCTCCTAATAGCATCTTTCTTGACTCACGCCTTGTGAAGGGAGCCCCTGCTTCTCAATCTGCTTGGCCTGTCACTTACTCCAGAATCTCCCTTCACTCACCATCCTCTTTCTCCTACATCTTCACTACCTTCTTTGCTTGCTCTGCCCTCAGTTGATAAACATGTGCAAGTTTCTAATATCTTTTATTTTTAAGTGAGAGGAGGGGAGATAGTGAGACAGACTCTCGCATGCACCCTGACGAGGATCCATCTGGCAACTCCTGTCTAGGGATGATGCTTGAATCAACCGAGCTATTTTTAGCACCTGAGGCTGAAGTGCTCTGATCAACCAAGCTATCCTCAGCATCCGGAGCCAATGCTAGAACCAATCAGCCCACTGGCTGCAGGAGGGGAAGAGAGCAAGAAGGCGAGAGTGAGGAGGTGAGAAGCAGATAGTTACTTCTCTTGTGCCCTGACTGGGAATCAAACCTGGGATGTCCATACGTCAGGCCGATGCTCTATTCACTTGACCAACCTGCCAGGGCCAAATTTCCAATAACTTAAACAAACAGCTGAAGTAAACTGAAACCTTCTCTTCCCACCTCCCTCACATGTCCTTTTTCCTTCCTTCACTTCCCCATGAAACTTGTCAAAAGGGCTATCTACACAACTGGCTTCTAAAGCCTCCCTTCTCGTCCATTCACTCCCCACCCCTCTGCTATTTCTGCTCTCAGAGCCCCACTGAAAGGTCTTCTTTTAAGGCCAAAGCCAATGGCCTCTTCAGTGCTTTTCCAACAAGGCACTTCTCATCACTGCCATTGTCGGATACACTCTGGTTAGAAACTCCTCCTGCTTTGCAGCATGATTCTCCTCCTACCTCTCAGATTAATCTTTCTGCTTCTTTCACTGGATCTCTTTCATCTGTATGGATGGTGTTCCCGGATCCAGTCTGAATCTTCATAGTCTCTTTGCTCTTTCTAAGAAAGGTTGTCCATTCCTTGGGCTTCTTTCCCACCCATGTGCTGATAAACCCGGATTCATCCAGTTTCCAACCAGCATATCCACATGCGGTTGGATGAACCACAGACGCTTCAAAGGCACCACATTTCCTCCCAGACTGCTGCCACGTGTTCCTTCTCTTATATTTCCTTTCAGAGCCTCCATTGGTCCAAGCCAGAATGCATTGGCCAATAAATGTTCACTCAGTGCCCACTATATTCCAGGCTCTGAACTGGTCGCTTGGGATGTGCTACTTGTTATACAATGTTGAATAAGACCCCTCCTCCTCCCTTAGTCCTCACAGCCACCAAGTGCTACCCCTCCCCCTAAATATTTCTCAACTCTGTCTCCTCCTCCATATTTCTGAAGTCTGGGTTGATGTCCCCATTTTTTTCACTTGGGTAACTAACTGCTTCAGCTTCCTAACTGGTCTTGCTCTCTCCATTATCCCTCTGTGACTCTCCCTGCTCCTGCCCCAGTAATCTTCCCAAACCTCAGACCTTCCCGCTATTGCTCTGCTTCAGAAGAAGAGCGGCCTCATCCTTCCCAAGGCTGATCCGAGTGCTGCCAATCCTACTCGCTCCCATCTACTCTGAGACCTTGTTCCATCCAGCAGCACAGCGAATGAATGACCAATGGGGTCAGAAAGACTGGCTTTAGCCCTGGCCAGTTGGCTCAGTGGTAGAGCGTTGGCCTGGCGTGCAGAAAGACTGGCTTTAAATCCTGGTGCTCCCACTTACTGCTAGGGAAAAATATACTAACCTTTAACCTGTTATGACTCAGTTTCTTCATCCATCAAATGGGTCTATTAATATCTAATCAATTGTGCTATTCTGAGAAGTAAAACCATTTCTTCAGAGCTCGGCACATAATAGGCATGCAATATAAGGAGGCTATTATTGTTATTAACAACAGTCTTCTACCCTTAAAACTTTGTTTCAGGCTAAAACCCAAGCCTCTCTGGCAAGAATGTGGGTTCACTGTGATCTGGATCCTGCTCATCTTTCCATTCTCATCTTGATCTAGGCATGTTGGGTTACTTTCAGTCCTAAGAGGCTGTTCCAAACCTCGTGCCTTTGCACATGCGTCCACTCGAAGCTATTGATTGCCAAGCCTACGCGTTCTTCAAAACCCTGCTCAAATGTGACATCCTTTGTAAAAACTTCCCTGATCTTCCAGTTAGGGAAAAATTTCCCTGATCTTCCTAGGTTTTCCCATCGCACGCTGACACATTTCCGTGAGCATTTACCTTTATTCTAGTTTTTTAATTTATATGCATGTCTTTTCTCCTTATGTGATCCTTCCTCAAGGGCAAAGATTATACCTATAGTCAGTGAATGAAAGAATGCTCATCTCACAAGACATAGTGTGGACTTGGAGATGCTGTGCTTTTGGCTGAAGGGGAGATGTCCCAAAGGCGACTGGACGGGCAGTCCTTGAACACACGTTTCCCTCCTGTGGGCTAGTGAACAGGCTGGGGACACACCACCCAATTTCCCTGCTGGTGGCACGAAGGCAGCTAGGACTCTGCCGTCATAGACTTTGAGCTGCCACACTTACACCCCACATTCTGCATTGTATGCTCTGTGGCTCTTCTCCCGCACGGTGCCAGGAAGGGATGCCCTTCAGCCTCTCTGGGCTCCCCAGGGCTATCCAAAGTTCACTAGGAACCTGTGGAGAAGCTAAGAACACCCTTCTGCACAGCTTGGCTCAGAGAGAGTGCCCTTCAGAGGGGCTGGCTTCAGGAACCCAGACTGGTGTGACCTCCTTCAGGACACGTGGGGGAGTGACCAATGTGGGGCCACTGATCCCCAACCACCATCCAAGTGTAGGCCTTCTGGGGGTGAATCAAATTGTTTCTTAGAAAATTATCAGGCCTTACCGACAATTCCCCTTGTAGGCCACTTTCAGGTTCATAAGAAAACAGAGATAAGCATCTTTAACAATGCCTAAGAAGGAGCCTTTAGTCAACAAGCTAATAGCCTCTTGGTAGTAAGTCCATCTTCTTGTCTAGCCTCCATCCTCACCCCCATGTGGCTGTAACATCCTTCCCCAACAACTATGTTCATCATCTAATGGTTTATTAAAATGTGAAACTTTCTTTGTAAAATGCTTTGCAGAGGAAATCTGTTTCTAATGTTTCTAGCATTGTGGTCCTACGTTCCTTGACCAAACAATTTTAAAAGGTTGAGTAAAATTTAAATAGAAAAATAAAGCTTTTTACAAGTTAGTATTATGAATTGAATTATATCCGCCCCCAAATTCTTATATTGAAGTTCTAACCACAATATAATAGTAATTAGAGATGAGGCTTTTAAGAAGGTAAGTCGGGTTAAATGAGGTCATAACGGTGGGGCCCAATGGGACCGGTGTCCTTATTAGAGGAGGAGGACATATCAGGGAGTCTCTCTCTACCTGTCCACAGAGAGAAGGCTATGTGAGGACACAGTGAGAAGGATGATATCTACAAAGTAGAAAGAGAGTCCTCTCCAGAAACTGAATTTTTTTTCCCGGCATCTTGACTATAGACTTCTAGTTTCCAGAACTGTGAGAAAAGAAATGTCTCTTGTTTAAGCCACCCAGTCCATTATATTTTGTTATGGCAGCCCCAAGAAGACTAATAAGGTAAGAATGCTTACAGCCCAAAAACTCAGTGATGGCAGGGGACCAGAGTGTGACTCAGAGCATGAAGCTGGCTTTGGCTTTGAGTACATTTTTTTTTTTAAAAAAAAACTGGTAAAGTAGAGCTTCGGTTTTCAGGGCCTCGTGAAAAAGAGCGAATGAGAAACAAAGGTCAGAGTCCACCAAGGTGGGGGACTCTAATATGATACCCCCGAATAAAGCTGTGCCCTTAGTTTGCGGGGGAGCTAGAAATAAGCCTGTCTTCCTTCTTCTCAGCCAATCCTACCCTCTGGGTGGATCTGGGGGCTGATTGTTTATCTCAGACCTTGACACTGAGTAGAGAGCAAGTGGAAAACTTCCCCCGGAAGCCCCATCACAATAAGCCCACTTTCACACAAGTTTTCAGCCTTTGGATTACTCGGGTTGTTTGAAATCTTCATACTAAGAATTTATTCTGGACGTGTTTCTTGCTGCCACCAGGCACCGGGCAGAAGCAAATGTTAAACTCTCTCTGGAAAAAACGACCTCTACCCAGTTCTCAAATAATTCCCACACACAGAGTTTTTACATCTAACCACAGAGTCAAAAGTTATAAAACAGAAGGAAACCTGGTTCTGAAGGAGAGAGGGGAGAAACTACAGACAACAGAACCAAACTTGCAAGAGCTTCAGATATTGGGGTTGACAGACACAAAATGTAAAATAAATGTTTAATGTATTTTAAGAATTAGAGGAGGATTAAACATAAGTAAGGAGCAAGAGACTAAAATATATAATAATAAAAACTTGGAAAAAGAACCAAATAGAACTTCGTAAAAAGAAACTGGTGATATTTTAATTAAAACAAATCTTCAGTGAATGAATTCAACAGAGGTTAGATATAAGTGAACAAAGAATTAGTAAATAGAATAAAAAAGAGAAAATACAGGAGAGCCTGACCAGGTGGTGGCGCAGTGGATAGAGCATTGGACTGGGATGCGGAGGACCCAGGTTCGAGACCCCGAGGTCGCCAGCTTGAGCACGGGCTCATCTGGTTTGAGCAAAAGCTCACCAGCTTGGACCCAAGGTTGCTGGCTTGAGCAAGGGGTTACTCGGTCTGCTGAAGGCCCACGGTCAAGGCACATATAAGAAAGCAATCAATGAACAACTAAGGGGTCGCAATGAAAAACTGATGATTGATGCTTCTCATCTCTCTCCATTCCTATCTGTCTGTCCCTATCCATCCCTCTCTCTGACTCTCTCCGTCTCCGTCTCTGTAAAAAGAAAGAAAGAAAGAAACACAGGAGATAGAGTGAGAAAGACTAATGTGCTGTGCCAGACTTCCAGAAGCAGAAAAGAAAGAGAATAAAGCAGAGGCAACAGCTGAAAAGATAATGTAAGAAAAAGTTTCTTACACAATTCAGAGATTCAAGGAGTTTAACCTTTAACCCTTTGAAGTAGTGAGTTTTTTCATGCTCGCTGACCCTCGGGAGTGAGTTTCTTTTTTCTTTTCAAAAAATAAAATTAATTCCAGTTACAGTTTTATTAACTTAACTTAAAATCATGTTTGTTTGATAACCAATTTATGGAAACAAGAAGAACATATATTTGCCTTTCTTATAATGTTGCCTTACACATTTTTAAAGTAAACAGATAGTACTCTGGATGGTCAGGAGGCACGAGGATGTACATGAACGTTCATACTACTCAAAGGGTTAATGAAATCAAGTAGGATAAATACCAAAATACCCACATGATAGTGAAACTAGGAAACACTAAAGAGAAGCAAAGACCATAAAAGTAGCCAAAAGACTGTCATACAAAAAAAAATAATAAATTTACAGCAACATTGGAAGCTACAAGATATTGGAATATTTTCACATGCAGAGTATATACAATTATCAACCAAGAATCAGATATCTAGTGAATGTCAATGTTTTTTTCAAGAAGAAAGGAAAACACAGATGTTTTAAGACAAACAAAAACTAAAACTGTTTGTCATCAAGAGGAAAATAATTTTTAAAGCATGTACTTTAGACAGAAATTCCAAAGAGAAGAACTTATATGCAAAAAAGAATAGTAAATAAAGTAACAGTAATTATGTCAGTAAATCTAAATGGACATTGGGTTTATTAAACAATAATAATGACATGAGCAAACATGAAAATATACACAGCATAGAATATAAATTGGGAGAAATTAGTTAACATCACAGTGTTCTAAGACCTCTGATTTTTCAGGAGGGACATAAAATTACCATTTACATTAGACTTAATTAAGTATGTATATGAATATTTCAGGTAACCCTAAAAGAGTAAAAATGATTATATAATTTTATTTTTAAAATTTGTATTAATTTAAAAATTATAATTTATTAATTGATTTTAGAGAGAAAGGGAGAGAAAGAAACATTGATTTGTTGTTCCACTTATTTATGCATTCATTGGTTGACTCTTGTATGTGCCCTGACTGGGGATCAAACCCGTAACCTTGGCTTAGTAGGACAATGCTCTAACCACCTGAGCTACCCGGCCAGGGCAAAATGATTGCATAATTTTAATGGTCTAACTGTTCTAGTTATAAGATTGTGAGAATGGATTTTTAAAAATACAGCTATGTGGAAGACACATACAAAGCATTAGGTAATAGAAAGGTAGAAAGCAAGAAAAAAAGATTTACCCGGTATTAGACAAAAAAACAAAAGAAAGCTGATGTAATAGCTGAGAGAAAACCTTTAATCTCAAGCATTACTACGATAAAGAGAGTAATTACATAATTATTTTTGAAAAATTTCAACTCACAAGTAAGATATGTAATTCTCAACTGCTCTAATAACATAGTCCCAAAATATACAAAACAAAAATCAAGAATAATCTCAAAGAATAATATAATAGACAAAAGCACCATCATAGTGGGAGGTCTTACTATGCCTTCTTCTGCAATTGACTGATCAAAAGGGCAAGATCAATGCAGATATAAAAGATAAAAGCACAATTAACAAGCTTAATGTAATGGAACACACACACACAAAAACTAAAAAATACACCTTATTTTTTTTCAAGCACACGTAGAATATATGTGGAAAATGACCATTTCTGGTCCAAAAAGCAAGACTCAAGAAATTTCAAATGATTCAAATACAGATAATATTCTCTGACAACTAGCTTTAGAACCAGTAACAAAAAGACAGCTGGAAATATAAACCTTTTTTTTTTTGTATTTTTCTGAAGCTGGAAACGGGGAGAAACAGACAGACTCCCGCATGCGCCCGACCGGGATCCACCTGGCACGCCCACCAGGGGGCGATGCTCTGCCCCTCCAGGGTGTCGCTCTGCTGCGACCAGAGCCACTCTAGCGCCTGGGGCAGGGGCCAAGGAGCCATCCCCAGCGCCCGAGCCATCTTTGCTCCAATGGAGCCTCGCTGTGGGAGGGGAAGAGAGAGACAGAGAGGAAGGAAAGGGGGAGGGGTGGAGAAGCAGATGGGTGCTTCTCCTGTGTGCCCTGGCCGGGAATTGAACCCGGGACCTCTGCATGCCAGGCCGACGCTCTACCACTGAGCCAACTGGCCAGGGCCTAAACCTTTGTTTGAAAATTAAGAAATACTTCTAAATAAGTTACAGTTGCAAGATGAAAGAATAATGAAAATTGAAAATACTCTGAATGAAACTATAACAGATATACTATGTATAAAAATCTGTGGGAATGGAATCAAAATAGTTCCTAGAGGGAAATATATAGCATTAAATCTTTAAATAAAATTGAAAAATAATATATTAGGCACAGTAGAAAAAAGAACAACAGAATAAATCCAAATATAATAAAAATAATAAAGATGAGCAGAAGTTGATGAAATAGAAAATAAATATATCAAAAGAAGTATTAAAAAAATCAAAATTGGTTCTTTGCAAAAAATAGCAAAATGTAAAACCTCTGGCAATATTGATAAAAAAAAGATACAAGAAATGAAAAAGGGAGTAAAAATACATAATAAAAGATAGTATACACAACTTTCTACCCAATAAATTTGAAAACTTAATAAAATGGCCTCAAGAAAAAAGTAGATAATCTAATCCCTTTGTTATAAAAAGATTAAATCTATAATTCAAAATCTTCCAACAAAGGAACAGCAGACCCTGATAGTTTTGCTGAAAAGTTCCACAAAACTTTTAAAGCAAAAGTTATTACAATCGTCCACTTACAACTCTAGAAAGAGAGGAAACATTCTTCACATCATTTTATGAGGTCAACATTATCTTGACAAAAATATATGGCAAGAATATTATTTTAAAAAGGCCAATATCACTAACAAAATAGAAGCAAATTATTAAAGAAAATATTAGCAAATCAATTATAAGAATGTATAAAAATAATAATACTAAATGACCAACTTACGTTTATACCAGGAATGTGAGGTTAGTTTAACATTAGAAAAATCAACCAATGTGATTTATCATACTTAGAAAATAAAGGAACAAATCGTATGATTATATCAATAGATACAGAAAAGTGCCTGATAAAACTCAATGCCCATTCACAATAAAAGTTCTTAGCAAACTAAGATTGGGAAAAAACTAAATTAAAAAAAAGCTTCAGCCCTGGCCGGTGGCTCAGCGGTAGAGCATTGGCCTAGCGTGCGGAGGACCCGGGTTTGATTCCCGGCCAGGGCACACAGGAGAAGCGCCCATTTGCTTCTCCACCCCTCCGCCGCGCTTTCCTCTCTGTCTCTCTCTTCCCCTCCCGCAGCCGAGGCTCCATTGGAGCAAAGATGGCCCGGGCGCTGGGGATGGCTCTGTGGCCTCTGCCCCAGGCGCTAGAGTGGCTCTGGTCGCAACATGGCGACGCCCAGGATGGGCAGAGCATCGCCCCCTGGTGGGCAGAGCGTCGCCCCTGGTGGGCGTGCCGGGTGTATCCCGGTCGGGCACATGCAGGAGTCTGTCTGACTGTCTCTCCCTGTTTCCAGCTTCAGAAAAATGAAAAAAAAAAAAAAAAAAAAAAGCTCCAGGCCCTGGCCGGTTGGCTCAGCGGTAGAGTGTCGGCCTGGCGTGTGGGGGACCCGGGTTTGATTTCCGGCCAGGGCACATAGGAGAAGCACCCATTTGCTTCTCCACCCCCCCCTTCCTCTCTGTCTCTCTCTTCCCCTCCCGCAGCCAAGGCTCCATTGGAGCAAAGATGGCCCGGGCGCTGGGGATGGCTCCTTGGCCTCTGCCCCAGGCGCTAGAATGGCTCTGGTTGCGGCAGAGCGACGCCCGGAGGGGCAGAGCATCGCCCCCTGGTGGGCAAAGCGTTGCCCCTGGTGGGCGTGCTGGGTGGATCCCGGTCGGGCTCATGCGGGAGTCTATCTGACTGTCTCTCCCCGTTTCCAGCTTCAGAAAAATACAAAAAAAAAAAAAAAAAAAAAAAGCTTCAGCAAACATCATAATGATGAAATAAAAATATTCTATTTAACATTAAACAATGACAAGAGTGCCAACCATCATTACAGTGATTTGGCATTGTATTTGAAATTTAAGCCAGAAAATTGGGGCAAGAAAAAGAATGAAGAAAAGGTATAAGGATTGGAAAGAAAGAAATAAAACCATTATTTTTTGAAGATGATGATTGTTTTATGTAGAAAACCTCAAGTAATTCACAGATAAATTATTACAAGAGAGTTGCTATATACAAAAATCAAAGAATAAAAATTAATTGCATTCTAAACACCAGCAAGAAATAGGTAGAAAATAAAAATTTAAAAAGATATGATTTATAACAGCAGCAACAAATACAAATATAAACTACCTAGGAGTAAATACATTAAGAAATGTATAAGATCTGTAATGGAAAATTTCCAAAAGTTTACTGAAAACCATTTAAAAAGCTCTAAGTAAGTAGAGATATACCATACTCATGGACCAGAAGACTCAGTACTACAAATATAACAGTTCTCCAATTGATCTATAGTTTTGGTGTAATTAAAGATTTCAACAGGTTATTCTGTGGACCTTGGCAAGACACTTGTATAATTTATGAAAGAACAAATGACATATCACACACAGAAAAAAACCACATGTGAAATAAACATGTGAAAAGGTGTGTACAGCAGTGCAAAACGACATACAACAACATAGATAAATTTAAGGGACACCATTTTTTAATAAAGCTGATCATGAACGTATACAACACAATTACATTCATATAAAGTTCAAATGCTGGCTTACTAAACAATGTATTTTTAAGGATACACTTAGAGTTTACGTATAAAAAAAAGAAGAGAAATGATAAGCACGCAATCAAGGCAGAGTTTGCCCTAGGGGTAGGAAATTGGATGGGATTGGTGAGGGACATGCATCATTAAGGTAACTGATTTGGCTATGCATGTGTCTGTTGTATTGATGTTCTTTATTGTCTTACTTACATTTACAAATATGTTTTTAGCTAGTTAATATTTTAAAAAACAATTTTTAAGAATTGTCTACAATGAACCTACCAAAACCAAGTTCTAAGTTTGAAACCCTTGTAGACCAACTGTCGCTAACCCAGCCCTGCCCACAGGACACTGCCCACAGTCCCCGAGAGCCTTACCTTGGCAGGGTTGAGCGCTGTGATGATCCACACACAGTGTGCATTGTTGTCGTACTGAATGGGGAAATTGGGGGAAGTGATGATGCCCGAGGGGCCTCGGAGGTGGGCATCACACATGCGGGCTGCAGAGAGAGAAGATGAAAGTCTAGTTCAGACGAAGTCCAGTTCCCATCCCCACCTCTCACTCCTAGCCCAGATGAGACTGAAGTTTGTACGGTCTCAACCCGCACGTAACCTTCTGCTTTGTGTGTTCTCCTCGTAGCTCTCACTAGGTTCAAAGGGAAGTCACAGCTCCTAGAGCTCTGAGGTGGGGGCAGGACATATGTACCCCGCCAGCTGCTCTGTGTGCAATGAACTTCATGATCAAGCTAACCGGTCCCCTACTTTACTGTGATCAGCAACTCCACCAAGAAGGTGTGGTCTATAGTACTCCTCCTGTTGACCTAAATCTCCGCGGGCCCCAGACACCTGTGGGCCTGCTGAGTTGCCCATGCCTTGCTCTGCTGACCGCTCTATGGTTCCCCATTTGCCCTTGGGCCCCCTAAAGTAGAATCTCAGGATGTCCTGGTCAAGGCCACCTCATTAGGTTTCAGAATGTCTGTGCTCAAGCACTCTGCCAAGGCCCCCAGGTCAGCCCAGGACCAGGTACCCAGAGTGAGCTCACTGCCAATCAAGGACTTCCCAACTCCCTCCCCATGCTCAGCACATGCCTGACACAGGCTTTTGACTGGAAGTGTCAAGATTCAAGGTGAATTAGAAGAAGTGCTCTACTCAAGTAGATATAAAGTGTTATCAATCACGGCTTAATCTAATTAAGCTCTTTAAAATAGCTTCTAAACTAATTAGATTAAGTAGTGATTGATAACAGTTAAGGTACTACATTGTACCTAGGTGTTTGCCTTCTTTAAAAACGTGTTCTTTAGGCCTAGACACTACATTCTTCAACATTAGTGCTCAGCTCTTTTAACAAAGAGTTCTACGAGCCCGCTCCATCGCTGCCCACATGGCAATTTATCCTAATTGTAGGCAAAGAGCCTAACAGTAAAGAAACAGGGAGCAGATTCAACAAGCCTAAGTATATAAAATGAAAGTGGTGTCAAGCCTGGTTTCCTTGACGCGGCATCGTATCCTGGAGCTCCTCTGCGCGCGTGGAGGGGGCCGTGAGAAACCTCTCCCAGGAAACCCTCCCTGGGAGGATCTGGGAAGCAGGCGTCACAGCTCCCGGACATAACTCATCTCTTCTCATTGCCAGCGTTCATTCCTGCACTCCCTCATTCCAACGTTTATTGAGTGCCCATTACGGGCCAGGCAGTGTGGGGAAAGAAAGATGTCTGAGAGACAGCCCCTCCTCTCTGAAGGGCCAGCGGAGAGGGGAGGAAACAGCTGTGAAAACAGCGTCAGGCAGAGCTGGCAGAGGGTTATTTGCAAGAAGCCACGGGGTCAGAATTGCTCCTTATTCCCTTCTAGCTCCTGGTGGCTTGCCCCCTGCTCTTCACCCCAATGGAGCTTCCTTCATCCTGAGCTCAAATGTCAGTTGAAGCAAGTTTGAGCAAAGCCCTAACTAAGGGGAACCATCTCTTCTCCATTCCCCTTGTGTGCGCCCGACTGCTTCTGTGAGTCCGTGCTGAGAAACTCTTAGATTCGCAGGTCACATGGACACAGCCGGGCCTGAAGGCAGCCGCCACGGCGAGGACAAGGCAGGATGTGCAGTTTGCCAACTTAGCCTTCTGGGTTCTGAGTCAGCTTGCTGGTTGTTTAAGCCTGGGTAGGTTAGAAAAATCTCTCTGATCCTGTTCTTCACCTGTAGAATGGGGCGAGTGACAGCACCCCTAGTGGCAGGGTGAGGATGAAGTTATATGAGATACTAGGTACGTGAAGGCTCACCCAGGACCTGGGACATCGTCACTATTCAACAGAGGGGAGCTGAGATGTCGGACTTCTGATGCGGTGTTCGTTCCATTTCACTACGCCCAAGATTTCTCTCAAGGCCCTAGAGCTTTTTCCTACCTTCCCTGATATTTCTGTACACGGAATTTTTTTTTTTCCCCATTAGAGCAAGATCATCAAAACCAACACCGTGATCCCAGCCCACCTCTGCAAAGAAGACCTGAGGCTTCAGAACACCAGCTCTGCGGGGAACCCTCACAAACCTCCACCAGCACCACCTTCCATCTCTTCTGGAAAGCCAGGTTTTGCTGCCTGAAAAGCCCTCAGCTTCAGACTCAATTGATCCTGTACTTGTGCCCCAAAATTAGATGGTATTTGCAGTCTGTTGAAATATGCTGAAGGTAATTACAGAGAACAGGTCAAAAAGGCATTTATCACTTTAAGAGCTTAGAGGCAATTAATTAAAATATTACAATCTGCAGATATTTAGCATGGAGTACCTTAAAATAGGCTCAGAAGGGAACATCAGCTACTTTTTTCCCTCTGCTGCCTGGGTAAGGTCCGGGGGTCGGTGGACAGACAGACTTCCTCCCCCTGAACAGCTGGCTCCTGGGATCCCAACAACAGATGGCGAGCCCCTGGCTGCAACCCACACGGGCTGATAAAATGGTAGATGCACAGACACGTCTGAATAAGTGAATACACACAAGTTTACGTTTCTCTTTTTGCCTTTTCCCATCGAATTTTCTGCTGGATAACTTTCAGAGGACTTCTCTGGGACTTTCCACGCCTCAACTCTGCAGGCTCTGCCTCTCTTCCTCTAGATATCACTACACCATATAACAGGGTCAGGATTCCAGGGGGACCTTAAGCAGACGCCATCTGGACCCGCAGCCAGTTCTGGCACTGAAACAACTTGACACCAAAAGGGAATTGCTTCAGAAGCAAAGGTGTTTGGCCTTCTATCTTCTCCCCAAATCGGGTTCCCACACTACTCCCTGTTGCCTTACGTTGCTTCTCCGACACTGACCTGCCTCCCATCCTTTCCCTAGTCCTGTAGGTCTGCATCCCCACCACCCACCCTAAGGCAAAAACACCTGACTTGCATCTACAACACCTTTCAGTACCTCTGGCTCCAACTCCTGCCTTGATAGAAAGCCCGTCTCCCCTCCCCTATCCATTGCTTCCTCTGCAGCCCTCCAGTATGTCACCCCCAAAACAATTGCTGAACCCCTGGAAGAACTTTTATCTTTGTCCAGATCTCATTCCACGGACACCAACATTTTTTCTCTGCCCATCAGCCCCCTGTCTTCTCTTGTCTTTACCCAACTTAGGATCTACTGTCAGGATCAATTTTTTGCAAATCCACCCAGTCTCTTGCTTTTCCTTTAAACAGTTGCCTGGGAGATATTAATTGGGGATGAACCTCTCCACTTGCATTCTCTATCCCTGCCCCCATAGTGTTGAGCTTTTCTGGAGAAAAGTCACAGGAGTAGAAATATTGATGTCACTATAAATTCATAATTACTCATCTCAAAACGTCCTAGTTATTTCCCAGCAACGCTGGCCATTTAGTTCTATTAAGCTCATTCTCCTGCTCTGCACAAAGACCCCTTCATGCCTTCTGCATGCCCTTTGGGCCTCTCCCCCCTCCCCCTGCCTCCCCTAACTCTCAGCTGATGACCTTGCTTCAGTCTTCGTGGGTGAGACAGATGACATCAGCAGGTGTGCACCCTCTCTCATCCCTCATTCTACAATCTGTTATGTGCTCACCTTCTTCTTTTCTGTTCCTTTACCTTTGAGAGGCCAGCCCCCTCCTCCTGAGATCTAGTGTCCCTGCCCAAAGTCAATCACATCCATGACCATCCCCAGAATTTTCTGTTTTGAGCCCCAAGAGAGTCCACCTGTGCAATCTTAAACTCCACCATCCCACTCTTTCCCTGATGCCTATGTCCCCAGCAGCATGACTTGGTCTTAAGGTACTTGCTCTCCTAAGTTATAGGCCCCTCCAGCCTTCTGGCTCCCTCATTGCTCCTTGTCTATAGATCTCCTGCTGACCCTTCTTCTTTCACTAATCTGAACCTCAAGACCCTCACCCATGGCTTCCTCAGTACTCTCATATCTGCCTTTGATTATTTCTACCACCCACCATTTCTCTTCCTAATCTTGGATGTCAGGGTGCTGTGTGGAGAACCGTGGTACCAACCACACATTCATGGCTAGCCATTGTAATTGAAGCGTCAGCCCAAGTTAGCACTTGCCCTTGTCTGTTCAGTTTCCTCGACAATTCCCTACAAGGAACATTTTAACCATCTGCCACTCAGTTGAGCTGACCTCTCTGGAGGATCTGAGCCTAGGGACCCTTCTCTCTTGGTGAAACTCACATTCATTGGCTTATTTGGCGCCTTTTGGCTTTTCTCCTACCTCTCTGACTGATCCTTCTCAGCTTCCTTCTTGACCATTCCCACCCCAGGGCCTTTGCACCTGTTACTTGCTCTGCCTGACTGCCCTTCCTTCTGCCATCCTCACTCTATCCATTCCAGCCTCACTCTACAGCCAGGGGGCTCTTCCTAGAGCTCAGATCTGACCATGACACTCTCACCTGCAATGAAATGGCTTTTCATCAGAGTGCCCAGCCTGGTCATTTTCAAGAAGCATAGGATAAAACTTTTGAAGTCAGGGCTAGAAATCCAGCTCAACCAATTGGCTCTGTACCCTTGGGCAAGGCAGCTGACCATACCAAGCCTGGGCTAACCATCAAATATGGATATCACCACTTTCTTCATAAAGAAATTATGAAATTGCCTACTGCAATGCTTTATGCAAGTATAAATGACTCAATAAATGGGAGCTTTATCATCAGTACATGTATTGATACATAGAAGAGACTCAGGAGGCAACGGGGTATGTATTCTATCTAGCACAGTTAGAGAGTAAGAGAGAGAATAACCCCAGAGGGGAGCAAAGCAGAAGAGACAGGTGTAAGAGTGGGTAGGGGTGGGGCAAGGGGAGGTGAGGAGGGTGAAAACAAAACCCTGAACATTAGAGGTTAAGGAGTAGGCCCAGGAAGCTGAGCCAGTAAAGGCCACCAAGAAGGACAACAGTTGCCTGTAATTTTCACGGCCTTCAATTTAGTTGGTTTGTGCCATATCTCCCACATTTTACTCCCATTTTATGAGAACAAGGAGAAGATTCAGAACATTTCAGTAATTCTCCCTGTGCTAGATCCCAGTGGTCCCCAACCCTTGGGCCGCGGACCCATACCGGTCTGTGAGCCACTTGGTACCGGTCCGCAGAGAAAGAATAACTAACTTACATTATTTCCATTTTATTTATATTTAAGTCTGAATGATGTTTTATTTTTAAAAAGTGACCAGATTCCCTCTGTTATATCCGCCTAAGACTCACTCTTGACGCTTGTCTCGGTCACGTGACACATTTATCCGTCCCACCCTAAAGGCTGGTCCGTGAAAATATTTTCTGACATTAAACCAGTCCATGGCTCAAAAAAGGCTGGGGACCACTGCTATATGGTATGTTAATAGCAAGACTGGAACTTAAATATAGATCTCTAAGTCCTGAGTCTGGTGTTCCAACCACCAATAAACCTTTATTCTGAACAGATATATAAACATGCATATATGAAATATGTATAAATAAATATATATACATATTTATACAGCAAATAGTGGGTGTCTCCACAATGGAAAAAATTAACGTATTATTGTTCTCTGTTGATGATATACTCTGTGACTCAGTAACTGTAAGTACCATACCTAGGTCCCTATTCTCTGTCAACCCCAATTTGTGGTCGCAAGAAACCAGGTCTCCTAGTTGTCAATTTGGTCCTCTGCATGCTCTCAGTGGCTTACACACAGGGTTCCCTGGAGCCTCAGGGCTTCCTCAGGGGGAGGCTTGGGGGCTGCGGAGAGCGGAGAGGAGGCAGCAACTCCAAAGCCCCTGCCCCAACTCCAGTGAGAGACCTTCCATTTGCATCCGTTTCATGTATTGGGCTTCCGCAAAAGCTTATTTTAAAATATTAAGCTCCATATATGAGAGAAGTCCGACCAGCCCTAAATTAGACTGTTCTGCCTCTATCTGGGGCTGAATAGAATTCGTATAACAGGGTTGCCCTCAATTCTCCTTTGGGTGATCAAACTTTTCTAGGAGTCAGATAAGAAGCTTATTTCTTCGGGTGGGAGGGAAACAAAGACAGGCCGGTGGATACCTGATCTAAGATTCCATAATGAGGGCACAGGGCCATAGTGTTCATTCATTTCAATCACTGATTCATTCAGGTCGTCCTGGAACATTTGTGGAGAACCTATTATTTGCCGGGCCTTGTGGTTTAGTGTAATTAACTGTGGAGAATGAATATTTAAAAGCAAATCATAATTTAAATGCATTAGAGGAAAAAATGATGCCACTTTGTGTGTGATGGTGAATCCTCTTTAGAATGTGGTCTCTTGGTAACCTGCTTGTTAGTGGAGCTATCCTGGACTTCAAAGAGTTTTGTCCCTTTTTAGTCTTCAAGTGAGGTTCACTTAAACTCAAAACAAGTGATGGTAAAAGAAAAACTTTCAAAACTGGCAACATAAAAGGACCCTTGAATCCAGTATCTATCTCAGCCCTTGGGCTTCAGCATTGTCCAGGACAGATGGTCTAAGCTAAAAACCAGAAGCCTTTGCCTTCTCCCTTCCTCCCTCGCAATGACTTATGGGAGTGAAAAAGGGAGGGAGAGAGTGGCAGGAAGGTAGAACCTATGCTGAGAATCCCCTCTCCGCTGCAGTCAGCGCCAGTCACTTCCTATAAGAGGGTTTATTTAAATTTTGCAATCCCTGAGCAGTGGAGGTTTTGTTTTCCCAGTTCACAACGAGGGCCCTGTGGCTAAAAAGATGATGAAGGAACCCGCCCGGGGCCAGCAAGCTAATAGAGGGCAGAGCTGTGATCTAGATCAAAGTCCGTGTGCCTCCCAGACTGTGCAATTGCAATATTATTGGGCAAGACAGTGAGGGGTCAGGCTTTTATAAGAATCCGTGGCCGTTAGAGACTGTGGTGGGCTCCCAGGCTTGGGGAAGCTATATCCAGACAGTGCTAGGCAGGTTAAACCAAACATGTCTGCACACACTGGAACATTTCTAAATGAACACTTTCAGGTCCACTGCCTCAACTAGTCCTTGCCATAAAGTCACGAAGTCATGTTCTATAACCAACCTTTGGGAAAAAAAAAAATCTAGAGAAGTGAAGAACGTGGCCCAAGAACAACTACAAAGTGGTGTTGGTTCCATTTGAACCCAATTCTGCCTGGCTCTATTTTTCATGACTTTTTCCCAGCTTCCTAAGGGCAGAGGATAAAATGAGAATTGATGCAAAAAAGCTTAGCCCAGTGCTTAGCTAACAGCATGGTAGAAGATTCAGAGTCCGCTGGGTCAGAATCACCGGACGGACTTCAATGGGGCACAAACATGTCTGGAGGAAAAGATGAGCCTATTTCTCAATTGAGGACTTCCTTCTGAAACACCAGCCCTTCCCCACCCTGGGCATATCCCTGTAAACAACTATTACTGAGAGAACAATCGTCCATCCTTGAAAAGATCTTGGTGAGAGTCCAGATCTCACCAGCGCCTGAAGGCATTGTTATTCTGGCTCCTCAAAAGGAATTTTAAAACAACAGATTGGTACAAGGACCCTTGCTCTTCAGAGTTGATAATTCTGTATCTCTCTACACGGCTGGTGTCAGGTGCCCTGGAACTGGAGTGGTGTGCTATTCAAGTATTCCTTCATTCAATCATCCATTCAAGACATGCTACTGAACGCCTACTAAGTAACAGCCCCTGTTTTGTGAGCAAAACAGAGGTCCTAGCCCGATAGAGCTCATAATCTAGCACGAGAACATTTGTTTTCTTGTCTAGTACATCCCAATTTGGGAAGTACTTCCATAGCCACAGCTGCATTTGGCCTTCACATTAACACAAGATGGGGCAGGGTAGGTACCATTCTCTACCTTTACAGGTAAGAAAAATAAGCCTGGGAAAAACTGGTGATTTGCCAAATTGCCCATGCCCAGCTGGTGGCAAAGCTGAGAGTTATATCCAAGAATTCTTATTTTGCTTGATCTTCAAAGAATATGACCTCAGTGGAATCTTTGAAATGACAGAGCTACAATGAGTGGGAACTCAAAGTACAGTCGCAGCAGAAGTTGGCCAGCTCAACGTTGAATGAGATTGAATAACTAACTCTAAGGCTTATTTGAAAAGTAGGTTTAGGACCCTCTTCCAGATGACTTATTAACAGTATAAAAAAGCGAGTGGGTCTCAGCTCCAACCCTGTCCCTGTCTCCGTGTAATCATAGTCAGAGTTCTTTCTCCTGGACCCCTTACTCTGTGTGAATTTCATTGTGATACGTGTAATTGCAAAGGAGGCAAAAAACCTCCTTCTTAAATCTGAAGAATCCGGAATGTAACTTCATTGTGGGCAAGGTACCATCTCTTCCAGAGGGGCGCTTGAAAGAGCAACTGTTGGCTTTTTTTTTTTTCATTTTTAAAATTTTTTTTTAAATTAATTTTGACGGAGTGACATTGATAAATCAGGGTACATATGTTCAGAGAAAACATCTCTACGTTATTTTGACATTTGATTATGCTGCATTCCCATCACCCAAAGTCCAATTGTTGGCTTTTTTTTTTTTTTTTTTTACAAACCCCAGAGTGGGTGCTCCCTCTTGCACCCTGACTGAGTCTGGTCACGCACACAGACAGTGGAAGGAGAGAGATGCGCACGGAATGTAGAGAATCGCAAGCCGGCTGGCGGTGCCCGGGGAATGAACCAGGGGCTTCTCTACCGCCGACGCAGCTGCTGGTCTGTCCTAACAGCGGGATACACTCAGGTCTGCTGTTTGAAGAGTGTGCGGGGGATAAGGGCTCAGCCCGCCCAACCCTCGGTACAGGTGATATCTGGGGATGTGAGTGGCACGGCCCTCGAGTACAAGATGCCCAGGTGTGGGGTTAGAACATAGAAGACTGTGAGACCCTGGCCCACATACGTCTGCTTGGTGAAGAGCAGCTTCAGAAGAATAATAGGAGGTGTCTGTTTACTGCCAGGCATGTGGAAAGAAGCAAAGGCATTGAGAGTCAGGGTCCGGGGTGTATATGTGTGATAAAGGAGGGATGAAAGGGCACATTATAAGGGTGACTTCCTTTCCTGTCTAAGTGTAGCTGTAATCTCTGTGCAATGAGCTAGCCACCTGCTCCCTAGGTGGCTCCCCCGTTAGACTGAAAGGTCCATGCAGGGCAGGGGCCACATTTCTCCTCCCTGCTTCTGGATCTCCTCATCTCAGTACAGACGCACAGAGGGTGCCAAATAAAGGTAAGTAAATTAGTAAATGAACGCAGAGTCCGAGGCCTGGGGATCAGCGCGAGGGGGGGGGGGCGAGCCAGTCCGGTGGAGAGCCCAGACCTCAGCACGAGGAGCTGGGCTCCATCCTCCGTGCCTGCCCAGCTTTCCGGCCAGCCTCCCTTTCCCAGGGCGCCCTCACCTCGGCACACCGGCCTGTGGTCGCTCCAGGCCGCAAACATGTCGCTCACTTTCATACAGGTGATCCGCTTGGACCCTTGCAGGTCATAGCCCTCGTTGCAGGTGAACTGGACGCTGGATCCTAACCTGGGAGACAAGGTGTGTCTGTGAGCTCACCCCCTGGGCTGTCCCGGCCCGCCCCAAGCCCTTCCTCCTTCCGCAGAGCGCCACGCCAACCTCATTTCTCCTCTGGCCCTTGATCTCTACAGTTTTAGCATTTAAAATCTCCATTGGAAGAAACACCTGCTCTTCATCTTTATTTATTTATTTTTTTAAACCATGGAATGGTCTTAGGATTAAGTTAAAAGGTGACACTGTGAGCAGAACAGCAATCCTCTTAGTATCGATTAGGATGGCTAAGAGTAGGTGGATGATACACGCAACTTTAATAAACATGGAGAATTATGGTGGGAGATGGGGGGCCCTAGGGCCTCCCAGATCATCAGAGGCATGAGCTGCCTGCCGGCACATCATTACTGGTGACAGATGACAGCTTTCCTCTGTACCCTCGGTACAGGTTTGCTGGGTGACCCTGGCAGTCCACAGCTCTCCCCTTCCCTGTAAGGCATGGGCACTACTCCCAGAACTGGACCAGGAAACAATGTCAAAGGCCATAGCTCTTCTGCAGAAAGTGGCTGTTCCCGTAACCCCACCGTCCTCTGTGTCCTCCCTCCAGGAAGGCCAGCCCGCCCCTTCCTTTCCCCCAACAGTCCCCCCCACCCATCCTGCAATCAGAAAGTTCCCACACAGATCTTACCTGAAATCCGAGCCTAGTCTTTTACCCCTTTCAGGTATGCCAGGGTCTGGACACATATTATGCCCTTGGGACACACCAATCTGAGTTACTACAAGGCAAAAAAACAGCACATACAGAGATGGGTAACCACAGGAAGGCGGCGGCCGGGCAGTGTCTCAGCGGGGGCGGCGGACCCAGAGACAGAATGAGGCCCTGCTCCGCTGGGGCTGTGTGGGGCAGCTGGGGTCCACCGGGCTCGGGTGTCCTGAGTGTGCAAGGCGGGGGAACTGCTTTTGACAAATTCCTTTGCAAGCAAAGTCCAAGTGAAATTCATCAAGAGCATGTGGGCTCACAGGCAGCCACCCCAAACCAACAGCCACCCCGTTCCCTCGTCCCACACCAGCGGCCAGAGGTGGGCAGTCCACAGTCCCCAGTCACCTCCCCACCCTGAGCTTCAGATCCAGGGATGGCGACTCTAGATGAGATGAGTCCCCCCCCCCAACCTCAGCCCCAGATGGAGAAATGACTCAAAGAAAGTTAAATAAAAGGTGGATGCGTGATCAGAAACGGTAAAGAATGTAAGAGGAAGCTGCAGTCTGAAGTTCAAAGCAGGGACTTTAGCTCAAACACAGATAGTTCTGCTGAGAAACCTCTTCCCACCAGACACTTCTCAAGCCAGAGTGAGCAGTCCCTGGGGCACCCTGGTCCCCGCCACCCGGTGCCGCTGGCGGAGAGCTCCGGGCAGAGACGGCACCTGGCACCCACGGCTCTGACACTGGCCAACACCGGAGTCCTGTTTGCTAACACCGCGTGCACAGTTGTCTTGGCTAAAGGAGAAGCTTGACCGGGGGCGGCGGACACACACACAGTTTGTTGGCTCCTGTCCTCGGTGGGGAGGGGCGAAGTGGGGATGGGGACACCCTCTGGTCCCTGCCAGTTCATTGTTCTCAAGATGCTCAGGCTCATGAGGCTGGAAGCCCTTCATACCTCTGGATGCTTGGCTTTGTGGATGACTGGGAGCCAGGACCAGGCAGACAACCTGGCCAGAGGGGTTCCATTCAAGGCCTCACCAGTCCCATAATCCCAACAGCACCCTTGAGATCAGGGACGACAGCAAGTTTAGAAAACGCTGAGTTGGCCCATTTCTGCCCCACCCACTCAATGTCCCACAATCTGAGCAACATGCTCCATCACCCACTCATCCATTCCTATGTGAGTACACCAAAGGCGTTAATTGAGCACCTACTGTGTGCACAACCCTATTTTATACACCACGGGAGATGTCGATGTCAGATGTCAGATAAGACCCCCTGTCCTCAGGGAGCTCCTAGCTGAGTGAAGGCAGGAAACACAGAAACTAATGGAGAATTGATGAAAGATACAGCTACAGGGAGATCCCATCTCATATTACTGAGGGAAGCATGAAGGGCTGCCTGGAGGAGGTGGCATCAAACACAGACCTTCTGTGACAGTAGGACTTGGATACAAAATGACAGAGCACTGGCAGTTCAGGCAGGCAGGCAGACAGGCATGGGGAGTGAGGTGGAAACATGGAAACAGCATGGGGTTGCCCAGGGCAACCAGAATAGGAGGGAGAATGAGGGACATGAACGAGCAAAAGGTGAGTTTTCAGAGGTCAGACTTTTAAGGGGTTCGAGTCTGATCCTGAAAATAATGGAGGGCCACTGAAGAGTCCTGAGTGGGGGAAAGGGCATGGAAAGATCTGGATTGCTCATGAGGTGGCCAGTTACTTCAAGACAAGTTAGGGAGCTTGGTGACTGTCCAGGCAGAGTTTTGCGATGTCCTGGTAGTGAGGACAGATGTGAAGTAACGAAACTGGACGTGGCAAAGAATCGCCCGGGCTCACACAACTCCAGGGTGTGGGGGGAGGGAGCAGGGACCTGTGAGTAGTTGCATTTTAGACTCACTGAGTCTGAAGCCTGGTGTAGACTCTGTTCACATCTCCAGGCACCCCAGGGTGTGGCTGTCTGAGGGACCTGGGGATTTGGACAGACCGCACTCTCAAGCCGGACTCCTGGTATCCTCCCGGTTGTGTGGCGATGAGCTCAAGGCCCCCTGGGTAGCCACCCTTTGTCTAACATTCCACATTGTCAGGTTCCATCTCACCACTCCAGCTGGACTCTGACCCTTACTCCCCTCCCCTTCCTTGCCAAGCCTCTATTTCCAAAGCTTTCACATCCTAAACTTAGCAAAGTCCTACTCCCGGACCAGTCCAGGACCCTCCAGGCTGGGAGGATACGATGGGAGTGCCATCTCCAAACACAGAGCAAGCTCCTGCCTCCTAGAGCCTCTGTGTTCTGTAAGCAATGGGAGGGAAGGAGGTAACTAGGGCCCCTGGAATCCCCGGGGTGGGGGGGAAGGAGAGAGGAGGCTCTGTTCTAAGAGATGAGGCGGTCAGCCCTGAGCTGTAGAGTCCTGAGTGTGGTTCGTCTGTTGGTAAGCCAACCTCCTGTGGTCCATCCCTACTGAGGACGTCTGAGCTAAGCCATCACCTTCTCTAGGACCTGCCTACTCAACTCTGCCCACTGACCACACCCATCCCAAAGTCCCTGTCAACTGCCACGCGGGAACCACACAGCCACCTGGGAGCTCATCATCAACAAAGGACAGCAATGTCCTATCCTCTTTCCCTGCCCCCTTACTCAGTACCAACACCACCCAGTAAACAGAAAGAGCGAGCGGAAGGCTGACAGATGAAGATGCTTCTGGACCAGAGAGGAGAGACCACACGTCATAGCCCACCCACCAAACCACAGACCCCAACATACAGAGCAAACTGGCTGCCTCCCCTTTAATCAGCCAGCCTGAAGTAAGGCCCAGACTCCATGGAGGAAGTGACAAGCCCAGCGGGGAGCTGCTCACACCCCACTGGTGGGGCCCTGCCTTCCCAGGAGAACTGTGCAGGAGGCAGCAGCCCCACGTGGACTTTAAGGCTCCCCAGGCAACCAGCAAACTTAAGTCGCGGGGAGCAAGCAGTGTATTGCCTGAGTTACGGAGGCAAGAGGACTGTTTCCTCTCCTTTAATTCCAGCCTCCCCTGCCTAATAAAAACCAGCCTCTGTGTATGCAGCATTAATCCGCTGTTGGCTACAGAAGGAACAGAGAGAAGGGAAAGGGAACCATACCCCCACCCCTCAGGATCCCTATGGCGAGGAGGAAGCTGAAATACACTCAGAAAGGCAATGCTTTCTACCCAGAATGAAGGGGGGCGTGGACACGTGGGTGGTCAGAACCGGCGGTCGGGGGTCCATGGTACCCACGGACTGTCTGATGAAGGCAGTGAGTAGGGTCAAGGGTATTAAGTGCGGATACTCCTCCTCTGACCCATAGGGAATGTGGGCAGACGCCTGCAGACACTGGTTCCCTGCCTCTGAGGCAGCTTGAGTCACGTGACCATCCCTCTCCTAGGAAATCTCAGAGCAAAGACCAGTACCTTGTTATAGAGATATATATATTTTTTTTTCAAAGAATTTTTGTATTATTTCATTAGAATAAGGTTCATTCATCTTTCTACGGGAGTTCTGGGCCACCTCTGAGTCGCTAATGAAAACCACGGGCCCTCTCTCCCAGGAGATGCACCTGCAGCACCACATGTAATTTCCAGCCAGTTCATGGACCTCCTGAAATCTTAGGTCAAGAAAGACCGTCTTAGATTCAACAGCATCCTTGGAAGGAAGAGAGTGTAGGTCCTCTATCCCCAGTTTACAGATGTGGAAACTGAGACATTCATACCAGGGGCAACATGGTTACCTGAAGACACACTGGGATTAAAACTTGCTGTCCCCCAAATCTGGGCCATTCCCTTCACGTTTGCCTCTGGCTCTAGGGCAGACTCTGACATGAAATCATGCCTCCCTCAGTGCCTCGGGTCCCCGTGGCTATTGAAACAGCGAGCCTGTGAGGGCCAGGGCCACGGCTCTGGCCTTCTCTGCAGACTCCTGTAACCCTCCGCTCCCCTTGCTCCCTGAATCTTCCTCCGGTCCCTAGTCATGCTCAGAAATGGCCTCCTGGTTTCCCTCTGCACCCAGCCCCCTAGGGTGCAATGGCCCCCATAGATGGGCAGTGGTGCTCCCTTCTTGGAGGACTTGAAAGCTCAGAGGAAATCCCACACCGGGGCTCAGTCCCACTGGGTCTCAGGACCAAACTGCCTTGCGCGCCCAGCCCCGCCCCTGCCATACCCAGCGCGGAGCCCCGGGAGCGGCTCTCAGTCGGGAAATGTTTCTAGCACCTCAAGAGAAGTGAGCTCCTGGAGGTGAGCAGAAAGGGGAGGGTCCGGAGAGGCTCGGGACAGAGAAAGAGGAGAAAACACAGGAGGTGAGGAGGGAGGAAGGAGGGAACATGGAGGGAGAGGCGGAGGGATTTGAGATGCAGAGGGCAAACGGAGGAAGGGGAGGAGACAGTAAACCCGAAGGCCAGTCATGCAGAGACCCAGGAAGGCTCCTGCACTCACCTCCAGAATGAAAGCAGAGAGGTTCTTGGGAATATCTCTGCTTTCAAGACTAACCTTCTGGGGTGACCCAGACCTTCCCGAACCCCTCCCTGTGCTCTTGCCCCAAAGCCCCACAGCACAGGATCCAAGCAGGTGATTCTGGGGTGACCTCCCAGCCCACTCCCCAGCGTCGATGGTCCCCTTTAAATCTTTTAGACACCAATAGCAGCAACATATTCCACAGACATAATCATCCCTGTGCCCAAGCACAGAGCCCAGCACTGCCCACTGGCTCGAGAGGCAGGACCCCGTCCTCCTAGTCCACTCTTTGCCCAGCCAGGTCCAGGGACCCTGGTGATGGTCACTCAGCATTTCCCTCTCTCTTTTTCCCAGTCTTGCCTTGGGAGCTGAAACGGGGGCCCTGCATCCTTCAAAACCCAGCTAGAGGCTACCAACTCATAGAGGAGAAGCCAGGGAAAGGACTGTCTGAGCGGGTGGAAGTGATTCAAAAGGAAAAATAAAGAGAGAAATGGAGCAGTAATGACTCCCTGGACTGCAGTTAGAATGGGAAGTGAGGGAGGAAGAGGAGAAAGGAGGGCGATGGAGGAGGGGAGGCCAAGGACAGGCCCTCGGGCTGCTCACTGGCCACTAGGTCAGTGTGCCCATGCGCAGAGCCCAGGATGGAGGGAGGCAGCATCAAAGGAAAATCATTCTAGCATCATCTGGCTCCCCTGCAGTCACAGTGCCGGCGGGTCTGACCTCAAGCGAGAGCCCGGCAGGCGGGCCAGCGGGCGGACACTTACACACAGATGTCTTCTGGCTGTTGTCTTTGCTAGGCATCAGCTTCACACCTCGAGACTTCAACTCGATTTGCTTCTTGACTGGAGAGGAGGTAAGAGGAAAAACAGGTTAAGTTATTGTCTCTGACTAGGGATGACGGGGTTACTCTAGATTGATTCCTCTCTTGACTTGGGACATTCTGCCTGGGCGAGGATACAGCAAGGGTAGCAGTCAAGTGCAGCAGGTTCTCAGACGTGAAGAAAGAGCTGCTATCGAGGCCGATCCTCCAGGGCAGGCCAGTGAGATCACTTCCTGTCCACATGCCAAGCCCAGCCTCCCCCCTACCCCCTGCAGATTCAGCCCTAACCAGGTGTGTTAGATTGAACCATGGCCTCAAGTTGTCACCTTCTCTGAATCCATACTCTTTGCAAGGTGACTTCATACTCCTTCCCATTATAGAGGTGGAGTATGTTTCCTCATGCTTTGACTTTGGGCATTGGAAGTTTGGAGGCCTGGACCTGTCCACAGGCTTGAAAAGTACCTGTCAGATTAGGCTTGCCTCCCATCCCTCGCCCACTCCCCTGTATCTCTGCTATCATTGGGAAAAGACATGGCTGGTCCCCGCGGGATGAGGGACCTGTGGAGCCAATCAGCGCAGCCTACACCATCTGACCTATTGTGAGCAGAAGAAACTGAGACCTGGAGGCCTTTGGGCGATGGTGCCAGGCTCAGGTGGTGGCCTGATGGCTTCGACTGGGTTTTGATCCCATCACCGAGCCCAGTCCATGGCTCTTCAGGACTTTGCCAAATAACACAGCAAGGGCACTCATGTTGTCCATGAGCAATTCCAAAGGCCATTCCTCTGAATCCATCCACCTTCTTGTGTCTGACAGCCCCAGTTCCACAGGGCACTCTGCCGGCCTCCAAGTGCTTCATCCTGTCTCTGGTTATGTGGTTCAGGGCATCTATCCAATCCCAGACTCCTACGGCATCTCACAACTGGTCCCTGCGGATGACTCAGCCCTACTCAGCAACCAACATCTGTGACCCGGCACTTCCTATGTACCAGGCCCTGGGCTAAGTGCCTTACAAGTGTCTTTATGTACATCAGCACCCTTGACTCCTTTCTCTCCTCACACCCACGCATGCTGCATCCGCAAATCCTGCCAAGTATGTCCAAATGCAATTTCCACGTCTATCACCCTGGTTCAACTCGCCACTACCCGCCCCGCCTTACTGTCATGGCCTCCTTTCTTCCTTCCTTGCCTCTGTAATAATCTGTTCTCAACAGAAGAGCAAAAGAGATTCCTTTAAAACCTAAGTCAGGCCTGACCTGTGGTGGCGCAGTGGATAAAGCGTCAACCTGGAAACACTGAGGTTGCCGGTTCGAAACCCTGGTCAAGGCACATATGGGAGTTGATGCTTTCTGCTCCTCCCCCCTTCTCTCTCTCTCTCTCTCTCCTCTCTATAATGAATAAATAAAATCTAAAAAAAAAAAAAAAAAAAAAAAAAAAGAATAGCTTAACTGTCCTGAAAATCCCCTCAAAAAAAAACCAAAAAAAAAAAACCTAAGTCAGACCATATCACACCTCTGCTCAAAACTCTTCAGTGGCCACCCGTGTCTCCTAGAGTAAAAGCTGAAGTCTTGAAACCGGCCAGCACCCGGCGAGCTGCCCTGGCCGTGACCCCCATCGCTCTTCCCGGCCACACAGGCCTCCCTGTTGTTCCTACAATATGCCAGGCACACTCCTGTGTCAGCTAGCCAGCCAGCTCCCCGGAATGCTCTCCCCCCAGAAATCTTCACGACTTGCTCCTTTTTCCCCCCTTGAAGTATCTGTGCAAACTCAACTTCCTCACGGAGGCCATCTCTGACCACTCCGTTTAAAACTATGCCTCCACCGCCAGCTCTCCCTGCCTCTCTAACATGCCCTATCACTCACTCGGTGACTCCTGTCACCCAGCATTGCAGGGTGAGCTCCACGAAGGCAGGGATTTTTGTCTCTTTTGTTCACTGCTGTCTCCTCAATGCCTAGAATAGTGCCTGGTACACAGTGGGCCCTCAATAACCATTTCATTTGGTCCTTATACACTCAACAACCTTGACCAGTAGTTATGATACCTATTTAATAGGTAATAAAATCAGGGTCCAAAGTGGTCACAGTGGCATCAGATGTGCTCCTGGCTGAACCTTAGTGTCCCTTCTTGTGACCTGCCCCAAAAGCAGTCCCAAGGGCACCATCAACCTTCTGGGGCACCATCAACCTTCTGCAGCACCCTAGCTCTCCTAGCTCAGGCCCCGGAAACTCAAGTACTTGCTCTGCCTTTGCGGTAATAGGCCAATCTTGAAATTAAAGCCCCCAGTGACCAGGTGCACCAGGGAGCCATCTCCCAGGCCCCCTGCCTCCCACCCAGCTCTACCTACATCAAAAGCTCTCCAAGGATCTGTCCCCCACCAAGCAGCTGCTGAAGCTGAATACCTGATAGAATTCAGTTACCACCACAGAGTCACTGCTTCCCAATGTGCATTCAAACCCTTTTTAGAAATGTGCATTATTTTTCATGCGTATCCAGCAGGAAAATTTCTAGTGAACACCAACACGGACCCATTATTACACAGAGGGTGTCAGTAGGGGAACATGCATTATTCAAGCCTAGCTGATCTAGTGCGGCAGGGAAGAAATTCCTCTGATTGGACATCCCAAGAGAACAAGAGTGGTCCCAGCACTGTGAGAACAGGTGGGGCTCTTCTCCCTGCTGCCCCAGCACTGGGCAGGGTGGGGAGGGGGACTCTATCAGCCAGTGCGGCCCATTTGAGGTCAGGCCTGTGGAGACAGCTCAGGGTGCCTAGCCAAGAGGGAGGAGGTCTTCCCCATCCCTTGGTTTCAAGTTGTAGTGTCCTCTGGGGAAGAGTGATGGGAAAGGGGGCCAGCACACCTTGGATGCCACCCGCAGGTGCAAATGCTTCCTGGGATTTCCCTGTAGCTGCTAGAGGGGTACCGTGAGGTGCAGGTGGCCATGAAGGGGTGGCTAAGAGGGAGCCCTGTGTTCTCTCTTCTCGAGGTTGCATTAAGGAAGGGGCTCCCACTCTCCTTCCCTCTTGGGATCTCAGAAAGAGTCCCTCCAATGTCTGTGTCCATCCTGTCTACTCAGACCCCCAAAGAAGCACTGGCTAAGCTGATGGATCAGTGCTAATATCCCTTGCGCCACTTTTAGTAGTAGATGACATCATCGTGTCTCCCAAACAGGAAGTAACTTCTGTTCTTCCTCCTTTCCTCCCTGCCAGTAAACACAGGATGGAATTTGTTAAGGGGGGGTCAGAGGAAATGAACAAGAAGGAACCTGAAAAGCTACAGGGGCTCCTTCATGACACGTAAACTTTGTGACCATTTCCTCCCGTGAACTGGGTTTGAGAGGCCGTGTTACCATGTTGTCCATCAGCATCACATGTTAGCCTGGGGAGAGCAGGGCCACCGCTCTGCGGGCAGGGGTTCCTCATTCCAACTACACGTCTCTAAGAGGTGCGTGTCCAGCCCTAGCTGGCCTAGGCTGGGTAGAGGTGGAGCCGACAGTGGGCCACTCCGCTGCCAGAGCTGAGGAGTGGAGCAGGGAGGTGTCCTGGGCTGGGAGGTAAGCTCTCAGCACCCAGGACATCAGCATCAAGAAACCGCCTTCACGTGCTGGGGCCTCAGTTTCTGAGCAGCTCCAGGGAGGTGGTCACATCTTGAATTATAGATAGTTAATTTGTCTTTTTTTAGAGTATTTTCCAATCTGTGGTTCATGGACAGGTCCACCAGAAATATTGTGCCGGTCCGCAAAAGATTTAACCTTCCTAATGTTGTATGAAGAGTATAGACCCAATGGTCTTAGTTAAATTTGCTTATGTTCAGGGTGATTTCTACCTTAGTGGTCCCCAAAATAATTTTCCTATTTTCACCAGTCCCCAAGAGTAACAAGGTTGAAAACTCCTGGAAAAACAATCGGACCACGTGGGTGGTGAACGATCATGGGATAGGGAGCACCATAGGAAATCAGCCACAAGATCAGCTCACTGCAGAACTAGCTCAACAGACCAGGCAGACTGGGCGTGAAGGCTCAGAGAACAAGGGAGCATCTCCCTCCAGGTCTCCACACGGCACCACGGACAGACCCAATCGAAAGAGGAACAAAATGGCCAGGACCTAGAGAAAGAATTCCAGGATTTGCTCGTTCATGTTGTTGCACATTCATTCACTCATGGAGCTTAAGTGCCAATGACATTACATACATACTATATGTATGTATAGCCATGCATACATGCACACGCGTGTCCAAACAGGCATGGCCACGAGAACGCATTGGTGCGCTTGCGTACATATGCCTATCGATAGATACTCAAATACAAAACAGAACTCACACTTACACATGCTCTTGTGCTGTATGTGAACCAAGTCAGGACTCCCAAGAGAAGAGTGCTGGCTTTAACTGGTTGATGGAAATCTTACTAGGTACATTCATCTCCTCCGAATGATAATGACTACAGGAGACTGCCAGGCTGCTCCATTCATCCTTTATATTCCAGTTTAATTACAAGACATTTCCCCGCTGTTGTAAAAGGTTAGCGGGACACACGGTACATATTTAGCTAGAAGCATCCGCCCATACAAAGGCCTCTCTAGCCTGCAGCATCAGTTACCAGGCTGAGCTCACAGGGGACAAGAACCTGTTAGTAGAGGAGAGGGGAGAAAGATCTGACCTGTCTTCAAGGCTCCGGAAAGCATGAGTGTAGAGCCAGCTGCTTCTGCTCACCCCCATGGATTCAGACTTCCCCCCCATGAGGGTGAGCCCCTTCACTCACCTTGATGGCCCCCTTGGCCCACCATTGGGCTGTCCTGCAGGCCGCAGCAGCCCACCATCTGCCCCCCACACCTACTCCTTCACCAAATCCAGTTCATTCACCCTTAAAAATATTTTTCTGTGTGTACCTTCTTTCAATATTCTGAGCCACTCCTGCCCTAAATGCCTCCTTTTGGGCTTGGATTTTGTTCACCAACTCACTCTCTCTCTTGCCCATCTTTAAAAATGTTGCAAATCTTTTAAAAACTGAAATCTGATCTCCCTTTGGAAGATGGGTAGCATGTGCAGAGAGAGAGGGCCTGCCTCGCCACCTGGCCACCAGCCCCGCAGAAATGCTTTCATTACTCACAGTCTTTTGCTAGACAAAGCCGGTGTCTGGCACTCTGGCTCCTCATCGCACTGTGAGTTATGCCAAAGATGCAAAATTCAGTGCAGATGCCTAAAACCTAATGCTTCCAGGTACAGACTTTCCAGCAGACACTGGAGCCCTTGCTGTGCAGAAGAGCAGGGGGAGGAACAGTGATTGTGGAACAGAGCCGGGAAGCCTCAAAGCGACAAAGGATGCGGCGTCCGTTGCCAGGTCAGTTGACTTAAAGGATAAACAGAAAACCGTCGCGCCAGGTTTTATCAGGATGTTGTCAACACATAAATAAGGAGGCTACAGTGGCAACACCACTGCTATGCCCTGGAACCTTCGATGGCCAGGGAACACTTCAAGATTAGCAAAGGTGTTAATCCAGGGGAAACAGGAACGGTGTGATGGTGCCTGTTGATGCTGTAACTAAGAACTTAGGAAGCGGCCTAATAAACCCTATGGTAACCCCTGAAGAGATTGCTCATTTTGCCACAGCTTCTGCAAATGGGGACAGAGAAATTAGCAACATCATTTGTGATGGAATCACAAAGGTTCGAAGAGTGTGTTCCCACAACACAGGACAGAAAAACACAGAATGATGAATTAGGAATTGAAGGCACAGAATACGACTATAATTCTATGCACTCCCCCCCACCCCCACTCACCAAGCTGAATAATCCTTATAACCTGTTCAGAAACGGGAATGAATTCTGGGATATTTATGATTTCCAGTGTCCAGTCCACTGTACCCACTCTTGAAACTACCAAGGCCCAGTGAAAGTCCCTGACTGTCACTGCTGAAGATGCTCTCAGTATACTCATTTTGAAAAGGATAAAGGTGGGGGCTTTCTGGTTACCGCAGCCCAAGCTCAAGGTTCTGGTGTCACAGAAAGAGCCACCAAAGCTGGTACTACTCATGGTGTATACAGGGTTTGGAACGGAGAGCTGGCTCTACATCTTTAAGGCGGTGCTATATGGAGCGCGCCTGCGCTTTTTGCCACCTGTTCTCTCTCCAGGGCTCTGTGAGCTCCCCCCACCCCCTCTCCCTCCCCTACCCAACCCCCAAGTTCCAAGGGCTCATCTCTTGCTGTAACTGTTTCCTGAGCCCATTTCTTCTATGGATCACTTCTTCTACCTCTGAGACTTTCTAAATAAACTTCCTTTTATATAATAATAATAATAATAATAAATCTTTAAGATGTTTTACTTCATGACTCAGAAAAAGTTAGAGGGGTTACAGTGACCCAAGATGATGCCACGTTCTTGCAAGGAAAAGGTGACAAGATCCAAGTTGAGAAACATGTTAAAAAGAAAAACCATCTAGCAGTTAGAACATTACAATTGACGGTGAGAAAAAAAAGATATAACAGCTAAATGAACATCTGGTGAAACTTCAGATAGAGCCATTGTGCTGGAGACTGCAGGGACAAATGACGTGGGAGAGAATGAAAAGAAGTCAAAGACAGCGCTGAATGCCACGAGAGCTGCTGCTGAAGAGGCCTCATCCGGCTGCTTCGCTTTTGTGCAGTCAGGCTTGAATTTGCTGCTCTAGCTAATGAAGAGCAAAACGTTGACATAGAAGTCCTTAAAAGATCACCCCATATTCTGGCAATGACCACTACTAAAAAGACAGGTGTTGAAGGATTATTGATAGCTAAGGAATTTATGCAGCCTGACCAGATGATGGTACAGTGGATAGAGTGTAGGTTTGGGATGCTGAGGTCACAAGTTCGAAAACCCAAGGTTGCTGGTTTGAGCAAGGACTGACCAGCTTGAGCATGGGGTTGCTGGCTTGAGTGTGGGATCATAGACATGACCCCGTGGTCGCTGACTTGAAGCCCAAGGTCACTGGCTTGATTGAGCAAGGGGTCACTGGCTTGGCTGGAGCCCCCCAGTCAAGACACATATGAGAAAACGAACAATGAACAACTAAGGTGCCAAAAGTATGAGTTGATGTGTCTCAATTCTCTCCCTTCTAGTCTGTCTGTCCCTAAGTGTTCTTTTCTCTGTCTATCTCTGTCTCTCTCACTAAAAAAGAAAAAAATATTTATATATATATGCAAAGTTCCTCAAAAGCTGGTGATGCACCATGCAGCATGATTTTCTGAATAGGGTGGAAAAAAGAATCGTCAACCCAGCTTCAGTTGTAAAAAGTACCCCGTTGGTTGCTGCTGGTGTGACTTCTTGGTTAACCACAGCAAAACTTATAGCTATGGGAATTTCTAAAGAAGAGAACCCTGGCAGGGTAAATGGGAGGCAGAGTGGAGCGGGGGGCGTTCTAATTTCTAGAATGGTGCTTTGCATTATTAATGGACTATGCAGGGGTCTTCACAAACAACTTCCAAGAAGTCAACTGGAGAAAAGGACTGGAAGAAAGATGTTTCAGGGAACCACTGTGGCCATCCGTCACTGCTTTCAGTTGCCTTTGCGATAATGTCTCTCCCCCTGAACCATCCTGTCTCCTCTTCTCCTTTTGGCCACGTCTTGTTGGTCAAGGCCTCACTCAAAGGTTATCTGCTCTCAGGCCCTGGTGGGTTGGCTCAGTGGTAGACCGTTGGCCTGGCATGTGGAAGTCCCAGGTTTGATTCCCAGCCAGGGCACACAGGAGAAGCGCCCATCTGCTTCTCTACCCCTCCCCCTCTCCTTCATCTCTGTCTCTCTCTTCCCCTCCCACAGCCGAGGCTCCATTGGAGCAAAGTTGGCCCAGGCGCTGAGGATGGCTCCATGGCCTCTGCCTTAGACGCTAGAATGGCTCCGGTTGCAGTGGAGCAACACCCCAGATAGGCCAAGCATCGCCCCTGCTGGACATACCGGGTGGATCCTGGTTGGACGCATGCGGGACTCTGTCTGCTGCCCCCTGCTTCTCGCTTCGGTGGTGGTGGGGGGAGATTATCTGCTCTCTGTGGCTGTCTGTACATCTCAGGAAGAAGTCAATGCCCATTCAAGACTGCATTCAGGCCACTGAAACCCTTAATGCACTTCAATGTCATGTCTTGTTCTACCCATTTGTCCCATGAGCTCCTATGTCTGTATCCTGTGCCTGACACAAAGCCAGGAACATAGAAAGTTTCTGATAATAGTCTGATGACCAAATGGATGAATGACCAACTTTTAAGAGAATATGCGCTTTGAATTCATTTCCTGGCAAAAGGAATGGGTTCTACTCCCTGGTGAGCTGAGGAGTGCCACATTCTCTGTTCGTGCCTACTTTTCAGTTCAGCCTCGCTCTTGATTGAATTCAGAAGCCTGGCTTTGCGGGCTCCTGAGCCAGGCAGCAACAATCCTGCAGTGTGTACAAAGGTCTCTGGAGACCCAGAACCTGGAAATGAGGCGGGCAAGAGTTTGGCACTTCAGCAGGCCACAGAAGAGGACAAAAGAGTCAGAGCTTGGACCACAAGTAGCCTGAGGCACTTTCTGCTCTGCTTCAAGACAGCAGATCAGTCACCAGCAAAAACGCAACATGTTCAAGTGAAAAAGAGAAGTTTCTGCTCACTATTAAAACAGCCTCAAGCATCTCAGCAAATGCAAACTTTTCAAACAGAAAAGTTTACTCTGCGGACACTTGGGTTTACAGGACTCCAGAAAGCCAAGGAGCCAGTGGCTCTCACTGGGGACCATCTTCCCTCTCCTGGTCACCAGCATTGAGTTGACAAGAGAGGCAGCAGGACCAGGCTGAGATTTGGCTGAAAGGAAGGATGTGCACTGGACGATGGTCATCAGATCCAAGGGGCAGGCAAAGGGATCGCCTCCGAGGAGAAGCCAGAGCTGCCAGCTCGCTCTCATTGCCCGTGGTTTCCCCGTACAACAGGGAGTCAAGGTGACGGGTGGGGTACGAGGCTTCAAGGTCCCTTTTCCTGAGCATCTTCCGCATCCCATATGTGGAAGGTGGGATATGTGAGAGGCGCTTTTTTCCCTGCCAGAGAAGTTCCTCACTAGTTGTGATCATTCGCCCCAGGGGGCATTTAAGAAAGGTTCTTCTGTCCTGGCCGGTTGGCTCAGTGGTAGAGCGTCGGCCTGGCGTGCAGAGGTCCCGGGTTCGATTCCCAGCCAGGGCACACAGGAGAAGCGCTCATCTGCTTCTCCACCCCTCCCCCTCTCCTTCCTCTCTGTCTCTCTCTTCCCCTCCTGCAGCTGAGGCTCCATTGGAGCAAAGATGGCCCGGGCCCTGGGGATGGCTCCTTGGCCTCTGCCCCAGGCGCTAGAGTGGCTTTGGTCGCAGCAGAGCGATGCCCCGGAGGGGCAGAGCATCGCCCCCTGGTGGGCAGAGCGTCGCCCCCTGGTGGGTGTGCCGGGTGGATCCCGGTCGGGCGCATGTGGGAGTCTGTCTGTCTCTCCCCGTTTCCAGCTTCAGAAAAAAAAAGAAAGGTTCTTCTCACTCTGATTCCATGAAGTCTTGAAGAAAACAAGAAAGCAAGGAACACTGCGGACTGGAAATACTCCTGGAGGCAGAGGGGCTGATTACACAATCTCAGTGGTCTTCTAGAACTGGAAGGAACCTTACAGGACTTCAAGTCCCGGGATTCCCAAGGGCAGCTACAGGAACATATTTAAACACTTAGATAAATGTCTGTTATACAACATACATCAAAGAGGAAGTTGGGGTGGAAACCTGGAGTCCTACCCACTCAGCCCCTATCGAAACAGCTGCTGGGCCTGACCAGGTGGTGGCGCAGTGGATAGAGCGTCAGACTGGGATGTGGAGGACCCAGGTTCAAGACCCTGAGGTCGCCAGCTAGAGCACGGGCTCATCTGGTTTGAGCAAAGCTCACCAGCTTGGACCCAAGGTCTCTGGCTCAAGCAAGGGGTCACTTGGTCTGCTGAAGGCCCACGGTCAAGGCACATATGAGAAAGCAATCAATGAACAATTAAGGTGTCGCAATGAAAAACTAATGATTGATCTCTCTTTGTTCCTGTCTGTCTGTCTGTCCCTATCTATCCCTCTCTCTGACCCTCTCTCTGTCTCTGTAAAAACAAAAAACAAACAAACAAACAAACAAAAAAACTCCAGCTGCTGGGAGGACCCCTTTGGCCTCCAAGGAACCCACTTTGAAAATCCACTCTTTTGGCCCCCTCCCCTCATGTTATACACACAGGAGGACTCCTGCTCTAAGAGGAACTTGGTGGCCCCAGCTTCTATTTTGCCTTGAACCTTTCATATCTCTATCTCTAGCCCAAATCCTTCTTCCCTGAGCTCCAAATTGGCAGAATGGCCAACCACCTACTAGATAGTCCCCTAACCCCTGATATCCCAATACTATCCAAGCATCAATGTGTCCCAAGCAGTATCCATCCCCTACCTGCCTCTGCCAAGACCATCCTGATTAATAATAAGATATATTTTTACTCACTTACTCAAGCCAGAAACCCAAGATTCATCTCTGACTCCTCCACCTCCTTCCCCCCATCCCCTCTCACTCCCAGACCTAACTACTATAGTTATGAGTCCAATGTGGCGTTCCATGGGAAGGTCTCATCTGGTCTGTCTCCTCTCTGTCTCTACTGCTTTGGCCTAAACCCTGGTTCTCGTCACCTTCTAATAATCAAAGACTCCTCGCTGCCTCCCTACACTCATTTTCATTCTGTAGCAATTAAAGAGCTCTGTAAAATGAAATGTGATCCCATGTCCCCTCTTATTAAAAACTTCTGATCACCTCTCACCACCCATGGGATCGAGCCTCGGTTTACTGCTGTTTTCCCCAACATGACCCCTACCTGACGTTCTGGCCTTGGGCCTCGCTACCTCTCACTGCTTATCTCCACTCTAGACCGCAGTCTTTGTTCTCCCTCAGGAAATGTTTTCTGTGAAAGGCCTGGGAGTAAATACAGGAGGCTGTGGGTCATCCATCGCAGTCGCAAACCACTCAGCTCTGCGCATCGTGCTAAAGCGGCCACAGACAACTCGTAAATCAGTGGGCGAAGCTGCATTCCAATAAACCCTTATTTGCGGTCACTGAAATGTAAATTTTCCACAGTTTTCTTGTGTCATGAAATCTTTTCCTTTGATACCTTTTCCTCCAAGTGTTTAGAAATGGAAAATTCATTCTGAGCTGGAGGACCACGCAGACAGGCAGAGGGCTGGATCTGGCCTGCGGGCTGCGGTTTGCCCATCTCTGCTCTAGAGACACATAAATATTTGTGGTCCTTTAGACCGAACACTGTCTTGCCTTCGCTCTACCTCACATGCTTCTTTCCCTTGTCTGCCTAGCATCATTTTCAGACCCATGTTGAAGTCATTGCCACTTTTTTTTTTTTTTTTGGTGGCTTTTCTTAAGGGCCTCCAGCAAAACTAATTGCCCCTTTCTCTCTAGTCCTAGTCCTTGATGGGGCTTCAATAACAGCTCTTCTCATGCTGGACAGAAGTTACAGATCTGTGTCTGTCCCTCTTTTTACTTAACCCGTCCTGCTTTAGAGCAGATATTGGTCTGGCTGTGTTCATCTTTCTGTGCTGTTGCAGGGTAGTGTCACACAGAAAATGCTTCTTAAAATATATACGCTCACCAGCCTTCTGATGGCCACCAAGAGGCAGAGCCAGACTAGAGCTCAGACCCTAGGCTACCCTGCGGCATTAGTCAAAATTATGTGGGCTCTGGCCGGTTGGCTCAGCGGTAGAGCATTGGTCCAATGTGTGAAAGTCCCAGGTTTGATTCCCGGTCAGGGCACACAGGAGAAGCACCCATCTGCTTCTCTACCCTTCCCCCTCTCCTTCCTCTCTGTCTCTTTCTTCCCCTTCCGCAGCCAAGGCTACAATGGAACGAAGTTGGTCCTGGCTCTGAGGATGGCTCCATGGCTTCCGCCTCAGGCTCTAGAATGGCCCCAGTCACAAGGAAGCAACACCCCCAGATGGGCAGAGCATCGCCCCCTGGTGGGCATGCTGGGTGGATCCCGGTCGGGCACATGCAGGAGTCTGTCAGCCTCCCTGCTTCTCACTTTGGAAAAATACAAAAAAAAATTGTATGTGGCCACAGACAATCTTGAATTCTGACTGTGCCGAGACAAGAATTGAACGTGCTCTGTTGTAGGTTATTCATGAATTTAATTTATTTTTTGTTTCTCTGGGATAATATCCTCATCAATACAACGAGAAGTTGGTAATTATTAGCTCAGAAGCGCCATAAATCACTGTGATGCTAACGCCCTACAGCTGAGCGCAGGTGAAGCGGACCCTGCATGGTGATTCCCCAGGCCCGCTCTTCAGGCCTCTCTGTCCCGCCCTGTTTCCCCAGAGGCCGACCTCCGTGGACGACTAGAGAACACGGGAGCCCACTGGTAGAGTGGGTGAGACTCCCAGGCCACAGAGCAGGGCAGGTGCGCCCTTGTTCCTGGCTTCCTGTTGGGTCGGCAGGGAGAAGACACAGCATATATAAGGGAGGGAGGAGGGAGCTATCTGACTGCTAGTTTCAGGGGCTTCCTCCTACACTGTGGGTTGGCCATGGTCAGGCTCCCCAGTTCTGCCAATCGGCCCCTTTTCAATGGCTCCAGCGCTCACTCTTCCCGCCCCTGGTCCTATCCCTAGTAAAGGCATCTCTGTTGTTTGGTCCCTGGGGCCCTCATCACCCCATGGATTCCTTCAATCCATCCTGACCTCAATAGTTGGCCCCTTCACTAACTCTCTGTTTCAGCAGCCAGGCAGTATGCCTTCTTCCTCTTGCTAGACCCCTGAGTAAAACCTATCTTTGCCACCCTTTTGGACTGGATTGGCCAGCAGGATAACTTAGACTGGTCTTCAGTAGTTCCAAAGTGTTCACTCCTCTAGAGAAGTGGTTCTCAGTCAGGAGTGATTTTGCACTCAGGAGACATCTGGCAATGTCTGTAGACTTTCCAGTTGTCCTGATTGGGTGTGTGTGTATGTGTATATGTATGTGTGTGGGGGGAGAGGGATGCCACTGGCATCTAGCTTCTAGAGGGCAGAGACCAGGGATGCCACTAAACATCCTCCAATGCAAGGACAGTCCTCAAACAGAATTATCCAGGCCACAAGGTCAACAGTGCTGAAGTTGTGAAACCCCGCCTGATGGATCCCCCAACTGGATTACTAAATGTTTAGTGTATACCCTTTCACTATGCACACACAGTCTGGAAAAATCCTAGGAAAAGAAAGTCCCGAGGAGAATCATTTATTGCCACAATCAGCACACACCTTGGGACAGAAGCACACTGGATCGAGATGATTGCTGCCGGCTGGGGTTCAAATCATAGGTCCCACACACTGTTGATGACCTTGAGCCAGCCACATACTCTCTCTGCCCCTCTCACCCCTCCCCTATAAGACGGGGCTGACGGTAGTACCTACTTCATGCAGTTGCTATTATGATCAAATGAAGCAATAACTGTGCAGCGCCTGACACCAGGAAAGAAGGCCCCTCATAAACACGGACACTCCAGTGTGCGTGCCCCATCCAGGGCTGCACTGAGGACGACAGAGAGAGGGCGAGGCAGGGCTGGCTCTGGGAGGTTCATACGTGAAACAGGTTTTCAGGCTGCAGGTTGCTCCCTGCTACAGATTTCTGGAATTCTTTTAGAGGTTGCAACATTAAAAATTGGAAAAGAAAATTTCAGGGTGCCTCACGTTTAATCAGGGTAAATACCACTCGGTGACATTTTGCTTTCAGTTCTACAGATCTATGTGTGTACTGGGTTGTGATGGAAAATGTATGATTTTTTTTGCAGAACGGTGAGATTAACAAAACAAAGTTTAAAAGCTCACAGTCAAATAGGAAAGGTAAGATACCCGGAGTACCACAGGAGAAGGGCCTGTGATTCTGCAGCAAAGTCACACGGGCCTGCAAGGCTGAGCTTCGCCACTTAGCGGCAGCGTGGCCCGTGTGTGTTGGGCTAGTCACAGAGCCTCTCGGAGCCTCAGCTTCCTCATCTGGAAAACGGGAGTTAAGAACACATTTGCCGGCCCTGGCTGGTTGGCTCAGTGGTAGAGCGTCAGCCTGGCGTGCAGGAGTCCCAGGTTCGATTCCCGGCCAGGGCACACAGGAGAAGCGCCCACTGCTTCTCCACCCCTCCCCCTCTCCTTCCTCTCTGTCTCTCTCTTCCCCTCCCGCAGCTGAGGCTTCGTTAGAGCAGAGTTGGCCCGGGCGCTGAGGATGGCTCTATGGCCTCTGCCTCAGGCGCTAGAATGGCTCTGGTTGCAACAGAGCAATGCCCCAGATGGGCAGAGCATCGCCCCCTGGTGGGCATGCCGGGTGGATCCCGGTCGGGCACATGCGGGAGTCTGTCTGACTGCCTCTCCGTTTCTGGCTTCGGAAAAATACAAAAAAAACAAAAACAAAAAAAACACATTTGCCACCATGCCGTGGGGAAGCCCAAACGGGGCAAGGCACACCTAGCGCCTCATGCAGGGCCTGGCGCACAGGAGGTGTGCAATCCGTGCACTCCTGACTTTCCGGAGCCTTCCTGGTCTGGGTTCTCACTGCCTACTGTCTGGCATCAAACCTAAACCTATGACCAAGACAAGTGGGCCCTCAGAAAACTGAAACATGAGAAACACCCACACCTATCGAATCAGGTGTAGTGACAGCACTCATGCCGCCTTCCTGTTTCAGAAACTGCAGGGAAACCGTGTCAGCAGGTGCCGCACACCCGCGGCCTGGGCAGTGGGCGTTGTCTCCAGGGGGGCCTAGGAGCGAGGCTCTGTGAAGCTCATCAGAACAGGTGGGTTTCATGTTTATTTTTTCAATATTTCAAAGGTGGCCTGCTACCCAAGGCTGAGGCAACGAGGCTGTGCATAAAAGGTTCAGCATTCCAAGGGAATGCGTCTGCCCCCGGCCGGCTGGTACTCCAGTTCTAGCCAGAGAGCCTGGCCCAGGGGCCTGTGGGGGGCTTGGCCTCACCAGCGTCATCTCTGGGTGGGCGGTGTGTGGGCCCAGCCTCTGTGTCTCCAAGGTAGGATTGGGAGGGACAAGATGGGGCTGTCTCTGGGAATCTGTGGCTCCCTGCTCAGTACCCCCGGGGCGGGGCGGGCACTCAGCTCACTTTCACTCTTCTGTGAGGCCAGGCTGTCTTCAGTGTATGTGAGCTGACTTACCTCTCCTGCTCCCCCAGTCCCTCAGTCCGTCCCTCAGTCCCTCAGCCAGTCCCTCAGTCCCTCAGTCCCTCAGTCCATCCCTCAGCCCGTCCCTCAGTCCCACAGTCCATCCCTCAGTCCCTCAGTCCATCCCTCAGTCCCTCAGTCTGTCCCTTAGTCCCTCAGCCAATCCCTCAGTCCGTCCCTCAGTCCCACAGTCCATCCCTCAGTCCCTCAGTCCGTCCCTTAGTCCCTCAGCCAGTCCCTCAGTCCGTCCCTCAGTCAATTCCTGTCAGTCCGACCCTCACTCGCAAGTGAGCCTACTCCTTTTTTGATTCCCCAGAGCCTCATACAGGGCCTGGTATTTTATAGGTGTGCAATCCAAGTTCATTATTGAATCAATTAGAACCAACATCAGTTTGTAATTGGTAACAGAGGTTTAATGAGCAAGTGGTGAAGCAGACCATCAGGTTTATCTGTAAATGGTGTGTATATCACATATACTCAAGGCTGGAAAGGAATGTTGTCAGGTCACGGAGAACTCCCCGTGTTGGGGTTGGCCCACCCCTTTCTACAGCTAGCGCTCCGTGATTGGAACGGAAATCTGCTTGCCTGCCATTTCCACCTGCCATTCCAGGTCTGCGCTCGGGCCACTGGGCAGCTCCTCACAGAGTCGAGCCTCCGAGTGACTGTGCTCCCTAATGTGATCCTGTCTACGGTTTGAAATGCATCGTGTTCTACACCAAATGGGAGAGAGTGCAATGTGGCTGTCCTCCGCTTTATCCTGGCCAGGCAGCTCACCTCTGAGGAGGGTGAGCCCCAGCCTCAAAAGGCAGTTCAGATGGCCGTGAGAAACTGGCTTAACCTCTCTGTGTGTCAGTTTCCTTGTCCTTAGCACGGAAATGGCGACAGTATTTACTCTGGGTAATGACGAGGGTTAAATAGGATAATGTTTATCAACTGCCCAACATGATGTGAACTGTTAGGATTAGCCTGGCCTGCAGAGGGGCAGCTTGGCCCACCACCATGGCAGATGTACAGATGCAGATATGCCGCTCTCTGGGTCTGCAAACAACCACAGGACATGGAGGGTGGGGCAGGTATGCCCCTGAAGCCGCACCAGGCCCAGTTTGGGGCAGGAGGAGCTTCCCCCAGGTGTCACCTCTGCCGCCCACCGCGGAGCCCCGGACCACCTACCCTGGTACTGGGCGCTGAAGCCACGCTGCCGGTGGTTGCCGTCCGAGGTGAAGTGCAGCCGCAGCCAGTTCTTGCTGCTGATGACAGGGGCTGGGAGGCTGGCTCCTGTGAACCTGCGGGGACAGGAAGGGGGCCGGTCAGGGACCGCGGATGGTTGGGACAGGGGAGTGGGCACCCAGGAGTCTCCCTGCTTCCCGGGCGTGCTCGGGCCTGTGCCTGAGCCTGGAGCAGGGACAGCAGCGGGGCCCAGCACCCTCTCAGTAGCCTGGGGTGTGAGAGGCTTGAGGTGTCGCCATCAGGGGCCCCTCCCCCTGCGGGATTTCCCTGAGGTGTCTCGGAGGAAGGAGTGGGTCCTTCAGGTCTAAAGCAGAGGTCCAGCCCTCCCAGCATAGCCCCACCCCCACCCCAGCAGATGCCCAGGAGAGATCCAGACCACCCCCCCAACCCCCCCCATACAAGGTCCAGAGCCCATGCAGAGGACCAACATCCAGCTGTCTGGCAGAGGTTCAGTGCCGTATTTCCAGGCAGGGGTTCAACTGCCCCTAGCAAGCCCCCTGGGGTTAGTTGGGAGAAAGGCATTGGGCAACCACTGTAGGCACTGTGGCCCTTCCCAGGTGTGACCCCACTGTGGGGTCACTCCTCAGGCCCAGGGTCTCCTCTGCTTCTCTCCCTGTCCCTCTGGTCTGCCCTTCTTCCCTTAAGTTAGCTCCTCTGGATTTTAGTCAATCCAGCTCAGCGGGTGGGACACCAGGATATCTCCCACGGTCACTGTCACCGTCACTGGCCACTGCCCCAGCCTCCTGACCAACGGCCATCCTGAGCCAACTTCCCGGTCAGTCAGCTCTCTGCTCCTAGAGTTACTCCGGGCACAGGAACCTTCCCGGGCTCTTCAGCGTCTACACAGGACTGGCCTTCCCAACCTTCCATCCGGTCCTCTGATTGCAGACTTCTGCTCAACTCGGGCTCTCCACAACACGGGGCCTCAGATCCGACACCCGTCCTTGCTCTGCGGATTCCCCCGCTCCCCAGAAAGCCCCTCCATCTCTTTTCCTCTCCCCTACGGCCTCCTAGCTGGCCAGATGCACAGTGTCTTCCCCATTCCTCCCTGCACACAAATCAAGTGAATGTCCCAGTGCCTGCCCTCGGCACCACCGCCCACTCCTGTCTGCTCCCACTCCCTGGACACTGTGCACCTCTCCTACGCATCCCCTGTGTTCTCCTTCTCTATGTCTTTGCCTTTTCTGCCTGGACTCTACCCTCCTGTAACCCTCACCCGCACCATTCACGTCACTGAGAGACGACTTTGGGAAGCCCTCAGACACCCTGTCCCCAGGAATGCATGTCTCCCTCTCCGTGGCTTTGAAGCCACACAGATTTTTCTTCAGATCCGGCTTCTACTACTAACAAACACCCAATGTGACCTAAGTCTGGTGACTTAACTTCTCTGAGAATGAGAATAGTAACACCAGTCCCCCAAACAGTTTGTGGGAATAAGTGAGAGACCTTATGGGTAAAGAACCTAGCCTAGTACCTGACATGTATTCGCTCAGTCAGTATAACTGTCCTGCTCCTCCTCTGTGGTGCCACAGTGTTGCATTCAAATCCGAATCCATTCTTCTAGGTGTGTGTCTCACTAAGATAACTCCTCAGAGAGGGCAGTGTAGCCGTGTGATAAAGAAGCTTGCACTCTGGGGGGGATCAGCGGTGTGATTCCACAAAAATTACACAGGCCCTCTGTGCCTATATCTATAAAATGAGGATAATAACTATTGGGTAAAAAAGTGCTTTTAGGTTTGCCCGCTTAAGCCCTGTCTGTGTTGTGGCCTGGCCTGTGAAAGGCTGCAGGTGCTTGCCCTCAGGGCAGCAGATTGCATTATGGATTGCCTTCTTCCAGTTGGGAGGGGTCTTTGCAGTTGTTTGCTGAAGAAGGTGTTATTTCCCCCAGCCTGCTCTTCTGGGAGTGCAGAAGGGGCGAGAGAGAGCTGAGGGGCTTGGGGGCCCTGCTGAGGCTGTGAGGGCCTATGATGAGTCCTGCAGAGTCTGGAGTGCTGAGGGGCTTGGGAGCCCTAAGAGAGAGAGGGAAGCAGTCTTCCCTGCCTGTTTGCTCGTCTGCTGTTAAGAGACTTTAATAAACGGAATGGCCCACCATTTTTTGGCTCCACAGTTCCTTTACCGTCTGCCCAAATCCAATATGAACCTGCACTGTGATGGCCTCTGCCCCCCCCTCCCCCCCTACCTTACAGGAGGGGAGAAGGGAGAGGGTCTGGAGGAGCCAACAGAAGAGGTCCAGCATGGTAGGTCTCCATAAATACCTATGAAACAAAAGAGCCAACTACGAGCTTTGCAACCTGCAACACTGAGTTTTTACTATAATGAAAATGCTAACACACACTAAAACTTCGGGAATATAACCCACATATTGTTATGGTAAGAGCTATTATAGAAATCAATTACTGTATTTCACCAGATCCCATTTAAAATAGTTTATTACGGGCTGAGTCATTTAAGTTTTCTAAGGAGCCACAAACAGTATTGTGGGTTGTGTTTTTTTTTTCTCCAGGCCAAATCCAATTCTATCTCAATGCAAAGCTTAGAGGCTATTTACATAAGGGAAGTAAAAAAGAGCAGCGAGAAATTACCTGAATAATTCAAAACCAAAAGCTGTTTATTGCAAAATGGAATGAAGGGAGGGTGCTGGGGGTCCCAAGAGCAGGACGGGAGCAAGGATGAAGATTCTAACCAGAAGTCAGCTCCCTCCCGGAGGTTTCCCTAGCCTGGGATCTGCTCTGGCGCCCCCTAACTGTAGAGCCTAGCAAAGCCCTAAGGGTCATTTCCAACTTAACTATTTCTCCCACACTGTGACCTGCTGCTAGGAATCCTGCTCACTGTAAATTCCCAAGGCTTAACTTTTCAGGGCCCTGAATTGTTCAAGCATCTTTGCTCTGTTCTGCTCCTTGCACATAAATGTTGCACACTCGAGAGTTTTCTTGGCATCTGTGAAGGAACTGGGGGGCTTCCCATGTTGGAGGCATCACAACAGATTTTGCCGTAGAGGTGGTGTCATGCCTTACCCAAAACCCTTCAATAAAGAGCGCTGACACGTGAAACTATGTGGACGACTCCCAAGAGCATCGTGCAGGGGTAGAAAAGAGCACGTACTGTATGATTCCATTTGTGTCAAACTCCGGAAGAGACTAATCGACGGTGAGGGAAAGCAGCTTGCGGTGGCCAGAGCCGGGCTGAGAGTTACAGGTGGGGAGATCTTTCACATTGGGAACAAGATGGTAGTTATAAGGGATGTACACATTGGACCAAGCTCAGAGAATTGTACATTTAAAACGGCTAATCTTATTTTAGGTACATTGTACCTTAACAGAGCTAAGTAAAAACAAATCCTCAGAGTAAAAGATTTTACTATGGCTGCCTGACCTGTGGTGGTGCAGTGGAGAAAGCGTCAACCTGGAACACTGAGGTCACCGGTTCAAAACCCTGGGCTTGCCTGGTCAAGGCACATATATGGGAGTTGATGCTTCCTGTTTCCCCCTTCTCGCTCTCTTTTGTCTCTCTCTAAATGAGTAAGTAAATAAAAAAAAAAAACTAAAAAAAAAAAAAAGATTTTAGTATGGCCAACAGGCCTTAAAGAAGGCAGTGTGCCTTCCCTCCCCTGTCTCTTTTATTTTTTTTTTAATTTTTTTTTTTTTTTTGTATTTTTCGGAAGCTGGAAACAGGGAGAGACAGTCAGACAGACTCCCGCATGTGCCTGACCGGGATCCACCGGCACGCCCACCAGGGGCTACGCTCTGCCCACCAGGGGGCGATGCTCTGCCACGACCAGAGCCACTCTAGCGCCTGGGGCAGAGGCCAAGGAGCCATCCCCAGCGCCCGGGCCATCTTTGCTCCAATGGAGCCTCGGCTGCAGGAGGGGAAGAGAGAGACAGAGAGGAAGGAGAGGGGGAGGGGTGGAGAAGCAGATGGACGCTTTTCCTGTGTGCCCTGGCTGGGAATCGAACCCGGGACTTCTGCACTCCAGGCCGATGCTCTACCACTGAGTCAAACAGCCAGGGCCCCTCCCCCTGTCTCTTGTTCTCCTCTTCTCTTCATTCTTTATGCTCAGCCACATGGTCTCCTTGCTGTTCAAAACTGGCCAGACCTGCTCCTGCCTCAGGGCCTTTGCACTTGACATTCCCTCTGCCTGCTACTTGGCTCTTTGCCCAGACCTCCACCTGGCTCACCCCCCACACTTCCTTAAAGCCTTTGATCAAATGTCACTGTCTCAGTGAAGCCTTCCTGGTCTGACTCCCACTGAGCCTGTTCCCTCGGAGCATTCATGCGTGCATACGTGCACAGCACACATACCATTTTCCAAATAGAAGACCTTATGGGAACTGGTGCACACACTGCTTTGTGTGTGTGTGTGTGTGTGTGTGCGCGCTTTTCTGCTTTTGCATTTGCTTTTTAGGCCCTTTCCTATTGTACCACCTGGCTGCTCAGAGAGGTTAGGTAACCTGCTCAAGATCACCCAGTTATTAACTGGCAGAGGTGAGATTCAAACCTAGGCCATCACACTCACAGCCTAGGTACTCAGCCACTGCATCCTCCTGACACATCCATGCAGGCATGAAGGAAGGCAGGAGAACAGTTTAGGATGGATTCCATTCTGTTCCCGTTGTTTCTCACCCTCCTCCCAACCAGGATCCTCTTTAATTTTGCTCCATCTTAGAACCATAATTAAAGGAGAGAAATACAAAGACAGATTCTCCCCTTCAAACCTTTCTGTCCACATTAATTTCACTATGGGGGGCCTGGGGAATTCTCAGTTCACCCAGGAAATTGCTATAGCAGTACCACATAAAATGTATTTAAGCAATTACACTCAATTTTTTTTTCCTTTTTGGTAAATTGACTTCCGTTAAATGGGGCTTCATTAATGGAATCTGGCTTGGGGAGGATTAAAAGAAAATCACTCCCTTTAATGCATGTAGTTGATTATGGGAAAAGTGGCTTTGAGTTCCTCTGCAGAACGCTCTAACCTCTTCTGTGGCTAACAGGAGAGCTCACAGCAGTCTTCTTGAAAAGCATTTCTTTTTAAGAAGTTTCTCCTACGATGCAGTGTGCAGCTGATGTTTTGTTGAGATGCACACTTGAAACCCGTATGGTTTTGCAAAGCAATGTGACCCCAATAAATTCAATAAGAAATCAAATGAATAGAAAAAGAAGCTTCTCCTACAGTCCGGATGTTGGGGTGCTGAGAGCCACCTCCACAAGCTGTCAGCAGTGACTCTGCTGCCTAATTGTAAGCTGAGGGGGAGGAGTGTTAGGAGATCTTGGTTTAAATCTCAGCGTTCCTGAAAACTGACATCCTCAGAACATTCATTCACTTACTCATCAAGCATAGATTGTATACAAGGCACTGTATTTGCCAGTGGGTGCCACTCCCACTGTGGCTCCCTAGATATGGGGGGGTCCCTTCTGGGCCTGTAACCTCCAATACTCAGCTGCAACGTCCCTGTCTCTCTGCAGCCTCCACTCTCGGTCAATAGCATCTGACTTCTGGACTCCCAGAGCCCCTCCTGTGGGCGTTATCGCTTAACTCACTCAGGTGCCCTGCCTGAATCTGAGTCAGACTCGGAGCTTCTCTGTCTCCCAGGGCCAAGCATACACCAGCTCCTCGTCCCTGAGGCTGGCCAGGGAGAACATGAAACGCAGGAGGTATTTCCCTCCCTGTCCTCGCTCCCAAGCCCTCTTTCCTTCCTACCTGCCTACTGTGCTCCTCCCTGGAGGATGGAGAGGACACCATGATGCAACCAGGGAAATCCTTCTGGAAATGCCCTGAGCATGGCCAGAGGGCCCCAAGGCCCTGGTTGGAGGCCGACACCAGCATCCTGCTACCCAAGCTACCTCTCCTCCCTGAAGTGAGCTTTATTGACTCACCCTGACTCCCTTTTCACCACAAATGAGTTCCATATTCATTGTCATCGAGCCAAACTCCTAGGACTCTTGTTATGTCAGGATAAATGCTTGTCCCAAGACAAACCCATGATGGCACATATTTCTCAAGAACTGGGTGAGTCCCTGGGAGGAAAGCAAGCCTGTTTTGAATATGGGGCTGCCAGGGTTTCCCGATCTCCAGCCTTAGTTTTGGAAAGAGGCCTTTTGGCTTCCCAAGGCTCTTGCTCCCAGAAGTGCCGGCTCCACATGTGCACAGAGCTCCTAGACCTGAGGCAGTCTATAAAGACTCAACTCCCGACTACCTGCTTATATGTGTTTGGGGTTGTTGACTCTGCTCTGAACAAACCGAAGCGTCCCCCAATCATTCCTGCTCCTAGTGTTCCCTGTCCCCCTAATCGTCATCATCTTCCCAGTCACCCAACCCAGGCATCACCCCTCCTGCCCTCAGCCCCTTGCCAGCCATGGCCAAGTCTCCTCCGCCTCATCACACCTTGTCCTCTCTCACCTGGACTCCAGCAACAGCCTTCTGCTCTGTCCTGCACCTCCCCTCCTTGCACACTCTGTGAGAGACATGATCAAGTCCTGGCCTTGCTGGGTGTCCAGCAGCGAAGGCCCCCTGGCTCCAGGATCATGTTCAACCTTTTTAACGCCCTCCCTCTCCAAGGACACTCACGTCAACTCCAGCTCCTTTCCTGTCTCCGTGCCCTTGCATGTACTCTTCTCTCTACCTGCAATGCCCATTCCCGTTGCCTCACCTGACTACCTGGGAAAATATCACTGGTCCCATAAAACTAACCACACGTCTCCATTTCTCCACCTCTCCCTGCCTGCCCCCCACAGGAGGAGCCGTTCCCTCCACTGTGTCCCCTTGGCCCCATGGACAGCCCCTGCCATTGTACTGGGCACATCAAATCATAGTCATTGTCTGATTTGCCCAGCCCTGTGTAGAAGGCGAGCTCTGTAAGAGCAGGGACAGGACCGTCTTTCTCCCGGTATGTCCAGCAGCACAGCACAGGGCGCAGGGCGCAGGGCCTGGCACCCAGAACAAGGGGCTGGCTGACTACAGCATGTTGGCTGCTTGAATGGAAAGTTTTATCGGATCAAGAACATGCTCACTGGTTTGCATATTGTCTGCTTCCATGCTACAATGGCAGACTTGAGTAGTTGTGACAGAAACTGTAACCCACAAAGCCAAAAATATTTATTTTGCCCTTTATGGAAAGATTTTACTGACATTTACCATAGAAGTTTTTCTCATGATGTAGTTGGTTGATAAAAAAAAAATAAAATTCTTTTTCCAAGTAGAAAATAATAAAAGAATGCATACATAGCTTAAACATTATAGTGATAATTAAACATTATCATTATAATATAAAATACTGAAATGTACATTTATTTGCCAATCCATTTAACGCAGGGCCAAGGCTCATCCTCTGCGTTGCCTGTCTTATACAAACTACACCCATAATGCACCATTCACCATTTCTGATTTGGCTACAGCTCATCCAGTAAAATACTTATTGAACACCTGCGGTGTGCCAGACATTGTGCCGGGCACCAGGGATGCGGCGAACAGGACAGACCTGGTCCCTGTCCCTACTCAGGAACTGACTCGGGGGGTGCAGCTGCCTCACTCACTCACACCTAATACTTAGGAAGCAATTCTTTCCAGAGCTTCCCCTTCATGGAGCTACTCCAAAGCATTCAATTTAGTTTCCATAGATGCAACTATATTTCTTTTCACACTCATATTTCATCAGTTTATGTGATGTTTAATTTAAATCACATAATTACAATAACAAGTATGACTGGCACCAAGAAAGCTGGCAACAAACCCATCTGATTCTCAGAAAGAGCAAGACTCAGCTGGTGGGAGCAGGGAGTGCTCAGGCACTGAGGGTGGGGGTGGGAGACGGCCCACAGGCAGCTGGGCCGGTGCCCGGGGCATGGTCAGGAAGCTCTATCAAGGCGTGGGAGTGCCCGCTAGTCTGGGGAGCTGCTCCGGTGGGGCTGGTTAAGTGCACAGATGCTTTGGAATGAATGAAGGAATGAGTGAATAAACGAACAAATAGCATTCTCTTGCTTTCAGTAGTGGGGCACCTTTTCTAATTTACGGTCAGGAGAAGAGGAAACCAGCTGCCCTTAAAGTCTCACTTGAGAATGCCCTACCGAGGCTTGGAGGTCTAACGCCCAGCTGTGTATGAATCCCAACTATAGCATTTTTGACAAATGGTCAGTCAAGATCTGTTTTGAATGTCTCCAAGAATCAAGAACTCCTCCTGGTCGAACCCTCCCCGTCCACTTTGAGCCACACCCACCCTTTTTCTAGTTACTTCCTGCTCATTCTTTGCATGTCATCTTACGGCCATTGGCTCCAAGAGGCTGGCTTCTTCCATGTACCTCTGGAGTGCTTGCCCTTTCTCTGCCATCATGCTTGGCTCACCAAGGGGCCTGAGGGTTCAGGGGTCTGCCTCACCCACAAAATGTGAGCACCCTGAAGACAGAAGCTGCTCTTTCTTGGTCAGTTCTTTTCTTAATTGCTTGCAGAATGCCTGATTCAAAGAAAGGGCTCAGTGAACATTGCTCACTGGAAGGAGGAACACTTGAATGGTGAACTTGCTGGTGGAAGCAGAGGGCATATGAGGGGGAAAGCAGAGGGGGAGGCAGGCAGGCAGGCAGGCAGGCCAGCAGGCGAGCAGGTGAGCATAGACGCAGTAGGCAGGGCCTCGAAGGTCACGCCGGTGTCATCTGGGTTTCCCATGAAGACACGCTGCCTCACCCCCTTGGTCCCTCAGCCCTCGCTGTGCTCCCCACTCGCGTGGCTGCTGCTGGTACCTTTTAGGGGGGGACTCTTCTCATGTTGACATATCCCCAGTACAGCACCAGTGGGGCTTGGTAATCACTATGAGCAAATGTTCTTTCTTTCCCAGCAGCAACTCGATAAACTCAGCAAATTGTCAGGGCTCTTCCCTGCGCAGCTAATTGTTAGCTCCAGGGAACCCACGCCAACTACATCGGGTAAATGCGTTTCCCTCTAGATGCACTGCACCCTGGAGGCCCGTGTCTGAGCCTGGGTGCGCAGAGGGACAGAGCTGCTGGCTGTGGTGTGTCAGGTGGGATGAAGTGTCCTCACTGAGGTCCTGGGAATGTCACACTGCGGAGTGGCTTGGGGTGTCAGTTCCCTCCGTTCCCAGCTCAGCCGCTCACCCAACTCGGTGAGAGGCTGTGCCCATGATGCTGAAGTGAACAGAATGGGTTGTGTCTGGTGCCAGGTGCCAGGTGCCAGGCTCTGGATAAGGAGGCTGGTGTTGGATCTCCAAAAAACCTTTCAGGGGATGCCCAACTCTCTCGTCCTCTGTCTCCAGGGATAAATCAGGTACACTCTTTTCTGAGTACTAGAAGCCTTACAAGATCCTTCTCCCTCTGCCTCAACCCACAGCTCCTGAAAGCCTTAGGACACAGCTGATTGGACCAGGGTGGGGGCACGTGACCCAAGCTGGGCCAATCAGCAATGGGACTGTGCACTCACTTTATGACAAGAAGGCCCCACAGGCCCAGAGGAAGTTTGCAGAAAGAGTGTCCCAGCATCATGTCTTCCACTTCTGTTACTGCCTCCCCTTTTCATTCTTCTGTGATATTCTGCGTCTTGTACACCTGCCCTCCTCCAGGTCTGCTCCAGTCTCACTGGGACAGAACCTAAGTGCAGCCTCGGCCCTGACCAGCTGCTGGGCTCTCAGCCACCCACTCCCTGTGCCCGAGTCTCTGTTACTACAGGTTAGACCTGAGCTCCAGCCTGGAGACCTGGTGGTCCCCAACCCTAAGACATTAAAGCCTACCTCCATCAGGCTCGGCCAGGCACAGGGTGCCGCCTTAGGAGCCTGGTGACGCAGGCACACTTACGCTCTGCACGACCTTCCCCGCTTCCTGGCTCAGGTTTCTATCTATTGTGAAGATGTCACAGGTCCATTACCTGTCTTGTTCCCCTTCATACAGGCAGTAGGTTTATAAAGGGTGAGGGGGAAGGGCTGGGCCTCTGGAATCAGAGGGTTCTGTACTTGAATCTGGGCTCCATGACTTACTACTTGTGTCATGTGGTCTTGTGCCATAGCTTCTCTGAGTCTCAGTTTCTCCTTCTGTGCAGAACAGTGCCCTCGTGTATATAAGCGTGTCCAGAACTGTGCCTGACGCATAGTAGGTGCCTCACGAATGTGACCTATTTTCCTCCTTGCTTAGGTCTGAGAAGAAAGGGGGTGACATCTTGTCGGGGCCTTGTCCCTGCTCTCCAGAGCATACAGGGAGTAAGCAGACCTGAGCGCAGCCTGGCTGAGGTTTCCCTGGGGAGGTAAGGACAACTGCCTTATCATCCCTGAGATGTTTCAGCCCCTCCATGCTCCAGCTAATGGGAGGCTCACTCTCTCTGCCAGGGCTCATCCCCTCTGGTGACAGGTCAGGGTGGGGTGAAAAGACAGGGCACTCTTTCTCTCCCAGAGTAGCTGGTACCCTTGACAGTCACCTTCCCTCTCTCCCTCATATGGACTCGGCCTGGCTTCCACCAGCTCCTGCTTACTCAGCCTTGCCCATCTTCTTCTTGTCACTGTCAACATGACTTGGAGAAGGGACCCGCCCTCTCCCAGGGAGGGCAGCAGCGCATGCCTCACAGAGGCCTCCAGAGACTGCATTTGGATGATACTGCTCACCCAGAGGTAATGTTCGCAGATGGCTTAGCGAAGAGCCTCCCACTCCAGCCTCTGCCTGCCATTTGACTGCCATTCGGAGTTTGAGCACCATCGATGCTCCCTCTCTCCCTCCAGAGAGCAGCTAGGCAGCCTCGCCTGAGAACTGGCAGCTCAGAAGCCCTGGCAGAGGGAGTGAGCCTCCTGTTAGCTGGAGCATGGAGGGGCTGAAACATCTCAGGGACGATAAGGTCAGTGTGCAAGGTGTCTGAGAGTCGGGCAGAGCAGACTCTGATCCTGCCTCCACATCCATGGCTCTGTGACCTGGGGGAGGTTGCTTCACCTCTCTGAACCTCTCTTTCCCCAGTGTGACTGTGACTATTAAAGATAATGCACCCATGCTCACAAACTCGTACTAAGGTTTTAAGACCTAGTAGCCACCATTCTTGGTCATGGAATGTCTCAAGGGAGACTCAGGAGCTAAGGGAATCATCTTCACTGAATAGAAAGCACTCTGAGGTAGAGATAAGCACATGGGCCCCAGAAAGAGCCTGTCTGGCTTCAAGTCTCAGATCTAAACTTAGCTGTCTCACTTTGGGCAAGTAACTGATTTGCTTTGGGCTTCCGTTTCCCCCATCAATTCAAAAAGGATAACAATGGCACCCACGACATACAGCTGCTGGCGGCTTCAGTGAGACAGTGGCTATAAGAAGTCTCAGTACAGTGCCTGGCACATGGCCAGTGCTCAGAGAGCATTTGCTATTATTATTGAGAACCCACAATGTACCAGTGTTGTACACCCACTATCTTTAATAAACTATGGAACAAACTGTCATAAACCAGGTCCAGCCATTAATATGTTAGAGCAAAAACAAGAAGGAAGGGGATGGGAAGGAGAGAAGTGACAAGCAGGGATGGGGGGCGGGGAACAGGGGTAAGGAGTACCCCACCCTCTTCCATCACTCTCCCCTGTACATCAGGGCTAATGTCTTCCATGTTGGGTTCCAGGGGCAGAAATCCAGATCAAATCAGCCGGGATCGGGAAGAAATTATTGGTTGCTATAGCCAAACTGTAGGAAGAGCAGAGCTATGGCTGGGAAGAGAGAACCAGGGACACAGATGCCACAGGCCCTCTCTCAGGACCTCACCTCTGCTGTGCTCCATCTGCTGGCCTCTCCTATTGCCAATATCACCAATGGCATCTGCTCTAGGCTGGGGCCATGCCCACCCTAGTAGCTCCCTGATCCACCCTCTCACCTTCACTCCCCGAGAGAAGAGGATTTCTTCCCTTGGTTCCAATCTGTAAAAGGTTACGAGAGACCTCTGACTAGTCTGGCTGGGACATGTGCCTGCTTCTGGGGCCAAAGGGCTGAGCCTCTACTAGAACCCCGTGACGGGTTTAAGGACAGTTCTTCAAGAGAAGGAATGTGCTCAAAAGAAGGGAGGGATGCTCAGCAGACACAATAAAAGCCGTTCGCTGTGGCTGGAAGAGGCCAGGGGATAGGCTGAATGATCAGGGGCCACTCTTCCCACTCTGCGGTGTGAGGGCGTGGCCTTGTCAGGGACTGTGCGAGGTACCCGCAGTCCCTGGGGGGTTATCTCCCCACCGCCAGTCTTGTCTTAGGTCTCCTCTTCTCCCTTTTTGCTGCATCCTGCCAGAGGTAAGCAGGTATGCCTGGACCCCAGCATGCTGATTTCATGCTGTGCCTGAACATCTGTCCCATTTCCTGTCCAGCTGTCCACTGTCCATGGGGCTGGGTGCTGACACCTCAGCCAGCTTCGGTCAGCTTCTGACCTTAGGAGTGGACTTGGCTCCAGGTATACCTGTGGAGGCTGGTGTGGTTCAGTGAGCCACCTGGGTCAGTCTACCTGCTGGCCTCGGGACATCTTATAAACTGGGCATAATTTGACCAGGTCCATCTGGAATGAGGATCAATCCAGGTGAGGAGAGTCTTCCCTGAGTCTCTGCGGTGTTGAGGTTTAGACCCCATATTCTCCTTCTGCCTGCCTTCTTCCTGCTATAAGTACTTGGCCTTGTTCCTTCCTGGCTGCCTCCTTTCCCTGACCCCAGCCAGGGGAGTTCCGAGACTACCAGTAGAGGCTGAACACACAGCCTTAGGAGCCACACCCACCTGAATCTGCGTCCTGTCTCTGCCACTCACACCACTGTGTGGCCTTAGACGAGTTAAGCTCTCTCTCCAGGCTTCCAAAGATGATAAAGCATTATCATCATTTTAATTACAATATCCTCGTCACATCTGATTTAGTCACAGTGTGCTTGGCATGAGGTCAGTGCCAAAGAGCCTAAGACTGGTTGTTTATGACCCGATCTTCCCCACTCATTTGGCCTCCAGGACATTTCAGATGCCTCTTTCTAGTACCACCTTCCTTTTGAAGATGTATCTGTCCCTTAAACACTGCTTATCACTGATCATCAAAACAAAATATCAGAACTGCTCCAGGAATTTACAGATATTTATTGAGGGGTGTGTGTGTGTGTGTGTGTGTGTGTATACATGTGTGTAAATGAGTAGTGAATGAGTGAGTGAACAGAAGGAATATATAAATGAATTCACTGGTAAGCAAATGATTGGATTAGTGGCATAATGAGTCAGCGAGGAAGTAAAGAAGTGTGTGTAAAATTGAGTAGACTGTGCTCCCTGGCCCCTCAACTAATCCAATAAGCCGGGGTGTAAAATTTTTTATCTTTATTAACACAAGCAGGGATTAAGATTAGCACAGGAAACGTCACAGACCACCTGTTGGATGAGAAAGATAATGTGTTCACTGTCTGTGGCCGCTTTAACAAATCATTACACGTTCTGTGTGGTCAGACATCCAAAATGGGTACCACTAAGCCAAGGTCAAAGTGGGCGGGGCTGTGCTCCCTCTGGAGGCGGGAGGGGAGGGGAGAATCCATGGGGTTACCTCTCCCAGCCTCTAGGGGCAGCCTCCTTTCTTGGCTTGTGGTCTTTTCATCGTCACAGCCAGCAGCGCCACACCTTGAAATCTCTTTCAGACCGTCCCCCTGCATCTGTCATCACTTCTCCATCTTTGACCCTGATGCTCCCACTTCCTCTGGTAAGGACCCCTGAGACTGCATCCGGCCCACCTGGATGATCCAGGATAATCTTCCCATCTCAAAATCCTTCACCTAATCACCTCTGCTAAATTCCTTATGCCGTGGAAGGCAACATATTCGCAGACTTCGGGGCTCAGGACGTGGACGTCTTTGTGGAGGCATTATGCTCCCTACCTCTGCTCAGGAGGCAAGTGCAGCCTCTGACCCCCACCCCAGAGGAGGAGCAGGAGCAGCAGGAGGGGACAGAGGAGGAACAGAGCGTTCATTACATGCCCGGGCCAGGTCCTTCTGCTCTTGTTGCTGTGGCCTGAGCCCTGGGGTTTCTAAAAGCTTCTGAGGAGGTTCCAGCATGCCCCCAAATTTGAGAAATACGGTAACAGAAGATATGCCAAATGCTCATGGCACTGGAACTGAGGCTGAAATCGGTCCTGGGTGTCCTGAAGGAGAAGGGTCAGGACAGGCTGTGTCAATCTTGGGGGCCCAGTACTGTCAACTGGAGAGATTTTTTAAAAAACTTTTTATTTTGAAATGAGAATAAAGTTGCAAAGATAGTACAAGTACAGACATTTCCTGAATGCCTCTCACCCAGCTTCCCCTAATATTAGCATCTTATATAACCACGGGACGTGTGTGAGAGCGAAGCAGTCAGCATGGGTACAGTACCAGCAGCTCCATGGAACACTTGATTCTGATTTCCCCAGTTTTTCCATCGACTCCCCCTTTTTGTTCCGGAAGCCAACCCAGCATTTCTCATTGCCTATAAATATCATGTCTACTTAGTTTCCTCCAATCCATGTCTGTTTCTCAGGCTCTTCTTGTTATCTCAAGACCTGGATACTTTTGAGGAACACTATACTGGTCAAGTATTTTCTAGAATGTCCCTTCACTTGGGTTTGTCTAATATTGTCTCCGCTTAGACCAGGGGTTATGAATTTGGGGGAAGAGTGCCACAGAGCTGAGACGCTCTTGTTAATGATATCATAGAAAGGGGGGATGTGTCAGCAACACGGCCTATTCCTGATGTCCACTTGGACTGCTTGGTTTCTTCGCTGTGAGGATACAATTTGTCTTTCCGTACTTTGTTCATGAGAAGCAAGTCCCTAACCCAGCCCACACTGTAGGGGAAGGGGAGGGTCAGGGGCTTTTATTCCAATCATTTCAATTAGTTAATCCTCACTTTCACTGTCACTTCACTGTTTTGTACAAATAAGGTTGTTAACAAGCTAGACTTGCCCAAGGTAGCTTCGCTAGTAAGTGATGAAGTTAGAATTTGAAATCATATCTGTCTGGCTCCCAAGACCATGTTTTGATTTTCATTGCATTTTATCACCGAGTAAATAGGCGCGCCCTCCCAACTTGCTTACATTGTTATGTTTCAAATTAACCCATAGATTGTGGCACATTAATGAGTCCTGAGATCAGTCTGTGGGTTATGTTTTAAATAACAAAATAAGAGGAGACTGTAATAGAGTAGACTAGAAAAGAGAACAGAGGTTTCTGTAAGCAATCTGTGCTTAGAGACCTTTATCTTTACAATGGGAAGAAAAATAGCACCCCATCCCCAAACACAGGGCTCTTACGAGAACTAAATGAATTGCTATGGGCGCTTAGGACAGAAACTGACACAAATTAAGCATTACATAAACATTATCCTGAGTATGCATGTGCGTAAATGGGTCACGATGTAAAATGCATTTCTGATTGTAGACTGCAATCAGAAAGTTTAAAAACACTGAACTCCCACCTCTGGGCTGGGGTTGGCAGATTTATGAACTCCAGCCCACTGTCTGTTTTTGCAAAGCTTTATTGGGACACTGCCACACTCATCCGTTACAGATTATCTATGGCTATTTTTGAGCGATGATGGCTGGGTCCAGTACTTGCCACTGAAAACGGTGTGGCCTACAAAACCTAAAGCATTTTCTCTCCAGCCCTCTAGCCCAATGCCCCTGTGCAGAGGTCATGTCATAATACGAAGGATATTAGACACTTCTTCCTGGGTCCTGGGGCCTTGTCCTGCCACTGCCCAGGCAGGCACTCTTGCCCATGCTGACCACTCCAGGTGGTGTGACTGCCCAGCTCTTGGGTATCTAGAAGCTCAATACCCTCCAACCTTGGACTGATGCCCACATGTTTTTTTTTATCTACCTTCACAGCTGTTCATCGGGGAAGGCTAGAAACATGGTGGATAAATCAGGGTCCCAGCAGAAAACAGATGGCCACTCAAATTAGAATAATTCAAAGAGTGTTTAATAAACAGGCTATTTACAAAGGGAAGGGCAAGGTGTGGGAAAGACACAAGGGATAGCAGAGTCCTGCAAGGCTAGTAAAAGCAGAGCTCTCACCTCTAGGTTCAGGGAAGGGAGCAGCCCCTGAACCTGGGAGGAGTCAGTCGTTTAGAGAGGGTGCTTTAAGAGGAAGCCAAGACTTTCAGCTGAGCCGGCGGGGAGGGAACCGGGACCTGCGGACCTTCCTTCCTCCCTCATCTCTTGTTGGGGTTCCCATTGGCCAAACGAAAGGAAGTCAGAGGGCATAGGATCTATTGATACGGTCCATATGGGTCAGCTTATGGGCAGAGAGCAGAGTGCAGAAGGTTGGAAGGGGAGCTGGTGGCACACCGCAGACACCAGCACCCCCGGCCCTGATATAGAAAGCCAGGTGGCTTCCCCTTCCCACAGCTCTGGACAGAGTTCCCCCACTTTGTCCTTCCCTGTCAGCAATGTGGCCCAAACAACAGAGGACTGCTCTAGCTTTTACCTTTTACTACCCTCACTTCCTAGATCTGCTCGGCTCCAGATGACTGTCATGGGGCCTGGACGGTATCCCTGTGAGAGGGGTGAAAGGTCATGAACAGAGCGGCACAGAACAGAAGCGCAGATAAGCTGCTGGGTTTTGCTGGGAGTCTGAGCCGGGCCTGGTTAATATGCAGGGATGGTTAGCCATGTTCGCACTCATAGCCCATCCTTCTTTCTCAGGAGGAAGCTGGGTCCCGTTCATCTTTGCAGCCCAGTTCAAGTCTAACAGAGCTGAGCCAACCCCTGGCCCCTCGGGCCAGAGTGGGAAAGGCTGCCTGGGCTGACGAAGGTCCTCAGAGTCCTGTGCACACTGGCCACACCTCTCTGCCCACTTCAGTAGCGCAGACTTCCTCGGCTGGCCTCTGGTCTCTCACAGGCCCCCAAACCCATGTCCAGGTGCAGCATGTCACCTGGAGGGTCTCCAGTCCACAACACCGATTTTACAGACGAGAAATCCCAGGCTCACAGCAAGAAAGGGGCTCGCAGAGCTGGGGCCAGAAGTCAGGACTGGGGTCTAGTCAGTTTCCTTCTTTCACACAAGATGGAAGCTGAAGTGAATCTTGGAGCTATGGGAATGGACTTGGCAAAGACTCTAAATGTGGTCTTAGGCAAGTTTCCTTGTCAAGTCCAGCTGCCGAGGCCACACCCCTGGACCCTCCGCCCCCACAGGCCGTTCTGTACAGGAGAGAGGCCCTGCGGACTTGAGTCAGGCAAATGAGTGCACATCCATGCTCCCACCCTTAGTGGTTGCTTTACCTAACACAGGTTAATTTTTATGTTAATGAGGCTCCATTTTCTAGTTCTACAAATTTGGACCTATCATCAACCCGTGAGTTGTATTAACTCCATTATCATACAAGCCAAGTATCCCCGGTGTCCCAAGGTCAATAAATGACACTTTTGTCTTTTCTTTTCCTTCCAGTTGGAAGACAGGTGGGATATTTGCAACTGTTTTACAAAAGGCCAGAAGCCAACTCCCTGGAGTGGAGCTGTCAGACCTCTGTGCTCCAACCCCGAGAAACGGGGACCCTAAGGTCAGGCCTCCTGATACGCCCAGGATTAGATGTCCTTTTCTTTTTCTTTTTTTTTTTTTAATTTTTATTTATTCATCTTAGAAGAGAGAGAGAGAGAGAGAGAGAGAGAGAAAGGGGGAGGAGCAGGAAGCATCAACTCCCATATGTGCCTTGACCAGGCAAGCCTAGGGTTTCGAACCGGCAACCTCAGCATTCCAGGTCGACGCTTTATCCACTGCGCTACCACAGGTCAGGCAGATATCCTTTTCATGTACTCCAGTGTAAGCAGTAAAACCTCAAGGTACTTCTCCCTTCTCCCCTTCTGCCCGCTCAACTTTCTTCAGAGAAATGAAGAGTTTAGACTTATAGCCCAAGCGCTCAGGTTTTAAATTAGACGACTTTGTCCTGACAGGGACCGAGTCACAGCTGTCGCACCTGATTATTTTTAGAGTCACGACTAAACTCCTTGCACCGTGTGAGCTGCCACTGTTCCAGGCAAACAGACCAGCCTCGTGTTTTGTCACCACAGCACCAGGGCCGTCCACCTCCTCAGGTTCATTATCTCCGGCCTGACTTCCGAAGGCCTGGGACGGCACCCCTGGCCCATTTTACAGCGAGGAAGGCAGACCCCATGGTTTGCTGCTGCCTCTGAGGAACCGGAAGCTTCTGAAGATGAGCAAAGCCCACCACCTCCAGGAAGCCAACGGCAACGACTCCAGGGGAAGGAGCCCGCCAGTAGCTTTCTCCAGAAGAACCATCTTTTTTTTTTTTTTTTTTTGTATTTTTCTGAAGCTGGAAACAGGGAGAGACAGTCAGACAGACTCCCGCATGCGCCCGACCGGGATCCACCCGGCACACCCACCAGGGGGCGATGCTCTGCCCCTCTGGGACGTCGCTCTGTTGCGACCAGAGCCACTCTAGCACCTGGGGCAGAGGCCAAGGAGCCATCCCCAGCGCCCTGGCCATCTTTTGCTCCAATGGAGCCTTGGCTGCGGGAGGGGAAGAGAGAGACAGAGAGGAAGGAGAAGGGGAGGGGTGGAGAAGCAGATGGGCACCTCTCCTGTGTGCCCTGGCCGGGAATCGAACCCGGGACTTCTGCACGCCAGGCCAATGCTGTACCACTGAGCCAACCGGCCAGGGCCCAGAAGAATCATCTTCTTTCATCCAGGTGAAACAAAAGTTGGCTGGCAAGGAGCCGACCAATCAGAGTACCTCTGTGCTCTGTGCAAATGCCAGGGGGTGGCCAGCTTGTGAGCGATGTCACAATCCCCCTCCTATGACCTAATAATGTCACCACCACTGAAAAGGCCGACCCGGGATGGCAGCTCTTGCAGAGAGAGACATTCACCGCAAGCAAAGCACCTTCTCGAGTGCTCCTCGAGCGTGGGGACAAAAGTCTCTGCTAAGTCACTATATCCAGAAAAAAAAAAAATGACCTTCTGAACACGAGAAAAGAAATGGAGCTGAAGCCCAAGGTGAACGTCTCTTCTTATATCCACTTTTTTCTGAATTACAGAAACAAGTTTAAAGAGCAGCAGCCAAATACCTTCCTTGGCTTTACAGAGTTCTCCAGAAAGTGTTCGGAAAAATGGAGGTCCATCTCAAAGCACGAGAAGTCCAAATATGAAGCCCTGGCCCAGATGGACAAAGCCCGATACCAGGAGGAGATGTCGAATTACGTCGGCAAGAAGAAGAAGCGAAGAAAGCGGGACCCCCACGCCCCCAGGCGTCCTCCATCGTCCTTCCTCCTCTTCTGCCAAGACCACTATACCCAGCTGAAGAGGGAGAACCCGACCTGGTCGGTGGTGCAGGTGGCAAAGGCCGCGGGCAAGATGTGGGCCACGAAGACTGACATGGAGAAGCAGCAGTATGAGCAGAGAGCGGCCACCCTGAGAGCCAAGTACTACGAGGAAGTGACAGCCTACCGGGCCAAGTGCCACGCCAGGAAGAAGAGTCTCCGAGGGTTGGCCAAGAACTACTGCAGAGGGTGTGTTTGTGCGGCATCCGAGAGAGTGGGTGGATCCAACCAGAAATAAAGGGCCATTCTGCCGTCCTGCTTGTCCCTGGTCTTGTGTGCGGCACTAGCGTGGTCGTGGCTGCTGCTCTGGGGATGTGAGGGGCATGGTGGAGATGAGATGGGGCTTCGGAAACTAATTCTGGGGAGGGGGGCTGGCTTTGACAGAAGTGAGAACAGTGTCCAAAGGGATGTGTGTGGCCGGCACCTAAAGGGCTTGGTTTGGGTGGGTGGGAGTCTCCGAGTCTCCAGGTGGTAAGAAGCTAGGAGTCATAAAGGTAGGAGCATCCAGTTCCCAAGTGGTTATCCAGGTGGGAAGGCCCTTGTTCAGTGTCACGGCCATACTGAAGGCCAAGGTGTCTAGACCTGTCACCCTCCTCACCAGGAGGGCAGGATCCTGGAGTGCGGGCGGGCCTCAGGAGACTCCGTTTGTCTAGTTTCCAGGACTGGTCCTGCCGTAAGGTTTAGATACCATTAGTGGCCAGGACAACACTCCAGTGGTGGTTCTTAGTTCAGGATGAAGCTCGGGGCTGATTTGACAAAGACAGGTGCCTGACTCTGCCCCAAGTGTTAGAAGTTGAAGAAAACCCTGTTGACATTTTGGTGGGCACCCACCCAGTCATCCTTCTGTGGAGATAAGCAGAGCACACAGAGAGCAGAGATTTGTTGCCTTTATCACCACCTGGCATCCATTCCTTTTCCTCTTTCTCAAGGCTCCCCGATTCCACCCCAACCAAGGTTTGATGGGGCAGAATCCCCTGGCCTCAGTGATTGGTTCAGTGATGAGCATGTGACCCAAGTTAGTCCAATCAGAGTGGATCTCAGGACTTGTACAAGAAGTCCTAGAGGGAAGATATAGCCCTGGAAGGTGACGACAGCCATTTGGCTCCTTCTCAGGCCAAAATGTTTGTCCCTTTGACATCAGAACATGTTCTTGAACTTTTACTGAAGATGGACCCACATGTTTCAGTTTTTATCTAAGATGGTTTGAATTAGATATTCTGCCACTTAAAAATGAGTCAAAACTGGTGATTTTATACCCATAGGATTGTCCTGTGTCTGTCTGTATTGTATTTATTTTTCAGGCAACAATATAGTGTGGGCAACATTTCATACTAGTCAATATAGATTCAGAGAGAATATTTTGAAATGGCTCTTGACTTCTTGACATCAGACAGACGGGCCAGAATGCAGAACTGCTTTTTGTCCCCAGGTTATACATACAATCAATATGCAATAGACTTCCCTAGTTCCACCTCTACCCCTTATTCTGTGATGGGGTTAAACTACGTACTACTCTACTGTTTGAGTTTTTTACTTTCAAAAGTAAAAATACATATTTTTGAAAAGTCTTTTAGAACTGGGTGAGCCTCTAAGAGAGGTAATATGGTGAAGTCATTTAGAAATTCAGGGTCTAGAATCAGGCAGGACTCCCATGGGCCAGACTCTGTACTGGGTACCAAGAGGTCCAACACGAACTACTGTTAGGTTCCTGCCTGGCAAGAACTTTACACTGATGAGAATGGTGGACATGGGCATATAAGCCACAACACTGCAAGGCAGGGTGAGGAAAGTGAAGACGACACAAAATGCTGGAGGAAGGATGGGCTCCACCCAGCAAGGCAACCACTGAAGTCTTCTTGGAGGAAGTAGCTTTATGCTGGCAAGGTTCCCATTCCCCATCCCCCACAGCTGCTGTTCCAGCGTGGCTCTGCTTCAATGAGAAAACAGAGATCATCAGACATAAGCGTTCTCAGTGTTCTTCTTTCTCAACATGTAACGCACACACATATCCTTGCCTCCTGGTACGGACAGCTAGAACCCTGTGGCTACCCCTTCCCCTGCCTCTCTTAGGCCCTGCTCCTCACTATTAGGATGCTGATCCTTCAGCCTTTAAGACTGTGTAGGTAGTGCCTGCCTTACAGATTGTTTTAGTGATTAAATGATATAACATGCCATAGTCCTTACCACATAATAGGAATTGTGGTGGACACCCTCTAGGGTGGCTTTCCCATGGCTCTCTCTTCCCTGTCCCTCACTGTCCGATCCCCTCCCATTCACGGCAGGTAGAATCAGTGACTTGCTTCTAACCAATGGAGCAAGGATGATAGGATGAACCTTCTGTGATTACATGATGGTATATAAAACTTCATCTTGCTGGTTGCTTTGCTCAAGAGAATCTCCTTGCTGGCTTGACAAAGTAAGTGGCCAAGTGGCAAGGGACTATGGGAAATCTCTAGGAACTGAGGAGCCCAGACCAACAGCCAGCAAAAAAAACTGAACGTCTCAGTCCTACAAGTATAGGAATTGAGTACTGCAGCAACCACACGAGTGGGGGCGGGGGTTCCTCCCCAGCTGAGCTCCATATGAGGACTTGGGCCATGCTGGCACTGTGACTTCAGTCTTGTGAGAACCTCAAGCAAGGGACTCAGGTAAGCTGTTACTGGATTCATGACCCTCTATACATAATGAGATAATGAATGTGTGTGGTCTGAAGCCAGTAAGTTTGGGGTTATTTGTTACCCAGCGATAGATTACTAATACAATACTCAATAAATGCCAGCTTCCTTACAATTCTAGAAGAGACTGCCTTTAATCATATTTCTCCCTTCAGCCTCTCCCCTACCCGTGTAATTTCCTTTCCTTTGTTACCAATTGTCTGAAGTTAGAGGACCCCCCCCCCCCATCCAGGTGATAATTAGATCCTGACTTGAACTACTTGGTAGTGATTCTGGTTGGGTTGTTAGTTTCCAAGCTGCCCTATGGGCTCTTGGTGGGCGGCGGCCGTGTGCCAGGACGACGGTGCAATCCTCTCTGGGGAGCGGGTCCCCCCCACCCTGCACAGCTGGGCCCCAGCCCTCATGCCGCTCCTTTCTGGATTCCTGTGTGATTAATTATGTGAATGTGGGTGGCCAAGTTAGAGTTTTGACAACAGTTCACAGCGCCCCTGCTGAAAAATAACTCCATTAACATTGCTTTATGAAAAAGCTGACAGGAGGGTGTGAATCTGCTGGCTTCTGATGACTATAATGTAATGACAGTGGTGGGGGAGGCAGGGAGAAAGGAGGAGAAGGGGGAGCCTAGGCTTAAGAGAGTGGGTGACAGGGAAACCAGGCAGAAAATGTTGTGTGGTGCCATCATTCCAGACCTGCTCATTCCAGACCTTTGGGAAGAGGAAGGCAGAGTCCCCGGGCCCACCCTCTTGTTGATGATTGAATCACTCCACTCTGATCCTTCTCACCTACAGCCATTTCCTGTGCTCATTAATTCATCCATCTATTCATCTATTCATTTATTCAACAAATAGTTATGTAAATCTTAGGCCTGTAATATACCAGGAACTGTTCTGATGCTATGGATACAGCAAGGTCCCCGATCTCCTACGTTCCAGTGAGGGGGACACAAATAAATGAATCGACAAATAAACACACCGGGTCATATTTTGATGGTGATAAGTGTTCTGAAGAAAATAAACCAGGGCACATTAAATAGATGGTCAGTGAAGATGACATTTAGGTTTGGATCTAGAGGACAGGACAGAGCCAGGCCTGTCAGGGTCTGAGGATAGAGTTCTTCAAGCAGAGAACAGCAAATGCAAAGGTCCTGAGGCAGGAGCAAGCTTGGCATATTGAAGGAGCAGAAGAAAGGCCAGAGTGACTGGAGGTGTGAGTGTGCTGGAAGGATGAAGCTGGGGGGGGGGGGCTTGTCAAAAAGTTTATTTTGAAATTGAAGTGCACTGGAGGAGCCACAGAGCATGGAGAGCCATATGTTGCCATCTGAACTTCCAGTTATTGGTCATTCTTAAGTTTTCAGAAACTATCAAATGCCAATAAGGGGATGCTAGTCTCCCCAAGATCTGTGAGAGAAAGTCATTTCTACCAAATACCAAACCCATGACTTATTTCCCCTTTGGAGAGGAGACTCTATCTGGTATTCCTTGGAGCAGCTGTCAGCTAACAATCAAATGTGGAACTATGGGACTTATTCCCGTGACTCATTTTCCCAGGATTGGGAGGGGAAGGTGGGCACGGGTGGCAGAATATTCCAGGGGGACATTTCTTTCCAGGTCTCGTGTTTCCACGTGGAACAGCTACCACTAGACTGATGGTTCCCAGCTTCAAGCCTGCATTGGAATCATTTCCAAGCTTAGTAAAGCATAGACTGCTGGGTGCTATACCTAGTTTGATTCAATTTTTCTGGAAATGGCACCTATACTTTGCATTTCTAAATGTTCCCAGGTAGGCCTTGGCCGGATAACTCAGTTGGTTAGAGCATCGTCCCAAAGCACAGAGGTGTGAGTTCGATCCCCAGTCAGGGCACATACAGGAGCAGATGTTCCTGTCTCTCTCCTGCTCTACCCCTTTCTTTCTAAAATCAATAAAATAAACATTAAAAAACAAACAAACAAACAAAAAACATTCCCAGGTGACCCCAATGCTCCTGGTCACTGGGGAGTTCTCCTCCTCTTGCAACCTGGGCATTACTCCAGAGAGGAGGCCTGACTTAGCTGCCTGGGGAGCTTGGGAGGAGGAACTGACCACCTGCCCCTCAGCGGCGGGTGTGTCCAGGTCTGCTCTCCCATTGGCTCACCGGCCGTAAAGGTGACAGACCCATCCTCATCTGTCTTTCTTCTGCACCGACCAGTTGATTCTGAACTTGACAGAGGAAGAAGTACATTTATTTATTGGGGTTCCCTCAAATCCCCACAGAGGAGTTGATCCCAGTTGCAAACCATCAGTTAGTGTTGGGCCACACAGCAACATGGAATCGTGTAGCTGATTTCAGCCTCCACTAAAGCATCAGTTGTTTGAAAACAAAAAAAAGGTCCGTTTCTGAACCTTTAAGGCTGAGGATCAGGTCCATGGATGGGAGGAGGTCATCAGGGTGAAGTCACAAAGGCACTGGTGTCCTTTGGTCCTGTCATATACCTCTAATCACACTCCTACAACCAGCACCTGCTACAGGTGTGAGGGACAAGAAGAGATATGTCTAGGACATCACTGGAAATGAGGTCTGGTGTGCAAGAAGTGCCCACGAGTAGGGGTTCTACATTTAAAGGATGGTTTAAAGAATGTGAGAACAACACACACAAAGCAGTTGAAACAGGAGAAAGTGCATGGCCAAAGGCCCGGAGGGGCCATGCAAACCTCCAGGCTGGCCTTGACCTCTGGGTCAGCAGTGACACAAACAGGCATTCTCATGTGACCATCCCCTTGTGACAAGTTCCTTGCATCAGCTCTCCCTACCTGTCGCTCTTGTCTCCCCTCTGGCTGGCTGAGTGATGTGTCAGGACTCCTCCCCTTCAATAGTGAAATGTTTCCATGGTTGCCATCACCTATGGGAGTCTGACATGGCATAATCAGGCCACGGCTGCCTCGCCCACTGCACTGTCGCCCACACCCAGCTTCTGAAATGGCTCCCAGTGATCCCCAGTTCCTGGTAGTCTCACTCCTGTGTAATTTATTTGAGTGAGGGCTGAACCTGGTGACTTACTTTTAATGGACAGAATAGGGCAAAAGTGATAGAACGTTTCGTTTTCAGAAGTGACTAGGTTATGAAAGACTCTCTCTCTCTCTCTCTCTCTCTCTCTCTCACTCGCTCACTCTAAGCAATCTGACATATTGAGAGCTACCCTATGGAACGGCCCGTGTGGCAAGGAACTGAGGGTGGCCTCTGCCCACCAACATGGAGGAACTTAGGCCCTCAGTCAAGGAGCCTACAAGGAACTGAATCTGGTCAACAACCGTGAGTGAACTTGGACGTGGGCCATTCCCAGCTCCAGGGGACACCTTTCACCGCAGCCTCCGGACAGGCCCGCTCAGCCATGCCTCACTCTGGCCTGCAGAAACTAAGAGAGCTGTTGCTTCATGCCAAACTCAGGTCTGGGGTAATTTGTTACACACCAAAATAGATAATGAAGATATTTTGTTACCTAGAGAAAGACAGTGTTGGTCGTGAAAAGTATCTAGGAATGTGAGATGGCTTTAGGAAAAGGTGGTGGAGAGAGCTTGTTTGAGAAGTCTGGGCCTGGAGAACGCTGCGGGGGCAGGGGGCTCACAGGAAGCGAGTGTGCTGCTGGAGGCCGGAGGAAGGGGCCGGGCCCTGTGGCAGCGGAAGCCCAGGGACACTGGTGTCCGCAGTTACGTGGAAAGCAGAGCCCGTGCCAAGTAAACATCGCCATCCAGCTAAGCAGACACCCGAGCTCCGTGCTGAAGGCTTTCTTCTTGCCGCTTGTGTGAGAAGTAGGGAAATGGAGGATAAGATTGTTAAACAGAAAGGAGCCAGGACTTGATCATTTTAAAAAAATCCTCAGTCTCCCAAGACAGCAAAACAAAACAAAACAAACAAACAAACAAAAAAACAAACCAAAAAACAAAAACCTAAAATATAAAAAAATGGGTTTTTAAAAAATTTATTTTAGGGGGGATGTGGAAACATTAATTTGTTGTTCTACTTATTCATGCATCCATTGGTTAACTCTTGTATGTGCCCTGACCAGGGAACAAACCGGTAACTGATGTATCTAACTGAGCTACCCGGCTGGGGCCTATAAAATGTTTTGTGAGCACTATATCAGGAGAAGGTAGTCTGGGGATAAAGCTGAGGGTGTGACTGTGTAGCCTTCGGTAAAGAACTCAGAAAGATCAAAATCAAGGGGTCACGGTATTATCCAGTCTCACAAAGGCCCTAAAGAGATTAGGGGTGGGCCTCACAAATCCTCTAGATCAGTGATTTGCAACTGCCGTTCTGCAAAAGAGTTAACCACCCTGACGTTGTATTATAGACTTTGTAATCTTCATATACTATCAGAGTGGTTAACTCTTTTGTGGACCAGCAAAAAATTTCTGATAGACCGGCAATTGAAGAACACTGCTCTAGATAAAAAAAAAGAAAAAAAAAAAAAAAAAAAAGCCCTGGCCGGTTGGCTCAGCGGTAGAGCGTCGGCCTAGCGTGCGGAGGACCCGGGTTCGATTCCCAGCCAGGGCACACAGGAGAAGCGCCCATTTGCTTCTCCACCCCTCCGCCGCGCTTTCCTCTCTGTCTCTCTCTTCCCCTCCTGCAGCCAAGGCTCCATTGGAGCAAAGATGGCCCGGGCGCTGGGGATGGCTCTGTGGCCTCTGCCCCAGGCGCTAGAGTGGCTCTGGTCGCAACATGGCGACGCCCCAGAGGGGCAGAACATCGCCCCCTGGTGGGCAGAGCGTCGCCCCCTGGTGGGCGTGCCGGGTGGATCCCGGTCGGGCGCATGCGGGAGTCTGTCTGACTGTCTCTCCCTGTTTCCAGCTTCAGAAAAAATGAAAAAAAAAAAAAAAAATAGGGCCTCTGGGAAGCATAAACATCGCAGAAGCCCAAGGTAGACAAAAGGTTTCGTTCAAAGAAATGTGTGGGTGTAGCTTTTGTGTAATAGAGTGAATCTCAATGAGATGTCTAGATATCTTTGGAACTTGTAGGCTCTTCTGAACAACCTTTTGCACCACGCAGAGCATTTACAAACCACGTGCAATAGACAGAAAGCATTTGGACAAACTTATATAGCATTCAATGCTTTGTCCATGTGGAGTTTGGAAATCAAGCACCAGCTTGTACTGTGTTGCACCGTTATGTGTGGTAAGATAAAACTTTATTTGTTGCATGTTTCTGTTTCCGGCCGGCTAGGTCACTGATCCCCAAGTGTAAAAAAGGTTGATGACCACTGGTCTTGAAGACCTACAGTGTTTTTGGGAAAACTTTTTATCAGAAGAAACACTGTCTTCTTGGCCTAACAGGGACAGAGATAGCACAACATAAAAAGAGGTCACTGGACACCCAAAATTGTCAGTAGGAAGCAGAGTGAGGAAAAGTCAGCCTCAAACATGTGTTTCTGTTCATGAGAAAAGGAAGAGGAGGGAGGAATGCTCAGGGAGCATCCAAGAGCTCAGAAGGTGGGGCTGAAGTCAGAGAGAATTACCTCCAGATTTGGAAACAAATCAACAACCTCGCAATAGTTTCCTGGATGGATTTCAGAATTGTTCTGGATCAGGGAATCCTTCATGCCTCACATGGCCCCCTTTCTGAGTAGGAATGTTGATAGCCGTGAGCCTGTGCCTGTCCCAGCGTTATATATTGGGCACACGGGGGCACGTAACTTGTCTCTTCAGTTTCAAAGATCTACAGATCCAGAGGCTCAGTATTCTGTCACCTGTCCTTAAGGAACTATACCCTAGTGCAGTGGTTCTCAAACTTTCGGAAGTCGGGCACATTTATAACCCTACAAATGATTGTAGGTGCACTATATACAAATTTATGAGAAATATGTTATAATAATTAAATCAAATATTAAAGAAAAAAATATAAAGTCCAAGAGTGCTTTTATGATAATTAAACAAAATAAATATGACAAAATTAAATTGATTCTGACATTAAAAAAACATTTTTATGGCCTGACCAGGTGGTGGTGCAGTGGATAGAGCGTCGGACTGGGATGCGGAAGGACCCAGGTTCCAGACCCCGAGGTCGCCTGCTTGAGCGCGGCCTCATCTGGCTTGAACAAAGAGCTCACCGGTTTGGACCCAAGGTCGCTGGCTCCAGCAGGGGGTTACTCGGTCTGCTTAAGGCCCGCAGTCAAGGCACATATGAAAAAGCAATCAATGAACAACTAAGAAGTCGCAATGCGCAACAAGAAACTGATGATTGATGCTTCTCATCTCTCTCTGTTCCTGTCTGTCTGTCCCTGTCTATCTCTGCCTCTGTAAAAACAAAACAAAACAAAAAAAACACATTTTTATGTTACATTTTTTGAGCCATGCTTTTTAGAATTCGTAAAAAAGAAGGGTTAAAAAATTAAAAAAAACCCAGAAAAGTTATCTTTTTATATATATAGATACATTCTTAGTAAGATTTAGTAAATTCGGCAGTCCTAGCGCAAATATATTAAGTTTTTTCATTCTTGTGTTTATGAGAAACATGAGCCTGACGTGTCCTAGCGATTTCTTCAATGTTTGGGCATATATTTAAAAGGCAAACTCTCATTTCCTTGTCAATACATTGAAGAATCCTCTCTTTTTACTCTTAATTGTATTGAGTGCAGAAAACCCCCACCATACATATCATCTTAACTTTACACCAAACAAAGGATAGAAGAAACTTGCCTCCAGTCTTTCCGGGGAACATGAGGGTAGTGTAAACAATCCAGCACCACAGCTTAACAGCCTTTTGTAACCTAATCAGGCAAGTGGGGTGGTGGGGGGTTGGGCAGCCTATCAGCTTATAGCCAATTCCCCACACCTCTGTCCCCCCAAAATCTAAACTCCAAAAACCCTGTTGGTTTTTTGGTCCCCAACAGGCACATATTTCTCTGGAATACCATAGGGCGCACCTGGAAATCTTATAGGGCACACCAGTGCGCCCTGGTGCACACTTTGAGAACCACTGCCCTAGAGCCTCATCCACACCTGAACCTGATTTAGATGATGAGATTTTGGAATTTGAGCTGATCTATCATAGGATGAGATTTGGGGGGACCTTGGGAAGGGGTGGCTATTTTGCATACTGCAGGGAGATTAATCATTGGGGGCCTGAGAGCACACTGTGGTGCACACCTTCAGAAATGACTAAATGGTCTTTGTCTCCTGATATTCGTGCCCTCAGACACCCTCCCTTCCCCTTCTGTGTGGGCTGGATTTAGTGACTTGCTTCTAACAAGCAGAATACAGCCAAAGTGATGGGCTGTCACTCTGAGATTACATTTACAAGACTGTGACTCTTGTCTTATTGTTTCTCTCTGCCTTGCTCTGGTGAAGAAAACAGCCATGTTGAAAGCTGCCCTATGGAAAGGAACTAGTCAATAGTGCTGAGGAGCTTAATCCTTCAAACAACCAAGTGAATAAGCTTGGAGCAAGTCCTTTCCCCCATTTGAGCTTTGAGATGATGCAGCCTGTGAGAAAACCTGAGCCAGAGAACCCAGCTAAGCTACACCCAGACTCTGAACACACAGAAAATGTAAGATAATGAACGTTTCATGCCATTCATTTTTGGGTAATTTATTATACAGGGATAGCTCCTTAATACACCCATGCTAAGGTCCTGTTACACAGTATTTCCCCCAGAAGCACCATATTCTAACACTCTCCTCAGGGCCTTTGCATATGCTACTCCAGGCTGGGATCAAACTTCCTATCTTTTAAGTTTGGTAAACTTCCACCTATCTTATAGGACTCAGGTCAGGTGTCCCTTCCTCCAGGAAGCCCTCTTTCAGCCTCTTTGCTCTGTGTTCCCATAAGACATTACCAGCCTACTGAATATCATTCTAACTATCATTTATCACCCCGACTTGTGGAAGAGGTCAGGGACCTTGACATATTCATCTCAGTAGCCTTAAAATAGAATATAATGTTTTACATGTAATAATAACACAGTAGCCCCTCTTAATTATCCACAGGAGATATGTTCTAAGAACCCCAGTCAATATCTGAAACCACAGATAATACTGAACCCTATACATACTGTGTTTATATATATATATATATATATATATATATATATATATATATATATACACACACACCTATAATAATATTTCATTTATAAATTAAGCACAGTAAGAGATTATCAATAATAGCCCTGGCCAGTTGGCTCAGTGGTAGAGCATCAGCCTGGCATGCAGGAGTCCGGGTTTGATTCCTGGCCCGGGCACACAGGAGAAGCACCATCTGCTTCTCCACCCCTCCCCCTCTCCTTCCTCTCTGTCTCTCTCTTCCCCTCCCGCAGCCAAGGCTCCATTGGAGCAAAGTTGGCCCCAAGTGCTGAGGATGGCTCCATGGCCTCTGCCTCAGGCGTTAGAATGGCCCTGGTTGCAACAGAGCAACGCCCCAGATGGGCAGAGCATCGCCCCCTGGTGGGCATGCCGGGTAGATCCCGGTCGGGTGCATGCAGGAGTCTGTCTGACTGCCTCCCCGTTTCCAACTTTGGAAAAATACAAAAAAAAAAAAAAAAAAAAGAGAGATTATCAATAATAATTAATAATAAAATAGAATTATAGCAATGTACTGTAGTACAAGTTATGTGAATATGATCTTTCTCTCTCAAAATATCTTGTACTAAACTCACACTTCTTGTGATGATATGTGATGATAAAGTGTCCAGCTACTGAGATGAACTGAGGCAAATGACATGGGCACTGTGATGTAGCGTTAGGCTACTGCTGACCTTCTCACAATATTCAGCAAGCACTTGACAGCTTCTCTTTGGCATGTCTGAATTGCCAGCCTAACTACCTTGCACTCTGGGGCCACTATTAAGTAAACCATAAGGGTTACCTGAATACAAGCACCGTGATACTGCGACAGTCTATCTGATGACCAAGAAGGATGTTAAGTGACTCTCAGGCAGGAAGCATACACAGTGTGCACACACTGGACCAAGAGATGATTTACATCCCGGGTGCGATGGAGTGAGACAGAGTGAGATTTCACCCTGCTACTCAGAACAATGTGTGGTTTAAAACTTATGAATTGTTTATTTCTGGAATTTTCCATTTAATATTTTTGGACCACAGTGGACTGTGGGTAGCTGAAACCACAGAAAGCAACATTGTGCATAAAAGGGGGCTGCTGTAGCAAACCTTTAGTGAATGCCTATGCTTTGCCTGGTATGGTGCGAGGTGATTTGCATGTAACTATCTTATTTAATAATAATAAAAAGTCTAATGAGGCATGAACTTGGAACACCCCTGTTTTACAGAGCAGGGACTACTGGGACTCTAGGCTAGGTGCTAGGTGCTCGGCACATGCTCACTAGGAAAGGAGAGGCAGTCTGCCCTTCCTGTCCAGCTCCTGGCAGTGGTCAGTCTCAGGAACTCTGTACAGAGTTGGGCCAGAAGGACTCCTGGGCCCTAGACACACACTCTCTGCTTGACCGCTTGTCATTTGGTGTTTTCAGAAAACTACTTGGATCTATCTCTTGGGGCTTCCCAGGAAGGGCTTGGCAGCACCCAGAGAATTTATTAGGCACCAGAAACCACACCTCCAGCTCTCTGCTCACAGCTGTGCCTCTGGCCCACCGACAGAGCAAGCGCTCTCATCCCTTCACACCCTGTCATAAGCCATGTAAATTCCTCGATTCTCATGTTGCGGCTCTGTATTTTTAATGCATTGTCTGCAATTAGCAGCAGTGGGCATGGGAGAGCCCTGCGGTGGTCCCTGGGGTTGCCCCTCGTGGATGCTGCTGAGACTCCATTTGTGCAGAAGAACCTGGCCAGTCTCCCCCGCCGTCCCCCTGCTCCCCCGCCCTGCCCGCAGCTCCAGCAAGTGGGTGAGAAAACTTCTATTTGCAGGGTGTCTGCCCTGCCAGGAAGCGGAAAGGGGTGCTGATGCCCGATTGTCACTCCTCTGCTGACCTGGCCTCCCTTCCATCCTGCTCTGCTACCTGCACACCCTGAGTGGGTGTGCTCTAAGGGGGACTCCAAAGGGCACGCCTCAGTCCCGGAAGTGACGGGTGATAAATCTCTTCATAGGCACGGGGTAAAGGCCTGTAAAATGCAGAAGGGGCAGGCTGTCGGTGCCCGGGTGAACCTCAGAAGTGTCTGCATGGCCTTGAGAAAGGAAAGGGGCTGGTCAGTGAGAGTTAATGGGTGTGTACCAGCTCGGGCCAAAGGAGAAAGGCATGTTCTGCAACCAATTTAATGCTAATACCTATCATGTATTGGGTACTTAGGATGTAACAGGCCCTATTTTTTTTTTTTTTTTGTATTTTTCTGAAGCTGGAAAAAGGGAGAGACAGTCAGACAGACTCCCGCATGCGCCCGACCGGGATCCACCTGGCACTCCCACCAGGGGGCGACGTTCTGCCCACCAGGGGCGATGCTCTGCCCACCAGGGGGCGATGCTCTGCCCCTCCGGGGCGTCGCTCTGCCGTGACCAGAGCCACTTTAGCGCCTGGGGCAGAGGCCAAGGAGCCATCCCCAGCACCCGGGCCATCTTTGCTCCAATGGAGCCTTGGCTGTGGGAGGGGAAGAGAGAGACAGAGAGGAAGGAGGGGGGGTGGAGAAGCAAATGGGCGCTTCTCCTATGTGCCCTGGCCGGGAATCGAACCCGGGTCCCCCGCATGCCAGGCCGACGCTCTACCGCTGAGCCAACCGGCCAGGGCCAACAGGCCCTATTTGTAAGTGCTCTCCAGGCATCTTCACATTGAATTCTAGAAGGCAGTGTCAATATCCACCCTGCCCCTCACAGCCCAAGGCCACCAGGAACCCAGCCACAGCAGAACAAATTTGGGATTATTGGCTGTGGCAACAAGGGCAAAGGCACAGGACAGGGAACTGCAGGTGGCTCAGAGTCAGGTGGGAAGAACTCCTGCAGGGTCTGGGCTTGTGTTGGGTGATCTGGAGAAGGATTCAAGGAAGAGCAGCTTTGCTCTCAATTGGATGCTGTCTGGAAGCAGGTGTAATTCCATGATCGGGCCCTTAATAAATTTAATCCAGAAGGTGGGAGGAATAAAGCAAGACTCAAGTTGTCATTCATAAAGAGCAGGTGTCACTCATATTAGCCAAGATGCCAAGATGCAGAGGGAGGAATGTTCAGTCACCTTTTGTATTTTGGTAATGTTCTAGTTCTGTGTGAGTTCAGACACGATTGTGAAGTGGTCTTGTTTTTTACTTAATCCAGCAAGGTCATAGCATGGCTTCGCCTGGTATGGGTGTTTCTGCTCAACAGGAGGGCACTGAGGTCTAGGTGTGCCTGCCAGGCCAGCCCCCAGCCCCTCTGCCCTTACCTGGTAGTGCTAGGCCAGCTTTCTTCCCTCAGGTGCCACTGTTCCCTTTCTCAGCAGGTCTCATCATTGTGACAGTTGACAGAAGTAATGAAATGGAGGGTTAGATGAGTTATTATAGTTGGGAAGTGGTATTGTGATTCCAGGGTAACTGGAACTCAGGCGAGAGCTGAGGGACCTGGCAGAGAGGAGTGGGGGCAGGGTGTGGTGACAGGGAACCAGGCTGACCATGAGGGGGGGCTGGCCACCACAGTCAAGTAGAAACAACATGGGATTTGGAGCCAGAGATCACCACTTTAGAAATCTGTCCCTGCCACTGACTAGCTACATGGTCCTGGACAATTTATTGAATATCAGAGATTCAATTTCTTCTGTGTAATGGGAATATAAAAATCTGTTTCCTGGAGTTATTGTGAGGATAAAATTAAAAGACACAGTATAAAACACCTGGGAACAACAGATGGCACACTGAGCGCTTACTGTATGCCAGCCACTGGTCTGAATATCTCATGTGTACTGACTCATCTAATCCAGCAACCTATGAGACAGATTCTATTATAACCTCTGGTTAACAGGTGAGAAGACAGGGGCACAGAGAGGTTAAGCAACTTATCTAGGGTCACACAGCTATGAAGCAGCAGAACTCAGGTATTTGGGCTCCAGCACCCTCACTCACTCTACTGCCTCTCAAGGTAGCTGTCGGGTCACTGCTCCTTCCCTTCCATTGCTGCCAAGGCTTCAAGAGTAGTCACATTTTGATGACGATTTAATGCTGTGAGATTCCCTGATCCCAGACCTGTGCTTGTGAAAGGGTTTAAGTGGCTTGCTTGGCTCTGGCTTGGAAAGTACTTATTTCCTTTTAGAAGGTCAAAACACTCCTGGCATGACATAATATAGACTCAGGTCACTGTGGTTGATAGAGCAAATAAAACACAGTATTACCTTGTTGGTATTTCCGTGCCTTTTAGTAAGCACCGAAGTCTGAGAAAAACACAGGGGAATGAGTGAAAACTAAAGGGGTTGGGGGAATGACCCAGTGCTGTCGCAGAAGCCCTCTTGTAGCAAGATCGATACGTGGGCAGGAGGCCAGTGGATGCCCCCGAGGAAAGGGACCAGACGTGCCCAGTCTCCTTCATCCTGTAACAGCAGAAGGCTGTTCAAGTTGGCCACAGTGCCATGGCCAAGCTGCCTCAGTGTTGTCTAGTCCTAATCTGATGAGTGGGTTTGTAGCTTGTGTCACCAATTCTGGGAGGCCGGGAGGCAAGGACTTCTAGGCCCAGTGACTCCAGTAATGAAGGTCCTTCATCACTGACACCCCCACCCTACCAAGGTCATGGGAAACATGAAGAGCCGGATCTCACATCAGCATTCTCTGTGCAGTTTGATACAACCCCAGATCATCGTCACCAACCTTTCTGGGGCGCATCTGTTCTTCATTATATCTCTAAATCCCAAGGAATTACAACTCTGAGAATTTGGGAAATTTAGCTGCTCAGAGGATTTGTAAGCATCACAGTAATCCCTAGTATTTACAGAGCTTCCTTTTGCAACTAAAATCCAGAGAAGACACTATTGTAGTGGTGAGGACACCCTGAAATTGCTCTCAAGTTCTCTTCACAGAGTGCCAGGCTCTTAGCCCGTCTTATTTTGTTTAGCTCAAGGAGGTAGATAAAGAGTAGTTTTCTCCATTACCTCCTTAGCGAGAGCAAAGAGAAGAAGGTTAATCCACTGTAGAAGATACGCCTGGGGTTGCCTGTCCAGCCCGCACCCTCTTCTCAGAATACCCTTGCTCCCTCAACTCCCGCAACCACTGAAGGGATGGGCCCTTGCAGCCATGCTTGTACCAGCTGGGTGTGCCCTTCCTTAGTATCAGCTGATTGGACAAGGGGCTGATGCTTGACTAATGAGATGAGCCAATCAGATTCTTTCTCCTGATAATTTGAACCAAAAGATGTAGAAACTGGGAGGTCGCTGGGTCCCTAGAGCTAGAGGGCCAGGCAGACTCAAGGGCTGGTGTGACCATTTGGGACATGTCTGATTAACAAGCAGAGAGGAGAATAAACTTTGTAGCCCCTGAGAAAGTGGCACTCCAGCCCTTTCCGTATTTGTTCAATAACCCTTTGGATTCCTAGGCCAGGAGCCATCCCACGAGGCCATTGTGGCATGAAGGTCAGGCACTGGAAATGACCTGACACTCTTGCTTGGTTTTCTCCAACACAGCATGCCTTCCCTTCAGCTTCAGCGGACGATGAGGCCAGGCCCCATGGGCTCCATGTATGTGAGACAAGAGCAACCACTTTCCCTCTAATAGGGACAGACCAGACGCACACAGTTGAGTGGGATGCTGGCATGTAGTCTGTACTGAACACCCATGCTGATTTTTATCAGAAGCCAATACAGGCCTCCCTAGAGCTTCTGGGATGTGGGGCCCAGGTGCTTCTGACCTCTCCAGCTGAATTCAAGAAGGACTGAGAAAGTCTCTGCAAAGGGGCCATTGTGATGACACACGACACAGCCACCTGGTCCCCCTATTGATCTGACAGTGGCAGCAGACACAGGAGCCATGGGAGCACAGTTCCGTGAACAGTCCTTATTGATCTGCTCACCTGCCTGATGGCTGGCCAGACTCCACATTTAAAAGATACCCATGGAAGGTCAGAGCTGGAAGAGGGAGGCCCAGGACAGGCTGGAATTGTCACAAATGGGAAAAGCCAGCCTCAAGGACACTACTGAGATGTGACCTTTCTGATTTCAATCACGGGAATCCAAATAGTTGCCATTGTGTATTGAATGGTTTTCAGGGGGATGGGTATTGTGTTTTGTAGCCCTATATTTCCTATAGGGAGGAAAGCAGAAAGAATACATATTTATGTGGAGTCCGTGGGACTGAATCATAAACTCTCGGACTAAAAGAAAAAGTGCCTTCTTACCACCAAGCAATGTGTCGTCACTAATTCAGAAGCACCCATCAGCCCCGCTCCATGGAACACAGACCAGCACACTCAGGCTTTTCTGGGCTGGAGGTTCCAAGTGGAGCACGTCAGACAGTGGCTTCTGTGAGTCCAGCTTTTCCCCCAGCCACGCACTCAGGTTCAAGCTGCCCTGTCCCCTCAGCGAGGCCCTGATCCATCAGGGCCCCTCCCCCTTTTGCATAGTGAAGTCTGGAAATAGTCCATTGCTTTTCCTCTGCCCCATCCAGGGTGCCATGTGTCCTCTGAGACTTAGCCAGCGAAGCCCCTCCAGCCTTTGTAGTTAGCCATTCCTACGTGTGGCCCATCTTCCTGGCTGGTCTGCTCAGTCTCTGGTCCGCCCTCTGGATCCCTCATAGGCTGGGAGCCTGGTGAATCTCTGGATGGCTAGGGTTTGGCCTCATTCTCCTGAGGGCTAGGATTTACCCTCCCCACCTTAATCAACTCACCTGTGTCTCTGACCTAAAACTCATACAAGCACCTGGGCCACGTGCCCATTGTTACCTTAGATCAGGCGTCCCCAAACTGCGGCCCCCTGAGGCCATTTATCCAGCCCCCACTGCACTTCTGGAAGGGGCACCTCTTTCATTGGTGGTCAGTGAGAGGACCACTGTATTTGGGAGCTCTCCAATGGTCTGAGGGACAGTGAACTGGCCCCCTGTGTAAAAAGTTTGGAGACCCCTGCCTTAGATGCTGCCTTTTCAAAAGTACCAGCCCAGATGGGAGTAGAATTTGCCTTCTTTCCTTGGTTGGTGATCTGGACAGGTGGTCTGTTTGCAAAACCAGCTTTAACCAGCATAACCATAACTCTGGGCATTGGGTTAGAGGGTAAAAAGAGCTGGTCCTGGATTCTGTCCATATTGCCGAGCAACTGAATGAACTTGGGCAAGTTAACTAACTCCATTCTTTCGAGCCTCTTTTCCTCACCTATGTATCCTACACGACTGGTGCATAATAAATGAAAGCATAAGTGAAATGATGGCGATAGAGAACTTAGCATAATGTACAAAACACTAATCTATACCATTCATTGAAAGCTTATGTTTAATTCTGAGCAAAGTGCTTTGTAAGCATTACCCTAATTTACACAGTAATCTTGTGAGATCCTTTTCTTTTAAATTTTTCTATTTTATTGATTTCAGAGAGAGAGGATGGGAGGGAGGGAGAGAGAGAAATATAGGAACATCAATCTGCTCCTATATATGGTCCTAACTGGGGATCAAACTGGCAACCTCTGGGCTTCAGGACGATGCTCTAACCAACTGAGTTATCTGGCCAGGGCATTGTAAGATCCTATCATCCCAAATTTTTAAATGAGAAATCTGAGGCCTGAGAGGTTAACGTAATTGCCCAAGGTCAACAGCTGGTCAGTGGTTGAGCAAGCACTGATTGTGATCTAGTGAAGGCCAAAAATTATGATTTATATTAAATGTCTTACTACAATGCCTAGTACAGGGGGTCCTCGGGTTATGACACAGTTCTGTTCCTACGACCGATGTAACCTGAATTTTGATGTAAGTTGAAACACACCCTAGCCTAAGTCACTTACCTATCCTAACACGGTTTTAAAACCATAATCTAGAACATAAAAACACAACTAAGCCACAGAAAATACTGTGTATTCTTCTGCCACACGCAACCAAACTAGTTCGCCCATGTAGTCCGTAAGTATGATGCTAATGGCATAAACCAAAACACTCACATCTCAATTTCTAAAAGTTTTTATGGGAGAGAGCATTGTAAACTCAAAAGATCACATGTCAAGACTGTCATAACTCAAGGACCCCTGTATATAGTAGGCACTCAAAAACTGTGTTTCAGATGAAGGCATGGCTCCCAAGTCAGTGCTCCTTTGCAAACCTGGGTTGAGGACTCAGTTCTATCAACTTATTCTCATTCTCTCTTTTTGCAGGGCAGGTGGGGGGGGGGGAGGCACTAAGCTGTTCACCTGTGTTTATTCCTTTCAGTATTTGTGTGCTTATCCCCAGTATGGCTATTACTGGATGTACTAAGACATTCAAGCCTTCTACCAGAATGGATACATAATTTCCAAACCATCTACTCTTTAATCAGAGAGTACTCACAGATTCAGCACTTTGGACAGAGCTAGGATTTTTCAGCTAAGGTCTCCTCAGTATTGGATTTGCATTTAAAAACGGTTTACATTGATGTGTGACCCACATATGGAGAGAAAATACTGCATTCCCCACTTCTAGCTCAGTGGTTTTGACTTCTGCTTTCTTAGAGTCTGTGAGATGAGAAAAGATTGTCATAAAGATTTCATGAGTCCAAGAGAAACCTTACTCAAACAGGATTTATTTTAAAGGTGTCATTCTGAAACGGTGGCATGTTTTTTAAAAGAGAAATGAAGCTCACACTGGTGGGATTTTTATGCTCATAGGCAGTCCAAATGTTGCAGGAGATCCTCTTAATGCTTATCAGGTGAGCAACTTCTTCAATTTGGTTCAAATCAGCAATTTACAGTATATTTTCAGTTGTCTCTGAGCCTGTACTTGGAACTGGTGACAGGAGACAAGAATGCTTTTCCCAGTTTGCATTAAGACAAGGAGAAAGGTAATTACTGGACTGGTAATTTCAGACCTTCATACTTTGGGACAAAAATGTATTTAAGGTGCCAGAATGTGTCAGGCACTGTGCTGAACACTGCAAGGAAAACAAGACACATTTTGTGCCCTCAGGGACCTCCTGTTTGGTGGGGGAGAGATACATGCCCCCATGCAGCACACTAGGCAGTGAGATAAGGGTTATGATAGAAATAGGAACAAGAATTGCCAGATGGGAGCTCGTTCCAGAATTGTGTGGGGTGCCTATTGTCCTTCGTCTAACCAACAAACTCCTATTCAGTCTTCAAAGAACCCAATTGAATGTCCTTTCCTCCGTGAAGCCTTTCCTGACTCTCTAAGACAGAGCTGGCCTTCCCTTCTTGGGGTTTGGGTTTCCACAAAATTTTAAAGAAAGGGAAAGTGGAGATGACAGACACTAAATAGTAACTCTGAAGTATGGGTAAGAATTCTGCAGGGCTAAGGAGCAGGAAATAATTAACTGTCAAGGAAGGGTAAAGATACTTGAATTGGTTCTTGAGAAATGTGGAGAAGGTCATTCCAGGTGGAATGAACATAGGCAGCATAAAGGTGTGGCGGTATGAATAGTTATGATGTATTTACAGAACGGCAAGGAGCTCGGAGCGGCTGCGGCCAGGCACGTGGGGATGGCGTGGGGAGCCGACGACGATGGTGGGGACAAGTGGAGGAAGGTGAGGCTGCTGTGGCGGGACAGGTCAGATTGTAAAAACCCTCTGTTACAATGTTTGTTCTTCGTCCGTATGTTGTGGGAGCGATTAAAATGTCTTTTAACTTTTACCAATTTTTCTGTATCCAGAAAGTCAGATATGATTGTTGTAGAATGTTTAGAGGAAAAAAAACCCATAAAAAAATACATTTAACACTCCATTCGAAGCTCATGGTGTTAACATTTTATGTCTTTTTTTTAATGACTATTATATATATATATTATATACATGTGTAAAAATTCTAGTTCATACTATATATTCATTTTGTATGTTTTTTTGTCACTTAATATCATATTAAGCATTTTCTAACTTCTTTGACCATTCTTTGAAATGAATTGCTACATGTTTTGGCAGCCATGTGTATGTACCACAGTTGGTTGAACCAAGTATGTTGAACATATGTTGTTTCCTTTACCCCACTATAATAAATAACACTGCAATGAACATCCTTGTATATATAATTTTATACTAACATTTCACTATTTCCTCAGGATCAATTCCTAAAAGAGGTACATACCTTTTACATTAATCACTACTGTCCAACTGCCTTCCAAAAAGGTGGTGCCAATTTATCATCCCGCCTACAGGGAATGAGGCTCAAAGAGATGAAATGACTTGCCTGAGATTAAACAGACTGTGAGTGAAGGGCTGGGGGTCAAATGTGGGCATTGGTATCCACAGGGCTACGGCAAAACTCTGCTGGGGAGATGGGGAATGGTGGCCAGAGGTAACTGAGTCTGGAGGACTGAAACTGACTCAGGTGAAGATGGTCTAATGAGATGCTTCAAACGACAAGCTGTTCAGTGGACATCACTTGTCATTTCACACTCTCTGCAAAACTATGTCATGGCTCTTCCCACTTGAGGGGCTCATACCAAAGAGAAAGAAAATATTCCCACCTTTCTATTCACTGTTATTCCTTTGCAGACCTAGGCCTTGTGCTGGTATAAGAGGAATGGCACACGGGAAAACTTGCCTGGTCATCTGAAGGCCTATTCGAGCCCTGGGTACTGAGGAAGATAGCGCTGGGCATGCCCTTCAATCAGCCATTAGGAAATCAGAGGTTCCATCTCTCTGGGGCCACAGCGTGTTGTCTCAGTTGTCTCACTCTTAAATGACTCAATGAGGAATAAAAGAGTCCTCACCTTTTAAGCTCTCTTAGTCCTTATATGTTGAACCAGTAGCTTACTTCTTTCTTCTCTTTCTCCTTCCCTCTCTTCCCTCCCTTCATGGCCACAAATACAATAACATAAGTCTAGGGCAAACATGAGGACCAAATTCAGGGAGTTATCTCATCAAAACACTGTATTTTTACATTACAGGCAGGAAAGGGCTTCAAAGTCACACTCCAGTCCCTCCATAAATCCCCTCTACAAAGCCTCTGGTGTGTGTCCACACCCACTTCACTCCAGTGGTCTCCTGCAGAAAGCCATTCTATTCCATTAGACCTTGCACTGAGTCAAGGTCTGACTCTTGCAACTGCTCATTGTTTCAGTTTCTGCCAGTTAGCTCAACTTTCCTCCATATGACGGCTGGACATTTCAGTACCCAAAAGTAGACGCCATCTTCCTCGTAGGAGGGGATGTGTTGGAGAATAAAGGTCTAAGGCTTTGGAGTCAGACAGACCTGGAGTTCCACTTCTGACTCTACCAGTAAGCAGCTGTATATCTTTGGGCAAGTTGCTAAACATCTCTGAGTCTCAAGCTATCTTCTGGACCATAAATGATAATGCGCTTGCTTGACTGAAGAGTAGTGAGGAATAAATGAAGTGTCAACAGTATGGTAAATAGTGGGTGGTTATTACGTGTTGAGACCCCTCACAGTTGTCTTTTTCTAAGTCTGTGTTTTTCAAAGGTCCTCTCTGACCTGTTGCATCAAGATGGCCTGGGGTGGGTAAATTGTAGATTTCTGGGTCATTGCCCTAATTTACTAAGTCACATTCTGTGAGAGTGACATCTAGAAACTTCTATTTGTTTAGTTGTATCCATGTGCCAAGAAGTTGGAAGGTCTTAACACATATGGGAATTCTCCAAAGCTTCTTGGGGGTCCACAGTCAAGGGTCCGTGTAATCCTGGGTGAGATGCCCCAGAGAGGGCATGTGCCTCTGAACTGGAAACACCCCCATTTTCAGCGTGTCTCACTCTTTTGCTCACTCTCAGATACAGGCCTTTCCTATGTATGATGGGATTTGGAATGTGGAAGTGGAAGGGTATTGGGGAAGGTGCTACCACGTAGATCAGACATTAAGCTATTTCTATAGCCTCATCTTGCTGGAAAGAGAGGGTCGGCCCTTGGAAAGGCAGAGGCAGGGCAGAGCAGGGGCTCACGGACCAGCTCAACACATTCATATTCAGGGCACACGTTAGCTCCCTGCAGGGTCACACAGTGGACAACAGAGTGGCCAGGCCTCTCCCTGACCCAATGAAAAGCAATGTAACTAACCGAGACCCACCCTCGGATGGAGCTGGGGCCCCTAGCAAGCCCTGGGAGCCGCCCCTCCTTCCAGGGCCCCAGGTTGACTAGTCTCCCTGAAGAGCACACTTTGGATTTCCTGCTGCGGTCCTTTTCTTACTGCTGTGGCCCGCAGCCCAACTCAGCACGCACAGGAGAGACAGGGAGAGAACACTTATAATTATTGTCAGAACCTGCGAGCTCTTATGCACAATGCACAGTAAGAGTTTCACATCTAATTTGTCGTTCTAATCCCCTCAATATCCTCATGGGACAGAGACAGAGGAGGAAGCAGAAGTTCAGAGAGGTTAATTAACTTGCCCAATATCATGCAGCAGACAAGTGGCATAGGAGCCTCTTAAGCCCACATTGTCTGAATTCTGAGACGTATCAGAAAATGACCTCAAATAACACATAGCATTCAGATCTATGTCTCGTGCTCTACACAAAAACAAAGTGACCGGTCTGAACAGAAAGCCCTAAGATGTACTATCCTCAATCTCAGCCACTGCTGGGGAATAGCTGCTTCTGAATTCAATCTGGTTCAATCCAACCCAATTTCATTCAATGCAGTTATATGGAGGGCCTGCTCTGCACCCGGCAAGGCCTGGCTGTGGAAGGTCCAGAAAGAAAGGCAGAGGCCCCTCCTGGGAAATCATGACCAGTGCAGGCATGGCGCACCACCTGAGGTGGAAGGAATCGGAGCGCTGGGAACTGGGGTTCAAGGCAGGAATCTCGTGGTCAGCCCTGGAGCACTTAGGAGGTAGAGAATTTCCCCAGTTGTGCTGGTATGGTCAGTGGTGAGTTTTGTAATTTTGCTAATTAGAAATTGTACATTCTGTGCCCATATTTCCTGCAAGGTAAGTGTACAGAGAAGACCATCAGCTTAGCCTAATGGGATTCTCAGGCATAAAACACACGGAAAGAACTGGGATTGCTGAGTGGCGGAGGGCATGGGGTCTGGCGACAGAGAACTTGGTTCAACTACTTCCCAGCACAGCCATCTTGAGCACTCTTGCGTTAACTTTCTGAGCCTCAGTTTCCTTATCTATAAAGAAGAAAATTAAAATAATACCTACCTCATAGGCTTATTGAAAGGATTAAGAGAGATTATGTATATAAAGGGTTTAGCACAGCACCAAGTACCTAGAAAGAGTATACAAAGTGTATTTTGGGCTGGCTAGCTTGAAACCAACTCTGATTACAGGCACGTGCTGCTAAATGACGGGGCTGTGTTCTGAGAATATGTTGTTAAGGCAATTTCATCAGTGTGGGAGCATCACGAAGTGCTGGCACAGACCTAGACGGTCTTCTAGCCTACTGCACACCTAGGCTGGATAGGAGAGCCTAGCGCTCACAGGCTACAAACCTGGACGGCATGTTGCCGGACAAAACAGCATGAGACTAAATCAAGTACAAGAGAAAATGGTGCAATCAAGAGACGCAGTGAGCACGAGATGAACGAGGCTGCTGCTGGCCTAACACAGTTCCTGTCTGACAGAAAACTTTTTTTTATATAACTAGAAAGAGCACACTTTAAAAATAAAAAGTAAAGGATAGTACATACATAAAGCAGTACCATAGCCGTTTATAATCATCATCATCATCAAGCATTATATGGTGTACATAATTGTATGTGCTTTACTTTTTTACGACTGGCTGTGCAGTCGGTTTGATTACACCAGCATCGCCACAGATACTTACACCATAAGTAATGACTTGCACTATGACATATGAAGGCTCCAATGTCACTGTAGGAATTTTCCAGCTCCATTATTATCTGATGGGGCCACCATTGCATACACGGTCCTTTGTTGACTGAATGTCCTTATGCGGTGCATGATGGTACAGCTCCAATGCCTTGCCGGGTCCCTGATCCTTAGAAAATTTCTTAAATAAGCAAATGCATGAGTAGAATGCACAACCAAGGAGTGACGGCCAGCTGGAGGGTGCCCTGGGTGCTAAGGGAAGGGCTTCAACTATAAGCCCCATAGCTGACAACAGCCAGTGAAGGGGTTTCAGCAGGGAAGTGGCAAAGCCAGACATGGGCTTTTGGAAGGATCCCACTGGACCAGAATATGGGACCAACGGGTAGGAGCCATTGTGGAGATAGGTAGGAGATGGCTTCAGCGTATGGGCGCAAGAACACCTGGATGAGGCTGGGGAACTGGCATTGCAGAGAAAGGGACGAATTGGAAAGATATTTAGGAGGTAGAACTAACAGAGCTTGGCCACTGAGATATGTAAGCCAGTGACAGCTGCCCTGCTCTGTGCAAAGCACCATGAGAGAGACAGTCCACTCGGGGAGTTGGGGGAGAAGCTGTGGCTTCCCCAGCAGCCTTGGCCACGGTTGTCCCTGGGAGTGCTGGCCATGCTGTTCTTCTTGTCCATGGGCTCAGGATGCTTGTGAGGGGTCCACCCACAGAGCTGGACCCAGCAGGAAGCCTGTAGCAAGTCCTTCTGCATAACAGGCACGGAGCTCACAGCGGGGGCCAGTAGCCAGCCATGGGGAAGAGTCCTCTTCAGCAGACAGGCCTTGGCTAAGGAACACAAGTCGCTCTCCTAACTTTACAACATGTTTTTAAAAACCTCCGCAAACAGTCCAACGAAAAGGAAGGTGACTCATCTGTTTATAGTGACTTTGTGCCGAGTGCCAGAACCTATTTGTTTCCGCTCAGCCTTCATGGCTGCAGAGAGAAATAGCCACTAATTTTACAGACAGAGAAACTGAGGCACAGAGAGATTTTTTTTTTTTAATTTATTATTTTTTTAATCTGACCCTGTCCATCAGTAGAAGAACCAGGATACAAATCCCACTGATTCCAAAGCCTATTCTCTTTTCCTTTACAACATATTTCATAATCTTTAATTTTCAAAGTCCCATTTCTTTAGACATTCACATACTGCTGGTGGCAGCGTAAAATGATTGAATGCTTTCGGAAAGCAATTTGGCAATGAGAATCAAGAGTCTTAAAAAATATTCATTCTGGGAATCGCTCCTAAAGAAATAATCATAAATTCAGAAAAGGAAAAAAAAAAGACTTTATACACAACAATGTTCTTCACAGCAGTATTTATACTGTGAACAACTGAAGTTGATCTGAATGTCAACACAAAGAGGAATGGTTAAATAAGTTGTGCTATATTCACTTAATGGAATATTTGGGGGCCAAGATTTCTCCTAACAGGGAAAATGCCAATGATGTGCATGCAAGATAATCAGGATACAAAATTATACATAACATCATCTGGTGACGGTGCCACATGGCCACCGAGGGTTCGATTTTGGGGGCACTTCCTCCTCCGGTTGCCATTAGCCCCTGCTAAATAACTCCAGGTTTTAAAAAATTACAACATTACTGAATATGGACAACGTGTGATTTCTCAGTCTTATACAAAAGGGGAAGAAAAACATCGTTAGCAATTTTGTCATTTTTATTGATCTGTAATACAGAATTGAGTGAACACGGTGCTTGCCTTTAAGCCTCTCCCAGGCAGGAGTCACGGGACTGCCAAACCTATCATTTCTCTTTAATGCAGTGCTGGAGGCACTAGTTATGGGAGAAGCCAAAAAAAAAAAAAAAAAAAAAAAAAGGATACATATTGAAAATGAAGAAACAAAATTACATTACTTGCAGCTAATAAGATTGTCTAACCTAGGAAATCTAAAATAATCAACTTTAAAACTATTAGAGGTAATGAGAGAGTTCAATAAGATGGTTGGTTGCAACAGAAATACACAAAAATCAATAACTTTCTTATTTACTAGCAACAAGCAATTAGAAAATGCAACGGCAAAACGATACTACTCACAATAACAATAAAAAACGATAAAACTACCTAGAGATAAACGTAACAAGAGATTTACTGGGCCTAAATGATGAAAACTATAAAATTTTATTAAAGAACATAAGCAAAGAGCTGAAAACCGAGAGGCAAGCCTTGGTCCTGGAAAAGCCGATTCCTGATTGTCAGTTGTCCCCAAATTAACCTACAAACTCAGTGAAATTCTAACCAAAATCACAAGGGGATTTCTGGGGGGAAATATGAAAACTTTATTCTAAAATTTAGCTGGAAAAGTAAATGTTCAAGAATTGGCAATAAAATGTTTCTAAAAAATGAACGAGGGAGGACTGTTTATATTAGAAAGCGAAAATGACCATAAATCTACGGTAATTGAAAATAATGTGATTCAGGCACAAAAACAGAATAATAGGTAAACAAAATAGAAGAAAAAAAAAGTCCAGATGTAGAACTGCGAATAGACGTGAACTGGGTTTATGATAAAAGGGCCATTTCAAATCAGAAAGGACAGGTTTGGGGATAATTCATTATTCATTTGGAACTAAAAGTTTGATCTACGTCTCACACCTGGCACAAAAATATAATTCAGATAGATTAAAGAGCTAACTATAAAATATAAAACTCAGAGAGTTCTAGAAGAAGTAGATAAGACTATTTTTATAATCTCCAAGTGGGGAGCTGACACAAAACTCAGGTATCACAAAGGAAAAGTCTGACTGAAGTGATCACATAAAAATGTAAAACGTCAATTGTGAGGAAGAATAAAATGAGGGTAAAAGACAAGTTACTGACCAATATAGAAAAATTTTACTGCCTATAGGACTGCTATAAATGTCCTCCCCCCCTACCCTGAATTCATATGTTGAAAACTAACCCCCAGTGTCACAGTAGTTGATGGTAGGGGTAAAGCCATTATGAACGGGATTAGACCTTTTATAAAAATGACCCCAGAGAGGTCCCTGCCCCTTCCACCATGCGAGGACACAGCAAAAAGACTACTGGCTTGGAGCCAGGATTCGGGCTCTCACCGGACATGGAGTGGGCCAGCACCTTGACCTTGGACTCCTCAGCCTCTACACTGTGAGAGGCAAAGCTCTGTTGTTAATAAGTCACCCCGTTTATGGTGTTTATGTTATAACAGCCTGAGGGAACTCTGACACAGGCATATTATTAATGGTCAAAAATATACAAAAGTGCCTAAAAATCAATAGGACAAACACATAGAACCCAATTTAAAAAATGAGAAAAGAATATAAATAGGTAATTCAAAAAATAAAGTAAAAATGACCATAATCCCCTGCAAAGATGATCAAACTACAAAGAGTCAAAGGAATGGAGATCAAAAGAAGAATGAGGTGATATCCCCCCTCCATTAAAATAGAGAGATAAAAATAAAAACTTGAATTTGAGACGAATGTGGGGAAACAGCCAGTCTCCTACATGGCTGACGGGAACATTGAATTGGGACAGCTTCTTTGGAGTACACTCTGGCAGAATCGAAATGAGAAACAACAAAATGCTTTGACCCAGAAATTCCACTTTAAGGAAGCTATCCTATAAATCAGGGGTCCCCAAACTTTTTACACAGGGGGCCAGTTCACTATCCCTCAGACCGTTGGAGGGCCGGACTATAAAAAAACTATGAACAAATCCCTATGCACACTGTACATATTTTAAAGTAAAAAAACAAAACAGGAACAAATACAATATTTAAAATAAAAAACAAGTAAATTTAAATCAAGAAACTGACCAGTATTTCAATGGGAACTATGGGCCTGCTTTTGGCTAATGAGATGGTCAATGTGCTCCTCTCACTGATCACCAATGAAAGAGGTGCCCCTTCCGGAAGTGCAGCAGGGGCCAGATAAATGGCCTCAGGGGGCCGCAGTTTGGGGACCCCTGCTATAAATGCTAAAACATGTGCCCCAAGATATATGCATGAAAAGTGTTTACTGGAGTATTGTCTGAAATGGTGAAAGTACAATATTAGGCAATTGTCAAAAATATGAGGCAGATATCTATACTGACTGGGAGAAGATCTAATATCTATGCGTAAGAGATAAAAACAAACTGTAAAGTAACATGTTTAACTTCAAAGTGTGCTTGTGTGTGTGCGCGCGCGTGCGTGTATGAGTGTGTGTGTGTGTGTGTGTGTGTGTGATTTCATAGGGATAGGTTACAAAGCTATATGCCGACTTAACAATGTTTGCCTCGGGGGAGGAGAGTAGGATCAGGGTAGGGGTTGACAAACAGCAGACTTCCACATTTTATCCTGTACTCTTGGGTATGTTTTGAATTTTTCACAATGAGCATAAATTGCTTCTGTAAATAACGAAAAAGCATACAAACTCCAAGAACACGGCTCTTTAAATTAAAAACAAAGCCATGACTAGAAAAAATGGAAGGAAATACATCAAATGTTCATGCATAGGAGTTTTCATTTATCTAGCATTCCTCTATTTTCTAAATTTTCTTTAATGACCGTGTGTTATATTTATAACAGAAATAAAAAAATGAATAGTCTCTTTTTAAATTGTTTTCTTTTTGCTGAAAACCAATTCAGGAAAATAATTGCTCTTTCCGTCCTTTCTGCTGTGGCCGGTTGGGTGATTCTGAAGCAGAAAGTAGTTAATATCCCAAACATATAAAGACCTCATACAACTCAACACTAAACAATCCAATTAAAAAAATGGGCCAAGTACCTAAATAGATACTTCTCCCAAGAAGACATACAGATGACCAGCAGATATAAGAAAAGATGCTCAACTTCATGAGCTATTAGGAAAATGCAAATCAAAACTACAGTGAGCTACCACCTTATACCTGCTAGACTGGTTGTTAATCAATAAGACAGGTAATAAGTGTTGGAGAGGCTGTAGAGAAAAAGGAACCCTCATTCACTGCTGATGGGAATGTAAACTGATACAGCCATGATGGAGGAAAGTATGGCAGTTCCTCAAAAAGTTAAGAATAGAGTTACCATATGACCCAGCGACCCCTTTTCTGGGTATTGACCTGAAAAATTTGAAAACATTTACTTGCAAAGATATAAATACACACTTACATTCGCTGCTGCATTATTCACAGTGGCCAAGACATGGAAACAACCAAGGTGTCCTTAGATAGAGGGTTGGATAAAGAAGATGTGAGATATATATATATATATATATATATATATACACACACACACACACACACACACACACACACACACACACACACACTACACACACACACACTACACACACACAGTGGAATACTACTCAGCCATAAGAAGAACAAAATCCTGCCATTTGCATCAACATGGATGTATCCTGAGAACACCTTGCTAAGTGAAATATACAGAAAAAAAATAAAAAACTTTCTGATTTCACTCATATGTGGGATATAAAACGGAAAGCACCACATGAACAAACAAGGAAAACAAACAAATAAAAAGTCACAGGCACAGACAATGGGACGGTGGCTATCAGAGGGAGGGGGTGGCGGCTGATAAAGGGTAAAGGGGATCAAATATACGGTGACGGTGAGAAAAGAAGACTTGACCTCGGGGGGTGGGCACACAGTGCGATATGCAGATGATGTGTCCTGGGGTTGTGCACTTGAAACCTACAGAATTTTATTAAACAATGTCACCCCAATCAATTTAACTAGAAAGGAGAAAGAAAGTGGGGCTCAGCATTCCTGGACCCCAAGCATAGACCTGAGAGCATTTGTAGGAGGGGCATGACCAAAATCAATGGGGAACAAGAGCAAACAGGTCCGTGAGAGGCTTTAGGTTCTTCTTTGGAAAATGATGAATGGGATATTCTAGGTATAGTGGCAGGTGTGTCAAAAGCTGGTGATGTAGGTAGGCCTTGGCCGGTTGGCTCTATGGTAGAGCGTCGGCCTGGCATGTAGGAGTCCTGGGTTCGATTCCCGGCCAGGGCACACAGGAGAACCGCCCATCTGCTTCTCCCCCCCTCCCCCCCTCCTTCCTCTCTGTCTCTCTCTTCCCCTCCCACAGCCAAGGCTCCATTGGAGCAAAGTTGGCCGGGGCGCTGAGGATGGCTCTATGGCCTCTGCCTCAGGCGTTAGAATGGCCCTGGTTGCAACAGAGCAACGCCCCAGAGCCTTGCCCCCTGGTGGGCATGCCGGGTGGATCCTGGTTGGGCTCATGCGGGAGTCTGTCTGACTGCCTCCCCGTTTCCAACTTCAGAAAAATACAAAAGAAAAAAAAAAAGGTGGTGATGTATATTAGGACTGTGAATGGATCATCATTCATCCCTACAGTCCCCACATCAGTGGAAATACCTGGGTCACATACCTCTCCTGGTACAACCTGGATGGCTGAGGGAGGGAAAAGAGAAGTGAAAGCAGAGAGAGAAACCACAATTCCCTCTAAGAAAGGAGAGGGAGCGAGTAGCACTTCTTGGGTGTCTATCGTGTCCCACGTTTCTCACAAGCACCGTTTGTGGCACTAGAACGCCCACCTTACAGATGGGAACACGGCAAAGGTTGCCCGCCGGAGCTCAGTTTATCTGACTCCGGGTTCTAGGCTCTACCCAGCGGCTTCCTGAGCAGGAGAGGAGGAAGGACGTACAGATGAAGCGCGTAGGAGCTTTCACCTACGTTCTTCGGAAAAGAAGAATAAATGGGTCATGAATGTGTTTGAACTCCGTGCCCTCCTCCTCCCCCAGAAACTTCTAATGATGGTTCCAGAAATGATGCCGGGGCGTGTCTAAATAAAGCCCGCAGTGGGCGTACCTGCTCGACTGTGCATGAGCTCTCTGCCTTCACCCTATGCCTACTACTGTAGGAATAAGCATGACTTCACTCCACGCGCAGCCAGAAAAAGCAAACCTTTCCAAAAATATTTAAATGTTGACAGCAGACTCTTGCCATCCAGTGAATAATTGGTGTGTATAACTGCATGTGTATGTCACCTAAATCCACAGAACTTACCCTTTTGTGACAACAAAATGGGTTTCCTGTCCCTGCTTTTCCGAATGCCCATGGCTAATCGCCAAACTAGCGGGCAGCCTAGCCTACTCCCAGGACCCTCGGGGTGGTTGATAGTGGTCCCCAGAGTGGTCCTCTGCTTGCTGGCTTTAGCCTGCTGGATGTGCAGGAGATCCAAACACACCCTCACATTGGGTCTCCACCTCCTCCTGTCCTGGGAAGTCTCTGGGCTGCTGTCTTACAGGGAAGAGCGGGGAGGGTGGGGGGGAGGTTAGTGTCACAGCAATAGGGCTCTCTGGACAACAGAGCCCTATTGTCCTCCGTATCTGCTCAACAGAGCCACTGGCTCCTCAAAGCTTAAGGGAAGATGCTCCTCCCCCAAGGTCATGGCCAGTGAGCTGGGTCCCTCCACAAAGCTGTCTAGGCACCAGTATTACAACTCTTTCGGTCACTGCCATTTTATACCTTAAAACCTGTAGCAGGTGCTGCTAGTGCCCTGACCTTCCACGATGGGCCTCCTGACTGCCAGCTGCCAGCCTTGTACCCCTGTGACTGAGGGCATTTCTTTTCCGTGGAAGGCCATGTGCACAGCAGGCTGGGAGGCCCAGGAAACTACTAACCCCCCAGGAGCAGCCCTTATTCACTGACTTTCAGGAACAGGTGCAGAGCTACCCCAGCTCCCTCATTCTTGCAGGGGGTAATTCTGTGGCCCGGGTTGTACAGATCTAGGGTTCCCAGCATCTCCCAGTGGGATTATGTCCCAGGCCCCCAGGTAAGTAGCTGGTGCAGTCACACACCCTGTATCACTGCTGTCCCTTTGCTGTATCACATGCCCCTTCTCTACTGGGGTTACCTGCACCTCCCAATAAGCCACTTGCCCTGAACCCTTGTCTCAGGTCTAGTTTTGGGAAAACCTCAACTAGGACAAAGCCTAGTATCAGAGGGGGCAAGGGTTCCAGCGACAAACACACGGTGTGCCGAAAAGCAGCCCTCCTCTGCTGGGACTTCTGTCTTGTTGGGTCCCCACTGCCTGCAGGGTGGGTCTTCTCTTGAGAACGCCCATCTTTCTGGGGGTAACCAAGTCCTTTTCTCCCAAGAAGCTTGAGGCACTTCTGTGGGGAAGACGTGCCTTGCTCCTCTCAACCACATTCCAACCTCAGTGTCCTTGAACTTCCATCTCCACATCAGAAAAATGGAGAAAACCCCTCTCACCAGCCCGCTTCAGCCAGAGGCTGTGGGAATGTGTAACAGTACTGGCTACATTATTGTTGAGTGTGATCTACAGGCTAGCCAGGCTGCTCAGTGCTAACTGAAACTCACAACAGCCCTACACAGTACAGATTATTATTCCTGACAGCCCTATTCTAAAGATAAAGAAATAGAGGCTCCGAAAGGTGAAACCCTTTGCCCCAAACCTGGCTCTGAAGGTTGAAGCCATGTCTGCCTCTAGATCCCTCTGGGCACACAGCCTCTCATGGAGTCCACTGGCAGGAGAGCCCGTAGGGTGTAGGTGTGAGTTTGGTCCAGGGAGGAGGGAGGCTGAGAGAGGCAGGAGTGGCCCTACCTGGAGGTATGAGGCAATAGCCTGAGGCTAAGGAAGCCTGGAGCCAAACAGGTCCAGCCTGGGTCCCCAGCAGAACCTGGTGGTGGAAGGGGGCTGTCTGGTGGGCAAGGTGAGAGGGGCTGGGTGGCTGGGTGTGACCTGGAGGACACCTTGTGTACCACAAGTGGTGGGCAGCGGGGCCAGTCCCGAGGGCTGGGCTGTGGAAGGCATGTTCCCGGCCGCTTCTGGACGTGGGCTCTCCTCCTGCAGAGGCCTGGGGACCTGGTGCACGGAGCAGGCTCAGCCGGCCTCCACTGAAAGGTGGCTCGGCACACCGGCTGCCCTCCAGGAAGACTCCGAAGGGAGCTGCTGCATCTCTTCCGGGTCCCCCGACACAGGCTGTGGGTTCTAACCAGTCCCCATCTGTTTGTGGGTCTGTGAGTGTTAAACAGCGTTGCATCCAGGGCTTTCTGGGTTATAAGACAGTGGGTCTGAGGCTGCAGTGCTTGGCAACCTGGGGCCCGCCCCTGAGAAGTCAATATCCTCTCAGCTGAGGGGCCTACTGGCACTTCGTCGCCACCCCTGACGAGCTACTTGGCCGTCCCCAACATAGAGTCAGCAGCATCCCCCACAGTCTCTAGGACTAGAGGCTGGAAAACACGTGGGCCCCTAAAACCAAGCTGCGTTTTCTCTTGTTAAGTCATGGGATAAAGCACTTTACATATTAATCAGGTTAGGAATCTGAGAGCACATATCAGGGGATTGAAATATGTAGATTTTGATGATGAATTCACGCTCATCAGAAAACCAATGAATCATCCTAACTTCATTATTAGGAATTATTTGATGGGGGAATTGGCAGGGGGCGGGGGGTGAGGAGAGCAGAGCCAAGGGGAGAGGATTTCTTGGTTCTCAGCCCAGACCGTGTTCTCTTCCAGCAACACCATTTTGCAGAACAATGTGTTTCCTTGATGTGGGTCTTGAACATTGTCGCATCCTAGAGGCCTCTGTGAATGCCCTTCAGGGTATCATCCAGTGAAGCCAGACCCCGACGCCCTTGGAAACCATGGAGAGAGCCCCCCACAACCCAAGAGCACAACGACCTTTACAGTTGGGTTAAGATCACTCAGCGCAGTCACTCCTATGACACTGGTTCCCTGGGTGTCTTTGGAAAAGCCACATGCCACATCCCTGTGCCTCAGTTTCCTCATCTGGAGAATAAGGAGATGGCTGTTAAGCAATAGCACTTCCAGGGATGCAACTAAAGGGGAACTCCCGAATTTCAGGCTCTTCATGTGCTACGCACCCTTAGGTATGATACTCTAGCTGAGAAAAAAAGACATATGGACATTCTAAAGAATGGAAGAGGCACTTGTCATTTTAAATAGGTGGCCAGGGAAGTCCCCGCTGAGAATGTGGCCTTAGAGGTAACACCTGAAAGAGATGAGAGAGAAGCTATGAGGATATCTGGGAAGAAATGCATTCAGGTGGAAAGAACAGCAAGTGCAAAGGCCCTGAGGTGGGACGAGCATGCCTGATGTCTAAGGATCACCAAGGAGGCCAGTGTGGTTGCAGAAGTGGATGAGAGAGAACAGGAGGTGGTAGGTCAGATGTAACGGGGGAGGAAGCAGAGTCAGAGTGTGTGTGGGCTTTAAAAGAGAATGTTGAGGCCAAACAGTGTTAAGGAAAGGTGAGAGGAGTGGACAAAATGGCTCCTCTGGGGTAAGCTGAGGCACAAGCAATGGGGGAGTCTGGACAAACAGACAGGAGAGGAACATGGCGTGAAGTAGGGTTACCATGGATACAGAACTTCAGAAGATGCTGCTGCCATGACTCCCCACATGAAGTGTGGCAAAGGCTGGTCTGGGGGAGGCAGCTCAGAAACATCCAAGGTGGTAGAAACCAGTCCAATCAGACTCGGAGAGTCCAGGTTCCACGCTGGTTCTGCCACACACTTACTGAATAATGCTGGGACTGTGTCCTTAGCTAGGGAGTGAGGCAGTAGGGCAACGACACACTTTCTATACAACTTTCTGGAAGCCTCTGAGTTCAGTCTTCTTCCTGGTATACCCAAGCTGAGCTGCGGCCATTTTCTTTAACAGAAATAAAAATCTGTGTGGTTTACATCGAGCATGTCCATTCATAGGGTCACGTGGGTCTTTGGGCATCAGGTCCCAGGCTGAACACAAACAGAACTCCCTCCTGCACGGCTTCCTGGAGCAAGGAGAATGCTGCATGTCAATCAGTGGAGCTCGGAGGACAGAGAGCCGGTGGCAGTCTTGGACATGGCTGCACTTTACATTCACCCAGGGAACTTAACACCAGGCTCTGCTGGCACAAAAGGAGTCCGGTTCTCTCAGGGTGGGGAGCAGGAGCCGCTCTCTCCAGGGATCCTTACTGGGCTTTTTGAGAGAAACCCCAAAGGGGTTGATTCAAGTTGGACAACAGGCCGTGGGGGAGGACTGCCCCTCCGACATCGCACGTGAGGAAGTCAAGGCGCAGAGAGGCTCACTAGTCCAAGGACTCCGGGCTTGTGCAAGCTGATTAAAGTCATTTTGGTTGACAGCCTGGGTTCTTAGCCACTTTCTTACATTGAACCACAGCCCTGGGAGACAGATTTAGAGGAGAAAACCGAGGCTCAGCCCAAGGTCACACGATGCAACCCGCCTTTCCTGCCAGCCCACGAATTGGGTTGCTAAAAAATGCCATTTCTTTCGAAGTCCTCCTAACCAAACATCTCACTCCCCAATACCCATCTGGGGCTGCGCTTCTTGCTAAGGGGATAGAGTGGGAATCATTACCAGACTCTGAAGAGATAAAGCATTGCAAATTGAATGAGAAAATCTATTTTCACATCCTGATGAAGACATAACCGACGCTGAAAGAGTGAATTGTTTTAGAAGAAAACACAGCCTCTGGTTTTCTTTTTTTTTTTTTTTTAAACTTGCGGAGTTATAGCCTTAGAAAAATAGGAGCAGCTGACTATCACAGATAAAAATGCCCTTTTGCCTAATTGGATCTTTAATAAGGAATCCTAATTAATTCCCCTGAATAGAGAACTTTCACACTGGTGTTATCTCCATCCTGTGCTGATGGGTCTGCTTATTTCCAGATACAGAATAATGAATCTTTTCCAGCCGGGTTAGAAGTCGCCAGAGACTTGTCAACTTCCCTGTGAAGGTAATTACTTGCCAAGGCACTGGGAGGAGGTGGAGCTGGAGGAGGGTGGTTATGAGTAGAGAGACTGGGGGAGTTTCCAGGGGACCTTCGGAGGGCTTTGTGTGGCAAGGGCTGCGAGGTGGGCAACTGTGAAGGAAGTTGCTGGCGGGAAGGATGGAGGCCGCGTCAGCATCCAGGGTGTCTTCCCCTGTTCACAGCGAGGCCTAAGGAACACTCGCCTTTATGCGAAAAATATCACTTGATGGAGGTTGACAGATCCTGATAATTGCGAGAGCCGCACGGGCGGCACGCAGCAGCCAGGAAGCAGGCCCGCCCGCGTCTCTTCTTGGTTGGGGCAAAGGCTGGGCTGTCGCTGCCTGGGGACCTTTGTGGCATCCATAAAGACAACACTAAATGAAAAGGATTATCTGGACAACTCAGGCCACAGACCAGCAACGAGAAGGATGTGGCTGAATGACAAGGGCCATTTGTCTGCAGTGACAGGGCTCCCCTGCAGGGGACGGCCGCTGGCAGTCTGTCCTGCGCACACCGGGTATCTCCAAGCTGGCAGCCGATGATGAGGCCTCCGTGAGACCGGCTGCCTGGGAAGCCAGCCCGCAGCTCCAACCAAACACAGTTCAAAGGACAAAAGTAGCACAGGTGGAGAGGGCCAGAGCGGAGGGTGCCAGCCTGGGGGCGTCCCGCGGGGCACCCAAAGTCTCCGCCTGGCCCGGCACAAGGAGCAGAAGGCTGGAAGGCGAGGGCTCCTGGCTTCAGTCTGCAACTGCCTAGCTCTGTGGCCTTGGGCACATGGCCTCCCTGAGTCTGTTTCTTACTGTTATGTGAAGATGCCAAGGAAATAATAAATATAATTGCCCGGCATCTAGTTGGCACTCTACAAAGAGTACAACTGACCTTTGAACAACATGGGTTTGAACTGTGCAAGTCTACTGATATGTGGATTTTCCCAATAAATATATAGTATGCCTTCTGTATCCCTGGGTTTCCCATCACGGATGCAATCAAACGCCAAACAAAAACAGGATTTTTCATCCAAGGTTGGGAATCTGTGTAGGAGAAGGATCAACTTAAGTTATGCTTGAATTTTAGACTGAGGGGAGGTTGATCCACCTAAACCCCCCAGCCCCTCACTGTTCAAGGATCAGCTGTACTTGTTATTTTTCCTCAAATGCAGCTAGTTCCAGAAAAGTCACCCCAGGCAGATCCTGCTGGAGGGGAGTCTGGGGTGCCGGGCTTACATGTAAAAAAATTAGAAGTCTCTACATATCCAGGCCGTGTGTTGGTAGCAGGTTGGGAGGCAGGGGGGAGTGGGGAGGACCCACCACTTGCTGTATGAAACTGGGGCAGCTGAAGTTCAGAAAGCTGAATGCCCTGCCCAGATGGACGAGTCAACGCCATGTTGTTCATCCCTGTCTTTCTAGGTGTACCCTTGAGGATAAAGTCAACTGGACCTGGGATCTCAGAGCTGACTGGCCCAGAGGGTCGTGACAACCTCCTGCTGTGGCCTCCCGCTGGAAGCCAGCAGAAGGCTCACTGGCCAGCTGCAGAGCTGAGACCCTCACTGCCTCGGAGCCTCTGGAGGGAGCCGTGTGCAGCCGTGGGCCCAGAGCAGGTGCTGGGAGGCTCCGAGGGCGGGAGAAGAGGGGCAGGTGGACAGGTGGCCTGGGGAGCAGGCAGGGAGGCTCTTCCCAGTGCTGCAGCCGTGCAAGGTCAGGGGTAGCACATGAGCAGGACTTCAAAGCAGGGGAGCTGGGCCTGTTCAAAGTCACTCCAGCCAAACGTTTCTTGTAACTCTACATAAGGCCCCGAAAGGGTAAGTTAACTGAGGTCACACAATTAGTTGGATCAAAGATGATATTGAAATCCAACTGTATCTCCTAAAGCCATGTTTTTTCCCTTACTCCACAATGTCCTCTGTGAGGTTTGGGGACAAGCAGGAGTCCTGGGATCTTTCCCTGGATGCTGGAGGGGAGATTGTGATGTGTGGTCCCTCTCTCAGCAAGGTCAGCAGACCTGGGCTCAGGGACCGGATCTGGAGGCGGCACAGGTCAAGCCCTTGTCACCACTCCACTTGGACACTGTCACCTGGAGTTGGGGCATCACGGTATATCCGCACAACTATGGGCATCCACATCAGAGGATCAAGCCTACTGGGGACCCAGCCAGGGAACAGGGGGTGCTCAGCATCCAGCTCGGGGGTCAGCAGCCCAGCCTTCCCGCCGACAAACATTCTCCAAGGTTCCACATCTGTTTCACAGAGCCGGCGATGCAGACTGCCAGGAGGGAAAACTGGGAGCAGGGAGAAGCATCGGGCAGAAGCTGTACTCCTCCAACCCGCTGCATGAGAAGCAGCCTGTGAGTGCCGACGGCCTGTCACAGGAACAGAGCAAGACTCCAATCTAATTCTAGACCAAATTAAATGCTTGATTCAAGGGCTGGGGGAGTCAGTGCAACTGAGACTGTCCTGGGACAAGAGGAGGACCAGGTGACATAGAATCTTGAAGGCATCACGGTGCACAGCGGGGGTGGGGGGGTGCTCATTGCTGGATGGGACCCAGGAGTCACTCATCATAGGTGTACGGATAGAGGACAGAGAGAACCTGCAACTCCAGAAGAGAGAGCCAAAGAGTCCCGTGCTCAATGGTGTGTCAGGGCAGAAGATGATTCAGGGTTCAGAGAAGCAGAAGAGAGAGGGGTTAGACCAGGGCTCACAGTCCAAAGAACGGGGTTCACCTCCTGGCTCAGGCACTGGCTAGCTGTGCTTATTTCTTTATGTATCTTGACACCTGTCCTGTTGCTGAAGGGCCCTGAGACAGGCAAGGTAAAACAAAGCTCTGTGTGCTGTTCTTGCCGGTGGTGGCGAGATGCAGCTGCTAGGAAGGCACTGAGACTCGAAGATCTCGGAGGCTTTATTTAGTTAACAAGCTGTCAGCAAATCTGCATGCCTGTCTACTGCCAGGACTTTGGCTGGGCACTGAGGACAGAAGGAGGATGAGATAAGTTCATGCTCCTCAGGAGCTCGGGTTGGGGAAGGACACTAGAGAAGCTAAGTGGCTTGTGCTGGTACAGTAGGAACCTGGGAGGTGGCAGGTGAATGGTGTGAGGGAGGCCAGAGCTGCCACCACGCTTCAAGGCTTCAGAGAAAAGACAGTCTGCATATGGCTGATCGCTCAGTCGCTTAGAGCGTCATCCCGATATGCCAAGGTTGCAGGTTCGATCCCCGGTCAGAACACACACAAGAATCAACCAGTGAAAACATAAATAAGAAGAACAAGAAACTGGTATTTCCTCTCTTTCTCTTCTTCCTTCTCTCTCTAAAATCAATCAATAAACTAAAAAAAGAAAAAAAAGAGAGAGACAGCCTTTCATAGGCCTATACCAGATAGACAAGGTGAGGGTCGAATTTAAAGCCAGAGGATGAAAACTTTTTGTGTCAGCATGGTAGTCACAGGACTGATCACAGAACCTGGCATAGAGTAGGAAGACACAAACGTTTGTTAAATTCAAAAAGTCCGTTAGGAGTCAGTACGCTTCATTTTATGTAATATGTACACTTGCCCAAACTTATGCACAAATCATAACCAAACAGCCAAGTCAAATATAACCCAGCAATTTCTATGCCAAAAGATTCAATAATGGATCTGTTCATAAGAAAATGGATCATTTCATAATGGGCAAAAATCCACCCACTCCATGACATTGCTCTGGAAAGAGTTCTATTTATGCCCAGTTTGGCTTTCAAACTTTATCTGCTTCAGAACACCCAGAAAAATGGTTAAAACCTCAGACATTTCTGACTTAGCAGTCTAGGACAGGACCAGGAGTCCACATTCTGAAACACCTTCCAGGCAAGTTTTCTGAAGCAGGGAGCTGGTCAGTGCGTCACGATTTGAGAAACAAGGGTTGAATTCTAAAGAGTGTTTTTTAAAGTGGGAGATATAACTGAGATAGATCGTAAAATTTGGGGCTTCTAGAAGCTGCTGTGTCTGGCTGGCTTCTCCTCTCACCCTGCCTGCCACAAGACAGACAGACGGCCCTTTATTTCTGGGGAAGACAGTCATCTCCTGAAAAGCCTATTTCTTCTTCCACTCTTTGATGTCCTTCATAATTTTGCTTGAAAGCCTGCCACACCCCATCAGTTCATAGTTCTCCCATTAGGTGCACAATGGGATCCCACAGAGGGGGCTTCAAAAAATACCGATGGCTAAGCCCTGGCTGGTTCGCTCAGTGGTAGAGCATTGGCCTGGTGTGCAGGAGTCCTGGGTTTTATTCCCGGCCAGGGCACACAGGAGAAGTGCCCATCTGCTTCTCCACCCCTCCTCCTCCCCTTCTTCTCTGTCTCCATTGGAGCGAGGTTGGCTCAGGCGCTGAGGATGGCTCTATGGCCTCTGCCTCAGGCGCTAGAATGGCTCTGGTTGCAACAGAGCAACGCCCCAGATGGGCAGAGCATTGCCCCCTGGTGGGCATGCCGGGTGAATCCCAGTTGGGTGCATGCGGGAGTCTGTCTGACTGCCTCCCCGGTTCCAACTTCAGAAAAAAAAAAATACTGATGGCTAGCCCCACCTACAGGCACTCTGACCTAGTTGGTCTGGGGCGTGGCCTTGCCATCACTGTGGTTCTAACAGGTACCGGGGTTGCACTAACTGCACTAAACCCTACATCCCCCAGCCCCAGCCCAGAGGTCAATGTCAATGGACACCTCTGCTTTGTCGGAGTCTCCCTGTTAGCCACCTCTCCCGTGGCCAGAATTGGAATCTGGAAAAGAAAGATGAAACCTCATGCAGGAGTGGCCTGTGAGGACGGAGGCTGCAGACCGAGGATTGAAAGGGGCCCCAGGCGGGCACTGCGTTCACTCCTGGCAGCAGGAAGCCCGCTCATCACCCTCTGACTGCCGTTCCTCCTGCCTCCCTGGGGTGTGTAGGCAGGCCGCAAAGAGAGCTCTAAAGACTACTGGTGGCACCAGTTGCTGGCAAATTGATTCCTCCCAACTGTGGGGTGGGCAGAGGGAGCAGTGCCTACCAAATCTCTCACCCCCTTATTGCAAGGTCGGTGTGCTGCCGCTCAGAGGAAGTGAAGGGGTTGCTGAAACTCAGGTGGCTGCGGAAAACTGACATCGGGCGCCGGACGGGCATTTGCTTAACAAACTGGCTAATTTGAACCTGTCTCCCCCACCAAAGCTCTTCTGCAGGGAAGGAGCAAAAAAGAAAGTGCTATTTAACACACTTCCATTTCTGTGCCACACAGTCTCTTTGAGGTGGCAAGTTGGACCCTAACTGATTTCTTAGTCAAAAGGGGGGGAAAAAGACAAAAAAGAAAAACAAACAACTGCAAAGCCTTACCTCACTCATGATGCAATCAAACCTCTCCAGTTCTGCCGACTGCTGAGCTTTTATTTTTTCAGACTGGCCAAGTGACTTGCATAATTTGAGATCCTTTCTAGCACTGATCAGTCTGCTTTGGCCCAAGCAGTTTGCTGATTAATTATTAATCAGAATGAGTTTAGGATGAGTAATCAGCAAGAGTCAGGGCTAATTTGCAAATGTCCCCCAGGAAGGTTATTACTTAAAATACTTGGCAGAGAGGCTCCACATTAACCTTTGCAATTAGCCACAGGCCATTGTTACTGGTGAGGCAGACACAGATCTCGCCTCCAAACACACCAACCTTGGGTACCCACTGGGTGCCCTGCACCTGGGGCTCTGCAAGGTTCTGCAGGCAGTGGTAGGGGAGGGAAAAGGCACAGAAAAAAAAAAGACAACTACACAAGTAAGCAAGAAAATATCAGGGGTTGACATGTGCCTGGAGTAAAACATGATGCTATAATAAAGTGAGGGGTCACTCTGTTTTATTTTTATTTTTTAGTAAGACGGTGTGTTTCTTTTTTGTAATCAATTTTATGTTTCAATTACAGCTGATGTACAATACTAGATGAGTTTCAGATGTACGACCCAGCGATTAGACAGTATATAAGTTACTAAGTGATCATCCTGATAAATCTCCTGTCCACCTGACGTAGTTTTTAGAATATGACTGACTGACTGTACTCCCTGTGCTGTACTTTACACCCCTCTGGCTATTCTGTAACTATCAATTTGTACTTCTTAATCCTTTCACCTTTGCCAGCCAGCCCTGCCATCCCTTCCTATCTGGCAGCCGTCGGCATGTTCTCTGCATCTGAGTCCGCTTCTGTTCTGCTTGCTCCTTTATTGTTGTTGTTTCTTTTTAGATTCAATTGTTGACAGATAGTATCCATTGCCATTTTATTGTTCATATTTTTTATTTTTTTCTTCTTTTTCTTCAAGAAGGCCCTTTAGCATTTCATGTAATGCCGGTCTGGTGGTAATGAACCCTATAGCTTTTGCTTATTTGGGAAGCTGTTTATCTTTCCCTTGATTCTAAATGATAGCCTTGCTGGGCAGAGGGGTTACTTTAGATTGCATGGACAAGGAAGGCCTTTCGTAAGAGGGGAGGTTTAAATTGAACACTGCATTTCAAAAAAATTTTATTTGTTTGTTTAAAAAAAAAGAAATTGAAGGCAGACCATCTTAAGCCCCGGGAGCAGCTAGTGCAGGGGCCCGAGGAGGAAAACTGCTTAGCCCGTCTGAGGGCCAGGAGGAGGGTGAGGGCAGCCACAGTACAGAGAGTGGACCTGAGGGGGAAGGGAAAGGGAGGCAGGGAGGTGGGCAGTGACCCGACAGTATAGTCTTGCAGGATTTTATTCTAAGTGTGGTGGAAAGTCGTTGGCAAGCCTTAAATTGGAGAGGCACGAATTGATGTATGAACACCGGTCTGCCCAGCTGCTGTACTATATGGAGGATGGATTATAGAAGCCGTAGGAGCTGGGAGACAAGGCCACTGAGCAGCCAGAGACGCTGGTGACATCGAATGGGCAGAAGCAGCTTCCTTTTGGGAGTAGACAGGGTGAAGGGAAGGGGAGGAAGAGGTTAAGGGTTAGGAGGGGATGAGAAACAACCCAATGCCCGTCGATACACAAATGGATATAAAAAATGTGGCACAGGCCCTGGCCGGTTGGCTCAGCGGTGGAGCGTCGGCCTGGCGTGCGGGGGACCCGGGTTTGGTTCCTGGCCGGGGCACACAGGAGAAGCTCCCATCTGCTTCTCCGCCCCCACCCCCTCCTTCCTCTCTGTCTCTCTCTTCCCGTCCCGCAGCCAAGGCTTCATTGGAGCAAAGATGGCCAGGGCACTGGGGATGACTCCTTGGCCTCTGCCCCAGGTGCTAGTGGCTCTGGTTGCGGCAGAGCGACGCCCCGGATGGGCAGAGCATCGCCCCCTGGTGGGCAGAGCGTCGCCCCCTGGTGGGCAGAGCGTCGCCCCTGGTGGGCGTGCCGGGTGGATCCCGGTCGGGCGCATGTGGGAGTCTGTCTGACTGTCTCTCTCCGTTTCCAGCTTCAGAAAAATACAAAAAAAAAAAATGTGGCACATACGCACCAGGGAATACTATGCAGCCGTAAAAGGGAACTCGGACACCTGCTCCCACAGGGATGAGCCATGAACACATGCTGAGTGAAATAAACAAACACAGAGAACAAATACTGAACGATTCCACCTACATGAGGTACCCAGAGCAGTCAGATTTATAGAGACAGGAAAAATGGTGGGTACCAAAGGTGGGGAGAAGATGGAGTTATTCTTTAACGGGTACAGAGTTTCAGTTTGGGAAGGTGAAACGAGTTCTGGAGCTGGAGGGTGGTGACAGCTGTACCACAGTGTGAATGGGCTTAATGCTGTTGAATTGTACACTTCAAACGGGTACAGCGGTAACGTTTACATTATGAACATTTTACCGCAATTAAAAAAAAAAGTCTGCTTGGAAGATTTTGAGATTCCTGTTAATAGATATGGAGCCCCCAAAAAACCCATCGGGGATGGACATTTCAGTGAGAACCACTGGCATGCAGAGGATACTGAAAGACAGCCTGTGATCAGCCGGAGTCACCCGGGAAAGAAGGCAGACAGGAAGAGAAGAGGACGGTCCCCGGGGTATCGGCATGTAAAGGCTGCATAGGGGTCGAGCAGTGAGGAGACTGAGAAGGAACGGCCGCAGGTCTGTGGTTCAAGTTAGTCACGAGAAAGAAAGAGTCCAGGAAGCTTCGATGACCAGAGTCACGTATTGCCAAGAGGCCAGATCACATTCACATGAAGATGGAGAAGCCACACTGGATTTGGAACCTGGAGGTCACTGGCACTCTGAGCAAAGTCAGTGTTAATGGTCGGCAGGGCAGAACTGAGGAAGGGACCCGTCTCAGCAACTGGTGGGAGCTGAATGGGGCTAAATAATGGGGGAGTTTGGTGTGTGCTGTTTTGATTTTGATTTTAGATGGTAGCTATTAGGACGCGTCTTTTTTTTCCCCCTTAATTGAATATATTAGGATGACACTAGTTAACATAGTCATACGGGTTTCAGGTTACTGCTCCACAACACATCTCTGCACACTGCCCTGTGTGTGCACCCCCCCAAGTCTTTGTCCGTCACCATGTATCATCCCCATGCCCTCCTCTACCTCCCCTCCCCACCACTCCTGGCAGCACCACACTGTTGGAATGTGTCTTTATGCTGTTAACAATGTTCAAGAGAGAAGAAAAAAATTAATAAAAGAAAAAGAGATGAATTTAGTAGGAAAATCTTTGGGGATAATGACATCTGGAACATACAGAGGGGTGCTGACCTTTGGCAGGAGCCAGGACATCTTGTCTACCAAAACATGCAGTGTAGCCAAGATACTGGCTGAGCAGGCATTTCATCTGTTCCCTACATTTCCTGGCTCCCTTGTGACTATGCTGGACCATGTGACTACTTCTGGCCAATGAAACGTGAGCTGGAAGCCGTGTGTATCATCATATCTGGGCTGGGCTAGTGAAAAGCACAGGTTAGCTTCTCCACTCTATGCCCCTGTTATAGCTTTGGGGGCGGCCCTATATTCCTGATGGTGCACGTGTGATGGTGAAACCTCCTTGAGCCTGGACACCCGCCTGCATGACCATGTCAATCAGAATCACTTCCAAAGACCCATGACAGACATGTAGCATGAGCGAGAAAGCAAGTTTTGCTATGTGATATCATTGGATCTTAGGGTTAATGAGAGTTCAAAGAAGGAAGTGGCAAGAGATGAGACTGGGGTGGTGGGCAAGAGCTGAATCAAGAAGACCCTCTCCTGCCCGATCAGGGGCTGAAACTTTATAGTTTGTAGGCAATGAGAGATGATTGAAAGCTTCTGCCTGGGCTTAGCATGTCAGATCTGCATTTTAATTAAACCCTTCTGGTAGCAGTGGGGAGGACGAACTGGAGAGCCCAAGAAGCTGGAAGAGCAGTAAGGAGGCTACTACAACCCACAAAGAAGAGAAGGTGATGGGCTGAACTGGGGGAGCGGTGGTGGAGATGCAAAGATGTGCTAGGAGAGGTGCAGGAGAAGACTTCAGCAATTGACTGACTGTGGCTGGTGAGAGAGCTGGACTAAACAGAGATAAGTCCCAGATTTTTGGATAACTAGGTGTAGGAAGGTACCCTAAACCAAGAAAGGAAGCACATGGGCCATGTTAGGAGTTACTTATGAGTGAGGCTGGAACAGGTTGAGCTGGAGATATTGCTGAGACATCAAGGTGATGTCCACCAAGTAGTTGGCTGTACAGTTAGATCAGGGGTCCCCAAACTACAGCCCACGGGCCACATACGGCCCCTTGAGGCCATTTATCCGGCCCCCGCCACACTTCCGGAAGGGGCACCTCTTTCACTGGTGGTCAGTGAGAGGAGCATAGTTCTCATTGAAATACTGGTCAGTTTGTTGATTTAAATTTACTTGTTCTTTATTTTAAATATTGTATTTGTTCCTGTTTTGTTTTTTTACTTTAAAATAAGATATGTGCAGTGTGCATAGGGATTTGTTCATAGTTTTTTTTTATAGTCCAGCCCTCCAATGGTCTGAGGGACAGTGAAATGGCCCCCTGTGTAAAAAGTCTGGGGACCCCTGAGTTAGATGCTCAGTGGAGAGGCTGGGCTAAGGGAGGCAGATTTGAGAATGACAAATAGGAGGTACGGAGAGTCCCTGGATTACGAAATGAAATAGTTTCTGTAGGTTGGAAAATGTTTAAATATTCATATGCACAGGAAGGTAAAAATAAACACTATACTAAGACAAACATTTGTCTAAGTTGCATTTAATAGGTAAATATATCTGTTCCAACTGACATGCAAATTCAACTTAAGAACAAACCTACAGAACCTATCTTGTTTGTAACCCGGGGACTGCCTGAAATCAAGAAAGGAAGTAAATTACCAAGGGGGAAGGTGTGGAGTGGGCAAAGCAGTAAGGGAAGAGCAGACATCAAAGGCAACAGAGAAGGAATGGCCAGCGAGGTCCAAGAAGAATCAGAGCGAGTAGCATGAAGGCCAAGAGAAAGGAGAGTCCCAAAAAGAGAAAATGGCCAACAATGTAAAGAAACAAGGAAGTGCCCGGTAAGATGAGACTGTACTTGGCACTGGGAGTGGTAGCGTTTGGGGTGGCGGCAATTTTCTGAGGATGACTTTATGTGAACAGCCTTTAGGGGAAGGCTGAGAGTAGAAGACCTGGTGGAGCAGGTGAAGGACTGAAGGAGTAGACCACTCTCCCTAGAACTTGGATGAGAAATTCACAGAGATGCCGGAATTCGATTCTTCTATGAAGCTTCCCCATTTTGTTAAAACCGACCCCACCCACTAGCTTCCCCAATGGCGGAATCTGTTGAGTTCAACAGTGATCATCTTGCCATTTCATCAGATGGTCAGAGGCTCGTTTTCTACGCGAATGCCACTTCCTTGGCGAGCCTGCAGGTGTCACATACCAGCCACTGGGATGAGAAGAAGCTGGGATCATCAGAAATATAGGCTGGGCTGGAACCAAGGACCTTATGTCAGTCTATGGAAACCAGAAGGGGTTGTAGGAGCAAGAGGCAGGCAAAAACCAGTGTGAAACATGGGATAGGCGAAGTCCAGAGTGAGTGGGATAAACGTTAAACGTTCAGGGCCAGGAGTGAAAACAAAGACCAGGATTGGGGCCTTGAACATTCAGAATCAATGACATCACCCAGGAAGGCAGGCCTTGCCAGAATGCGGGGCCTCTGGAGGGGCCCAGGACAGCTCCTTCCATCTGTCTCAGCGGTACCATCAGGCATCTGCCAGCTCCTCGAGAGAAGTGAGGAGAACACTGTGTTGCCCGCTGTCCTTCATGGTCCTGGCATGGGCCCCTGCGCTGATGACACGCTTAGTACAAACCTTTGCACACAGTCAGACCCACGGGGGCAGGCCAGCTGCCCGGCCTCAGCTTTCCACGTGTAGTACTTTGCCAAAACACAAGCTCTTAGCAGAGCTGCTGTGCAGACGGATGGACTGCAGACAACTGGGCTCACTTCCTACTCATTCCAGCCGTGGCTTTTGTTTGCTTTCTGAGAGCAAGTTCTCACCGGTGGGAACAAGGAAGTCACGCTGATACTCTAAAGAGTGTGCGGGAGCCCTCGTCCTGGCTCTCCAGACATGTTTGTACCAGCAGCATGCGAGGGCACTAATCCTTTCCCACCATTCGGCTGCAGAGCTTGTAATGCTATTTCCAACTCTGTGAGATAGGGGAGATGAGATTTTAAAGGGTTCGTTATTTATGGCCTGGCTCCTGATGGCTACAACAGATGCAATTTCATGGGCTCCATCAGAAGAGAATAGCTTCTTGGGGTGACTTAAAGCACTGGGATGTGGCGGGAAGAGAGGGAAGCAGGGGCCTCAGGGAGCCCCGGGAAAGGCAGGAGGCTCTGAGTCTTGCCCGGAACAGATCCCTCCTCTTCCCAGTTCAAGGTGCCGCTGGGGTCAGCAGCCTCAGTCATGCACCATCTCAGCGGCTTCCCGAGTTCTCTCTTGCAGCCTGAGTCCTTGACCCTGCTTTGCTCTTGACACTCCGACAGGATGAAATACAGAGGACAGGCTTTCAGCCGATGCGACTTCCATGTATGAAGTTCAAGGGCAAAGGGGGCGCTGTAGTGATAGGGCTTTTGCACGAGCGATTCCCTGTGCCTGAAACGCTGATCCCCAAATGCCTCCCACGGCAGCTCCTTCTCCACAGGCAGATCTCAGCCTCAACCCTACACCTTCAGAGAAGCTCCCCATGACCCCTTCATCTTAACAGGGTCCTTACTGTTATTAATCCTCACCCTGTTCATTTTCCTCATCACACTCATCACAAGTGTATTTTACGTTTATTTTGTGGTTGTTTTTTCAATGTCAGTCCCCCCCCCTTAATAAACCAGAAGTCCCACAAAAGCAGAGGCTTTATCTCCCTCCTCTGCCATTGTATTCCCAGGGCCAAGCCCAATGTCAGACATTAGAAGAGCCCTATGTGGTTTGATTGAGTTATAATGGGAAAGTGTTGGAAAGATGCAGATACGAAGGCTGACTGTCAGGGCGGAGGCACTGCTGAGTAAAGACAATGCTGGCGCTGATCCTGAAGATGACTTCTCAAAGCCCTGCCAGAGCATCTACCTGAACACCAAACTTTTCAGGAATAGCTGCTGATTTCCCTGACCACCTCTACCAGTCTTATCTCAGAGACTGAGTAGACCAGTAATCAAGGGAACTTGGTCCCTGTATTTAAGCTCATCTCCTTCCCCGCTGTGACCCTGACTTCCCTCTCTGTGCCCATGTGGTGCTGGGGAGGCCAGTGAGTGTCACCATCCCCCACTCAACCCCAGTCCTGCTCCTTCCTCTGTGTTCCTCTGCTTGATAAAGAAAAAATCCCACCAGAGTCATCCACCTTGAAACCTGGAAATCATCCCAGATTCCTCCTCTGCCTCGGCTCCTCCTTCCCAAGGAACCCCTCAAAGCAGCCACTTCTGCTCACGGTAGTTCTCTGACGCCACCCCCTCCTGTCCATCCTTTCACAGCCGCCATAAATAACTCAAAGCCGGATTATCTCTTGCCTGAGCAGTCACATACAAGTTTTACCGCTGGTTTCTCAGTCTTCTAGTTTTGGACTCGATTAAAATTCAGAGGGACCATGTGACTTCTCCGCTTACCCTTCAAAAGCTTTCCGCACTCTATGGAATCCTCTCCCTGTTCACGAACGTGGGAACCAGGTTCTGCATGACCCATGCTCTTCCTGTGCTCATTTCCGGCCTCACATCCTGCCATTGCTCTCTTGCACCCCAAAACACACCTGCAGTGCCCCAAACACACGGAGGCTCTTTCCTGCTCCATGCTGGTGGCAAGCTCTTACCCCCTAGTTCAACTCACAAGTCACCCCATCTAGGACTTGTTTATCTCAGTCCTCCCCTCCATCATGATAGGCAGACTGACAACTTTTTTCATAGGACATCCTTTGCTTTTCTCTCCTAGTGACCCAGTTTTCCTTTGGTGAACCAACCTTCCTCCACTCCCAAGCATGAGGCTTGGCTGGGGCAGAAAGCCGCCATGTGGGCTGGGCTGGCCAATGATAACACCTTTTGGCTATATTGACAGCGAGGCCTGGGCTCAAGATTCAATCTAGTTCAATCAAAGTTTCTCTGGGGGCTTTCATGGGAACAATTAGGAAAGTTACAGTCCCTTCAGGGATTGCTAAACCAGTAGGATGGCGGTCACCTTTGCTACCACATTGGGGAAAACTAGCCTTAAAATAAAGCCAACACACAGGAGAGCAAAGCCTTGGGAGGGAGAGAAGCAGATTCAGATGACATTATCTGTACACCTTGATCCAGCAGTTCCTGAAAGCAACCCCTAGACTTTTCATTAGAGAAGCCAACACATTCCCCTTTTAGCTTAGGTTAGCTGGAGGTGAGTTTCTACTTCTTGAACCACAAGAATCCTAGCTACTAACACTTCTCTTTTCAGTCCCTACGGGAACTTCTTAATACCTCTTAGAAAAGCATGTTAACACGTGATATTGTAAAGCATTTAATCACATGCTGCCTGTTCACCCAGGTTGTGAGTGCCACGGTCCAGCACAGGGCACAGATGTTACATAAACATTTGTGGAGTGAATAAATAACTCCTTGGGAATGGGACTGTGCCTTTGTCTCCTCGGCGCCTAGGAGAGCCTCATTCACAGAAGTCTCTCGATAAATGATTACTGAAAATAAATAGGGGGAAAGTAACAGAAAACATAAATGATCTAAGCCAATGGTTTGATAAAGTATATGTAAATGAAGAAATAAGTGAATAGTTATTATTAACAAATCCCCACTGGCGTGCTGTTCTCGTTCTAATTATATCCGAACCTAATGGCTCCTGAATGAAATATCTAGTTAAAAGTCATGAGATCACATGGCCCTAGTCGGCTCCAAATCCATGTGTACAATGCTAAATAATTAAAATGAAGTCTTTCAAGAGGAAAAAGAGTGTTGCTTGCAAAATTTCCAACTTGAGTGTCTGTAAAGCAGGGAAGAGTTGTCGCGCCCCCACCTAGAAAAACAAAAACAGGCGAATGAAGGGGAACAACGTGGAGACATCCCACAAAGCTGGGTCCGGAGAGTAGGATGAGCTGCTTTTGGGGAAATTCTCTTTCCAGAAGCAGCGGAGTCTATCGGGCGGTGCCTGTGGGCAAGGCCAGGGAAATCCAGACAGCAGAGCGGGCTTTCCTTTGCTCGTCTCCAGGTGGAGGGGGCGGCCTGGGCGCAGAGGTAGTTGGCAGAGCCTCGGTGGTGGCGATGAGGGGGAGGAGCATGGTGGACAGTATTTTCCCATGAGAATCCTGGGGACTACTGCCAGGTCCTGTGTCTCAGGGATCAGGGGAGTTCCCATTTTGGCCAAGAGGACCAGCCAGCAGCCCTAGAATGATGCCCTCCCTGGTCCATCACCTCTCATATCAAGTGGTACCCACCCTTCAAGGCTAGTTTAAACACTTGATAGAGGCAAGTTTGTCACATAAAGGTCTGTGGGGGGTTGGCTTGGGGGAGTGGGGACATAGAGAAGGGGCAGATGGATCACAAATGATCAGAATGAAACAAAGAATAAAAATCGAAGTGAAGGGGGCAAGGAGGGGAGGCTGGACATCACTGACAGAGACTGACTCCCAGAGGTGACAACCAACGAGCTGGGTGTGGTTCTAGGGTCAGCACAGCCATCCCACATGTGGGAAGGAGCTGTGAACTCCCTCCGCCATACCCACCCCCACTGACACTCAAAAGCACTTCCACTGGCCCCCAGGACAAGGGGACTTCTGGGCACAGGTCTGTCTTGGCCTGCCCTCCCTGCTAGAGGGAAAACTGCCACTGGAGGGATAAGGAGAGAAACAGAAAGAGAAGGGAGAAGAGAGGAAGGAGCAACTGAACTCTGCAGCCTCCTTAACCAGAGCAGCACGAGGGCCCAGGCAGATGTGCTCCCCTCTGTCTTGGGTAGTTATGTTCCTGAACATCCCTCCATACTCTCGGCCCCTCCTCCCCCAGTGAGTGGGCCCCGAGGGGCAGGAGCTGTGCCCGACTCCCGGTGGGGATCTATCTCCCCGGCTCAGAGACCTGCCTAGAGCAGCCAGTGCTGGCTGAATGAGTTGAATTCTCTTCTGTTCTTCTAACAAAGCAGCTACGAGGTCACTCTGGGGCTGGGGCCAGGCAGAGCAGAGGGAATGCTGCCCGCAGTGTGCACATAAAGTGCAGCTCTGGGCAGCCACTGCCAACAGTCACTGCCCCTCTGACCCCTGCACGGGCATCGTCTGGTCTGACCCAGGGGCTCTCTGCCAGTCCACCTCACCTGCATGTACAAGCGATTCCTCTGGGGGCTGAACCAGAGTGACAGGCTGTCCCTCTCCGCCTGGGGTGAGGCCACGGGGCTGGCAGGCTAGGAAAGTGGCCTCTGTGGAAGCACCAAGAATGGGGCCAATGAAGCTCCGAGTAGCTAGAGATGCCTCACCTTACCTTACCTTTTCCTCTTAAAGAGAGAGCCTCTGACTCTGGCCCCCACCCCAGAGCATTATACTGACCATGAACCAGGTCGCAGTATACATAACCCTTTCAACGTGTTTTGCAAGCTAGAATGATGAGCTCATATTTCAGATGTGGAAACTGAGGCTCAGAGAGCGAGTAACTAACCACCTCCAGATCACATAACTATTAGGAGGTGAATCTGAGTTCTGAGCCCAAGTCCATCTGACTCCCAAGCTGGCTGTCTCTCCCCAGTCAGGTACCAAGATGCAGGCTCCAGGCCCAAACCTAGAGGGACGACACGGACCACTCCCTATTCTGGAAGAGGATGTCTGGTTTTCTCTCTTTCCTTGTAGCCCAGAGGAAGAGTCTGGAGAGACTCAAATGGAGAGTGCTGAGCTTGTGGCAGAGGAAGGGGTGGGGAGAGACTGTCATTTACCGATCTCCCCAGTGGAGAGGCTGGGTCTGTAACAGGCAATCACTTCTACTCATCACCATAACACGATCCTGATACCCTCCAGGGAACTCTAGGTTCCAGGGACCCAGAACCCTGGGTTTGAAGGGGTCTCTGCATCTCTCAGTCCCAACCCTCTGAAAAGTCCAGAGGCCTCATGAGGAATGAGGTAGAGTATTTTCCTAGAATTTGAGGGGGGGGGATGGGGCTCCACCCGGGAAGGGTCAGTGAGCAAAAATCTGGCCCCTGAACTGAGTTCAGTGAACCAGAGATAGGAGTGCGTGTGTGCAGGGGGTTGACTTGCTGATGAGTGCAGGGCAGGGACTTGGAGGGCTGCGTGTCAGGGCTGACTCGTCTCTGTGTGTACATGTTTAGTGAGGGAATAATACCAAATATACTGTCGGGATTGTAACTCTCCGTCAATTCAAACCCAGCTTTTGCTCATGGACAATCACCAAAAAACAAACAAACAAAACAATTAATTTAAGGGAGCGTAAGTCCAAAATACTTGAGAATCTCTCAACATGTCAGTTACAGGGTTCAGTGCTCACTCTAAGCAGCCTTTTCCTAAACAAAATATGCATTGCCGAGTTCCCGGAGGCCTGTCCTGGACCCCCAAACAGGAAGTAGATGTCCACTGACTGATGTGTCTACCTCAGGTGGCCCTACAATTACGGACACACAGTGCTACTTAGGTATGCTCCTCCAACCACACTATGTCTCTCACGATGTCCGCACAAGCCCGCCAGTGGGTTAGATTCTGCCATGCCTTTGGCTTTGAATTGTCCTTTGTTTTATGAAATAATGTTCTGAGGATTTGGCAGGCTTTTCCCTAATATCCTTACTTGAAAAATATAAAAACTTACCAACCCTATGTTTCCCCAACCATTTGGAAATTTTGCTGGTCCGTGAAATTCAAAGAACCGGAACCCTAATTAAAACTCTCCTGTTGTCATCCCAGGTGGGGGAGGAGAGGCATGTGGACACTGAGTCAGGACACTGCGTGCCGCCACCGCCCGCTCCTCCGAATCGGTGGGGTCCTCCTATTCCGTGAGGGAGGTAGTGGTTGGTGTTTGTTTGTTTTTTTCCTTTCATCTCAAAGATGTCCGTCTTCTCAGTATCGGAGTTGCTCAAATTCATCTTTTCTAACAGGATCTGCCGTCTTCCTGTGCATTGGGGCAGAAACTCAAGAGCACATCCTAAAATCTTAGCGGAAGCTGGTGACAGCAAGCGCACTCATAAACCAGCAGTGTTGCCCCGTCACAGGAATCCAGGGATCCATAAAGGAACAGGTGGGGGGGGGAGGACACGGGTTCTTCGCACATACGTCCTGCGCCTCCCCGTTTGTTTATCCGTCACTGCTATGCAAGGATAAATCAGAACAAGAAGCGCATCCTGCCTGGCAGTGGGGATACCAACCCTGTAAATAATTACGATTTAATCTTATAGCAGAGAGTTCTGAATGACTCCCCTAACGATTTCCTCTGCTTAATTCCTTCCCCACTGAGTGACTTAATAGGAAAAGGAACATTCTTTCAGATTTGTTTCACTCCAGAAGTTTGGACAACCTGTCGAGCCACACCTGGGGAGCAGAGAGGTGGGAGATGTCCGGCCCATGGATAAACAAGGGAGTTGAGGAGGCCTTCAGACTGGAAGGGAGGGGACAGGCGGGGATGTTTATCTCTGCATCTGTTTGCAGAAGTGAAAACTTGGAAACAACCTCACAAGAGATCTGATGTGTCAAGTTCACACAAATCTGATGAGGGAATGCCACAGAGCCAGGGCAATCCTTCAGTGTTGTCGTGGCTAAGAAGATAGGCTTTCAAGGGCCGGCTAACCTGGGGTTGCATCCCAACTCCACCTTCCTGGCTGTGTGACTTCAAGCATGTCGCACGCCCTCTCTGGGCCTCATTTTTGTTTCCCATCAGTAAAAGGAAGAAAATTATGCTACCCACTTCCTAGAATTTTTATAAAGATGAAATAAAATTATAGCTGTAAGAGCTTAGAACCAGCCCGCCACATGTTGAGAGTAAATGCTCAACATATGATACTATTATCACGCCTACCTGTATTTTGGAAGCATCTGTAATGATATCAAAGGATTTTCATGATCTAATGCTAGGTTAAAAATACAAAACTACAGGTATATTAAGATCCTAATTTTGTAATATTAAAATATATTTAAGTAGCCAGCTAGCTTGATCTAGGCAAAACAAGAAGCTGAAGGAGAATACATCAAAATTTTAATATGTGCCCTTCATTTCTCTATAACTTCTTTTATTTTTCTTGTTTTCTATAAGGAGCATATATGTATTACATCTATAATCAGAAAAACAGATTTTTTACAAAAAGAGGCAGGGAAACAGAGGGTCTTTAGACGGGGCAGGTCACTGTGGTTCCAGCTCAGTGAAGGGTCATCTGGACTTTTAACCCAACTCCTAGATCCTAAGGTCCAGCATGGCCCCTAGACTAGAACATCATCCTCCACACAGCAACCTCACTGTTCGGCTCATGCCTGCTTCTCTTCATACCCCACCCAGTGTAGTACATGACCTGGCTGAGTTCACGGACAAGCATTTGACACCATAGTCTTCCACTGCACCGCTCGCCTTTCATGGCACTGGGAAGTTCTCTGGGCTACGCTGGTCCCCAAACTTCAGGGTCCCCATTTTGGGAGGAGTCCATTTCCACTTTATCCCATTCAAATAGTCATACTTGGCTCCTACCATGGGCTCATCTTATTTTCTTCCCCCTCAAAGGATCATGTCTTAATCAACTTGTGTTTCTATTACAGCACATAAACCTGGGATAGAAGAGGTATTCAATTAATGTGCCTCCTGGTTTCCTCTTCTCCCTCCCACCCTCCCCCTCACCCCTTCCTCCTCAGTCCCACTGATCACTGTACTCGGTGATTACCGACTTCCCACCTCCCTAACAGTCATCGTGACGTGTCCTATGCCCTCTGTGGGCACCACACCCTGCCTTCCCAACACTGTGCAGCTATGAAGGCTGCAAAGACGCCAATCTTATCTGAAGCACATCTGGACACATCCTTCTGTTGGCTTCTGATGTGCTGACACAGCCCCCCCCCCAATGCCCTGATACCACAGCCACAAGAACAAGACGAGAGAGTACTTGAAGTGCCACACCATCACCCCATCACCCCAAGGCTTGTCACCAAAACCGGAAGCTGGGCACTTCCTGAGGCCAGCCTCAGATTGGACATACCCCGTGGGTCCAAATCTAGAAGACTACAAGCAGCTAAGGCCAGGAAGTCTCCAGCACCCATCTTCTCCGGGCTCGTCAGCATCGAGAGTCCCCACAGCTGGTGGACTGCACCCCTGCAAAGCCATGCTTCTCAGTGAAACCGGAGTGACCGGGAGCAGGTCGGGCCTTCCCTTCAGAGACCCAGACGGAAAGTCTTTCCAGCCTCAGGGCCCCAGGAGTGGGAAAAGCAATCGTCACTTACAGTTCTATTCCGTGTTCGAAGCTATGAACACATCTTCCAGAAATGGAGCTATATTTCAAAGTCATTTCACTGAGACCCTCTCCCACGTCCTGAGACCAGAACATTTCTAGTCTAAATGCAAGTTACTCTACCAAAACCCATCAAGAAATTCTTCAGCAAAGACATGCTTCAAATCAGATAGCAAAATCACTGTAAAAATTTACCCAGGCTCTAAAAATATGCAGGGATGCCTCACTGTAATGAAAGGAAAACTCTCCAACAGTAGCTGGTGTGGGAAGTGGCAAAGGGACCTTAGGCTGCAGGTCCCAGGGCTAAGGAGACTGCGCCCAGAAAGGCACAGTGGCAGGGGGCAGGGGTGGGGATGGAGCTTACCAGAGGGAGGAGCCTTCGGTCCCCGTGACTTCCAGAAAGTCATAACCATCCTCCAGCTGGAAGTCAATGAAGACCAGAGCAATGGTGTCCCCCAGCTCGGCCAGGATAGTCCACGTGCAGTCGGCATTGTTGTGGTACTCCGAGGGGAAGTGCGGGCTGGAGATGATGCCGCTCTGGCCACGCAGGGTCCCGCCACAGGCGTCGTCCGCTGTGGGCAAGAGACAAGAGGCTCACGTGACTTGGTCCTGTTGGCAGGCCCTGGGATTCAGTGTGTACTTCGCCCACAAGAAGGTGAGAGAGTCCTGAAACCCAGTGCACCGACAGGATGGGCCTAGATCCCCGTCTGAACTGGCCTAACAATAATGATACCAACCCTTCATGGCCCCATACCATGTGCCAGGCCCTGTCCTGAGAATTTTACTGAACAGATGAAGGAACCAAAGCTCAGAGAGGTTAAGTAACCTGTCTGTGGTCACACAGAGAATTAGCTGGGATTCGAACTCTGCCCTTCAGAGCACATGCATAACTGCCACCCCACACTGCTACATGATGACTGGGAAGGACGGCAAAGCCAGCTGTCACATTTCTTTCCGCAGTCACACCTGTGGTGAACGGGCGGGGCGGCTCCTCCCCCCAGATCTTAGTAAACCTCAGACTAATGTGACAAAACAAAAACCCCACTCCATTCCCTGGGGCACAAGTCAAAGGGTTGTCCCAAGCTCATCACAGCCTGGCTGGACCTCTGCGACCTTTCCTCTTGTCCCTTGTGCCCAGGCCAGCTCTGTTTCAACGCTGCACATATTCAGGCCCTTTGCTCACACGGCTCCCTCTGCCGAGGACGTCCTTTGTCTAGGACCACTCCTCTTACACTTTGGGACCCAACCTCGATGCCACCTCTTTGCAAAGCCTCATTTCCCCAAGCTAGTAGAAATCACTCTCTCCTCTGGGCTCCCTTGGCAATGTATCTGACTTTCAGACACGGCACCTCGCACTGTTTGGATGGCCTGTTGTTTTCCACTTGAGGTTCTGAGCCCTGCTAGGAGTCCCCAAGGGTGGGGACCGTGTTTCACTCATCCCTGCAGCATAAGCTGGCACTGCTCCCAGCTGAGACTTGATGTTCAGAAAAAGTGATCCGAGGAACATGTTCTCACATATAATAGTTAACAGCACTAGCTTTTGAATTATTGCAGACCTCAGTTTGAACCTTTCCCCCTGCTGCTTACCAGCTGGGCCACCTGCCCTCCGGGAGCCTGCAGGAAAGTGAATGTAATACACGTAGTATATGCTACGTTAGTGACACGGATGCAAGGAAAGGAAAAATGCAGTATCGGGGTTCAGATGTATATCAGAGGCAGCAGAGAAGCACTATCCTACCTTCTCTATGTATTTCATATGAAGACTTACTAATGATAAAGTATTATCTCTATTTTACAGGCAAGGGAACCAAGGCATCAAGAGATTTGATTATTTTCCAAAGTGCAAATTATTTGACACACAGCCCATAGTGATGAAAGGAACTGGAATTCTAAGCCTGAGTCTGATTCCAGGGCCTATGCTCTTAACCAATATAACTCTTCTGTCCAGGAATACAATTCACACTTTGAGGACAAAGGTAAAGCAACCATTACTTTGCTGGGGTAAGTTAATTTGGGAAAGTTTAAGAGAGGAGGTGCTATTAGAGTTGGGTTTTGAAGGATGAATAGGAGTTCACTAGCTAGAGAAGAAAGGTACTTAAGAGATACGGGAACTAAATATCATAAGCACAGAAGCATGAAAGCACAGAGCATGTCTAAGTAGCTCTAGAAGGCTTATCACAGAGAGGGATGATGGGCCATGGTACCGAAAGTGAAGAAGGAGTAACATGACAGAGAACACAGAACCAAAAGGATTTGGGAGCAGAGGACTGCAGTGGAAAGAAGATGGATTTTAAGGTCAAGAGATCTATATCTGAATTCAGGCTCCACAATTTCCCAGCCATGTGACTCTGGGCAATTTATTTCTCTAAGAGTCATGTTGCTTTCTCTACACAATGGTTTGTTGTGATAACACAATGGGATAATTCATGTGACAGTACCTGGCATTCACTAGCGACTGTCATATAGTAGATGCCCAGCAAATGCTAAGTTCTCCTTTTTATTCCACTTTTTCTTAAGTATCAAAGGTAGTGAAGAACTATGACTGAATCTGCATTCCAGAGCGATCTCTGTGGCCGTGGCATCGAGGATGTCTGAGCTGGGGAGTAGGCTGGATGCTCTGGGTAGGCCGTAGTTCCCTATGTCCAGCTGAGGCCGGATGAGATTTGAGCTAAGGCCACGGGGAGTGTGGGGGAGAACTTATTGGAGAAAGACTGAGGAAGTAAAATCTGCAGGACTTAGTGACTGGGAGGGATGCCCTCCAGGTTTCTGCCGAGCATGGGTGGATGGATGAACGGTGCCGCTCGCTGGGGCAGGGATCCCAGGAGGGGCGCGCCTCCTCGCGTGGGAGGCCACCAGGAGTGCCATCTTGGACACCAGGACTGGGTGTGTCTGTGGGATGTCCTGCCGGAGAGACTGTGATGGCAGCTGGATAGACAGAAGACATGGGCGATGAAGGTAAAAGGGAGTGTATTCTGTGGCCCCGAGTTATTCTTATTAATGTCAATCTACAGGGTCAAAGTCAATTTCAAGAGAAGAAGCCTATTTCTATGTTCCAACTCAGGCATGTGTGAGCACAGACATGAAGGGGCCTCACTCAATAGGTGAATGTTTCTCTCCCACACCCATTAACAGAGCACCTACTGTGTGCCAAACACTGGGCTAGGGTCAGTACTACATTATGAAAAACTTGATTTCATCCCTGTTCCCGAGAGTTTCAGAGTGGGGACACCGGGCAAACACACGGTGGCTCTCAGGAATTGTTATAACTGAGGTGTCTGAGGTGTCAAAGCACAGTGATAGCACATGGGACTTTGGAACGGCTTCATGGAGGAAGCAGCATTCTGTGCTGAGACATTCATTCAGCAAATGTTTACTGGGTGCTTACTATGTGTCAGGCACTATTCTGGGTACTGGGGATTTATTTATCTGCAAATAAAACAAACCAAAATGCCGACTCTCATGAAATTACGTTTTAGTCAGAGGGAAATAGGCAATACCAAAGATAAAGAATTAAATCCTCTGGCGCACGAGGTGGTGATTAATGCAGGAGGAAGGGGGGCGCCCTGTTCTGGGGGGGGCACAGACATTTCAGAAAGGGCCTCACTGAGAAGGTGCCCTGTGAGCAAAGACCTGAAGGAGAGAGACAGAGGGGAAGCCATGTGGCTATCTGTGGGAAGAGCGTTCCAGACGCAGCAGCAAATACAAAGGCGACGGTGTAGAGAGGCGGTGAAGAGCATCAGGGGGACCTGAGCAAGGAGAATGCAGGCAGCGAGGCCCCACAGAGAGCCTCTGTAAGGATTTGGGCTTTTAATGGAGACAAATGAGAAGCCAGCAAGGGCTCTGAGCAGAGAATGATGTGATCTGTGGATTAGCATGATCCCTTCAGCTGCTGTGTAGACAACAGACCAAAGAGGAATAGGGTGGAGGGCGGAGCCCATAGACGCTACTGGGGATGATCCGGGTGAGAGATGAGGGTGGCTTGGATCAGGTGGTCCCAGTGAGATGTAGTCAAGAATCTGGTTATGTTTTCAATGCCAACCAGGCAGGACACGTTTCACCCGGGATCTGACTGGCTGGCAGGCCTCAGCGGGGAGGGTGCCCAGAGGAAACGCAAGAATGAGGCAGGTGTGGTGAGCCAGTGTGGTGTGTCCCACCTGATTTAGTGAGAGGACTCTGGTCCCAGGGACTTCCTGGTTGGAGTTATCTGAATGCAGATGGAAAGTCAGGGATGGCAGAGCTGGGCTGGGCAGGAAGTCAGGGCTGCATAGCGACGGCCTTGGATACCAAAAGAGCTGTGGTTCTAGTCTCCCTTGCCTCCTCCTTTCCTCCTTAGCTCCCCCTAATCTAGATGCCCAGGCCCCAGGAAGGAGGGAGGCAGGGAGGGAGGGAGGCAGAGAGGGAAAGCATATTTGCCTTGCTTGGCTTTAAATCCAGTTTGCTGGTGCTGTTTATTTGTTGTATGAAGTTGCATGGTATTTCCACCCTGGGTACTTCTCTGGCATGAGGGAATGGAGTCTGACATTCAAGGCAGAGTCTCGGAGTCTCCTTTTGATGTAAAATGACTTTACTGTGACCATCACTAGAAAGATTAGCTACAGGAGCCAGTCAGCAAGCGGGAGATTCGTCAGCGTCATTCCCAGCTTGCACAGGTCTGCCGGTCCCCAACAGTCCTGCACTGGCCCTGTCTACACCAGGTGAAACTGTTCTATGCCCTTGGCCCCAGTGGTTTCATCCTGACTGCACTTGGACATCAGGAAAACCATGGTGAAAGAAGGGACACTTGGCCTAGACTTTGAGAAAGGAGTTGGGAGGTCTTTGCCAGGTAGCTCAGTTGGTTAGAACATCGTCCCAATGTCAAGGTTGTGAGTTCAATCCCTGGTCAGGGCACATACAAGACTCAACCAATGAATGCATAAACAAGTGAAACAAGAAATTGATGTTTCTCTCCCCCCCCCACCTTCTTTTCTCTCTCTAAAATCAATCAACAAATAAAAAAAATTTAAAAGGAGTCAGAGTGTGCTGGAGGGAGGAAACAATGGGGTTCTGGGCAGAGGAAACAGGGCGTTCAAAGGCAAGGTGGCCTGACGGGTGTGGCATGGTTGCCAACGGCCAGCCTTCCACCACCACACAAGTGCAGGAAGCACGAGGCGAGTTGTGGGCGGGTCCACCTGGAAAGGGAAGCAGAGACTGGCTCAGAAAGGCCTGATGATCCTGTCAGGGTTTAAATTCTACCCCGCAGGTGTCAGGAGCCATTGTCGGGTTTTCAGCAGGGAGAACAATCCCAGACCTGATTTAGTGAGATGACTCTGGTCGCCGTGTGATGAATGGGTGCTGTGGCTTGGGAGGCGATGAGGGTGGCAGGTGGGCAGACAGCAGCGAGGGGAAGAGCAAAGAGGGTGTTCCAATCACTGAAGCCTGAACTAGTGGCAATGGCAGCGGGAGTGAAGGGAAGGAAGAGAAGACAATCACATGCCAGGCTGGGGGAGAAGCAAGAGGATGCGGTCTCTTCCTGGGACTGGGCAGCGAAGGGGAGGGGGAGGGGGAGGAAGAGAGGGTGGCGAGGTCTCTAACAGGCAATGGGGCTGATGACAATGACAATGATGGTGATGGGGGACAGCACCGGCCACTGCTCCTGGGCTCTTTCCATGCTCAGTGTGAGTTCCTGAGGCCTGGCCATGCCCATGGCCTGGAGCAAAGTCAAGAGGATCTGGAGCCTGCATGGCAGGGAGTCAGCAGGACAAACAGAAAACTGGCTCCATGGGAGTGGAGAACACTGGGGATAGAAGTGACACTGAGTGGGCAGCGGGCAGCAGCAAGGGCACCGGAGCTGAGGCCGAGAATGCAATTGGGGGAGGGGCTCCTCGAGGGGAGAAGGCCAGGGAGTGGTGTCAGCACAGCGGGGACTGAGCCGCTGGAGACGGAGCAGGCCCCAGCCAGTGCATGGAGGAATCACCGGCCAGGCCCCCAGTCTACACTGTGGCATCTACGTGGACAATGCAACAGCAAGGAGTGACAGAGGGGAAGCAGATCTTGGGGAAAAGATAATGGTCCTACAGTAACCCCCCACACACACAAACACACTTTCCATCCTGCGTTGTTCTCTACCTCAGCCCAAAAGAGACGTCTTCGTCCTCTCCGCACTAAACCCAGCCTTCTTCCAGAGGTTCTCGATTTGAAGAGTGACAGCACTATTCACCCAGTGCCGTCTTGCCAGAGCTGGGGGACATCCCCAACTCCTCCTGAACCCCACACAAGTCCTGTCTGTCCTCCTAAGTGGCTCCTGACTCAGTCCCCCATCTTCACTACTGCTCTACTCTAAGCCAGCTGAGTCTAAGTCCCTCCCCCCCAGCTGCCATTCTTCACAGAGGCCGGAAAGCACGGACCTGCTGACATCACTCCCCTGCATAGGAACCTTCAATGACTCCCACTATTGCTCAGGATAAAGCAGAGTATCCCGTGGCCAACAAAGACTTGTGCGACCTCGCCTGGTACCAGTTTCTCCACCAACACTGCAACAACCCTCATCTCCTCCTGGCTCTTCTGATGCACCAAGCATCTCCCTGCTCCAGCACCTTTAAAAATGCTATTTTCTCTTTCTAGAACCTTCTTCCCTATGTCATTGGGCCTGGCTAGTCCCTCCTCAGCCTTAAGATCCTAGTCTAAGAAGCACTCCTCTAGGATTTTTCCAGAAACAGAATATCTCCTCCCCCATCATACTATTCCAGATCACCACATATTTCCCCATAATGAATTCTTTCCCACGATCAACCAATTATGCCATTTACTTAATGTCCAGACAGTAAAGCCCATGAGGGCAAGAGCCATGTCTGTTCTGTCTCCAGGATCTACCACATTTCCTGGTGTATAGCAGGCCGTCAATAAATATCTTTTGAACAAATAAATCAACCAGGAAACTGAAGCTCAGAGAGGTTAAGTAACTTTCCTAAGGTCACACAGTAGGTGGTCCAGTCAGAATTCCAGGTGAGTCTCTCTGGCACCAGAACTGTGGTTTCCTCAACTAGACCACAACTTCCTTCTTGGTAAGCCATCAGAGCTTCAGACTTCCTAATTTTAGTAACATCTCCTAGACCACGCTAGAGCTGAGGACGCAGGAAGTGAGACCCTCTGGCCAGAGCCACCCATGTACCCTGAAGGTGGCACCCCTATTCCGTGTGAATCATCCCTGCTCTCACACTCCCCTGACACCCTTGTTCCCGCACTGTCCTGTATTGATTGAAGATGCTATAAAAGTTGTTTGAAGATTTTTTTTTCACACTTTAAATAAGGCATCATATTTCATGGTTACAACTTTAGAGTTATAAAATATAACCTTCAGCTGACTCCACTGTCCTAAAATATTAATTTATACTTTCTCCTGCTTAGGCAACGGGCAGTCTGCACCGCCGGTAAGTCATGTATATTCTAAAATGTAGGTGTGTTAAGTTGATAGTTTCCTTTCTGCGTTTATGACTTTATTTATGGTCGACTCCAAGTTTCACTGAAATCTCTTCAATTAACTATAATTTTAGGCAACTATCCCTCAGCCCCCTTTGACATCTGTGGACACTCGAATGGCTCACAAATTTCAGGGAGGGACGGAGGAACCGGCATCCAATTCTTCCCACTTCCAACTCTACTGCACTCTCTCGGATGCCCAGAAGACATGGGGTCCCCAGCACTGGGCTTCTGTCCACATCCTCCCTCTTCAGGGCTACTCAGGGCCTAAGGAAATAAAAATCCCATTTGGCCCTGGGGATTTGTAAGGAGCCCCCACCTGATAGCTCTGCAAGGCTGCCACAGCCAGGGTACGAGGCCCCACAAGCCACCGTGCTCCCACGGTTCTTGCACTGTGTAGCCCAGTGTCCCTCCTGGGGTCCCAGTGACCTGCACAACCTCATCAGCCCCCCTCTTTTGAGGCTCTGGCTTTTGTCCCTCTATCCGCGGTTCTAGCAAGGGCTCCCCTTCTTAAAATTAAGAAGTTGTCAATTGCCTGAGAGCATCACTACTTCTGCCACCAGCAGCCTCCTTCCATAGATACAGTCGTCCTCCCTCACCCATGAGGGATATCTTCCAAACCCCCAGTGGATGCCTGAAACTGCGGATAGTACTGAACCCTCTATAAACTGTTATTGCCTGTGCCTACACACCTAAAGTATGATTTATACGTTAGGCACAGTAAGAGATCGACAACAATAATAATAAAATGGGACATTTATCACAATATACTGAAATAAAAGTTATGTGAATGTGGTCTCTCTCTCTCTCCTCAAAATATCGATTGTCCTGTGTCACCCTTCTTGTGCTGAGATGACAGTGTGCCTACGTGATGACAGGAAGTGAGGCACTGGGACCGCGTGCAACTGAAAACGTGCGAATTATTTATTTCTGGACTCTCCCATTTACTCTTTTCAGGCTGCAGTTGGCCACAGGTAACTGAAACAGGTGAGAGCAAAACTGCAGATTGGGGGGGATCACTCAACTCCATACCCGCCGCCCTCGGAGGGAATGAGTGTAGACAAGACGTGGTGTTCAGTTACACACCTATTCTTTGTTCTGCTCTCGTTATAGGCCAGGCTCGGGCTAACTGCTTCACCTGCATGCTCTCATTTAATCCTCAAACTGCTCTAAGAGATGGGTGCTGGATAACCCAGATTTGACAGACGAGGAGACCTGCCTGTGATTACATGTGATTACAGCTACTGCAGGTGGAATTTGAACCCAGGACACTCTGACTGCAGACCTACACTGTTGCCGCCTATTTTCGGTCTCTTAGGCCTTGTTCTCGGCCACTGCACTGCCGTCCCCCAGATGAGCTAGAGCAGGCTCCTGGAGGCACCAGCCCAGAGGGGGCTTCCCAGGTGTGAGAAGTCTCCTGCCCCCCTCTGCTCTGCCTGAGAGGCCAGAGAAAGGGGCTTTGTGCTGCTGGAGGTGGGGGAGTCTTGGGTTAGAATATTTTTTCCCCATTGATTTAAGAGACAGGAAGATAGATAGATAGATAGATAGATAGATAGATAGAGCATCAACCTATTGTTCCACTTGGTTATTCCACCTAGTTGTGCACTCATTGGTTGCTTCTCGTATGTGCCCTGACCAGGAATCAAATCCACCACCTCAGGGCACTGGGATGACCCTCTCTATCCACTGAGCCACCTGTCTAGGGCCTTGGGTTAGAATTCTTTCTAAGAATGAAAGTAGCCCCTGGCAGCCCCTGACCCCACCGTGAAGCAGCATCTGCTCCGTAGAACCACTCAGGCCCTTTCTCTGCAGTTTCTCGCCTACAGAGCTCACGGGGCAGATTAGAGAGAAGGTCAAGGGGGGAACCATGGGAGACCAGGTGATCCCTGACCCGGCGGACCCATGCAGGGGATGCACCTACAAAAGCACCGAGCTCGCAGGCTTTGGACCATCAAACTGGAGGAGCTCCAGAGGCAAAGGTGTCATCATGAGTCTCTGGCCATGGGTCACGGGACATTGCTCTCGCCTGCAGTAAACAGTGGCGGTCAAGACCATGGCTGACAGGCACACGGACTTAAGGTGAAATCCTGGCTCCACTATCCTCCAGCTGTGTGATCACAGGCAAAACACCTCACTTCTCAGAGTCTCTGTTCTCTCATCTGCCATGCGGGATAACAGTATCTTAACCTCCTAGGGTTTTTGTAAGAATTAAGTTAGGTGATGCAATGTCTGGCACACAGTTCTTGATAAATGCCAGCCAGCAGTCCCTGTGGCAGTAGGAATTAAACAATAGCTAGCTCTCCCAGAGTCATTAGCATGAGCAAGGCCCTCCGCTGTGGGCTTGGCATTTATCAACTCAAGCTCATTGCCACCTTACGAGTTAAGTACTCCTATTATTCTCATTTACAGACGAGAAGACTGGGGCACAGAGAGGCTGAGCAACTCACCCAAAGTCACTCCGCTAGTGGGTGTGAATCGAAGGCATCGGACTCCAGAGCCATATTCTGAACGGTTCTGCTAGTAACGGTGATGGCAAAGGTGAGAGGACTAGTGATCCCAGTGGGAGTATCTGGGCGCTGTGGTTCATCCCAAGGCCTCATGCTCAAGGTCCGCACTGCACTGGCATCTATGTGGTGCTTTCTGCGTGTTAATCTGATCAGCACAGTGGAGCCCAGTGTGCGGTGCGCGGTGCCCAGACCCCCTTTGCTATCTACGTCACCACCTCGGGCCTCTTAGCCCCCTCCCGATCTCTTTCTAGCTCAGAACTGCCCCCGGCCACAGTATCAACACCCCCAACTTGGACGTCTCCCAGGCATCTCAAACTGTAGCTGGACAACAGAAGCTCTCTTGACTCCCCTCTGGGCGCACACTTCCTGCTCCCTGTCCCAGTCATCCTCATCTCGGTCACCGGCATCCCCACCTGGCCAGTTCTCCAGAAAGAGCCTAGGAGTCAACCTGGACCCTTCATTCCATCAGCACCTACATCCAATCCACCAGCAATACTGTCAGCTGTGTCCCCAAGCCACGGCCTCAGTCTCTCCCCTTTCATCCGTCTTCACCATGGCCATGCTCCACCGAGACCATCATCTCCAGCCTCCATGCCTGAAACCAGCTGCCTCCTAACTGGTCTCCCAGTCGTGACTCTTGCAAACGACAATCCTTCTCCCTTCTAGCATCCAAAGTGATCCTTTAAAAAGTTAAGATAAATTGTACCATAGCTCTGCTTAAAACTCTTCCCTGGCTCCTCCTCAATGTAGTAGTTGGACCGAATCCAAACTTCTTACCCTGCTTCATCACAGCCCCATTCTCTCTACCCCCTCCCCCACCCCCGCTCTACTTTACTACATGGACCTGTTTTCTATTCCTCTAACATGTTAGGCTCTTTCTTGCCTCAGGGCCTTTGCACCAGTTGTTCCTTTGGTCAGAAATGCCTTTTTCAAGGTCTTCCTATAACAAGCTCCTTCTTGTCCTTCAGAACTCAGTTCACAGCAGACCTGTGGTGGCACAGTGTATAAAATATCTACTTGGAACGCTGAGGTTGCCCCGGACTTGCCCAGTCAAGGCACGTACAGGAAGCAACTACTACGAGTTGATGCTTCCTACTTCTCCTCTCCTCTCCCTCCTTTCTCTAAAAAAAATTAAATCAATAAAAAATAAATCTAAAAAGAGAACTCAGTTCACACGCTGCCCCCTCAGAGTCCTCTCCTGAGACAGTGCCATCTAAAGTAGGCTTCCTGGTCACTAGCTACATTATTTCCCTCCTGGCTTCTTGAAATGTGTTTATATGGTTTCCGTCTTCTGCCTCGTCGCTGCTAGAACATAAACTCAGTAGGGTCATGGAGTTTGGTCTGATAGGCATTCTGAGTATAGTGAGTCAATCAATGACTGGCTGGCACATAGTAGGCACTCAATAAAACGTTGTTGAATCCTGAGTGAATGAGTAAGCAATCCATCCTGTAAGGCTGTGACACAGGCCCCCACTTTAAAACTCAGAGGCGTTTCAGCAGTACATCGGCAACCCCAGTTCGGAGTTGGCATTGCTAGGGTTGAACTCAGGTCTCTCTGACCCCCTGCTCTTCCATGCCCACATACTTCTTCTGTTTCATATTCCACAGGTGCCTCGCCCGGGGCCAGGATATTTGGAATGCAGCTTAGCACTTGCAGCCTAGGCTTCTGCAGACCCCTTGCCTGTCTCCCTGGGTCTGGTGGCGGCCTGCAGCATTTGGCTGGAACCTCAGAGGCCAAGCATTTCTTGCTCAGGCTTTCTTCCCACCATCTGTCTCTCAGCCCCCAGCACATCTGAACGCTGTTCCTTCCATATGCGGTCCTCTTTGATCCAGGGCCAATTTCCCTCCCAAGCCTAGAGGCCGGTTGCTGAAATCCAGGGTCTACTGTCTTGTGAATCACAGAGCTCAGTGCCTCCCAGGTACCTCTGCTTTTGAAAAGGGACACAGAGCGACACAGAGGGTGGTCACAGGCCCTGTAGCCTTCCCTCTGCCTGCTGGACCAAGCCTCTATGAGCCTTGGGATGGGCCTCCTTGGAGGTCAGCCTCCCACCTGCTCTGCCCCCTGGTCCCAGCTAGTCTCTATTCCCTCTTAGTCTGAGCTGTGTCCCCAGACTGAGCCCACCTTTCAGCAGGGCACATGCCATTTCCTGTGCGAAGAAGAGGTACACAGTCCTCCAACCTGTCCCTGGAAGCCTTGGATTCAAAGACCTTGTGTCACTCAGAGCTCCTGGGCAGGTGGGCTACCTCAGGCCAGCCATTTCCCTTTGGGGCTCTATGTCTAACATGATCCTGATGGTGAATTAGACACATCCAGCCACCGTTCATTTGGCAAATATTTATGGATCACTGCCCCATGCATGAGGTTTATCCACTTATAGATGCCAGCCCTTGAGAGTTCTACACAAGAGGAAGGAAGGCCAAAAGGCTGTAATACTTCCTGAGTATGAGCCCGTTAACTCTGCCTCGACCGCGGCTCCTGGCACGGCGCACAGGGAGCCCCTCGGCTCCCGTCTAGCTCGGCCTCCTAAGAAAGGGCAGTTTACAAAATCACTTCCAGGAGACCACTGACATTACTGCGGGTGTTTCTCGGGCTATTCTTGCAGCTAGTGGCGAATGAGAAGAGAGAAATGGACTTGAAGCACAAGGGCAGGGGAGGCACTGTGGGCGCAGGGCAGGAGAGCCACATCGCAGCCCCCTCGGGCGTCAGGAAGCCCTTCTGAGCTCCGAGACTTGACATTCTCAGCTGGCTCCCCTGGTCTAACGGAAGGGGGATTCTCAGCTGCGGCTGCAGTTACTCAGACTGGACGTAGAACTGTCGGCCTGGGACTGTTTCCGAAAGGGCCGTGGGCTCCATGCTAAGGAAGCTGAACTTGACCCTGTCGGCAATGAAGACCCACTGGCAGGATTCTAAGCAGCGGGTGATGCTGTCAGATCTGTGTCTTAGCAAGTCCCCTCCAGCAGTGAGGAACGCACTGGGGGTGTGTGGTGGCGGACTGGAGGATGGCTGCCTGGAGAGGGACGCTGTGTGGCGATACAGGTGAGCGAGGAGAGGCCCTGGGCTGTCACCAGCCAGGACCCCCTGATCGGTGGCAGAGGCGGGGAGGAGAGGGCTAGTGAGGAAGGAGACTCATCAGGACATGGTGACAGAGGAGTGTGAGGTGCCCCCCCCTGGGGTGTCTGGCTGGGCCACCTTGGCCTGTGCGCCCTTCCCTGAGCTGGGAAAGGCAGCAGAAAGTGCAGGTTTGGGAAAACAGCAGTTAGGTTTTGGATATGCGCGTTTGAGGCGCACTCTAGGGAGGGGTGCAGTAGCGTTTGATCCCTGTATGGGCTTGAAGCTTAGGACAGGGGTGAGGGTAGAAACCAAAGAGTTGCCCCAAGCAACAATTAGAAGCCATGCAGTGGGTGAGAATTTCTAAGAGACACGGGAAGTTTGTAGAGAGGAAGCCACATATTTAAGAAGAGTCACCATCGTCTGAGAGGCTGAAAGAGAATCAGACTGGGGAAAAAGTCATGCCCCACAAAGGTGCCCTGTGTCCACAAATCACTGTTGTGATATAAATGCTGGGGGAGCAGCCTCATCCCAGCCCACTCTGTCCCACCCCACCAAAAGGCCAGTCCTCACTGCCCCAGGCCTGGCCACACAGACACTGGACCGCGGGGCCCTGAATCAAGCGGGCGAAAGAAGACCTCCAAGCACGGCCCTCATCACTTGTCTCTGTCTAGTGAGTTAACAAAGCAGGTATTTTAACAGCCAGTCCTAGAGTCTCTTTCAGGTGGGAGCCCTCTTCGTGCAGGAAAACACCACCCTATGCCTGAATAGCTTCCGTGGGGAGGGGAGACATCAGCTTGTAAGGAAACGGCAAAGCTGATGGACAGCCGAACTCCCGTGCCTTACAAGCCTACAGAAATCCCCAAATGGGGCCAAGGTCAGGAGGCTGCCGAGTGGAAGAGGCTGGAGAAAAAAGAGACGGTGTAATGCACACCACTGGGCAAGCCGGGGCCTGAGGAGACAGAAAGAAGCCAAGGAGAAGCTTCCAGGGAGAAGGGGCCAAAAGACGCGGAGGCTCCTGGGGGCCCACACTTCCATTCTGAGCCCTTGGTGTTGCTCAGAGCCACACTGCCCGCACTGCCACCCACCTTCCACAACGGCTGTGCTACACGCAAGCTCCTTTGTTAGTGGGTTTGTCTTCTTTGTTGGGGGGGGGGGAGGAGGAGTGTGCCAAAAAATGGGCCAAGTTCCTAAACTAAGTTGGCAAAGCAGAACCCAAAGAGGTGAGGCCCAGCAGTGAGTTCCAGGGCAAGAAAAAGCTAAAGCTGACAAAGCTTCCCGAAGGTTCTGAGCGGGACAGGGTTTGCTCCACATCAGGGAGGGACATTGATGCGAATTATACATCACGCAGTACCGGGCGACAGCCCTGCTGTCTCTTGCGCCACTTTTGTTTTATCCACATTGATGAACAGCGTAGGATATTTATAGCGCTATAAAAATGGAAGAGAACTGTTGGGTTTTGTTTTACAGCTTAAATAGTCATTTACCACCATGTTTTTTTATTATCATGTCACAACTCTGACACCCCTCCTTGGAAGGAAAGTCGGTCTGTTAAACTGTGGCATCCTTTGGGCAGGGGGAGGGCACCAAAGCCATAGGAAGGGTGGAGACCGCAGCTTCAGGCCGTGGTAAAGACACTCAGGGCCACACACCTGTAGGTAGGGGCCTGATTGGTTTGGCCATTCCTGGTACAAATTACGTAATTGGTTGGGCCATTCCTGATACAAATCACATGAAGAGGGGCATGCCCCACGTGAGAAATGGAATGTCAGAGGCAGGGACTTGGGAAGGCAAGAGCAGAGACTCCGGTTCCCTTGGGCCCCACCAAGAAGGACCAACGTGGCCAAGGCTGGGACTGTGGGTTGAGGAGGGCTAAACAAACGTGGAGTCAAGGGGCAGCTCAGATGGATGGGTTGTGGCTTGCTTGTATGGAAAGGAAGTGACAGCTGTGTCTGGACTCCAGCAGAAAGGGTGCTGCAATCAATTTGTTTTGTCTGCATTGGAGTGGGAAGAACGGGGAAGAGACATACAGGCCACGGATCGTCCATCCCAGGTGCAGACAGTACAAAGGGCGGGTGCACAGGCTGGGGGTCATTACAGAAGGTCTTCCTCAAAGAGAAAGGTAAAATTGGAACCTAAGGGAAGCTACGTGTTTCAATCGTTTCTCGACTCCTTGAAATGATCTTCCCAGCTCCAGTGTGTTCTGGGATCCACAGAACTTAAAGAGGAGAATTTCAAGAAGCAACGAGTGGTCAACAGCGCGAAGGCTGTTGACAGGTCAAAGACTATACGGGGGCCGACATAATTCCCATCCGCTTTGGCAACAAGATGCGGGATATTGGGGGCAAAGGCCAGCCCGCAGAGCAGTGATGGGAGGTGAGGAGGAGAGACAGGCTGCATGGAGCTTTCAGGACGCCGGGCGTTTCTGTTGGGACAGGGAAGCCCCGCCCTGCGCGCTGTCAGTTTTTAAAGGGTGGATAAAAAAATATGTCTGTGTATTATAACCTTAATTACGTACACATTCATAATATACGCTTCTGAGCAATATGTACTGAAAGGAAAAGGAAAGGAAATGCATGGGCATTGTGGTTAAAGCAGGTACATTTTGTGTCTTCTTCATTCTCTTTGGTATTTTCTAAGGTTATTTAAAAGTGATCATGTGTTGTTTTTATCATCCGATAAGAAGCAGGTTAAGGACTAAAAATGGGAAGGACCTGGGGAAGCCAGGGACAAGTCGGTCACCCTAGCTGGCAGCTGAGGCCGATGTAGCGCTGAAGAAAGGTAGGATTTGGGGGGCAGGGTGACTGTTGGGGTAAAGAGGTTTTGAGCACATTTGGAGACTGAGAGGAGGACCCAGTAGGAAGAGAGGCTGGATTTATAGGAAGGAGAAAAGCGTGAACTTGTCAGGGTGAGGTCTGTAGGAAACAGGGCTGGGAGACAGCCACGTGCAGAGCAGGCGGTCTGTACTGGGCAGGGAAATGTGTCTCTTCTGAGACAGTAGGGCAGGAGGGGAGGGCAGACTGGCGAAAAATACATCTGATGCTGTAGGGGAAGGAGGTTGAGAGAGTGCACACCTGAGGGGGTCAGGTGAAGGTGAGAAGACCCTAGAATACCTGGGGACCCTGTGGACCCTCAGTGTCCCCCAGACATGGTTTCCCCAGAGTTAATACCCCTCGATCTGCTGGCGTGAACACTGCTGCCTCCCCACTAGAGACTGGGTCTCTCTGAAAGCCCAGCATTCCCTCCTAATCGCCACCCGCCTGCAGCACCCTGTCTGGCCACCTACCTCTGCAGGAGGGCAGGGGGAAGTCCCACGTGGCACTGTTCTCGGAGCCAGCGTGGCAGGTGAGCACGGCGTGGCCCTCCAGGAAGAAGCCGGGGTTGCAGCTGTAGCGGACCTTGTCGCCCAGGCTGAAGGTGGAGCCCTGCTGGATGCCGTTGGGCAGCCGCCCAGGGTTCCCACACGTGTGGCTCGGTAGCACTAGGCAGAGAGGGAGAGACATGCAGCTCGTGAGTTGGGCTCCAGCCCCGTCACTCTGCTCCACGCCACTCCTCCCTGGGCACACCCCCTCCCGTCTGTCTCCTTTCTCCTGTGGGAAGGAGCTGGCCCTCTCAAGGCTGCCTCGTCCCTGAATACTCTGAGGTCACGTGCTAAGGAGGAGCCATATAAGTGAACATCCAGTTTCCTGCCTTTTCTCCCCCACAGCCCTGGATCCATCACTCAAGATGCCTGTTGGGAAAACAGATGTGTTAGGCTTGCTTGCTTGTACTTTGCTTGATGAGTGTGTGAGCACATGTCAGTGCCACATGTGTATAGTCCATGTAGGCCGGGCTATGGTTGCTTGTCCTCAGCACGAATTGAGGATTGCCTGCCCGCCCTGTGAGGAATGTTTGTGCTGTTTGTTTTCCTGCTGCAGTGAGAAGTGGTTGTCCTTGCCTGTTTGCTTGTCCGTCATTTGCAAGACTGTTAAATGGGAATAGTCCAATGCTTTCTGGCTCTGCAGTTTCTCTACCATCTGCCTGAAATTCAGTGGGAACCTGCCTGGCCTCAGCCACAGGCATTACAATGCCCCAGGGAAATCCCTGTAGCCCCTTGGGTTTGGTTGCTCTGATTTCAGACTCCCTACTCCTTCCCACAGACAGCACGGAGGGGACACAGAGCATGGAGCAGGTGCTCACTAAACCCAGTGTGGTTATTTCATGTGTGTCTGTCCTGGCAGCGAGAGGGGTACTTTGGCCCAGGAGATTTGGGGGAGTTGAAAGGGTGATTAGTGCTGGATTAGGCAGTGAGCTGGGATGACAAGAGCTTTGAGTTCTGATCCAACTGACCCGTTTAAAGCAGAAAATGGGGAGCTGGAGAATACGGTGTACAGTGTGCGACCTGAGACAAGGGCATGCCACCAGCTGCAAGGGTGTTCTCGTCACCAGAGGAAACAGTCTTGGTGAGGGTGAGAGGGTATCACGACCCACCAATCAGGAGGGAGTACCTGACCCAACTCCCCCTACCCTCTGCCTCTCTCCCCAGAATTGGACCTGCCTGTGCCCTAAAAATCATCCCAGGATGCCTCAAAAGGCAAAGGCGAAGGGACACAGACACATACAGACTCCCACTCCAATACCTCTCCATGAATCTACCTGGTGATGACTTACTGGGCCAGAGAGCAGGCTGGTGTTGATTGAGTACAGACCCAAGAACCACGGTGCTCAGGTTTGATCCCTGCCCAATGGCTTACTACTTGTGGGACCTTGAGCAAGCCTTCCAATGTCTCTGTGCCTCAGTTTCCCCATGTGTAAGGCAGTGATCACAACAGTCCCTTCCTCCCTCGTGGGGTTACTGTGAGAATTAAGTGAGTGGAAGTACATACAGTGCAGGGGACAGAGTCTGGCATACAGTAAATGTTTATACAACGTAAGTGAATCTATATTCCCAGTTCAGTGGAAGGTATGTAAGCATAAAGGTATGCTAAGTGTTACGATGGGATGGGGACCAGGTGGGGACCAAGACCAGTGTGGGTAATCATAGACGGCTACCTGGAATAGGTGGCATCCATACTGAACCCTAAGATATTAATAATAAGAAGTACCAGCTAGGCCAGAGTGTTCTAGGAAGAAGAACTCGTCATGTGCAAAGGCCTTGACTCTAGAGAGAACCTCGGAGCTCAGGGAGCCTGGAGTGAGAGGTGGGGTGGGGTGGGGGCAATGAGGAGGAATAAAGGCAAAGTGGATATGGCCGGCCCAGATTCTAAAGGGCTTCCCAGGCCCTTGCAGTACGCTCTTTCTGCCCACATTGCCAGGAACATCCTGGCAGGACCCCCTCTGTGTCCCGATGGTCTCAGAACCTGCAGAAAGAAGGCTTTCCCTTCTTCTTCTCCTCTCTTTCCAGGAGGAGACAGCTTGGTATAGAGAAGTGATTTTCAGCCTTTTGACACTTGGGGGCTGATGATGTAGCCGCCCAGAAATGGAAACGCATAGCGAATGAAGTTTTATGCAACATGGTACAAGCTGGTGCTTGATTTCCAAACTCCACACGTACAGTGCACTAAATAATGCATAAGTTTGACCAAGTGCTTTCTGCGCATGATCTGTAAATGCTCTGCACAGTGCAAAAGGTTGTTCGCAAGAGCCTACAAGTTCCAAAGCTGTCTAAGACAACCTCAATAGTATGGTCATCGATGATACAGGCTGATAAGTGGCAATCGCCCTGAGCATAAACGAATTCGACTAAGATCAGCTACAATCTTCATACAACAGCAGGGTGATTAACTCTTTTGCAGACCAGCCCGAAAGTTCTGGTGAACTGTGACTGGTACACAGACCCACAGTTAAAAATACAGTGGTGTAGAGAGAAAGGCCAGACTTTGGAAACAGCTTGATTTGTGTTTGAAACCAAGCGTTGTTACTGTCTTCAGTCATGTGGCCTCTCTGAGCCCTAGTTTCCTCAACTGAGAAAGGGGGACAGTAATATCTAGTGGTTGAGAAGGTTACTGATAATAAATGATACATGCCTGGCACCATGCCCAGCACAAAACAGGTGTTCAAAAAATGGCAGTTGCTATTTTTCCCTTGGGCTATAAGGTCAGAGGGGTGGGGCCTTGCCTGGTCCCTGGGTGTATCCTAGGAGTCTAACCCAGCGCCTGGCACTTGTAGGATCACATTTGTGTGTTCATTAATTAGTTGTTTGGAGAGTTACTCATTTATATATTAATTCCTTCATGTAACTAAAATTTATTGTGGGCCTACTGTGCTTGGAGCTATGACTATAGTGGTGCATCAAGCCAAGCGGGTCCCTGCCCTGAAGAGGCTTATGTTTTGGGGATTTATCCTAAGGAAGGGCCTTGCCCATTCTCTACCTCAACCAACCTGCTCATTAGCCCAGCTTGGCATTTCCCATCATCCCATGCTGCCGGTTTCCTTGGCATTTCCCATGATTGGCTGTTGGCTTCCATGGTGTTTCCCATGATCCTCTTGCCAGCTTGGCTGGCATTTCCCATGATCTCAGGCTACTGGCTTGCAGCAGAGGCAGTGACTGTGATGTGTGTGCGTGTGCGTGTGTGTGCACACATGGGCGCATGCGTGCGCACCTCCCCCCCCCCCCCCACACACACACTGGGGCAGGAGCAGCGGGTCAGGTAAACATTTGGAGAAGAAAGCAAGCTAAGGTGAGGGGAGGGAGCCAACCTGGGGAAATGGGCTGAGAACTCGTGTAGAACTAACGGTTCATTTTCCACAACGGGACGTAAACACCCAATTTAATTAAATTACCAATGTCAAATTTTTAATGAACCTGCTTCTGCTTTGGGCTTTCTTCCTTCAAAATTAATGACTGGAACGTCACTATAAATAAAAGTCGATTCTTTTTAAAAAGTCCCTCTCAAACACTCACTGCTCTTTACTTAATGAACTGTTCATAATCAGACCACTCTAACCTGGCACCTCCGCCAGGACTTGGGTGTGAATAATGGGGATTCCTTTCCAACCACACTGCCCTTTTCTTCTTGAGCTGGGCTCCCGAGAGGCCGCACAGCGATTACAGAGAGGGCAAATGTTGGGCTCACAGTGGCCTGGATTCAAATCTCAGCTTGTCTACCTAGAGCTGAGTGATCTTCAGACAGAAACTACCTCTCTGGGCTTCCATTCTTCATCTTAAAATGAGGATACCTTTTATTCCAAGGGTGGAGGTGTATTAGTTTGCCAGGGTTGTGTAACAAACTACCGTGAACTGGCTAGCATAAAACAGCAGATACTTCTTGTCTCTCAGTTCTGGAGGCTGGAAGTCCAAGATCAAGGTGTCGGCAGGGCTGGGATCTCTCTGAAACTTGTAGGGGAATCCTTCCTTGTTTCTTCTTAGCTTCTGGTGTTTTTCTAGCAATGTTTGGCACTCCTTGGTTGGTAAATGCACCATCCAACCCTACCTCATCACATGGCATTCTCCCTGTGTCTCTGTGTCTAAATTTCTTTTTTTTTTAAATAAGGACACCAGTCATATTGGGTCAGAACACACCCTACTGGGCTCATCTTAACTTCATCATCTAAAAAGACTCTATTCCCAAATAAGGTCACATTCATAGATACTAGGGGGTTAGTATTTTCACATATTTTTTTTTCTTTTTTTTTTTTTTTAATTTTTTTTTTATATAAATAAATTTTTATTTTAATGGGGTGACATCAATAAATCAGGGTACATACATTCAAAGAAAACATTTCCAGGTTATCTTGTCATTTAGTTATGTTGCATACCCATCACCCAAAGAGAGATCGTCCTCTGCCACCCTCCATCCAGTTCTCTCTGTACCCCTCCCCCTCCCCTCCCCCTCTCCCTCCTTCCCTCCCCCCACCCCCCATAGCCACCACACTCCTGTTCATGCCTCTCAGTCTCGCTTTTATGTCCCACTAATGTATGGAATCCTGCAGTTCCTGTTTTTTTCTGATTCGCTTATTTCACTCCGCACAATGCTACCAAGACTCCACCATTCCGCTATAAGTGATCCAATGTCACCATTTCTCCTAGCTGAATAATATACCATGGTGTATATGTGCCCCATCTTCTTCATCTAGTCCTCTATTTTTTTTTTTTACAGTGATTAAAAGCCTTTAAGCAAACTCTTGGCCAATACAGCAAGAATCCATAAATGAGTAGTGTCCTTAACATGTTCCCCAAGTCCAAGTTGGCCCCCTCACCATGCCAAATCCCTGAAAAATGCAACCCAACCACAGTTCAGTCTGTTAGGAGCTGTCACAGGGAGCAGGAGTCCAGGAAAGTTCCCCAGGAAAAGTCCGTATGGCACTGGAATTGTTGTCACCATTCTATACTTTGCAGCTCATGTCCAAGTCCCAATGACCGCTGCTTCTAGCTGGTAATGATTCAGGTAGACTATTTTCACATATTTTGGTGGGGACACAATTCAAGTTATAATGGGGCTACTGTACAGATTAAATAAAATTAGATTTATATTATCTGCTCTTGAGTGCCTGGTATGTTTTGGGCCCTGGGGTACAAGTTTATTTAGTCCTCAAAACTATCCTCTGGGATGCCTATTATCTTCATTCTACAGATGAAAAACTGAAGCACAGAGAGCTTAAGTAACTTGCCCAAGGCCACACAGCTAGAAGATTTTTTGAAAGAGTTAGGTGGTGACTCTAGGTCTTTCTGCCTCCAGCAGTTAGCGCTCCTAATTGGAACGTGATACAGCTTCTGACAGAGACAAGGGGACCAGCACATAGTGGGTGCTTAACAAGCAAGGGTTCCTCTTCTTCCTTCATCATTCTAGGTACTGTGACAAGTCAAAAGGGTAGATTATCTGAGTGCCCAAATTTAAGAGCCTGTTTTTATTTTTTTTTTCTCTCCAGTCCAATTTGCCAATCCTGTACTTTTTAATAATGTCAAGGGCAGCATTTCCAGTGCGGTCTTTTGTAATGTGTCTGATGCACAACTTGCTGGACAGACAGAGGAGATTGGAGATGAGCCACAAAGCGAAGACTTTCTAAGGCACGCGGTTCTTTGATTTTTCGATTTTGCCCGTGTGTTTCTTGGCACAGACATTATAACCGTTCGTGCTCTCCTGTCTACAGAACTTCCCTTTGATTGCTCACAAAATGAAGAGTGGGGTATTTACATCCAACGCAGCCCAGAACAGTATTATTAAAGCTGTGCCTGACATTGAACAATTCCATTGTAGATTAGCAGTGGGGAATTTTGCCCCTTTTACAAAGCCGGGCTTATGCCAATCAACATATAATATTCTCAGTGATTGTATGACAATGAAGCTCCTCTGTGGCTGAGGAGCTGCAAAAGCTACATCCTGACTCCTTTTATTTTTAATTTGAGACTTTGGTTCCCCTATTAGAATGAAGAGCCGTTTATGCTGTCTGGACAAGCACCCTCCATATGTTTTGATTTCTTATCTCCATCAAGTAACTTGTTTCATCTCCTTGGCCGCACGGTTGATACAAAGCTGCAGGATGGCTGGGAAGAAGGGTTCAGGGAGAAGGATTTAGTCTGCCACGACCCTGAACGTGGAAAGAGGAGATGGCGTGTGCGCGCGCGGAGTGCGCATGCGTACGCGGGATTGAGGGATTGTAGGCATGGCCATGGAAAAAAGGAAAAAAAACACCACTATCTTTCGAGTACCTACACTGTGACAGGCACTTCTGCATCACACATAACCTCCGTTGATCTTGATCTATCCCTTACTTGCAGCTGTTTGGCCCTGTAAACATAATTTATTGCACATCCTCAGTGTCGAGTGCTTTGTACACATATCCATCCCCAAAGAGTTGTCCATACTTGCTGCCTCCACTTCCTCTCCTCCCATCTGACATATTATAGTTTTTGCTATATTCATTTGTTTGTTATTTTTCTCACCCTGCTGAATGGAAGCCCCATGGGAACAGATATATTTTTGGTTGATTTGGTTCACTTCTGTGAACAGTGCCTGATGTATAATAATACCTCGATTAAAATTTATTAAATGACTTAATGATCTTATTTAATCCTCCCGACAACCCATCAAAAGAGAGGCCATTATAATCCCTCGCTGAGATAAGCATGATTGATTGCCAGAGAGGTTGGGGCATTTTCCCAAGACTGCACAGCTCACGGGAGGGTGCAGCCGGGTTTCTGCAGCAGTGCCTGGGGGCTCAGCCCATGTACTTCCTGCCTCCGCTAGGCCATTCTTACATTGACCATTCCTCACAGAGTCCGTGGTGGCTGGTGGACCTTAAGACACCCCCCTAAGGGATTCATACCCATTCTCCTTGTAGGGATGATTTAGGGTGACAACCAGGCAAGTTGCCACCTAACCTGGTCCTGTATATTTCCTGCCACCTGTCAGTCAAACAAAGGCAGGGGCACCAAGGCTTCTGCTGGAGTATGGCAGCCATGAGGCTGCAGGGTCCTGTCCTGCAGGCCTCTCCCTGGCCATCGTAGGACATAAGCTCTCCAATGTGAGCCCATTCTTTTGGCTCATGTTTGCAATTTTGCATCAGAGTCATGTGGGGTGTTTTATAAGGATACGGATGCCTGGACCCTGTCCCTAAACACACTGAATCAGAAATTCAGATTCACTGACTGCAAAGCAGAGCTGAGATTGGGAATAATTCATGGTAAGCTACTCACATAAGTCATGGCATTAGCCCGGTTGGGTTTCCCTCTCTCTGAGCTGTGTACTGTTCACCCTCTGTTCCTGTTGCAGGGCTTTGGCTGCTGGATGCAAGGCTAACTCTTCCCTTGAGCTTCTCTGTCCTCCATAAGTCACACTCTCCCTACCCCTCCCTTTCATTTGAAGACCCTGGGCATTTGTCCCCTGGACTTTTGCACCCAACTCTGAAGTCCCTGCTGCTGGCTTTGCCCCCCTCCGATGCATTGCCCCACTGATGCCAGAATGAACGTTCAAGAATGATAAACTCGCCACGGTCCAGCCCTATTCACCTGTCAGGCACATACATGCCAAAAGTGGCTTCCCTGTCACCAAGGCACACGCAGAAGCAGGCCTTCTGATCGTTTGCATGATTGATACAAGAACAAATAATGATTTGAAAGATTAATAAAAATAAAAGGGAAGAAAAAGAACCCTTGAGAACCTTCCCATTGCTGTCAGGATAAATCAAGCGTCGGCTTCCGCTACCCCATCCTCCTGTGGTCTGCCTCCTGCTGACACTGCCTGTTTTCTCTCCCGCTTCCCCGTCTTGTCCCTCCACCATCACTATCCCAGACCACAGGCTCCCCAAGCGCACCTTGCTTTACTCTAAAGTTCTCTATCTGGCAAACTCCTACTCATCCTTCAAGATCACACAGAAATGTCACTATCTCTGTGAAGCCCTCCTTATGAGAATATTCTTTTTTTTTCCTATTATTTATTTTTATTTTTATTTAGACAATTAAATTTAACAAGGTGACATTGGTCAACTAGAGTACATAGCTTTAGAGAAAACATCTCCGCATCATTTGGACCCATCACCCAAAGTCAAATCATCCTCCATCAACTTATATTTGTTTCTCTTATGCCCCTCCCCCTCCCCCACCCCTTTCCTCTCCTCCCTGCCTCTCCCCCTGGTAACCACTGCATAACTCTTATCTATGTCCATGAGTCTCAATTTTGTGTCCCACCTATATATGGAATCATACAGTTCTTAGCTATTTCTGATTTACTTATTTCACTCAGTATAATGTTCTCAAGGTCCATCCATGTTGTTGTAAATGATACTATGTCATCATTTCTTATGGCTGAGTAGTATTCCATAGTATACATGTACCATATCTTCTTTTGTGAAGTCCTCCGTGATACCCCTGGTGTCTTGTATAAACTGTAAAATCCTGCAATAGCATATTCTGAAAGAATGTAAATTTGGGAATAACGTGACTGACAATTTGTTCCCAGAACCCTGGAACTCCCAGCCCATTAACTCTCTAGGGGCTCCTTCTGGTCATTTCATTAGTTTTGCAATCTCACAATTCCATGTCTTACACTGAATTTTGGGCAATCTCACAATTCCATGCCTTACACTGGATTTTGGGCACCCAACTTATGAAGGCATTTTGGGGTTTTACCTGCATTTCAATTCCTGCTCTTTTCATACAACACTGCAATTCATTCATCCATTACTTTTTATAACACCCTGTCTTTCAAACAGGAGCTGAACCTGCTTGTAATTGTTTGTTTAGGTGTCTATTTTCATCTCTACACTCCCTGGAGGGGCAGGAGTGACATTGCATTCCTTATAGATCTAGTGTTTGATTTAATGCCTAGCAGGAAGAAAGCGCCCTGTTAGAATGTGTTAAATGACATACATATATGCAATTAACTAGCACAAAGTCTTCAAACATTTTCTGTAAAAGTCCAGATAGTAAATACATTTGTCCTCGAAGGCCATATCATCGCTGTTCCAGTGACTCAGCTTTACCAGTGACTCAACAACCATAGTGCACAAGCAGCTGACGACAATACATGTTCCAGTAAAACTTTACTTATAGTCCTGGCTGGGTAGCTCAGTTGGTTAGAGCATCATCATCCCGAAATGCCAAGGTTGTGGGTTCCATTCCCACTCAGGGCACCTACAACAATCAACCAATGAATGCTTAAATAAGTGGAACAACAAATTGATCTCTCTCTCTCAAAGAGGGACATATATACAGTGACGGAAACTGATTTGACTTTGAGTGATAGGTACACAACCTAATCAACAGTTCCAACTGATAGAAATGTTTACCTGAAACCACTATACTCTTATTGATCAATGTCATCCCGTTAAATTTAATTTTCTAAATAAAATTTTAAAAAATTAAAAAAAAATACAGCTTTACTTACAAAATAAGCTTCTGGCCCCTGGGCCAGAGTTTGGCCATGCTGAATCAGGAAGTACTCAGCCATGTGTTTATGTCAACGTACAGTTCAGATCTCAGGAACCTCCCATCTTGCCCAACAGAGAAGAATTGTTTTTGCTGGAGGTCAAGATGGGAAGGGGCTGTGGGGAGCCTGGGCTGCACAGGTGGGGGTCCTGGACAGAAGGTAACCCGGAGGACGGGGGAGGGGGCGGGGAAAGACACGCAGTTGGCGCCTGAGGACTGAGATCAAAGGCGGAGTTGCTTTCCCCGACAATCTGACCCTGGAGCAGGCGGCACTGTGCTGGCAGCAGGGAAGGGCTTATTAGAGGTGTTCAGTCTTGGCTCTTTCCCATTAAAATAGGATTTATTTTAGTCCTCATAGCAGCCACTCTTTAGGTTGGTATTTGTGAACCCCGTTTTACCAAAAAGAGATGACTTGAGAGAGCGGCAGAGTCACACAGCTAGTTGTAATAATAGTAATAGTCCCCTTCCGGGTGTTTAATATGAGCCCTGCACTCCACTCAGTGCTTTATCTGGACTCTTGTATTTCATCTGACCCTGACAGAGGTACGATGACTGTCCCTTAGAAAAGAGATTGGGAATAAGGAACAGCAAGGCTAATTCTGACCCAGGGTCACACACTGGTTGGGATCAGGGCTGGGGTAAAAACCGAGCCATTTGACCCCACTGCTGTGTCCTTTGTCAGGTGGTCACCTTGACCTCCCAGGCTTCAGGGTCTGTGTTTTGCTATGTTGCCGGCATGGAGTCAGTGCTCTGGGCCCCTGCACAGTCCCTCTCCCTGCCAGATGACAGCATGCCAACCCACAGCCAACGGGCTCCCCTGTTGATGTCTTTCCCCCATCCTGACAATCCGATGTCCGCCAGCAGAGCCAGCGGGTGGGGGGGGGGGCTGGCAGAGAGGACCTCTCCTTGATGCTTCCTACCCAGGGCGCCCCATGGCCGCCTCTCTCTGACCTGTGATTCCTCAGGAGCCACGCCCATAACGGGACTTCTCAGATAATATCCCAGGACCCGTAACAGAACTGTCGATGGACAAACAGGTTGCCCAGTTAAATCCGAATTTCAGAGAAACAGAAATACTTTTTTTCTGAAGCATCAGTATAGCCCACACAATATTTAGGATGTTCTTATACCAAAAATTTTTTACAATTTGAAATTCAAATTTAAGTGGGCATCTTGTGTTTTAATTTGCCAATTTTGGCAACCCTGCCCCAGAGGGGAACCTTCTCTTCTTCAGTGAGTGCAGTTTCTGCAGAAACTGGGGATTTCTCTGGGGTAAAGGGAGAGTTCGCCGGACCGTAAGGAACTCCACCTTGGGTTAGAGGAGAAACGTCAGAGAAGGAAGCTGCAGAGCCCCACTGGGACGGCCTGGGAGGTGAGGGTGCAACAGGATTCAGGGGAGCCCCGAGCTGGGCTGCCTCCCCCTCCCTCCTTCGGGCACTCTCCAGGGAAGCTCTGTGTGGTCTGCCGAACCAACCTAGCATGTCTCAATCCCTGCGTCCATGATGCAGTCTCTGTTGCCCTCACCAGCCCCGAGCCGGCTGCTCCCAGTCAGCCCTCCCTGCCCCTACCACACCCTGGCACAGGGAGTCTACCTCTTGTCTAGACAGAGCAATGCGTGGAGAACCCGCAGGGCCCTGTGGGAAACACTGCAAGATGCTGTCCGTGCTAAGCACAGAACAGCTCAAAAGGCAGTTGGGGGCTAAGCTTAATTAATTGCAGAATGGAGTCTTGAAATGTTTTTCAAGTACGTCCACAGAACACTGGCTGGGAAACACACTCCATGAGGAAAACACTCAGTGGGTCAAGGAATTTTGAAAAATACTGCAGGTAGAAGAGGGATAAATGGTGATGGGAGGAGACTTGATTTGGGGTGGTGAACACACAGTACAACATACAGATGATGTATTATAGACTTGTACACCTGAAATCTATATAATTCTATTAACCAATGACACCCCAATAAAGTCCACAAAAAAATTTTTTTAAAAGGAAAGAAAAATACTGCAGAAATTCTCTCCTCTTGAAGAAACCGATACTCAGGAGGTTAGCTGATCTGAGAGGTTCTGCAGGCGAGAAACACATTTAACCCTGCTTCATCCAGAAGCTCCAAAAATTTAACTACAGGACTTCCCCTTTCCCTTAGAAATAACAATTAACTTCTGAACTGTTCTACGGAACAGACTTTGGGAAATGCTGGATTCTAGGACAAGGTAAATTAATCATCGCTATCATAAAACAATGATAGCAATGACAGTTGATATTTACACAGAACGTTCCAGGTTAACATATATTGCTTTTACAAGCACAGTCCACTTTTGGCACATCCGAACCTATGTTTTTCTGGGGCCTGAGATGGCCCGAGGTTGGTGACTGGTAGCTTTTGGGAGTGTGATCAATTCTCACTGAGGGAGTAAGCTTCACACTTCTGGGTGAACGCAGTGTATGTTACAGAAGGCAAAGGCATAGGTTCTCTCTTTTCGTCTGACAGGGTACATTTTTATAACAGGGTGCGTTTCCTGTTTGGCTGGGCAGAATGACCCCTGGCCTGGTGGGCCTAGCCCTCTAGGGGTTTGTGGCCAGGCCAGCCCGTCTCAGCTGCAGGTAAGAGTTCTACATCCTGAACCAATCCTGGCAAAGGACCTGCAAGAGGAGGAGTCTCTGACCTGGCTTGGCAGGGGGTCCTGACCGGCAGCAGGAACTGGTCACCCTGAGGGAGGCTGCTCACCAGGCGGGTCACCCTCTCCCTGGCCGGTGGGGCTGTCCCACTGGGTTCCCACACTGGCCTTACTTTCCCTCTCACCTCTCCCAGGGTGGGAGCCCCGCTCTGGGCCCAGCCCAGGGTTTGCAGTCCTCTCCCCAAGGTGGGGACTTCCTCCCCCACCTCCTGTTGGCCAGTAGGGAAGTGCTGCTTCTCAGCACCGGCATCACTGGGGACGCCCGTGGCGATACCCCACCTGCCAACTCCAGCCTGGCAGACTACGCAGCCTCAGGCCCCCGATTGCCCTCGCCTGGCTCCCAGTCCGAGGTCCAGAGCTCCCAGCATTCCTCCAGCCATCTCTCTTCTTAGAGCGGGAGACCGTCTAACCTGCGTCTCACTGGAAGAAGCACAGCACTCCCCTAGCTCCAGACCCCTGGGCTCCTGCTCTCTAGAAAAATCAGATACAGGGGCCTGGGGAGGAACTGAAGTCAGGCTTCCAGCCAACACCATCCCTCTATTTTTTTTTAAGAAATTTTATTTAGAAAATTAAATTTAAAGGGGTGGCATTGATCAATAAGAGTACAGAGGTTTTAGGTAAACATCTCTATAGCATTTGAACTGTTGATTATGTTGTGTAACCATCACCCAAAGTCAAATCATTTTTCGTTACCATATATTGGTCCCTCATTACTCCCCCCACCCCGCCCCTGGCAACCACTTCACTTTTTTTTTTTTTTTTTTCTGAAGCTGGAAACGGGAGAGACAGTCAGACAGACTCCCGCATGCGCCCGACCGGGATCCATCCGGCACGCCCACCAGGGGTGACGCTCTGCTCACCAGGGGGTAATGCTCTGCCCCTCCGGGGCGTCGCTCTGCCGCAACCAGAGCCACTCTAGCGCCTGGGTCAGAGGCCAAGGAGCCATCCCCAGCGCCCGAGCCATCTTTGCTCCAATGGAGCCTTGGCTGCGGGAGGGGAAGAGAGAGACAGAGAGGAAGGGGGGGAGGTGGAGGAGCAAATGGGCGCTTCTCCTATGTGCCCTGGTCGGGAATCGAACCCGGGTTCCCCGCACGCCAGGCTGACGCTCTACCGCTGAGCCAACTGGCCAGGGCCATAAGTTTTTTTTTTTTTAATTCATTTTAGAGAGGAGAGAGAGAGATAGAGAGAGGAGAGAGAAAGAAGGGGGGAGGAGCTGGAAGCATCAACTCCCATATGTGCCTTGACCAGGCAAGCCCAGGGTTTTGAACCGGTGACCTCAGCATTTCCAGGTCAACGTTTTATCCACTGTGCCACCACAGGTCAGGCCACTTCACTTTTATCTATGTCCACATCATCCCTCTATTTCTTTTTTTTTTTTTTCATTTTTCTGAAGCTGGAAACAGGGAGAGACAGTCAGACAAACTCCCGCATGCGCCCGACCGGGATCCACCCGGCACGCCCACCAGGGGCGACGCTCTGCCCACCAGGGGGCGATGCTCTGCCCATCCTGGGCGTCGCCATATTGCGACCAGAGCCACTCTAGCGCCTGAGGCAGAGGCCACAGAGCCATCCCCAGCACCCGGGCCATCTTTGCTCCAATGGAGCCTTGGCTGCGGGAGGGGAAGAGAGAGACAGAGAGGAAAGCGCGGCGGAGGGGTGGAGAAGCAAATGGGCGCTTCTCCTGTGTGCCCTGGCCGGGAATCGAACCCGGGTCCTCCGCACACTAGGCCGAAGCTCTACCGCTGAGCCAACCGGCCAGGGCCATCCCTCTATTTCTTGTACCTTCTGCAAAGGACAGTGGCTACAGTGACTACAAAAGACGCCGAGTAAAAAGCGCATCTGACTGCACCTGAGTAGGGTCTCCGTGACTCCTCCTGTTCCTCACCTTCTCTCTCACCATCATCTCCGCTGCTTGCTGACCATTTCTCTGGACTGACTTTACCTTGACTCCTGTCTCATTCAATCCCCATATCAACACTGGGAGGTAGGTACCAACCCCATTTTACAGGTGCGGTAACTGAGGCTCAGAGGGATTAAGTTGCTCGCATTCGCAGGACTAGGAGCTGGGGCAGCTGGGTGTACACACGGTCGGCCTGACTTTGCACCTTCGTCCTTAGCCACCGTGTTTCGGTGAATTGACAGAGCACAGGTTGGGGAGGCACGAGGCTATCTTGCTGGCTGAGACATTGGATCTGAGCCTCTATTTCCTGTGGGTCCCCTCAACTCAGCCAAAGAGGGTGCCTGGTGAGCATTCTGCAACTTGAGAACCAGGAACAAGGGGGAACTGCTCATCAATCAGTTTTACTCATCTCTGGAGCCCAATGTCCAAGGCTTCGTGGAGGTCCCTGTGCAGGTAGAGCCCATCTGTCCTGGTCCTCCAGGGTCAAGAGTCAGGAGATAGAGCTGGCTCCTCCCTGAAGAATCTCCTTCCTTGGGGGACCCCATAATCTCTTACACATATCACAGGCATACCATTTACACACGCATATGCATGCCCCCCTCTCGGACATTCTCACACACATAAATATATAAAAACAGACAAACCCAGAATACACCTGTCCGTAGCTCTTGCATCCAGACATATGGCCACAGACATGCTTGCTCCTACAGACCGATGAACCACACATGTTTTTGTATCAAAATAACTATCCCCTTATGGGTTAATGAACCTTCCTTACAGATATCTCCTTCGACAGCCAGAGCACCCCTTGGCAGTTGGTGTCACTATCCCCCACACTCACAAGGCCTGCCTGGCACCTGTGTGTAAGCTCATGTCAACCCAGACACAGCATGGGATGCTCCAGATCTGACCCTGGAGATGCTTCAAGCAGCCACTGGCCCAGGGATCTATGAGGTGGGCAGCGAGGGTGATCAGGACCTGGGAGGCACAGAGCATCACGGATTGGAGGATGACTCTGGCGTCCTACAGACCCAGGTTTGAGTTCCACCCATGCCTCTCCTAGCTGTGGGGTTAACGTGATGATATCACAAGTAGCAGCGCTCACCAGTTAGGAGAGTAGATTCTGGAGACAGATGGCTCGCTCAAGTTCAAATCCCAGCTCTGTTACTTCAGTATCAAGTTGCTTGACCCACCTGTTCCTTGCCAATAAGATAGAGATAATAACTCTACCCTGCTCAGAGAGCTGTTGAGAGGGTTCAGAAAGATCAACAGGGCAAAGTGCTTATCTCAGTGTCTGGCACATAGTAAATGCTCAATAAATTTGGGGTGTTATTACTGTACATACAAGTCCCTGGAGCGCCCTGGAAGAAGATGCTGGAAAGGCATGGGAGAGGCCAGAGAGGAAATAAAGAGGAGAAGCTGGGAACAGTAGCTGCAGAGAGCAGATGGGCCCGGGAGCTGGAACACGGGAAGCCGTCCCTGGATCTGCCAGGCAGGTGGCACCGTTTGGACTCACATCATTTTCATGGAGCCAAGCAAGAGCCTGCTGCTTCCAGTAGGAAAGGCCTCCCCTGGAGCCATTAAGAATAATTCATGAGGCCCTGGCCAGTTGGCTCAGCGGTAGAGCATCGGCTCTGCTGTGGAAGTCCCGGGTTCAATTCCTAGCCAGGGCACGTAGGAGAAGCGCCCATCTGCTTCTCCACCCCTCCCCCTCTCCTTCCTCTCTGTCTCTCTCTTCCCCTCCTGCAGCCAAAGGCTCCATTGGAGCAAAGTTGGCCCGGGCGCTGAGGATGGCTCCATGGCCTCTGCCTCAGGCAGTAGAACGGCTCCAGTTGCAGTAGAGCAACGCCACAGATGGGCAGAGCATCGCCCCCTGGTGGGCATGCAGGGTGGATCCCTGCCAGGCACATGTAGGAGTCTATCTGACTGCCTCCCTGCTTCTAACTTTGGAGAAATACAAAAAAAAAAAAAAAGAGAATAATTCACGAATGGTCCTACCTGTCTCCAAAATAAGTAGGAAAATACAGATGACACAGAGACCCAGGACCTTGTCCGCTCCCCACCCTTCTCCTTCTCCTCAGCTGCCCCTTGTTGCCCTGACCCACCAGCTGGTGGCACGTAGCCTCAGGGATGATAGGAAGGGATCATTCGAAGAAGTTTCCTGGAAGAAGCATTCAATAGAGTTTGGCAGAGAAGGGAGGATGTTCCAGGTAGTGTTGGCACCTGTCCAAGCGCACGCAGCCCCCGTGTGTGTTGTTTTTCAGGCTTTTGTTCCTTGCGTAACTGATTACTGAATCAGAGTGTCAGCCCAGACCTTCCTCCAAGTCTTATTACCTTCAGGGTTCTCCATGGATGCTTCCAACTGCCTGCGGTCCAACTGAACGCCTGCCTAGCCCTAACCCGCCTCTCCCCGAGTTCCCTGTGTCCGGGGCTGGCCTGTGGTCTGTCCAGCTCCCAGGCTGGATTCTTCACTGTCACATCCAGGCTCAGGTTGGCTTCCTCTCACCTCTCCCAGCCGTCCCCTCCACATCCACACTAATGCCCCGGGCCCCCTTGCCATCACATCCTTTTGAGAATTAGAGACAGACCCTCCTCCCTGTTCTGTCTTTAGATTTGCTCTAGTCCAACTCATTCTAGAAACAGCTAATAGGAAGCTTTCACACGCTTCCCTCTGAAAGCCCTTGGGTGGTTCCCTGTCACTTACAGGTGGATTCAAACTCCCTGGGATGTCACTCAAGGTCCTCCGCTAGGGGGCCCCGCTCATGTCTCCAACCTCAGCCCTCACTGTCTCTTCTCAAGTCAAAGTTCCAGCAACACCAAACTCCTTGTACTATATTTCCTCCAGCACACTGTGTGTGTGTGTGTGTGTGTGTGTGTGTGAGAGAGAGAGAGAGAGAAAGAGAGAGAGAGAGAGAGAGAGAGAAAGAAAGTGAGAAAGAGAGAGAGAGAGAGAACAGGAGCATGAATTTCTATAGCTATGCTATTGTGTTGGTAAAACATGTAAATACATAAGTATAATATATGTTATTATATATTATAGCTAAGTATAGTGTATATATTTGTGTCTCACACATATATTTATGTGGGAGAGCCTGCTGAGAATGGAGACCGAGGGAAGCAGAGTTGGGAAGCAGGTGGTTGGCACAGTTGAGCAAGACTTGATGCTCATAGCAAAGCCAGGCTTCCGGCCACCCCAGGGAACCAGGATCTGAGAGTCAGGACTTACCAGCCCCTATCCTTCCCCAAATGAAATCAAGGAAGCTGAACCTCCCCCTGCACCTGGCCTGCAGCTATCCTGGGGCATGGGCCATGTGCACAGAGACAAGCCTTTGCGTCACTGTGACCTAGCCTGCCGTGCCCAGTGCTCTGACCTGATCATTCCTATAGCTAGGACCAGCATCTCTCACATGGCCCTGCGTCCTAGCTGGTTCCGCCTGTCCTGCAGACACAACCTCTGCTGACACGCCTGTTTCCGTGATGACTGCAGCCTGCCTGAGCCGGGGGCTCCCCCGCTCTGAGCTTTCAGCATAACACCATCTCTGCCACCCTGAATAAGGCTTAGAGCCTGTGGCTCTTTCTGAGATCCACGGATTTAGACTCGAAGTCAGTCTTTACTACGTTGGGGTCAGCAACATTTTGAGAAATGATAAAACATATGGACCCTCTTTGCGGGAAGACAGGATTTGCAGATCCCCCAAATCAGGCGTGGATTCCTAGAGTGTTTGAAAGCATGGCAAACCTGTCAGCCCAGCCTCAAGTTCAAAATGTCTAAGCAAAATAAGGATTTTGCCCAGTGGTGGGATTCAAATAATTTAACAACTGGTTCTCTGCCCTAATGACCATTTTAAGCATAAAATAAGATCTACAGCAAGGTAGTTTATTAATTCATGCATTTAATACTTAAATAAGAACAATAAAAGGTACACAAAACTAGATTATGAGTTTTAAAATATTAATGAAAAAATATTAAATAATACCTGACAAAAAAAACAATAATACTGTTATTTAAGATATTTCCATATTGTTTCTTGATTGGTGTCCTCACTTGCAATTTTTTTTTTTCACCTATGGTAAGGAATGCATACTTGTGATTTCCACATTGGACAGCTGCCCAGGCGCTCACCTTAGAGAGAACCCTGATTACAAGTGCCATTTCAACAACCGGTTTGTGGAACTTAACAAAAAATCAGGTATCGGTTCTGCTGAACTGGTGGTGTGAACCAGCTGAACCCCACCACCGATAAGGCCGGCGCTGTTCCCTGGAGGGGATGGATTGATTTCATCAATCCAGGAACTGGCTATGGCCACGTCCCCATTTGCTGAGCACTTCCTGGACCAGACCCCATCCTGCTAGGCACCTTCTGTGCATGGGAGGCGGAATAAGGTGTTAGCTAAAATTCCACCCGGAGTCCAGCAGCACCATTTATGGGGCAGGGCCTTGAGCCAGTCCTTCACCTCCCTGAAGCTCAAGTTTCCTCATCTAGAAAGCACATAACTTTATAAAGTCATACTAACTTTAGACCAATTAAGGGGATAACTAATTCTTAGGGTAGTTGTGAGGCACAAGTTGGATAATCATGCCAAGCACCTAGCAGGATGCCTGGCATAGAGGAAGGGCTTGTATTATCTCCTGTGCCCCGCCCCTTAGCTGCTACTCACAGGATCCTGGTCTACAGGTGAAGAAACTAAGACCATGGACATGAAATAACTTGCTGGAAGTCACCCAGCTGGTAAGTGACACAACATGGACTCAAACCAGGCTACCTGACTACCTTTCACAGCTGACTGACCCGGGGTTGCTATGGAAACCCGTGGGGCCTGCAGTCAGATCTGATGAAGGGTGGTGAGGGACATGTGGGAGCACCGTGCAGGGCTGAGGTCCTGCGGGGGATGCCGAGGTAACCCAGCCACCTGAACACCCCAATTATACCCAATCCTGGTCAAGGCTGGGGAGGGAAAAGGACTGTCCACAGTGGCCAAAGGGTGGAAGCAACCCAAGTGTCAGCAAATGAATGAATAAACAACCTGTGACACATCCACACAACAGAATACTGTTCCGCCTCCAAAAAGGACGGCGATGCTGACAGATGCTGTAACACAGGTGAACCCGGACGACACTGTGAGATCAGTCAGACACCGAAAGATAAACATTGCGCGATCCCACTGATACAAAGTACCTGGAGAAGTCAAATTCATTCATAGAGACAGAAAGTGGAACGGGGGTTGTCGGGGCCTGGGAAGGGAGGAACGGGACGGTATTTAATGGGTAGGGAGTTTCAGTTTCCGTTCTGGAGACGGAGGGCGGTGATGGTGGTTGCACAATAATGTGAATGAACAGGGAATTGTACGCTTGAAAGTGAGTAAGACGGTACATTTGGTTATGCCTATTTTACTATGATTTTAAAAATTGTGTTTTTTTTAAAGAAGGAAGCAGAGGTGCTCGCTCCCCCACCGTGGGCCCGGCCTCCCTGGCTGCACGGAGGACAAGCGCCCTGGGAACGCGCTCGCGCGCGCGCACGCTCTGGCCACAAGTCCCAGATCCCCACCCGCCTCCCTTCTGCCTCATTTCCAATTCCAGAATTATTTATCATCAAGGAGCTGCCGGAGATGGAATGTGAATTAGGAGCTCAGCTTGATTTTGTTTTATCTAGTTTTCCCCCGTGAGGCGCTGCCTGAGTGGGGCGGGGCGGGAGTGTGCATGTGAGGGCCTTGTTGTGACTTGTCGCCAAGCAGAGGCGGTGGCGGCTTCCACGCGGGAGGCTGAGTGGGGCGCGTCCTGGGGCCTGTGTGGAAGATGCTCATTCCAGGAAATAATTACTGTGTCCCTCCAACTTGGCCCCAAAGTCGGAACACTGAGAAGCCCCACAGTTAGGCCTTCTCAATCAGTCCCCTCGTTTAACCTGGGCCATTACTAGAAAGACACTGGAGACAGGCAGGCCAGGCTCTGAAATTTTAGTCCACTTACTGTTGGGTGGTCTTGGACCAGTCTCTTAATGTCCCTTAGCCTCAGTCTTCTCGTCTGCAGAGCAGGGATAATGACAGCACCTCCATTGTGGGGTTATGGTGAGGACTGATAAAATGTGTAAAGGGCTTAGCACACATCTATCCTCATGTGGGAGCTGACATTTTCATAATTTTGTCATCGTTGTTGTCATCATCATCATCATTGCTAAAGGGCTGCTTTGCATATAGCAACACTATGACTAAACAAAATGAAGTGCTGGGGTTCGGTCTGCTCTCTACTGTCCCCTTCTCCATTCAAACCCCCCCCTCCCCAAAGCAGGTGCCAAACCAGCCACACGTGGGTGGGTGTTCTGCCCTGGTGCCCACACGGTGTAAGGCGGCTGATCCTCACTCTGGTACTGGTGACACCCTGTGCTCCAGGAGGCAGGGGATACTGGAGTTCACTGGGCCCAGTCAAAATCTGACTTGACCTCTTAACAACTGTGTGACCTCTTGACAATGTCGTAGTTAACATCTAAACTGTCTTGAAGCGCACAGTTCCGTGGAATTCAGTACATTACCACTGTGCTAGGCGCACCACCTCCTTCCCCAGAACCCTCTTCCTCTTGCAGAGCTGAAACCCCATCACCATTAAACACTGGCTCACGTCCCTCGGCCCTGTGGGCCCTGGCAACTGCCATTCTACTCTCTGTCTCTCTGGGTCCGACTACTTATTATCACTTAGCAGAATGTCCCCAAGGTTCATCCATGTTGTAGCTTATGTCAGTCGACTGTGGGCCTGCTTTCGACTTATAAAATGCAGACGACAAATGCACCTTAGAGTGGTTGTGAGGAGAGAATCTCTATCCACCCTGTTGCTCCAACCAAAAACCTAGGAATATTCCAGAGCCTTCCCACACCTCCAAGCCACTAGCACCCTTCACCCAGTCCCTGTAGAGATCTGCTAACCGGACTCCCTCAATCCCCGCCTGGCCCCCACACAGCCATTCTTCACACAGCAGCCAGAGTGACCTTTTCAAACACGAGTCAGGGCACGTCTTTCCCTTGCAGGAAACACTGTAATGGCTTCTCACCTCCCTTCCCATAAAACCCATACTCCTCACCTGGATCTACAAAGTCTACCTGGCCAACCTCTGCTCGTACCCTCCATTCCTTACTCCTCGCGCTCCAGCCAGAGGGGCCCTTCTTTCTGTTCCCGACACTCACAAAACCCATTCCAACCTCAGGGCCTTTGCATTAGCTGTACCTTCTCCCTAGAACAGCTTTTTATTCTGATGTCTGCTTAACTCTCTGCTTTAACTATCACCTCCTCAGAGAGGCCTCCCCTTTCTACACAAATCAAAGGAAGTCTCCCAAGCCCTACTACACTGTTCTATTTTTTTTTTTTTGTATTTTTTCCGAAGCTGGAAACGGGGAGAGACAGTCAGACAGACTCCCGCATGCGCCCGACTGGGATCCACCCGGCACTCCCACCAGGGGCGACGCTCTGCCCACCAGGGGGCAATGCTCTGCCCCTCCGGGGCGTCGCTCTACCACAACCAGAGCCATTCTAGCGCCTGGGGCAGAGGCCAAGGAGCCATCCCCAGCGCCCGGGCCATCTTTGCTCCAATGGAGCCTTGGCTGCGGGAGGGGAAGAAAGAGACAGAGAGGAAGGAGGGGGGGGGTGGAGAAGCAAATGGGCACTTCTCCTATGTGCCCTGGCCGGGAATCGAACCCAGGTCCCCCGCACGCCAGGCCGACGCTCTACCGCTGAGCCAACCGGCCAGGGCCTACACTGTTCTATTTTAATTCTTTGCCACAACTGAGTGGTTTCCCTCTTTTTGTCTATTGTCTGCTCCCCCTACTAGAATGTGAGTGCCACGTCTAACCACTTCACCAGTGCATACCCAGAGCCTGGCACAGAGTCGTTGCTCGATAAATATGTGTTAAATAAATTGACAAATGAGCAATTAGGCATTATGTATACAAAACACTTTGTGTGAAGCCTGGCAAGAAGTCACACTAGACGGCAGTAATTATGATCACCGTTGTCATAATAATTATTAACCTGAACCTCCTGCTTCAATGATCTGCAAGGCCAGCCGTCGTTTTAAGATTTGGGACAAGATCAGTAAGTGTCCAGGACTTTCAGTGTCATGTTGGGAGCTGGAACTCCTCAAAGGGGTGTAGTGAGTAGGTTTCAGGCCTTCCCAGGTCTGCGGTCCAGGCTTGATTTCCATGAATTCCACACGGCCCTGACCCTTTTCCGTGGGCAAAGGCACCAAGAGCAGGCCCAGGAAGAGGAGGGCTGGGAGAGCCAGGCGTGTAGGCCTGGTGGGAGAAGAGAGATGGGTAACTGGGAGACAGGACCTCTGAGCCCACAGTGAGTGAGAATGGCCAGCACCATGACCAACAGCACCTGAACGGTTCCCCGGACCTGGGTTTCCTGCATCAGGGACAGTGACCAGGTCTTGAGTGTACCACTGAGCACATTCATTTACTGATGGACCTTCCAAACCTCTTGCCATGTGCCTGCCACTAGACCCATTAACTCAATCAACCACAGCATGTGTGTGTGTGTGTGTGTGTGTGTGCTGGTGCTGCTGCTATGTGCCTGCAGATGCCATCCTGAAAAAATAATCAAACAGCTCTTTAAGTGATGCTTCATGCAAGGTTTCCATGGCAACGCTCTATGAAACAGCAACGAGAACTTGGGTGGACTCCCCGCCTCTCCGCCTTCCCTGACTGCCACAGGGATCCTGGTTCTAGGCGGCTGTGCTTTGCCCAGCACCGGCTCCTCCTAGCTGAGGGACCCTCTCTCTGCCTCGGTTTACTCATTTGTAAAATGGGGCAACAACAGTATCTATCTCGCAGAATTGTTCTGTGAATTAAATGAGTTGATGTGTTTAAAGCACTTCTTACATGGCTAGTATGGTAAGCAGAGTTTGAAGAGGACCCCTAACAGCCTCAATCCTTGGTCCCATCCCCATAATGCCCACCCCCAAACCGAAGAATATGATGGGACATCATTCTTGTGATTAGATAAAATTATTTGGCAAAAGTGAAAGATTTTTTTCCCCCCTTTGCAGATGTAATTACAACCCAAATCAGTTGACTTTAAATCAATTTAAAAGGAGGTTATTCTGGGTAGGCCTAACGAAATCAGGTCATTCTGTGGGTTTGGCAGTCAGAGACTTGAAACAGCAGAGATTCTTGTGCTGATCTTGAAGAAGGAAACAGCCATGGTTCTACAGCTGCAAAGAAATGAATCCCTCCAACAGCCACGTGAGCTGGAGAGAGGACCCCAAGCCTGTGAGAAGACCCCAGCCTCAGCGGACACCGTGATTACAGCCTCAGGAAACCTGTGAGACCCTTTGTTGAGAAGCCGGCTGGGCCACGCCCAAACTGCTGACCAACAGGAAACTGTGAGATAACGAAGGTATCTTAAGCTGCTACATTTGTGACAATTTTTTTACGCAGCAATCGGAGGCTGAGACAGATAGTTAGCGTTTAGCAGATGTTTGCTCTTGCTGGTGCAACACCTCCCTGCCCACACAACTGTGTTACATTGAAACTGCCTGCATAGCTCTACCTCCCCGGCTGCCCTGGGACCTTGCAATTCAGGTGTGCAAAGGGAGCCATTTTCAGGGTGACCTGGGCTGCACCCTGAGATCAGATAACATGCACGTCCTCTCTGTCATAATGAACTGAGGCCCGTGGATCTGCATGGAAAAGAAAAGGCCTGCTCTGACGGCTGCGACGCCTTTCTTTGTTTACCTTGAGCCGCGTTGGAAAATGCCAGCGAGAAGACTGAGTGGTGACACAGTGCCACTGCTGGCTTAATTGCTGATGTCAGGGACACAAAACCCCCAATCTCCACGAAGGCGGGATCATGCGTGCCACATCCTCGCTCCCTGTCCAGCAAGGTGCCAGTCACAGAGGAGACACTCAGAAATATCTCTTACATCACAAATGAGTCGTTGCCTGCCATTCCCATCAGACGCAGAATAAGATGCACACCCTCTGCCTTGGCTTCAGAGGTGGCCCTGCCTGCTTTGGCCTGGCCTCCTTCTCTGTTCACATGCTCGACCTCTAGGTGACCAACATAGTCCCAGGTTGCCTGGGACATTTCCAAGTGCACTACTTGGTCAGGGTATAACCACCAATTAGTCACGTCCCCCTTCTATCCCCAACCTCCCCGTGTCCCTGACCCCTCACCCCACGGGCCTTCAGGCAGCTCCTCAAACGTGCCGAGCTGAGCCACCAAATCTGATCTCACTCACACACTCAGTGTCCACCCAAGTGTCAGCTCCTTGAAGCACCCCTCTTGGATGGCCCTGTCCAAAGCAATTCCACTCATTGCTCTCTCACCTGGCCTTGGTTTTGTTTCTGGGCACCATTGATCCCAGTCGGAAATTAGATTATTTACTTGACACTAGAATCCACTTCCATGAGGTCAGGGACTGTCCTGTCTGTTGCTGGGTCCTAGTGCCTGGACACGTGTCTAATGACTAAATGAAGCCTTCTCTTCTACCTGGACTTTCAACCCCTTTCCAAATCCTGGTTCCCACACGACAGCAGCCCCTCCAGTTATCAGGACATAGGGCTGTCCTGTCCAGCCCCCTTCTGTCATCCCTGGTGCTCCCAGCGCTGGGCCATCCTGTCCACCTGCCTCCACTCAGAGCTGGGCCCCTCCCCCCACTCCTTCCTCCTCCTAGTCAGCTTCCTGGGGAGCCCAAGAGGATGAACCCCCAAGATGGGTCCCGGCCTTACGTCCGCCTCCTCTGCGCGAAGCCGTCTTTCATTGGTCATGCTGGAGAAGTCGCACGTGTGCCCTGCCTCCGGCACACCTCACTCAACTTTTCAGCACACAGAGTCCACGGGAGCCCGATTCCCTCACCCAGCCATTCTCTGTCCACTGACTCACAGCTTTGGTGCTCCCTGGAAGCCATTTCTTCCTAATTATTCATTGATTTATTTTACAAGTCCAAGGAACAGCCTGTGCCAGGCATCAGGGACGGGCACAGGGATCAGAGGTAGACTCCACCGTCACGGGGGCCCTTGGCCTTGTGGGCAAAGATGGCTGTGTATGCAAATAATTACAGGAGGATGAGGGGTGCTGGACCAGAAGGCTGCGCGGGTGTGTGTGTGTGTGTGTGTGTGTGTGTGTGGCTGGGGAGCTCGGGGGCTGTGTGCACGTCTCATGGGAACAGGAACCGTCAACAGTCAACCTTTCTAAGCTCGAGATCGGACGCTTCCTCTGCCAGTCAACAGGAACTCTCTGGAAGATGAGCATGTTGCACTTCTTTCTCGGTGTTTTGCGGAAATCTACACATATGATTTGCTTAGAAAGCACCCGCTGATGGGGGACCCATCTGGTTTGCAGGGGATTCTGGAGCTCGTGAGGTCTGGGGAGGTGGCACTCCAGGCAGCATACCCATGGGGGCCGGGGTCAGGGGTGGGGCATACCTGCCATCCTTTTTCTGATCCCTGTGTTGACCCAGACCAGCCTGGGTCAGTGTTCCTGACCTCATCTCCTGTCCCTCTTTCCCATTCCCAACTTGCACTAGGCCTTGAACTAAATCTAGTCCACCAATGTGACAGAGGGCAGCAGCCTCTCCCCAGCCGACCCCTCACTGGCCAGCTGGAGTTCCATCTTCAAAGAACAGAGCACCAGAAGGCCATGGTTTGAACAGCCTGCCCACCTGGTCCTGCCCACTGGCTCAGGTTTCTCAGAGGAGGTTTAGGGCTCTGTCGCTGTGCTCCTGGGCACCCTCATTTGGATCTGCAGTCAGGCCAGTTGCCCCAGTTCAAGCCTAGCTTGGTCCCTGATCTCACCCCTTTCCCACTGCCTGCCACCGATGTCCCATTATATGCGACAGAAGGCTGATGAACTGTGCTCACTGGGAATGGGGTCTCCTGGGCCAGTGTTCCCTGTCCTGTTTTAAGAGGCAGTGGCTGCCAATACTTTAGTGACAGCTGGGAGAGGGTGGCAGTGTCACACACAGAGTGGCTCCAAGCACAATTCTGGAAGCGGACAGACCTAGGTTCTTACTTTAGCTGTGTGACTTTGAGAGAAACACTACACCTTTCTCATCCTCAGGTGCCTCGTCTGTGGACTGGGAGTGATGGAGACTCGGAGGTCCTGAGAGAATGAAATGAATTAGATTGTGTGAAGCACTTATCACACAGATCCTGGTACATAATAAGTGCCCAATAAATGGCATGTAGCCGTTTTGGCTGGCTGGAGTTTTTGGCTTCAGAGGGAAGTTCAGGCTTCTTTGTTCTGACTGCAGGGCCCAGCGGCCTCACGCTCACACTTGACTTTTTTTTTTTTTCTCTTTTACAGGCATCACCCACTTCTCACGAGGGTGAGTGGATCTGCCGGGAAGCAGTCGCCAGGGAGGCAGAGCCGGCTTTGAAGGTGGGCACTGTTGCTATTTGAGGGGCACGCTTTCTCGCCCAGAAGGGTTTGGGGGTCACATAAAAATTTAATTTTGGAAATACTCATCTCTGCAAATGCTCTGCGGGAACCAGCCACTTGCAGGCAAGAGCTATCAGGTCAGCCTGGGTCCTCCTAGGGGATTTGGAGCTGGATTCATTTGACAAACATCTGATTTACAAACAACCCCGCAGGAGTAGATTTATTACCACGTCTCTGCTCAAATGCTCCAACAGCTCCCTCCCCCTCCACTCCGCACTCAGAGTAAATGCCAAAGTCCTTGCAAAAGCCTGCAAGGTCTCACACAAACTGTTTCTTCTTTGCTTTCCTCTCTACCACTCTCCCTCTCTGTACCATTCCTGCCTCAGGGCCTTTGCACTTGCAGTTCTCTGCCTGGAATGGTCTTCCTTCTGAAGATCAGCAAGGTTCACTTCCTTACCTCCTTCAGGCATTTCCTCAAACGTCAGCTTCCTACTAAGCTCTTCCCTGACCATCTGTTTAACATGGCAAGCTCTACCCTGCATCCCACTCCTCCTCATCTCTGTTCCCTGTTGTTTTTTTCCCCTGAATAGCATTTGTCAGCATGGAATACATTCTGTAATAACTTAGCTACATTGTTTACAGTCTCCAGGATGCATACTCTATGAGGGAAAGGGTTTCTGTTTCCTTCCTTCCTGTCCTGAGCACATAGAACAGTGTGTCTGGCACAGAGCTGGCCCGCAGGGAGTATCTGCTAAATGAATGAGAAAGAAGGAAGGAATGAAGAGCAGACAGATCCCTCTGTCGAAAGGCCAAGAGTCCATACCCTGCCCTCTCTACCTCCCTCGGCCTGGCTTCTCCCTTGTCCTCAAGGGGACCTTCAAGATAGAAGCAGACTCTCCACAGGGCCTGTGGTCTGCCTCTGCTGGCACTCTCTGCCTCACGCTCCTAGGCTGCAGGCAATGGACCACCATGCCTTTCTTCCTCAGAGGCCATTCTCTCCATCTGCTGTGCCTTCGACCTTGGCACTGCCCATTTGGCCTGAACCAACCTCCCTGGCTTCTCCCCCCAACCCTCTACTCTGGAAAACTCCTATTCAGCCTTCAAAACCCTGTTATCATGTGCGTGACTCAACCGTCACCTTAGTGAGACATTCTGCCTGTGCCCAGGCTGGGTTCGGTGGCCCTGCTCTGAGCACACCTCTCTCAGGGCACTCGTCTTCCCTTGGCATTGGCGCTCCTGCACCTTGGAAGCCCATTGGAACCTCTGGGGAGCTTTAAAAATACTGATGTCTGGGTTCTACTCCCAAAGACTGGCTTACTCATTCTGAGATCTGGTCTGAGCCCGAGACCATACGTTTTGTCCTTTTCTACAGCTTTGTTGAGATGCAAGTGACACCCAGTAAGCTGCACATATTGAAAGTACACACTTTGGTCATTTTTAATCCACATATCCTCCTGTTCAAGCATCACTACAATCTGGATAATGAAGCTGTTGGTGGCCCTTGATGGGTCCCTGGTGACCCTGTATAGTCTCTCTCTACCCCGCTCCATCCCGTCCCCAGGCCAACACTGATCTGCTTCCCCTCGCTTGAATTCAGCCTACCATTTCTAGACTGTTATGTAAATGGAACCATACAGCATTGCCCTGTTTCCAGTCTGGCTTCTTTCACTCGGGAAAATTCACCTGGAATTTACCCCTGTTGTATGTCTCAGGAGTTCACCCTTGTTTATTGCTGAGTGGCAGTCCACGGGACAGACACACCAAAGTTTGTGTATCCATTCACCTACTGAGGGGCATGTGTATAGTTCCAGTTTAGGGTTCTTAGGAATAAGGCTGCTATACACATCTGGGCACATGTTTTTGTGTCAGCACGTGCTTTAAGCTTTCTTGGGCTGACAGCTAGGAATAAAATGGCTGGGTCATACAGTAGGTGGATGTTTCACTCGAAGAAACTGCCACGTCTTCCAAGGCAGTGGCAGATTTTGCATTCTCACCCCTAGTACGGGAGTGTCTCAGGAGTGTGGGGGTGTAAGAAGCTCTCTTCCTGGGTGCTTGTAATGTGCAGTTGGGTTTTAGAACACCTGCTCTGAGCAGGTGAAAAAGATATTTGAGACTGATGTGGTGCCACGCACTAACTGAAAGGTGCCTCTGGAGCAAGACTGCCTGGGTTCAAATCCCAGCTCTGCCTCTAACTAGATATGGCTCTCAGCTTTCCTATGCCCCAATGTGTTCACGTAGGAAATAAAATAACAGCACCTGCCTCACAGGGTTATTGTAAAGATGTCCATGTGATGTGCTTAAGACAGACTTTGGAACGTAGAACTTCATAAATACCTGCAATTATCTTTTAGTCTCTACACTTCTAGTACTGAGTAAAATTTTCCAGGCACCTGTCAGGTGCTCTGGATCTGACTGCTGGGTGGACACCTGGGGTGGGTCAGTGTCCAATCATCTAGAATCCTCCAGGCTCTCACATTCCAGGTTCCTGGTGCCCTTTGGGATCATTTCAGGACTCACCCCTCCTTGTTTCCATCTAGGCTCTTGCTTTTCTGTTTTTATACCTGAGGATGGAGACTCAAACCTCCTTTCTGCTCTGGCTCTGTCCAAGGGGATTGGTGCACGGCCCTGCCCCTCATAGCCAAGCCCCTCCCCCAGTGCCTGGAGGCCGGGGAGGGAGAGTAGCAGCTTCCTGGGCCCAGGTGGGTGAGGGGCAGTGAGTTGCAGCTCTGGGGATTCGGGTTTCAGCATCAAGTCTAGGTCCTTGTTCTGACCCTAACGAGCTTGGTGACAACCCATCACGTCTCTTTATGTTCAGTTTCCCCATTTCCAAAACGGTGATCTTAACAGCCCCCTCATAGGATTGTAGAGGATCTCCTGAGAACCTGCATGTTATGTGCTCAGCACTGTGACAAGTGGCATGTGGAAAGCACTCAGGAAACGTTCACTATTATTCTTTGTACCTCGAAGGGACACAGGCAGAGGGCTGCTTGGCCCTTGGCACCTGTGGCAGGGCCTCTGTCCCTTTCTGTCACCTCTATTCAACAGGCTTCCCCTTGGTGAACCTCGGGGAGCTTGAATCGGCCACCCAGGGTGGAATGAGAATTCTTGCCACTCATCGATGACTCTTTCCCTTGACCATGGAGCTCCGGGGCCCCTGCTTCCAGCCTCCGACAGAAGGCCTCTTGGGATGAGGCCTGATAGAAAGCCCCGGCTTATGGTGCTGTGTCCTCCTTGATTTGTGAGGCCTCATCAGACCTGTCATCTCCGACTTTATCACCGTCTGGCTTTGAAATGGTGCCAGAGGACGAATGCCTCCCACGCTTAGTGTCATAAACACAGAGTCTGCAGGCCCGGGTCCTCGCTGCAAAGTCGGGGGCAGAGTCTCTCCTGACTTTCGACTTGCCCCAGCCAGTACCGGGCGATGGTCCAGGATGCCCCTGTGCCTACGCTGATGCTGGGCGCTGTCAGAAAGTGCTGGGTGACAGTGGTCCTGGCCCTCAGAGAGTCTCATCCAAGGCCGCATGCACATTAGACATCAAGGCACGTCGATGCTCCAAAAACACACTTCCTGATCATTAGAGTACTAAGCATGGGCACTAAATAGCTATATAATTTGTAGGGCCCAATGCACATGGAAAATCCAGGGCCCCCTGTTTGAAAAACGGCTAAGCATTTCAGAGCAGCAGCAGTAGAGCAGGAAGCCATGCACGGGGCCCTCGACATCCTGCGTGACTGCAGAGACCATGCCCCAGTGAGCAGGGAGCTACCTAAAGGGTGCACCCTCTCCATGAACCGTGGAGCAACAGAATGATGGTTGGGCTGAGGGGGACAGGGAGGACAGTCCTCGCCTCCAGAAGTTCCCAGTCTAATGGGGGCTGCAGAGAGAGGTCAGCAGGTAAGTACAGCAGCAGGCTCCCTGACTGACACATGGCGAGGACGGGGCATGAACTTCACGGAATCAGCTGTCCTGCTCTGAGGTGGGAGGTCAGGAATGGCTTCCAAGATCTGAATTTTATAGGACAGGAAACCTATGAGGCTCCCTGAACTCCCAGAATGCTCTGATCCATGGAGTCTGGCATTGAGCCTCTGGTCTTAACCCCAGATTCCACCAGACCATGAGTAGGGGACCCTTCTCGACTACTATTCAAGGCCAACCTTGAACCCACCCGCATGTCTCCATGCAAGTTTTGTACCCTTATAGTGGCAAATCCTTGACAGCCCAGTCGACATAAAATGATCCTTTGGCCCAGGACGTGTTTCCTTGATGATGCTGAGCTCAGCTCAAACTCGCCCACGCTGGGAGACTGGCACGCGAGGCCGAACCCCGGCCGGTGAGGGAGCCTTGGGGACTGTGCGACCTCGGTTCTGTGGCGTTCCTGGAACGTGCTGGAAAAAATCTTGATTTTACTGTGAAAAACCATTTCCCAAAGTAGAGCTAACTACCCAGGGTGGCCGTGGAAGCGGAAAGTGAGTGAGGGAGTCTAAGGAAGTAACGGTGTTTAGCTAGAAAATGGAAGCTGTGGGTGAATTAAGGAGTGGAAGTTGAATTTGATGGTGGCTATATTCGCAAGTGTTTGAAAACAAGAAAAGGATGATTTATGAAATGGTTTCCGTAAGTGCTTCAGCCAGGGCAAAAATCGCCCGCTGAGCCAGAACGAATACTTTGGTGACAGCTCAGAAGGTGGTGGAGGGGTGTTGTGAGAATTTTGCCCAGCGAACTCACGGCTCTCCGTGGAAATGCGCCGGAGTGCGGCTGGAAGCCCCTCAAACGTTTCCGTGAAGCCTCAGGTGGCTGCCCCGACTGACCTTGAAGCGCAAGGAAAGGTCTGAACATTCTGTGACGTGTTTCCGGTGCCGAAGGAGAAGTTAATAGGGGCGTGGCGTTACTAGTCATCTAGTCATAGGGATCCCATTCTGGTATAGATGCTTTACTTAAAACCCCCTAGGGATGTTAGTTGAATAACAATAAAAACCCCTAGGGATGTTAGTTGAATAACAATAAAGGCAATGGAGAGGGGAGTTTATTATCGTGGAGAATTGATTTTAATATTTTATAAATGGCATTGGTCTTTTATTTGCAGAATCACTAGGGGTCTGAAGAGGTCACCAAAATATATATATATTTTTTCCAAGTACTCATTTTAACTGACTTTTTAATAGAAGAAATATACTTTATTGGAGAATTTGGGAGTGACAGGCTGTCAGAATATACCCTACTTAAATTTTTTTTTCTTTCTTTTTTTTTTTTTTTAATTTATTCATTTTAGAGAGGAGAGGGAGAGACAGAGAGAGACAGAGAGAAGAGACAGAGAGAGAAGGGGGGAGGAGCTGGAAGCATCAACTCCCATATGTGCCTCGACCAGGCAAGCCCAGGGTTTCGAACCGGCGACCTCAGTATTTCCAGGTCGACGCTTTATCCACTGCGCCACCACAGGTCAGGCCCCTACTTAAATTTCAAGGATCTATATACTCACACAGGTCAGCACACTCACCCTACTGTGAACATACACAGGTGGATTCTTGCTGAATCATACCTGCACCGACAGGTACACTTGAGCTCAAGGGTGAACACCTCCCTTCCTTATACCACACAGATATGTCTGCTGACTTCTTTCTCTTTCTACTGTGCTCCCAACTCCTCCTCTCTATATCCCCCAGGTCAAATTCTGGCCAAAGGTCCATACAAGTCCCTTAGAAGGGTATTCTAGTGGTACCAGAAATATGCTATACACATCTGGGCACATTGAACTCTTTGTGACACCCCCCCCCCCAGGCATTAACCAGGGAGTCAGGCCTTCCACATTGAAAAGAAATGTTCCCATAAAGCCTGCCCAATGAGATCGGAGCCTATTGGTTTGGAGTAACCCAATGCAAATGCCTCACTACGGACAAAGGGTCTCTGGGAAGATCCCAGGTCACACTCTGCTTCATTCCTGTTCCACTATCTGACCTCTGAGCTGTAGAGAAAGACCTTTGGTGAGCAGAATTAACCTCGAGGTAGAAGAAGGAAGGCTGATTTGAAGGGCTGCATCCTCTAGGAGAGCAGTAAATCAGGACACCAAGTCTTCCTCTGGTGGTGTCCCAGGAGGACCACCGGGCGAGTCAGAAACCACAGGTGAAGGAGCACCCTGTTGCAGCATTCTTAGATTTTAAAGGGTGGGAACTGCCCACATTTGTTATTTTCTCAACCTTTGGCCTGATGTCACAAGCAAGGCAAATTCGATGGGACGCGTTCTCAGTGCACCTATTGCTCATCCAGCATCTGGATCAGGGGTCCCCAAACTACAGCCCGTGGGCTGCATGCACCCCATGAGGCCATTTATCCGCCCCCCCCCGCACTTCCGGAAGGGGCGCCTCTTTCATTGGTGGTCAGTGAGAGGAGCATAGTTCCCATTGAAATACTGGTCAGTTTGTTGATTTAAATTTACCTGTTCTTTATTTTAAATATTGTATTTGTTCCCATTTTGTTTTTTTACTTTAAAATAAGATATGTGCAGTGTGCATAGAGATTTGTTCATAGTTTGTTTGTTTGTTTATAGTCCGGCCCTCCAACGGTCCGAGGGACAGTGAACTGGCCCCCTGTGTAAAAAGTTTGGGGACCCCTGATCTAGATACTCTCCAGCTATTGAGACAACAGCCTTTGCTAAACTTCCCCGTAGGCCAATGTGGAAAATAAGAGCAGGTCGGTGAGAGAGAGGTTCAGTGACCCCGTGTCCTCTCTTCATTCTGTGGCCAACGCAGCAGAGCAGGGGGAGAACTAGAAGGGCCACCGGAAAATGTAGACCCAAGGTCCCGCCATGCAGCTCGTCAGCAAGGTTCCCTGACTGCTCAGAACGTCCGCTTGCTCATTTCTCACCTGCGCACACTAACCCCTGGCTAGCCTGCTGTCATCAAGAGCCGGTGGGCCCATGGCTGTGCACGGACGTGGGTGGGAGTCCGTAAGTTCCAGTGCACGTGGTAGGTCTTCTTATCTAGCCACTTCCTCCTGCTCCAATGTAAGTGTAAATTCCTTTCATGTCTGTCCCCAGGGCAGGTCTTTGTCTCCCTCCTACAGAGAAGAGGACATTTCTGGCCTCTTTCCCCTTAAGAAGGGAGGAGCAGGCCTGACCTGTGGTGGCGCAGTGGGATGGGGCGTCAACCTGGAACACTGAGGTCGCCGGTTCGAAACCCTGGGCTTGCCTGGTCAAGGCACATATGGGAGTTGATGCTTCCAGCTCCTCCCCCCTTCTCTCTCTCTCCCCTCTCTCTAAAAATCAATAAATAATAAATAAATAAATAAATAAAATTTAAAAAAAAAGAAGGGAGGAGCAGCACCACTGATGAGTGAGAGCCTAGTATCTCTCAGGCCACACTCTGCCAGGGGCAGGCTCACTGCCTTACCCAGCCGGGGGTGCTTGCCTCTCGTGTTGTGCTAGAGGGGGAGCACACCACCATCTCCTCTGGTTCACCTTCCCCACGTGTGGCCAGGTGGATAAATCTCGTCAGCCTTGGCCTGGCTGGCTGTCTTTTCTCCTTGGGAAGACAGACGGCATCCCCTTATCCTCCAAAAATAGACTTATCAAATCCCACACTTTGGGGGTCTTGTCCAGAAATGAATAAAGCTGGTCCTCTGATTCCTAGTTGGCAGGTTATCCTGCATCCCTCCTTTGATTGACAGGGAATCTCTTTTTGCAGCCTTTTCCCCTCCATTCCTTCCCCCCACCTGCCCTGGGGCAGCCACAGGAGTTGCTGCTAAACCATGAATGGCCCTCAGACCTTTAAAATGCTTTTACCTCCTAAGCAACATGTGGTCCTACACAGACTGGCTGTCCTAGGGAGTGTCAGTGACATAAATATAAATACTATAAATATGTGTCCCCCTGGCTGGAAGAAGTATGCCGCTGTGATTGATTCAGTCGCTTGTACTGCCTCTCTCTAACTCACCCAAATCCTCGGCGGAGGGCGGTTCTCACCAACCTCAAGGGCTGCCGGGGCCCCAGAGAACCAGGCAGGTGAGAAGGTTCGAGTTGGGCCCTATCCCTCCCCTTTACCCCAAATAAACACCTGCCTACCCTGCTGAGGGCACTTGAACAATCCACTCGGCCTTCTCAACGCTTCCAGAAAAGGCAAAGGGAGCGATCGGCCTTCTCTCCCCCAGGCTTCACAGGAGACCATTGCACCCGGATGCGTCTCACGGAGCTGCGTGGAAGCTGGTGGCTCTGTGGCCCACCCACACACAGAGCAGAGAGGACACTGGGACATGTCAGGTCTCACCAAAGCTAAAGGGATGGGGAGCAGGGATAAGGCCCACGGCAGGCGCACGGCTGCCACCAGGGTCCTGCAGACCTTGCCTCTGCGAGCAGCATCAGGGCTGGCTTGCTAGCTCAGCTTGGAGGAGGACCGTTGTGAGTGTCCATGTCCAGGTGGCCACCTATACCAGCTCACCCATGTATACAGGGCCCTGGCGACTCTGGAGGTGACCAGTGATGTGGCCCTGCTGGGATTTTTAGGGAGGACAGTTACTTATATTCAACCACTGCATGTTAATCTCAAATCCTGCTCTCTGGAAAGGTGTCCTCTGCCATGCTAGAAGCCTTGAAGAAGATCCTCTTAACTGCCAGCAACTTCCAAATAGTCCCCATCACAGATGCCACAAGGGTCGCTGTGATGATTATGATAAGGATTCTGATAATTGTGCTCATTGACAGTGTTTATGTTGTGCCAGGCACTGTGCTAAGCTCTTTACAGGAATTATCCCAATTAATCCTTCCAACAGCCTGATTATTATGATCCAATTTTACTGATGAGGAAACTGAGGCTTATTGGTTCAGGAGGGAGCCTGCATGGCTTATAGGAAAAAGAGCACACATTTTGGAGTTAAACAGACCTGGACTAGAACTGGCCTGGCAAGTCGCTTTCCCGCTCTGAGTCTTGGAGAGATCAGGGGAGAGTGAGTAGGCACATGTGGGTCCACTGCACCCCTCACCCCCAGCCACGTCCCTGCACGTGTGGGCAGGGAAGAGTCTCAGGGGAAGCCACCTGCCCCGGGAAAGCCCTGGCTGGCAGGCAAGGATGCTCTGTCAGGTGGACATCTGCTCTTCCCTGCCAGGCAGGGCAGGGGGCGGGACTGAGCCAGCAGGGTGTCTAGAGAACTGCCCGCTCCCCAGCGCCAGGCCTGAGCTCTGTCTCGGGTGCCATTAGATGTCACCTGGGGATTCTACAAAACTGGCCTCACCGGAGCAGAGACCAGGGAGAGATCTGGAACTCTGGTCGATCAGTGACTGCAGATACAGGGAGGGAGGGAAGGGGGAGTCCTGGGGTGCGATTTCTGCAGCCTTTGCCCAGGGAACCAGCGCGAGAGCTGAAACCATTTCACCCTTCACCGCCCTCAGGAGCGCACACACTCGCTCGCCGCTCGGCCCTCCGCTCGTCCTTCCGTCGGAGAAACTGGCAGAGCGGAGCAAGGCAGAGCAGAGCAGCGGCCGGCCCAGCTCCGAGTCTGATGGACCTGACTTTGAGTGTTTGCCTCCTCATGCATTCCCAGTGTGATCTTGGGCAGCGAATGGAACCTCACGGAACCTTAAGTCTTTCCAATTGTAAAAGGAAAACACCACCACCTAACTTGCAGGGTTACCATGGGGATCCAATGATCCAGAGTCACACAGCACTTACCACAGTGCCCAGCACCAGTAAACGCTCAATGAATAATTTCAAAATCTCTGTCTCTAGCTCCTTCTGGTAGAAACATGTAAACCTCAAAGGCGAGCCATCTTGAGTACCTTCTTTTAAATTTCTGGTAGCCGAATTAAAAGAGTAAAAAGAAACAGGTAGATTAAATCTAGTAATATGTTTTATTTAACCTAAGGCATCCAAAATACTATCGTTTAAAACATGTCATCATTGTAAAATATATATATTAATGAGACACTTTACATTCTCCCTTTCGTACCGCGCCTCTGAAGCTGGGCATGTACTTTACAGTTCATGCACAGGTTGGTTCGGACCTGCCACCTGTCCACCTGTCAGTGTGAGCGTCCTCCAGGGATGGGCCTTGCTCCCACCTCCCCACGCTCTTTCTCTTACAATGTCACTGGCTCCCACAGTTTCGATTATCACCTCTAAGTGGACAGTGATGGGAGTGCCTCTCAGGGCCTTCTCTAGGGAGCTAGGGAACAAATGTGCACAGAATATGCCGAAAGGGGCATGCGGCCAGCAAGAGTGAGGGTCACACAGGCCTATGAAAGTGCCCTGATGGTGACATCCCAGCAGAAGCTCCCTGCAGTAGTTATTAGCACAGGTTATCAGTGATCACAATGACAGAGGATCACAATGATAAGATGATCACAATGATAAGGTTATCACAAATTAGCAGCCTAAAGCAACACATATTTATGGTCTCACAACTGAAAACAGCACCATCGTTAGCTTGTGGGGCTGGAACCTGGGTGTGGGCTAGCTGGCTTTTCCATTCTCAGGCTCTCACAGGCTGCAGCAAGGCTTGTCGGGGCTGCGTTCTCATCTGGAGGCTAGACTGAGGAGGGAGGCTTTCTGTTTCCTTTCAGCTGTGTTACTGAAGGCCCCTGGCTTTCTGCTGGATGTCAGCTGGATGCTGTCCTCAGGACCTGGAGGAAGCCCTTGGGTCCTAGAGGTTAGCTCCAGTTCCTTGTCACATTGGCTTCTCTGATATGGCCACTTAGGTCATGAAGCCTACTGGGAAAGCCTGTCTCCAGTTGGCTAAGATACAGTGTTATCTATAAGATGTTATCGTGAGAGGGACATTCATCACCTTTGCCATGTTCAGTGGGTTAGAAGTAAGTCACAGGCCCCATCCCCAAGGGGATGAAAGATTACACAGAGGCATGAACACCAGAAGGTGGGGGAGTTTGGGGGGTCACCTCCTGGGGTTTATGAAAAACTATAAAGAGGAATAACAAGAAGTCAGGGGGCTTTAGAGACCCCTCCTTTCATTTGAGTTCGAAGGGGACTCCTGGATGGCAGATGGGGGGGGGGCAGCGAGAGCTGACAGGACACGAGAAGAAGGGGGTGTGGTTTAGCTCTCACGGTACTCCCAGGCTAGGCCAGGTCCTCATTACATCTTCTACAATACACTGCTGCTTTCTGGCCCAGTGCCTTTAGAGCTCACAGTAACACATTCATGTGATGATTATTTGATTAATAGCTTTACATTCTACCACAGTCTGGTAGACTTCACAGTGCCACCCACCCCTGTCCAAAGATGTCCACAGGCTAATTTCCAGAACCTGCGAATATGTTACCTGATGTGGTAAAAGGGACTTTTCAGATGTGACTAAACTAAGGTTTTGAGATGGGAAGTTATCTCGATTATCCGGGAGGGCTGAGTGAAATCACAAAGGTCCTTATAAGAAGGGGTGGGGGCAAGAGGGCCAGTCAGCACAGGAAATATGACCATGGAAGCAAGAGGTTGGAGTGACTCAGAGACGAAGCCACATATCAAGCTATGTGGGCGCCGTCCAGAAGGACGGATTCTCCCGATGCCTCCAGAAAGAACCAGCCCTGCGGACACGTTGACTTTAAGCTCAGCGAGACTGATTTTGGACTTCTGACCTCCCGAACGGTATGCTAATAAATTGGTGCTGTCTTAAACCAATAGATTTGTAGGAATTTGTCACAACAGCAATAAGAAGCCAATGCTCAGGTAAAGGGACCTACCTGGAGCAGGAGGTCAAGCCCTTAGAGCTAGCAGACTAGAAGAATCTACACTCATGCTTTTCCCTCAAAGACTGAGGAAAGGCGAAGGTTCAGAGAGGGTAAGCCATCATTCTGAGATTGCAGAGCTGTAAATCCATCTTGGCTTCTGGCCCCAAGCTCCAGCTCCCAGCCATGCATCCTGACCCAGCCCGTGTCTGCCTCTCACGCTCTTCTCCAAGAGACGCCAGGCCCTACCCAGCCAGAATCCTGTTCTGCTGACCCATACCCTGGCCACACTGTTGGCCTTAGGATGCTCTGGGCCTACTGCTGTCACCCTGGCATGACCCCAGTCTTTATAGCCAAGGGCACCAGCCCGTCTGTGCAGCAGGAAGAACGCTCAGTGCCAGGCAACAAGGGGACCCAGAGGAGGAAGCAGTGCAGCCAGCCAGGACGTTTTCTCTCACTGGGAAGCTGAGGGCGCTTCCTGGCAAAGGAGGTGGGAGCTGCAGAGGCCCGGAGGGCAGCACAGAGCCAGGAAATGTTCCTCATTATTCCTTCATTCATCCATTCATTCATCCATTCATTCATTCATTCACTCACTCACTCACTCCACGAACTTACCGGGGCTCTGCAGGCCTCAGCACAGAGTCAGGAAATGTTCCTCATTATTCCCTCATTCATTCATTCATTCATTCATTCATTCATTCATTCATTCATTCATTCACTCCACGAACTTCCCAGGGCTCTGCAGGCCTCAGCACAGAGTCAGGAAATGTTCCTCATTATTCCCTCATTCATTCATTCATTCATTCATTCATTCATTCATTCATTCATTCACTCCACGAACTTCCCGGGGCTCTGCAGGCCTGAGGGGGTCCTGGCTTAAATGAGATAAGGTTCCTGCCCTCAGGGACTCCCAGGTCAGTTGAGGAGGTAGCCCGTGTGTGCAGTACAGTGGGTAAGTGAAGACTGAACACCGTACCCCTACCCTCTCAGCCACAGCCCTTTCTTGCCTGCCCCTTGTGGGCAGGACACTGCGCTCTGGGTTCTAGAGCAATGGCCATGCACATGCCCTTTCGGAGTCAGGATCTGGCTGGGGAGATAGGACTTTCCCATGGTATCAGAGCAGGGGGCAGATGTACCCAGCGCAAGGGCCAAGGGTAGTGACCAGGACAGACCTCAAGGAAAAGGCTGGGTCTTTTTATAGGAAAAACTGAGACAAGCTGAGAGGAGCAAGAAGAGCCCAAACATGGCTCAGAATAACGAACGGGTGCTGTGGCGTGAGCACAGAACTGCCCCATGCCTATGCCCGTGGCCGCCACGGCCCCTTACCCTCCTGTGTCCCCATCCCTGCGAGGAGCTACTTGAGGCTGACAGCTCTGAGCCATGGCTGGGCTGCTGCAAACACCTATCATTCATTTGCTTACTTTAAGGGCAGCTTGTAAGTCTTTCTTTGTGTGTGTTTTCATCAAGAAGTAATCTTTATAACCACAAAAAAAATGTCCAATAACAGTTCTCTCCCTTGGCAAACATCCCCCATATATCAATGGCTCAAGTACACAGTGTGGAGGCTCGCAGGGACAGGTGTTAGAAAAGCTTTACTGCAGCCTGCGGGAGCTGTCTGGGGGGGTCACACGAGCTCCCACAAATCTCACGTGGCCCCCGCATCTGATAACCCTGCGTGCAGAGGAGAGTCATCCTGCTGTTTGCTCGTCCCCCCTTTCTACTGGAAACGCTCCTCCAGGCTAGGCACTGAGCCAGGCACCAGGGACGCAGACACATGCAACTTAGGCGGCTGGTCTCTAAAGACCTCGTTGTCCCGCCTGCTGTTCTCAGTGCTTTGTCTGTTGTAACTTATTTCCTCCTTGCAAAAGTGCTGGGAGGTCCTCTGACATAGCACCATTTTACAGATGAGGAAACTGAGAGCCCCAGGAAGTTGAAAAAACTTGCTCAAAGTCACAGAATTGGTCAGTGACAGAGCTGCTTTGCTTGCACAGTTTCTCCACTGGACTCGGAGCATCCCAAGGTCAGGGCTGAGCATTGATCATTTCGGCACAGGGTTTAGCACAAAGCAGCCTTCAGGAAAATACTGGTAAATGTATGAGCACAAACTCCAGAGCCACAAGGGCGCAATGGCCCATCTCAGAACCTAACTCCTCCTTAGCGCAGTGAAGCCACCGAGGCGCAGAGTGCAGAAGGAGCTTCTCTAAGGAATGACTGGAGCCTCCTGACCCTTTTCACACTAGCACACTAGGATGTAGGCATGCTTTCTATCTCTGAGTGTCCCCGATAAAGCCAAAGGAGGAGGCACTCCAGACGGAGCAGGCACCATGAGCCAGACACAGAGCCAGGTGTCCCCTGTGCCCACCCCTCCTCACCTCTACGGGAGGACATGCTGGACCAGCCCAGCTCGTGGGACTCTGAAGCCAGGCACGCTCCACTGCATGGAGCTCCATTCAGCTTGCGCTTGGTGAGCAAACTCCGCCCCTCCCTCAGGAGCCTGGCAGCGGGGTAGGTGTAGGAAGGAGAGTGGGTAGGGGTCTCTGTGTCTCCCTGGGGTCCATCCCCATCACCAGTGGGCCTGGCTTCCTAAGGCATCCAGCTCATGCCCCAGACCTGTTCTGTGAGGTTCGGCGGACCCAGGGGGACACTCCCATGAACTGGATCCACCCACAGCCCCGCCGAGGGCTTCTGAGTGTGTCGGGGTCACGCACAGCAACACCACTGTCCACCCTTCTCTGTTCTCCTTACCAAGCTTTATTCTCCTGTCATACAGGACCACCAGACATGGGGGGCCGATGTTAGGTCAGGTGTTTACTTTCTATGTCCTGGATTAGAGGACAAACAGACTTCATTTTGTTCACCACTATCTCCCCAATGCTTACCTAGACAGTGTCAGGAACTGAGGAATTGTTCAACAGATTTTACAAAACCTAAGTCACTGGATCCCTTTGGGAATCTGAAGAAATTCAAGAGCTCTCTGGACCTCCCCCTGGCAGGCATACAGGCACACATACACATGCACACACACGCACACTCCCACACAAAATGCTGCATAAATATCTAAGGTCCACGAGGTAGGGAATTCCACGCCCAGTCTTGTCATCCCGTTTCCTTTCTAATAAAATTCCTGGTGGCCAAAGTCAGGTTTTCCCTAGGCAGAAATGATGCCACTCGCAAGGAGCCACCTGTGGGTCTCTTCCCCAGTGGGTCAAGGACATTTGAAACCATCTGGATCCCCTCCCCACGCTCCACCGTGACCCCTGTGGAGGCCCTCTCTGGAGCCTGGCCATGGCCCTGCCCAGGGACGCCAGCGCGAGTCTGAGCTCTGCTCCCCTCCCGACAGGGAGGGACCCATTGGCAGGGCCGCTGCCTCCCCCTCCCCCCACCACTGCCTCTAAGCATGGCTAATGAGCGTGCTTGACCTCACTCGCTCACCCCAGCCGCTCCGCAAATGTCACTCAGCATCCCTCCTGACACCCAAAGGCAGAGGCCACAGTATTTTAAATTAAAAGTTATATCCTCACACATTTTGTTTCTCTACTCTTTCAAAAGCAACTCGCTGATAATTCTGGGCCCTTTGATGCCGAGCCAAGGGACCAAGGTCGCTTTCTAACCTCAGCAGAATGGACTGATTTGACGTTCAGAAGAAGCTCAGGATGTGGGCAGCTCAGGGTTTCCACTGACCGTGGCGAGGCCCAGAACAAAAGCCTAGCTATTCTGGCCAAAGCTGTGACAGGAGCGTGGAGACACATATAGGGCCAGAGGCAGGAGGTGACTCAAGACATGTCAACAGGGATCCAAATGGAAGGGCTGATGAAAGGGGGTCTCAGGACCCACCAGGAATCCCCAGGTGCAGAGTGCAGCCACAGCCCATGGCACATCTCTGGGGTCTGATTTTATTTTTTGGCTCCAAGATTGCCTTTGCAGCTCCGGATGCTCATCCTGCCTCCTGGGGCACTGTCTGAAACAGAGAAGGTGACCAAGTAGGCTCCAGGCCCAGGACAGGGCTGCAATCAGGCCCTGACCCAAGTCAGAGAGGAATGGAGGCATCACCATGGGGTCTGATGTAAGTGGTCTGGGAAGGTCTCTTTGCTCCAAAGTCTTGCTCCCACTGCCCCATCATAATGCCCGACACTGTAGACTTGACTAATGAGGCCTCTGGCTCTGCCATAATGTGACATTCGGCAGCTTTGAACTGCTCTGATCCTCATTTATAAGTTGGGGACATCTCGATCTACCTCCTTAGGTTGATTTAAGCATAAAGCGGATGGATCCATGTAAGCCCTTAGCATGGTTCTTGGCATATAGAAGATGTTCAGGTGACACTTGGTCTTTCAAACCCCTCCTTTACCATCTCTTAAGTGTCACGGTGCTCAGAGCTTTTCCAGAGAAAAAGTGGCAGACGATGGAATGGGGGGAGGGGCAGGGGAAACAGAGGCTGGAAATCAGTTCATAGCCCAAGCCATTGTTCCAGGGAAAAGGCAGAGAGGGAGGAAGGCAGGCAGGAGAAGGAGAGTTAGGGGGAGTCCCAAAGAAAGAAGGCGGGGAAGGAAGGAAACCGGGTATGGGCTCCGGGCCAGCCCCTGTCCAAGGTGCTGAATGGAAAGAGTCAAGAATGACAGAAGAGGGAAGGGCCTGTCTGGGGGCAGGCAGGATTCCCAAGGTAGGCAGGGCAGGCGTTGAGGGGGTCACTGAGCCTAAGATGACTAAGGCTTACTCAGAGCTCATTCTAAGTCATTTAAATGTATTAGTTTGTCTATTTCTCAGCAACTCTTATTTTTCCTATTTGTGGATGAGGAACTGGATGAACAGAAAGGGTAACCGACTTTCCCAACGCCACCAGCTACTGAAGGAGGAGATGGATTGGAACTCAGGAAGTCTAAGTCCAGAGCCTGTGCGCTTGACCATGTCAAGTTCAGCATCTCACTATGTCTTCAAGGTACTAAGTTTAAATTTGGCCTTCAAGAAACACTCCGGTTTGATGGGACAAGATTTAACATCTGGCATATGACTAGTTCTTTCATTCATGCCCAATGTATTTAGCATAACCCAGAGAACTGAGGGGAAAGTGCTTTGCGTAGAGGGAACAGCAAATGCAAAGGACAAGAGAGGGCAGCACGTCCAAGGAACTGAAGCACAGAGAGTTCAGTAACTTGCCCAAAGGCACACAGCCACAGAGCAGAGGAGTGAGGATCACAGCGGTTATTCCCCTCCCCCACCTCCCCATCTTCACTGTCTACACCAGGGGCATCAACCTTTCTATACCTACCGCCCACTTTTGTATCTCTGTTAGTAGTAAAATTTTCTAACCGCCCACCAGTTCCACAGTAATGGTGATTTATAAAGTAGGGAAGTAACTTTACTTTATAAAATTTATAAAGCAGAGTTACAGCAAGTTAAAGCATATAAGAATAATTACTTACCAAGTCCTTTATGTCGGATTTTCGCTAAGTTTGGCAGAATAAATCTTTATAAAACAACTTACTATAGTTTAATCTATCTTTTTATTTATAATTTGGTTGCTCCGCTACTGCCCACCTAGTGAAAACTAGTGGATGGTAGGGACCAGGTTGATTACCACTGGTATACACAATTGTCACAAGTACACACCCTTTTCTAGAAGCTCCTAGACCTCATCCCCACATTCCCATTGCTCTAACGCACCATCTGCGATGCTCCCATCCTTCCTGCCGGTTTGCTCTGAAACTTCTCAGTTGGGCTCAGGACCCCCCTGGCCCCCTCACACCTCATCTTCTGCAGGTGAGGAGCCCAGGTTGGCTGTGCCCGGCAGGCCTCACCCTGGGGGGCAGCAGCTGGTGTGGAGCACTGGCAGGCCTATTTTGTTTTCCCCCTAGAGGATTTCCTATGGTTTCTTTGAATTATGGGACAGTGATAAATGAGGCATTTCGGCTACCATCCAAAGCAGCTGTCAAGCCAGGCCAAGGGCCCACTGAGAAGTAGCTCTGTTCTGTGTCGCCATGGTAGGGGCCAATGTCCACAGGAACCAGGCTCATTTCCAGCCTGGCTTGCAGAGAGACCAAAACGCCGATACACCTGAGAGGGGAACCCCACTGAGAACGAGAGCCCTTCCCAGGCCTGTGCAGCACTTTTATCTGGCGGAGCCCACAGGGACTTTGAATGTGCATGGACTTTCGGGAGCCTGTGTGTCTGGGGGTGGCTGTGTCTGAGCATCTCAGACTAGGGTGCAGGGGTTAAAAGCAAGGCTCCAGGGCCCACCTGCCTCGGTCTAAAATCCAGCCCCATCACATACTAGCTATGTGACCTTGGGCAAGTTCCTTAACCTCTTTGAGCGTCTTCAGTTTAAAGCATCCAGCTCGTGCTGTAAGGGTTGGCTGTTGTTTTTATTTGAGGTCTCTTGGTGGTTTTATGTGCCTGTGTGAGTCGGAGTTCTGTGATTGCATATAAATCTGTGAGACTCTTGTCGACAATTCGGTGGGTGGAACAGGTGACCTGGAGCCAGGGAGAGCCTTCAGTCTGAACCCTTTTCCCAGCCAAGGCAGTGGGCATCGGTGCCCAGGCCCCTTGATGCTGGCGAGGGTCTGAACACATTTGGGAGGGCCTGGATGATTCTGGAATAAAAATATAAGAAGCTCCCTGAGACTTTAGTCGCAGAGTCAGACTGTCACATCTGATACAGTCCTCAGCCATCACCCAGGGGCCCTCAGTTAAAGGTGGGGAAACTGAGGCCTGGTGTCTGCTTCCTTCCTTGCTGTGTATGAAGCAGGGTGCAGGCGTGGGGGGCTGCCAGGCCGAGTTTGTAGTTTCCCAACAGATGTGCTCACAGGCCCAGGTCCCACCGTGAAGCAGGGTCTGAGCCACGGTGGAATCGAGGTCTTCCGACGGGAGAAACATGAGATGGTCCAGCGCACTGACTAGAACAGGATAACTTCCCCAAGGGCTGGGTATTGATCAGTATTTTCTTGGATCCCACCTTCCGGAGGCTCCCCGGCCCTTCTCGGCCACTGCTTCAGTTCCTCTGCCCATTCTCGTGCCATCTCACACTTATCAGCACCTACTCTGTGCCAGGCTCGGGGCTAAGTGCTCAGCGTGCAGTGCATCGCGCTCGTGTTCTCTACACGCTTACGCTCTCGTAGGGGAGAGGGGCGTTAATCAGAACAGTGCAAATGAAGGAACACTAACCATGTTGCTCACTGAAGAAGAACTGAAGGGAGATAAGAGACACAGACTCTGAGGTAGCCCTTCTGATAGAGTGATATTGGAGCTAGGCTCTGATGGGGTGGGGCTTGCAGGAGGAGAGACCGGCAGGTACAGAGGCCAGGGGGCAGGAGGGAGCACAGTGCAGCTGAGAAACCGAGAGAAGGAGGCACACCTGGGGGGTGGGGAGTGGAGAGGTTACCCAGGTGACCTGGTGCAGACAGTGGACCAGATTTGTCTGTGGGCTCATGAAAGATACCATCCGGGCTCTCAGCCTACTGTGTTAGGGGAGAGGAGGCTGTGCAGGGGCCGGGGCCCTGCAGCGGCAGGTGGGGTCTGGGGCAGGTGTGGGAGAGAGCAGGGCGCACCCACACCCATCGTGCCTGTCCACACGTTCCGTTCCCCAGCTGTGTGCAGCCTCCTCTCCAGTTGTTTGCCGTTCCTACCCCCAGCTGTTTGCAGTTCAACACTCCAGCTATTTGCAGTCACTACCCACTTATTTGCAGCCTTATCTTCAGGAGTGTGCAATCACCACCCCAGCTGTTCGCAGTCAGTACAGATATGTGCAGTCGCCACCCCAGCTGTTCACGGCCACCTTCCCAGCTGTCTGCAGCGACCACCCTCAGCCAGCTCTCTATAATCTTTCTCCAGCTGTTTGCTGTCACCGCCCCCACTATGTGCAATTTCCATCCCCCTCTGGGCATCAGGTAAGGCTTGCTCAAGATTAGTTCTAACAACAACAAGGACTACTATTAGCTAATAACCTAGGGACTGCTTTATGCTAGGAACTGTGCCACATGCTTCTACAGGCACCCTGACTCAATCTTACAGTGACCCTTCATGCCATATTTCTGGTGTGCCTACTCTACATCACGCACTGGGCACTGGGCGTATGATGATGACCAGAATCAGACGGGTCGCCGCTTTCCCGGAGTTTTCAGTCTCATGAAGGAGACAGGTGTTAATAAGGCAACAACACCAGTAAGTGTGAAACCATAAAGCGAGACCATCCCATGAAGAAAGCAAAGGTATTTGGGCTGGACAGGTGACCAGAGGAGGTCCCCTGAGGTAACGAACCTTGAGCTGAGAGCTGAAGAATGGGCACAGTTAGATCTGGCTGGGGCGGGGCGGGCAGGGTGAGGGAAGAGAAGAACCTTCAGGCAGATGGGATGACGTGCGCGGATGCTCAGGGGTCAGGGCTGATAAATGGCCAGGTGGGAGGAGCAAGGACAGTGTGGGTGGCCTGTGAGGCCCGTGGAAGCCATGCTAGGGTGACCTGGTCGGACTGGCTGTGAATCTGTTGGTTTCTGTGAATAAAGGAGAGCAGGGGACAGGAGGAAAAGCAGCGATGGCAATATTGCAGTCAGCCAGGTGAGAGATGAGAGATGAGGGGACCACGGACTAGGAGGTGGCAGGGGACCGGAGAGAAGTGGGCTAGAGTGAGAGGGTTTAGGGGGCAGGCAGACAGGACTGGGTGATGGGGAGGGCAGAGGCCAAGACGACCTGCAAGTCTCTGATCTGAGCTACTGGATGACCATTTGTTCCGTCTGTGACCCGGGGGCACGGGAAGAGGGCCAGGGCCAGAGGACAGGGGAGCAGGAGGACAGGGATGAGGAGATGGACGGCATTGAGAAGAGGCCTTTGCAACAGGGCTGCCCAGTGGCAAGGTGCCTATGCCTCAGGACTCCCTGGTAGACTGTGCATTCAAATCCTAGCCCTCTTCCTTCTAGGTGTTTCTCCCGAGCAAGTCACTTAACCACTCTGTGCCTCAGCTTCCTCATCAGTAATGTATAGGGGGAGGGGAGAGAGCATCCTAAAGCCATTGGCCTGGGGACTTTAAATTAGTTGACTATAGTTTATACCTCAAACTCCAGCTTGGTGCCTAACACATGGTAGGAACTCACTGAACTCTTGTTGAGGGTCTAATGAATATCTGTTGAGTGATGGAATGATGAGGTAGCTCCTGGGATGTGTTGTAGGAGACATCCCAGTGGGTGGAGAAAACGGTATCCCTCCCTGGCCAAGGGAACAGCAGGTGCACAGGCAGAGGCCCAGAGGACATGGCACACTCAAGGCCTTAGATATAATGTAGTTCTGGTGGCACATAAGGGTCATGGAGAGACAGAGGCAAATGGGCTCAGAGGTAGGAGGGTTGCAAGGCCCTGAAAGTCCTGCTGAAGTGTCTGGACCAAACCCTGAGAGTCCCAGAGAGCCACTCAGATCAAGAAATGGCAGGACCTAGGGGCTCTAAAATGGATGAATTGAAGTAGGAAAGATGGGACGTGGGGTAGGGGCTCATTAGAAGGCTCCTGCAGCAATAATCCTGAGAGGGACAGTCTTTATTTTTTATTTTATTTTATTTTTAGCTTTTTAAGTGAGAGGAGGGGAGATAGAGAGACAACTCCTACATACACCCTAACTGAGATCTACCTGACAACCCCGTCTGGGGCCAATGCTTGAATCAACTGAGCTATTTTTAGTGCCTGAGGCCAACACTTAGACCAACCAAGACATCCTCAGCACCCGGGGCCAGTGCTCAAACCAAATCAAGTCACTACCTGTGGGAGGGGAAGAGGGAGAGAAGGGGGAGGGGGGGGAGAGAGAAGCAGATGTCGCTTCTCTTATGTGCCCTGACCAGGAATTGAACCCAGGATATCCATATGCCGGGTCAACACTCTATCCACTGATCAAACCAGCCAGGGCCCAGTCTTTACTTTTTAATTCAACAAGTCTATTGAGCATTTAGCAGGTGCCAAGAAGTTCTCAGGGCCTCATCCTCAGGATAGGGTACGGATAGGACACGGAGGATGCAGCTTCTCAGATCACCTCCCTCAGGACAGCGTCTCTCTTCTGGGGAGCTCACAGCTCTTCTCTGTGAGCAGGTCTGGACAGAACAGGAAGGGCATCAGCTCCTTGGTAAGTGATTATGCAGAAAGCGGTTTGGAAAAGTCTGCAGATCTGGTCTGGGACCATGGCTGCCTCCTTCCGGGGACAGTCCTGGTTCCCAGGTGTTCCCGCGTGGTTCTTCCCTCCCTAGAGCTGAAGGATGTCTCCACGCTCAAGGAAAAAAGGAGAACTTGTGCATCCAGGGGTTTTCCCCTAGACTGAGCATGTAGAAGCTGTCACCCATCCCGCTGGCCCCCACCCCGGGTCAGGGGCCTCAAGGGAGAGTGTTCCTGGATGAAGAGAGAGGAGCGCCACAGGAAAGCCTGTCAGCCATTTGCTTGATTTTGTGGCAGGGTGCACACATGACCATCTCTGGGCAGACGAGGGCCACCCCAGGGTCAGGGTGCTCTGAAACACGCAGGTGACCTGGGCCTGCACCTGGGCCTGGTCAGAATCTCACGGAGGAGGCCGGCAAGCCCGCATTCTACAGGCTCCCCCAGAGACTCTGTTCTATACGAAGGCAGCACTTCCCAACAGCAGAGGGATCATCATGGATCTTATTAAAACGAAGGTTCTGGTTTGCTTGTTCCGGGCTGGGGCCCAAGATTCTGCATTTTAAACAATCTCTCAGGTGATGTCCCTGCTCCTGGTCCACGGACCACACTCGGACCAGCAGGGCACTCAAGGTCGAAGCTTCTGATTTCCAAATTTATTTTAAGGGAACAAACCTCTCTCAAAAGAACCTCAACGTATAAGACAGAGGACATGAATATTTAAGTATCGTACCCATGCAAGTACGTGATGCTTGCTTACTACAAAACCTGTCACTGAAAACCAGGCGGCCGTGATGAAGACAGAAGTCGGGTGGTAGACATTTCCGTGGCTATTCTACATGAACCTCAGCATCCATCATATTCAGAACGCATCTGTGCTGCATCCCCAGGGCCCCAGAGGAGGCCGCGCCTGCAGGTGATGGAGGAGACGCTGCCCGACAGCCCCCCTCCCAGCGCGCAGATGCACGGCTCCTCGGACTCACCTCCCCTTCCTTCTCCACCCACCCAGCCCCACCCTGCCCTGTAGCTGCTGCTAAATATAGCGGGTGGCCAGGCTTTCTAGGGGAGGCCCGGTGAGAGGGAAGCTGGGAGGACCGATTGCTAGCACACACTGGAGGCCATAATGCCAGGCCCACTAATTAGTGGTTTGGCAGCGGGGAGGACAGGAGGGACTAAGATGGGCCAAGCCCTGTAGCTTCCAGGCCTCCTCTCCCCGACGGCCGGACGGCAGGACGTAGCAGCGACTGCAGGCCTTGGCAGAGACTTGGGAGTGGCCATCTGTTGGGAAGGCACGAGGCTGGTGGGAGGGGCGTGTGGGAAAGATGGGGCCAGAAGGACCCCATCTTGTAGAATGCGGACTCGCCGGCCTCCTCCGTGAGATTCTGACCAGGCCCAGGTGCAGGCCTAGGTCACCTGCGTGTTTCAGAGCACCCTGACCCTGGGGTGGCCCTCGTCTGCCCAGAGATGGTCATGCGTGCACCCTGCCACAAAATCAAGCAAATGGCCGGCAGGCTTTCCTGTGGCGCTCCTCTTCAGGGGAACCAGAAGGACCCCAGTGGGAACTTCGGTGGCGCCACTTGCTCACTGTGTCGTACTACGTAAGTAGTTGACCTCACTGGGCTTCAGACCAAAAACAAAAACAAAAACAAAAAAAAAGAAGGCAAACCCTGTACAGTAAGGGGGTAAGAGGGATAATGTTTGTGAGTCCCTGCTCCCCAGTAGATCTGTTGCCCTTGTTTCTCCCCAACCGAAGTCAAGGGTCTCAAGGCACTGCCCAGCTTAGTCCTGCTGGTAGCAACCTGTGCTCCCCCCACCCCCAGCATCCAGTCTGCAAAGCCTCTCTGATCCCCACAACCTGGAAGGAACACAAGGGTCTCCGTCCACTGGCAGGCTGACAGGCCACAACAACCAACGCTCTAATGGAAGGACCGGGCGGAAGCCAGCGCTCTCTCACCTGAGCTCTGGGCACCCTGGGCTGGAGATGCCCCCTCAGTGAGTCTGACTGTCCCACTGGTGGGGACTTCCCGGAGGGAAGAGGTGGCACCAGCCAGGATTTATGGGCTGACAGTTGCCAGTTCCTTCCCTCTTTGCATACACGTGCCCGTAAATCCTCCATCCTAGAGCTGTCCACACAGCTAATGGCAGGGGCTGGACGGCGCACACCCTCGCAGCGACACTCTCCTACCTCCGCTCTTCCAACCCACGTCCTTCCTTGTCTCCCAAACACTGCCAAGGCTTGCCCGCTGTAGGACGTCTTCTCTCCCAGGGGAGACAGGGCAAGGGAAGGGAAGCTTCCAAATAACTCCCCTCACACTGCAAGGAGCTCTCCCCCAACCCTTAAAGGGAAATACCAATGTCATACTCATTTTAGAGTGGAGAGAAGGGTTCAGGGAAGCAGGGCATCCTGTGATTGCGCAGGTAAGCAGTCTTCCGGCCCAGGTCTGCTGGCTCTCAGTGACCTGCCCACGGCAGGCCGCCCTCCTGCTTCCCCGCCGAGCCATGACTCAGCTGCTCCTCAACCCTGGCTCCCATCAGAAGTCCTGGCCTCTATCTGTGCTTTATTTGCTAATAGCCTCAAGTCCTTCCAAGTCTGCACTGCTGGCTTCCACCCCGGGCCACACACTCTCTCAGCCAGATCTCTGACTAGCTCTCTTCTCCAAATGGGGCACGTGGAGTTTAACTCAGGGCCTGAGCGTGTTCAATAGACATTTGTCACTTCTCTCCCTCTGCCCCAAGGAGTCTGAGGTAGGGTACACATGGTATCTGCCTCAGACACAGCACGGTAGGTATGTCATGCCACAAAATGCCAAATATTATCTGTCTAGTGCAGTGTGCACACAAGTCCCAAGTAAGTGGACTAGACCATCAGAGCTAAGAATGCCCAGAGAAAGAGGGCTCCAGGAAACCAAGGTGATCAGGGAAGGCTTCCTGGAAGAGGTGGCAGGCTGTGGATCCTGAAGAACAGGGGGCAACTGGAAGAGAAAGTGCATGCAAGCTAGTCTGCTGGGTATTCCGGCCAAGGCTGGGAGTGGGAAGAAGCTGGCAATGGCTGAGGACGGCACAGAAGTGATTAAGGTTCTACCATGTGTCAGAAGCCCAATGCCTGGAGGGGCTGAGTTAGTCAAGAAGACTATGAATACTCAGGCTTTTTGCTACAATGGGAGACAAACCTTGCAGGGTAGACTCTAGGGACAAGCAGACCTGGGTTCAAATTCTGGTTCTTCCAGTCACTGAACCCATGACCTTGAACATGAACCTGTCAGGCCCTGGATTCCCCATCTGCAAAATGAGTTACGATAATTCCCATTTTATAGGTGTGCTGTGAGAATTGAAGGGGATTGTAATTAACTAACATTTATTGATCACAAAATACAATATTATTTTAAGTGCAATACATGTTCTAAATTTAATCTTTATAATGCCCCCCACAAAATAAACTTAGGATTATCAATATTTTGTAGACAAAGAAACAGAAGTATAGAGCGATGAAGTGAGCGGCTATAATAAGTGGCAAGGCTAAGATTTGAACCCAGAGAGCTGAGAGTCAGAACCCAACGCCATAAGCATGTGCTGGGTGCAAAGCCTGGCACAGAGTAAGAATTTGTTCAGATGCCTTCCAGGAGCATCTCATCCAACTCTGGCATCGCCCATGATGTCTCTGAAGATAACTCTCTGGGCTTGACCTCCAGCCAAACCTCCTCCATGATGTTCAGACCTTCAAGTGCAATTAAGTTCTAGACATTTCTAGCTGGTGCACCTCACTGCTAACATGCCTCCGAATGAGCTCATCATCACTTCACCCAGCACCCACCCATTCCAAACCTGCTCTTCCTCCTGTGTCTCCTAAGGCAATCAATGCCACCACCAGTCCCCTTTTTTAAATCAGAAATGTGGAGTCACTTGAGGGTCTTCCTGCCCCCCACCTCCATTTCCACTGCTTTATTTAATTCATACCTGCGGCATGTCCTTTCTGACCTATTGCAACGTCTCTTAGGCATAACCTTGTCCTCCAGGTCCGTTCCCACCTCTAGCCTTCTTCCCCAAAAATCCAGACTCTGCACACCAGCAGGAACAGTCACTGCCTCACCCCTTTCACAGGGCTCCTCGCCTGCCAAGGACAGACCTAATGTTCTAAGTGCATTTTAAAAGTCTTCTTGAACTGGCTCCTGCTTGAAGCCGTAACTCAGGCCATTTCCCAACCCTCTCCCATTTATTGGTTCATCCCTGTCTCTCCAGAGACAAGTACAGTGCCAAGCACACTTAGTGTCCTTAATTTACAGCCTTTGAAGAAGTGAATGAAGGAGTCAAGTCCGCTGAGGTCATTCCCAGTGGCCCTGCAGCAAACTCGCTGCTATGAAATACAGCTCCGCGCGGCTGGAGCAGTCAGGGCACGAAGAAGCCTCGCCCGCCACGTGGTAACACAGAGGACTCGGCAGAGGGACCCTCTGGCAACAGTGGGACCTAAGGGGGTTTCTGAGAGGCTGCGCTGTCTGGAATGAGGCTTCTCCCTTAAATGCCCATCAGCAGAAGAGCTGAGTCCCGGCTCCCAGCACCCTTCAGGTCTCTGCCCTCCCAGTCTCAACCAGCGTGTCTTGCCTCTCTCTCTTCCCTAACCTGATTTAATTTTTCTTTCTAGTACCGGGTCTCCTATTACTGTTTTTGGTTAAGTTGCTGATCGTCTGTCTCCTGATGCTAGACGATGACCTCCGTGAGAGCCAGGAATTGTTCTACTTCACTCCCTGCTGCTGCTCAGCACTTAGAACAACACGATACAGAAGCTCAACAAGTATTTGTTGATGGAGGGGGGGAGGGGAGGCAAAAAAAAATAAAAGGGCAGGTAGGGAAACAATCATACTGTGTCTTGATCAAAATATGATCTAATAGTCTTTTCAACCATCGGTGCTGGAACAGCTGCACGTCCATATGGCAAAAAAAAAATGAACCTTGCCTCTGCCTGCCTCTTTCTTTAATAAAAATATATATAATATCTTACAACTCATTCATAAGAAGACAAGCAACTCAACAATACAATTAAAAAATAAGCAGAAGGCTTGAACAGACAATATCCAAATGGCCAGTGAACACATGAAAAGATGTGTATCAGCATTGGCCATCAGGTGAAGGCAAACACAACCACGACGAGAGACTGCTCCGTACCTATGAGCATGATGAAAATTCAGAAACCTGAGGAGACCAGCTTTAGCAAGGGTATGTCCATCACACCTGGCTGATGGGCATGTCAAATGGTGCAACTGCTTTGGAAGACAGTTGAGCAATTTTTTGTAAAGTTAAACATACTTTTACCATGCTACCTAGCAATGTCATTCCTAGGTATTTACCCAAGAAAAATGAAAACCACATGCCCACACAAAGGCTTATACATAATTTTTTATTCATAGCACCTTTTTTTTTTAAGTGAAAAGAGGGGAGAAAGTGAGACAGACTCCCACATGTGCCCCAACCAGGATCTACCTAGCAATCCATGTCTGGGGGCTGATGCTCAAATAAATCTAGCTATTTTTAGTGCCTGAGGCTGACACTTGGACCAATCGAGCCACTGGCTGCAAGAGGGGCAGAGGGAAAGAGAAGGGGGAGAGGGAGGGAGAGAGAAGCAAGCGAAGTGCTGCTTCTCTTGTGTGCCCAAGCCGGGGATTGAACCTAGGATTGAACCCAGGATGTCCATACGCTAGTCCGATGCTCTATCCATTGAGCCAACCAGCTAGAGCGCAGCGTTCTTTATAATAGCCCCAAATTTGAAATAAACTGTATTTCCATCAACAGATAAATGCATAAATGAGTTAGGGTATATTAATATAACTGAACATTACTCAGCAGTAAAAATGAATGCAATGATACATGTAACTATGTGAACTTCACAGTCATCACACTGAGAGAAGCAGATACAGAAGAGTATACGCTGTATGGTTGTACTGTATAATTCTCTTACATGAAACTCTCCAAAAGACAAATCTAATGTGAAGTGACAGAGAACAGGTCAGTCACCTGGATGACTAAAAGGGGACACAGAGAAGGTTTGGGAGTCATAGAAATGTTTATGTCTTGACTACAGTGGTTGTTAGGCAGATCATAAACTTGTCAAAACTCATCCAACTGCACACTTAAGACTGGTGCATTTTATTATGTTAATTATATTTGAATAAAGGTGACTTAAAAACATTTAGAATAGGTATTAAAAAAAAGTGATAGGATGTGTAGCAATGAAAGATATTTAATAATCAGAGGCCCCGAGATGCATACATGGGCTGTGAACTCACTCCTGGAGATGGAGTTAAAGCCAATTAAACAGTTATTTAATTTGAATTAATGTGGATTCACTCCATTTAAAGTGATGAGAGTCTTGCAGGAAATATACATTACTCTCTCTCCATCAGTCCCCTCAGCCCCGGTCTCTCCACATGGGAAGTCCCTGTATAATGGGTCTGGCTCCTCACGCCCTCCCCTGCTCCTGGGCCTTCCCCAGCATGGTGCGGAGCCGTGAAGGGGGAGGGCTGGCCTCCCCTACGATAAGGGGACACAAGGAAAATAATGAGACCTGCTCCCACAAACATCTCCATCCAAGGCCTAGCTCTGTCCAGTCACTTGATCTCTTTGTACTTTTAATTTTCTAAATCTGAAAACTGAAGACATGTAAAGGTGCCCTCCTTCGGTTCAGGCTAGGGGGCAGGGAAGGGACCCTGAGCTTACCCAGTTGCCCCTATCTTCCCAGCACCTCCGGGTTAGGACTGCCAGATCACACACCCGGATGTGATCTCAGTTAAATTTGATTTTAGATAAGCAGCGAAAGAGTTTTTAGTGCAAATAAATATTGCACGGTGCATAGTTATGCTAGAACACCACACAGGATATACGTATAGGAAGTATTTGTTGTTAATCTGAAATTCAGACTTAACTGGTGCCTTATTCTTCCCACTTGTGAAATCTGTCATAACCCTATTTCTTCTAGGCGGCCTTGATACACAGACCTAGAATGTTTGGGGCTCCAGAGAACACAGTGTGAAACTCTCTCATTTACAGCAGCAGGGCCTACATGAAAAGGGGCTGGGGGCTGGTCAGTCTTTGAAATGCTTCCATGGGACCAAAGAAGAGAGCCAGAGAAGGCAGAGCAGAGTTGAGCAGGGCCACCACTGTGGGTCCCGGCGCGCTCTGCGGCTTGGCACCGCTGTGGCTCACTCCTGCGGGTGTGCTCAGTTTTAGGAATACCCCCTGAATAGGAGCCAGAGGACACAGGCTTGCCGTTCTTCAGAGGATTACAGGAAAGTCTCTCTCTCTGACTCAGTTTTCTTCATCTGTAGAATGGGCCTTAAAACAAAGTTAAAATACAAGTTCTAGAAACTTAAGAGGAAAAAATGTCACAACATAGATAATGAACAAAATATAGTGATGCCCAGAATATATTAAGAGCTCCAATGGGGGGGGGGGGGAAATGGGCAGGAGATATAAACAGGTAATTTACTGGGACAACAACAACAAAAAAATACAAATGGAGAATAAGCATCTGAAAAGAGGCACCTTATTAATAATCAGGAAAATGCAAATCCAAACAGTAGCAAGATAGCATTATTTGACCGTCAGATCGGCAGAAATGAAAAAGACTGATAAACTGTAGTGTTGAGAGTGGGTAAGGAAATCAACTTAGGTTGTCAGCGGAAATGTGAATTAGCATGGCTTTTGGAGAGGACAATTAACAATATAAAAATTACAGCCTGCAAGCTCTTTGATGTGACAATTCTACTTCTAGCTTTCCATCTGACAGACACTCTCCCAGATGCGCACAATTGTGCATGTACAATGCACTCACTGCGACACTGCTTTTAACAGATCACTAGACGCGACTTTACCATCCATCAATAAATAGATAACATGGCATAGCAATCCATAAAGTCACCAAGAAGAATGAATATGAACACAGAAAGAGCTCTCAAGATGTATGATGTATTTTTAAAAGAGCAAAGTTTCACGATAGTACATTTTGTTTACGCTACTTATATAAGAGAGAACAACTACATCTGTGTACCTGTGTATGTATATATACGCAGCTAAGCAACAGTTCTATGTTCTCGCATCAGTCCTTAACACACCAGGCACTTGGTAAATGCGTTTCTCAGTGAGGAAGAGAAAGAGGAGAAACACTCTTTAGGATTGCAAGCTCTCACCACAGATCTAGGTAGACGCCCCAGAAGCTCACACCCGGACAGATCTGTGCTGTCTTGGCTTCTCACAGAATAACCACCCCAAGTCGCACACACTGGGGGGCAGGGGAGCTCTGGCTTAGCCAATGCTGGGATCATCCATTTAAACGCACAACTGCAGGCCTGCTATGTGGTCGCCATCGGGAGCTGACAAGTGGCTGACTTAAGCAGGGCCGGCAGCTTCGGGGCTGTGCTCTGTCCGGCACACCAGTTCTAGTCCCTGTGGATGCCACTTCTTACCAGCCTGGCGACCTAGAACCAAAGCCATTGCCGCCCCCCTGTTGTAGGATTCTGTGTCTGTAACTGGCAGCCTGATAAAAACTTTGGGCTTATGCAGAACCTTCACATCCCCCAAAGCCCTTAGGTCAAGCTTGGCTCTCAGGAAATGGAAAAATACGGCGATGTCTCCCCAGCCTCCACTCCTGGGTTATTCTCTTAATGATTTTGTTCAAGCTCAGTTCCCAGCTTCCACAGGGCTGTGAGCGTGAGTTCATCATGTCTCCACTTGCTTTTCACCTGGGAAAGAAACTGACTGACTGCAAACAGGATAAAGCAATGCTTTGAAAATCCCCAAGTCCACCTGTGCTAACACCCAGGCTCCTGAAGCACAGGTACGTCCGGATGTTTCTGTTGACGCACACCTGACAGTTCCTTCTCCCAGGTGTGACCCCAGCTGTCTGTCATCGTGCACACCCCGCGCCGCTGGTGCCTGCCTCGCTGAGGTCAGCCGGGGTGACCCGCCTGGTGAAAAACATAACCGACAGTGCAAGGACCGGCCACCGACTGGGAGAAAATATGCACGATTACATAACAAACAAAGAATGGATGCTCCAATATTAAGAGCTCCCGCAAATTACTGCAAAAGGAAAAGAAATTCAAATGGCCCAAGAAAATAGGCAAAGGATATGCACAGAAAATTCACAGGAGAGGAAAACAAAACGGCCAGTCAATGTGGGAAGACGCTCAGGCTCACTGATAATCAGAGCAGTGCACCACGACCCTGCCCTCTGGCGAGACGGCCACCCTTCCCGTCGCCCTCGTCCAGGACACTTGTCCAGAACACAGGGCACAGAAGGATGAAGAGTGCTGAAGGAGGATGAGGAGTCACACTCTGCCAAACTTTGATTTCCCCTCTCCTCGCTTGTGGCTTTTCCACAGAAGTAAGTCTCTTTGCCCACAGACCCTGGCACGGGTGTGTAGGGTCTGTCCAGGTTGGCTCTGGGGGCACACCAGGCAGGGAGCAAACAGAATGTCTTGGCAGCGGGTCCTGATTGTCCTGGGCTCCTGACAACCAGGCAGACAAAAGGGATGAGCCAAGCCCCCCAACCTCCTGCCACCCCTTATGCAGAGGCGGATTAAGGTCATTTGAGGCCCCGGGCACAGAAGGAAATATTGGGCCCCTTAAAAAAGAGAGAGAGAGACAGGGAAAATAAAAATACATGTTAACCATATTTTTAAAGAAATAAAAAAATATTATGTACTATTTTTTTTTTCTTTTTCTTTCTTTCTTTTTTTTTTTTTTTTTTTTTTTGCATTTTTCTGAAGCTGGAAACAGGGAGAGACAGTCAGACAGACTCCCGCATGCGCCCGACCGGGATCCACCCGGCACGCCCACCATGGGGCCACGCTCTGCCCACCAGGGGGCGATGCTCTGTCCATCCTGGGCGTCGCCATGTTGCGACCAGCGCCACTCTAGCGCCTGAGGCAGAGGCCACAGAGCCATCCTCAGCGCCCGAGCCATCTTTGCTCCAATGGAGCCTTGGCTGCGGGAGGGGAAGAGAGAGACAGAGAGGAAGGCGCGGCGGAGGGGTGGAGAAGCAAATGGGCGCTTCTCCTGTGTGCCCTGGCCGGGAATCGAACCCGGGTCCTCCACACACTAGGCCGACGCTCTACCGCTGAGCCAACCGGCCAGGACATATTATGTACTATTAATGTTAAAATTGCACATATGAAACCAAACTTGGTGTCATTAGAAAAAAGTGTAAAGTTGGGGTTTTGTGGGGACTTTCAGATGCCGGGGCCCAGGGCGCATGCCCGGTGCACCCGCCGTTCAATCCGCCTCTGCCCTTATGAAGGAAATAAAAGAGCATGTACACACGACAAAGTAAGGGGTGCCCGCCCAAGGGGCTGCTCCAGGAAGAAGACTGGAGTTTCCCAAGGCTGGGTGGGCTTGTGCATCTCTCCTGGAAGACCAAACTCGAGAAATCATGGAGTCAATCTGATGAATCAACTTAGAGAAAACTGGAACTCATTCCATGAACCAGAAAAAAAAAAAAAAGGGAAGGGAAAGAGGGAGAAAGGGAGGGGCAGAGGGAGGAGGGAAATCAGAGCTAACATCATGCCTGGCACTGAGCTCTATGTGTATTATCTCACTTAATCCACAGAGCACCCCTTTGAGGGCGTTATCATTCACACCTGCAGGAACTGAAGCTCAGGGTGATCAAGTCACTTTCCCAAGGTCACGCACTAGGTCGGGAGCAGTGCCAGCTCCTCAGACTCCGGGCCCTGCGCTCTGCACCCACAGGCCACGCTGCACCTCTCTGAAGCCCGGACATGGGCGGGCTCCATTCAGACACCAGAGGTGCAGGCAACATTTGCAGTTGGAGTTCCTGCTCATTGGCGGCAGGTCGAACGAGAAGGACTTGGTTGTCTGGCATGGCATAGCAGGGACCATTTCATAAATTGGGACCCGGCTGGACGGCTGGGTGAGGCAAGCCAGGTCATGATCCATCATCCAGAGATGATTTCCAGTCATGTCCGGCCCCTGCGGGTCCCTGCCGGACCTTGCGTGTCCTTAGTAACGGCATTGTTATTCACCTCTTTCTGAGTCTGCTCTGATTAATCTAATTTGCACATGTGAACGAGAAGTTGGTCTGATCCATTTAATATGTTGGGACCGCATCCCAGCTCATTTGCATGGTGGGTCTGGCCAACAGAGGTATCTCCTGTTCCCTGCCTGCTTCCCCTCCCCCATCCCACCCTCCCAGCAGGCAAATTCTTGCTGAGCAGGCAAATGGTGATCCGTGCTGTTGCTTTTAAGTCTTAAAACCCATTAGGAGTGTATTAGCAGACGTGCTGAGAGCTCATTTGAGTAATAAAAATCTTTTTGTGTGTGTGCAGCTAATAAAACAGAAGAAAGAAAAGAGAGAAAGAGGGAGACTTGGACAGGGAGAGGGAGGCCGTCTCCCAGCCACCATGAGGTGGGAACACTGAAATCCGTCTGCATAATTATTGGAACTGGGCTCCTTTGCTTTGGTGATGCTGCTGGTGATGGGGGGGGGGAATGGAGTGAAAACCTAATGAACGCCTTCTTTTCCAGCAGCCTCCATCAATCAGCGGGCTGCAGGCCAGGAAGGCAGGATGCACGCTGGGGTGCACCCTGGATACCCAGTGGCTCTTCTTTGCATGCCCAGTGGCTCGTCTTTGCAATGATGACCAGTGGTGGCTACAGACCCAGAGGATAGACGAGTGTCCCTCCCCCTGCACCGCTGCACTAGCCTGCTCCCTGCTCTCACGCCAGGCTGTCAGACTGCAGCCGCAGGATTTGAAGACTCTCAGCCCGGTAGCTCTCAGGTCCAGCTCCCTGCTTCCCCCTCTGACAGCCTCTGCTTGCCCAGGTGAGAGAGCTCAATACTATATCTGGCACGGGAAGGACCAGCTACATGATCAGCATCCAGTGCAGAATGAAAATGCAGGGCCCCTTGTTCCAACACGGTCAAGAATTTCAAGAGGACAGCAGCAGACCAGTTCAACAAGCTCAGCCCTTCCAAGTGCAGGGCCCTGTGTGATGGGCAGGATGCCGGCCTATGAAGCCGGCCCTGGGTACATGTTAAGGACTCCCATTATTTGTTCATTTGCGTGTTGAATGCCCTCAAAGAATTGATCCTCAGATTTAAGAAAGTCCAAATATCTGGGTTGAATAAACAGCCCAGACTCCCGGAGTCTGTCTTTCAAGAGGACATTGAAGAAGAGGCTTTGGAAAGCCCTCCGCAGGCGCGTCCCAGCCTCCCTGACGCCTCCTTCTGGTGAGAGCGGGCCTCAGATGCTCCAGTTTCCCCTAATGGCCCATTAAGGCCCCATAAGCCAAGACTTACTGAAGTTCTTTTGTGTGAATCCAAGAGAAAAGCAGCACAGAAATCCTCTTACAGTTAATCCCTCTGAGAACAGGGGCTAAATCTACGAGAACGCAAAGCCAGAGGAGGAGATAGTAAGTTTCGAGAGGATGGCAGTGGGAAGGTCTTCCCTGGAATGAGGCAGGCTTGTGGCCGGCTGGAGGGCTTGGAAACGGGCTCTCAGAGCCAAGCTTGCATTCACAGGCCTACTGGTAACTAGATCACTGACATTGGGCAAGCCCCTTAGCTTCTCTGAAACTTACCCCCAGTTCTTTAAAAGGCGGGTGAGGGCAACTGGACAGATCTCCAAGGATATTCATCCCAGCATTGTTTTTATTTGAAAAAAAAAGAGAGAGAGAGAGAGAGAGAGAAGGAAACATAATTGTCCTTCAACAGAAAATTTTAGGAAGTTAAACTTTGTTATTGGTACAATGCAACCATTCAACAAAGTTGCCACAGAAGACTTCTTTCTTAAGATGTCAAGTAAAGTTACACTGTTTATTTCTCTTGAAATTCACTCACAACAACAACAACAACAAAATATGAGCAGGGAACAAAAATGTGAAATAAAATCTGCGTCTTTAGTGAAACAAAGCCATTAAGTATACGTACTCATCAAATACTACAGAATTTGGACCTAAATGAGGAGAAATGTTGAGAGCATCCTCAGGCCTTCAGCAAAATGCAGGTTTTCTTAAAAGAATCTGAGCCACCAAAAAGCTTCAACGACTTCCAATGAGAGTGACAAGATGTCAGAATGCGGACCGGACATGGGAGAAGTGGGTGTGTCCGGCAGAGACCCATCAGCAGTACAGGTGGGGAGGAGAGGAGGGGGCTGAAGAAAAGGCCACCCTGCCTTCCTACATGAGTGAGTGATCTACTGCCCAGCCTTGGTCCTGGGGAGGCTGCGGGGTAAGGCAGCGGACACGTGAGGCATCCTTCCCCAAACCTCCAGACAGAGCCATTTTGGCACAGAGTGAATAGAAACGCTGGATTTAGCGAGAGGATAGCTGAGCCCTGAAACCTCACCCGCAATGCAGAACTGCTCAGTTCATAATCCCTCATCTCCCAGGCCCGGAGTTCTGCACACTATTCTTTTAGGAAAGAAAAAAGAAAAAGAAACAGATAATTAGGAGGGAGCTACTCATTGAAGTACAAGCAGAAATCACAAAATAAACAAAAAAGAAAGAAAGTCAAAGGCTATGGAAAACATACCCCTCCAAAGAAATTACCAAAGGAAACAATGAGTTCTGAAAAAACGCGCTTCTCTGGTTTCAAAGAAATTATAGATTTTTTTTTAGAAAAGAAATTCAAAGAAGAGTTTCAAGAATCTAAAAGGGAAATTATAAGATAAAAGACATGAAAGGGCACGCTTGCAGAGCAGGGTAGAGAGAAAAGAAAGATCACAGTGAAAGCAATTAGAGGAGGAGGAGACAGAGGAGGAGAAGGAGGAGAAATGAATTAAGCACATCTGAAGACCCATTTAAGAAACTTAGGGTCCTGGCTGGGTAGCTCAACTGGTCAGAGCATCGTCCTGATATGCTAACATTGAGGATCTGAGCCCCAGTCAGGGCGCATACAGGAATCAACCAATAAATGCATTAGTGCAGGGGTCCCCAAACTTTTTACACAGAGGGCCAGTTCACTGTCCCTCAGACCGTTGGAGGGCCAGACTATAAAAAAAACTATGAACAAATCCCTATGCACACTGCACATATCTTATTTTAAAGTAAAAAAAACAAAATGGGAACAAATACAATATTTAAAATAAAGAACAAGTAAATTTAAATCAACAAACTGACCAGTATTTCAATGGGAACTATGCTCCTCTCACTGACCACCAATGAAAGAGGTGCCCCTTCCAGAAGTGTGGCAGGGGCCGGATAAATGGCCTCAGGGGGCCGCATGTGGCCCGCAGGCCGTAGTTTGGGGACCCCTGCATTAGTGGGTGGAACAGCAAATCAGTGTTTTTTTTCTCTCTCTCTTTCTCAAATCAATAATGATGATGTTGATGATGATGATGATGATGATGATGATGAAAGAAACTTGGCAGGCCAGTTTGAGAACATTAAATAACCCAGTGGAAAAAATAAAATATATTTACATGATTACAAAGATCATAGAATAATGACAACAAAGACCCAACACATCTATAGAGAAAAATGTACAAAGATACAATCAATGAAAATGTCCTGAAACAGAAAAAGTTGACTCTGAAGATCAAAAGGGCACCTGATGGCTCTGAAACTTTTTTTTTTTTTTGTATTTTTCTGAAGCTGGAAACGGGGAGAGACAGACAGACTCCCGCATGCGCCCGACCAGGATCCACCCGGCACACCCACCAGGGGGCGACGCTCTGCCCACCAGGGGGCGATGCTCTGCCCCTCTGGGGCGTCGCTCTGTTGCGACCAGAGCCACTCTAGCACCTGGGGCAGAGGCCAAGGAGCCATCCCCAGCGCCTGGGCCATCTTTGCTCCAATGGAACCTTTGCTGCGGGAGGGGAAGAGAGAGACAGAGAGGAAGGAGAGGGGGAGGGGTGGCGAAGTAGATGGGCGCTTCTCCTGTGTGCCATGGCCAGGAATCGAACCCAGGAGTTCTGCACGCCAGGCCAGTGCTCTACCACTGAGCCAACTGGCCAGGGCCTCTGAAACTTTTATATACAGCAATCACCTGAAAGACATTCTGGTCAAATTACAAAATGTAAAGGAAAAAAAAAGGAGGCATCATGTGGGTATTCAGGCAGAAGAGCTAGACTAAACAATCAAGAAGTAAGTCTAGTTAGCTTTAGATCAATCTAGTTGAGCTCTGAGGAGAACCACAGTTTAAGAATTATATACCCAGTGAAGCTGTCATTTAAGTATGTAGACAACAGGCAGATGCTCTTGAGCATATAGGAATTCAGAAACTACAACACCCATGCGCCCTTTGTGCTAATAGTATTTGACAGTGAACTTCAGCAAACCAAGAGATCAGTCAAAATACATGTGGTAAGAAGATCAAACATAAAGCATGTGGTAAGAAGGCTGGTGGTGAGTGTTAGATCCTTTTATAAATAGGAAGCCAAGAGAACACAACTGTGAGAAGGACTGTATGCAACAGAATATAATGTTACAGACCTTGCTAGGTAAAAAAATATAAATACATGTTCTAACCAGGAGAAGAAAGAGGCTGAGGAAATGAGAACAAGTATAAATACACTAACCTCCTCATCTTTCAAGGTTAATAAATAATGCAAAAACAGTAACAATCAAAAGAATACTAAGAAGCCCTGGCCGTTTGGCTCAGCCATAGAGCGTCGGCCCTGTTTGTGGAAGTCCCAGGTTCGTTTCCCAGTCAGGGCACACAGGAGAAGCAATCATCTGCTTCTCCACTCCTCCCCCCTTCCCTCTCTTTTTCTCTCTCACCTCTCCTCCTGCAGCCATGGTTTGAATAGTTTGAGCAAGTTGGCCCTGGACTCTGAGGATGGCTCCATGGCTTCGCCTCCAGTGCTAAAATAGCTCGGTTGCCAAGCAATGGAGCAAGGCCCCAGATGGGCAGAGCATCACCCCATAAAGGGCTTCTCGGGTAGATCCCAGTCAGGGTGCATGTGGAAGTCTGTCTCTCTGCTTCCCCACCTTCCACTTAATAAAAAAAAAGAAAAAGAAAAATAATACTAATAACAACTGAAATTTCTCAACGTGTTCTTGAATCTTTGTTTTTATCTTGAGAGGAATATTTTAGGAACTAATGTATATTTATCTGGTGTTTAATAATTCCTTCAATTTTTCTCCATCTGTTGAATTCAAGTAAAATTTTCAAAAAAAAAAAGAAAACAGAAAGCATGCAGCAATTTCATTTCTTTTCCTAAAATCCTTTCTTCCCAGCAGTCTCATTAGCTTGTTATCTCCCTCGATAGCTAGTTAGGGCTGATGCTCGCAGCGTTAACAACGATTTGATGATGTACTTTTTGAATTGGGGGAAATTTCGTGCGATCACAAAACGTTTTGTATTTACAACTGTGCTATAGCTCTTTAATGTTTCAAATTGACACGAACCATTTAAAAATAATAAAATCATAATTCCTTTTCACATGCTGATGTGATGGCTCCATCCCAGGCCCCGCCTTATAGTCGTGGCAGGACTCAGCCCTTATAGACTGTTTGCGTTCAACATACCCACCCCCACCCCCAACCCCGGTCTATTAATCTCTCGGTGCCTTGGTTTCCTCTCCTGTGATATGGGGACAATAAGAGTCAGCAGCACCTGCCTTAGAGAATAGTTTGGAGGCGTAGGTGATACAATGATCATAAAGTGCTGGGCAATGTAAGTGCTTAATAAATGTTATATTCAGAGCGGCCGCATGCCGCTCACTGCATGTTAATAAGAAGTGATTTGTATGCTCCCTCCTATTCTCCACATAAATTTAAAATGTCCCGTGTTCTTTGGGGAACAGTGGCTGATTGCTGTCTTTATGTCTTCAACTGTTGTTAGGCAGAGCTGTTATTAAACAAGTAATTAGCAAAGGGCCTAATCTCATGCATGGGGATTCTGTGGCCACTTGGAATTATATGAGTATTGCCCCATAAATATGTTCTTGCTGCATCTGTTAGTTGAGGGGAAAAAAAAAATTAAATATTTATGTAGTTCTAAAATAATAGATGTCCCTAGACGGCAATGGGTGACGGACCACAGTTTTGTAAAATGGGTCCTGGGCCAGCGGTGGGCACAGTGAGGCCGCTGAACGGGGCAGGTGTGAAAGGGAAGCAGGGAGTGGTCAGCGCGGCTCAGCCTCTCGCAACCAATAGAAACACCACCTCCGCGGCTTAGCCCTGAGCTGGTAAAGGTAGAGAAGTTGGTGCCAAGGCTTAAGTGAGCTTCAGGGGACACTCCTGCCTTTTCACACCAACTCCTGCCTCCCTTCTGCAGCTCCCATTCCCCCCATCTCTCCCCTAAAACACACACACAGGCTCATGCACACACGCACCCCCCACCCCAGGTACTTAGGGACTGGAGAAGAATTATCCTGAAAGCAGTGCAGAGACCTGTGGGAATTACATCTCCTTCCCCTTCAGATCTTAACGGAGGAATTGGATTTAATCTCTGAGAACAAGTGCTCTTGTTTCCTAGTGGAAAAACAGAAGCTTTTGATTTCCATGAGATAAGATCCCTCTGTGGTAACATAGTTTTGTGCCTTCTGTCATTGCTTTTTACAAGGTGACTAATAAATAATCCCCATTACACAAACACAGCCTGCATCCATCACGCCTAGACTGCAGGCGCTGAGGGATGATCCCTAATGGCTAATAATAATAGCTACCATTTATTGATTGGGCGCCGGGTGCCAGGCACTGAGCTAAGCACCTCCATGCATTATCTTCACAAAGGAAGCGGTCTCTCCGCAGCCTCTTCCCTCCTTGTCGGAGCGGCTTAGGCTCCATAAGCCTCTCCAGCAATTTGGCTCCTTCTCTGTAGACACTCACGTTCCCAGAGGCAGCCCCCTGAGCTGGGAGGGATTCTGCCGCACCGAGCAGGCACGGAACCGTGCCACACTCTGCTCCTTCCTCCCCTTGTCCTCTGCCATTCCGAGGAGCTCTTCCAGACTGGCCTTTCCTAGAGTAGAACTGGTAAGAGTCAAGGCTCGGATTAAATTCTGAGTGGAAGGACTCTGCTTCTAGGCTCTTCAGGCAGACCCATGAGTGGACAGCTACAGCTTTTATCTGCCCAGCACTGCTGTCGTCCCATTGGAGAACTGCCCTGTGTCCATCCCAGGTGGCTCTGTGCGGACCGTCAATCAAACCCCGCTGCCCTGTCTGCCTTCCAGCTCATCAATATGGCATATCATCCCCAGCCCACTGTGACTTCTCTTGGGGGCATTACATGATATACTTTTTCCACATGGATTCTGTATGGATGTTGGGAGAAATAGGATCTCTCTCTTTCTCCAAAATCATGTAAGCCCCAAACTTCCAGAATCCATCCTGTTCCACGTAAGAGAATTAAAGTAGAGACTCAGAGATGAAGAGAGCCCCGGGAACACCGGATCCAGCTGCTCCTTAAGACACCCACACTCAGGACTTCCTTGGGACCTAAGCCAATAAATCCCTGTTATGTTCAAGTTTCAGTTGGCTTTCTCTCATGCACTACTAAAAGAATCATGGAAGTATATGAGTTAAAGACATTTTCATTGGAATCCAGGCAGCTCACCAGGACATTTAGAACCACAGCTTTATCTAGTAACCAGGGGCTCCTTGGCCAGCTTCATTCTTTGTATATATGCCATATTTCCTTGATTCAAGCATGCGATCAGTCATGACACGCACTGTTGATTTAGTTAGAGCTTTGGAAAAAGAAACAATACAGCAGGAACTGCATTTGTTGATTGTTTTAAGATTTGTTTATTCCTCTGGCAGAGTAGCTCAGTTGGTTAGAGTGTCATCCTCATACACTTGGGGTAGTGGGTTCAATCTCTGGGCAGGGCACACAAAAATAATCAACCAATGAATGCATAAATAAGTAGAAAAACAAATTGATGTTTCTGTCTCTCTTTATCTCTCTCTCTCCCCTCCTTCCTTTCTCTGTAAAATCAATCAATAAAAAATTAAAAATTAAAAATATTTCTCTATTTCAGAGGGTTAAACTATTGGGTGGCATGTAGGAGGGCAGAGAGTACATCTTGGAACCAAGGAGATATGGAGATTTCCCAGGGGACTTTTCAGGAAAGGATGGTGTGAGGTAGGGTCCAGGTATTGTTGTGACCTGGGCAAATACCCTCTTAATTCCACTCAGTTCTGTCATTTTCAACTCTCTCCTACATCTGGGAGCTTAACGTCATTCTGAGTCAGTGTTCCCTAGCTGGTTTTGGACTCAGTAATCCTCACTCTCCCCTCCTCTTCCCCAGCAAATACTTCCATCTCAATACTGGCTGGGCTGTAGAGGTGGTCATTCACCACGTACCACTGAGGACAGTGCACATGGCGAGGGCGCAGCAGGGGCACAATCTCCAACCACTCCCCATCAGTGGCTCTTCCTACTGACATGGGCGACCCATAAGCAGAGTCTCTGTTTAGGGAAAACAATTTCTCAACCAGGAAGCTAACCAGACCTGAGATGGAGATATCTTCCCAGAGTATAAAGAGCACTGGCAGAAGCACTTTCAGCCAGGGGTGTCCTCTCTGCCTTGGTCAAAGGGCAGAGGGAGGGTGAGCAACCCACTTCCCAGACAGTGATGGGTCATGTGCTCATTCCTGGCTTGGGCATGGTATGGGACCACCTCTAATGGTGAACATTCATACAGGAGAGGATGTCATAGGGGAAGAAAGGGAGACTTTTAAATGCTCCTAAGACCTCACTTGCCAGGAATCCCACTCCGCCTACCTATGGCTGATCCATGACATGTCTGTGATCAAGTACAAGTATAACCCACATGCCCCCTCCCCCACAGGACTGATCTTGCCCAGGTCCTCCTTGGTCCTAAATAGAGCAAGGAGGTCATTAAAAAGCAGAGTACAAATTAGTGATGTGGCCCTTGGCCCAATATCATGAACCACAGGAAGCCCACTGAGCTGGAGCCTCCCTGGCCCGCACCAGGTGCCCTGGTGTATATAACTTGGTTTCTGCCTCAGTTTCCCGGACAGTTCCTCTAAGACTGGAACCTTATCTGAATCTGGTTACCAAGCCTGGGAGGCTGACGCTCTGCTGAGTTCAGATAATCTTTCTTCCGTGAATGGCTTCTGCTCCTCTGGCACCTTGGATTTGTGTTCCAGGGAGGCCTACGCAGCCCCCTTCCCAGGGAGAAGCAGAGATCACGCACACCATCATGATGCTGCCCTCCTTGCCATTCAGCAGCATCTTCCGTGATGCCTGAGACCAGCCATGACAAAAAGAGCAAATGTGCCACCACTGCTCTCATCCACTCCCATGCAGACATCACTAACCGATCTCTGTGCTTTTCTCAGTCAACCTAGATGTGGCATCAACACATGGTCCTTGGCAGCCACAACCAATTGACTGATACTGGCATTCAAGGTGAGACACACTGCACATTCTGCCAGGTCCTTCTGTCAGTCCATTCGTGGCTCCCCGACCTTTCGGCTCTTACCTACCTTGAGACCTCACCAAACCAGACACCTCTGGGGTCCCAGGCTGCACCTGATTCCCTGGATCCCAAACTCAGAGACACATACACTGCCTCCCAGGAAGGGAACCTGTACACTGCACCTGCCCAATTCTGCGGCCTCTAGACCCTACTCACACCTGCTCTTATTATCCCAGGAGCTTCAACCAAGGGTTGCCGACAGGTCAAGTGTTTATACCCCACCCATCCTGCCCAGTTCTCATTACCAGACTCCAGCTCAGCATCCACACTACTTCCAGAGGAATATTTTCTAAAGTATAAAGAGCATATGCAGATAAGCGAACAGTCCAGAGTTTCAGGGAGCAATTGTTCTGGGCCTGACCCCTCACCCCCTGAGGCGTGAGTGCTGCTTTCTGGGCTTGTCCATCTTACTCGGTTGTGAGCTATTGAAGGCACCAAAGGACCTGGTCATATTCAGATTATTTTTCTCACTTCTCCATTTTCTAATAGCACAGTGCAAGACGGGAAGAATAAATGAACAAGCCACAGTTCAGTCTTGGGCTCCCATGCACGAAGTTTATGCTCTCTCTTTCCTCTTCTCTCGCGGGCCCCCAGCCATCTCCAGGGTGGAGACATGACCACTGCTGGGTGGAGCAGGGTGCTGCTCCGGGCTTGAGAGAGTGGAAGCCCCCGAGAAATAATAAGAAAGCACTGACGAGGAGGTGAATGAGCATCCTCCAGGGAGCTGGCTGGCCAGGCTGGCTCAAGCATGGATGCTATGAACTTTCTGCTAGCTCATTGCCTCCCGAGGGCTGCATCTTGGGTTCTGGAAAGGCTCTGAGAACAACAGAGCATTCGGGAGTACAAGTGGAGCCCGAAAGAGGGCCCTAGCATCTAAGCCCAGAAGTCCAATGACAATGAAATGCAGGAGACTGGCCTGCCCTCACCTGCAATGCTGTCCCCTGACCTCAGCCTCCTGGCAGTGCCCACTCTGAGACAAGCACAGGGAAGCACTCACTCAGTCCTCACTGAATGGAAGGCAGACCCAGGCAGTGTCCACGGGACAATCTTCTGAGAACCAAGTTCTGCTGTGATTCCTACAGCTGCTGGGATACAGGCGACCCCCCCCGCCCAGGCACGGCCTCCTCTGACCCCTGTTGAGGAACCATCTTTTTACCTGTCGCATTGGTAAAGCATTGTTTAAAAATGTTAATAGTTAGGATTGGGAGGGTGTAAGGAGATAGGTATACAATGCTGGCAAGAATATAAATCTTTCTGGATAGCAATGTGAAACCACCCACCAAAAGTCTTTGAAATGACCAGGCCCTTATGGATTTAGTCTGAGGAAACCATCGGATGCACCCAGTGATTTATGTACAGGAATGCTTCATTGCAGCATTATCTATCATAAGGGGAAAGTGGGAACAAAACGCAGGGGATTTGTTAAATAATTATAGCAATATAAATGCTATTATAGATCATTCCAAGTTTGTGTTCACTTCTACACACAATGTCTGGGAAGATAAATACCAGGAAATTAACTGTGGTCATAACTAGAGGGTCAGATCACAGTTAATTGTAATTTTCCGTGTGTTTCCATGCGTTTTGCCCATTTTCTCCCATGAACATGTCATACTGTTATAATCTGTAAAAGCAAGACATGTGGTCTTAAAAACAAAACAAAACAAAAAAAGGATGAGGATCTTCACATCTGGCTGTCAAGTTGCAGTTGGAATACAAATTGTTTGACTCTGAAAAAAAAAACCCACCTCGAACTCACTGAAACCAACAAGTACTTACACTTCATAAAGCACGCAGAACCAAGTTGGGAGTCTAAAACACGCTGCCAGGTTCCCTGCACTCGGCCGTTAGCGGTCCTGCGCCACGAGTGCGCAGGCGACACCCGAGAACCACAGCCGGGCCCAGCGTTTCCCTTTCCCCCGCCTTTCCCCGTGTTCCTCTCCGTGAAACTTCCCAACCAAGTTCTGTGTGCTAAAGGCATGGCAGCCTTCAACCCTCACCCCATTCCTACAGAGGAAATGCAGGGAAAGGTTAGATGTTCCATTCAAACTCCTCCCGGCAGGGAAGATGGAGGCCCAGAGTCCCCGAGAACCTCTCTGCTCCGGGTTCCCTGACTCCAGCTGCCACAGTCTCCGGCTGTGCTGTGCTGCCTCTTGTCACCCCGAACGCTGTGAATGGGCAGAAGCTCCTGTCAGTCAAAATGGAGCAGTACTGCCAGGACCCAGTCCCAGGACAATAGCCTAGACTGAGTCAGGGGACTTCTGTCCTGCTGAGGCAGCAGGCTCTGGGGGTCTGCGCAGGGTCTGTCATGTTCTGGTTCTGTTCAGTGGAACAGAATCAAGCAGAACCACGTGCTTAGGTACAAAAAAAAATCTCTCAAGGGGCTCAGGACTTTGTCATCCCTTTCTCTTCTTCCCAGGGAGCGCCTTCCTGGTTTCTAGACCCACCTTTGCCCCTCCAAACAAACCCAGAACCTCGCTTAGACCCACACCTACACTTACTGTTTGATGTCTCCAGACACTCTGCTTCCTCACCTCCCATCCAGGCCCCAGCTCCCTGCAGTGGGGCTGGGAGAGCCCTCTGTGGCCACCTCCACTGCCCTGGGGCAGAATCCAGTGGACACTGTCCAGTCTTGGTCTTCCCGCATGCTCAGCTGCATTGGCCCTGCCACTCCCGCCTCCTAGAGGCCCTGGGCCCATGGAGGTTGTGCCCTGACTCTGCTAGGCCTTGTGGATGGCCTCTCCGTGAAAGCCTCTTCTTCTTCCTGCCCCCAGTGTCTCCTGGAGCCCCGGGATCTGTCCACTGCACCTCCCACAGGGACTGCCTCCCCCCGGGTGACTCACGCCCTTTCATGGGGCTAACTACTGCACTGTGACCGTTAATGTCATGTGTCAACTGGACTGGCATGGGAGCCCAGATTCAACATGGTTTCTGGGTGTGTCTGTGAGGGCCTTTCTGGATGAGCACTGGAACTGGTGACTCAGTAAAGCAGGGGGACCACCCCAACGTGGGTGCGTACCACCCAGTCTGCTGGTGGCCTGAATAGAGCAAAGGTACAGAAAGGGGGCATTTGCCTCTTTCTCCTGCCTCAGAGCCACGCTGAGACATCGCCCCTGGTCTTCTCCTGCCTTTGGCCTGGGATTTACACCATTGGCTCCTCTGCTTCTCAGGCCTTTGGACTTGGGCCAAATCACATGACCAACTTTCCTGGGTCTCCAGCTTACAGGCAGCAGACTATGGGACTTCTCAGCCTTCATAATCATGTAAACCAATTCCTCATTTTAAATGTATATACATATTTAAATATGTACATATATACTAATATAAATATATATATACACATTTTAAATATATACACATATAAATATAAATACACACGGTTGACCTTGAATAACACAGCAGGCAAAGGCTACTTTTAATCACCAGTTAATTCCCTCCACCGCGCACTATGCAGGTAATTTCTGATCAAATTACTACATGCTTCACTTCTTTCCCCACTGGAGACTGAGCCCTGGTCTAATAACCTGATATAATAACTTCTAGATGTAAAGGTGGGTGGAAGTGTACTGATGTCAAAACTGTCTGATGTCCAGAAATCGGCTTGGTAAACTTAACATTAGAAGGCACAATTTCTGCTTGCTCTGGAGTGGCGTTTTTAAATGCTTTCATCAAGATAAAAAAATAAAAAGATTGTCTGTGGGCGCCTCCTCATAAAAATCCATTCCTTCTTCTCGAGGCCTTTCCACCTGTTTTGTATACTTTTTATTTCCAATTGTGAGTGAAATGTCTATAAACATGTTTGGAATGGTCAAATGAGTTGAATGAAAAGGAATAATCTGGATATCAGGGACCTGAGTATTAGAACCAGACCAGTTACTGACACTGAGACTACTGACAAACCACTTTGCCTTGCTGGGGTCTGTTTCCTCATCTGAAAAATTGGGAATGTAGGCTGAATGGTTCAAAGTTTTCTTCTAGTTGTAAAACAATCTATCAGGGCCTATGTCATCTGGCCCTATGGCCTCTCTGATTCTGCCTCTTATTCATGTGGCCCCTATTCATTCCCTCCAGCTACCAGACTCCCTATTGCTCCCTGAACACAGCAGGACTACCTCAGGGCCTTTGCACATGCTACTACTCCTGCTGCCTGAAACAGTCTTTCCCCAGACTTGCTCTTAACTCACTCCTTCACCTCCTTCAAGTTTTCACACAAATATTATCTTCTCAAAGAAGTTACCCAATCTACAATTGTAGCCTCCTTAACCTGGACACATCCTATTCCCTTTCTCTGCTTTTCAGCTGGCTTTGCACTCATTAACATCTATATACTGTATATTTTACTCATTTAGTTTGTTATCTCCTCCATATACTAGAATACAAGCTCCATAAGGGCCTTTATTTGGTTCATTGCTTTAAGCCCAGAATTTCAAATTCTGCCTGGCACATAGTAGGTGCTCAATAAATATCTGTTGAATAAATGAATGTGTCTTCATCAAGAACGCACAGTCCCATAAGTAAAGCCAGTGAAATGTTGTCAAATCCCAAACAGCTCCTTCATCCTAGCTATCCGGGCTTGGGAACCAAGGTGACACGCCTGCCTCTCCCGAGCCTGTCAGCATTTCACTATAACCAGGACCAGCCCTTGCTTTTCTGGAGCCCCCACTCTACAGCCTCACTTTGGTGATTAGCCTTTGGAAAGAAGCCCCCGCCCAGCCCATGCCACAGGTCTGCTGGATGTTGCCCGCTTTGCTAACACCCAGCAAGGTGGCTGAGCGTTCACGGGCATCTCCAAAGACACAGCTACAGAAACGCGTTCAGATTGGCATTCTGGGGAACGTCACTTTGAAAGCAGACGTTGCAGGTTTCCTTTCAAGTTTTATCACTCACTGTCATGCCCATTATGGATTTTTCAATCCATAGCTCCCAGAGCAGCAGCTGCCTGCCGGGCAGAGAGGAGCTTCTGCTCCCGGTGCTGCAGGCGAGCCTTTGTCTTTGCTGCCACCAGCCTCCTGGTACCCACACACGCCACCTGCCTGGCTGCTCAGAGGGGTGTCTTCTCGGCAGGACAGGCCATCTTCTGCTTCTCTTAGGACCCGTCAGCTCTCCCACTCTCCCATAACCTTGCACCTCTCTACTCAGCCAGCCTTTCCTGAGCTCCTGCTGGCACCTGCTTCAGGAAGACAGGAGGGAGCTGATAAGCCCCTGGGGCAGGGGTCAATCTCCTTTGCCAGGGCCAGTGCTGTCCTTGCAGACTGACCTGCCTTCTAGGACCTCTGGAACGAACTGGAGCTACAGCCGCTGCAAGAACTGGCAAACACATAACGGCTTTCCAGACGCACGTCTGCAGAAAAGGGTGAAGGGCCTTCTCTGAGCACCTTCAGCAAACTCGGCTTCTAGGAGTAAAAGGAATCTCTCTCTCTGTTTTGAATTTATTTATTGATTTGAAAGAGAGATAGACAGAAACATCAATATGTTCCTGTATGTGTCCTGAGCAGGGATCCAATCTGCATTCTTTGTGTATTGAGACAATGCTCCAACCAACCGAACTATCTGGCCAGGGAAGAAATCTCTCTTTTTCTATCTCTCCTCCCACTCAGTCATCTCATCTAAACTGATGGCTCGCCTGACCTGTGGTGGCGCAATGCATAAAGCTTCAACCTGGAATACTGAGGTTGCTGGTTCAAAACCTGGGCTTGCATGGTGGTCAAGGCACATATGAGAAGCAACTACTATGAGTTGATGCTTCCTGTTCTTCCCCCACTTCTCTCTCTCTCTCTCTCTCTTTAAAAATCAATAAACAAAATCTTTAAAAAAAATAAACTGATGGCTTTAAATACTATTTACATTCCATGAAGGCTCCTCAGACAGGCTCTTTCCACGCAACTGCCTCCCCGCCAGGTCCTCCTGATGCCTGGCAGGCACCTCAGACCCAGCAGGCCCACCGGGCCCCCGATCTCTGCACTATCTGCGCTGAGCTCTGCTCTCCCAAGCCTGCGCCACCCCGGGGCTTCCCTGTCTCAGCTGATGGCAGCTCCATGCTGCTGGCTTTTCATCCTTGGAGCTACCCTTGACTTCTAACACTGCACATCCGATCTGTCAGCCGGTTCTGCTCACCCCGCCTTCACAATCGCCTTGGAAAAGACCCACTTCTCAGCCCCTTCCCTGCCACTCCCTGGTCTGAGCTTCCTCAGCTCTCACCTGCATCACTGCAGTCGACTCCTGGCCAGCCTCCCTGCCTCCACCTGACCCTCCTTTAAGATCAGCACAGACACAGCAGCTGTTCCCAGGAAGGTCAGATCACCTTCTGCTCAGCATCCTCCTCCGGGCCCCATCGCACTCAGAGCAAAAGCCAGGTCCTTCCATAAGGACAGGCTGTGTCTGACTCGGTGCCCTTTTCTCTCTCTGACTTGATCACCTCCTAGCACCTGCCCGTCACTCACCACATTGGCTCACCTCTGCTCTTCAGATGTGCCAGGCAAACCTCACCTTGGGGAACAGGGGTGCTGCAGACTCGCCTGGAGATTCCCCAGTAGACGGTGATGTGGACCCCAGAGTTCATCCAGGGAGCTCTATTCCTTACACCTAAGCAAGCGACCACGTGCCCCACCTTGAAAATAGTTGTTATACTGCGCCACACCTATTGGACGTTTTATCTGTCCTCTCAACTAGAGCATAATTACCGAAGGTCAAGGACTGCGTGATACTCGCCGTGTGTTCCCAGGTGCCACTCAGAGTCGGTATTCAAGGCAAGCTTATGGGTGGATGGATGAATGGACTGCTGAACAAAAATACTAGGTTTTTATAACCTTTAGAGTATTTGGGACATTTTCTTCTGTTTTGTGCTTGACTGGACAGCGAGAACCCATGGCATATACTCTGTGTGCCAAGAAGCCTCACCGGGAGCCAGCTACTCCATGTGCTGCCCCCAAGCGGGGTGCGTGCTGTTCTCTAAGATAGCGGGTGTGCAGCACAGAGGACGGAACGTTCTCCCTGGCTTCTGAAGGGTGGAGCTGCTGGAACCACCGCTTTCCAGACATTACTTCCCAGGAAAGGAAGGGCATCTTCCCTCCTGTCACCCTTCATTTCAGACTGGCCTGGAAGTTTAAGAAGAGTCTCCTGTGGTCCCAGACCAGGAAAGGATCTTGGCAGAGGAAGCAAACTCAATCCCATCGGGCATGGCAAAAAATGAACACGGCTGCCATCTCGTTTGTGCTCGGGCATCAGCCCCATTTTACAGTTTAGAAAACTGAGGCACAGGGCTGGTATAGTGTATTCTTCAGATAAGACATAGTGAATGGCAGATTAACCCAAGGACTGTTTGGTTCCAAAATACAAGCTCATTCTACTATCTTGAATGCTTCCTGCTCTCCCTGCCTCCAGAAGCAGGTAAGATACTCCTGAGCTGCTTGAAGGGGGCTCTGTAGGCACTGGGTCTGAGCTTACCTGTGCCTGAGGAGGACCAACGTCCCAGGTGAGGCTACCATATGTTCCCAGACCCTCCAGTGCTCCCTGTTTGGATCACAAAAGAGCTGAATGTGGGTCAGGCAGAGAGTTGTGAGGGGGGGGGGTGCGGAGGGGAATGGCCATGTGCCAGTCTTCGTGGTAATAAGGCTCGATAGTCAGCAGGGCCTACGCCAATACTAGAGATTAGAAAAACACTTTAGAATCAAAGTCAATCAAATTAATGAATGGGGAGTTACTGATTTAAAGTAGTTGAGTTACAGAATCACAGAGCCATTGAATTAGCAACCGAGATTTGCCTTTTAGAAAGCACCTAGGGAGCCCCGCCCCCAGCCAGTTCAGCCCATCGTCTCACACCAAAGAAATCCTCAGCAGAAAAAAAAAAAAAGTGTGTGTGTGGTCACCAGCAGAACCTGTCTGATGTTTCCTGCTCTGTCTTTTAAAAAGTGCCTATTTGCATTTCTCTCTCTTTCTCCTTCCCTCTCCCTCTGTGTATGTGTGTGTGTATTTGCTTTCTACTGTATTCTTGTTAAGACTAGAAAATACACCATAGTTAGCCTATAGATTTGTACACTCAAAACACACCATGTATCCCCCTGCCACCAGCCTATATAATATTTCACTGACTTTTCTTCACATTTAACATTTGAATAGCTCAGAACTGAGATGAGTCCTACAACCAGAAATGTATCCCAGTTAAACTGGCAGTGTTTTGTCTTTCTTTGTACTATATAAAATAATGGTACTTCTTACAATCGATGGCTGTTAAACTGATGAAATCCAGTACGACACTGCTTTAAGTATGCTAATGGCATCTATGGCTGAGCTGATCAATCAGACCCTCGCTTGAGCACCTGCAGAGATGGGGTGTGCATGACCTCACAAGGCAACCTTCTTCAGCTTACGATAATTAAATCTATGTAAAGTTCCTTTCTGATTCTTGGTTGAAATTCATCTATATCTACCATCTATGCATTGGATTGTTCTCTGAAGCAATCCAGAATAAACATTTATTTCTCTTCTTTGTGACATATCCTCAAGTCACGTCCAGGCCTTTTCTTTAACCATTCCTTGTGAGATCATTACTTCTTTGATTCATTATCCCAAACACCTACTCTGTGCTAGGTCCTGTGCTGGAGATACAATCCAGGACCCTCCAAAACATCTTGCTACAGATTATTGCTTTGTTATGTGGGTTTCCTCTCTCTGAAGGCACCTACCTCCCAAGATCTGGGGTCTATACTTCTATTAATAGAGCCATGTGACCTTTGGCTCACAGTCAACTCTATATAGTTTTCATATAAGCCAGGACTTCATTGTGGTTGATTTAATTTAGTTTTTGATGTTGAAATTTTTTCCCTATTTGCTCTTTATCAAACAATCAACACTAGAGCAGCCATAAAGAAAAACTTAAAAAAATTACCCACAATCTCACTGCCCTGACCTATCTATCAATTGGTACCTTTTTATTTCTGTGCAGTCTTTGTCCCTATAAGAACTACTTTACATCGTTGTCATAAATATAGAGACATAATTTTGCATTCTGCTTTTTTTTCACTGAAAATAATACCATAAACATCTTCCTGTATTACTAAATAATGTTTTTATAATTTTAAATGCCTGTGTAAATCCATGAGATAGATATACCATAATTTTCCTAGTCATCCCTCTATTGTTGGACATTTTTACAGTTTCCAATTTTTCATCATTATAAATAATGCTGAAACCAACACTTCCATGCTATAACTTTCTCCTTCTGTTGAATTACATTCCCAGGAGAGGAATTACTGGGTCAGATGACATGAACATTTTATGACTCTTGATACATGTTATCAAATCGGGTTCCCGAAGGACATCTCCACCAGAAACGTGCGACCACGCCTGCTCCGTAATGGCCCCAGCACTCCATGGGGTCCTCCCAGTCCCCTCCAGCTAACTCACCAGGGACCAAGTGTCCTCTCATTGTTTTCCTCGACATTACTTTGATCACTGGCAGGGCCGAATAGCTTCCCTGTGTATTTACTCGCTGACTCTATTTCCTCTGGTGTGAACTCCAGGAACCTTTCTTATCACCGTGTGGGAGTGTCCTATGGAGATTAACCCTTTCCGGCCATGTCTGGCACAATAGCATCCAACAGTCATTTTTTCTTTCCATTTTGGATGGTTTTGATTATACAGAGCTTTTATACTGGGATATAGTCAGATTAGCCTCTTTTCCTTTTCTTAGTTTTTTTTTTTTTTTAAGTACAAAGCTAGGCCTTGCTCTCTATTATAGAGGAATATTTTATTTGAATCCAATAGTCTCGGTGCTGTGAAATTATTTTATTCTCTTTTTTGCAGGCTCAAGTCAAACTGCCAGGGTACAAATCTACATCCTTCCCCTCCCTAGCTGTGTGACCTCAAGCAAGTTACTTAACCTATCTGTGCCTCATCAGTAAAACAAGGATCATAACAGTGCCTGCATCATAGGACTGTTGTGAGGAATTACGTGTCAAAACATGGCACTATGAATAGTACCTGGCACCTGGTGAGAGCTGAAGCAATGTTAGCTTTCATTGCCGTCCTTACAGTCATGGTCCAATGTATTTACTCTTGAATCCTCTGCAAAGTTTCCAAGTGTGATATCTAGGGCTCCATCCACATTGCTTATAAATGGGCACTACAGCACTTGGAGATTCATCTATTCCTTGGGACTCTTAAAGTGAGCAGATTCATTCAGTCACAGTTTTATCATGAACGTCTGTAGAACAGACAATACTTGAATACTTTTGTTCAAGCCATGGGAAAAGCCAAGCTGCTCCACCTGTGGGGCATCCCTTCTGGGCCAGCAGCTTAGCTACCCATTCACAGCAGATGTGGGCAGTGTGGTGTAAACCCAGGCCAGGCCTCCCCTTGTCCCGGCGCCCTGTCCTGTGCGGATGAAGGCCCTGGAACATTCTGTGTTGGGCAACAGTCCCCGTTTGCAACTGGCCCCCTGGCCTCTAGACTGCCCCCTGCTCTCCTCACCATCTCTAAAGCACAAATCTCACTGTGTCACTTCCCTGCCTTTACCTCTCTCTGCAAATAAAGCCCAAACTCCTTCCTATGGCCTCCCAGGAGCTGCCTGAGCTGGCCCTGACCCTCAACCATCTCAGCTCCTGCTCCTCCCCTTCTCATACTCTATACTTCCACCCTGAGGGACTTCTTGCAGATGCTCACCTACATATGCTCATTCTCTTTTCTGGCCTTTGAATTCATTCATTCATTCATTCACCAAATATTTATTGAGCACCTAACATATGCCAGGACCTTTTCTAGGAGCTGAGGGATTCAGCAAAGAACAACAATAACAATGCAAAATAGTCAAAGGCCTCGGCCCCAGGAAACTCATATTCTGGAAGGGGAGACAGATAATAAGCGAATAAGCAACAATCAACCATATGTCAGGGGTGATAGTGAGTGATGCAGTGGGAGGCTCTCTCATGTAGTATGGTCAGGAAAGGCCTCTCTGATAAGGGGATGTCTTAGCAGAGAGCTGAGCAAAATGAGGGAGGGAGCAATGGGACCACCGGGGCACAGCGGAGCAGGCAAAGGGAACAGAATGTACAGAGGCCCTGAGCCTGAAATGTGCTTGGCTTTCCCATTCCTCTGACCCCCTTCACTTCACAAGACTTGAATAAATCCTGGTCATTTAATTCATCACCAAGCCCCATCCGCGCTCCTCCTGAAACGCGGCTCGAGAAAGGTCTTGAGGGAGGGGAAGGAGACAAATCGCTGGGAAGAAAGGCTGAAAAGCAGGGAAGCAGTAAAGCCATCGTCCACGAGACAGGGTGTCAGGCTGCCAGAACGTCCTTCCTCAGCAAGGCCAGGCTGGGGACTGCAGGTCCGAGGCGATGCCCCAGGGCTGTGTGCTGGCCCACCTGATTCTGTGGGGTCAGGGACAGTGGGAGGGCAGGCTTAGAAAACTGTGTGGGACCTATTTTGAGAGGCAGCCCCGAGTGAGAGAGGTGGGCTTTGGAACCAGACTCTCACACTATGCATGACCCTGAGGTGCCGTATAACTTCAGACAGCTAACCTCTCGGAGCCTTGACTTCCTTACCTATAAAATGGGGAGCCAAAGGCCTTGCTCACAAGGCGGTCTGCAGAGTTCTCAATGCACTGCCGGGGCCGCTGAAGGTGCCCGACAAGAGCCAGCCCCTTTGCTTGCTTCACCTCAGAGGCCCCGCCTGGGCTTCTTCTGATCCTGTGCTTTGCACAGGGACGCAGGACTGTGGAAGAACTCCTGTCGTTTAATGGGGTCATTTAAAGGGGAAGTATGGAGATGTAATCTGTCTGCCGCCCGATCTCCAAATCAGAATCTCCCACCTAAGGCGGTAAGTGCTTTTCTCTCCTGCTGTTAGAATGAAATGTCAGTGGCTCCAACCCTCAATCATCCGCACTAATGAAGAAAAGGGTTGGAAAGAGTAACCCAAAACAGTGCCTAATCACCCCCAAATTATTAATTAATGGGAAGAGGGATTGAAATCGTCAATCTGATATTTCTCTTTGGAAGCGTTTTTCTCCCCGCTTTTGCTCAGCTCAGAAGGTAGGAGAGAAGTCACCCCAAGAAGAAAGGCATGTGTCCCCTGAACACCCAGGGCTAAAGTCAGAGGAAGAAGCCCTGACCTGTCACCAGGACCACAAGGAGGGAGACAGATGTGTGTTCAGCTACAGCCACTGCCAGAGCAGAGATTAAAAGCTGATCCTCCCACACACACACACCTAAATGGGAGGAATCACATTCAGGTCCCCACCAAGTGCTGTTCCCTGTGCTTCAGGGGCCACTAAGGGAGAGGTTGGGAGTGGGCAGCAGTGGCCCTTAGTAAGCCATGTTTGGGTCCTCTGAGCTCCCCTGTCTTGGGCACAGCAGCAGGAGGGCGGGTCAAGACCGGGGCATCCTGCTGCCTCCCGTGAAAAGAGCATTTATCAGATGAAGACCTGTGCTAATAGGTGTTAAATAGAGTTCAACGCAGAAAATTGAGAAGTAATGAGACTTGGAGCCGAAAGAATAAATTAAGAGGCGGTCACATGGCCAGCGTGAGCCACCACCTGAATGCTGAAAAGGAGGAGTCCTGACAGGCAGAGAGCCCTGGGTCTGAGAAGAGGTCAGCGTGATGGACCCACCCCAAATGAGGCTGAGGAGTGGTCAAAAGCAATTAAACAGTTATCATATTTCATCAGTTCTAGGGTACACATTTTTCCATAATTTAATACCTTTGAAATTAGGATGTGCCTTATAATCGATGGCATGCCCTACTTTAATTGGCAGCATTTTTTTTTCTTTCTTAGTGGTACATCAAATAAAGTGGCGCATCTTATAACAGAGGGCATCTTAGAATCAATGAGAATATGGTCCAGGTACCCTGAGCCAATCTCTTTCCTTGTCTGAGTCTTTTTTTCACTCACTTACTGAATCATTATTTATTGAGCATCTATCATGATTCAGCTCCTGGGCTAGAGCCCCAGTGGCTGCTTTGTGAGTGTTTATTCCACGCCAGGCGCTGTTCAGGACCCTTGACATACAATGCCTTATTTGTTCCCAAAGATAATCCCACAGAGTAGAGATTATTGTTATTATTGTCCTCCCTCTGACAGGGGAGGTCGAAGGAGGTTAAGTGACCCGCTCAACATCTCACACTGGCTATAAACAGGCTGACTTGGGAGTCAATTCTTCCTCCAGGCCCTGAGCTCATAATCTCAGGGTGCTGCTGTGGGTTCTGGCTGTCCAGAACCATGCACAGGGATGGAGAAGGCAGACGGGGACCAGGAAACACACAGGTTACACACGTGAGGGAAGGAGACCTGCAGGAAGCTAAGAGGGGATGTAAAGGGGGTGCTGTGTGCCAGGGCCAGGTACCTGGATTTGGTTTAAGAAGAGATTGGGGCCCTGGCTGGTTGGCTCAGTGGTAGAGCGTCGGCCTGGCGTGCAGGAGTCCTGGGTTCGATTCCCGGCCAGGGCACACAGGAGAAGCGCCCATCTGCTTCTCCACCCCTCCCCCTCTCCTTCCTCTCTGTCTCTCTCTTCCCCTCCCGCAGCCAAGGCTCCATTGGAGCAAAGTTGGCCCGGGCGCTGAGGATGGCTCCATGGCCTCTGCCTTAGGCACTAGAGTGGCTCTGGTTTCAACAGAGCAACGTCCCAGATGGGTAGAGCATCGTCCCCTGGTGGACATGCTGGGTGGATCCCAGTCGGGCGCATGTGGGAGTCTGTCTGACTGCCTCCCGTTTCCAACTTCAGAAAAAAAAAAAAAAAAAAAAAAAAGAGATTGGAATGAGAAAAAAGGAAGAGAGGAGACTAGACAAAGTCCACTGTGGCTAAAGGGGAGGAGGTAAGGCTGATGGTGAACGGGCAAGGGGTTTGCATTCCATCCTGGAAGCAATTAGAGGGTTTTAAGTGAAGCTCTCTTAATCTAATGCTCTCAGCATCTAATGATTCTCTGAATCTTTTGTTGAGTCCTAAGAGGTAGGCTCCTGAGCAAGCCACCCCCTCCCCACCCCAGTATAGTTGATATCGGTTCTGATGTGGTTCTGTTGTGGGGTCTACAGAAAAGGAATTTCAAACAACCCACATTTTGAGAAGCTAAGGCTTCTGCAGTAACACTTATTTGGGGCGGGAATAGAAGGTTGTTTATAGGTATTCAATGTCTCATCTCCCTCTGTCTTGCCAAGGAAACAGTCCAGTCTCGTCTTCATTAAGCCCAGTATGAAAACCCAAGTCCAGATATTCTGTGCCCTGGTTTAGTTCATATGAAAGCTCAGTCCAGTCCTGGTGCTTTCTTTTCCCAAGAAAGCCTGGACTTGAGAGATCTTCCAGTTGCCAGGCCATACAGCATGGCTGCAAGTGGGGCACATGCTTCCCAAGCAGGAAGGCAAAAAAGGGGCCAGTCTCTGTTAAGCGCTTACCTATATTTTTCAGGCTGAGAAGGACTAGTTTTCCCTTAAATCAAGGGTCCCCAAACTACGGCCTGCGGGCAGCATGCGGCCTCCTGAAGCCATTTATCCGCCCCCGCCGCACTTCCGGAAGGGGCACCTCTTTCATTGGTGGTCAGTGAGAGAAGCATAGTTCCCATTGAAATACTGGTCAGTTTGTTGATTTAAATTTACTTGTTCTTTATTTTAAATATTGTATTTGTTTCCGTTTTGTTTTTTTACTTTAAAATAAGGTATGTGCAGTGTGCATAGGGATTTGTTCATAGTTTTTTTTTATAGTCCGGCCCTCCAGTGGTCTGAGGGACAGTGAAGTGGCCCCCTGTGTAAAAATTTTGGGGACCCCTGCCTTAAGCCAACCAATCAGTCTTTAAAATGGGCTGTGTTGGTGTCTCCCTCTAACCAATCAGATTCTTCTTCTAGGCCAGATTGACAAGCCCCTATGGCTGCCATTCTGGCTTCCACAGAACATGCCTTCGAGTGGAAACCCAGAAGCACCTTTCCTCATAGTCTGGGTATGAATTGGTTTTACCCTGGGTGGGGGCGGGGGGTCTGGAAAAACCTGTTCTTTTCTTAACTGGCTCTGTCCAAGGGCTCAATGGCACAATGGATTCTCAGGGCATCATGGGCTAACTAGTCCGTGAATGTTTTAGCCTACTAGCAAGTTAAGCTAAAGGGAATGTTGAGTCTAACCAGGTGGTGGCGCAGAGTGTTGACCTGGGACACTGAGGACCCAGGTTCGAAATCCCGAGGTCACTGGGTTGAGCTGGGGTCATCTGTCTTGAATGCAGGCTCACCAGCTTGAGCGGCCTGAGTGTGGGACATGATCCTATGGTCTCTAGCTTGAGCCCCAAGGTTGCTAGCTTGAAGCTTCTGGCTTCAGCAAGGGGTCACTGGTTCAGCTGGAGCCCCCTCCCCATCAAGGCACATATGAGAAAGCAATTAATGAACAACTAAGGTACCGCAACTATGAGTTGATGCTTCTCATTTCTCTCCCTTCCTGTCTGTCTGTCTCTTTCTCTCTAAAAAAATAAATAAATAATAAATAGAATGTTAAAACTTTTTACTGAAGCAGCTTTTTTTTTCTTTTTTCTTTTAATAAATAAATTTTTATTAATTCTAATGGGGTGACATCAATAAATCAGGGTACATATATTCAAAGAAAACATGTCCAGGTTATCTTGTCATTCAATTCTGTTGCATACCCATCACCCAAAGTCAGATTGTCCTCCGTCACCTTCTATCTAGTTTTCTTTGTGCCCCTCCCCCTCCCCCTCCCCCTCTCCCTCCTTCCCTCCCCCCGCCCCCCCCCATAACCACCACACTCTTGTCCATGTCTCTTAGTCTCATTTTTATGTCCCACCAATGTATGGAATCCTGAAGTTCTTGTTTTTTTCTGATTTACTTATTTCACTCCGTATAATATTATCAAGATCCCACCATTTTGTTGTAAGTGATCCGAAGTCATCATTTCTTATGGCTGAATAGTATACCATGGTGTATATGTGCCACATCTTCTTTATCCAGTCTTCTATTTTTTTTTTTTACAGTGATTAAAGCCTTTTGAAGCAGCTTTTCTAAGTTTTATATAATATAATGTCCAACTCCCTTTGCTCTCTTTCCCCAGCAATAACTCGCTACTTGTCTGGGTTAACACAGTCGTTCAGGTTGAGTACTGCCACAGGATGCTCATGCAGAGGAAAGATAAGAACTAGAAGCCAGCCTAGACTCCAACCACTAATCATGTGCTCACAAGCTGTGTCCCCTCCGACTGGCCACTTGCGCTAATCTGCACAAGCGCCCAATGTGAACTAGCAGCGATCAAGGTTAGGAGAGGCAACACCAGCTACAATGGCAGTGTCCCTAATGGGTGACTACTGTGTGCTGAGCCCTGGACTAAGGTCCTGGTGAAAGAAAACAAAGTGGTTGGCATTCCTTGCTCTTGGAGAGCCACAAGGCTTGACCAAGGTTTTGTCACGGGAAAATAATTTCATTTTCACTCCTACAAAACACATCAGGCCCTATTGTGACAAACAGCTTCCTTTTACTCGGTGCCTACTATATGACAAATGCTAGGTGCTTATCACTAATGCTCATACGCCCTTGAAGGGAGGAGAGGGTTATTCCATTGTCCACAGGAAGAAGCTACAAGGGTCAGTGCCTTGCCTCAGCTTGCCGAGCGGGGATGTGGCAAAGCCCGAGTGAATCTACAGACCCAACTAGGCGGGACAGCAATTCTCTCCTCAAGGATGAGGAATTGGTATTTATTGAATAGAGACTCTGTGTCAGGTGTTTCCCATGCACTAACTCTTTTAGTCCTCATTATGGCCCATTGAAGTGGGAGTTACAGTTTCTCTTTTGGAAAAACAAAAATCAGCTCAGGGAGGTTGGCAGACATGCCCGATTCTCACAGCTAGCCAGAGTTGAAGCCACCCCTTTATGACCCCTGCTCCTCTGCTCTTACTCCTCTCCAACAATTTCAGATCTCAGAGCTCCTTGAAGGTAGGTACCACTTCTTATACATTCATATTCCTCAAAGTCTGCCTTAGGACCTCGCATAGCGTGGATATGCAGTATTTGTTGAATGAATGAATGAATGAATGAATGAACAAATAAATGGGTGGTTGGGTGGATGACTGGATAGATGAATTAAAAGGGACAGAGAAGTAAAGCAGATATACACCTTACCTGCGGGGCCCTAGCAACCTGAAGATGCTCCCTCCCCTTCATCACTGTGCCTTTTGACACCCCGACATAAGGAGGTTCGGGACACTAGACTTTGCTATGATATCATCTTCGAGGTATGCTAATATACCTTCCCCCAAAGGGGAAAATATCACAGTGCATGATGAACTGTTTGTGGGATTACTGAAGACGTGATATGAAATTTATCCTGATTCCCCACTTATTGAGAAGTGCTGCCCAATTTGTCTCAAATGTCACATCTCTATGTATTAATTTGCTACTCCACAGTACTGATTAAGAGGAATATTCTCCAACTCCCAAGTCAGAGCCATCGGAAATGGAGCAAGTTCACTTGGGAAGCACACACCATCCCTCCTGGGCAGAGGAGATGGAGGACGTTCACCGCCTCCCGCCCTCGCTGAGGCCCTGCCAGGCCTGCTGTTCTGGCCCGCGGTGGCCTGAATGGTGCAAATTGCATATTCGGTATATATATAGTCGAACAGCTTCCATTAGCCCAATTTTGAGATGTCTGCATAATGTCCCAGAATTGGGGAACTCATGCAGAATGAGGAAATTATCTGAGGCTGAGACCAGGAGAGGGGAATCAGCAGGTCTAATTAACGGAAGCGGTCTAAGAAGGGTTCCATTTCGGGCCCCGATGTCCCTGTGTGCACAGTGGCATGGTCACCTTCAACCTTGCTCCCACCTGCAAACGCCAGGAAAGCACACTCTGTCCTGATGCTCTCTCCACACCTGCCTCTCCGAGCAACAGCGAGGGCTCCGTTGGTGCCTGTCTGTCCCTCACAGATATGTCTGTCTGACCCTGTTTCACCATGCTGTGGTCCTCATGCAGAGATGGCTATACTGACCTCCCACTGGTCACAAAAGCACGGTGAGGTATCCTATTTCTTTAGAATTGAGCCCTTCGTCTTCCTTCCCTGTTCTGTTCCTCTCTGGGAATCTGGGTGGATAGGGGAAGAGGGGACACATTGTGACTGAAAATGAGGCTTGGGTGAGAAGTCAAGGAATGCATACAGCAGGCGCTCAATGAACAGTAGCTCAAAGAATGAAAGAATCTTTTCCATGAACATTATGTGTGATGTCAGCCTCTCTGTGCTGTTTTTCCGGCAGACTAGGAATCATAGGTGGGCCTCAGGCATCTGAATCATATGAAAAAAATATGCAAAAGTGTTGTGTTCATGTATGTGTGTGTGTGTGTGTGTGTGTCTGTCTGTCTGGCCCTGACCTCATCAGCTCTGATCCATCAGGTGACAGGGCCCGAGACCTCATGCCCATCAGACAGGTGCTCACTCGGGCAGTGCTGGGGCTCATGGACATGGAGGATTCTCTGGTCTTTCCCAAAGAAGCCACAGCCTGTCTGTAAGACTAGACACATCATGAACAACTAGGGTAAGGATTTTATGCAAACTCAGGAGCCAGGGGCTGGCCCTGGGGCTGGGATTGTGACCCCTGGTTTTGACGTATCTTTCCTTCCATCTCCTGAAGAATTTCAGTTGAGTAAGGTCAGGATGAGGGTGACTTCATTAACCAGCTGACACACACAGATCTCTGACAATTCGCCAGGCCGTGTACTAACACATCATGTGACCTGCATGTTCTCTACCTTGATTGTCACAACAACCTTACGAAGTATTATTCTTACCCTGACTGGACACATGCAGAAGCCAGAGCTCAGAGAAATAAAAGAGCTTGCCCGATATCACATAGCAAGTGAGTGGCAGAGATGGGATTTGATTCTAGATGTGTTTGAATCCAGAACCTGAGGCCTTAATCATTGCATTCTCCCCTTATTGTTACCAGGGAGTTTGCAAAAATAACGTTCCTCAGCCTTCTAGATTCTATGTGGGCATACTAAGTGAACTAGATAGAGCAGGCCTGATATTTAAGGAAGCCTCCTGTATTCTGATAGTCAGAAGAGAAGATGACAGATTTAGCTAAACAGCAATACCGGTTTTTGGACCTAGATGATTAAACAGACCTAACTGACTGAGACCCAGCACTCACAGATAGGTTCTATGCACGACTGCTAGAGCGACTGCTCAGGATTCATGCTGCTAAAATGCAAAGGTGAAACCAGGATTAGGCATTAAACCCTGCGGAGACTCTTCACCTAATTGAGATTTTTCTGATCTGCTTATAATTCTTGTTTTCCTGCGGATCAGTCTGTAATAGACAAACAATCTTATACAATCTTTGAGAGTTGTGTGTGGAGAAAGGGAAGCCTAGGGGACCGGGTGGGAGAAACCATGTCCAAACAGCAGCAAGACTAGAAACATCAGGGAGACACAAGGAGGGCACACTTGGAAGTAAGAGAGAGAGTGACAGAAGGACACACAGCCAGTGTTAGGGAGACAGAGACAGAAAGACACTCACAGAAGCCAACAGACACAACTGAATCCCAAACGGACTTAAAAGTGAAATGGAAAAAATAAAGTTCTGAAATATCATGATGAACATTTAAATGCATAGCTATCTGATCTTGGCATAGAAAAGGCCTTTCCAAGCATGACACTGGAGGTAGAGTGTAAAAAAAAAAAAAAACATTTCAAATTACTGGCATAAAAGTTAAAACTGCTACACATCAAAAAGAAACTCATAACACTAATATCCCTAATATGCAAAGCCACTTAACAAAAGATAAGAAGAAAAATCCTCACACCCCAAAAGAAGAGTAGGCTGAGACAGGGACAGACAATTTACAAAATGACCTACAAATGGCCAGTAAGTGATGACAGGTGCTCAACCTTCCCTATCATCAAAGAGATGCAAAGTATCACCACAAAGGGAGACTGTATTTTTCACCCATTTTAATCCATGAAACTGATTTGAAACTCACCAACATGCAAGGTAGATCAAGTGGGGGAATTGGGTCCTCTCACACATTGTTGGTGGGTGTGTGCATCATCAAACTAAAGACACTGTGGAATTATGTATAAAAACATAAAATCTATGCAGTTTTTGACCCAGCAACAGCACTTCCAAGAATTTATTCTAAGAAGATAATTTGATGAGGGTTTAAGTTGTATGTACAAAGATATTCTTCACCTAAGTGTCCACAGAAGATGACTGGTTAAATAATCGTGGTAGATGCAAACCACAAGGGACCCCTCACTGACTGTCATCAAGAAAGACAAAACAGGCCTGACCAGGCGGTGGCACAGTGGGTAGAGCATTGGATTGGGATGTGGAAGGATCCAGGTTCGAGACTCCGAGGTCGCCAGCTCAGCTTGAGCGCAGACTCATCTATCTGGCTTGAGCAAAAGCTCACCAGCTTGGACCCAGGGTCACTGGCTCCAGCAGGGGGTTGCTCAGTCTGCTGAAGGCCCGCGGTCAAGGCACATATGAGAAAGCAATCAATGAACAACTAAGAAGTCGCAACACGCAACGAAAAAAAAAAACAAAAAACTAATGATTGATGCTTCTCATCTCTCCGTTCCTGTCTGTCTGTCCCTGTCTATCCCTCTCTCTGACTCTCTCTCTGTCTCTGTAAAAAAAAAAAAAAAAAAAAAAAAAAAGGACAAAACAGGACTACTTTTATTAACACAGAAAACCGTTGGCCTCATTAACCAGATTATAGAACTGCACACGTAGCATAACTCCAAGTGCGCACGGGTCTGAGTCTGCGCACGTGAGTGTGTGTGTCTGCAGAGAGCTGTCGTGCTTGTGCACGCCGCAGAATGGCAGAGGCGTGGCCAGACCCTCTGTGGTGGCCTGGCAGCCCCGCTGGGCAAAGCAGGGTAGGGCCGCTCTGGGAGTCAGGAGGAGGGGGTGAGTGGGACGGGGTCTCCTGGGTAATCAGTGCTAAGAATGTGGTTGCCAGATTTAGCAAAAATAAAAATACAGGATGTTCTGTTAAATTTAAATTTCAAATAAACAATAGATAATTTTTTTAAAGTATCAGTATATCCTGGCAATTATTTGGGATATACTTATACTAAAAAAACAACAACAAAGAACAAACAACCAAACCAAACAAACAAACAAACCCCAAATTTCAAAAATTTGAATAATTTAAAATTCAAATGAACTGGACATCCTGTATTTTCTCCAGCAACCCTAACCAAGAAGCTCTGGGACCCATCTCTTGCTGCCTCGCTGGAATGACCCAGGCCATCCTGTGTCCTTCCCTGCCTCTGACTTCGCTCAGGGTAGCAGCCTGGGAAACGGAGTCACCAGTCTCCGCCTGACTCTAGGAGTTTTGCAAGGAGCACAGTAAAGAGAAGAGTGTAGTCTTCGGTGCTAGAAAAGCCACTCCTGGCCATCGAGTAGCCTTACGCTGAACACAAAACTCCGGAGTACATCTGGACTCCTACATCTGTAAGATGGAGATAGCAATGTCCGTCCACTAGGCCGTCATGGGGACTAAATGGGATAATGAGATCAGGTATGTCAAGGGCCTGGTATACAGTCAGCGCTTAATACAAGCTGATCCCCTTCCCTCCCATCCACAGCAGCAGCCCACGCTCTTGCCCCCTGGGGATTACAAATCAAGTGTCTCCTGTCATCTCAGGGTTTGAGGACTGGCCTTTTTGATCTTTTCCTTAAAGCAACTGCAGCTGTGAGCTGACACTCGTCACCTGCCCTCACCTTGCTCCGAAATCCCCAGCAGCAGTTCAGTTCCTTATCTGCACTCTTCACTCTCCCAAGAAAGGTGGGGGAGGATCAAACTGGCTTTGATAGCGGGCTATCAGCGATGTCAGCCACGGGGGGCCACCGACAGCAGGGCCTGGTGTCATTTTGAAATGGGTACGGTGACTTTTTTGAATAGAGACTCAAAGGAGGCTGTCCTGAATGAGGACAGCCCTGGCCAGTAGGGGGCACCTTCTGTGGAGCCTGTCCGCCTGCCTGCCTTTCTGTCTGTCTGTCTGCTTGCTGCTGTTCAGCACAAATGACTAAGGTGAACTCTGCAGTGGGGATGGTCCTGACTTCCTTCCCTGAGAGCCAAATCCTCACAGTCCTTTCGATTACTGGAGCTCCCCGCACCCCCACAGTAAGGCCCACGGAGTTTCAAAAACATCTACCCAAGGCCAGTTAGTGAGCTCAGGAAGCTAATGTTTATCAGTCAATCCCCAAATATGGGATTATCCGGTGTCTCATTGGTAAATCCAGTGACAGAGAGGGCCCAGGCCACCACGGAGGGTGCATGTGTCTCATGGTATATTCCCAGCAGTGGCTGCTCCTCCTGGTTCCCCCTACCTTCCCTTCCCTGTCCCTCCATTTCCAGTGTTCCAAAAGTCGATGCAACTCACTTTCCCAGATGCACCAACTGCCCCATGGTCCAGTCCTAGAAGCCAGATCAGTGCGGCTTGGTGACACTCCCAGCCTTGGCTTCTCTGTGCCCCCCTCCGGTGTCAGCACAGACATCTGCGACCCATTCTGCTGAGCAGCACAAAGACAGCAGCCACCCAGACTGCGGAGTTGGCAGAAACCCTGCACAGGTGACTGCGGAGGGGTCACTCGGCTACGGCAACCTGTTTGCGCCAGTCCAGGCTTTGACCCGGCCCTGCATGCAAAGCTTTACCAGCTTAGCGCCGGTGACATAGAGACCTGCCACCATTCTGTGGCTGAGGTAGGAGAGCCCTTGCTTCTGCCCTTGGTCCGGCTGTGGAATGCTAAGTGAGCACTCTCATGGCTGGGCTACCCTCTGCTGAGCCAGGCAGGTGGGAGGAAGGAAGCATTGGCTTTTGCTTTATCTTAATGTTTTGTAACCTTGTTTGAACCTCAGGCCCTTTGTGAATCTGATGGAAGCTCTAGCCCGACGGTGTCCAGGAGAACTTTCTGTGATGCCTAATAGGGTAGCTATAAGCCACACATGGCTATTGAACCCTTGAGAGGAGGCTAGTCTGACTGAGAAACTGAATTTAAAATTTTATTTAATTTTGGTTAATTTAAACGTGAATAGTCTCATGTGGTTAATGGCGACTCTGTTGCAAAGCACAGCTCTAGACAAGGGGTCAGTAAAGAGCCCGATAGTGAATACTGTAGCTTTTGCAAGCCATATGGTCTCTGTGGCAATAACTCAACTCTGAAGTTACAGTGCATAGCAAATAGTCATAGACAATATGTCAACAAATGGGCTTGTCTGTGTTCTAATAAAAGTTTATTTACAAAAATGAGCCAGGGACTGGATAAAGCCCTGAGGGGAGGTGGGGGAAGGCCTAGTTTGTGGATCCCTATTCTAGACCCTTCCTAGGAAAAAAAATACACCTATCCTTATACCTTCATACCTTCAGAATCTTGTCTCTATTTACAAGAGGTCTGCAGACCTGTGGTACCTGACTATAGACCCTGCCCATGAATTCTAGGCTAGAACCTCTGATTGAAAAGGGCTCTATGAAAGGACCCTCAGGTCTGCTCTGCTTAATAAAGAGGTGTTGGCACTGTTCCCCAGAGGGAGCAGTGGAGTCAGCCATCAATAGGACACTTTTTTTTCTTAAAGTTACATGAGATTCCAGACCTCAGACAAATAGCTACAAAGAATGTTGAAGGAGGGTACCATGAGGGCCCAGCTGTGTCCCTCTATGTGTCAGCACACAGGATCTCTGCAGGTGCCAAGTCTGGTATCACCGACTCATTCTCCCAGCCATCCCCAAACACAGCCAAGCTTCCCAAGGCCAACATGTTGTGGGAGGAGCTCAAGGTCAGGGAGACCATAAGAAGCATCTAAAGAAGCCTCTCTTAGTAAGGACGTTGTAGCTCAAACTTGGGGAGAATTAGTTTGGGTTCAGGGCCAAAGGTTTGGGGTAAACGTGTAACCAGGATGACCAAGATCACAGGTTTGATATTGGAAGGAAATGATTGTCTTTCCAAAAGAAACTGGGCTATCTCAGGAGACCTCACTTTTAAGACAGGTAGGTTTTTTTTTCAGGAGCTCTCAGTTAAAGGCTTATGAAACTTTCTCCGGAGCTTTCTCAGGAAGCTTTAGTTAAATAACTGAGACCTTCTCAGGAGTCCTCGGTCGCTCAGGTTAAAGCATCAAATTTTGTCCCATGTATCATCAGGAATGGGTTTTGCCAGGAAAGTAGGATTTGCCTTCTTTCAGTGGTATATTCCTGGCCAAGACAAAGGTAGCATCTATTTCTATATTCCTATAGAATAGAGATGCTATTCAAAAAAGTATCCCCCCCCCAAATTATAAGAGAGTGCTTATTTAGGAAGTCACAGAGGTCATAGAAGTGGACCAGCTGGGCTGTGTGGGCTTAGGAAACAAGTTCCAGAGGTAGAAGAAGGGCCCTTGGAGTTTAGGGGAGAGGGCAAAAGGAATGCATCTGGGGGAAGAGGAGGGGGGAGGGAAAGGCTCAGGCATGCTCCCGAGAGGATGCTAGCATCACTAATTCTTTGAGGTTTTGGAGGCAAGAGAAAGAAAGCTTTAGAATAACTGGCATGCTGATCCTGGCCTGTTGGCTCAGCAGTAGAGTGTCAGCCAGCATGTGGAAGTCCCAAGTTTGATTCCCAGTCAGGACACATAGAAGTGATCATCTGCTTCTCCACCTCTCCCCCTTCTCTCTTTCTCTCTTCCTTTTCTCACTCTCTCTCTTCCCCTCTTGCAGCCATGGCTCAGTTTGAGCAAGTTGGCCCCAGGCAGTGAGGGTAGCTCCATGGCCTCACCGCAGGTGCTAAAATAGCTCAGTTCCCGAGCAATGGTGCAGTGGCCCCAGATGGGCAGAGCATCACCAGGTAGGGGGCTTACCAGGTGGACCCCGGTCGGGCACATACAGGAGTCCATCTCTGCCTCCCCACCTCTCACTTAATAATAAAAATAATTTTTAAAAAAGAATAACTGGCATGCTTTACTAGGGTATTATGTCATTACTATTATTATCATTAACAGTGTTAAAATACACCTATTAGTGATCTCAGCACAAAATAGCAATGTGGGTCTTCACCAACAGCAGTATAATTACCTATTAATGAGATGTAAATTTCCCAGGGAAATGACAGAGATCTAGAAGTACCACCTTCTGAACTAACATAATAAAGTTATTAATAATAATAGTGTACAATCTGAAGATATTAGTGTTAATTTGAATGCTAACACCACATTTAAACTGTCTAAGAGAAATGGAAATTATTTGCATAACTCAAACCAAGAAAACCTAATCCATGCTATTAAGGAAAAAAGTAGTAATCGTCCTCCTCTGAATGATACAAAACCGACTCTTTGCAGTCACTGTATTGAGACGAAATTACTTTTTTCTGTGACTTATTTTATTTCTTTTACTTAGGGTTTATCTTGCTCTTCTTTCCAAAACCAAGCTGAGGTACCTTATACAATTAAGCCCAATAGAAAACAGAATTGAAAAAAATAAAAACACAACAAACCCAGTTAAGGGCACAGAGAAGTAGATGTTACCAGGTCCTCAGGACAGAAGCGATGGCGGCTGAGCTCTGATTTCAAGTCTCAGCTTCCTGGAACTGCAGCGCAGGCAACTGGAGTAACTGAGTTACCGGTCAGTCTCCAGCCTCGTTAGGCCAGGTGTGAGCTCCGAGTCACAGGCAGCCCCTCCCCGCAGCCCCGTGCGTCACAGCCCTGCCTGTGGGCTATTGTGACCCTCCCGGCACACATCAGGCTCCTGTGGCCAGGCTGGGGGCACCTACCTTCATAGCTGGCGTGGAAGCCCTGCGCGCTGACTGCATAGTCACTGATGAGATGCAGAGAGAGGGTGGTGGCCGCGCTGACGATGGTGGCTGGCAGCTGAAAGCCCGTGAGCCTGAAAGACAAAGAGGTGCAATTTAGGGAGAATGTCCCCCTTGGGACCTGCTCATCCCTTAAGCATTTATTGAGCACCTGTTCGATGCACAATGCTGACGTAGGCGCAGGGAGGAATGTAGAAGAAGTCATATACAAGGTGTTCAAAGGCAAAGTAGATGGACACCAGAGGGTCTCCTGTTGCAGAAATATGGGAACTACTCCCCTGAAACCATGGGCGATATCCCTGACCGAGAGGCCTCCCTTGTGCATGTCTCTTCTCTTTTATCCTCCTTGGCTGCATTCCTTTCTGGCTGAGGTCCTCTGAGGCGTCGGGTAGATTTTACCATAAACGCACAACTAATAATTGCCAATAGACAATATTTATTCACGTATTGAGAAAGACACATCCAATTCTAAGTAGCAGAATGTGGTTGCTTCTTATCATACACTTTATTATTTAAAAGGAATAAGTCTACTGCTTTTATAGAAATGATAAGTGCTCATTATTTTTAAAAGATGAAAGCAAAATACAAAAACCCAGTCAAATCTGGAAATAATCATCCTTGACAGCTGGCACACACAGAGCTGGAAGGATCAATAGATGGGATCAGAGTCAATGAAATCATTTCAACAAATGGGATCATACTGTACTTGCTTTTAAAATTAAAATGCTTAATTTTTTTCCCCCCTGCAAGTTAAGTGAAGAAAAAGAAATGATGAAATGGAAGGAATTATTGAACCTGAGATAATATGTTTTTAGCACAAAAGAATCATTTTTTTAAAAGGTTCTTCTAATGTTAAAGAGATGAAATAATAAAGCTTTCTTAGAACACCTGGGAACACATTGTAGGAAGGACGTTGTCCACTGCTGGGTGTCCACACGTGCTGACCACCAGGTGGTACCTAATGTGCACACAGGTGGTAGGAAGGTGGCAGTCTTCTGTCTACCTGTGTCCTTTGTTCCCTATCATAGGCTCACCTTGCTCCCTTGAGATCCATCAGGGTTCTGGGAGGGAATTCAAGATGCCCCATTGAGATATCTGTGGTGTTCCTGGTTTCCTCTCTACCTCCACTGCTATGTAATATCTCAATGCCCAGATGTCCCCTGAAGAGCATGAATATTGGGTACAGACAAGTTAAATCAGATATTTATTAGTGCCTGCTGTTAAAAGCCATGTGCTAGATGAAGCCCTTGCCCTTCTTACCATTCCTAATCTTAGGATAAACTTAGAGTAAACTTGAGGGAAAAAGAAGAAAAAGTGATCAAACTGTGAAATGGTTGACCACCCCCCCCTCTAAATTTCAAGGTTGTCTTCTCTTCAGATATAAAAAACATCTGGCATAGGATCCCTACCTCACACCATGTTCTCTCCCCTTCCCTGTCTCTGTCCTTCTCTGGCTCCCTCATTTTCTCACATAGGTCAAAATTTATATTTAAAATAATGGAACCATACACATTAGAAGAAAACACACTATTTTTTAATCATCTTACACTGGAGGAAGTCCTTCTAAGGGTGACACATTTAGAGGATTGCTTTGGCTGCTACCTGCCCATCATTCTTCTGGGGAGCTGTCACTGCATGGGTTCTGATAGGTACCCCACCTGCTCGAGCCACAGAACTGGGCAAATAACCAATTGTGGCACATCACTCATCTTTATGGGCTGGTTCAAGGCATGAAGAAGAGGGAAGAGGGCACATCACCCAAGCAGGGTCATTGTGAGTCCTTCCAGGGGATGTGACATACACTCTGAGAGTCTTTTATTTTTGAATTCTAAATCATTAGAATGAAAGATGGGCCGCCAGTGGCCTTTTCATCATCACACAGAGCCTATCTGCTTTAGAAAAAAATGATGTCCCACATTGATATAGACACAGGTGAATGGTGAGAGGAGATGAGGCACAAACCTGATGATATGCTGATTGATCCGGCCATGCAGAGATCTGTCCCCACTGTGCCCACTCACGTGAGCCAACTTCCTTCCTTCCTTCCTTTATTATTAGGAAGCTAGTTTTATTTGGGTTCTATCTCTTGAAATTGATGAAGTACTAATTAATACAGCATGAGGCTTTATTAATACCCCAGAGGCTTTAAAGAAAAAATACTGATAAATTTCATTATGTGAAAATTAGAAGAATATATGGGGGGGCAAAAGAAACTGTAAAAAAATAAAGAGAAAAAAACAAATCGGGAAGATTATGGATTATATATAATAGAAAGTGGATTAGTATTCATAATCTATAAAGAACACGTACAAAATCAGTATGAAAAAGATATGCAGATAAGGGGGAAAAGGGCAAGAACACAAACAAACAAATCAGAAAGATGATCCACCCAAGTAATCTAAAAAACATGAACACTGAATCCACATGACTTATTTTTCACCCATCAGACTGGCAAATCTCCAGGGTTAAGGAAAACAGATCCTGTAGTTATCAAAAGGATAATAAGAAAATACTAAAAATGACACACATACATTTGGCAACTTAAAAACACCTACCAGTTTTATGAAAAATACAAACTACAGTACCTTCTCCAAAATGAAATAGATAATCTAAATAGCACTATAACTATTAAGGAAATTAAATTAGTAATTTAAAATACCCCCCCCCCCCAATACACAGGCTCAGATGGTTTCACTGGAGAATTCTCCTACCAAATGTATAAAGAAGCATTAGCACCTATTCCATACAATCTCTTTCGGAAAATCGAGGAACACTTTCTAAATGCATTTTATGAGATCACTATTACCTTAACACTAAAGCCAAAGATTGTACAAGTAATGAAAACTAAAGACCAATATCCTACATAAATATAAAACAAAAAATCCTTAACAAAATATTAGCAATGAGAACTCATCAATATATAAAAATGATATACCATAGCCAGGGGGAGATTATTTTAAGGAAGCAAGGCTGATTTGATATTTAAAAATCAACCAATACAATTCACCATATTAACAAGGCAAAAGTAAAAAAAAAAACAAAAAAAAAAACATCATATGACCACATCAATTGATGTAGAAAGAGCACTTGACAAAATTCAATGTTCACTCATGATTTTTAAAAAAATCAACTTCATGAAAACTAAGAATAGTGGGAAACTTCTTCAACTTGATAGAGAACACTTAGAAAAATCCTATAGCTAATACTGCAATTAATGGGGAAAGACAATACTTTTCCCCTATGACTGACAAAAAGGCAAGGACCCCACAATCCAATTGGAAAATCAGTAAAAGACACAAAAAGACATTTTACTAAAGAAGATACAAGGTTGGCGAATCAGTGCATGAAAAACATTCAACATCATTAGCCATTAGCGCAGTGTAAAGTAAGCCCAGGTCGTGATTACACTGCACGTTGTTGGAAGAGATAAAGTAAGAACAGAGACAACACCAAACGCTGGCAAAAATGTGGAGCAACTGGACCAATCACACACCGCTGGTGGACTGTAAAGTGGCACAAACGATTGGAAAAATCGGCAGTTTCTTTAAAAAAGAAAAGTCTACACATACACTAACACTACAACCTAGTAATCACACGCCTGGCCGCTTATTCCAAAGAAATGAAAACTTTTGTCCACACAAAAACTTGCATATAATTGTTCACAGCATGCTTTGTTATTTATTATTATTTTTGTAATAGTCAAAAACTAAAATGACCAAAATGTCCTACAGTAATAGGTGAATGACTAAACAAACTGGTACATCCATACCATGAAATACTCCTCAGCAATATAAAGGAATAGGTTATTGGTCCATATTACAACTTGGATGGATCTCAAGGACATTGTGCTGAGTGAAAAGAACTTATCTCAAAAGAATAAATACGAAATGATTCCACTTATATAACAATTTTGAAATGATAAACTACAAAACTGGAAAGCAGATTTGTGGTTGCCCGGGGGGGGGGGGGGGTTCGGGTCAGTGAGAGGAAGGGAAGTGGGGTGACCATGACGGAGTGGTGCCGGAGAGACCTTTGCGGGGATGCTGCAGGTTCTGTGTCTTGTCTGCAGTGGTGGTGACACGAATCCACACGGGTGATTAAAAGGCACAGACATATATACACACATTGCACCGATGTCGACTTCCTGGTTTTGATCCTGGTGCTATAGTGACATTCGGTGCACCCGCTGGAGGAAACCAGGAAGGTACATGGAACCTCTCTGCAGGATCCTTGCAGCTTTCTGTGAATCTGTAATCATTTCAAAATTTAAAGTTTTAAAAATTTATATATGTGTACAAATTTACACGCTCTGTTTCTATTGGACAGCACCAAAGTCCTCCGTTCGGTTGAACCTAAACTCAGTTCACTTACATTGAGCCGTGAGCTCCAACTTGGTGCTTGCTGGGCCCCTCTCTTCAGCAGCCTCCGTTCATTCCGACCCCAATATTGCCCCCACCACACACACACACACACACACACACACACACACACACACACACACACACCAGCAGCACTGGCGGGGTCCTCAGCAATGAACTGACCTCCAGAACTAGAACCCTGGCCCCAGGCCACCACTCGCCTGTCCCTCGTCTTCCTGTTGACTTGTCCGTGCACCAGATACCCCTCCCTCATCCTCAGATACTCACGTCCGCTGATGACAGATTGCTGCCCACACTGGATCCTGGCATTAAAATACCAAATTGTCCCTAGTGGGGCCAGACCTCTATCTGGAACTGATCTGTGGGCCCCATCCTAGCTGGCGTTTGTTGTCTCTCCCTCCAAATGCGCCCACCTCAAGCACCTGCAACCTGCCTCTCTCTCAGCCATGCCCACCCTGCCCTCGGGTGCCCTTCCCAGACCCTCGGCCTGGGTATGGCTTCTCCTTCAACAACATACAGCTTGGTGGAGGAATGCTACCTCTCACGAAGGCTTCTCCCATGAAGTCATCTCTGGGAATGGCATTCTTCCCACTGCGTGGGACTTGTTGATATTATTCCCCTAGTAGTTAGTTCCACAGCATTTGTGAGCTGCCATTAAAGATTTCTAAACTCTAGTTTCTTGGTACTATATTGACGCAAGCTGTGAATAGCTAATGTACACTGTCAACAAACAATTATGCTTTTATCACTCATAATATATGGAATTGCAGCTTACTAGGCATTTTCTCTAATCAGATATTTACCACTGCTTTGCTGTTCCCAGGCTTGGTAGATAAATTCTAACATGGAGGCTTCCTCAAAGGCACTAAAGCTAGAGGGGGTGTGGGGGCTTGGTCTCCCTGTCTGGATACCGGAATCATCACTTCTCCCACCCCACCCCTCTCCCCTCACCCATTTGTTTCCATTGAGTCGCTTTCAAACAAGCTGATGACCCACAAGTCAGGGGGAGTTATCACATCTGCATGTCAGAACAAGCAAATAAAACTCTCAGACTGTCCCATTTTTTTATCTGACAAGTGTAAATGCCACATTGAAAGGAGTGAGGTATCCTTCAATAGTATAATCCAGACTTGTTAGGGAAACGGGGTGAAATGATGGCGAGAAAGGTGAGAGGCCAGCACGGCCGCTGGCTGTCTACCTCCTGATCAGTCTCAGATGTGCAGAGGACAGCTTTTACAAACAGGCGTCAGGGCCCCGGATCCAAACTAACACTCACCTTCCACTTTCCCCAGGCTACTGTCTCTCCCACTCCCTCCAGAACCTCCCCTTTGCTTCTTCTTCCTTTGTGCCACGGCCAACCCAAGGTCTTGGAAACTGGTAATGTGCAGGACCCCAAACTTCTCGCTCTCTCAGCTCAGAATTTGTCAACAGTTTCCTATTGTTCTTAGTCTTGAAGGTCAAAATCCCCAATGAGCTCCACAAAGTCCACATGATCCGACCCCTCTCAATTCTCTGCCCTATATCCCGCCTGGCTCCAGCCCCGTCAGTCTTCTTTGGTCAAAGGCATGGGCGGTGGTCATGCATTTCTTGTGGGGCCTTCAAAAAGAATAATAAAATGGACTTGAAAAGCCCACTTCTTATGACCACCATAATTCTGCACTCCAAAAATGCCTGATACAATACGCTTCCCCAGCTTCCTCCCCACCCTCCTCCTTGGTACACTGCTTGCTTCCGTTTCTTCAGTTTCCACAAACCCCATCCTCAGGGTCCTTGCACATGCTGTTCCCTTTTTATTTTATTTTTTAATTTATTGATTTCAGCGATATAGGAAGGGAGAGAGCAAGAGAGAGACAGGAACATCAGGCTGTTCCTGTATGAGCCCTGACCGGGGATGGAACTGGCTAACTCTATGCTTTGGGACGATGCTCTAACCAACTGGGTTATCCGGCCAGGGCGCTGTTTCCTTTTTTAGAACACTTTTTTTCACATCCCCTCCACCTGTTTGTTGAATTAACTCCTTCTTCTCATCTTTCAAATCTCATCACAAATCTATCAACAGTATTTTCAGGAAGACATGCTCGAGACTGCCCAGGCCTGTCTATTGAGTCCACATTCTCAGAGGTCCCTGTGGAAATCCCAGGTGCTCATGGCTCTCCTCCCGTACACCTGGTGGGATGGCCCTCCCCGCCCTCGCTGAGGGCAGGCGCTGGCTTTGCCCAGGGCGTGTGGGCAGCAGCAGCACAGTGTGCTTTTTCTGGGAGGGCGCCTTGAGGATGGTGAACCTTTTTGCTAAATGTCCCCTCCCTTCCCCCGCTTCAGTGATCCTGGGTCTCCATCAGCAGGGTTCCTGAGTGACTCCACTAAGCAGAGGGACCCTGCAAACCACTTTGGAACATTTAATATGGCAACAAATAAAATTTTGATGTATTAAGCCATTGAGATTTGAGAGGAGTTTGTTACCTGAGTGTTTTAAAATGTAGATTTTTATGGTGAGGCCAACAGACATGGAAAAGATTGTTACTTGCAGTTCCCAAGAGAAGGAGACATGGCAGGACACCCAGAGCCACAGAGGTGAGCAGGAGGGCAATTCAAGAGGTGGGAAGGGCAGAAGAAAAATGTGGGTCAGAGCCTTTACTGGGGATTTCACAGAGGAAGGGAAGGGTGAGGTGGGTTAGGATAAACTAGTCTGAATCATTTCATAGGGTATAGGGACTGCCCTTAGCTGTCAGACTCCCCCAGCCCAGGGGCAATGAGGGCAAGGGGTAGTAGGTTAATGGTAGAGAGCAATAAAGAAGGTTGATGCGCTGCTGGCTGGTTGGTTTGCATGGAAAGGCTCACTCCAAGAGGGCAGTTTGCTATCTCCTGGAAATTAGCTAACACTGTGAGGGGCTGTCTATCCTGGTTTAGGAAGGTTCCAGGATGTCAAAGCCTCAAAAAACAAGAAGCCTGACCAGGCGGTGGCGCAGTGGATAGAGCGTTGGACTGGGATGCAGAGGACCCAGGTTCAAGACCCCGAGGTCGCCAGCTTGAGCGCGGGCTCATTTGGTTTGAGCAAGCTTACCAGCTTGAGCCCAAGGTCGCTGGCTCGAGCAAGGGATCACTTGTTCTGCTGTAGCCCCCACCCACCCCGTCAAGGCACATATGAGAAAGCAATCAATAAACAACTAAGGAGCCGCAACAAAGAATTGATGTTTCTCATCTCTCTCCCTTCCTGTCTGTCTGTCTTTATCTGTCCCTCTCTCTGACTCTGTCTCTGTCACACACACACAAAGGAAAAAAAAATGTGACTAATACACACAGAAGAACATGGCCCATCCTGACTCATAGCGCTTTTCCTTTGCTAGCGGTCATCCTAGTTCCTAATTAGATGTGTGCTGGGGTAACTACTTTTATTATTTTATGAAGTTCTGCTGAAAGTTCCATGACAGCAGTGGCTGTGTGGGTGGAGCCCTTCTGAATGTGATTACTGGCCTTGGAAGAGCAGCTAGTGTGCAGCGCCCCCCCTCCCCCCTGCAATCTACCCTGTGGGGGTACGACGGGAAGTTGGCAGTCCACCACCCAGGAACCCAGAGATGGCTCTCACCATATCTTTACCATGCTGGCACCCTGAACTTGGACTCGAAACCTCCAGAACCAGTGCAAATGAATCTCTGTTGTTGATCAGCCACACAGGCCATGAGTTTTTGTTATAACAGACCAAGCTGACTAAGATACAGACGGAATGAATGAATGAATGAATGAATGAATGAATGAATGAATGTTTGTGCATGGACAGCAAAAGGCTTGAGTGTTGTCCTTTGAAAAACCAGCTTACGAGGCTGGCCCTTGGCTGGCATCTGGGAATGGGAATTTGGGGAGGGACCCCACTATTCCCAGCTGAGGAGCCTAACCTATTTGTACAAACATAATGGTTTATACTGAACACCCGCTTTCTCTCCAGGAGTCTGGAACACTGGTCCATGTCAGGCAGAGGGTGCCCGTGTAGCCTGCCCCAGTAACAACTCTGGGAACTGAGGAATCTCCACTGAGCTTCCCTGTGTGGCGACATTGCACATTGCTGGGGGGAGTCCGTGCGTCCTGTGACTCCGCTGGGCCAGGAAGCCTGTGCCTGGTCTCCCCCGTACTTCATCCCATGCACGGTTTTCCTTTGCTGCTCTGCTCTGTCTGCGCTCACCGTAATAAATCACAGCCATGATTGCAACTGTACGCTGAATCCTCTGAGTCCTCCCAGCAAATCACCAAACCAGAGGGGGTGGCTGTGGGGACCCCAACACAGGGGTGGCAAATGAACACAACCAGATTCTCCTGGAAAGTACAAACACTAGAGTATTCTGCAGGGGATAACCTAGAGTGTTAAACAGAACGGAGAAATACTGTGTTAAACAAGGTCAGGAGAAAAATTTTCAGAAAATAAAAAATGAAGTGTTTATGGGGGCTTTTAATAAGCCAGTATACTTCCACAGAAGGAATAGATCATGCAACAGCTCCCTAACCCATTTGTTCAGAGATCCTTTTCTTTTTTAGAGCAGCATATGGGCTGGGTTTCTGGGGAACCTTCTCTGGGAAGTAACATGGCCAGAGAAGGCAGGCCACAGAGCTCAGGCGATTGCTATGGTGGCCACCAGGCTGCAGATGCTCCCATCTCAGAAGCCCCAAGACCCATGGTAACCAAAAGGCTTAAAAGACGGTTCCTGTGCTGCCCCAAGATCCGAAAATCCTGGTGATAAATCCTCATTTCTGAGGGTAATCCATGCATGTTTCTTCCTTGTAATCTTAAAGAGCTCACCTAATACAGAATTATCTAGGAATAAACAGTAATATAGTAAATTAGACCTTTATTGAATGACTCTCATTTAAGGCTCTTAGCACATCAAACAGTGATATTAAAAAAGACATGTCAATTGACCTTGGAAATAAAAGAGTCAATGTAAGCAACATTTGTCATACTGACAGGCTTGGCAAATAGTGTTTTGATTTGCCAGCAGCCCTACTCCAGACAGCAGCCACTGGTTAGATACATAAGCCATTAAGCTAAAAACAGAACTATCATTATAGGCAACATCTAGTAATTTGCAGGTAATTGATGGACATTAGTCATAATCACACACAATACTCAGAAACACACATATACCCTACAGACACATATTCTCTCTGGTAATTTCCATGTGCATTTCATCAAGAGCTTCTAAAACTGGCAAACCTGGGGAAGAAAAGAGCTTTCAGTGATTTTAAGTAGATCTATATATCATAAACTGTCTTTTTCTTAGAATATCTTATGAGCTGGGTGAAACACACTCCAGGAAATAAAATGCCCAGAGAAGGCAAGTCACAGAGCTCATGCTGTTGCTGTATCAGTCACAAGATTACTGACATTTCTCATCTCGGAAGGTCCTAAAACCCGCAGTAACCAAAAGTCTGTAGCAATGGTTCTTGTGTTGTCCCAAGATCTCCATACATAATTTCTAGGATGCATTTGGGCTTCAGAAGCAAGGTCTGGAGTCAAAGCAGGCCCACCTGCTGCAATCTAAAAAATAAGAGAAGCAGCACTCTACGCTCAGAATGCAAACCCTGTAATCACATTCACTCAGTCAACATGCAGGAGTATTTCCCAGGGAACTGCATGCAGCACAGAGTGCTGGGTATCCTCTCTTCACGCTCTATTCCCACAGTTCCCAAAACACGTTCCACAGAACACCATCCAGTGAGATGTTAGTAGATTTGCCTCAAAAGACGCACACACAAATTTGGGAAATGCCACATACAAAGTGGCACCACAGTTCCTGACCTGTGTACCGTGGTACCCTAGGGTGCTACAAGGAACTTACGAGCGCACGGAGGGGAGGAATAGTTTACATTTTCAAGGGAAACTGTGACTCTCAATATATGTTGGTCACACAAAGTACGAGCTCAAGGTAGTCAAATTTCAGCGTAAAGCTATGTGCCATTAGATGACATCGTATCTTTACAAAGCTGGGTGTTTGCTAGCGTGTGATATAAAGTATCACTGTGTGAAAATCAGTGTGGAACAGGATTTGAGGGTGAGGGTGTCCAGTTTGATAAGCTGTGGGGAGCCCAACATGTACACACCGTCCATTAGTAAGTAACTGTGGTTGTTTAAGAATAAAATAAAAATGTGATATTTTTCCTTTCGATTTATATTCATTATTTTTTCAAACCGCTACAATGTTGTTTAGGTGCAAATACTTATTCAGCTAGTCAGACATTACTACTTAATAAATGGAACTGATAGGCACTTGTTTCACCCACAGAGCATTATGCGAAAATGACTGAAACACTTAATGGCACCTCAAACTAAGAAATGTTTGGAGCCTGTGTGTCAGTGTAATAAAGGCTCTGAGAAGTCCTGCAGCAAGAAAAGCAGACAAACAGTTGAAACCAACATGCTCCACACTCTTTGGTTCAGCACAGCCATGAACAGTAATCTTTACATCAGACAGGGTAATCTGGGTGGATATCACACAGGATTTGCTCTATCATCTGATAGGTTCAAAAAAGAGGCTAGAGGCTGACTTATTTGTATTATTAACATTTAAAAATGTCTCATCCATCATTCATTCAACAAATAATAATTACGTGCCCTATTAAATGTCATATACTATGCTTGGTTCTGAGGATAAAAGTTTCTAAGACGTGGACCTGACCCCCTAAGGAGTCCAACCCTCAAGGAAGCATTTACATTAATTCATCTAGAAATCCGGCCACTCATCCTCACAGTCATGACCTCCATCCGAGATCAGGCCACCTCCATGTCTTGACTCAGTTGTTGCACTAACCTCCTAACTGGTCTCCCTTAAAGTTATCTTGCTTGATTTATGACAAAACTGAAGTCTTCATAACAATCTAAAAGCCGTAGGCAATCCCTTGCCTCCCTTACTCCCTCCCACTCCATTACCTCTCTTTTTATCACTAATAAGTCTCTCTCTGCTCACAGGCTCCAGCCATGATGGCCCTTTGCTGTTCCTTGAACACACCTGGCAAGTTCTGACACAGGACCTTTGCACTTGCTGTTCCCTCAGCTTCCCCCAGCCATCTCATCTCTTCCCTCACATGTGCATGACTGCTCCCTCACCCTCTTTGGCTTTGCTCACACATCATCTTTACACCAAGGACTTCAATGACAGATCTATTTTAAAACTGCAACCTGCCTCCCACTCCAACCTCACTTCCTGGCTCCTGATTTCTCTGTCCTGTATTTTCCCATAACACTGATCACCATCTAACATACTATATATTTTTTTCTTTTCTTTCTTTCTTTCTCTCCTTTATTTTTTTTTTAGAGGAGAGGAGGCAGAGACAGACTCCCACATGCGCCCCAACCGGGATCCACCCAGCAAGCCCACTAGGGGGAGATGGTCTGCCCATCTGGGGCACCTGCTCTGTTGCAACTGAAGCCATTTTTTAGCTCCTGAGACAGAGGCCATGGAGCCATCCTCAGTGCCTGGGGCCCACTCGCTCTAATCAAGCCATGGCTGTAGGAGGGGAGGAGGAGGAGGAGGAGGAGAGAGAGAGAGAGAGAGAGAGAGAGAGAGAGAGAGAGAGAGAGATAAGCGAGAGGGGAAGGGGTGGAGAAGCAGATGGGTGCTTCTTTTGTGTGCTCTGACCGGGAATTGAACCTGGGACATCCACACACCAGGCCAATGCTCTATCACTAAGCCAACCGGCCAGGGTCTAACATACTATATATTTGATTAGTTCTTATTTATTAAGTCTACCTTTCCCCACTAGCTTGTGAATTCTATGAGGGCAGAGATTTTCATCCATTTGGATTCCTGGTCTATGCCTAGCTTTTGAGAATGGAGTTAATAACTTATTTTATTATTACTGAAGACACAATAATAAGGCAATACAGTGAGTGAGTGTGGTGATAGAAATCCAACTTCACATGCAATTTGTGAAATTGTTCTCCAACCAACGACAGGAGGACAAACAGAAGGAACCAGCTGTTCCTCCTCCATGTGTTTGCCTGACTGCTTAATTACCAGTCCCCCAAGAGAGGGGAATTGTTTTGGAGGCTGCTCACACTTCAAGCAGATGCAGACTTGATTTTCTTCCATAGGGTTCTGGAAGACCCTGACCCGGTTTGGTCTTCCCTGATAGAGGCTGAAGCCTCCACCACTGTGGATCAGGAGAGTTGGTGGGGTAGAAATGGGGGAGGGGGCTTTGAGGAAGGCAGGCCATCGTGTTCCGGAAGACTTCTGTCTCTGTACCTACCTCCTCTAAATCAGGCCAGTGGCATCCCCCGTCCGGGAATGGGAGCTGTCCTCCTTCCGTCCTGGCTGCCCTGAGGGTCTGAACCACCACAAGGGTCTCCTGGAGCCACTGCGACCTACCAAGACCCTCAGATGGTAGGATCGGCACTACCTGGAAGAACTCTGCATCTTCTGTCCTTTTCATACCAGGAAAACAAACGATAACAGTTGCCAAAAGCGAGAAGCCCCCCGGTGTCTCTCCCCGGAGAGTCCCGACCCTCAGGACTTGTGCCCAGCTTGCCTCTGACAGTTGCTGAGGCCGCCCTGGGAGGGGAGTGGGCGGAGCCTCTGTGCGCTCTGGGAAAATGTCTTCAAGAGGCTGGGGAGGCAGCACCACGAGAATGAGTGCTCCCCCCTGCGTACCCCTGTACCATGATGCCCTTCCTGTTGGCCAGAAGAGCCTGTCTGAGCATAGTACCTGGTCTGAAGAGTCTGAGTCTCCATCACAGAGACAGCACTTTACAGTGTACAGCACCTGTGCGCAGGTGAACAACAACCCTCGTCATGATCAGCAGCTGCACACCCACCTCCGAGAGGTGCTAGATATGAAACAGAGTTGCTTAGGCCCTTCCTGTAAACAAGACGGTAATGCCTCTTAGACACAGTTGGAGGGCAGAGTCAGGCCCAGGACATACAGAGCATCATGTCTGCTGCCTTCCCGTGCCCCACGGAACCAGGATCAACAGACACTTCCAGAACCATGGGCTTAGGAAGACAAGGTGCACATTCCCTCTGAGCAAAAGGACTGATGGGTTTAGACCAGGCTGGGTTTCCAGGGCTCAAATCTGTGCAGCATGAAGCATGGCTCCGAAGGTCAGGTCACAGCTGACCAATAACAGTAGTTGTGAGCAGCAGAGGGTCAACCTGAATTGTCACATCCAAACAAAACATATGTGCAGGTGACAGGAAAGAGCCCTTCTCTGCGCCCTCCCCCGAAGACCTGAGGGGAAGGAGCCTCAGGGACCGTGGGATGGTTTGGTCACCCGGGATGTTTTTGCAGGGGGTGTTGGGGAATCTCTCAGGCTCCGCTTCCCAGTGTCCGAACCTCTACCTCCGGTCTGGTTTCCGGGACTTTTCAGGGCCACCCCATGTTACACAGCTCTGAGGGTACCGAGCATATCACAGCGGACAGCCCAAGATTTGGAACCGTTGCCTTATTCCTGAATTCTGTCTCTCTGCCTGAAGCCTCAGAATCAGACAACTGTCAGCCTGTCCAAGTCTATGTCATTCCACGAGGTGACACAAAGGAAGACGTGGAAGCCTGGAGACAGCAGCAGGTTGTGAGGGACCGATGTGAAAGCGATGGAGGTATCACATGCCCAGGGAGGTGTCCACTGATCGCAGCTCCCGTGTGATCACACCTTGTCGCCGCATTGCACCGGCTGCTCAGCTCTAGTTCCTCCTCATTGCCTATCTTCCTCTGCTCGGTTGTAAGCTCCCTTTAGATCAAGGACTTGTCTATCTTGGTTGCCTTTATAGATCCAGTGCCTGGCACAGAGTAGATGCTCAACAAATACACGTGAGATGGAATGAACGAGTGAGGAGTCGGTGGAATCAGAGAAGCTAGCGGGGAAAAGGTGTTTCAAGGAGAATGAGGTCAACTCAACAGTAGCCAACACTTTCAAAGGAACTGGTCACACAGGATAAGAAGGTCAATGAATGTGGCAACGAGGAGACCAGTGGAGACTCCCCCCACTCGGAAGCAGATTGGTGGAGGGGTAAGGCTGACATTGGGTTACAGTGAGTTAAACTGTTAATAGGAAGGAAAGAGGTGGAAACAAAGTCTAGACAGTGGTGTTGAAAGGAGGGGGGTCAATTAAAAAAAAAAAAAAAAAAAGCTGCTTTTAAACAAAGGCCTCTTTTGTCCCCTAATCAGAAAATGCTAATTTTTACCTTTCTCTTCTGCCCACCCCCTTCCTGTTGCTTCTCTCAGGGCACACACCATTAATCATCTCTCATTACTTTATTTTTTAATAGAATAAGCAAGTTCATGGGCATTTGTTTCAGTCTGATATTCATTCTCTCAGCAGGATAATAATTGATACCTTAAGTGACCTCATTAATCAGCAGGGACAATTAGAACGATGTAAGTGGAGGACAATTGGCCGTGTCGCCTGTCTAGGAAAGACTGAAAAGTCCCCACTATCTCTAGGTCAGAATGGGACACGTCCATGGGTAACTGACTCCTCATTAGTCCTCCTTCCCGGGTCCCTCCATGCAAAGCAGAGACAAGAAACCTCCGAAGAAGTTTTAAATTTAGCGACATGTGTAGGTTCAATATGGTTCCATTTTTATTGCTGGGCTCTGTCACCCTGGAAGCCCTCTTCCTGTCTTTCTTCCTTGAGGAAAACAGGTCTGCATTGCTCAATTTCTGAAAAAACAAATAAAAATGCAACTTTGGTAGATGAACTTCTTAAAAGGTAGTCAAAAGCTTGCCATTTCCAGAAAACCTCTGATGAGTCTTTTGATGAAAAGGAATGCTCTCTGCAAAGTGAATTATCATTCCCTTCACTACTTTTTGGAAAGAATTGCCGGGTGGGAAGATCAGGGACACACGATGGAATATCCAGGTTTCAACAAGGTGTTTATAAATGCACAGGATGAGGAAAGGTGGGCTTAGAACTTTCCTCAATGAGATAAATTCTTTACTGGTTCCATGACCATGTGCAGACATCCACTGGCTTTATGATAGACCCAAATCTCTGTCCTACCCTGTCTACCATAATTTTATTTTTTGTGACAGAGACAGTGAGAGAGTCAGAGAGAAGGACAGATAGAGACAGACAGGAAGAAAAAGATGAGAAGCATCAATTCCTTGTTGTGGCTCCTTAGTTGTTCTTTGATTGCTTTTTCATATGTGTCTGCTACAGCAGAGCGATTGACCCTTTGCTCAAGCCAGTGACCTTGGGCTCAAGTCAGAGAGCATGGGGTCATGTCTATGATCCCACGCTCAAGCCAGTGGCCCCGCGCTCAAGTTGGTGAGCCCATGCTCAAGCTGGATGAGCCTGCGCTCAAGCTGGTGACCTTGGGGTTTCGAACCTGGGTCCTCTCTGTCGAAGTCTGATGCTCTATCCACTGCACCACTGCCTGGTCAGACTACCATAATTTGTTAATAAATTCCTTATGTTGGAACAATTATGAGATTACCAGAAAAGTTGCAAAGCTACTACAGACGGTTCCCATATGCCTTTCAACCAATTTCTCCTGATGTTAAATTAACATCTTCTGTACCTTGGTCATTGGTTCCAATTAAGAGGTGAAAATTGGCATTTTACTACTAACTAAATTACACCTTTATTTGGATCTCACCAATCTTTTTACATATGTCCTTTTTCTGTTCCAACATGGTCTAGTAGACCATGTTGCATTGAGTGCTGTAATTTTTATTGTCTCAAATGGGAGCACAGATGGCACACCGGTCAACTTGTGACTGGTATGACCAACACCCAATCCACACGGCCCCTCGGGCTTAATCCAAAGGACCTACGTGGAAGACAGACAAGAGTAAACTTCTGTCCTTGAGCCCGACATCCAAACCATGCAAGGAGATACCAAACACTCCTGCAGCTCGCAGCTGACTCTGTGCCCCTTGCTGCCAAGAAAGCTCACGAGACCTGGGGACGCCTTCCCAGGACTAGTGTCTGCAGGGCGAGGGCAATGATTCTGGTCTCTCTGTGTGGGTTTGTTTACCTCCTAGCTGCTTTCACTTTTCTAAATCATTTTCAAAAGTAAGAATATTTCAGAAACACAAGAAAGGCTAGAGAAGAATATAACAAGCACCCATGCGTTCAACACCTGCTGAGGAAATGAAGCTTTGTAAACACTGTCGGCACCCCTTGGGAGCTCTCCCTCCCCCTGGCACAGAGACAACAGCCTCCACAATCGGCCTCGGCCTCGGCCTCTGCCTCTCGGCCCAGCAGTCTGCAGCCCCCGCCCCAAACAACGATAACAACAAACAAATAAGCAAAGAGCCATCTCACCCCCCCACCCCCACCCCCACTCTCCAGCCATACGGGATCTCATGAGATTCCCTGACTCTTACCAGCGTGCACACACTCCAGTCCCTTGACACTCACTGTTCCCCCGCCCAGTCATCCATCTTCCAATTCCAATTTCTTCTTGAAGACTTTGTTCAAGTGGCACCTCCATAGTAGTGTCTGCCCCGATTCCTCCACCTGCAATACCTCTAAACTCTCTTTGCTCGGGACACATCTCTTCCAACTGAACTGACTTGTCTGTTGCCTTTATGTTTCTGCCTGCACATCTCAAGCTCTCCAAGGTCAGGGCCCACGTCTAGTTCATCTCTAGATCCTGAGGTCCAAACATAAGGCTTGAAATACAGAGGTGCTGGGAGAATATCTCAAAGGCCTATTAATTCAGGAAATAGTCTCTAAGGCTAGTAGCGCTTGGGTTTGCATCCCGACTCTGCTACCCACTAGCTGTGTGACCTTGATTGGGATTCTTGAATGGCTCTGGGCCTCATTCTCCCCTTCATAAATGGGGGATTAATAATGGTATCTCCCTCACAGAATGTTGGGATGACGCAATGAGTTTATATAGATAAAATATTTAGAATAGTGCTCGGCACTTAAGAGCTATTATTACAATTATTTCTATCAAAGTGTTTAGCACCTGATAGCTATAGTCACCTGGGTTGGGGTTCCACAAAAGCAGAACCCGGGTTAAGGATTTGGGTGGAAAGAGTGTTTATTTGTGAGTGGATCCTATGAAGCACAATGAGGAAGAGGGGCAATGAGACAGGAAAGGGAAGGCATCCCGTAGGGGTCCTAGTCGCTGTAGGCGCCGTTATGAGTGAATGGAGTGGATCGCTTTGGGATTCTGGGGGTGGGAGCTGAACGTGCAGCTCAGTTATCCTACGGAAGGGAGAGGACACGTTCCTTTGTTGCTCGTTGGCTGCTCCTGGGGAGGTTAACTCTAACACACGAGCTACGACGATGGGGGGCATCTACGGGGTCTGCTGGGTCTCCTCCCCCCTCCCATTTGATACTTGAGCACATGATCTGGGTGGAGAGTCGGGCAACGGCCAACAGGACTTCTGACTATGCCCCTGGCTGCCTGGCCTCCCACTTTCCTCAAGTCCGTTGAGTGCTGCTGGCCCCCCTGCCCCATCTCTCTCGACTCCACGCTGATCACAGCTTCCCAAGGGCTGGCATCGCAGATGCAAAAGAGCCGACAAGTGATGGAGCTAGCCGGCCAGCAGGCCATGCCACCCTCAGCACCAGGCTGATGGCTGACAGAAAGCGTCCCTTCTCCTTCTCTGAGACCCCTCCACCCCTAAGCTTCCCTCCCCTGTCCCCTTCTGACATTTTTTTTTTTTAAGCTCCTGTAGCTGACAGCTCCTGGCAGAGTGACGTCCTGGCACACTGGCAGGACCCACGGCAATACATACAGACCATTACAGTGATATGTGGCCGGGTCTCCGCCCTCTTCCAGCAGGCGGCCCAGAGGCTGGGCCAGAAAAGGTGGGCGGGGAGAGGATCCAGCTGCCCACTCTGCCCTCCGCCCCTCCGCCCCTCCGCCTCCAGCTCGGCTCCCGCTGCCTGCTTCTCATTACTCCCTTCCACAACCCCGCGCTCGTTTTGTCCCAGGTGCCTGGTAATTAGGCTGTGTTTATTAAACCATGGGATCTGGCTCTGCTCACGCGGACTCTGCTTACCATAGATTTTCCTGCGAGGACTGCAGAGATCGTAAAAACAACAACCCACCTTGTCTCTCCTGCTTATTTACTAACTTGGCCATAAATAATCAGGGCGATTTGCATCTTACTACTTGGCTTTTTATAGCACTGAGCACTGGCAGTCAAGCTGGGGGCTGGGGCGAGATGAGCCCTGCGCTAGGCTGGCAGTGACTTTGGCCAGAGGGGCTTCTCACTTCCTCCTCTAACCTGAACGTCTGGCAAGGTTGTCCTGAAGTCCGCAGAGAGGAAACCAGCACCGTGGCTGCGGGAGTAGGAGGAGGGGAAGCCAGGCATCACCTCCTGGTCAGGAGCAGCGGTGGGCACAACTGTGGTGGGAGGTGACAAATCTAAGATGTCCCTTTGCAAAATAAATAAATAAATAAATAAATAAATAAATAAATAAATAAATAAATAAGACCTTTGTGCTGGGAGAGCAGGAAGATCCCCACCACCCACCCCAGGGTCCCATATCACAGGGGAGCTGGTCTGAGCAGAGCGCTCACACCTGACTCAGACCCCTGGCTCTGCCATTTACTCCCTGTGTGACTGCAGGCAGGTCACTTCCCCTCTCTGATCCTCATTTCCGCATCTGCAAAGTGGAGAGAAAGACAGGAGCTGCCTCAGAAGATCTCTGCGAGCACTCAGAGAGTTAATATAGGGAAGGCGCTTAGCATGACGCCGGCGTACGATAAGCGGTTGATAAGATGGTGATGATGCTATAAAAACAAAGCCTCTGCGTTCTCTTCCTATAGCTATCAAACAAAATTTATGTAGAAAAATAAAGCAAGACCTACTCTGAGCACAGACAAGGAATTAGCTGTCAGGCCACAGTCTGAAAGGCTGTGGGACCAGCATAGGAATACGTGGAGGTCCCACTGCAGCAGCAGAGCCTCTACCCACCGAGCCGACGGGACGAGGAGCAGGCGGGCTTGAGAGCCCACACGGCCACAGGTGCCTGCTGGCTGAGGGTCGGCAGGCTGGTATCCGGGTGGGTGGCAGCTTTCAGGGTCCACACGTGCCCGCAGGGCCACCCTGCCCAGATTCCCAGGGCTCACACCTCTCAGCTCTGCTCACCCTGCCTTACAATGCTCTGGTCAGTCCCCTTCCCCAGAAGACCAGACCCTGCTCCCCAAACCTCAGCCCTAAATTTCACTTTTAGTCCCCCGTCCCATCAGGCACGAAGCCTTTTTATAAGCTGGAAGTCTTGGATGCTACATTCTTAGATTCCCAACTTGCTTTTCACCTTGGTGGGTGGGGGCGGGAGAAACCCCACCCTGAACCGGCTTTGGGACCCTCTGCCTCTTGGGCACTGGTCAGTGAGTGTCCCAGGCAATGAAACTCAGTCCCAGTCCCCCAGCAGGACCGGGGCCTTGCACCCAGCCCTGCACCTGAGATCCCTGCCCGTGGAGAGACCGGGCTCCTTGCTGTGTCTCCCGGGAGAGAAGCGGGAAGGGTCCTGGCAGGGCAGGAAGAAATGAGCAGGGCCCAGGGTAATGGGACCTGCTTGAGACATGAGGGATCAAGCACCTGTGACATTGTGACCATAAAGTCTCTGCTACATGTGACCAAGGAGGAAAGGGACAGAGCTGTCATATCAGCAGGTGTCAAGGTGCTCCCAGCCACCAGCAATGGCTGAGCATGGGCTGCGGCGATGGGCAGAGACTTCCTCCGGGGCCTGGGAAAGGCCACCCATGTCCCTGGCTCAGGTGTGCCTGCCTCTGCCCAACACCCTCTCCCCTCCGCTCTGCCTGCCCGTACCTCTCACATCCCTGGGGGGTCTTTCTATGAATACACATCCTATTTATTTCCATCAGAAAGCTTAGCAACCACTGTAATCAGTTTTAGTTTATTTAGTTTCCGTCTTTGTTTATGTATTAGTCTCTCCTACTAGAGGCTGAACTGGGGAGAGATGGAAATGTGTGTGCTTTGTTCCCCCACTGTTTTCTCAATGCCTGTGTCACCCCCCGCAGGGTGACCACATGGCCCAGTATAATTGACATATTATACGGTGGCCCTCCATGCCTGGCCCTGACAGGTGCTCACTGACTATCTGGAGAATGAATGACTGTGTGGACACAGGCAGTGGAAGTCTGTTGTGGTTACTGCGGCACATCTCGTCCTTGCTTTCCTAACCCCCCGCCCCAGATCCCCGCGGGCTGAATCCTCATTAGTCGCCACCCTTTGGACTCTCCCCTGGCTGGTCTCATCTCATCTTTGTTAATTCATATGCCCACCCTTCTATTCCCTGCACCCCTCCCCCAGCCATGCTGGACATCAATCAGGTCATCTTCACAGGGACCACCTCTGGGCTACCAAGAGCCATAGATAGGCATGGCTACAGTAGACCCCTTGGGTTTCACCACATCTGTGAGATGAAGGAGGGAAAGAAGAAAGGCAGGAGAGCGCAGGGGCCAGGAGCTGAGGGCGAGGACCAGGACAGGAAGGCCCAACAGGGACGATGCCTCGGAGGGCAAAGAAGGTGAGCTGAGAAAAGGCCCCTGGTCAGGTGCGAGAACATCGCCTGACGAGCCTCTCCAGTCCGGAGCTCAGCAAGGAGACTGCAGGAAACACGGACTATGCAAGCAGAGATTTCCTAGGGAAGTGGAGGGAGGAGAGAGTGTGGAGACTGAAGAGGGGAGGGATGGGTGGGTCAGTCTGCACGACAGTGAATTTTTCATTCGCTTTTGAAGAATGAAAACCGCTAAGCCTAGGTGTAGGCTGTAGTGAAGAAGCAGGGGAGAAGGTGAGGGAGAGAGCTGCAGAGAGAGAAGGGGGGGAGGAGAGAGAGAGAGAGAGAGAGAGAGAGAGAGAGAGGGAGAGAGACAGAGGGGAAGAGCCCAAGTGGGAAAGGACCTGAGAGCCAGGGAGAAGGGTGTCCTTAAAGGAAGAGGGACATCGGAAACCTGGCAGGTCTGAGGCAGAAGGGACCTCTAGGAAGACCTCAGTAAGCATCCTGTTTGCATGTAGGACCACCCATGTGATGGGTAGGGCCCTGGGTGAAATGAAACAACATGCCTCTTCTACAAAAATTATTAGAGAGAGTTATCTGTAAACACAGACACACACAAACACACACTTCTGAGTTTTCCTTTATCTCTGCAGCTAAGGAGAATAAGTAGTTGGGATTAACAAAGAAGCACAGAATAGTACACGTGCAACATCACGAACAGGACAGGATTTGAACCTTTTTCAAGCCCCCTTTCTGGTGCCCTCCCCCACACCTGAGGTGTGTCATTCTCACCTCCACCACACCCAGATACTTACCAGAATTGCAAATTTCAGGAACAAAGAACATTGTGGTGACAACACAAGCCCAGCTCAGGGAAGAGTAATCTAAAACAAATCAAAGGGTTCAGACCATCCGCTGCTGGGTCTCAACCCGTGTGGCTTCAGGAATGTCAAAACCTGAAGCCACCCTACAGAGGTAGGATAAAGCGATCTTCTGACCCCCAAAGACCTGTTTTTAAAACTCCACTGCAGAAATAACTATTGCAGAAAGAGCAAAGAAAGAAAGTTCAGAAGAAGTATCTGGCATTGACCCTCTCCTTCCCAACTTCCCCGAGCTCCGCTCCTGCTGGCAGAGGACCTCCAGCTCCAGTCTCGCTGCATAATTCTATGAAATAACCTTGCTCGGGGTCATCCTTCATATAGCAATTTAGATTCCAAATTTCTCTGAATTCCTCTTACAGTTTTACGAGTAATCCTTTGAATTTCTTTCTGTAGAAGGGAATTGCATATTAGAGGGCTATAAAAATGTTTACTTGTCTCTTCCACCTAAATCAAAGTCAAGGTGTCGGGAGTTCAGACAATTGCTTCTAAGGAGAAATCTTCCCTAAATGTGATAAGCTTCGCTCCTATCTGCTCTATTTTATATGAAGATTTGTGAGGGGAAGAGGTGGAGGGTTAAATAACTAACTTATGGTTTTAAACATTTTTTATTTTAAAACAGGCATGGCCATATTTCAGATTACACATTTACATGCATAAAACTTAAGATAAAATATGGGGGTTATGCATTCACGCTTCTCTGCTTAGAGGACTTGGCTGAGAAAGATCTAGACACGTGTGATGCATAAAAGTGAAGAGGAGCCCTTCTTCCATGAATTTCTGTTTCTAACCAGGAATAGTCCATAGTATAACAAAATCCAAGAGGGTGGGACATGCTGTAGTTATATCTAGGCACTCTGTTCTATGCATGTAAATATCATGTTTGCCATATATTTTTTTCTGTAATACATATTTCAAAATATCTTATAAACAATAATAAACACAACATTCTATACCAGCGGTTCTCAACCTGTGGGTCGCGACCCCGGCGGGGGTTGAACGACCAAAACACAGGGGTTGCCTAAAGCCATCGGAAATATGTTCTATACAGTAAAAAAAAAATTATTAGAAATGAATAGTAACAGCAGAATATTAAACCAAATGTGGGCCCCTTCCAAGCACAAGACCCTGTGTGACTGCATATGCCCTCACGGCGCACAGAGTTGAGAAGATGCATGATGTCAGGAGACCAGAAAGGTCTGGAGAAGCCAGCAAAGGCGTGTGATCCTGGGTGCAGGAGGGAGGAAGCAAGGTGGTCCAGACCACCGGGAGGGCCACAGTCACCAATGCAAGACTTGGAAATGGCACTGCCCAGCATGCATCTGCAACTGCAGGCACCCCAGGGCACAGGGTGGGAGTTATCTGGGAACTGGATCAAGGGCTTCCCCTCCAACCCACCTGACCAGCTCCACGCCACCTCTATGATTGAGGCTTTCTACGGTTCTCCAGTGCCTCTAGGAAACCCAGTTCCTCCCCCAGCCGGCTTTAAACCCACCTTTCCAACAACTACCCATTCTCAATGTGCTCAGCAGGCTCAAGTGGTTGTTTCATGCCAGCACTGAGCCTCACTTCTCAAGATCTCCCCAAATACACCTGGGGTGACTCCTCCTCCCAGCCATGGCTCACACTATGCCCTTCCCTGGAATTCCCTCCCTTGTCCAGCCTTCTAGCCAAATATGATCATTTGAAGCTCAGCTTGCATCCTTCCAGGAAGTGTTTGCAGGTAAGATACTACCTTGTGACAAGGTGCAGGCTATCAGCGGTCCTGTGTCCATTTACAGCATGTGAGCGCTCAGAGGGAGTCAGGGAGTGGGAAGGAAAGGGGTGGGGGAAACTGGTCCTCATCCCTGTCTGCCCCACAACACGGGGCACCCTGGACACCCATGCAGCTGCGTCGTGGCTGACAGGATAAGAGGCAGGCAGCAGGGACCCCAGAAAGGCTGGATTCCTCCTCTGGTCTAGGACAAATGAAGCCGGGAAAACAGAACACAGTTATAAACCAGGATCGACAGTTAACGATCTAATCTGGGAAACTCATCGGGGGTGTCTTACCAGGGGTTCTTTTGGAGTGGCGACATTACATGCTGATTTTTTGAGAATTCTCTTTTATAATAGTCTGATTTTCCAAGTTTTCTATAATTAGAACATATTGACATCATGAAAGTATACACGTGAAAGAATGGGACAGAGAAAGGCTGGGAGGCCGAGGAGGGGAGGCGCTGGAGGAGTCCTTGGCTGGCCCCTGCCCCTGCTGCCCGGTGCCCCCTCCCACACCCTGGAGCTCCTCCTCTGGAGGCCACCCTGCTCCGCCCCCAGCAACAAATGCAGGATTTGTGTAAGTCATGGGGGCTTCCTGTTTCTATTTTTTTCCTTTCCCTTTCACTTCGTATTTTGTAAGAATCTAATTTTAAACTCTCCAGATGCCATATTTTTGATCTTTTCAATTGATTCTTTGTGGAAATGGAGTAACAGAAGTGCCGTGTATCTTGTTAATGGGATGGGATAAAAAGGCTGTGAAGGCCTGGAAAGCAGCCGCTGCCCAGGCCCCATCGTCCAGGCCTCCTTTCGTTGTCCCCCCACCCCATCCCTGCCCCTGCTCTGCCAGGATGCTGAGGTGCACAAAGGCCCCACCCACCTGCATCCCTAGGGGCTGGAAAAGCCAGCTGTTTGATGCAATTAGAAGCAGTGAATTGCAGGGGAGACCGCCACCAGTAGGTATGGAAGGGACCTGGGGCAGAAGGGAGGCCCACGTTTGCTGTCCCTACAACAGTGGTCCTCAGCCAGAGATGAACCCCCCTCCCCATCCAGGGACATTTGGCAATGTCTGAGGACATTTTTTGATTTTTGCAATGGGGGAAGGGGTGCTACTTGGGCCACAGATGCTGTTAAAAAACATCCCACAAAGCAGTGGCCAGCCCCACCCCCCAATAATAAAGAATTACGCAGCCACATATATCAGCATCCCGCAGTGAGAAAGCTGGCCGGGCTCCGGCACCTTCTCACACTGGCTGCATGGTGGCCTCCAACCCTGACCCCCCCTTCAGTTCCCGGATACTCATCAAGGCTCTCTCACTGAGAAAGACAATGCCCTGGCTTCCCGGAGGGCCACCGCTCACCCTTCTGCCCATGTCACCGGTAAGAGTGGGGCTCAGGGCCCTGGCTGCCCAAATTCAAATCCCAGCACTGCCATTTATGAGTCAATTAATCTCCTTGTGCCTCGGTTTCCTCATCTGTAAGATGGGCACACCTACTTCATAGGATTTCATGTAAGACTTGAAGGAGCTCAGGCATGCAGAGTGCTTAGAGCAGGGCTGGCACACAGCAAATGCTCAATAAGCAGTCGCCATTAACATTCCCCAGGTGAATGCAATGGATCATCCCCCCAAACCGCTCTGCACCCCCAACGCCACACACAGGGCACACACACTTCAGGTCTGGCCCCAGGAGCTGCAGGCCTGACAGCCTGTTGCTATTATTGCCACCCGTGTGCACAGGCAAGAGGCCAGAACTCTCACCCCCGTTTCCCAGTGAGGAGCTCACTGGCTCAGCTGGCCGAGCGGACTTGCTTCAAGCCTCTCTGCATCTGGGAATGGGATCAGGTTGCGAATTCTTCTTTGACTTCACCGGGATCCGGGATCCGAGAGCCAGGACCAGTTCAGAACAAGAGGGAACGGGCACCTGCCATCCCTCTGGGACTTTGAAGTGGCATTTTGAGACAGCTACATTTGCACCCAGACTAAAAATAAACCCTTAAACCTACAGCTATTTTATTACCAAGTTATACGTGTCACTGGCATCTATCTGGATGTCCATGGAATGCATGCCTGGTAACCAAAGGGTGGCCTGTGGATCCTGACATTGTCATTTTAATGTGGATGCTTTAAAATGGCCAAGCCGGGACCATGTTTCAGGATAGACATTTAAACTGGCCATGCTGGGCCTGACCTGTGGTGGCGCAGTGAATAAAGCGTCTACCTGGAAATGCTGAGGTCGCCGGTTCAAAAACCCTGCACTTGTCTGGTCAAGGCACATATGGGAGTTGATGCTTCCTGCTCCTCCCTGCTTCTCTCTCTCTCTCTCTCTGTATCTCTCTCTCTTTCCTTCTCTCTCTCTCTCTCTCTCTCTCACTCTCTCTCCTCACTGAAATGAATAAATTAAAAAAAATAAAATAAATAAACTGTCCATGCTGCAAATGGAGGACGGGGAAGACAGAGAAGGTGGTGGAGGAGGCGGGGTGGAGGGAGAGGGGGCAGGACCGTGAACCTGAGACCAGAGTGTAAGAAACCAGCCCAGAGAGCCAGGCAGTGGTGCAGGAGGACTCCCAGGGCTGTCTGTGTCCTGACCTGGCCCTGCCGTGGCCTGTCCTGCTCGGTAGCCCGTGGCCACACCCTTGCTTCTGCAGGTTTCTACGGCTCTGTTCTGTGACCCTAAAACTGACAGTCCTTGGAGAAGCAGAGAGACAAGACTGATGGCACAAACCAACACCCAAACCCTACGCTGCTAGAGACCACTCCCCAAAACACTCCTCCTTCCCAGGGGTCTCCCTGCCTCCCGCGCTCCGGTGTGATGTTCTTGTTCCCCTGAGCATGTCTTCTAGATTCCCTGGAACGCACACACCTTCCTCCTCTCCCGCGTGCACAGTTCTGCCTTCAGGTCTCCCGGCCCTCTCCTCCCCTTCCCACTTTCCCCTGCTATTTTCCTGCTTTCAAAGAGAAAGCCCGCCATGCCAAACAGTAGCCTCCATCTGGCCTGGGCTGGGGTCAATGTCTCCAAGGAGCTCCCATTAGAAACCATCCCCCACATCTCTGCTTTCCTCCTTCAGTCGGCTCAGGTCCAAGGGCACCACCCAGCGCCGTGCCGGGCAGCGACAGAGCGCACGGGGCACTGGCTGCGGAGTCAGAAGGCCTGGGTGTAAGTCCATCCCTGGGGCTGACCAGCTGCTTCCGCTTGGGACAGTGACTTGGCCTCTCTAAACCTCAGTTCACTTATCTGTGCGATAAGGTGATAATGCCTAACACATGGAATGATGAGGAGTTAAAGAGGATAATTCACAGACAGCCTTTGGCACTGTAGCCAGCACTCAGTAAATGCTCAACAAAGTGGAAGTCTCTGTTACCTCCACCGCCATCCAGGTGCACAGCCTCTAAAGCAGGCGTTCTGAAGCTGGGTGCAGGGAGGGTCCCCGGTGGGTTTATGTATACTTCCCTTGAAATCAAATGCACATTTAAAAATGGTTGTGCCCCCTGGCGGGATGGCTTGGCTAGTTATAGCATCATCCTGAAGCGCAGAGGTTGCCAGTTCGATCCCTGATCAGGGCACACACAAGAACAAATAGATGTTCCTGTCTCTCTTTTTCTCTTCCATCCCCCCCCCCCCCCAACCCTCTTCTCTGGCTAAAAATCAGTAAGTAAACATTATAAATAAATAAATAAATAAATAAATAAATAAATAAATAAATAAATATAATAAAAATGGTTGTGCGCATATTTGCAGGAGGGAGTCCGTGGTGACCTTCGGAAGTTTAGAGGGGTCCACAAACCCCACCCTGCCAAAGTTAGGAACTCGGGACAACACTGCACGGTGACTAACACCGAGTCCTGAAGTCTGACACCCGGTGCCAAATTCTGCATCTGCCCTTACTGGCTGTGTGACCTTGGCAGTCACTTCACTACTCCTCACTTCAGTTTCCATCCATAATAAGGAGATAATAAAAATACCTCCCAGGGCCGCCGAGAGCATCCAAAGACAATGGCGTACAGCCACATGCAAGGACGACAGGCACATATATGTGACATGACATGTGTGTGTTTATATGAAAACGCACACATACATATCAATTCTTTATATGTAACTGTACAAGTGTTCATTTCAATGATCAGGAGTCACTGTTTCAAACCCTACTTTTGATTCGTCCTCACCTCCCCCTTGCTCATTCCCTCCTGTTTCCTCCTCTCTGCCCTTGGAATCGCCTCTCCCTCAGCAGCCCCTGCTCACTGGCATCCTGGAACCCCTGTCAGAGGAGGGGAGAGGCAGAGGATGGAAAGGAGGGGGAAGAATCCAAGTCTGGGGTTTAGCATCCAGCCGGGGTGGGGTGGGGTGGGGCATGCGGTGAGGCTGGAGGATTCAGGCCTCAAGGTTCTGAGCTGGACCCTGGGGGCCGCTTCTGTCCTGGAGTCAGGAGTCGGGAGCAGAGGCAGCTGCTGGGAGAAGTGTGTTAGTGAGACTCATGGAGTCCAGGCCTGGCCTGGGGAGCCAAGGCTCCCGTCCAGCTGGAGCCCAGCAGGGGGCTGGGCACACAACACAGCAGACACCTTAGGATCTGGGCCCCCGATGCTAAGTGCTGAGCTGCCCCCTGCACACGCAGGCCGGCGGAGATGAGCGTGGGGTCTGAGGAACAGCACTGTCTGCAGCGGGCAGGGGTGGTGCGGCAGAGAGAGAGGGACGCTCCATAATCTAATGAGAAACATCACAAATTCCTGGAAATAAGAGCGGAACAACTCTGCTCTGAAGGGGCAGCGATCAATGGTATTGGCAGGCCCATCATGCCCGTGTAGATTTATGGAGAAAGTCTGCTGGCTTCCTCGGCCAGGAGAGAAGGCACACTTGGGGACAGCAGGCTCATGCCACCAGGCCCAGGATGGGCAGCAGAGAAGGCCGCATTAGGGGATGGACTTCAGAAATGATCGTCCTCCCTCACACGTGATTTCCTTCGATGAGCACAGCCCTGGTAGCGATTAGAGGGAAAACATTGAGAAATATATGTTTGCTCAAATATACGCTTGATCAAAACAAAACACACATCATTAGCCATAAAAGCAGGATGAAGACAACAGAGCATTATTTGCAAATGATCAACAGTCCTGGGCACGGAAATAAACGTGTGCAGAGGATGTAAATCTGAACAATGAATGCCTTGTTCTATTGCTACGAAAACACAGTTCTCGAGTCCTGCCTGGATTCATGCCTGCCTGGGTCTTCATTCTTACTTGGTTCCTTATCATTTAACAGACTCTCTAAAGGATGAGCCAAAGACTTGTATGTAAGCGCCAATATTCTGCCATTCTAGAGAGCCAGGCCCCCAGGAGCTGTGGGCAGGGCGTTGGAGGTCATCTCGAAGAGACCATGACTGGTGGCGTTGGCATGACCAGGGAGCTCATTGGAATTGCACCATGTTGGACCCCAACCCAGACCGGTGGAATCTGAATACCACTTTCACAAAATTCCCAGGGGACTTGCGTGCACGTGAAAGTCTGCAAAGCACCCTCTTAGACAACTGTCAATCGTCTAAAACCCGAGGGCCCCTGTGATCCGCATAAAATAAACACTTCCTTTTTTAATGTGATTTAACATTTCTAAAATGTAAGTGAAAACTAATCAAAGCAATGGCTATTGTGGAGATGCTTTTTGAACTGCACAAGTACGCCCCTTCCTACCTGGAATATTTGGTTAATATTTGATAATTTATTGGATAATTTACTGATTCTCCCCCCCCCCCCATCCCTGAGTCTAAGGGTCCAGGTGAGGGGAGGCATGTTTCCAGGGGAAGAATCAATGATCCATAGAAAACAGCCCCCACTGTACAGATTCGGTGTCTAGGGCCCTCGAAGTTCCAACTTCCACACTGATTCTTCCAGAAGCAGGAAGTTTGGTGCCTCCTGAGGGAGGGAGCCCTCATTCCAGATAGGTACAGTGTTATAAATGACTTAAAATTTGCTCCCCTGTCACTTCCATGTCACAGCCTGAGTGCCACCGTCTGATGTCAGCTCTTCAGTCCTTTGCCCGGGGCCTTTGACATTTCCCATCAGAGTCCCTCTTCCCCAAGGAAACCCTGACATCCTTCAATTGCCATCTTGCAATGTAAACTAAATAAGTCCCTCTTCTTTCTGGTCGCTCTCCTTCGGACCCACTTCAGTTTGTCACCGTCCCTCTGTGGGTGTGGGTGGGGAGGAAAACATTAAAGCTTTTTCCTTTCCTTTACCTTTAACTTTGCATTCATTAAAAAAAATATACATTCTTATTGTAACAATCACACAACTGTGTGACAGAAACACTGTTAATAAAGATTTAAAAAATAAAATCACTTCTAATCCAGCCGTCCTAATCCCGATCTTATCAGCATACGGCTGCTCTCCCTCTGGTCTTTTCCACCTGAGTATCTGTTCGCACACAGTGGTATGCACGACACACAGGCGGTTGTTTTCATTTTAACTCATCACTTCGTTTTATTTAACTCAAACATTTTCCATGCTGCCACAGTCTGGACGACTGTCCTGAGCACCCCCCTCCCGTGAATAACTGAGAGGCTGAAGCAGTCTCCCAGGGAGCTCTGACCCGTTCATAAAAGAGAACAACAGTTTCTCCCACCAGTGCTTCCCAATGGGAGACCCCGCCACACTGTTCAGCCCGAACCCAATGGGGACCAAACCTCTCAGGGTTTCATGAATGGAGTCACACCTCTTCCACCCTGTACTGGTATCGTCCACTTTCAGGGGAGTCTAAATGCACAAGGTATTCATTCATTTACTCATCCACCGGACAGAAATCTGTTGAGACCTGCCATGTACCACGCAGGGCACTGGGGGCTGTTTTATAATGGTGGTCGGGAGGGTCTCGTGAGCTCGCGGAACTTTCGCGGGTGGTGATCGTGACAGAGCACGGGAAGGGGACGGGACAGACATTGGGTGAGAACCTGTAATAGGCTGGACACGAGCTATACACAACAGCAGCTCACGGGATCCTCTCACCAACTCTCCCTTTTTGCAGGTAAAGAAAAGACACCGGCCCAAGGTCACAGGGCAGGATTCAAACCCAGGACTGCTGGTCTTCACAACTCCCTCTGAGTGTGTTGGCCGGTTGATTATAAAGAACAAATTGATGCTCAACGGATGGGAGAGGGTTTGGGGGAACAGGTGAAATGGGTGAAAGGAATGAAGATATATAAATTGCCAGTTATAAAAACAGCTACAGGGAGGCCCTGACTGGGTAGCTCAGTTGGTTAGGCCATCTGATATGCCAAGGTTGTGGATTTGATCCCTGGTCAGGGCACATACAAGAATTAACCAATGAATGCATAAATAAGTGTAACAACAAATCGATGTTTCTCTCTCTCTCTCTCTCTCTCTGAAATCAATAATTAAAAAATTTTTTAAATAGTCACAGGGATGTTAAGTACAGCATAGGAAATATAGTTGATCATGTCCCAGGAACTACATATGGTGTCAGATAGGTACTAGACTTACTGAGGTGATCGCTTCATAAGGTCTATAAATGTCTAATCATTATGTGGTACATCAAAAACTAATATAATATTATATGTCAACTGTAATAGGGAAAAAAATGTTTTTAAAGAACAAAACTCCTTTTGAGTGAGTTCCCTAAGCGCACACTGCGTTTATGAGAGGCGATCCTTCTCTCCTGACCCTCCCCAGGCTCCAGCAATCTTAAAAGGCCATTAAGAAACACTTCCAACAATGTGCTGCAGTTACTTCACACACAAAAAGACAAAAATCACAGCATACTGCCTGGTCTCAGGGGTGTGATCACATTTGGAGAAAGGAGAACAGGGAACTTTTCTACGGAAGCACATCAGCCAGGAGTGCGACTGAGAAACAAAAGTATGAGTTATGGCTCTTGTCTCTCACTTGACCAGCTAACAAACATCTGTGCAATGTAAGCCTTTTCGGAATTCATCCGACAGCCGAGTGACGGGGAGGCGACTCCGCCTGCTTCTTGTCGCCACCAGACTTTGAACACGCCACCTCTCCTCTCGTAATTACTCCAAGGCAATCAGCACCAACTGATCAATCAAACAAAGAAAATTGCAGGTTTGAAGCTTTAATTAAATCTATCCGGCACTATCTAATTAAAGAAAATCTTTACTCTTCTACATACTCCAAAATAGAAGAAACCCACTCCGTCAGGGTTCTGTAAATAATCCTCCATGTCGAGGTCTTCACCCAGCTTAAGCTGCAGGAAGAGCCCAGTGGAGAGAAAGACAGTTACTCCATTCTCCTTCCCCTTTTGCCCAAGTTTAGGTAAGTTCCAGTATGGGGGCAGGGGCTGTTGGGGCTGTGGAAGAGGAATCACATCTCTGGTAGGGTCCCTCTCATCCATCGATGCTCTTTCGGACCTCTGTCTACCACTGGACTAGCAGCAGCCCACGTGGTTGGACAGCATTCAGAACAAGGATAGTGAGAACTTAGCCACCTCTTACTAGCTTTGTGCTTATTCCCAAATCTGAATCTCAGCTCTCTCTTCTGCAGAATGAGACAAAAAAAAAAAAACTTATCAGCTCACTCAGAGAACCAACTCAACACAGTGTTTCTGGGAACCTGACACAATCCAACAGAATTGGAAGGAGCAAGTGTGGGCACTTCCAGGGTGGAGCCCTGCAACTGGAGGACTCTTCTGAGCCCACCTTGGTCGGCACGAGCTCCTCGACAGGTGCCCTGGAGTCCCCTGAAGCTGGTGGAGACAGCAAACCCACCTTGTTTCAAGTTTTCACTCAAGAGGCACCTGCTCTGTGACACCCTATTAACCATCCTATTAACCACCCTATTAAACCATCAACCCTTACACATCACAGCCCTTCCCGGATGTGTATTTTCTCCATAGTGCTGATCTAAGTAACTTCCACAATGAGGAGAATCTGTAAGACGAAAGGCAAGAAGAACTGCACATAATCACTGTTCTCTAGTTAAAAATGCTGTTCCCCACTGGGTTACAGCTTCACAGTTGTGATAGCACTAGACCTGTGCCCTGGACTTGAACAACGAGTAAATGTACGGTGGGTGGTGGGAGCCCAGATCCTCGCTGTTGGAGTGGATGTTCCAGATAAGCAAGGGGAGGGGGCTAGAATGATCCAGATGGTAATGGGTTAGAGAGGAGACTTCAGTATGCACTCATGTTTCCCTGAATATAGATACGGATGGATACAGATAGAACAATTACAGGTATGTGCAGACCCTTGGGTTAGTACACACACATCTACTGCCTTGCTCTATCAGCTGAAAGGGTCTAGAAGCAAGGACACTCTAATGCAATGAGTATACCCAGTGCCTGCCAGATCTTGGTTTCTAGACCATTTTCCCATGAAAGGAACCAATGCTCGTGTGTCCAAAGACCCTTGGTGAAACAACAGCTGAAACAACATCAACCACAAAAACTGACAATAAAGGGGAAATGTCAAAGGAGACAGGAGCGATGTTAAGAGTTCCCAATGGCCAAATCTGGGACAATTTGAGCAACAAAAGAAATAAAGTAGGCCCCTAACTGGAGGCTCAGTGGATAGAGTGTTGGCCTAGCATATGGATGTCCTGGGTTTGATTCCCGGTCAGGGCACATAAGAGAAGTGACCATCTGCTTCTCTCTTCTTCCTTCCCCCCCTTCTCTTCCTCTTCCTCTCCCACAGCCAGTGGTTCAATTGGTTCAAGCATCAGCCCTGGGCACTGAGAATAGCTCGGTTGTTCCAAGCAAGTCAGCTTCAGATGCTAAAAATAGCTCAGTTGCGAGCATCGGCCTGAGATGGGGTTCTCAGATAGATCCTGGTCAGGGGTGCGTGTGGGAGTCTGTCTCGCTATCTCCCCTCCTCTCATCTAAAAAAAAAAAAAAGAAAGAAAGAAAGAAAGAAAGAAAGAAACTAGCATTGGATTATAACCCAAAGTATAAAATAAATACCCATGAATCCATACTGATATCAGTAAGTCAATAAACGGAGGCGTGTAGACAGATTTCTCCTGCAGAAGAATTTCAAATAATTTATGTAGATATTCTACCGTAAAGATGAAGCATAACTCTCGCTTCATAGGCATGGGCTGCACGTAGTGACTTCCCTCCGCAGAGGACAGTATGGAGGGGGGAGTAATTTTCAGTGGAGAAGGCTGGCTGGCACTACCTCAGGTGATCAAGGTCAACATCGACAGGGATAAGTCATGCTGATAGTCTGTATCGTTGACACAATGTGATGAAAATGTGGTCTTTCTTTCAAAAACACATTACTCCCATCTAATCATGAGAAAAGACATCAGACAAATCCCAAACGGAAGGACATCAGGCAGAACACCTGACCAGTGTCGTCTGTCACCCAAATCAAGGAAAGTCTGAGAAACTGCCACATCATGGGCTATTCCAGGAGGACCCTAGCATACAGGGTGGACAAAACTAAGGAAATCCGAATAAAATACAGACTTTAGTTAATAACAATATATTGATATTGGTTCATTAATTGTGACACACTCACGACACAAATACAAGATGATAATAATAGAGGGGTCTGGGTGAGGGTAACTCTCTGTATTTAACATCTTCACAACTTTTCTGTATATTTAAAACTATTTCTATTTATTTTAATTAAAAGTTTATTGTTTAAAAAGTGAGAAAGTAAGATCCCTTTAGTTCGGGTATTAAGGACAGACTGAAGGTGACAAAGGCAATAGCAGGGAGACCAGGCTGTTGTGATCATCGAGGCAAGAGGTGATGGTGGCTTGGACCAGAGCGGAGGTAGCTGGAAGAGGTGAGCTTTGAGTAGGACGGTCATGACCAAACAGCTGACATCTACTGAGTACTTGCCACATGTGCAGCGTCTTCACCTGTCTTGTGCCTTGCAGGGTAGAAGCTTTGCAACTGCCCCCTGTAAGGTATATGCTAATATAATCCCAACTTTGTGATGTAGAAACTGAGACTCAGAGAGAAGTGATTTCCCCAAAGTCACACAGACAGTAAGAGGCAGCGCACAAACTTGAACCCAGGCAGGTTGGCTCCAAAGCCTCTCCCCTAACCATAATAGCACACCGTGTACTCATCTGGAGCTGCAGGGGATGGGATGGGAGTCATTACTGCAACCAGAACCACATTTCGGTGCCAGAAAGAACCCACCAAAAGTCAGGAGCGCAAAAGTTTGCTTTACAATAGATCACCCCTATGGTGCAATGGCCTAAGTTTTAGGCACAAAGGCCAGACCATCTGGGAGCCTCCACTCTCTGCAAGCAAACAAGACCACGTGTCAACTCTGGAAAGCTAAGGGACTCTGCTGTCTAAAATCCTTACCTACTCCCTAAGGTCCAAGGCTCAGAGTTTGCAATGGCTAAATGGCTACGGAGACACTAGCTACAAAGATAGATGGACTCCCAGAAGTCTAAGTTCATGTACACACTTATGTCTCACTTATGTAAAATCCAGCCGAGCAGCAGCAGTGGGGGGAGGGGTTCTACTTCATAAAGCCACCCAGGTATCTGGGCTTCTTCCATTTCCTGTCTCTAGGGAAAGAGACACAGTAGATCATAGGGGAGCTTTTCTGGACCAGGCCTAGGAGGGGTGGATATTACTTCTGTCCTCTTTCTCTTGACCACTAAGCTACACAGCCCACCTTGATGCAAGAGGTGGGGGTCTGGGAAATATCACCCCTGGTAAGGCATGATACATTTCCCATAGGCAACTCTACATTGTGGCTGAGGAGCAAGAATGATGGTGGGCAGTTAGCTTTCTCGGCCACACTGCGTAACAGGCCATGGGAAGAAAAACCCTGATGCCAACGACAAATGCAGAATTGTTGGAAGAGCCAACAGCAGTGACTGTGACTGCATAGGGCAGAAATAATCTGAGGAGCTCAGGGGGGTTTACCGGCCTTCCACACACATCTCTGGCGTCACTCAGTCATATAATTTCAGAGCTGGAAGAAGCTTTGGAGTTCCGCTCAACTTAAGTGCTCAGTTTATAAGTCAGAAGAAAGCAGCTGGCCCTGGAGGGAACAGGACTCGGTGAAGCACACGAGCAAACCAGCGGCCGAGTGGGGCCAGGACCCAGGCCTCCTGGCACCAGGCCTGGTGCTGGGTACATCTTGTAGCGGCTCTGACCCACCTACCCAAGGAAGTAAGAGCTTGGCTCTTTGTTCACTTGAAAGCTGAGAATTGGCTTTCTTTTCTATTTGCATCCATTCTAAGGGAAGACGGAGCTCAATACTTGAGAGGTATTATTTGGGTACCATTTCTGCTGACACCGACTAAAGTCCAGAATTACATGTCCAAACCTGCCTGCACCACGAGGACAACACACCCGGGTTACCAGAGTCCCTTGCAAAGCACTTTCTGATGTCCCAAAGGTTCAAGGAACAAAGGTTGAGGATAAAAGGGGACACTTTGTTAAATCAGCAGCAGCCCTGTTGGCTACTACCACCTGCAACAAAAGATGAGGGTCAAGAAGTGGCCAACTCCATTCTGGGGCAAAGTTGCATCTTTGACCAACACCTGGTGGCACTGCAGGCAGGACTCATCATGGGGAGGGGTGTAGGCAGCACAGCCTTCTTGCCTGAGACTCAGGCTACAAGGGGCCTTCATTTTGGCTGCTGTTAACTAGCAAACTTGGTCAACTAGCAAGATAAGGTTCTGCTAAAACAACAACAGACTCTGACCTTGAACTACTAAGAATGGAGAGAGCGGTCAGGATCCCAACTATGTTGGCCACCTGGCTGTTTATCACCAGCTACTAGACCCAACCCCCACCACCTCTGCCCACACCCATTCTTTGGCATTAGGTGACAGAGCACCTGGCCACCTCCTGGATCACTGGAGTTGGCGTTCCAAGTCCCAAGCCAGGCAGACTTCAGCCCTGGTGTAGCTGTGCCAACCCCTGTGAACTGGGGTATCATGCAGAATTTGGGAGTTGGAACACAGCTGCCCCAAGGCATATAGCTTCTCAGAGACTCTGTTTTCTTTATTATTATTATTATTATTAATTTATTGTGTTTATATAGATTCTAATGTACCCCATGTTCCCCTGGACATCCTCCCTGTCCCCCTCCCTGTAATGCCCTCCCTCCTTCCCTCCAGGATTTGCTTTTCTGCTCTCGTCCCATCCTGTCACCCTATCATCCCCTTTCCCTCTGTCCCCTTTTCTTCTGGATCCTTTGATCCGACCTCAGAGATTCCATTTTCTTAACAATCAAAATGGAGGTAATAATTCCTACCCCTGGGGAAACTGTGAAGATCAAATGAGATACGGTCCAGAAAGCACTTGGCGCACAACAGGTAAATATTTATTCCAACCCCCCAACCCTCCTCTGGGTCCATCTAAGTCATCATAGCTCATGGTTCAAGGGGAAAAACAGAACGTTCCTGCCCAAGTCCTGCAGTGATTCCTGGCCCAGTATTGCTCCTCAGATGCCGTGGGCCCACAGTAGGGGTCAGGGATCTCACTGGGAACCAGAGTGACTCCCCCCAAGCTTGCTTGGTGAAAGACCACGATTAAAGCCAATGGCAGTAATCCAGACAGGCAGGCTGCTGCCCTGTCCTAGGCGGCCCTGTCCAGCAGGCTTTGGCTTCTCTGCTCTTCAGCTGACCTCTTATTAATCATAGATAACTTTCCTAATGATTAAATATAAAGCTCTTACCCATAGGTTTGCTTCTGGATGGCAAATCTGCCAGCATTTAGGATGAATCAAATATATTTACTTTTCAGATGTTAGGGGTTTGATAAAATCCATAATGCCTTTGGCCTCAAGCCCTCTTCCTATTAATTATTAAACCCTTGTGTGTTTCGAGGGTAATTGAATCCATGTTTCTAATTAGTTTACACTTAATTCATCAGAACAATTTTTAAAGGGCTGATGGATGTCCCAGGAAGCCTCATGGGCAGTTTAATGAATCTGTAGTTAAAACGAAATTGGACACACACCAAACTGTTAACAGTGGTTACCTCCAGGGAGCGGGACCAGGACGAGAAGGCACTTGGCGTTGTTTTACTTGATACGCTGCCTGACAGCTTGACTTTCTTTTTTAAAAGTAGCCAGTTCCTGTTACTTTTACTGTTTTAAAGAAAGTGCTTAACAAGGAAAATGGAATGTGTTTTTAAAAAGGAAATGGAATGAATGCAAATGAGTCCCGAGCAGTGAGAAGGCTTCTTGGTGTGGGGAGGAAAGCCCGGTTTCCGGCTGTCGGCTGTCGGAGAGCCACTCCGTGAGCCACTTAGCGGCTTAGAGAACCTAGACATGTACTAAACCCCTGCAAAGAAAATTAATACCTCCCGTCTCGCGGGTGTGCTGTTGAAGTATGAGATAACATGTGTAATGCCCAGTTAAGACTTTCTGGTATGTCTACTCTTGCCTTAGGATACATCACAAGCTCCCCAGCCTGGCACATAGGACCCTTAGAGATCTGACCTGGCCACACACACCCCTTCCCACTACACCCCACCCACAATGAATCCATTGTCATCGAGCACCTAGACTTTCTCTCATTTTTTGCCTGGACCCGTGTATATACTATTTTCTTGGCATGAAACACTCTCCCCTGCCCTCCTTCCATGCCTTATCAAGGGTCCCTTCCTCCACAGAGAGCATTCCTTCATTCACTCCCTAAATATTTGTTGAGCACCTACTCTCAACCAGGCCCTACAGGAGATACAAAGCAGAGTAAAACAGAAACTGTCCCTGTAGGCAGGGAGCTTACAGGCTCGTGAAAAATGAGCATAAACCAGATTATCAGACACACGCTCATGTAAAACCACGAAGGATGAAGGGAGGTAATCTGAGGACTCAATCATCACAGGAGGATTTGACCAGGTTAAAAGTAGGGGTGTCTCAGAGGACTCCCTGGGTGAGGCAGTGACAACGGAGTTGAGATATGAAGAATGATAACTAAACAAAGGGGCAGGTAGAGGGAAGCTGTCCCAGGTCCCCCAGATCAAAACCTACAAAGATCTCAAGACGAAGGTCAGGTGCCCCAGTCTCAGCATTCTGGACTGCCTCTGCCTCTTCTTCACTGAGTTGTCTATCTTTTAAGAGAGCATAAGTTTTTTTTTGAAATCACAGGCTGTCTTGTTAAACGGTTGTATCCCTAACATTTGGGGTTCCTGGTAGAAGTTCCATAAATGATAGATACATAACAGTGAGTGAGTGAGTGAGTGAGTGAGTGGATGAATGAATGGATGAATGAATGAACGAATGTGTCCAGCATGAATGGCTGACCCGTTTTAGGTGTCCAGTGTGATCCTCTCTTCTTTCCCCTTCCCAGGGTCCTCTGTCTGCTTCAGTCCTGAACAAGGATGCTCCCTCCTCCCCAGGGGTCCCTCCAGTCACCCCCTGCCCACAAGAGCTCATTCTCAAGAACTCTGGGGAGAGGACAGTCCAAGGACAACCCGACTGAGGTACCAGGCATGCTTTAGAAGAAATCCTACAGACAGCTTCCTTAGGGGCTTGGGCGGTGATGCATATTCATAAGAAGACGGTAAATCTGGCAAATTGGTGAGTCTTTTTTTTTTTTTTTACCACTTCCAAACAGGTGTCGAACGTCAGTTGAGTGAAATCTGCAACCAGCTCCAAATGACTAACTGCATTCCACCTTAGGCTGATGACAGAATGTGTATTGCCAGTAATTGAGGGAACGAGTGGTAGTGTTTCCCATAACTTGAGCTCAAATGTCTAAATTAAGAGACGCTTAGCTGTGCTTAACTGGTGCAGTCATCACCAGCGCCCTATAAACCCTCCACTATACAGTGATGCAGTTTATTAGCAACGTCTTCATAGATTATGTTCGCTTGTGTTCCATTAGAAAACTTCATTCCACATTAAACTGCAATGCAATCGGACGTCTGCCAGCACAGAGAGGCCATCTAATTGTGCGAAAGCAGAGACATGGGGATTGTTTCAGTAATTCATCCGGGCAGGGCTGACACTGCATTCTCCAGAAGGCTCTTTGTTCTTTCCTTGCTAATTTCCAAACTCCTACAGGCATCGTCCTGGCCTTCAGGACCAGCTCCTACTCCCATTTCCCACCCCGATCCATTATGAGAAGAATCTGATCAGCTTCTATTGTAAATTTAATTTCAAGCAGTCAGACGCTGCCTTCTGGCACCCTGGGATCCTGCTGCTTGTGAATAGCTCTAGATGAAATGTGAGATGCTTTCAAGAAGATGGCTCTTAACTCCTGGTGGAGAAAGGGAGTCGATGGGAGATGAATTGCATCTGCATATAGAACAAGCTGTGCACCGTGTGCCTGTTGGCACCTCTTCGCGAACGGTGCCAGGTGCAGCCCGCAGTCCCTAGCATCTCTGAGAGTTCACCCTTTCTCAGCGGAGGAAACTGAGGCTCGGGGATTGACTCATTTGTCCAAGGTCACTGACATATGAGATTAGAATCTAGGTGTGCCTGATAGTAGAGGCCGTGGGATCCCTCGACCTCACAGCCTTAGCACTACTGGCATTTGTAGTGGGTGGCGGTGCTGGGCGGGGCAGGATGTTTGGTAGCATCCCTGGCCTCTGCCCACTATATATAAACCATAGCCCCTCTCCAGTCTGACAGCCCGAAATGTTTCCAGACATTGTCAAATGTCCCCCAGGGCTAAAGATCACCTTTAGTTGAGAACTACTGTTCCACTTCGTGACTTGTAGATTTACTGAGTTTCTGTGTGTGTGTGTCCTTTTGGTTTAATTGTGTTTCCTTTTTTTACAAATATACAAGTATTCCTTTTGTTTATATCTCATTGCAATTCAAAGTGGTTTATGCCCATTATTTAATGTAATCCTCACCAACCAGCCTAGGAGGTAGACATTGATCTGCCCACTTCATAGATGAGGGCACTGAGGATAAGAGTTGAAGCGGCTTCCCAAAGCCCAGGGGATGAGGAGGGGCTGGAACTCAAACTCGTGTCATCCCCCTGCGAGATGTCTGTTTCATTCATGGCTCCGCCACAGCAAAGCGTGGTAGAGGCTTGACGCCCAGCCTCAGGGGGCTGAGAATCTAACCAGGGGGGAAGCTCGTTGCTCACAGCATAACCCATGAGCAAGCAGCTGGAGAAAGGTGAGTGGGAGGGGGCTGGGCATCGGGGTGGGGAGGGGAGTCTCCCGCCTTATGCTGGATTGCATCTGCACATGACGTGAAAAAGGTCAGTGTTGGAAGTAAGGGAAGCCGAGGGAAATCCATTAAAAATGTACAGCGGAGTAGAATCGCAAAACGTACGCCCGTCAAGTGGTCGACAATACACACAGGAAGCCCGGGTGGCACAAGCAGAGAGAAACCAGCTGCGGGCTCCTCGGCAGTGCTGCCACACTGCTGGGCTAGCACGGGCTCAGCGATGCCACCCACAGGGAATGACCCCCCGGGAGCCCAATAGCTCTTTTAGGGTCTGTCCTCCACATCTGCAGTTCCCTGATATAAAAAATCTAATGACGAGCCACAGTGAAATGTCAAGACAGGCACCAAAGCCCTCTAGCACAATCCGAGTTTTCACATCCTAAGACCAGAAGGGCAGGGAAAACGTGAATAGTGTTTATGAAGCACTCAGGGGTCTGCAGCAGGTGCTCACATTCAACAACCGTGTCAGGCAGATTGTGTCACCTCTGTCTTATAGCTGAGGCGCAGAGAGGCCAAACCTCGCACAGGTCACGGCAGAAATAATTGCAGAACCGAGCCAGGTATAAATGTAGGCCTATTCCCGCCATATCCTAACGTCTCCCAGGAAAATACTGAGAGAGGAGGTGACGAGAGGAGGTGACCGACCTGTTCCGTTGGATGAACGAACGATAACATCAGTGCAGAAAACACCCGGTAGGCTGTGAGAACACATTTAACCGGAAACTAGAATTCACCGCAGGCCGATCTGGCTTGCCCTCTGCTTCCAAGCGCCTGACACTGTGGAGTCATCCTCCACCCCTTCCTTTCTTCTAGTCCCACTCCACAGTCCCCATAAATCCCCCTGCACCGCCGGGGACAACGCTCGCCCACAACATCGCCCAGGTGCACAGCTCCTGCTCTTCTCACGGCTCCTGTTCATGCGCCCACCGCCTGTTGCCTGGCCCAGCAGTCACCATTCTGGCTCCCACCCCAGTGCATGTTCCCTACTGCAGCCAGGCTGTGCCAAACCCTCTGCTTAAACACCTCCACTAGAAGGGCACCTGCCAAACACCTACGGCCAGCGTCATTCTTAATGGGAAAGCCGGAATGTTTTAAGATCAGGAACGAGACAAGAATGGCTAGTCTCACCACTCCTACATAACACCACACTGAAGGGTCTATCCAGTGCTGTCAGGCAAAGAAAAAAAAAAAAAAAGAGGCAACCAGATTGGGAAAAAACTAAAACTTATTATTCACAGATATAAAAACTATCAGAACTATTAATAACAAGTTCAGTTAGGTCACGGGATACAAGATCAATATACAAAAATAGTATTTCTAGATGTTATCAATGAGTAATCCAAAAAAAAAATAAAATGAAATTAGAAATAATTTTATTCACAATAGCACCAAAAAGAATAAAAGTCTTAAGAAAAATGCCAGTTCCAGACGGAGAAGCAAGACAAACACATTAAGCTTCCCTGCGAGCTAACCCCCTCAGTGCTCATGGGAATAGCCTGAGGTGCATGAAAAGACAGACTCTGTGCCCATGTTGGAAACCGGGACAAAGAGAGACACACATGCTATGACCGCTAAAGAGTGTCTAGAAAGAGTAATGCCAATAACACCCGATTAAGAAAAATACCAACTGGACAAGATGCGGACAGAGGAATACAGATTAAAATGTGCTCTGAAGAACTAAGTTGAACTGCTAGTAGAATCGAAATCACAGAAAAGGCAGACCACTCACACTTAAAAATAGAGGAGAGGAAAGAACAGTAAGGAAGGAAGCCGAAAAACACAAAGTATTAAATTTTATACAAAAGAGCAACTATATCGGTTATCACCCAAAAAGTATCAGTGAATTAAACTTTCCTGTGAAAGAATAAAGACTCTCAGGAAAGGTTTAAAAATAAAATCCAACTCTATCTTATACTAAGAGATAGAGTTAAAAGAATGACATGGCGATATTAAAAAGAGAGAACTTGGCAAGAAGGGATTGAATAGATGCATTACCCCCCCCCCAAAAAAAAAAAACCAAAGGGGCTAATTTCAGTATAAAAGTAGAATTTAAAGCAAAAAATGTTTGGGGATAGACATAAAATTTTATATTGAAAAAATACATAATTCACACTGGGAAGTTTAAAAATACATGCTGAAAAGTATAGCATCAAAATATATAAAATAAAAACATAAAAATAAAAGAAGAAATTGACAAAAACAATAGGGAAAATGGAAAAGCAACACTGCTTATCCTCAATAAATATCACTTAGACAACAAAGAAGAAATCAGGAAATTAAATAATATTAATAACAAAATTTTTACCCTTCAACCAAAGAATCTGTTCTTTTCAAATACTCATCAAACATCTACAAAAAAATGACCTTACACTGTGAAAATAAAGTCAACAGATTCTCCAAAGTAGAAATTACAATCTGAACATAATGCAGTACAACTGGATAATAATGTTTTAAGTAAAAAAAAAATTTTTACTGGAAATTTTGAGGAAAAAAACCCCTAGAGTCAAGGAAGGAACAAAATTGCAATTAAAGACTCTTTCTACAATAACGACTATCCATCAAAATGAATGGGATGTGGTCAAAGTTGTACTCAGGGGAAAACACTTCTTAATGTTTTTATTATCACACAAGAAATAATGAAACCCATTCAATTCACAAAATCAGCAAAAGAGCAATATCAGCCTAAGGTGAGTGGGAGGAGAATGAATAAAGATACAAGCAGAAATCAATAAGTTAGATAATAAGGAAAGAATAAAATTGATAGCCCTAGGATTGAAACTCTAAAAAGACCAATATTACCCTGGCTGGTAGCTCAGTTGGTTAGAGCATCATCCTGATACCCAAGGTTGTGGGTTTGATCCCCAGTCAGGGCACATACAAGAATCAACCAATGAATGCATAAATAAGTGGAACAACAAATTGATTTCTCTCTCTCTCTCTCAAATAAATTTTTAGAAAAGACCAATAAAACAGGCAAACTCTGGCAAGACCAACTGAGTAAAAAGAAAAACACAAATGCACAGGTGCAGACATGAGAAAGGGGATGTGACCCCAGATACTGTGGGCATAGGAATGTTTCGTGGGAAAACTACCTGCAATTCTACACTGATACCCTTGACAGTCTCCCTAAGATGGATGGTTTCCTAGACAAACATACACAGAGAAACTGATTCACGGGTAAAAAGAAAATCTGAGTAGATTAGTAACCATGCAAAAACATAAAAAATTCCACAAAGACCCTAGGGTCCTCACCAAACACACTTGCTATGAAATAACTAAAGTCTCGCAACACACACAGAGGAGTGTTGTTTCAAAACCTTCAGAGAGCCCATTTTCCATGCTATCTGGATTATCCACTGGGGTCCCTGTCCCTCCGAGTGTCCTCCAAGGCGTGAGCTCCTCTGCTCCAGGGGTGCCCAGAGGCAGAGCTCTCCCTCCAGCCTTCCCCTCAGCCAAGCCTGAACGCCCCTGGCTACTTCGGAAATAAGCTGATCTGACCAGATCTGGAAGATGACAGAGGAGGAGCTCAAGCCAGGATGACCTAGTGAACGTACAAACCCTGGGAGCCTCCTCCTCAAACAGGGCTGGGCGACCAGACAGGCAGTGCGGGCTCCGGGTATGCACACCCCCCACCAACGACCACCTTGCTGGGTCACGAAACCCCCACCCTTCCAGGCGAGAGTATTAGGGTGAGTCTCCTAATACTTCACTCAGAGCCAGCAAACCCAAATGGCAGAACACAGAAGTCTGACCACACACGCGTGGATCCTGCTTGAAGAGCCAGGAAAGCGGGAATAACCCCAGCAGGCAGAATCGGTAAGTTTGCCTCGTGTCCCTACCCAACCAACCACCTCATTCGCCTGACTGGACACTGTTATCTTTCAATAGTCATTCAACACGCACCAAAAGTCAATGCAGGGCCTGACCAGGCAGTGGCGCAGTGGATAGAGCGTTGGACTGGGATGCGGAAGGACCCAGGTTCGAGACCCTGAGGTCGCCAGCTTGAGCGCGGGCTCATCTGGTTTGAGCAAAGCTCACCAGCTTGGACCCAAGGTCGCTGGCTTGAGCAAGGGGTCACTCGGTCTGCTGAAGGTCTGCGGTCAAGGCACATATGAGGAAGCAATCAATGAGCAACTCAGGTGTCGCAACGAAAAACTAATGATTGATGCTTCTCATCTCTTTCCGTTTCTGTCTGTCCCTGTCTATCCCTCTCTCTGATACTCTCTCTGTCTCTGTAAAATAAAAAAAATAAAAATTAAAAAAAAAAAAAAAAGTCAATGCAGGTACCCTACACGCTGTCACCTAAGCTCAACCTCTGACGTGAGGGCTTGCTCCCCTGTGACCTCATCCAGTCGCATGGTTTTAAGCACTATCCAGTCCCAATCTCCCAATTTAATCTATCGAGCCCCGATGTCCTTGAACTCTAAACTCACATCTTCAAGCCCAGGCTTGTCTCTCCCATTAGCATACAACCTCTGTGAAGACTGTGGGTTTGTTTTGCTCACTGCTACATCTCCAACACCCAGGCCAGTGTCAGGAACATAGTAGATGCTCATGAAATGTTTGTGGCATGAATGAGGGAAGGGGGACTCCAGTCCCTTCACCCAAGTTTCACTGAATGCCTACTGTGTGTGTCAAACCCTGCTGAGCATTGAGGGAGACGGAGAAGTCCAGTTTGGCCTGAAAGACACTACTAGTCAGGGGGGCCCAGGTGCTCCCACTTCCGCTGCAGGCTTGGCAGTCTCACCTCTGCACCGCCCAGAGAGGGCAGGCTGCCAGAGAGAGGCGGGCTGGGGCTGAATTGTAAATGTTGTTTGTGACCCTGCTCCAGACATCTTACACAAAGCCTTGAGGTTAAGGACTTGGCAGGGAACCTCTCATTAGTATATCACTAATTAGTACATCGTTAATTAGTACCCCAAAGTCCCCAGGACTTGGCTGGTAAGTCATTAACCCTTTGGCTTCCTGGGGCACCCAAAGCCTGGCTGGCAGGACCAGGACAAGACTTGCAATGGAGCAGGGTAGGTCCCTATCAACAAAACCTGAGAGCGAGGACTCTGGAGCCAATACCTTTGCCCCATGGAAGCTTGCCCTTTCTGCAGCGGTGGTAGCTTCCACCCGTCTCCCTCCTCCATGTGAACCCCCCAGGTAGGAGGCAGTTTCAGGGTTACCGGAAAGCTATCTCACCAGTGGGGTTTGAGGGAATGGCATCTTCCCCAAATTTCTAATTCTACGCCCACAGCCACGGCTACCCAGGGCAAGACAAATTCCAACCAAGTCTTAGTGGTTTTCAAGCACAGGATGCAAGACAGAGAGCCACTATTATGAGCCTTCAACTCATATCTGCTAGCTCCCAGGGGATAAAATTAATGTGTGTGCAAAGAATATACACCAACCGATGTACAAACCTACACCCATAGGCACGCAAACTGTTTTCATTAGAAAAAAATTTGAATTTCTCTGTAACCCTTTTATGTCTTCTGTCAAGTCTTCCCAGATATCCAGCTCACGAGCCCTGCCTGTTGGCTACATCTAAGCAGCAGAAAGGGACGGGGAAACATAAAGAAGGCAGAGAAATTGAGGGCGGACCTCTTAAACACAGAGTTCTCTGCTGCTGACCATGCACTTTCACCCCAGCAGGTTCCTCCTCCCAGCGAGCGTGGCTCGGGGCCCAGCTGTGCGCTTTGGGGGAGAGGGCAGGTGTACCTGGTCCGCAGGTTCTCCGGCTGGGGTGGGCCATCGAACACCGACAGGACATCGAAGTCCTCCTCCAGGGCGAAGGACTGGAAGACGAGCTGGATCCTGTGCTGGTCCTCCGCGGTGATGGTCCACGTGCAGTTGGCGTAATTGGGGTAGCCGTACGGGAACCCTGGGCTCTCAACTGTCCCATTGGGGCCTTGCAGTTGGAATGTGCAGTTCTGGCCTGGGAGAGAGAAAAGGAGCCATTCAGTGTGGCCGGAAGAACTCCTAGAAGCTTCCAGAGAGACAGGAACAATGCTTTAGAGCAGGGGTCTCAAACTCGCGGCCTGCCGAACAATTTTGTGTGGCCCGCAGACTAATCCACGAAGTTCAAAATATTTTGGATAAAATTAAGTAAGCCTAGGAGCCTACTTGTATTTTTCATTTCTCTAGCATCCTAGCTAGATATTAGCTTAGTTAATAGCAGTTGTGATGCGAACTACAGTTTCTGGTCGTTTTGTGACACTGAGTAAACTGCATGTACGATTGTGCTTGTTGTACTGATTTTTTTTTGTTTTCAACTGCAGTGAGAAAAGTGTTGCGTAACAGTTGCCTTTTGTAGACCTAGTGCGGCCCGCCGAAGGCTGTGATCTTGCTCTGCGGCCCACATGCTGAGTTGAGTTTGAGACCCCTGGGTTAGAGGATCATGAACCCGCTTTTCCAAGTGTTTCCTTGGGGCCAGCCCTCTGCTCGCCACCGAGGGGGGGAGGGCGGGTGGTGCCGTGCACCGTCCAGGTGACAGTGTGCATGGTCGCAGCCACACCTCAGAACAACCTGGTGAGGTGTAGGACACTAAGGCTCAGAGAGTGGGGACTAGAAGGCAACCAGACCAGGCGGAGCGTGGGCTTCCCCTTTACATTAGACGCCGAGGTGACGAGGGCAAGCCCTCTCCATCCTCTGCTGCCTCCCGGCTCTCCAGGCCCCTCGCTTCAGCCGCCGTCCTCTCCTCTCACTCCCCAGAGGAACGAAAAGCCATCAGGAGGGATCCCTTGTCTTCCCGATTCCAAACCCGGCCAGCCTGCCCCACGCGTCTCCCTCCGACAGAGGACGCACCTCTCCTTCAATCTAAACATTGTACACAAGTAGCTTCTACAGAAGGTAACCTCGCAGGGTGATCTGATCATAAATTCCTAATCGGGCAGGTCCTGGTGGGTAGTCAGGCCCCAGGCATATCTCTTCTGTAATAAAAGCCTTATCTTTGCCTTAAGCAAGCCCTGTCCATTGTTTCTGTGAATCTAGGTTAATGCAGATTTGAAATGCCTCTTTTCAGACCCCTCAGAGGAAAAACCACCCTCCGGACGGAGAACACATAGTCTCATTATCCTGTAATCCCATCCCTGCCTTGCCTTCCCCGCCTTCCTGGAATCTGCCTTTTGTTCCCTCCCTAATTCCAAATGCATAAAAGAAGCTGCAAACTGTCACTCGGGGAAGCATTTTCTAAGTCTGTTGAGATCTTGCTTCAAGGTATGTATATTCTCTGGCTCAAATACATTTTTAAAAAAATTTATCTACAGATTTGGACGTTCTTACAACGACAATGGAATCCTTCCGTGTGCCCGTTGGACCCCATCTCTCCTTCCCTCCTCTTCATGAACCTTAAACATGCTTCTGTCTTCTACTCTCTTCTATATGATGCATGCATTTCAGCACTTGCTCTCCACTAGAACCTTCCCATTTTAAATGTGCTCAAAACTCTCTCGTTAAGGAATCAATTCCTCACTTCACTCCTCACCTCCCTCTAACCCTATGTCTGTCTTCCTCTTCACAGCCAAATTTCTAGAGAACACAACCTCTCTGCAATTTTTGTCTCCATTTCCTTATTTCCCACTCACACTCCAACCCAGTGGCTTTTGCCTTCCGGTTCCAGTGACATACCCAAACAGGTCTACTAAGGTCACTGATGGGCCCGGTGGGTATTTTTCAGTCATCATGTAATAGAGTTTTTTCTCAGCTGCTTCTAACACTGTTGCTACATACACCCTCATTCTGGAAACATTCCTCCCAGGCCAGAGGTCTTAGACGTCACTGTGTGTACACATCATCTGGGGACAAGGCTGAAATGTAGACTCTGAGCCACAGATCTGGGTGGGGCCGGCGGGTCTGCTCCGCTATCTCACCCTCTGGTGATGCAGTGATTCTACTGCTTGGGGACCTCCTCATTGCTCTTCAATAAGAAAAGAACCACCTAAGGCCTCAGAGGGTCTCTGCATCATCTGGCCCCTAGTGGCCTCTTAGCCTTGTGTCCACTAGTTCCCATCAAACCCTGTCCTTCTCAGTTCTGCTATACTCTCTTACCACAGCCACAGGACCTTTGCATACGCTGTTTTCTCTGCCTAGAACACTCTTCCTTCCTGTCTGGGTGTATTTATCTTTCAGCTCTTAAGGAGAGTCAAACGTCTCTCCTTGAGTAAGACAACCCTAATTATATGCTCTCATGACACTGTAACCTCTTCTTGGCAGCACTTATTACTGAAGCAACTTTCCATGCTTCCATGTGGTTATTTCATACATATCTGTCTCCTTGCCAGGCTGTAAGCTCCATGAGAAAGCAGACCATGTGTGAGTTTTCCCATTTGTAAAGCCACACACAAAGCTCAGTAGCAGGCACATGCCAAGTTCTTGATAATTTAACATCCTGTTTATATTTGGTAAGTGTTTGGTTAGATACTCTTTTAACAACTTTACATATATTGACTTGCAATTCTCTTGCAAAGAGAAATTAAGGAAGGGGGCCCAAATCACACGGTTACTCACAGTGGGATTCAGATGTAAGCAGTCCATTCTAGATCCTCCTTCTTAACTATGACGTTAATAAACTGACTCAACACTAATTTTTTTTTGTATTTTTTGTATTTTTCCGAAGTGAGAAGCTGTGGGGGAGGCAGACAGCCACACTCCCGCATGTGCCCAACCGGGATCCACCTGGCATGCCCACCAGGGGGCGATGCTCTGCCCATCTGGGGCGTTGCTCTGCAGCAATCAGGGCCATTCTAGTGCCTGAGGCAGAGGCCATGGAGCCATCCTAAGCGCCTGGGACAACTTTGCTCCAATAGAGCCTTGGCTGCAGGAGGGGAAGAGAGAGACAGAGAGGAAGGAGAGGGGAGAAGGGTGGAGAAGCAGATGGGAGCTTCTCCTGTGTGCCCTGGTTGGGAATCAAACCCAGGACTTCCACACACCGGGCCAACGCTCTACCACTGAGCCAACCAGCCAGGGCCAACACTAATTTTTTTTAATGTCTACATTAGGGATTAACTGACAAAGGACAGTTAATCTCTAAAATGACTAATATTGAAATAAAAATGCTTTAACACAAAGTATCCCAGTAAAAGGGAAAAAAGTTAAGGTCTTCAGAATAAACACAAAACAGGCATTTAATAAAATAAAACATGTAAACCTGATTAAAGTAAGCGTTCAGGACTAGGAGAAAGAGCGTTTCTTTAACCATGATAAAACATCATTTTGGAACAATTACCTACATCGTACTTATGGTGAAACACCTGATTAAGATCAGGAATGAGCTAGAAATGCTACTGTCACCTCTGAGATTTCACGCCTTATTGGAAGAGCTAGCCTATGCGACAAAAGAAGAGGAAATGAGAGAGAAGCAAGCATATGGTTTGCAGATGATATGTTAATATACCCAGAAAACCCAGGAGTATCAATTATAAAGTTATTAGAACTAATAAGGAATTTCAGTTAAGTAGCCAAATACAAAGTACATATATAAAAATCAATAACATTTCTGTATGCCAGAGACAGATGAAAATACGAAGAAAAAAGAGTATTGTTTATGATCACCACAAAATGCAAATAATAAATAAAAAAACAACTAAGTAAGGAATGTGGAGGCACTGTATGAAAATAACTTTTATAGAGGGATAAAAATTTTTGAATAATTGGAGAGACACAGCATAATCTTGAGTGGAAAGACTCCTGAAAGGTTAATTTAGAATATTAACCTTTTGAAAAGTTCCTGAAAAGTTAATCTACAAGCTTAATGCAATTCTAATCAAAAGCCGAATGACCTCTTTTACATTTAGTAAAACGATACCCAAGTTTAACTGGAAAAAAGAGACAGTTACAGACAATGCAAAAAATTTTAAAGGTAGCAAATGTAGTAGCTTCATCCTACAAGATACTAAACAGAATCATCAAATGACACAGTAGCCTTAATACACATAAAAATAGAAATATGCATAAGACAACATTAAAAAGTCAATGAGAAAAAAATATTTTTGTAGGGCCAGCTAATTAACTACTTGGGAAAAATAATATCTCCTCAACTCATACCACATCCTAAACTAAATTCCAGCTAGAACAAAGAGGAACAAGTTAAGAAGAAATAAGCTAAAAACATAATTAGAAGAAAATATAGGCAAATAATGATTGAACTGAGATTTTCTGAACAGAAAAGCTGTGGAGAATACGACAAGATTGTTGAGGAAGATACTACAAGATTGATAGTGTTTTACAAAAACCATTAATGGCTGTATGTCAAAAACAGAATCAAAATCAAAAAGCATACAAAAATGTTAGGTAGAACAGTAATATCCTTAATATAGAAAGAACTTTGACTAATCAATAGAGAAACAACAGGCACTATAATTGGAAAATCAGATAGGGTCTTGAACAAGTTCGATCCAGAAACTAGAGAAATATTCAACCACAATAACAATGAAATAAAGCTTCTATCCCTACAACTTCCAAAGGAGTCCCCTAGATCACTCATGCTCTAACATCTGCCTGGTGATGTCACTGTACCGTAACATTCATTCACTCATGCATTCATTCATTCATTCATTCCTCTAGGTTAGACCCTGTGGCGGGCTATAGGGCTCAGATCATAGACTAGACATAAGCAAATACATCTCATGTGCGTCCCATTGGCAGTACTCTGAGTGATCCTGGAGTATAAATCCCACAAGAGCCATACCACAGGCTACTCTCATTCACATCCTGGACGACCATTGATACGAACATCCACCACCAGCCCAGCACCCCAGACTGCTGCCTCGGCTCAGACTAGCACAGCTCTGCAGTTTCTGATTCAGAATCTGGGTATGAACAGTGAAGAAATAGGGGAAGGTGGCTCAGAACGGAGCCCCAGAGAACACTTTCCATGGATGAGGGGCAAGAAAGGTGACCGAGTAGTGGGCAGGGCAGCAGGCAGAATGGTGGGAGGAGAAACAGAGGGCAATTCAATTCAGGAGAAGGTGACTCGACAGGGGGAGTCCCATAGAGAGGCTAAACTGAGGGTCTTGGAGGAAGTCTCAGTCTGATGTCTAAATGGTTCCTCTGGAGATAAGAATGCTGAGTAGTAGGAGCTTTGTCCTGGTTCCTCCTTCATCCCCAGTGCCTAGAATCCAATAAGTATTTGCTGAATGGATACATGAATTTTCACAAAGGTAGGTGGCAGGTGGCACGGTGGACAGAGGCCAGATTATGCTAGGAAAAGGCAAGATTGGTGGGTGAGAAGGTGGAGACCATTATAGTTTAAACAAGTAATCTATACATTATTCTCACTTTCAAAACGTTGGAAAATACAGGCAAAAATGAAAAAGGAAACATTATAATCTCAACATCCTTCCAGAGGTAACTGCTGTTAATAGTTTCATTTACCTTTTCTAATTTTTTTTCCATGCATATTTCCCACTGGTGAGATAATGCGTACAGAATTTTGTGTTCTCTTTTTTCAGTAAATTATTCTTCAGTCAAATTACAAAAGGCCATGTGCACTTGCAATACACATAGATAAATATATATGTAACACAAAGATTACAAAGACAAATTAATCTCTGGTCTCTCCCTTGCGCCCAGTCCAAAGTAACTGAAGTTGACAGGCAGGTAGGTAAGTGTCCTTCTCCAACCTTCTCTCTCGTGCAAACAAATGAACACAGGAAGGGAGAATTTTTATTATACTGTTTCTAAAATGAAATCAGCTCATTTCTCTGCAACATGCTTTCTCACTTAACAATCCATCAGGGACACCTTTCAGGTCAGTAGATACATATCTAACTTATTTTTTTTATATAAATGTGTAATATTCCACAGTATGGTTGTATCTAAATGGCTGATGGCCATTCAGGTCATTTCTTGATTTTCTTTGCAACAATTCAGTAAACATTATAACATGAGCTTTTCCCTAAGATATTGAATCTGTTCATAAACAGCATTTTAAATGGATACACAACATTCCAATATATGGCTATACCAGAATTTACTCAACCATTTTCCTATTGTCAATCATTTCAATTGTTTCTGGATTTTTTTTTTTCTGTTATAAACAAGACCTGGACTCTTAGTAAGGTCTCATGAGAGAAAGCTGGTCAGTGCAGTGGAAAATGTTTTTCCATGGCCAGAATCCCAGAACGAATGTTCACTTTTACCATACTAGCATCCAGTTGTGGTTTCCGGGGCGGGTAGGTATTGTCCATACGGGGTTGGTTGACCTCTGAGACAGGCATTGTTGGAGGTGGTAAGATAGGGCTAGAAGCTGACTCATTTGGAAGTCTTCCTGAAATCAAATGTATGAGTTAAGAAAGTTATACCCCTGAATAGCCACTCCAATTGAAAAAGGCCATGGGCACATGCAATATGTGTAGCCCATGCCAAAGCAGCTAAATGCTTTGGCAAAATGTCTTTTCATGCCTATGAAATGCTGAGTTTCTAACAAGAAAAAGGCTACCTGTTCCTCACTTGCAGCGGCCAGCTTGCTGCCCTGTTGCTGCGATAGGCTTTCATCTGAGGGTGCTTTGCGTTTCTTTCTCGGTACCCAGGAAGGTGTCTGCCGTCTTTCACCCACGCCTCTAAGTCCATGCAGCTACCAAACTTGGTCAAGGCCCATGTCAGGCTCAAGAACAATCCTGGAGAACTAGACTCTTCAGGGTGTTGTCCATGTATCATATTTGGTTTTGGATGCTTTCCCTAGGACACACTTTCAAAACTGCAGGTTACTGGGTCGGAGGTTACGACCTTTCTGAGGCTTTGATTCTGGGTCACCCATCTGGTTTCTTTCTCTCCGTAAAACACACACCAATTACATTCTGAACAGCCATGTGTAGGCATGCCTATCTCAAGGCATATTCACCGACATCGGCTATTACCTGATTGAGCAGTTTTTGCCTACCTGACAGGTGCAAAAACCACTACTTTATTTTATTTAGCATCTCTTTGTGACTCAGAGTCAACACTTTTTCAAATTTTTCTGAATGATTTTAATTCCTCCTTTTGGAAACTATGTGATGAACTCTTTGGCTTATTTTTCAACATTGTGTTTATTCTTTCTTACTGATTTACAAATTCATATCCTCTCTGCATTCTATGCAGCATATATGTACACCCTGTCATCATTTTGGCTTTTTTATGCTGTTTGACATGGAGCTTTCTCAGTTTCATGTACTTTTTAATTTATTATTATTAAGTGAGAGAAGGGGACTCAGGGAGGCAGATAAACTCCTGTATGCACCCCGATCGGGATCTACCTGGCAAGCCCCCTACAAGTCATTGTTCTGCCCATCTGGGGCTGCTGCTCCATTGCTCAGCAACTGAGCTATTTCAGCACCTGAGGTGAGGCCATGAAGCCATCTTCAGTTCTGGGGGCCAACTTGCTCGAACTCTTTGAGCCATGGCTGTGGAAGGGGAAAAGAAAGAGAGAGAGAGAGAAGGGGAGGGGTGGTGAAGCAGATGGTCACCTCTCCTGTGTGCCCTGACCAGGAATCGAACCCAGGACTTCCACACACCCGGCCGACGCTCTACCTCTAAGCCAACTGGTCAGGGCCAGTTTCATGTATTTAAGTCTTCCATAAGTTCTTACTATTTTTCTTTTTAATGTACACTAACTCTTCTAGAATTAGTATTTCACTCTTTTGTCATCTTTATGACAAATATTATTTCTTACCTGGCTGCTTTTGTTTTGTTTAGATTTTTCATGCAGATGAAAATGTTCAGTTTGTACAGGCAACCACATTTACCTGTCTCTTTCTTGGTAATATACTTCCTTCCTTGATGTTTAGAAAGACGTGACTCTGGCTTCTCAACTCACTCAACAGAAAAGAGAAAGTCTTTGCCATGTCTCAAAAGCCCTACCCAAATGTACACCCCTGCCCCCTGACCTCCTCGCCTGTCTCTCCTCACTCATCCCTAGAATTGCCACGCAGCCTCCTGGCTGCTCCTTAAGCCTAGCGCACTCCTACCTTGGGACACTTGCATTTGCTCAGCGTCGAGCCCAGAAAGCTCCTCCACCAATGCTGTGTGATCACCCTCTCACTTCCTTCAGTCCGAGTCAAACACAACCTCTTCAGAGACTACCCTAAATCAGACCCAGGCCTCTCTCCTCTCAAACCTGCTGCTCCAAGTTCCTGCTTTATTTTTCTCCACAGCACTTAGCACCCTTTGCCATATCCTCTCCTGTTTACTATCTGTCTCTCCCAGCCCTCCATTAAAATGCAATCTCCAGGAGGACTATTTTGTTCTCTGTTCTTCCTCCAGCACCCAGACCCGTACCTATACACAGCAGATATTCACAGAAGAGCTGTTGGTTAAATGAATGAATCCGTGGATATTAATCACTCATCCAACTTTCTGTGCTTGGAATGCTCTCATTCCAATTCCTTCACCCAGCTAACTCCAGGCACTTTAACATCGGTTGCTTCCTCCAGGAAGCCTTCTGGGTACTCTCAAGACAACGGCAAGTATTCTTCCACTGCCTACTCATCCTTAGTGAATGAATTAGCAAATATCATTGCCTTCGCCAGTGGTGACATCATGATATGCTTATGTGGCTTCTCCCCCAGCCTCAATATTTTCTTATATCTTGATCTCTAGCACATCACTCTATATTTGCCCAGAGGAGGACACTCATTTTTTTGGAACAGATGGATGAATGAAATTATTTTTTTTTCTAATACTCAGATAACACCTACCAACATCATTTGTGTATTTATGGTTGTAGAGGTGGCTTCGTACAGGTTACAAAAAGTCTTGGGTTCCAATTTCCATGATGCCACTTAGGACTCTGTGGGCAATTTATATAAAACTTTTCAGGCCCTGGCCGGTTGGCTCAGCGGTAGAGCGTCGGCCTAGCGTGCGGAGGACCCGGGTTCGATTCCCGGCCAGGGCACACAGGAGAAGCGCCCATTTGCTTCTCCACCCCTCCGCCGCGCTTTTCTCTCTGTCTCTCTCTTCCCCTCCCGCAGCCAAGGCTCCATTGGAGCAAAGATGGCCCGGGCGCTGGGGATGGCTCTGTGGCCTCTGCCTCAGGCGCTAGAGTGGCTCTGGTCGCAATATGGCGACGCCCAGGATGGGCAGAGCATCGCCCCCTGGGGGGCAGAGCGTCGCCCCTGGTGGGCGTGCCGGGTGGATCCCGGTCGGGCGCATGCGGGAGTCTGTCTGACTGTCTCTCCCTGTTTCCAGCTTCAGAAAAATGAAAAAAAAACAAAAAAAACTTTTCAAACTTAGTTTTAATATCTTTAAAATTAGCACCCGCTTCTGGGGTGGCTGTCCAGATGAACGTGCTGGCATCTGTGCCTGACACACTGTAAGTGACCCACAAATACCAGCTAGTCTTTCAGTAAAGGTTCATACTTTTCCTTATGTAGGTCCCAGTCACATCTTGTTAAGGTTAGTCCCAAAGAGTTCATGCTTTTTTTTGTTGCCTTAGCAAATGACATTTTTTCCCCATTATTATTTTTTTTTTGTCCTAGCTGGTTATTATGGACATACAGAAAACCTATTGATTTTTATACATTCATCTTGCCTCCAACTGGGTTTCCAAACTTATTAATTCAAGAGATTTCTCAGTTAATCCCCTTGGGCATTTTAGGTACACAATCATGTTGTCTAAAATAATGATAATTTTGAGGTGATAACTCTTTTGAGAAGTTTGGCAGGAAAACTCAATTCAATTCTGCAAATATTTATTGACTGCTAAGGTCAATTTTGGACGAATTTAGCCGGAGATGCCAGTGGGCCATCCAGATGGAGATGGCCAGAAGGCAATTAGGTCTGTGGACTGGAGTGCGGGCGCACAATCTGGGCTGGGGCAGCGGGCTTGTCAGCGATATGCAATTAATGGAACTGGCCGAGGAGGCAGCGCACAGGAGAGCGCGGACGTGGGGTGAATACTCACGCCGGCCGCAGGTGTCGCACCTGCCGCACGGAGCGCCATCGGTGCCCCTCGGGCCTGAAATGGGACTCTGGCCCGGCTCCTTGCGTGCCTTCTAGCAGGGGCACCTTGTCCGCACAGATGGGAGAAGCGGGGGGGGGGGGGGGGGGGGTCAGACCGTATCTTTGGCCCTCTGTAATGACCCTTTAAGAGTGGACCACAGGCCACAGCTGTAGAGAGGCTGGAATTGTGCCTGGCTAGCCCCTCCCTGACACATCATGCTTCTGTCACACCAAATAGCCCATCACCTACCAACACCCCACACCCTTTCAGGCCTTGACGATGCTCGGGCCCCTTTCCTAGAATGTCCTAATGTCCTCTCCCTGCCTTCTCAACCCAGCAAATTTTACTCATTGTTCCAGGTCCAGTTCATATAGCACCTTCTCTTAGGAGCCTTGCCGTGCTTTCCTGGGCAGCTATGTTCTCTCTCTCTCTCTCTCGCCCACCCCAGTAGCCATCCATCAAATTCCAGGCCTCTATCCTCCCAGTCTGTGCCTTTCAAAAACACAAAAATGACATGCCACTTAAAACCCGTCTGGGTTTAACCTCTGGATAAAGCCCTAATCCTAACGATGGCACACAAGAGCCTCCGTGACCTGGCCTGCGCTCTGCCAGGCTCCCCTTCTTGCCACTCTTTCTGTTAAAGGACATTCCAGCCCATCAGGCTCCATCTGATCCTTTGATGCCCCCCCACTCTTTGGCTCCCTCTGAGTTCTTAGACTTCTCTTCCCTCTGACTGGAGCATCCTTTCCCCATCCTCTGGTCTGGCCAACTCCTTTTCAGCTTTTAGGTTGTAGCTGAAATTTCACCACGCCCAGGAGAACTTGGTGTCCGCTACACTAAGGTGTACTGTCTTCATCCCAAAACAGACCCAACACACGCGCTGCTGTGTGTCCTCACAGCACCCTGTGTCTCCGTCCCCACATGCAGCACATGTCATGGCATTGTTCGGTGTCAGTCTTCCCCAGGAGGTGTGGATTCCTAGGGTCAGACTCTATGTTTGGTCATATTCACACTGATTCCCAGCACGTTGCCTGGACAACAGGTGTCCCTAGAGATTTGCATAATGCCTGCACCTCACATGCAACCCTGCTAGTTCACACATCTGCTGAGCTGCAGACCCAGAGCCCCACTCCTCTCCGTAAGCGCCAAGTGCAAGGCCTGGTATAGGTGGCAGGTGTGCATTAAGTTTTAGATGCGAGAATAATCACAGGTGTTTCTAATAAAGTTGTACATTGATTTCTTTTTGCTCCCTAGCAGTCTTTTTTTTTTTTTTTTTTTACAGAGACAGTCAGAGAGAGGGACAGATAGAGACAGACAGGAACAGAGAGAGATGATGAGAAGCATCAATCATTAGTTTTTCATTGCGACACCTTAGTTGTTCATTGATTGCTTTCTCATATGTGCCTTGACCGTGGGGCTACAGCAGACCGAGCAACTCCTTGCTCGAGCCAGCGACCTTGGGTCCCACACTCAACCTGGGTCTTTCGCATCCCAGTCTGATGCTCTATCCACTGCGCCACCGCCCGGTCAGGCCTCCCTAGCAGTCTTAACAATCGGAGAAATTCCCCATTAATGTGTGCCAGTCCAGTCCAGGGGAACCTCAGCACCTACTGACATTTGGGGCAGGATAACTCTTTTTTCTGGGGGACAGTCCTGTGCATATAAGATGTTTAGCAGCATCCCTGGCCTCTACCCAGTGAATGCCAAGTAGCACCGCCTAGTTGTGACAACCCAAGATGACTACAGACATGGCAAGTCACCCTTAATTGAGAAACGTGATTTCGTTCTTAGCTATTTTGGAGCTCTTTTCTTTTCTTTAGATTTTATTTATTCATTCTTAGAGAGAGATAGAAAGAAGGGAGAGAGGAGCAGGAAGCATCTACTCCAATATGTGCCTTGAGCAGGCAAGCCCGGGGGTTTCAAACCGGTGACCTCAGTGCTCCAGGCCCACGCCCCATCCACTGCGCCACCACAGGTCAGGCCTGTTTTAGAGTTCTTAATGAAAGCTAAAAATAATCTCTCTGAACTAATAGACATAGAAATCTAACCTCATACCTTTCTCATGCACTTCAGGGGAGTCACAGACCAAAGAAACCTACCCATGGGCCTCCCGGACCAGAGCTTCTTCACCTGTGCCATGCTCTGGCCCCCTTAGACAGCCTAAGGAAACCTTCTAAAATAATATGTATACATGCAGAAAACAAAATATATAGAATTACACTGGTATAGAGTTTTCAAAACATCCTGAAAATGTGTCATACAGTAATACAGGTGCACCATTTTTAATACATTATTAACAAGATCTAGCAGCGGGCCTGATCCACACGGCAGCTTGAAGCATGCATGCTATTTCTAGACAGTTGCAGCAACTGTACTGTTCTATGAAAACAGCTGTGATCGTATCAGTAACAAATTCATGGGCACTGCTAATACCGCTGTGCTTTGTTGCCTCGACTCATGATTGGTAGAGATGTTAAGTTTCAAGAGGAGATGAATGAAAAAAGATGCAATCTTTCCCATCTAAGTTAGGGACTCCCTGGAGTCTACGAAGGAACCAGAGGTCCCAGCCAAATTCAACCTTTCATTCAGCAAGTCTAAGGAGGCTGCTTAGCTCCAGACGGTATGTGTGTGGGACCGGGGAGAGAGGGGTAGATGAGAAGGGTGGATTTTGTATGTAGTCCATGCCCTCAAGGAATTCACAGTAGAGTGTAGAGACAGACAGACAGGCAGCTCATTTTAGTAACTGGGTCTCCGGTTGACAAGTGGTTCAGGGAGACCTCACCTTTGGGTCCCAGGGAAACAGCAGAGAGCACACACCCACAAGCCCAGAAAGCCTGGTGCTTCTGTACAGGTCTGAGAAGGGGACGAACATTTACCCATGTGCTCCACTAACACGATCTCCCTCATATTTGCAACCATCTGTTAAAATGGCTCTAACGACCCCACCACCACCACCGCTTTACACGGGTAGAGGCTGAAGCTTCTCAAGATTGAAGAACATGCTCAAGGTCAAAGAGGTAGCAGTGGAAGAGCAGGCGGTCAAACCCAGACTTGCGCAAAAGAAAGCAAAGCTCAGGCCCCGCCCCCTGCAAGGCTGTCAGGATTCCTCCGCACACCATCTGGGGACACTCTTCCAAAGCCAGAGTCCTGTCCCCACTCTGCACCCAGGGCTGGGGGTAGAGCCTGGGATTGAGTGAAAAGAGCTTAAAGCAGTTTCTGTGTCTCAGGGACTGCAAATAAAGCAGGGTCTCCTTCTCCCTCTCAAGCTGGGGACGCAGGCCACAACGGCATAAAACTATGTGTGGCAGACAGGGCGAGGCAGCAAGCCTGTCTCCGCACCACGTCCAACAGCTCCGTGGAAATAAGCCCGGGCTGCTCAGCTTCCCATCCCTAACTCCAGGCTCTCTTCTTCTCCTGCACGTGCTGAACACAGAAGCCACCGCTGTGGACCAAATATGATTTTCCCTGCCCGGCGACCCAGACACAGCTCATCTGTCATCGTTTTGAACGGACGGACCAACGGTTGTTTATCATGTTGACGGGGAATCCTGGACCGGCAGAGGTATGTCGGCATTGCTGCCGGCAGAGCCCCTCATTCACTGAGTTGTGCCGCATCCTGGATCAGCACGGAGAGAGCGGGCCAGGTGTCCTGCCCCTGGCGGGGTCTTTCAGAATGAACATAGGGAGTTGTCACTGAGTTCTCCTTAGCTAAGAAGATGTCTGTCTGAGCTGTGGCTTTGGTCCAGGGGGCTCGCCGAACACAGGGGCTGCCACACACAAGTTCAGGGCTGAGCAAATGCTTCATGCATGCATTTTACTCATTTAACAATTAGTATTGAGCACTCACTGTGTCTCAGGTACTATTCTTCCCACAAGCTGGCTATGCTCTGGCCTCAGGGCCTTTGCACTTGCTCTCTCCTCTTCTACAATGTCCCCTCCCCACCCCTCACCTCTGGATACAGCAAAGTCCTTTTCCTCCTTTAAGTCTTTGTTCAACATTGGCTTCTCAGTGAGGTCTACCCTGACCACCCTTTATAAAATCACAACCCTACCCCACCTTCATCCCTGTCACTTGCAACCTTCTTTACCTAGATTATGTTTTCTTTCTCCCATAGAATGTACCATTCTATAGCTGCGATTTCCCACCAGTGGGTCACAGCAGGCACACCAGTGTGCCGCAAAAAAATGTTAAAACATGCAATGGCTATTTAGTCAGGGGCACTAACCTGTTTTCCCGTAGACTGTCAAATAAAAGAATGACAACAGCCAATGCAACAATAGCCATCTAGTGTGAATAAACCAAAGTTATACCTATTTTTTTTTGTCAGATTGGCAAAAAATATATTTTTTGGTGTGCTGCAGAATTTGTAATTAGTGTATGTGCCGTGAGATGAAATAGCACCTGGCACACAGCAGGTACTTAGTAAAATAGTTATTGAATGAATAAAATATAATCCAGGGCACACACAGATATACAACTCACGTAGGCCCATCGCCTTAAAGACCCAGGAAGCCAAACCAGCTGGTGCGGGTCCGTCTAACAGTGGTTTGGGAAGGAAGAGTCCCACAGATCCAGCCCCAGGGGAAGTAGATGTGGGGAGGGATCCTGGCTGCCACTGCCCACTGAGCCCCCTGAGGCCAAGCAGCAGTCTGCCACTTTCACTGACACATCCTTGAGGGCCGGCACGAGGCTGCCCAAGGAAGCATATGTCAGTAAGCACCGAGTGGAGGGGACTTCAGCCATCACTTATCCAGAGCTGTCTGCATGTCTGCAAAGTGCAGACTCCTCAGTCACGTTATTTCCTCCAGACCTCCTCAAAAGGCAGGTATTATTTGTGACCCTGTTTAACAAATGAGATTTAGGCTGAGTCACTGGCCCAAGTTTACACTTATAATAATAGATGGCAAGCCAGAGGTTCAAACGCAGGCTTGTCTGACTCCCAAGACAGAAATCCGACAGTACGTGCTCTACCACAGCAGCGGGATGAGAGACAGGGAGGGAGGGAGAAAATGAGGAAGAACGGGGAGGAGGACGGGAGGGAGGAAGAGAAAAATGAAGGAAAGAAGGAAGAAAAGAATAAAGGATGGGTGGAAGGAAGGAAGGAAGGGAGGAAGGAAGGAAGGAAGGAAGGAAGAGGAAAAGATGGGAGGGCAGGCCACATGCCGGGTGCAGCATGAAGGTCTAAAAGAGCTGACCAGAGCTAAGGAGCCTGAACTCTGGGCTGGACAAGAATCCATTACAGCTCTGACCCTTCTCCTCAACCCAGAAGAGGCAGAGAGATGGCACAGCTTATCCTAGAAGAGACTTGATTTTAATTAATTCTTTTAAATTTCAGTCTTTCTCTCTCCCTCATCTTGAATGAACTGAGAGAAAAAATATATGTGAGTGGTTAAATAGATAATCTAAAAATTGCACCAGGGAGTAGTAGAGCAATGTACTTCCTTTTAAAATCTCTATAAAAAGAAATAAAAAGAAATCATCATAGCTCCATCACTGCCCTTCACCCATAAATGCATTCTGTGAACAATGCAGCTAGGCTGAACACGTGAAGGAATCTGGTTCAGAACCTGCCCTAATGAGCTGACTCCTGCTTAGAAGATGTGTCTGGCCATTTTCCCAGACACCCAATGCTGGCTTTAGGGACCTTCATTCACCCTCCAACCTGGTCAGTCACAGCCCCAGCCTATACACCTGCCTGCTGTCCTAGAAGCCTCTTTGGTCCAGCGGAGCCCCATCCACAGGCATTCAGCACATGAAGTTACCCAGAGGGCTTCCCAGAGAACTATTCTGCAGAGTTCTACAAATGAGAGTGCTGGAGACCCTTCAGGGCCTCCAGAAAATTGTGCTAATGCTCCCTCCTTTCTCCTGTGGGCACAATGAATTGGTGGCCCAGTCACCACGCCAGAGACTGGGGCAGAAATGACCAGGGCCATCTGCTAGGCGGCCTGGAGAAAAATCAAATGTATATATCGAATGAGTGAATAAGTGAATGAATAAATGAAAGAATGAATTGCCCTTCCAATGGGAGAATCTGTAAAGAGGAAAGTCTACTAAGAGGCCTGTAGAATCTAGTTAGTCTCAATGTTGGGATTTCTGGCAGGAAAAACAACAACAAAACAAAACACCACCAGCTTGAGAAATAACATAAAGCTATGGAAAGAACAGAACTCAAGACAATTCAATGGATATTTACCAGGGCCTCCTACAAAACAGTAAGACCCTCCCCTGACAATGCTTCTGGTTGAAGGGCAGCTGGAAAGCAGGTGCCTGACAGGGGCGGGGAGGGAACTTAGAGGAAGAAGGAGAAGAGGGACATCGAGGAGGAGGGAATACCGAGTTCACCTCCGCCCCAGGGAGCTGAGCTCTGCGCTGGCTGGGCCGCCTCTTCTCTCGGAGCTCTCAGCTCAAGCTGGGGACCGTCTGTCCCTACTTCCTTGTACTCTCCGGGTGATACTTCCCATGTGGGTTCTGAGGATCTAGACGTACCCATCTTCTTGTGCCTCCCGAGAGGGAAGTGTGGGTCTGATCATGTACAGCTAGAGAAACCAAAGGTGTTGCATCTATCGGAGTGAGGGAGTTGGGACCTAAAACCTCCGACTCCTGACAGATTCTACAGAGAACAGTGTCCTCTCAAAACACAAATGTCCTTGGAATACTAAGAGGCCGTGTTCACCTGTAGTATGGAGATTATGCAGGCTTCACTTGGGTGGACAAAGCAGGCAATACACTTACATTGAACCATCACATGCCCCCATACAGTCACCTATTGGATGGGACAGAGTTTATTATGGTCCAGTAAGACCAGGGAAGGCCCTGGTAAACCCCAAGCCGCCCTCACAGTCCCGTAGCCTCTGCTAAGGATAGTGAGGAAGGGCACCTGCACAAGGCACCATTCCAAAGGGGCTTGGGACGTGACATCAGCAAAGTGGCAAAACAGGTAGCCCTGGACTTTGCTCCCTCACAAAGAAACTAATTCACAAAACATGGTCCAAAAAGTTGAGAGAACTCCAGAAACCATTTAAGAAGGTGCAGTACCCAGGCAAGCTCAAAGCCAAGAACAGTCCAATTGAAAAGGGTGAGAAAAGGCCCTGGCCGGTTTGCTCAGTGAATAGAGCATCAGTTCAGCATATGGACCTCCCAGGTTCGATCCCAGTCAGGGCACACATGAGAACTGACTATCTGCCTCTCTTCCCCTCTTTTTCCCTCTTTTTTTCTCTCTTCCCTTTTAACAGCCAGTGGCTCAATTGGTTCAAGCGTTGGCTCTGGGCACTGAGGATAGCTTGGCTGATTCGAGAGCATCAGCCCAAGATGGGGGGTGCCGGGTGGATCCTGGTCGGGAAGCATGCAGGCGGCAAGGAAAGAGAAGAGTGGAATATAAATCCAATGCTACTGCTCTTTAGGAAATTACCCAAGGTATTGGTTTCTGTCTCTCTGACTCAGAGTACAAACAGGGAACCAGTTTGCATGCATACTTTGGATGCATGGGAGCCCAGAAGAAAAAAGGAGAGCTCGGGGCTTGTTTCATCACTAGGAAGCCTGCAGCGCCACAGACAGACACCAGAGGGAGCAAGAAATGAAAACTCCTATGGGGGGGGGGGGGGGACAGAAACTACACAATAAACCCAGAGAACACACATTCCTCATCAAGGTTTGAGAACCTCAAGAAGTTCTAGCCAGGCAATTGGTGAACGTTATGCCCTGTATGAAGCCAGTCCATAAAGTTAAGAGAGGTAGCTGTTTTCTCAAATGCACAAATAGCACCACAAAATAATTAGGCACATGGAAGAATGGAGAAACATGACCCAAAGGAACAAAATAAATCTCCAGAAACTGACCCTAAAGAAATGGAGCTACATGAATTATTGACAAAAAAAGTCAAGACAATCATGTTAAAGAAACTCAATGCACTACAAGAGAATGCAGACAACTAAACGAAATTTTAAAAAGGCATGAATAAAATGAATGGATCAACAAAGAGAAATTATAAAAAAGAGTCAAATAGAAATTTTCAATCTGAAGATAATAAATGAATTTAAAAATTCATTAGAGGGGTTCAACAGAGCACCTGATCACACAGAAGAAAGAATCAGTGAACTCAAGCATAGGTGCTTCCAAATTATCAAGTCAGAGGAGCAAAAAAGAAAAAAAATGAGAGTAAAGAAAGCTTAAGGAACTTAGAAAATACCCTCCATAGGACTAATATATATATCATAGGAATCCCAGAAGGAAGACAGAGAAAGGGAGCAAAATGCTTATTTAAGAAAATAATGGCAAAAAATTTCCCAAATCTGAGGAAGGAAATAATATCCAAATTCAAGAAGCTCAAAAGACTCCAACTAGAATGAATTCAAAGAGGCCCACACTGAGACAGATTATAATCAAACCATCAAAAGTGTAATCTCAAAGAAACATGGGAAAAATCAATTTGTCATATACAATGGAACTCTCATAAAATTATCAGTGGATTTCTCAGCAGAAACCTGTAGGCCAGAAGAGAGTGGAAAGATATACTCCAAGTGCTGAAAGGAAAAAACTGCCAACCAAAAATATTATATCTAACAAAACTGTCTTTTCAAAAATGAAAGAGAAATAAGGACCTCTGAGGTAAACAAAAGCTGAAGAAGTTCATCACCACTAGACCTGCCTTACAAAAATTGCTAAAGGAAGCTCTTCAGGTTGAAATGAATGGACACTACAAAGCAACATAAAAGAATATAATATATATATTAAATATATATATATACATATACACACACATATATCTAGTAAAGGTAAAATTTTGAAAATAAAAAATGCTGAAATGCTGTAATGTTAGTACAAATGTTGCTTTTAAGTCTGGTATAAAATTTGAAAGATAATTCATAAAAAATAATTATAACTATACAATTATGTTAATGAATCCAAACTATAGATAGATATGATTTGCGATATTGTTAACATAAATTTGAGAGGAAGGAGATGTAAAGAAATAGAGATTTTATATATGACTAAGTTTAAGTTATCAGTTTGAAACAGATTGTTTTAACTACAGAGAAAATAATTTCTACCTGCAAAAGAAAATAAGGACTTAAGGTTGGTCACTACAAAAAATATCAATGAAATACCAAGGGAGTAAGATAGGGAAAGAGGAACAAAATAACCGTAACACATACACAAAACAATTAACAAAATGATTAATAGTAAGTCCTTCTCTATCAGCAATTAAATTTTTTTCTTTAATTTTTATTTAGAGAGAGAGGCAGGGAGAGAGAGAGACAGAAACATTGGTCTGTTCCTGTATGTGCCCTGACTGGGGAGTGAACCCACAACCTCTGTGTATAGGGACAATGCTCTAACCCACCAAGCTATCCAGCCAGGGCTATTTGCAATTATAAAACTTTAAATATAAATGTATTAAACTCCTCAAAAGGCAGAGTGGCTGAATAGATAAACTAAGACCTAACTATATGCTTTCTATGGGACTCACTTTAGGTATAAGGTAAAAATTGACAAGCCTTTACCATTTAACTCAGAAAAGAGCAAGACTCCAGAAACAGAAATCAGAAACAAGAGAGGACATATCATAACTGACGGCACAGAAATAAAGAGGACCGTAAGAGACCATTATTAACAATTATATACCATCATAGTAGATAACCTAGAAAAAAATAAATCAATTTCAAAAAAACTTATAACCTTCCAAGACTGAATCGTGAATTAAAAAATCTAAATAGACTTAACAGCTAGTAAGAAGATTGAATTAGTAATCAAAAACCTCCCAATAAAGAGAAGCCCGGTACCAGATGGCTTCCCTGGAGAACTCTACTAAACACTGAAATAATAATTAACAAAAATCCTTCTCGAACTCCTCCAAAGAACTGAAGAGGGAACACCTCCACACTCATTTTATGAGGCCAGCATTATAATTTTGATATGACACCAAAATCAGACAAAAATATTACCTAATAATAATAATAATAATAATAATAATAACAACAACAGCAAAAAACAAAACTACAGACCAGCATCCCTGGTGAATATTGATGCAGAGTGCTCAAAAAAAAATGGGAAAACTAAATTCAATAATGCAATAAAAAGATTATAGCCATGACCAAGTGGGATTCATTCCTGGAATGTAAGAATGCTTCAACATATAAAACCCTCTCAATGTAATACACCACACTAATGAAATGAAGGTTAAAAACAAAACAAAACGCATGATTATCTCAATTAATGAAGAAAAAGCACTTGATAAAATCTAAGAAACTATCATGATTAAAAATTCAACAAACTAGCAATAGAAGGAAATTTCATCAATGTAATAAAAGCCGTATACGAAAAAGCCCACAATGAACATCATTCTCAATGGTAACTAAAAGCCTTCCCTCTGAGATCAGAAACACAAGGCAAGAATGTCCTCTCCTCGCTGAGGATGGCTCCATGGCCTCTGCCTCACGCACTAGAATGGCTCTGGTTGCAACGGAGCAACGGCCCAGATGGGCAGAGCATCGCCCCCTAGTGGGCATGCTGGGTGGATCCTGTCTCTCTGGCCTCCCCACTTCTTACTTCAGAAAAATACCAAAAAAAAAAAAAGTACATTTCTTGTGGATTCTGTAGTTTAATTCATATGTAGTGTGTGTGTGTAAATGAACAAGATTATGTTTGGAATATAAAATAAATTTCATAGCTTTTTATAATGTTAAAAAAAAAAAAAAGAATGCCCTCTCTGGCCACTTCTACTCAACATAGTACCGGAAGTCGGAGCCAGAGCAATAAGGCAAGGGTATGAAATAAAAGGCATCCAAAGTGAAAAGAAAGAAGGAAACTTATCTTTATTCACAGATGACATGATCTTATATATACCAAATACTAAAGGCTTCACTCACACCCACAAAATGTTAGAATAGCACGAACAAATGAATGGATGAAGAAAATACGTGTACAGTTAAATATCATTCAGCCTCAGAAAGGAAGACTACAATATAGATGAAACTTGAGGACATTAAGCTAAGTACAATAAGCTTAATACAGTGTGGTTTTACTTATATGAGGTATCTTAAGCATTCAAATTCTTAGAAGGTGGAATAGTGGTTGCCAGGGGCTGGGAGGAGCGGGGAAGGGGGAGTTGGTGATCAATGGTTGTAGTTTCAGTTTTGCAAGATGGAAAAGTTCTATAGATCTGTTGCACACAAAAAAAGGTGCACATAGTTAACACTACAGTACTGGACATTTAAAATAGTTAAGATGGTAAATTTTATGCAATATATATATATATATATATATATATATTTTTTTTTTTTTTTTTTTTTTTACTACAATAAAGAAAATGAGAGGAGGCCGGGAGTTTGTGTGTGATTGACAGAGAGCAATGGGAAGAGCAGTAGAACAGCCAGTTGGTACTGCAATTTCACCCCTTCAACTAGAGGGGGAAAAGAAAGTCCTCTCCTTCCATAAGCGCAGAGAGGCCTTTCCAACTTCCCTTTCTCTGATTTATTTTTCTTTCAGAGCGTTTATCCCCACCCAACATGTTATATATTTACTTACTTAGCTGTTTATTGTCTGCAAATAACCAGACGTGCAAGCTCCCTCAGGGCAAGGATTTATTACTTTCTTGTTTATTACAGAATCCTCAGTGTCTAGAAGAGTATGTGGCCAATAGTGGATGCACAACTGTCTGAGGAGTAAGTGAGTGAGGGAGCGAGTGAAGGAATGAATGCATGATGAGGTGGGGAGAGCCGCGATAGGGCATCTGAATGAAGTCGGGGCTTCTGTCCTGCATCCATCAATCTTGGTAAAGAAAGAGAAGAGGGGGAGGAGGAAGATAGGAACAGACGAGGATACGCAGATGTCCTTTGGCTGGGTTTATGGGAGCAGTCAGACCAGCTCCCGGTGTCTGAGGGATGGGGAGAGCTCGTTCCCTAGGGTCTCTGCCGCCAGTGCCTTCTGGTTCAGCAAAAGAACAGAGACTGTGCCCATTAGCTTTGCTAGTTTGATGTAGCTGTTTTTTCCTTAAGGCTAATGAATCAATAGACTCCACCTGTCAGACTGAAGAAAGGTCTTCAGTTTTTCTCCCTTTTTCATAATCTTCTAGATCACTGCTTCTCAAACTTGGTACAAATCACCAGGATGTTCACTAGGTCTGGGTGGGGCCCAATAATCCGCATTTCTAACGAGCTGCCAGGTGATACTGATAGACAGCCTTGCTTACAGAGATTGATTCTCAACCTTGTGGCACCCGGGAAACCCATGCCCCCCCCAGATCAATTAAATTAGAATGCCTGGGAGTGGGACCCTGAAATGGTGAGGCCAAGGCTGAGAACCAGAGCTCCGGGGGATTCAAAGGCAGTAACTCATGGGGAAGCAAAGCCACAGTTTGGGACCCTGCAGTCCCCTCCCCCCACGCCCGCTGTGCCCTTCCTCGACAGCCTGGGGGCTGCTGGAACTTCACCGTGGCTGCTGAGAGCCACCTATTGACACCAGCCCACCTTGATCTGGGACGTGAAAGAGCATTACAACCCTCAGACAGCTGGACGAACTTGCCTGTTTATTCCACCTCCTGACTCCCACTTCCCACTCCTCTTTCCAGCTAGGAAGAGCTGTGCTCCCCTCCCAGTCTAGTAGGACAATGGTTTTCAACCAAGGATTTTTCTCGCCCTGCCCCGGAAGACATGTGGCAATGTCTAGAAACATACCTGATTCTCTTTGATCCAGAACCCTGCTCTCTCCTGACCCTCAGGCCATGAGGCCAGGGCTGCTCTCCTATTCACTCACGGTGAGTTTGCTCCCTGCGCCGTGTAACCTCGCCCAGCCCAGCATTTTAATGTTCATGGATCTCCCCGTGCCCATTAGAGAGAGTTCACACATTTCCAAGCACCTTCTGTGCTCAGAATTCAAGTTCTTCCTCATGAAACTCCTAAACCCCATGTAAACCAGGGGTGTGCCCAGTCACCCCAAAAGTTCCGTGAGAGATAAGGAGACATCCAACCAGGAGACAGAGACGCCCACTAGCCAGGTGTAGCTGGCCTGATTCCTAAATGGCTGTGTATCTGAATCTCAGCGCTGACTCTGCCGAGTGGCCCTGTTACACACATCATGGGCACTTGCTATATGCCAGGCTCCGCTTTACATGCTTGTGTCACCCTCCCACCATCCCTGGGAGGCAGGCACCACTGTTATCACCATGTACAGAGGAAAAGACTGAGGCACAGAGACAGGTAAGTTGCCCAAGGTCACACAGCTAGTAAGTAGCTGAGTGAGGATGTGAGCCTAGGCAGTTCCAATCTACAGCCGGTGGGGTTACTTACTACACTATATGGTCCCGCGTGCATTTCATGTCAACAACAACCCAGGCAGGCTTGGGTCTGTCCTTGATATTGCAGATGGGAAGCAGCTTCTCAGCAAATCTTCCAAAATCATTCAGCTAGTGAGCCGCGGATCAAGGATTCAAATCTAAGAAACTAAAAATTCCATGCTCGGGTCAGGGAAGAAAGGGACACAGAAGATGGAACCATTCATTCGTTCATTCATTCATTCATTCATTCATCTGTTTATCCATTCATCGTGCGTGCAGCACATGTGAATTGATGCTTCTGGAGGGCCAGGCCTACGCTGTGTGCTAAGGACCCAGAGAGAAATCATCCATGACCCATCTGTTCAAGAGCTCACATCCATCAACTTTTGGAGACAAGCTATAGGCACATGGGTGGACTGGGGAGGAAAAGCAGGGTACAGAAGGGCAGGGGCGTCTGCTGAGACTTGTCCTCTGGGAGACTAAGCAGCTGTGGGAGGAGTCTAAGAAACTCCGAGTGGGTACTGCTCCTGTCCTCGGGTGGTCACCTGGGTCAGAGGGGGCACCCCGCCCCCACACACACTCACTTGCACCCATTCACATTGACTTATTTTCTCTCCATCTGTCCTCCCTGCCATCTCACATTCTAAGATATTCTATTGTACCAGCTGAGAATTTTACTGCAAAATATAGAAAGCATTTAAACCTGGTGTCATTCGTATTAATCAGACACTGAAAAATGTGAAAAACCTTGAAGCAGTGCTCTGTCAGGGAAACCTATGTAAAGAATGTATGGGCCGTTTTAAGGATTTCCTAACCACTGTAAAAGAAGGAGAACGTGTTATTTTCTTTCTTCAAGAGTTATAAAATATTTTCAAGGATGTAAAAAAAAAAAAAAGAAAAAAGAGGAAAGAGAAAGTCTAAGCACGGCCGAGGAGGAACCAAAGGGCCATGCGTTCCCCTGATGGATCAATGCAAAGTTGGCATCCCAACTTATCATCCCAAGGTCCCAGAGAGGAACCAAATTGTAACTGTCAGGAACACGACAGAACTGTCAAAAGCAGACAAAATCAGCCACGTAAATTGTGAAACCGAAGTCACAGTTCTGTTTGTTCTGCGAGAGTGAACATCTCACTTTTTCTTTCTTTTTTTTTTTTCTCCCCTTTGTCAAGATGGAGAATAAAAACAAAGACAGACGAGGGGCCTTGCAAGGGTTTCATCTTTGTGGAGAAGGAACCCACCAGCAATTCTCAAGTTCCCCCACCCCTGTACACCTACATCCACTGTCTTTCAGTAAGCCAACAGGCAGTCTTAGCATGGGAGTGATTGGGTGCACCTGTGGAAATGGTTACGACCCAGTCCCTCCCTGACTTTAAAGAAATTATGGTCTATTGGACAAAAGACAATCCTACACCCAGCTAACAAACTTAGAATACAGGGCCAGAACAGACAGAATGAAACAGGAGAACTCAGGGAGTGACGAATTCCACGACGGCGGCACAGAGTCAGCTTCTTGGAAGAGGTACCACCTGCCCTGGGCCTTGAAGGATGAATACATTTTACCTGACGGAAAAGGAAGGGCAGGAAGCTCCAGAGACAGGGCAAGGCAAACGTGAACACAGAGGCTGGAGCGGAGTAGAGAAAGGCACTCCGGATCAAGAGATCCTTCCGAAGTCACATCTCCATTCCGTCCGACAGCCATGCTGGCTGACGAGTGACTCCTGCCAGGGATGCTGGGCCGCCAGGCGTCCAGGACTCCCCAGGTTGGAGCGCGGGTGCAGCCCTGCCCTGTGCTCCCAAACACACGCGTGTAGGCTGTGCGCCGACGGTGCCTGCACGCGTGCGCGTGCACATGTGTGCTCGTGCGTGCGAGCACGTGCGTTGGCAGTGACCTGGCAGGCCGTTCTGCAGAAGCCCTGCAGCACTGTTGCTTGCTGCTCACCAAAATAGCATCGAGCAATTTAGGTCAGGAAGTAAGGACTGTGTTATTATTACTAGTTACTGGTGAAGTTATTTAATAAGAATGTCACATCCAATTGAGACCATGGTGGGAATTGTCAGCAGGAAGAATGTAATTACACTCACTGGAAGCGCTCCAGGCCCCGCCGCGTGCACACCTCCACCGATCCACCCAGAGATGGACTCTCCCAGCCCCACTGCCACCCGCAGGCATTTCCTGAGCTGGGACCGGACACATGCCAGGCCCCAGAATGGCCGGCCTGAGCTGCTCCGCTCCAGGCTCCAGGTCAGGTTTTCGAGGGAAAATCTCCAGGACCTGCCCTGGGATCCCCTAAGTCACCCAGGATCAGATACCCAAGGAAAGGTAAAAAGACAGACAACAACAGAGAAGTCGAGGGACTCAAAGGATAACCAGGCAGAAGAAGAGAGATGGGCAGGTAGAAAGAGAGACCGAGAGGCAGACGCGGCAAGAGAGAGGGAGACAAGGGAGGAGAGGAAAAGAAGCCAGGCACAGAAGCGACAGAGACAAGGCGGGCCACCAAATCGGGGCAGAAAAGGTAACAAGAGAGGGATGTAGAGGGAGACCCGAGGAGCCAGGAGTCCCTCTCAGCCTCACGACAATGGCTGTCACGTCACCCAACCCAAAGGCCCCATGTGAGTCACTGGGAAGAAATGAAGACCGCATATAGGCCATTGGGAGCAGCTTAGCTTTACCTGGAAGAATAAGGTAGTAGCCAGAGGGGTTCAGAGCCCAAAGAAAAACCCCTTTTTATTTTGAGTGTGGTTTCAATTTGAATAAAATGGGAGAGGCGGAGGAGAAAGAAGAGCCAAACCCTAGAAGTGAGAGAGAGGATGGGACCCAGAGCTCAGGAATTGGGGAACTGCAGGAGGGACCCCGACCTCTTCTTTGGGGACTTGGGGAAGGGGGAGAGGTGCTGCAGGTGCAGCTCACAGGCAGGATGGGTGGCAGGATGTGGGACAAGCCCATTCCTGATGGTCTGTATGTTCTCTTCTGGCCAGGTCATCTTGTAATGGACCCAGGAATTTGTGACTTGGAATGGCCACTCTCAGGATTAAGGCAGGAGGCTGACCAGATAGCCGATAGGGAAGAGGGCTAAGCTGTGTGGGGCTCAGAACACAGTGGCAGCAGGATGCACAGCCCGGGGGACAGGCAGAGCGCCGACTTGTGCAACTGACCCAGGGCAGAGCATGTAGAGCAGGGGCAGCAGAGGAATAAAGGTGGAGGGGCCCAATGGATCAGTCATCCGAGGGGTGGACAGTGTGGAGACCTACCCACCGTCGTGATAAAGGGAAGAGGCTAGGAGAGGGGAGGTGCTGTGGGGCTGGATGTCTCCAGCTCTTAAAGAGGCCTTGCACGGCGGGCCCCTGCCCACACCCCTCATTCCACCCAGCTCCTATGCCTTCTGGTTCCTGGGCTCTCCTCACCCAAGCCTGGCAGGCCACAACCTCAGTGTGCCTTTGGCTCTGGTTCTCAGTCCCTCCCTCTGTCCAGGCACCTCCCTCTGCCTTCTCAGCAGTCGGCCTCAGCTGCTCACTGTCTCCACTTCTGCTCCACACTGGGCCATGGGCATCCTTCCTGCCACTTTGGGCTCTGAGCTCTGTCCAAACTAGTTTGAGGGCTTCTCTGCTCTACACTCAGAGCCTATAGCTCAGAGGAGATAAAACCCAGGCAGCAGATCTCTGCCTGGTCCACCCACCCTGGCTCTGGAAGCTTCTGAGGCTCCTACTCAGAGCACTCGAAGGACTTAGTGTGAAGAGAGGGAGACAGAAACCCTTGTGGGCTCATAAAAGCTTTGGGGAATCACATCTCTTCCCAATGCTGCACCACAGGCAGTCTGAGGGTGTGTCCCCCTGTCCTCCTCCCCTTTGAAAGCACGGCTGCACTGGCTCCAAGCCACAGGTTCTCAAAGAGGCTGCAGCTCCACCGACGAGGAGCCCGGGGCGTTGAAGGAGGCCTGAGGGTCAGGCGGAGGCGCAGACCCCGTCCTGCTGAGCTCAGAACGCCAGGCCGGTACCTCCCCGAAGGACCCACATGGCCCGCAGGCTCTGTGCCGCTGCTGGCCTGGCTGGGCCTTGGCTGTCACCAGGCATTGTTGCCAAGCACAGACTCACATCCTGGGTCATCAGAAGGCTGCCTGGAGAGGGAAAAGCAGCCTTCCAGTGTGGTCTGGGAGGGGCCGGGCATGTAAACCCTGCCAGCTCAGAAGGATAGTGACCTGGGGAGGAGCACGTCAAGGTCAAGGCCTGATCCACCCCTGGGGCTGGGAGCTGGGACCCAGGCTAATCAAGATGCACATGATGTACAACTCTTGGCACACAGAGTTCAAGTGCTCACACACATTGGTATCTCCGGACACAAATGTCCACGTCCACTACATACCTGTGTGCACCTTGTACACACAGTTCTACCACGTGCATGCAGCTCTTCAATACACGGTGCACACTTGACACTCCCAGGCCGCCACTCCACCATCCTGGATGGAGAGCTCACTGGGTATTTATTCCTGCTGCTTCCCACCCCCCACCAGGACCCACATGATCTTCCTGAAGAATCTGTGCAAAGCTCAGGAGTCTTCCACCTGGCGGTGTGTGTGTGTCAGGTAAAAGTGTGTGTGTGAACATCTGTGTGAGTACACACACAGGTTAGAATACATGGAAGGATACATGGAAGTATGGGAGAAATTTAAAGAGCCCATGATAGCTAGAGTTTAATCTGCACCGCCCCCCCATGACCGCAGACCCGCACGCATTCTGTAGCATCAGCTACCGGGCCACTCACTGCTCTGAGCAGACACCCCAAGCCTCCCACAGCACCACGGGGAAGAGCCAGCTTGGCCTACGGAGTGAGACAAACCTAAATGCACAGCCCAAGTCTGCCCCTTGCAAGCTGTGTGACCTTGGGCACCCTGCTTACCCTCTCTGAGCCTCAGCTCCCTCATCTGTAAAACAAGGATAATAACATTTAATATAATAACGGGCATGCTGGGAAGATTAAATGAGATTACGGATGTGAAACACCAGGCACAGGGAACTCAATAAACATTAATTAACACTCATTCTCTCCCTTCCACTCACCCTGTGCCTTTCATTCACACAAGTGATGAGTATTTATTGAGTGTTAACTGTGTGTCAATCCTGCCTCGGGCACTGGAGGTGCCAGTTCCCTGTGCTCATCCTCACACAGCTCGGTTTCTAGTGGGGGTGACAGATGATAAGCAAGTAAATAAGCAAATAATATTGTATGATGAGCACCATCAGAGCTACAAAGAAGGCGATGTGGTGGACCTTCAGGCTTCAGCCGCACTGGCCCAACTCTAATGGTGGACTCCGGAGTAGAGACCTAGGAGGAGTAACAGTGAGCCATGGAAGATCCAGAGGGGAGAGCATTCCAGGCAGAGTAGGCATAAGTGCCTGGAGACAGGAACAAGCCAACAACAAGAAGGCCAGTGCTCCCAGGGTGTAGACGAGAATGCAGAAGGAGAGATGAGAGATGAGAGGGAGCAGATGGGCAGTCCATGTGCACGTGCGGGAGGCGTGACCCAGTCTGAACTGTGTGTTTTCAGATACCTCTCTGGCTGCTATGGGAAGAATGAGCACAGGTGAGCACAAGGGAAGCAGGCAGACCAGCCAGGGAGCTGTTGTTTTCAAGACTCATCCTGCCCCACCTGTACCCCCTCCCCCAATGCTTTTTCTGCATCCCCACCGTCTCCCACCCTCCCACCCATCCTCAGCCTCCGCTCTCAAGATGCTTTCTCCGATGCCTCCAGACTACAGCGGTCACTTTCCAACTCTTTGTGAGCACGTGTTCAAAGGCCATCTCCTCAGGACACTCCCTGGTCCCCACCTCTGTGCAGCCACAGCACTAGGCTCCTGGTTTAAAGGACAAACCAATGTCATCCTACCTTGGACTCAAGCACAGACATGGCATCTGATTCTCCTTTATGTACCTACCCACTAGAGCTATATAGCACATAGTAAGTGCTCAATAAATGTATCCCTTCCAGGCATAAATGTCCTTCTGATTTTCATATGGCTCACATGCTTGAGCTGTAAGGAGGAAGGACCATAGATGGGGAGGACCCCCCTCCGAAACACAGACCCACGCTGCAGGTCAGGCAGAGCGCCATGGCCCCAGCACAGCCCTCCACAGAGACCAGCGAGACTGAGAGACCTGTGCCATCCCGTCGGGCTGAGTCTGACTTTGTCAACGTTCCTTTTCTCTAATAAAGCCCACCCTTGCCAGGTGACAGGTAGAGCTCACCCTAAGTCCGGGTGAGCAACAGGTGGCACCCAAAGAGAGCCACCTTGCTCGGTACCCACTTCTCTCTGTGACCCTTCTCCTTCCTGTTCAGACTCAAATACCTCCCGTGACTTCCCCAGGCAGAGATCCTTGCTCCCTCCTCTCTGCTCCCAAATTCATTCATGCAGTCAGCACACATTGGTTGATCGCCGAAGTGTAAGTTTCAGTGCTAGGACCTGGTACAAAAGGATGGAGAAGGCCTGGTCCCGGGCCCAGTCTAGTCCAGCACCTTTTCTTAGCACCTCTCTCCCCTTTTTAACGATATCTCTTCTTACCATATCTAGCTGTCTGCTAGATGGTCAGTTCCTCCACGGCCAGTACAGTGGCTTGTTAAGGATGTTGTTCCAACATCTAGCACAGAACCTTGGGCAAAGTGGTCTGAATACTAGAAAGGGCAAGCTTTTCAAAGTCCCTGCTGGTTCCATTAATTCAGCCAGCCCATATCTCTTCAAGTATATATTGGTACAGGCTGTGCAAAAGCCTGTGTGTGATGATTCCCCATTCCTCATCTGCTTTTCCAATAGGAAGCCTTGCAGCTCGGTGGAGGAGGGCTCGCCTGGGGCGAGGTGGGGGGCGGGGAGGAGCGCGCAAAGGAAAGGCAGGCTGGCAGAAAGGGAAGCAGCTTCCAGACGAGCTGCTGGCTCGCGCTACTGCCTCCACCGCTTGAGAAACACCTGTTTGCCTGAAAGCAGCCTACGTATTTTGCCCTCAAACTTCAAACTCTTCCTTTTATTTAATCTCAACTCATCACAGCAATAGCCTGAAGAGGAAGAAAATCATCAAATGGGAGTTTCTTTTCTCTTCTACAGGCCCAAGGGATGAAGAGGCCGGAAAGATCCCCTTCGGGTTAATTCAGAAATGTGACGACTTGGCGTTTTTCGTTTTCAATTAAGTAATTACTACATTACCATAGGAACACTTGCTGCCCTATTTTAGATTAGAAAGAGAAAACAAGCATTAACGCAAGTTTGTTATTAATGTTTAGATAATTGAAAGTAAGAAAGAAACTTTCTCTATGTAAAACAGACCTGGAAAGCCAAAACATGGACAAATTGAATTGCATCAAGTTGTAGAACCTCTCTCTCTATTTGTATAAACAAACAAACAAACCACAGAATCTATAGCCAAGCTCTAACTTCAGGGGAGAAATTTATTGCATTGCTACAGATAAAGAACCAATGTCTTTTATATGCAAAAAGTTCTTACAAATCAATAAAATTGAATAATGCCATAGAAAATGAACAAAGTGCATGGATAGTACAGGAAAAAGGATACAGATGACTAAACAAAAACACACAAGGAAATGCTAATTTCATTTACAATTAAAGAAACGCAATAATGAGATATCTTTCTGATACATATCATATTGATACAATTTTTTATTTTTATTTTTTAATTTTTTTTTATTTTTCTGAAGCTGGAAACGGGGAGAGACAGTCAGACTCCCGCATGCGCCCGACCGGGATCCACCCGGCACACCCACCAGGGGGCGATGCTCTGCCCACCAGGGGGTGATGCTCTGCCCCTCCAGGGCGTCGCTCTGCCACAACCAGAGCCACTCTAGTGCCTGGGGCAGAGGCCAAGGAGCCATCCCCAGTGCCCGGGCCATCTTTGCTCCAATGGAGCCTTGGCTGCGGGAGGGGAAGAGAGAGACAGAGAGAAAGGAGGGGGGGTGGAGAAGCAAATGGGCGCTTCTCCTATATGCCCTGGCCGGGAATCGAACCCGGGTCCCCCGCATGCCAGGCCGACGCTCTACCGCTGAGCCAACCGGCCAGGGCCTGATACATTTTTTTTTTTAAAAGTTGTTGGAAAGGTGCAGAGCAGAGGTTCCTAGACCCACACATCACCATCACCTGGGAATTTGTTAGTAATGCTAATTCTCAATCCCACCCCAGACCTACTCTACGTCAGATCTACTGACTCAGAAACCCTTGGATCCCAAGTATTTTAATATGCAGAGAAATCAAGAACTCTCAAATACTCTTGGCAGTATTTAAATTGATGTCATTTGGCACTTTTATCAGCATAAATGCATTACCCCAAGACAATAAATCCATAAATCCATTCTATAGACTAGTTCATTCATGTTGAAATCACACACACACACACACACACACAAACACACACACACGGTTATTATGGTATTGTGTGGGGTAGCCAAACTAGGTAAAGCTTAAATAATTTAAAGGGTTGATTGAATCATCTATGGTAACTTATGGAATCCTATCTAACTATTAAGAGGAATGAGATGAATCTCTATCTGCCTACCCAGAAAGATGTATAAGAAATACTATTAAGAGAAAAAGGCATGTTACAGAATAGTATATTTGATGTATTCAGAATGATGCCACTTGTGTGAGATATATAGCATATGTGTTGGGTTTCTACTTTCTTATGCTTTGAGATTTTCTGGGGTAATTTGGAAGAAACTATTAGTAAGCAAGACTGATGGTCTGCGAAGGGGAGCTCTTTATTAACATGTGCCCTCTACACTGCTTGAATATTTTGCTCTGAGTATATATTACTTTTATAGTTGTTGAAAAGTAGTTATCTTAGCCCTGGCTTGTTTGCTCAGTTGATAGAGCATCGGCCCCACATATGGACGCCCCAGGTTTGATTCCCAGTCAGGGCACACAGGAGAAGCGACCATCTGCTTTTCTTCCCTTCACTCTCCTCACCTCTCTCTTTCTCTCCCTCTTCCCCTCTCACAGCCAGTGGCTCAACTACTTAAAGCATTGTCCCTGGGCACTGAGGATCGCTTGGTTGGTCCAAGCACCAGACTCAGGTGCTTAAGATGATAGCTCAGTTGATTCAAGTATTGGCCTCAGACGGGGGTTGCCAGGTGGATCCCAGTCAGGAGGCGTGTGGGAGTCTGTCTCATTATCTCCCCTCCTCTCATATAAAAAAAGAAAAGGAGTTATGAGCCCTGGACAGTTGGTCCAGTCAGTAAAGAGTGTCATCCCAAAACAACAGGTTGCAGGTTCGATCCCTGGTCAGGGCACACACAGGAGGCAACCAAAAAATGCACGACTGAGTGGAACAACAATGCTTCCCTTCTCCGTCCCCTCTCTCTCCCTTCCTCGCTCTGTCTCTCTGAAAATCAGTAAAAATTAGCTCCGTTGGTTGGAGTGTTGTCCTGGAGCACGGAGGTTGCTGGTTTGATTCCCTGGTCAGGGCACATACAGGAGCAGTTCAATATTCTGTCTCTCTCTCCCTGCTTCTCACTCCCTCAAAAAAAAAAAAAAAAAAAAAAAAAAAGAAAAAGTAGCTATCACTAATTAACTCAGAAATAGAAGAGCAAGCAAGAGTGAGAAGCACAGCTGGGAGGAGAGGAAGGTTAGATCATTCGGGTACCTCGCCCTGGAGACTCCTCAGGCTCAGTGAGAACCTCGGAGACCTCTGTAACACCCTCTCCTCAGCCACCAGGCTGAGAAGGAACACCTAAGGTCTCTGTTTCACTGAACTGGCGGCTGTCATAATAAATTACTTGGTTGATACAGAGAAAAAAAAATCCACACCTACTAACAAGGCCAGGGCCTCTGAGACACCTGATGTCCCTTCCTGCGGGCCCATTCCCCCAGCGGCCTGTGCTGTGGACTGTCAGCCATTGAATCGCATTTGGTCTCCGGCAGAGTGCCGGCAGGGGGTCTCCGTGACAAATTACGTGTGAGTGTAAACACCAGTGTAGACGTATCTCATATTTGCATGTCAGAGTCAATAAAGACTATGTTTGTACATTAGAATAAACACAGCCCGTTGTCACAGACGTGTGTGAACACGGTCCTGTGATGGTGTTCCGGACCCGATCCATCAAGCATTTTCGCCAAGAACATCACGGGAATTGGGAAGAGAATGATGAAGAGGAGTCCAGGTTCCTATCCCCAGGCAGTCTCTCTAAATCACTATTATATTTTATTCTTCCCATTCAGCCTTTATCTCTACATTTGACCAACCAGCCCCCAAATGGCTTTGCTTAGGCAATAAATTCAAAAACCCTGCTCCATCCATTATTTGATCATCCTTCCATCCACCCATCCTTGAGTTCTTTTTCCATTCATCTCTCAAAACACTCATAAATCTACCCATTCCATGAATCTGCTCATTGTCCACTCCCTCAGAGCTTCCACTCAGCCACCCCGTTTCATCTGCATAATCCATCAAGACATCCTTCCGTCTCTCCACTCATCCCTCTGTTTGTCTTTCCTTAATTCACTCATTCCATTCATCCATCCTCCATCTAGCCCATCCATCCTCTCATGTTACCAGCCTATTCAGCAACCCATATTTTTCTATACTAGCCATTCATGCATTCATCCATACTCCCCATCTAATAGCCCATTCATCTGCACATCCATCCTAAATGTCCATCAATCTCATCTAGCTATCCATCCCACCCACCCATCCATCCTTCCATCACCTACTTTCTGTCTCTCCTATTCATCAATCCAATCATCCATCCATCATTCCTCCATCCCCACTCAACCATTCATTCACTGCCTCTCTGGGCCCCATCTCACAGCCTGGACCTGGTGAATGCCTCAGGAGGTTTTAGAGACCGGGACAACCAAAGTCAAATGACATCATAAGAAGAAGAAGAAGAAGAAAAAAAAGTGATTAAATCCCGGCTACTCTCCCTAAGGCCCACTAAGCTCTTTTCACCCAGGACATATCTGAGCACTCTCAAAAGCAAATCTTTATGCAACCTTCATGTCCTTCCTCTTGCATGCCCAGACTTAGCCACTGGTCTCTGATCGTCTGTGACTCCTGGGTACAAACAAGAGCAAAAATGTCAGGCTCAAAATCTGCCTGTAATCTCCAGTGCCCTCCTGGACCCCAGTATAAGAGCGTTCCTTTCGCTCTTACCCCACCCCTGCTTTGCACTCTAGCCTTCGGTGAAGCGCCAGCCATGATATAAAGCTTATGGCCTTAGCCCAGTTTGCGCCCTGGTCTGGCCTGGTCCAACTTGGCCTAAAACGACTCCCAATCCAGTGCCACTCTCAGCAAGGTTTCAACCGAAGAACGTGTCTTCCAAATGGGAAGGCAAGCAACCGAACACTCGATAAACATCGACGACAAGGTAGGAACTATCTCGGGCCCTGTCTAGTTGACATCTAATTCCATCTTCACTTCACTTCTCTGATTTAGGCAGAGATGCTCCGGGAGGTTAGGTCGTTTGTCTAGAATCACACGCGACTGAAAGGCAATACCAGAATTCAAACCCGAGACCCACCTCAGAAGCGCTGGCTCTTTCCAGCTCTCAGAAGCTGCCATGAAGAGGACAATTTCAAAGCTAACCCAGACAAAAGATATCAGAATGATATCTAACTGCTTCTCTAACCAGAAAAAAAAAAATCATGTAAATGGCAAGTGATAGTCTATACTAAATGCAAACTCTGTTCAGGTGCTGGCTAACGGCTTTCTATCTATTCTTTCATTAAAAAAAGAAAGTAATGCCACTCAATGATCCTTCCTGGGGTCCTTCCACATGCTATGGTTGAGCAGGTCCCAGCAAGGTTTTCAGGATTTGGGGAATGACAAATTTCCTCCAGAAGGATTTGAGCAACTAACATTCACCCTGGTCACAAGCCCAGCCGTACAGTAGGAGTTCTCATGTTTTTGCAAATGCATAGGGTTCACAGCCTGATCCACTCGCTTGCCGTGTGACTGTGGCCAACTTCCTCTGCTTTCCTGAGCCTCTGTTTCCTCCACCTGTAAAGCGGAGATGGTAAGAGTACTCACGTCTACAGAGCTCTCGTGACACCGCAATTTATTTTCTGATGTAACACTTTGTTTGACCTTTCTCTTATTAGTGACTATTAAGTTTATTTCCATGTTTCCCTCTATTATAAATAATGCTACGCATCTTAACACATAAAATGAATGGCTGAAATTCTGATTATTTCTTCCGGGTAAATTCTTTGAAGTGGAATACTGAGTCCAAATAGATGAATATTTTTAAGGCTGTTGATAATGCATTGTCAAATGGCTCTCCAGAAAGTTTGCAACAATTTACACTCCTGCAGGCAGTTTATGCAAGTGCCCATCACACTGCATCCCTGTCAGCATTTAGCACTCTCTTTTAGAACAATTTTTATGTTTCTTTTTACCATACACATTCATATGTAAACGTGCATGAATACATAAGCACGATCTTATTATGCATACTGGGTGTTCATCGCATTTTATCTTTTACATTTCATTTTTTTTTCTCACTTAGCTTGCTCTCCCTCACTCCCCATCCTCACCTGTCCCACTACCCACTAGCCAGCACTCACTCCTAGTAGCCCACCCACATCAACGATCTCGTTTGTAGCTTTCCATATGCTTACTCTTGCTTGTAAAAACCATATGCAAACCTAAACTTACACACTCCCATATACACATTTACATATATATAGCAGGGGTTTGACATTGTTTATCTTTTTAAAATTGGATCGTATTATACACACTTCTCGGCATCTTGTTTTTCTCACTCAATAATAATGACGTTTCAATTAAATGAAGTAATGTCTACAGGGTACTTAGCCTAGCGACTGGAGCACTGAGGATGTGTTATTTATTCTTGTTGTTGTTATAAATTAAAAATAAAGAAGGAACTGGCATTCCTCCTAACGCTGCGATGTTCACGGCTGAGGCGCCTCCCGCAGCCATCCCGGTCTTGTGTGGGAAGGAACAGGACCAGGCAAGGTCGTGACAGTTGTGCCTGTCATCTCCTTCTTCCCTGAGTCATTCTTCCTGTTAACTGAAAGCCTACTGGTTGCCAGGGACTATCGCTGATCCCGAGATAGGATGGGAAGTAAACGCACACGGTCCCTGCCCTCCTGCAGCTTACAGTCTGGGAGCGGGAGCCATAAGGATAAATTAACGGCTCTTCTCAATGTATAATTCTTGTCTGAGATAAGCTATCTGAGGGCGAAGAACACAATTTTAGGAGAATGATCTAGACCGGGGTCCGGGAGGAAGAAGTGAACCCTGAGCCAAGATGAGTCATGGTTAAGGATATGACCAAGGGCAGGCAGGACACTCCAAACAGAGGACTCCGCTGTGCAAAGGCCCAGAGGCAGGAGGGAGCATGGTTCTATAGGGACCTGAAGGCGGGAGGGAGTGGAGAGCAGGTCTCTGAGCAAAGGCACACGTGAGTGTCACACATAAGTGCCGGTAAAGGTCTGGAGAATATCTGTGCCCCCCCAGGAGCTTCCAAAGCAAGTTTCCTCCCAAAGCTCCTGATCCTGCTGAATTCAGCAGGCCTTGTTGCCTTGGCAACCATGACCCAGAACCAGGCCAGGCCTAAGTAAGTGCTTCATGTACATCATCTCACTACATCCTTATAAAGATTTTGTGAATTAGGGATTACTGTTCTCGTTTAAGAGACGGGAACTGAGGCCAAAAGAGATTATCAAACCTCTTATTCAGGCTAGTACCCGGCAGGACCAGGATTTCAGCCCAGGTCCCCCTGAAGCTCGTGATGTACTTCTGAGTACGCCCAGCACTGTTCTCCGAGGTCCTGAGCGATGATTTAATAGCCATCTCAAGTTGTGACTTATGAGTTTTCCCTGCTGGGCTGGGAATGTGAACCTAGCGCGACTGCCTCCAGAGTCCAGGCTTGAAATCACTCCACAGGGATCAACCACACTCTCCCTCCTCTGCTAACTGCCCCTCCCAGGCTTGATTCCACCACCCTGGCCACAACAGAAGGTGCCCTCCCACCACACAAAACCTCTCCTCTCCTGTCAGCTCCGGCCCTTCCAGGTCTGAGGTCCTGTCTCCTTTCTTTCCCTGAAAACTGGCTGCTCCCCCTAAATACCCGACCTCACCTCACATATCACGTATCACGTCAGCCGCAGTGAGCCCCACCCACTCATGCCCTGGAGCTGTCTGCTCCATCTGCTGGGCTTCCACCAGTCTTGGTTCCAGCTCTCGATTCATCCATTCACTCGATACCCAGTAAATAGTCATCGAGCTCCTAATATGTAGAAGATACTAGTCTAGAAGTTGGTGTTCTTCAGACCAGAGAGAGCAAAGAGGACATCCTCCTTCATCTCATGGGAATTACTGAAGGAGACAGACAGTAAATGGGGGGGGGGGAGGGGGGCTGCACCTATAATATGCCAGGTGGTTAAAAGAACTTTGAAGCAACCTAATGCAGAGTAAGTGAAAGAGGCTGTAACTGTGGATAAGGGAGCTGGGGGCGGGGCGGGGGCGGCTCTCTGAGGAGGAGACACGTTAGTTAGCAAGACTAAGCGATAGACTGAACCTAGTGGCTCTGCAAAGACAAGGGGACGTTGAGCCCAAGGCCTATTTGAAAGCAGAGCTGGGCAGGGCGCCTGAGAAACAGCAGGGGAGCCACCGGGCAGAGCAGGGTGATGGGGCCAGTCTTACGGGAGATGGACCCAGCAGCCAGAACATGGTGGAGAGGACCCTGACTTATTTCTGAATGCAATGGCCGCCACTGGAGGACTCAGAGGGGAATGAAAGAGCTGACTGGCACCGTTCAAAGCCCTCCAGCGGTGGGGTTGGCAAGAGGCAAGAACGGATGGAAGGAAGCCACGGACGGACGGGCATCTGCAGGAGTTCAGGCAAAGGCGATGCTGGCTCCGACCCCAGCAGTGTGATGGAGGCGGCGGGGAGGGCTGCGTTGGTGCTAGGGGGAGAGGAAGGGAGAGAGGGCAGCTTGGGAGATGACTGGCCGGCTTCACCACCTGCACTGTTTCCTTCCGCACATGCCTCCACCCCACCCTACCCCACCCCACCCCCACCCCCAGGACTGTGGGCTCCTCGTGGCAATGCCACACAGGGCCAGGCCCACGAATGTCTGCCCAGGGCGAGTCACGCAGCGTCCCCAAGCGGCTTCCCCGAGCCTTCCTTCCGCTGCCGTGGCCTTCGAGAAAGAGACAGGGGTCATCCTGTCCCAGCTGCCCCCTCAGTCTCCAAAGAGGTTCTTACCTTCCACATCAGTTATGTCCATCTGAGAAACAATGGATCTACACGATCAGATCAGACACTGAATTTGTCCCTGGAGCCCAGGCCCGCCAGTGGCTCCTCTCTGCCCCGTCATTCTCCTCTCAGACAGACCCACAACCCCGGGGAGGTGAGAGCTCTGAGGTTCGGTGACAAGCTCCTGACAAGCCCAGGGAAATCTGGCCTTGGCGAGGCCCTGGTGAGCCTGCCGCCATCTCTTTTCCAAGCAGGCAGGATGTCCCCTTTCTACAAATGAACAACTGAGGTCTGGAAAGTGGCAGGAACATGTGCGGGAAATGACACAGGATGAGAATGGCCCCTTCTCCCTATTTCCTTGTCCACAATTGTAGAAGAAAAAGTCAATAAAGGTCTGCTCAGCAGCATGAGGTTTGGGCTCATGCAGCTGTAGGTTCAAATTTAGCTCCAACATTTACCAACTGTGTGTGACCTTGAGCCACTAGTTCCCTTCCCTGAGCCTCAGTTTGCCCACCTGAGAAATGGAGAAAATAATGCCATCTGTCTCACAGACCTGTTGTCAGACTTTATTAGGTGCCCTTTATATAAAATGCTTGAAACAGTAGCTTGACACAGGAACTCCCTTTAGGAAGAAAATGCCATGGCTGCTCTTATTACAGAAATGGTTGGTGATCAGTGCCAGCGCTGGGCTCTGTCTAGAGATCTTAGGTTGCATGCTGTGGTGGAAGCAGCTGTAGAAACACCATCAAGACATGCCACATGGGTGGCAATATGTGATAGTTACAGTCCTTTCTCTATTCCTTACCATCTTTGTGAGCCTTGGCCAAGTCATTTCAGTCCCCCAAACCTCAGATTCTGTGTCTATAAAATGGGAATAAATATCTAACAAATTCATGAGGTCTTGTGACCATTGAATATGATAATACACATTATGCATCTAGCACAGTGCCTGGGAATACCAATGTGCTCAACAGAGTCAGAATCAGAACTAGACAGACATCTCAACCGGACAACGCATGTTCACCCCCAAGAAGCAGCCTCCAGGACCATCACCGACAATAGCCACGGAGTGAAGAAGCCACGGTTTACTCTTCTTTGCCTTCTCCAGACCAACACCCACAGGCCTGGCAATAATTTCCTGATATAGCCAGGAAGCCACCCCTGATAGCCCCTGGCTGGATTCCTCCCCTTTCCCTATGCTCATAACCCCCATCCCAGTCTGCGATACTTCTCACACTACTTTTAAATGACCTATTTAATTAGTTGTCTACCCAAGGGTGATACATTAGCAAAAATGAAAGCTTAGGGGGTGGGGAAGGTGACGGACGGACAGACACAATGCATGTCACCAACTCCACATCCCCGAGCCCCACACAGTGCCCGGTACACAGGGGGAGGGGCTCAATACCACTTGGTTAAATGGATGCATGGATGGCTGGATGTGTGGAAGGAAGGAGAAAAGAAAAGGGGAGGGAGGGAGGGAGGGAGGGAGGGAGGGAGGGAGGGAGGGAGGAAGGAAGGAAGGAAGGAAGGGAGTTCTCACATTGCTATTGCTTCTTATAGAAAGCTACTAACTTTGTCATCCCCCACCTGCTCCTCCTGCCTGGTATCTACTCTTCCACTCCATTTTGGTTCTTTATCTGCAAAGCAAATGCTTGGTGCCTGGCCTCAGTCTGACATCAGTCTCTATCACAGAGTTAACCAGGAAAAAATCAGGTCTGACTCAGAACAGATGCATCTTAAACAGCGGTCCCATTTCCAGACGATTCACCTGGATGAAGCACATTCTCCATTTACTCTTCCAGGGAACAATGAAAGGGAAAGAAAAATGAGCAATTTACTTTCTTATTTAAATATGTCACAGAGATAAGCGAGCCAGACGATCAACATCTTATCTGCTCTCCGGCTGGGTAAGGGCTTTGAGATCCTCCAAAGGCGTCTAGAGCTGCACCCAAAAGCGGGGAGGTGCTCCAACCATTCCTCCTGGGCGGATGGGACAGGTCCGTCCTGCCTAGGCCCCTCAGCTGCAGGGGATGCTGACCGCTCAGGCCCACCTGCACCGTGGCTGGGCCAGAGAATACACACACACCCCGCTCCTGCCTCCACAGAGGGGGGAGTTCCCACTCCACGCTCCCACGGGCAAAGTGCCTCACACACACACACATTTTTCCAGTCTCACTCTGACTCCTCACTCTCTCACCTGCCGGGGGTGGGGTGGGGTGGGGGGAGCGACTTGTCTCAATAGCGACTCTGGGGAGAGAACTTGGCATGCTCAGCTCAGTCCCCTCTGCCTCTCCACTCCCTAAACTTGCCCAGCAGGCTTAGTCTCTGTTTGGGAGGCTAGAGGTTGTCACCTTATGCTCAGGAATGGGTGGGTCTCTCCCATTCAAAAGTGATGTATTAACAAGTCAATCTGGCCTCATATCCAAGGCCACATTCTCTAATCAGCATTATTGGTAACAGGCTGACATTTTGATCTCTCCATCTGACAGCCTTGTGTTTTTTCAGGCAGCTGGTTTCAAACTGGAGAGGGCCAGCAAGGTGTGGCAGGAGGGTGTAGCCCTGGGCTGGACAAGACCCTGCTCCCTGCCTGGGATTCCCAGACCCCTTCGGCTCTTCAAAGGCATTAATAGGAATTAGTGAGCCATTTTCAATATTTCAAAGAGCCTAACAGAAACTGCATTTATCCACAATCAAAATGCACTAGCCAAATAAATGCCAAGTGTCTGCTTAGGGCTGGAACTTTTCCCAGTCAGTGAGGTCACACTGCCCTTTGTCCATTCTGATTGGAGGGACCCAGCCGCCGCCCGCCAGGGACCCCACAGGCTTGACAATGAAGAGATGTTGGGTTCCCCAGCCCCTCTGCTTACTGCTGAAAAACTCTAGCCCCTTGGCAGGGCCGTCTGCTGCTTTGAAAGGGGAAACTGCAGTGAGGTGCATTGGGGGGAATGAATGGGGTTAATTTCGACCTTCGATAAAAGGACTAAGAATGAGTTAGTTCCCAAGAAGCTGCCTTTTCCCAGGGCCAAAGAATGGAATCACCCAAGTTAGGAAAGAGAACAAATATCTCATGGCCTCAACTCAGACAATATATGGTGGCGGAGGGAAGGCCGAGGCCGCAGGAGGGTGGGAAGGAGGGCCAGAGTCCTGGAACAGGGCGAGGAGAGGTGGAAGAGAGGACCAGGAGTCTGATTCCGCCTGTGCGAGGTGGCTTTGTCCTCTGCGGCCCGGCCCGCGGTCAGGACTCAAGGAGGTTGGGAACTCCCGCGAGTTTGTCCCAACCCCGGTAGAGTCTCCCTGTAACTGCTGTGGGGTGGGTGAGATCTGGGGAGAGAGATGATCAATGCCAATGACCCTGAAAACAACCAGCAGTTACGTATGTCTTTTAGGAATAAAAACGGGGAAAAGCATCAGTGCCTTCCTACTCAATGCAGCCTGGTGGAAACAGCACCCAACTTTCTCGGGAGGAACTCGGTGAACAAGAAAGCGTCCCCAGGCATGATGAAGTCGGGCTGTGTGGAGGGCGGGAGGGACATTTAGGAGCCTTGATTCACCCCCACCATGGCAGTCTCAGCACACAGAGGAGGGGATCGCCCTCCCGCCCATGCTAGGGGGATAGGGAAGGCCTCCTCGCTGTCTTTCTCCTCTTCCTCACTCCTTGCTGGCTCGTGTTTCACCAGGGGCACGAAACTGAAAGACAAAACATGTCTACCAGATGCCTCCTGTTCTACTTGAAATTTTATTGATTGCTTGGTTTTAGAGAGAGGAAGGGGGAGAAAGGGGAGGGAAGAGAGAGAGAGAGAGAAACATTGATTTGTTGTCCACTGATTTATGCATTCATTGGTTGATTTTTGTATGTGCCCTGACCAGGAATCAAACTTGCAACCTTGGCGTATCGGGACAATGATCTAACCAACTGAGGTACCCTGCCAGCCAGGGCCTCTGTTCTACTTACAAGCAGGGGTCAGAGCAAGCCCGTCGTTCTCCCGCCCGAGCCGGTTGGGAGCGGGGACACGGCGTGTGCTCCGCAGACCCTGTCCCAGCCCCAGCTCTGCAGATGCTCCGAGCACTTGGTTCCCAAGATTCACACTCACGGTGGGAGGTGGAGACCACCACTGCACTCAAGCCCGAGCCGTGTTCTCCAGCACAGGAAACCCGAGGCCTGTGCTTTGCGGACTATCAGGCACAGGGACAGCTACTAATAAATGAACCAATACTTCTCCTTTCTTTGGATTCAAGTTCCTTGTCTCTAGACCCCATCAATGGGAACCCCAGAAGGGACAAGTGGCAGTGGCAGGTGTTCCTGGCATATCAGCATAAACTCTTTCCAAGGCTCACTCTTGTCTGGGAGCTTCGTTCTTTGCCACCTTCTCACCGACCTCACTGCCTCCCCTTCCACGCAAGACCGTAGAGTCATGTCCCTGTATCTCCCTGACTGAAGTGGGCGCCACCAACCAGAGGAAGGCCAGCAAGGACGTGGAAGACTAGGTGCTGCCAGCGCCACGGCCAGAGGGCTGTGTCCCACTCAAGGGGGACTCCAGTGTCCAAGAGGCTGAGGCCACAGTAGCCAGAGGGAGGGGGTGGGGAGGCTCGAGAGCTACTTGGGAGGGAGAATCCACAAAATGCGATTAGTGACAGGTGGGTGGGAGTGGAATTCAAGGGTGAATTCCTGGTTTCCGGTTTAGGAACACGCACGGCTCCCAAAACCGTTTGCGAAGTTGGGACACAAAATATTTGGGATGGTAAGATGGTCGGGGGCGGGTCCTGATACAGGTGGACCACAGGAAGGAAGGATTCTGTTTGTGGCACGCTGAACATGGGACCAAACAGCACCACAGGGGTGGTGTGTGGATCTGAAGTTCAGGGGCGAGGTCTTCACTGGAGACCCATGGAGGCTCTCAGCATGTGGAAAGTGGTGTGAAGGCCACAGGAAGAAGTAAAGGGCAGAACAGAGAAAGAGGAGGGCTAGGGTCAAAGGTCCGGAAGCAGCGATATGAGAGGAAATTTAATTGGGCAGGAGTGATGGGCAGTGTGAGATGCTGAAGTGGGGAAGGACAGGCGGAAGGTCAAGAGGCAGGCTGTGGCCAGACTGTGGAAAGGTCTAGAAACCAAGAGAGACGCTTAGATTTGGGCAGTCGGGAGTCATGTGGTGCCCTAGGCTGAAGCACTTCCCCCGGGGTGGGGAGGGCGGGAGCCAGATGACAGGCACTGAGAGATAAACTGGCAGACACCCTCTCGGGAAGCACGGCCGGGAAGGGAAGGAGACAGACAAGGTGACAGCCAGGAGGAAGGGGTGCAGGGGTGTGGTTCTGTGTGTCGTAGAAATGGAAACAAAGTGTGGTTCTGGGAGAACTGGGAAGGAAACAGAGCGGAGGGATTAGAGCAATGAGGAGCAGGAACACCAGTTAGAGTAGTGACCTTCCCGGGTGGCACAGGGCACAGCATCCTCAGTGCTTCCCTCCCCCAAATTCAGCCGTAAGGTTCATGCAGTTGTTTCCTTTCGTGTCAGTTTTGCTGTATTGTGAGAAAACAAGGTTGTTCAGGAGAGTGAGTGGGTGAGGTGGCCTCACAGGTGAGAACGGTCCCAAGGTGGGTGGAACCTGTGGTTCTGAGTGGCACAGAGCCCAGGGCAGAGTGCAGGGACTGAGTTAGGAGACCAACAAAAGATCAAAAGGAAACAGAGAAGCAGTGTAGGGTCAGATTAACTTCTGGGGACAGTGGGGGGGGGGTCCCAGGTACACACAAATCTACCCTTTACCACCTGACCTGACCTTAATCTCTCCAGACTAATAAGCTCATTTTTACTAAGGTGTTAACAGCTAACACTTCTCAAAATATTTCATTTTAACAGTGGCTTTCAACTCACAAATTACAGCAACCACAGAATCTTCCTGAAACACAGGCTGATACCAAGAAGCTATCTCATTGCTCTGCATCAAAAATTTCCATCGTCCCCTTGCCCCAGCCTCTCAGCCATCCCTTCACCTTGGGGAGTCTGTCATACCTGGCACAGCAACAGAAAACAGGAAGGAAGGCCTGTGTCTTTGCATTTCCAGAAAGCAGCTTCCAGGGTGTTTGGTTTGACCTCACCACCTCTTGGTGATGCATTCATTCATTCGACAAATATTGACTGAGCATGCTCCAGAATAGTCCCTCCCTCACCTCGGAAAACCCGAGAACTGTCTGGCTGAACGAATGCACCCCTGTGCCTCCCAGGGTCTCGTACTTCACCTATCACTATTTGCATAACTGACTCTTTGCCTCAGTTTCCCTGTTGAGCCCCCTGACTCCTCACTGGGACCGCGGACTCTCTAAATGCCCCTTCGCTGGGGGCCGGGTCCTGCTCCAGCCCAGAAAAAAGTGAAGGAAGACCGTGAACTGCTAGGCCCCATGCTCAGGGTCCTCTCCCAGCCTGCCCTGGGCCTGGCTGGCTAACCCCGCTGTAGCCTGCCTGCCATGCCTGTCCTAAAACGTCCACTGCCTCCCACAAACAGGCCCTAGGAAAATGGCATTTCTGTGCTTTGTGCCTCCTCTTCGGCAAATATTAAATCTAGGATAATGGGAATTAATACTTGGAGGAAGTTAAGGATAAGACTCCCCTGAGTGCCCTCACCTAACAAATCAGGGGCTGGTAGAAGGACTTGGTGATTCAGGAACTTGGAGCTGTCCAGCCAATCCTTACTAAAAGGCCTTTTGTTAAGTGTGTTAAGCAGTTTAGGAATGTCAATGCGAGCCTCAAGCGGCTACTGTGGTCCTTCAGGTCCTTCTGGGGGCTTCCTAATCTCATCAGCACAAATCCAGTTACCCCTAAGGTGCCACAGCCTCCGGGAACATGTCCTGGCTTCCCCAGGGCTGGGCTGAAAATAGAGGGGGCGGGAGAGGGGGAAGCCGGGGGGCCAGGGCTGCAGGTGGCAGCTCAGGTGGTGCAGCCTCTGCTCCAAGGCCACCCAGGCCCTGAGGTGTCCCTCCACCCATCCTTGGGTGCAGTCAAGGCCCGGTCACTGGAAGGTGCAGAGGAGTGTGGCTGGCTGGGGCCTGTCTCCTGTGATTGATCTCCACCTTCAGAACCTGGGGAGCAGCACACCTTCGCGTTTCCAGACACACTTAATGTGCATCATTACCATCATCCCAGGCACTTGGTAAAGAGGCAGATTGCTGCTCCTAGATATTATTCAGAGGGTCAGGGGAGGGCCTGGAACCCACATTTGTCACTGGGAAATCTGGGTTCCGTGGTTAAGTCTGTGGGCTCCAAACACAGTCGATGTTTAAATACCCCTCCCTAGCTATGTGGTCATGGGTGAGTAACTTAATCTCCTTAAATGTCACTTTCCTCAACTGCAAAGTGACTGACTTTTTAGGAGTGTCCTAAGGTTTAAGGAGAGGAATGTGCAGCTCTCAGCACGGGTTTTGAGTGTTCCATAAAAGGACTGCTTCCAGCTTCCATGACAACAATGACGGTGCTGATGCAGGGGGAATGCCAAGTTGACATCCCGCAAACACAGCTTGCTGCCTTCAGCCTGTGTCCGGGCGCTCCCTCCGTCTGCGACCTCCTACCCCATATTGTCCTCCTCCAAGGGACGCCTGCTCAGTCCTGCAGAGCCTGCTTGAACCTCTGGGTGAAGTCTGCCCTGCGACCCCCCCCCCAACCCCTCCTCTATTCAGTCCTCTGGATCGGGAGCTGACAACAACTAGCTGTCCTTAGGGGAAGAAGGCTCTTGGTTTTGAATGATATTTGTACCCCATCCCTGGGCCACTGCGCTAGGAACGAGGTGGATGTTCAATTGAGCCAAGCGGATGGGAGTAGCCAAAGGCCTTAAAGACCCCTCCTTGTTGCTGGAGCTGCTGGGCTGAGCCTGGCTCAAAGAAAGGCCGCGTGGAGGGAGGGTCCTGCTCAAGGCAATGAGTGAAGGCAACAGGTCAAAGGTCAGGAGGAAGCTCAAACTGGTGGCGAGGTTGAAAGTAAAGAGGGGGAAGAATGCCAGCCTTCTAGACGGTAACAGGACTGGGGACAAAGAAGAGAGATGAATGAGGGAGGAAGAGGAGATAGAGGGGACAAGAAAGGCAGAATGACGACAATGTCCAGGGGCACACATGACCAGGACCAGGCAGGACACCTAAGTCTCCCCGAGGTCTCCCTACCAGACCAGACGTCATGCTGAAATGGCCTGCTGAGTCATCCCTAAGCAGGTAGATTTCCTACTTTTATTTTCTTTCTTGATGAAAGTTTTGGGGTGTTCTCACGGATGCAGGATGCACAGAACTGATTGATGACCCACTATCTATGGGGTGAGTTTCATGGGCTTTTGACAGTTGATCAGATATCTGCCTTCTCTGGGTAGGCAGGGGCGGGTGAAGGAAACATGGAAGGAAAAGATTCCCTCATCCCCTCCTTGCTGCCCCCTCTCCATGGGGCTTCAAGCACCTGCACCAGCACCTGCCTTCCCCAGCAGTGCCCTCTGCCCTCAGCGTCACCCCCTTCCTGCAGACACCCACACCCGGCAGCCACGCCAATCCGGCACGCCCCTGCTCACAGCCCTCCAGACTCCTCACTGCCCTTCCCCAGCTTGCAGACCTGCGCCTCACACTGAGCGCCTTCCAGGCCTTGACCGGGACAGAAGCCCGTGCAGACAGGTTCCCGCTGCTGCCGGACTCCCCTGCTGCTTCTCCTCATTTGCCCTCTGCTCTCTGTCCTGCAAGTCTCAGCGTCAACATCGCTGCTCCGGGAGCCTTCCCTGACCCCCCGAGTCTGGATAGTTACCCCTCTTTCTTTTAATTGTGGCAATATTTATAGTAAAGGCTATCACGTTAACCATTTGTGAAGTGTCCGGTTCAGCGGCAGGAAGTCCACTCACGTTGTTGTGTCGCCGTCACCTCCATTCACCCACAGAGCCCCTTGCATCCTGCAACACTAAAACTCTGTCCCCACTAAACCACTCCCAGGCCCCCCTCCCCCAGCCCCTGGCAACCATCACTCTGCTCTCTGTCGCTATGGATTTGACCACTCTCAGAACCTCACGTCAGTGGAATCCCATCGTTTTTGTCCTTCTGTGACTTGTTTATTTCAGTGATCATAATGGGCTCAAGGTTCATCCACGTTGCAGCATGTCAGAGTTTCCTTCCTTTTTAAGGCTGAGTCCTATTCCACTTTATGTACATGCTATATTCTGTTCATCCATCTTCCACTGAGGGATGCCTGGTGTGCTCCCATCTCTTAGCGATCGTGAGGAATGCACATGTGTACTGTACCTTATGTACCCTTCTCTGTGAAACCTGTCCACGCCCCCAGAGCGTCCGAGACCTCAGGCACAGCGCGGGCCCTCAGGGAAGGCCTGCAGCCGGACCGAGGAACCCCTCCCATTCTCCAGCTGTGGCACCCATCAGACAACCTGTACTTTAACTGGCATCTTCAGGAACCACAGAGCCTTCGGCCAGAAGAGAGACCTCCTGGAGGACTTGACAGCCCAGAAGGGACAGGAAGGTTCTGGGGCTACTCAGAGCCCTCCCTACAGAGAGCCAGCCCAGCGGGAGGGCGAGCCCAGGGCGGGCCTGAGAACCTGCCCTGCCCCCTCGCTCCTCAGTGCTCCTTATGTCCCTACTTCTGTTCCCTAAGAAACATTGATGGGTCTGACTGTCCAAAGAAAGACACCATAAACAGAATAAACAGGTGAAAGAGTGAGAGAAGATGCTTATAACTTCAAAAAGTGGCGAAGGGCGAGATATGGAATACATGTTTAAAAAAAAAAAAAACTTTTGCAAATCAAACAAAACATTTTCTAAATTAAGAAAGAAAATCCAATTTAAAAAAAAGACTATCAATGGGAAATTTACAAAAGAGAGAGCTCAAAGAACTAACAAGCATGTAAGAGACAGTCAAACTTACTACTAATCAGAGAAATGTCAATTAAAACAATGAGATGGCATTTTAAACTCATCAGAAAGGCTAAACTCAGAAAGGTAGATAATATTAGGTGTCGGTGAGGACCCGGGGAGACAGAAACTGCAGTGCACTCCTGCTGGAAATGTGCCCTGGCACAGCCGTTATAGAAAACATCAGAGCAGAACAGTTACGGTAACTCAAGGATCCCAGCCCTCCACTTGTAAGGCCCCGAGTTATTCTCACATAGAGTTCCGAGAGAGCATATACAAAGATGTTTCTCAGAACCCCAGGCCAGGAGTTAGAGACACACCAGCGGTCTGCCCCCAGGGCGATGACGACATAGAATGTGATGGATGCACAACGCCCAGGGGCCACAGCAGTGAGAACCGTGGCTGGAAATAACAGGGAGCGTGGCTCGATCTTTACAGTGCTGAGTAAACACAGTAAGAAACTGGATGAAATGTATTGTTTACTACCGTTTATGTAAATTAAAAATACACAGGCACAGCCTACATATTTTATAAGAATCCATGCACATTTTAAGCCATTTATATCAGCATAGGAATTGATGGGGGAGGACCCCAATGCCTTTGGATTGGGGATAAAAGGAGGGAAATGTTTAAATAAAACAAGAGAGGCATCTGGCAAACATGATCATAAAGAGTCATGGTCCAAGGGTAGGATTAACTCAATGTTATCCACCTGGGCTAAAAAAAAAAAAAAAAAGGCAGAAAACCAGAAGTACTCAACTGTGCCATCCGCATGACTCGGAAAAACTATCCTTGTAAGATTTTCCTCTTTCCACGTTTCCTGGAACAAAATGTCAAGAGATGTGAGGCTCTACGTAGTCCTCGAATATAGGGAATTTTCACCTTGCTAGAGTTCAAAGGCCTCAGTGTAGGTCTTGTCCCGCAGACTGACGTGTCAGTGAAGGTGAAACCTGAGCAGCCTCCGCTCCCAGACTGAACGCACAGCGCTGCCCTTGGGGGTGTAAGGTAAGGAGGGGGCTGTGGCAGGTGTCTGACAGCTGTGGGTGGGAACTGCTTATGTCCTCCCTGTCCAGTTCTCAGGAGCAGCCACACATCAAAGGATAAGAATGCACCAGGGCCAGGAGGCACAGCAAGTTTACCTTCCTTCACCTACCACCCCCGCCCCCTGAAGGCCAGGCAGGCTCACGGCAGAGCTGGTGAGTTTCTCTCCCCTGGAAAGCCAAGCTGGCCTGGCCACTGGGCAGGGTCTCCCGCTGGATGAGGCTTAGCTCATCCTATTCTACTCTCTACTATCTCCGGATCGTTTTTTGCTTTGTTGATTAAAAAGTTTGCAAGTCCAACATTACATTGGCATGGTGGGTATCATTATTCCTTTTATGAGTAAGGAAATAGAGGCCCAGGAAGAGGAAATAATTCTCTCGTGGTCCTCTAAGTTGTAGAAGCACCACCAAGTCCGGCAGACTAGTTTCCTGACTCTCAGGCCAAATTTCAAGACATACATCAAATACAGTGTGTCCGTAAAGTCATGGTGCACTTTTGACCGGTCACAGGAAAGCAACAAAAGACAATAAAAGGCCCTGGCCGGTTGGCTCAGCAGTGGAGCGTCAGCCTGGTGTGCGGGGGACCCAGGTTCTATTCCCGGCCAGGGTACATAGGAGAAGCGCCCATTTGCTTCTCCACGCCCCCCCCCCTCCTTCCTCTCTGTCTCTCTCTTCCCCTCCCACAGCCAAGGCTCCACTGGAGCAAAGATGGCCTGGGCGCTGGGGATGGCTCCTTGGCCTCTGCCCCAGGCGCTAGAGTGGCTCTGGTCGCAGCAGAGCGACGCCCCGGAGGGGCAGAGCATCTCCCCCTGGTGGGCAGAGCGTCGCCCCTGGTGGGCGTGCCGGGTGGATCCCGGTCGGGCGCATGCGGGAGTCTGTCTCACTGTCTCTCCCCGTTTCCAGCTTCAGAAAAATACAATAAGTAAATAAATAAATAAATAAATAGACAATAGAAATGTGAAATCTGCACCAAATAAAAGGAAAACTCTCCCAGTTTCATACCTATTTCGTGCAGTTCGATGTGGGCTCATGCACAGATTTTTTAGGGCTCCTTAGGTAGCTATCCCGTATAGCCTCTACAGACTCGTCACTGACTGGTGGCCTACCAGAACAGGGTTTATCCACCAAACTGCCAGCTTCCTTCAACTGCTTATCCCACCGAGTAATGTTATTCCTATGTGGTGGCGCTTCGTTATAAACGCGCCGATTTTCATGTTGCACTTTGGTCACGTATTCAAATTTAGCGAGCCACAGAACACACTGAACTTTCCTCTGTACCGTCCACATCTCAACTGGCACAGCCGTGGGCTGCTCCGCTGTATACACGGTGTTACGTCATCATCTGCACATGCGCACATGCTGCCACATCATCCTACAGAAACTGGGAGGGTTTTCCTTTTATTTGGTGCAGATTTCACATTTTTATCATCTTTTGTTGCTTTCCTGTGACCGGTCATAGGTGCACCATGACTTTACGGACACACTGTTTATCAGAATGTCTTCCTCCCAGCCATAGGTCTGCTGTGTGTCACAGCCCTTTGGGGACTGCACAAATGATGAGTGCCAGGGCCACATAGGTCCCCGGGAGGAAGGGATGCCATCTTTGAGGTGGCTGTTTTCATGCTCGAAACATTTCAACATGGATTGAAAAGAAATCATTCAACTTTTACTTCCTTCTCATCGCCAAGTAATGGGCAAAGGCCCACCCATTCTCAACAAGCCTCACTCACTCTCGGAGTCTTTCTGCATCCGTGACCCCCAGCCCTGCAATGGTGATGGAGGAGGCAAGGAAGGTCAGGAGTTGGCAAGTGAGACTCAGGCAGGGGTGGAGTCGAGTCAGGCAGCCAGCACGCAGACAAACCTCCCGGGGCCTCAGTCGACTCCGCCACACTTGCTCCTCTCCGAAGGCCATCAATCATCCGCACAAAATGCCGGCGCATTCTCTGATAAATACACTTGTATCTCAGATGGTCTAAATTTCCAAGTCTCTGCTTTCTCCCTTTAAAGTTACAACCGTCAGACTCACTCTCATTCAATAAAGTCATGGAGCTACTTAGAAATGGAAGTTACTCTATTTCTTCTTTGAAAACCTAGGAGATAAACACCTAATTTTTTTGAAAGTATCTGGATTATAATTGCACTTAATTGAGTATAAATTAGACATCGGCGGCGAGGAAGTCGATTTGTGCCACAATATGAGCCTTTGTTTTCTGCTGAGACCACATGCTGAAAGGAATTTCTAAGAGTCATCTTGGTGCTCCTGGTAATTTAACTATACATACATTACTTTTAGCATCATAAGAGCTTCTCATAATGATGATTTTTCAAGGATAGGACCGACATCCTCTTACAGATCAATTCTGTTTAAAATTTTCCAACAACGCAGCAACAAAGAGGTAGACCGTGAAAGGCACTCTCCGGTGGGGAGACGACCAAAGACAGAGGGCCAGAGGTGGCCCCTCCACCAGCCAGGACTTTGATTTCTTTAGGGTGGGCACAGAGCCCTTCTCCGCTGTGGGTGTGGCATGGACTGCACTGGGGCTCCTGGCATGTGCCTGGCATGGTTCTCTGAGAGGGTCTGTGGTGTTGGCCAACAGGACTTCCAATTATTCCCGGAAGAATGACCCCTGATAGCAGGAGAGCCGTGCCTCCAGCATTTTAGGGCCCATACCAATGTGGAAGCAAAGGCCGATGAAGACTTTCTATCTGCTGGAAATTTCACAGTTCAGGCAAATAAGCAACTGAGGAGTTCTGAGAATTCAGAGAAAGAGGCTACATTAACAGGAAAGAAGCAAGTTGTGTCTGGTGTCCTCCCTCATATCCCATTTCCTCAAAGTGCCCACTCAGCTGTCTACATAACCCCACCACATTGTCCAGTATCCCAATTCACCCAACTCGGACGGCCGCAGGACATCCTGACCCGCCCCCGTCTCACCCCATCCTGCCAGGACACCTTCACCTCCAGGCCACCATCTCCTTGTTGTCCCATTCCAGCTCAGCCTGACTCCACCGGTCCCATCCTATCCCATTCCAACCCAATCCAGTCTAACCACCCATCCTATCCCAGTCAATCCTCTGAATACTCTATATCTCATCCTCTCAATCCCACCCAAATGTTACACTCAATCTCATTCCACTACCCGTCTCAATCCATCCTAATTCACTTTATCCATCCCATCCCAACACATCCTAACCCACTCTTGATGCTACACCACTCAATCCTTCTTACTTAATCTCAGCTACTCTCAAATTATTCTATTTCTCCAATCTCACCCTATCATATTCCATTATACCCCCTCCCCTCTCATCTCTTGCTTGGCCAAAGTCCTCATTTATGATTTACACAGGGCCATGACCATTCTTTGCATTATATAAAGCTACATAAGAAAGCCAAAGAATCTTGCCCTCCCTCAAAGATCTAAGAACTAAGTGTGTATTTGGGTAGGAAGGGAGAAAAAAAAGACACAGAATCTTTAAAAAGCAGGCTATGCAAAGATAATCCGGGGGTTGAGCTCTCAAGAGTCCAGAAAGAAAATAAATATGATTTCCCTTTGTTTCTCTGAACATACAACGGCCAAGAAGAAAATGTCTAAGAACTGCATCATCATTTTCGAGTTGAGAAACCCCCGCAATGCATAGCCCACCCTTTGCATTCCGTGAGTCCAATGGAGAGCCAAGTTCTATTTAAAACCAGTGAAGCCTGAGATAGTGTCTCCATGAGGCAGAGGACTCAAATAATCCTCCATTTTCAGGTTGATACACACGTTCCCCTGTTATTGTGGAAAATCTCTGGTGGCAAAGAGGGGGTGGATGGAAGACCATTCCCCACTCAAGGAGTGAAACCCACTCTAGGGAGGGAAGTGATAACATGAGCTGATGGGCTGGGTGAGTTGGCCAGGATTTAAGGGCTGTGCTTTCAGTGGGAGGAGCAAAGACAGAAGATATTTGCTGATGCGCAGAGAGGCACCTTAGCGTGGCTTCATGTTAGAACTGTTTCTCTTGTGATTCTAAGAGGCTGGTGTGGAGAGCAAGTATTCCCTAGTAGCAGAGGCAGCAGCTAATGCAGACCGATGCGAACAGTGGCTCCGGCTCTGTGATAAATGCTGGCTGTGAATTGAAAGAACGGGCCCCAAAGTCAGGGAGCCCTGAGGTTCAATCCTGCCTCCTTTACCACCTTAGCCAAATGGCTTCCTCTCTGAGCCTCAGTCTCTTCCAATATGATACTACAGCGGTTGGGTTGCTGTGTGGATTGAAAAGTAAGGTCTATAAAACATTAGCTAGCTAGTATTAGTGGGATGAAAAAGGGCCCTAGACAACCTCCCACTGGGGATGTCCCTTCACCTCTCCTCACACCTCCGAACCCTTTGCTTTGGGAATGTCCGGCAGGGCATTCTGAGGGAAAGCAGCCTGCAGTTCCAGAGAACCTGCAGCTGGTCCTCTCAGCAGGTGTTCATGGAGAGTCTTCTCTGAGCTGTGATCAGGACTACACTGCCCTGCCTGAGCTCACAGTCCTCTAGTGGTCCCCAACCTTTTTTGGGCCACGGACCGGTTTAATGTCAGAATATATTTTCACGGACCGGCCTTTAGGGTGGGATGGATAAATGTATCACATGACCGAGACAAGCGTCAAGAGAGTCTTAAGACGGATGTAACAGAGGGAATCTGGTCATTTTTTAAAAATAAAACATCGTTCAGACTTAAATATAAATGAAATGGAAATAATGTAAGTTATTTATTCTTTCTCTGCGGACCGGTATCAAATGGCCCACGGACCGGTACCGGTCCGCGGCCTGGGGGTTGGGGACCACTGCTTTAGAGAATAAAGATGAGCTTCAGCTCATTAAGCAAGACATCCCAATATGTCCTGATGGTTTTACCACAGCGGAAACTTGGGGAGTTGAGAGAGCCCACAGTAGAGTTCAGTCTAGAAGGGTGTTTGGAACTAGGAGCAAACCAAGGGTAAGTTTGCAGCCATCTCCCAAGAGCTATAGTGAAGAGGGATGGACCATGGCTGCTTGAGGGGCTGGAAGGCTGGGATCCAGGCCTCAGGTGCCAAAAGCAGCACAGCAAAACTGGGGGGCTGGAAAGGGGGTGGGGAAAACAGTGGGAACAGCAGGGCAGGGGCCGGAAGGCTGAGGAGAAGGATGCCAGGGGTTTCTGCGCCAGCTGGGTCCCCTTAGAAGTCAGACAGCTGTGTGGTTATGAGTAAAGGATTTGGAGTTAGACTCGGTTCAAATCCCGGCTTGGCCATTGACTTGCTATGCGGAGAAGTCCTATGTCCCCTCTGAACCTACTTCTTCACATGTAAAATGGGGACAATAATACAGCCAGCCTCATCGGGCTGCTGTGAGATTTGAGTTAACGCATGCAAGTGCTCAAGATGATGCCAGCACATGGTGAGGAGGACTCAGTGAATGTCAGCTATTAGTGTTACTCCCCTGGGTCCCCAGCAGCTTTCTGAGCAGAGTGGGTGGCAGAGGACATGGGGAGGGCACGAAGACTTCCTGGCTGAGTCCTCTGTCCTCAGCGCTCCTGTTTCAGCCCTGGCTTCTACCTGAAGGGCACCTTCGAGGAGGCAGGTATGTGCTGGGCCTCTTGCATCTCTGATTTCTAATCCTCCCCGCAACACAGGAATGACCCGTCCCTTTTGCAGGTGAGGAGCCTGAGCCTTGGAGAGGTCTGAAGGTCAGTCAGTTCTCCGACAAGCAACATCGGGTTCTGCTCAGCAGATTTCCCTAATCTGCTGGAGTGACAATGATGATGAAACAAACAGAGGCAGGCCAGACACATGAGTCGAGGTGGCTGCTGAAGCCACCTGCTGGGCTCTTCTGGACAAACCCAAACCCTGCGGTGTCCAAGCCCCTGCAACCTGGTTCTCCAGTTCCATTGCCACATGCTGCTAGCCTCACCTGCACCAAAGCCAAACACTCACGAGGCTGAGATATGGTCAGCATTGGCTGCTGTGTGGTCAGCTTATTTTTGCAAAACCATCAACCCACAGCTCATTTGCAAATGGAATTTCAATCTATATATTGGTGCCTAAGCAGTTAAATGCCTTTCCTTTTCAGGGGGTGGGGGAGTTGTACGCCAAGGACTGGTCACAATGGTTCTAGAATATAAGGAGCTATCTTACTAATCTGTGACGTTTAGTTCTAGGGGGTGGGGGAGAACAATAGAGGACTAGGTGTCATTCTTTGACCCCCTAACACTCTTGATGTAGCTTTACTGGTTCCTAAATAGTGGTCCAAAATCATTTAAAAGTCATCTAATGACTTAACAACCATCTATCAGACACCAATTCTATGCCAGGTTGTGAGCTGGGCGCTGGAGATAGGAGAGAAAGCCCTGTCCCTGCCTTCAGGAAGCTCACAGTTCAATACGTGAGGCAAATAAATGCCTTGAATACAATTCAATTAGTACTGTAATCAAACATTGGGTTTGGTCAAAGCTCCAGTCTGCCTCTGAAAACAAGCACTTAGGAAACAAGCAAAGTAAGAAAAAAATTTTTAAAATTGGTATTTGAATTTTTTAAAGCACTGAAGTGATTAGCATGAGATAAATCAGAACTTTGTGGGAATTCCTCTTACTTATAGCTCAATATTGCCTTTATTTTGAATTACTTATTAAGGGGATGAGGCATTTCAGTCTTCTCGGTGCTCAGAGCCTCTAAATCCAGAGAAAAGCAGTGATGTTTGGGAACAACTGAGGATATGAAACTTATAGAACTTGATGGCCACCAAATAAGGAAAGAATTGAGGATGATATGCAGGTTTCCGGGCTGGGTAACTGGGAGGCTGCAGGTATCATCAGCCTATGTAGGGAATGCTGGAGGCTCAGGACAGGAGTTAATGAGTTTGCTTTGGAAAGGAAACGTCTAGGTGAAGATGTCCAAAAGTCAGCCAGATATATGGGCTGTCTAGACCCAGAGTTTCCGTGCACAAAAAAGCCAATAGATATATATCAGGAGAAGCATCTTGGCAGATCTGTCTGGAAGCTTCAGAGTGTGGTCGTGGAAGGGACGGACCTGGATGAGCTCACCCAGGGAGTGGTGACAGAAAATGAGGAAATGCACAGGAATGGAGCACTGCAGGAAACCAGTCTCACAGGAGGGGAGAGCACTACTACAGACACTGGGAGGGACAGCCAAGCGTGAAGGGAAAAATCAGCAACGCACCATCCCAGGAGCTCAAGGAGGCAAAGTTTTTAAAAGGAGTAGCCCAAAGCATTCAAAGTCACAGAGAGGTAAAAGAAGATTAAGATAGGAAGGAAAGGAAGGAAGGGAAAGAAGGAGGGAGGTATGGAGGGAGGGAGGGAAAAGAGAAAGGGGAGGGAGGGAAGAAAGAAAGGAAAAAAAAGGGAGGTAGGAGGGAGGGAAGTTAAAGAAAAAGAGAGAGAGAGAGAAAAGCCAGCCACAGAAAGATATGGCAATTAGGGTGGTCATTGGTGTTCTTTCCTGGAGAGTTCCAGTACTGGAGACAGAAGGCAGACTGCAGGGAGCGAATGGCAGCAGAGAAAGTGAGTTGACACTTTGAAGAAAGTTGACTTGTAAAAGAGAGAGATAGAATGGTAGCTAAAAGGTCAACAGGGCCAAGAAGTTTGGTTAGCTTCTTTCATGTTAAAGATTAAGCTGTTTATGGCCAAGGAAGAAGAGTGCTTGATTGAGAGTAGGAAGAGGAGGTCACTGATGGGAGGTCTCCAAGGAGGCTGGGAGCTGGAGGAGGGAGAAGCCAGATACAGATAGAAAGGGTTGAGGGAGGGTCAAAAGTAAAGGTGGGTGAGGAGGCTCTTCTTTTCAAATCCTTATAATCATTTTACCCAGTCATCACTGGGCTAAGGAAGGGAGATGGTTCAGTCCTGAGTGTCTTTTAAAGTCAACAATGAGAAGAGAACACAAAATGAATGTGCTTCTCCCTCTAATGTGCCAAATCCTGCAATCATCTGTCACCAAGTCCATTTCCAAATCTATGTTGCTTGCAAGGCCAAACAGCACATTTAAATGCGGGAAAGGTTTGAAAAGAAATGCATTGGAATCACTCTAAGCCAGAACAGGCCTGCCAGGGAGCAAGCACCCCTCCCCCAAACCATTCACCAACACCTCCTCAACTTCTCTACTGACCCAAGCGCGGAATTACAGCAGCGCCCAGCAGTGTGCAAGCTCCTGTGAGTGGCCCTTTTCCTTACCCCAGGGCTGTGACAAATCTAGCCAGAAAAATAGCTACATCACATCAGGGGCAATCTCAGGCCGCCTGAGCCTAAGCGGGACGACTCCTGGACAAACGGCTGAAAGGCCTGATAGCCAGTAGCAGCAGTCTCCTCACCGCCCCTGTGGCAAGTCGGAGTGACCAGCGGCGTCGTTGTGAACAGCACAGACACCCAGTGGGTGTGGGTGTACGCGAGGCCACAGCTCCCAGGCGCGCGCACCGCGGGCGCCCCTCTCTGGGTGTCTGCGGCTATGACTCCTAGGAGAACCGGAGAAAGTCCGATCAAGTAGGGGATGGGAGAGCTGGACTGGCTCGGGCGCCCTCCCTGACCAGCAGCCCAGCTAAGGAGCTGGCAACACGATCTGCGGGGACCCATTCACAAGATCTGGAGGCCAGAGTGGATCGGAAAGCTAGCCAGGGAAGGGGCGCACTTTCCAAGAAGGGAGCGCTGGAATGCTGGGGTGGCCGAGGCGAAGCTTTCAGAGGTTCAATCGGTGGTTTAAAAACAAAACAAAAAAATCCAACACAGCTCCAGGCCGGAGGTACCCTGACCGGGCCTGGGCAGCAGGTGTTACGGGTGTCAGCCTCCGGGCTAGATGAAAATGCGCCCCCAGGCAGCTCCCATGGACTCGTCCCCACCTGGGTACACGGAACTTTCTAGGTTGTGGCTAAGCTGAGCCTCAGAGGGAAGAAGGGGATAAAATGGGAAGGCACCGGTCGAGGCCAGTAGTCCCCACTGGGGACTGTGTTTTCTCGAAGAGCCGAGTGCCTTCTCCGGTCCACACGCTGCATCCAGACACCCGCGAAGTTCCGGGACTCGCCGCACCCGCAGGGTCTGCCCCCCTCCCGGATTCCGTCGCTGGGAACAGGTCCCGCCGCCCGCGCCGCCGCTGCCGCAGCCCCGGCACTCGGCTGCAGCAGGGCGCGGGAAAGGGCACTTTGGCGCGGAGTGGGAACCGATGGGAATGTGGCGGCGCGGAGCCTGGCGGCGACACTCCCTCCTCTGCCCCTGAGCATGACCACCACCCCGCCTCCTCATCGCTCACACCCCCACCTGAGTTCTCCAGCAAAGCGTGCTCAGGACCCTGGGTCTGGGCCCGCGCCCGCAAGACCCCCTCCAAGCCCAGAGCTTTGAAGCAGGAGGACTCTTGGGGAAGGGGATGGCGGCCGCAGTCTCGGGGCGACTACGGCGGGGGCGCGGACTACTGTCGCGAGAAAATGGGCGGGGGCAGGGCAGGGCAGACCCTGCAGACCCCCGGACGGGTGTGCCTACCAGAATGGGGAGGTGGGGGAGAGCTCCAGGAAAGTTTATCAGGGAAAAGCCTGGCACCCTGGGGGCTGGGAGGCTGGAGAAACAAGGCACGGTCCGGGTGCCCCGCAGCCTCCGGCGGGGATGCCAATCTCGCAGGCCCCCACGCCGGCCGGATCCGGCCAAGTTGCGGCTGGGTTTGGGGGCAGCAGCGAGGGTGGGGGTGAGAGCACTGTTGGGGGAGGAAGGATGGGCTGAGTGTGCAGGTGGGCTACTAGAAGGGTGGAAGGTTAAGAGGGAGGGCGGGGAAAGGGACGGGGGAACCGAGTCGGGGCTCGGGTGGGGCGTGCGGCGGCCGCTAGCTCCTCAGCGCGACCTGACTTACCGCCGGCGGCCGAGACGCTGAGCAGCCCCCAGCCCAGCAGCAGCAGCAGCAGCGGCGGCGTTGGTGGCGGCGGCGGTAGCGGGCGGCCCCAGCGGCTCCCGGCGCCCGGCACGAGCGCCGAAATCCCGGCTTCGCTGCGAGCCCTCCCCGCGGGGCAGCCGCAGCGCCCCTGCTTTCGTCCCCGCGAGCGCGGCATGGCGCGGCCGGCAGCGCCGAGGGAGAGGCTCCGCTCGCCGCTGAGGAGAAAGGAGGTCAGGAGAGCTCTGGAGCTTTTTTCTGCTCGGAAGAAACCCGGGTAAGCGGGAGCCCTGAGCTTCTGCGGCTGGAATGAACCAAGTGTCCGCCCGGCCGGGGAGAGGCGCGCTGCGCTCTCGGAAATGACTCCCTCCAATCCCGCTTCGCGGGGTTCGCGCCGGGGGGGGGGGCAGGGGGGTGAATTATCCCCGGATTAATCACTCCGGAGCCTCTTCTCCGCCGCTCCGAACGCTGGGGGTGGAGGCGCAGCAAAGAAAAAAATATTGGGGGGGGTTCCTCTTCAGCGCCACCTCCACCCCCAGATAAACCACAAATTACATCTTAAGGGTTGTTTATTCCTGTTTGTTTTACAATTGACCAGTTTCTCTTAAGTTCAGTTCTCTCGTTTTCATTTATAAAATTATCCATTATTATAACCCTCATGCAACACAGGCACACACACAGTGATACAGACACACACGCACTCACACACAGGCGGCGCGCACTCACACACATACACACTCGCCTCTTCCACGTTTGAAAATTGTAATACTGTCTGGGAAAAGGTAACCAAAAAAGGACGCGGGTCTCCAAGTCATGGCTTTTATGTGATGTGGGTGGGATCTTGGGGTGATGGCTTTGAACTTGCAGTCTAGGGCTGGGGGCGATGTTTAGGAGCCCGATTCGCAGTAGCCTCCTAACCCAACCTAGAAGATGGGTGCCAGTGCGTAGACCCAGGGTTAAGAATTGGAGGGCGAGTGGTGTGGAGGGCCCGTTTATTTGGCTCCGAATGGTTCGACCTCTACCCCAAGACAAAAATCTCAGGTGGAGGGAGGAGTACATGTGTGCGCCGCGGAAGGGGGCGGGGGTGGAGAGCTGAGGTGTGGAAGGATGGTGCAAGAGTTACTTGTTCAATTTATTCTCAAAATTAAATAACCATATCCTGCTGCTTCTCACCCTCCCAGCCTTGGCCCCAAACCAGGCAAGTTTCTTCCAATGGCGTGAGCCTCTCTCCGGCGTCGCACTGCCGCCAGGCCCCAAGGGTTCGGCGTCGGTCCCCACCCCATCCCCCATCCCCACTCGATCGCGGTTTCTGTCTCGTCTCCCCTAGGCTCCCCCGTCAGTCACGTTGGATCCCTCGCTGTCTACGCCAAACTCTTAGCGAGAGAGAATAGACGAAGAGACGTTGGGGGCGGGGGAGAGGCAGAGGGGACCTGGAGGGGCAAAGTCAAGGGAGAAGGCCCCCACTGGCGCGCCCAGCGGAATTGCACTAGCTGGTGAGCACCCCACCCGCTTTGAAAGAGGCACGGGAGAAAGGCTGTGCTCTGATCTTGGGGGGTTGGCTAAATCACGCCAAGCTCTGGGGTCTGCAAGCCCAGGGGAGCAGGAGCCTGGGAATTTCTGGGGAAGAGTGAGAAGAGAGGGAAGAGAAATGGATTTGACTGTCCCAAGTGGGGAAGGTGGTGGACAGGCCGGAGGAGTGGCTGCTTGCCCTTGTGCCCCGGAGTCACTATCTCCCAGCTCCCTTGGTGCTGTCTTCCTCCTCCAGCCTTGTGTGAGCTCCTTCCGCAGTTGGGGGACCAGCCGGGCAGCCCGTGGGTGGGCGAGCTTCCTCAGAATCGCCATCCCCATCCCCACCCCCAGCACACTTGCTTTCTCACCCCTCCCGATGCCGCCTCGCTGGGTGCCAAGAACCAACCGGAGCAGCCAGAACTCCACTGTGAAAGGCCTGCTTTATGTCCCCGGGGCAGCGGGGAGGGGGCTTGTCCTTTCCATTGTTCTGCCCAGCCCCCATAAAGGGCTTTGCCAGCCAGGACTGGCCAGGGCCCTACCAGACCTGAAGAGAAGGGAGGGACAGATGGACTGGCTGGGTGGTGAGTGGGTGGCAGCTTTGGGGGACTGTTGGCAGGATCTTCCCTGGGGTGGGCCCCCTGGCTTCTAAGCTTGGGCCTTCCCTCTCTCCTGTAGGCGGGGTTCTCAGAGAAAGGAACTGGCAAAGACACCCACTCACCCCCAACCCCCAACCCTGCAGCCCACAGCTGGGCAGAAGAGAGTCAGGGCTGCTCTACAGACTCCCCTCCCCTTCTCAGCCCCAGAACTTTGTTCTCTGGCTGCAACCCGAAGCTGATGTTTACCCCAAAACCCTCCCTAGCAAAAGGAACATTTGTCATCTTTCTCCCTGGGGGCTGTGGAGGGCAGGGGTACACTTTTTATCCCTGTATCTAGCCCAATTACTCACATTCCCCACCATTCCCCACCATTCATGCCGCTCTGATCTATTTGGGTCCACATACCTTTTGCTGAGGCCTCCTGGGCTCTGGGCTCTGGGCGCTGCAACAGCTGGTACTGGTACTGCGGGCAATTGGAGAATGCACAGTGTGTGGTCTGCTCTGGAGAATGTGGAGCAGAGACAGAAAGCCCTACACAACCCATACAATCAGGCAGTGGGATTCACCATGATGGAAGGGGTATGTTACAGAGACCTGTCAGACAGTAAGTTTTTCCTGGACTCAAGGATCAGTAGGCTAATTTAAGGATGGAAGTAGGATTTTGGCTGGGCCCTGAGGTCTTGATAGAAGAGATTTTGACAAGCTGAAGATTGATTTATGCAACAAATGTTTATTCAGGATCATTACATGCTGGACACTGTGCTAGATAATGCATATACAACCCAGTGAACAGTTCCTGGCTTGTGAAGGCAGGCAATAGATAAACAAATACAGTGTGTCCATAAAGTCATGGTGCACTTTTGACCTGTCACAGGAAAGCAACAAAAGACAATAGAAATGTGAAATCTGCACCAAATAAAAGGAAAACTCTCCCAGTTTCATACCTATTCAGTGCAGTTCGGTGTGGGCTCACGCACAGATTTTTTAGGGCTCCTTAGGTAGCTATCCCGTATAGCCTCTACAGACTCGTCACTGACTGATGGCCTACCAGAACGGGGTTTCTCCACCAAACTGCCGGTTTCCTTCAACTGCTTATCTCACCGAGTAATGTTATTCCTATGTGGTGGTGCTTTGTTATAAACTCACCAATATTCATGTTGCACTTTGGTCACGGATTTGAATTTAGGGAGCCACAGAACACACTAAACTTTCCTCTGTACCGTCCACATCTCGACTGGCATGGCCGTGGGCTGCTCCGCTGTATACACGGTGTTAGGTCATTATCTGTGCATGCGCACATGCTGCCACATCATCCTACAGAAACCGGGAGGGTTTTCCTTTTATTTGGTGCAGATTTCACATTTCTATCGTCTTTTGTTGCTTTCCTGTGACCAGTCAAAAGTGCACCATGACTTTACGGATACACTGTACATATGTAAAGTTAGTAATTAAGAATGCTAGGAAGGAAAAGTTCATGGTGCTATGAGAAAGAATGGGGAGGGGGAGTGCATACCTTACATAGGTGATCTAGGAAGGTTTCTTTGAGGTGGTGACCTTGAAGAAGGGATTGGAAATAAAAGCAAGACAGACATGCAAAGAGTTGGGGCATGAACTTTGGGTATAGAAAACAAGGGCAAGGGCCTGAAAAGGGGAAGAGAACCCAGCGGATGAGGATAGGGCCCAAGCAAGATCATGAAGGACTCCTCAGGGCTGGTGAGGAGGTGGGAAGGAAATAGGCAGTGGGAAATAAGAAGTATATTCATTTCTTGGGGCTGTCATTACAAAGTGCCACATGCTGGGGCACATACCTTTGCTGAGCCCTCCTGGGCTCTGGGCCCTGCGACAGCCGACAGCCGATAGCCCGATAGCCCGTACTGTGGGCAATTGGAGGATGCACAATGTGTGCGGTCTGCTTTGGAGGATGTGAGGCAGAGACAGAAAGCCCCACGCAACCCATACAGTCAGGCAGGGGCTGAAACAACAAAAAGTTATTTCCTCACAGTTCTGGAAGCTAGAAGTCCAAAGTCAACGTGTTGGCAGATTTGTCTTCTGAGTCCCCTCCCCTTTCTGTGTAGAGGGGCATCTTCTCCCCGTGTCTTCACATAGTCTCTCCTCTGCGTGTCTGTGTCCAAATTTTACCTTTTCATAAGGACACCACTTATATTGGATTAGAGCCCACCCAAATCTCATTTCAACTTGGTTACCTCTTTAAAATTTTGTTTCCAAATATAGTCACATTCTGGAATTAGGACTTTTACATTAGAATTTTTGGGGGAGGACACAATTCAGCCCATAACAGGGTGGGGTGGAAGGGGTAGCAGGTGGGGACTTTTCAGGTGGAGGAGAGAGAGCGCATGCATGGCGGTCAGAATATGTATTTAAAGAGGTGTCTGTTAAGGTTGTGTATAGTGTGACTGCTTTAGCAGGAGAGACTGGACAGGGGGCTAGCTCTGAATATCAGAGAGGTGTATTTTTCATTTCTAGGATATAGGGACCAAGTGGCACAGCCTGTCATGTACTCTGACTTCTCCGTGGGGCGTGCACAGGAAAGGAAGGGGCAGGAAAAGGGGGGACCACTTGGGAGGTTACTGCAATAGCTTGAGCTGGAAGTGATGTAGCAAAGGCAGAGATGAAGGCCCTGAAAATTTTTACAGAGCAAGGGAGAGACAGGAGTCCAAGAGATGATTATCTTTTCTAGGAGAATATGGCTCAGTCCAGACCTCAGCACTGGCTCCTTGCCTGCCCCTTTCATTGTCCACAGGAGCAATAAGCAGCCATGGGTCAGAGTTATACACCACACTGTCACATTGCAAAAAAAAAAGGAAGGAAAGAAAGAAAAATAGTCCAGTGAGGTATAGTGACTCACCAAGATAAGCCTAATATCCAGATAAGATCAGAGTTTGTTTCAGGGGGGGAAAAAAAAACAAAACAAGGACTGATGCTCTGGAGAACTTTGATTCAAGTAGGGGCTGTAGACTTGATGCTTTGAAATTTTCATTCTGAGCCAAAAACAAAGTAAAAGTCTTCTGAAAGAGACAGAGACAGAGAGCCAGCAAGGGGGATCCTCTGGCAATGAGGGCAAGAATGGAGCCTGGGGCAAGCAGGGGTGCAGATCAGGGTTCCAGAGCAAAGGTGAGGACTCAGAGGAAAAGCCTGGGGTCTGAGTGGAGAGCGGAGATTTTAAATCATGAGCAAGATTAGACAGAAACTAGTATTTCCCAAGGGCAAGGCTGTCACTGTAGAGATGACAGTGATCTGCTTTCCTAAGGAAAGGTGACAGAAGGAGTTTAGGGGGGAAATGTCCTGAACTAACTGTGGGGAGGCTGTGTGGGCCCCAACAACCAGGAGAAACAAAGAAGATGGGTCCACTTAGGTCATTCCTCCAGTGCCACCAAATGCCGGGGCCACTGAACTGTGATATTTCTTGCAGAAAATTCTGCATTTGTGCAACAAGAAAAGGGACAGCGATCATTTTCGTGGCAACGAGGTCCAATTTTTCTTCTATTTGAGTCCATAATCCACAGGAGAGGGCCTATGCTAGGCTGTCATCTCTACTTGAAGTTCCTGCAGTCAGCCATGCCATCAAGCCTCCCTGCTCTACTCATGCTCTGTCCTTGGAATGCAAAACCTTTCCCCTTTCACTGTGTGGGGCAAATGGTTCCCAATCCTCATTAAGTTCAAGTGTCACCCTCCCCAGGTAGACTTTTCTAAACTCCCCACAACCCTGCTGAGTTAGACGCCCTTTGCAGCATGGACAGCTAGCTGGACATCGAGGACGTATGCTTGTCCGAGCAATGGTTCTCAGCCAAGGGGATATTATCCCCAGGGGACATTAGCAGCATCTGCAGATGCTTTTTAGTTGTCACCACTGGCAGCTAGGACGTAGAGGCCAGGGATGCTGCTAAACATTCTACAATGTCCAAAGAAGTTTCCCTCCACACCCAAAAATTATTTGGCCAAAAGTGTCAATAGTGCTGATGTCACTGAAAAGTGGCTGGTGAGCCACTTTTCCATTCCCCTTTGCAGTCGGGTGCAGTCTTACAACCAGGTCCCAGGGAAAGGAATGTAAGCAGAATCGATGCGTGTCACCTCCAGGCTTATTCCATAAACTCCTCCCACCCTTCTTCCTCCGTCTGCTGGGGCTGCATACAGAGCTTTTGGACCCCCTAGGAGATGGCAGAGCCACAAGATGGAAGAAACCCAGATCCCAAATCACCTTATGGAGGAAAGTCACTCACACAACAGGGACACCTGCACTGGCCCCTTAGATGTGCAATGACCTTTCACACCACTGAAGTATTGGGATGTGTTATACCAGCTGGCAATACCTATATATACCCCTCCATGTTTTCCCGGTAGTCCCCTGTGCAGTCATTCGCTTGCTCCTCGCTCATTCATTCATATGTTCACTCCACAAACAATAGTCTGTCTGCATGCCAGGCTCTGTGCTAGGTGCTGAAGAAATAAATAGAAGAACAAGTCTTAACCAGGAGTCCCTGCCTCGGGGTGGGGGTGGGGGTGGAGGACTGTTAGTTTATCGAGATGATTAGTTAATGGCTCTGGAAAAATGCAGGCTGTGATGGAAATGAGAAGGGCCCCTGGCTCCACCTGAGGAGAGGGACAGGTGAGAAGTGACACTTTCCAGGAAGAAAGCAGTGTGGTCAAGGGCAGGGAGGTAGACACAGCATGAAGGATCTGCCCACTCTCCGAGGTCCCTGGGACTGGGGGAAGGGCAGGGAGGCACCAGTACCTCTGTGTTCTGACTCTCCAGTCTCTGTAATGGTGGGCTTTTTCGCTTGTCTCCCCCCAGTGGACTGGGAGTCCCTTGGTTGGCTGAACACTTCTGTAGAGTCTCCCAAGTCCCCAGTGCCTGTATTGTGTCTGGCATTCTTTCCTCTGGATGTCCCAGAAGAGGCTCTGCCCCAATCTACTCATCACTGCGCACACCCACTTCTAACCCTTCAGCGCCCCCTGCCCCTCTGCTCACTCTCCCATCTTGGGAAGCTGTTTCTATGTCCCCTGTTCCTGAGCCAGAAACCTAGGAGCCTTGGACTCCCCTCTCACTCAGCCCCCACATCTGTCCAGTCCCCAAGCCCTCTAAATTCTGCCTCCTTAACATCTCCAGTTCCCAGCCAGGGCCCCCATCATCTCTCTGGTTCCTTGTAACAGCTGCAGAACAAGTACCCCAACTCTGCTCTTGCCCCATTCAAGCTATCTTCCGCTTTGCCACCAATTTATTTTTTAAAACACTGACCTGATTTCACAGCCCCCTGCCTTCGCCTAGCAGTGTCCCCAGGGCCTGCAGAGTGAAAGCCAAACTCCCTGCGAGACCCTCCCCACTAGAGCCTCCATGACCTGCCTCCTTTTCCACACTTCCCAGCCCCTTGTGCTCCAGCCATTTGGACGCTCTAGCATTCTTGAAATGAGCCGTGCTTTCTCTCTCCTTTGTCTCTGGGCCTCTGGGCCTGCCGCTGCCTCTGCTTGGAATGAGCTTCTTCTCCTGCATCTGCCATTTTCTTACTTGCCCTTCAAAACTCAGGCCAGGTGTCAGCGCTTACAAGCAGTCTGCACCGTGCCATTCAGGGTGTCTGGAACCTGGTGGGCATTCAGTAGATCTTGGCTGGCTGGCTGGCTGGATGGCTGATGCTGGAGTAGGTGCTCAGTAATGTTTGTGGAATGGACCCAAAGGTGCCTCTACCAGACTTCATTGTCTGAGTTTCTTAAAGAAGTGCCTTCTCTGAGTTATGATTTAACGTTATGCTGTCTTCAGAAAACCCTGGTGTGAGAAACTGACCAACCTAATGGCATTTCTGTCTTTATGAAAACAGAATTGAATATATTGCCCACTATGTCACTCAGTGTCCTTTATAAAAGAACTCATGATAAATTCATGCTTGGGGTTATTTCCAGGAAACATTTTGTTTCTGCAGACGAAGACGTGTGTTTTCTGCTGTCAGAAAATAAAAACTCTGTCTTTCGATGTATTTCCATTTTTGCTTTAGCTGACACGGGGATGCCCGGTTTTATTACCTTATTACCTCCTGTGTTCTGACCAATTCAGATGCCTGAAAGGAGCAACTCTTTCTGCTTCCTTTAGACGCAGGCAGTTTGTGCCTTATTTTCTGAAGCCATAATTTTTACATTTTTAATCTGAAAGCTGTCTCAAATCATCTGAGCCGTCAGCCAGCATAAATCTTAAAGGAATGCACATTAGTGACAAAGTCCTGGCACAGAAGTTATGGAAGGGAGGGCAGAACACCAAGCTTCTAATTGAGGGGGGACCCCCTACAGAGCCTCTCCAGGAATTCTTGGGGCACCTCTCATGACAGCAGTCTGGCAGGAAGGCCAAAGGAGGAAGCGAAAGATCAGCTAGGTTCTGACTCTTGCTACCTTCCTCAGCTTCCACTGACAAGTCTCATTCTTTTCCTCCACCAACGATAGCCTTCCTTCTCCCTAACTTGAAATGGAGAGCTCACAGGCTGCCACGGCTTGTTAACAGCTAATAATAACAACAAAAAACTGGTATCTTTTATTGCGGGCACACGGGGAGCCAGGCACTGTGCTGAGCACTTTACATGGACGGCCCTAGGGAACCCTCTCCCTCTCTGAACCTGTCTATTGTTTTTGTCTTTTTGCAGCTGATGAAATGTCAGAGACGTTAAGTGTGTGCAAGGCTGCCCTTTAGTCCATAGCGGGAGAGGACTTCAAAGTCAGGTGTGTCAGTCTCAACCGCCCGAGCTCTCAACAATGTCCCCACATGTGGGCAACAAATGGATGCAACAATGAGGGGTGAGATCCCTTGGGAAATGATCGGGACGGCTGATGGTGTTGCCAAGGGAGAGGAGCCATAGAGTCACAGCTTTGCTTCTAGAGGACTGGTGCCTTTTTCAAAGTCCTGGGAAGGGTCTTGCTACTCTGCAGCAGGGTTCAGTTGCTGGGACAACATCCAGAGGAGGCCCATTGCTGTGGCTGCACGCTCCTCTTCCTCCAGCTAAGATATGCTGTCCGTCAAAAACAGTTGCCTGGGCCCTGGCCAGTTGGCTCAGTGGTAGAGCGTCGGCCTGGCGTGCGGGAGTCCTGGGTTCGATTCCCGGCCAGGGCACATAGGAGAAGCGCCCATCTGCTTCTCCACCCCTCCCCCTCTCCTTCCTCTCTGTCTCTCTCTTCCCCTCCCACAGCTGAGGCTCCATTGGAGCAAAGATGGCCCGGGTGCTGAGGATGGCTCTGTGGCCTCTGCCTCAGGCGCTAGAATGGCTCTGATTGTGGCAGAGCGACACCTCAGATGGGCAGAGCATCGCCCCCTGGTGGGCGGGCGCATGCGGGAGTCTGTCTGACTGCCTCCCCATTTCCAACCTCAGAAAAATACAAAAAAAAAAAACCCCAAAAAACAAACAAAAAAACCAGTTGCCTGAAATCTCCCTGGGCACCAGCCCACCTCTGGGCAGTTTGGCCTATTTGGCACCATTGACATCGTCAAGTCCGAGGTCTGAAAATGTGATTATTAGCTTCACAACACAAAGGAGAAAACCTCAACGTGGAAATCAGTAAATATTTAATTAAGTGCAAAATGGAACATCATGTCAACTACATAAACTGTTGAATTTAATCGTCATAAAAATTTCATTACACTTGATGACAATTTGTAGGTTGAAGTTTTCTCCCTGTGCAAAGTTTCCCGTGCAGGCACGGAGATTAGGAAGAAATCGTGGCGGACTGACTGTACATTAAATAAATTACTTGCTGCCAAGAGTTTTCAAAAGAAAAATAGCATAAATCTTTTGAAGTTTCTTGCACGGCTGCAAAGTTATATGTATGGTTGGGAGGCTGCTGTGTGCAAAATATGTTAGATGAGGGGCAGGATCTACAAAGCTCAGGGCCCACGAAGATCTGCAAGGGGCCCCGTGCCAGGCTTTCCCCTCTGAATTCTCCAACCTAGCCCTGTTTGTCTCCGTGACGGAAGCCAGGTGAGCAGAGCACTTGGCTGCAGAGTAGGTAGGCAGAATTGCCCCCTGCTGAGTTCCTGGTTCCAAAGTAGAACAGCAAGAATCACAGAATCCTAAATAATGATAGCTAACGTCCATGGGGTACGTAGCATGTACCAGACTAACTACTGTGAGCACTGTACACGTATTGTCTCAGTGGTCCCACACAACCCTGTAAGGTTGGCATTTTATTATCTCTATTGCACCGATGAGCAAACGAGAGATGACACAACCTACCCAGGGTAATAAGGGCCATTTAAGAATTTTCCCAAACTAAAAGTAATTTCTAGAAGAAATGGTGCCCATGACCACTTCAAGCTCTAAAAAAGGCAGGGACCAGGCTCATTTTTTTTTTTATTGTTCTATCTTCAGAACACCTTGAATGCTACTGGGCACGTAGATATCTATGTCTTGGGTGTTGACCGACATGTTAAACAGAGACTGGACCAAACTTGGTCTTCCCTGCACCTGCTGTGTAGCTCACTAGCCTGTGGCGGTGTCTACCCCAGAGGTCTTAGTCTCCTCCCAGCCTGCACAGTGCACTACCTTGGCCCATGAAAAGGCTTAGTTGATTATTTGAGTCCATTCCTCCATCATAGAGAAATTTCTCAGTCCTTCCTACACAGAGCACAGAATCTGTTATTTAGAAACTCTAGTGCACACATTTCAATGTAATCATCAAGGAAACTAATACATAGCACTTTTATGTGCCATATGTGGGGAGTTTTTTTTTGTGATTCTTGGAACTTTCCATGTGTGAAGTAATTACTTAGTAAAAAAGTATCTACAACAATTCTACAAAACAAGATTTTATTATTATTATTATTAGTATCATCATCATCATCAATCCATTTTACAGATGAGAAGACCAAGTGTTATGAGCTGACCGGCGTCTCCTCCAAAATACATAGGTTGTAGTACAGTACCTCAGAATGTGACTCTTTAGAGATCAGAACTTACAAGTGTGGTTATAAGGTAAAATGAGGTCATCAGGATGGGCCTTAATCCTGATACCTTGATCTTAGAAGTCTAGCCTCCAGGACTGTGAGGAAATGCATTTCTATTGTTTAAGCCATTTGTCTTGTAGTACTTTTTTTGTAAAGATTTTTTTCAAATAAATTTTACAGTGGTGGGGGGATGGTGAGGCCATCCCTTTCAATGGCAGTACCTTTCAATGGCAGCCCTAGCAAAGTAATACACCAAGGCACAGAGTAACTTGTCTTCTCCTGCATTGCCAGAAAACATGAATTCAGAGTTTGAACCTAGGTGGTCTGCTTCTAGAGTCTGCTTGGTTGGTCATAATGAAAATATTCTCTATGCTGTCCAATATAGTAGCCACAAGCCACATGTGGCTCTTGAAATACGGCTAATGTAACTAAGGAACTGAAACATTAATTTACATTAAAATAAGTAGCCCCATGTGGCTAGTGGCTACCATATTAGACATAGCTTTATACTGTTTCTGAGTACCTCATTTAAGTTGTTTGCAGACTCTTCTAGAAACCTTCCCTGTGTGCTTCAAGATGTCCCTCATCCCTACTGTGTTTTACAGTGAGCTGGTCAACTTTCCCGAATCCTGTGGCCTGGGCAGTGCTGGGTTACTGGTGTTCTGCTCCACACATGGGTGTTAGCCAACCAAATGCCAAGCAGCACAAACACTGAGTGACATTTTCGGAACTATTAATATTTCATCAGAAATTATCACTTTTCCTTTAAATACACTATTTTAAAAGGTTCTCTACATTCTTAACTATAATTTTATTCAGTCTAGGTCCTGGGAATTTTCCCCCAAGGAACACATCTTCCATTTTATAATGAAAATCAAAGGGGAATGAAGCTTGGATTTCAAAATTTAGTCAACATTTCCAGGAACTTAGGCGCTCTGTAAAGAGCAAGATTGTGTATTGGGCACCTACTGTATGTCCAACACTTTCTGTACAGTATACTATTAATTTAGCCAACACATATTTACTGAGTGCTTATTAAGTGCCAGAAATGTGATCTTTATAATAATTTATTAACACCGTTTTACAGAAAAGAATTCCTTCTCACCCTTCTGTGTCATCTCAAATGTTACCTCTGCCAAGATGCCTGCCTGGACTACCATCTAAAGTTGCCATGGGTCCTCTCCCCATTGCCTCGCTTTATTGGTGTGTTCCCATCAGAGCCCTATGCCAACTGTAATTGCTGCTTATTTACTGGCGTTGAGAGTTTGTGATCTGTCTCCCTACACTAGGATATAGGCTCCCTGAGATTGGGGAGGGCACCAGCTTTGTTGGCCTTCAGACTTCCTCAGTGCCCACCCAGCAGCTCACCTTCACAGGGGAAGGGCTGCATCAATATTTGGGAACCTAAGGAATGAGAACGGGAGAAGTGAAGAAAGTTGTTAGGGTCACACGAGTAGGAAATGGCAATATCAGGGCTCCAACCATCATCTAGTAGAGGCTGCCATCTCCTCTATTCACATGTATTAATCCTGTCCACCCTCTGGCCTGTTCTTTTCTGGGAAAATACTGAAGGCACAAGCCCTGGCTCCTGGGAGCCGAAGATTCCCGCAGAAAGAACCGCTGTGTCAGTGAGGAGAAGAGAGTACTGAGCAGCAAACTGGAAACTTACAGCTTCTGTCTGCACCTCCGCCCCTGGCCCCCACTGCTAGGGGCTTCCGGGCAGGCAGGCAGGGTCAGTCTCAGTGACTGAGAGCAGGGATGGGGAGGGGCGGGGGAGGAGGTTGAGATTGAATCCCAGCTCCGCCCTTCCTAGTGGGTCTTGGAAACACCCTTTTATGACTTCGATACTTGACTTCCTCAAATGTAGAATGAGAAGAAGCAATGATACTAACTTCGTCAACTTGTTTTGATTGAATATGACAACACAGGAAGCTTTGCGCGCGGCACACAGTAGGCGTCCTTTAAAAATGACAGTTAGGGGTAAAATCAGGTGATCAGTTCAGAGGCAGGGCTCCTGACAGGCGCAGAGATTTGAGAGGAGTAGCAGGGCAGGCTGGGGTGCAGTGTCCTTGACTTCTAAGGGGATAAAGCGCTCTGGGGTCCTCTGGGCACCCACCTATCCCCATTCCACCGGAGGGGATGCTGAACTCGGGGCGCCCGTGCATGCGCGCGCGCGAGCGCGCGCGCACTGAGCCGTTGCATTTGAAACCCACCAAGGAATTCCAGCGCTGGACAGGAAGGGTGTGGGAGCCATCACAAGCAAAACAGCGCCCTTTTAAGGCGTGAGGACCCTTCCCTGGAGGTTTGCAGCCGGCCTCGGGGCCTGACAGGTGTCTGCTGGGGCCGCAGGCCTGGGCGGGCACTGGACACTTGGGCGCTTTCCTGCCCAGTGTTGAAGAAGGGATCAGGCTAGGCTACCCGCCAGGGCGAAGCCGTTTGCCCTCCCGCGAGGAGGTCCTTGGGAAGGCTGGAGTGAGAGCGCAATGGAGAGCTCCTGCCCTCAAGGTGACTAGCATAGTGCCAGCCCCTCACCCAGTCATCCTCGAGGTTTAGGGGGCAAGAATGGGTTGAGCCCCAGGAGTTGCAAGCTGTCACAGGCCTGTGGCACCTGGGGTGTGCCAGGGATTGTGGGGAGAGCCAGCCCTCCCCCTCCAGGTGTTCCCAGATGTCATTCTGCCCACCTAGACACCTAGTTCCTGAGCTCAGGGGGATTTCAACGTTACTAAGCTACTGGTTTTTGTTGACTTTAAAATATTTTCTTCTCAGGGAGAGGGGGAGGGGGACAAAAGTCAGAAAAGAGCAAATAAAAACAAATCAAGATAAGCTCCCCCTCTGCAAAAGAAAGCTGATCTCCATCCACCCCTCACACGCGAGTTGGAGGCCTCTGAACACAGTCACTTTGCTGGGCAACAGCCAGACAGAACTGAACTGCCTCTGCCCCATCCCCGTCTCCCCTTCTGGTGCATGAAGGGCGGTGGTGGATGGTCCCTCTGTCTTCGAGCCCTGGGTGGACAAAGCGGCTTCCAAGAAGAAAGGAGGAGGATGGCCAGTGGGAACGGGCTCTCTTCGTCCTTGGCTCTGGTGGCCAAGCGGCCCTCCGCCCTGGGCCCGTTCCCCAGATACATCTGGATCCACCAGGACACACCCCAAGACAGCCTAGACAAGGCTTGCCATGAAATCTGGAAGAGAGTTCAGGGCCTGCCTGAGGCCTTGCAGCCCTGGACCTCAAAGGAGCAGCTCTCTCCCCCCATGGCTGAGACCCCAAGAAACAAGGGGCACAGCTTCCAAGAAGAGTGAGTGTCCCCTTTCCCCCCACCAGCATGGCTGGCACCAAGGGAGGAGGGAGGAGAGGAGGTCAGACCTTCTGGGGGGATGTTTCCACCTATTCTTCTGTCTGGTTTAACCTTAAAGGTTATATACTTTTCCTCCACCGCCACCCACAGTCCTTTGTCCAATCTCTATAGGAGAGTTAACAGGGTCTTGAAGTTACCTGGGGGAAGGGCTAGGTTGGGGCTCTCTTTCTGCTGCCTATTTACCAGCCACTAAGGGGATAGTTCTCATCTTAAAGGCGTAAACAACCAGTTGTGAATTTGAGGACCTTGAAAAACCACCCTCACCAGGGCCCAGGGTTAGATGCCCATGACTCTCCCCAAAGACAACTAGAAGATTCCTTCCCCTCCCGCCTCCAGAGGCAAGGCATTAGCACAGATGAGTCTCGCGGTTTTAAACCACATCTGGAATTCCCTAATACAGGGAGCAGCTGTCCCATTCAGACTCCACAGAAGCCGCTGCAAGAGCGCACATCAAAATATTTACTGGGAAGGCATTGACATATTCAGAGGACATAATAGAAAATTAAAGTGTGGGAGATGGCTGAAAATAGCCCGTTTCCTGGATGGGGAATCCTGTGTCTGGTTAACACAGAGCTGAATGTTTCTCCAGCAGGGCAAAGTTGAGCAAATATTGTTGGGGATAGATAGTCACAAGGAGGGGGGATCTCGTTAGGAAAAGCAAGCACATGTGCTATGGTTATCACTGCCGCTATTGAGCACTTGTTCAATGCCTTGCATCCTCAAAGTGGGCTACAAACATTCATTAATCCTCCCGGAGCCCCTATGAGGCAGGTACTAGTGTCCCCATTTTACAGATGGATTAAGTGTTAATAATTAAGTGCTAATTAAAGACTAAGTGATAATTAAGTGTTGCCTTTTCCAACACATGCTCCAGCTCAGTTCAGAGCTGCTCTGGAGTGGGGGGAACCATTCAGGCAATTAGTAGCTGCATCTGGTTTAGAGATTTCTAGGCAAGAGCTAAGAAGAAAGGCAATGTGTAACTGCTACCCAGGTCTATACCACCTGCTATCCCTTTTCAGGCTGCAGACAAAGGTAGAGGGCACTTTGGCTGTTATTGCTTCTGTCCTGTGCTCAGCATGATGTGGCTGGGACGGGAATGGCTTGACTACCTCCCAAATCTTGCTGTCCAGCCCTATGGTGGCCCTGAGCTCCTCTCCCCTGCCCATTGCCATCTGCTCTGGGGCAGGGTCTTGGAAGGGGTCCCATGGGCTGTGCTCAGGCTGTCAGTGGCCAAGGAGCTGATTGTCCACTTGGTGAACCAGGGTCAGTGGCAATTTCCAATAGATGGCACCCTCTCCGCCAGGTCACACCTAGTTAATGGAGACAAGACTCTTATTTCCAGTCTGCTCTTGGCCGAAAAGTGAACTGACGCACCTTTGGCCAGTTGCTTAATTCCATTTGGCCTTGATTTTTTCATCTGCCAACTGAGGATGATATGCTCTGCTTTGTCCACCTCAGAGTCGATAATGAGGACCAAATGTGATGGGAGGCAAGAGACTGAAAACTGTATTATACAAATGAGGCTCTCCTTAAATGTAATTCTCAGGATTGGAGTTGTCTGTTGTTGTTGGCTTCCACCTGGTGTTTTCACACTACGCTCCTAGACCCTAGGGTGCGACAGGGGTCGCCCTGGAGTCAAGTGGGCTAGTGGATGGGCCCCAATCCAATCTTTAGCCAGAGCTGTTCTGCTTTTATAACTTTTACTTACTGGAGTCCCGAGTTAAGACTGCATTTGGAAACAGGGTTCTGCTACCGAGAAAAGAGCTGGGAAACCACTGCCTTAGATGAACAAATGATATCATAATCATGTAGATACCAACCAGGTAGAGCACAATGAGCTGTTCTTGAGAGACAGGCAGCTGTGATGGTGGAGCCAGATCACTGTGGTTTCAGATCGCATTTCAGCCCCGTGCCAGCTGCGGGATTTGTCTAATTGATGCGAGCTTCAGTTTCCTCATCTGCCAAATGAAGATGATTACTATGCATTTCACAGGGTTGCTGGGATGATTAAATGGGATATTTAAACATTCCTGGTAATAACTAGGATTTGCAAAAATTTCTCGTAATGGTGATGATTTCTTCAAGCCCTACAATTATTATATGGGGTGGGTGCTATTTTAAACTCCCCCTCTTTTTACTTTTTATTACACAGATTTTCAAGTGTATCAAATAGAGTAGAATAGTGAAAGGCTGTGTGTCTGTCACTGAGTTTCATTATCAAATTTATGCCATTCTTGTTTCAATGTCTCTTTCTCCTGTTTTTATTTTATTTTATTTATTATTAAATGAGAGGTGGGGGGAGGCAGAGAGATAGACTTCTGCATGCGCCTGACCGGGATCCACCCAGCAAGCCCCCTACTGGGCTATGCTCTGCCCATCTAGGATCACTGCTCTGTTGCTCAGCAACCAAACTACTTTAGCACCTGAGGCGAGGCCATGGAGCCATCCTCAACACGTGGGGCCAACTTTTGCTCGAGCTATTCTAGCCATGGCTGCTGGAGGGGAAAAGAGAGAGAGAGAGCGAGAGAGAAGGGGGAGGGGTGGAGAAATGGATGGTCACTTTTCCTGTGTGTCCTAATGGGAATCGAGCCCAGGACTTCCACACTCTGGGCTGACACTCTACTGCTGAGCCAACCAGCCAGGGCCTCTTTCCCTGTTTTTAAATAATATCCTTTTTACACATGTTTGGAGGAGTTCATTTCTTCTCCCAAGGCCCTACAGTTAGGCAGTGGTGGGGTTTCAGAGAGAAAACCCAGGACTATCTTAGCCACTATGTGATAGTGCTAGAATTGAAGCATCTTTTTTTGGACAGTCCATATATTTGACAGTCTTATATTCTGGATAATCACACATAGATAACAGATTTTTAAATCCATAAGACCCCTCTCAGCTAACCTATTGCTTAACTTGTAGACCTAATTTTGGAGATGTTTTCTGCTATGGGGCAGCTAGATAAGTGTGTTTTAAAACTCTTGTTAACCAGAAAATTTTTTTTACTGTGTTTGTATATATTTCAAAAACCCAGACATCTCAAGTTTGAAAGGGATCTTGGAGGCCATCTTCTGCTACTTAAGTCCCTCCTCAACATTCTTGCCAAGTGGTTGTCCACTTCTGCACTTATGTACACTTCCTAAAGTAGTCCTTTCCCTTGTTATGGACCCTGACTGTCAAAAGACCACTTTCTTCTTACACTGTCAGACTAATACCCACTGATCTGGATTCTGTTCTTAGGACTCCAACCCAAGTCTAGCCCTTATTCCTCTCAATACCCCTTTGGATGTTAAAAGATGGCACCAAGTAGGGGAGAGAAATAGAATACAAGAAATTAAAAGACTAGGATAACTTTTTTTTTTCAGATGTGAAAATCATTGGTGTTCTAGATAGACTAAATCAATAATAAACCAGGTACTTGCAGATAGCCATGAGTGCCCTGACAGAAATAAAACCAAGTGCAGTAGTAGGGACAATGTCTTTAGATGGGGGGTGGGGGGTGGGGGAGAATTCAAGGAGGAAGAGGAAGGGGGTCATTTGAGGTGACATCTGTATACCTAGAAGGAACCAATCAGCTGAAGATCTGGGGAAGGATGTCAGGCAGAAAGAAGACAAGCTGCAAAGACCCTGAGGTGGGCGTGGCTTAGAGAGGGACAGCAGGGCTGGGGTATATATTGAGTGATGGGGATAGGAGATAGGCAATGTCTTAGAAAGACTGGAAGACCACTATAGGAAGTTTATATTGAAATCTCCATGTTTGGACACCCTTTGGAGGTTTGGGGGCAAGGGAGTATAATTTGATCAGATCAGATTCCCCCTTAATTTTTAAGGATCTCTCCAGCTGCTGCAGGAAGAGAGTTTGCAGGCATGTGAGAGAGGAAGTGGGGAGATCTCTTGGAAGATGCTACAGTAGTCCAGGCGAGGCAGGTGGTGGCGCCTGCATCAGAGATTGTGTTGGGGATGGAAAAAGTGGGGGATTCAGTGTGTATTTTGAGAGGAGCCAACAAATCTGCTGATGCTTTGGGGCACACAAACAGAGACATCAAGGCTGACTTGAAGTTTTCTCCTTGAGCTGCAGGTTGGATGGTGGCACCATTTATGGAGGTGGAGAAGAAACAAGAAGAAACTGGCTTTAGGGGAGAAATCGATAGTTCTGTCTAGTGTCAGTTAAACTACAGAATTGTGTTCAGTTATCTTTCAATTAGTCTTGAATTTGGGCTTAGAGAATTGTGGCCAGCTACTTACTGACTCACATTCTACAATTACTTATTCATTCATCCCCCCTCATCACTACAACTGCACAGCCTCAGTTGGGGGCTTCGAATTTGCTGTTGACTCCACTGCTTTGACTGTGAAGTGGCATTTGTTCATTCTGTCACTTATGGATTCATTCAGCAAACACTCATAGTTGCTGTCACAGTGCCAGGGAATAAACCAATGCTTTGTGCTGCTGTTATTGAAACAATTGAAAGTATCCTAGTTTTTCTGGAAAAGTTGTTTTGTAATATATTCCAACTTTTATTTATTATTATTAGTATTTTCTTCTTTTTTTATTAAGGGAAAGGAAGGGAAGCAGAGAGACAGACTCTCGCATGCGCCCCAACAAGGATCCACCTAGCAAGCCCCTTATGGGGTGATGCTCTGCTCATCTGGAGCCATTGCTCCATTGCTTGGCAACTGAACTATTTTTAGCACTTGAGGTAGAGGCCACTGGAGTCATCCTCAGTGCCTGGGGCCAACTCCCTTGAACCATTTAGGCCATGGCTGTGGGAGGGGTTGAAACTTAGTGATAAGAGTGATAAGGACAAGACTCATATTGCAAACTCAGACTGATGCCCTAGAGCAGAAGCCAGCTCTGAAGACTTGTATTTTCTCCCTTTGAGGGGTCAGACACCTCTCTGAGAATCTGAGGAAAGCTGCTCTGTACCCCAGTGACTGAAACACATTCTTACATCCCTCGATATTTTGTGAATGACTTCAGAGACCACCCACCGTGGGCCCAGATAGGAATCCTTTTCTCCTGGACCCAGCATGTAAGTGTTTCCTTCCCCTGAGCTTCCCAGGGATGAGTCTCAGCCTCTAATCACACTGACAGCAGTGCACCGCCATCCTGGTTTTCAGGTGAACTGGTGGATGTAATGGTGCTGGCAGACAGAGGTCCAAGGCCCTCTGAGCCTTCCCTCCTCCAGTCTCCTCATGCCTCCTGCAGTCACCTTCATGACAGCCTTTGACTTCTAGTCTTCCTGCTCATCCCTTTTCTGTCATCGTTACAGCATCTCATCTTGCTTTGTCTGGTTTCTTTCCCTCCTGGATGTCCTTCCCCCTTGGCCAGTTTCATCTTTCTGAAGCTCATCAACAGTGTGGTTCCAGCACCTTCCATGACTCCTTCATTGTCTTCTGAATCCCTGACCTGGATTCACGGGCTGTAGTAGTTAGCCTTACCTGCATCTGGAGATGTACATCTTGCTGCTCTTCTCCCCATTCTCTGTAACTAAGATGAGCTACCAGCAGGTGCACCTCTCCTTGCCTTTGTTCAGATTAGTCCACGCTACCCAAAATGCCTTTCATCCATATCTCTGTCTACTGAAATCCTACCCATCCTTAAAAGACCAAGAATAAGTGTGTCATCCTCCGAATCTGTTCACTGCTCACCCTATTCAACATTGTTCCCTCCCTCTTCTATGTTTCTCTTTTCAATTCAAAGAATTACATTCCTCTCTTTCCTAAGGGTTTAAAGGTGATAACAAGATCAATATCAGATAACAATAAAATAAAGAGACAGGTAGATTTGAGTCGTAGCATACTGCCTAGTGGGAACCAAGTTACTCAAACTTTCTGCGCCCCATTTTCCTCATCTGAAAAATGAAAGAAGTCGTAGTGACCACCTTAAAGAATTGTGGAAGTTAATGAAATAGGGTATGGAAAGCCCACACAGCCCTTGTCATAAGATGAGGACTCTAGGTTCATCATCATCGCCATCACTGTTGTCATCACTATCACCACCAGCAGCATCACCATCAGCTCAGCAGCAGCAGCAGCATCACCATCAGCAGCAGCAGCAGCAGCAGCACCATCACCACCAGCAGCATCACCATCACCATCAGCAGCAGCAGCATCACCATCAGCAGCGAGCTCATCAGGAGAGACCAAGTGGAAGGGTCTGGACATGAAGATGATGGAATGGAAGTCAGTTTAGAACCAGCTCTCAAGTTGACCGTTGGCCAGAAGGGAGGATACAATATCCCATTTGGATTTGTCGGTGCATTTCTGTCATGGGATTGCTGATAAGGTGGGCACCTGGCACACACTGTACGCTGCTTTGTGGCAACAACACTCCTCCCCCACTTGACCATGGCTCCTTCAGGGCAAGGGCTGTGTCTTACTCATCTTCGTCTCCCTAGCACCCGGCTGGGTTCCTGGCACTTGATGACTATGCAGTGTATATAAGAGAGTGAGGAAGTGAATGATGGATGAACCATAAAAATGCTACTGCAAGGAGGGTGAGTGAGGCCCAGAGGTGGCCAGGATCCAAGCAAGGAGTCACGATCTCAGAAGGAGCATTGAGTGACACAGGGACAGAATATCAATAAGCTAAGACATTGCAAGGTTTTTTTCCCCCCTCCTTCTGCCTCAACCTGCAGAGAAGGGAAGTAACATTTTCTTGAGCACTTGATATGTGCTAGGCTCTGAATTTTAATTTTCTGTTCATCTCATTGTCTTAGCAACACTTTCCAGTAGGTGGTCGGTATTACTCCCTTTTACAGATGAGGAAGCTGAAGCCCAGAGAAGTTAGGCACCTTGCTCAGACTCAACCAGCTCAAATGGGGCAGAGCAGAAATAGAAACCTGGTAGGGCTTCAAGGCCAGGGCTCTTTCCCAGACACCAGGAGCCCTTTAGAATAGCCCTTCTGTGTCTGCTTAGCACAGGGAACCATTAACAGCGAAGGGAAGATGAATCATTATTAACGGCCCACGTCCTGTGTCCCCCTTTTTAATTTAATTTTATGGTTTTGGGACTTGTGTCATAGGTTGTGGGAGCCTGCAGAGATGGGCCACCAGTGGTTTGGCTTAATCCCCTTTTTAATATCTTAGTTGCAATGTTCTTTCCAATTCAGCTCCCAAGTCACATAAAAAAAAAACACAAAAAAAATAAACCTCTTCCTTAGGGTAAGCCTTCTCTTATTAAACAGATTCAAATGAAAAGTTTTAAAGATAATTTCAACAATAAGAATCACTCTGTTGCTTCTAGCCGATGCTCCTTTATTGCTGTATTTATTCCTGAGGATTTCCTGTCTCATTCTCCAGCTCACTGACTCCTTCGTCCCCCCAACCCTTTCAGTCCTTGGGGCTCCTCAGGCCTGAGTCCTGTCTTCTCAGCTTCTCCTTTCCCCTCAGGCTGGGTGTGGAGAGTCAGGGAGAAGGGTAGGGTGGGAGGTGCCTCACTCCCATCTACCAATCAGCGAGCAGCTAGAAAGTGGAGGGGAATCGCCCGGACTGATGCCTCACTGCACATCCTGTGCATCAAAATCTTAGGAGTGGGAGGCAAAGGGTGGAGGAAAGACACCTAATCAGAATGCAGATACCTGGGCCTCATTCTGGACCAACTGAACTGCCATTTTCCCAAGAGCACCCAGGAATCTGTATTTGAAACAAGCATACCTCTGCCTGTGTATAGAAAGTTCTCCGAAACTTTAGGGGTCAAAGATGATGGAGCCTCAGGCTTAAAAGGGACAGAGATTTGAGAAGGAGGCATTCCAAAGAAAAGGAAGGAGACTGACCTTTACTGAGTGAGTTCTAAGCGTGTGCCAGGGACATTGTAAAAAATGACTACTCTGGGTAAGGGCCTTTGCTGAGAAATGAGACAAACGCGTAGTCCCGGCTTGGCTTCCGGTCAGCCGAGGGACTTCGCGGTGTTACCTCCTTTGACCCCACCCTGGGTGGTGTCATCATCCTTGTGAGGTTTCAGAGCCTTCCCCAGTTTTCCACCTCTAGCCAACCAGGCCCTGGGCTGTGAAGGGTCAGCGGGGCTCCGCATGCCTGTAGCCCAGCTTGGCCATCCTGCACGGCAAGGGGCAAGGCACGGTCTCTCTTGGCCCCGGAGCCCCCCGGAGCCGCTAACGTTTGCATAGCACTGTTACAGTTTACCAAGTGCTTTCACATTCATCATCTCACTTAATCCTCACGGAGGCCTGGAGGGCTCTGAAGGCCCTCTGCCCAGCCCCCACACCCAGCCCCCACTAAAGCTGTCCTAGTAGACAGAGCTCAGTGCGCTTCCAGGTGCTTTCTGGAGACAGGTGTAGGCCCTAGGATGACAACCAAATCTGCAGCTTGTCTCATTGCCTGCTGCACCCCCAAAATGAAAAACTCAGCCCAGGCCCCTCAGGTTATTAGAGAGGTGGAATCCTTCCCTTTTCCCTGGTTCCTTTTCTTCCTGCTGGTTTTTTTTTCTTTTTATTCCCCTTTGTATTTTTCTGAAGTTGGAAACGGGGAGGCAGTCAGACAGACTCCCGCATGCGCCCGACCGGGATCCACCCGGCATGCCCACCAGGGGGCGATGCTCTGCCCATCTGGGGCACTGCTCTGTTGCAACCAGTGCCATTCTATTGCCTGAGGCAGAGGCCACAGAGCCATCCTCAGCGCCCAGGCCAACTTTGCTCCAATGGAGCCTTGGCTGCGGGAAGGGAAGAGAGAGATAGAGAGGAAGGAGAGTGGGAGGGGTGGAGAAGCAGATGGGTGCTTCTCCTGTGTGCCCTGGCCAGGAATCAAACCCAGGACTCCTGCATGCCAGGCCGATGCTCTACCACGAGCCAACCGGCCAGGGCCCCTGCTGGGTTTTTTATAGGATGTGTGTGTGTGTGTGTGTGTGTGTGCGCGTGTATGCATGTGCATGAACATGTGTGTGCATGCACATGGGTATATATGTATGGTTGGGGTTTGTACATGACTGCTGAGTGTGTGCACATGGGTATGGTGTGTGTATGGGGGGGGGGACCCAGGGCCATTCAGTGAATCTTGGATCTGGAGGAGAGGGAAGATGGAGGAAGACACAGGTATCTTTAACAGAGATCTCTGTGACCCTCCTTTCCACGATGGGCAGGAGCCTCTCTGTGGCATATGCACCAGGGAATGTCCATCAGCCTGGGTCAAGTGAGGGTGGGGCCCACTGGGAGCTGGTGCCAGGCTGGATGTCACAGCCTCTGGCCTCTGCCTCTGTGCTGCAGGCCACTCCTTGTCTGGGGCCCTTTGGTGCCGCCTTGCCACCCCAACTAACTGCCTTGTCTCTCTCAAGTCCCGTAAGTTGGGCACCACCAGCCCACCAAGTTCTGCCTTCTGCTGCCTCATCCTCCTAGTTCCTGGCTGGTTCCCAGCCTTTGGCCCTCTTGCAACCGAGACTCAGAGAAAGGAAGTGAATTGAGGTCACCCCATCAGAAAGGGCAGAGCTGGGGCTTGAATGCAGGTCTCCTGACTGCCAAGGCCTTGCTCTTTCTCCCACTTCTCCTGTTTTGGGAAGTGTAGGGTAGTGGCAGAGAGTTGAAACTTGGAGCCACGAGGACTTGGTTCCCAATCCTGCCCCGGCACTTGCTCTCTTGGGTGAACTAGAGTTCATCATTCAATTCCTGAGCCTCAGTTTCCTCTTTCTAAATTGGGGATAAAGACGTTACCTATTCCTCATGGTTGTTGTGGAGTCAAGTGCCAAGTATAATAATAGCTAGCACCTAGCAGATGCACCACAGGTCCCGGCTCCGGTTCAGTCCCCTCTTGTCACTCCTTTGGCCCGCTCCCTGGAAGAAACCAGAGCCTGACACGTCTCTGCTGAAATGTCTCCAGTGGCTTTCTTGTTTCTTTAGAATAAAATCTTTCAGCATCACTCTAAGATCTGGCAGGTTCTGACACCTACCATTTCTAACCTCACCTCCTGTAACTTCCCCACCCTTCAATTAATGTACCCCACCCACCAGTTTAGCATAGTCCCACCCCCACCGATGCACCAAGCTCTTGCTTATCTTGTGATCTTCACCCATGCTGTTTCCTGTGTCTGAAAAGTTCTTCCTCGCTTTCTTTATGTGGCTAAATTAGGCCTAGCCAAAATGGCATTTCCTCAGAAAGCCCCTTCTCACTCTCCTAACTTAGGTACGTACACCTGGTCATCTCACATACAGCTAGCTCTTCACTTTGGTTTTCAGAATTGCCTAGTGGTTAAGAGAGCCACATCTGAGCAAGACAGCCTCAGTTCATCACTTTGTCCCTTCTTAATTCTGTGACCTTGGGAAAATCCCCCATCTGTCCTGTCCCTTGGCTTCTTCATTTTTAAAACTGGGATAATTGTATCTCTGTATCAGTTAGCTTTTGATGTTTAACAGACTGCTCCAAAGCTTAGTGGCTCAAAACAGCTATTTACTTAGCTCACATTGCTATAGTTCAGCGGTCTGGGCTGGGTTCAGCCATGTGGTTCTTCTGGTGGGGGCTGGCTTGTCTGGGTATGGCTGGTGCTCACCCAACATCTGCAGGTCTGTTGGGTTTGGCCAGCTGATGAGGTTTGCCTCTGTGGAATGTTTTATACTTCAGTGGGCTCTCCTGGGCTTGTTCACCTGGAAGTGACCGAGTCCCAAAAGAATAAGAGACCGAGCCCTAAGTCCAAGCACTCTACTTTATTACTTGAATCAAGATGGACAGGAATTAGCAAAGAACTTGGGTACAGGATGTCCAAGGTGTGATAAAATGGGGCCATTACTGTCATTAGTCTACCACACTACCCCCTAGGGGCTATTGTGGGAATTAAAATGAGAGTTTTGCATGAAAAAATGCTTAGCACAGTGCCCGGCTGATTAGCCAACACTCCAGAAACGCTAATCTGTCTTCCTATTTGAGAACTAGGACCTGACACAGCTTGCGAAAGGTCTGGCCTCCACTAAGGGGTGGGGGTTTGATCCAGTTTCTGCCTCCCTCTAGAGACTCAGCTCATAGCCAGTGCGCTCTGCTGCTCTGCCCACACAGACATGTGGGAAGTCAGAGCCTAACCCACAGGCAGGAGGCCAGTCTGTGGACAGACCGCCATTCAAGCCGGGGTCTGTGAGCACCGGAGCCTGTCTGGCGTGTCACTCGTCAACCAGCCATGCTGCCTGGGCCCTGGGCCCTGGGCCTGGGTGCCCTGCTTGTGCATGGTCTGATATGCCACAGTGAGAAGAAAATATTTGTTTTGATGTCCTCTTTCAGCACGAACAATTTTCTGCTTGCATTTTCCTGTTGTTTGGCTCCAATGAATAGCAGTTTTCATCTTTGCTCTGTGTTATCGTGTATACAGAACTGCTGTTGGGAGCTAACAGCACGCTTGCTTAGTCATTATTCTGGGAAGGGGTGCCAGCCAGTCAATAGCCTTTATTTTTATATAATTCTGTACCCGGCTCATGCAGAAATAGCCAGCAGCAGCTGCATGCAGCGCCTCCGTCAGACACCTATCATTCCTGGGGGTGGCAGCGGCGGGAGCCCCGGCTCCTCCGATTCTGACTCTTACCTCCTTTGTCAGCGCCCAGGAGCTGGGTTAACCTTCCTGAGTGATTCATTGTGATCGTCTGTGGTGGATTTTATGGTTTTTACCAACTCAAAGGAGAAAGCTAATAGCACGGGAGAAGTGCCAACATCGGCAAAACTTCTTAGGGAGAGAGAGAGAGAGAGAGAGAGAGAGAGAGAGATTCCAGAAATGCAGGCAGGCAGGCCTGATGTTGAACCCAGCAAAACTGTCAGGAGTGTGAAAAATCTCTTTGTGAGCCCCAAGGTGGTTGCTAAGAGGTGGGTTCTGTGTGGGGTCAGCCAGGAGCCCGCCTTGCAGAAGTTAGGGTTCCTAGGACTGGACCTAACAGTGTCCCTAGTGAACAGCTCACGGGGAGATGCCAGGCCAGAGGTGGGACATAGATGGGAGGACAGGAAGTGGAACCAAAGCCAAACATACTGCAACCCATGCAAGGACTTAGATAGTCTTTCGCAATGGAGCTCTTGATTTCAAGAGCTCCAAGAAATGGATGAGTGTAAAGACAAGTTCATAAGCTATTATATATAGTTCATTCACTTATTCAACACATGCTTACTGAGCTGAAGTTATGTGCCAGGCACTGTTCTTGTCCCCCCGCCTCTGTGGTGAAGAAGATGCAGCCTCGGCCCTCAGGAAGGATTGTTGTTGTAGGGAGTAAAGACATAAAAAAAGATACTCCCTGATAAATATATACTAGGAGGAAAATAAACAACTTAATGGAGTAAAGCATGCCTAGTAGAGCAGGGCAGGGTAATAACACTCTGAGAAAAAGGACAGGAGAGGCTACTTTGAAAGTATGAAACTTGCATGAAGGTGTGAATAATGAGAAGGAGCCAGTCAAGGGATGCTCTGGCATTCCATAAGACATGCAAAGGCCCTGGAGCTGGCATGAACTTGGCATGTCAAGAAATATTTATAAGGCCAGAATGTCTAGAAGAAGGGGAAGTCAGAATGGGCCACTTTGTGTGGTGTCTTGAGGGTCAGAAAGGAGTCTAGATTTTATTCTGTGTGTAATGAGAATCCACAAGAGGGTTTAAATGGGAGAATGGTTTGATCTGAGTTCTGAACAAACAAGAACAAACAAATCTTGTTTTCATGGGGGTGGAGGGGGCAGGTCCGGAGACCCTCGACCAGGGATCTGTAACTGCACTGAGTCGGTTGCAGCGAGGTGCTGGACACAGGCTGCCTCGGAGAGGTGGAGATGGGATGGCGGTGACTGGACTGATTGATTCCCCACGGTGTCAATCCAGGATTACTGTCAGGCTGCGAGGAGGGTCTCCAGCAGTGTCCCTCCAGGGCTCAGCCCTGGAGTCCCTCCCTTTCAACATTTTATCCACATGTTGGCAGAAGACCCAGAAAAGGTGCTCATCAGACATGCAGCTGACAGGGAGCTGTGAGGGGCAGCTAATGCCATAGATGACAGGCTCAGGATTCACTGCAATGATCCTCCACAGGCGGGGGTGATGCGATGGGCCCAGCGATATTCCTGACTGCATTCAGATTGGGGAACAAAGCCCCGCCTTGGGGCGGAGCTGGGAGACCTCGCTGGGTCACATGCCTGGAGAAGAAGCAGGCCAGGTGAGAGGAGGTGGTGACCGCAGCTGGACCCATCAGCATCCCCGCACCAGCCTCTTTACTTTTGTGAATGACAAGGTCTTTAGCCTCCGCCAGGCTCACTTTTTCCATCTGTAAGGTGGGGATGATCCTGACTGTTGCCAAGAGAGTGTGGAGAGGATTAAATTGGAGCATATAGATGGATGCCTGGCTTCTTTTATTGGCTTCACGGCACATGCAAGGGAAATAGTCATTTGCTGAGGCTGTCCCGGGGAGAGCAGGTGCTCTGGGCAGCTTTTCAGGGTGCACAGAGGACTCACAGCCAGGGTGGGCCCCTCTGTTCTTGGCACTGCACTACTCCTTCTGGGAATGCCAGCTTCCTAAGAGGCCCATTGACCTCTGTGATGTGTCCAGGGCAGAGTGTCTGGGAGTGTGAGCCTGGTGCCCTGGTGGGGGACAGATGGGGGTGTCCTCTCACCTGCTGAGCAGGGGTGTTTTTTGGTACAGGGACCTGGAGCCCTGTGGGTCTTTTAGAAATTGCTTTGACTTCTCCTTAGAGCTAGTAACTTCAAAGCATTCACTGGTGAGACTTTTGTGTGCTCATGTGTCATGTAACATTTTGATTAAAAAATAGAAACCAAACACAAAAGTAGAGCGAGTCACATGTTAATCGCGTGTGATGAACCTTGTACCCAGCATTCAGTGCAGGGCCAGTTTTGTTTCATCTATTACCTCACCTTTCTTTCCTTCTCCCTTTCTTCCCCCTTCCCCCTTTCTTCCCCCTCCCCCTTTCTTCCCCTCCCCCTTTCTTTCCCCTTCCCCCCACTGGATTCAGTTTAAAAGCATATCACAAGCACAATTGTATCTGTAGATGCTGTAGTAGTATCTCTAAGAGATAAAGACTCTTTTTTTTGGTTGTTCAAGTAGTACCATTATCACAATTTAAAAATATTAACACAATTGTAGTAGGTCTAATTCAGAAAATCTATTGATACATAGCTTGCTTTGTAAGTTTTTTTAGGGTGTGTGTGGGGGAACTGATTCTTCAAATGTCTGGGTTCTGTGACTTGAGACTCACCTGTCCCCTCTGAGGAGGATGAGGAAGAGGATCTGAAAATTTGGGACCACGGATTGGCAACCTCTTTATTCCAATTGCTCCTGTGGACACAGGGGTGAGAGTGAGACTTATTTATAGAATAAGTCTAGACGTGGGAAGGAGGAAAGAAAGGAAAGAGGAGAGAGGACAGGGAAGGAGAGAAGAGAATGGAGGGAAGAGGACAGTGGCAGTGCAGCCGGCCTTGCCCCCAGCCAGCCTTGCTGGCCCCCGGAGCTTCCAGGACCAGCTGCTTCAGCCAAGGCACATGTCTGTGCTGAGCCCGCATATGGGTTCGCTCGAGTTCTCACACCCAGGTGCTGTTAGCGTCGGACCCGCGTCACAGAGGGGTTCCTGAGGTTCTCCCTGGTGTGAAATAGAGTGGTGCCCAATTCCGAACCAGATCTGTTCGGCTGGAGTCCACCTTTCCTGGCACCACTCCCTGCCTCCAGGCCTGGGGAGGCTACACGCAGCGGGCACGACTGTCTCGGTTGTTGGAGTAGCAGCATGCCTTGTATCTTTAGCTCTTCCCATGCGCTCAAGTGGCCTGGCCACCCAGCCCCTTCCACAGGGGCCACAAAACTCAGAACCCAGCAACTAAGGGGTTAATGCCCAGCCCCACAGGAAGCCTCTGGGGCTGTAGCCTGGGCCCCTTCTGCTTGGTTGTCAGATCCAGAAATTCTACTCATGGTTCTTTGTGTGGGGATATGTGAGTCATTGCATGCCCCCACCTGTGTGCATGTCAAACACGTGTGTGTGTCTATGTGCACATGTGAGTGTGCATGTGCTCATACACTAAAAGCATTACCAGGAAGGCACAGTTAGATTCTGCCGTCACTGTTGGTGGGACTCACCGGGCCCTTGGAACGGGTTGTCAGAGCAGGTGTGTGTACCAGGACCCCTCAGCTGCAAAGCTCCGCTCATGGGGTGCTTCAGTTTCCCCCTCTGATTTCTTTTCGCCATTTTCCCACCTTCTAGGGCAACACACTGAGCAGTTTCAGAATGCACTGTGTAGCCACCCCCCCCCTTCAAAGGAGCCCATCAAGTAAAGATAGCGATAGCAGATGGTTTAAACTGGGTGGTGGTAATTCTCCTGAAAGTGCCAGGGTGGAATGTCTCCTTGTGAAGGATGCCAATGGGATATGCTCAGCCACGAGCCAGGCCAGCAGGACCACCACCCTCTCCCACACCTGGAGAGAACCAGCAATCGGGAATCTGGGGTCCATGGGACCATCAAGCCCCGTCAGGCTGGGGTTGGCCCTCAGGGTTCCGGCTGGGAGCCAGGCTCTGAGGTGTAGGTAGAGGCCCGCATTTACATACAGGCAAATGCTTGTGAATTGTGCAGGGACCAGCCACCCGCCGGTGCTCCCAGGAAGTGGGGCCCGGTCCAGAGGCCTTGATCTGGGCAGAGGGCCATGCCAGCTAGAGTAGACCATAGGGTCACAGTGTGGAATCCAGGATTCAAGTGCCCAGTCAGGCTGAACGAGTGTAGACATATTAGCTGACACCTGTGTCACCCTTATTCTGTGCCAGACACTATCCAAAGTGCTTTGCACATCTATGACATTCCTGTAAACCAGATCACAACACAGCGGTTCCAAGATGCCGAGCAGGCTGCCCAGGGTCACACAGCAAGGAAGTGATGGAGCTAGGGCAGGAGTTCCATCTGTCCTCTCACAGTCCCTTCTCTCACCCTGCCATTCTGCAGCCAGTCCTCGGGGCTTCCCAAGGCTCAGCCGCGGCACTCTGGGCCCATGCTCTGAGCTTTGACTCACCCCCTGACCCTTTTGTTGCTGTCTTTTTTGCTTCAGGTCCTGGGCAACTCTGAACAAGGAGGAGGGGGGGATGGACTAAAATTAAACCTCAACTAACTCAGCAAGATGTAGTATCAGGAGAGGACCCAGGTGTCCCGATTCCCAGAACCACACTCTTGGTACTGCGCCCCCTGGTGTGGTGTAGAGACCTCTTGGGAGTCCACTGCTGGTCTATTTGCTCTCTTGAGAAAGCAACAGGTTTCTCTTACCTTCTCCATCCCTTTCCCTGGGACCTGGCCCTGCTGCAGAGCCACCCCTCCTGAGCTGGCACTAAAGCCATCTGTCCTTCTGACCTGTTTGCAGAGCTCTGGAGCTCAGCAGTGACAAAGATGAGATCTCCCTGTTGGTGGAGCAGGAGTTCCTGAGCCTGACCAAAGAGCACCTCCTCTTGGTGTCAGAAAGCGCCCGAGAGCTGGAGGCACCCACTTCTCCAGAGGGGCCTGGACAGCCAGCTCCCTGCCTTCTCTCGCCGCCTCTGCTGGTAGGCGGCAGCGAGCAGCCACGAGCCTCTGCCGTGGCCGGTGACAAGCTGCTGGAGACGAAGGTGGCCGTGTCCATTATCGGCAGCAGGCAAGACTGCGATTCTTCCATGACTACGGTCACGGGCATCTTACGTGCTGCCAAAGTCAAGCGTGCCAAGGGGACAGATGATGGGGGCCACAGCCTGGGCACCTCCAACTCAGAGATTAGCAAGCTCCTGGCGCAGTTCCCAGTTAAATACAAAGAAACATCCAAGGCCCCCGACAACAAGGTGGTACTGGAGGAGACACGTGTCATCAAGGATTTCCTGCAGAATAGCATGTTCAGTGGCTCCCTACCCAGGGAGTCCGCAGGGCTGGGCCCGTTCCTGCTGATGCCACCCCCGCCTCTCCCTGCACTCACTGACAAGCTTCTTGACTTCCCTGTTCAGAAGAGGCAGCTCCCAGTGTTTGCCAGGATCCGCTCCAAGCCTGAGGAGGACCCCGATGTGCAGGGGCACCACTTGATGGGTGAGTGGCAGGGCTAGCGGGTGAGCCTGTAGGGCAGAGCAACTTCCGAGAAAGGGCTGTGGCAGTGCACGCAGCATCTTTATGTACACTAGGACAGGCGAGATGGCCTCTCTGATGGGTGCAGCCCTCAGGAACAGCTGGTTTTAGTACCCATGCGCCCCCTGGGCTGGATGACCTCTCTGATGGGTGCAGCCCTCAGGAACAGCTGGTTTTAGTACCCATGCGCCCCCTGGGCTGGATGGCCTGTCTGATGGGTGCAGCCCTCAGGAACAGCTGGTGTTAGTACCCATGCGCCCCCTGGGCTGCATGGCCTCTCTGATGGGTGCAGCCCTCAGGAACAGCTGGTTTTAGTACCCATGCGCCCCCTGGGCTGCATGGCCTCTCTGATGGGTGCAGCCCTCAGGAACAGCTGGTGTTAGTACCCATGCGCCCCCTGGGCTGCATGGCCTCTCTGATGGGTGCAGCCCTCAAGAACAGCTGGTGTTAGTACCCATGCGCCCCCTGGGCTGCATGGCCTCTCTGATGGGTGCAGCCCTCAGGAACAGCTGGTGTTAGTACCCATGCGCCCCATGGGCTGCATGGCCTCTCCGATGGGTGCAGCCCTCAGGAACAGCTGGTGTTAGTACCCATGCGCCCCCTGGGCTGCATGGCCTCTCCGATGGGTGCAGCCCTCAGGAACAGCTGGTTTTAGTACCCATGCGCCCCCTGGGCTGGATGGCCTCTCTGATGGGTGTAGCCCTCAGGAACAGCTGGTGTTAGTACCCATGCGCCCCCTGGGCTGCATGGCCTCTCTGAGGGGTGCAGCCCTCAGGAACAGCTGGTTTTAGTACCCATGCGCCCCCTGGGCTGGATGCCCATGCACTAAACACAGCTAATTCCAATGTGCTTTGAGAAGAGAGTGGGCACATTTGGCACCTGGCTTGTTTTTGAGCCCACTGGGTATCCAGGGCACATTGAAGGAAGCACTTATCCGAGCTGAGTCCTGAGTGGAGCTGCAGAATAGGGACTTTCTGCAGGATAGGAGAGAGATTTGATTGGCAGCGAGGGTCCTTTGGCTTCTGATGGAGGTGCCTGTAGTGACAATGAGGCCTGGTCCTCTCTGGGGCAGGCTGTGGTATATAAATTCTCTAGGCCCAGTTGAGACTGTTGGCCCTGGGAGTTGTTCTCAGGACCCCAGGCCTTAGAAAAGTGAATTTCCATTCCCTCACTGAGGAGCCCACATCCTTCCTAGGAGAGGCAGCCGCCTCCCAAGTTTCCCCCATCCCACTCCCAACTTCTACATTTTGTACCTTTGCTAATCCAGCCACTCAGACTGGATGGCTCCCAGAGGCAGACTGGTGGCAGCTGTCCCCAGGAGTGAGCACGAAAGGATGCTGAGAGACACTTGTGTTAGGAGGGCCTGAGTCCATGTTCCTAAGAAAATCAGAGCGTGGTCACCCTAGAAAACATTCTATGTGCTGTAGCATTGTGGGAAGGCCGGGGAATCAGAGCTGTGGACAGCAAGCTGGACGCTGGGTCTCGGACAGGCCTCTAGGAGCCAGGGGGCTGTTTGGGGACGCTGGGCGGTATATGCGAGAGGATTAGCCCTGCCTAGGGGAGGGGACTTTTCTCCCTCCTCCTTCTCGGGGCAGGGGGGGGGGGCGGGGGGCAGGGAACACATGGATAACTCTCTCCAATGGGGCGGCTGGGTTGGAAGGCAGTCCTGCCCCCACCCTCCCCACCATTTGTGTGTGTCTGTGTGTACAAATGTGTGGGCAAAGGTGTGCCAAAAGGAGCTTTGTAAGTGTGAGTGTATTTGTTAGAGAAAATGCAGGTATGTCTGTGTGTAAGCGTGTGTGTTCATCCTGTGTGTGTAGTTGTGTCCATGTGAGTGAGTCAAAGGAGTCATGGGCAGGAGTGTGGGCATCTATGTACACAGATACGGGAGGGGGGAGTCTCGGAGGTGAGTGAGCAGCGAGCAGGTTTCAGGCAACCAGAAGGGTGTGAGACAGCGGGTGTGTGGGTCTCTGGGGACAGGGCTATTATTATTATTAGTGGGTGCTGTTGTTCCAGTGCACCAGCTGGGGGCCAAGCTCAGCAACCAGAGAATCTATGGAAGAAACTCTAGGGACATGTTTTGCTAAAAATGTCAGTTTCCTCCTAATGTGGCTCAGGCCAGAGCAGCTCTCTTCTTTGCTGGGACGGTACAAGGAGGAGAGGCCCGGTTGTGCCCAGACTTAGCCCCAAGTCCACTGGGCTGGGAAGGAGTGGGGAGCAAGAGCTGGTGGGGTCAGATCCGCTCCCAGCAGGTAACAGCGGGCATGAGTTCCTCTCATCCGGTGCTACCGAAACAATCCGAGGTGCCTGCTGTGTGTCAGGCACCATTCCTAGCCCAGCCTCGTGGGGACCAGGTCCCCAGGCTGGGAGGAGTGAGGGGTGCTGGAAAGGCCAAGCCTCTTCCTTGCTTCAATCAACCACTGACTTCTTAATTTTGTTTGAAGAAAGAGTTTCATTGTGAAAAAGGAAATATGGATGAAGACCCCTGCTGTAGAGCAGTGGCCCGCAACCCCTGGGCCGCGGACCGGTACCGGTCCATGGCCCATTTGGTACCGGTCCGCAGAGAAAGAATAAATAACTTACATTATTTCCGTTTTATTTATATTTAAGTCTGAATGATGTTTTATTTTTAAAAAATGACCAGATTCCCTCTGTTACATCCGTCTAAGACTCACTCTTGACGCTTGTCTCGGTCACGTGATACATTTATCCGTCCCACCCTAAAGGCCGGTCCGTGAAAATATTTTCTGACATTAAACTGGTCCGTGGTCCAAAAAAGGTTGGGGACCACTGCCGTAAAGGGTCCCATGATGGCACAGACAGTGTCCTTGCACTGGAGGAACATTGGGTCTGTTTGAAGAGAGACCTGAGCCTGGCACTGACCACATCCTGTGACTCACTCTGTCTCTCTGATGACTCCTTGCTTGGCCTGCAGTCACCCATTGCCTGCCATGCCCTCTTCCCTCCCACACCTGGATGTAAGGCCTTGCTGAAGGGCGACTTCCTTCTGGAAGCCCTCTGACCCTCTCAGACAGAAGCTTTCTCAGCTACCCTCTTCCCCCACTGTGTTCCTCTGTCACCTCACAGTCCCCATCTGCCTTGTCCCAGAGTTATTTCTCGGCCTGTCTCCCTCTTCCTCCTTGCTGTGAGCTCCTGCAGGGCCAAGTCTGGCTCTGACTCATCACAGTGTCCCCATTACTCAGGTCAGGGCCTGGTGCTGATGAGTGACTGACTCTGAGCATCAAAGTAGGAGCAGAGTCCATGATGAGTCTGACTGTGGCTTAGACCACAGGCTTCCTGAAGGCAAGAACTGTGTCTAAGTCGGCTCTTACCTGGAACCTGGATGGATGGATGGATGGATGGATGAATGGATAGATGAAAGGAAGAAAGGAAGGAAGGAAGGAAGGAAGGAAGGAAGGAAGGAAGGAAAGAAGGAAGGAAGGAAGGAAGATGGATGGGTGGATGGATAGATAAATGGATGGATAGATGAGTGGATGGATAGATGAAAGGAAGACAGGAAAGAAGGAAGGCTGGATGGAAGGAAGGATGGATGATGGATGGGTGGATGGGTGGATGAATGGATGGATGGAAGGAAAGAAGAAAGGGGCACATGAGAGAGAAAGACCGGAGGTGCAATGGTCAGTGAAGGTAGCAGGGAGGAGGTTAGGATTGGATTTGGCTGGGAGAGAGACCCTGAGTGGCTGGAGCCTGAGGTATGAGCTATGGAGGATCTCTCACTTAGTCTAAAGAAGGTGCCTGTCAGCCCTGCATCCAGCACCTGGCCATCTAGAACCATTAACTCAGTTTCCCTCCTACTCTAGAACGGAACTCAGGTGCCAAGGAGCCAACCAAGGCTCGAGAGAGCTTCTTTCTCAGTCAATGGCCCCAGAACCAGAAGGACATCTGTGGTGAGGATGGTGGCAGTGACCCAGTGGGCTCCATGTCCATTTCCCTGCCAGCCAAGAAGTCTACATGGCCCTCTGAGAAGACTCTGTTCTATGAGTTCTTTGGAGCCACCAAGAACTCAAATGGGCAGCTGAGGCTTCGCAGCAAAGAGGTGGATGGGCTGGACCTGAAATGTAAGCTGACCTTGCTTAAGGGAGTTGGTGGAAGGGAAGTCGGGGACCTCCTAGGCCCTGGGAGTGACTCTGCCATCAAATGGCTGTCTCTTACATGGGCAAGTCCCTGTCTTTCTCTAGGTGTCGTTTTTTAAACCTATAGAATGGGGGAAGTGACTTCCTCCCTATGTCCCTTATTGGGAATATAATTGCCAGTGAAATGCTATTGGTTTTGAGAGGTCACATGGGCATTATTGGCAGTCATTTTGAACACAGACCTAAGTATACCCCCTCAGGTTGCCCAAGCCAAAGAAAAATCCACTCTTCAGATTATTTGTGTGTTGAGATTATTTATGTCCCTGCTTTCCCTCCCTTGCCCTCCAACAACTATTTTAGTCAAACCTCCTTCCCCCCCCAAAAAAATGCCCATAAGCAGAAATTGAAGAGAAATTGACTCTATAAACCCATAAGACTTATTGTAGAGGGAGAGAATTAAGGATTATATTCTGAAACAACTCAATCATATCTCATTCATTCAGACTAATTTTGGGCCATACCATAGTGAATTATATACTATTTTAAAATACTTTAAAAAATAATTTCAGTATAGATATAACAAGCTGTGCAAGGTCCTCAGGGGGCCATTTTAATAATTTGATAAGAATAACTTACCATGGTATAGCAATTGTTTGTATGAAACTGGATTTTTCTAAAGCACTTGAAAGAACTTGGTCTTGAATGAGGGTGAAATATAGTCCTAGCAACCTCATTTATTTATTTATTTATTTATTCATTCATTTATTTATTTTTTGTATTTTTCTGAAGCTGGAAATGGGGAGAGTCAGTCAGACAGACTCCCGCATGCGCCCGACAGGGATCCACCTGGCATGCCCACCAGGGGCTACGCTCTGCCCACCAGGGGGCGATGTTCTGCCCTTCTGGGGCATCGCTCTGTTGCAACCAGAGCCACTCCAGCGCCTGGGACAGAGGCCAAGGAGCCATCCCCAGCGCCCGGGCCATATTTTGCTCCAATGGAGCTTCGCCTGCGGGAGGGGAAGAGAGAGACAGAGAGGAAGGAGAGGGGGAGGGGTGGAGAAGCAGATGGGCACCTCTCTTGTGTGCCCTGGCGGGGAATCGAACCTGGGACTTCTGCACGCCAGGCCGACGCTCTACCACTGAGCCAACCGGCCAGGGCCGCAACCTCATTTATTGTATGCCCCCTTTACTAGTGAATGCTGGAGAGAGAAGACCCCAGGCAGACCCAGCTGTGAGTTTCGCCCCTTCCAAATTGGCAAAGTTTGAATTGATCGTGTTTTCCTATATTTGGAAATTCACTGAGACTTAAAGAACCAAGAGGAGCTTAAAAGACCTGACCTCTGAGAATATTAATCCCGGGGTAGTCACGTTGAAAGTGCCCTGACCTCTCCCTTCCTCAGTCTCTGAATTGTTCTACCTCTTCTGTGACTTACAGTTAACCCACCTGTGACAATGGCAGACAAGAACAACTTCAAGTACGCAGGGAATGTCTTCACCCCACGTTTCACTACGGCCATGAACTCATCATCCCTGAACCAGCCACTCTGGTTCAACCTGAACTATCCACATCCGCCAGCATTCTCAAACCACTCCACCTTCCCACAGTATCAGGTGAGTGAGCCGGTCCTGGGCCTGGCTTGCCAGGTGGCCGTTCATGCAGGTTCCCACCGCAGAGGAGCTTCTGCCGGCAGGAAGCCTGAACCCCAGAGAGCCTTTACATTAGTTACTGAATTTCTTCACTGTGGCCACGTCAGACCAACTACTCGGTACACACGTGCACAGGTGCACTCAGGTGAAAATGCATACTTTTTTCCTTGTCTGAATTCCAGTTCAGTCTGGGCTGTGCATTCCAGGGCTACATTGCGAGTCTAGGCCAGTTAAGTGCCTGGGCTCCCGGGATAGGATGACAGCACTGTCCTCCTTCCCACCCGCTTCCTGGGACTTCCTATGTAGTCAGGTGACGTGCATCCTAGATTACTTGGGACAGTTCCAGTTTAGGTCTTTTGTCCCAGAATAACTATTAATAGCACCCCTGTCACTCTGGAGTGCCCTGGTGTGGATGACAGATGATATGACCACTTCATTTAAACCTGATCAGAGCGGATTTGGCTAAGGTGGCACTCCTGTTTGGTCCTGGGCTCATAGCTGAACCGAAATTAGCAGCCAGACACAAAGGGAGAGTGAAACACTCTTAACGGGATTGGAAATTTTACTCACAGAACTTATTTATGCAGGGAAAATGTAGTTTCTGTAGTTTGTCTATTTAACTTAATCTCCCTTCAGGGCTGCTGCCGACTGGGTAGAAGAAAGAAAAAATCAAATAAATGTCCACTCTGGTTTAAACCATAGTCCAGTCCGATGGCTTAAAGTAGTGCTCAGCTTGTCCAGGAAGGCTGCTCAGTGCCTGGGGTTCCTGTCTCTGTGCCCCTCCCTGGCTCCTCTCTGAGCGCGTGTGGATATGTGGGACAAGGTGGGCACGTGCACCAACTTTGCCGTCAGATTCTTGAGAGTCTGCTGCCCCAGGCTGGCCTGGCAACACTTGCAGAGGGCAATAGAGAAGGAAATTTGTCCTAAAGCCTTCTTGTCATTTCTCTGTGTCCCTCCCCCTCCCACCACCCCTTGGTCCTTATGTCATTTCCTCTGTTACAACAGAGAGTAAGCTGTCTTTTCTACTCCATCTAAAGAAAGCCTCTTGGGCCCTGGCTGATTTTGCTCAGTGGATAGAGCATTGGCCCAGCATGCGGACATCCCAGGTTCCATCCCCAGTCAGGGCACACATGAGAAGTGACCATCTGCTTCTTTTCTCTTCTCTCTCCTCCTTCTCTCTCTCTTCCAGTCTCATAGCCAGTGGCTCAATTGATTTGAGTGTTGGCCCTGGACACTAAGAATAGCTCAGTTGGTCTAAGCATGTCAGCCTCAGGTGCTAAAAATAGGTTGGTTAATTTGAGCATCAGGCCCAGATGAGATTTGCCAGGTGGATCCTGGTTGGGGCATATGTGGGAGTCTGTCTTTCTATCTCCCCTCCTCTGAAAGGAAGGAAGGAAGGAAGGAAGGAAGGAAGGAAGGAAGGAAGGAAGGAAGGAAGGGAGGAAGGAAGGAAGGAAGGAAGGAAGGAAGAAAGAAGAGAGAGAGAGAGAGAAAGAAAGAAAGAAAGAAAGAGAGAGAGAAAGAAAGAAAAGAAAGAAAGAAAGAAGAAAGAAAAGAGAGAGAGAAAGAAAGAGAAAAGAGAGAGAGGGAGGGAAGGAAGGAAGAAAGGAAGGAAGGAAGGAAGGAAGGGAGGGAGGGAGGGAGGGAGGGAGGGAGGGAGGGAGGGAGGAAGGAAGAAAGGAAGGAAGGAAGGAAGGAAGGCCTCTTGGAGCTGGTCCACCAACTTAGCCCCCGAATCTTAAAGGGGAGCTAAAGGAGTTTAGCAAAATCTTTCTTTTTCTCTCCAAAGTTTTGTTTCCAAGATTTTTTTTCTTGTTGACTAAGAGAATAGTACCTACCCTCTCCTCACACGGGGCAGGAGGACTCCCACCCCACCATCGAGGGAGAGGTGATTGTGAATAGTGACCTCAGGGGAAATGAAAGTGTGTCCTTTCCACACCTCCTGTAATACCTTGTCCCTGCATGGGTGGCTGTTTGTGTGCTCACCAACCCTCGTCCACATGTCTGTGTTTGCTCGTTCGCTTGTCAGTCATTTATTCACCTCTACACCGATGTGCTCATTTTTATACATTTCCTTACTCATTCATTTAAATAACTTTTAAAAACCTTCACTTCGCACTGACTCTGGGCCAGCACTGACATGGTGGAGAGGATTCAGAGGGGACCGAGAACCTCGGTGGTCAGTGCAGGCCGGGACCAACCCCAGGCCGGCACCGCGTGCGCCCCCACCTTGGACAGAGAAGCAGTTGTGTACTTTTATTTAGTGTAAAACCTTCCCTCTACAATGCACTCTCAAGGCTCACCACGTAGAGCTAATTCCCGGCAGTTTGCTTTCTTGAAGTGTAGGTAATATCTCTTTGTTAAGCTGACTTCTTCTGACCTGACTTTTTGGAGAGGGGAGGTTGGGACATGCAGTTTTTTAAAATAGATGTATTGGAGTAACGTTCATTAATAACATACAAGTTTCAAGTGTGCAGTTTTATAACACATCACCTGTATATTGCATGATGTGTATACCACTCAAAGTCTAGTCTCCTTCTGTCACAGTGAATTTGATCCCCATTAGCCTCTTCATCCTCACCCTATCCACCTCCCCTCCGGTAACCACCATACTGTTATCCGTGAGGTGTTTTTTTTTTGTATTTTTCTGAAGCTGGAAACGGGGAGAGACAGTCAGACAGACTCCCGCATGCGCCCGACCGGGATCCCCCGACCGGGATCCCCCGACCGGGATCCACCCGGCACGCCCACCAGGGGGCGACGCTCTGCCCACCAGGGGGCGATGCTCTGCCCCTCCGGGGCGTTGCTCTGCCGCGACCAGAGCCACTCTAGCGCCTGGGGCAGAGGCCAAGGAGCCATCCCCAGCGCCCTGGCCATCTTTGCTCCAATGGAGCCTTGGCTGTGGGAGGGGAAGAGAGAGACAGAGAGGAAGGAGGGGGTGGGGGTGGAGAAGCAAATGGGCACTTCTCCTATGTGCCCTGGCCGGGAATCAAACCCAGGTCCCCCGCACGCCAGGCCGATGCTCTACCGCTGAGCCAACCGGCCAGAGCCTGAGGTGTTTTTTTTGTTGTTGTTTGTTCATTTGCTGCTTTCTGTTTAGTGAAATCATATGGTTCTTTTGAGCATGAAAGTCCTTTGTCTTAAGAGATGCCAGGGTCTGTACTGTAGGCTGACCCTCAGGTTCCCTGGCCTGTGGGCACAGGCAGTTGAGGGTCCCGACTGGCAGGACCCTTGGGTCCTGCGAGGCCGTGTGTGCGCTGACTGGGCCCAGCGGAAGTGACTGTGGAAGTTGACCCTCCCTCCCCCCCAGCCCTGGTGGTAAAGGAGGACAGCAGAGTTTACCTCCTCCCAGTTTCTCACGAGCCTGGGATAATAAGAAGTCAGGTTTTGGAATTGGAAGACTTGTGTTTAATGGAGTTCTGCTGCTTCCAAGCTGTGTGGCCTTGGGCAGGTTGGCCAGTGACCTGAGCCCTGGTTTCCTCACTTGTGAAATGGACTCAGTGTAATTTCAGCAGCAGCAGCAGTAGCAGCAGCAGCAGCTGTTTGATTTGCTTGTAAGGTTGAGCCCATGGGTGGGAAAGGGCTTTGTATGACACAGGTGCTGGTTTTTATTATTCCGCACTGATCTTCCTAGGCAACAGGGTCAGGGAGCTCCGCAGACCTTGAGGAGACAGAGAAGGGGAACTGGGAACAATTTATCCCAGTCTCTTCTCCTTCTTGGCTTTAGGAATAAAGATGAGGTCCCAGATCCAATTTACTCAGCCCTCCACTGTGGAGAGACGCAAGCCTGGGAGACCAGGTCCCCAGACCGAGGGGCTCCAAGGCTCCTTCCTGGGCCGCCTGTAATAAAGGACCTCTGCCCTCAGTTAAGGAGGGAGGACTCATGGGAACAGGCCTCGGCCTCAAGCAGAGAATAATGAATGTTTATTTACTCTTGCTTGTGATTTTACGGAATTGCAATTTGAATAGCTATTAATGGTTTTAAAGTCATACAGTGTTGCTTATACTAATAAATATGCCACTGTCTCCTGGAAGTTTGCCCCAGGACAGAGCAGGGCTGGGCAGCCTGGTCTTGCACGGATCTCAGGGGCAACCTGGCCCAGGCCTGCCCAGGGAGATTGGCGACCTGGGAGAGCCGGCTGTGCAAAGCCAAGCTGAGTGCTAATGGGGTGGAGGGGAGGTGGGAGGGGGGACACAGAGGAGTGACAGTGAGGCCCTGACCTGGGAGCTCACTGAGGGCCAGAACGGGCAGGGCAGCGCCCCCTGTCTGACTTCTCTATCCAGGTTCTGGCCACAGTTGGAGTGCCCGGACCAGGCTGTGGTCCTGGTGGGGGATGGGGCTGCCCTGGGCTGTTGGGCTTGCTGAAGAAAGGAGCAGCTTCGCCAGTTTCAAGTGAAGGGGTTGGCAGAAGTAGGAGGGGACCCACCAAGGACAAGTGTCAAGTCCGAAGCAGAAAGCAGGGAGGGGCTGTGAGAGGATGTGTGCTCTCAGGGACCTGGAGGATGAGGCACCAGGAGAGGGGGAGACTCTCCCCCGGGCCCCGTTCAGGACCCCATGGCTCAGAGGAGGTCGTCAAGGGAGCTGTGTCAGCCATCAACACTTTGATAACTGGCACAAGGTGAGCCCAGAATCGAGGCAGCATATTGGGGTATAGAATCTATGAAAAGACATCCTAGTCTCATGGGGCTTTGAGCATTGAGTTGAATCTTAGGAGGGTTGACTCTGGGTTGGCAGGGAAAGGCAGTCTGAGACCCCGCCCACAGCAGCTGCTCTGTGTGTGTGTGTGTGTGTGTGTGTGTGTGCGTGTGTGTGTGCACACACAGGGACCCCCAAGGCCAGCCTAGACAGAGTTGTGAGTAAAGTTTTTACTCTTCATTTGGCTCAGCTTCCAGAAATCCTCTTCATGTGTGTGTGTGTGTGGGGGGTGCACAGTGAGAGAGGCTAAAAAATACCTAATATTTGCAGAATCCTTACTGTGTGCTGGGTACTGTTCTGAGCCCTTTAAATGCATTAATTTCTTGTCACACCAGTCTTCACCGTAAGAGACAGATGCAGGTGTGTGTGGGCATATAGACACAGCAGTGGAGACCCAGGCTAATACACCTGGGTTCACAGTTACACATCTGTACACAGAAGCGCACAGCTGCAGACACAAAAGGAAGTACACATGCAGGTGTGCTTAAATAAACATGGGTGCAAATTCGCACACACACAGATGTACATGGACTCCTCCTGTTTGGGTGTAGTAGTGGAATTTGGGGGAAAAACTTAAAAAAGGAGGATAGACAGCAATAAAAAGAATTTGGCTATCTGCCCAAGCATTCCAGTCCTGAACACACATAACTTTACAGACCAGGGAAAAGAGGCTCAGAGAGGTGAAGTGATTTGCCCAAGGTCACACAGCCACTAAGGAACAGATCTGGGATTCAAGAAGCGGGCAGGTTCCTGAAGCTCTTATCTTAAATACTCAGCAAAAAGGCTGTGATTCCTGCTAAACACAGGCTTCCCCTCTGGCGTGTGTTGTGCACGATTGGCCTGACGCCAGCTGGACCTGGCACCTGGTGGGTCTGGTTCACAGTGCCGGGGTGGGGGGTGATCTCAGCTGTGTCTGGAGATCCAGGCTCGCAAGCTGGAAACTGAGTTGAGTGACTGCTCTTTGACCAGGGCCCTTTGCCCCACAGCACTGAGCCTCTCCCTTCTCTCCCCAGGGCGTATATCCACAGCGGGCAGCCAGGATGCCCTATCAGCAGACCCTACACCCCCAGCTGGGCTGTTATCCCCGACAGGTGAGTAGATGACCTCCTCACCTCCATCTCAGCTCCACAAAGGCCTTCAGGACATCTGCTCCCTTGACCTGGCCATCAGCCATACCTTTATGGCCACCTTTGGAGCAGAGTACACACATGCCAACATGGAAGCAGAAACAAACAGTGTCCCCGGGCGATCCAGACAGCTGACACTGACGGAGTGCTTCCTCGTGCCAGGTCCTTCCCTACGGCCTTCACCTGCATGAACTAATTCAATCTTCACAACCACCCTGTAAGGGAGGTTAGAGATGGGAAAACTGAGGCACAGAGATTAAGTAACTTGCTCCAGGTCATAAAGCTAACATATAAATTAGCTTTTTTTTGTGGCACAAGCTTCAATATCTTAGACTTTCCACAATACTCTTTTTCACTCACTATCTACAGGTTGGCTGAGCGAGGCTGGGATTGGTTTCAAGCCTGTGTCACGTGTTCTCCTTCGGGCATGGGCTGATGATGCCATAGCCTTTGCTCCCGCCACCGTGTGTGCCAGGAGTGCGGGAGGGGTGAGCAGAAGCTTCCAATGCTCCCAGAGCCTCAGGCCCAAGCTGGTACGTGGTAACCAGCCTTCCAGTGGCCAAAGCAGATCACATGGCTTTGCCCGGCGTCCATGGGGCTGGGGACTCACGTTCCTCTTCTGTTGGTTCATCAGTTGAAATACAAGATACCTAGTTCAATTCAAATTTTAGATAAGCTGTGAATAACGTTGTGGTATAAGTATGTCCCAAATATTGTGTGGTCCATACTTTACCAAATGCTATTTGCTGTTTTAATTCATCCATTTGCGATTAAATGCCATGCACTTTGAATTTAGCTGGATGTCCCATGTTTTTGTTTGTGAAACCTGGCACCCTCCCCCCCTCCCCGTGGAAAGGTCGGGAGTGACGACCTTCCTGAGACTACCGCAGTGGCAGAGTTGGGGTTCAGTCCACGATCCCACTCGCCGCGGTTTACTGCCTCACATACACAGACACCGTACACAAAAATATGGCACCGAAATAAAGCAGCAGACAGAAATACAAACACATAGGCACAGGGATATAGTTGTCTACATGCCACCAAGTTGTACATGCACGGCATAGGCACGCACGAAACGCAACGCAGCTCAGAGACGCTGAGTGCCATGAGGGCGGGAGTGGGGGTGTGAGAACAGGAGCTTGGAACCTGCTGCATCCCCAGGCCGGCCTTGCACCCTCACATGCGGGTGGACAGGCCCCACACACAAACTCACACTCGTCGGCCTCTCCTCGCTCCCCAGGGAGCCCCACCTTCTCTCTGCAAATTGCACCTCTGACAGGAGGCATGTTAGAATGCTCCGGAGCATAGGGAAGGGCCTGCAGGTATAGATCACGTCATCACGTGGGCCAGGACTGCTGCTTTGACAACAATGGGAGCTCTGCATCCCGAGATGGAGAGATGCGAGTCTGGCCCACCGCGTCTCAGCACATCACCTCCCCACCGCGAGTGGAGATACCATCCATCTAGTTCCAAAGGGAGTGTTTTCAGACAGTTATCTATGTGCATATATTTGAAGAAGTAATACAAGAAAACAAATCGGAGAGGCAATCACCGTTACTGGTTTCTTAGGTATTTTTCTAGCGGCGTGTACTTTACAAACACTTTTGTATAAATGTGGCATTCTGGGCACACTGTCTGTCACTGCTTTTGTCAGCAAAGTCTGTCTTGGAGATGGCTCCAGAGACGTATGCACAGCTCTGTGTTGTGTTTTTTTTTTTTATCAGTTACATGCAGTTGGGGGCACATTTTCGAACAAAGCTTGTAGGAGCTCTAGGCGCAGAATCTCTCTCCCAAGTCGGTCTCCTCCCAGGTCTGCCTTCTCCCCCTGCGATGAAAACCAGGGGTATCTTCTGCCGTGCGGCCCGCAGGCGTCAGTCCTGGGAGGCGCCTTCCTGCGTGCTCTCTGTGAGCTCTCGGATCTCTCTGATCTTCAGCTCACCATCTGGGGGTTTTGGTGCCTGTGTCCATCCTCACCGGATCCCACACGTCCTCCGGGGAAAATGAGGGGAGGGCCGAGAGGAAGGGGCTCAGGCCTCCAGGGGAGCAACCACGAAGCTAGGAAACACTGAGCTGCTCCACTTTTCTGAACCTCAGTTTTCTCGGCTGTAAAATGAGAACACTAATGATCCTACCCCACAAGGCTGTCTGGAGTTTATGAAGGGCACACCCGAAGCACTCGATGAGTGCCAGCTTCTGTGAGTGTTGTTCACTAAGGACGCGCAGGGGGAGCGAGGGCTGTCAGCGGGCTGTGTCCCTGAGTGGCCTGGGCCCTAGACTCTTGTTGTTAGAGTGGAAATCCAGAAATGTCCCCAGTTTTGACTGAAACTTGCCTTAGCACGCAAGAGGATGGATGTCGGCGTCAGATGAGAGAGAGAGTTCTCTGACATTTGGAGCCGTCAGTAGTCAAGTGCAGAGCTCATAATGTAATGAGCTCCATGTCATCTTAGGTGTTCAAGCAGATGCTTAATGGTCTCTTTTTCAGCCATCCACCTCCTCTTTCTTTCTTGCCTTCATTCAGCATATGTGCATTGAGCAGCTGCTGTGTGCCAGGCACTATCTTAGGACTGAAAATATACCAGTGAGTAAGACAGATGGCGTAGCTGCCTTGCCAGGGGAATGAACGTAGGAGCCCTGGTTTTGGGTGCAAGTGTGAGCCCAGGTGGTCTTCAAAACCCCCCTGAGTTCCCGTTTTCCTCTAGGGCTGGAGCTGAATCCTAGTGCCCTTTCCTTGTCCTTTCTCCTAGACTCACACTGTCCAATCTTGTAACCACTAGCCATGTGTGGCTATTTAAATTTAAGTCAATGAAAAGTAAGTAAAATTAAAAATTCAGGTCCTTAGCCACACGCTACCCTTCAAGTGCGCAATGGCCACACGTGGCTGGTGGCTGCCACATCGAGCAGTGGAGGTCCAGACCACTTCCACCACCCATCACAGGAGTTTCCAGGGGTCAAGGCTGTCTTATGCCGGGAACCTGTTGGGCTCCTGGGGTCGTAGAAGACTTAAAGATGAACAAGGGGCTTTGAGAATGGTGACTGACAGAGGAGAAAGAAGGAAGGAGGGCAGGGAAGAGAAGAGAGATGTTTATTTGCTATTTATTATGTCTGAAGTTCTTTACCAACATCAACTGACCCAGTCCCTCATACAACAGAGATTTGCCCGTTTTACGGATGAGGAAACTGAGGCTCAGCTAAATTTAGTCACTTTCCAACTCACATACAGAAGTTGAGCCCTGTGCTTTTTCCATTCCAACACGTTGCCGTCTATCTGCTCCGCTGTGACTGAAGGGCACTGGGCTGAGGGATGGGGCTGGGGTTAGAATTAAGGTTGGGGAATGTGATGTCTGGTGGACTCTGCTAGACCTCGCCCCCTTCTCCTTTCTGACCTGCAGGTGGCGCCGTACAACCCAGTTCAAATGGGACAGCAGATTTTCCGCTCTTCTTACACCCCCCTGCTGAACTACGTCCCCTTCGTCCAGCCCAACTATCCGTACCCTCAGAGGACACCGCTGAAAATGTCCACCAACCTCCGAGAGCCTTCCCCCATGGCAGGAGATGGGCCGCAGTTCCTCTTCCCCCAGCCATATGGGTGAGTCCTTGGCCTGCCCTGGAAGAACAACTTACAGCTAGGAAGCTGCTGGCGCAGCGAGGCAAGCACACGGGGCTTCCCTGCTGCCAGGAGGGGGCCCAGTGCCTTTGTCTGGATGCTGTGTGGGTCCTGGATGGGCTGATGTGGAGGTGAGCAGGGCCTGGGGCCAGGTGGGCCCCTTCTGTTGGTGCATTTAGAGGCTGCCAGGGCACAGGCAGCGGTGATGGAGTGCCAGCACAGCAGGTGGCAGGTGGTGGAGCATGGCGCATTTGCCTTTACCCCTGTGCTTGGTTTACAACCAGCGTAGGTAGGCCAGGTAATCTTCTTAGGGCTCTGCCCCCACTCACCGCTCCCTGAGCTACTCGCCAGGCTAATCTCCCGAACTTCCCGTTGACTTTGCAGCCGGCCCTGCTGAAGGATCTGCCCCTGCTTATCGGGGCTGCTCACGCTTTTCCACCGAAGCACCCCAAACCGCAGACGAGTGGGGCTTAGCAGCCAGTGGCCAATGCAAACTCATCACGTTAGCTGAAAATTGCACACAAATTTTACACGCTGGTTAGGTCATAGATTTGTGTTTGTTGTTTTAACGTAACAACACTGAGCCTTGCATTCCCACTCAACAAATATATCCTCATCAGATGTGGGTGCTCTGAGAGGCAGGCAGTTTCGTTCCTGTGACTCCGCGTCTCCGTGCACGCCCTGGGAAAAGAGCGCCCCGTTTGAGAAACTCGATCAATAGCATTAGGGCCAGACTTGCTGATCTGACATGATTCCCCAACTGCCCATCACAGAGCCACACTGTTGTGTTGACACGTGTCCCTCAACTCTCATTCTTTCAATCAGCATTTTCCCAAGTGGGTCGTTTAAAGGAGTAAAGGCTAGGAGAAGGTTTCTGTAGTCAGATGTGTTTGGGAAAAGCTGTGCGAAACGAGGACAAACACATTTCTTAACTGTTGGAACTCTGAGATCTTTTCCTTTCCAAGTGTGCATGGAAGACATCCAAACAGGTGATCGACAGTGGTATTTGAAACTAAAACCCACAACCCTGTTTTTCTTTCATTCTTTTTCTTCTATCCCTTCTCCCTCCCTCCCTCCCTTCTTTCCTTACTTCCCTCCTCTTCCTCCCTCCCTTCCCTTTTTTTCTTCCTTTTTCTTGCAGGGCATTTCAAAACACCTTGAAAACACTGCCTTAATTTTCACAGTTCATATGAATTTAGCCTGTAGGAGGACCATAGATGATTAGGACAGGGTTCCTTTCTTTTTTTTTTTTCTTTTTCTTTTTTGTATTTTTTTTTTTTCTGAAGCTGGAAACGGGGAGAGACAGTAAGACAGACTCCTGCATGCACCCGACCGGGATCCACCTGGCACGCCTACCAGGGGCGACGCTCTGCCCACCAGGGGGCGATGCTCTGCCCCTCTGGGGCATCACTCTGCCGCGACCAGAGCCACTCTAGCGCCTGGGGCAGAGGTCAAGGAGACATCCCCAGAACCCGGGCCATCTTTGCTCCAATGGAGCCTTGGCTGCGGGAGGGGAAGAGAGAGACAGAGAGGAAGGAGGGGGTGGGGGTGGAGAAGCAAATGGGCGCTTCTCCTATGTGCCCTGGCTGGGAATCGAACCCAGGTCCCCTGCACGCCAGGCCGACGCTCTACCGCTGAGCCAACCGGCCAGGGCCCAGGGTTCCTTTCTTCAGAGAGTGAACAGTGAGTTCAGTGAAGGCACAATGATGTTTGGGCAAGGTGAAGACCATCAAAGTGGCCTGAGGACAGAGGGAGGATCCTGGCCAGGTGGACAGTGGGGGACCACAGTGGGCGGTGATTGGAGAAGGGCATGCTGGGAGCGGGAAGTGAGGCCCCAGATGGCAAGGTGCGTGGCAACCTCGAGGTATGGGCAGTAAAGACCTCTGGTTGAATTATTAGATTTATTCCTGGAAAAGGTGGAAAATAAGATTGGAAAAAGGAGGCCAGGACTGGATTCTTAAAGGCTCTGGCTGCTAAAATGCAGATTTGTACACACTGTAGTGATCTGATGGGCTGGAGGGAGAGACACGGGGGGAGAGGAGGTGTAGTCTGGAGGTGGCCATAGGGGTCTGTAGGAGAGAGTCTGGCCTCTGAAGGTGAGAGCAGATGAGACTGCAGGGGGATCAAGACAGTCTACTGGCAGGACAGCAGGCTTCCCAGGTTCCACGCTGTGACTCTGGGCTCGAGGGAAGACTCCCTGTAGAACGGGGCTGTCTTTGGAAGGAGCGTGATCCCACGGTCTCAGCAGTCCGCAGTTCAGAAGCACTGATGGGGAGCAGTGAGGGCCGAGGGCTAAGACCCAGTTGCTGGCATCTACAGGGACAGGGAGAAGAAAAGGAGCGAGCAAGAGACTGAGAAAGAAGTAGTCTTAGAAGTGGGAGGGAGCCCGGGGCCAGGTGGGCACATCGGGGGCAAAAGTGGAGAGCGGTGGGGGTGGTGGCAGTCAGCAGGGTGGAATGGTGGCTGCAGAGGTGGGGAAGACCTGGGAAGTGAGGTCAGAAAAGCGAAGCAAGAAGGGGCATAGGCCTGTGTCCCCAGAAGGAACAATCAGTTCATTCAAAAAATATTTATTGAGCACCTTCTATGTGCCTGGCACTGTTCTAGGCACTGGTTACTGACGTGAACATTAGTAACAATGACAAAGTTTTCCTTCTCTCCTTGGGAAGGGAGAAATAGGTAACAAGGAAATAGACAAGCAGCAGACACCCAGGTGCTGGGGGAGGGGGAGAGGGGATGGAGGGAAGTCTCTTGAGCTGAGATCCAAACGCAGTGAGAGGATGAACCAGGCACACATGTGGGCGGCAAGCTTTCCGGGCAGAAAGAACAGGACCCGCAGCAGCCCCAGATGGGGAATGGAGCTGGAGCAGGAAGAGTGGGAAAGAGAGAGTGGGCGGAACCGAAACCAGAGGAGTAGCCAGGGCCAGACTAGAGAGGGCCTGGCAGGCATGGCATGGAGGATGTTTTAAGAGCAGTAGGAAGCCAGTAAGACTTTCAGACTGGCAAGGATATATTCTAGTTTTCTGTCTAGGGAAGATGACGCGGGCAGAGGTATGAAGATTGGACTGTGGGGTCAGAGCCATCACAGGGGCGCAGGGGAGGAGCTTTTATAGCCATCTGAGCAAGAGGTGCTGGTGGCATGGTCTAGAGCAGTGACAGTGGGACAGGGGACAAGTGAAAGATCTGGAGTGGTTATTGTCTTGGTAATAAGACTCAGCCCTGGCCGGTTGGCTCAGTGGTAGAGCATCAACCTGTCATGTGGATGTCCCAGATTCAGTTCCCAGTTGGGCCCACAGGAGAAGTGACCATCTGCTTCTCCACCCTCCCCTCCCCCTTCTCTTTTCCCCTCCTGCAGCCATGGCTCATTTGGGTTGAGTGCATCAGCCTCCGGACTCTGAGGATGGCTTTGTGGAGCCCCTGCCTCAGGTTCTAAAAATAGCTCAGTTGCAAGCATGGCCTCAGATAGGCAGATCATCAGCCCAAGATGGGGGTTTCTGGGTAGATCCTGGTTGGGGCACATGCGGGAGTCTGTCTCTCTATCTCTCCTCCTCTCACTTGGAAAAGAAGAAAAAAAATTTAAAAGAAGGACTTAGTGATGGTTGCCTGTGAAATAAGGAAGAGAGGAATCAAGCATGGTTCCCAGGTTTTTGACCTGAGCAACTGGATAAGTGGCAATGCCAAGACTCCAAGGTCAAGAAGGCTAGAACAAAGACCTGGAGATGAGGGGTTTGGTTCGGGATATGTAAAACCAGAGGTGTGAGTGGAGCTGCAAGAGGCAGATGGCTACAGGAGTCTGGGGCTCAGGGCGAGTGTGGGACTAGTGATAGAAACCGGGGGTTCATTAGCATATAGGTGATATTTAAAGGCTCGGGATGGGATGAGATCGCCCAGGGAGGGCATGCATATAGAGAAGAGGGGAGACTCAGGACTGGGCCCTGGGCCTCCAGCATGTGGAGAGGTTGGGGAGGTGTGGAGGAACCAGCAAAGAGCCTGAGAAGGAGCCGTGGGAGGTGAGAGGAAATACGGAGGAGCGTGTGGAGGGCAGGGATTCAAGCAAAGAAATTATTACCTGAAGGAGAGTGGGTGGGATCACAGGATGATGAGAACAAAACCCAGGCACCCACCATAGGATGGAGCATGCACACAGCAGTGGTGTTGGGTTGGAGGGTTACTGGTGGTCCTGGGTGGAACCACGTCTAAGAGAGGCTTCCCTGGGCAGGGAGGGACAGAGGCTGGGTGCAGAGTTTAGTCTTGCAGACAAGGAGAGTCAGTGCTTTTTCTGGGGCGGGAGCGAAGGAGAGAAGCCGAAGGCTAAACTTTACGAAGTGGGAGAGGAAGGAGCAGGTAACTTCCTTGTTCTTGGGGAAGGAGCGGGGGGGGGGGGGGCCCTCCCTTCCCTCTGCCAAATCAATTTGCATACATGCATCAGGGTAAAATAACCATGCAGTTTATCTCCCAAACAATAACACAGAGAGTTAAAAGGAGCACAAATAATAATTACATTGGAAACACGAGTGTAGAAACTGTCCCAGACAAACCAGAACAGGTCACCATGCTCAAGAGACATTCATGCTCTGCCTTCTTCCTCCAGGAAGCACTCCACACTAGCTCTAGTTCCCGCCTCCTGGTCCTCTAGTGTCCATCCTAGAGGCCAGGCCCTGGGTAGTTGATTCAATCAGATCTCAACAATGAGAAGGGCCTAAACACATGGGGTATGGTGATCAGAGACAAGGTGTGCTCTAAGTAACTTGTGACTGGAAATTATTCAAATATGAAGTGTTGCTTATGGCTTTTATTTTATAAGTCACAGTAGAATCCAGGGCACCTCTTTTGTAACATAACTTTCAATCATTTGTAGTCCAATATGATTTTTGAAAGAGAGAAAAAGAGGTGGGGTTACTGCCAGCATTAATTGCTTACCAGGTACCTACCTCGTGCCAGGTCCTGGGTTGGGCGCTGGGTGTGAAATCGCGAGCAGTCCAGATAATGTCCTTGCTCCCATGGAATCTATTTTAGAGAGACGGGAATTAAACAGGTTCCAAAGCCTAGCTTGTCCATGGACACCCAGCAAGCGACAGATCCTGATACCAGCTGAGGCATTATAAATTAATGCGGTGGTTTGTTCCCGTTGCTTCTTTCTTCCCTGCCCCCCCCCCCTTTTCAATTTATCAATTCATGGGAGAGTGCCGTGAATGTGAACCTCTTCCATAATACGCATCTGCCCAGCTGAAAAGGGACCGAGAATCCCTGGATTAGACAAAATCTAGTCATTTGCTCTGCTGCAATCATACTGAGTTCTGCTCCCATTCATTCAAAGCATCCCGGCAGATGGGGGACGCAATCGCAGCGGGCTCCCAGCCCTGTGAGTCAGTGATTCCATCTGGAGCGGTCAGGGAAGGTTTCACAGAAGAGATGGCTTTTGCAATCTCTTTTGAGGTTTGAATAGGAGTGTGCCGGGGAGAAAAAGTAGAAGTGTGTATATTTCTGCTCTTGGATGGTGAGGCTCAGCTCTTGTCGGCTCTTCCTTCTTCAAGGGTCCGGCAAACTCCCAGGCACTCGAAGATGTCTCAATGCTTACTTCTCAAACTGGGGTTGAAACAAAGAGCCTGAGTTAGTTTGGTGCTGATAAGAGGCGGAACCCTGGGCTTGTCTAGACTCTGGACTCCCTGATCACATTCTGGGACATGGCCTGAATTCTCTGTTGTTGTGGAACTTCCTGAGGCACACACCTGGTCTTCTAAGGCAGGTAAAGTGTCTGCAGGACCACAAGTAATGTGCTCAGATCCATAGAGGCTCCCTGCTTTGTGGTCCTTCCTGGACATGGTGAGCACATAGGCTCCATAGAAATAATCCCTAGAGACTACTGGGGACTTCCTGACCCAAGTAGGTGGCAGGTGAAAAAAAAATGCTTTATTGTCCTCCAATTGTATCAATTTAATATTTTCCCATAGCGAAGGCATTTTTGTTATGCTAGAGCTTTCAGCCTTCGAGCCTGTCATGATCATGACAGTCTTTGACAGCCACAAAATTAAAATATTACTTTTCCTAATATCTCCGCCAGCATCAGGAATTTTATCATGACATCCATCATCTTTTTCTTCCAGGTTCGGCTCGTCATCTGGTGGGCCCCTGCTGAACAGCCCCTACTTTTCCGCCAGTGGGAACGGCATACATTTTTAGGTCTCCTTCGCTTCTCCCTCCTCCTGCTTTAGCCTTTGGATCAGGGCTGAGGGCTCTGGAATTCCAGGTGCTGCAACACCTTGGTAGGAAGTTTAGAAAGTCAAGGGCCGACCAGGTCACAGACAGAAGACAGCAAGACCAGACTGATCTATTGACCAACACTCATACACACGCAACCCAAAGCACACATCCCTCCCCCCACCCCACCCCCAGAGTCATACTTACTTGCTCAACTACTTATGCATCTGTATTTAGCAAACATGAGTGATTTTTGTTTTTGTTGTTGTTGGTAAAATAGAAGTAAGACGCTTAATTTTAGAAAGTTTGTATTATATGATAAAAGTATGAGCTGCTTGAAAAAAGACTGGGCTTGTCTGATTTTTTTTTTCTATTTGCTGCTATTGATGTGTTCTGCGTGCTCTTCACTGCCCACTTTCCCCACGAGACACATCGTTACTCAGGACCTGCAGAGAGACCACGGGCTGAAGTCCTGAGGTGCCAGTCTCCAGTCACAGGACCCTAGAGGTCATTACCTTGAGGGCTTATCTCTTCTCTGCTGTGATTCATTCACTCCCCAACATCCTAGTTTAAGCACCTCTGAAAAGGATGTTGAAGAGATATACTCTCCCCTTTGTCCTATCAGGTGACTGTTTTAAGAAAGAAAAAAAAAACCCTCTTGGGCACAAGATAGGAAGATGTGTCTTGGAAATGAATTCCAAAAATAATCCTAAATGTAACAGACTATATCCAGTGATTGTAAAGCAATGCTAAGCTCCAAGTCAATCTCAAAACTGCACGTAATGCCGCTGCCCTTGGGTCTATCTTGATCAACTTTTAGTAGTGACTTGAATAAGGACGTTGAGAGCATCCTGGTCATATTTATAGAAGACACAACTCTGGGAAGAGGAGATGACCTGAATCAGCTATACACATGCACTTTAACTCTCCTATTCTCTATCCATGGTGGTCATCGCCAAACAACTGTTCCCCCGAGCATGGACAAAGCCACAGAATTAGCCTCCTTATGGTAGTGGTCCAGGGCTGGTCTATGAAATGAAACCCATGTGCCAATCTTTGGAAAACTGTAATAAGATAAAATTAAATAGAAGGTTCATGTAAGGACTTATTTGGGGTCTAAAAAAATGAACTACAAATATGCAGATGGACCGACATTGTCAGTTCTAAGTTGCTCTCTTCCCAACCCTGTCAGTTACCTGAAAGCTCAACCCCACCCTGGCTGAGGGGAAAGCCATTAGTGGAACTAACATTCAGTGTGGTGAAATTCTCTGAGCAAGTTCAAGTTGGGAAGTGGCTAAGAGCCCAGGACTTAGTAGGAGCCCAAATCCTGATAGCAAGGAGAAGCTGGGGTCTAGAGGTCACCAGTATCTTGGAATGGGTTCAACTCCAGTGCCCACAAGAGCATTTCTCTTGCCCTCACAGTGTGACATCATTGGTCTCACTGACCTTTTTTTCCCCCCTGGGTCCATGAAAACCAATTTCTCTCCCAAGTTCTCTTAGGACTTATGTTTCCTCTATGGTCTAAGTCTAAGGTACTCCCTCAGTCCTTCAGCCTTTTCCCAAGGCTGACCCTGCTATTAGTATATAATTTTTGTTGTTATCCTTGATTCAGTCTAGATTTTCCATGAACTCTGAGAGACACCATCACCCAGAAGTTCTCACAAATGCAGGAACCCCTTTCTTCCTGAAGGACTCTTCACATTGTACCTCTATGTATTAACCCAGACTGACTATAGTTTACCACCCTCTCTTGATATCAGAGTGTTTGAAGGCAAAGGAGAGTAAGAGAAAGAGCATGGATTGGCCCTTGGCCAGATCAGGGCTCTTAGCCACTTTCCAACTTGAACTTGGTCAAAGAACTTAACCTCGCTGAATCTCAGTCCCTCTAATGGCAGTGTTCATTGTGAGGATTAAAAGATAATGTAGGCTTAATATAGACTTAATGTCTACTTAATGTATTCTTGTGGTTTTAAGATGGTGGAATAATTATGTTTCTGTCTCTCTTCTCTGGAAATTTACCTTCAAATAGCAAGGAGAACAAGAGAACCTATTCATTCTCAATGAAACTAGGAGAAGGCAGAAATCCCAGCCACTATACACAAAGGCAGAAACGGGGTAAATAAGTGCCTTAGCAGAGCAGAGGAAGATCACATTGCAATGCTGGCTGAAGGAGGCACAGCAACAGGAAACACAGCATTTTCCCATGCAGAGTCCCTCGGGTCTCAGAAACCGTAGGTGCTCCGAGGTGCTCGGTGCTGGACACCATGAAGAGAAAGATGAAACTGAGGGTTGGTGTAAGAGGTGGTTCCTCTCCTAGCTCCACAAAGCCAGGGGCCACAAACAGCTCTATAGGAGCCAGGAGGCATTGTCCCTGGAGTAAAGTTACAGACCATGAGTAAGGATTGTGGAGATGGAGATTGAGTGAAACACACAAACATCCAATCCCAATTTAGGCTTTAACCAAGAGGCAGGAGTTAGGAGGGTCCTCTGAAGAAACTGAATTGCACTTGGTGGTACCAATGGAAATGACTCTATCATTATGCCCTTCCACAGAGAACTGCCAATCAAGTTTTGGGGACCTCACACTTAATAAGATTGGACAATCTCCAAGAAGAAACAGACTTAAACAAAGGCAAAAGGGAACTAAGAAAAGAGACAGACCATAATATTCTCAGGAAGATAAGATAGTATACTTTAAAAATAAGGGCAACATGTTATATGCTTATTTAAAAAAATCAGAACTAGAAAGCGCTTTTGAAATTGGAACAGCGATAGCTGATTTTTAAAAAATTTTTTTTCAGTAAGAAGAGTTGGAAGCTAACATCAGAGAGTTCTCATGGAAAGGAGAATTTTAAAAAGACAGGGATAAAAGATAAGAAAATGAGAGGATTAGTCTAGAAGGCCAAATATCTGGCTAACAGGAGTTCTAAGCAGAACAGTGAAAAGAGGGGGTGGGAAGTATTAGCAGAAAAACACAAGGAATTTTCCCAGCTCGAACAGTTCAGACCAAGGCTCTGCAAAATGAATGAAAAAGATCCCCATCAAGACACATCGCTATGAAATTTCAGATTGTCAGGGATAAAGGCAAGATTCTAAGCTTTTCAGAAAACCCACTCGCATACAAATGTTCGAGAACAAGAATGGCGTCAGATTTCTCAACAGCAACATGGGAACCTAGAAGATCCTGGGACAAAGCTGTCATCGCTTCGAAGTGGAAACGATTTTCAACCTAGAATTCTAAATCCAAACTCTTATACTGGGGAAGGTAGAAGGAAGAGGCTTTTAGAGATACAAAGTCTCAAAAAGTCTGCACCTTTGTTGGGAAGCTAAGGAAGAATGTGCTCCCCAAAGACAAGGAAGCCGAGACAAGATGTGACACCCAGTGAAACCTCAGTGGGAGGGAGGCAGCAGGGACTCCAGAGGGGACGACGGAAGAGGAAGTTCTTAGCCCAGGAACAGAACCGTGAAGCAGAGCCTGGCAAGCCTGCACTGCCGGCCCAGATGGGGCTGGAACGGGGAGACCTCACTTAGAGCTGTGTCAGTGGGGAGTGGGAGGGGCTGGAGGAAAGGAAACTGATGATTATTCCGACAGACTCGACTATGTGGAAAATTGCAGAGCTGTACTGAGAGTTGTTTTAGAGTGGTTGGTGAGGGTAGGAAGATTTAGCTATGAATTCAATTTTTTTTTTTTAAATGAAGCAATTGTTATTAATGCGTCAGTGAACAGTATTTACATGGTCACAGTAATGAGAAGCCCAAATATGAGTTTAACCTGAATTGCATTATAACTATTGTGGGAGGACGGAGGTGAAGAAGAGGGGTGTGAATAGAGCTAAGATCTTCATTCATCGTGATAGGAAGTCAGTACCTATTATCTAAAATGGATGAATTGAGAGGCAGTGGAATCTCCATTATTATCTGGAAACCTGGAGGTAAATCCCAGGAGAGGGAGCCCAGGGAGTGGGCGGGGCTGCCTCTGAGAAGCAGGATGGTTTTCTGAGGGCTTGTGGTGCAGGGACCGCTGGCTTCTTCATGAACCTTTTAGCATGATTTGGCTTTTACACCATGTCCATGTATTACTTTAATAAATACAAGCATTTATTTAAAAACTTGCATATAGAACACCATCTCATATGGTGTCTGGCACATGGAGGTATCAAAAATGCCTTGCAATTAATTCTACTGCATTCTGACACAGCTGGAGCCCACAACCCAAACCCCTTTCCTGAGATGTCTTGGAATTTTTTTTTCTCCTTAAAAATCCCTTTAGGAGGTAATGTAATTAAGGGAGGGCCGGAGCCAATGCATGATGCCTTTCTAACACATTGCGCTCCTTGACTCCACTCGCCTCTCTGGGAAGTCCAGAAACACCTGGGGTGTAGTGGGAACAGGGATCCTGAGTGCTTATCTAGGGTTCACTAGGGACTGAAAAGTCTCAGCTGTTCCCTGTGCTTCTTCCAGACACCTCTCCAGCCCATTTACTCAGTGCATATTTATTACTGAACCATCACCCCAAGTTCAGGCCCATGCGCCCAGAGCACTAGTGAGCCAAGACACTGAATCGCAGGTGCTTGGCAAGAGAGGAAGATTTATTCGATTTGGCCAAAGCGAAAGGACAGGAAAGTAAGACCTCTCAGATCCGTCCTCTTCCTGCTCAACAAAGGAACACAACGCAGCAATTTACACTTATACTGGGAGATCAAGGGGTGCTAGGTTGAAGAACTGAGATTCTGCAAAATACAGTGCATCAGTGAGGTTACCTTTAAAAAAAATTTCACTGTAGGGTTTTTTTTTAAGTGATGTTATCTTTAAAGCAAAAAGCAGAAACTAGACATAGTTTGACCTTTGTTATTGTCTATAAGCTATCGTTGTTTGGAGATGAACTGATTACATTTGTCTATTATTTCAACAAAAGTATACATTAAATATTTCTTCCAAAACTTTACAGGCAGGCTTTCAGAATATGACTAACACACTGTCTTAATCTTTGACTGTAAGCTACGTGACAGCCAAACCAATTGAAACGTTCAGCTGAAGCCTGTACCTGTATCTCTAGACTCTATGATCTAACACCTAAACACGAGTACTGTTAACTGTTGGTTTTGTATTCACTGAGACTGGTTCTGAGAGATTCAGCAGTGGGCCAGACAGATATAGTGCCTGCTCCCATGCATTTTAGGCTTAAGACATTAAATCCTAGCTAAGTGAAAGGTGATGAGTTCATTAAAGGGACATACGAGAGCACATAGCAGAACACCCACACCTGTTCAGAGTGTCAGATGAGAGAGGTCTGCTCGTGTAACATCCTTGATCCCGGTATGTATTTCTAATCTGATATGTTCAAGTTGCAATTATCCAGTCTCCTCCCTCAGAATGTACTTTATTTGCAAGTTAAAACTAATGATAGTCTATGCATGATTTAAGCAACAACATCAAGGCATAGCATGTTTTTGTGGGTTTCAGAAATAGTTAATAAAATTACAGTTACTAATCATTAAGCGTTGCAATAGAATAGGCATGGTGCTGTATACATCACTTTTATTATCTAGCGTAATGTTCATAATAACTCTGTGATATAAAGAGTGATTAAGTGTCTGATTTCAGGTCACATGGTAAGTGACTCAGTCAATATTCTTACCCACTTTTCCTCCCACTTCCCTCTTTCTAATAACACAGAGTAAATTAATTGTGTTGGGACTTACATTGTATGGTTAATGACTAGTACGCTTTCAGACGACTAAAACCTCTCAGTCATTTTCTAGTGTTAAGCCACCATCGTAAGCAGTGGGAGGCGGGGGCTGAGGACTGGAAAGGAAGCAGCCCTGGGGAAGGAGGAGGGTCATCTGCAGAAAAGAGACAACTCTTAGTGTTCCACTTCCTCTTCCAGTTCTTACGGTCTCCAGGGTTCCCTCCTTCAGGAGGGCAGCTTCACGTTTGTGTTACTATTTTTTGGCACCCGATGTGCATTGCCCCCTTCTCTCTTAGTAATGGGACTCCAATTTTTAGGTTGGCACACAATTACCCAGAATGTGTGGCTGAGTTTTGGCCAGGTGAGATTTAGGCAGAAGTGTTCTGTGCTGTTTCGGAGGCAGGAACTACATTATGAAGTCGGTAGAGCAACATGACGGAAAGAGCTGAGCCTCTGATGATGGTGGAGGCTCCAGGCTGGCCCTGCAGTGCCTGGCCGTCCTCAGACATGGCATATGTGAGAGGAAAGCGAACTCTGTTTAAAAGTCATTGTGGGCCCTGGCCAGTTGGCTCAGTGGTAGAGCGTCGGCCTGGCGTGCGGGGGACCCGGGTTCGATTCCCGGCCAGGACACATAGGGGAAGCGCCCATTTGCTTCTCCACCCCCACCCCTTCCTCTCTGTCTCTCTCTTCCCCTCCCGCAGCCAAGGCTCCATTGGAGCAAAGATGGCCTGAGCGCTGGGGATGGCTCCTTGGCCTTTGCCCCAGGCGCTAGAGTGGCTCTGGTCGCGGCAGAGCCACGCCCGGGAGGGGCAGATCATCGCCCCCTAGTGGGCAAAGCGTAGCCCCTGGTGGGCATGCCAGGTGGATCCCGGTCGGGCGCATGTGGGAGTCTGTCTGGCTGTCTCTCCCTGTTTCCAGCTTCAGAAAAATACAAAAAAAATAAATAAATAAATAAAATAAATAAAAGTCATTGTGATTTGAGTTTTCTTTTATATGCATCCAAACCTAATTGGCGTATTCAGAAGGGAAATAATACTATTTCTTCAAGAAGGCTTTCTTCTTCTTACCATTAGATGTACTTGAGATCAGGTAATAACATCCATTCACCCATCCATCTCTCCATCCATCCATCCATCCATCCATCCATCCATCCATGTGTCCATCCATGCGTCCATCCTTCATTACACTTTTTTCTGTGTGTTCAGTCATCACTTAGAATACATTTATTGAATGCCTCCCTTGCAGCAGGTATTGGGTGAGGTACTGAGTTACATTGTTGAACAATCATATTCTCTTTACTCATAGAATTATTGATCTATAATGAAAGAAAACTTTTTAACAAGGAAGGCTTTCTTTGCCACCACCATAGAGTTCCATCATTGCCAAAAGGGGACGGACAATATAGGCTTTAGTGGGGCCAGTCTCATCCATGAAACACATGTAGCATTTGATTCACTTTGCAATGAGAGAAACATGCCTAGAGAATTGAACAGTGACCTGTCTGCATTTTGGGGGATTGCATCTATCACATGAATGGAGCCAAGTCCACAACTGTCAGTCAGGGTCCAAGCAAAAGATAGAACTGCTTCAGTTATCTTAACAACAACAACAAAAAAAAATTAAACAAATAATTATTAATTGTATATTGAAAACCAAAAAGGCAAAGAAGTCTAATGGTAGAGAAGTAGTAACTACAGTAAGAAGCTACCATCCAAAGAGAAAAAGGTAGAATTATTAAGACTTAAAATCCCAGTGGAGGAATGTTAAGGAGCTGAAACTTAGACATCTGTGTCTGAGGAGCAGGGACCGTTACGTTGGTGCTGGTGTGTCTGGGCTCAGAGGAGGGGTTTCATGAGGTAGAAACTCAGACTTCTAAGGAGAAGTCACCAGCATGCTGGTGTTGGTATTCTAAAGAGGCACGGTGAGGCTGATTCTACAAGTGCTGGAAAACTGGATATAATTGTTGCTCTTGGAAAACACTGGCAGGTGGTGCTGACCAGAATAAGAACCCAACAAAAATAAACAAGTCCCTTCTTCCTCCTCCTTCTTTGGGTCTCCCTCCAGTGACCATATTTGCAGAGCCCAACAGAGAGCCAGTAGGCGAAGCAGAAATGTGTCAGGCAAAACAGAGTTTTCAGATCAGTAGAAGTGGGTTTGAAATCATGTAACCAAACCTTAATAACTGAAACATGACCTGATCTGCAATGAATATTTGTTCCCCACTCAAAATTTATACATGGAAGCCCTAACCCCAATGTCATGGTATCTGAAGATAAAATGTTGGGAAATAATTAAGATTAGATGAGGTCAGGACAGTGGAGCCTTCATGATAGAATTAGTGCCCTTATAAGAAGAAACACCAGAGAGCTCTGAGGTCATACAGAGCAAGTAGCAAGCTGCTGGTGACTTACAAGCCAAGAAAAGAAGACTCGGAATGAAGCCTACCTTGCTGGCACCTTGACCTTAGACTTTCCAGCCTCTAGAACTGTGAGAAATAACTTTTTGTTGTTTAAACCATCCAGTGTACGATATTTTGCTAAGGCAGCCTGAAAGTGAAGACATCCCCCCCTCCAAGAACCCAGACATTGATAGTTTTCAAGGTTGGTAAAATGCTATGAGGTCGTCAAATATGGATGTAGCCACCTCAAGAGTTATCTTCTGAGACTCACCTCAACCAGTTCACCAGCACCCCAAGTCTCCCAGAAAACTGTGTAGGTATTCCCAGAGGATAAACTTCCTTGGACAAGACATTTTTACAGAATGTTTCTCCTAATCTTCAGTCTTCAGAAATCACCCGTTGTCCTTCAAGAATCATCCCAGGGAGCAGGGGGGTTGGGTGGGGGACGATCAGAATCTATTAATCAACAGGCAAGTCCTCTTCTTGCTGCATCATAAAGTCTCAAGGCTTAGCTTCAGCAGTTTATTAAATCACCAGAACGCCGAGAAAAATAGCTTTAATAACACATTTCTGCCTATCTATTATTTTTTTATAACCCAGAGTGGAGAATTAAAAGGCTCCCTACCATTTAAAATAGCATTTTTAAAATTAGAATGAACATGTTAGAGGGATCTTTTCTCCTCTTAACTTAAAAAAAAACCCAAAAAACCATTGATTCAGGATGTGATTACTCTAAGCCGAAATTTTATGGCTAAATCTTTGTTTAGTGTAAAGGAAGGAGGAGAAATGGTTTTCTCTGTGAGGTTTAAAAGTATATTAATTAGAACAGGTGAGTAAGCAGGTCACTTTGTCCTCTCATGTGGTTTCATGTTTCAAACACTAGTTTCAAGAATTATGATGTTGAAGAAGCTGAGAGAGATGTCATCTAGGGAACCACCTGACCGCCCAGCTGGGGCCTCATGGGGGAGGGTGGCAGAGCTAGGATGAAGTGTTCACAGTTCAATTCTGCTTCTGAGTTCTGAGGTTTGCAAATTTAGGAATACTATCAGCATCCTTAGATCTAACTAAATTCATAAGTTGATTGATAAAACCCAAGTGCAAGTTATAACTAATGAGGTACTCCTTGATAATTTTTAAGTCACTTTTCAAGCTCCAACTATAAAACAGGCACTGTGTTATGAACCAGAGATAAAATGGTAAGCAAATCACAGTTCAAGCCTATGAAGACCTTAGAATGTGGGTGACGATGAGAGGGTGGAAGATACAGATTAATATAATGTAAACTGTTTCTGTAACAGTAAGACATTAGTTACCTATTGCTGTGTAACAAATTATTCCAAAACATAGTGGCTTCAAATATTTATTATCTCAATTTCTGTGGGTCAAGAACGTGGGCATGGCTTAGCAGGGTTCTCTGCTTCAGATCTCCCATGGGCTCCAGTCCCGGTGTCTGCTGGGGTTGCTGTCTCATCAGAAGGCTCAAATGGGGAAGATTCAAGTGACTACTTATGTGTTTGTCAGCAAGATTCAATGCCTTGCAGACTATTGATTGGAAGCCTCCCTTGGTTCCTTGCCACATGGTCCTCTCCATAGAGCATCTCACAACATGGTGACAGTTAAGCAATAAGGCAAGAAAAAGTGCCAGCAAGAGTCTACCAGCAAGATAGAAGTTCGCAGTCTTGTAACTAACCTAGTCATAGAAGTGGCATCCCGCCACTCTTACCTTATTTTACTCACTAGCAGTGAGTTACAAGATCTAGTTCATCTTCAAGGGGGTTGAGGGGAGTGGAGTACACAGAGGGCCAGGGGGTATCCTGGAACAACAGAGCCAATAGAACATAGTAGTTAAGAGTAGTTCTAGGAGCATTTTGTCTGGATCCAAAACCTACAATATTTTCTAAGTATCTTCTCTAAAATGGATAGGTTTCCTTCAACACATGTTCATTGCAGACCGACGAAATGCTGAGTGTCATCAAAGGAGATGCGGGTCAGCAGGGGACAAAATGAAGCGCCTGTTCTCATGGGATTTGCCCTCCAGTAAGGGAAGAAATTAACATTGCTACTACCATCAGCGACATCTGAGGAGAGACCAGAAAAAGTGAAGTAGTAACATGCGGATACCTGGGAAAAGAGAGCGTCCCAAGCAGAGGGAATTGTAGTGGCAAAGAATAACAGCAGTGCCTACCTCAAATGATGGCTGTATAGGTTAAGTAAAATATGTGTAATAACTAATAATGATAAGGGTTGTGTGAAAAAATAAAGCAGGGTAATGGATGAAGAGGAGGACAGGAAACTTTTTGATTATGTTTTCTTTTTTATTGGTAAGTTTTATTTGGAAATAATTTCAAATTGCCAGAATAGTGCAAGGAACACCAACAGACTTTTCACTCAGGTCCCATAATTGTTCACATTTTACCACCTTTGCTTCATCTATTTATTTTATAATTTTCAGAAACATTTGACAATAAGTTGCTGATAGAATGTTCCTTTCTTCCTAAATACTTCAGTGTGTATGTTCTTTTTTTTTTCTTTTTCAAGTGTGAGGAAGGGATACAGAGAGACAGATTCCTGCATGCGCCCCAACTGGGATCAACTGGGCAACCCCCGTCTGGGGCTGATGCTTTACCCATTTGGGACCATGCTTGCAACTGAGTTATTTTTAGTGCCTGAGGCGAAGGCTTGATGGAGCTATCCTCAGTACCCAGGGCTGACCCTCTCAAACCAGTTGAGCCATGGCTGCGGGAGGGTAAGAGAGTGGAGGAGGGGAAGAGATGGGGAAGCAGATGGGCACTTCTCCTGTGTGCCCTGATAAGGAATTGAACCCAGAACATCCACACACTGGGCTGATGGTCTACCACTGAGCGAGCCAGCCAGGGCTACAATATACATGTTCTTTACACATCCACAGTGCAAATAGCAAAATCAGAAAATTAATACTATTATCTATTTCACAGACCTTATTAAAATTTTAACAGCTATACCAATAATGTCCTTTATACTTAAAAATAAAAACAAAAACTTTTTTTTCTGGTCCAGGATCCAGTCCAGGATCACGAGCTCCATTTAGATGTCATGTCTCTAATTGGGAATAGCTGCTCGGCTTTTGTTTTGTCTTGACGTTTTTGAAGAGTACAGGATAGTTATTTTGTAGCATGATCCTTCAATTTGGGCATATCTGGTAAGAAAGAAAAGCCATGGAAGTAATGTGTCTTCAGTGCATTGTACTAGGAGGCACATGACATTACTGGTGACATTAACTCTGATCCTTTAGTTAAGGTGATGTTTGCCAGCTTTCTCCATTATAAAGCCACTCCTATTTTTCCTTCATAATTAATAAGCATTTTGTGGAAAGACACTTGGAACCTATGTAATTATCCCTTTCCTAACAAACTTTAGCTAAGCATCCATTGATGATTCTTTCCTGGATCAATGACAATGGTTGCAAAATGCTGATTTTCTAGTTCCATCAATCTTTTTTAGTTTATTAGCTGGCATCTTACTATGAGCCATTTTTTGATAGGGTCATCAGGAAAGCCTTCTTTGAGGAGGTGATATCTGAGTGGAGAAAGGAGTGAAGGAATGAACACAAAGATTATCTAGAAGGGAGTTAGATACAGGAAAGTCCAAGTGCAAAGAATAAGAATACTATCTACTCCACATGACTGCTATGAAAAGTAAATACAATACCATGGGTAAGGCATAGTTCACAGCTTTTAGAAAGAACTCAGTGAAGGTAAACTACTGTTGTTATTAAATAGTGACACCTAAGCTAGGATCTAACAAATTAAAGGCCTGAGTAGTGAAGTTGCCATGGAGTTGGGGAGAGTTGGAGAATCCAAGCGTGGTGGGCAGAACTCTCAGATGGTCTCCAAACACCTGAACCCTGTAGAATTACCCCAGTTCCCTAATCAGTTATATAATTTGGTTATGTTCTATGGCACCGTTGACTAAGATAAGAAGAATATCTTTAGAGACCCTGACGTAAACTCATGAGCCCTTAAAAGAAATAAGGTTCTCCCTGGAGAAAGAGAGAAAGCCAGGGAGATCCGAGGCCTGAGAGGGATTTGAGGTGAGTAATTTTCCATCACTGCCTTTGCAGATGGAGTAGTCCCTGTGACAAGGACAGGAGAGTGGCCTCTTAGACCTGAATACCCGCCCCCCCGGGACAGTCATCCAGAAACTGAACTCTTCTAATAACTTGAATGAGCTTGGAAGAAACTCCCTGAGCTTCCCATGAAAATGTAGCCAACTGACCCCTTGATTTCAGACTGTGAGAACCAGAGTAGAGAACCCAGGCACTTTTGACCCACAGAAATCATATCTTAATTGCTATATCTGTAGTGATTTGTTGTGCATCAACAGAAAATTAACATACCTGCGAAACAACATTCAGAAAGATCTCCAAGGGAAAGAAGGCATGAAGACATCGGGGAACCAAATAGACCGGCCTGGCTGAAGCAGTGGTCGTTCGGGAGTGGGTGTGTGGAGGTAGTTGGTATATTCAACCAGCCAACGTATTCAGATGACTCCAGTTTAACATTAAACTGAGAACCGTGGCACCAGGCCTTCTGCCGTGACAGGTGGGAGACCCAGAAGTAATAAGACACAATTTCTGCTCTCAAGGAGCCCACAATCTGTTGGAGAAAATCAGCTCAGTGGTCACGAAAGGCATGCAGACTGGAAGCAGACCTCTGCATTTTGTTTACTGTGGATCCCAAGTCCACGCCACAGCCTTGCACATAGCAGGAAGTAATACCTATTTGTTGAGTTGAATGGAATTGAAATACGTCATCTCAGCTCATGATTTTCAACCAGGGGCACCTTTACCCCTCAGGTCAAGAACCAATGTCTGCCGACAATCTTTTGGCTGTCTCAAGTGCAGGAGTGCTCCCGGCATGGAATGAGTGGCCAGGGGTGTTGCATCCAATGCATGGGGCAGCTCCCCACAGTTGAGAATTGCCTAGTTGGTCGAAAATAGTGCCACGATTGAGAAGCTCATTGAAACGACGGTGAGATCTGCTTAAACCCTTGTTCTCCCCAGCAGAACACGGCCTAATGCTTGCTCCTTGCAGTCTCCCTATGTCCTCTCGCTTGGGCAGGATTGGATAAACAGGGAAATTCCTCTCTGCTGGATCCTCTCAGACCTTCATGCAACTCAGCTTCCTTCCACTGCCACTTCTCCCTACCAGACCATCAATTGATTAATTAGAACCCAATAACCTTTTATGCTCAGTCCCCTGCTTTGGTTTGGGAGGTATCAAGTAGCATGCTGTTCAGTGTTTAACAATAAGCTCTCAAAAAGATATGTATGTCCTGTGCATGTGTCTGTAAGTTTGTTAAAACTTCGCTGATAGGATGTCTAGCACATGATTTGCAAATAATAAAACATACCACACTGTTTGTTATAAACTCCATGCAGCCAGTTGATTCTCATAAGACACTTTCATTGATTTTTCATGAACACGTGTATCTATAGCCAACCTAAGGAAGCAACTGGTGAATGAATGTAATTCTGACATGAATGTCGGCTGATCTTTTCCTTTACATTAACAAGTGAAATAGAAGTGAGACCTCGAAGGCATGCCGGAACTCCACTCGCTTGTCAATGATGTGAGTGACTGCTTTGCTGAACCAGATAATGGTTTTCAAATACTGCAAGACTATTTCCTCAATTTTTGTGCCATTCACAATGTAACATTTACAGACACGGCAGGATTGTAAGTTTACTCTGCATCATTAACATTTTTCTCCATCACTTTCTCAAGTCTAGACAATCAACAAAACAATAAATCAAATCCTTATTTGTAGCATTTTCTGATTTCCGTGGTATAAATATAACCACCGAGCCCAATTTCAAGGCACTGACATGATGTCCGTGATCACTGAGCTGGGATGAGAGGCGCAGCAGCGCACCACTGCACAGTATTTCCACCAGACAGAAACCCTAACAGCCAATAACCTCAGGAGCATCCATAGATAGTAGTAAAGCACTATAAATAATTAGAAAGTGATGAGTTTTGAGTAGCTTATCTTGGTTTTAACCAAATTTATTTTAATGATTGGTTCCAAACCAAAAATTTTAATAATGTATGTGCTTAACAACCAGTTCACAAAATTCCAGGAAAGTTAGCCCTGGCCAGTTGGCTCAGTGGTAGAGCATCGGCCTGGCATGTAGGAGTCCCAGGTTCGATTCCCGGCCAGGGCACACAGGAGAAAGTGCCCATCTGCTTCTCCACTCCTCCCCCTCTCTTTCCTCTCAGTCTCTCTCTTTCCCTCCCGCAGCCAAGGCTCCATTGGAGCAAAGTTGGCCCGGGCGCTGAGGATGGCTCCATGGCCTCTGCCTCAGGCACTAGAATGGCTCTGGTTGCAACAGAGCGACGCCCCAGGTGGGCAGAGCATCGCCCCCTGGTGGGCATGCCGGGTGGATCCCGGAGTCTGTCTGACTGCCTCCCTGTTTCCAATTTCAGAAAGAAAAAAAAAATTCCAGGAAAGTTAACAACTGGCTCTTGGCAGCTAATATGGGCTGGCTCTCGCCCACCGGTGGTTTACCCTATTGGGACCTTGGGCTGGTGGTCAGACTTACTCTTTAGGTGACACTTTTAACAGGTCCACTCACAAAGAGTTATCTTCTAAGTTCTGGGGACTGTATACTGACTGCAGACACACAGTGTGTGTGCTGATCACGCAAGAGTCCAGCTGTTGACCTTTCATGTCTCCCAACTGTTGGCCTTATCAGTATAATGGGAAGAAGATAAAATCTGGTGGAGACTATTGACTTTTCCTTGTCCTGCTCCCTGTGGGGTTTCCTTCCAAGCTGCAGTGGTGCACTGCAGGACAGGGGACAAAACGTGGCTTCACAAATCCTGCACGTGCTTGCAGGAGAAGCATGCAGGAAGATCACTCTCTCAGGATGCCCTCAAACACACAGGCTCAGTCTATTCTTCTTCTAATCACCCCTAAGTGTCATGCCTACATGATGTCACATTTGTTTGTCTCCCCAAACCCCTTCTCTTTCTACTCAATTCTTCTCCAAAGTGGAGCTAGCTTGACTCCATGTTGTACCAGCCCCATTAGCACTCCAGTTTTTTCATTTCTGGTATAACTAGTAGGAGGAGCAGAGCAACTGGAGTGGTGACCATCTGATTTAGCCTTGGTGGGCCCTCTTCTCTTCTATACCCAGCCATTTCTGTGGTCTCAAGAAGGTGAACACAGCGTCCTCTATGAGTTATCCCGCCTGTTCGGTCCAATGTCTTAACTAGCCGTGTTTTTTTTGAATTCCCCAACTGAACATATAATTTTTTTATTTTCTACCAACTAAACATAAAACACAAATCATCCCTAAGCATATTTAGCTACATAATTTTACCTTATCCACTACCAAACCTCTTATCGAATACAGTCAATAAACTTAATGCTTCACCCACAATTTCTCCTCTTATAATACAACACATTTCTCTTTTAGTCAATTTTAGACATTAAAAACATTATTTGCTTTATGGAAAGTATTTATTTCTACTTTTTAACCAACACAAATGAGTGCCAGGCTCTGGCTAATTGTTGGGGATATATCAGTGAGTCAGAAAAACACAACTGTTCCCTCCTCCCATGAAGCTTTTAGTCTGATGGCGGATGACATTAAGCAAGCACGTACACACACAAATATATATAAATAGTGAAAAGTGTTACAAAGGCAAAGAATGGGGCCCTAAAATGAGAATATATACTTTGTACTGGGGCCCAGGAAAGGCATGACTGCAGGGTTACAGAGAAGGAGCAGGGGCAGAGAGTGGGGTGGACGGCTCCTGGGGCAGGGAGCCACCTGATCCAGGTGCTAGGAAGAATGAGAAGTCTTCAGCACAGGGATGGAGGAGATAAGTGAAATGAGGTAAGGGGTGAGATGGTAGCAGGTAGAGATGACACAGTGAGGTAGGACTTGTGATAGCTTCTATTCTACCCTCAATAAACCACTGAAGAAGGTCTGACCAGGTGGTAGCACAGTAGACAGTGTGTTGGCCTGGGATGCTGAGGACCCAGGTTTGAACCCTGAGGTTGATGCCTCGAGCGTGAGCTCACCAGCTTGAGCATGGTGTCAATGGTTGGAGCGTGGGATCCTAAACATGACCCTGTGGTCTCTGGCTTGAGCCCAAAGGTCACTGGCTTGAAGCCCAAAGTCACTGGCTTGAGCCCAAGGTTACTGGCTCAGCTGGAGTGCCCCCTACCCCTGGTCAAGGCACATATGAGAAAGCAATCAATGAACAACTAAGGTGTTGCAACTATGAGTTGATGCTTCTCATCTCTCTACCTTCCTGTCTGTCTGTCCGTCTCTCTCTTTTTCTCTTGCTAAAAATAATAAATTTTTTTAAAAAAATTGCTGAAGTCTTAATGCAGTGGAGTGAGGGTTCTAAAAAGGTCACTCTGAATGATTGGCACAAAAGGGAAAGCAGAATTGATGGTTAGGAGGCAGTTGTTGTAGTCCAGAAGGCACATAATGGTGGTGTGAATTATTGTGATTGTACTGGAAAGAAACATAAGTGGACAGATTTGTGAACATATTTAGGAGGTGGAAATGACTGAGTGTGCTGGGGAAATGGTGGTGAAGGGGATGAGTGAATGGGAGGTATCAGGGATGGAGGCCAGGTTTCTGGCTGGGCAGAAGGAGGAGTCATTCACTGGGAAATTTATGTGGACACCAGCTTAGGACAATGTCTGACACAAGACGAACAGCTTGATGGGAAGCAAGGAGAGAAATAGATGATTTAAGCTAATTCCTTTTGTATCTCATCAGAAAGAACCGATTAAACAAAGAGGTAACATTCTATTGATAAAATCTGCAGGCTGTTTTACCTCCCACTCTCTTTAATAACCAACTAGTCCTAAGTCTCACCGTATTTGGCCATTTATGCAACAATTTTGACCATGTTCAAACACTCCTGGACAGTGTTCCTTAAAGTGTCAGACTAGTAGCACTAGTGGTATACCAGATGATTACAAATGGCATGGAAAATGACTTTTCCATGCTACATGGATACGGCCTCACATCACAGTGAATTACATAGCGAGAAAGTAATTTCCTTTTCAATTCTTTCTTAGACCTTCTGATTACATCTGGGAGAAAGGCTCCATTTGGTGTTAGCATGTCTTTACACCTCTCTAACACTTGATAATCTCTCTTTTAAACAAAGAGAGAACAAGGCCACAATCTCAAGCATTTTTAGCAAGACCCAGTCTGGACCTGGAATTTAATCACATTGTTTTGCTTTCACCTTAAAAATATTTAAGGTTACCTCCTATTTATGGCAAATAATATATATATATATAATTTTATATATATATATAGTTTCATTTACAGCAGTGACAGATATAAATAATTTTATTTCAAAATAAAGCTCTAAGTACAAAGAGGGAGTGGTGAAAATGCTAATTAAATAATAACCCATGTGATACATGCATAAGACAAGTATCCTGGAGGAGGAGCACGATGATCAAAGTCTGCAGAACATGGTATGACAATGAAGTGGATGTTGGTTATTCCTGCACCTGCTTTCCCCTCCTCTGGCAACATTTCCTGACTTCTTGTGGTGAATCACGTCTTCCCCACTCTCAGTTCAACATGTTCCCAGTAAAGTTGATTTCACTCTTGAGTGCCAGGGGGCAGCACTGAGTATTCTATCACCTTGGCTGGTGATTGGCTTACTGATGGACACATGATCCAAACCAGGCCAATCAGGCCAATCAGACCAATCAGGCCAACCAGGCCAACCAGGCCAACCAGGCCCAGAGCTGAGATTTGAACCCAGAGCTCAGCTCAAAAGCCAGAGTACATGGGAGGGAGGGGAGTACAGCCTGAAATAATTGCACCCCCCGCCCTCCTGTATACTATGGTTTTTGACCTGAGAGCTGGGGGATGAATTAGCAAGGTTAAGTTAGGAGATGAAGAAGAAAGGATGAAGCAATGGGGCTACAGATTTAGTCAGAAAGCAGACCATCAAGAGCCCTATTCTTACCCAGAACTTCCCATTGAAGAGCAATGGGAAACCCTTGACTGGTTTTTAACAGGAAGGCCCCAAGCTTAGATTTGTGGATTTTTTTTTCTTTTAAAATATTTTTATTTATTTATTCATTTTAGAGAGGAGAGAGAGAAGGGGGGAGGAGCAGGAAGCATCAACTCCCATATGTGCCTTGAACAGGCAGATCCAGGGTTTTGAACTGGCGACTTTAGTGTTTCCAGGTCGACGCTTTATACACTGCACCACCACAGATCAGGCCTAGATTTGTGTTTTTAAAGACCACTGTGGTTTTCATAAAGCACTTAGCATGGAGTTTGGTTCCTAGTAAATGTACATTTTAAATTGGAGAATGCTCAGTGCTTGCAGGGTACAGTATTGGGGGCTCAGTACATGCGCATCCCCACCCCCTTTTCCCTCTGTTTGTTCCTGAGGCTGCTTCTGTCAGAAAGAGCCCCCGGGGGAAAGTAGAGTCTTAAATAGGACGCAGCCTTGCCCAAGGGCACGCAAGTTTAGAAGGAGCCTGTTAGCTGAGGCCAAAGGCAGGAAGCAAAGGTGAGTGCTCCAGGTACTTTGCAAGGTTGGTAGTCACTAAATTTCTACAGTACTAAAACATTGGGACCCTGAAGTGAAGAGTTAAGGTCCATAGAAATTTTTTAAAAAGAAAGAAAAAGCAAAATCAGTGACTGATGTTCTGCCTTACTAGACTCGGAAAGAGCTCCTTTTCTGGGTCATGGCCAACGTGCAGACAACATGCATAGCCTACAGGAAACAAGACTTGTTGGCCTGCAGTCCTTGTTTGTACGTGGGAATGAATGCACAGCTACAGGAGGAAGATGAGAGTGTAATTTGGAGATAGAAGTAGTCAAAGGAATTCAACAGAGAAATAACATCCTGGCACAGACTTAAGACATAAAAATAAAATCAATTTCACAAGACTCAGAAAGCCTGATTCTTGTACAGTTTCCTAGTAGAATCTCAACAAGCTTGGGTAACCCCAGTCTCCTAGCCCCTCCCACTAAGGCACCTTTGCTGCAGCTTTGATGGGAATTTTCAGCCCCTCAGTCCCTCCCCTGCCTCTGCATGGAGTGGTCTGTGCCCATCAGTCCTGCTGCTGCTTCCTCCCCATCCCAGGTCCTCTGGATTCAGAGGCCTACATGGACCCACCTCCTTCCTTGACCTCTTGCTATCCTGAACCTGGACCGGCTTCACCAACTCCCCTTACACCTAAACTCCTTCCCATAGCAGGGCAGTGTAGCTCAGTAGTTAAAGCATAATGACTCGTCTCTGGAGTTGGCCAGATCGACCTGCGGTATTGAGTAGTGACCAAGAGAGCAAGCTTTAGCGCTGTGTTGCTGGGGTCTAATTCCTAGCTTCCCTTGTGTGCTATCTCCAACAGGTTATTTAGCTTTCATGGGCCTCTGTTTTCTCATCTGTAAAATGGGAATGATAATACATATTACCTACCTCACAGAGCTAGGAGGTTCATTAAGTAAATTCATACATGTTAGGGACTGAGAACAGTTTTTTATACTGTACTTAAAAAGTGCTCAGTATGTGTTAGGGATTATTTGAATCCTTTTTCCTGCCATTTCCCAGCATGAAACCTTGTACATGTGATTTAGTCCGAGCCCTGGCTTCAAAAATGCCTTCCTTGTCCCTCTGCAGTAGTGTATTTATTCCCATTAGCCAACAGGAGTGGCTGACAAACAAACGGGCCTTGACACTTCCAGGGTCAGAGTGTTTTCTGTGTGTTCGGCCATGACCCAGATAATAACTAGTCACCTGTATTTATTTAGTAACTTATGTCATTCATTCTCTTAAGGATTCATCAGTCCCTGCATCTTTTTACCTCATTCCTTTTGTCTCAAACACTTGGTCCGATTTCATGCTTTTATTATTTTTTTTAAAATGCAGAGTGTAGTTATTTCCAAATGTAAAGTCCAGGCCAGCTCAAGAATGGGGTAAATCATAGGCTCATAGGAGATACTGTAGATGGCCTTGATGAGTGGCCTCAGCAACGTCAGGACTAGACACCTGGAGCCACCCTGGACTTTTGTCTCCTTCACCTCCAACATCCAGCTGGTCCCTAAGTTTCAGCAATGCTGATTTATTATTATTATTATTATTAGTAGTAGTAGTAGTATTTTTTTTTGTGTGTGTATTTTTCTGAAGTGAGAAGCTGGGAGAAGCAGACAGACAGACTTCCACATGCCCCCAACCAGGATCTACCCAGCATGCCCACCAGGGGGCAATGCTCTGCCCATCTGGGGCATTGCTCTGCTGCAATTGGAGCCATTCTATCATCTGAGGTGGAGGTCATGGAGCTGTCCTCAGTGCCTGGGCCAACTTTGCTCCAATGGAGCCTCGGCTGTGGGAGGGGAAGAGAGAGACAGAGAGGAAGGAGAGGGTGAAAGGTGAGAAGAAGATGGGCGCTTCTCCTGTGTGCCCTGGCCGGGAATGAAACCTGGGACTTCTACATGCCAGGCCGACGCTCTACTGCTGAGCTAACTGGCCAGGGCAGTAGTAGTATTTTTAAAGACAATTTTTAGAGCAGTTTTAGGTTCACAGCAATATTGAGAGGAAGGTAAAAAGATTTCCCGTATCTTTCCTGCTCCCACACATGCACAGCCTCCCCTGTTACCAACATCCAGCACCAGAGTGGTACCTTTGTTACAACAGATAAGCGTTCATGGACACACCAAAATCACCCAACATGTGTGGTTTGCATTAGAGTTCACTCTTAGTGTTATACATTTTATGAGTTTGGACAGATGTATAATGACATGTAGTCATCATTCTAATATCATGTATATCAGTGTTTTTCAACTGCTGGTCCGCACACTTGTGCTGGTCCATCAGAAATTTCATGCCAGTACACAATAAAGTTACCTACCCTGATGTTGTACGAAGATTACAGAGTCTATCATCATTGGACAGGCTGCTGAAAAAATACTGATATAGAGAATTTTCACTGCGTCTATGCTCTGCCTCCCATTTCACTGCCTCCATAGTTTTGCCTTTTTGAGAATGTCATATAGTTGGAATTAGAGAGTACAAAGTCTTTTCAAATGGTCTTTTTTACTTTGTAATATGCATTTAAGTTTCCTCCATGTCTTTCCACATCATGTGGTTTTTATCTTTTATTCTATTAATGTGATGTATCACACTGAATTGTGTATGTTGAACTATCCTTGCATCCCAGGGATAAATTCCCCGGTCATGGTGTATGATCTTTTTAATGTGTTATTGAATTTGGTTTGCAAATATTTTGTTGATGATTTTTGCATCTATGTTCATCAGGGATATTGGCCTGTAGTTTTTTCTTATGATCTCTTTTCCTGGCTTTATCAGGGCCTCATGCTGGCCTCATAAAATGAGTTTGGAAATATTCCCTCTTCTATTTCTTCAGAACAATTTAGAAAGGATTTGTGTTAATTCTTCTTTAAATGCCTGGTAGAATTGACCTGTGAAGTCATCTGGTTCTAAGCTTTTCTTTGTTCAGTAGTATTTGATTACTGATTCAATCTCCTCATTTGTTAATGGTGTGGTCATTCTTTCTATTTCTTCTTGATTCAGTCTTGGTATGTTGTACGTTTCTACGAATTTATCTCTTTCTTCTAAGTTATCCAATTTGTTGGCGTGTAACTGTTCATAGTAGCATTTTTCTTCCTCGTAGTAGTATCTTGTGTTCCTTTGTATTAATATTTCTGTGGTATCACTTCATCTTCTTTCATTTCTGATTTTATTTGAGTTTTCTCTCTTTTTTTTTCCTTTGTCCAGCTAAAGTTAGTTTATTGTTTATCTTTTCAGAAACTAATTCTTACTTCCATTGATTTTTTTCTATTGTTTCCTATTCTTTAATTTTATTTATTACTGCTGAAATCTTAACTGTTTTCTTCCTTGAAGTAACTTTGGGCTTCGTTTTTTTTTCTTATTTTTCTAGTTCCTTGAGTTATGAAGTTAGGTTGATTTAAGGTCTTTCTTCTTTTTTGAATGTAGGTATTTATTGCTATAAATTTTCTTCTTAACACTGCTTTGTTTGTATCCCATAAGTTTTGGTATATTGTGTTTCACTTTTGTTTGTCTCAAGATATTTTCTAATTTTCCTTTTGATTTCTTCTTTGATCCAGTGTTTATAAGAGAGTGTGTTGTTTAACGTCCATGTATTTGTGAGTTTTTTCATTTTCCTTTTGTTTTGGTTTCTAGTTTTATTCAATTGTGGTTGGGAAAGACTTGGAATGCTCTCAATCTTCTTAAATTGGTTAAGACTTTTGTGACCTAGTATGTGAGCTATTCTGAAGAATTTTCTGTGAGCACTTAAGAAGAATGCTGCTTTTGGGCTAAATGTTTTGTTTATATCTTTTAGGTCCCTTTGGTTTATAGAATTGTTCAACCTTTCTGTTTCCTTATTGATTTTCTGTCTGGGTGATCTATCCATTATTAAAAATGGGGTATTGAAGTCTCCTACTATTATTGTATTGCTGTCTATTTCTCCCTTTGGATCTGTCAATGTTTGCTTTATATATATATATATATATATATATATATATATATATATATATATATGCACTCTGATGTTGGGTGCATAAATATTTGTAAATTTTATATCTTCCTGCTGAATTGACTTTTCTATCATTATATAAAGACCTTCTTTGTCTCTTGTGACAGGTTTTGACTTAAAATCTACTTTGTCTGATATAAATATAACCATTATTGCTTTCTTTTGGTTACCACTTATATGGAATATCTTTTTTCCATCCCTACACTATCTGCTATGTGTATCCTTAGATCTAAAGTGAGTCTCTTGTAGAGAGCATATAATTGGATCTTTCTTTAAAAATCCATTCTGTCACTCTCTATCTGTTGAATGGCTTAATTCACTTAAATTTAAAGTAAGTATTGATAGATAAGGCTTACTATTGCCATTTGTTTATTGTTTTCTGTCTGATTTATAATTCTTTTGTTTCTCTGTTGCTTGCTTTCTTTGTGATGTGATTTTTTATACTAATAATGTACTTTTTATACTTTCATTTTTATTAATATTTTTGGTATCTGCTGTAGGTTTTTTTCTTCTGATTATAGAGTTTGCATAAAACTTTTTATAATTAAAACACTATTTTAAGCTGAAAACAGTCACATACAAAAGTCTTCAATCATATACAGTATACACTTTTACTCTTCCACACTTTATATCATAATTTAATTCTTTTCATACTGTGTATCCTTTATATGTTTGTAGGTATAGTTTTTTTTAATATTTTTGGGTTTTAACTTTTATACTTGAATTTAATTTTTATAATTAGATTTATACATCACCATTACAGTTCTTCAATATTCCAAATTTGTCTATATATTTACCTTTACTCGTGAGATTTATACATTCACATTTTGTTTAGCATCCTTTTATTTCAACCTGAAGAATTACCTTTAGCACTTTTTTTTTTAAGGCAGGTGCAATGAGATGAACTCCCTCAGTTTTTGTTTGTCAGAGAAAGTCTTTATCTCTCCTACATTTTAAATGACAGTTTTGCTGGGCATAGTATTCTTGGTCTGCAGTTTTTTCTTTTAGCACTTTGATATATCATCCCACTCTTACCAGGCCTACAAAGTTTCTGCTGAGAAATTTTCTAATTGTCTTTACGTGAGGTGGTACTTTGTATGTAATAAGTTGCTTTTTTCTTACTGCATTAAAAATTTCTTCAGCTTTGCTGACAATTTAGTTATAATGTGTTTCCATGTGAACTTCTTTACATTCAACCTATTTGAAATCCTTGGGGTTTTGTCAGTCTGGATGTTCATTTCTTTTCCCACATTTGGGAAGATTTCAGCCATTCTTTTTTTTTTTTGAGAGAGACAGAGAAACAAGAGAAAAAAGGGACAGATAGGGACAAACAGGAAGGGAGAGAGATGAGAAGCATCAATTCTTTGTTGTAGCACCTTAGTTCTTCATTGATAGTTTTCTTATATGTGCCTTGATTGGGAGGCTACAGCTGAGCCAGTGACCTCTTGCTCAAGCCAGTGGCATTGGGCTTCAAACCAGTGACTTTTGGGGTCAAGCCAGTGACCATGGGGTAATGTCTATGATCCCATGCTCAAGCTAGTGCCTCTGTGCTCAAGCTAGTGAGCCCTCGCTCAAGCGAGGATGAGCTTACATTCAAGCTGGCAACCTCGAGGTTTCGAACCTGACTCTTCTGCATCCCAGGCCAATGTTTCATTCACTGCACCACTGCCTGGTCAGGCCATTCTTTTAAAAAAATATATGGTTAATAATATATTATGTTTCAGGTGTACAACATTATAGTTTGATATCTGTATACACTGTAACACTATCACCCTCAAAAGTTTAGTTTTCATCATCACCCTATATTTGATCTTCTTTATCATTGCACCCTCCCTCACCCTCTTCAACTCTGTTGTCTGTATCTATGAGTTTTTTGTTTGTTTGTTTCATTTTGTTTATATTCCACATATGAATAAAATCATAAAGTTTTTGTCCTTTTTCATCTTACTTATTTCACTTTACATAATACCCTTAGGATCTATGCTGTCACAAATGGCAATATTTCATCTCTTTTCATGGCTGAGTAATCTTTCAATGTTTACATCTACCACATCTTCTTTATCTATTCACCCATCGATGAACACTAAATAAGGTTTCTTCCCCTTTCTCTTTCTCTACTCCTCTGGGGCTCCTAGAATGCATATATTGTTCTTTGTGGTATCCCATAAGTCGCACAGGTATTCTTCACTCTTTTTAATACTTTTTTATTTTTGTTCCTCTAATTGGATAATATCAAATGACTTGTTTTTGAGTTGCTGATTCTATTTTCTGCTCTGTCAAATTTGTTTTTAAAGCTCTCTATTGAAATTTTCAAATTTGTCATTGTATTCTTCAGCTCTAAAATTTCTGTTTAGTTCTCTTTAATGTTGTTTTATCTTAATCTCTTTAACAAACTTTTTATTTAGCTTATGTATTGTTTTTCTGGCTTTATTTAGTTGGCTTATTCAAATAAGCCCCTTTAGCTTATTTAAGATAAATATTTTGAATTCTCTGTCAGTCAATTTCTAGTTCTCCATTTCTTTAGGATCAGTTAATGAAGCTTTATTTTATCCCTTTGGTGGCGTCATGTTTTCTTGATTCTTTATGATCTTTATGGCTTCCTGTTGGTATCTGTGCATTTGAAAAAAAACACTTACCTCTTTTAGTCTTTATTGAATGGGTTCAGCAGGAAAATCTGTTCCTTCATCAGTCAGCCTAGCCAGAGATTCTGTAGCTGAGCCCATGATGATGTAAGCTCAGCATCTACTGGTGAGTGGGACTGGTGCAGAAGAAGGCTCATTATCTTTTTGGCTCATTGGGGGAACTCTTGAGCAGAGGGAATATTTCTTGGTGCTCCATTGTGCCAGGTTAGATGAGGGGTGATGTGGGTAAGGTACAATTGTCTTTACACTTTAAAAACATTTTTTTAGCAAGAGCAAGAGTGAACTAGAAAGAGAGAGATGGATAAACAGAAACAGACAGGCAAGAAGGGAGAAAGATAAGAAACATGAATTCTTCATTGCAGTACCTTAGTTGTTCATTGATTGCTTTATCATATGTGCCTTGACTGGGAGGCTCCAGCCAAGCCAGTGACCCCTTGGTTGAGCCAATGACCTTGGGCTCAAGCCAGTGAACTTGGGCTTTACGTTTGTTACCTTTGGACTCAAGCCAGGTCATGTTTATGATCCCACACTCAAGCTGGCTACCCTATGCTCAAGCTGATTAGCCTGCACTCAAGCTGGTGATTTCAGAATTTCAAACCTCAGTATCCCAAGCCAATGCTCTATCCACTGAAGCACCACCTGATCAGGCTGCTTTTACATTTTTTAATGCATCAATCTTATTTCTGTGGTCCACTAGGGTGTTCTAATCTCTCACCTGAATTCCAGAGTTTTCATAAAGACATTTTCTTCTGTGAATGGCTATTAAATTGGTATTTTGGGAACAAGGGCTAAGACCTTCTATTCCTCCATTTTACTAAAGTTACTCCAGGCTTTGCTTTTAAAATTCAGTCTGACAATTTCTGTCTTATAATTGGAGTGCTTAGACTGTTTATACTTACTGTAATTATCAATATGGTTGGGCTCAAATTTGTCATCTTGTAATTTGCTTTCTTTTTGTCTCACCTGCTCTTTCTTTATTTTTCTCCTCTCCTACCTTTTTTTATATTGTGTTCTCTCTCTTTCCTTTTTTTTTTTTTTCTTCAATATTCCAGTCTATTTCCACTTTGGCTTATTAACTATGTTTCAATGTTTTAATTAATTAGTGGCTGTCCTGGGATATACAGTATTCTTCTTTAGCTTATTACATATGATTTAAATAATGTATAATGCATGACCCTTTTAACATTGTAGGTTGAACAAAGCCTGCACTGCCTTAAAGTAACTGTTGGTGGAAATATGGATGGTAAAGGTTATTCCGATGAGTGCTCAGAAAGAAAAGAGGCAAGCTATAAAGAAAGATTCTTTCATCTTAGAGAATATCTTTTTATTCATGAATAGAATTTTGCTAAAATTATGAATGTTAATGTTAAAGGTGTGTTTAGTAAGTTCTTGTACAGAAATGAGGAAATTTTATTGGAAACATTATTCCAAATGTTATTGGAATGATTCCTGTTATGAAGTGGTAAAGGATTTGGCTAAATTGTGTTTATTTGGATAGAAAACAGTACTTGTGAGCAATTAACCTGAATATTTAGCTGAGGAGATTTCAAAACAAATGAGTATGGTCTCTCGTTGCTGTGAGAGGTGAGAAATGAAGTGAAAAAATAGACTACTAAGCGAAAACAACAAGAACTTGATAGTTTGGAAAAATGTCATCCTATCCAGGTAGAATGCTCTGGAAATGGTATGAAAGATGTGACTGGATAACTTTTTGCTGAAGAAATTAGGCATGTGACTCATGGATTCAATCAACCATCTCAGCAAAATCCAGGAAGGGAGATGCAGTTATACAGGAAAAATATGTGAAGAACTCTCTTGTTTACTGGTTTACTGCCTTGGTCTCTTATGAATTGCATGGAAGGCCAACCAGAGTTCTGAGAATTTTATACCAATAAAAACACTGCCAACCTAGAGTGAAAAGAACAGTGATGGGATGGAATAGAAAAAGAATGAACTCATGGTCAGAACCACAGATGATGAGGCCAGGGAGACAGTCACTGTCACCACCAAAGGCTCAGAGAACAAGGAAAGAACTACCACCTAGAACAGAGGGTGGGCCTGGAGAGCAAAGCATCAAGCTGAAAAGGACTATTGATTATTGTCAATTTATAAAATTTATTGGAATTTTCCCTGCTAGATTTTGGACTTGCTTGGGACCCATGATCCCTTTTTTTTTTTTTCCTTTCAATTTCTCCCTTTTGGAATGGAAAGGTCCAGCCTGCCCCTGTGTCACCACTGTAGTGTGGGAGCAGATAATGGAGTCATAGAGGGAGAGGACTTTTGTCCCCAAATGAATCATACCTCAAAGTCTTCCCCATACCTGATTTAGATAATATTTTGATGAGCTATTGCATTTACCTGTTGAAATCAGTAAGACTTTGGGGGACATTGGGACAGGGCTAAAGTATTAATATTTTGAATGTGAGAAGGACATGAATTTGGGGAGGATCCAGAAAGCACACTGTTATAAATTGAATTGTGCCCCACCCCCAAATCCATATGTTTTAGTTCTCACCTCCATGACCTCAACGTGTGAAGGCAGAAATAAGATGGCAAGGTATGCCAAAGGATGCCAAACCACCAAAATCTAGGCTAGAAGCATGAAACAAATTCTTCCTCAAAGCTTTTAGACGGAGTCAATTCTGATGATGCCTTGCTCTCAGATGTCCAGCCTCCAGAACTGTGAGACAATGCAATTCTGTTGTTTAAGGCACCCACTTTCTGGTTCTCTGTTACAGCAGGCCTGGCAAACTAGTGTAAACACTAAGTGTTATTTCTCCTCACTTAGTCTCAGTGTTGGTTTGTCATACATATCATTTATAGGTGACCAAAACACCCATAATACATGGTTATTAATTTTTATTTAAACAATCAATTATTTTTTTAAAAAATTGACTTCAGTTTTTGACAGTCTTATGGGTGTAAACTATCTCACTGTGGTTTTAATTTGCATTTTTTTTCTGATTTCTTATGAAACTGAGTTTTGTTTCCTTACAAGTGTCAAGTGACTGACTCTTCTCAGCTTTTATTTTTCTATAGGGTTTTTCTATGTTATTTTCTTATTGACTTATGGGAATGCTTTATATATGTTGGCCACCAATCCTTTTAGGCTTTTCTAATTGGTGGTTGTTTCCCTTTCTTCAATGGGTTCTCATAATGAACAACAACAACAACAAAAAACCCTTAATTTAATGAAATGGAATTTGTCTTTATTTTTCTTTATAATTTATGCTTTTTGGAGTCTTACTTAAGAAATATTTCCTAACTCTGAGATGATAAAGATATTATTTTTCTAAAGGTTTTATAGTTTCTCCTTTCACACAAAATTTTTAATATATCTAGTACTGATTTTTGCATATTATTTGAGACAAGATTACAATGTACTAGTTTGCTGTGAGACTATTAATTTTCCTATGAAGATTTGAAGAAAGAACTTTCCTTCCTGTACTTCTTCTATGCAATGCCAGTTCTTATACACTATGATGCCAAATATTTGTGGCTCTGTTTCTGGGCTTTCCAATTAGTTCCATTGTTTTGTTCCAATTATTTCTCCCCGCAACAAATGAATCCTGTCATAATTATTATACTTTTATAATATTCCCCACACTACTCTTGCTTTTTAAGAGTTTCCTTGCTCTTTCACATCAAGTTTAAAATCAATTTGTCAAGTTCCATAAAAAACTCTTTTGGGATTGCAATAGGAATAGTATTGCATTGATGTTACAATTTTGAGTCCATGCGTCCATAAAAAGGTATATTTTTCCTTTTATTTAAATCTGATTTAGATCCTTTAATTTACATTTAAAAACAATACATCTTTAAGGCCCTGGCTGGTGGCTCAGTGGATAGAGTGTTGGCCCGGTGTATGGATATCACAGGTTTGATTCCCAGTCAGGGAACAGAGGAGAAGTGACCATTTGCTTCTCCTCCCTACCCCTCCACCTTTTCTCTCTCTTTCCCTCCCACAGCCAGAGGCTCCATTGGTTAAAGTGTGGCCACGGATGCTGAGGATAGCTTAGTTGATCCAAGCACGTCAGCCTCAGGTGCTGAAAATAGCTCAGTATTCAAGCATTAGCCCAAGATGGGATTGCTGAAAGGATCCCGGTCAGGGCGCATGTGAGAGTCTCCTCACTATCTCCCCTCCTCTCACCTAAAAAATAAAATAAAATAAAATAAAATACATTTTTAAATACAGTTATGTAATTTATTTCATATCTTGAATATCTTCCATTATATTTATTTTTCATTTTCTTTGCAATTGAATTTGGTGTATAGAAACAAAATTGTCAATATACATATTGATTTTGTATGTAGCAACTTTGTTAAATTTTCTTAACTTGAATAATCTGCATGTTCCTTTGAGGGACATAGATTATCAGAGCACTTATGAATAAGGATCGTTTTGCTTATTCTTTTCAAATCTTTATGACTTCTATTCTTTTTCTTGTATTTCTCAACTGGTTAGGACTAGAGTATAATGTTGAATACAAGTAGTGACAGCAAGTATCCTTGACTTATTTTCAATTTTAAAGAGAACTTCAAAAATTTTAAACTATTCAGTATGTTATTTGCTATTGTAGATACCATATATCAGTTTATGGACACTTCATTTTATTCTTCGCTGATAATAACGTATTTTATTTTAAAGCAATGGATGTTAAATTTTATTGAATGTTTTTCTTTATCTCATGAGACAGTCATGTGCTATTTCTCCTTTAATCTGTTAATGAGGTAAATCATGTCTATTCATATTATTTCATCAGTCATTTGATACTTTGTTTAAGTTTTGTATCTATGCTAATGTGTGACATTGGACTGTACTTTTGCTTTTCTTTTGACCTTGTTAGCTTTAGGCATCAGAGGATACTAACCCCATAACATAAATTGAGAAGTGTGCTTTCTTTTTGTAGTATCTGAAAGAATTTGTGTAATCTTGAAATGATGTAGTTCTTAAATGATTGGTAGAGCTCATGAGTATAACCTTCTGAACCTTGTATTTTCTATATGAAACCACTTTGAACTACTGATTCAGTTTCTTTAATGGCTATAAAACTGTTCATCTTGTCTATTTTTTGATAATTTTCCTTTTATCTAGTTATTTCTTCATATTATCTATATTTTCAAGCTTACTAAAACAATTTTTTATTATCTTTTTAATTCTGTAAAATACCTATATGGTATCCACTTTTATACACTTAATATAAGTATTCAACTTTTATAAGGATCTGACCAGATACTGATAATTATTTTAGTCTTTTTAAGTATTTACTTTTGACTGCTGATGGCCTCTAATGTACATATTTCTGATGATGATAACTTTGCTCTTTTTGTTATTTCCTTCTTTTTACTGTTTTGGGGTTTATTCTATTGGGATAAAATTGTGATATTTCCAGATTTTTCTCACGTTGCCTGTCACTAGTTGGAGTCTAGTTTGCAGATAGGCATTATTAGTAAGGTGACCAATCCTCCTTTAGGGAGGACAGTCCTTCTTTTGTAAAGTTCCATCCTCCCTTGAAAAGTGTCCTCCTACATATCCTCCTTTTTGATATTGGAAGATTAATCTGGGAATGTCTGTATTCGATCGATGTGACGTATTTGTATCTAAATGAGTACTTTTTTCTTACAATTATTATTAAAAATTAATAGGCATATAAGCATAATTACAATATAAAATATTACAAATGTTTTTATTATGCATTTATCATATTATAGTGTATTATTGTTGCAATGAATCAAATGTTTCTTTATGATATTGTTTTCTTCAATTTATTTTTGTCCTCCTTTTCATTGTAAAAAAGTTGGTCACCTTAGCATTAGTTCTTCTCTGACTTTCTTCTCCTTCCAAGCTCCTTGGAAAATCAAAATGTCACCCAGCTGCCCCATGGGCCACAAAAAGGTGGAGCAGAGGGAGAGTCAGTGCTATATTCCTGAAGAGGCACGCCAGCTCTCATTGGTGGATATCATTGTGATCATGACCTGAGATTCAGGCGCCAGCTCGGCGTAGCTCTTTCTTAGAACACCTGATAGTCTAGGGCTCATAAATGGAGGCTTGGGAAGAGAATGGAGCTTATGTTGCATGTGCTTCCTATGATTATTTCTATAAGCATTGTGTTTTGAAGACATGGTTCCCAGAGGAGAAAGAAAATTTATGATCTCCTGAAACGTGACCGGACTGCCAAAAATGCATGAAATCTGTTGTGGAAGTAATGCTTCCTCCTTGCTGTGATGATGTTAAACATTGCGACATCCTGATAATTCTTCACCACTAGCCTCCCTCTCTACCTCTGGATCTCTCCTCCTTATCTCCTAAAGTTTAAGCTTAAGCAGGGGGCTTCTAAGCGAGAAGGCAGGTACATAGGAAATGTGGGCCTCTTTGGAGGCAGGGAGCCCTGGAATGGTAGACTGTTACACTTTACATAAATATTCTGTAAAGGAGAAGTGTACCTCCCTGGCCCACTGAGTTTTGGCTTGGACATGTTACTCGCTCTGGCCAATGTAATATGAGCAAACTTGACCTAGAGGATGTCTGAGCAAAAGCTTTATATATGTGGTTTATGTCAGCCTCTTGCTCTTCCCCTCGGCCCTGAGAATGGGTGTATCTTACCCGAGGAGTACTTCCTCTGCCTGGGTCCCAGTATAAGAAGACACACAGAGCAGCACTGAGCAGAACTATAGCTGTTGGCCAGCCACCGACATGCAACAGGGGCATTAGGGAAAAAGGCCTGCTGTCTGAAGACTTGAACTTGGGTGTTGTGTGTTATACTTCCAAAGCAGCTGCGCATACCTGGCTTCCCCACATTCAGGCTGTGTGATTTACAGAGAGTGGCTTCATTTATTCATTCAGCTCCGACATTCGCCGATGCCTGCTGTGGGTGGGTCCTGTTTGGGGCACTGCTGATCAAAGAGGAAGAGGACAAGTTCCTGCCATGAGGGAGCTCTTCACGTAGTGAGAGTGATATGAATGAGGTAAGGGCTGTGTTAGGGACCAGCAGGAGAATTGGGAGAAGGACCCCTGACTTGGTCAGTGAGATGAAAGACTTCTTGGAAGTACCCATGATAAATCTTAAGGAACAAATAAGCCTCCCCCCACTCCTCCCCAAAAAAGAAAAAAAAAGTAAGGGGAAAGTTTTTCTTTCAGAAGTATCAGAGGCAGAGACTCATGACAAACTGTGGGCTACTTAGGTGGGGCTGGGCTAGATGGCCACTCAGAAAATCTGCTCCCTCCCTCCTCAATTTCATCCACACCCTGAATGCTGAGAAAGCTTAAGAAAGCTTGGACAAGGACTCACTGCCCCCAGTCAGCAGTAGTCCCCGTTGGTGCCTCGGGCTATGTCTAGACAATCAAATGACTACTAAGAATTGTTTTGCTTTGGGAACTGACCTAGGACAAAAGTGGCAGCTCCTAGGACTGAACAATTTTGGAGAAGCCCCTGCTCCCATCAGCCTCCAGCCCCGGGGCCGGGGTGGGGGAGAGGCTGGAGCCCAGGCTGCTGCATTCTCATCATGGTTCACAAAGACTGACTGATTCTGAGTGAATAATTTACTTCTTGTTTCTACATTCATCAGACCAAATGAAGAGTTCGTTCCCCTATCTGAACAGAATGGATTGCCCAAGTTAATCCCAGAGTCTGTCTGGGGGAAGTGAAGCATGGTAGAAAAGTAATATGGAAAGCTTGCTGCTGGGAAATATATTGAGTCCAAACAGGAAAGAGATGAGAAAGAGGCCAAATAGTCTGGAAGAACAAGAGTCCTAAGTGCTAAATCCTGTCGTTAGCTCCCAAGCAGGTTCAAGGTGTTTCATTACCATCCTGACCATACCCAGTTACACTCTCTTTTCTTTTCTTTCCTTTTTAATTTATTTTATTTTTTTTAAGTTTTAACTAAGAGCAAAGGATTACAGCTGTGTTAACCCAGGCTAATTTGCCTGAGCCTTGTGTCTCTCATTCTTGACTAATGATAAGCAACAGCACTTGGCTTCCACTGAGGAGTTCACCTTGAATCTTGAGCTATATGTGTCAGCCCTGTTCTAGTCACTGGGTAGACAGCAATGATGAACTGTAGTTTCTGCTACACGAAGCTTACACTGTAGGAAGTCTTTAGATATGTCATTCTCTGATGTGACACTGCTCAACATGCCTATCAATGCGATGCCTTAAAACCATACCCTGTTCCAAGCTTTTGGAGTTTTTTTTTCTTTTTTTTTCAAGTGAGAGGTGGGGAGATAGACAGACTCCCACATCGCCCCCACCAGGATCCACTCAGCAACCTCTGTCTGGCGTTGATGCTCTGCCCATCTGGGTCCATGCCTGCAACCCCTGTTATTTTTAGTGCCTGAGGAGAGGCTCTATAGAGCCAAACTCAGGGCCTGGGGCCGATATGCTGTAACATGGTTGCGGGAGGGGAAAAAAGAGAAACAGAGAGAGAGATAAAGGGAGAGGAAAGGGTGGAAAGCAAAAAGGTCACTTCTCCTATGTGCCCTGACCAGGAATCAAACCTGGGACATTCACACACCGGGCTGACACTCTACCACTGAGCCAACTGGCCAGGGCCTGGAGTTTCTTTTTTATACCAAGTTAACTTCATGCATGTTCTCTCATTTGATCCAGCCAATAACCCTGTGAGGTAACTATTATTATTGTTCCCATCTTAGAGCAAGGACACTGAAACTCACAGGCAAAGGATTACCTTGCAATGAAGAATACAAAAGCTCAAGGGGAACCACATCGTTACACATCCTCACTTCTCTAACTCCTGCTCTTGGCTGTGAGGTAAAGTCTACGTACATTCGCCCCACCCCCAGCCCCCACAGCACACTTCAAAAACAGTCTCTTCTTAAATCCGGCCATATGTGACAACATGGGTAATCTTGAGAACATAATGCTATCTGAAATAAGCCAGTTACAGAAGGACAAATAAACTGCACAATTCCATTTATATGTGGAATCTAAAATAATCGAACTCATAGAGGCAGAAAATAGAATGGTGGTTCCAGGAGCTAGGGGGGATGGGGAAAAGGGGAGTTGTTGTTCAACAGGTATAAAGTGGCAGCTATGCAAGGTGAACAAGTTCTAGAAACTTGCTATGCAACACTGCAGTTAGAGTTAACAATACCCTGCCGTACACTAAAATATTTGTTAAGAGGGGAGGTCTCATGTTATTTAGTCTTCCCTGGCACGCGCGCACGCGCGCACGCACACACACACCCACACCCACACACACACACAGTGTTGCTCCTTTTCTCCTGTGAGTTGTAAATGTGGGCCAAGTTGTTAAGACCAAGAGTCCTGAGTGAGTGGGGAGAAGGAGGAGAAGAAGAAAACCACTGAGTTTTTCCCATATGTTGTAGGGTGAGGTTACTCAGTCAATCAATCAATCACTCAAGTATTCACTGAACACAAACTCTGCCAGGGACTCACAGAGGTGACAACCGGGCAAATAGACAAGATCCCTGTCTTCCTGGAGATTAGATTCTAGCGGGGAAGGCAACGCTATACAAGTAAATGCACACTCAAAACAATCGTTTCAGGCTACAATAAGAGCTGTGAAAGAAATAGAGAGGGAGGACACGACAGTAAGTCAGGGTTGAGTTGTAGATGCGGTGGCCTCTTTGAGATGATTGCATTTGAACTGAGGGCCGAGAATAAGCCAATCATGCAACAAACAAACAAAACAAAAGAAACAAACAAAAAAACCGGGGTAAGAGTACTCCAGGTCAAAGAAACAGTGAGCGTAAAGGTCTGGAGTTAGAGAGGCCTTCCTGTAGATAAATAAGAGAAAGGAGAGGCATGTGGAGGGACCTTGTGAGCAAGGAGGGTATTACAGGATGGGGTTGGCGGAGTGGGCAGGAGTCAGAGGACGCCAGGACTGTGGACCCTGTGTAAGCACCTCGGGCTTTATTCTAAGAGCTATGGGAAGCCAAGGGAAGATTTTGAATAGGGCTTGAGGGGTAAGACATGTGTCCCCACCTTTCTCTCTTAAAAGCTATCACTCCAGCTGATGACTGGAGAGTGGACCGTAGGAAGTAGCTATTGAGAAGCCTGCTATTGCAAAGGGGCAGTGGTCGGGCTCGAGCTGGGGAAGTGGTAACGGAGAAGAAGGCCGGAGAGAAGATCTGAGATAAAACGTGGAGGTGAAACTGATCAGACTTGCTGCTCCATTGGATGTGCCGGGTAAGAGAGAAAGAACAACATTCCCCAGATTCATGTCTGAGCAATTGAGTAATTGAAGGTGACATTTTAATGATGTGGAAAAACTAGGGGAAGAACAGATTGGGACCCATAGGGAGTGGAAATCAGAAGACAGCAACTGGACACCCAAGTGGAGACAGTTGTCTATGTGCCTGGAGCTCGGGGCAGAGGCTTTGAAACCAGACAGCACAGCGTGTCCGGGAGAAATGATCCGTGTGGAAGGGGTTGGGCCAGAAAGATGTAAATAAATAAATAAATAAATAGAAGAAGTGGTCGGGCTTTGTTAGAAATTTGCTTTTCCATGAGCAAGAGGATTTCTTTAAAGATGGGCGGAGTCAAGAAGTAGGTGCCTTATTTTCGCAGATGGTGTTTTCTTTTCTTGAAACAGTCACTGTCTCCTCACACCTTAGAAGGCTGCTGTTTTCTCCCCAGAAGGCAGAGGCATTGTTAAGAGAGGCAGGGCCCTGGAGCTGGGCCCTTTGTCATCCCTGTATGTCCTCATTATCTGGCTGTCCCTGCAATGCAGGAGCTGCAGAAGACTGTACAGGTCACAGAGGAGGAGAAGGTGACATTAGCTAGAGACCAAAGGCATTGCTCCCCCGAGCTATTTCCTCCGCTGCCATTACCAGCTGCTATGTCAGGAAGGCATTCAGTGGGTGGTGGCACACTGCCCTTGAGACGCGTGTGGACCTGTCACCATCAGACTCAGGAATCTGATGGCCCAACCCAGGGGTAAGCAAAATACATCTCATAAGCCATATACAGCCGGATGCCTGTTTTGTAAGGGAAGTTTTATTGGCACACAACAATACCCATTTGTTTACATATTGTTTATGATTGACTTCAAGCCACAACAGCAGAGGTGAGTCCTGTGACAGGATCATTTGGCCCTCAAATCTGAAAATATTTACTCTATGGTTTTTACAGAAAAAAATTGCAGGCTCCTGGCCCGACCAGTTAGGCCTGGATGTACTGCAGAACTTTGTGGTCACTTCTTGCCATTGTTGCTTGGACCTCCCTGTCCTAGAACCAGCTCCCTGGACCAAGCTTCTTGTCCTTCCAGTAGACCCTCTGTCAAGGAATGACTTGAGGAAACACTCCCAACCAAGGTAGCCCAGGACCAGCCTCACAACCTGGAGACCAGACAATAGCTTGGGAACTGGGAGGTCTTCCAGGGTCCAACATTGAGAAACTACCAAGTCTGTTAGTACTGCCTGTCTGCCCCTGGAAGCAAGAGTGTCCAGTGCTCTGCCAGGCAGTGACTGCGAAATGTTCTCATGTCAGCTACTCCCAGCGTGTCTTCCCACTTCTGTTGCTACTATCTACTGCCCAGTCTTTGCCTCATTAGAGAAAGGTGTATTGGCCTCATGAGATGACATTGTCCTTTGAGTAGAGCTTTCTGGCTAGCCCAAGTCAAAGGCCACTGGCAAGACTATAGCTTGCCTGTCACGTGGCCTAGGTGCTCTCCTGTGGTGGCATTCATGAGGTCTGGGTACAGATGGTCACATAATGCCAGCATGACTTTTGTTGAAGGACTCCGTGGTAAGGGAGTAAGAGGCATGCCTGTTTGGAGACTGCATCTGTTCTGCAGTATGATGAATACTGACCCGGGTATCACTTCCTTCAGATAGACTGAAACAATCCTCAAAGCTTTTTGTATTTAAGTGTTGGCGTTCATAGGGCCTGGCGAGGTAGCACTTGCCCCACAACCTCAACATCTGTTACCAGCTACCTGTCCCCTCCTTCCGTGAACTCGAGGTAGAGGTGGCTGAACAGAGAATCATCTTTTATCCTATTTGCTTGGGAGACTGCGTCCATTCCCTCCCATACTTCTTCTCAGCAGGGCACTGCTGTCCACAGCATTTCTACCTAAGTCGGCTTCTCCATGAAGCTCACGAGCGATTCAGAGAGATTTGTCTTCCCCTCTCCCCCAAATATTCAGTGAAGCATGAAAAATTCAGTCATTTGGTGCATTCAGACTTTCCAGATGTCTGATGTTGGGCAAGAGATGTGTGCTGCTGACGGATGGCACTTTTTACCTTCCGCCCACGTGCTTGACCTCGTGCAGATGTCAGCCTTTGAAAAAAGAAGATTGATTTGTTTTATTATTGAAGAAGTTGGGACATAACACTGGAGGAACTTTTGACAAGTGCCACATCACCCTCCTGTTCTAATACAACTGCTGTTTCTTCCACTTTTGCGCATTTCCTTCCTGGTTGGTTCATCTCAGACATGTATGTGTGAGCGGAGTTGCAAACACAATTGCCCCACCATTTGGTAATCTGCTTTATTTATTTATTTCACCATCTATATTCTTCCTCTGTTTCTGCATTATCTTTACAATGATTGATCTTTAAGATTTCATATTACTACTTTGGAGTGGATATAACATTTTATTGTAATAACCAAACCTATGGGTTTGAAATTAGCCTACTTCATTTGAAAACTTACCTGCTGTGGCCTTAGGAAAGTGAGTTATTTACTCTCTCTGAGCCTCAGTTTCCACATCCATAAAATGGAATCAATACTAATCACTGAGGGATGTTGTCAGAGTTAAAATGAGATAATATTTTATACTGCTCACAAAATTAAGGGATATTTCAAAATGAATATGAAGCGATAAAAAAAGAAGCATTTGATTTTTTTTATTAAACAAGAACATCAGAAAAGCAAACGACAAGTCAAAAAAAGTTGTTTGATTATGCAAATGAGATGCAAAACCAACTTTTATTTCATTGGTAAAAATGCACTATACAAAAGGCTGAAAGTGCCTGACCTGTGGTGGTGCAGTGGATAAAGCGTCAACATGGAACACTGAAGTCACTGGTTCAAAACCCTGGGCTTGCCTGGTCAGAGTACATATGGGAGTTGATGCTTCCCTCTCTCTTTCTACCCTTTCTCTCTAAAATGAATAAATAAAATCTTAAAAAACAAAACAAACAAAAGGCTGAAAGTACCAGAGTATCTGCATGTTCCCTGATCCTCTAATTTTTGTGAGCAGTGTATAAGTGTTAATCAACCTGGGATGCATGTTGTATAACAAACAACTCAAGTCTCAGTGGTTTAAGAAACTCTCATGTTATTCCTGATCAGGTAGTGGCACAGTCGATAGAGCATAGGCCTGGGACACAGAGGACCAAGGTCTGAAACCCTAAGGTTGCCAGCTTGAATGTGGGTTCATCCGGCTTGAGCATGGGCACACCAGCTTGATGGTGGGATCATAGACATGACCCAATGGCCACTGGCTTGAGCCCAAAGGTCGCTGGCTTGAAGCCCAAAGTTGCTGGCTTGAGCAAGGGGTCACTGGCTCTGTTGGAGCCCCCTGATCAAGGAACATATGAGAAATCAATCAATGAACAAGGAAGAATTGATGCTTCTTATCTCTCTCCTTTACTGTCTGTCCCTATCTGTCCCTCTCTCTGTATCTCTCTCTATTGCTGTCGCTAAACAAAACAAAACAAAACAAAACAAAAATAACCCCTCTCATGTTATAGGGCATCGTGGGGTAATTGGTTGTGGGGAGGGGTCAGTTACTTAGGAACTCACAAGACCACCAGATGTCACCTGTTTAAAACTATCTTGACAAAATTACATGTCCCCACCCACCAACAAAGCAGACCAGAAATGTAATCTTCACTTGTGTTTTGAGAAGAACTAAAAACATTTGACAATTTCAACAACATATGATTGTGGAATTATGTATATGTTATTATGCTTATCTCTTCAACATATAATTAAAGTGGAACGATGTATATGAAGTCCTTAGCACGTTCTTCCAGGAATGTAAGGAACACTCAGTTAGGGTAGATGCTATCATTATTGCTATTATTTTTTTGTCTTTTTTTTTTTTTTTTTTTGCAGTTATAGGTAGTGCTGTAATGAACATCTTTAAACAGAAGGTTTGTTTTTGTTTTTCCTTCTTTGCATTGGTCCTTAGGGATTAGTTCTCAAAGGTAGTGTTAAATGCCTGAGGTTTGGAATCGGGCACAGAAAGATTCAAATTCTGGCTCTGAAACTTCCTGGATGGGGAACCAAGGCCAGAGAGTTCACGAAATCAATGAGGGCCAAATCCGCATTTAGGTTTCATGACATAACCTGATTTACGTTCCTCACTCTTGACGTGTTATTTTCCCTTTGTGGCGGTTAAAAATTTCCAATTTTAAATTATTGTTATTGACCAGAAGCAATACATTTTTTATATTCTACAACTACGGTTCCCTCTCTGTCCTGTGTTGTTAGTGTAGATGAACAACTCTGGGTGTCTGACTGGTGTGTGGTTTTGGCCTTGGCTGAATTCCCATTGGTTGAATACATTTGAGGTCTGTCAGAGGGTGATGTCATTGACAAGAGCTGAGTCTGCATTTAAATAACTGCTTTTGGTGAGACAGCAGGGGCAGTGTGTACGTTTTCCTCGGCGTGTGGTGTCATGGTCTAGCTCCAGACCCAGGGTCTAGCCTGAGGCCCCAGGTTGCAACCTGTGTAGTGGCTTTGCTTCAGACGTTGGACAAGCTGCTTAACAATTATATGCCTTGCTCTATTCCTGGGTAAAATCGACGCAGTAACATCTTGGCGTCTGAACAGAGGCAGTGCAAATAGGATTTCTCTTCTCTTGCATACGGGCAAATGTCTTCATGGCTTTTGCTAAGCACAGGCATATTGGAAAGAGGATCTTTGTGGATTTGCCTATTAAATATTTAGATTGGTGATTCGCAACCCTCAATATCTATCAGAATTACCTGGAGGAACTTAAAAACACAACTGTCTGGATCCCACCCAGAGGGATTCTGAGGTAATGTGGCTGGAGCATGGGCTGGCTGTTGGGAGTTGTGAAAACTCCCCTGGTGATCTTAATATTCAGCAAAGTTGAGAACTGTTGAATAGACCAGTGTGTTTCAAACTTGAACGTGCTGCAGAATTCCCCAGAGGGCTTGTTACAGCCCAGATTGCAGGGACTCACCTCCAGAGTTTCCATTTCTGTGCTTAGTAGACATGGGGTGGAGCCTGGGAATATACATTTCTAACAAGTCCCCAGGTGCTGCTGTAGGTTCTGGGGTCCTGCACATAGGGCCACGGATGACGACACCATTTGTCCTCTGGACATTTCCCTCCAGTGAGGGGCTTTGAGAGGGGAGGCTGGGGCAGGTTTGTTGGAGGCAGGGGAATGGACAGAACACCCTCTCTGCATCCTCCTCAGAACCTGAGCATGTTTCTGAGATGTCAGGACCGGCTGCCTGGTCCGCTGCGTTTTCCTTTAAGGAGCAAGCAGCCGGCTGAAGCGTTGGAGCTGAGCTCGGCTCTGTGAGCGAGCGAGCATGTGCCACCAGCCTTCCTGGGAGCTGGAGCCATCAGTCTCCCTCCTTCCATTACCTCCATTAGCACAGTTATTCGTGGCAATCCCTCTTCCTGGCTGCTCAGAGTATAAAGTGCTGACTGTGAAGCCACACTTGATGTCTGAAACTTCCAGAGCCAAGAGGAGGGATACGATGGTCTCCAACCCACGGAACCAGACCGGTGTGAGGCTAGGGAAGGGCGTCGGGAATGTGATGCAGTAGCGACCCTGGGTGACAGTGTGTGGAGGGTGATGTTGAAGGAGTGTGCAGGCAGAAGAGGAGCCCACCAGGGTCACTCATATTCTCAGATGAATTGGCCTTAAGATACTTGAATAATTTGAGGACAACACAGGTATTTATTTCTCTGTTATTATTATCCAGATAAATGTAGTTCTGAGGAGGGTGTGTGTGTCAGAGGGGGGAGGGAAGGTGGAAGACATGGTGGAGAAAGGATAGAGAGAGACACGTAATGTTTTTGCGTATTACCTGAGTGCCTGATGTGCACGTGCTGGGGCACGGCTGGGGGGGGGGATTTAATCCTCCTGCGTTTACAGAGGAAAAGCGCTCCTCCCGCGGACAAAAGCATCTCCTCCGAACGAACACCGAGAGCCACAGTCATAGCTGACACACAGCCCTGGCTCTGCCAGTTGCCACACTAAGCGCCGTATTTACCTATAACAACTCATTTTATCCGCATATCAACCCTAGGAGGTAAGGACTGTTATTATCCCCATTGTATTGATGAGGACACTGCGGCACAGAGATGGTAAGTGACTTGCTCAAGGATCCACAGCTCATAAGGATTTGAACCCAGGAACACTAGTCCCGAGCCCATGTTCTTCGTCCTGGGGGGCAGGGCCTGTGTGTGAGGGGCTCTGGCACAAGCTCAGAATGTGCATTGATTGCCTTTGAAATGTGTGGTCAGAATCTGCGGGCGGAGAGCAGAGGTGTGGCTCCTTCCTCGCCCAACCATTATCAGGTCAAGTGTGTTGCCTGAATCTCACTCCTTTCTAGGCTTTTTTTTTTTCTTTTCCTGAAGTTTCTTCGTGCCAAGTGGCTCCTGGTCTGCCTTCGGCAAGAGAGCAGATCCTTGGCACAAGTAAGGAGTCCAGTTAACTTCATCACCTCCCTTTCTGTGTGTAGTTTTCCACCCCCTGCCTGCCTTTATGGTGCTCAAAGCCCTGCTATCATGCCTCCCCAGACGTGCCTCCCTCACCCCTTTCCAGAGCAGGCTCTCCTCCCAGCCTTCCAGGACTCTCATAACACCTTAGACAAACCCAACGACATGGCTGCATCGCTAGAGGGAGAAACCAGCACATTCACTTCCCTCCCCCCACAAACTTCCAACCACCTGAAACACACACAGCCACACTCCCTTCCGTCTGCCACGTTCACTTTTCCTTCTTCCATCCTCCAGTCATCACTCTTTTCTACTTGGAGGAAACAGGAGAAGGAAAATGGACCAGGAATTGGTCAAGCCATGTCCAGCTCTGACACTTATTAACTATGAATGCTGTTGACAGAGTCAGCAGTATTGTTCGTCGTTACGAACAATGACTATGGCATCAGACAGACCTAGGTTCAAATCTTAACTGCTGGTTTTGGACCTAAAAACAAACAAACAGTGACTGAATCTCTTTGTATCTCTAGTCCTGGTCTGTAAAATGGGACAATAATTCTGATCTTCTAGGGTTATGGGGACAAGCAGCTGACGGCACATTTGTAAAGTGCTGAGTACAGTGCCTGGTTTGGAACAAAAGCTTTCTATTAATGGTAATTATAATAGCTGTTATTAGGATGATTTCCTTCCCTGGCCTCAGTTTCCTCAGGGTTGGCCTGCTTGCTTCCAGCTCCAACATCCTCTGTCTGACTCATTGGCTTTCTTTTTGTTTCAGGTTTTTATTAGATTTCTATGACTGACTCATCTTTCTCCATCTCTCTCCCTTATCATCACCTTGCACGAAAAATGAACCTTCCTTCCCTTTGTGCTCAGGCCATGGCCCCTTCATCTCAGCCCGAGACGGGGTGGGAGGGAGGGTGGAATAATCCAAGCCAGCCAGCCAGCCCCCTGCGTGCCGTCCCTGCTCTGAGTCAGATTCTGTTGGATTTATAAGGCATCTGAGGAGTAGGTAGTCGATATGAATAACCATTCCATTGGGGAGGGCTTTTTCTTCTCTCTCTGACTGATGACAGCTAAATTATTGCTAAATATAGGCCTTGAATTTGCATGAATCTGCAGCTTGCCACAGCCAGGCTGGGGTTTTATTGACAGCCGAGGCGCTGGAGGAAGGCAGGCACCTGCTCTGATACACCTCTCCCAGGGAAGCGTGGAGCTGGGCAGAGCCGCCCCTCCCTCACTTCCTTTGGAGAGCCTGCACTCTTCTCTCCAGGCCTCCAGCTCTGGTGGTTCTATGGGAAGAGCCTAGGCTTTGGGTTTGAATCCAAATCTGCCATCTAGCTGTGTGAGTCTGAGCATATTACTTAACCACTCTCTACCTCCTTACCTGGCCTCAGTTTCCTCATTACTATAATGGGTCCATTAAGAGCCTAGACAGGCTAATCACTGTTCCACATAAAGAGAAATATGAAAATAGGCTGGTCTAGGTTTCTGTCTTGCTGTGCTAGCATGTTTGCTGTTTTGTCCTTCGGTTATTGTTCCAAAATTTCACAATGGCAGCTCCAGGCATTAAAATCAATCAAAATCAAATTCAAGGAAAAATGAAGGAGGCAGCTGTCCTTGTGACTCCCCCCCCCCTTTTTATCAAGGAGCATAATCTTGCATAGACACACCCAGGAGATTTCCCTGTGATAGCTCATGGCAATAACAACAATAATAATAACAATAGCAGTAATAATTTTTATGGAGTGCTTACTACATGACAGGCACCTTTCTAAAGACTTACATGGGTTTACTTATTCAACACTCACAGCAATAACAAGACATTGGAGCTATTTCTAAGGGGTACAGAGGGAAAAATACACTTGCCCAAAGCCATTCAGCAAGTAATTGTCTGAGATGAGATTTGAACCCAGGGAGTTTGTCTATAGAGCCCAGACTCTGTAACTGGAGTTTAAAAGAGGGTCATGTTCACTTGTTCAGCCTAAGCTGAGGCCCTGGGGCTGGAGAAGGGACCTACATTCCCAAGCACATTAGATGTGCCTACTATAGAGGCTAAATTGGGATTCTATAAACTAAGGAAGAAGCGGGAATGGCTTGGGGTTGAAAGCAGAGGTGTGCGCTCCACAATGTACTGGTTGTTAGAGAGTTAAGAGAATAGCCCTATCTTAGTCTGCTCAGGATGTCATAACAAAATGCCTTAGACTGGGTGGCTTAAACAACAAACGCTCGTTTCTCACAGTCCTGAAGGCTGGGAAGTCCAAGGTCAAGGTGCCAGCAATGTAGGTTTCTTTCTGAAGCCTCTTGGCTTGCAGGCAGCCACAATCCCTCTGTGCACTCATATGACCTCTTCTTTGTGCGCAGGGGGAGAAAGAGAGAGCAAGCTCTCTAGCATCTGTTGTTTTTAAGGACACTAATTCCATCGTGAGGGCCCCACACTCATGACTTCATCTAACCCCAATTACTTCCCAAAGGCCCCATCTCTAAATAACATCACATTGGGATTTAGGGTTTCAAGGCATGAATTTGGGAGAGGACACTATTCAGTCTATGGCAGACCCGCAATGCTTTTTCACAAGTGGCTGTCTAGTAAATGAGAGTTCCCCTCTTCTCCTCCTCCACTTATTGGTTAAATTAATTATTTTGAACATGTAATATTAGACTAATCTTAAGACACTAGAATTTTGTTGGGGAGAAAAGACAAGAAATAGTTAAGGCACGGCTCACAATGGCATTTGTTTGAGGGCCAAATGCCTGGGCTTGCTCAGAGAGAGGCCAGATGGAGCAGCGGGTCCAGCCTGTCCCGGTGGTCCCAGTGGCCAATCTGCCGAGCTTCCAGCTCTAGCTCAGGCTGAGAGACAATGGTGCAGACCTCAGTTCATTTAGAAAGAGATTTCTGGACATCCTGGGCTTGGCTGCTTTTGGATAGAAAATCTCAGCTGGCAGAATCAGTTCTGGAGAACAGTAATTTTTGTGGCTGAGGAAGTCTGGACTCAATGTAGGTGAGGCTCAGGCTTAACACTGTAATAAAATCAGAAGATATTTATGGAGGGCTTATAGTGAGGTGGAGACAGAGTGGATGGCATCAGGTCCAGCTAACCTGCCTCCGGTGTCTCAACTGGCCAAACTGTGGGTGGGCCGAACCTCCAGTGAGGATTACACCCAGCAATAGTGCTGCTGTGAAGTTGCGAAAAAATATTACCAAAGGAGGAGCACTGGCGTTAAATCAGTGACATGGGGGTGCCAGTTGCTGTGTACAGGAAGCCAGAATGGAGGTGGAAATGTGGGTGTGCCCACCACCTGGAGCTGATGTTGCCATGTTGGAGAGAAAGCCAGAAATTTGACTGACCAGAAGCTAAATCTATATCGTTGCCAGTGATATGGTTCTTGTGGTTATCAAAGTATCAAAGTATGAAAGGCTATTAAAAAATATGGTCTTGTTAAGAAAACTCATGTACCTGGACAACTGTGTGGTGACTTCCAGCAGGGATACATGGTGATGGACAGAGACTTGGAGAATGTGAACACACAATACGGTGCACAGAGATGTGTTGTAGAATTGGGCACCTGAAACCTGTATAATTACCTTAACCAGTGTCACCCCAATAAAATTCAATTAAAAATAACCTCATGACCCTGTTGCATCACTCAAGGAGCCGGGTCAGGACAAGTGACAAGGGAGCAGGGTTGCCCAGTGGGCGGCACTCAGACTGACCAGGTATGAATCTCAGCTCTACCATTACCAATTTATGACCTTGGACAATTACTAAAATATTCCAAATCTTTTTTTCTTTTTTACAACTGGCTCAAAAGACCATTATGGTTGTTGAGAATTATAAGAGGTACGTATTCAAAGTGGCCAGAAGAGTCTGGCACACTGTAAGAGGAAGATCGTGGGCTCTATCTTTTTTAAGTTAATGGAAAGTTGGCTGGAGACAGACTGCCTGTGTCCTGCGGGCCTCCCTGACAATGAAGACAGCTACCCCAGGTTTCATCATGAAAGACCGGTGCTGGGAACAATGTCACCCAGGGAGAAACTCTCTGAACCGCTTCTTGATGAAAGATGAATCAATGGTCAGCTTCATTTCAGATGCAGGTACTCTAATCCCGACTTTTCATCCAGCTTTCTGCCACGCCCAAGGCCTCTTCAGGGGAGCTCCCTGGCAGCCCCTTTGTTGTCCAGGATTGACTCTGAGAGGCTGCTTTGAGGCTCTAGACCCGTGACCTGGACTGACCCTGGAGCCTGGGTTCCAGGAGCTTTTCTGAGGGTTGTTGACAGTGCTTGACTGTTTTGTCTCCACCCTTCTGGGCATCCTCCGTCAGCCCTAACCTCCCACGCAGCCCAATACCAGGAGATTTTGCCCTGGAAACAGCAGTGAGTTAGAAGTAGTCTTGACTGCTCTTTGCAGAGCAAAAGCAGGGCAATTCCTGTGGGAGCTTGGGGCAGCTGCTAGTGTGTCTCTGACCAGACCTCACCCCCGTTTCATCCTTGAAGGGACTGGTGGGGGACTGATGGCACCCCGCTATTGGCCTGGGTCTTTTTCAACTCTCCCACCCCCATGAGCTTACTTTAGTTTTTCTCCAGGAATTCCAAGAAAAGACCTCTGATCCTCATTCTCACCTAGCCCCTGCCCTGCCCTTCAGAAATATCTTTCCCTGCTCACCTGGCCAGAAGCATTTATTTTGGACCCTGAACTGATAGAACAGGTCTGCTCACGCCCTTTCAGAGCTTGGGATCCGTCACCATGGCTAGCTTCCCTCAGTTCCAGTTCAGTTCACAGTTGCCTGACGTCCATGCGAGCTCCATCTCCTCATCCCCGGACCGTCTACCTAGCATGGCCAGCAGCCAGCCTGTCCCTGCTCAGCTGCGTGGGCATGGGAGTTAATAAGTTGGAAGCAGGGATTCTAGGACACCACCTCATTCCCCTGTGGCCTTCAAATTTGGATATAAAATATTGTGTGGGTGAGCATGTTTAAGTTTTTAAGTGGGGCATGACTCATAAAAAGGTTATAACTCAGTGGGTGAGAGTCCTTCTCAACACCCCTCTACCACAATATACCTTTGTGGTCAAAGGTAAAATTCTGTCTTGTTTATCTTCATAGCAATTGCTTCTAGCCCAGTGTTTGACACATAGTAGGTGCTCATTAAATATTCATTGGGTGAATAAGTGGTCAGTGAATGAGCAGACTAAAACCGGATGCATCCTGAATCTACCAGGGAAGGAAGGAGCTTCCCCTCCACAGCCTCCGTGCATGAACATGCATCTGTGCACAGACACTTCCAGAGATGAAGAGCTTTCTCTTTTGTAAGACAACTCACTACGCTGCCGTTCATGTACAGAGCCCAGTCTGGCCCTTCTACAACTTCTGTCTTGGGCTCATGTTTTGACCTGGGAGGCTGCCCAGGATTCATCCCACTTCTTGGGCCTTTTAAGGGACCAATCACATCAAAGGTGCAGTCATTACCTTCTAAACATCTGCCAATGCCAATGACAGTTGCTGTGCCTGACCAGTTCCCTTTTAGGATTAATAGAAGGGGAATCCCCATCCTTTGGGAGGTGTCAGCCTCAGGTGGATCACCCATGTAATTCTCTTGACATGACAAAGTGAGTAAGAATAAAAGAGAGCTTTAGAGCGCATATCAATGGATCACCATAATTTATAGACAAAAGAAAACTGACACCCAGAAGGGGAAATAATGCTGTGTGGGTCACAACTCTAGACCCAGAACCCAGCCCCCTGGGCCCCCAGCCCTATGCTCCTCCTTCTGTGCTCTGCAGCCTCCTTCCTGCAGCTCACGGAGCAACACATGGGGGTGACCAAGTCCTGCGTCTTCTGACCATTTCATATATGTTCTCCCTTTGGATTGTTGGGTTATCCTGGGTTTCCCAAGGGTTGCTGAAGCTTAGGAGGTCCTAATGGTCAACCCTTAACCTCCGTATGTGTTCTCTGGGCAACCAACTTCAGACACAGTTTAGGGCAGAGTCTAAGACATGAAGCCCGGCTGTCTGGGGTTCAATCCTGGTTCTGTCACTTCCATGCTGTGCGACCTTGGGCAAATTACTTACCTTGTCTGTGTCTCAGCTTTTTCATCTTGAGATAAATTAGTACGCGATATAAAGGGCTGTTTGAAGCTTAAATGGGGATGAGGTGCCTCACTCACTGATGGGTAGGTGCTGGCTGTTATGAGCGCAGACTCTCATTCCAATTTCCCTGTGCTCTCTGGACCCAGCTCACCTATACCAAGGGCAACTGCTAGAGTGACTTCCGCCAGGTAACTTTCTGTGCCACAAAGGAAGGATCCCCGGCACATCCAAAGGGGAGCCCTTGGTCTCCTGTCTCTGCACAGGAGCAGGGTCTCCTGACTCTGACAAAACCTGGGGTCCAACAATGCTTCTCACAAACCCCTCTGAGAAGGCGGCTTCCACTGGGCAGTGTTGATAGTGGTTAGAGTAAAAGTGGGCTCTGGGTTCGACTACTGGGCTCATATTTTAGCCTCACCACTTTCTAAACATTAGACCCTAGGTAGGTTACTTTGCTTCTCTTTGACTCTGTTTCCTTATCAATCAAGGGAGGTGACAGTACCTTTCTCTGAGCATTGTGTGGGAATTAAATAAGATAATGCAGCTAGAGGACTATGCTTAATGTTTAACAGCATGCCATTGTTAGTGGTGATATTAGCTCATATTTGTTGAGCATTTAGCGTGTATCAGGCATCATTTTAAGTGTTCTTATATATATATTAATTCATTTAATTTTCACCACAACCCTATGAAAGCAATATGAGTTTTTCCCTACTTGGCAAGTGAAAAAAACTTAAGCTATGGAGAAGTTAAACAACTTGCTTGGGCCTGAGATTTATAGCCAGGTGCTCTGGCTTTCATGCCCATATACTTAGCTACCCCTGAACACCGTGGGGGGTGTCACACGTGGCAACCCGAGTTGCAGAACTTCCTGATGGGTATTGTAATTTGCAAGGTATCTCAACCAGGCATGGCTGCCTGGAGCCATCTTTCTCTGGAAAACCGGAGCCAGAATTGAGGATACAGATTACCATAGGGAAAGAGTGGGAGAGAAAGTGACCCCCTGGTAGAGATTGACTGCTAAATTTACCAAGTACTAACCACTGACAATGTGCCCAGACTGGCAGCCCAGGGGCAAACCAGCTGCTGATGCCATCTCCTAGGGAGCACCTGGCAAACTCTGCGATCATAACTTAGAGTGGTTTAATTGTAACTGTGGCCTAAATTGGTGATAGGGAAAAGGGTGGGAAGAACAGGGGTCAGGGTGTCCTGGGCTCCCTCGCCCTAACCTCTGACCTATACAACACCCGTGCATTTCCCTGGTCCACCCTGAGACTAACTCGGCACATCTTAGGCTACAACCTATCCACATTAACCCCAAATCTCAGATCTTCTGGCCACTCCAGAAATGAAGTCAATTCATCTCTCTAGCCCTTGGCTTTCTGGGAGCTTAGCCAACTTAGATCTCTATCCTGACTGCTAAACTCAGTCTGTGCAGCTCAGAAAATTACCAGACCACCCTGCGTGCGTCTAAGCAAGACCAAGGTCAAAAGAAGTAGATCCTGTCCCTTGTTGTTACTATCAAACTTTAAGATTCCCATCATGCCTAACACATCATGGGGATCAAGGTTACCCCCCTGCCCAGCACACATGGTATCTAGGTGACATTGTGACCAGCATACAGTAGGTGTTCAATAAATATATTACTGCTGTTGTAGGGTAGAACTGTCCTGGGGCAGATGCTGAACAGAAGGTCAGATGGCAGGAAAACAAAAACCTGGTCGGAGACAGTAGTGATTCATGATGAAGTGGTAGAGGTAGAGATGGGGATCCCTCCCAGTCAGTCAGACACATGATGGCATCTCCAAAGAGAGCGCTCAGAACCCTCGGCACCCTCGACACGTGGTCTGCGCATCCTCAGTGCTCGGGGGCCCTGCTCAGGTCCCTGGCAGCAAGAACTCAGGACTGATGTGTTCTGAACTCCATCCAGGTAAGCAGTGCTCTGTGCTCCAGAGAGACTCACCGGGAAGAGTACGTAGGGTCCCTAGAAGCAGCTCTGAGGGCTGTGGGTGTGTGTTGGGGCTGATGTCTCCAGCGGGTAGTGCCCGGCACCCCTGAGGGCAGAGCCCAGCACTTCAGGGAGCAATGCTTGATGCTCCAGGTGGAGTTGTAAATATTCCAGGAGGTCGTGTTCATGCAGGAGGAAGGATTCGGGACTCCTGGAGGTGGTGCTGATTAGTCCGTGTACTCCGGGCAACATGGGCAGTCGGTCATGGAGACACTTATTTCAGGCATGGGTTTTTGGACTCCAGGTTATGAGTGTGAAGTGTGAAGGCAGCTGTCAGGGGTCTGGCCAGAACAGAGCAGTTGAACCCATCCTTGCTAAGGGCCTGGTTGGTCAAGCAGATTTTGGATGACAAACCTAAACAAGAGACCAACTCTCTGCTCTGGCCAGCTGGGGTGGGAGGAGGCCCGCACCTTGATGATCCTCTCATTTCAGAGAATAGATCTTCCCTCCTTTAGTCAGGCTAGCGTTGGTCTGCAGTGGGAAGGAGTAGTTCTTTTTATTGTATACCTTTTGTACTGACAGTTTTTCTTCTAGAAATATTCTATGCATATATATATATTTTGCACCAATGATGGAACATTCAGTACCTTGCTTTTGAAAAAAATCAATATATCTTGGTGTGTCTATATAAGCTGTCTCATCCTTTCACTTGGCTGCCTAATTTTCCATTGCATGATGTCCTACAATTGATCTAACTAGTTCTTTATTAATATTTATTCCTTGTCTATTTCTGTTACTATAATTGTATATGTCTTTAGCACATGTGTGAGCATATATGAGATAAATTCCTAAAAGATAGCTTGCTGGATTACAATGTTTGTTCTATTTTAATATTTCTTTGGCTAAGGAGTATAAGATGAATTTATGAAAGGAAGAGTGAAAATATTCAAAGAAAACTTGGTGAATGTTTTTGTATAGCTTATAGAAAGGTTAAAGGTAACTCAAGGATGCACATGTATTAGAAAGTCACGCTGCGGTTATGAGGAAGCCAGCCAGCCTAAGGCTTAGCTCTCACTGTCACCATCTCCCAGGATGTGCTTGCCAAAAAGATACCGCACCATCCCAGGCTTCTGAGCCCACATCTTGTGAAAGTTGGTTTCATGGTCACGTGGGTCTCAGAGAACTCACAAAATGGGGAACATTTGGGTCAGTGACTAGATTGTACAATTTCCGTAATGACCAAGTCACAGTCTTGTTCAAGTATGATGCGCACATCACTGCATTCAATCCCCCTTCCATTTGCTATGGGCTGCCTTCTTGGTCTTCTGAAGGAATACTGGCCATCTCATTGGTCTCCAGCATGCATTGGTCTCTTCGGTTTCCCAGCATGCATCCTCTCTTAATGGGCATGAGAAGAAAAGATTGGGCAGAGTTCTCCAAAGCCACATCACCCTAGTCAAAGTGATAAGACATAGACAGTAGATCAGGAGACCTGAGTTCCAGGCTGGGTCTGGGCTTGAAGGAGGCCTTCAGTGCTGATGATAGTTCAAGATGGGTGTCGGGTCTTGGCAGGTGGCTGGGGAGGGGCTGGCCTGGGTTCAGCCAAAGCACTCCTGAAGCAGGACCTTGCATCCACTGAGCATCTGACCCACCCTCTTCATTTTGATAGATGTCACCAAATTCCCTAGAAAAGACCCTGCATCAATTTAGGTTTCCAACAAAAAGCATGAACATGCCTATTTCCCTATCCCGTGCTACTGCCATATCTTATAAAACTTCTGAATTTTTGCCAATCTGATAGATGAAAAATAAATTTTCATTGTAAATGTACATTTCTTGAATTCTGAAAGGTGGTTTACAAAACTTTAAAATAGGTTATTAGCCATTCTGCATGGTTTTTTTTCTCTAAGTTGTTTGTGTTTTTTTGTTTTGGTTTGTTCTTTGCCCATTTTTTTTTCAGTTGAGTTATTTGTCATTTTCTTATCTATCTTTAAGAGCTTTTGATGCATTATGTAAACCAGGTATTTGTTTGTCCTATGAGTTGCGGATATTTCTTCCCTAGTTTTTTTTTTTTGTTTGTTTGACTTTTGAGTTTACTTATGGTACTTCTCAAAGTTCAGAACATTTAATTTTTCTATTCAAATGAAGCAATGTTTTACTTTTGCAGTTCAGAGCTTGCCTTGCTTAGAAAGTCTGGCTCTGCTCCATAGCCATAAAAAAGTCTTCCGAGTTCCTCTCCAGCATTTTTATGCATTTATCTTTCACATCGAAAATCCTCGTTCCATCTGGAATTTGCTGTCACTTGAGAAGTGAAGACAAGACCCAGCTTGACTTTTATTCCCAGATGGCAAGTTGGTTGTCTCAACTCTCCTGGTTGAGGAACCCCTGTTGGCCTGATTCAAAATACCATACTCTTCACATATGAAATTCCTGTGTTGTTCTTAGATGTCTACCTGGATTCTGTCTTCCTTTACTTGACTGTCTTGTCTTTGTCCCAAACACTTTTAAGTATTATAGTTTTTTTATTATATTTTAATATCTGGCGGGACTTGTGACTTTTATTTATTCTTTTCTTTTTTTTAAATTTCAGAATTTTTCTGACTAGTATCACATGTTGGTTTTTCCATGTAGCTTTTAAATCAGCTTCTCTGTTCCCTCTCACCCCCTGATCCTGTAGAGGTGCTCGTAGGGATTACACGGCCTCATGAGGATCCTTCTCCCATGGACAGAGAGGATTCTCCTGGGGCCGAGAAGCTCTCTGGTTGGAGAGGTCAGTACTCAAGCCTGCCTCAGGGCAAAACAGTGTCATCAGCCCAACTTGTTGGCAGAGACCCCATCTCCTTCCAAGCAGTATGTTCTCTGGCTAAAGGGGAAAGGGTTCAATGGTTAAACAAGTTTGGAAAACCTTGGGTTAAAGTTAAACACATTTTTCTTGATCATTGATTTAGCAGGGATTCCTGGGTCTCTGCCATGAACCAAGTGTTGGTACATGTTGGGCAGATCAAATATATTATGCTCACTTTGTTAAAAATGGTGCTGCCCACATGGAAGCTCGTGGCTCAGGTGATATTAATGTGTGTTGGGGGCAGGCTGTGGGCAGGCAGGATCCTTGTAGCCTGGGGCTTGGTTTTAGGATTAAGCCTTTCCCACCCTTTTTGATGTGGGGTGGTGCAATCCCATCATGCCTCAGAGAAGTGACTTTGTGTTAGAGACTTCCCCTATTTTGTATATTGGATTAAAGGTTATATAAATCTACACCAGGGGTCCCCAAACTACGGCCCACGGGCTGCATGCGGCCCCCTGAGGCCATTTATCCGACCCCCCGCCCCACTTCCGGAAGGGGCACCTCTTTCATTGGTGGTCAATGAGAGGAGCATAGTTCCCATTGAAATACTGGTCAGTTTGTTGATTTAAATTTACTTGTTCTTTATTTTAAATATTGTATTTGTTCCCGTTTTGTTTTTTTTACTTTAAAATAAGATATGTGCAGTGTGCATAGGGATTTGTTCATAATTTTTTTTTATAGTCCGGCCCTCCAACGGTCTGAAGGACAGTGAACTGGTCCCCTGTGTAAAAAGTTTGGGGACCCCTGATCTACACTATAAAGTGGGGGCAGAACGGGAGCTTGCTTTCTTGGTTCCTGAGATTATCATTAGAGGAGAGAGCAGAGAGGAGAGCAGAAAGAGGCCATGTGGCCAGGAGAAGCAGCCAAGATGGCAGAGTGCTAAGAGAGAAGCCAGTTTGTGCAGAGTTTGTGCAGGGAGAAGGAAGGAGATGGGGAACAGAGGTGAATAAGTCTGGTGAGCTAGAAACCTTTGATTCTGGGAAACTCGGATAAGTCAGTAGCTTTGTGAGCACTGAATGTGAGTGGGTTTTGGAGCCCAGTGTGTGTTTTTACTTGCCCACTAGGTGCAAGCTAGGATTAAAGATGGTGGCCCACCAGTTTTTGGCTTCATTGTTTCTTTACTGACTGTCCAAATCCAATGCAAACCTGCATGGGCCAGGCGGCTATGATGGTGGCCTTGGATACTGGCTTTACAGTACATTACACAGAAACAAACTGGAAATCTGCGTTCACTCAGGCTTGAGTGGGAGCTCAGAGGGAAGCCCAGCAAAGGTGCTATGAGAAGGCATGGTCGGTATGAGCCTCACTTTCTCTAGCGTGAGGGCACGTCTTGCTGAGGAAGTGACGTTTAAATGGGTTTCTTAGAACTTTTATTACCACAAATGCTAGCAGAGTGCTCCCCCAGTCTTCTGACTGTAGACTTCTATTCCTGCGATCCTTCTGGACTCTTTCTTGCAGGTGCTCTGTTAGCAAATGCTAACCTTTTGCTCTTCTCAAGGTCTGTAACCCACATCCTTCTCATCTGAGCCAGGTGTCCTTAGAGAGGTTGCTCACCTTCTCTGAGCCTCGTTTTTCTCATCTATCAAATGATGTAATTGGGCTGCCATGTAAATTACCACAAATTTAGTGGCTTAAAACAGCAAGTATTTATTCTCTCACAGTTCTGGAGGACAGATGTACAAAACCAAAGTGTCCGCAGGGCCACGCTCCCTCTGAATGCTCTAGGGCAGGAGCTTCCCTCGCCCCCTCCAGCTTCTGTGGCTCCAGGACTTTGTGGGCTTTTGTGGCTGCATCACTCCAATCTCTGCCTCTGTTTCCATGTGGCCTTCTCCCTAATTTCAATGTCTTCTCTCCTCTCTCTGTATAAGGACACTGGGCATTGGATTTAGGGCCCATCTGATAATCCATGATGATCTCATGTCAAGATCCTTAACTTAATTACATCTGCAAGACTCCTTTTCCAAATAACATCACAATAAGCTATTAGGGAAGGGGGGCACAATGCAACCCAGTACAGATGGGGATCATAGACGGTGTTTCAGAGAATGGCTGTAAAGGTTTGATAAAACGGGGATGTGAAGCTGCCTGCCTCCTGTGGGGTGGATGCTAAATGCTAGTTTCCTTGCCACTTCTCCCTCTGCAGGGGTCTATCCTCAGGAGGATTTAGCATTACTCATTCACAATGAGGCGGGAGGGTGGGTGGGGCAGGGTTTGTTCTCCCGCTCCACCTCCACTGGAGGCAATTTCCTTTTAAAGGAGGAGTCAGGGGAGGGTAATTACAACTCCTCTTTCTCTCAGGACTTCCCCTTTCTGAGTTATGGCCCCAGCTGGACTCATTCATTCTCTTCCTCCAGGAGGCTCTTAGCCTGCTGCTCCACACTGCAGTCTTGATCATCTCCAATCTGGACCCATCCTTCTCAGGCCTTCTCTTCTTATCAAGACATCTGTCTTTATCAAGACATCAGCACAGATGTTTCCAGGAGCTGAGGTGGGGGAGCTGGCATGCCCTGCTGGAGACAGTTCCCACTCCTCTGACAGCTCCCAGGAGGGGACTCCCGTCTTCAAAGAGTGTGCGACGCTTTTCTCATCATCTCCCCGGTTTTCACTGCAAAACAAAGACAACCTCTTCAACCTCTCCGCTTTCCTGACTTGCCTTGTGGAGATGCGCTTGTCAGGCCGACGTTGAGGGGCACGAGCTAGGTGCTGTTCAGGAGGAAAGAAGCAAGCACATCCGGAAACCACTTAATGGTTCTCACGCTTCTGGGGGCATTAATGGCCTTGTCCCACATTCCAGTTCTCTCAGGGACACTGACTTTGCCCTGTGCCTTGCCTCCACGAAGGCAGTCCCCGTGTTTCTTGGTCCTTGGGCCCCTCTGCCCCTGGCTATTCTGTGTCTCCCTCTCTTCTCCATGCCCTTCCCCGCTCTGCTTCCGTACCCACCTCGTAGTGACAAATCGATGGTAATTGCTTAAGTGCAGCTGTTCAATCCTCAGACTGTTGAGAGAGAACTGTATGTCCAAAGAAGTCCCTAAGGAACCACATGCTGCTTGAATTATGTAAAGGTGAGTGGGGAAGGGTGAATTTCATATGCAGAAATCCTTTTTGACATTAAAGTTTCATGGAAAAACTGAACCCTCGGACTCAAATTTCTGGTCAAAGCTTATCTTCTTTCACTCAGCACACATTTATTGGGCCATTATTATGTACACGGCCACAGTCTAGTTGCTGTAGGAGAAAAAGAGATGAAATAATCGGTCTCAGATCTTTCCAGCAGGCTCCCTCACTTCCATATGTATATACCTTGGAATAAACAAGCTAATCTGAGATAAAGCTACACCCAGCTGGCCATCATAACATACATTCACTTATTCATCCATCCACTGACCCAGCAAGTACTTACTGAGTGCCTGCTAGAGCCAAGTTCTATGATAGGCACTGGAAATACTGAACTAGGCACAGGACAAGACATTTTTGGAAAGCAGAAGTAATGAAGGTGTTTAAGGATAGACCTATAGAGGAGGTGCTTTATAAACTGGATCTTGGACAAATACAATTTGAGCAGAATGCTTCTGAACATGTGTGTAAAATCAAAGCAAGGTCAAGCCTCACATCCCATTTCTGTTTCTCCCCAGAATTTGTGTGCATTCCCAATATTTATGTTCATTTCCAAGGGCAATTTCACCTTCCTCAGGAAGCTCAACCCTATATATACTTTTTCTTCCTGGGGCTCTTCTTCCCTTCTGTGCCACATTGACCTCAGCATGGTATTAACCTCTTATTCTTGATTTCCCCAAGAGTCCCCAACACAAAACATTTATGTACACATTGTAGCACGTGCCTCAGCCCTTTCTGGCTTATCCCACCCTTAACCCAACTTGCAAATCCAAAGAGAGGTAGGCTGTGTGAGAAAGTGCCAACATACCTTCATTCTTATGTGGATCTCATCAAGAAGAGAGCAGTATGGAGATACATGTATAGCAATGTAAACCCCACAAGGGTGAGTAGTTTGTCTATCTTGTTCACTACTAATATCTCAGGACCTAGAATGGAGCCTAGAATAGTGCCTGACACATGGTAGGGACTCAAAATAAATTTTTTGAAATTGTTGAATAAATTATACCACATCCAACCCCTTAAGACATTTAAACTAGAAACAAAGAGAAACATAACAATAGCAGCAGCAATGGTCTTGGTACAAAGCTCTCCAGTGCGATTCCATTACACTTAGAATAAAACCCAAAGTTCTCCAAGTGACCTCCATGCTCCCTTTGATGCATGCTGCTTCAATCACACTGCTGCGACTCCCTTGACCAGGCCAAGCACTTTGCTACCTTAGGACCATTTGCAGAGGCCATTTCTCTGTCAAAATTGTACTCCTCTACCACCCCACAGGGCTCCCTCTCTCACTTTGTTCAGATCTCCACTCAAATATCACAGTCTCATTTTACTTGTTATATGATGTACTACTTCTTGCCATTATCTTTTTTTTTTTAATTCAGTGAGAAGAGGGGAGGCAGAGAGACAGATTCCCATATGAGCCCTGACTGGGATCCACCTGGCAGGCCCACTAGGAGGCAATGCTCTGCCCATTTGAGGCATTGTTCTGTTGTTCAGCAATCGAGCTCTTCTTACCGCCTGAGGCAGAGGCCATGGAGCCATCCTTAGCCCCCAGGCCAACTTGCTCCAATCGAGCCATGGTTATAAGAGGGGAAGAGAGAGAGAGAGAGAAAGAGAGAGATAGAAGCAAGAGGGGGAGGGGTAGCAAAGCAGATGGGCGCTTCTCCTGTGTGCCCTGACCGGGAATCAAACCCAGTACATCCACACGCAGGGCCGACATTCTAACTTACCACTGAGCCAACTGGCCAGGGCCTGCTTGCAATTATCCTAAACCTTATTTATGGATGTCTCTTCCTTCTGAGAATGGTAGTTCCATAAGAGCAGGGATTTTGTCTATTTTTGTTCACTACTGTATTCTTGGTGTCCAGAACAATGCCTGGCACAGAGAAGACACTGCATGAATAAATATTTGCTCTCAAATAAATGAATGGTAATGAATGAACATGGACCCTACCACAACGTTATTGAGAGGGGTGAGACTTAGTAGATCCTTGGCAGGGGAAGAGACAAAGTATAGATAAGGAGTTTGGCAACTAGATCAAGCCCCATAGCAGCAGATCAATTAGGCCATGAGCAGTTGTCATGGATGGTGGGAAGGTATAAGATCGGGCCAGGCTTTTTGTATGTGGTGAACTTGTATAAATGAGAGAAATAACACCTCTTCCTTTAGGTGGATGTAGGGGGTGTTGTGCGGTGAGTAGAAAGTGGGCTGAATTTCAGCTGAAAACCACTGCCCTATGAATGGGTGCCTCTGTGCGGAGCACATCTTGGATAAGCCTACCTGACAGTCTTAGGGCATTGACCAACCAAGATCTTGTTAGGGACAAATTTGAGTGCCTGTCATGGTATCTCTGTTGCCAAGTTTGGGGAGAAAAAAAATAACAACCACCTCGAGTGTCAGCTTGGTGAAGAGACTTGCCTGAAGTCACACGGCGACAAAAGGGCAGAACTGGGATCTGAGCTCCTTCCAATCAACTGACTCGATGTGTGAACTTGTATCATCTTTATATATATATAAAGTTTTATATATATATATATATATATATATAGTTTATGTGTTTTGTTTTGTTTTTTTACTGATTTTAATTTATTATGTTTACATAGATTCTAGTGTTGCCCCAAATGCATCCCCACTCCCCCATATTCCCCTCAACATCTTCCTTGGCCCCCTCCCCATAGCGCCCTCCCCCCTTCCCTTCAGGTTTATCCCATCCTATCATCCCCTTTCCTTCTGTCCCTTTGATCTCTCCTCTGTCTCAATTCTGTTCCTCAGTTCACATTATTCATTGGATTCCTCAAATGAGTGAGGTCATACAATATTTTTCTTTTTCTGCCTGGCTTATTTTACTTAACATAATAGTTTCCAGGTCCATCCATATTGTCACAAAAGGTAAGATTTCCTTCTTACTCATGGCCCCATAGTATTCCATTGTATATATGTACCACTGATTTTTAATCCACTTGTCCACTGACGGACACTTGGGCTGTTTCCAGATCTTCGCTATTGTGAACAATGCTGCCATAACATGGAGGTGTATTTCTCCTTTTGAATCAGTGATATGGTGCTCTTGGGATATATTCCTAAAAGTGGAATGGTTGGGTCAAAAAGCAGTTAGATTTTTAATTGTTTGAGGAATCTCCATACTGTTTTTCCACAGTGGATGCACCAGTCTGCATTCCCACCAGCAGTGTAGGAGGGTTCCCTTTTCTCCACATCTTCTCCAGCACTTATTTTGTGTTGTTTTGTTGATGAGCGCCATTCTGACTGGTGTGAGGTGATATCTCATTGTGGTTTTAATTTGCATTTCTCTAATGATTAGTGATGTTGAGCATTTTTTCATCTGCCTATTGGCCATCTGTATGTCCTCTTTGGAGAAGTGTCTATTCATTTTATTTGCACATTTTTTTATCTTCCTAGTATTGAGTTTTACAAGTTCTTTATAAATTTTAGATTTTAACCCCTTATCAGACGTATTGTTGAATATGTTCTCCCATTATATAGTTTGTCTTTTTATTCTGTTCATATTGTCTTTAGCTGTACATAAACTTTTTAGTTTGATATAGTCTCATTTGTTTATCCTGTTTTTTTATTTCACTTGCCCGTGGAGATAAATCAGCAAATATATTGCTGTGAGAGATGTTGGAGAGCTTACTGCCTATGTTTTCTTCTAAAATGCTTATGGTTTCATGACTTACATTTAAGTCTTTTATCCATTTTGAGTTTATTTTTGTGAATGGTGTAAGTTGGTGGTCTTATTTCATTTTCTTGCCAGTAGCTGTCCAATTTTCCCAACTTCATTTGTTGAAGAGGCTGTCTTTACTCCATTGTATGCTCTTACCTCCTTTGTCAAATAGCAGTTGTCCATAAAGGTGTGCATTTATTTCTGGGTTCTCTGTTCTGTTCAATTGATCTATATGCCTGTTCTTATGCCAGTACCAACTTGTTTTGAACAATGGCCTTGTAGTGTAACTTGTTATCAGGAAATGTGATACCTCCCACTTTATTCTTGCTTTTCAAGATTGCTGAGGCTATTCGTGTTCTTTTTTGGTTCCATATAAATTTTTGGAATATGTGTTCTATATCTTTGAAGTATGTGATTGGCATTTTAATTGGTATTGCATTGATTTTATAAGTTGCTTTCGGTAATATAGACATTTTAGTGATGTTTATTCTTCCTGTGCATGGACACAGTATATGCTTCCACTTGTTTGTATCTTCCTTGACTTCTTTTATCAATGTTTTATAATTTTCCAAGTACAAGTCTTTAATCTCCTTGGTTAAATTTACTCATAGGTACTTTATTTATTTATTTTTGTTGCAATAGTGAAAGGGATTGTTTCCTTAATTTCTCTTTCTGACAGTTCATTGTTGGTGTATAAAAATGCCTCTGATTTCTGAGTATTAATTTTTTTTTTTTGTATTTTTCTCAAGCTAGAAATGGGGAGAGACAGTCAGACAGGCTCCCGCATGCACCTGACCAGGATCCACCTGGCACGCCCACCAGGGGGCGACGCTCTGCCCACCAGGGGGTGATGCTCTGCCACTCCGTGGCATCGTTCTGTTGTGACCAGAGCCACTCTAGCGCCTGGGGCAGAGGCCAAGGAACCATTCCCAGTGCCCGGGCCATCTTTGCTCCAATGGAGCCCTGGCGGCGGGAGGGGAAGAGAGAGACAAAGAGGAAGGAGAGGGGGAGGGGTGGAGAAGCAGATGGGCACCTCTCCTGTGTGCCCTGGTTGGGAATTGAACCTGGGACTTCTGCACGCCAGGCTGCCGCTCTACCACTGAGCCAACTGGCCAGGGCCCTGAGTATTAATTTTATATCCTGCCACTTTGCTAAATTCATTTATCAGGTCCAGTAGTTTTTTGACTGAGACTTTAAGGTTTTCTATATACAATATCATATCATCTGCAAATAATGATAGTTTTACTTCTTCCTTTCCAATTTGGATGCCTTTTATTTCTTCTTCTTGTCTGATTGCTGTGGTTAGTACTTCCAGAACTATGTTGAATAAGAGTGGTGAAAGGGGGAACTCCTGCTTTGTTCCTGATCTTAAGGGAATTGCTTTTCATTTTTGCCCATTGACTATGATGTTGGCTGTGGGTTTGTCATAGATGGCCTTTATCATATTAAGGTATGTCCCCTGTATTACCACTTTGCTGAGAGTTTTGATCATGAATGGGTACTGGATTTTATCAAATGTTTTTTCTGCATCTATTGAAATTATCATGTGGTTTTTCTCCTTCCTTTTGTTTATGTGATGAATCACGTTGATTGATTTCAGAATAAGTTCCACTTGATCATGGTGTATAATTTTTTTCATATATTGCTGGATCCGGTTTGCTAATATTTTGTTGAGGATTTTAGCATTTACATTCATCAGGCCTATAATTTTCTTTCATTGTGTTGTCTTTGCCCAGTTTTGGAATCAGAATTATGCTCGCCTCATAAAAGGAGCTTGGAAGTCTTCCTTCTTCTTGAATTTTTTGAAATAGCTTGAGAAAGATAGGAGTTAGTTCTTCTTTGAATATTTGGTAGAATTCACTTGTGAAGCCATCTGGCCCAGGGATTTTGTTTGTTGGAAGTTTTTGATAACTGTTTCAATCTCATTTGTTGCAATCAGTCTGTTTAGGTTTTCTGATTCTTCCAGATTGATTTTTAAAAGATAATATGTTTCAAAAAATTTGTCTATTTCATCTAGGTTGTCTAATGTTTTGGCATACAATTCTGCATAGTATTTTCCTACAATATTTTGTATTTCTGTTGTATCAGTTGTTATTTCTCCACTTTCATTTCTAATTTTATTTATTTGGGTTCTCTCTCTTTTTGTCTTGGTGAGTCTGGTTAAAGGTTCATCAATCTTGTTTACCTTTTCAAGAAACCAGCTCTTGGTTCCATTGATCTTCTGTATTTTTTTTTTAGCCTCTATGTCATTTATTTCTGCTCTGATCCTTATTATTTCCTTCCTCCTACTACCTCTGGGCTTTACTTGCTATTATTTTTCTACTTCTTTTAGATGCAGGGTTAAGTTGTTTATTTGAGCTTTTTCTAGCTTCTTAGTTATGCCTGTAATGCTATGAACTTCCCTCTAAGTACTGCTTTTGCTGTGTTCCATAAATTTTGAGTTGTTGTATGCTTATTATCATTCATTTCTAGGATTTTTTTTTATTTCTTCTTTGATCTCATTGTTAACCCATTCACTATTTAATAACATGCTATTTAGTTTCCAAGTGTTTGAATATTTTTCAGTTTTTCTGTTGTGGTTGATTTTTAGTTTCATGCCATTGTGATCAGAGAAGATGCTTGATATGATTTCAATCTTTTTAAATTTGTTGAGACTGCTTTTGTGCCCTAACATGTGGTCTATCCTAGAGAATGTACCATAAGCACTTGAAAAGAATGTATATTGTGCTGCTTTAAGGTGAAAAGTTCTGAAGATATCTATTAAATCCAGTTGATCTAGTGTGTCCTTTAAGTCTGCTGTTTCTTTGTTAATTTTCTTTCTTGAGAATTTATCTAGTGATGTTAGTGGGGTATTGAAATCCCCTACTATTATAGTATTGCTGTTGATCTTGTTCTTTATATCCATCAAAGTCTGCTTTGTACATTTAGGAGCTCCTATATTAGGTGCATAGATATTTATAATGGTTATATCTTCCTGTTGAATTGCTCCTTTTATCATTATGTAGTGATCTTCTTTATCTCTTACTATAGTCTTTGTTTTAAAGTCCACTTTGTCTGAAATAAGTACTGAAACTCCAGCTTTTCTTTCATTTCCATTTTCATGAAGTATTCTTTTCCATCCTTTTACCTTCAATCTATGTGCATCTTTTGTTTTGAGGTGTGTCTTTTGTAGGCAGCATAGGTATGGGTCCTGTTTTCTTATCCACGCAGCTATCCTATGTCTTTTGATTGAATCATTTAATTCATTTACATTTAAGGTTATTATTGATATGTAGTTGTTTATTGCCATTTTATTCTTTAAAGCAATATTCCTCTTTTACTATATTCTTTTCCCCCTTTGATCTGTTTACAACAGTCCCCTTAACAATTTTTGCAACATTGGTTTGGTTGTAATGAATTCTTTGAGTTGTGTTGTTGTTGTTGTTGTTTGGGAAGGTTTTTATTTCCCCTTCAAGTTTAAATGATAGCCTTGCTGGATAAAGTAGTCTTGGTTGTAGGTTCTTGTTCTGCATTACTTTGAATATTTCTTGCCATTCCTTTCTGGCCTCAAGTGTTTCTGTTGAGAAGTTGGATGTCATCCTTATGGGGGCTCCTTTGTAGGTGATAGCCTTTTCTTTCTCTAGCAGCTTTTAATATTTTCTCTTTATCATTTAGCTTTGGTATTTTAATTATGATGTGTCTTGGTGTAGATTTCTTTGGGTTTCTCTTTAATGCAATTCTCTGTGCTTTGTGAACTTGTGTGACTTTTTCCTGCATCAATTTAGGGAATTTTTCAGCTATGATTTGATTGAACAAAGTCTCTATTCCTGTTCCATCTTTTCTTCTTCAGGAATCCCTATGATGTGAATGTTATTTCTCTTCATGTTGTCACAGAGCTCTCTTAGAGTTTCCTCAGACTTTTTGAGTCTCTTTTCTTATTGCTGCTCTGCTTCCATGCCTTCATTTATCTTGTCTTCTAACTCGCTGATTTGATCCTTAGCTTCATCCATCCTGCTTTTAATTCCTTCTGTTGTGGTCTTCAGTTCTGATATAGTATTTGTCATTTCTGACTGATTCTTTTATATAATTTCTATGTCCTTTTTTATACTTGCTATCTCTTTATTTAGGTGTTTGTTATGTCCATCTATTGTTGTTCTAAGATCTTTAAGCATCCTAATAATCATTATTTTAAACTCTGCATCCAGTAATTTGGTTATATTGGACTCATTCAAGGCCTTTTCTAGGGATTTCTCTTAATTCATTTGGGTAGCATTTCTCTGCCTTCCCATTTTGTCTGTGTATAAGAAGGGTGTGGCCACTGGAGTTTAATGGGTTTGGCCTGTGTTGCCTAGGTGTGGTCTTTCTGCAGGCCTGCTACCCTCTCTGCCATTGCCTCTGGCATTCAGGTATGGGCATTGATGGCACTGGCCCGCTGCAGCAGTCACTGCAGTTTCCGCCTCTCCTCCTCTGGCAGGGCTATGTTCATGTGCTGGGTCTACAAGCCCGGGCCAGCCTCGACCTTCACCCTACCCCTTCAGGTGGGAATGTGTGCTGTGCTGGGGGCCACAAGCCTCGGTACTGCAGGTGGGGCTGTGCACCTATGCTTAGCCGTGGGTTTCCACCTGTTCCCCGTGGGCAGAGCTGTGCTCGCAGGCTGGGTCACAAGCCCCGACTTTGCGGGTGGGGCCGTGCACCCACACTCAGCTGTGGATCTCATCAGTTTTCAGGCTTTTGACTTTCCCCTGCAGGCTGGATTGCAGTCAGGACCGCTCTTGCTCACCCAGCCCATAGCCGGGTTGGACCTCTTTTGTGCACCTCTTTCACCCCCTCTGGGCAGGACTGAGTTTGTGCCAGGCCTCAATTGTGGCTGGCCCAGCTTCCACCCCTGCCAATGGGACCGCACTTCTGTGTCCCTCTGCTGTCCACCCTCTGGCAAGCCCTCAGCAGTGTGGGTGGGGGCGATGCAGCTCAGACCTTAGCACTCAATACTGTATTCCTGAAGGCTCCCTCCTTCTAAGCAGCTCTGCTCTGACTGCTGTGGGAGAGCTTGTTTGGCTGGTGTCCTGCTTCCCTTTGCTGCTATTGCTGGTTCTGGGGAAATATTCACTTTAGATTTGGGGGGTGACTCAGCCCAGGGGTTAGGGTGACTGTCCCTCAAAGTGTTTCTGCCTGTGCTTCCTAGATTACACTCTCTTCCTTCTACTTTGGTCCTCTGATCTCTCCCCATCCCCCAGAGCCCTGGGTGAGTGGTTGTGAAAGAGGTTTTCTATGCAGTCCCTTTTAGAAGAATCCTGGGTCTAAGAAATCTGTCTCTTTCTCACAAACAGTATCCTGGCTTGTTTCACAGCTAAATACTATTCGTATACCTTTTCTAGGCCCTGGAGCTGTAGGCTGAGGCTTTGTTTCTGGGGCTCAGGACCCTCCCCTCTCCGCTAAACTCATTTCCCACCACACAAGTCCCACCGGCTACTGTCCACGCCCAGGAGCTGAGCAGCCCTCTCCACATTTCTGCTTTTCCTACCAGTCTCAATGTGGCTTCTTCGGTGTTCCTTGGTTAAAGATTCCTCTTAGTTTAGTCCAAAGTTGGTTTTTTCAGATAATGGTTCTTAAAATTAAGTTGTAATTCACTTTGGTCCTGGGAGGTGGAAGTTGGTACATCCGCCTACTCCATCGCCATCTTGCCCTGCATCATCTTCTTGTCACTCAAAGTGTGACTAGAGGACCAGCTGTATTGGCATCACCTGGAAATTTTAAAGAGCAATTTGGAGTTCCGGGCTCGGTCCCAGATATGGGCTCAGAATTTGCCTTTGGACAATATCCCCCAGGGGACTTTTGTGTACATTGAAGTTTGGGAAATAATACAGTCTTCTACTCCTGGATTTCATGTTATTAATTTTGGGATTTCTCTCTATTATTTTTTTTATTAAGCTTGAGGCAGGGTCACCTCTATTTTGTCCACAAGGCCAGCCAGCTTGGAGTTCTAGAAAGAGCACTGTACAGTTAGCTGTGTTTCAATGTGTGATGTTGGACAAGTCTTTCATTCCTAAGAGCATAGGTTTACTAATCTGGCGGGTGTGTGTGTGTGTGTGTGTGTGTGTGTGTGTGTGAGAGAGAGAGAGAGAGAGAGAGAGAGAGAGAAATAATAACCCAGCACTTTTATGGGGCTTAGATGACATGATGAATGTGAGAGTGCCTTGTCAATTGTAAAATCCTATCCAAACGCAGAGGATTATTGCTTCCATACAGAGTGTATGAAGGCTTCTGGCAGAGTTCACTTATCTCTAGAATGCTGGTTTCAACGAATTAGAAGGAGGGAGAGAATGAGTGGTCTGAGGTCAGTAGAACCCAATTAGCAAACTGTAATAGACACACAAAAAAATCTACAGATCTCTTTCGCTTACAGGGGTAACCAGCTGACATACGAAGGCTTCACACAAGGCTTTGCTCATGAGATTAGCTCTAGTCTGGTGAAACTTTGAAGGGGAAAGGTAGATAAAAGTGAAGTGGAACATTATCCAGGGAGGGAGACTTGTACAGGAACCATGTTTGTGGTGAGTTACTGGGAGGGGAGGAAGACTCTTGCAGGCTCACTGCCTGCTCCCTTCCATGCCCAGCTGCTGCTTGGCTTGCACACTTTTCTTGTTGCATCCAGATATTCTGGGCCACATGGAAGTGGTCAGTAGCAATGGGGCCCCTTAGTTGGTAATGAGCTCAGGGGATGCCATTTCTTAGGAAGAAGGAGCTCAGACCACAATGGTGTTATTGGGAATTCAGCTGGGTTCTACTGCCATCACTGTCCACCTCTATCAAAAGTCTGAACACAACTGAGTGTTCAGTGAATTCTCAAAGAATGAATAAACAAATGAATGAATGAATGGAAACCTTTGCCTTTAGGAAGCTTTCTGAATAAGACCTACCCTACCACCCTGTTTAAATGTAAGCTCACCCATCTCTGCTGCTCTCCATCTCCCTTATTCTGCTCTACCGTCTTTGTGTGTGTGTGTGTGTGTTCACAGCACTTATTCTCTCTTAACATACTGTATCATTTACTTTTTTATTCACTCTCTGTTCCCCATACCTCAAATGGAAATCCACTAGAGCATGGATCTTTATTTATTTTAATCTACTGATACACCTCTAAAACAGTGCTTGCCACATAGTAGATGCTCCATAAATATTTGTTGAATCAAATTGAATTAAATGAATTAGAAGGGTGGCAGTGTCACATTTAAGGTTTTTTTTTTTTTTTTTTTTTTTTTTTGCATTTCTCTGAAGCTGGAAACAGGGAGAGACAGTCAGACAGACTCCCGCATGCGCCCGACCGGGATCCACCTGGCACGCCCACCATGGGGCGACGCTCTGCCCACCAGGGAGCGATGCTCTGCCCATCCTGGGCGTCGCCATGTTGCGACCAGAGCCACTCTAGCGCCTGAGGCAGAGGCCACAGAGCCCTCCCCAGCGCCCGGGCCATCTTTGCTTCAATGGAGCCTTGGCTGCGGGAGGGGAAGAGAGAGACAGAGAGGAAAGCGCGGCGGAGGGGTGGAGAAGCAAATGGGCGCTTCTCCTTTGTGCCCTGGCCGGGAATCGAACCCGGGTCCTCCGCACGCTAGGCCGACGCTCTACCGCTGAGCCAACCGGCCAGGGAACATTTAAGTTCTTGCCAGGTTCTGCCACCACATGATTGTGTGACCAGGATGCATGCTTTCTTCTTTCTGTGCCTTGGTTTCTCCATCTGTACAGATAAGAGGTTGGATCTAACTCAAAGGGCACTTGCAGCTCTAATTGTGTGGCTCTACCTCTGTGACAGTTGCCTTTAAGGCTTGTTTCACAAAGTAGTGAAGAGAGCTCTATAAAGGGAATGAACAGACCTGGGTGGAGGTTCTTGCTCTGGCACTTCCTAAGATCTGAGACTTTGGGTGAGACATTGAATTCTCTATATGAGGCTCCTAGCACAATTTCTGGTATGTCTTAGAAGTAGACTAAATCTTAGCTTCTCCATTCTTCTCCCTGTCTGGGCCTGGATGCCTTATTGTGAAATGAGCCTCAGTTCACACAATCAAGTAGCAACGGACTAAAAGAACTTTGCAAACGTTAAAGTATCCTCAAACATAAAGGGTTATTATGGTCACACACATACCCAATTGCTGGCCTCCCTCCACACAAATGAGATTGAGATTATAGTTGCTATTTATACCCAAACCATCTCATGATTCACTGACCTCACTGCTCATCAGAAATATTGCACCTGATGAGACCAAATTCACATTGGGTTTATCAAAGTCTAATTAAAACTTGATCATCATGTTAACATGTTGCCTTATTATTTTGGCTTAATTAAGGTGATGAGAGGAGGCTGGAAGCAGCAATTCCAGCAGTGCTGTGATGCAACATCTGGAAAGGAATGGGGCTTAGCCAGATGAGCAATTAAGTTGGGCTATACACAAAGCATCTGACAGCTGTCTGGCCAGCCCCTCCTCAATTCAGGCTTTGTGAAAGCCAGACTAATGTATTCCCTTCTCCACCTTCTGAAGTGTTAGGAGCCGGCCAGACCCTTCAGAGAATTTGGTGGCAAGTCCTGCTGCCATGGATTTTAGTCACCAAGGACAGGGAAGAGAATATTTGGCTACAAGAGGAAATTCATTTTACCTTTGGTCTTGGATTTGCTGAGCTGTGGTTATGATGCTGGTATGAATCGTGCTGGGAAAACTCATGAACTCTCATCACTTGTCTCTTCAGTTATTTATTTATTTATTTATTTATTTATTTATTTATTTTTAATTCAGTAAGAGGAAGGGGGCAGAGAAACAGACTCCCATATGAACCCCGACTCTGGGATCCACCTGGCAAGCCTGCTAGGGGGCAATGCTCTACCCATTTGGGGCATTGCTCTGTTGATCAGCAATCAAATTCTTCTTAGTGCCTGAGGTGGGGGCCATGGAGCCATTCTCAGTGCCTGAGGCTCACTTGCTCCAATCAAGCCATGGCTGCAGAAGGAGAAAAGAGAGAGAGAGAGAGAGAGAGAGAGAGAGAGAGAGAGAGAGAGAGATGGGTGCTTCTCCTGTGTGTCCTGATCGGGAATTGAACCCAGGCTATCCACATGCCAGGTTGACACTCTACTACTGAGCCAACCAGCCAGGGCTACTTCAGTTATGAATAACCTAAAATTAGGTTCTTGTGTCTCTGCTCCCAGGAACAGGCAGAATGCATGGGATAAAATGTTTAAATAAAACTTTCACCAATCTGAAGCTGCAAACTGCTCTATTAGGTATATTGTAATAGTTAGGGGGTGGGGGCTGCTGCAGTAACAAACTGACCTGGTGGGAAGAAGCCTCTGAAATGGCTTCCCATGATCCTTGTCTCTTGGCTTTCATTCTCTGGTATAAGTCTCTCCCTTTCAGTGTGAGCTGGACCCAGGGACTTGCTTCTAATGAATAGAATTCAGCAAAAAGATGAGACACCACTTCTGAAATTAAGTTACGAAAGATTGTGATTTCCACCTTGCTCACTCTCTCTGGCTGTCCTGGCTCACTTTCTGTGATGAAGGCACTTTCATGTTGTGAGCCACTCTTTAGAGACTCCAGCCAATAGTCCATGAGGAGTGACATCCTGCCAGTAATCACACAACTGAGCTTGGAAGCAGAGACTTCCTTCTTCAGTTGAGGCTTGGGGTAACTGTACTAATCAGGCTGGCACCCTGATTAGTAAAGGACCCAGCTAAGCTGTATCTAGATTCTTAAGCCTCAGAAATTGTGAGGTTATAAATGTTGTTTTGAACCATTATGATTCAGGGCAATTTCCTACACAGCAATCGTAATTAATAGAGATCCCAATATCTATAGTGTCTCAAATATAATAGAAGCTTACAGTACTTGTAACCATGCTTAGAGAGACTGTCATTTTCGATGTCTTCCCAAATTGCCCTTGAGTTTGTCTTCATTTCAGCCTGTTGGAAGGAAGCAAGATCATTATGAAGCATGGACTGATTTATTTATTTATTTATTTATTTATTTATTTATTTATTTATTTATTTATTGTGGTGAGACAGACAGACAGGAAGAGAGAGAGATGGGAAGCATCAACTAATAGTTGTGTCACTTTAGTTGTTCATTGATTGCTTTCTCATATGTGTTTTGACCAGGAAGCTCCAGCCGAGCCAGTAATCTCTTGCTCAAGCCAGTGAGCATGGGCTCAAACCAGTAACCTTGGGCTTCAAGCCAGCAACTTTTGGGTTCAAGCCAGCTACCATTAGATCATGTTGATGATCCCATGCTCAAGTGGTGACCCTGCACTCAAGTTGGTAAGCCTGTGCTCAAGCCAGATGAGCTCTTATGGAGCATGGACATTTTTTTGTAAATTCTTTTAAAAAATTCAAATTGTGGTAAAGTACACATAACACAAAACTGACAATTTTAGCCATTTTAAGTGTTCCACTTAATAGTATTAAGTACATCCACATTGTTGTGCAACCCATCCATCTCTGGAGCTGTTTTCATCTTGCAAAACTGGTGAATTTTTTAAGGGCCAAGCCTAGAAGTGATACACACAATTTTCCCTCAGGTTTTTTTTTTTTTTTTTGTATTTTTCTGAAGCTGGAAACAGGGAGAGGCAGTCAGACAGACTCCTGCATGCGCCCAACCGGGATCTACCCGGCACGCCCACCAAGGGCGACGTTCTGCCCACCAGGGGGCGATGCTCTGCCCCTCCGGGGCCTCGCTCTGCCGCGACCAGAGCCACTCTAGCGCCTGGGGCAGAGGCCAAGGAGCCATCCCCAGCGCCCGGGCCATCCTTGCTCCAATGGAGTCTTGGCTGCGGGAGGGGAAGAGAGAGACAGAGAGGAAGGAGGGGGGGGTGAAGAAGCAAATGGGCGCTTCTCTTATGTGCCCTGGCTGGGAATCAAACCCGGGTGCCCCGCACGCCAGGCCAATGCTCTACCGCTGAGCTAACCGGCCAGGGCTTTCCCTCAGGTTTTAATGGCTAGACCTTAGTCTCATAGACACACTTAATTGCAAAGGAGACTGAGAGATATAGTCTAGGTGTGTATCCAAGAAAATAAAACATGTGTTTTTGACAAGAAACTATCAGTTTTTCTCACACTATGTACAACCGTATGTACAACACACTTATCTACATTCCAGAATGATATCAAGTCATTATTACAATGCAGACCAACTTCCCCCCTACATGATTATGCCGGCTTCACAGCCCCTCACTAACATGTGCTTAATGTTAGAACCAAGGACTTTTAAGAGCAAGCTCTCAAAATGTAGATGGCAAAAGATTCCCCAATGTTTCTCTGAGAAATGCTGCAAAATATATCTAGATAAATGATATCACCATATTAGTGTTTGCTCCTTGTGCACTTTGTAAAGGTATTTTACTTATTTGGGACAATTGCAAGAACCCTGGGCTTTGTTCTCTAAAGCCTCCCCTCTTCTGAAGGCAGCTTTTTTTTTTTCAAGCACTGTCTTATCACATCAAAGATGGTGGAAGTGGTTTTAATGGCCCTATACCATAGGACACCTTCTCTTCCCCAGCCAGGTGACTGCAACATCTGAGACAGGGTGGTCTGGGGAAGCCCCGCCCATTCTAGAGAGGATTTGCTTTCATTGTCCAAAGCAATATGCCCTTTGAGGACCACTGAATCTTGCATTGCCTGAGATATGGCCAGGGTTACTGGTTCCATTTCTTAAGTCTCTCATCTCTAGCACCACATGGAGCATATTTTCATGAGAAACTGTATTGATGAAACAAAGATGAAAGAGCAAGAGCCCTATAATCTCTTATAGTTGCTCAACAAGCTCATATATTAGAGTTTGGGGTGAGTGGTTTTGCAAATTCTCTGTCTGCGAAAAGTTCATTTTTAAGACCCATTAGGTTAGAAATTGCCAAAGGGTCTGAAATATCCATTTCTGTATGTGTAGCTGGCATTCTGACCAGTTAGCTGACTTTGGGCTGTACCATAATGATACCTTAGCAACCTTTTTTTTTTTTTTTTTGGTATATATTGTCTCATGGCTGGGTGAAATCATCACTATTCTGGGGCCAGAGTCCCCATCCTCAAGTGTTTCATAGTCTAGGGAAAAAGATATAACTTTAATAGAATGCAGTGAGAGTGGGCAGAAGTATGTAGGGTATGTTTTGATGACAGAGAGGTGGGTCATCTGACTCATCTTAGGGGAAGAAGGGGAAATCAGGGAAACTTCTTGAGGATGTGCTTGCTGTCTAAACAGAGTTGTATAGGATGAGTAAGGGTTAGCCAGGAAGAGCAAGAGGATAGAATATGTAAGAACGAAAATTCAACAGGAGTGAAGTTAGAGACACAGCATGTGGTACAGACTAGGCTTGGTGACAATCATAGGCTTTGGAGACTGACAGACCTGGATTCAAATCCCAGATCTACTCATTTCTGCTGTGAGATTATGCACATACTATGCATTTTCTTTGTCTCAGTTTTCTCATCTGTAAGATAGGATAATGGGGAAAAAACTATCTTATTGGGTGAGTGAGATGATAAAGAGGAATGTGTGTATAGTATTACATCTGGACCACACAAAAAGATGGATAAATGCTGTTATCTAGTGGACAAATATAAATGTGAGCCTGGCCTTAAACAGTAGATCTAGCTTGAAATGTAGCTGAAAATTATCAACACAAAGAGGACCATTAAATGCATGAGAGGAAGTAAAACTATAGCAGTTAGCTTTTGCTGCATAGTAAATCATCCCCATATTTAATGGCTTACAACGACTACGCATTGCTTTTCATGAGTGTGCACATTCTGTGATCCAGGCCAGGCTTGGCTGATCTCACCTTGGCTGAGGCTGGCTGGTCTCACATGGCCTCATTCACCAGCTGCTTTGTTGGTGGTTGGTGGGGCGACTGGGCCCTAGGACTCTCATCATCCAGGAGGCCAGCCCCGGCTTGCTCGCATGGCAGTGAGGTTCAGGCTTGCAACTGGCACAACTTTGCTTTGCCGTATCCTGTTGGCCAAAGTAAGTCCAGGCCAGTCCAGATTCATGAGGCAGAGGAACAGGTCTACCTTTTAATAAGACAAGTTGCAAAGTTACCTTACAAAGAACACAGATACAAAATAAAGAGCTAAGTGGAACCATTTTTGCAAATAACCTTCCACAGAATCCATTCAAGATTAGGTATAGAGCAAAAAGAATAGAAAACCCAGCACATAATGCTGTCATTCAAGGTCAAGAAGAAGAAGACTATGTAGACTAACAGGCCATGGAGAAACCAAGAGCCACGAAGAAGAGTTTCTTCAAGGGAGAAGTGGTTAACAGCCTCAAGTCTCTTGAGAATCCAAGAAGTATAGTGCCAGATAGGGGACTATTGGACCTCAATATTGGTGACAATGGTGAGGTCAGGTTCACGGTGAAAGCAAGACGGCAGTGGTTTGTGGAAAGAGTGGGTAGTAAGAATCAAAGACAAAACCAGTGCTGACAATATGTTCAGAAAGTTTTAGTAAGAAGAAAAGAGTGAGATCTGATAGCAACTAGTTAGGGGCAGAGGGAAAAATAGATACTTCAAAAATTTTTTTGGCCCTGGCCGGTTGGCTCAGCAGTAGAGCGTCGGCCTGGCGTGCAGGGGACCCGGGTTCGATTCCCGGCCAGGGCACATAGGAGAAGCGCCCACTTGCTTCTCCACCCCGCCCCCCTCCTTCCTCTCTGTCTCTCTCTTCCCCTCCCACAGCCAAGGCTCCATTGGAGCAGAGATGGCCCGGGCGCTGGGGATGGCTCCTTGGCCTCTGCCCCAGGCGCTAGAGTGGCTCTGGTCACGACAGAGCGACACCCCGGAGGGGCAGAGCATCACCCCCTGGTGGGCAGAGCATCGCCCCCTGGTGGGCGTGCCGGGTGAATCCCGGTTGGGCGCATGCAGGAGTCTGTCTGACTGTCTCTTCCCGTTTCCAGCTTATACAAAAAAAAAAAAAAAAAAAAAAATTGAGATGGGAGCAAGTTTCAATGCAATTGGGAAGAAGCTAGTAAAGAGTAGTTAGACAATATAGGAAATAGAGGGGATAGATATCGAAGAGTCCTGAACAGTGGAAGGGAATGAAACCCAAACTACAGTATTACTTTTAGACAGAAGAGACATAACTGGAAAGAAACAAGAAGGGATAGTTTTATTTAGATTTAAAGAAAGATACAGGTGATAGAAGAAGTCTAAGGTAGTTCCCCATTCTGAAGACTTGTATATTGTCAGTAAAGTGGGAGTAAAGTCATCAGCTCAGAAAAAAAGGGAATGTGAGCTTATGAGAAGGTTAACATCTGCAATAGCCACTGTTGAGAATGAGAGAGAGACAACAAGGAAAATAGAGAAAGATCACCAGGCAGCACTGAGTGTCCATCTGAAATTGGGGACCATAAATTCAGAGTGGCACCAGTGATTTATAGTGGCACCAATCTGTGGATTTCCAGCAGTGCTTAGCAACCAGAGATGAGCTATAATTGGATTCATCCAAAGTTGGTGTTTTGCCAGAAGTTGGAGGACGGGAAAACACTGGGGCAAGGCTATGGGCAAGAGAGATGTTGGAGTGATATGAAGTGATATATAAGCTGGATGGGGAAGGAAGTCAAGACAGAAAGGGCTGGTGTACAGAGAAAAATGAATGCTGGTGTCATGGGCCAGCAAGGTAACAACTCAAGTTCACCGCTGAGGAGTGAGGTTCACAATGCTTTATATCAGCCAGGTTCCTCAATTTTTTTTACAACTTTGCATCTTTCAGTTTGCTCCTAATTAAGCATGCTATATCCCAATTATCCTAACAATGCATGGTTCATAAAGAGGCAAAAAGGGCGGGTGATCAGTAGAGATAAGACAGTGAGCATCTATGACCCTTCTGCGGGCTTTCCGTAAGCGTTCAAGTCAAAATCTTAGGACTCAGCCTCAAGTCCCCCACTTTTTTTTCACTCTCTATCACTGAATCCATCACCAAATTCTCATGATTCCAGTTTCTTATATATCCCAAGTCTGTCTATTTCTATACATACATACATACATACATACTTACATACATACAGGAGGTCCTTGGGTTACGACCGTTTCAACATATGACGTTTCGAGTTTAAGATGTTCACTCTCATAAAAACTTTAAAAAATTGAGATGTGAGTGTTTCAGCTTAAACTGTTAGCATGGTACTTACAGACTACATGGGCTAACTAATTAGACTGCATGTGGCAGAAGAATACACAGTAACACGGCATGTGAGTGAGGGAGTTGGCGGCCTCCAGTACGCTTACCTACGCCATTTTGGACTGTTAAAAGCACAAGTGTTCCATTTGTGTTAGGCTAGGGTGTGTTTTGACTTACACCAAAATTTGGGTTACATCACTGTCATAGGAACGTAACTGTGTCATAACCCAAGGACCCCCTGTACCACCACCACCTGGGGCCCAGCCACCATTATTTCTTGCCTGCGTCTCACAAATAGCCTCCCCACTGGTCTCTTTCTGCTTCATCCTCTGCCCTCTCAAAGTTGCTTTTTACATGGTAGCCAGGGTGCTCTTTTAGGAGTATAAATCAGGTCATATGACATCACATCTTCGCTTAAAAATCCAAGACTTCCCATTGCTCTTAAAAGAAAATCAAATTCCTCACCTCTGAGTTCAGGCTGAGGAAAAATGCAACAGGATAGAGCAGAGCAAATATGAACTATGGAAAGGGGTGTGGGCTACAGAGGAAGGTGTGAAGGAATGGAGGGTGTTTAGTGAGGCAGGGGGGTTAGATCAAGGATTGATCACTGTGGCCTTGGACCTGGTGGTGGCAAGAAGTTGGGGAGAGTCACCCTTTGAGAAGACCACTCTGGCTACAGTGTGGAGACCAGACAGATGGGAGGCAAGGGGGACCACAGTTAGAATAGTTACAAAGACATAATATTCAGGCAGGAGTGAATATTATCACAGCGGGGACTAACTGGTATCAGAGATGGCCAAAAGCAAATGGTTTTGAGATCTACTTTAAGAGAGAAGATGAAAGGTGTGAGACTCCCATTCTACCCGCTGCTCCTGTATTTGCCGGCTAATGCTTGCTCATTATTCTGAGGTCAACTTCCACCTTCTCAGAGAGTCTTTCCCTGACATTCTAGACCAGGTTATATGGAAGCCCAATTCATGTCTGTGCAACTGACATAGTAGAGAATATTTTTGTGAGAGGGAAAGAGACTTGAGCCTGGATACGGACGAGGGGGAAAGATTTAGTGGCAATGGTGAGAGTAAAGATGTCAAAGGAGCAAGGTCCTCAGCGGAGTTAAATCCCCAAGGAGGGAAGGGTATGGAATCCAGAATCCAGCCTCGGATCAGAGGAAACTTCTAGTCCTGCACCTTGTGGAGAACAGTGACCCATGCCAGTGACCAGACCCGTGGTTGCTAGCTCTTCCTCAGTCAAAGCCCTTTGTTTTCATTTCTGTTTTTTTTTTTTTTAGATTTTATTTATTCATTTTTAGAAAGAGAGGGGAGAGAGAGAGAAGGAAAGGAGGAGCAGGAAGCATCAACTCCCATCTGTGCTTTGACCAGGCAAGCCTGGGGTTTCGAACCGGCAACCTCAGCGTTCCAGGGCAACGTTTTATCCACTGTGCCACCACAGGTCAGGCCAAAGGCCCTTTGTGAACTTGAAAATATTTCCTGAATTTTAATATTTTTTCTGTACTTTCATATCCACTGATTAACACATCATGTCAACAAGCTCTATGAGCTCAGAAAAGCTTTTAAATGAATTTCCTTTTGGTTAATCACAACTTTATTCACCCTTATTTCAAATAGCACATATACATGTAAAATAATTTTTTTCTAGAAGATGCCAGTTGCAATGAAACTGCAAATCCAGATACCCTCTGGCCTAGGTGCCTGAGTGCACAGTCTGGGAGTTGGAATTTAGTCTCGTCAGTTTTCTAATGGGAACCGATTGCATCTGTGACTGTCTGTCTTGCCCTAGACTGGGACATCCTGCCTTTTTCATATCCTCAGCACCTAGCTAGCCTAAGTCATGAGGCAAAATGGGTTTTTTAAAAATCTGAACAAATGAAAATAGAATTATTTGTACGATGAATTTATTATTATTTCAAGTGAGATGCCTAGATTGTTTCACATATTCAATTTCCTTTTAAAAAGTCCTGATTTCTTTCCTCCTCATGATTAAAATGATTCAAATTCAGCCCATTTCCTTAAGATCCTCATTTTGGATTCCCATCTATTTTAGTGGAGGGAGCCTGCCCTGGCTTGGGTTCATTTTTCTGTTTCTAGACAGTGCTCAGTAATGCATCATCTTAGGAACGTGCCTCACTCATTCCACTAAACATGCAGGCACATCCTGTCCTTCAGATGTTCCATCCAGCTCAAAACTCAAATTTCTGCATTTGCACATGCTTATTTAGCTAAATGTGTCTTGTAGGATTAGCTTAAGCCACTGCACACAGCTGCCTTTTTACTTTGAACATTAAAATATAAATCTGAAGGGAGGAATCACCTGGCCTTACGTGAATGAAATAAAGAGGCATTTCAGCCCTGGGCACTTGAATCTGTTCCTTTTGATGGGCAAGAGCAATGGAGACCCCCAAATCTCAGGATGCGATTCTTTAACTTCAGACTGTCCTCGGAATAATGGACCGAGAGCTGGCTGTGTGAGCTCCTGGGGGCACTACTCACTAGGAGCAAAGTGACAAATGGATTTGAAAGTTCAGTTAGAGAATCAGCTGCCATTTTATGCTTACTATTGAGTAAGCAGGATTCTCCCAGCCACCAATTTAAAGTGGTGAAAATGTCCCACGTGGGCAATAGACAATGAACGTTATTGGTTTTGAGATGGGAAAGACTGAACAGTGGCCTTGGAATAGATGGAACTCGCATGCGCACACGGGTGCTTGTGCGTGCACGTGCGCGCGCGCGCGCGCGCACACACACACACACACACACACACAAAATGAGAGAGAGAGAGAGATACACACACAGGGCTGGGGTCCAGACGCTGCAGATGTGGACTCCTGCTCTGAGTGGCAAACTCCTCTGTATCCTCAGCCCCTTCTCCCAACATCCCACCCACCTCCTGCCTTGGGAAAGACTGGCTGTCGCCCAAGGGGATCACCGGTCAGGCAGCCCTCTCAGCTGGGTGTTGTTGTTGTTACAAACCTGAGAATAGTATCTCCAAAGGCCTCAGGACCAAGGAGGGAGACCTGGTTGTCTTCTCTATGTGTCATAGCTGCTTCCAGACTACCCTTCTCTCTCTTTTCCAAAGGGGCCACTGTTTGGAGACTCAAACATCAGAATGTCCTGTCTCCATCAGACACACGTGCCCCATTGCTGCCACCACTGGCTTGATCGTTGTCTCTGTTCTCTGAAGACTTCTTGGTTCTTTTTTCTTTCTTTCTTCCTTCCTTTCTTCCTCTTCTTTTCTTTCTTTCTTTCCTTCTTTCTTTCTGTCTTTCTTTTTTTCTTTCTCTTTTTGGAGGACATATTAAACCTTATTTATTTTTAAAAACCAGGCCACTAGGTAAATAAATATACCACAGTCTTGAAACAGCTCACAGACAGGCTATATGATCATTTCAAGTAATAAGCTGGCTGACTTGTGATTCTTTATCTTCCTCTATGTCTTAGTTGCTGGTACATGAAGGTCCTCATGTATGACTCATCTGATATCCCTTGTTAAAGGCTGAACTGTGTCCTTGCTCAAGTTCATGCTCAAGTGCTAACCCTCAGTATCTCAGAATGTTACTCTGTTTGGAGATTGTTAAAGAAAAATAGTTATTCATGACACTTGTTAAAGGATGTGTTAAGAATGCTAAGGCAGGGCCTGACCAGGCAGAGGCACAGTGGATAGAGTGTTAGACTGGGACATGGAGGACCCAGGTTCGAATCCCCGAGGTCACTGGCTTGAGCGCCGGCTCAGGCAGCATGAGCACAGGATCTCAGGCTTGAGTGTGGGATCATAGACAGGACCCCAAGGTCGCTGGCTTGAGCCCAAGGTCACTGGCTTGAGCAAGGGGTCACTTGCTCTGCTGTAGCCCCGCCCCCCCCACCAGTCAAGGCACATATGAAAAAGCAATAAAAGAACAACTAAGGAGACTAATGAGTCAAAAAAAAAAATTGATGCTTCTCATCTCTCTTCTTTCCTGTCTGTCTGTCCCTATCTGTCCCCTTCTCTCTGTCTGTCATAAAAAAAAAAGAATGCTAAGGCAGACTTTATTCAGGGGGATTACTGAGATAGGTCTAGTGATGACGACACTGGGGTTTGCGGTTGGGCAGAAGGATTGGGCTCAGCTCTGAACACAAAAAGGAAAACTGTGGATTTTATAACCAAGAGTCACATAGGGGGGTTAATGGATGGGAAATTGCTAAGATGAAGCTTCAGGGGTAAGGGAAGAGAGTCTTTCTAAACCAACCTAATGAGCACCTTGCTGCAGGAAGCCCGGGGTGGTGAAGGTTGAGGAACCCATCAGATATGAAGGCAGGGGGAATTCTGGTTTAAATGACTTAACAGGGTTCTTGCTAAAACTGGATGATGCAGAGATGGATGTGGAAATCCAAAAGTTGGGACCGATTTGAGTAGAGCTCAGAGGAGCCTGACTAGAGTTTGGCCAAGAAAAGAATCTTTGTCAAGATAGGACCTTTAAAGAGGTAATTGAGTTAAAAATTAAATCAAATGACTAAGCCCTAATCCAAACACCTGTGTCCTTACAAGAAGAGAAGATCAGAGCACACACAAGCACATAGATGGAGGGATGATTGTGTAAGGACAGTGAACATACAGCCACCCGCAAGCCAGGGAGAGTGCACTCAGAAGGAAACAAGCCCGCCAACACCTTCGTCATGGACTTCCAGCCTCCAGACGATGCGTACACAAATTTCTGCTGTTTGAACCACCTCCTGAGAAGCATTTTGTTATGGCAGCTCTAGCAAATGAATACAGTACAACCATCTTTGGGGTTTTTATACCTCTTCATCCTCCAAAGATTCTTTCTTCTGCTCCAAAAGTGATGCCCAAGGCTTCCCCCAGACTCTAAAATATCTCCCCAAATGCTCCCTCCTACCTACAAAATTATAATTTCAGCAGCCTGCCCTCTGACTACTGCCTGTCTTCACATTCACTTTCTCAAGTGCTTCCTACTAGTCATTCAGAGATTCAAATTTGGTCCCCACCTCTATCAACATCCCTTTGTCTTCATGTCTCTTCTTTTGTCACTAAGATTTTATGGTCCATTGCTATCACCACATCCTTGCAAAGAACCTCGATCTCCTTGCTTATCTCTTCATGTACCATACGCTTCGGAGACACGCCAACTATGGATGGACACTGCTGCACGCCCGATCCCAAGCAGCTTAAGTACATCGCACATCTGTGCTGACCAGCTTCTCTTTGCTTCATGTTTTACTTTGACCCCGTTCTTCACTTAGACTAACTCTGATGAAAATCAGCCTATCTTTCATACTTCTCATTTTTCATTCTCCAAGAAGCCTACATCATCCTTTCCCTCTTGTAACTTCCCATGCCCCAATTCTCTTGGCTTCCTTCATATCAAAGGTTTGAGAAAGAGAGGACCACACAATGTGCTATGCTTACTCATCTCCTGCTTAGTCTTTCACTCAGAGCAGTCTGGGTTCAGCCACCACTGCTCCAACTGTAATTTTCTCAAGGTTACCAGCAGCTTCCTTGTTATAAACCCTGCAGACACCACTGCCCATTTCCTGTTACTCACCGTCAGCTTCATTTAACACAGTTGATTGCTCCCTCCTCCTCCCAGTGTTCCATGACGTCACTGTCTCCTGTCCCCCTCCGCCCCCACCCCCCACACACTGCGGTTCTTCTGGCTACTGCTCAGTCTCCTGATGGCTGGGTGTTGGACCTCTGTATGGTCTTCTCTGTCTCCCCAGGGCTCACCTTGGCACCTCTGCTCTCTCCTCATGCTCTTATTCATTTCCAGAGCTTTCGATGGCAGCCCAGGCTGGTGACTCCCTAATTTATATGCCCAGACCAAACTCTCCCCTGACCTCTACACATGCATATCTGATGACCTCATTGACCTATTTGCTTGATTTTCAAATTTAACATGTCCAAACATCCTCGGGTTCCTCTCTCCCCACATTCAAACTTCTAGTCTTTTCTGCTGTTGTAAAGGGCACCATACTCTGCTCAATTTCTCAAGTCAGAAACCTAGATACCATCCTGGCTTCTCCTCTTCTGTCAGCCCCTCTTCCCTCCACACACACACACACACACACACACGCACACACGCACACACGCACACACGCACACACGCACACACACACACATCCTGTCTGTTATCAAATTAAATTATTTCCAACTCCAAATACAGCCTGAAACAAAAGACTTCCCTCTCGCTGCTGCTGCTGCTGCTGCCACCCACTCATCCTAGTAACTTTCACTTCTTACCAAGACAACTGCACTGGCCTCTTCTAGATGATCTGGCTTTTGTTCTCTCTAATTCATTCCTCACACAGCAATGAGAGAAATCTTTTAAAAAACACAAATTGGACTATGATATCTCCCTGCTTAACACCTCCACTAGCTTTCCATTACACTTTAGATGATATGAACACTCCTTCTGCTGACTTAACGGAATCTGTGTGATCTGGACCATATCTAACTCTGAGTTCTCATTCCATTCTTTTCTCATCAATTCCATTCCAGTCCATTTTACCCTCTCAAACTGAAGAGACATTTTGTTACAACCGGGCTTTACAGATGCTGTGCTACCTGCCTTTGACAATCTCCCCTCCTATGTGTGGCTGGCTCCTTACCTTTTATGTTTATATTTTTTTAAAAATAGTTCCTATTCTGAAAATAAAAAATATATATATATTGAAATGAACAAATCTAAGCCGTATAATTTTAACAAATGGATATATCTATGTGACCCATACCTCTGTCAACAAAGTTCTTTCGTATCTTCTCCAGCCCCCACCGAGAGGCAAACACCCATTCTAATTATTTTCATCATTGGGTCTGTCTGATTTAGAACCTTATAGACATAGGCTAATATAATATAGCACGTTTGTGTCTGGCATCCTTTTCTCAGTATAATTATAATGTCTATGATATTCACCCACCCGGCAGGTTTCCGTGGTGTGCCTTTGCATTGTCGATTGGCATTCCACTGTATGAATATATCACACATTTGAAAGCCTGTTATCACATTGATATCTGTTTGGGTTGTTTCTGGTTTTTGGAATAAATTTTCCATGAACAAGTGTTTGAAGGGACATTTGGTTTTATATCTTTTGGGTTGAATATCTGGAACTGGAATTAATGGGCCACAGGGCAGGTCTAGGTTTAACTTTGTAAGAACTGTCAAAAGTTTTTCCAAGTTGACGCACTATTTTTATAAATCAGTCAGTGTCTATATATATATATTTTTGCATGTGGCTGTCCAGTTGTTCTAGCACCATTTCTTCCAGCAACTACCCTTTCTCCATTGCATTGCCTTTGCTTCTTTGTCAAAAATCAACTATGTTATTTCTGTGGGTCCATTCATTCTATTCCACTGATCTATTTTCCACCAGTTCAGGACTGTCTCATGCATGGTAGCTTTATAGTAAGTCTTGAGTAGAGAAGTGTCACTCCTCCAACTTTGCTTTTCTCCCTCAGTATGGTGTTAGTTGGTTCTCCTAGCTCCTTTGCCTCTCCATATAAATTTAAGAATCAATTGTATCTATAGACACAAAATAACTTGCTAGGATTTGAATTGACATTGAATCTATACACCAAGCTGGGAAGAACTGACAATACTGAGTCTTTCTATCTATGTATGTGAATATCTTTCCACTTACTTAGATCTTGTTTCTTTTATCAGTTTGTAGCTCTCCTCAAATAGATTCTTATATATATTTTGTTAGATGTATACCATAGTACTTCATTTCTTGGTGCTAATATAAACGATGCTGTGTTTTCAATTTGTTTGTCTTTATAAAGCAATTATCTTTTATATGTTAACCTCCCATCTTGAAACCTTGCCATAATCACTTGTTATTCCAGTATTTTTATTGTTGATTCTCCAATATTTTCTATATAAATAATATATCATTTGTGAACAAAGACAGCTTTACATTTTCCTTCCCAATCTGTATACATTTTATTTTCATCTTTTATCTTATTGCATTAGATTGGGTTTCGAGTACAATGTTAAAAATGATTGGTGAAAGGAGACATCCTTGCCTTGTTCCTATTTATAGTGGGAAAACCTTCCGTTTCTCATCATTAAGTAGAGAAGTCTCATTATTAAGCAGTGTTAAGTGTAGGATTTTGTAAGTCTTCTTTGTCAAGCTGCATAAGTCCCCCTCTATTTATATTTTGCTAAGAGTATTTATCATGAATTTCAAATGTTTTTCTGTATCTATTGATATGATCACATGATTTTTCTTCTTTAGCTTGCTGCTATGATAGATTACATCAATTGATTTCATCCATATAATTTTTAATTGCACTTATCTTTAGATGCCTCATACACACATTTTTGTTTCCTTTTTTATTCTCTGTCACCTCCACTAAACTGTAAACTCAAGCACCTCGTATACTATGCACTTGATACTTATGAGTTGAATGAATGAATGATTGCCCACTTATATTTATTTGTATTGGTTGAGAAGCTAGGGGAGGAAGGCGGCAGTTTATTGGAGCCCAGGTACAGGATAGAGATGGAAGAAACCGAAGGGAGGGGCGCCATGCTAGCTGCTCCCGCATCCCTAGATCCAGATGCCAGGTTTAAGCCTCACTGGTTAGAGGGCTAAAGCCAACAGCTGATTGAGTTGTTTTGCTGAGACACATCATGGACTTGAGGAACAAGCAGAACTGCTTTGGGCTCAGGTGACAGAGTGTGACAGAGTTGTAGAGAAGACTGTGATTCTGCTCTACAGATGATGCAGTCTACCAGGTGAGAGCTTGGAGCTATGGAAATTGGAGCATTAAACATGACTTCTCTTGCATTACAGGCTGCATTCGGGGTGTATGCAATGTCCAGATGAATCAGTGCTGCTTGACATGCTTCAAAATATGTCTAGAGTTTTTAAAATTCCAACCTGTTTTCTTTCAAGGCAGCTTCTCTTTACTCTGAGTCCTAGTCCCGGACACATCGGTTCCATTTGACTGGGTTCACAGTTTGAGATGTATCATCTATCAGTTCCCAACATAGCCAATTAATTGATCCCGCTCTGGGTCCCATGTCTGGAAGAGCTGAACCCTTCCCAGAGCCCTCTAATCCAGACGGAGTTCTCTAAGAAGCCTGTTCCTTCATTTCAAGATGTGATTTGGCTTATTTTACTAATATTCATTGTCTAGACTCTTGTCTGCTGGCAACCACTTTTACTCTTTGTTTTCTGAACTTCAGCGTTCAGATAAGAAGACTTGTGATTCTTGTTCCATATTTTTGTCCCCTGCAGCTTATAGTGAACACCTGTGGGTTTTTTCCCCTCCAAAATTGAATGACTCATCTGGCTTAATCTTAAATTTCCTCTGGAGAGTTACTCTTTCTCTACTCTTAAGTTCCTGAGGCTTGGGTTGGATGACTGCTGCTAACTCTCACAGTAGGCCTGCATCAGCCTAAGCCCATCAGCGCATGGCATGACCTTAGGCACTGGGGTCAGTACAAGACCTAATCAGACCAACAGGAGTCAGAGACAGACTCAGAGCTTTGTGCACACTTTTGAGAGAGAGAGAGAGAGAGAGAGAGAGAGAGAGAGGAAGAAAGCGAGATTCTTTCTTCCTGCTGGATATAGATTACAACAGATGAAAGGTCTGCATGCAGCTGCAGCCTTCTTATGCCCACAGATGAGAAATCTGTCAGACAAAGACAACCCATCAGGGAGAGCAGGGCCAAACCAAAAGACAGAGACAACTGTGTCTGGATGACATTGTTCCCATCCCCGCAGGAAGTTGTGCCTGCAAACCATCTTATCCCCTGCACTTTTCAGCTTTGTAATTCACTAAATTTCATTTCAGATTAGTCATTTTGGGTTGGATTTTCTGTGATTTGGAGCCAAAAGAAAATAGTGAACAGTACGCTATTCACTTTGTCTCCTAACACTCCCAACATAATGTTTCTTGCTTGCTCTATCTTCTGTTGTGTACTGGCGTTGCTGCTGACCCTGGATGCGTGGGCCTTGATGCTGATTTTCCCATGGACTTCGGATTTACAGCTTTCCAGTGGGCTTGATTTTGATGCCCTCCCTTCATCCACATGCAGTGCTCCATCCTGGGCCACGGACACTCTCTGAAGCCAGACTCTAGGCTTTGGTTTCTACCCCGGCACTCCCTAAATTCCATACCTGGACCACACTCCAGTTGAATTATTAGAGCTCATTCAGAATCAACCACAGAAATAATTGTACCCCACTCGCTGCTTATACTGATCTGTGTATGCTCAGAATCAGGCAAAGAGCTCCAAGCAACTTTCTCTCTGAACCATGTTGTGTTCATACATTTCTGCCTGTCCAGAACCTCTCTGAGCCTGGGAAACCAATCTCACCTCACAAACCAAGTGTTATTAACCTCCTCAGGGAACCCGAGAGAAGAGGGGACCAAGGTGCACATTTGAATGGGATGCTTTACTCCTGTTAGAGATGTGACAGAGACTGCCTGAGAGTCCTACCAGTTTCATCCCAACTTCTAATATGTGCTGAAAATCTGTGTGCTCACATATGTTGGTAAAACCCTGTGAATTATCACAAAGCCAGTATCTCAGGGTGTCTGTTCCTGCTGCACAGACACCCAAATTCTTGAACGTGTCTGTAAGCAGAGGTGCCACCCAGGAAATAGCACTTCATCTTTTCAGATTATCCTGCAAGACAGAAGGAATTGTGAATTATCTTTTCTTGCTTTACAGAAATAAGTAGCAAAGACTGAAAATCATAGAACCACCAAATGTATGTCAGAATCTGAAGGGCTAAAATGAATTACCCCCATTCTTCTAATGTATAGAAAAAGAGATCGGCCCTGGCCGGTTGGCTCAGCGGTAGAGCGTCGGCCTAGCGTGTGGAGGACCCAGGTTCAATTCCCGGCCAGGGCACACAGGAGAAGCGCCCATTTGCTTCTCCACCCCTCTGCCGCGCTTTCCTCTCTATCTCTCTCTTCCCCTCCCGCAGCCAAGGCTCCATTGGAGCAAAGATGGCCCGGGTGCTGGGGATGGCTCTGTGGCCTCTGCCTCAGGTGCTAGATTGGCTCTGGTCGCAACATGGTGACGCCCAGGATGGGCAGAGCATCGCCCCCTGGTGGGCAGAGTGTCGCCCCATGGTGGGCGTGCCGGGTGGATCCCGGTCGGGTGCATGCGGGAGTCTGTCTGACTGTCTCTCCCTGTTTCCAGCTTCAGAAAAATGAAAAAAAAAAAAAAAAAAAAAAAGAAAAAAAGAAAAAGAGATCAAAGTCCAGAGATGTCAAGTGACTTGCCCAAGGTCACACAGTCAGTTGGTTGCAGAATCAGAATGAAGATTTAAGTCTCCTTGCTTCCAAAGCAGTGCCTTATTGATCACACTCACTGGGGCTTTATAATCATCAAGAGAATTGCTTTAGGGTCCTATGAGAGCATCTAATTTTTGAGTATGTATTACTTTCAGGAAAGGTTCAGATTTAGCTCTCCAATTAAGGAAGTATATCTATTAGCTATTTTAAGATAACAAACTACTTTAAACTTAGTGACTTTCAAAAACAGCCATTTATTATCTCTCACAAGTTTACTGATTGGCCAACCCAGTTATAACAGTGTTCACTCATATGTCTGCTGTCTGATGGGGACTGACTTGTCTAGAAGGGGCTCAGCATGGATGGTTCATCTCTGCCCTCTGTGGGCTCTCATCCTCCCACAGGAAAACCTGGGCTTGTTCACCTGAAAACTGGTAAGTTTCCAAGAAAGAGAATTGGAGTGTACAAGGCCTCTGGCAAGGTAGGCTAGGAATGGTGCTATCTCCCTTTTTTTCTGTTGGCTCGAATCATTCATGAGACCAACCCAGATTCAAGGGGTGAGGAAATAGACTCTAATTCCACATGGGAAAATGTGCAAAGTCACATTTCAAGAGTCATGGATTCAGAGAGGGAAATAATTTTGGATTTGCAAACAACGTGCCTTAGGAGACATGATGGCCTCTTGTTTCAGAAAAATGGCCTAAACCAGCTTAGTTCTTGGTATAAACATAGCTGGAGCTTAATGCATACATATCAAATGAGTTTTGCTATCTCACTACTTATGAGAGTGTATGTGGATGAGTTTATACGTGTGTGTCTATAGGATTGTGCGTGTGTCTGTGTGTACATGTGCATGCCTACATGTGAATTTGTGTTCTTTTAGGTCTTTTGAGATGCAGGGTTCTGCGATGACAATCATTAAGCAAAACATTTCAGGACCAAGGACAGAAGCCTACCCTGAGCATGCAGGTGATGCCAGGTCCCCAGCAGAGCCCGTCTCAAGTGCAGACCACAAATTACACTCTGTTCCTTGTAGCAACAGCACATTGGGTTGTTTTCATTTTCTGAGATGAGAAAAGACTCAAACTCATCTGTACAGAAAAAGTGCTCCCTGGAAAACCATCTCCAAGGGAACTCACTGGGGAAGGGAGATTAGCTTTGCACACAGCCACCTTCAAGGGGCCTTGACCCTCAGGATCAATAATAATAATAATAATAATAATAATAATGATAATGATAAGTCCTTGGTCCCACAAATGTCTACCTGAGGCATCCTGGCCACCACCACTTCCACATTTCAGTGTGTTCTAACCTTCCCTCATTTAGTAACATCAGAGTGGACCAAGCCCATACCTCTTAGCTCAGCCACACTGAGGTTACAGGCTGTCCCACAACTAATATTAGTTACTGAGCGAGCACTTGGCTAGGTGCTAGGTACACAGAGTGGAAATAATAATCACGGCCCTTGTTCACATAGAGCTCATAGTCTACTAAGAAAGAAGACAACAAACAAAGAAATAATCCAATACATAAATACACACAAAATATTGTGATAAACAATTTGAATGAAACCAGTAGAGTGTTTTAAAAGAAGGAGCATCCGATTTAAATCTGGTGGTTGGGAAAGCCCTCACTGAAGAGGTGAAGTTCCAGCTGAGATCCAGAGGATATCTAGGGGCCAGCCATGTAAAGGAAGGAGGAGGGGACCGTTCTAAGTAGAGAAAATGGTAGGTACAAAGGTCCTGGGGCAAAAAATGTTTAATGCTTAAGATTCTAAAAAAATTCAATAGAACTGAAGTCTAGTGAGTAAGAGAGTGAAGTTCAAGACAAGAGTGTAAAAATAGCAGAGGCCAAATGCTGCATGGTCTGGTAGGTCATGCTACGAAACTTGAATTTTGTTGTAAGAGCAATAGTAAACTAGTGCAATGTTTTCTCAGATCTTCTCAGGAAATTCAGATATGGCCACCGTAATCTCTGTTGAGATTTCCTAGCTAAGCAAATATTCTAAGAAACCAAGAAGAAATCATCTCCAGTCCATCCCCCTGTCCCCAAAGTGAAGAGATTGCAGGACAACATCTTTGTCCCCATGGACCAGCCCAGACACAGGTCCAAAGGATCCAGTCTCCTTGGACCAAGCTGTATCACCCCGGACTGCATGTTGACCCCCCCTTCCAGGCCTGGTGGATTCTTTTTCCTTCCTAAGACTAGTCTTCCGTTCTCCTCCTGCACCATGAACCCCGTGGGCTGATCCCACCTGACACAGCATCGGTCAGGCTTTGCCTTTGCTCCAACCTCTTCCTGCCTGGCTCCTGGACTACGCTTCCCCTGGCCAATACTTCAAGCCCTTTAGCCAGAGCAAATCTGACATTTCATTCCTTTACTGTCCTAGAGGCCCTCCCTCCTTTTTCCTCCCCTGGGTCCATTTTCTTGCTAAATGGTCAAGTAACTGCTTCTTTAGAAAATCTTGTCTTTGTCATTGCTTTGAACCAATGGCTGCCAATAATTACCAGTAACCCAAAGAATATCTCCCAAACCTGTTATGTCTAATAACAATACAAACCTTTAGGAGCCCTTCCTATATACTCATGGTTGCTTGGGTATTTTCCATGCAATGCCTTAGTTAGTCCATATACAGTGCTGAAATACAAAGTTGGCAGGTTTCATTTTCCAAAGGTGATCACCATATCTCTTACTTGATATGCTCTTCCAGACCTTTCCCGCTCCTCTATTAAAAGGTAGATTTTAATGCTCTGCCTTTGAACCTGGCTGCCTTGTGAATCACTTTTAATCAATAGAAAGCAATGGAAGTGACTGAGTGATTTCTGAGGCTTGGTCCCAAAAAAGGGGTACAGCTTCCCCTTGTTAGGTGGGACTCTCATTTTTGGAGCTCTGAGTTGCCCTATTGAAGTTCCGCTCAGAGACTATTAAGCTGGAGAAGCCATGTGTACAAATGCCAAGGGGCAGCCCAGCTGTGCTTTCAGACAACAGCTGTAGTGACAGCCATGGAGTGAACATCTTGGATGTCCAGCTCAGCTGAGCCTTTGGACGGAAGAAGCTACACATGACATCTGACTTCAATCATATAAAAACCTCTGCCCAGGCCCACCTTCCTCAAATTCCTGACCCACAATCATGAGTGGTTGTTTCAAACCAGTAAGTTTTTAGATAGTTTGTAACAAGTCATTAAGACTTGAACAATATGTATTATAAATGGCTCTGACTTAGAGTTGATAAATCTAGAATCAAAGTAAATCCCTTGCCTACGGTCAAAGAGCTAATGAGAGGTAGGACTGGAATCTTTGGTCTGTCACACCACTAGACCTGTGCTGTTGGTGTGTATGCTATCACTGTCCGTCTGTTAAGCAATGGTCCGTGCCACTCACTTATGGGGATGATGCAAGGATCTTAGCTTGTGGACCTCATATTGGGATGGAACTCAAGGCTGAGAGCTCCTGTTCCAGCCTCATACCACGGATTAACCTCAGGGATGGCCCTCTGGCCTCCCAGGTGGATACACGTGCCATGAATGGTCTATGCACCCTGCCCACCCTGTCCAGTAACTAGCAGGAGCATTCTCTTCTTCTTCAGAAGGTGGCATCAACCCTGGTGGGGCTGGGCTCTTCCATTTAGTGGCCCTATGATTTTAGAGCAAGAGGTTCCTCCACCTATCTGAGCCTCGGGTTTCTCAGCTAGAAAATGGGATGATCACAGAACCTAATTCCTAAGAGTGTTTAAGGTATTAAAGGAAATAATGTATTTAAAGTACTTATCACACTTCCTGACAGTTGATATGTTTCATTTAAATATTCCCTCAGGCTAGAGACAGATACACATTGAGATCTACAAGACCCTTGGTCCTTCCTACTGCCTCACGGAGCCCCTTCAATCATATTTAATTCACCTAGTTGTCCTCACAAAAGTAGTGATTAAAGGTAGAAGCCTACCTTCCAAAGTTGGTAAAAAAAATATATACCCAGAATGGATGAGGCTGTCTTAACACAGGGTGCCATGTTCTCATTTCATCATTTGGAGGCAGGATTGTCATAGCAGAGTGATGAAATATTTGGGCTCTCAGTCTCCTCATATCAAAAATGGAAATGATATTGATTACTTCATGGTGGATATAAACAGTCAATGAGATGATGAATGTCAGAGCTCAGAGAGGAATAACAGTTCTTCTTCCTTCCCCCTCTGCTCTTCTTTGGCCCACTCTCTAAAGGGTGACTAAGTACTGTATCTCGCCCTCCCTCCTCTCCTTTTCACCAGAGGTCTCCAGGATTGTAACAAGGGCTGCACATTTCCTTCTGTAGAAACTCAAGCAAAGCTGGGGGCACTTGCCTGCTCCGCCTCTCTGTGGCACTCAGAAGTTTCCCTTTCAGCTCTGGGAGACAGGAAAACCAGGGGCCGGAGCTTCAGTGAGGCTCTGTGCTATCACATGGACCTTGGGATGCCCCCGGGGAAGCAAAAGGATGATAGCAAGTTGAGGTCATGGCAAGAGTACTGGATTGGAGTGTTAGAGGCTTGTGTATCAGATTCAGGACCCTTTCCTGTTTTATCCATCTCTCCTTGGCACTGAGCATCAGTTTCTTCCTCTGTAAAAACAGGACAATAACATGCCTGTCTTACAACCTAACTGTGAGGTTTGAAGATGACAAGCCGGCATGACATTATTGCTATTAGTCTTGGGCAGGAACCTCATCTACTCTCACAAAACAAAGACGGCATTAGCGGGAGTTCTCAGACAGGAGTGGAAGGTAGAAGCATAGCATTGTGCACTGGGTACCATTTCCACTCTCCTGGAGAGGAGTAGACTTTCTGCAATATTGTTATATTTCTTCCCCCTGAGAAAGGCAGCATCCTAGCTAACTCTGTAGAAGCAAGTCTGAACTCACCCTCTCAGGGGTAGTCAACCTTTTTATACCTACCACCCACTTTTGTATTTCTGTTAGTAGTAAAATTTTCTAACCACCCACCAGTTTCACAGTAATGGTGATTTATAAAGTAGGGAAGTAACTTTACTTTATAAGATTTATAAAGCAGAGTTACAGCAAGTTAAAGCATATAATAATAATTACTTACCAAGTACTTTATGTTGGATTTTTGCTAAGTTTGGCAGAATAAATCTTTATAAAACAACTTACTATAGTTAAATCTATCTTTTCATTTATACTTTGGTTGCTCCGCTACCGCCCACCATGAAAACTGGGACACCCACTAGTGGGCGGTAGGGACCAGGTTGACTGCCACTGCTCTAGCTCACTCTCCACATTCAATCATCATCAGGTCTAATGAATTAAATAAGAATGACCTGTAATGATGGAGCATCTGCAATGTACCAAGGAGGGTTCAAGTGCTTTACATGGATCATCTCATTTTATTCATAGACTAACTGCTATAAATAAGGCAGTTGATTTTCTTATCCTAATATGAAGAAAGGCGGGTACAGAGAGGTTAAGTAACTTGTCTAAGATCATGCAACTGCTAAGGGACCTAGGAAATCTTTGGACCCCAGAGGTTGACTCCAGCGCTTTGGCACATAACCACCACAAGAATTCTCTCCCACCACACCTGCCACCAGCATCTCTTGCCAAGAATCCTGTAGCATCTCCTTGCTGGTATATCTGCCCCTGGTTTTACCCATCTGTAAACCATCCTCCACATAGCTACCGGAGAAATGCTTCCAAAACACAGCTCTGATCACATCACTCTCTGGTCAAAGCCTTTCAAGGGCTCCCCATTTTTCTGCAGGATGGAGTCCAGGCTATTTCAGTTGATCCATAAATCCCTGTGCAATCTGGCTCCTGTCTGCCTCCTTCCAGCCTGCTTCCCACTGAACCCTGCTCTTGTTAAACTCAAGGACACGGGGTGTTCTCTGCCTTTTCATTCTGCCTCATCTTGGTGTATTCCCTTCCCTAATTCTCCTGAAATGCCTCTTCATCACCTAAAAACTCCTACTCATTCAACTGAAATATGAAGCCCGACCTGCCCTGCCCAGCCCCAGGCCTCTGCTCCTTGTGCATCCTGGCCTTGTTCTCATGAAAGTGTCCATCGCCGTGGAAGGCCGCAATGTGTCTGCAGACCTGTGAGTTCCTGGAGGCAGGATCCTCTTCAGCTCCCAACCACTCCCACAAGGCCAGTACAGTAAGGCGTTAACAAGCAAGAGCTGGAAAATAATTTTAGGTATGAGAAGCTGTCACTGTTATTATGATGACACTAAACACGTGAGAGTACCCTCAGGACTCCAACCTATCACCTTGGCTTCCTACAGGAGCTCAGCCTCAGCAGCTCTGTGTCCTTCCTCTCCTCCTAGGTGACACCCAAATGCAGAAGTGAATGGGCTCCAAGATCCATTCCCCCTTCCCCCACTTCAGTCATGTTCTCTTCTCACTATTCCAGCCTCCAAGGCTCCGTCAGAGGCTGGACAAGAGAGCTCACTGCTTCCGTCACCAGCCCAGACCATGTAGGGGCAACACCTAGTTCACTTTTCAGACCTCCTATTTTGTCTCCTAGATTTAGGTAAGGCAGGCACAGAATCTTCAAGAGACACATTTCTTGAGCAACCAGAGGAATCAAAGAAGAGAGCAGTGGCTAGCGAAGGTGCGAGTTGATGAACCCCACCCAGGCTTCCGCTGTGTCTGCCCTCCATCCTAGGCTGTGAGCTTCTCTGGGGCATCTTAGACTCACGAGGAATGTCTGAGGAATTAATGAATGAACGAATGACTTGATGTTGAGTCACTCACTCTGGCAGATTATTTGGCTTAATGCTTTCATTGGGGCAGGCAAGGGCAGCCCTGCTGGGTCACATGTGTAGGGTTACTAGAAAACACTTAACACCCCATGCCTTGTCAAAGGGCAGGAAGATTGTTTCTTCAGAATCAGGGGGAGGAGACAGCAGAGAAGGACACCATTTTCCTGTGGATGGTGACTGGAATTTTAATTGTCCACTTGAAAGGGAGACCATCACACAGCTTATCCCCAAGCCTGCCTCAGGGTGGCCCTGCGAGAGGCTGCCAGGGAACCTGCCAGGTGTTTTATTTTTCACACTGGTGTGTAAATGACATCTAGTTCCCTTTCTGGCCAGAGGGAGGTTTCTGCTTGATTCAGGCTCTGGAGAAACATCTCCAGCAACTCAGCAACCTGCAGCCACAGTGGCGAGCTTTATCTAATTGCACATGCAGGCCCACCTCTCTGTTCTGCTTCAGGAGGCTTTGCTATTTACTGCACACCCCGCAATGCACGAGCTGTCACCTCTTCTGTGAAGCCTTCCCAACCACGTGGCTCACAGCCCCCACTGGAGCCCCCTATCTCTCTGACTGCATCACCCACATATAACCCAACCAGGTACCCACTAGCTTCTGCTTCATAATAACCATCGTATCATTCCTGGGCTTTAAAACACTAAGCATTATGAGCTTACAACTGGGTAGGTGATTATGCTGGCCACTGACAACTTCAGTCACCTGCCCGTTAGCTACGTTCTGTTGGCTGGGGACATGGGGCCACCGAACCACATATCTTTCATCCTCTAACAGGCGAACCTGGGCTTGTCTACATGATGGAGGCAGGTTCCCAGGCAAGGGCAGAAGCTGTGGGACCCCGTGAGGTCTAAGCTTGGAACTGGAGTAATGTTCCATCTGCTCCTCTAGCGGTTAAAGCTGGCCATAGAGGCCAGCACTGGTTCCAGGGTTGGGAAACAGGTTCCACTCCTGAAGGGAAGAGCTTCACACTCACACTGCAAAGAGGCATGCATATAGGAAGGAAAAACCCCATCTACCACAAGGGGCCTATTATTGCTGTTTCGTTATTTCAACTTGAACCTGAAAAGGAGTAGGTCTGAGGCTGCAATCCAGAAACACTGGCTCAAGTCACTATCAAGAGAAAGTCTAGTGTTTTGCCTGTAGCTTGTGTTCAGTCATCCACAGACCTAGATTTGAATTTTGTCTCTGCTGCTTACTCTTCATGTGACCTTGGGCAAACCACTTTTTCATTTTGAGCTTCCATTTCTTTTTTTTTTTTTTTTTTTTTTTTTACAAAATAGAAATAGTAATAAATCAGACCTCACAAAGTTGTAAGGATTAAATGAATACAGGTGCAAATAAAACAATGGAACCCCCCACCCTAAGTTCTAATCCTGGACATTCCTCAAGGGCACGGACTGCGTGTCTGAAACTATTTATTGTGTCTTTGTTTATAATGGGAACAAATTTGAAAGCAGCATAAATATCCAACCACAGGGGGTTGCTAAAGTGAATTTTAGTGCATTGACCCAAAGGACTGCGGTCATTAAAAATGATGTAGAGCTATGTGCCCCGACACTGAAAGCTGGACATGACGTAGCGCCAGGTGGAAAAGAGGGTTACGCAGCGGCACGCGGAGTACAAAGCCATCTATGTAAAATATGTTTATGTGTCGATACAGACACACAAGTCTTGGTGGAAATACATAAAAATGTTCATGTGTCTGCCTTCAGGGGAGATTGTAGGATTTCCCACCCCCTTTGATCTTAGCTTTTCTAACTCCTCTCTGACGAAATGGGTTGCTTAACTAAATGTTTTTAAAAATTGCGACATGGGAGTTGCTGCGGCTCCCCATGAAGGCAGTCTTCAGAACCCATGCTGTGTGCCAGGCCTTGAACTCGGCACGAAGAGGTTTTTTTTAGCCTATTCATGTCAAGCCCGTGCTAAGTGCCTGGTTTGATGAAACTTGCTCATCCATGAGGTTCGGGGATGTGTTTCCCAGGAGTTCCTCCGGGGATATTCAGTCTTAACTCCCATCTTGGAGAAAATTTCCCTGAGGGTACCTTCAACTACTGCTTCTTGCTCCTCAAAACACCCCATTAGTCCCTGTGAAGTCAGGGTTGGGAGTGAGATGGGACAGCTGTGCTCAGGGGCTGCCCATTCCCCATCCAAGCAGCCTGAGGAATGGAGGGAGAGGGCTGGAGCCAGGGGCCCATGCTTGCAGCCCAGGCCATGGTGGTGGTTGGGCTACAGGGCCCGGAGCAGTGGCTGTAGGACTCCAGCTTGCTGTCTTGTCTTCACACACTTGGGCCCAAGGGAGGTGCCAGCCAGGAGCAGCTCTACAGTACAGACCTGAAAGGTAGGAATATGCTGTGAAGACACGCAGAGTTAAGGTGACAAGTAGAGGCGGAGAGGCACCTTAGGGTGAAAGCCCTGAGTGAGTGAGAGTCCAGGGGCCTCTCTGGCCCTGTGCTGGGAACAGCAAGACGGCAGGGCGAGATTCAGTGTCACAGGGAGGTTTAGGCTCTCAGAACAGAGATGAGAAGTCAGCACGTTCCTCGTCTTTTACTTCATCCCCTGAAAACTTCTGCTGTCTGCTTCCTTGAGTTATGTGTACTGGCTAATAAATATCTGAGTAAAGGCTGGGGACGGGGCTTCAGTCCTTGGATTTGCAGTCCGGGGCTGTTGCCTCCCCTCGCCCCCTAGAAGCATTCTGTCTGGTCTCTAAGTAGTTCATTGTCACGACCACACTGAAAGGAAAGGAGACTGCACTCCCCACCCTAGTTAGAGAGGCGCATCTATTTTAAAATCAGACATGTCCATTAGCTACCATTTCAACCAGGAGAGCCCTCATGCCTTCAGGAAAATGAACAGTCCACTCTGGGTAGCCCTGTCTCTCCCCATTTCACCTAAGTCCCCAACCGCCTTCACGCCGGGGCTCTGTGCACCCCCCTGGGCCCTGAAGCATCTTCATCAGGCCTCGTCTTGACTCACTGACCCAGCTCCTCTCACAGGGGCCCTGCGGGTCAGTGCTTCCTCCCCTGACTTTACCAAAGGCAAAATTGACAAGCCCAATCACTCACTCACACAAGAGGAGATTTGTTGCTTTTCACCAGAAAGGCGTTTGTCACATCTCCAACCATCATGGACCGCTTAGGGTGGGTCCCCTCGAGGGAGGTGGCGACTCCAGAGGCAACCCGAGGCGAAGGCTGGATCCTGGCAGCTGAGAACGACCGGGAGGAGCTGCAGAAATGGCAGTTGTATAAAGTGACGCGGGCTGCAAGGGACATGACAACCAAGCGATTACAATAATTAAGAAAACAGGGTTTCAGAGCACGATATATTGATTTTTAAAAACATTTAGCTGAGGCATTTCTCTTCTGTCTCTTCAGGTAGACCAACAAGGCCATTTCCCTGGTTACTCACGGGGGACCGTGGCGAAATGTGGCATCCACCCTTCGAATGTCAAAACGCAAACATTTGTGGGCGTATGTGAATGCGGTGTTGAGTCACAATATTGTTAATTACAAGGCAGTTTAGAAGAGGCCAGCTTTCTCCCACCCCCACTTACTGACAGTAAAGGCAGGCTGGCTGTGAATTTCCAGCCAACGTTCCTTCCCTTTTCAGCTCCAGTCATTGGGTTTGAATGGCTCTGTGAAGCAAGCGGGCTTCCAGACTGGAGCTAAGTCAGAGCCCTTTATACACCAGCCAATAAATTGGGATGTGTTTCCCCATCTGCTATTCAAACGTAGGATAGCTGAGATTTTGTGTGAGGCTGCAAAGCCCAGACTTCGGACTTTGCCATTTATTATCTGGACGGCCTTGGACAAGTTTCTCAATCTCTCTGTGTGTCTCAGTATTTTTATCAGCAAAATGGGAATAATCAGAGCACCTGCCTCCTAGGGTTCATGAAGTTTAATAAGATAGTCTGTGTGAAGTGCTTGGAACACCATCTGGCAGAGAGAAACTCAGCAAATGTTAACGGCCCTGCTACTGTGATTAAAGTTCATAATATTCCAAGGACACAAAAGCATTCCAGCACAGAATACCTTTTGGAATAACACAAGGCAAATGTGGCATGCATGAGCTCTTTCTCAGACAAGATGGTGTCTCCTCTGTCACACTTGTACACCTGTAACCCAGCTCGGGAGAAACCAAGGTCCCTGCCTGACATCACACCTGCGCCGTCTCACCTGGATGTAACTGGAGGAAACCCCAGACCAAGCTGACAGCCCTCTCTCTCTGTTTATGTCCCCCAACCTCAAACAGGCCCTTACTGCAACCTGGTAATAATCTTACATGCTCCTGGCTCATGTTCTCTCCCTCTCTCTGAGAAAACCATTTTATCCCTCCATCCTCCTCCATCTCCGCCCCCTCACCTTTAGCTCTAACCTTGCTCCCTAGTTCCTTGAGAAAATGAACACACTCAGAGGACAGCTTTCCCAGGTTTCCAATGCTTCAGCTAATAGCCTGACTGACACTTGCATCTTTGCCCGTAAGTGCTACCTTCCCTGCCATTGGCCTGCCCATGCTTCTGTCTTAGGCCGGCCTCCCACCTCTTGGTCACTGGGGCTCATCTCTTCTTGCCTGAGAAGGATGTCTGTCAATCTGAAAATGTGTCCTTTATTTCCTTCACATCAATTTTCTTTCTCTTTTGGACCATTCTCATTAGCATCCAAGCTCTTGATTACACCTGTCTCACCCCAGATGCATTGCCTGCTCTATGTTCTTTCCTCCCATTTTCCTTGAACCCACTCATCCAACTTCCATTCGTATGGCTCCACCAAACCATGTTTCTCATGGTCACCAGCATCTTCATGCTGCCTAATCCAAGGTCAGTTCTCAGGCCTCCCCCTTCTTAGCCTCTCAGCACCAGTTGACATAGTTGATCATTCCCTCCTTCCTAAAACACCTTCTTCTCTTCATTTCTGGTCTCCTCTCGCCTAATTGGGCAAGAAGTTTTCTAAACCTCCTTGGCTGGCTCCTTCTTATCTCTCTTGCCTTTCAACATTGAAGTGCAGTTCAGCTTAGTCTCAAACTTTGCTCTGTCTGAAATATTGATAGATTATTTTACCTGATCTTGTGACCTGAAATACCATGTCTAGACTTCCAAGAGTGTGTCTCCACCCTAGACATTACGTACTGACCATCTCCACTTGAATATCTAATGGACATCTCTAAACTAGAGTATCCAAAAATTAAACTCCTGATAGCTATCTTCATTCTAGTTCCTCTTAAAGTCTTTCTAGCTCAGAAAGTGGTAACTTTCTTCCAGGGTCCATGTCTTAGAATTATCTTAACTCCTCTCTTTCTACTCTTCATATCTAATTGATCAGCAAATCCTATTGGCTTTCTTCTTTTCAAAGTTAGCCAGAGTAAGACTACTTCTTGTCACCACTAATGCTACCATCCTGGCCAAAGACATTATCTTCTTTCACCTGGATTATTTCAGTAACCTTTTTTATAGACTTAATATCTGTGTCCCTGCAAAAATATATATATGTTGAAATCTAACCTCTAATGTAATTGAGGTAGAAGATAGCGCCTTTGGGAGGTGATTAGGTCATGAGGATGGAATCTTGATTGTGCCCGTATGAAAGAAGCCCCAGAGAGCACCCTCACCTCTCCCCCCATGTGAGAACACAGGAAGACAGCCGCTTTCTGTACACTAGGAAGCACAGCCTCAGCCATCACTGACTCTCCCAGGACCCTGACCTTGAAGTTCCCAGTGTACAGAACTGTGAGAAATAATGGGCTGTTGTTTTTAAACCATCTAAACTAAGAGAGCCTTTTCATTGATCCTCTGGCTTTTGCCACCATGCTTCTACTCTAGTCTCAACATAGCAGCTAAGTGGATTTTTGATCCTTTTAAAAATACGCATCAGAACATGGCATTTCTCTGCTACAAACTCTCCTGTGGCTTTCCATTTCATGTCAAGAAGAAGCCGAAGGCCTTGCAATGGCCTGCAAGGGCAAAGCTCCCCCGCCCCCAGGACCTGGGCCCTTGCGACTCCTGCAGCATGCACTCTATTCTGGCCTCACCGTCCTCCTTGTTCCTTGAATGCATTGAGCAAGCACCATCTCAGAGCCTTGCACTTGATATTCTTTCTCTCTCAAAAGCTCTTCCTCCAGATGTCCACGTGAATTGTGTCCTGTAAGTCATTGTGCACATGTCAGCTCAGAGAGAACTTCTGCGACCACTTCACCCGTGGCCCCCTCGCTCCCTCACTCTGCTTCATTGCTGTTCACATTACTTACCCAATAGCAGGGCTCCTCATCTGTCTGTCACTGTAATAGCCCCAGAACCTAGCACACTTAGCTCTCAATGAGCTTTTGTTTAATGAGTTTAATGAATGGATAAGCAAACCTACTTTCCAGCCCCTTGTCATGTGCATAGAAAGGTCACAGTGCTGGGCTGGCAGTGCGGTGGGGTCAGTGGGAGGGACCTGGGAGGTGGAATCAATTTTGTAGCTTGTGAATTATTTATGAAAACTGCTCTCACCGAGTAAGATTTGGCTTGGGGCGTGACGACAATCAAGTCTTCTAAGGTTCTGCAGTTCCAAATTTCTGTCTTAGTTTGCATAACTCCAGAGACTGCCGCTGCTGAGGTAGGATAAGACCATGAGTAGTGTGTGTACCAAGCGCTTGCCATTGGTCTCCAGCCCACTGTGCCACATTACTCTATACGCATGTTATGCTTCTCTTAAAACCTTCTGGTTGGCAGGGAGGGGATTTTTAATTTTATTCTGCTCCCTTCCGAACCCTGTGGTTGTAACATTAGTTGGGCATGTAGTAAAGGCTTGTTGATAAATTGATCACTCCAAAATGAAGGGCTGGGAAATGTTCTGCAATAAGGTTCACAGTCTGACTCTGTAATTAGCACTTTAATTAATTGATCACCCTTTATACTTGTGGTGAGCTTGCTTACCTGTGTTCTTGTCCTGGCAGAGATGTGTTAGGCAGGGTTGGCTATAACCTCCAAATTTCAGTGGCTTAACAAAATAAACATTTACTTTTCAGCCATGAAACTCCAAGTCCAGTCAGGTGTTTGGAGGGTTGCCATTCAGGAAAGAATTCTGTGACCCAGGTCTGTCATTTTGTGATTCCACAAACCCTTAGGGTGTTGGGGTCCCTTTTGGGCCACTTCAGGCAGACATAGAAGGAGAGCAAGTGTCATGTATGAGAAGATTGTACAAGCTAGACTTAGAAGGGGGAGGGATGCGCACTCTCATTCCATTGGCCAGAAACAGTCCCATGATCACACCTAGCTGCAAAGGAAGCTGGGAGATACCTCCAGCCATATGCCCTGGAGGAAAAGAAAATGGTCTTGATCAATAACAGTTTAGTGGCTGCCACGATGGAGGAACTAAATGGCAACATTAGCCCTGCCAGGGCCACATAGTGACAAATTCTGTTTTTTGGGGGAGTAACCTTGGATAAGTTAAAATCACAATTGCCACAGTTTTCTTTTTCCGGGATATCCTCTTCCCAGTCCCCCTTTCTCCCTATCCTATTATCCTCTCCACAAAGGTTTAAGATTTATTTGCCCACAACTTGGCTGGTTTTTACTGACTGTCCTATCTCACAACCTACGTTGACATCTGAGATCCGCTGCATATAGGCTTGGTGAAAATGTCCATTCTGTTACATGATTATTATTCATTATAGAGAGCATCCTGGCAGAGGTGACATTTGCAAAGGACAGGAGAGCTCAGGACGGCTGAAGAGCACCTGTGGCCTGCAGGCCCAGTGCAAGGACTCCGATGTCAGGGCAGCGTCTCCAGTCTACCCTGACCAGTTGCGTGAACTTACACAAGTGATATGATGCCCCAAACTGCTTTCATGTCTGTTAACTAGAATAATAGAGACGTTGACCTCATAAGTACATTATGAGGATTGAATAACACAGCTAGAGCACTTAGAACTATGTCTGGCAAGTTAGCTGTTATTATTTTTATACCACCACTATTTTATGCTAATTATCAGTTATCCATTGTGTAGGACCTTGGTTCAGAGAACTTTTCCTTCTAAGCAGTTTCCACCTTTCTAATCCAGTGCCCAAATGACACAACCACAGGCCCCTGAGGCGGATAGCTTTTTTTTTTTTTTTTTTTTAAATAGATGCTGCAACTCATTTGCAATCTAAGCTTTGGCCTCGTGGCCCAGCTCCTCAGAGGGCATGTGTTCTGAGCACTTGAACTTTGATCAGCATCAGAGTCGCCTGTCCACTCTTGTCCTACTTTTCCATCATGGCACTCATTTCTTGCAGCTTGGGTCAGAGTTACATTCATTGGAGTGGTCATTCTGAAAATCCTCACTTTTCCAGGAGTTTTTGTGTTCACCCAAGCTGAAATTGCCTGTAAATTTCAGCTCAGAGTCAGAGCCAGGAGTCTCTCTGAAGCCTGTTGGACTCCACCCATTGTGAAAGAGGGGAGCTTGGCCAGGCTCTCTGATGCTCCCTGTTGGCCTTCCTCCTTCAAGCTGAGAGGCATCCTTCCCTGCTCCACGGGGACTTACGGCAGACAACTAAGATAGCCAGAAGGGCCACCAGGTCAGGCCCCCTGGAAACAAGAAACCTCTACAGCCAAGGAAATCTTTAGCCCCCTATCTGATGGCCTTTCATGCCAAGCAACATGCAACAGACAGACAATCCAATGGGACAAAGGGGTTCTGACAGCTGGTGGAGCTCATTGTGCCGGAGATGGGAGCTGCACAGAGCTGGTCTGCAGCTGACAGCCCTCTGCAGCATTCACCTACACACAAGAAAGGAATAAGGGTTAACCCTTCGCAGAGCCTGTCTCCAACTTAGCTCTCGTTAGTCATACAGTTCATCAGTTAGTGAAGAAGAATTTAATAAACACATTATGTTGCAAGCACTAAGATCGGCGTTAGACACACCAGTGTAAATAAGGCTGCTTCTTTCCTTAAGGAGTCCATGGTCTAAACACACAACAGTTTACATAACAGTGTAGAAAATGCCGCAGCAGGAGCCAGCAGTAAAGATTATGAAAGGAAGAAGAGGAAGGGGGCAAATTTTGCTTGCGGAGGGTGGTGAGTCAGAGATGGCTTCCCCGAAAAGGAGCGTAAACTTCTTGAAAAATCAGAGAATCACGGTTGTGTTCATAAGGTTATTTTTGGTTGCAAGTAAAAAAAAAAAAAAAAAGTGAACTGGTTAGTTTAAATTAAAAAAACAAAAAAACAAAACAGTTCTTGTAAGGGCCCTGGTTTTTTCAAGGAATCCAAGGAGGATATGAAAAAGTTAATTTCAAAAAAATGGTAGAAATCCACAAGTTTGGGGAGACCTTGGTCTCAAGAATCTATGGTCCTTATTTCAAGAAAGTGTGCCTGGACCCTCCCCCTCCTTTCCCCAACTCCTTGTCTCTGGGTACCTCGGCCCTGAAGTCCTTGCGTCTTGGAAGACTGACTGGCCCAGTTTGAGTCAGCGGTTCATTCCTGGTTTGTATAAGCTGGGCCTGAAGATCCAGCCGAGGTAGTCCAGACCCAGCCACTGAATCCAAGGAAGAGGGCTCCTCACGGGCTTGATGTCCATCCCAAGAGGTGGCCACTGCCAAGGCACAGGACATGTGGCTGGACAGAGCGGTGGTGCCAAGTGCACTGAGGCACGGAGGCATAAAAAGGGCACAGTGTGACTGTAGCAAAAAAAAAAAAGTTTGGGGTCACTTTCTCTGTGCAATCTCTGTGACATTACATAGACGTTGAATATCCATTAATCATGTCATGTTCTGTGTGCATGAAGAAAACCTGTCATCTACAATCCTTTTACTTAAGGTTTGTTGGCTAACAAGCAGAGAGGGAATTTATTTGAAACGTATGAGGGGCAAGGGGGGTCACAAATTGAAAGAGAGGTTAAAAAAATTGCACTTGGAATTAAAAGAACCTGGAGCCCTCTCTGCTTTCCCCTGCTCCCCACGGCTGGAATAAATGGAGTGGAACCGTGAGCAGTATGTGTAATAAGGTTTCTAGAGAGTTAGCAAATTGCGGATTTGTCATAACTTAGAGGATGAACATTAAAAAGCAAGTCGTATGTCTCTTTATGTACTTGACCTCTTCTCTCCCTCTCCCTTCCCATCTCCCTGTCTCCCTTTTCCTCTCTCTCTCCTGCCCAACATCTATCTCCCTTTTCTAACACCTTCCTAATTTCCTTTTAGAGAATTATCTCCTTCTGGTGTATCCTCCCACTCAACGGCTTGGTATAGTGCAAAGTAAACCCATGAATAAAGCCCATCTCTTCAGACTGTCTCCTTGAACTTTGCAGCGTGAGCTGGGACACAAAATTGAATGTACTGCTCTTAGTGAGATGTTGAATCCAGCTGTTGACTTCCCGGCACAGAAGCTGAAGGAGGCCCTTGGGGATGGGTGTTCCTATGGCTGACCTTCCTCTCACTGTTCAGCCAGGGCATGTTTAAGACTGAGGCTCAGTGATTCTGAGCCCCCACCCCTCACCTCCATCTTCATTAGAGGTCAATATTAAGGGAAAAGAGAGTCAGAAAATCACTGTCACTCAGTAAAGCAGTTCTCTATACTGGCTATGGTAAAGAAATTAACTAGAGCATTTTGGAGTTTCCATAGCAAAGAGGCTAGATAAAATTGTTTAGAGGTTCAGGCTAGCTGGCCATCATTCACAAAACTACTGTGTGAGTCTAGCAGAACCCAGGGGGCAGGGTTCTCTGATTAGCCAGTGCAACACGCTGATTGGTTGACACTAGTCCTATATGAGCTGGTAAACATTTTAGATATCATCTGTATTTACTATGTGTAAGGCACTTTGCCTAGTGTTTCATAGACATCATTTCATCTAATCTTCACAGATTTTATTAAACAAATATTTATTAGGTATGGGTCTTACTTTTCAGGTTTTATTGACTTCACAGATGGAAAAACAGGTTCAGAGAGGCTGACTCACTGTCCCTTCGTCATACAGCTAGTGAGTGGTGAACTGAGAATTTGAACCAAAAGTTCACACTCTTCACTGGTTAGTCATCCTACCTCAATTCCCCAAGATTACTCACTTCTGCAGAACAGTCTCTACTCTGAATTTACGGTTCTTTGAGCCATGACTTGAAATGTTATTTTTATCTTGACTTTCACTTATCACGCTGGCAGATGCAGGAAACAGATGCAGGTGGAATTTGAGAGTACTAGAGAAACTGGCCTTGTCTGGAGATTCAACTAAGGGGATCGACCACATCAATGATTTTGAACCTTTGTCAGTAACCAGAGGAGCCCTTGGTCAAAACACAATCTTACACGGAAGCTCAGTGCTGCATGCTAGTGGCTCTGGCTGAGAGCCACTTGTTTGGAAGAGAGCTGAGGTCTTCCTCGCTGTGACCCTCCCTGAGTGAGGTAAGTTGGGGTGGCCTGTGTCCCAGCCCCCCTTGCACACGTTGCTCATCGAGAGCTCTGGGCTGGTCTCCAGCACCACTGACCTAGCACTCCCTGTCCCTGCAGGTCCTGACCAGGCTACTAGGTCAGTGGACACCTCAGCCCCTGGAGGTATGAGCTGGAATAAGTCTTCTTCTGCAGTGCTGGAGACCTCATGTGAATCCAGATTCTCACAGTTCTGCCCAGTGTCACCCTTGTATCTGTGACACCGTTCCTGTCCCTTTACTCAAGCTTCTGCCTCCTTTTCCCTCTATTCCCCACAGTTACCATGGTCCAGGGGCCTTGTCCTAAATCCCGACCTCCTTGGCTGGGCCCCAATTCACTGCTCAGGCCTTTCTAAAACACTGTCCTGGGCTTTTCTCATCTACTCCTCTTAGAAGACTATTTGAACCAAACTGTGTGTCATGGGATGCGATGTTGAGTCCCTCAGAAACAGACCCTGAAGATTTACCTAAATGTGATTTGTTAAGAAGTGTTTCCAGGAAAATCCATCGAGAAAGTAGGAAGATGGAACAAATGAAGGAAAAAGCCACACAAGGGGTGATCTCAAGCAAAGTCCCACATGTGGTAACTTGAGCTTATTTCCAAGAGGAGGCTCTGACGACAACCCAAGTCACATCTCAGAGCCACCCCAGTCAAGGGCAAGGGTGCTGAAGTGTTTGTACCTTTCTGGCTCTCTGTGCACAGAAAAAGTGAGCTCCTCTCGTCCACAGCAACCCTCCAACAAAGAGATGCAGGAGCTGGGGAAAGAACTAAGCCATACTGGGCCCAGGGGTCTGGGAAGAGGTGGGCAGAGCAGCAATGGAATGTATCTCCCACTGGACTCTGAGTGTCACCCCTCATTGGTCATAGCTCCTCTGCTGTGATCCCCACTCCCAGTGGTTGACTCTATTGGGTGTGAAGATGGACAGACCCTGGCTGTTACCTCCTCAATATTCATCCCCTCTTTCTTTTTGCCCACTGAGCTCTGATTTCCATCAGAACAGTAACATGCCGAGTCCTTGGAGATGAGCTATGATTAGTCTTTCATTAAAACATGACAACACTAGTCCTTGCTTTCCTGGCAATCAGGGCTGGCTTTTGGACTTTTGAGGCTGTGAAATAATAGAAAAAAAATATATTGGTCTCCGTGCCTGGTTTCTGGCACAGAGCTCCTGAATTCCTCAGAATTTCCTGAGCAATAGGAATGTCTTTTGTTCTAATGAAGCAACTCTTGATAGGCTCTTGGGTAGTTTCAGAATGGGGATTAGTTACCAGTAAAACCAAGCCATAATTATAAACTTGGGAATTTTAACCTCACCCATCTACCAGGAAGGAGAGGGGCTGGAGATCAAGTTGTTGTTGATCATGTCTATGTGACGAAACCTTCATATAAACACCCAAAGTATGAGGTTTGGAGAGCATCCTGGTTGGTGAACACATCCAAGTGCTGGGAGGGTGGTGGTGGTTCATTCAAACTCCATGGAGGCAGAAGCTCTTGCATGCAGGACCCTTCCTGATCTTGTCCTATGTATCTCTCCATCTGGCTGTTCATTGGTATCCTTTGTCTTATCCTTATTATATAATAACTAATATATGTCAGTATTTCCCCTGAGTTTTGTGAACCATTCTAAAAAATGATTGAATCTAAGGAGGGAGTCATAGGAACCCTGATTCATAGCTGGTTGGTCAGAGGGACAGAAGACAACCTGGGACTTGTGATTGACATCTGAAGTGTGGGGGGGAGTCTTTTGGAACTGAACCCTTAACTTGTGGAATCTGAAGCTGTCTTGATGCAGTGTCAGAATTGAGTTAAATTGGCCACCCACAGAATTGCTTGAGTGTGGAAAGAGCCCCCACACACTTGGTAACCAGGAGTGAAGTGTGGTGGCCATATGAAAGTAGAAGAGAAACACAATAGTGTGTTTTTCATGCACACTGGCCAACTGGACCACTTAGAAGTCTTTCGAGTGATTCTCGGAAGATATATAATTCTCCAATTAAAGGGGAAAGGCAGAGTTGAAGCAGTATCTTCCTTTTCCTCAACCTCCTTCTTCCTGTCTTGAGTATGGGTGCCATGTTCAGAGCTGCAGCAACTATCTTGTAACCATGAAGAAAAATGCAAAAATAAAGAAAGGCCAAGAACACCCTTGACAGTACTGAGTTGCTGAGTCATTTCCAGAACTCTCTTACCTCTAGGCTTCATGGGGAGTGAGAAAAACAAACTCATTTGTTTAAACTCTTTTAAACCAATTTTTGTTACTTGCAGCTGAATGCATTGCTAAGCAATACAGGAGCATGTGGGGGTCTGGCTTGACCTCTGCAAGCCCCTCTGAGTACTGCATAAATGTTGGATGCAGACCTTTCTGGGAGGCCAACCCTAGAGCACAGCTATCTGCTCAATCCTGGTCCCATTTGGTCCTGTCTCCTTCTTGTTCTGGGTGGATTATAAAAATGCAAATCTCTCATAGTAAATTATAAATGAGGAACAGGTAAGGTGAAGCTGCAGAATCAGGAAGCAGAGCTTAGAAAGATTCCCAGAGGAATAAAGGGAGAAACTTTTTTAGGCTCATACACAAAGAGGGAGCCAGCATAGACACTCTGGAGATATTACAGTAATATTAATTTTGAAAAACAATCATAAATGCAACTGCCATTTATTGAACACCACTGTAGTTGACCCTTGAACAACAAAGGTTTGAACTGCATGTCCACTTATAATGGATTTTTTTTTTCATTTTTCTGAAGCTGGAAACAGGGAGAGACAGTCAGACAGACTCCCGCATGCATCCGACCGGGATCCACCCGGCACGCCCACCAGGGGCGACGCTCTGCCCACCAGGGGGCGATGCTCTGCCCATCCTGGGCGTCGCCATGTTGCGACCAGAGCCACTCTAGCGCCTGAGGCAGAGGCCACAGAGCCATCCCCAGTGCCCGGGCCATCCTTGCTCCAATGGAGCCTTGGCTGCAGGAGGGGAAGAGAGAGACAGAGAGGAAAGCGCGGCGGAGGGGTGGAGAAGCAAATGGGCGCTTCTCCTGTGTGCCCTGGCCGGGAATCGAACCCGGGGCCTCCGCACGCTAGGCCGACGCTCTACCGCTGAGCCAACTGGCCAGGGCGGATTTTTTTTTCAATAAATACTGTAAATGTATTTTCTCCTCCTTATGATTCTTTCAATAAATTTTTCTTTTCTATAGCTTACTTTATTGTAGAATACAGTATATAAAACATACAACATACAAAATGTGTGTTAATCTACTATTTATACTATCAGTAAGGATTCTAGTCAACAGTAGGCTCTTAGTAGTTAATTTAAGTTTTGGTCAAAAGTTATATGTGAATTTCTCACTGTGTGGGGTAGGATCAGAACCTTTAAGTTCTCCACATTGTTCAAGGCTCACCTTTATATGCTTGGTGCTTAATATTCATGGTCTCTTTTGCACAACTATTTAATGACATGATTACTGAGCATCCATGCTTCAGATGAGAATACTGAGGTTCAGAGAGGTGAGGTCACTTGACTGAGGTCACTCAATTAGAAAAGGGAGGAGCCTGAAGACACGCCCAGCCTGTCTTGTTCCAGTGCCCGTAGATGTAATCTCCATGGAGTAGGGTATGATAGGTGTGAGATGCTCCAGTGGGGTAAAATATAGGCAGGGGACAGGAAAGGGGCTGCCCAACTCTGGCCTTGCCTGCAGTTCACTGCACACTTGCATCAGAGACAGTGGTTGTTCCTGATGATGGGAGGTCCAGATGCCACATGTCAGCACAAGCCTTTAGTCTTGACTCTCAAAACAACAACAAACCCACACACATGTGCTCGCGCGCACAAACACAAAGTGTTCTACAAAAATAGTGTTCCTCTAACGTGCGCCAAAGCCGAACCTTGGCAAGCTGTTCACCTATAGAAGTCCGAGTCTCCCTGCCCACTGGCATTTTTGCTGTTGTGCTATGGGGTAAGTTTCCTTGGAATGAGTAAATCCTGCTTCTCCACTCCATGTCTGGCTTGCATGTTATTAGATTGCTTTGAGTGTCTCTTGAGAGCAAACTCAGTTTGGATTTCCTAAGACCAGCACCATGGAGAGTTCCTTCCTATTTTGTAGCATTTCAGAGATCCCAGATCCATTAAGCTATTCATGTATGTCTTCCTGAGCTGCTGGGAGTCCTGTGGCTGAGGCTTATTATACCTGTGACCTTCTCTTCAGATTTGCCCTTGGCTAATATGAACCCCCCTTCCCTAGCCTGGAGAAGCCTCGGGGGGTTACATTCCTCCCCCTGGGAAGGGGAATTAGTGCCACCCTACTGACTGGCTGGTATGAAGGCACAGTCACCTGGCCCCTCTGTCTCAGTGAATGGCACCAGGTGTGGTTTGCACTCTAGAACACCCCTTGGGTCAGGCAAGGCTAGGCTTTACCTGGGCCACAGCCTTATGTGACTTTCTGCCCCATCAATTTGAACCTTTATAGCTAGACAATCCCTCAGCCTCACAGCCTTGTCATCTATGGCTGCTGTTTTCACACAGGAAAGAATCTTTTTCTGCCTTCTCATGCCTACACTGCTCTCTGCTTCCTCACTCTGATTCAAACTCCCAGCCCTTCCAGGTCTGCTTCCCGACTTCCCTATGGGTTCGGACCTTTCCCAGAATGCTTCTTGCACCTCCCCCCTGAACTGAGAATGAGATTTCCCTCGAGGTCTTCTGCCATCCCCCGAGATTTCCGCTGCCTCTGCCATCCCCCGAGGCTGCTACCCCTGTGAAGGTGCAAAGCTGCGGTCAGCGTTCTCCTGGCCCCTCATGCCCACTTCCCAGCCATTACGCCTCCACCTTGTATTAAAGTGCGCCTCCTTTGTGTCTCATACCATCTGGCCATATCACTAAAACTCACCGGTTGCATATCCTTTGACACAGCAATTCTTTTTTTGTATGAAAATATTAGTGCAAGGTGAAAGAATATGTGTAAGAACATTTGTAACAGTTTGTAACAGCACAAAAAAAACAAAATTGGAAATAATCTAAATATCCATTAACCAGAAACCGACAGAAAGAGCTGTAGTCCACTGCACATTGGGCCACCATGCCTCTATTACAACAGAACTAAGCGGGAAGTTTTTTTGTCATGACATGGGGAGACATGGGTGATATATAACAGTGGGTCAAACAGAAAAACTGGTTGTGGAAAAATATAGCATGATCTCATTAAATAAAAAATAAAAAATATGCATATACTTATGAGATTAGGAGGATTATCCTAACCTGGATGATCCTTGGTCAGCAATGTCCCCTCAGTGGCTGTTATGAGGATAGCCGAGTGGTCAGAAGCGCCACTCTTTCTTCAAGGTTCATAAAGTAAGACTGGAAAGCACCTAGCTCCTGATACAATGTACAGATGCTTGCTTCGTTCTCCTGGCAGGGATCTAATAGGTGGTGGGGAGATATGACAGCTCTGAAATCCTCATTCATAAGGCTCTTTTAAATATACTCTGAAGTTGTGTATGTGATGGAGTTCCCAGATGGAGACAGCAGGCAGGGCGTCTACCCTGAGTGCCAAAAAGTTGTCATGAAATTCAAGCTTTATTGCCTTCTCTTCCTGTATCACCTCTCCGCCCCCCACTACCCCCACCAAATGGCAATCAAGTCAGTCTATATAGCTTCCTCTCCTCTCTTCCTATTTCTTGACATTAGGGGACTATTGGAAGGAAGGAAGAGGGGAGGGTAGAGACATCACAAGGAAAAATGTGGAGGTGGAGAGGGAGTGGGGAAGAAATTTTGACTTGGCACTGATTGCTTTTATAATGTTTGAATTTGTTACTAGAGTATGTACTATTTTTGTAATAACATGTAAAATTTAAAAATTAATTTAAAAAATACCATTTGACCCACCATGCCCACACTATACTTACCTAAAGAGAAAGACCTGATAAGGGATTCCAATAAGTGCAGTGGTTAATAACAAGGACTCTAAGTTACATCCCTACCCCTTATTAGCTTTGTGACATCGGATGATTTATGTAAAATCTCTGCGAACTGGTTGCAGTTTGTGTCTTACACAACCTTACACAACTCTAAGGGGTGCCATTCACACGGACCACAATGAGAAAGACAGCCATCCTTAGAGCTATGTACCGCAGTAACACCAGGAAGCCCTGCCTCTCTTTGTTTTAAGTTTCCTCATCTATGAAATGAGGATGATAATAGCACCCATCTCCTAGGCTTATTCTGGGTGTTTGGTGAATTAATCCATGGGAAGAGCATACAACTGTATCTGAAACTTTGAAAATACACAATAAATATTAGCTATCATTATTATTACCATCTCCATCACCACTACCACCACCACCATCATCATCATCACCGAGAAAAGACCACTGAGAGGTTCTGTGTCTTTAGGTCCCACTCTGATCTCATGAACATAAACTCCAAGCCATGCTCTAACTCTGTCCAGAGGAAGGACTTTTATCCTTTCTCATGAATGAAGGTCTTGTTGTTTAAAGTCTTTGCTAGAGAACTCTTCTGCAGAAAGAATGATGGCCTGAAGCCAGTGGAACCTGCAGAAGAGGGAGCAGATCTGGAAAGCTCCCTGAAATTGCTAGAAGCCAGACAGGAACTCTCCATGGCTCTGGTCCTAAGAAGTTCACACTGATTTTGTTTTCTCCAGCACTCTGGCTATTGGCTTTGCCACAGGTACCGCATCAAAAATGTTCCCCTTTCAAGGGTTTGCCTGAACTCTGATAATATGTTACCCTTTTTAGAAATATGTGCACTTTAAAGGATTTTTAATCCAAATTAAAGTGAAGTATCTCTGATGGTGAAATTTATAGACTGTTAGCAAAAGGGAATAATTTGGATTTAGGAGTTTCCAAAAAGTTCACCTTACATGTAACTATCTCCAGCTAATCCTGAGAAGCATGTGTCCTTGTTGTTCTTATAAAGGTATTCCTTATGGTCCTATAAATATGTCGCCTTGAGTCAAATATTTAAGAGCAAGAAGGAAGGAAGGTGTCACATGTAGCAGAACCTGTGGGGAAATGCTGATGATACCAGATCACACTCTGGTATGTTCTGCCACTGGAGCAGGACCCAGAATGCTACTCGTGGGAGTGAGGGGCAGAATTCTATCCCTACACCTTGAAATGGCACAGAGGGAGAGAGTGGTAGGTTGAGGGGAGACTTGTTGTCACCCCACCCAATGCTTATCTTTGACATATTGACTTCTGAATCTGATTGGCTGCAAAGGAGATTCAGGGGAAGCACTAGAAGCCCAAGTCACAAGCAGTTCTTAGTTCTCAGGCCAGGAACTTTGGATTATCTTGGGTCTGGTTGGGGGTGGTAGAGGTATGGGAGAAGGAGAAAGCTATTCTATATCCACTGCAGGCACTAACCTTGAAACACTTTCATCTGGCAGTCCCATCAGGTCTGAGGTTCACTCATTCATTCCCTCTCTCTATTCCCCATCCTCCTCTAGTGCCTGTGAATTCACTCACACAACCCTTCTATCCTATACTTCAGCTGATAGACTCCTGGGTCACCACCCACCCCTCACACATACCTTCCCAGTATGGGTAGCAACTAAACCACACATCCTGGTCATTATCTAGAGACTTTGCTATTAGCTTCCATGACATCATTGTACATGAAATCATCCCATGCTCTTCATAGCTGCCACCTCCAATATTTACAAGAAATCAGTGAAATTTCTTATTGTACCCACTTTAAGGATAAAGAAATTGAAGCTTAATCCTATTGATCTACAAAACAAGGAGAATAAGACCTACCTTGCTCCACCACTGTGAAGTTTGAAAGTAATATTAGTGATACGCACAGTATAAGACAAGGTGCTCTACACATGTTGTCATGGCACCATATCCAGCCCCCTTTCAAGACCATAAGCTACTGAAGGTCTGGAACAATGTATACCATAGTTTTGAACTCATGATATGTAAGAGAGGTCTTGCTCCTGGATAGACATTTTGGTGGCAAACAATAGTTTATTGAGGTCCCTTTAGAGATAATTGCTTTGTTATGGCCTCCTACATTAATGTGGCAACACATTGGGGACAGAATGATAATCATTATCATCATCATCATAATTATTATTTATTAAGCATCAACCATTGGCCTTGAACTGAGCTGAGCATTTTACAAGCATGGTGATATTTAATTCAAGCAATGTTGGAGCCAACCCTTGCAGAACAAGGAAAGGTGATTCTGTCTGCATACCCTTAGTCTCTTAGATTTATCGACCCCTACCTCCAGGCCCCATTATTCTTGAGGAACATGCCTGGAACACCCTTACCATCCTGTCTTTTTCTACAGCTTAATTGCTCAGCAACTTATTTGGAGACTGCAGAAAAACCAGCCCTCCAGTGCTTCTGCTCCCCTACCTACCTGCCCTCTTAGTGTCTCTAGCTTTGAGTCTGAAACACACTATCAAACCCTTGATTAGGTATTGACTTCTAGAACTCTATAATAATACTAAGAGCAGTTACTGTTTATTGAGCCCTTGCTCACTACATTAGCTCTTTTGGCATCACCATGATCCCAAGTTAATACTATTACCGTTTCCATTTTACAGATATGCAAATTAGAGGTAAAGTCATTTAGTCAAGGTCACCCAAATAACACATGGCAGAGTTGACGATTGAACCTATATGTGTCTCACCTCATAAACTAAGCTCTTCTCCATTGCACTGAAGCCATTCTACCTTCACTGTACGTCTCAGTATTGGTGTCCTAATCATAGCAGACATGTTTTGAGGACATGGGTTTTTGCAGTAGAGGTAGTCTAATGTAAACAAAAAGGTGTGAGTTTTCCTAGTCATGAGTTTTGCTTGTGAAGTATGCCTAGTGAAGACAGAGATATGGGCTGTCAATTTGAGGTTGCATCACAGGAATAAGGATGAGATATGAGGAGCTGGGCTGTGATGGGTTGAGTTTAGGGCCCTAGACAAGAAAGTCTGTTCAGGGGCTGGGCCTGTTGAGGTAGACATTACTAGAGCTTATAAATATCTAATTCTTCTCTTCCTCCTGGACAGCTCTGAAGGTAGACAGTGTCACATGACTAATTCTGGTCAAGGCTATGAGCAGAAATAATGTGTGTCACTTTGGGGAAAATGCAGTAAAAAGTTTCCAAATGACTCTTTAGTCCTCTCACCTGCCACGGCAAAGGTGTTAAGTTGTCAGCATTGCAAGATGGAAGTCCACCAGCTCCATAAATCACTGCTTGGAAGAGAACTACTGTCGAGAGTCACTAAACCTCCTGCAGACTTCACATGAGTACGAAACAAATCTTTGTTGTGTTAAGCCACTGATATTTTGAGGTTATTTGTTACTGCAGCATAACCTAGTCTATTATGACTAGTGCCTTTATATGTCTCGTACACTCACCTGACTTGATGACGAATGGGTTGGGGAAAGAATGGCCGGGTGAAGGCTAGTAACTGGCAGTGGGCTGAGCTGGAAAGATAAGGTGTAACCAGATTTCAAGAATGGGGACCAAGCAGCCTCAAATGCCTCTTGAGTAAGGAATGAACAGTGAAGGTTGACCACCAAGAGCAAGTGTCAGGTTTATCCAAAGGGTCAAAGCCAGTGGCAAATCACAAAGGAAGAGGGTTGACTTTGCATGCATCTCACCCAAGGTCCTATGCAAGCAGGTAGAATTGCTGTAGCATCTGGCTTCTCCGTGACATGGTAAACTCCTGGGAGAAAGGCACCAAGTCTTGTCCAGATTGGAGATCACCCTCAGTACTCTGATTTCTCCATCATGCATCTTGATTTAAGTGGATCTGAAAAGGTTGCTGAGTTAACAAAGGGAAGGCTAAGTCTTGCTTGAACCAATTCTGATTTCCTCCCTGAGATTCCTTGAAGTTGACCAAGACATTTTTTATAATACAAATTATTTACCCATGAGATTATTTGATTAATATCTGTCTGTCCCTGTCACATTGAACTCCATGATGATAGGGCTTGTGTCCTATTTCTAGATTTTACCATGGGGTCCAGTTCATGATCAGTGCTCAACAAAGTTGTTAAATGAATGAACAGACTACTGATCTGGGAATTCAAAGTGAAATATTTCTACTACTTACCAACTGGGTCTGTCTCTGGGTCCTTATTTTCCAACCTTGCTCTTTGCCAGTCTTCAAAAGGAGTCATTCAATTCTGAGCTTCTCTGACCCCGGTCTGCCAACCTCACTGACATCCTAAGAAAGCTCTTCATTTGGAACTTCCTTGGCTTTTTAGGACAGGAACAAGAGAAATGGGTCCTTCATTTAGCTGATAGAACCAACAAAAAAGAAGTTTGAGGCAGAAAATGAATATAGATCCAGCAGCAGCAATTAGAGGAGAAATCGATAAAACATCATCAACAGCCTCAGACCTGTGGAAGTCGGCGTCTCCAAGGATAGATTGGCAGGGCAGTGTTCATTTCATTTTTGTTTTCCTAACTTAATCCCCCGGAAGTGAAAAGGGCTGGGTGTGGTGGATGTGGAGGGGTGAGGGAGGGAGAAAGGAGAGGAGGGAAGGAGACAGGCAGGATAGAATGAAAGAGGGACATAGGATCCCTTCCCCTCACACTACCGCCCCTGTCCCATGCGGGTAAGTTCATAGTGGGAAGTCTGATCCTTACATAGCACCAGTTGGAGATTCAGATGGACCTGTATTTAAATCTGAAACAATCATGTACTCATAGTAAGCAGTGCCTGAGCAAGTCCCTGAGCCTTTCTGAGCCGTGCTGTGCTCATCTGTAAAATGGGACTGTGTGGGCTGCTCCGCACAGTGCTCAGCAGGAATGCATGAGAAAGCCCCGGTAGGTAGCGGAGTGCCGCTGCCCCGTCACAGATGCTGATTTCGCTGATGCTTCCTTGCCCTGCAGTTTGACCCAGTCCAGGTTCTCCTCTGCTTTTTCAGCTTCAGCAGTGTGAAGGCTTTAAGCTTTGTTGGGCCGCTGGTGTCTTGAAGAGTTTAGTAAGAAAACGTAGAGGTTAAAAACATGGATTTGGGATTCACCAAGATCTGGGTTTTAATGCCAATTTTGTTTATTGCTACCTGAGTGATTGTGGACAAAGTGGCTTAGTTTCTTCATGAGTCAAAAGAAGATATCAAAGTACTTACCTTGTAATGATTAAATCAGTTAATGTATGCAAATGCCTTTGGGCTTAGAACAGTGCCTGGTAAGGTAGTAAGTTTGAGTAAATGTTTGCTGTTATTAACAAAAACAATGCAGACACCTCTGATTAAATGCACCCAGGCACATGCAGGTATACAATCTCGTGCAACTATCTCCAACGGCTGTTTGGTGGTTCCTGCAGGGCGGAGTGACTGTGGACTGGCAGTTGTTATTGTGCATGGTCTGGCCCCAGGGTGTTCAGATTTGGATCTGCTGGTTAATGCAGGCTCCGCCTCCCCAACTGTACTAAGTCATCTCCAAACTCTCTCTCTCGCTGGAAATCAATTCCATGGCTTTCATTCTGTCCAATTGAAAGCCCAGATTAGGGCTCTGCCAGGCAGTGATTTACGGCCGAGACTCTGGGGCCAGCAGTCTAAACTCAGTGTTCATGGAACCCAGCAGACCTTGTTCTGGACTGAGGTCGACTCCCAGAGGGTTGGTCCCGGAAGCAGGAAGGAGGCAGCCATAGGAAGCCTGGGTCATCTCAGGCTGAGAATGTACGATATGGGCATATGGGTCCCAGAGGGTGGCTATCAGCGTGGGAATCAAGGCCAGCCTGGAGCGAGGCCTGGAGGGACCTCAGGGGATGGGAGGCAAGGCCCCAGCCACACAGCTGCTATGACTCAGGAGTTAGGAGGCAGAAGGAGAACCAAGGGCTGGGTCAGAACCTGTCAGGGGGACAGAGAACACACCCAGGACAGGGACGGAAGGGACCTATCTCCAGCGCAGGCGGCAGGCATGACTCCCTCCGAGCCCAAAGGGCTCCTGCCTCACTTGCGGACCTGACCATAAGGGGCTGAACCATCTTCTCTGGATGTCCTGGAGAGGCTGCTAGGTGCCAATGCTCCTCTGAGCCAGAGAGAGTTGGGAAAGGATGTGGCCACCAGTGGGGTCAGAAGGAGTCACGGAACAGAGCTGGCCTCTCAGGCGCAGCTGTGCGAAGGGCTGACAAGCAGGGAAAACCCGGCTCAGCCGAAGGAGCAGCTATCCTCTATTCCCACAACAAGCAGGCAAGCCTCCATGGAAACCTTTAGCCAGACTTGTTACACCTAGGGGTGTGATGAAGAAGCTGGCAATGCCAACATTGTCTCAGAGGTCTTATCCCACAGAGCAGTGGTCCCCAACCCCAGGGCCACAGACCAGTACTGGTCCATGGGCCATTTGGTACCGGTCCGCAGAGAAAGAATAAATAACTTACATTATTTCCATTTTATTTATATTTAAGTCTGAACAATGTTTTATTTTTTAAAAAATGACCAGATTCTCTCTGTTACATCCGTCTAAGACTCACTCTTGACGCTTGTCTCGGTCACGTGATACACTTATCCATCCCACCCTAAAGGCCGGTCCATGAAAATATTTTCTGACATTAAACTGGTCCATGGCCCAAAAAAGGTTGGGGACCACTGCCACAGAGGACACCCAGTGATGTAGTTTCTTCATGTGGCATGTAGCATGCACTGGATACGAGAACAAACATCGGAGACTTTCAGGAGCATAGATGTTTCTTTATTGGCCAGTTTAACCTGCACAGGGGCGAATTCCCTGATGTCCAGAGACACCATACTCACAAGGAGCTGCAATGGGAATCGCGCCTAGCGCTTACAGCTAAGTCTTTTTATAAGCTCAGCAAGCAAGCAGTTCATAGAAGCAAATGTGGCGGTTAGCTATTGGCTAATTCATACTTATGTAGCATAACAACCCAAATATGGAATGGAATTTTTCAAAATTCTGCAAGTCTAAACACATATACTGTTATTGTGTGGTCAGTGAGTCAATATCTTGAACAACCTAAACATGTATACTGTTATTGTGTGGTCAGTGAGTCAGTATCTTGAACAACCTAAACACGTATACTGTTATTGTGTGGTCAGTGAGTCAATATCTTGAACAACCTAAACACGTATACTGTTATTGTGTGGTCAGTGAGTCAGTATCTTGAACAACCTTAGTCATGGCATTCCTAATGGTCAGGGACAGGACCTGCCTGTACACTTAAGTTCCCTGTTCTTTTAGTGCCTTGCCTACATCCTGTTATTTTAAACATTCTGATCTTTTCTTGGTCTTTACATGGCATAGTCATGTACCTCATTAACTACAGATTCCACCGTCTTTCTGTGGAGATACTGGAGTGAAGTGAAAAGAGAAAAGGACTTGAGCATCACTTAAGCCTGGGTTTAAACCCCAGCTCTACCACTTGATAGCTGTGTGACTTCGGAGGAGTGACTTATCTTCTCTGGGCCTCAGTTTTTTAAATGGAAAAGAATCATACCAACTTGAACCAGGATCTCGACTCGAGTCCAAATAAAATTCAGATATATGTGGAGTGGCATATATTTGTTGGCATCAGAACCAATGTAATACTTTATTCATCCTTCCAACCAACCATTCATTCAACATTCAGATGCTCCTCAACTTATGGTGGGCTGTGTCCCAATAAACCCACCATTAAGTTGAAAATATTAAGTCAATAATGCCTTTAATATAAATATTACTCTGTAGAGTATCTGTTGTTGACCCCTGTGGTGGCATGGTTAACAGGGTTCTTAACTCACTGCCACCGCCAGCATCACAGGAGAGTGGCGTATTGTGTGAGAGTGTCGCTAAACGGGGCTAAGATCAAAATTCAAATTTCAGAGTACGATCTCTACAGAGCACATCTCGCTTTTTCACAATGGTGAAGTGGAAAAAGTTTAAGTTGAACTGTCATCAGTCAAGGATTGTCTGTATATACATTATTTAACTTCTATTCTCACCCAGTTAGGAGAAACTCTCTTTGGAATAGAAAATCAGACATAAAGGACTTGACCTAGTAAAACACGTTTGTATTGAGTGTGCAGGGAGGTGAAGGGAAGAAGGAGAAACCTAAAGGGGAGGAGAGGTTAGGGCCGCATGAGTCCTGAGCGTGGTGTGGCTTCTCTCGCTGTACTTTCCTCCCAGCCCTGTCCCCACTGGTCTCATGTCAGACCCAGTGGGAGGATGTGTGGGACGGGATCATTTCAGTAACTGGATAATAGGGTCAGGGTACAGACAGAACTGTTTTAGAGCCCCACTCACAGCATGTGGCATAGAATGGAGGGGAGGGGAGAGGCATCTTCCCCAAACTTGCCACCAAGCAGATGGCACAGTGGAGATTCTGGTGCCTGGTGGCTCAGTCGCAGAGGCCAGGTGCTGGAGACCCGCAGCCGTGGAGACCACGGAGCCCGGCAGAGCCTATGAGCCCATAGGAGATGACGCCTGGGAACATACAGAAAGAATTGTAGTGGCTGTGGTAGTCTTCGTTACACTGTCTCACAAAGTTACTGTACAGACATGTGATGATATGTTTAAAGAGCCTGGTACATCGTGGGCCCTTAAAATGGGAGTTGTTGTTTCAATATTGTGACTATTATTGTTGCTAATGTGAAAATTATTATCACACAGATCTGGGCAGGCGTGCTGGTCACCACTAGTTATGAGAAGATGAGCAAATAACACACTAGGGAGGGGGTGGGAGAAAAAAACCAGAAATCATAATTTTCTAAGTTGGCATAATTTCAAAATTTTTCATCCCAGTGCTTTGAAATGAAGAGGGGCGGGCTGGCTTGCTGACAGCTGCCTGTGGCTGAGGCACGACAGGCTGAGGGCTGGCAGGAGGGTGGCACAGGAATTTGGGAGGGGTGCGGGGGTGCTGTTGGGTGAGCCTCATGAACACGGATCCCTTGCTGGAGGCTCCCAGTCCTGGAGGGCCTGCACGACAAGTTTATGTGGTGTTTCTAATGGGACGAGGTCATGGAAGCATCGTGTATCGAGGCTGACTACGTGCTAGGTGGTGGGACCCGGCACTGAAGAAGACACAGTCTGCCATGGGCACCTGCTTCTTGTGCAAACCAGCATCCTCACTTTTCCTCAGATAAAATACCCACTTTTTCTCTGGGCAACCCCTTTCCTAGTCTAAACTTAAGCCAATCAGAGAGCTCTGCCTTCACCTGACTGCAGTGATCGGCTCAGGAATGAGCACAAGGCCCAATCAAAACTTCTGGGTGCAATATATCTTATTGGGGGGATTCTGGGATGTTTTTTTCTCTAGGCCTGAAGCAGAGCAAGTGTGATGCTGGAGCTGATGCAACCTTCTTGCTGCCACACCGAACTGTCTGTCTGAGAATGAAGCCAACTTGGAAGAAAAAAGCACAGAGGTGGCAGGGAAACCAGGTCACCCATACTTGAGCCCTTGAACCAAACTGCACCTGCAACCAGTCTTACTCTCCGAATCTTCTATAAATTCCCTTTTACTCAAGCCTGTTTGTACTGGGTTTTCTTTAACGTGCACCTGAAAGTGAACTGACTGAAACAAAATCACTGCCTCCAGCCTGACCAGGAGGTGGCGCAGTGGATAGAGCGTTGGACTGGGATGCCGAGGACCCAGGTTCGAGACCCCGAGGTTGCCAGCTTGAACGAGGGCTCATCTGGTTTGAGCAAAAGCTCACCACTTGGACCCAAGGTCACTGGCTCGAGAAAGGGGTTACTCGGTCTGCTGAAAGCCCGTGGTCAAGGCACATATGAGAAAGCAATCAATGAACAACTAAGATGTCACAACGAAAAACTAATGATTTATGCTTCCATCTCTCCATTCCTGTCTGTCTGTCCCTATCTCTCTCTCTGTCTCTGTAAAAAAATAAAAAATAAAAAAAAATAAAAATCACCACCTCCAGAGGATCGCTGTTCAGAAAGAGAGGCAGACAATCAATAAGTATGGGAGGGGTAGCTTCTCCGTGGATATCAGCAAGGGTGTGGGTTGTGTGTGGGTTGGGGGCAGGGGTCCCTCAGTCCTGAAGACAGGAGTAGGTTGATGCATGGAAATCAGGAGAGGTAAGTATGAACAGAGAACACCTCTGTCCTCATCTGTCACATTCTTAGTCAATTCCAGAATTATCCTACTTCCAATATTTACCTTTTCTACCCCCTGCTTTCAAATAAGACAGACCTAATATTCACCCACTCATCCACTCATCCATCTACCCATCCATCATCCGCCCACCTAAGCTTAACCACACTTTCACCACTATTTCTGTAGTAAAGCTAAATCAATAGTCTGTACTTGGGGTCATGCAGCTTCTGCTCCTGGGGTTCAAGGTTAATACAAAGTGTTTTTGTGTGGAGCAGCCAACTGTCTCTACCTCGGTACGGCAAGAAACTCCCTGGAGAGAGAATTAAATCAGGGCAGAGCAGGCATGGGGAGGAGAACCAAGGTGAGAGATGGCCTCAATAGGGTCACAGCCTCTGCTCAGAATCAGGTTGTCTTGGTGACAAGAGCATCCTTCTGGCTTGTGCAGGAGCAAAAAAGTGGGGCTTTCCTTTTTCTATATAGTAAATTTCACATAGTAGAGGAGGGGTAGAAATCAGGTTTACTAATTATGCCACTTATTAGTACCTTCGTTCAACTCATCGTCAGTCCTGTTCTGGTCACAGAGGTACTTGGGGCTCATTCCTGTCCTCAGACCATGGGTGGTCTTAGATCCCCAATGGTTTCACATGGGGCGTCGTCTGTGAAACTCAGGTGAGCTTCTCTGGCTGTCCCTCCTCAACTTCTACAGGGAGGCAGGTTCACATCAGACTCACCTTGGAGTTAGTGATCCATTTCTGGTACTCATAATGCTAACAATTACAGTATTTTTGCTAATTCTACTAAATCCAATTATCTTGTTCATGACATTTTACTTCCTAAATACATACAAAGCAATTCTTGGTTAATTCAGAAAATTTGGACAGCACACAGAAAACCACAAAGGAAATAAAAACCCATAATCCACCACCAAGTAAAAAGTCAATATTTGAAGAAGGCATGTTTCCAAGTACACACACACACGCACACACGCATTTATAGTGTTATCTATATTGTTTTGCACCCTGCTTTGTTTTTCACTAGGCAATACCTTACAAACATGTTAGTAAATATTCTTCTATAAAGTCATTTGAATAGTTCTATAGTATCTTAAATTATTAATCATCTATAACTTGTTTAACCAACTGCCTCTGATTGGATATTGCAGATTAATTTCAGGTTTCATTAGCATTAATAATTCTTTATTGACTGTATTTCTACATAAAGAGTTGCACCTCTATTTGCTTTGATTATTAAGGCAAATCGCTAGAGGTAAAACTGCTGAGTCAAAGGTATGCATGCACATAGTTAAGGCTTTTGATAGATATTGCCAAATTGCCCTCTACAAAAATTGCATCCATTTGTGCTCTCTCTCCAGCAGGGTATAAGAATACCCAATTTCCCACACTCGTTGATTTAATTTGCATATCTTTTTTCTTTTTTCCCAGTGAGGCTGAATGTTTTCTCATATGTTTATTGTCTATTTGTAATTTTTCTTTAGTGAATTGCCTACTTACGTCAATTGCCCATTTTTATGGGGGTGCATTATCTTTTCTGTTTTGACTTCGGAGAGCTCTTCATCTGTATAACCTTTTCTCTATAATGTATGTTCATTATATTTCCCCCAGTGTGTCCTTTGCCTTTTAATTTTGCTCATGGTGTTTATTTGAACCCAGTGAAGATTTTATTTTTTAGGTAATCAAATTCATCAATCTTTTCCTTTATTGTTTTTGCTTAGAAACGCTTGATGGCTTAGTGATGCTTAGAAAGGCCTCGCCACCCAAATGTATGTAAGCATTCCTCTAAAATATTTCTCTAGTTCTTTCATGGTTTTAATTCACTTATATTTAACTCTTTAACTATCTGAACTTTTTGTTGTTGTATGCTTTGCACTATTACTTTAATTTTAGCTTTTTCTCCTGAATAATTAGCACCCTCCCCCAAGCACTGTGTCATCCGTTCTTCCCTTCTTTGAAGAAGGGCTTTGTAACTTATTCAATACCCAACATCTCTAGAGGTAACAGTGATTTCTCTGAGTGGGGTGGTCAACTGAAGAGAGGGTGGAACCGGTTTTCATCTCTTTCTGCCTCGGTTGGGTCTCGCGTGCTCATTGTTATTTGTCCAATGATATCTATGAAGTGCCTGCCATGAGCATCCTGGGAGGTGCTGGGAATAGAGGGGGAGTAAAAGCATTTCTGCTCAACACTTTCCAATATCTATGTCACATGTGTGGCAGGTGCGGTGGTGTGCCACCCAGAGCCCCTTGCGAGACTAATGAACTTACTCATCAAATGGTCAGAAAAGTTAGCTGATGACTGGTCCCAGCTTCCTCCCTGGGGACTGCCCCCTTTCCCTCAAAGGGTGATATACACCCTCCCCAGGTCAGCTTACACCCCATAACTGGTCTCTGAGTAGGGTCAAGGACCCAGCCTTCTTGTCTTAATTCAGGACAGTTCTAAAGAGTCACCCCAGTTCCAGAGCTCCCTGTGGCATCTGCTGAGGTCTCGGTCACAACTGCTACATCCTGGTTCAACATCTCCTTCTGTCCAACTTTGTTCCCTCATTCATTTCCTTCCAGGTATTCCTGAGAGCATCCACCATGCCCCATGACTGCACAATAAGCTTCCTGTATGCAAATCTCTATCTCCTGAGACAAGGTGTTAGGTCCGGGTCCTGCTTGGCTGAAGGTGATGGATAGATGCAAGGGTGACAGCTGGGACCACAGCATCCTGGCATGGGCAAGGCTCCACTCTTCTTCACCTTCCTCCTGAGAACTTTATACCTTAAACATGGTCTATCTCTGTTATGAATTACATAATGAGTTATGAGTAGGAGAAACACTTTTTAGCATTACTATTATGAGTTTTAGCTTTAGCAGCGGTATTATGGTTTCCAGAGTCCCCTCCTAGACAGAATTATACCAATTAGACCCTAAGCTCACGGACAAGATACTGATAAGTGCCACAATGTAACTGGCTTGTTCTCACCCAATCTCACCTGGTGGTGCTCTGTTTCCCTGATCTGAACAAAACCGGGCCCTTGTACTTTAGGCCTTCAGCATAGCAAGGTTCTTCTCGTAATAATATTCACATAATTGCTTCCATTTTTTTTTTGGCCATCAATGACAAGCATGCGTGTGAGAGTGTCCGTAAGCATGCGTGTGTGTTTACAGAGGCATAAAGCTTGACGCCGAGGGCAGGACTTCTCTTCAGATCAATCACTACGAAGGAGACAGAGCCGCACAGTTCCTCCCGGGATGTCTATATCTAATCACACATTGTGCTTTTTCACTTTGGCTGCAGCAAACAACTCAACAGCTCCAGACAATGTGAAGATTTATCATCTCATATTACAGCCCATCCAGAGGTAGGGCAGTCCCCAGGTTGATTAATTCAGTGGCCCATAGATGTCATCAAAGACCCAGGCTCTTTTTTATCTTTTCTCTATGCCATCCAAAATATCTTGGCTTTGTATTCGGTCCGGTTCTCTCCATAGCTGCAGCCATTTCCAGGCAGCATATCTATGCCAGTTGACATGGAGAAAAAGATGATAACTTCTTTACTGTGGGTCTGCTTTCAAGAGCAAGTAAATCTCTCTCAGAGGCTCCCCTGAAGACTCCCCTTACATTTTTCTGTCCGGAATTGATTCCCAGTTGCTGTCAGTAGGAATAGAGAATCAAGACTGGTTTAGACTGGTCGGTGGACCGGCAAGGCTACGTCCGCTTCTCCCAAGGCACAGAGCAAGATGGCTACCTCACAAAATAGGGGTTCTAGTGGGAAGAAGGAAGGCAAGGGTGGGGAATGGATCTTGGGAGTGGGCAATGACTATGTCTGCCACACTTACCAGCTCACAAGGCAAAGGGGAGCAAGAACACTTTGCTTTGAGCTAGTCTAGGGGAGAGGGGCAGGGCAGGATGGAAAGTAAAAAAAGAGGATGAGCCTCATACCTCCTAGGTGTGTGGGGACCTGGATGCCCTTGTGCCCAGTGAGTAGTACTCTCTTTGTGTTCAGAGCTCCTCCTATTGGTCTGACCCTCACTGGCTGGAATCTAAGCCCTGGTCAGTTTCACATCAAACAAACCTTGAGCACCTTTCTCTCTGCCTCCATTCTTAAAGGATTTCCTATAGTTGGGTAATCACAAGAGAAGAGGCTAGCAAGAAACAAGATAAAGAGAGCCCTGAAAAGCGTGGTTCTCTCTAAGTTATCCATAGATCTTCAAAGCCATGGAGCCATCACACATGACCCCCAATCCTTCAGACAGATTTTTAGCATAATCTTTAGGCTGTAAAGGTTAGAGCCTTTACAAAAGACCTCCAAGAGAGGAGGAAGAGGTCATTACTGTCAAACACTGAGCTACTTTATGTGTCCCTTGCCTCTTGGCCCAGACAAATGATATGCTAGGGTATTTAAAAACATTCTCAAAGGTGATTGCCCAACCATGATTTGTTGATCTTTGAAGAATCATGCAAGTCTGGTAGAGGCTGCAAGTGTGGAAAGAGGTAAATGTCATTCATATTTTCAAAGCCTTGAAGAAAGTGAGTTCTCTGAGCCTTTGTCTGCACCCAGGAAAGCATATACAATGCTTGTAGGGGCTGGACACTGAGTGCCCATATGAGAACTCAAGGCTCACTGATGGGCTGCACAAGCACAATTAGAACAAGTCATGTCAGACTGACCTGATTTCCTTCTTTGTCAGGGACACTTGAGGATGAGCACAGGGACACGTGGTAGACACAAGGTCAGGCCCTGCAGGCCCCAGTTCTGCCCGGATGCACAAAATGAAAAGAACTCTCTCAAGCCAATCTTGCTCTATCTCGGCAGTAAATGAGGTGCTGCAGAGGCATCTCTCTGGTTTACCCATTGGACTCCTGCTGGGAGATCCCAACCCTATTCAATGAGAACCCCAAATAAGTCAACAGAGTTTCTGAGCCCAGGAGTATCATCCATTTACTCATTCACCCATTCAGTTACTCCTTCACCCATCTCTGCCAGATATTTATAAGTGATCAGTATGTGATACCAAATGCTAAGGATACAGTGGAGAATAAGACACAGTCCCAGCCTGCATGGTGTCCACAGACCAGTGGGAACACAGCGGAGGGCCACTGGACCCCCCCCCACACACTGGACAAGAAGAGTGCTTTTCAAACTTAATTTACATGGCAGTCACCCGGGGAGCTTATTATGATGCAGATTCTGATTGAGTTAATCTAGGAGGAACCTGAGATTCTGCATACTGATAAACTTCCGGGAGGAGTCATGCTGTGCGTCCTTGGATCACTTGGAGTAGTGAGAAACTAGCCCATGTGACAGGGTGCTGATTTTCTTTCCTAAGAAGATAAAACCGCAGCCATCTTGCCTGACCAGGTGGTGGCGCAGTGGATAGAGCGTCAGACTGGGATGTAGAGGACCCAGGTTCGAGACCTCGAGGTCGCCAGCTTGAGCGTGGGCTCCTCTGGTTTGAGCAAAGGCCCACCAGCTTGAACCCAAGGTCACTGGCTCCAGCGAGGGGTTACTCAATCTGCTGAAGGTCAAGGCACATATGAGAGAGCAATCAATGAACAACTAAGGTGTTGCAACGTGCAATGAAAAACTGATGATTGGTGCTTCTCATCTCTCCATTCCTGTCTGTCTGTCCCTGTCTATCCCTCTCTCTGACTCACTCTCTGTCTCTGTAAAAAAATAAATTAATTAATTAAAAAAAAAACCGCAGCCATCTTGGTCACAGTTTTGTATTTGATGTCTGCAGAGAGCTCCTCCTTCCTGGATGTCCAGGACTTCTTGTTATCACTGCCCTCGGTGAGGGAGTGATTTCACACCAGCCTACTGAATGCTGGTAGCCTGGAGGCTCCTTTGCATATAGGTAAAATCTTTGGGCACCCCAGGCCAAAGAAGAAAAGATGATCTGGAAACAATCAGTTCAACCAACTCCCATCTCTCATCCCCTTCCGAAGCTGCTCACCATCATTGTCATCACCATCGTCGTCATCACCATCATCGTCATCACCATTGTCGTCATCACCATCATCATCATCACCATCGTCGTCATCACCATCAGCGTCATCACCATCGTCGTCATCACTACCATCACCATGATCAAGCACCCTCAGTCTAGCAGACACACAAACACTTGCCCTTATTGTAAGCTAGACACTGTTCATAGCATATTAGGGTATTAATAACTTTAAATGCCACAAACAAGCCTATAGGTAGGTCCTGGTAATAGGTAGGAACATATTAATACTCCCATTTTGCCATCCAGGGAAGAACCTAGGCCCAGAGAGGTTAAGTAACATGCTTATGTTTACACAGCTAGAATTCACGTCTCCTGCCCCCAGAGCCCATGCTCTTAGTCACTTTGTTCTAGGTTATATGAGAAACGCTGAAGACTTTGCATTCCTCCATGTGAATTCCAATGGAAGGTACCAGAGCCGAATCGGGGTGAGCCTTGGGCCCTCTGAACGGTCTCTGCTGATGTAGGCTGGGGAGAGGAGGGGACAAGGAGGACGAGGACAGGCAGAGAGAAGCAGAGCCAGAATGCATGGACAAAGATGGCTTTGAAACCTTGGTGAGATTAGATCTGCCGGTTAAACGACCTGTAACTTGTTGGTGGGCTTGGGGAGCTGAGAGGAGGTAGAGGTGGGTCACAGCTGTACTTGCATTAAAAAGAGGCACAAAGGAGACCACCTTCCAGGTTTTTGCTGTAGAAGATGGAAAGTGATGGTCTTGGGGTGCAGACCATAACCCCCAATCCAGATGGGTGCTCCCTTCCTCACTCAGTGTGGGAACCACTCTTCAGGGGGGTGTCCTGTGGCTGGCCTGACTGGAGAGGCACCTCAGTGAAGCCAGACCCATGATCACTTTGTTCTCCACTCTGTCTTCTTCCTCCCAAACCTTTTTTTTTTGTATAAGAATGATGCCCCATGGTGTAGAGGGGTGGGGTGGGGTGGAAGACGAAAACCCCATGAAAAATGAAATGAAATCATTTAAAATGTATTAAGACCTTGCCTTGTTTACATGGTTATTGTCCCCAAACAATTTCATAAGCTGAAACTGATTTTAAGTTTAGTCTCACTTTCCCAAACCAGCTTCGATCCATTGGAATAATTGACAATTACATGGAAAAAACCTTGCTCTAAATGCAGGATCCCTAGCTGAAGTCACAGGAAGATCAGGCTGAAAAAGACCCATTTGATCATCCAGGCTGCAGAGGCTGGTGGTGGGTGACAGGCGAGCATGGTGATGTGGGCAGTCTGCGTCCTGCAAATTGCTGCTTTGCATGATCTGAAGGGAGTCCAGCACAGACCCCAGGCTCCTGTGGTATAACTGTCCAGTTCTTGCTTATTCTCTAGGTCAGTCAGATCCACGTCAGGGAGGGAGATAATTTCAGGGACAGAAAGCCACGATTTTTCCCTCTTCTTCTAATTTTCAATGTAATGCAAAGTTTGTCACTTTATAATTCTGTAAGTCCCCTTTTACTTATGCAAAATGGGAGAAAAGTTTGACCTTGGATTAAAGTGAAGAGAGTTGATTTGTGAAGAGATCTGGGCTGTCTCAGGTAAGCCATTCTATGCTATGTGAACCTGAACCATTATTACCCCCCCCCTAGATCCCAGAACCCTCATCTGTAAAACAAAGGGGTTGGCTAGCCGATCTCCAGAATCTCTCATTTTTGGTCCATTAATGAGTATATCAGGTGCAAGAACTTAGGAAGTGAGTGGCAGGAGATGGGGCTGAAGAGGTGGTGAGGGTTCACATGGCGATGGGATGTGAACGGTGTGGCCCCACTGGAGAGCAACATGGTGGGACTTAAGTAAGGAAGTGAAAGCCCTATGACCCCACAATTACTCAGAGAAATTCTCACTCCAGTCCCTAGGGGATGCATACCCCTGTGGTATACCGCAGGACCATCTGTGGGGGAGATATTGGAAGTAACTCAGATGTTCTCGCAAAGCAGGAGAAGCAATGAAACTAGCTGCACGCACAAAAAGCATGGGCAAGAGTTAACACAGTGCTGAGTGAAAAGATAAGAAACACGACAAGATCTTTAGCACAGTGCATTTATGTAGATAACAACAATCCTTATTTTCCAAGGATACATATTAATTCAAGAAGATACATCAACACATTTGTCTGGTTGCCTACAATAAGGAGAGAAATCATGAGAAGGGAAAGTAGACACAAGCAGAGGGATCTTGTATAGATCATGGCCTTAGTGTCCCACAGAGCAAGGAGAGTGATAACTTGACCCTTTTATATGAGATACAAAAAGCATCCCCCCAAATACAAAACAAAAACAATAAAAAGTATTCCTCCCTTTATCCTGTAGGTCATAGGAAAGAAAGAGTTTTTTGTTTTTGTTTTTATAAGCAGGAGGCAATAACTTTATTTATTTTGTTTTAGAATGATGTCTCAGGTAGCTACTTGAAGAAGAATGAATGGGGGAGAGAATGTCCAGGGCTAGGGAGACAGTGAGGAGGCTGCAGCCAAGTCTAGGGGTAAATGGTAAGGTGTCATGGTCTGCTGAGGTCGAAGATAGAGCAAGGCAAGTGCACCTTTTAGGAAGGAATGGGCTGTGAGCTGGTGGGTCACCTGGTGGGTCCCAGAGGGTGCTAGCTCTCATGGAAGAAATAGTAAAGGGCCGATCCAGACTCGGGGGCCGGGGCAGTATAAGGGCAGAGCTTGGGTATACCTGCACCTCAACAGCCTAAACCCTTTGTGAGAATACACTGTGGACTCCAAAGCCAGGAGGGAGCTCCCCAGAGGTAGAGCTGGGAGGCATCATCAAACAGAGTACCTGGAGCTGGGAAACATAGAGAGGCCTGGCATTCAGGGAGGAGACATTACTGTGCTAGCGCCAGCTCATCCTGGTTCAGGAATTTTGCAAGCAATTGGCAGCTTGAAATTGGCCATGGTGGGAATATTTACACCACAGAAATGAGCAGATGCTATCAATCTAAATACTTTCTTTTTCTCCAGAGCGTTGATTAACCAGCACGCCAATGGGCAGTGAAGAGAGAGAGGCTGACTCAAGACAAGTCCCCCAGAGGCCAGCATGCTTCACCTACACATGGAGGGCTTGGAGCCTGCGTCAATCCCAGAGGCGAAGGCCTGTGTGTAGGGAGAGGGGACAAGCCTGGAATAGCTCTCAACAGTAGTAAGATTCTGATGCAGACAAGGCAGGCAAGACAAAGCCTTGTCTTCCAACCGGAGCTCAAGGGGAGTCTGGAGAGAAACTAAGCTCACTTGGTGCTTACCAGGAAGTCCCAAACTTGAGAACTTAGTTGAATAATTTTCATAGGCCAATTTTTAAAAGAGGAGGGGGCTAAGGAAAGTAGGCCCAATGAAGTGGACATAAATGTGATGCTTATTTCGGCATGTAACGGACTCATATAAATAATGAGTATTTATACCATTATAGAATATACAGAACCATGATTTCTGCTGTGCAATTTCTGTAGCAGGTTTCCTGTATGCAAGACAATTTTTATTATGTTTCTGACACTTAACAATTGCTTCCTTCTGGGAACCTGGGAATGAAGAGGACATAGGACTTTCTCTTCATTGCACGTCTTGTTTATAATGACAATAATGGCATTTCTATAAATGCTTTCCAACTACTAGGCTCCATGATAGATACATCACGTGTATGATTGCTCTAAATTTTTCTCTGTGAGAATTATTATTCTTTCTCTTTCCTATTCTTATTGGGGGAGGGGGGGTTGAGGCTCAGAGAGGTTAAGTAACTTGACCATGGTCACACAACTAGAAGGAGGCAAAACTGAACTGATCGTAGGTTAGCCTTCTCTTAACCATTATATTCTATTTGCCTCTTTTCCCAAATGCCCCTCACTTTGAAATCAGCATAGATCCTTCTACCACCTCTACAATTCCCTCTTCCTAGGCCTGAAATTCTCCTCCTTTCTCTGATTTGTACAACAAAATCCAGGCTGTGGTCTCTGAAAACCTGCTAGGGAAAAGACAGTGTTAACTGAGAAGTGAAGGAGTCTCCAGTTTGGTCTCACCCACAGTTATGCATTTAATCCAGGGACTGGCAAACATTTAGTGTAAAGGGCCAGATAGTAAATACTTTTGGCTTTGAAGGCCATATGGTCTTTGTTGCGGTGACTCATCTCTGCCGTTGTATCATGAAAGCAGCCATATGTATGTAAACAAATGGGCGTGGCTGTGTTCCAATAAACCTTGACTTGCAAAACTAGGCGTCCGGCCAGATTTGGTCCTCTGGCCCTCGCTGCCTTAGGAAAGCAGAGAGAGCACCCAGCACTGCTGGAGGGGCTGTGAGGAAGAAGGTTTTCTCTTGGGCTGCTGCCGGGGTCAGTCATCTCTGGCCACACTTGTCATGGGCACACCGAGGTGGCCAGGAGACCAGCAGAGGGTCCAGGTCTCTGAGGCGGGGGAGAGAAATTTCAATTTGATTCTTTTGTCCTTTGCCTGATTCATATTCTTCTTATTATTCAACCCATTTATCACGCCTTCTGTGACAGCCCTTTCTATTCATTACCCTGTGTAATCCTTATCCTGTCCTTGCGGGGTTAGAGCCACAGCGCACAACCTTGACCTTGTACTTTTAAATCAGAGTTGCTGACTTCAGCCAGGGACAGAGAAGGCTGGACATTGGGCATCCCAGACCCCTTCCCTGTGCCATCCTCCCCTCCTGGCCAGCGTGGACCTCTTCGCCTTGCTGTCCTTCCTCACTCTGCACCCGCCTGCTCCCCCTCACCTTGCTTCCACCTTAAACTCCACCCTGGGAAACACTGGCTCTCCTGTTCTGACCTTGAGTGTCCCAAGGACAGCTCATACCCATCCCGTCCATTTACCCCTGACCTTCGAGTCCCACACTGGTGCCTCCTGGAGATGCTCCAGCAATTGTCAGTCAGATAATTAAATCTACTCACTTCAGGTCACACAGCCAGGTGCAGCTACTCCAGGCTCAGTGCTCTGTGTACCATTTGGGCTTCGAGGAAGGGGTAAGGGGTGGCCCCAAGGTCAAGCTGCCATCTCCGAGGGCCCTGGCGTTTGCTCCCTGCTGAGAGCCCCGGGGAACCGCTGGAAACAGAGCTCAGAAGAAATGACTATCTGCAGCAGACAAGCCTCAAAGTTGATTTCCCAGGAGGAATCCAACAAGGTCCTTGAAACGTGGACATCAAGGAGAAAAATCAATCGTCTTTTAAGTTTTCACCTTGATGATTGATCCGCTGCCGCCTGCCCCTTTTCTCTCTCTCTCAAGTCTTTGGATGTAACCTCTCTCGCACTTCTACATTTCTCCCCACCTCTCATCATTAAAAGGTGGGTTTTCCTGGTTCTGATCTGAAACCAAAATACATTGCTTTATGCCAGCTGTCCAGGTATTGGTCACATGCTTCCAAGCATCATTTTCTCTAAAAGGAAAGAGTCTCTGGTGAGCGTAGTAGGAGGGAACGGAAGAGAACTAGCATGTGTTGAGTGCCTACTATGTGCCAGGCCTGTCTCTTCCTGTCCAGGGTGAATCCTGTCCAGAGGGATCTTAGGACCCTACAGCTCCAGTGGGGACACTGGATTCAGCGCAGAGAAGTAAGTTGCCCGATGCCAAATGTGGTATTCAGGTGATAGTGCAGAACTGGAGTGGACACTGCTCTTCTGCCTCGTTTCCACCAGAACTAGGAGTGAGCACCCAGCTGGGGTGCACCCCACTACAGGGCAGCATTAGAACCCCTCTTGACCTTGACCACGAAGAGGCTGAGGCATCTGGGAAGCCAGCTCTCGAGCGGTGCAGGGGCCGCAGGGTGCCTTCACTCATTTGGGAGGTGCTGAGTGGCAAAGGAGACCAAGGGGAGGCGAGACCGGAGCTGGGGTTTGAAGGAAGCACTAGGGATTTGGGTCTCCCTGTGACCGCTGTTAAACTAGACCCTAATGAATGCGACTGGAGGGGCCTGCTGCAGTCCGGCTCTGTGGAGTTAGTTGTATCCTTTACTTGATATTAAAGGAACTCATTTCCTCTCCTGTAGCTGCTGGCATCTTTCCATCAATCATGTCACTGTCACCTTGAGACAGTCACACCCCAGGGAACAAGGGAAAGGCATGCAAGCTGTGGAAAGCATAGACACGGGTAGGGGGCAGCAGGACAGCTTTGGGAAGTACTGGCCCTCTCTGGAGTCAGGGGGTCAGAAGGGGACTTGAGGGGAGGAGTCAGCCTCCTGGCAGGAGCCAGATCATGAAGGGCCATCCTATCAACTAAGAAATGGGACCTTTCACTAAATATAGGCACAGAGCTGCTAAAGGGCTGTGAGCATGCGGCTGACGTGATCAGTTAATATTCTAAAGACCAGCTGGGGTGACAGCTCTGCTGACATTTTAGAAGGTGGTTTGGAAAAAATGACCGCTGGTGACGGAACAAGGGTGTGGCGGGTCTGGAAGGAGCCAGCAGCGAATCAAATGGAAGAGGCCATCCTCCAGGCAGGTTTTGGTGCCTGCCCCTTTTATCTTGTAGGAAAGAGAGAAATCAAAAATCCAAGCAGAGGCCCTGGCTGGTTAGGTCAGTGGGTTAGAGCGCCATCAGGAAACACCAAGGTTGCAGGTCTGGTCCCGTCAGGGCGCACACAGGAGGAGACCAGTGAATGCACAGCTAAGTGGAACAACTAAGCGAATTCTTCTCTCTCTCTCTCTCTCTCCCTCTCCCTCTCCCTCTCCCTCTCTCTGTCTCTTTAAAATCAATCAATAAAAACAAATAAAATTTAATTTAATTTAAAACAAGGGTCCAAGGAAAAGCAGGGGCCCAGTCTGTCCGTATTCGCAGGTCTGAGCTGACACCCAGGGGAACTGAAATGTCTTTTTCCACCTGAGGAGCTGAGCCGCCGTCAGGCATGAGAGAGGCTTCTGATGTGTCAGGGAGGCTTTTACCAAAACAACCCCGCACAAACCCACCCCAAAAGTAACTGAAAACGGCCATTTATCTGCAAACCGCAGATCCATAGGTCAGCTGGCGGCCCCTGCCTCAGACTGTAGGTTAGCTGGGGTGCCGTCCTTCATGTGTTTTATTCTGGAGCCCAGAATGTTTTCCTCACTGTGTAAGTTGGGTGCTCCCTGTGGGCAGAGCAGAAGCCTGGCATGCCTCCTATGGTCATTTCTACCTGTATTCTGTTGATCAAAGCAAGTCATGTCCAAGTTTGACAACAATGGGATGGGAGTCTGTACTCCTATCATGAAGGTGGGGTGGCAGAGAGAAATTACCTGTGGAACAAATATTTGTCATGTTTACTTCCAAGGAGCACTTATTGACCCAAGAGCCAACCAGTCTGGTCACAGCAGGGGAAGCACACATGGCCACGCTCTCACTGGGCTGTAGGAAGACCAGCTGGAGGGGACCAGCATGCCTGGAGAAGCCTTTCCTGCATCCCATTCTTTCCAAGGATACCACCTTGAAGGAGGTCGGGAATTAGGCAGTGATGTGATCGCTGCATTTTACAGGGGAAAGAGTACTGTGGAGGTCATGACTTTATCGTGAATGATATCCACCCTGATGTTGAGGCAAAGCTTGGGGCTGGTCCACCAGGGGTCTATTATGAAGGAAAGCAGAGGAGCCTAAAGAGAAGTGGGTCACCCCAGGAAAGACTGGGTGAGGTAGTGAGGTACATGATGTGCTGAGTGATCGGGGGTGGGATACCAGGAGAGGGAGGGACTAGCAGAGTGCCTGATCTATTACTGAGTGTCACTCAGCCTCCATGAACTCCCATCTGGGTGCAGGGTAAAAGGATTTCCATGGGTGGTGAGGAAAACCTCAGCGGACTGTTGCTGTATGGTTTCCAGACGCGTTGGAACCAGGGCTCTCTACAGCAACTGGTGTGTATCAGTGAGCATAAGTTTTAACTACATATAACATAAAGACCAGTGAAATAAGTCAGAGAAAGACAAATACCATATGGTCTCACTTATATTTGGAATCTAAAACAAAACAAAACAAAAAATAATGAGCTCACTAATCCAGAGAACAGATTGGTGGCTCCAAGGTAGGGGGTGCTGGTGGAGGTGGGTGAAATAGGAGGTGGCCAAAAGGTACAAAACCTCCAGTGACAAGATGAGTCAGTCCTGGGGTATAATGGACAGCGGGGGCACTCAAGTTAACAAGATTGTATTCTACACTTGACAGTTGCTAAGAAAGTAGATCTTAAAAGTCAGAGGGGATTAAGGTCAGTTGAGGCCCCAGGCGCAACTAATGGGCCCCTTACATTAGAAAAAAGTGTCAAGTTGGGGTTTTGCAGGGCCCTTCAGAACTCAGGGCCCAGGGTGTGCTCCTGGTGCAACTGCCGCTAAATCCGCCTCTGTTAAAAGTTCCGTATGGATTGACCTACTCTGGACAGTCCATATAAACAGTCATACAGTATATGTCTTTTTCCAACTGGTTTCCCTCACTTAGTGTGGTGACTTTGAAGTCCATCCACACTGCATCATGTACTCCATTCCTATTTATTTATTTATTTATTTATTTATTTAGTATTTTTCTGAAATTAGAAGGGGGAGGCAGTCAGACAGAATCCCGCATGCGCCCAACTGGGATCCACTCAGCATGCCCACTTAGGGGCGATGCTCTGCCCATCTGGGGCATTACTCTGTTGCGGCCACAGCCATTCTAGCGCCTGAGACAGAGGCCATGGAGCCCTCCTCAGCTCCTGGGGCCAACTTTGCTCCAAAGGAGCCTTGGCTGCGGGAGGGGAAGAGAGAGACAGAGAGGAAGGAGATGGGGAGGGGTAGAGAAGCAGATGGGCACTTCTCCTGTATGCCCTGGCCAGGTATCGAACCCGGGACTTCTACATGCTGGGCCCATGCTCTACCGCTGAGCCAACTGGCCAGGACTTGTACTCCATTCCTTCTGTACCTTTTAGTTTTCTCATGAAACAAGCCAACATTTTTTTTAAATTCTTATTATAAGGAAAAAAATTATAACTGTGTATGATGATGGATGTTAGCAAAACTTATTGTAATGATCATTTCACAACATAGACAAATATCAAATCATTATGCTGTCTACCTAGACTAATTATAATGCTGTATGTCAATCATATCTCAATTTAAAAAGGGAACTCGATGAAGATAATGTTATAAATTATAAAATAAAAATGGCTTAAACAAGCTAGTGTGGTGACTCCCTGGTGTCTTTAGGAAGCAAGGCTTTATCATCCTCAGCATGTATGTCATTTCCATTCTCAAAGCTCCTCTTGGCCTAAGATGGCTGCTAGTGTTCCTGCCATCACATCTGCTGCATTCTAGGCAAAATAATGAGAAAGTGGAAGGGAAGTAGAAGGATACACTTTCCTATCTTCACTATTTTGGGGAGATGGCTCTGCACAGCATTTCTGCTTAAATTTATTGGTCAGAATTTACTTTCACACTTACACAGCTACAAGGAGGCAGTGAGGTATCATCTATTCGCTGAATGGCAATACACTTGACTCAAGGTTGGAGTTCTTTTAGCTAAAAAAAAAAAGAATGTAATTGGTATTAAGGGACCACAGGGATTCTCTTCCTAAAGGAAAAAACACCAGATAACACCCTTGACCTTGGGCAACATCAACCTTGATCTAGAATTGGCAGTTATGACTGGTAGCAGTTGCAATACTGGTGTCTTCAGCATCACTAGAAGGGTAGACACATGTACAATAGCTGGTGGCAGAAGCCATCTCCACATGACCTTGAATGGACAGGAGAACAATAATGGACATCAATAGTTGCCCAAAAAAGCAATGCCTAAAGCACACATAGACCCTGGTAGGAAACTTCCAGAGAGTCCTACAAAGTCTATTAAGACTGAACTAGCGAAATAGTTTTGCATGTCTGAAATTGTGAGCTCTTCCTTATCCCAGGTGGAAAAGCCCAAGGGACAAAGATTACGAGTCTTTTTCTTGTCCCATTGATGCTTTTCTTTGTTATATAAATTCCATGCCCTCAGCCTCCCTCCCTTCCCATGACTCTGCCCCAAGCTTCTTGGCTGCCTATGTTACTGAGCTATGGAAATCGTGTTCCGATCCATGGGGACTTCTTAAAACTAAGAGTTGCTTGTGGGACTGAAATTGTCTTCACAGTGATTTCATTCAAAGTAATAACAGCATCAGATGCTATAGAAATCTCATCCTTGTGATCATAAGCATTTATAATAGCCCATCATTGAACAAGTGCTTACATTGGAGAGAATTTCCATGGAGAAAGTCAATCTTTTCAAAAATGTTAATTTTTTTTGTAAGAAAATCAAATGAGATGCCAAATTGTCTCTGTCATTATGTCGCCCTCCCCTCCTGAGCACTGACTGCTCTGATCAGTGTGACATTCCACATGTAGCAAAGCAAATGGGGAATTTACCACCTGATGGAGACCCTGCATTTGCCCATTTGTCTGCTCTGCTTAAGCATTGATTGCCTGTGCTGGTTTTACAGTAGACTGAACATAGAGACTGAGCTAGAGACCCTCAGACCTCAAAGGGTTGGCCATACTTTGGGAGGGAAATGAAGGAGACCCTCCTCATAACAAAATCAAGCTTTTAAGAGAGAGCCTTGGGATATATGGGTGAGGATTTGGGGGCACCCAAGCCCTGACCTTCATAAAAGATCACCCTATGCCTGACTGATGGCGGCACAGCAAATAGAACATGGATCTGGGACACTGAGGTCCTAGGTTTGAAACTCCAAGGTCACTGGCTTGAGCATGGGCTCATCCGGCTTAAGCACAGGCTCAGAAGCTTGAATGCGGGGTCACTGGCTTGAGTGTAGGTTCATTAACATGATCCTATGGTCGTTGGCATAAGCCCAAGGTCGCTGGCTTGAGCAAGGGGTAACTGACTCGGTTTGAGCCCTCTAGTCAAGGCACATATGAGAAGCAATCAATGAACAACTAAAGTGCTACGACTATGAGTTGATGCTTCTCATCTCTCTCTTTCTTCCTGTCTACCTGTCTGTCTTTCACAGAAAAAAAAAAAAGAAAAAAGATCACCCTAGATTATGTTCCTTGTCTCCTTAGCTGTGACTCTGGCCCCTCCTTTGGGTCCATTCCAGTTCCATATGCTGCTCTGCTGCCTCGCTACTCTGGGAAACACCCATTTAGGGGACTCTGGTGAGCTTCCTTCTCAATTCTCCCATGCTCTCACCCCAAGAGTAAGCCCAGGCATTGACCAAGGGGCACTGGGTACGCAGCTATCTTATCTCTTGGCTGCTCCAGTCATTGTCTCTAGGAATTGCAAGCTTCTCAAAGCCCTAAGAAAAATATGAGGTCTGAGAAAGACAACTATTGAACTCAAAATACAAAAAGACAGTGGCAAAATCAAAATAATTTTATTTAAATGCTTGCGAAGCACAGCATTCAGTTGCATTCATTAATTGATAAATTTAACATGCCATTATGCTTACAAACTCTTTGCAGGTTAAATGGTCTCACCTCGCAAGAATGCTCAATGATGCACGATGATTGCTGAGGAATTGTAGTCAACCATAAATTCAATAAGTTACGAAGAGAAAATTATCTCAAAAGCAAGATCATAAAAAAAAATCCTTTTGATTTTTACAACAAAAATTTATATTTGATGTAACATGTGGGTATACTTGAAAATATGTTAGGTGTGTTATGGGATAGAGATGATAAAAATGATTGCTCAGGGCCTATCAAAGTCATCAAATGCCTCTGAGTGTACGATCTTGGAAGACTGTGATTAAATATTCAAGAACCTAGTATATCGGACACCACGCAGTTTAAATGCCACTAAGGCTGTGGTTATATAAATTATGGTAAACAATGGACTACTGTGCAACCATTCAAAAGAACAAAGTGTATTTATATAAACTAGTACAAGACATGCAAAATATATTATTACATAAAGAAGTTGAAGAACAATATTTTCAGTGTGATTCATTTTGTGTTGAAATATTTTGTGTGTGTATATAAACACATATGTAAATGAATGTTAGCATATGTGTAGAAAAATTCTATATGGGTCCACATCTATAGTGATCATTTATCTCTAAAGATCAGAAACAAGGGGTTGGGAATGGGCAGAGGGACTTCTGTTTTTAAGATATAATACTCCTCTGAACTGCAAGAAAAACATTTAGTAAGTGCATATGTTAATTTATAATTCTGAAAACAACAACAAAATTATAGAAAAGAGTGGTCTGCAAGCAAACTGGTGAAGGAGAAGCTTACAAACCAGGAATTGGCACTGTTAATCCTGCACTGTCCATGAGGGAGCCCCTCTGAGCATGGATCCTGAATGCCTGTCACTACGGAGGCGAGCAGAGGGAGCATCCGGATCCGGGTATGGTCAACCAACCCACTGTGGCCTGAAAGAAACAGCCCTCCCAGTTGTTGTCCTTCATTCCACATTTGTCAAGCAACCTGAGTCAATGCAATTTCAGGATTCAATTCATATTTATTGAGCACTGAGTGTACCCGTTCTCTACAGTTGCTGTAACAAACTACCATAAACTTGGTGGCTTGGAACAACACAATTAGATTATCTTACAGAAGTTTGGAAGAGGTCAGAAGTCCTAAAAGGGTCCCAGTGGCCTGAAGTCAAAGGATCAGTGGGGCTGGTTGCTTTCTGCAGGCTCTCGGGGAGAATTCATCTGTTGCCATTCTGTCTTCTGAAACCTGTCCCTCATTCCTTGGCTTGTGGTCTCATTCCATCTTCAAAGCTATCTCTGACTCTAATCTTCGGCTGCCCTCTTCCACTTATACTGACACTTGTGATTACATTGGGCCTTCCTGAAAAACCCAGGATCACCTTCCCTTCTGAAGGTCAGCTGGTTAGTAACTTCAATTGCCCCTTGCCATGTACCTAACACAGTCACAGGTTCTGAAGATTAGACACAGACATTTTGAAGAGACAGTTTTTCTGCCTGTTACACCAACTAAATGCCCAATGTATCTGGGGAGCCGAGAGTACAGTTATGCATAGACACAACCCTTGCCCCCCAGGGACTCTCAATCTGGAAAGGAGGCAGCTGCCACACCTGACCACACATGGGACTTGAAAAGGGGAAGGAGTGGCCAAGCCAGCTTTGAGAACTGTAGCTCATCATTCATGTCCAAGGGTGTAAAGGGTCCATTGAAATATTGTAGGGTTTGAGCCAGAGTTATTTATTAGAGCGAGGTCTCAGTGTACTCTGTGCCCACCACTACACAACAGGGAAGGGAGAGACATCCCCCTTACATTAAACCAAGTGGAGAAGGGCGATTTGAAGAGACCTCTTACAGAGCTTGGTGTGTATCCTTTGGAAACAGAGAAACCACGCCCTGGTATCTGGCACTCATCAAAAAAATCTAAAGCAAGAGGTCAAGACATCCTGTTAGGATGAAGGAGAAAGAGAGAGCCCAGACTGCCCTGGGGACTAGCTACGCTTCCCCCAACAGAGGAGAGTGAGGTGCAGGCCAGTTCCCCACTGGCCTAGTGGACCAGGGAGAGAACTGTCCTGGAGCCATCTGCAAAAGGAACGTACCCAAGATGGGTCCTTGAGTTAGCCTTGAACATCAATCAAGCCTAGAGAGAATCCATACCAATCACCACAAGTCCAGTAAGGCCTTGTTTGCCTTTTCTTTCTCTCTCTTTTCCTGATTTATCCCTAGAGGAGTCAGAGGCCTTCTGGTGGGGGTGGGAGACATGCAGGGAGAGGGAAAGAAGATGTCCCCACACCCTCTGGCTTCTGCCCCTATGGCACTGGAACAGATACAAGCTGGGGAAAGAAGAAGGCTTTCACTCTAAGTAAAGCTTTGAATTTTAACTATTATACTGCACTGGGTGTTTTCATTACTAAAGTGAGAAAATGTGGGTCCCTGAATGAATAAAGTAATTAAAGGACTGTATTATAAAGAAGTGACCAGCCCAAATTAGGAGCTCCCCCCAGAGATAGGAGCGCGAAGGTGAAAAGGACAGGTATGAGAAGGGAGAGGGGTTGTTCTCTGCTTTGCTCTGGCCTCCTCCTGCTCATTCGGTGGCTGTCCTAAGGGCTTCACTTCTCTACAACGGAAACCCACGCCCAGTTCCATCTGGCTGTGTCCTGTGTCTGGGCTGCTTCTTGCCGATGCCTCCTCCTTGGTTTTCGGTCCCAGCCTTGCTTTTCCACTGCTGGGCGGACACTCCTGCTTAGTCCTCACCCACTGATTGGCCTCAGTTTTTGGATTTCTTTTAGAGGCCAACCGTTTACCTAAGGCAGGCGTGTCCTAACCCCATCAGTTTATCTCCTTCCACTCCACCAAGCCTCTAGCCGTCCTTTAAACTCACTCGAGTTTGGCCAGGTTGGACAGAGTCAACCTGGTTTTACTAGGAAGGTCATTGTCCTGCTACCCCCCCCCCCAATGGCTACCTGTGGCTTTTTGGGCACATTTCACAATCCTCTAAAAAGGCCTTCATGATCCAGTCCTACCTACATCTCTGGCCATGTGTCTGGTCATCTCCTGAATCTCACTGTGCTCCAGGCACAATGACCTCATTTCATCTTTTTCTATACTCCTTCCATTTTCACCCTTTCTTAGCTAAACTCACCTGTCAGAGATTTCTCTGCTGTAATGGTCTTTTCAAAGAGCCTGTTTCATTGATGTATTGGTCTCCTGCTTCTTTAATTGATTCATTCATTGGTTCATTGATACATTCATTCAGCCAATTGATCACTTTTAGATATTCAACCCTTGGGTTGGAGCTATGTGCCTGGAATTGTGATTGGAGGGAGAACATAATACTTGTGTCAGTAATTCTATAGATCCTGCTAGGGTCAAGGTCTAGGTGAACTTCTCGCAAGGACCAATCCAGTGCTAAAGGCCCCAGGGGGAGTGTATGCTATTGGTCAAGAGCATGGCCTCTGAAGTCAGACTGCCTGCATTTGAATGCCCACTCTATCATTACTAGTGTGGACTTGGGCAAATTGCTTTGCTTAGTTCCACCTCAGTTTCCCTATTCATAATATGGGAATAATTATAATCTCTTGTTTCTTAGGATAGTTTATATGGATCAGCGGTTCTCAACCTGTGGGTCACGACAATACATTTTTAAATAAAATATGTATTTCCGATGGCTTTAGGCGACCCCTGTGTTTTGGTCATTCGACCCCCGCCAGGGTCGCGACCCACAGGTTGAGAACCGCTGATATAGATAAAGCCACATAGAGTAGTGCCAGGCACATAGTACTCATTGTATAAGTGTTTGCTATGATAATATGGGAGAAACTTTAAATTATATCTCTAGTATTTTGTATTATATTCCATGCATAGTCCAATACTATATATACACACACATATATACATACACACATACACTATAATATACTATACTATATACATATACCTATGTATATAGATTTTAAATGGTAATGGTATATTTCTTACAATCACCATAACCCCATAGGTCCTTTTCCTTAGAGGCAAACTCTAATACCAGTTTATTGTGTATTCTTCCAGATATACTCTATGCACTTACAAATGTATGTGTGCATCTCCATCCATCCATTCATCCATCCATCCATCCATCCATCCATCCACCTATCCATCACCTATGGGCACCTAATGTTAGCATTTCACACAATCTTCTGATTTGTAATCTTTACTTTTATGCAGAAAGATCTCTAGTCAGCACTCAAAGTTCTTCAACCTTCTTTCTCAGGGCTGAAAAGGTACAAAGGAATATGAGAGAAGCAGTGACCTCCCGCCTGGTGACTCACAGGGCTCTTCACCTGGGCCCTCATTCACAGCTCTCTCTCCTCTCTGGAGGTTTAATGAAACTAAGACAGTGGGCCCCACACTTCAGTGTATATAAGAATCACTTGAGAGGTTCTTCGTGATTCAGATGCCAAGGACCCGTTCCCTGGAGATTCTGATGTGGTACGTCCAGGGTGGGCCCAGGAACACATGGTGATTCCGATGTGGAGAGTTCACAGAAATCCCACTGAGAAGCACCGTGGCACAGAAGAATTCCATGCCTAGGAAGAGGCAGCATGCTTGGGGCTTCTATGATCCAGGCATTACTCTATGCAAGGCCCCGAAGCTCAACATACATTCCAGTCTTCACAAACTCATGGTCCAGTTGGGCGGCCAAACTCATTATGAAAGGCACAGGCCAAGGGAAGTGAGCAGTGCTGGTGGTCTGTGTCATGGCTTCATAAGAGAGCTTACTGAGGGTTCTGGGAGTTCTCCGGGAAGAAGGGGGACTGGACAGTGACCTTGGAGGATGGAAAAGGGATAGGTGGTTGGAGAGAATATTGACTGACTTGGACGACAAAGATGCACTGGAAAATAGTCACACTGTAAGGGGAGAACTTGGTCACAGCAAGCTGTAAGGCACCACCGTGCACATCAGTAAACAGGCACCTGCTCTGAGCAAATGGTGCAGGGCTGGGCAACTGGGTAGTACCTTTGGGCACAGTAAGAGCAACCTTCCCTTGGGAGGACCCAGCTTCATGCCAGGGAGACCTGATTCCTGAGCATATGGTTTAAGTTGCAGCTTCCATTCATGCCCTCGGCCTCTGTGCCGTGGACAAACTGCCCAACCACACACGGAGATGCTGGCAGAGACAGACCGTAAAAAAAGAAATGCTGAGATGTCACTGAGGTGGGAAACATAGGAGAAGCAGGCTTGGGGGCAGGAAAAGTAACAGATTCCATTCTGCTCCAGAGTCCAGGTGTTTGGGGTGATTCAGGTTAAATCCGTGCAGTGAGCAGCTGCATAAGGGAATCTGGGCCAATGCCTGGGAAGAAATCGGACCCTTCAGCTGCCGACTGACAATCCGGATGCACCTCTAGCTTATCTCTGGACCCCGTGGCTTCGTGAAGGGGTAGGACAAGCATGTACATTACACATACACACCCACACACATCACTGGGAGAATATCCGCTGCTGGAAGGCACGGTCTGGGAGCTCTAAGAAGAAGGCAACGGCAAGTGCCGAGACTGCAGGGAAGACTTCCTGGAAGAAGAGGACTTGATGGATAGGTGTGGCAGACCAAGGAAAACAGGGAAGCCTTATGCCATTTAGAACAGCTGGCATCTGCTGCTCACTCATATCTCAGCTCAGTTGTCACCTGGCACGGTCTTCCGTGAGCACCTTAGAAGAGTAACCCCCAGTCCCTTTATATTCTTCTGAGCACTTATCTGAAATTATCTTATTTTCTATTTGCTGGTTGACTTATTTATGTGTTTACATGTTTATTGTGTCTCTAATTCCACCAGAGAGTAAACATCCACTGAGGCGGGGATTTTACCTGTTTTGTTCAGCCCTATATCCTCAGTGTCGGGCACATTTCACATGTTCAACAGATTTTTTCCTGAATGAATGAGTAAGTGAGCAAATGAAACAATCAAATAGAAACATGGACAACTGTTCTGACAGCAAGAGACTTTTCTGTCTTCCTCTGTCTTATTTGTGGAAGAGGCAACCTTTTATTGCCCGGACTGAAAACTCACCCATGTAAGGTTTCTGAAGCTCTGCACCCCTGGAGGGAGTCCTCCTGCCCATGCGCCTTGGCCTTAGGCATAGCTGTGACCACCCACCTGTGGTCATTGTGGCGGCTGCATTCCCCGAACCAGCCAGAGCTGTCAGATGCCCTCACACCTCCTTCCACATGTAAGCCCTCTCTCTGCTCTCTCTCCCTGTCACCTTGCTGCAACGACTCAGTCAGGAACTCAGAGGACTTTTTTTTTCTATCAGTAAAAATATATATTTGTGAAAATTCAGGAGACAATGTTGTGGGATTTGCCCCTCCATCCTGGAGAGCTTGGATCTGGAAGCATTCAGACAAATCAATATATAAGCATGAGTATATTTAGTTGAAAAAATGCACAGAGGCTTCAAACTCCGAGAAAAACCCTTAGCCAGAGGGAAGACTTAGTGATTTAAGGAATGTCTTTTCAGCCAGCATCTCTCCGGAGCAACGGGTGGAATTGTTCCAAGGTAAGTAAATCAGTCCTGCTCTTCTGGGATCAGGTAGCTTTGAGAACTCTAGTGACCCCGGCAAACTTGTATAAACCGTTGGGGCTCAGCTGTAAATCTGAGAGCAATTCTTTCTCTCTATTAAAACGAAGACCTTTGAAATGACATCAATCATCCCTCACCTTTAAATAAAATTCTATTTAAAATTCTATTTTAGTGGAAAAGTGCATGTTCATCGAAGAAAACTTGAAAACAATGATAAAAAGAAGAAAATTACAATTATCATCATTCTATAACCTCCATAGAAAAGACCACTATTAACAGCTCTCTCTTTCTCTCTCTCTTTCCTTTACCATCTAGTCCTTTTTCTTAGGACGGTACATGAATTTTATCACACATACACACACACACATTTTTTTCAATCATGTGGCCATGTTTTTGGTACCCTGTTCAAACATGCATGCACATGCACACACACACTCACACACACACACACACACTCACACGTACATACTGTGGCCGTTTCGTGATGTTTCTTTCTTTGGGAGAATTATGGTTTTATGTGACTTGACTGCATTATATTATTTTTGTTCCATAATACATGTAATCACCCTCTTTTGCTGGGCATTTGTGTTGTTTTAATCCTCTTCCTCCTTGTCTGTAAAATAGAGGTAATAATGGGCAGGCCTCACTCTCATGGCTGTGTGAAGATAAAATGAGGTAATGCATGTGAAGGGCTTGGCAGAGCGCCTGGCTGTTTATGGGCTCAATAAATAAATATTAGCTATCTGCTTATTATAATCAACTTTGACCTGCTTAAAAATGCTGTGAAGATGATCCTGGTAGCTAAATCTCATTGTAAATCCTTGCATGTTAACCCCAAAATAAACTCCTAGGAATAGGATACCAAATCCAAGATTATGAACCCTTTTAAGGATTTTGGTGTATTTTGCTGAAATCCATGGGTATTAGTGACTATTGCTTGTGCCCACTACGGTATTCAGCAACAGTATATAATCTTTTTCAATTTAATAGGCATGCTGTTTAAATTTGAATGGCTTTACTAATGAGGTGGAACAATTTTTTCATATGTTAGATTGGCCACTTGTGTTTCTTCATTTGTAATTGATCAGTTTGTGTGTTTTGACTAGTTTATCCTGTTAGGGGCTTATTTTTTCCTAATGATATTAATTTCTCTGTAGTGAGGACATGAACCTTATGTGTGTGTATACAATCATCCCTCGCCATATCACAGTTCACTTTTCGCGATCTTGTGGTATCGTGGATTTTTAAATTGTATATATCTAATTTTGTATCACGGATTTTCCCCTATATTGCGGGATTTTGAGGTATATAGGTATTTTTTATATATTTATTATTTGAATTATTTTTGTGGTAAAATAAACAAAATAAGTGTGGGAAAGATTAATAACAGTGAGGTTAATAACAGTGTGGGAAAGGTTTATAAGAGTGTGGGGAGGGTTTATAAAACCTTAAAATATATATAAATAATAAAATAAATGTAAGGTCACCACTTTGCGGATTTTTACCTATCGCGGGGGGTTCTGGAACTTATGCCCCATGGTAGATGAGAGAGCACTGGGTATGTGTGTTTATATGTATGCGTGTGAGAGAAAGAGAGCAATCAGTTTCTGATTTTGTTTGTTGTTTAAACTTGATTTATGAACTTTTCAAAGAGAAAGTTTATTTTTGTTTGTTTGTTTTTTAATATTTATATCATCAAGTCCTACATTTTCTTCTATCCCATACAATCTTCCTTTGCTTTTTGGTTTAGAAATCCCTTCTCTGCCCAGAGATCAAGTATATATCATTGTTTTACACCTTTATTTTAGTTGCTTTATGATTTTATCTTTAACATTTACTTTAAATCAATTTGGTGTTCATTTAGGTATGTGTTACGATGTAGTGATCTAATTATATTAACTTCCGAATAATTAGCAAGTTACTTCACTGCAATGTATTGACTAATCTATTCTTTACCCAATGGGATGAAATGCCGCCTTACTATTGGGGTCTGTTTTGGGGGATTTCTAGTATATTGTACTAATGTCTTCATTTGTATACCCATACCCCATACCACTCTCTCTCAACTAATGCGCCTTTAAGATACATTTTAACATCAAACAATGAGTGCCTCCTTTATTCCACTGCTTCCACTTTTATTTTGCTGTCTCCCATGTTTAGTCTTTCAGAATAATTTAAAAACCATGTTGCCAAGTTTCAAAAAAAAATTCCATTTAAATGTATATTAGAATTATATTTTATTTATGAATTAATTAGAAGGAAATTGAATTTTTAAAATGTTGAGACTTCTTATTAAGAAACATGGTATATGTCCCAGAGCGGGGTTTTTAACTTTACCGTGGTATAAACTTGGATGGATATCAACTCACCATTTCATTGAGAGTCTTTTAATTTTCACAAAGGAACTTGTCTCATTCATTGCTGTTCTCATAAGTTTTTAAAAGGTGGAAAAAATAGGTAGTTTTATTTCTGCTATGTTAAGATTTTGTTTTTATGTTATCTTATTATTCTCGTTGTTACTGCTCTCTGAGAATGCAATTTTTCTGTTCTTCTTTCCTGAAGAATTTGAAATTTATATCGTTTTTTCTCTTAAAAAGTTGTTTTTAATTTTAATTTTATTCAGAAAATTAATTTAATGGGTGACATTGATTAATAAGAGTACAAAGGTTTCAGATAAACATCTCTCTAGCGTTTGGACTGTTGATGGTGCTGTGTGCCCATCACCCAAAGTCAGATCATTTTCCATCACCGTATATTTGTCCCTCTTTACTTCCCCCGCCCCCTCCCCCTGGTAACCACTTCACTTTTATCTCTGTCTATGAGTCTCAGTTTTCTATCCCACCTATGTGTGAAATCATACAGTTCTTGGCTTTTTCTGATTTATTTATTTCACTCAATATATTGTTCTCAAGGTCCATCCATGTTGTACATTTTTTTTAAAAAAATCAAGTTCTCCCTACTTCACGTCAAAATAGAAGCTTTAATCAACACCCTTATGAAAGAAAGAAACCTAGTAAACGTTTGCTTCTCTCTTACCACTCATGGTGCAAGGGAAAAAAAAAGGAAAGAAAGAAATGTAAGGTAGTAGATACGGGTTAGAAGTAACTTATTTTAAGTTTATATATATATATTTGATATATGTTTGTGTATATATATCATATATAAATATATATATATATTTGTACATTATGAAACTCCATTAAAGATGATCATTTAGCTTTAGCTCCATCTTGTAGTTTACTCTTCAGTTCTTGAAACTACAGCTTCCGCGACCTTGGATTCTATATTTCACTCATTTCTTAGGCATTAGGCCATATGGTCAAGTGATTTCTTTTCCATCACAGCCCTGAAGGATGTGGACTTCTGAGCCCTCTCCCGTCTGAGCAAAGCCTTCCGCTGTCCTCCCGGGAATGACGATCTGGGGTGGCAATCAGTGTTCTCCATCAGACTCGTCCTCTCATATTACTACTTGTCACTTGGTGTTTGGTTTTATGGAGTGATCTAAAGCTAGCCTGATTGTGTCCCTTTGTAATACACTTTTATTTTCTCTTACATTTGGCAAGTCTTTTTCTTTAACCCCGTGATTCAAAATTCTCATGAGGGTGTTGCTCATTGTTGGTCTGTTTCCTGTCCTGTTGTTCATCCAGTCCATTCAGTTTGCAGAAATAGGAGAAAGTGTTTTTCCTAGTTTAGAAAAGGAATTAACTCAACTTCAATGGCTGTATTTTCACCTATTCAGCTCCCTATATCTGTACTGAACACACTGCCCCTGTGATGTGTGCCTCCTTTTCTTTCAAACCTTATTGTTTTTTATTTCTTAGCTCTTTTCTCTTGACATCTTCCCAAACTTGATTTCTTCTTTGATCTTGGTTTCTAGAAGAGTCTCGCTCCACTTGTCTTTGCCTTCGGTATGATCAGTAAATTAGCCATTGTGTGCCATTTTCATATACTTTCTCAAGAAGAATAATGTGTATTATGTGCTCCTTGCATGCCTGGCATTACATAGTGGTATCCCGTGTAAGCCTTGCAACACTCTAGGAAGAAGGCACTACCTCATTTCACGTTAAGTATAGTTGGTATATGGTAACATATTCGTTAGATCACCTATGCAGGGGTCCCCAAACTTTTTACACAGAGGGCCAGTTCACTGTCCCTCAGACCGTTGGAGGGCCACCACATACAGTGCTCCTCTCACTGACCACCAATGAAAGAGGTGCCCCTTCTGGAAGTGCAGTAGGGGCTGGATAAATGGCCTCAGGGGGCCTCATGCGGCCCGCGGGCTGTAGTTTGGGGATGCCTGATAGTTTCAAGTATACAGTATAGTGATTTGAAATTATTACACTTTATAATGTGATCACCCCACTAATTCTAGTCATCATCTGCCACCATGCAAACTTATCACGATTATCACTGACTATATTCCTCTACACCTTTTGTCACCCATCCCCTGCTTCTGTCCCATCTGGCAACCAACGCTTTGGTCTCTGTTTCTAAGGTGTCTGAGTCTGTTTTTGGTTTGTGTGTTTGTTTCTCTTTTAGATTCCACATATAAGTGAAACCATATGGTATTTGTCTGACTTGTTTCACTTAGCATAATACCCTTTAGGCTTATCCATCTTGTCACAGTTGGCGAGATATTATTCCTTTTTATTGCTGTACAATATTTTATCACATACAGTATATGTGTGTATGTAGATCACATCTCCTTTATCCATTCACCTGTCAGTGGACACTTACATTGTTTCCATATCTTGGCTATTGTGAATAATGCAGCCGTGAACATAGGCGTGCATATATCCTTTCAAATTAGTGCTTTTGTTTTCTTTGAATAAGTGCCCAGAAGTGGAATGGCTGGGTCATATGGTAGATCTAGAGTTACTTTTTTTTGAGGACTATCTGTACTGTTTTCCATAGTGGCTGTCCCAATTTACAATCCCACCAACAGTGTACAAGAGATCCCTTTCTCTACTTCCTTGCCAACACGTTATTTGTTAAGAAAGCACTATTTTAAATCCCGTTGTATAAGAAATTGATGGGCTCTTGAACTTGCCGAGGACCACAGAGCCAGCCAGCATGGCACCGATGAGCAGCCGAGACTCCTCCCTCCCCCCCTCCACGGTCTTCTGGCCCAGTCTGTCCTTACCTGTCCTTTCTTCCCACTTCCATGGCTGAGCCCCAGCTGAGCTTCATAGATCCAATGACATTTTGAATCTTTCTGAGAGGAATATTAAAAGTTATCTAAAATTATCTCCTGCTTCTTCTCATAATTTAACTATTTAGGAAGACATAATATCTGATGTCGAAGAGGGACCCTTCTTTTGAACTGTGGCTTCTTCCGGGGTTATTTTCTTCTCTCCCAGGTCCAGAGGGACCCCTCAGTATTTGGTCACTCGGTATTGAGAGTTGAAGTCAGTTTTGACTGAGATGGTCAAGGTGGGCTCCTGTCCCTATCTGTTGGGTTTAGGCGAAAGGGGGAAGAGGAAAACTAGGTTTCCTGTAAATGCACTGAACAACTAGAGACCTGACAGTTTGGAGGAGGACGGAGGTGAGAGCGAAGCAGGTGCTTCGAGACTCTACACACCAAGTGGTGGCCTGGCTGTTTGTGGTGCAGGGTCCCAAAGCTGTGGACAGTGGCTCTGCTTCTTCTCCTGGCCCATTCAGGAGCTGATGGCACTTGTGGCTTCCAGCTCAATGAAATCCCGTGCCCCTGGTATGATTCCTCATGCCCTGGTTGAATCCATATGTGACTCTGGCGTGCCCACATCCCACCCTCACTTCCAGCCTTCCTTCTGAGATGGGGGAGAGACTGTACTCATGGAGTTCAGCCAGGATCTCTTTCTTTAACTTAGGAGGCCACTAAAACCTGTAAAACCTGTATCCATAAACTTGGTGCTTTTAAAAACTATGTAAACCAGCTTAGTTTATTCTGCTTAAGCCCTTCAGTGTCTCCCCGTCACTCTTAAAATCCAGGTTTCTTCCCATGGCCTGGGGGCCCCACAAGGTCTGTCTGGGTGCCTTTCTGGCCTCTTGTCCAGCTCCCCGCCCCCCTGTTCACACCCCCACCATGCTGCCCTCCTTCCTACTCCTCCAGCACCAGGTGGCTCCCCTCTCAGCCCTGTCGCCTCTATAACTGGATCCTACTTACCATTCAGGTCTAGCTCACCACTCACCTCCCTGGGAGGCTTTCCTGACCACCTGTGGAGACAGCCGACCCCCTCCTGCCCACTCTGCAGGCGCTCCGCGGAGACTGGCAGGAGCTCTTACTCTGAATTATGTTTACGTCTTTGTTTACTAGTCCTCAGTCTGGCTCCTCGAACTGGAATGTGATCTTCATAAAAACAGGGATGTGCCTTTCCTGTTCCGCGTCCCCAGGGCCTAGGGCAGGGCTTGGCCCACAGTAAGTACCTGTGTGAATAGACGCCATCACTCTTCCCTGTGCGGGCAGAGCCCCCTTCCACCGGCCAGCCTGCTTTCTATCTCGTGTGTTTCCATCAGCCTTGCTGACTTCACAACACTGTCTATGGTTTCTCATTTTTATATTCCACTGGTAATTTTAACCCAACCGGGGCAGAGGGAGGGAGGTGGGGCGGGCAGATCTCTATTGAGAGCCCAGGCCATCCTGCAAGTTCAAACCGAATTGAAATCAAACCCTGTCCCTCTCTTCCTGAGGTCACGTTCAAGAAGTCGGAGAGATCTCTGGGGAACTGGATGGCACACAGTTCTGCTTGGAGTGGCACCTGGTAGGCCAGGTCACTTCTAAGAGGACCCTCCACACCTGGGCTCCCTGTTATTTTTCCAATCAGCAGGGTCCCATCAGCTGCTGCAGGGGTGTCCCCAGGTTGCTTTGAAGAAACTAACTGTTGACACAGTGGGGCATCCCACCAGACAAACGCTGTGTGAAGTCACCGATGAGCAGTCAATGCGCCCTGCTTCTTGGTACCCTTCCCAATTCAGAGCCCCCCCCCCCCCCCGCCCCTGCATCCATTTCCCGAAGTTACCTGCCGCACCGGCTTTTAAGCAGCAACTCCAGGGAGGCTCAGGCCCAGATGCTAGGTCAGTGCTCTGCCCAGCAGGTACAGAGTGGAGCTGGGCACATATCTGTGCAGCCTGAATTCCAAATTGTCAGATTAATAAACTTTGAGCTGGAGAGAACGTACGTGCCCATGGTGCCCAGGCTCCTCACTTGATAGAGGACCACCAGCTAAAGGAAGCGGGGAGACTCCCCTCAAGGTCACAACGGCAAATGAAAGAACCCCCACGTCATCCCAAGCCTCCTGGTTTTGATTTAAGACATTCTCACTCGACTGTGCCTCAGTTTCCCCAAATATGCAAGGTTCTAAGCTAGGAAAGGCAAGAAGCAGCAAATACCTGCTACCTTGACCCTTCAGCCTTTCGAACCAGCGCATTCATTCCCCAGGAAGCAGATGGGCCACACTAACCTTCCCCCCCAACCCCCAGGGAGGAGGCCGGAGGCTGCGCTTTGACATGGCAGGCTGCAGCAGGAGAGGGGAGGGGCGCTGGGCAAAGTTGTCGCCTAAAGCCTGACGTTCCCAGTTCCCAAGTGGCCTCACCTGGTCCTGCTCCTGACCCGGCTTCTGTGGGTGGCTGACACACGGAGGCAGAGAGCCTTGGACCTGACTCTGAGCAGAGTGAGATTAGCTCAGTGTTCTGACTCATGAGTTGATGTCAGGACAATTCCAGGGCACATGAGCAAACATTCTGGGGAAGAAAAATGGCCATCATTACCAATCGGAAAGGAATATTCTAAACACCTTAAGTCAATAAGGATTAAACTTGGAGCTGTTCGCCTCCTCCTTTCTCAAGGCAGAAATTGTCGTGGACACCCCGGTGCTATAAAGTGTATCCTTCTCTGAGTGGGAGCAAGTCCAATAAGCTCTCAGGAGATGAGCGCTGGGTGGAGCCCCAATCAGAGAGCTTTGCACTTTAAGTGGAGTCTGGCTTCTCATGCCTCGGTCAGTTGGTCTGTCGGTCGTCAGTCGAGGGTCAGTAGGCAGGGTCCATCGGAGGAGAGCAAGCTACGCATTAGTCTCCATCGCAACACGTCATCTGAGGGTGTGCTGAGGAAAACCACCTGATCAGCAAAGAGTAAACTTACTTAATAAGCTTTCTCCTTGCCAGACGTGGATTAAAAGTGATTTTTTTTTACCTAAATTACATTTTATTTTCTCACCAGCTGCTAACTTTCTAAGACAGATTGGGAGATAAATTATCACAGCAGTGAATGAATCTAATTTTTCAATATAACTCACGGTAATTCTATATTTTCCACACAAGATGAAAATAGCACTGGCTCTTTGCCAAGACTCAAACTTTCAAAAAAAAAAAAAAACCAAAAAAACCCACACATACAATATCCTGGACTCTCTTGAAAGTCTACGAGTTTGGAAGGTGCAGATGGAGGGACTGACTGCGAAAAATCCCGTAGGCTTGGGCAGGGGCGAGGACAGGGACAGGCGGAGGAGTCAGACAGAGGGTGGCGGAAGGAGCAGACAGAGAGAGCCCAACCCCACAGACCTTCCTTCTCCCCTTCCTGCCTGGCTTGTCTCTTCTTCGGGAATGTTTTCTTGCCCCGGTCCCTCACATAGGTGATTCCTGTTCATCATTCAAGTTAAGACTCAAAGGTGACCTCCTCAGAGGGGTCATCCTTGACCATGCAGTTAGGACAGCTCCTCCTGGTCATCTCCTGTTCATCAGTAGCCTTTCCCAACTGTCTGAAACGGAGACTTTATTTGTTTGTTTTTTGTTGGGGGACTGTGTCCCTCTGTATAATATATCACGCGGGGGAGGTCCTTCCCAGTCTCGTTAGCTGTGTGCGTCTGGCACAACGCGGGTAGTCCATAAATATCAGTGGACTCCAAGATATAAACAGGAAAAGAAAGGAAAGGAGAGGAGTCGAATTTATTGCAAACACCCCCACCAGGTGCTCAGTCCCAGCAGCACAGTGAGGGTGTCATGTAGCAATTTGTTATTGTTAGCGAGTTACTGATGGAAAATTGGGAGAAGGAATGGAGAGCGCAGCCCCTGTTTGATAAGGCGGTGCGGCTTGTCTGTGAGCATGACTGCACCCCGTGTCAGGGAGCAGCTTCTCAAGGTTCATTTTCCGCGGGGCCTTCTCCTGCCAATATTTCAGGAGAAATTAAAAATAGTAACTATTACAAAGGGCTGTTTACTAACAAGTCTTTCCACATCAGAATCACACTGAACACAGCCAAAGCCAGCCCAGTGCCGCCTGACCTGCCTTCCTATCACCCCTGGTGACCAGAGGCGTAAGCCAGAGTACCTGTCTGAGCGGCTGGTCCTGATGTTGGGTCCAACTGAGCTTAAATAATTGAAAGAAGCAGCATCTGCTATAGGGGAGAAATGTGGGGCCATGCTCTTTGCTTTAAAGAGGCCAAGACCAGCTCTGGTTTGGATCTGTAAGGAATATAAATGATGTTATTAACTCCCTATAATTTACTAGTTTGTGTATCATTTGCACAAAGCTCTGCGAGAAAGGGTTTGGAAACCGTATATCGAATGTTGAGGGTTCTGGGGCATCGTCATCGTCCTCTCGGCCTATGGAACGTGGGCTCAGCTTGGAGGGCCCTGCAGAGCATTCCTAGGATGGTCCTCGCCCACCCCAGCTTAATCTGTCTCCCTGGGTCATTTCACCTGTATTTAGTCCACACTTCAGTTTTACTCTGAGTGATGGTTGCTTGTTTCTACCTCTTTCAGTAGAAACCCACGGAGAGGGGAAACCATGTCTGAAGCCTCTTGATGTTGCCCTCCTTCCTCTCCAGCACCGCTACGGTCTCTCTGCCTGTTGTATGGAATCAAATACAGTAACATGTACTGCATGGCGTCATGCTGGAGGGGAGGCTGGCACCAGGCCACGGGCCGTGCATCTTAGAAAAGGAGTCCTTAATGCATTCAGTGAACCTGAGGGGTTGGAGAGAGAGAAACAGGGTTATTTACTTCCTTTGTGATGAAAGTCTCTGGTAAACATTGGCCATTTTTTTTTGCCCCAACACGATAACAGTACCTCAATGTCCCGCTGAGGCTCCCCGCTTCACTCCTCTTGGTCCATTTTAGATTCTACCTTTAGTCCCAGGGGCAGAATAGCATGACCCAAGTCCAAGCCGAGGAGAACCTCATACCCCCGGGCATGGCACCAATGAGATGCCTGAGGTTTTCAGTGTGATTCCTGGGCAGGGACAGATGTTTCTGCCAACTGTGCTGAACGCTGGGAGTAGCAAGCTTTGGAAAGGCTGCCACCATAAGCTACCATAAGGAGCCTGAGACCAAAAAATCAACAGAGTGGAAAACAGAACTAAAGACGACAGTGAGAAAGGGATCCCGAATACAGCCAGTGAGCCTTGAATCCAATTAGACCTGAATATGATTTTTCTACCCTTGGGCTTTTCTATTATGTGAGTTGGGTTGTTTGTCACTTGCAATAGGAATTCCCTGCCTTCCCTCAACTGGTATATCCTTTGTGCCAGCACAGGTGAACTGTGACCTAAGTAATGAGTGGGGAAGAGTGAACTGATGTAGTTGAGGAAATGTTCAACCTCACTTATAATCAAAGAAGAAGCAATGAAAACAATAGGATAGCATTGTTTGCCTAGCAACCTGGCAAAGATTAAATGCAATCACCATACTCTGTGGTAACTAGATAGGCGACGCTTAAAAAGAGCACCATAAAAAGCGTATTTATAAGTTGCTGGAAGTAGGATAATTTGGAAGGTGTTTAATAAATGCATATTAAAATGCTTACAAACATGCAAACTCTTTATATGCATCCAGGAAGGAAGCCTAAAGAAATAAGTAAGAACGTGTGCATTTTGCTAATAGAATAAACATTGTGGTAGGTGTTTATAAAGCAGTAAAAAACGAAAACTTAAATGTTCAACAATAAAAGATAGGTTAAATACATTTTGGTGCATTCTGTAATCAAATACTGTGCATGTACTAAAATTATGTTTTAGAATGGAATTTATTTATATGAAGCAATGTAACCAGAGATAAAGTAGCAAAAAAAATTACATTATGTAAAAAAGAGGGGGAGAGACAGACAACTGGCAATGAGTTTTCATTCCGAATAAAGAGATTAGAAGTATTTTTATATAAATATTTCCTTGTTTTTTATTTTTCCAATGGGCTCAACTTTCCAAATAAGTTACATATTTGACTGTACTCACCATCCCCATGACTACCAAGCCCGGTGCAAGCTGCCATCAGCTCTGCAGTGGACCACTGTGACAGCTTCTAGCTGGTGTCCCTGGTGCCCCTTCAGTCTACTCTTCATGCAACAGCTGGGGTGATCCTTTCAACACATTTACAAAGTCCTGTCTCTTGTCTGTTCCAAACCCTCTGTGACCTTCCATCACACTTATAACAAAATCCAAAGGGCTAGAATCACAACCTAAAGTCTTCTACACTTCTGCTTAAACTTGACTTCTCGAAAATACCTTTTATAATCACTTAATTTTGAATAGCATACCCCTGCCTGCCTCCTCTATCATCTTATTTTGATTTAGGGCACTTATCAATACCTTGGAATTATAATTTAAATAAATGTAATTTGGTTCATCATGAACCTCATCCACTTAAATGTTAGTTCCTTGAGGATAAAAGTGGTCTGTTTAATACATCGTTGAATCCATAGTGCCAAGAATAAGGTCAGGAACCTAGAAGCACTCAATAAATACTTGTTGACTCAATGAATGAATGAATCAGAATTAATTTTATTTATTTATTTTTTTAAATGTTTAAACTCTAGTTAAGAAGAATTTTCTAGGCCCTGGCTGGTTGGCTCAGCGGTAGAGCGTCGGCCTGGCGTGCGGGGGACCTGAGTTCGATTCCCTGCCAGGGCACATAGGAGAAGCACCCATTTGCTTCTCCACTCCCCCCCCTCCTTCCTCTCTGTCTCTCTCTTCCCCTCCCGCAGCCAAGGCTCCATTGGAGCAAAGATGGCCCGGGCGCTGGGGATGGCTCCTTGGCCTCTGCCTCAGGCGCTAGAGTGGCTCTGGTTGTGGCAGAGCGACGCCCCAGAGGGGCAGAGCGTCGCCCCTGGTGGGCCTGCCGGGTGGGTCCCGGTCGGACGCATGCAGGAGTCTGTCTGACTGTCTCTACCCGTTTCCAGCTTCAGAAAAATACAAAAAAAAAAAAAAAAAAAAGGAAGAAGAATTTTCTAGAAGAACACAAGGACAACAGTGGAGACAAAAATAAGGGCACTAGATGAACTTGAAGCCTCAGCATCTACAGCTGCAACAAACAGTAAACACATAGTAACTCTTAGCCTTATATATTTTGATGCTCTGTTGTTAGGCACATACACATTAAGTATTGTTACGTCTTCTTGGAGGATTGACATTCTTCATCAAATAATGCCCTCTTTTTATTCCTAATAATTTTCCTTGTGCTGAAGTCTGCTTGTCTAAAATTAAGTAGTGATTTCAGCTTTCTTTTGATTTGCGTTGGCGTGGTGTATTTTTTTCTGTTCCTTTACTGTTTTCCTCGGCCTCTTTGAAGGTTTTTCTCTTTGTATTTATTTTCTGCAGTTTCATTATGACATGGTTATGTGAAGATTTTTTGGTATTTATACTAAATGTTATTCTCTGATCTTCCTTTATATGTTTGGTATCTGCCATTAATTTTAGAAATGTTTTATTATTTTTACTTCAAATATTTCTTCTGTTTCTTTCTCTCTTTCTTCTCTTTATCATTTCCAATTTTCTATATGTTGCAGGAAATTTTGAGAGAAGAATTGGTGAACTTGAAAAGAGGTAAGTAGAAACTTCCAAAACTGAAATGGAAAGAGGAAAAAATAATAAAATAGACTTAACAGGAAACCAAGAACTGTATGACGATTACAAAAACCATGTTTAGAGGGAAATTTATAGAATTGTATGTACATATATATTAGTTAAGAAGAAATACCAGATGCTTAATGTGATTAATCATCAGAGAAATGTAAAGCAAAACCACAATAAGATATCACCTCACACCTTCAGAATGACTACTATTAATAAATCAACAACCAACAAGTACTGGCGAGGATGTAGAGCAGGGGTCCTCAAACTTTTTACACAGGGGGCCAGTTCACTGTCCCTCTGACCATTGGAGGGCCGACTATAAAAAAAAACAAAACTATGAACAAATCCCTACGCACACTGCACATATCTTATTTTAAAGTAAAAAAACAAAATGGGAACAAATACAATATTTAAAATAAAGGACAAGTAAATTTAAATCAACAAACTGACCAGTATTTCAATAGGAACTATGGGCCTGCTTTTGGCTAATGAGATGGTCAATGTCCAGTTCTATATTTGTCACTGCTAGCCGTAACAAGTGATATGACGCGCTTCTGGAGCCATGACGTGTGCGTCCCATGTCACCGGAAGTAGTACTGTACATGAGCAACGCCGTGCTTTGTGGCGCCGCCACATACAGTACTCCAGCTCCTTTCACTGACCACCAATGAAAGAGGTGCCCCTTCCGGAAGTGTGGCAAGGCCAGATAAATGGCCTTAGAGAGCCACATGCAGCCCGCGGGCCATAGTTTGGGGACCCCTGATATAGAGAAAAGGGAACCCTCATGCACTGTTGGTGCAAATGCAGATCTGCACAGCTGCTATGGAAAACAGTATGGAGGTTCTTCAGAAAATTAAACTGCCTATGACCCAGGATTTCACCTCTGCATATTTATCCAAAGAAACCCAAAACACTAATTTAAAAGACTATATGCACCCTTGTGTTTACTGTAGCATTATTTACAATAGCAACCCAAGTACCTATGAATAGATAAGTGAATTAAAAAACTGTAATACATTTACACAATGGAATATTGCTCAACTATAAAAAAAGAATGAAATCTTTCCTCTTGCGACAGCATGGATATACCTAGAGAGTATTATGCTCAGTGAAAGTAACTCAGTCAGAGAAAGACAAGTACCATATGATTTCACTTTTATGTAGAATCTAAAAAACAATATAAATGAACAAACAAAACAAAAACAGATTCATAGATACAGAAAACAGACTGATGGTTGGCAGAGGAGAGTGGGGGTGGGGGACTCGGTGGAAAAGGTGAAGGGATTGAAAAGCAAAGATTATTAGTTACAAAAACGTCAAGGGATGTTAAAGTACAGCATAGGAAATATAGTCAATAATATTGCAATAACTAGGTATGGTGCCAGGCAGGTACTGGAAATATCGGGGGGAACCCTTTGTAAAATACATGATTGTCTAACCACCATGCTGTACCCCTGAAACTAATACAAAGTAATACTGAATGTAAACTGTAATTTAAAAATACTTAAAATGCTAAAAAAAAAGAATAAACCTCTAAAATCAAAGCTTCTATCTCAAGTAACCAAAGAAAGAAATATAAATCTAAACCACGAAAAAAATTAGAACAGAAATCAATAAAACTAAAAATAGGAAACAATGGAGAAAAGTAATAAAACCAAGAGCTAGTTCTTCAAAAAGATCAATAAAATTGATAAACCTCTAGCCAAGCTAATTAAGAAGAAAAGGGAGAAGACACAAATTACTAACTGATATTACAAATGAAAAGGGGCCCTCAGTACTGATCCCATGAACTATAAAAGAATATCAAAGGAATATTTTGAAGACTCTGTGTCCACAAATTTGATAACTTAGATAAAATGGACCATTTTTTTTGAAAGACACAATTTACAAAAACTCACACAAGAATTAGATAATCTTAACGCATTCAGATCTATCAAAAATAGTGAATGAATAATTAATAACCTTCCAAATAGAAAGCACCAGGCCCAAGTGGTTTCACTGATGAATTCTACCAAGCACTTAAAGAAAAAATGATGGCGATTCTCTACAATCTCTTCCAGAAAACACAAATAGTATACTTCACAGCTCATTTTATAAGGCCAGCATTTTTCTAATTCTAAAACCAGATAAAGACATTGCAAGAAAAATACATATCAATATATTTCATGAACACAAGATGCACAATCTTCAACAAAATAGCAAACTGAATCAGACATCTTAATGAAAAGAAATCACACACCATGACCAACTGGGATTAATTTCAGGTATGCAAAGCTGGCTTCACATTTCAAAATCAACTAATGTAATCTGTGATGGCAACTGGCTTAAGAAGAAGAAAAAATTTTGATCACATCTTTAGATGCAGAAAATGCATTTGACAAAATTTATTGCCCTTTCAAGATAATAAAATAATTTTTTTAAAAAAACCTTTCAACAAACTAGAAATAAAATAGAATTCACTCAACTTGATAAAGAACATCTACAAAAACCTATAGCTAACATCACACGCAGTAGTAAGAAACTAGATGGTTGATGCCCCTAAGACCAGAAACAAAGCAAAGATTTCCCCTCACCATTCCCACACACATCATCCTAGAGGTTTTAGCTAGTGTAATGAAACTGTAAAAGGACATAAAATGTATACAGATAAGAAGAAGGAAATAAAACTGTCATTATTCACAGAGACATCATTGTCTTTGTAGAAAATCTTATAGATGTAACAAAAACCGGCACTAATAAGCAATTTCTGAATTGCTACCTTCTTCAGCTCCAAGTTTGAGATATACGTATCAAAAATAAAAACATAAAAAATAAGAAACTCACCGTTGCGTTGTTCCTCAGGTCCTCAGGTCCCCAGCCAGTCTGACTTCTTCTCTTCGCCTTTCAGAGTCTTCTTATGTTTGTTCTGTATATAACATCCAGAGTTTTAGATGCACTTAGTGGAAGGAATAGGGAAAAGTGCATGTATTCCACCCTCCCAGACCAGAAGTCCTGGAGCTATCTTTTTAATACATAAAGCAGATCACGTCTCTTTCTTACTTAACATGTTCCAGTGGCTTCCTATCAAACAGAAACCAAAATCCGCACCCCGTCCCCTAGTCTACCCCTTCATGCACTGCCTCATCCTCCCCAATCCGGGCTCAACTCCCACCACACTTCTTGCCCATTCAGCCAAACTGGCCTTCATTGTCTTTCTCAAATATCTGGGCTTGTTCTGCATTAGCATCTTTGTACTGTTGCCCCTACTGTCTGAAGTGATTTCCCTGCACTTTCAAATCTGATTGTAAATGCGGGCACTTAAAAGATACCTTCCTGAAAACCTAATCTCTATCATAACACACGTGGCATTTTTTTTCTGGGTTACTCTTATTTGTCTATATTACATTATGATTTGTGTGCTTGTCTCCTACAGTAGATTACCATGAAAAGAGGTGCTAGGTGTCCTATTCATATTTCTACCCTCAGACCCTAGAGTTGTGCGAGTCACCATATAAAAGCCCCACACAAATGAGTGTTGAAAAGAATAAATGAACAATATTGCATAACCATGTATATTCTCCCTGTGCCTGGGAAAGACAGGTCGCTAAGTCAAGTCAGTAGAGCAGAAGTACAGTCAACAGTAACATGTGTTGTGACCCTATTTCCTCTAAGTCAGGGGGTCAGGGAACTAATACTCCATTGGTAACATCAGTTAGAGCAGACGCATTTTTACAGTGTGAAAGGGAAAAAACCCTTTGTCAAGTTGCATTTAGATCAAATATTAGCAAATGTGCAAATCAATGAAAATAAATACGATATATATAAAAATCTTTGTAGTATAGCAAAGTCAGTCTTAGAGAAAATTAATTGTTCATTTTTAGTAGCACATCAGCAGTTATCTGATTATAAAATAATGTACTCTCATTGTTTTCAGAAAACAAGAAAGAACAAACAAGAAAATTAAAACTGTAGATAATCACTGACAATATTTTAGTCTATTTTCTTTTTGTCCCCTTATGTGGATATAAGATACAGATTTACAGAGATACGGATTTGGTTTTTGTCTAATTGGATTTGTAATTCAAAGAGAGAGAATGAGATGAGAATATGGTACCTTACCTATTTGGAAGAAACTAAAGACAATCATTATGAGAATGATTTGTGTCCTGGTATTGGCTGCTAGGCATGTGGGAAAATGGGTAAAGGAAAGATTATCAAAGAATCAGGCATTCTGAATGCTTTCGAATAATTGCTGAGAGAAATCATGAATTTGTGTCCCTTGTAGCCTTTTCATTATTTTATATTCTTCTATTATTTGAGAATAAAGTCAATAAGCATTCAACTGAAAATATAAGAAAATATCTTAAGATATGTTTGGTTGCATGAAACAGAAACTTTATTTAAAGATCAAATGGACTCTTACAACTAGAGAGGTCCTCATGGAAATCCACAGTGAAGCAGGATAATCAGACCTCATGGGAACCGGAAAGAAAAGGCAGCTAGAGGCTCTGTCTCCCTCTCCCTGTGGTTACACGGCCTCTGGTCTCTGCTTCTGTCTGCATATCCGGGTATTTTCCCTACCAGTTTTCACAGCTCAGGTTGGTACCCTGCTTTCCCTTAATTTCAGTTTACATGTGGCTTTGCTGGTGATAATATTGGTCCATACATCTCCGACATAGCAGCTTGGCTCTCTACAGTTTATAACCACAGTCTTTGGATCTCTTAATTGCATTTCTAGTAAGAATTGAATGGTTAACCTTACCTTTCGGAAGACCTGTGCTTGCATCAACCAAACGCCTGTGGTTAGGAGAGGAGTTAGGGTCACGTGGGCAGGGAAAGTGATTGGCAAGGATAACAGCAACAGAAAACTGATGGAGAAAAAAAATAAGTAAATGATAAAATACAGAACCCTAAACTAGTAAAGCTAATCAAAACAAATTCAAATCAACAACATTAAAATCAGAAATCTGTTATAACAACCCACATAGAATCATTTCTTTTCATTATGAAGATATAATTATGTCAAATTTTCAGACAACTTGAAACTTCAATAAAGTAAGATAAAACTGTCTTTTAAAACATGTCATTTTAAACGTGATGCAAAAAAACAGAAAACAGTATTAGGCTTAAATAGAAGATTATTTACAAGGGTCGTGAAGATGTGCTGCTAGTTGTTCCTAATACAAATTATTCTTGTGTGCTATAAATTATTCCAAAACAAAGAAGGAATTTCAGCATGCCCTGTATTAGTATAGGTCAGTATGATACAAAGCCTGAAACCTTATGAAGATATTACAACAAAACTGAATTTATACCCACACTATATTTGAATGCAGATATGAAGTATTTAAATAAAATATCAGTAAGCAAAATTATAGAAAGAAGAAGATACCTGAAGCATATATGATTTATTCCAGCAAAATAAAGGTGATTTACAATGAGAAAAGTTGTTCAGATTAGCCATACTTGGTCTCACATATGCTGTTCTAGAAGATCTTAATAGTTATTGCCTATTTTATTATTTATGCACATATTCCATTGTAAACACAATTAATCATATTCTTACCAGATACAATACTTCATGAATCCTGGAAAAGATAGTTAAGAAAGTCATGCAGTGTTGCCTATACCTAAATACAGATTTCCAAAGATATAAGCAGATTCCATCAAAAGTCTCTTGAAACAGTCACAATACCACATACAAGAAATCCTTTTAAACTCAAGATAGGTAAAATATTTAACATTACATGTTGAGAAAATGCTAAGGTTAATTTTCAATTATTAAGCAAACAAGCACTCAAAATGCATTAAGTTATTTTAACTAGTCACCTGTTGTTAGTCATCTATCCATGGGAATGTTTCTCACAAGCATCACTAGGCCATTGCCCATTCACTGGCAAGAGTGCCAAGAGTAAACTCATCTAAACTATCCTACCACTTCATGCTTGCATAGATGCTACAAGCAGAGGCAGGAAAAAGACAGTAAGAACAAAACCCAAAAGAAATTGCAAGGAAGACAATCATAAATGGTAAGATAAGGAAACTTAACCTAATCTAGCAAACCTAATTAAGAAAAAATGTATAGCATTTCAAAAGTAAATAAGAAACAACACACATACACACACAAACTTTGACCACACACCAACTGCTATTCTTTACGTTAAGGATTTTAAAGAATAGAAATTTCTCCATTTATATTTTTAAAAAATAATAATACTCATTGTATACAAAAACCCAACTATATGCTTCATGATAATTCTAAAATCATATCAATTTTACAATAAGAAACAGAACAATTATGCCAGATAAACTTATACTCATTTATTATTATTGTGGGAGTTTTAGATGAAGCAATAACACATGAAATTGAATTACTTGAAAGGACTGGTTCTTAAACTTTGGCAAAGACCAAGTGTTATGGAAGAGAAATAAAAATAATGATAGTAACAATGTCATGATAAACCTATGAGCTAAGGTTACTGCAATCCCCATTTGATAGCTGAGGAAACTGACATTAAAAGGTTATAAAATTTCTCAAGTGTTATAGAACTAGGTAGAAGTGAAGCTGAAATTCCAAGCCAGAAATTCTGGGTCCGAAACTGATGCTCTCCACCAATTTGGTACGTGCTAAATAAGTACTGGGTTAAATAAGTACCACATGTCCGTCAAATTCTCCAACAAAACTGAGAAGTAAATATTTTTCTCCCTTACAGATTGTAGCAGTTGTGCAGAAAAATATAGGGTTTTTTTTGTTTTTTTGTTTTTGTTTGTTTGTTTTTTGTATTTTTCTGAGGTTGGAAATGGGGAGGCAGTCAGACAGACTCCCGCATGCGCCCGACCAGGATCCACCCAGCATGCCCACCAGGGGGCGATGCTCCGCCCATCTGGGGCGTTGCTCTGTTGCAACCAGAGCCATTCTAGCGCCTGAGGCAGAGGCCATAAAGCCATCCTCAGCGCCCGGGCCAACTTTGCTCCAATGGAACCTCGGCTGCGGAAGGGGAAGAGAGAGACAGAGAGGAAGGAGAGGGGGAGGGGTGGAGAAGCAGATGGGTACTTCTCCTGTGTGCCCTGGCTGGGAATCGAACCTGGGACTCCTGCACACCAGGCCGATGCTCTACCACTGAGCCAACCAGCCAGGGCCAAATATAGTTTGAAAATTCAATAGGCTTCTGTAGAACTCAAAATTGCAAAGAGGTAGCTACATAGAAAGATTTTTATAATAAATTTTTAAATAAAAAGGCCAAGTATCAAGCAGTATGTTTGTTATCATCACAAATAAGGAAAAAATATATCCATCTGGACAAAGACTAAAAAGGATTATGCTAAACTGAAGAGAGCTGGGGCAGGGTAATGGGAGTATGAATGATATTTTTTTCTTTAGCAAATGCCCACAGAGAACCCTTAATAAATAATCCCAGGGGGCAAAATGATACACAAATGATAAAAATAGAAATACTCTGAGGATTTGTGTTGAAGCATCTATTAAAACATCAAGTCAGAGTAAAATCTTTTAACTGCGGAATTTGAAGTATAAATCAGTATATACTTAGGATAAATGTTGGAGAGGATGGAAAAAGAGACAGAAATAATTACTCATGCAAGCGACTGCTGCCTCTGCCACTCCTGGGGCTACTTGCCTTTGCTCAAAGCAATCTCATTAAATTACTGTGTCCAGCTCCCTAACCCAAGGCAAGACTGCACCTGAAGCAAGCCAGATGGATTGAGAGCTCTCTGGCCCCCAGCATGGAGTTCACCTCGGCAGCCAAGCGATTGGCCACCAGCGTTTATACCGAATGGCTTCCTATGCATGTTAAACTTAGGTGAATTCAATTCTATGCACTAGACAAAAGGAAAAAGTGGGGGAGGAAATAATAAACATATTTTAAAAAGTATTTTTCAAAAATAAAATCCTTAAATGTCAGTCCTCATCAAGAGCTCAACATAGCCATGTCTCAGTGCTGGGGAAAACACTACTGCATAGGACTTCCTGAGAATATTAAAGTGTATTTTGAATATCAATTTAAATATGAATCATTCTTACCTTATATACTCTGACTTTAGAAATTAACCCCAAATTAAGATGCAATTCCACTGCATGGCCAAGAATGAAGTAGCAATAGGGGAATGATACCGTTAGTAATCCATTCAGTCAAAAACCAAGGCTTATGCCCCTACGTAATTTTAGTCTCTTTTGCAAGTGTAAAGCTTAGGTAAGCGCTCTGTGGATGCTGTGTACTGTGTAGTTGTGTTAATTAAGGTACATAAAACTATTCCACTTCTATAACAAAAACACCCCAGACAAAGTGGTTTAAATAAAGTAGAAGTTTATTTCCCATTATAACGGTCCAGATAGTCGAAGCTGATGGGCTGCTTTGTTTCAGGAAGTCTGTGAGAATCCCAGACCTACCTGACTTCTTACTTTTCTGTGTCCTAGGACCTTCCCCTGACTTGCATTGTTAAGGAGTGGTTGATCAGCATTCCAGATTCCAGGAAGGAAAAACAGAACCACCGCCAGGAAAAGCAGCTTATCTCTAGATGGAGATGACCCAGAAATTATACAGATCCCTGCTGTTCAAATTCCGGTGCCCTGACTCAGTCACGTGATAGCACCTACCTTTGAGAGAGTGAGGAAAGAGTCTCTAAGTGCACATGACCCAGGAAGAAGAGAATCAATTTGGGGGATGTGGCAATGGAGTTTTGGGGGAAAGGATAGTGTATTTGAGGGACATAACTAACAATCTGCTTTTTTTAGGGGGAAGCTGAGTTGCCACTTAAAGCCATTTCCTTCCTGATCAGAGATGAGATATTTTCCTGGCCCACAAAACAGCCATTCCCAGGAAGAGTTCATGGCCACTGGAGCCTCCTCATGCATGCACAGCCCCACTTCTGTCTCCAAGCTTCATTGATAGATCAAAGACTGCAGTGACCTCTATGCTGGAGATCTTTGATGAAGCCCAGCCTGCAGACAGGGGCTCCCACAGGAGTCAAGCACGCACATATGTGCATGCACACAATGTATTATAGTTAGGAACACGTCCATAGCAATCCATCAGCGTTTGCTTACAGATATCTTCTGATAGTTTGATGACAGATACCTCTGCAGAGAGGAGGCAATCCAGAGGTTATCATCCACAGATGGAAGAGGTAATGTTTGCCGAGAGATTGGAACCAGAAAAAATTGTTCATCTTCTACAGTCACCACTGCCTTTGTCTAGGGGTGCCTTAGCAACATGCTTCAGTGACAGCAGGTACCCAGTCCTCTTCCAGCAAACGTGGCATATAAACACAGAATGCAGGGACCTCTGGGATTGGAGGGGAGGAGAGTCCAGACGGACACATAGCGTTGACAGAAGGGTGAGAAGGCCCAGAGTTGAAAGAAAGCACTTTACAACTATTTTCTCAAGCGCTGTCATAAAAGAAGCAGGGATTTGGAGATCACAGGGGACTGGGTTACAAATCCATGCTTCATAACCTGCCAGCTTTGGGGGTCTTGGTCTCTACTCACTTAGTCATCTTCAATTTCCTCCTCAGCAAAAACGAGACAACCATGCCTAGTTCTATGGTTAAACTGACTATTTGAACAGAGCCTGGAACCAATAGCAAGGTCTCAATAATAAGTAGTTGTTTGTTATCATTATTGTTGTTGCTATTATTATTACCTCCTGGGTTGTTGTGCGGTTTAAATGAGATACCACATGAAAACACCTCCAGCAGTATCTGACATGTAATAAATACAATTCTCTTGAGTTAGAGCACTTAAGGGCTCTCCCAGACTCTCTCGCATTAGAACTGTGTTAGGAGGTTTCCCCTTTGACAGAATCCGAAGGTAAACCTGAATGGTTAGCAGTAGGGATGGACTGAAAATGGCCGGTTTGCTCAGCGGTAGAGCATAGGCCCCGCATGTGGAAGTCCTGGGTTCAATTCCCAGTCAGGGCACACAGGAAAAGTAACCATCTGCTTCACCTCTCCCCACCCCCCTCTCTCTCTTCCCCTCCTACAGACATGACTCGAATGAGCAAGTTGGCCCCAGGCACTGAGGATGGCTCCATGGCCTTGCCTCAGATTCTCAAATAGCTCTGTTGCTGAGCAGCGGCCTCAGATAGGCAGAACATCAGCCCCAGATGGGTGTTGCCAAGTAGATCCCAGTTGGGGCAAATGTGAGAGTTTGTCTCTCCACCTTCCTGCCTCTCACTTGATATGAGATAGAAGGAGGAAAAAAATGGAGAGAAGGGGAGGTGGGGAGGATATTTGTTAAATGTCTACTATAAGTCAGGCACTGTAGTTGATGTGTGGGGTCACTAGAGACATCTTTGCCTTCTCAAGTCCATTCTGAGTTGGCCTTGCTTGTTAGTTTCCTCTTGTTGCTGTAACAAAGCATATGGATGGGTGGCTTAAAACCACACAAAATTATTACCTTGCTGTTCTGGAGATTAAAAGTGTAAAATGGGGCAGCCGGGATGTGTTTTTTCTGAGAACCCCAGTGGAGAATCTGTTTCCTTGCCTTTTCCAGCTTCTTGGCTCAGAGTCCTTTCCTTGCATCATCCAACCCCCTCCTTTGACTCTGACCCTCCTGCCTCTCTCTTCTGAGGATCCTTGTGATGACATTGTGTTCTCATCTCAAGACCCTTAATCACATCTACAAAGTTCTATTTGCCATGGAAGGTAACATATTCACAAGTTCCAGAGATTAGAACATGGAGGTGTTTGGTGGTCATTATTCTTTCTACCACACTTATTCATACATTCTCTACACGAAGATCCCATGAATCTCAGGCATGATCAAGATGGATGGAGGACAAGGAGACATTCGTGTCCTCCAACACACTTAACCGCAAGGATTCCCAGTGGTTGCCTAAAACCTCAGATAATACCAGAACCTATCTATACTATGTTTTTCCTATACGTGCATACCTATGAGTTAATTTAAAAATTAGACACAGGGTGTGCTGGGGACCCGGGTTCGATTCCCGGCCAGGGCACATAGGAGAAGCGCCCATTTGCTTCTCCACCCCCCCTCCTTCCTCTCTGTCTCTCTCTTCCCCTCCCGCAGCCAAGGCTCCATTGGAGCAAAGATGGCCCGGGCGCTGGGGATGGCTCCTTGGCCTCTGCCCCAGGCGCTAGAGTGGCTCTGGTTGCGGCAGAGCGACGCCCCGGAGGGGCAGAGCATCACCCCCTGGTGGGCAGAGCTTCGCCCCTGGTGGGTGTGCTGGGTGGATCCTGGTCGGGCACATGTGGGAGTCTGTCTGACTGTCTCTCCCTGTTTCCAGCTTCAGAAAAATACAAAAAAAAAAAAAATTAGACACAGTAAGAGATAAACAGAAACCAATAATAAAATACAACAATTATAATAGCATACTGTAATAAAAGTCATACGAATGTAGCATTAGCAAGTAAAATAAGGGTTAGCTGAACACCAGCGCTGCAATAGTTGACTTGATAACTGAGATGGCTACTCAGTGACGAAAGGGCGGGGAGTGTATACAGTTGGGATACCCTGGACAAAGGGATGATGCATGTCCCCAGTAGGACAAAGTGGGAAGGTGTGAGATCTCATTACACTACTCAGAAAGAACAGTGTGCAATTTAAATTTTTTTAATTATTTATTTCTGGAACTTTTTATATAGTATGTTCAGACCATGGTTGACTACAGGTCCTAAAGCCACAGAAAGCAATACCATGAGTAAGGGGAGACTCCTGTATACATTGTATTTAGTGTAAGTAAAATCCAAGTGTCCTTTGAGACCAACAGCTAGTAGAAGATGCACATACCCTGTAACTCAACAATTCTGCTCCTGGGTAGCTCCACCAGACCTTGCTCTTACATGTGTGCTCTAGAACTGCCAGTCTGAGGACTGGGGCTGGCTGGTCCCCCAGAAATTTCGTGCCTGTCTGCAAAAAAGTCAAACACCCTGATGTTGCATGGGGATTATAGACCCAATAATTTTAGTTAAATTTGTTTATGCTCAGGGTGATTTCTGATTTAGCAATCCCTGAAATAATTCTTTATTCACCAGTCCCAGGTGTAAAAAGTTTAAAAAACACTGCTCTAAAACACAGGCTCGTGAATCTTGAGTGACATGCTTTCCACGTGTGAAAAATTGAAATGTATTTCTCCATGAAAGTGAATTAGAAACCCCCTCGGTGGAACACCACACAGACCTGGAAGACTGGAAGCTACCCCAAAAACAGCCCAGTGGGTTCTGAGGAACAACAAAGAAAGCAAGTCACAGGAGAACACATACAATATATATTTTCTATAAGTGGATATAAAGGATGCAAAGAAATATTACGTATTGTTTAGAAATACATAAGTGGGTGATAAAATATAAAAACTTCTGAGAAGGTAAACACCAAAGTTAGGAACCTAGTCTCCCTTGGGGAGGGAGAGGAAGGTGCTATTAAAGGGGACATAGGTACTAAGTCCATTGATCATTCATTTCGTAGGTCTGAAATATTTCCTAAAATAAGTTGTAAACGGTGACCTTGAAAATTTTAAGCAAAATTGTAGATGCTTTCACCCAAGTATCCTTAAGACTTGAGGAGATGAGATTCTTTTTTTTCCTTTTTTTTTTTTATTAATTTTTAGAGAGGAGAGAGAATGAGTGAGAGAGAGAGAGAGAGAGAGAGAGAGAGAGAGAAGGGGGAGGGAGGAGCAGGAAGCATCAACTCCCATATGTGCTTTGACCAGGCAAGCCCAGGGTTTTGAACCGGCGACCTCAGCATTCCAGGTCAACGCATTCTTGACAGAGGCTCGGGGATGGGCAGGAGCCCAGTTCTCAGTGGTGCCTGACCAGGAGGCAGAAGGAATAACTCTGTCGATAGACCCACCAGGAAGCCTGCAAGGCTGGGTAGCGCCACAGAGGATAGCACTGGGGAAGGACGGAAGAGGCGGCTTTGTTTTGCAAATTATCATTTAAGATTCTTTCAATTCCAAATCAGAAGTAAACCAACTCAAACTGATTCAAAAAGAAAAGGAAAAAGAAAACACATTAAAAGCCCAGGTATAGTTCTGGCTTTAGCCCAGGGCATCTCTGCTGACCACTGACAAGCTGAGGCAGGATGATTCTTTGTTGTAAGTGGCCTGTTCTGTCCATTGTAGGATGCTTAGCGACATCCCTGGCCTCTAGTGGTGATCTCCCTAGCTGCTCATAGTGACCTTCAAAGTTCTGACAACCAAAAAATGCCTCCAGATATTGTTGAACGTTCCCTGGGGAGCAGAATTGCCACACCCACCCTATCAGTAAGAGCCACTGCTTTAAGGGAGCTGACCTACTGAGTGACTCAAATGACATCACCAGGACCTGGTTTCTCATGGTCAAGGCATATGCCCTCTGTCACCTTGGCATCATTCTCAGGGCCAGTGTAGTGGTCCCCTGACAGCTTCACACTTTTGCCTTGTGGTGGCAAAATGGCTACCACAATGCCAGACCTCACAGCCTCATACCCCACTGTTCATGTGGAAAGAAGTATTTTATTTCAATCATTGGTACCACATCTTAAAGTGCAGAATCACAGCATGTGTCTCCTCTCCTCTCCCCGCTCTGATTGACTGAGCCAGTCTCTGTGGTGAGAGGGACAAGTAAGCTGATTGTTTTAAGCCTACTGGACACACTGCTGGAACTGGGATAAAATCAACTTCTACCAAGAGACCTGGCTAAGGAGGAAGACAGGGTGGCATCCCCAAATGTCTGTGCACCACTCCTGGAGCAGAGTGTGCTGGCCTGCAGCTGTCCAAATTCCACCCAGGCAAAGAGGGGCTCTGGTGAGTTGCTGCTATGTGGCAGAGAGAGACTACTGTAAAACCAGAGGCTGAGGGGTCTGTGAGAATGGACTGCTCCAGCCCCGAAAATACACACCCTTCCCCCAACCCCATCCCCCCTGAGCCAAACTCCTAAAGGGTCACCAACCTCAAGTCCCAATCCAGCTGGGAGAGGAGAAATGCTGAGCTGAAGCCAACAGGGACCCTTCCCTCCCCGCTGGCTGCAGAGGACCTCTATTGTGGCCCAGGCTGGGAGGGGCGGGGGGAGGGAGCTGGCCTTAAAACAGGTTTTTTGAGTTTTTATTATCTGGGACTAGACCATTTTAATTACTGAATTGAGACTATATTTGTGGTGTAAAGTGACCAGAGATCCTTTTATTACCGAAAAGCCAGGATAAAAGCCTGAGACAGAGATTTCATCCTCAGGCAAGGGAGAAATGGTCCTCACTGGATGCATTTTAAAGTGAGAATGGGAGCAAAAATAAAACTGTGCTTCAGTCGTATCCACGGTCAGCCTCGCTCAGGACACAGGTTCTACGTACACTAGCAGAGGCCAGGGAAGAGGACCCAGCAGGACTGTGAGGGCCGGGGAGGCAGGCAGTCCCCACCCTCCCCCCTACCAGGGAGTCCGGTCTGACACAAGGATCTGGCGAAGCTGTAGGAAGAAGCCACAGGTGACCAGATAAGCACTGGGTTTGGGGGTAACCCCAAGGCCAGGTAGGCACAAACAAATGTCACATATCAGAGAACAGTGGTTCCAGCAGGAACATTTTAAAGGCTACCCTGGAACCTGTTGGCGAACTGTAATCTTCCCTCCCTCTCCACCCTAGGGCCTCATCTAGATGACCAGGCTCACACTGTTATTATTCACCATCTGCCCTGATTTTCTTGCCTCCTGCTCCAAAGCAGTGTGACCTGGAAGGCGAAGGTGGCGCCCAGTGCTGCTGGGTCAGGGGGCTGAGGATTTGGGGCTGGGGTCCTCAGGTTCCTTTGTTCCAAGCAGAAAGGCCTAGGCAGGCACTGCATCCCTCTCCCCCCTCTGTAAAGACACGCAAGGGCCAGGCTGCTCACAAATGCTCACTGCCCGCTTCTTATTTATTGGACCGGTTTGGTCCTTAATGGGGCAAAAAGCAAACGAGATGGCAGGAATCAGCTCAGCCTTAATGAAACCGAGGCAACGAGGGGCTCACAGAACCTTCTCCCATTTTGACAAGTGTATGCTAATTGCATTCTGTCTCCTTGCAAATTACAGCTATTCCTCCGGTTTAAAAAAAAAATGACATTTCATTTTGATTGCAGCCATTTCTTGCTTCCTCTAGCACTGGGAAAGGGGGGGGGGGGCTTGAAAACAGACAGTGACCTCAGGGTGGGGAGTGTATGTATGTGTGTGTGTGTGTGTGTGTGTGCTGCTGTAGGGTTCAAGGGCTTTAGGTGGAGTTACATTTTTGACCTCCCAACAACAACCTCGAACCTGGATGATTCATGGGGTCATTCTGCTTCGGGCAGATTTACACAAATTGGGCCCAAACCTCCAAATTTCACGGCTCATGTGGGCCCAGGGTTCTCCCTGTGATTTCTACAAATTCCTAACCATACTTCGTCCTCGGTTACTCTGGTTTGGTTTCTCTGGCTGGTGAACCATCCTGATTTGTCTGCACATCAACAGCTACACATATCTCAGGAAATCCAATCACAGTCGTGATTCCATCGTTCGGTGTCTTGTCTGAGGGTTGAGGAGTTAGTTGCCCAGGAATTCTTTCATGTCCAGCCTTCTGTGTCCCTAGCTCAGAGGTTCTCCAGATGTGGTCCAGAGACCCGTGCAGGTCCTGAGACCTTTCCAGGGTGTCTGTGACAGCAGAAATTTTTGTAACCACACTAAGATGTTATTTGCTTTTCCACTCTCATGCCCACGAAGGTGTGGAGTTCTCTGGCATCTGTGTAATGTCTGGTGATGTTACCATTAGGAGGGCTGATTGAGTATGTTCTGGTGTATTCTTGTGTCTTAAAATGTTCTGTTTCAATTTCGAACATGGTAAATATCAATGAATGTAACACACATAAACAAAAGTTCTTTAGGGTCTTTAATGATTTCTAAGGCACCATCTGCTCCAGCGCAACCTCTCAAACCCAGCTGCTGCAGCCCAGAGACTCCGCCCTTCCGCAGCGGAGACTCCGCCCTCCTCCCCCCCTGGAAGGGGGTCCAGTTAGCCCAGCTCCGACTGCTCTCTGATCTGCCCCCCACAACCCTCCTGGAAGTCTGGTGCATTACTATTTCCCCATCTCACTTCAGAGCTCTCTCAAATCTTGCAAAGCAACTTACTATCTGTGACTCTCGGGAAGGGAGGGGTGTCTTGTGGAAACATGACGCTCTTAAGATCTAAGTCCTTCTTCACGGCAAAGAGCAGAGTGTTACTGTCCATTTTACAGGTGGCAAAACGGAAACTTTGGAGACAGATGGTGAAGATTGAATCAGAACCCACTCACCTAGGGCTGTTGGCTGGGACAGCCAGGCCATGGAGCCTCTTGAAGTCTATTTTGAAATAGTCTCTCCCTGTGTTTGCTTTTTCCCCCCTCTTCTCCTCTCCTTCCTCTTCCTTTCTTCTTGCTCCCCTTTCTTCCTCCCTTTGAATCTCCTCCCCACATTTTCTTCCTCTATGCTATTTAAAGTAGTAGTGCTGTTTTATCTCTGTCATTCTTTCCCTGGAAATAACAGTGAATTTCAATAAATGCAAATGGTAGAGAAATCCGGAGAGTGATGCTTGAACAGAAACTGGTGATGTCCCTGTCAGTGCCATGTCATCGCTCCCCTGACTCGGGGCAGGACCAGAGTCCTGATATGAATTCCTCAGCCCCTTAAGTCCCTCCAGTGGGAGTGACCGCTGGGTCTGCATTCAGCCAGCAGCGATGCGGCTCATGCAGCCCCCTCTAATGTCCTTAACTGTTTCCATTGGTCCCATTTCCACCCTGTTCCAGAAAAGGAGATTGCCAACTAATGCTACAAGACGAATCACTCTGTCATACTTCCTTTGAGGCAGGATCTGATGGGAATAAGGTGAATGAGATATCATCTCTGCCCTAAAGGAGTTCACAGACCGGTAAAGAGACAGAGACACAATCAGATAAAGACAGTGTAGTAGAGTAACATGGAAGAGAAGCCTAAACTATGAATCATAGAGCTTATGACCCTGGTCGTGGCGGTGGCTCCTGGAAGGCTGATGGGGGTGAGGAATGGGGCTGAGACAGGAGAACAGGAGGTAAAGAGTTAACTGATCTGTATGAAAGGACTCAGGAGCCCGGATGGCAAAGTCTGGGTCACTACAAGCACTCCAAACTAACAGTAATATTGTAAGGGTTTGAATATGTGCCTGAATGTGTGTGTTTTGGGGGTTTGGAGATGGCAAAAAGTGAAATAGAAACAGGAACTTCTAGGCTATTTTAATGAAGACAGCAGAGGGTAGTGGTTAAGGGCACTGGCTGTGGAGTTAGATGAGCTTGCTTGTCACCAATCTCTATGACTTTGAACAGGTTCTTTAAAACCAGTTCTACCATCTATAAAATAAAAGTGACAATAGTAACTAGTCATAGAATTATGATGAGGATTTTTTTTAAGTTTTAAATTTTATTTAGAAAATTAACTTTAACACGGTGACATTGACCAATAAGAGTACATATGACGGGGGTTAAGTAAACTAATATGATATATGCCAACTTTTTAGAAAAGCGACTGAAATATAGAAGGCCATAGGGAAATATGTACATGTCAGTTGGTATTAGTATTGTATTAAAGGATAACTGAAAAAGTTCATGTAAAGCACTCAGCATGGTGCCTAAAACATGAAAGGCCACCCACACGAGGGAAGGAGTTATAGCTCAGTGTCGCCCGTGGGAACATGGTTCCAGACCCCCTTCTCCAAAGGAGTAGGGCTCCAAACACAGCGACAGGCAGGAATATATATGTCAGAGGAGCATTTGGAGAGGAGACTGGGGGTGAGTGGCAGGTGGGGGCAGCTGAGGCAAACAGCAAGTGGCTGAGTCCACGTTTGGACATCTGTCATCAGTGGTCATCCTCAGACAAAGCACATAATCAGGCTGGGGAAGATGAGGGCAGCCTCGCCAAGGAGGTGACATTTCAGTTAGATGTGAAAAAGTAAGTGGGCGTTTTCCCAAATTGTGTACACAGAGTCACATAAATGTCATCTCTACCACTCCTCTCGAAATAGTATCGTGCAACTTTCTGGAATATTGGTTTGTGCTTTTTCAAGTTGAGCTTTGTGATTATGTTGTCGGAATCTAGCATAAGAACGCACCCACAGATGACTGGGAAGAGGTGGGGAACAGCTGTCTTCCCAATGAGAACATTTAGATCTCGAGGCTGATCGTGAGTATCAGGGTCGCCGTGTTACACCAGAGGCAACGTGGCAGCCGGTTCTTTGGGACTTTTTCCTAGAGGATATATAAATCCTTTTTTTTTTTTTTCCAATTACAGTCTGCATTCAATATTAATCTGTGTTAGTTTCAGATACACAGCAGTGTGGTTGGAAAATCATGTACTGTATAAAGTTGTCCCCCTGCTGCTTCAAGTACCCACCTGGCCCCATACACATTTATCACAATATTATTGGCTCTATTCCCTATGCCTGTGACTGTTCTAAAACTTCCAATTTCTACTGTTTAATACCTTTAACTTTTCACCCATTCCTTAACCCCCTTCCCTTCTGACAATCGTAGGTCTGTTCTCTGTATCTGTGAGTCTGTTTCTATTTTGTTTATTTTTTCATTAGATCCTACATATAAGGAAAAGTGTATAGTATTTTTCTTTCTCTGACTTATTGCAGGTAGCATGATACCCTCTACGTCTATCCACGCTGTCACAGAAGGTAAGATTTCATTCTTTTTTATGGCTGAGTGGTATTCCATTGTATCTATATACCACAGCTTTTTTTTTTAATATTAATATTTTTTATTAAATTTAATGCAGTGACATTGATAAATCAGGGTACATATGTTGAGAGAAAATATCTCTAGATTATTTTGACATTTGATTGTGCTGTATACCCCTCCCGCAAAGTTAAATTGTCTTCTGTCACCTTCTATCTGGTTTTCTTTGTGCCCCTCCCCTCCCCTAACCCCTCTCTCCTTCTTCACCCCCTCCCCCCTCTCCCAACCCCCCCGCCCCTGTTGCCATCACATTCTTGTTCATGTCTCTGAGTCTCATTTTTATGTCCCTTCTATGTATGGATTCATCTCAGTTTTTTTTCTGATTTACTTATTTCACTCCGTATAATGTTATCAAGGTCCATCCATGTTATTGTAAATGATCCGATGTCATCATTTCTTATGGCTGAGTAGTATTCCATAGTATATATGTACCAAAGTTTTTTAATCCACTCGTCCTCTGACGGACACTTGGGCTGTTTCCAGATCTTCGCTATTGTGAACAATGCTGCCACAAACATGCGGGTGCATTTCTCCTTTTCGAGCCGTTCTATGGTGTCCTTGGGGTATATTCCTAAAAGTGGGATAGCTGGGTCAAAAGGCGGTTCGATTTTCAGTTTTTTGAGGAATCTCCATACTGTTTTCCACAGTGGCTGCACCAGTCTGCATTCCCACCAGCAGTGCAGGAGGGTCCCCTTTTCTCCACATCCTTGCCAGCACTTATTCTGTGTTGTTTTGTTGATAAGCGCCATTCTGACTGGTGTAAGGTGATATCTCATTGTGGTTTTAATTTGCATTTCTCTAATGATTAGTGATGTTGAGCATTTTTTCATATGCCTATTGGCCATCTGTATGTCCTGTTTGTAGAAGTGTCTATTCATCTCTTTTGCCCATTTTTGGATTGGGTTGTTTGTCTTCCTGGTGTTGAGTTTTACAAGTTCTTTATAAATTTTGGTTATTAACCCCTTATCAGACGTATTGTCAAATATGTTCTCCCATTGTGTAGTTTGTCTTTTTATTCTGTTCTTGTTGTCTTTAGCTGTGCAAAAGCTTTTTAGTTTGATATAGTCCCATTTGTTTATCCTGTCTTTTATTTCACTTCCCCGTGGAGATAAATCAGCAAATATATTGCTCCGAGAGATGTCGGAGAGCTTACTGCCTATGTTTTCTTCTAAGATGCTTATGGTTTCACGGCCTACATTCAAGTCTTTCATCCATTTTGAGTTTATTTTTGTGAGTGGTGTAAGCTGGTGATCTAGTTTCATTTTTTTGCAGGTAGCTGTCCAATTTTCCCAACACCATTTGTTAAAGAGGCTGTCTTTACTCCATTGTATTTCCTTACCTCCTTTGTCAAATATCAGTTGTCCATAGAACTGTGGGTTTATTTCTGGGTTCTCTGTTCTGTTCCATTGATCTATATGCCTGTTCTTATGCCAGTACCAGGCTGTTTTGAGTACAATGGCCTTGTAGTATAACTTGATATCAGGAAGTGTGATACCTCCCACTTTATTCTTCTTTTTTAAGATTGCTGAGGCTATTCGTGTCCTTTTTTGGTTCCATATAAATTTTTGGAATATGTGTTCTATATCTTTGAAGTATGTCATTGGTATTTTAATTGGTATTGCATTGAATTTATAAATTGCTTTGGGTAATATAGACATTTTAATGATGTTTATTCTTCCTAACCATGAGCACGGTATATGCTTCCACTTGTTAGTATCTTCCTTGATTTCTTTTATCAATGTTTTGTAATTTTCCGAGTACAAGTCTTTAGTCTCCTTGGTTAAGTTTACTCCTAGGTACTTTATTTTTTTGGTTGTAATTGTGAAGGGGATTGTTTCCTTAATTTCTCTTTCTGACTGTTCATTGTTGGTGTATAAAAATGCTTCTGATTTCTGAGTATTGATTTTATATCCTGCCACTTTGCTGAATTTATTTATCAGGTCCAGTAGTTTTTTGACTGAGACTTTAGGGTTTTCTATATACAATATCATATCATCTGCAAATAATGATAGTTTTACTTCTTCTTTTCCAACTTGAATGCCTTTTATTTCTTCTTCTTGTCTGATTGCTGTGGCTAGGACTTCCAGGACTATGTTAAATAAGAGTGGTGAAAGGGGGCACCCCTGCCTTGTTCCTGATCTTAAGGGTATTGCTTTTAATTTTTGCCCATTGAGTATGATGTTGGCTGTGGGTTTCTCATAGATGGCTTTTATCATGTTGAGGTATGTTCCCTGTATTCCCACTTTGCTGAGAGTTTTGATCATGAATGGGTGCTGGATTTTATCAAATGCTTTTTCTGCATCTATTGAAATTATCATATGGTTTTTCTCCTTCTTTTTGTTTATGTGATGAATCACATTGATTGATTTACGAATATTGTACCAGCCTTGCCTCCCCAGAATAAATCCCACTTGATCATGGTGTATGATTTTTTCCATATATTGTTGGATCCGGTTTGCTAATATTTTGTTGAGGATTTTAGCATCTATATTCATCAGAGATATTGGCCTATAATTTTCTTTCTTTGTGTGGTCTTTGCCTGGTTTTGGAATCAGAATTATGCTCGCCTCATAAAAGGAGTTTGGAAGTCTTCCTTCCTCTTGAATTTTTTGAAATAGTTTGAGAAGGATAGGAGTTAGTTCTTCTTTGAATATTTGGTAGAATTCCGTTGTGAAGTCATCGGGCCCCTGACTTTTCTTCGTTGGGAGTTTTTTGATAACTGTTTCGATCTCCTTTGGTGTAATTGGTCTGTTTAAGTTTTCTGATTCTTCCAGATTGATTTTTGGAAGATTGTACATTTCAAGGAATTTGTCCATTTCATCTAGGTTGTCTAGTTTTTTGGCATACAGTTCTTCATAGTATTTTCTTACAATATTTTGTATTTCTGTTGTGTCAGTTGTTATTTCTCCTCTCTCATTTCTAATTTTATTTATTTGAGTCCTCTCTCTCTTTTTCTTGGTGAGTCTACTTAAAGGTGCATCAATCTTGTTTACCTTTTCAAAGAACCAGCTCCTAGTTTCATTGATCCTCTGTATTGTTTCTTTAGCCTCTATGTCATTTATTTCTGCTCTGATCTTTATTATTTCCTTCCTTCTACTACATTTGGGCTTTACTTGCTGTTCTTTTTCTAATTCTTTTAGATGCAGGGTTAAGTTGTTTATTTGAGCTTTTTCTAGCTTCTGAAAGTGTGCCTGTAGTGCTATGAACTTCCCTCTCAGCACTGCTTTCGCTGTGTCCCATAAATTTTGAGTTGTTGTATGCTCATTGTCATTTATTTATAGGAATTTCTTTATTTCTTCTTTGATCTCATTCTTAATCCATTCATTATTTAACACCCTGCTATTTAGTTTCCATGTGTTTGAGAATTTTTGAGCTTTTCTGCTGTGATTCATTTCTAGTTTCATGCTGTTGTGATCGGAGAAAGTGCTTGATATGATTTCAGTCTTCTTAAATTCGTTGAGAGCACTTTTGTGCCCTAACATGTGGTCTATCCTAGAGAATGTACCATGAGCACTTGAAAAGAATGTATATTCTGCTGCTTTAGGGTGAAAGGTTCTGAAGATATCTATTAAATCGAGTTGATCTAGTGTTTCCAATAAGTCTGCTGTTTCTTTGTTAATTTTCTTTCTTGAGGATCTATCTAGTGATGTTAGTGGGGTATTGAAATCCCCTACTATTATAGTATTGCTGTTGATCTCGCCCTTTAAATCCATCAAAGTCTGTTTTATATATTTGGGTGCTCCTATATTAGGTGCATAGATATTTATAATAGTTATATCTTCCTGTTGGATTACTCCCTTTATCATTATGTAGTGGCCTTCTTTATCTCTTACTATATCCTTTGTTTTAAAGTCCAATTTGTCTGATATAAGTATTGCTACCCCAGCTTTTTTTTCATTTCCGTTTGCATGAAACGTTTTTTTCCATCCTTTTACCTTCAATCTGTGTGTGTCTTTTGTTCTAAGGTGTGTCTATTGTAGACAACATATGTATGGGTCCTGTTTTCTTATCCACGCAGCTACCCTATGTCTTTTGATTGGATCATTTAATCCATTTACATTTAAGGTTATTATTGATATGTAGTTGTTTATTGCCATTTTCTTCTTTAAAGGTGTATTCCTTTTTCTTTTTTTTTTTTCTGTATTCTTTTCCCACTTTATCTGTTTACACCAGGCCCCTTAATATTTCCTGCAGCATTGGTTTGGTTGTAATGAATTCCTTGAGTTGTTTTTTGTCTGGGAAGCTTTTTATTTCTCCTTCAATTTTAAATGATAGCCTTGCTGGATAAAGTAGTCTTGGTTGTAGGTTCTTGTTCTGCATTACTTTGAATATTTCTTGCCATTCCCTTCTGGCCTCAAGTGTTTCTGTTGAGAAGTCAGATGTCATCCTTATGGGGGCTCCTTTGTAGGTGATAACTTTTTTTTCTCTTGCAGCTTTTAATATTTTCTCTTTATCGCTTAGCTTTGGTATTTTAATTATGATGTGTCTTGGTGTAGGTTTCTTTGGGTTTCTCTTTAATGGAGTCCTCTGTGCTTCTTGGATTTGTGAGAGTTTCTCTTGCATTAATTTAGGGAAGTTTTCAGCTATGATATGATTGAACAAAGTCTCTATCCCTTGTTCTTTTTCTTCTTCTTCAGGAACCCCTATGATGCGGATGTTATTTCTCTTCATGTTGTCACAGAGCTCTCTAAGAGTTTCCTCTGACTTTTTTAGTCTTTTTTCTCTTTTCTTCTCTGCTTTCATGCCTTCATTCCAGTTGTCTTCTAACTCGCTGATTCGATCCTCTGCTCTATCTATCCTGTTTTTAATTCCTTCCATTGTGGTCTTTATTTCTGATATTGTATTTGTCGTCTCCAACTGATTCTTTTTTATACTTGCTATTTCTTTATTTAGGTTTTCAAACTCCCCCTCCATTGTTGTTCTAAGATCCCTAAGCATCCTTACAATCATTATTTTGAACTCCGCATCTGGAAGTTTGATTATTTCCATATCACTCAGTTCATCTCTCGAAAGTGTCTCTTGTGGTTTCATTTGGATTGCACTCCTTTGTTTTCTCATCTTCTTCTTTTTTTTTTTTTATTTGTAGAGTTGATTGAGTCTAGGCTTGGTGTTGTCTGCCTCCAGTTTTCAGTTGTGTTATTTTTAGGTCTTCGTGGGTTGGTATCAGCTATTATTTGTAATCCACTTTCGGATTTGGGCAGCTTTGAAGTCTTGATTTGTTTGTTTTCTTAACAGGTGATAGTCTTGTTAACTGATCTCAGCAGGGGGCTTCCTTGAAACTGTATCCAGGAATGCTGTGGGTGTAATCTGAGACGCTGAAGGTCTCTTCCTCCAACTAATCTCACTGGGGGCAGGGTTTTTTCTCTCAGCTTCAGTAGGGGGAGGTGTATCTCAGATCTCCATGGAGACCTGAGTTACTGCCCCTCCTCCCCACTTCTTGTTTTCAGCTGTGTCTTGTTGTGCTGATTGGAGCTGGATAGATGTCCGGAGATCTCTGATCCAGAAGCACTTCAGCTCTGTTTTGTGAAAGGTTCAGTCCCTCCCCCAGCTATGGCCGCCTCCAGCACGAATGAGTCAGCTTTTTTATTTTGTTTCTTGCATACCTTAGCCCCTCACAGTCTGTCCCTCTCCCTGTCTTTTCCACTTGGGAGATAAGCTGGTCTTTTCAACCCACCTTGCTCCCTGGTCGCCAGGTAAGTGGCTGTGAGCAGTAGTTTCTGCTCTTTTTCCTCTGTGAAATCCTCTCTGGGCTCTCAGCCTCACCCCCCTCCTTCCCTTCCTGTAAGCAGAGGAGATTCAGGCACTCCTTACCAGGATTATTGTGGCTTCCTCTTTGCTCCTTGGTTTTTGAGAGCTGTTCTTGCAGTTCAGTGTTGGTTTTTCATGCTGATTTTTTCTAAATTGATTTGTATTCCAGTTTGGTGTTGAGAGCTGGGTGTCTGTGCATCCGCCTACTCCGCTGCCATCTTCTCTCTCCTGTACCAAAGCTTTTTAATCCACTCGTCCACTGACGGACATTTGGGCTGTTTCTAGATCTTCGCTATTGTGAACAATGCTGCCATAAACATGGAGGTGCATTTCTTTTTTTCTACCACAGCTTTTTTTATCTACTCATCTACTGATGGGTATTTGGGTTGCTTCCATATCTTGGCTATTATAAATAATATTGCAATGAGCATAGGGGTGCATGTATTCTTTCAAATTAATGTTTTGAGTTTCTTCAGATATAGTCCCAGAAGAAGAATTGCTGGGTCATAAATCAGTTCCATTTTTAATTTTTTGAGGAAACTCCATACTGTTTTCCACAGTGGTTGCACCAGTCTGCATTCCCAACAATAGTGCACAAGGGTTCTCTTTGCTCCACATCCTTGGCAATACTTGTTGTTTGTTGATTTGTTGATGACAGACATCTGACAGGTGTGAGATAGTTGACAGGTGACAGATCTGACAGACATCTGACATATCTCATTGTGGTTTTGATTTGAATTTCTCTGATGGCTAGTGACGTGCATCTTTTCATATGTCTATTGGCCATCCATATGTCTTCCTTGAAGAGGTGTCTATTCAGGTCTTCTGCCCAGTTTTTAATTGGGTTGTTGGCTTTTCTGGTGTTAAGTTGTCTGAGTTTTTTATAAAATTTGGGTATTAACCTCTTATTAGATGTATTACTGTTGAATATCTTCTTCCATTCAGTAGGTTGTTTTTTGTTCTTTTGGACTCTGGATAGGTTCATGACAAGCCATTCCGGCTCTGCAACTAGGCACCTCCTTATATTAGGAGACAACTGATACAAAGCTAATTGTGGAATTTGTTATGCTATCTCGGCCATGAACAAGGCAAAGCCAACAGCCTGTGTGTGCCTCTCAAGTGAGTCTAGAAATATTGGAATCTCTGCTATAAGGAAAATAGACAAAGACTTTTTGGGATGGCCAGGTTGTGTGTCAAGTGGGGTAGGTCACAGTCTTCAGTTATTCCATCAAACTCTAACCTAGGTGCTGTCTACGGCCATACCACCCTGAACGCGCCCGATCTCATCTAACCTAGGTGCTGCTGTGAAGGTATTTTGTGGATGTGATTCGAGTCTATAATTAGTTGACTAGAATAAGAAAGATTACCTCAGATAATCTAAGCAAAGTTTACTTAATCTGTTGAAAGGCCCCAAGAGTATCGAGGCTTCCCTGGGGATGAGGAAACTCCTCCTGTGGGCGGCAGCATCACCTCATACCTGTGAGCTCCAGCTGGTCCTTCACTATGGGTGCTGAACTTGCCTAGATAGCCTCCATGATCACAAAGGCCGATTGCTTGTAATAAATCTTTTTATACCTATCTTCTACTGGCTCTGTTTTTCTCATTGAACTTTGATATACTGGTTTTCCAGGCATCACCTCTGCCCCGGACTATTGCCATAGGCTTAATAATGGACCTTCGCGTCTAACCCTCCTCCTTCAAGCCATCCTTCCTATCCTGAGAATCAATTCTAAAACACAAGCCTAATGTAGCTTGGTTCCAGTTCTGGGACTCTCTTACCACACTCATGGTGAGGGGTCACCAGGACTAATGAAGAGAAGACAGAACCCTGTGGCTTGAAACTTGCTAATGCCACTTGCTGGTGATCACTCCTCCTTCCTCCTGAATTCCAGAAAAGGGACACAAATTGCCAAATGGGGAACCAATTATCAGCTTAATTGGAGGCTCTCTAGTAGAGGCTGCATTGCAGAAGATGGCTTTTTTTTTGGACCTGAGGCTACAATAGAATGTTTTCTTCCCTATCCTGGGAATTGAAGACAGCCAGGTCCATGTCATAGGACCAAACCGACTTCATCTGCTTCCAGAGTGGAAGATGGCATTTCTGGATGGGAAGACCTGCTTTGGTGAGCTGCCAGGATGGAGGAAGAGGAGATCGGCCTGGCTCTTCTGATTTATCTTTGAGGCTGTGTCAAGAGGAGATCATCGCTGTTGTGTAAATCAGCAACCCTGCTCTCCAGTGAACATAGCCAGTGGGCGCCAGGCTCCCCAACAGAAGCGGTACAGTTTCCAGAGGGAGTGTGGTGATGTAAGGAACAGAGATCCCGAGGGTGCTTTCTCCAGAAGCAGGGCGGAAAGGGTTTCCTCAGCCGGGGGTGCCACCTGCGGACTCGCCTTTGCCACCGTGCAACGTCTCCATGGTGGCTCCAAGGGCTCGGCTTTGACGAAGGTATTTTAGGCTAAGCCCCTCCCACATTGCAACTTCTTTCACAGTGTGCTCCTACCCAGCCCCTTCCCTGTATATTCCAGAGGAACTAGCTAGAGAGATGGGAGACGGCAAGTCAAAAACACAGCTGTACATCCTGGTCAGAGACATCCATCCTCAGAAGTCTCCTCACGAGCTCATATCACACAAAACCATATTAACTTGTGCCGTACAGCCCTGACTGAGGCCCTGGGAACGACCTCTGATACATCCGGGAGCTCCCAAGCTCTTGGCATCAATGATATAATTTATATTCATTTATATACATTGTTTCCAAAGTCCCACAAAAAAAAAACAAACGCATGATTTTATTCACTCCAAGAAACCCAACTCAGACAGTCTAATGACACCCCAGTCACAACAGCAGGTTTTAAAGAAATCTTTAAAATAAAAGCAAGTGCTGGATATTACAGTTATGAAAAGCATTATCCAGGAGACAAAGACAAGGAAGGCTGAGGCCAGCTGACTGCAGGTCTCCGCCTGGGAAGCCGAGTGCCCGATATAGCTCTCCTGCGATCCTCCCGGGGATTTTCCTTTTGAGCATCCTGAGCGCTGTGTTGCTGAAAGATGCCTGCTGCCTGCACATTGCTGGAGGATAAACTCCTAATTCCCGAGCAAGGCTCACAGGAGCTTCACACTGAGTTCGCCCCACCCTCGCATCCCTCCCCCTCTCACCCACGCTGGGCTCCGACTTCCACTCCGCTGTGTCCTCAGGGTTCCCGGAGCCTGCCTCCCAGTGTTATGTCGTCCTGAAGCCTGCCAGCCAGGAACGTCCTTCCCTATTCTCTGCTTCATTGACTGCTGACTTCTTCTTCAAACCTGTATCAAGACACTCCTCTGGGAAGTACTTTATTTCCAACAATCTGAGATAGTTGTGAGTACCGTTCATTAGCTATTTTACCTTTCCTGCATGCTGGGCACAGCATAAGATGGCATTGTCAGGGCTTTTGTGTTTGAGGCTATGTGACTAGTTCTGGCTGATGGGTCATGAGCAGGAATGACCTGTGTCCATTCTGGGTCTGAGCATCTGCTTGCCATGTGAGACTCTCTAGGGTCCTCCTCTTCTTGCAGCATGGCAACCTGGAACATTCCAGATAACAGCTGCTTGGTTAACCTGAATCCCAGAGGAAGAATGATAATGTAGACCAGAGAGCCTCACCCACCCCCAATGGAAAAGAAAACCTTAAACCTTTGTTTTAAATTGCTAAAATATGGGGGGTTGTTTGTTAATGCAGCATAACCTAGTTTACGCTGACAGATACATACTCCCTGACAGAGTTGGTCTCACCTTCTCTAGGCTCTTCTTTTCTCCCATCATTGCCTGTTTTATTCACTTGATTACATGAGTCCCCCTCCAATATTAGCAAGACCAGGACTAACCCAGGGCCCATATCTCATGAACATTCCCATCCCATGATCCAGCCCAGGGCCTGCCACATCGCAGTCATCAGGACACAATCAGTGTTGTTGTTGGCTGTTTTTTCCTCCTCTTCCCTGTTGGCGGGTGAGAAAATGACCATGACAGTTTCCCGTTACTCTTGCTGGCTTTCTCCTGCTGCTCAGGTTACCAGAATTGATTTCACTTCTCCTATTGCCAGTTCAATGGAAGGTCAGGGAGTCAAACTTGTTCTAGTTCATACATCCTCATCACCTCATAAAAGTCCCAAGGATCTGCCTGTTGAGCAGTTGTTGTAAGTGAGGGATAGGGACCCTGGGACCACCAATAACTATGCAGCAGCATTAGCAGACAGCAGGGCAGCCCGGACTGGTATCCAGGCTTCTGGATGCCTGTTTCTGTAGTACCTACCTGTCCCGTGTCTATTCAGATACAGTGATAAACACACACACGCACATGCAATCACACATGTGCACACACATGCATGCTCACACAAAGGCTCCACGCCATGGCTGGTGAAAACCAAGTCTGTAAGGGAGTCAGGAACTGTCTGTGACTGAGAACCTCACGCTGCCCCTTATGCCTGGGTTAGCCAAGTTTCAGATGCCTGCGGGAGCCTGGAGCTGGGGCCTTTCTTGTTTCTCCTTTCTTCGCTGTGACTGCCCTTCCATCAAGGACCTGGTGCCTGGGGCCCACTCCAGCCCTTTGTTGGACTTGAGCCTGGAGCTGACTCCCAGCTTGGTCGGCTGAGTCCCGACCCCTGGGTCTACCCCAGGCCAGTCTCTCCTCCTCTCTGAGACAAGTGAGCTTCACACTGGCCCATGCAGACCTCCCCGTCTGCTACTTCAACTGATACTGAGAACTCCCACAGCTGAAAGCCCTGTGCCAGGCCCGCTGTCCCCACCTCTGCAGGTAATCTTACCGAACGTGGCCTGGCCAGGAGGCGTAGAGTCTGCCAGGCTCCCTCCTGTGTCAGGCTCCTCGGATGTAGTGATTTGGGCACGTTTCCAGGAACAACCCTCCCTTCTTGGCCACTTCTCTCAGCTGGTCAAATTCACCACTTTCTCCTTACCAAGGGTTCGGTCTTCTGGCCTCATGCCCTCTGCTCTAAGAAAGATGCAAAGAGGAACTCAAGCTGGTCACCTAACTCTATCTTGAAGTCACACCTTGACTGAGAACCGTCTCGTTGTAAGGAAAAGAAAACCCACTCAAATAAACTAAAGGGAGAACACTTATGCCTCACAAAAACTGAAAATTTTGATGGCAGAATGCATTAATGGCCCCAAATCTTCATATTTGCCTATTTCCATGCCCTGGGCCAACAAAGTCATGGCAAGCATCACGTGGCCAAAGTTTTGGAAAACACGAGCATGATTGAACCCGCTGTCTTGCACTTAGCCATTGTCCTGAGGACAGCAGGCCTGAGCTTGACCCTTTAGTCCCAGGAGGAAAATGAGAGACATGTGGAACTGAGTCACCACCAAGTCAGCTCAGCCTGGACCAACCCGTCCCAAGCCCGCCACACAGGCCGGAATGAGCCTGGCTGAGACTAGCAGAGCTGACTGGCTAAACCCAGTCTAGAGCAGCCAATCCCAGCAGATCAAAAGATAAGTAGGTTGAACAAACACTTGTCGTTTGACACTGAGGTCGTGTGGCTATTTGTTCTGCAGTGTTTTTATGACAATAGGTCACCTTCCGGGTGTCAAGCAGTGATTCTGTCCATTTCTGTCTCTGCCCTTAGATTCCTCATGGTCTTTCGTCTCAGCCTTGTTTTGCTTGTCTGCCTCATGTATTCTTTTTTTGAAGATCAGCTTCTTGGCTTTCTCTGCCCCTTATACATGCTTCCTTCCTCGATGTCTGAGATGGTTCTCGAGGATTCATCATCAGCCCTAGAGTGTCTGTCAGCGTCAGACCGTTTCCTTTGTCAAATTCGGAAACACAGACGACTTATCTCACTTCTCTACTCCACAATAAAGCTTGATGGCCAGTTGGGATAAAACCCAACCTCAGAAACACAAAGGAGTATGCCGTGCTCCCTGGGGGGTGGGGCAGAGGGTGAAGGAACACTGTTACTTCCTATGAGGACCCCCCTCCCCAAAATGAAATTTAGGGAAATGTCTTGCCACCACAGTGAAAAGCTAAAAATAACTTCTCAGCAAGTTACTCTGCTCCTCATGTTAATAATCACTGGTGATAAGGAGGGGAGAATGCTGGGATTTCTACCATGTAGGCTGGCGTGTGTGTGTGAGACCAAGAGGACTAGGGAAACTGAGGCATCAGCAGGTCTGGCTCTGAAGCACTGACACTGGGAACAGGAAGAAGCCCAGTTATGCTGGAGCTGATTTAACAAGGTCGAGAGGAAGACTGATATGGCGGGCCCATCCCCAGACACAAGAGCACCAGATAGTTCAATTGATTCTGAATTCTGTCTGAGGCTGATGGGTGACTCTGAGCAAACAGGGCTAGATGAGCAGGACCGATGAGAAAGAGGAGGGTTCACGGATGCCACTGTGCACGGAATGGCAGGGTCAATGTATAGACAGTTCTTCCTGCTAGCAGCCGAGGAGGAGCTGTTATCCTGAGGTTGGAGATTGGCCCAGGAGGAACCTGATTATCCTGGGGTCTTGCACTCTCCCCCACCTTGGAACCAAGCAATCTCAAGGGAGTTCCCCCATTAGAAAGGTGGATAAAAGCAAGTGTTGGAGAACCAATGGAGAGATGGGAACCCTTGCTAGTGATCATGTAAATTGGTAGAGGCTTTCTGGAAGGTGTTACGAAATTATTTCATAAAATTAAGTTTGCATAAAGTCTGTGACCCAGCAATCCCCTCTTGAGTGTAGAGCCTGAGACATTCCTGAACAGAGACATAAGACATGTGTGCCAGGTGACCATCCTGGTGTGGATGTTGGTTAGCTAGAGCTGGCAGAGTGGATGAGAATAAGATGGTGGGTGCATCTGAAGCAATGGGATAGCAATGTAAAGAGCAGCAGGCAAAGCTCTTAAAAGCACACTGCAGATAGATAGAGCATCGGCCTGGAACACTGAGGTCACCAGTTCATAACCCTGAACTTGCCCGGTCAAGACACACACAAGAAGCAAGGAATGAACAACTAAAGTGTAGCCACTATGAGCTAATACTTCTTGCTTCCCCTACTCCACTGTAAAATCAATCAATAAAATATTTTTAAAAACACACACACACACACACTGCAGAGTGAAAAGAAATTAAAAAAAGAACAAGATTTATAGCACAATACCATTAGTGTAAATTAAAAACACATACATTTTACAAACCAATATTAGATTTTAACAAGGATCCATGACTACATTACACTGTATATCAAATACACAGGAGCGAATGCCTAGGGAAAGAGAAGGAATAGGAGTGAGGAATGAGGATGAAGTAGGAAAAAAACCATAAAACAATGGACGGTCTTGCACAGACTTTTTAGAATGAGCTCTATGATACAAGGAGTCGGATTTACATAATTTCTGTAACTGAGATCCTTTTTGTTTGCTTGTTTAGTCTCAAGCGAGCCTACTGTGGGGCTGATTTGGGGATAGGGACATTCTACCTCTGGTTGTTGGGATCAGGGGAAAACGTGGTACCACAAAGGTCCCTGGGGGTGATGGCCATGGTCAGGTGCTTGGAAGCAGGAAGTGGAGGGGTCATCCGCACAGGCTTCAGAATCAGATGGGTCTGTCCTGGCTGGTTGTTCAGTGGATAGAACATCAACCTAATGTGTAGAGATGTCCCAGATCCGATCCCCAGTCAGGACACCATCTGCTTCTCTTTCCCTCCCTCTCCCCCTTCTCTCTCTCTCTTTCCTTCCCTCAGCAAGTGGCCCAACTGGTTCAAGCATCAGCCCCAGGAGCTGAGGATAGTTTGGTTAGTCTGAGCACCAGCCTCAGGTGCTGAGGATAGCTCAGTTGATTCAAGCATTGGCCCCAGATGGGGGTTGCCAGGTGGATCCCAGTTGGGGCACATGAGGGAGTCTGTCTATTTCCCTTCCTCTCACTTAAAAAAAAAAAAAGAATCAGACAGATCTGGGTTTCGATCTTGATGTTGTCACATACTAATTGTGCGACCTTGGACAAGTTGTATGACTGTGGACAGATCATCAAACTCTCCAAACCGCCATCTCCTCATCCATAAAGCGAAGATAAGAATACTTGGGTTGTGAAGATCAAATGAGAGGATCTACAAAGCACTTAGCATCGTGCCTGGCTTCATAAATAGCAATTCTTATTCTCTAGGGCTTTTCCACCCAGGATCCTTACACCTCACTAATTCTCGAAATCTAAAATGAGACTTCATGTCCATGTTTCTTGGGTAGCTGCTTTCTGTCATCAGAGGCCCTGGATCAGCAGCTGCTGGGGCCACTGGAGGGACAGGAGTGAGAGGCCGTGGCCAGGTCAGGAGACCTGGCAGCACCAGAAGCTGGGCAGACCTGGGGTCTACAGATCAGGGGCGGGCAGGTCAGGTCAGCTTGGGGTGGGGTGGAGGAGCATAGAAATCTTCAATCCAGAGCATTGGGGTGGGGTGGCAGGGCTAGAGGGGTCGGGAAGATGGCATGAGCTCAGAGGACCAGAGAAAGACCAGGTGGGATGGAGACCCAGAGCCCTTTCCTCTTAATGCTTGCCACAAGCCCCTCCAATCCGTACCTGCTCATGCTCAGTTCCCAAAGCCCAGCTGTCTTAAACGTAGTGCCCTGTGCTGGGCCACTCAACTTTTAAGCTTGCTTCTTACAAATCATGTCACTGTTTGTGGTTTCCCCTTGTTGGTGGAAACCTGACTAATGTTCTTTGAGGGGAGACAGCACCCTCTGGGCGTTTTGCTCCACATCGTGTAAATGCTGTGTGCGTTTTACATCAAAGCCTGAAACATCTAGGTACGCTCCTCATGTTGGGGGCTCCCTCTTTCCTGACATAAGCTCCTCCTGGAAGAAGTGATCTATCATCTGTGGAACTCTCATGGGCCAGGCACCTGCGTGAAATCCTTGTTTGTGCCTCTCTTGCAACCCCCCTCCCCCGTACTCCTTCAATCATACAGGCTGGTTGATCTCACTTCCTAAGTATCTCCTTATTGCACCCACTGCTCTCCGTCTCCTATGCCCTGACCTTAGTCTAAGCCGACATCTCTTTACCTTGGACGATGACACGGCTTCCCCACCCCAGGCTGCCCCTCCCCCATCACTCTCCAAGGAGCTCAGGGAATGATGCCTCTATCATATAAATCCAGTGGCCGGTCTGTCTCTTCTACAACCATTTTCAGTGTTTTCCCATTACCGCGAGGATAGAATACAAACCCCTTCACCTGTAACCCAGGGACCTGTACCTTCTGCCCCTGTCTACTTCCATCCCATGTCACTGTCACACCCTCTTCCCATGAATGCCCAGCCAGTCTGCATGCCCTGTACCACCTCAGATGCTCCACACTCTCTCCTGTCCCTGGACTTCACACATAGTTGTCTCTTCTCATTCTTTACCTGACTAACTCCTGCTTGCTTTCAGAGGTCAATTCCACTTCCTCTAGGAAGCCTGCCCTGATGTGCTCCACATTCGTATTAAAGGTCCTACTATATAAGCTGAATTGTATCCTCCATAAAGATATATCTAAGTTCTGAAATCCCCAGTTGCTGTGAATGTGACCTTATCAGGAAATAGAGTCTTTGTAGATATAATCAAATTGATCTGAAGCCATACTAGAGTAGAATAAGCTATAATATAGTGAGGGGTGTCCTTATAAGAAGAGGAAAATTTGGACACAGACATGCAGGGAGAATCCCACATGACCATGGAGGCAGAAATGCAGCTGAGAGCCAAGGAACACCAAGGATGGCTGATACCCATCAGAAGCAAGAAGACACAGGAAAGGCTCCCTAGAGCCTTCCCAGGGAGCACAGCCCAGCCAGCACCTTGATTCTGGACTTCCAGCCTCCAGAACTATGACAGAGTAAACCACCAAATTGTGCAATTTGTTACGACAGCCCTAGGAAATCAACACAGGCCCAGTTCATCAGTGTGCATGGTTTATGTTTTTATTAGTTTCCTGGTCTACCCCAAACCAGTCAATAAGCTCCATGAGGGCAAGGACCTCATTTGACTTGCTCATGTGACTTGCTCATTGTCATAGCCCCAGCATACAGTTAAAATCCATGTGCTACTTTTTTTTGAGTGAATGAATGATGAATGAACCAACAGAAGCGAGATCAGGCTAAGGCAACACAAACTAGGATATAGTGGGAGGCAGCAGGCAAGTCAGAAAGTCCTCCTAGATTCCCAGGGACCTCTGGATCCATCTGGAGACTGCAGGAGGACAGAAGACTCTTATGCTTCCTGTGGACAGGAGGGCGGGGCCGGCAGCTGAGGCACCGGAGGTCCAGCTACATAGCAGGCCAATGGTATGTCTTTGAGGCGGGAGAAAGCTCCTCCCCCACTGAGCCTACAGGGGTGTCTCCCTCTGATACCTTTCAGAGACCGAAGCGGGTGAGGGGTATGCAACACAATCAAATGTCAAAATAACCTGGAGATGTTTTCTCTGAACATATGTACCCTGATTTATCAATGTCACCCCATTAAATTTAATTAAAAAAATTAAATTAAATTAAAAAAAAAAAAGGCTTAGGCCAAGGAAGTTGGAAGCAGGTTTATGTTTCAGCATTTAAAGGTGAGGGAAGAGAGGGCCATGTTTGGAATGAAGGAACTTAGCGGTCACCATGGCCCAGCCTCGCTCCCTGCGGCCAGGTGCCCTAGAATGGCTGCTTGTTTGAGAAAGCTCCTCAACACCCAGTCTCGAGAGAGCCTGCTCAGACCCCCACCCCATCTCTGCTGCATGCCTGCTGCCTCCCTGTGCAGCCCTGCCCTGGCTGCTTTCTACCTCCCCTTGTTGCTCAACAAACGCACACTCCGCATTCATTGGGCACACTCCCTCTCCCCAGCCCCCAGCTCCTCCCCCTTTATCTGCACGTCCTCATCTCCTGACCTGCCCTTCTAGCCACTCCAGCAACACAGGTGTTTCTACATGGAAGTTTCAGGGGACAATTTGGCAAATAAGGAAGGATGCTCGTGAAGTTTGGCATACCTTCCTGACTGGCACGTGCAGCCCAGCCTCGCTCAGAGCAGGTGTGGGCTGGGTGGGAGGTTGCGAAGCAGGACGGAGGAACTGAGTGGGGTCCTGCACAGATGCTCAGCGCTCGAGGACACCTTCTGAGTCAGGAGTGGGAGTGTGGAGATGGCTGTGATCCTCCTAATCATCTATGCAGGGACATGGGCAAGCTCAAGTTCAGCTTTGGTTTTTAAAGATTCTCGTCCAAATTTGGATGGGATGAAGAGGGGTGAGGGTGGCCTCCAGAGTTCTGGGCAGTGTTTGGGCTCATTGTAGGATAGAAGACCATGTCCAATCTGCCATGTGTATACTGGGAGACATAGGAAGAGCCTGAGAGCGGAGGACAGCTCCAGCAGGAGGACCACCAGGACCCAGAAGAGGGCCAGCATCCCCAGTCTGCATTGGGGAGACACCGAGCAGGGGTGGTTCAGGGGCTCATTTCTATGCAAGGCAGGGCACAAGGCCAGAGGGCCTGACTGGGGGACCAGTCATACCTGGTCTAGAAGACAGAGGCAGATGGGCTTGTCTGCGGACACTTGAATATTTCAGAGCCTGCTTGCAAGAGGGAGAGAAGCTTCGCTATCCTAGCGGGCGGGCTGAATAGAACTGTGTCTAGTTATGTCGGGTAGCAGGAGCCGGGCAGAGGGTGCGGACATCCACAGCCACCCAGTGTAGGGGCAGAGTGACCCTGAGCCCTTTCCTCTGCCTGGTCTGTCTCTTCTGTTGCCCGGATGGGGAGAGGGGGACGGGTAGTCAGTTACTACTGCTGGGTCTTTTGTGAGCTGGAGCCCTGCAGGTCACTCTGCAGGTCAGGGAGAGAATCTCAGTGAGGGTAGTGATGTCCAAAGTCGGGCCACAGAATGAGGGCAGGGGGAGAGTGGGGCAAGTAAATCAAGACTGTCACTCCCAGTGCCAGGCAGTCCCCCTGCCAGTGGACATCAGGTCAGCCAGTGCATCCCTGGGATCTCAGGGTGGACACGTGTCATTTTAAAGCTGCTTCAATCTGTGTGGCCGAAGCCAGGCCCAGGCAGAGCCAAGAGTGACCGGAAAAAAGTGCATTGTGTGTGCTGAGTATACACATATTTCTTTATTTCACCAAGGCCTCAAGTTCATGTTCATCCGGAAGCAAGTCAAATTTTGCTGAAATCTTGCCTAGGGTCTGAGAGCAGGCAGCCTGGGGACGAGATTTCAGATAAGCCTCTCCCACCAGAAGTAACTTCTAAGGCAGGGGTCCCCAAACTTTTTACACAGGGGGCCAGTTTACTGTCCCTCAGACCGTTGGAGGGCCAGACTATAAAAAAAAACAACTATGAACAAATCCCTATGCACACTGCACATATCTTATTTTAAAGTAAAAAACAAAACGGGAACAAATACAATATTTAAAATAAAGAACAAGTGAATTTAAATCAACAAACTGATCAGTATTTCAATGAGAACTATGCTCCTCTCACTGACCACCAGTGAAAGAGGTGCCCCTTCCGGAAGTGCGGCGGGGGCCGGATAAATGGCCTCAGGGGGCCGCATGTGGCCCATGGGCTGTAGTTTGGGGACCCCTGCTCTAAGGCTCACAGTGGGATGAGATTTCAGATAAGCCCCTCCCACCAGAGAGGCCTCTAAGGCTCACTGTGGGTCAAGCCTGGTGCAGGGCAGGTGCTGGGTCACTATGAGTGAAGTGCACGACCCTCCCTCTGTCACAGACATCTTCCAGCTCGGCATCTGGGCCTTGAGCTGACCCCTGTGGGTAGTGAAATAAATGTTCAGGGTGGGGGTGAAGGAGTTGTTTAGTTCTTCCATTTAACAAACAGTCCAATCCCAAAATCGATCTAATCTGCTCTGCTATGATGCTTACTCCCTTGTTAGACACCCATCTGGTTGACAATTGTCAGAGTGACTTGCCAACAACAGATGGAAAGTGATTCCCACAGGAGAGCTAATAATGCAAAGGCGGGAGGCCTGGGGCCTCGGACAGAGCCTTGCGAGTGATCCCTGGAGCCAGGGCAGTCTCTCTCTCTCCTCTCTCTCTCTCTCTCTATTGATGCCCTCTCTTCGTCCTCAAACTTGGAGTTTGTGAGGACGAGAAACTCCATCTGTAATGCAAAGAGGCACTCCTTTTCCAGGGCCTGCTCCTGGGTCACTTTGACCGTGAGCTGCTGAATATAGGAAGATGCGATAGGACCGTTTCTCGCGTGGCTGTGCTTATACAGCACCCCGTTTGTCCTCGCGGCCACGCCGGCGGGGAGGTCACGCGGGAGTCAGGCACCCGTGCACAGGCTCAGCACCTGCCTCCGAAGCCACGACATCCTTCCCAATTTCTTAGGAGACCTCGTGGGATAGGGAGAGGAAATGCTTGCCTTGGGCTGGCGATTGTCGTATTGAGTTAAATTTGATCACACTCGTAAATGATTTGTATTTTTATACTGGAAAATGGCCTCCTCCAGAATTAGCTAACGAAAAGACGCTGGAAATAAATTCAGCCAAGGCAGCCTGCAGAGTTATAAGCTGCAAGGAGTCTAGGATGACTCTTGTGTGTCACGAGGGCAGGACATGAGGGAAATGTTGGCAAACGCTGGGATGGGGGGAGTTGCTAACACTGGCTCGAGTCCTGATTATGATCCACAGGGTCATACTTGTATAATCAGCGGGCAGCCTTCTGTCTGTTCCCTCCTGCCCGCTGCCTTCCTAGTTATCTTTAGACTCAGATAACCCCGCAGGCTTTGCCCACTCAGGCCCTGAGTGCATCTTAACCCAGCCCAGCCTGGGTGCGAACCCAACAAGCAGGTGGACCTAGGGTCAGTCCTCTGCCATCAGCCCAGGCTTCTGTGTGCCAAGGATGGATTTCTGAATCCCGCATCCCTGCCCCTTGCTTGGATTGTAAAGATTACTCCCTGGCTTGGGGTTTGATTCAGACACAGAGAAGTCACGGATGAGCATCCCCCTCTATCATCCAATGAAGAAAATTACTCTGTGCTGAATACCAGTTCACCCACCGGGACATGTGAAAGACACTCCCGAGACCGTGGGCAGGGGCCAGTTGTGCAGGGTGGGCATGCAGGCTGACAGGCAGGAGAGAAAGTAACTCCACACACACACACACACGTCACACGCTGCATAACAGGCTCAGGAACACAGCCTCGTCAGCTGGCAAAAGTCACCCAAGACCGGGATGATGACGTGGACTGAGAGTCAGTGTGGAGATAGTTTGCCGGGGACAGGACAATTAGAGTGTGCTGCTGGCCAGAACAGGGAAGTGAAAGAGACCCACAGAACCCCCGCTCACGGAGGGGTGACGCAGGGGCCCCCGGTGGGGATAGGAGCAGCCACGGCCGCTCCTCTGCTCCAGGTGTTGGCTCACAGGGCTTCGCCATCATCACGGGACTCCTTCTCTCCTGATTAGATTGATTAGGTTTTTTTTATCCAGTAATCCTTTCATGTGTTCTCTCCAAAGCTGTTTATTGTGTAGCACAAAGATGGAAATCTATTTACTAATCTGTTCAATTTTAACTCAATGCTGCAATCATCCTGGGAGGGGCGGGGATGGCTGGAGCTGATGTGGAGTCCTGGGGCGGCACAATGAGGTCCCAGCTGAGTCAACAGCGAAAGTTACTTTAACACAATAGGTCTAGGGTTCTTTTTTTTTTACAAAAGCAACTAAAATAGAGAAGGCAGGATTTTTAAAGGGAAAGTGCCACTTGCATTTTCCCCGTCTCAATAGGCACATTGTGGGATTTTTGCCTGAATAATCTGGGTAATTGCTTCAGTTCTTTGCTTTCACTCAAGCTGAGTGAGGAGGAGGCCTCCCGCAGGGTCCTCAAGGGGCCCAAGGAGGGAGTTTCATCTTGTCCCAGCCTCAGTCAGTAGATGAATGATGAGTCTACCAACAGCTACCCACTTACACGTCCTTTGCCACAGATTTTCCCAAACCCACCAGCCATGTGGGCGTCAGTCTATCAGAGCACACTGCCGGGCCACCAGCCAGCATGAAACATCAGTCATTTGGTTCATGAATTGGCAGCCTGAGACTGGAAGGCAGGCGATGTGCTACCAGCTGCCAGCCAGGTCCAGAGAATGGGTCTCTGAGCTTCCTTAGGTGGCCAGGTCTGCACCAGGGCCCACGACCCCTAGGACCCTCAGCCTCTACTGGTTGTTGACTGGTCAGGTCTTCACCTCCCTGTTGCCCCGTTGACCAGGGCCCTATGATCAGTCTCACTTCCAGACTGCCTGAGATCTCCACGAGAAGGAGTCTAGGGGCCTCGGCTCTGCAGCTCAGGGTGCCCTGCTTCCAGCCTGTGTGGCCACCGTGCCCACCCTGACTTGTGTCCAGGTCAGTGGCCAGACCTCTGCCTTGCCTACTGCCCCAGGACGGACAGGAGCTGGGGATGGGTACATCCCATCTGCACGTGCAGAACCCCCCACCCACCCACTCTCCGGAAAGCCTCACCCACTCTTTCTTATTTTGGATCCTTCCCTCAGCTCCCTACACCCACCTCCAGAACACTTGCTTGGTGAGTCATTTCGGACACCTGTCTCTAGCCTGGCCTTGTCCCCCAGGGGGTCCCTCCTGGCATTCACTCGCAGGCTTCGAGGCTGGGGATAAGAGACACTCCTCCTTTCTAGTCTGCCCGTGGCACTGAATAGTTCTCTATCTGCTTCCCCATTGGGAAGGAGGGGAGCCCTTCTTTCAAAAGAAACTGTCCCTTTGCCCACTCATGGCCGCCCCAGCAGTGGCGCCACCAGGTGTTTCTCATCAGGACAATGAAGTCCAACGGTCTTGGCTGGGAGCCCCACTGGCACCATCCTCACTGACATCTGAAAAAAGTACCAGGGAGGCTGCTCTTGATTGCCCTGGTGCTTGATCTAAATAGGGATGTCTTCTAAGATGCTGAGCTTCCCGTTCACTGAAGGCATCAGCCTGTCATCTTATGTGTGGCGAAGGCAGCAGAGATGAGAAGGTGCTTGAGTCCTGGAGGAGGGGTAGAAGGGGTCCTTCTGGCACTGGAGTGCCCAGGAGGTTGTCACAGAGAGACTCACAGCCCACAGGTGTGTGTGCTGAGCCATCCGTCTATAAAGCTTTCGGATGCCCCATGTGGAAAATAAAATCTGTGATCTTATTTCAATCACAGATCACATCCACATCAGATAAAAAGCAGCTTGCTAAATTGTGTTTCCTGCGCCATCCTGATGTGTGCTCTGGCATATAAAATCAATCGCTTAAGGGCAAATCAATGTGCCAAATGAAGTCTCTGGGCTCAGGAATTAGGCTCACTGCCTCTGCCTCCATTTTTCAGATTCCAATTCAACTAACATTTATTGAGCAACTATATTTGCCAGACAATGAGCTCAGTGCTTCCACATATGTTATTTTATGAGCAGCTGTAAAAGCTTTGCAAGGGAGTAGTATTATGACCATAGTTACGATGGAAAGGGTAAGTGACAGGATTGTGGTTGGAGCCAGGAGTTTTTCCCACCGTGTCATGACTACTAAAACTTGGTTCGAGGGATGGGGTACATGCTTCTCATTAGGGGCGTGGCTTCTGCTGATGCAACAGCTCTGGAGGGAAAAGTACATCGTGCAGCTCGGCTGCTAAGGCCAATCTGTCCATACATACAGGCGAAATGAAGTGCCACACTGTGCCCCTACTGGTGACCACTGGGAGGAAACTGGCTCCTTGGGAAGAATACAGTACAAGAGACAATGGTGACTCAAACTCTCTCCTGTTTTCTCGCATAGAGGATGGAGGCTTCATACCTATGTCACCAGGGTTATTGGAGGATTGAACTATAAACCCTTAGGCAGAGAGGCCTCCTTATAACATGAGCTTCATGTGGGAAGAGAATTATTGGCCTGTTGTGGTCACGACGGCAGCCCTAGCACAGTGGCTGGCACATAGTAGGTACTCACTAAATATCTGTGGCATAAACAAACGCAGTGATGCTGCTCCCTTCCCTTCCTCGCTAGGGTGAATAGGCACGTTCTGCAGCAGTTTGGGTGTCCCTTGTGCCCAAGATGCCAGAGGCTTGGCTTAGGGCTTTGTGGGGTTTTATACTCGCTCCTGGGAACAACCACTCACATGCAGCAACCCAGGGTCACCTCTTTTACTTTCCCCACAGTCACCCTCCAGGTGAAACTGTAGAAGCCCAAAGGTCTCCACCCCCCAAATCAGAATTTAAAACAAGGGGGACTTAAACAATTTCTTTTTTTGGCAAGCAAGCATATTTTTACAAATCTATTATTGCTATCATTTCATCAAAGAAAGGATATTGTAATAGCAAAACCAGGTGGGCATACTATAAATGACAGTCTGTTCTTTCTAAGAACAAACAGCTGACAATCTTAGATTAACAGATTAACCTACCCCCACAAAAAAAAGTTGGGTTTTAAATTTATTTGAATGCAGAAAAATGACAATTAGAATTTTATTTTAAGGCCACGTGGTAATTTTTTCCCCTAGTATAAACGCTATATTCAAAATAGAGTGACAACAATAACAACAGGAAACTTCTAGTGAGTACGAACTGTGGGCCACGTGCTCAGCAATTCTCAAACCTTAGCTCCTTAAGATACAGCTGGTGAGGTGGAAACATTAGCCCCAATATACAGACGGGAACACTGAGGCTCCTGCTGTCTCCTTGATGGGGGCTGTCCAAGTGGGTGGCCTTATGAAGTTTGCAGAAAGGGACTCCTCCTCAGTTACACACAGGGCAGCCAGCCCGGCACGGTCAGAAATGTACCCAGGAAGGATGCCGCTGCCAGCTGAGCCTCCATCCCAGCCCAACGTGAATCTGCAGGTGGCTCCTGGGGCCCGCTGCACTTTTCAGGACCTCCAGAACAGGGTCCATCAAGGCCGTGTCCCTCTCACTACTTCGAAATATCGCTGCGAGGTATCCTGAGGTAAAAGCTGGCATTTACTAAAGAAAAGCTGACTTAAACTCTAGTAAAAGAATCACAATAGGTTTATTGATTTTTTTTTGAAAAGAAAAATACCAATTTCACCAGTAACCTGCAGCCAGATTCTGGACCCTTAGGAATAGCTCACAGCAATTCTGATTTTAAAAAAGGAAAAGAAAGAAAGGAAACAAATCTTGAAAAGGGGGCTTTTTATACAGACACACAAGAAAGTAAATAAAATCGATCAAACATGCTAACAGAGAGACATCCATTTTTGTGAAGTGTTATAAAAATGCCAAAAAGTGCCTCCTTAGTCCCAGGTTCTAGGTCTTAGCATGTTCCCTTTTCTGAAAATTTGCATCATAAGGAGGAAAATGCAAATAAAAAGAAAAATGATCAGTGTCTTTTTTTTTTTTTTTTTTTTTGAAAACCCTAAATGGTCATGGGATAGTAAAGGCATCATCTTGTTAATTGTGCAATGAGGGCCTAATTTTTATACCATCTCAGGTGCTGGGTCATGAGAGTTGTGACCTCTTTCTGGAGAATCTTCTGGAAGAAATGCTGTCCTCACTGGAACTCAAGGTTGTAGCTTGTGACTAAGATTCCCAATCAGTCAAAGTTCCTGGGTTCCGTGTACCAGTCGGAGGCCCAGCAGAAAATAGTGGTGCGTTTCGCTTGGGTGAGGGAAGAGAGCTTGTGAAAAGGTGGGCAGGGTGTAAGGATACCCTGAAGGATGATACAAGACCCCAGCCTGAGGAACTGGGGAAGGGACACATATAGGAATCTAGAGACAACTGTGGTTTCCTAGCATGGTGTCAGCCACTCCTGAGGTTCCCACGAGGAGAGAGGTAGGAAGCAGAGAAAATACCATCTGCCCTCACTCTCCTTCTTCCCTGGGACCTCCTGCTCGGTCCTCATTGGCCAAGCCTAACGGAAAGTCCATACAGGTGACCCTCGCAGCACAGAGCTGGGCATCTTGGGACAGCGTGTCCTCATTCACTGGGACACCTCATACACAAGAATTCAAGGAGTCCGGTATTAACGATACCTAGGTATGTATATCTCCAAATGGGTGTGTATAATTTTTATTTGAATAAGAAACCATTGAAAATTTAGCTGCTTCTGGCTGAATTTGGAGAGCATTTCGGATTCGATGTGGTACCACACAGATTATTCTCAAACTCAGTCCTGGGTGAAATTTCCTCAAGTTCCTGAAGAAAAAGGACCAACCTAAACCTATGTGTTCAAGTCCAGTAGAAATGTTGGAAACTAAGAGGCACTCCCACCATTGGGAGCAAGGTGGGCATCCCCACAGGAGAGGGTGAGAGGAGCCGATCGCTGAGTGGGGGTCATGATGGGTCTAGCATCAGTTATACCCAAAGGTTGCAGTAGGAGAAACTCCATGACTGTTGGGGAGAATAATATATGGGTTACCAGGGATGTCTGGGGGCGACAGGAGGAACGTGGGGATTTAGGGAACAATGGTAGTAGCTTCATGGGTGGATGCTTAGAGCCAAGAACATGCACACACGTGCACTGATGCCACCTTCTCGATCTGATGTTGTAATCAACAATCCCATTGAAGCGTGAGGAGCCTTCGAATGACTGTACCATGTCCTGCCAGTGTTAACTGTGGGGAAATCTGACTGCAGTCCCAGAGTTTCTCCCACTGGTTTCAGTTCCACAGCCCACCTCTCTCCCTCTTCAAGCCCATCCCACCCCAGATGACTCTGAGCTGGGTCATGGCGACCTCCAAAATAAACTGACAATCTCAAAAACAACCCAACACACGGAACCGTGCGCCAGACACTTTGACATTTTTGATCAAACAGTGCTCTCATATGGGTTGTTAGTCCCAGGCTTAAGATGAGAAAACGGAGGCTCGGAGTAACTGAGCGAACCAGATTCCACTGCAGCTCCTTCCTTACTGTGCTGCAGCTCCCGTGAGAATCAGACGAGGGAGACGGATTCCAGCGCCTTTGGGCTTGTCGCCCTGAGCTCCCAGGCAAGCTATGTCTGGTGCAGGTGGCACGCTATTCCCAAACTGCTGAACGGCAGAACCCTTTTGCACCTTCATCTCTATACATCTCTCACGGACGGCCTCAGTCAGCGCGAACTGGTATTTCTGACACAAGCGAAGACAGCCACGCCTCTGCCTCTGCCTTTTGAAGAGTAAAGCAGCGCTCTGACAGCACAATGTTCCATTGTTCCTTTCAACTCAGGGACGGAGCTGACAGGTCCCCAGAAGCTGTGCCCTGCCATCCTCCCATACTCCCCGAGAATGCTCTTGGAAAGAAGGAGGCCACCTCCCATGAGTGTGACCTAGGAGGTCCTGATGGGCGGGCCTAATGAAGACATGGATGGGGCTGGGCTCCCCCAAGCCAGGCCCTGAGACAAGGGTTTGAAAGCAAGTGGTTTATGTGGGAGGTGACCCCAAGTAGAAAAGGAAGGCAGTGCAGTTTCTGACATGTGGGCGACTGATGTGGGCGACTGGGACTCAGCCCCCTGGGGCAGCGCTGGGATGCCTGTGGACATGCCTCGGGGTTATTACCCCGAGAAGAGGGACATTTATCTGCTAATCCTTCCAATGGCTGGTAGAGCGCTATTCCCAAGGGTGTTAGCTCCCTGGTAGGCCTGTCCTCAAGGAAATGGTGACTACATGTAGGGGGAGGAGGATAGTGATGGGTCACCCACAGTGACTGCTCACCCAGGGCAGCAGCATTCCAGCATCACTGGTTTCAGGTCTGGGAAGAGAGGAGAGAGGACAGGGTGGGGAAGGGGGAGTGCTATGGAGGTAGGACTGTCTGTCTATCTGCAGTTGTTCTGGGAAGGAAATTGTTTTCTTTCCCATCTCTGCACTTGTTTGCTCCTCTTCAGTGAAGACAATAACATTCCCTACCCCATGAAGCTGGTGGGGAATTACATGAGTTGACATGTGTGAAGCACTTAGAATAGTGTCTGGCCTATAGTAAGTGTTCAATACATGATTTAGCTCTACCTGGTCTGTAGGGTTGACACTATATACTGGAAGTCACATCCTTATCCATGATGTAGAGATTGAAATCACTCTTAATGCTTTAATCTTTGGGGACAAGAATCCCATGAGACGCCGGCCTGACTGAGTTGGACAGACCTCAAGCCTTTGGATGAGCCTCACTTCCCAGTCACTTCCTTTCCCATTGCTACTCTCCTGTTGAGCAACCTCTAGGACCAGCTTCTGCCTCGGTGTCCTGCCCGGTGTTCACACACCTTCGGGCCGGAGCCTTGCCCTGCTCCTCTGCCCCAGTCTGATTAGCAGGGCCTCTCCACTGGGGTTGGGGGTGCATTGACTTCACTGTCTCCAAGGAGACAGCACCCATCTACTTTCCAGTACCAGCTGGTCCTGGGTACCTCATTTGTTCTTATCACCCCACCGGAGACCCTCTTGCACGGGACTCAGAAAGTGTAGAACAGTAGATGAATTGAATTTAGTGCAAGGAAAAAACTAGCAAGAAACCATAAAAACTTCTACATTTGAATCCCAAACCAAGGACACACAAGCTGATGGGAGAGAGACCAGCAATGGCATATGGCTAGACAGAGACAGGGCTGGTGGCCTGGGCAGCCCAAGGCAAGGAAACTGGCTGACCCAGTCCTGTGGATCCCGTGTCACCAGGTTCTGCCCACATCCTAGAGCCAAGGGCAGCTGAGCAGCCTGGCAGTTGAAACTGTTTGGACCTCTCTGGACAGCAGTCCTGGGTTTGGGAAGGTACTCTCTAGATAGATACCCTTTGCAGGTGTGAGAACTCAAGGGGTCAAGGACTTGAGGCATCAGTGACAGAGTGCCTGTTCCCGAGCCCTAACCCCACCGCGCGCGACACACACACACACACACACACACACACGCACACGCGTTGGTCTAGAGATGAAGGCAGCCTGACCATCTGAGTACCGTCGCCCTCTGTTCCTGGCACCCGAATCACTTCTACTTTCCCCCCCCTCCATGTCCTTGAAGCCCTGAACCTGCCTGAGCTTGGCCTCTTTGGGGTTGTCCTCACGCTAGGCCTTAGTGGCCCTCAGCAGGGGCTCTTCCTGGGACAGGGGTGGCAAGCCTGGGAGAATACTGCTTCCCTCTGAGCGGCCCTTTTCCTACGCAGAGTGTAGGATGCGTTGGCTGATGCTATTCGCATTGGCTGGGACATGATAACGGACTGAAATTATCCGCGAAGCTGACTGTCGGGGAAACGGGAAGGGTGAGGGATTCTCACCGAGACACGTGACCAACGCGAGGAGAGCCCCGACTCGCTGCGTCCCGCGTCTTTATTAAGGATCTGGATGAAGGAATATGAACAGTGTGCTTCATCATCTGTTGTTTTTTTTTTAACTTTTAAAATTTCTCACAAATAACATACATGTTTATTACAAAAAAAGCAGGTCGGCTGAAGGAAATATTTAAAAATTACTCTTCATCCCACTACTGATTTATGTGTTCTGAAATATCCACTCTTTTAAAAATATTTTTGTGCAAATTTTCCATACCTAAATACACATATATAAATAAACAGCTAGCTTAAATTCTGGGCCTAAAGATTTAAAAAAAAACCCTTAATGGTTAAAACTTTGATATAAACAGTTTTTGTCCTGAAAATTATAAAGACTAACATTGACCTTAGAGGCAGGATGTTTCTTTGGGGGCTCCCTTTGAATAAGCTTTTTGTTACAAAACATTAAGTAAGTACCTCCCTGCTATTGCGCTGGGGGAATGAACTGACATTGAGCTATTGTACTAGATGCCACTGTCCACTGGAGGCCATTAGACAGGGTCTGGCCAGTCCACTGAAGGGGAAGTGAGCATTTGTGCCATCAGTCACAGCTGGGAAAGATGGACGCCGGCAAGCAGGCAAGCCTGGGCAGGTAAGCCTCAGGGGAGGGGGAACAGGAGTACTTGCCTTTCTCTCACCAGGTCCTATGGCAATTGGGCTGGACATCAGGAGCCCAGACATCTCAGAAGACTTCCAGTGACAAGGGGCTTGGCCTCCAGCTCAGTAGAGTTGGCAACATAGCAGTGAGGGTTCCTAGGGTGAGCCTGGATCTTAGAGACTCCAAAGCAGACATTTTAGGACTCATCAGTTGTGCTCTGGGCGGTACTTCCCTTCAGTTATCCCCCAAATCTAATGGAAAGGCAGAGGCTAGCACTAGCTGTGCTGTGAGTAACTAAGGAAGAGCCCCTTCTGTGCCTGAGCTAGAATGACGAAGAGGAGAGCAGAGGGGACCTTATTAAAGCCAGCCCGGAGGTCCAGCGTGGGCTGGCAAAACGTCACCAGTCTCAGATCAGCATGGGACACCGAGCCTGTATCCAGGCGCTTGCTGGGCAATGGAAGCAGGACAATGTGAGCCCGACAGGGGAACCCTTGGAAATGACCAGATGACCCTTTGAGGAAGCCTCTTTTCCTATAATCAAGCAGCGCCAAGATTTAGAGCCTTTGTAATTTATGAAATTAGCTGAAATACATGTTCACAGGCTGGTGATGTATGAGCCATCCTGGTTACAAATAGACAAAAGTAGAAATGTGCTCTACCTGCTGTTTCAAAACCTGCTTCCCACCAACACCTCAACAACCTGGCGTGTGTACCTTTCCATGTCAGTAGTTATGGACATTGTCACTTTAACAGATGAATCATATTCTTCTTTATACATGTATAATCATAGTTTATTTAAACAGTTCCTTTTATTGGGACAACTGGAAAGCAGAGTGGTTCTGAGATAAGTAAGGCAGTGTTGTAAAGAAAGGTAAGCACTGGCCCTTAGATGCAGTGCTTTAGGGCTCCTGGGAAAGGACTCATCTGGCTTGGGGTCAGAGAGTCATGCTTGTGTGCTCAGGTCCCCGCTGTCAGCCATGTCCTCGCTTCTTCTGATCCTGGAACCGCTGGTGTGTGTGGCTGGTGTGTGCCACTCTCTGCCTGGTTTTCTCTTACACGTCCGGCACCAGATCAGCACCCAGGCCAGCATCACCTGAGAGGCCCCATTGCTTGGCAGACCATCTCACTCCAGGCAATTAGACCCTTAATTTTAAAAATATCATCTCTTTGGCTCATGGAATATCCCACACCTTCTTCAAGGTGAGCTTCAGCCTTTGTTCTGGTCCCCTGATTCTCTTTCTCTGTGTCTCTCCGCCTGTGCCTTCCCTAAACCTCCCTCTACACCCCCCCCCCCCATACACACACATCTTTTTCCACATTCTCCTTTTTTTGTTTGTTTTCATCAGAAAAGGTGGCGTGGTGGTGTCTGTATCCACACTGGCCATGTTGAATTCTTTCAGTTGAGGATGAATCAACCACAGATTACTCTACATCCCTACTAAAATGAGAGTAATCAAGTTTTTGAATGACAAAAAGAACAGGGAAAGAAATAGCAATAAAAAAGAGATTTCAACAACTTTTAGAAGAGGCAAAGTAGATGAAAGTGTGGTTACTGTTTTATCAGGGAGAAGGAAGCCACAGCTGGAAGTGCTCCCAGAGGTGGATACCGATGACAGCAGGGAAGGGAAAGCTGGTGTGCTCTGCTCCACAGCCTCTGGAGAGCCCAGGACTAGAGATACGAAATACTGTGGAGGGCCGGGGTGAGGCTCAGGGCTGTGGAGATTGATGTCAATAAACCGAGTGACCAAACTCTCCAGTGGACTATGGGGATGGCCCGCCTACATTTCAGTTCCACCATCACCCTCCTTTATAACAGAACCCTGCCTTTTTTTTTTTTTTTTTTTTTGTATTTTCTGAAGTTGGAAACGGGGAGGCAGTCAAACAGACTCCCGCATGCACCCGACCTGGATCCACCCAGCGCGCCCACCAGGGGGCAATGCTCTGCCCATCTGGGGCATCGCTCTGTTGCAACCAGAGCCATTCCAGCACCTGAGGCAGAGGCCACAGAGCTATCCTCAGCGCCTGGGCCAAGTTTGCCACGGGAAGGAAACTTGGCTGCGGGAAGGGAAGAGAGAGACAGAGAGGAAGGAGGGGGGGTGGAGAAGCAGATGGGCGCTTCTCCTGTGTGCCCTGGTGAGAAATTGAACCCAGGACTCCTGCACGCCAGGCTGATGCTCTACCACTGAGCCAACCGGGCCAGGGCCCAGAACCCTGCCTTTGTTAGAGTATCAACCCTTTTTCCATGTAGCATGTGCTTCAAGGCAAAACTCGATCCCCGGATCTAGCTGATGAAACTTGATTGGTCTAAGTAGTTTGTATGAAAGAGAAACAATTAGGAAACAAGAAAGAACTATTAGAAATTTAGAACAAAGGAGAAAAAAAATCAATTCAATTAAAAGTTGGGAGAATAAATATAATAAATCAATTAGAAAGCAGAATTAAAAGGTAGAAATGGAAAATATGGAAGAAAAAAACAATAGCCTTACATAATCAATCAGGAAATCTGGTATATAACTAATAGGAAAAATAAAGACAACAAAGGAGAAAGGAGAAGAAGAAATCACCAAACAATGAGGCAACAAATGCTCTAACATCTTTAAGTAAATATTTTTTGTAGCCATGAATTTTTTATTTAGTTTGAAGATAAAACAAAAATATGTTCCAACATAAAAGACTCAGGGAAAATTACTTTTCATGCATTCTTCCTTAAAAAGCTACTGAAGGGTATGCTCCAGAAAAATTAAGGAGTAACCCAAGAAAGAAGACAAAGGATCAAGAAATGATGGGTCCAACCCGGGACAGGGGCAAAGGAAGCCCCGGAAGGCTAGCCGTGCACAAAGCACACAAAGTAGTCAGGACTCCTTCCTGACAGAGGAGTAAAAAAGGAGGGAATGATAAAATAAGCAAGATGATGGAATTTTTATTTTAAAAAACTAATGATAGGTGGATAATAGATTTGATTGATTTTTAAACTTTAAAAATATATGTGCAGAAATCATACAAGTGAAATAACTAGGCAATTATAGGCCTGACCTGTGGTGGCGCAGTGGATAAAGCGTCGACCTGGAAATGCTGAGGTCGCCGGTTCAAAACCCTGGGCTTGCCTGGTCAAGGCACATATGGGAGTTGATGCTTCCTGCTCCTCCCCCTTCTCTCTCTCTGTCTCTCTCTTATCTCCCTCTCTCTCTCCTTTCTAAAATGAATAAATAAATTAAATAAATAAATAAATAAAATTTAAAAAAAAATGATGATTGATCTGTGACCTGGGAAATAATAAAAAATAAACTCTTTAAAAAAAAAAAAGAAATAACTAGGCAATTATCAAGTCTAAGGAAAGGCAAAAACTGTTCAAGAAGGGAAATGTAATTACAGTAAACCCCGATCACTGATTAAAGTGAAAAATGATGATAGGACTACATGAGATGGTGGGGTTTGGGGGGTGAGGTGGGAGATCTGCTGTAAGAAAGCTACATTCCCACATCCACAAATCAAAAAAATAAACATGTAGAAATGCAGAATTCAAGTTAATATCAAAAACTAAACCTAGGCCCTGGCCGGTTGGCTCAGCGGTAGAGCGTCGGCCTGGCGTGTGGGGGACCCGGGTTCGATTCCCGGCCAGGGCACATAGGAGAAGTGCCCATTTGCTTCTCCACCCCCCCTTCCTCTCTGTCTCTCTCTTCCCCTCCCGCAGCCAAGGCTCCATTGGAGCAGGGATGGCCCGGGTGCTGGGGATGGCTCCTTGGCCTCTGCCCCAGGCACTAGAGTGGCTCTGGTCATGGCAGAGCGACGCCCCGGAGGGGCAGAGCATCACCCCCTGGTGGGCAAAGCATCGCCCCTGGTGGGCGTGCTGGGTGGACCCTGGTCAAGCGCATGCGGGAGTCTGTCTGACTGTCTCTCCCCGTTTCCGGCTTCAGAAAAATACAGAAAACAAAACAAAACTAAACCTAAAAGAATTTAACATGATCTCCTCCTGGGAGATTGTGGAATAGGTCAGGGACTGCTCTTATTTATTGTAATCCTTTTATTTGATTTGATTTATTTTAACCATATGCATATACTGCATTAAAAAATATATTTTTAGAAGTTAAGATACAAAAGGTTTTTAAGTTGATGAATGAATGAGAGCACCAGGCCCTATATCTGAGACCTGGGCTCTGTTTGTATCCCCCATCCCCCACTCATCAGCTTGAGTGGCTGTCAGCAAGGCACTGGACGCCAAACCTGACCGATCAGAGTCACCTTCAACAAATGACCTCTCTGTAAAGTGGAGGTAATAATACCACCTTCAAAGGGGGCATCAAGGGATTGCAAGTGGGGTTGTGTCCATCATAGGGCCATATAGGTGCTCAGTAAGTATCCAAGACTTGAACCATGTGGGCTGGAGGGAGATTAGACCAAAACAGTCAAGATAAGGTCAGGTTTCAGAAAGCTGGGGTGCCGGGCAAGACTGAAGTCAGGTTTTTGCTGGTTATGACACCTCTAAGTGCCACTTCCCCTTTTCCCTCTGGGGGCTTTGCTCTGACAGTGACCCTGCCCAAGGACCCTCCAGTAAGAGGCCAGGGGAGGGGAGGGATCTGATGGCACAGCGTTTCCTTGCGCTGACCACGCTTAAACCCATCTCACCAGCAAATGCCCCAGAACTGCCTGAACCATGTGGGAATGTCCCCGCCCCCTTCATTTTCATAATCAGCATATGCTTAACATAGGCAGGAGGATTTTTCTTTCTGAAAGTTCAATCTGTGATTTCTGCTCAGGGGAAAGTGCTCTTTTCAAATGATCAGGAGGGGAAAGACGCAGGGCTTTCATGAAGTCATTTTTTTCTCGCCGACGGGGGCCACAGGCAGCTCCTCTGGGGAAGGAACATGGAGATGGTTTCTTTCACCTTGGTCCCCTCGCTGACCTCCCCCCTGCATCCTGTCCAGGCAGCGCTGCTCCAGAGCTGCTGCATAGACACATCCCAAGGTGGCGTGGTTCCCCGAGGCCAGTTGGTGGTCTAGGCCAGCAGTTTATTCATTTCCTCTTTCATTCATCAACTTAAACCTCAGCAGGCTTCAGAATCACTTGAGGGGCTTGTGAAAACAGATTGTTGGGCCTCTAAACCAATGTTTCTGATTTAGGAAGTGTGGGGTGGGACTCAAGAAGTTACCTTTGCAAAAGAGTCCCAAGTGAGGTTGATGCTGCTGACCTGGGGACCACAGGGTGCCCTGCGAAGCATTGTCCTGGACATTCCTGGAAGTCACACCTAGGAGTTTGTTCTGAGGGGACTCTGCTGCCAGCCCTCCCCCTCCCCAGCCTTTCCCTTGCCCACTCCATTGCAGCAGCCTTCTGTGAGCTGGGGCTAAGCACAGCTGGGAACCCATGGCGAAGCGAAGCTCCAGCCCCTCCCTCAGGCTGAACTTGCTGCTGAACTTGGCCCGTGTTAAGGGAGTCTGGTGGGCTGAGATGAGCCCTGGGTATCTGCATCTGTCTGCTCAGTGCTCACAGCCTTCCCAGCCCCTGCAGAGTGGGTTTAGCCCAAGCAGCTGGCTCCAACTTTGCTTTGTTGGCCCAACACCTCAGTCCCCTTGCCAGGAGAGCCCTGTCTCCAATCCCTTAACCAAGGTCTTGAACCTGGTGTCTTGCCTCCATCCCCTCTCAGATAAGGGCTGGACAATGGCCCCTCTGGATAAGAAGCCCTGAGTCTGTCTGACTTGAGGGGCTACAGTCACATACACACCCACTCCTTCCCAGGGAGAAACACCTTTAACAGTGGCTCAGTCATAATAGAGATGGCCACTAAGATTTTGACCGCTTTTGAGCAGTCGCAAACCCCAGATCAGCAACACTTCTCCCTCCCGCCATAGCCTGCCTGGCATCCCAGCTACCTCTGCTTCCGCCTGGCTGAGCTCCCACCATGTAAACCCCAGAACCTAACTCCTACCCACTTCTGCCTGTTCCCTTGCAACATCTTGGTTAGGACACCTGTACCTGCTTCTCCTTCTTCCCTTCTTGGGTCTTTTCTCATGACAATGATTATGTTCATGGAGCCTCTACTAAGTAGCCTCAGTCATGACTCAATGAGTTCTTAGCCCAGCCTCGCAGAGGCTGCCCAGTTTTCTAGCTACCTGTCAGGGCCAATACTGAGCTGTATCTGCAAGGCATGTAGATGTGTGGTGAAGAACCTGAGAGATGGACTTGAGTTTGACCGCCTTGTTCTACTTGCAAGTTCTGTGACCTTGAACAAGCCACTCAACCCCCCCTGAGCTAAAGTTTCATCATCTATGAATGGAGATCATAATAGTATCCACTTCATAAAATATAATAAGGATTGAATGAAATATGGTGCTGAATGTTTCCTGTGGCTTCTGTAGCTAATTACCCCAAACTTAGTGGCTAAAAATAACAGAAATTCATTCTCTCACTGTCCTGGGGGCCAGAAGCCTTAAACAAGGCTAAAATCAAGGTGCCTGCAGAACTGGTTCCTTCTAGAAGCTACAGAGGAGAATCCATTCCTTACCTTTTCCAGCTCCTGATGGCAGCAGGCTTTCCTTGGCTTATAGCCACATCACTCCACTCCCTGCTTCTGTAGTCACAGTTCCTTCCTCTCGTCTGTGCCAAATCTCCTTCCACCTTCCTACATTTGTGATTATATTTAGGGCCCACCTGGACAATCTAGGATAGTCTCCTCATTTCAAGATTCTTAACTTAGTCACATCTGCAAAGTCCCTTTTGCCATATAAGGTAATATTCACATGTTCCAGGGACTGGAATATTTTGGAGAACTTTTTTCTTTCTTTCTTTCTTTTTTTCTTTCTTTCTTTCTTTCTTTCTTTCTTTCTTTCTTTCTTTCTCTCTCTCTCTCTCTCTTTCTTTCTTCATTCTTTCTTTCTATTTATTAATTTTTAGAGAAAGAGAAACATCAATTTGTTGTTTCACTTATTTATGCATTCATTAGTTCATTCTTTTTTTTAATTTATTGAATGATTTTAGAGAGACTGAAAGAGAAGGGGGGAGAGAGAGAAAAGCATTTATTTGCTGTTTCACTTAGTTGTGCACTCATTGGTTGCTTCCCATATGTGCCCTGACCGCGGATCAAACCTGCAACTTTGGCATTTCAGGACAACGCTCTGACCAACTGAGCTACCAGGCCAGGGCTGAGGAACTGCTATTTAACCTATTGCAGATGCTAAACAGAGTGCCTGCCATATAGATAATACATAAATTACTGTTGCTATTCTTATTCCTGTCATTATTATCATTACAATGTTGTTTGTTCCCCAGTTCTGCCCAAACATTATTCCTGTGATCACCACCCAGGCAGCACAAGGTTGGGTTCTTATAGGTCCAAAGAACACAATTACTTGAGACTTGAATGCTTAGAATGTTTAGCCATTTATACCATCTATAAAATTCTTCCTTCCCAATATGCGCTCCCTAGCAGGAGGTAGAAATTCTCAGTGGAGTGCAATAAAAGACCCTCCAGGTAAACTTCTAACTAACAATTTATCAGAGCAAAATGAAGTTTTAATGAGTCCTCTGAGCTCTCTGGATACATCCCTAAGCACAGCTTCCTCTGGCCATCACATCTGAGATTCCTTTCAAGGATGTGACTGAGCTCTGCTCTCCTCCCAGTTGGCAAGAACGGAGCACAAACCCAAGGCTCTTACATTAAGGGACAGCTATGAATGAAAGGTTTCTGTACTCACATCTGTCTACACCTAGCCACAGAGCATATCCACAAGCTGTATCGTATTTGATGGAGCTTTACCTGAGCCCCTCTTACAGATGCTACGCCTTCTTGTCTCTTTGGAAACTGGACAATGATGGAAATGAGGTTCAAGTGCAAGAAGTCTGCAGAGCCATGGCATGGATGGGTGAGGCCTAGAGGTGGCCAATTCTGGACCAGGTTCCATTCATGATTCCAGAATCAGGGTCATGGAGCCACCAAGGCCAATGAGAGGAAGTCATCAGAGAGAAAGAGAGAAAGAGAACAAGTGGTTCAGCAGTCAAGGCCACGGTCCAGGGCTCAGCCTCTGGAAAAAGACCCAAGACAGAAAGAAAGAGTAGGATATGAGAGGAGGTTCAATGATCATTGGTCATTTGATTCATTCTGGACCTTTCTTACAAGAGCCTTTTAGGAAGTGTCAGTGCTTGCTCCTAAGAGTTTTAATGACCATGAATATTTCATACTCGGCACCCCAACAATTCAGTTTCAGACTTCCTGGAAGCCTATGCCCACATGGTTCCCTGAGATAGACATGGCCATGGTCAACTATGCCAGGATGAGCACACCCTCAGTGGCTCTACCATTAATGACCCCAAAGACACATTTTTGGGGGACTCTCTCTTAAACTGACAGTTTTTTTGTATTCCATGGGGTCTTATCTTAATCATTTCAGGCTGCTATTACAAATAACATTAGACTGGGTGGCTTAAATGATAAGTATCTATTTTTTACAGTTCTGGAGACTGGAAGCACAAGATTATGGTGCCATGATGGTTGGGTTTTGGTAAGTAACCTCTTCCTGGTTTGCAGACTGCTGGCTTCTCATTGTGTTCTAGCTGGTGAGAGAGATCATCTGTGGCATGTCTCTTCTTATAAGGGCACTAATCTCATTCATTAGGGCTTACTCATCATGATTTAGTTACTTCCCTGAGGATCACATTCAAATGCCATCACAGTGGGAATTAAGACTTCAACAGCCTGACCAGACAGTGGCGCAGTGTATAGAGCATCGAACCTGGATGTGGAGGACCCAGGTTCGAGACCCGGAGGTTGCCACTCAAAGTGTGGGCTCATCTGGTTTGAGCAAAACTCACCAGCTTGGATCCAAGGTCGCTGGCTTGAGCAAGGGGTTACTCAATCTGCTGTAGCCCCACGGTCAAGGCACATATAAGAAAGCAATCAATGAACAACTAAGGTGTCGCAATGAAAAACTGATGATTTATGCTTCTCATCTCCCTTTGTTCCTGCCTGTCTGTCCCTATCTATCCCTCTCTCTGACTCTCTGTCTCTGAAAAAAAAAAAAGACTTCAACATAAGAACATTCACTCTATGACAAAGCCCCTTTTATCCATCTGAACCTCTCAGAGCTAACATGGGGCCCCTGGAGGCTCACCAGCTCTATGTCTGAGACTCATGACCACATGTGCTCCAGCCCTGGGCACCCAGCTCAGAACCAGAGGTGTCATCTTGCCTGAGCTCTTCATTGAGGACTTGGATGGGAATTTCAAGCTGTGATAAGACAATTTCAACTGGGTCTGCCTCACTACCCACTCTTTGTCTTGTCCCTTAGCCCTGATCACACTTCCTGTGTTGGGTTATTTATATACATTCTACTCCCTTGAAGCCTTATCACTCCCAACCCCTCAGCCTACCTCCCCAACCCCCCACCATCGCCCACAGATTCTCTCACTTTTGTCTTCAAGGAAATATCAAGACCACTAGATGGGACCTCCCCATCTCTGTTTCCATCTTCACACCAGGCTCTCTTCTCAAAGAAATGATAAGGAAATGGAGCATGGGCCACGTGTTGGGCTCTGAGTCAGTCCATCAAGACCAAGACAGGGTTCTGCCTCTTACTTGCTGTGTGGCCTTCAGTGATTCACTTCATGTGTATCGTCCCCTCATAGAGCTGCTGAGGAGTCAATGAGGAATCAGTACACAGAAAACTGTCTAGCACAGGGCGTGCACTAACGTAAGTGGTGCTTATTATTGTTATGTGTGCAGCACAACATATAAACAAATATAAATCAATGTTGGGAACGTGAACTCAGACGTTCGGGCTGTGTCATTTTTTTTTTTTTTTTTTAGCTCTGGGGCCTTGAGGAAGTCACCTAACCTCCTTGACATTCAGGTTTTTTGTTTGAAAAATGAGGACATGACAGTGCCTGTCTAAGTCATGAAAGGGCAGAGTTGTGTGAAGTTCTCAGCATGGTGTCTGGGCATAGTGAACCCTCCATATATTTATTGGGTTTTCTACTAGAGTGTGGCCTGCACTCCCTGCCCCTCTCCAGGGTTGGGCTCTGGCACGTGCTTACCGGGCCCACCCTCCGTTCCTACCCCACCCCGTCTCGTGTGTCAACACCCCCCTCTCCTCTGCATCCTGACCCTCACTCTCCAGACAGGCCCAAGTGTCCTCACACAAGGAAAACCCCCTTTCATTCTTTTTTGTAAAACCATCACCTTATTCTTCTCTTCTTTCCACTGAAGAATTTCTAGAAAGGGTAGTCTATTTTTGACGACAGGCTTCATTTGCTGACAATGGGCAACTGCAGGTTGTTACTGTTTCCCTCCAGATGTCTGGGCTCTTTTAAGGACATTTGAGAATTATGAAGTCCTCGAGTGTTTGTGAGCAGCCTGTTGAGACATTTGCTTACTATCTGCTGGGGGGTTATTTGGGTGATCTAACATCCCATATCTTCTTGATAAGTGGAGGTAGCAAAATACTGTTGGTAGCTAAGATGGCTTTGTGGGTGACTGGGATCAGCCCCAATGCAGAGCAAACTCTCCAAGACTGTCTTAGAGCCTTTGGAGATGAAGGGCACATTAACAGAAGCAAGGACCAAGGTGCTGTGGAGGTGAAACAGAGGGGGCTGGCTCAAAAAGGCAGCAGAAATGGCCAGGGAAAGGCAAGTGTGCGAAGGAATCTGACTTAAACCATGAAGAAAATGGAGAGGTGGCTGGATAGGGAGACCAGGGAGAAGGATGTGCTTGTGTCCCTCAGGAGAAGACCTTGGAGAGGAAGGAAGCCCACCCTGGGAGAGCAGAGACCCCTCCCCAATGTCCACAGACCTAGGAGGCTCCACCCACAGCCCCTCACTGTGGCAACCACCGCCCTTCTCAGTCAGGATGTCCTGTTGCTTGAGTCACCATGACATGTTGGGGTCTGTGACTCCTGGAGCTCCGGGGACGGTGCTTTATGTATCCACAGTTGAGAGGCACTTACCTGTCCGGCTTGATTTCCTGTCACAAGACCCAGGGGACTCTCTACTTTCATGAGTGCCTTGAGGAGAGGGTATCACTGAGGACTCCAAGCGTGCCCCCCAGGCAGCAGCCCTCTGGGCAACCCTCCAGGTGGCCTGTGCCCGTCCCATCCACTCTGGTTACGCACATGCGCACTCACCCTCTGGTTCGGGCTGGGCCTGCTTCCTTTCATACTGGGAGCCTCAGCACACATCTCATTCACATCTGACTGCTTCATAGTAGGCTCTTAATAACTAGCTCTTAAGTAAGTGAATAAATAAGTAGCTCTTGGTCATGGTCGGGGAGCATAATATAATAGCTAACGTTTATAGAGTGCTCATTACATACTAGATCTTCTTTGTAGCATTATATATATATATATATATATGGACTCATTTTATTCTCAAAAGAAGCCCTAAGAGGCGGTACAGTTATTATCCCCATTTTACAGATGGGGCCACCAATCCCTAGTGAGGTTTAGTACTTTGCCTTAGGATATACAACTAAAAAGTAGCAGAGCCAGGATTTAAATCCTAGTAGTCTGCCACCAGAAGTTCTGCTGTTAACTCAGGCATTAATTGCTCCTTAAAATATTTAAAGCAAGTGTTCTCACTGGAATAGCCAAAGGCACGGGTGAGTAGATTAGTAAGCTACATTAGATGTTGGGAAGATCGGCTTCTTGTCTGAAACAGCCTATTGTGTGCGGGGAGGTCACGAGGGTCTAGTGGGAAGCTGCTGAGGAGAGGGAGAGGGGGGAGAGATGGAGGAGGTGGTTCACAGCCCAGACGGGCAGAGCTCCAAGGGAGTGGGCAGAGCACCTGGCCCAGAGCGAGCAGAAAGCGGGAGGAAAATGATCATCAGACCCTCCCAGGCCCACAGGGAGACTCATGAAAGAGACTAACGATGAAATAAGAGAGCATCCTGATGTGTAGGCTCCATACCCAGGGAGGCTGATGCTGAGGGTGTCACTGAGGGAAAGAGGAGAAGCCGGGAGACATGGAGCTGTATCTTGGGTGACTAACTTGGCAGGCAGAGGGTGACAGTCGGTCCCACTGCCAGGATCTGAAGGAGCATGGCTGGCTTGGGCTGCAGGGGTTGATATAGGACAGGTCCAGCCAGCCAGCATCTGGGATTACAGGGAGTAGGGCTCAGTCCCTGAGCAAGGGAGCTGGTAGGGCCAGGCAGGGTGGAAAGGCCCTGAAAGGTAGGTGGGAACTCAAGGCAAGCTCTAGTCCATGCAGGGGACTGGTGGGTGATTGGGAAACGGAGGCAGACATGCAATCATACAGAAATGGCTTAGCTGGGGGAAAAGGTACAGTGGGCAAGGAGGGGTGTAGCACCTCAGGGTTTGGGAGACTTGGGAGCAAGCACTCCATCCCCTTTTAGGTAACTGCTGTGGAGCAGCAGCGGTCTCTCCAGATCCCACTGCAGGTGTTCCTGGGCTCTGCACGTGCAGCCTGGCTGAGTCGGGGGGCTGAACCTGAGGGTTGGAGGTTTTTAGTGTCTGCAGCTGAGCAGGTCTGGGACCTGCAGGGATATGGACAGGGAGTATCTCAGATCTTCACTCTCTCCCTACCCATCCATGCGACCTTTACTAAAAACTAAGTGTCAGGTGCTTTGCTGGGTACTGTAAAAATTAAGATGTTTAAAATCCATTCAGTGCCTTTGTGAAGCCCCCTGAGCAGCAGACCCCTTGACACACGGAGTTAGATTGGCGACCAACACAGTAAGCTTGAGGACATGTATCAATAGGTGGTGGGGAGAGTTAGGCGGGGGCTGTGATGATGGGTGTGTGATAGGAGACAAATAGCGTGCCATCTGCATGGGTATTCAATATGAGGTGTATAAAGATTAGGCTGATGGCCGCTTTCTAAAATAAGCTATGTGTCAGGCCCCTCACCTGCTCACCCTGTGAATGAGTTCAGTGAAGTGGCTCAATAAGCCATTTCCCTCTACACGGGCAGTATCCGATGATCTTTGCGCAGGCCTGGCCGTATCGCTGTGAACAGGACTGCCACTTACCGAAGGACAAAGCATGGAGGAAACCCAGTGTGGGGGTTGAGGGTGATAACAGCTAATCCCAGGCTGTGTCTGCCGGCTCTGCTCTGCTCCCATGAACCATGGGCTCCTTTCCACTGACCTCAGCTGGGAGCATAGAAGAGACATGAGGACCACATGGCCAGAGGCCGTTCCGAAACCATGACGACACTCTGAGTCAGGTCCTCCCTCACTGTGGACCCTGAAGAAACAACGGACCCAAACCCACATGCTTTTTCTTTTTTACTATTCTCTCTCTCTCCCTGTTTTGAATTTAGCTCCATGAGAGCAGCTGTCCATTGTAGCCGTCTCAGTTGAATTTAGAAAGGTGCCAATAATATAGAAAACATTTAATATATTTTTGTTAAATATATGAGTTGTATATAAATGAATAAATGAACATTTTAAGACATTGATTAGCTTGGGTCCCAGCCTCACTACTTAGTGATTCTGCGTTATGTTATCTTGGGGCCATTACCTAATCTCAGTTTCCCTGTAAGATCATCATGTCAGACACTCAGCATGGCGTCTGGCTCATAGTAGGAGGTCAGAAATGAGAAGCTTGATCCTTAATCATCACCGCAGTTGAAGTTACCTAAGTGTCTTCTTCCTCTGCCTTAGATCCTCTGGTGACAGAAGTGGAAAGAAAAGCACTAAAATGGCTCAAGAGTGGGAAGAGAAGTGGCCCAGAGCAGCGATTCTCAAAGTGTGGTCCTTAGCCTGGTAGCTCCAGAATCCCCTTGGAACTCATCACAAATGCAAACTTCCAGGCCCACCCCGGGCCTACTGAATCAGAAACGCTGGAGGTGGAACCCAGCAGTCTGTATTTTAACTATCCTTGCAGGTGATTCTTATACACAGCAATTTGAGAAGCCTAGGCCTAGAGCAAGTGGAAGATGGAGAAGGTCAGGTTCCTGGTTGGAGGGTCAATGGCTTCCTCTAAAGCACAGAGAAAGGCAAAGAAGAAATCGGGGCAGCTCTAGGTCCAGTGAGAATACAGCTTCCCACTTTGCAGCCACCAGCCTGGCCTCACCCTCTCTGTTGCTGGTGAAGTTTGTCCTCCATCCATCGCAGAAAAGTCACGCAAGCACAGGAAGAGCAGTGTGAACCAGAGCACTGTCCCTGAGGCCTCCCTTCTGCCCAGCGTCCTGGGGGCCTGCACAGCCCAGGTTGCCAGGGCAGAGACACAGTGAGAAGCAGGGCTGAAGCAAAAAAAAAATACTATAATTTTTCCTGAGCATCCACATGTGTTGGGGACCCAGGGAAGAGGTGGGGAGACCTCTGTTTGAAGAGTGTTGAGAAAACCCTCATGGTCCGTCAGAAGAGTTTCAGGACTTGGACAGCAGCAGACATAGGCAACTGCAATTCCCCACTTAGTCAGCCATGCTCATCTGCTCCCAGAATCTCCCTAATGTCTGTGAAAGAAAAATTTGGAGTTGTGCCTTGGAGCAAGTGATGTCAGAGAAACATCTGTGGCAGATGGATTAGGATGTCGGGACCACTAAAGTCTTCATGGAGGCAAAAGAATGTGTGAGCCTTTGAGTGTTGGGAGGTGGGGTGGCTGCCTGTTAGAATCACTGGAGAGCTTTAAAAATTACCATTTTCCAGGCCCTCCCCCTGATAGATTCTGATTCAGGTGGTTCTAATGCCCAGCCAGGGTTATGACTGTTCTTCTAATCACTTCCCCTCCACTCAGAAGAGCTAACGTACCATCTCATCCATGTCCCCACGCTTGTCTTTGAACATCTGTCCACGTCTGTTTTTTCTCAGTGGGAATGTTTGGTGCTGGGACTGGAGAATCATAATTTTAAACCAGTCAAAAAATAAGACCCAGGAGACAGAAGATGGAGATCACAATGTCAACTCTATAAGCTAAAGTTGCCTGACCGGGCGGTGGCGCAGTGGATAGAGCCTCGGACTGGGATGCAGAGGACCCAGGTTCGAGACCCCGAGGTTGCCAACTTGAGCACGGGCTCATCTGGTTTGAGCAAACATTCCACCAGCTTGAGCCCAAGGTCGCTGGCTCCAGCAAGGGGTTACTCGGTCTGCTGAAAGCCCACGGTCAAGGCACATATGAGAAAGCAATCAATGAACAACTGAGGTGTTGCAACACGCAATGAAAAACTAATGATTGATGCTTCTCATCTCTCTCCATTCCTGTCTGTCTGTCCCTGTCTATCCCTCTCTCTGTCTCTATAAAAAAAAATATATATATATAAGCTAAAGTCAAGTGGAGCATGTGACTCTAGATTCGCAGCCAAATGGGTTTGCAAACCCTCCACCATTGAATTAGACAGACTTAGGCACTCAGCACCAGTCATACCAGACAACTCCCTGGAGACATTGTCAGTCCTGGGATGTTCCTCAATACCCAAGGACTGGTTAGAATGTTGCTTCCTCTCTGTCAGAGGCTAGAGCGGGGGTCCAAGAAGACCTAAGAGGGGCTAAGCTGAGCATGCTCAGTTATTCCAAACTCAGCAATCAGATAAGTCACTTCTCCTCCAATGAGGGAAAGGACAAAATCAATAAGAGTTCCTTCCTTACTTTTCTCTTCTAGATGGTGCAATAGAAATGTTCTCCCATCCATGGAAACATGAGTCGTGGGGTATAAATGTTCCTCCCTGATATTCAGGCATTTCTCTGAGCATTTGTGTCTTTCTCTCTGAATATATGAGTGTGTGTGGCTGTGGTTCTAGAAGTATATTTATATTTATACATAGGTCTGTATGTGTGCATGTATCTGTCTGATTCATTGGGTGTCCGTGTGGCAAAGCTTGAATCTGCAGCCATTCTGCTGCCCATGCCCTCAAATCCCAGTTGTTCCACCCGCCTCCCTAAGCTCTCTGTTTGTGCTTATGCATCCTTAGCGATCTCGCTGATGTTCCCAGCAGGCACTGTGCTCAGAGAACATATTCTCCCAAGTGGTGATGACCATTCCTTCAATTGACTAAGATAAATCATCATCACTGTTGGTACCATGATCACGGCAATAAGAATGATTGTTTTGCTCAGAGGAGACTTCTCTGGGCGGGGCTTCTCTGAAGAGCTGGATTCTGAGCTCCTGGAGGGACTGAGAGGAGGCAAGGAAAGATCAGAGTTCTATCCCTTAGTCCACAGGGTCCAGCAAACCCTAGGACAGATTCAACCATGTATTGGTGCTCCCACGTCCTGGAAAAGCCTAGCCCCTAGCTAAGTCTGGGTGCAGGAGCCAGTGCTTCTCCTCCATGTAAAGCCCTCTGAAGGGCTGGCTGTGACCCTCCCCAGTCCCAGCTAGGCCCTCTTCAGCCTTAGGGTTATTCTCCTCTTCAAGGTTTCCCATGGAAACCTTTTTTTTCTTTTTCCATAGTTCCTACTGGGGACCCTCAGAGCTGGATCTTCCAAACTGTAATGCTTTGAGAACATTGACTTTGGAATCAGATAGAACAGGGTGGAGACCATACTCTACTACTTATTAATTATGTAACTTTAGTCAAATTACTTCTTTCTAAGCCTCACTGTTCTCATCTGTGAAATGGAGCTATTCGCCTGACCTGTGGTGGTGCAGTGGATAAAGCGTCGAGCTGGAAATGCTGAGGTTGCCGGTTTGAAACCCTAGGCTTGCCTGGTCAAGGCACATATGGGAGTTGATGCTTCCAGCTCCTCCCCACCTTCTCTCTCTGTCTCTCTCTCCTCTCTCTCTCCCTCTCTCTCTCTCTCTCCCCCTTTCTCTCTCTGCTCTCTAAAATGAATTTAAAAAATTTAAAAAAAGGAATGGAGCTATTCATGATAAATATAATTCATATCTATTGAGGGTTTACCATGCATTAAGTACTGTTCTAAGAGTTGACATGTACTATATTAGTTATCTACTTCTTTTAACAAATTACAAAACTAGGTGTTAAAACCACAAACATTTAGTATCTCCCAGTCTCTGTGGGTCAGGAATACGGGCATGACTCAGCCAGGTCCTCTGCTTTAGTCTCACGTGGGCCACAGTTAAGGTGTCAGGTGAGACTCAGCAGTCATCTCAAAGCTCAACAGGAAGAGGAGCAGCTTCCAAGGTCACTTACGTGGCTGTTGGCAGAATTCGTTCCCAGTTGGCTATTAACTAGTCCTTTCTTGGGGGAGCTTCTCCATTGGGCAGCTCATACACACAGTTGGCTTCCAGCAGAACTAGTGAGAGACTGAAAGAAGGTAAACAAGATAAAAATCACAGTCTTTTGTATCGTACCTGGAGTGATGCTCTATCAGTTTTGCTGTATTCTCTTATCAGAAGCAAGGCACCAGGTCCAGCTCACATTAGAAAGAGAGAATGACTCAAGGGCATGAATAACCGGAAGCAGGGATCACTGGGGGCCATCTCAGAGGCTGCCCACCACGTGTATTAAGTCACCTTATCCTCACAGCAGCACAATGTGAGAGTCATTGCTAATATCCTCCATTAATATTTATAATATCACCATTTTTCAAATGAGGGAACTGGGACACAGAGACTTTCTCAAGATCACATAACTGGTATCTGAAGCTGGCTCCAGATTCTGCGTTTTTGACCACTAACCTGGGGTCGCTGGGAGGATCAGATGTGACACTGTAAATAATGACACCATGGTCCTTGTGAATACAAGCTCCCTTTTGCAGTATCTCCCTCCAGATCTACCTCACTCAGTGTCTTGCTCTGGATGGAGGGATCTGGGTAAACCCCCAGCCAAGTATGAAGCTTTTCATAAGCTCTGACAGTTTATTCACAGCCTAGCCATACCCTCTCTCATCTCTGATTGGTCACCATGCTGTATGTATTTCTAACTTCTGATTGGCTGCAGAACAAACGAGCATCCAAGATAAAAGGGGAAAATACAAGACAGCATCTGGCTCTGCACAATGGATCCAAGTGTCCTGCCTCATCCAGGCTCTATCCCAGGAGGTGGTGAGCACATGCAGAAGAACTCACCCAATCACAGGGGGCTCTGTTCAGTTGGAAATGAGTAAAGACTGAAGTTAGGATTTGAGATAGAGTTAGGGTGTTCCCCACATGGACTTGGAAGCAAAGGGAAGCTGCTTCAGACAAGTTAGAAATGGCCTTATGGCCCATTAGCAGCAAGTGAGATAGAGAGACCTGTGACTTCTGACTCAGTGATAACTCCTTCTATATAACATTGGTCCAATTTAATGGATCTTTGAACCCATTCTTCCTTTCTCTCCACCTCCTGCAAAAAAAAAAAATGGCTTCCCTCTTGAAGGAGGTTGGAAGAGGGGAGATGGGTCCATGCTTCAGTATACCTTTCACACCCCCCTTCATGTGGGTAGAAGGGAGACTGGCATGATTTTTAGGATGGCAAGAAGCTGACACACATCGGTCCATTCCCTGTAATGTGTATTCTCTCCCAGGTTTGGCATCTCTCGTGGCTACAATTCCTCATTCATCTAGCAGCTCAGAGTCTGCAACGAGGACTCAGAACTCCCTCAGGGCAGCTCTGGAGACCAAATGTAGAAGAAGGTCTCAAGAAAACCACTGTTCTCAAGCTCAGCTTTGCCAGTTATAAAGTCAATTCTTTCATCCTCCTCAAACTCCCATCTATAATTCTAAACCAGTTCAGAACTTTGAGGAGAGAGGAATATGATTAATTAGGACTCTTGCAAACTCCAACACTAAAGGCAGTAAAGGGCTTGCTAGGGTCAACTTTATTGCACACAGCAGAGCCAGGATACATGATCATGTCTACCAGGCTGTCCATGCTCTTCACACTTTATTACCTCCTTCCCTCAGAATGGCTGTGGGGAACATCAGACAACACAGAGGCACCAGAGGAAACTTGAATTTTTCAAGGCTCAGCTCCAACATTGTCAGCTCTGACCAACCCTGAGAAATGATTCCTAAGAGTACAGAGGTACTTAAGCAGGTACATAACTACAACCATCTCCGGTACATCACATATTGATCATCAAATCTCCCTTTCCCTCTACCTCCATGCGAGAAATGCACTTCCCCGCCCCAAAGATCTTGGGCTTGATCATAAAACTTGCTTTGACCAATGGAACATGGGTGGAAATGACAGTGTATGAGTCAAAGCTTAGGCTTTAAAAGGGATTCTATCCCAAAAAGCAACCCAAGGTAGCCTCCCAGTACCAGGAGTATGAGAGACATGTGAAGCAGATCTGAATTAAACCCATGACCTACAGCAAAGCCCAGCTTAGATCAGCCAAATCCCGGCTGACCTGTAGAGATGACACAAAACAAGTTGTAAATACTTATTGTTATGTTTCATGGAGTTTTTGTTTTTGTTTTGTTTCTTTTGTTTTACTTTTTTTTTTAGGGATAAGGAACTTTGTTATGCAGCATGATTATGGTAATAACTCACTGTTGCATTCTCTGAGATTATCATAAAAGAGAATAATTAGTGGTGCCTAGGAGGTCAAGGAAGACTTCAGAAAGAAAAGATTACAGTGAGTCTTAGAAAGTGAGCTGGACTTAGAGGCAGGGGGCATTAAAAGTGGACCTCTATTAGTCACACTCAGGGGTATGTCAGTGAGAGCGTGTTGTGACACACGTATAAATATGCATATGTTAAAGAGCATTACACACATGCTCACATGTCAGAGTGGAGTGGAGTGCAGAAGAAACCTCCGTGTACAAGTCTTGACTGTTAACTTCTCTTTAGGCCAAGGCCATTTTTGCCTCTATTCCCACCCCCCAAAAAATTCATCTTTTTGTGTTATTATTATGTCAGGTTTATCTTAATTAAAACGTGGATGTGAATTTTATCTATGCCTTAAGACATAATGGTGGGATAAAAAATACAAACACCCAAGGAAAAAGATCGCTATCAGCACCTCCTTGCTGGGAGGGGAAGCGGTGTCCCTGTGCAGTCAGGCGCACTGTGCACCCCCCCCCCCAGCGACTCCTGTGAGTTAATCACCTTGGCCATCCAGATGAGGTTACTGCCCAATTTAGAAAATCATTACAAATTGTCTAAGTGGGACTTTTTTTTTTAATTTTTTTAATTTTTATTTTTTATTAATTTTTAGAGAGGAGAGAGACAGAGAGGGAGAGAGAGGAGAGAGAGAAGGGTGAGGAGCTGGAAGCATCAACTCCCATACGTGCCTTGACCAGGCAAGCCCAGGGTTTTGAACCAGCGACCTCGGCATTTCCAGGTCGATGCTTTATCCACTGCGCCACCACAGGTCAGGCTAAGTGGGACTTTTCTGACACTGAGCTGTATGCATACTCACTCAGCCACGGGGCAAGGAAAACCACAGAGAGTGTACTCCAGGCCACCCTTCTTGAGCTGAGTTCCTTCCACATCTTTAATGGAAGCCTCGTTTTATGGAATGTTGAAAAAAATGTTTGCTGGCCAAATAAACATGAGAAATACTGGGTTCAAGAAAGTCAAACAGCCTGATCAGGCAGTTGCATAGTGAATAGAACGTCAGACTGGGATGCGGAGGACCCAGGTTCGAGACTCTAAGGTCACCAGCTTGAGTGCGGGATCATCTGGTTTGAGCAAGGCTTGCCAGCTTGAGCCCAAAGTCACTGATTTGAGCAAGGGGTCACTCAGTCTGTTGTAGCCCCCTGGTCAAGGCACATATGAGAAAGCAATCAATGAACAACTAAGGTGCTGCAACAAAGAATTGACGCTTCTCATCTCTCTCTCTTCCTGTCTGTCTCTATCTGTTTTTTCTCTGTCTCTGTCACAGAATAAATAAATAAAGTCAAACAATCATTTCTCCTGCAAGATAGAGAAGGCTAATGCACACTGTCAAGAAGGAAAATTGGATGCAGCTTCTCGAGCTATTTGATATCAGAATTCCCACCTCCCTATATTTCTTATTTCAAGGATATGATAGATCTAGAGTTCCCAAGAACACATTTTTAAGTTATTCAATAACATCTACTAATTTAATTGTGAACCCACTTTCATTATTTGGAAGTTCTCCCAGTGCGTTCACATCTACTGGCCAGGGTTCCTCCCGGCTCCTGGAGCTGCACCAGGGTCTCTCCTTCTACCCACGGCCCCCTTCAGGCATCCAACCTCAGGGCTCTGCCCTCTCAAGTCAGGTTGCCTCAGGTTTTTTTTAATTTTATTTAGAAAAATAAATTTGATGGAGTAACATCGATCAATAAGAGTACATAGGCTTCTGGTAAAGATTTCTATAGCATTTGAGCTATTATTGTGTTGTGTGCCCATCATCCAAAGTCAAATCATTTTCCTTCATCATATATTTGCCCCTCTTTACGCTCCTCCTCCCAGCCCCTTCCCCCTAGTAACCACTTTACTTTTATCTATAATTTCTAGACTACAGTTTAAGCACTACCTCTAGTGGAGTACAGGAGGGAAATGGGGAAAAACACACATTCCTTCTACTTCACCATGGTTTGAGTTGTGTGACCTCAAGCAAGTTACTCAACTTCTCAGAGGCTTCGGTTTCCTAATATATAAAGTAGGGGTGGGGGTAATGCGTGTTAATGGCCGAGCTCAGAGGCTGGCACACGGAGGCACTCGTGAACTGCTAACTCCCAGTGCTGACCCTCTGGAATCACATCTTCAAGTCACTGCCCTCAGTGTAGCCCAGAATGGTTTCCAAGAAGTATCCCCTGTCCTCAAGGCTGCATATCTTTGCCAAATTCAATGCATGACATGCTGAGGCCTACTATGTGTCAGGCCCCAGCCTGGGCTCTGGGAACACAGAGCTGAATGAAGATAGAATAATTATCTTCAAAATTTCAACTACAAGGTAGAGGATACAGCAAGAAGCCTCAGCTCAGAGTACTTGGGAAAATCAGGATGAGGGTGGCCACTGTCTCAATTAGGAAGAACAGGCAGGTCCAAGCTCACAAGGACTATTCAAAGCACAGACTGATGTGCCGCAGGAATTTTTAAAGCATGCAAAACCTACCTATTTAGTCAGGGTCACTGAGCTCTTTGCTCTTGGATTGTCAAATAAAAAAAAATGACAACTGCCAGCACAACAATAGCCATCCAGTGTGAATGAATCAAAATTATACCTATTTTTTTTGTCAGATTGGCAAAAAACATATTTTTGGGTGTGCTGCAGAATATTAGTAATTAGTTTTTGTGCATCATGGGATGAAAAAGGTTGCAGATCGCCGGCACAGCCGCCTATGCACATGCCCCCCACTGTAAGACGCTGTCACTATCCATCCGCAGCGAGTGTATCTGTCTGGAAATGGTGTGCCTCACACCTTTGCTACCATTTCTAATGGGCTGTGTGCTATTCTCTGATGGCTAGGCTGTGTGGGACAGCACAAAACCAGTGTTTCCAATCACTCAAAGGAGGGAAAGTGGAAATAGAAGCCAGGTACTCAATATGGAGATCCCCTCGTTTCCCCATTGCAGCCGATGAGCCTACGCAAAACAACAAGAACAAGAACAAAAGAACAGACTCTGGAAGGCACAATGTCTTATTAAAGAGCAGGAGGACACTTTCAAACTGGGTCAGACTGTGCCCCCTGATTTTTCTGTAAATATAAATGAGGAGTGTTTGTGTTTCCTGGATCATACTCACCAGGTTCTAAAGGGCTACCTTTTTTGACCATAATCACTATATGGTTTGTTTGTTTGTTTTGTATTTTTCTGAAGCTGGAAACGGGGAGAGACAGTCAGACAGACTCCCGCATACGCCCGACTGGGATCCACCCGGCACGCCCACCAGAGGTGACTCTCTGCCCACCAGGGGGCGATGCTCTGCCCCTCCGGGGGGTCGCTCTGCCGTGACCAGAACCACTCTAGCACCTGGGGCAGAGGCCAAGGAGCCATCCCCAGCGCCCGGACCATCTTTGCTCCAATGGAGCCTTGGCTGTGGGAGGGGAAGAGAGAGACAGAGAGGAAGGAGGGAGGGTGGAGAAGCAAATGGGCGCTTCTCCTATGTGCCCTGGCCGGGAATCGAACCCAGGTCCCCCACACGCCAGGCCGACACTCTACCGCTGAGCCAACCAGCCAGGGCCATCACTATATGTTTTTAAATGCTGTTTTTCTTTTGACCCAACTCTAATGACAGAAGCCCAGGTGCTCCTGTACATTCAGCAAGTTATTTTGCAGAGGACGCTAGGAGTCAACTCCCAGTCGCTCATCTTCCCCAGGGAATGCAAGTCACACAACAGAAGCAGGGTTCAATGTTCGATATCCTAGCCTTGCCAATGTGAAGGGTGTGGAACATGTTAATGTGCACCCAGTTGAGATCATTCATTTCATCGATAAATGTGTATTGAGTATCTACTGTGTGCCTGTCCCTGGGCTCAGTACCGGGGATACCATGACAACAACAACAGTAGAAAGAGCTCTTATTGAATGCTGACCACATGCCTGACACTCATTTAATCCTTAAATCTTCACAACAATTCTGGGAGACAGAGACGAGTATATTTCTCTTTTCATGCAGAAAGAAACTGAGGTATGGAGAAGTAAAATAACTCGCCCACAGCCATGCATCTAAGAAGTGGAAAAGCTGGGACTGGGGCCCACAGTCTGGCTCCAAAGGCAGTGTACTTAACCACCACATCCTACTGTCTCTGGAGGTGATTGAGACAGCCAAGTACATGAGCAATGATGACAGAGTGGAATAAATCCGCATGGGAGGTACTGTGGGAGCTCATAGAAGGACATCATCTCATAGGGAGTGTGGAAAGAGACATACTGGAGCCTTCCCTTCAAGGTCCTCCAGTTCAGCGCTGCTATAACCCACCATATATCCGCTATACCACGCATGATATTGGTAGATTACTAATTGACTGAACTCAGATAGAGCTTCCTGTGAGCTGACTGCTATTCTAAGTGCTTCAGGAATATTTAACACATACAAGGAACCTAGGAGGGTGGTACCACTACTGTCAGCCTCATTTTACAGATGAGGAAACAGAGGCCTAGAGATAGACTTAGTGACTTGCCCAAGGTCACACCACCAGTAAGCGGTAGAGCAGGGGTTTGAACTCCACCAGTCTTTGAAGCAGGGATATACAGGGCTCTTCTGGAAGCTTGCTCCCTGATATCATTTAATCTCCCACTTCCCTAATAAAGAGGCTCAGGGTAAGAGAGGTTAAGTCATTTTGGCAAAACTATTGGCAGCAATGAGAACAACAATGGCACCAAGTGTTCGACTGGTAGCCTCAGGCAGGACCCTTGGATCAGCAACCTCAGTACTTGAGTTCTTGCTAGGAAAGAATTCAGAGCCAAGACTCAAACGATAAGAGAAAATTTATTTAGAAAGTCACAGAGATAGAAGGAATAGACTTTAGGAAACAAGTTACAGAGGCAGAAGAAGGAGCCCTTGGAACTGAGGAGAGAGAAGGGTAAAAGGTAATGCCTGACCGGTGGTGGCGCAGTGGATAAAGCGTCGACCTGGAAATGCTGAGGTCGCCGGTTCGAAACCCTGGGCTTGCCTGGTCAAGGCACATATGGGAGTTGATGCTTCCAGCTCCTCCCCCCCTTCTCTCTCTCTGTCTCTCCCTCTCCTCTCTAAAATGAATAAATAAAAAATTTAAAAAAAAAAAAGGTAATGCCTCCGGGAGCAGGGGGAGAAGGAAGAGGGGAAAGATGCAGGCCTGTTCTCAGGAGGGAAAGGTACTGTGTCCTCTTTCCTAAGGGCTTTAAGGCTACAGACTTTAGGGGAGGTCCGTCCCAGGGGAGGATCTCAGTAGAATATTCACCAGCTCTCCCGATGTGTCCTTTTAAGGTCATGGTTTCCACTGATTGGCCGGTGCCAGGGTATAGGTTCTTTTTTTTTTTTTTTAATTTTTATTTTTTATTTATTCATTTTAGAGAGGAGAGGGAGAGACAGAGAGAGAGAGAGAGAGAGAGAGAGAGAGAGAGAGAGAGAGAAGGGGGAGGAGCTAGAAATATCAACTCCCATATGTGCCTTGACCAGGCAAGCCCAGGGTTTCGAACCGGTGACCTCAGCATTTCCAGGTTGACGCTTTATCCACTGCGCCACCACAGGTCAGGCAACAGGGTATAGGTTCTTAATCAGCAGAGCTGGTCCTGAGGTCTGCCTTGGAGTTACTTGTCTGGTTTTGCTGCTTTTTCTGGGCCTGAAGTTGGCCCATTGTCCTTGCTCTGCTCACATCTGACTAACACCCACCACAAGACCACTCAGCTATTGAGGGCCAAAGCCAAGGTTCAGAAAGAGAAGACCTTGACCCCAAGTTCATTCTTTAAACAGCTCTACAGAAAAGTAGTAATCAGAATTTCTGCTCCAGTCCCAAGTGGTCATTTTTGGGTTATAACCAGAATTAGGGCTCCGTTTATGACCACAAAATAAGTCGACAGACCCATTAAGGGTTTAGACCACAGTCTGGGCCCCACACTCCGGAAGGCTTTTCCATTTCTAATAACATGAACAGGATTGTGTTATCTCTGATCAGAATGTATCCACTTTCCTTTATCCATCCTGAGGAAAGAGAACTAGGAAATCGTTCTAGGAACATCACCCTGCTGCAGACACTGACCCTGCCCGCCTGAGACTCAGGGACTACTGCAGTCCCTCCAGGCCCACCCACTCAGCAGGCCCCTGCCCAGCTTCCCAACGCAGCAGCCCCGCGGGCCTTGGCTCTCTTCCGCCCCCTGGATGGAATGATGTTCCTCATCTTTCTGCCTGCTCCTCCCCTCCCCTCAACCAACTGGCTGCGGGAGGGCCGGCCTCACCCACTCAGCGCCGGCACTAGCTGCCAGCGCTGCTGTCAGGGCACTGATTGCTAATAAAAGTGGCACAATTGTTGATTGGGAATAAAAAATGAAAGCACTCAAGCTGACCAGCCACTGTGTCAGGCCATGTTTCAAGATTGTCATCTTGAAACCAGGAGAACAGGAGAAATTTTTGTCCGCTCAGACTGGCTGCCACACTGCCCACCTCAGCTCCCCAGCCAGCATCCATTGCCTCTTTTCAAAAGCATTTCTTCTCCCTGTGCTAACCCCTCGTGCTGGCCTAGAGATGCCTGGACCCCATCCCCTTGGGGTATCCTAGGCAGGTTACGCCTGTTGCCATCACCCACCGCCGTGGGGAAGCATGCGTGTGTTTGTCCACAGTGAGATATACTAAGGGCCAGAAGTGGGATGGGGGGTCTGGAATCACAGGTATTAGGGTGCAGGGGTGGGGAGGGGGAGAATACAACAGCTCAGGGCACAACGATGCCCAGCCTCAGGCCAGTCATCAGGAGTGTCCCAGAAGCGCTGGGCAGGGGGTTGCTGACATCCAGGTGGGAACCCATCACCAGGAGCTCAGTCCACATTTTGCAAGCACTCAGCACAGTTCAGGATCCGGGCTTCAGGCAAGGCCAGGCCTCGAGCCTCTTAGAGTCTGGGGAACTGGGAAAAGCCCCTGGAAATTCATCTGAAGGGGGCTCCAGCTGAAGCCTCACTGTACATTGTAGGGGTGGGGGCGATATTAACTGTGGCAAAAAAGTTGACGTCTCCAGAGGAAATGATTTGGAACTCTGGGGACATTTCAGGAGGTCTGGATGGGCTCTGGATCCCTGAATCAAACCAGAGGTGGCCCAAGAGTGATGAGTGAGCATTGCCCCCCACTCCAGCCCCACACTCTCCACAGGAGTAAGGAGGATCCGAGGCATATCTCCTGCTTTAGCTCAGACTGGCTTGGGGTCTTTGGGGGAGATGAGGGTGGCACCTGTAGGCGAGGGGACCAGTGGGCTCAGCTGTCAGGTGGGCCAGAGGGCAGAGGCAGACACAGAGAAGGAAAAGGCAACCCCTCCAAATCATTCTTTCCTATTTGGTTTGCAAGACCCATATCATTTCCTCATGGGTTCATTGCCTTCCATTTAAGTAAAAATGGTCCCACTAACATTTTTTAGGTCATTACTTTAGAGATTTTACCATATACCTGGTGATAGATAATATTCACTCCTATTATGAATGGGAGATTCTGAACCAATCCTGGAATTTTCTCTGATTGGCCTATTTGGGTCACATCCCCATCCCTAAATAAATAACCAAAAGAACATGATATGCAAATGTGAATTAAATCACAGTATTAGTGTTAGCCAATCGGGCCACTCCTGAGGTGGGAGTGGGTTAAATATGCCCCAAATGGACAAATGGTAGATATAAGGTCTTTTTCACAAGGGGAAAGGGAGACATAGATGCTGGGGAGGCAGCCAACAAAGGCAGGAAAGCTGCCAGATATTGAAGATCTACTATGTATCAACGAGGACTGTCTGCTTTATGCAAACCCTCTCATTGAATCATTAGCTTTAAAATGGACTTTAGAGATGCTTTGCCCATTGATTCTTACCAAGTCAGCACTTCACTTTTGACCAATGGGGGGACCTATAAGAATTCTGGAGAGAACAATGTGAAATTTCCACATCTAACAAAAGGGGCAGTGTGTTTTTTAAAGATTGAGAAACACTGGCCAGTGACATCTTGAGCAACCTTCTAACATTTTGACATAGCTGTCTGGCACAGTGTGAAAGGGTCTGAGCCTCGGAGGACAGACAGACTCGAATCTGATGAGTCATACAGTTTTACTTACCAGCTTTCTGACAGCTAGGAACTACATGTTTGGTTTCCCTCAAATTCACGTGTGGAAGCTGAATCCCCCGTGTGATGGTGTTTGGAAGTGGGGGCTTCCCGAGGTTGATTAGGCCATGAGGGTGAATAGAATTAGTGCCATTAGGAAAGAGACATGAGAGGGATGACCTCTCTCCAAAGGAAGTGATTGGCAAGGGTAGATCTCTGGTTATTATTATTACGTGAGTGTTGAGAAATCGTGTCACATGTGCCACTGGGAAGAAAGGGTAGAAAGCCATCAACACAGCCTAACACCCTCGTTTTATAGATGAGAAAACTGCAGCCCTAATGGGAGAATGAGGCACCTAAGGCCCCACAGTGGATGGGGGCGTGGAGCCAGAACAGGCACGTATTCCAGCTCAAACGTGCTCCTCCTAGCAGGCAGCCTCTTCTTCAGTCACGCCCACCCCTATTCTCCAGCTATCAACCCAGCATTATACCTGGTGCATCATAGAAGTCCACTGCCCTTCTGGAATATCTGCATGATTGGAGGCAGGGAGATGAATCTTGTGACTTACCAAAGACCTTTCCAAGAAAAGCATTCAGGGTCATCTGACCACCTTCTGTCCACGCTCCTCTGCCAGGTTCTATTCCCAACTATTATTAATTGCTTTGGGCAGGAGGAAAACTGCTGAAGTATCACTCAGCTTCTGAAAGCAGCTGCTGCAGCAGTGACCGCAGACAAAGACTGGTCCTCCCTGTGCGGGCTACACGGCTTCCATGGGCTGATCCCATTACTAGCGGAGGGGACTCCTTTAATGAGCCTCCCTCGGCAGGTCGCCTTCTGATTGGGCTTTCAGACACATGGCAGAAGCCCCTTGAAAGACTTCTGCAGCTGCTCTCACCTCTCCACCACATGCACAGGTACACACACACACACACACACACACACACCCATTCATGCACACACACCACAGCTTTCCTGCATAATGTGACAAATGAGAACCCACCGCTAGCCCCAGCATGGGCCAGAGGGCACTCTTTCCTGCAGAGTGATAAGGAATGCATGGGGCAAGGGTAGCATCTGAGAGATCCTGTGGCTTTCCTTTTTAGGCTGTGTGGACAGTGAGAGACAATGTCATGGAACTTGGATCCCTGGGACATTGAGGCTGATGAGATCCCAGTATATCAGAAGCCAGAGGTCAACACTTACCCATCAGAGGCAAGATAAATGCAATTCCATTATGGGCAGCAAGGCTAGAATGGCAATTAGTGTAACGTAGCCCATAGGGATCTGGGCTGATGCCTAATTTATCAAAGTGTTTTTAAGGGGCAACATAGAGGGACAGACAACTAATGTACGCCTTATGAACGGAAGGCTGGTATCAGTCACTGCCGTGGAAAAAAGTCCATTTTCTAACTCGGTTTCCAGATCTAAGTTAGTTTATGGAGTCAGACCTATTAATTAAAGGAGAGTTTGGATACCTTTGAGGGAGGATGGTGCAATGTTTTTGAACATACACACAGGAAATATAGCCCTGACATTTTCTGAAACAACTTACAGTTATTTGTCAGGGTAAGTGTGCCCTGAAGAAAAGGAAACATCCCGATCTTCACATGACTATTTGGGTATGGAGACTGAGGGGATACTATCACATGGCCCTACAGTTAACGTGGGGGACATTAGAAGGCAGGTGATCAATGGAGTTCTGGTTTAAGTCTCCCTCGTAGAGGGTCCAGTGAGTCCTGGATACTGGACCCATCATATTATTTTCCCAGCCCCAAGTGTATAATTGGAATAGATATACTTAGCAGATAAAATAGCCCTTACATTGGGCCTCTAGCCTGGAAACTAACACTCATTTTGGTCAGAAGAACAAAGTGGGAGCCCCTCAAACTTCTACTTCTTTCCCCTAGTCACGCAGTCAATCAGATGCCACCCTGAGTCCTCGAAGGACCTGCAGAGACCAGAGCCACCACAAAGGACTGCAAGGTGTTTCCCTCCGCGATTCCACTTTTTGGCTCATGAAATAATCAAATGCATCATGGCAGACCATAAATCCAGCCATGCAGTTGCCCCAACCATAGCTGCCCTGTGGTATCTTGACTGAACAGATTGACACATTAGCTAGCATTTGTATACGAATACTAATTTGTCAACTGAATTATTTTGGGTATCTATCAGTGAGGGTGATCAAAAGCAGGTTACCTTTACGTGGGAAGGACACCAATACATAGTCACTTGTGCTAGGACTAGGTCGACTGTCCTGCTGTCTGTCAACGCAGAAGAGTCACTGAAATCACTGACATTTCTGCTTATAAAGATCCTATTTGTCCCAATGCCCCACAGAATCCTAACCAGCTTTACACGGGAAACTTAAGAGTGCCTAACCTCAGGCCCATACCATGTACTTTCAGTTTCCCATCCAGGGGTTCTCTCATGATGCTGAAGTGTAGGCTATGGTGGAACATGCCCAGAAGAGGGACTGTTAATGCCCTGTGGAGCCAACTTTTGACCAATCAGTGACCAGAAGATGACATATACATATCTACCTCTTTCCATCCCTTCACACATGCTCTGAGGATGCATGGCACATGGTTTGTTGATGATTTTAGAGCATCAACCAACTAGTCAATCATGTGGATGGTCACCTTAATAGTGCAAATTATACTAGTGTTCTCTCCTTCCCTGTTTCCCTTACTCCTATCCCTTACTTCTGCCCTCCAGGATCACATTTCTCAAGAAAGTACCCATATACAGAAGCCTTGGTGTCAAACTCTGCTTTCTAGAAAAACAGACTGAATCACCAACGTCTCTGGAACAGAAAATGATGAAGAAAACTTTGGTCTCTGATTTGGGGGTGGAAGCATTGGAGCCCCGGAGTTGAGAGATCCCATATCGCTACAGAATTCAAAGAGTGACCTGCTCATTCCAACCCAGAGAAAGAATTTAGGTAAAAGAGACCTCTCTTTAGGAGGGAGGAGGTGATTTTTATTTTTGAATCATTACAAGTAACACAGAATACGTATCAGCAGATCTGTCTGATCCACAGGCTGTCATCTCTATAAGGCAATTTTAGGGACTGGTGTCTGAAGAGTCCCATTTAGTAGTTTTCTTTCATGCCTGAAGTAACATCATTTTTTAAAGGCACACCTCTGTAAGGCAGATATTACCACCTAAAATGCCCAATGGGGCTGGACAAGAAACTCAAATGAATAGAATTGAACTGTAACACACATGCCCGGCCACAGAAAGCGGCAGCTCACCAAATCCAGTTGATGAACCATGTGGAAATATGGACCTGGTTGCCTGCCTTTTTGATTTTCTTCAAAAGAAATTGGAAATATAGATATTATCATGTAATCTCCAAATTTTTGAAACTGGCAGCTAATTTAAAATTTTTGAGAACATCATAGAAACAAAGAAAAGATATTCGTGGGTCCAGGGTAACCTTTCTGTTTTGAAAGATTTGATCTCAAAGACTCCCAACTTCTCTTTATTTCCTCACATCCAATCAGCTCTGTCAAATCATACGTTGTTCATTCAGAAGAATTGATAGAATACCTACTACAAGTCAGAAATAAAAGTCCGGCACCATCTCTCTGCCTTCTAGTGGTTATGAGTGATGGACGGAGTAACACACAGACAAGCAAAGAGACATTTGCAAAATAGTGTGATAAGAGCTACACAGTAAAATGGACAGGTACTGTGGGCACACAGAGAAGAGGCACCCACGCCAGTCCAGGGAAGGCTTTCTGAGATTTAACGGGTACATTGAATACATTTGACTTAGGCAGTCAGAGCTGATGAGGAACAACCAAATCCAGCCCTTCTCCCTTCTCACTTTCTCAGCCTTTGTGCTGACCTTCATCATGCTGCCCTAGAGGCATAAAGCATCCTTCTCCTTCTCCTTCTCCATGGTCTTTCTGATTCTAATCATTCACCACCCTGATGCCAAACTCACAAACATGTTCGTGTTACCCTCAATTGTTAATTTCCCTTAAGATGTTCCTATTGTCTAAAGGAGAAATTCCTAAGTTTCATGATCAATACCCCACCAGTAAAAACTTTCTGAGGATCTTCAGTCAAGATGGCAGTATAGATAAACGCAGTACTCACATCCTCCCACAACCCCATCAAAATTACAACGATACTGTAGAACAACCATCATTCAGAACACCTGAAATCTATTTGAATGGAAATCCTACAACCAAGGATATAAAGAAGAAGCCACATCAAGGATGGTAGGAAGGGTGGAGATGCCAAACAAGCTGGTTCCACAGCCGCGTGTGGTGGATAAAAATCTGGAGATATATCTCAGCTGCAGAGGTCCCCCATGAGGAGCCAGGGGTCCCAGCCCCACAAGAGGCTTCCCATCCCCAGGTTCCAGTGCCAGAAAGAGAAGTCTCCATAATCTCTGGCTGTAAAAACCAGTGGGGATTGTGACTGAATGAGATGGAGGGCTGCAGGAGTCCCAGGCAACTCCTTTTAAAGGGCCTGCGCACCAAATTAATCGGACTAACTCCCTCTGAGCTCTAGCACTGGGGCAGAACCTTGAAGGGCACCAAAGACATATGGGGAAGAACTGAGTTGTCTGACATCAAGTCCTTTTCTGACACCCTCCCCAGAACTGGCCGGCAGGTGCCATATCTGAGTCCCCATCAGCTTGGCTCACACTGTTCACCCCACCCTGGTGATTCCTTGAGGCCCCACCCCTCCCTACTTGTGGGTCCCACCTAAGCTGTCTCCAGTGGCTTTTCCATACCAATGGCTTGTCTTGGTTCATGCTTCAGACTTCTTTAAAATCTCTCAAGCAAGCAGCATCTGGCCTCGGCATGCCCCACATCTCTTGTTAAGTGGCCCCAGGCTCAGCATTCACGGCAGCCAGCTTTGATTCACAGCCTGGCCTCGCCTGGGCACCTCCAAGCCCAGAACAAGTAGCAGCCATCTGCAGATGGCTTTATAGTTCATGCCCGCTGGCCTCAGGCAGAACACAGGCAGTGGCTGATCATGGCCTGCACCTCCTGGGAGGACCCAGAGTCAATGCACCTGGTGAACAGCCTCAGACCACATCAAAGTACCACCCAACCACCTCCACTAACGACATACTCAAGGGGCAAACTCAGTAGCCACCAGAGCCCTACCAAAGTAAGTCCTGCTCTGTGGGGTTGTCCCCTGCACAGCTAACCCTACCTGAGGGTTGCAGCCAGTTCTTACAACCAATTGGCCAGGGAGTAAATGTCTCCCACTGTTGTGCCAACAGCAATCAAGCCTCAACTACAGCAGGAAGGTGTACACAGCTCACAGGGGGAAGGAGAGTTGCACCTGGACTGCCCAGCTTGGGTGACTTGTGAGGTTGTACCACTGAGCCCTACAGGACACCTATTATATAAAGCCACTCTACCAAGCCCAGTGAACATAGCAGCTCCACCTAATATATAGAAACCAACACAGGGAGGCTGCCAAAATAGAAGACAGAGAAACATGTCCCACATGAAAGAACAGAACAAAACTCCAGAAAAAGAACTATAAATGGAGACAAGCAATCTATCAGATGCAGAGTTCAAAACACTGGTTATAAAGATAGCATGCAACTTCTACCATAAATCAATTAATCTATCTATCTATCTATCTATCTATCTATCTATCTATCTACCATCATCATCTATCTGCACATTCTATACCTGTAGTGTGATAATGTAGAGTGGAAATTTTACACAAGAGAAAAATGTTCAAGCACAAAATATGTAAAGTTGAAAATTATAAAATATATTTCCTATATAAAAATTTTGTACCACTAAATGAAATAATGAAAGCAATGTCATTGCTCATCACAAATGCTTCATTACTTTTAACATTCTTAGTTGAGCACATTTTTGAGGGAATCATTTTAAGGTCAAGTTGAGAGGATGTTTATTTTGTACATGGTTTTAGTGACTTGACAGGTTGAAATAAAGGCAGTCCACAGACACGAGGATCGAAAGTGCAAGAAGTACATTATCGGCTGCACTTTCTACATATTGGACTCATTTTCCAGTCCTAGCTACTAGTTATACAGAAGACTCTGTGGGCATCTGGCCAGTAGATTTTCATAGCTCTTTTTGCAAACAAATCAGAAGGTGTGTCATGTTTTTATTTTGAACAAATGGGTTCAGAGTCCTCTTGAATACTTTGTTTTGGAGATTTTTAAAAACACTTCAGAAAATTCTGATTGTAAGTTTTTAAAGAGCGCAGATCTGACAGTTTTTGTAGTGACCCACTGCCCACAGGTTAGACACAATAAGATCATATAATGGTGGAAACACTTCAAACATCCTTTTTAAAATGTTTTCCTTTCACGGAAACCTCTTTCAAAAACTAATTTCTTTCTCACTCATTGTTTAAAAGGTCACCTTTACCTTGAAAGGGCAGATTACAGGTGTTTACTTTTGGAAAATATTTAATAGCAATAGCTACCTGTCATCACCAGAAAGGTCAGCAAATTGGGAAAACATTTCATTTTGTAAAAAAAAAAATTATCTCTTTCATTGTTGAGTTCAATGAACTAGCACAGGACCCTCTGGGTGGCCCAGGATCCCTCCCCTTCTCATTACAAGATATTGAGAGATTCTACCACTTATAGTATTATACTCTGCCACCCATGTCAACTGCGGCATGGCTCATAAAGCTGTAGGTGAGTGGAGGAGGTATTGCTTTTGCAGCCTTCAGCCTGGGGACCTCCCACGCCTTCCCCAGGAGACCTCCTGTACCCTGGAGACTCACACTGTCTCATGAATGAATAAGTGAGGGCAACGGTGTCACTCCATTTATTAACTACCAGTTAAGCTTCATTTCTTTGTCATTTTTTTCTTTTTTTTAAGAGGAGGGGACGTAGAGAGACAAACTCCCACATGCACCCCAACCGGGATCTACCCGGCAACCCTAGTTTGGGGCCAATGCTCTGCCCATCTGAGGCCATGCTCATAACCAAGTTATTTTTATTACTTAAGGCAGAGGCTCCATCCTCAGCAACGTGGGCTGATGCACTCAAACCAACTGAGCCATGGCTGTGGGAGAAGAGAGAGGAAGAGAGAGAGAGAGAAGGGAAAGGAGAAGGGGGTAGAGAAGCAGATGATGGCTTCTCCTATGTGCCCTGACTATGAATCAACTCGGGACATGCACACACAAGGCCGACGCTCTGCCACTAAGCCAACTACCCAGGACTTCTTTGTCATTTTCAAAATGAAAACTGAAAATAAAAAAATGTTCTGTGATTTCCCCCCCACACACACACACACACACCCCAGTGTGTAGAGCAATCTGGTAGCTTTGGAAGCCACTGGCCTACAGAGATCAAGCCCTATTAGCTGACCCTTTCTACTTCCTCCTCCTCCTCTCCCACTTCATGCTCCATCCGTGATAACAATCACTAACTTTTAATGGACACTTAGCCGGTACCAGGCACTGATCCACAGCTTTCACATAGATTGGTTCCTTCATTCTCCACCCTCGTCTCCTGGGATAAATCTTTTTGTTGTCCTTTTTCACAGTTGCTAAAACTGAAGCACAAAGGGCTGAACAAATAACCCAAGGTTTCAAAGGTAGTAAGTGGCTGAAGTAGGACCCAGACCCAGGTAGTTTGACCTCAGAGCTATACTCTTAGGCACTGTGCGGTGGTAGCTCCTCTAATATAGGAGTCTGCCGAGTTCTACACTTCTGCCATGATCTTTCATTCTTCCAGGACTTTGCACATACTATTCCTTTTACCTAGACCCATCTTTCAAGGTTTAAGGCTAATAGCCAAGCCTCCAACAACCTTCATTGATCCTACAGAAAACATTAGTCCTACTTTCTCTCTTCACTTGGGGTGGCTTCCTTGCTCACAGTGATGGCCTTTTCTCTGGGACCTGATCCCCATATATAGGGGAGAAAATCTGACCCAAGATGGACCCAACAGATTTCTTCTCCTGGGACTTTGTATTTTAACTGAGAGACAGGGCGACTGGGTGGGCTGGGGCTGGGGCTGGGGCTGGGGCGGGATTGGAGTCACTGGAAAAGAATCCATAAATTGCAGCTTTCTGTGGCAGAGTTCTTGAACCCCTTGACTGAGGTCCCCAAAGCCATTCTGCCTCGGAAGGTTGCTGATCAAGAGCTTCCTTCACTTCCAAAAAAAAATGTTGGTGTCTTTCATTGATTCTATCCAGAATCATTTTTATTTTCCTCAGTGAATAAAGCCAATTTGATCAACCCATTAAGTACTGGATTATTTTCTCATACCTCCATCAGTGCACCTACCCACCCACTTGCACTGTGGTCTTATTTGTGTACAAGTCTGCCTGCCCCCAGCAGGCTGCAGGTGCCTTGAGTGTATGGGCTGCTTTTGTGTCTCTGGACTTCCAATGCCTGGCACTGCGTGCAACCCAGAGTGGTGTCAGGCGATGCCTGCCAAGCAAATGCACGAATGGGGGTGCTTCTCGAGGATGAGGCTGACACATCTGGGTGCCTCCCCTGGTTGTGATCCATGTTCTGTTGTTCACTGATATTCACAGCCAGAATCTTGGAAACACTATCTCTGAAAAGAAAAATCCAGATTGGAATCATTAAAAGCATTACAAAATGACCTTCACCTGCTGAAAGCATAATCCATTAATAATGTACCGTGTACTAGAGAGATAATGGGAGTCTCCCACAGGGGGATTAAAGAATGACGGGAATTTAGGGTCATACCCCTTCTTCAAAATTGCTTTCGGTCCAGAGGTGCAAACAGCAGGGTTCATGCTGGCCCTACGGAGGCCCGCAGCTGCACTGCGGCTGGCCTGCGAGGAGGAGCTCCGGGCAGCGGGAAGAACGAAAGTCAGGAGAAGGCCCTATCTGGGCCCTTCCTCTCACCTTACAGCAGTCCTGCCTCGTCCTGCCTCGGGCTCCGGCCTGGCCCACTTCTCTCTGACCAGGAGTCAGGAGCTGTCTGATCTCTGCCTGCGGGCATTGTTGCCAATGATTGACAAAAGCCCAGGCTGTGGGTAGGGGAAGAGTGGAGCCAGCTCTAGAGTTTTGGGTTGTCCCCGCGGGGACACAGCTTATACACAAGCCTCAGACACAGCGAAATCCCCAACTCCCCAAGGACTGCAAGAGACTCTGTCATCCCTGATTCATGGAGTCACTGAGTCCCCAAGTTGGAAAGACCTTAAAGGTCATCTTATGCTTGAGCACCTTTTGTGACAGGAGATTTACTGCCTCCTGAGGCAGACCACTCCATCTTGGAGAGCTCTGACAGCTGGAAGGCTCTTCCTTACACTGGGCCCGAACTGCGCTTTCCAGCGGGGCCCCTGTTCTAACCGGAGCACGTCGAGGGCGACAGGAAAGGCGGCAGTGCGCCTCAGGTGTGGACCGTGAGCAGGCACGTTGTCTGTAGAGAGTGGAAGACCAGTAATAAAGCTGACTAGGAGTCAGTCTGCCTTTTATTATCACCCCTCGCCACTCATCAGCAATTGACACAGCGTTACATGGTCAAAGAGTCCTTTTTGACAAAAGCTTTTGTTGGTCAAGTTCTAAACAACGGGTACAGTTACTTGCGTTTTAATCAAAATAATAGATATGCAATAAGCTTCCCTTTAGCATGTTTTTATTACTTACCCTTTAATAAATACTGTGTTCAACATGGTCATTAATTTGGAGACGTCCCAGTTTCACAACTGGCCCTCAGCACATGCCAACTCTGCTACCCACATTCATTTCAAGAGGAAAATTTTTAAGGTTTGGACTCATTCCAGCTCGCTTCAAGCACAGTTCATGTCTCCAACCCCTGAGGTACTTACTGCAGGTCCCTGCGTGAACTGGTAAATTTTGGGAAATAAGCACAGTAATAATAAAGCACACCAAAAACAAAAAACAAACCCAGAAAGTGAGTTACTTCAATGATGACATTCTATATAACTACTTGAAGTTTTATTTGCATTTAAAATGGAACCCCATGAAACAGTGGAAATCGCAAAGCGCTATATTTTTTGTTTGGTAAGTGCAAATTTTAGTTTGTCTGTACTGAATCTGATTAATCTCCTTCATATTGAAATTCATCCTTCTTTTTTAATTGTTAATCGTTTTTAAACTAAGCAATGAATCAGGAAAATAAAACTGTAATGTTATTACTTATTACTGTAACACACTGTAGCTACGTGTTTTCCCTTTCCTCAACAGCCACAGCCGCATAATAAAAAATACTAATTCATTACCTCTTCCTTTTTTTCTTCTGTAGTAGTTGTTGTATTTTTCACTGGTATGATTATATATATACATATGCATATGGAGTTTAATAAAAGAGAATTTTCACTGTCTGCTTTTCCTTTGTGATCATTGTGATTATTTTTTTTTATTTTATGTTTATTAGTGAAAATAATTTTGTTGTATGGCAGAGAGGGTTGTTAAAAAGCGAACCTCTCTGGCTGTCAGTGAGACTTGTAGGGCACTGATCCTAATTCCTGTCTCAGAGCACAGTGCCAATATTTGAATGTCCCCATCACTTTCTGAACTTCTCTAGGCTGGTCATCCCAGTATTCCTAAACATTTCTAATAAAAATGATTTTGAGTCTATCTGTCATCCCCACCAGAATGACTATCATTTATAAACACCAAGTGCCAGATAATGTATCTGCTCTCATTTGATCCTCACTACAACCCAGTGAAGCAGATCTTGTTCTTCCCATTTTATGGCTGAGAACACTGAGGCTCAGAGGGATGAATAAAGTTGCCTGTGATTACACAGTTGGTGTGCCAGGGAGCTGAGCTGGAAAGCTAAATACATGTGACAGCAAAGCCAATCAACACGAAGGTTCAGTGTGAAGCGAGTAACTCCTTCGTTCCTGAAGTTGTACTTGTACTCATATTGCCTCTGGACTTATTGGTTTCATGAGCAGCCACAGCAGATAGGGTGCGTCCCAGGAGGATGTTGACTTGAGCCAAGAAGGTACTGTGTGATGCTTAGATTTTATCAGGTCTGCAAGAGGAGGGAAGAGCCAAAACTGAAATGCACTACCCTAGTGAAGCTACAAAAATACTCAAACCCCAAGGAGAGGGTTATGTGCAAGTCCTCAATTATAGACAAGTTCAGTGTCTGGAAAGCCTTGCTGCTAGTGAGTGGAACCTGGGAGCAGAGCAGAGGTGACCAGAAAACCAGAAGCAGAGCCCCTCCTCTGCAGGCAAGTCTGTATGAATCAAGGGAGTCCTGGGGGAAAGGCTGGGCAGCCCTGGGAGAGCAGACAGCCCCTTGCTGGGCTAGGGACACATACCTATTTGTTGGGTTTCCACCATGTGGCCAGAAGACTTCAGTTGCTTATGCCACCCCCCTCAACCCATCCCCTTTGGAGAAGCCAGGGACATTCAAACAGATGTCACCACCAGCGCTTCTGGCCCTTGGCTCCCTTAAAACCCCACCTCTATGCAAAATAGTTGAGAGCATCTTTCCAAGGTCACTTCCTAGAGGACAGAGAGCTTTGGACAGCCTTCTACACAGATCCTTACCCCATTATCCCCGATGTGGAGTAGGCCGATGATGGATGCCTTCCCACCTGCTGGACAGACTCAGGTCTGAATCAGCTTGCTCTCTCATGCTTGGCCTGAGTTGACCTTCAATCCCACCTTTGTCTTTTGACTCTGACTCACCTCATCTTAATCATGAACATTTGGCCTCAGTGCAGGACCTAAGAGGAAATTTTATTCAAGGTCACTTTATTCAGTCCAGCCATCGATTCAGGTTGTTGAGATGTTGAGGGTCCCAATAAGAGGTGTTCATGCAGACAATGGGGTACTGAGAATCAGTTGGATTCTCCAGCTTCCGGCAATACCAAAATGTAAACAGATGTTGTCTCTTAGGGCAGAACTGCTTCCCACGGCCAGGAATGGAAAACATGGTCCAATTATAGGGGAAGGAACTATAATTCCTTCCCCTATAATGGGATAGCAGACATGTTCCCTGATAACCAGTCTGGGAAGCAGGGACTTAAAGGAGCTCCAGCCCTTCAAGAGGGTTAGAGCACCAGGCAGGTCTCCAGACCAAGCCAGTCTTACACTTTGCTCCTGGAAGGTGGATAAGAAGGGGGAAGTTCATAGGCAGGCAGTCACCGAATGATTCGTGCACAGCCAGGCGTCCATCCACCTCCAGACCCATCACTTAGCGTCATGATACTAGTCTAGACTTACACTTGTGAAAGTTGAGTTTCTAACATGCAGACCTGAGCAGGGTCTGGGGGCTTAACCTGGGGGTGAGTGCCCTTGGGGATTCTGGCTGAGCAAGAAGAGGAAAGGACTGAGAGGCACGCAAGAACTCCCAAGCACCAAGAAATCAGCACCCTGTTTATAGACCCTGGCCCGATGGGTCAGCTACGCTCGGATTACCCCGGCCTGATGTTGCATCTGGCTGGCGATACCCCTGCTGTTTCCTTTAGATTAACTGTGAAGAAATAAGAGCATGATGATAAACACTGATTAACCATGGCCTTAGCAGGGGAGATAAGTTTCTCTTTCCTCCCTCACGCTTCCTCCCTCCTCCCTCCCTCTTCTCTCTCTTTCTCTCTCTCTCTCTCTCTCTCTCTGAAGAAGCACTGCTCTTTGTCCTAACCTATGGAACGGTGGGTTAATTGGCTTATAGAGCTGCTGAATATGGAACAGAGACTTAATGGAGATTTAATCAAAGGAGACAGTTGTGTCGAGTGAGGTGTAAAAGCCATTGAAGATGAATGGAGACAGATACAATTTTCCCCCCAGAGTTATTCAGAGCAATTTTAATAAAGTGCAAGTTTAACTATGGAATGGATTGTGTGGCTAAGTGTCATTTTGCTGTAGGGCACAGCAGGGCAGGCAAGGGAAGGAAAACTTGAAAAGTCACTCCAGAAAGTGATGTGTGTGGGCCTCAGACAGTGGGCATCGGGGCCAACGTTCAATGCTCCCATCCCAGTCGACCTTTTGCCCAATGGTCCATCTATGGGACTCATTCAAATGATGTTTCCTGTATCTTCTGTGTCTGTGGCTCGTAATTTGAGTGGTTAGAACAGAGGAGTCATTAGGCTCAGGTTGTGGCTGTGATTTCAGGCCCGTCGACCCCAACTATTGACTGGAAACTTCAGCCTGGATCTCTGACACTTCCCCAAACCAACCCCTCTACTCTTCCTTCAGGTTCCAGCTAAGCTGTCACTCTGCTTGGAAAAGCTTCCCTGGGTCCCTTAGATGCTCCTTCCTGCGTTTCACTAATGACCTATATACCATGCAATTCCATATTATCTTTTTCTGTGTCTACCATTCCCTTTATACTGAAAATGTGTATAGACACACACACACGCACGCACACACACACACACATCTATGAAATCTATTTACTGGGATTATCTTGGACAGGCTATTGCATAAATTGCTTCTTTGCTCAGCAATATGGTGTGGACATCTTTCCATATCAATGCATGTGGCTCTATAACAAGCTCTTTAACAGCTACACTCTATTGCTTTATGTGAATGTCACATCAATTATTTAACAAATCCCATATCTTTTTGTGCTATTAGGAACCCTGAAAGACGCATTCTCTTCTATATGTGGTTCTGAAATGTTTTCCAATTAACCCTTTGATAAATTCTTAGAAGAAACACTATTGAGGTGAAAATTTTGATACATACATATTTGCAAGATGCCCTTCGAAGAAGGAAAAAAGGGTGCTGATGCCCCCGCCCACAGATGCTGTCTGAGCGCATGTCTCCCTACAGCCTTTTAAGCATTGTCAGTCATGCTCATTTCTGCCAGTCTGATGGGTAAAACTTGATGTCTCGTTCTTGTTAAATTTGACAGTGTAATGATCTAAGAAAGGCCCCATCTGAGGAGATGATATATGTCCTGGCAGGGCCATGCGAAATTCCAAAACCCTGTATGAGAGAGAAAAGTGTGATGAGGCTTCCCCTTGAAGAAACCACCCATAACAAGAGCGCTGGCTCCGAAGGGGAGAGGTCCGCAGCCCAAACGCTCAAACCCGGTGTGGTCAGATACAGTCTGGTTCGTGCAATGTTATGATGTCTAGATGGAAGCATTTTGTGGCATCTGACCAGCATCTAAGTCATAGATGACAGAGAGCCATCTCAACAAGTGTGTGAGCCAGCAGATGCAACATGCAGATCAGAGAGATATCTCACATATAATTTATAAGATGCTTACAATAGAGACACAAGGAACTTAAATGACACCACGAGGGTAAAGTCAGAAGCCAGGGAGCTATCCAGGTGACTCGAGGTGCAGGTTAGTGAGGCTGCAGTCTGATGCACCCTGGGCACCCGGAGAGCTAAGTATCCTTGTGCACTGGGGGCACCCGATGTAAAGGCAACTGATAATTTAAAGTCTTATTGGCCAAGCTGGGTCCTCACTGGCTTGAGGGATAGACAGGTGGTAGAGCCATAGCAAGTATGGACTGTACTCCTGACAACTGAATCTACCAAACCAAAAGCAAGGAGAAAACCTTCCCCAGCAAACATGTAGATAATTGCTTCCAACAAAATCTGTCTCTAGCCTAGAGGTGGTGGTGGTTGGGGGTGGGGGGGACATAGGTATGTTCTCACAGATCAAAGCTGGGGAGTCCAGATTCTAAAAGGAATGAATTAGAGCTAATGCTGTTCCCACATTGATTGGCATGGAGTTCAGGCCCTGTGCCCAGGTTATCAAATTCATGGAGGAGACCTCCGTGAAATCCTGGGAGGGTACCTGACTTGGAGTGGACCAGGATTTGGCCTGCACCAAGGCCAGCCCAAGGGTTCTGGCCAAGCAGACGGATACTTGGGGCTGGATTCAGAAGGTGATTCCAAAGCTAGACCCATGCATCAAATCAAAGAAAGCCTAAGCATTCCTTATATCTAAGAGGCAAATGTACGGTTTGGAAATTGAAGTCTAAATGTCTGGAGCCGAGTATTTTAAAGATGCAGAACAAGAAGCAAAAACCAATTAGTGAGTTGATGCCAGTGGGTTAAGAACCCTGCTGTCCATTAGACTGGGATGCCCAGCACCTTGTTAAAGGCCCCATGTGTCATGGGAGTGAGGCCAGGCCTAAGTTAAAGGCCAGGTTCAGGCAGACATTTGCTGCTACTCTTGTCATCAGTTGCTGCGGCTGAGCGTTGGTCGAACAGCTCTTGGTACTTCTGGAGAAGGAGATGAATGACTTCAATGGCTATAGTATCACCTGTAGTGTTACCAGCTCTGCTCTTTGCTGCAGATGTTGAAGCCATCATGGTTTGTTTGGATGTCAGCGTTCTCACCTATGCTGGGAAAATGCAGTGAGGATGTTTTCCAGGAGAAGTTTCCATCCTACGGACTTCATGTGCAGAAGTAGACAGAAAAATCACAGTATTACCAGATATTGGAGTCTCAAAGACCTGCTTTCCACAGAGCAGCTCTTCTAGCTAGAGAGCAAGGCCGGGGCTTTTTATTTTTATTTTTATTTATTTATTTATTATTATTATTTTTTTTGTATTTTTCCGAAGCTGGAAATGGGGAGAGACAGTCAGACAGACGACCGCATGCGCCCGACCGGGATCCACCCGGCACGCCCACCAGGGGGCGACGCCTGCCCACCAGGGGGCGATGCTCTGCCCCTCCGTGGCGTCGCTCTGTTGCGACCAGAGCCACTCTAGCGCCTGGGGCAGAGGCCAAGGAGCCATCCCCAGCGCCCGGGCCATCTTTGCTCCAATGGAGCCTTGGCTGCGGGAGGGGAAGAGAGAGACAGAGAGGAAGGAGAGGGGGAGGGGTGGAGAAGCAGATAGGCGCTTCTCCTGTGTGCCCTGGTCAGGAATTGAACCCGGGACCCCTTGCACACCAGGCCGATGCTCTACCACTGAGCCAACCGGCCAGGGCCCGGGGCTTTTGAATAGAAGAAAAACTCAGAGCCACCCTCTGCTCCAGGAACTCCAACTTGCCTCCCACCGAGAATCCTGCTGCACTTGAACTGAGTAGGGCCCGCCCCACAGAGGCTGCAGCTTGCTCTTACCCCGGGTAGCTCCTTTATTGTATATTCAAATAGATATTGTATCCAGGCTCATAAAAACTCCTCAAAACTTCATAAATAAATAAAAAAAATGTCCACATTCTGAAAAAAATTTATAAACCTGCTCAAACTTCCTTTCTGTCCAACAAACTAGCCTCCCATCCAGTCACACAGCTTTTCGCCAGCCCTGTCTAACCATGGGCCACCAACTAAACTGAGAGGCAGCAGAGCACAATGGTTAAGAGCACGGAACCTCAGCTGACCTGCCTGGGTTCAAGCCCCGCCTCTGCTGTTAACCAGCCAGGTGACCTTGCACAAGGCCTCTTTCTAGTCCTTTACCGTGTGCCTCTATGCTTCAGTTCTCCGATCTGAAATCTGTGGGTAATAGTAGCAATATTTCCTGGGTTTGTAAAGATTGAGTGAGTATGTGCAAAGCTCTGCAGACCGTATCTCACACACAGTAACTGCCATATAACTGTTAGTGCTAGCCACCATTATTGTTTGCTCACCTCGCCTGGCCAAGGAGTATGAGCCAGACTGGGTAAGTAGGAAAAGCAAGAGACATCTGGGTTCTATCTCAATTGTTCATTTTGATGAAAAATAATTTATTCACTTTTGTGTAGCAATAATGGTAATAGCTGTGAACTGCTGAGGCCCTACCAGGTGCCAAGCGCTGTACCGTCCCATTTGATCCCCATAGCAACCACGGGAAATCCATGTTATCACCCTCACTTGACGGATGCAGCAGCTGAGGCTCAGCGAGGTTGACTAACCAGCCTGAGGTCACACAGCAGGAAGCAGAGGAACTCAGACTTCACTCCGTGTCTGGCTGACTCGGAATTTGTGCACACTTTTGTTCTTTCCAGTAATAGTTTGAAAGTAAAGAAGAGAGTCCTGGCAAAAGGTTAACTCCTGTCTAGGATTATTGAGGCACTGAAGTAGCTTCTATTTCTTCTTCATAATTGTTTCTTCCCATCCTGTCCTTGTCATGCTTCCCTGGAGGCAGCCCTCCTTCCCGCCCCTTTGAGTTACAGCAAAAGCACCTGACTTGCTTTGTCTGTTGGTCTGCGGCAGATCTGACTTATCCCACTCCCGAGCAGAACCTTTCAATGGGCTTTTTTTGTTTACCTCTTTCTCCCCTGAGTGTCTGCCCTCAGCCAGGGTCCCAGAAGAACCAACCCCAGCAGAGCCCAGGAGAAACCAGCATAGCTACTGCCAACCAGTAGCCCTCAAATAATGTGAGCAGGAGCTAAATATTTGCTTGTGTAAGCCATTGAGCTTTGGCAGGAGGGAGCGGAGGTTGTTGCCACAGCGAAAGCTGGCTGATACAGACACAGTCCCGGGGGTCGGGGGATAGACCAGGCAAAGGAGAGGATAATCCAAGCTTGCTGCTTTGCAAAATACTAATCCATTTGGTTGTAAAGATGGGCTTTACACTCTCCTGCTGCATTTCTGCACATAATTGGTGATTTAAATATGTTCTCTAAATTAAAATCAAAATAATGAAGCCACAGAGGAATTAGGGGCTTGAGGGAAGAAGGAGAAACGTGGCCAAGATCTTTTGAATTTTCCTTCCATGGTGGGGAGAGACAGCGGGTGGCTCCAGCAGACGCAGAGAACAAGCTCCAGTCGAAACTGTCTTCCCGGGCGAAGATCAAGTCTACAGAAAGGGCTTTCCTGTGGGGAGACGGAGGGGAAAAGCCATGGGAGCCCACAGAGCCCTGTGGGTTTGGCTCCGATGGTGTCCTGGGGGCTCCTAGGGTAAACAGGACCTCTTCTTGTGACAAGTACGGAGTGAAGCCCCCAGGCCACTAGCAAGAGGAGGGACCAAGCATAAATCCCCTTAATTCTGGCTGGGACCTCTTTCACTAGGACAAAGTGCTCAGCAAATAAAGCTTTTGGTCCCAAGTTGACACTTAGTATGGGGCTGGCATAGTCAACTTTATGGGGACCTCTGTGTGCAGTTGAGGACTGGAGGTGATTCTTTCTTCATTGTATTATGCCCAAAGGTGCTTTCCAAGGGCTGAGTGGGTAGTGTGAAAGAAGGAAGGTGCCCCGTCCCACCCCCAAGCCCACTTCTAAACATCCCAGCACTTCCAAGGACCACTGAGCAGGACTTTGGAGAGGGCAAGGGTTCCTGGGGTCTCTGTGACGAGGACAGGAAGGAAATGCTGGGGCCATGCCATCAGACCTCTCTTATTGGTCCCAGGCCAGCTGAGAGCCAGGAAAAGGCTGCAACACCCCTGAGGTGTTTCCATGGCAACAAGCAGGCAGCTCTGCTCTTTAGGAGTTAGTGGAGGAGGAGGAGGAGGAGGAGGAGGAGAAAGGGGAAGAAGAAAGGAAGGGTGGGGGAGATGGAAGAGGAGATGACAGAGTAAGAATAGATTACTAGGATAGTAAGAATAGAATAGTAAGAATAGGAGACATCAGGAGGAAAGATAGAAGGGAGAGAGAAAAAAGAGAAAAGGAAGAGGAAAGTCTAAAGAAGAGGTTAAGAAGGGAAGGAGAGGAGGAAAAGAAATGGTAGAGAAATAAGAGGAGGTGAACAGAGAGGAAGAAAAGGAAAGAAGGAGTAAAGAAATAGGCAATAGAATGAATGGAGAAAAAAAGAGAATTGTTTGTGTTCCCGACTTCATACTCCAGAGGAGAGAATACCCATCACCTCTGACACCATGAACCCCACCACACATGCTCTGGTGACCCCCACAGATACAATGCCAAAGGACAGAACATGGGCCCAGAAGACCTGGGCTTGAACCCCACCTTGCCTGATAGCAGCTACAAGGTGGGACAGCGAGAAGTTTCAAGAACAAGTTTTAGCCTCTGACTGACCCTGCCTCTGGCCATATGAGCTTAGACAAATTATTGAACTTCTCTAAACTTGTTTTCACATCTTTAAAAAAAGAGGAGAATACTAATGCCTTGTGGGGTTGTGAAAATTAAATAAAATAATGCATGTGAGATCTTTAGTAGGTACACGACACATGGTAAGCATTTTATAGATTATTATCTTTTACGTGTGACTCAGTCATCATTTGACCTCTGCACCTCCATTTCCTCATCTGTAAAACAGAGATGATCTCCACCTCGGAGGGTGTTTTAATTGTGTTATTGTAAGTGCTCAGTAAATGTTAGCTATTAAAATTATCTTCTTAATAACAAGAGTCAACATTATATAATGCCTGGTGCCTTTTGCAAAGCACATTCCCCATCGTCACTTCATTTAACACTTGCCACTGCTGTGTGCAGTAGACAGGACAGTGTGATTCTCCGTATTGTGCCTGGGGTGTCACTGCAAGCACTGTGCTAAGTGCTCCCCGTTAATCACAACATCAGACTCTCAGACTCTCAAAGCAAACGGTCAGCGTAGGTCTCATCTGCATTGCATGGTTGAGAAAACCAAGGCGCCCAGAGGTAAAGGAATCTGCCTGTCACTTGCTAGCAGGTGCTAGAACTTGGACTTGAACGCAGAGTGGGAGGCACAGGTAACATGACTCATTTGAAACAACTCCTTTAACCCAGCTTTTTTGCCCTGAACCAACCCTTCTGCTTTGCACCGTGAGTCTGCAGAACAGAATGGAGATAAGGACTCTCACATCTCTGGGGAATCTCATCTCCGTGAGACACCTTTTAGAATCTCCCTGGCAGATCCCGTTGGGAAGGCTCCGTTGGGACCTCTGACAGCTTGGTCCTGGAGTGGAGTGAGCATTCAAAAATTATACAGGGAAACTGCCGGTCAAGGCCAAGCAAGGAATGAGGAAGACTTTTTCTACTGGTCCTCAGAGGGTTTCATCCAAGACCGCAGTAAGAAGCAAAATAATTTGTATTTTTTTTCCTTGTTTCATTTTACATTTTTTTAATAAGTAGGCAGATTGAAAGTAATTCCCTTCCTTTTGTGATAAAATGTAATATACTGTTGTGTTTAAGAAATTGTTATGTGTGTGTGTGCGTCTGTATCTCTGTGTGTGACATAGATAAGAGGAGAGAAGAAAGAGGGGAGAGAGGAGAGGGGATAGGAGGGAGGAGGGGAGGGGATGAGAGGAAAAGGGAGAGGAGGGGAGGGGAGGTGGGGAGGGGAGGGGAAGTGGGGAGGGGAAGGGAGAAGAGAGGAGAGGAGAGGAGAGGAGAGGAGAGGAGAGGAGAGGAGAGGAGAGGAGAGGAGAGGAGAGGAGAGGAGAGGAGAGGAGAGGAGAGAAAGTGGGATGGAGAGGGAAAGGGGAAGAGGAAGTAGTAGAGACAAACCTCGGAAGGATAGGCGCTGAAAGACGGGAGAGGAGATAGAAACAATGCCAAGGAACAAGGAGCAGAAGGAGTGATGCTCAGATTAACAGACTATAACAGGAAAGCACCCAAAAGATGGAGCAGGGAAGCAGAGACACACAGAGGTAAAAAGACAGAGGCACCAAAGGAAAGAGAGCAAGCCGGAGAAGAACCCTTCCTTCCCTTGCTGTCAAAAGAGATTCATTCTGTCTTTGCTCCATGAATGAAGACATGCGTATGGTTCGTATGGTTATAAAAATGCAGCACTGATGTGTGCATAGCTACGAAAAAGAAATCTCTCTTTTCTTCTCTCTCTTTCTCCCCCCCCCCCACTCTTCTTTGGGAGGGAAGCCTGAATCAGCTCTCTACATTCTGAAAAGCCTACGCTCAGCCAGAATTTGTGATACAGGTGTTTTAAATCACAGCTAAAACTTGGCAGCACACATGTTCTAGAAATCTTCATCTCATTGTGAAAATAAAGAAGCCTTAATTTTAAATTCTGGGAATTAGAATCATCCCATCTCATTTCTCAAAGAAATAGGTTTTTTATTGTCACAAATCATTTCTATTGCCACTAACCTTTTAAAATATTGGTGTGTTTTTTTCCTTGATGGCCCTGCTTCTGATACGGCCTCAGCTGCTGTGTATTCGGTGTTTGTTCAGTAGGCGTTTATTACACACCTGCTAGGTGTGGGACTGGGACTGAGCGCGCTGAGTGCTCTGGAGAAACAGGAGGGCAGCGTGACCGTATCGCCGGCGAGGGTTGGATCAATACCCTACCACTCTCCAGATAACTCACATGAAGATAACCTTGCCATTGTGTTCCCCAGCTGTCCCCAAGGTCAGTCAGAAAGGTGAGCTTCCCCACCTTAGAGTGGAGCTTGGACTCAGTGCACTGTTCTACCCATCCATCTGTCCTGATGCCTTTGGTCAATAGTAAAAGCAGATGAACTCTGAAGCCCTCACATAGCTCTGTAATTGTGTGCCCAGCTCTACCAGGGCCATTGCAGCCATGGGAGGTGGGAGGAGGGCAGAATTTCTGCAGATAACTTTAATATGCATTGACATTGCACAGAGAGCTTTCTCTTTGTAATGGTCCTTGAAGGTGCCCCACCCACCCTGGAGGTTACCTGCAGTCAGTTCGCTTATACACAGCCCCGGGATCCCTGTACCATTCTGCCTGAGGATGTTCTCTGGAGGCTAAAGACAGCCAGTCCCTGGGAGGAGAAGCTCCCGAGTGGCCTTCAGACAATGGTTCACAGAGCTGGTGAGCAGATAACCCAGCTTTATCACCCCTCAGATGGAAAATTCCCAGGTATGCTCTACATTGTCTATCAGATGAGCCCTGGCTTCCCACAGTGGTAACCCAACCATAAACTCACCCTTTATTGGTTTTACTCCCTCCATTGTCTCCCTCTCCCACCCCTTCACCATCAACAACCAAATAAACTTCTTGTATCTAACTTCCTGTCGTGGGTGGGAGACAAGCTAAGGCAGCACTCACAGGCCTGTAGAGGTGAGCTTCTTTACTCTCAGTATTAGAATCAGGTCCTCAGACACCCACTCTTGGCCACAGACCATGCTATAATAAGCACTGGGAATTCATCTATGGTCCCTACCTTCATAGAGCTTATATTCTAGATAGACAGAAGATGCCAAACAAATAATCACACAGATAAATACAAAGTTATTGTGTTAAGTGCCACAAGTGAGAATTGCCTGGGCTCTAAGACTGGAAATTAGGCGTATTTGACCTAGTTAAAGAGGTCAAGGAAGCCTTCCCCACGGAAGTGACACTTCAGTTGAGATCAGAAGAAGGAGAAGAATCTAACGAGGGAAGATGGAAAGGAAAAAATACTTGGAGCAATAAGGACAACCTGAATCAATGATGCAAGTCGATCAAAGAGAGGTTAAGGTCCCACATGTATTAAGTGGTTGGAAGAGTGCATGATCTCAGACCTATCTGACTCCGGGGTATAGCCAACAACTGGAGTGGAGATGGCTGTGCAGAAGTAGGTGACTTATTACTTTCCTTATTCATATTATGAAGGGATTAACTACAAGCTTCTTTTAACTAGAAAACTCCCCATAGGGCATTTAACAATTAGCTCAATCACAAAAGATAGACTTACAAATTTAGATAAATGTATTGATTGGGTATAAAAGGGGAGGTGTCTGAAAGTGTACAAAGTAGATGTGTCAGAACTGCTGAGAGGTTAGGCATCTTCCCAAGCCGATTTCATAGCATCCGGCACCACCCAGGTAACATTAGTTTTTGCTGGAAGACCTGCAGAGCGGAGGGGAGGGGTTGTCCTGATGATGAGAAGGCAGTGATCTCTAGATGTCCAGGGTCAGAGGCCTCCCTTCCATCTCAAAGCAGAAACCCAAAGAACATACCATCAAAGGAAAAATAACACTCTCTAATGGGGAAGTCATTTTCATTTCTGGTTAGTTTGTAAATGTATGTAAAAGACCTTTAACACACACAGTAACAAGAAGGGAATAAAATAAAACAAAACAATATATATAAACTATGGAACTGTCAAAGAGCAGTAGATGCAAAGAAGCCTTAGTAAACTGAATTCTAGAGAGAAACAAGCCTTTTGGAGATGAACAGAAAGAAATGGCTGCATTCATACCTGAAGGCACGAACATTGTCTAATGTGAATGGGTAGAGAATAAAGTCTGTCCAAGATAGAGAAGGACGAATAGACATTCACATGTGAAAAGGCAGAAACTATAGAACCTGGGAGGAACCCCTTACATGAAGCTAAATCACTTGGTTTTATTTGGAAATTTTGTTGAGTAACCAGCAGATCATGTGCAGCAGGAAAGCAAAGGAGTTTTTGTCGCCCTGTGATGCTTGAACTTTGTGACCCTGCTGGAGTCTAATCCAAAAGGGATCCATATATACTGAAAGTTGCAGCCCAATTCCCTCTCTGGTAAAATTCTGAAATATCAAAGAGGTCAGCCCCTTGGGAGGTCAAGAATTCAGCTGAAAGGCAAAATATATCTGTGGTCCCATTTGAAATAAGAAGTGAACTTAATATAATTAAAGTTGCGACCCAGCTCTATAGCTCAATTTGAATTTTAGTAAAAATTGAAGTTTACCAGGCTGAAAAAAACTTGCACTGTCTGCAATAGGTCCATATATCTATACATCCATACCTATATATATGCATCTACTGCTCTTTGATAGTTTCGTAGTGTGTGTGTGTGTGTGTGTGTAGTTTTGTTTTGTTTTATTTCCTTCTTGTTACTGTGTGCGTTATAGGTCTTTTACATACATTCACAAACTAACCAGAAATGAAAATGACTTCCCCATTAGAGAGTGTTATTTTTTCTTTGATGGTATGTTCTTTGGGTTTCTGCTTTGAGATGGAAGGGAGGCCTCTGACCCTGGACACCTAGAGATCACTTTCTTCTCATCATCAGTACAACCCCTCCCCTCTGCTCTGCAGGTCTTCCAGCAAAAACTACTGTTACCTGGGTGGTGCCGGATGCTATGAAATCGGCTTGGGAAGATGCCTAACCTCTCAGCAGAGGTATATATATACAATTATATACACAGAAAAACTATACTTCAGTATTCACTGTTTCTATATGCCATATCTGGCACATTTAAAAAATTGCAAGATGTGAAAAAGCTGGAAAATGTGCTGCATAATCAAGAGGGAAACAGCGGAAGCAGACTCACAGCAGATCAGCATTTTGGCATTCAAGGACTTTGAAATCACTGTTATAAATATATTGGGAAATGTGGGGGGGGAATGAAGAGAGTACATGAAGAAAAGTAAAATATCGAAAGAGAAAAAGAAATTGAAGAAGTTAAGAATTAAAAAGAACAAAGAAATTGTGGACCTGAAAATGTAGTTGCAATTAGAAGTTAATCTTATGGATTTAACAGCTGATTGGGCACAGCAGAAGAAAGGAAAAGTAAACTTAAAATCAAGTCAGTAGAAATTACCCAAACAGAAACAGAGGGAGAAAGGGGTGAACAGAACATCAGTTACCTGGGGGGCTAATATAAAATGACTTCACATGCAGGCACATGCAGGAAAGGAGAGAGAGAACAGATACAAAAGAAATATGTAAGCACATGATAGTTAAATTTGTTTTTCAAATTTGATTGTAAAAAATTAACCCCAAGAATCCAAGAAGCTCAACAAAACCCTATTTTTTATTCATTTTAGAGAGAAGAGAGAGAAGGGGAATGAGCAGGAAGCATCAACTCCTATATGTGCCTTGACCAGGCAAGTCCAGGATTTCAAACCAGTGACCTCAGTGTTCCAGGTCAATGCTTTATCCACTGCGCCACCACAGGTTAGGCTCAACAAACCCATATTATTATCTACTATTATAAAATAAATATAAAGAGAACCAGATTTTAAAATATCAGAATGAAAGCAAATAGAAAAAGATATCTTTGAAACAGCCAGAACCCCCCCCCCACACACACACACACACTCATATACACACACACTCATGCATGCACCCACAGGAAGCTCAATCCAGCCAGACTGAAATAGTTAAAATTACCTACCTGGGCCAGGTTCCCCAGGCCACCAGGCCTTTTAATCTGCTGCCCTCTACATTTAGCATGCCCTATCCAAATCCTATTAAGACTTCTAAAGTTTCTGCAAACCTCAGTCAGAGGGTCACACTGTGATGGCCCAGTGTCATTTTGGGAACTGATTGGACATTCAAACACCTTTCTTATGTTTGGAGAGCTATCAAGAGCTTACAGTTTCCTGAAAATTAAGCAATAGGCTCTGTGCGATGGTGCAAGCTGGTGCGAGCTGGCTCAGCCTGGCACTGCCTCCATGCCACCTCTAATGACCTAATTCAATCTTCACTGCCTGTCTCTGATTCACTACATAAGGTTTATCTTCTGAGGCTGCACTACTGACAGGAAACCAGAGGCTCTAAGTCGATGAGAGATGTGTCCAAGATCATTCTGCTAACTTGAACAACCCTGAAACGGACAAAAACGACCGGCTGAAACTGGGGGACACCTACCACATGTCAGGCGCTGTGATAAGCGTTTTTACACAATTCAATTTAATAATTCTCAGCATAACCCTGGGAGATAGGTTCTATAATTATTCTCCCTTTTAAATTAAAATAAGAAGAAGAAGAACTCCAGAAAAGTTAAATAATGGTCAAGGGCACATAACCAGGAGTATTGAGCTAAGATCCAAGCATAGGCAACCTAACTTCAACGCTGTTGATCTTAACCATTTATCTATAGTGCCCCAAATTTTCAGATTTTACACCATACGATTGCCCCTTCATTTTTTTTCACTAAGACAAAGTACCTGCTTACTTATATAATGCTTAACTTCATTCTGTGTAGAGTGGATCATCCCATGCTAAAAACCCATCAAGACCAGGCTTGTTCAGTTTTCCAATAGGAATGAAATATTTGCCCCAAACCATCATCCTCCCTTAGCAACCAAAGACTTCCACTTTCAAGGAGGTCAGAACTGGGTTCGGAATGGAACCAAGAGCCATAAAACAAGTTCCTTGCTTCCTGGGCCTGGACTCTATAATACATTATATTTATTTATTATCTGCTGTCCTTATAATTAATTTATTCATTCATGAAATGTTTATAAAGAATCCATTGAGTGCCAGACATGGTGTGAGTGTCTAGGGTTATGTAATCTATTAGGCATTTTCAGAGCAGTTTCTAGGATCCACGAGCCTTTCAAGAATTCATGTAAATATTTGAGAGCTGAAAATAATTAATAGCATCTTCATGACAGAAAAGGCTGCAGAATTAAATCAACAAACATCTATTTGAAAGTCTACAAAATATAACCTTATGTCAACCTATCAATTGCCTTTCAACACAACTCTTATATGGTTATACAAAATTATATTTAATGTGGCTGTGGCATTATAATATATTTGATTTTAAATAAAGCAGTTCTGTAAAACTAATAGTGCCTTAGGCCTACGAAGGTCATTTAACAACCTACAGGTGCTAGGAAAACAAAGATGCAGGAAACCTAATCTTGGCTTCAAGGGAACCTAATCTTATGTTTTGTTTGTTTACTTGTCTATTTTTACATTCTAATCATGAGTTCCCAGAAGGCAAGAATTTTGTCCTGTGTTTTTCTTGTTAAACTTCATATTCCCTTGACTCTAGAACAGGGTTGTATTTAGAATAGTATCTAATGTAATTGGCTGGACAAACACAATCAGGTTAGTCCTGTGATCTACAATCTAAATTTTGAGCAATCCACAAAGACACAGAAGTCATTTTCTTGCATCCTCCTGCATGCTTGTGGAAACACACACACACACACACACACATCTTCATTCCCTACCCACTATACTCTATGGATATAAGGAAACGAGGAAATCAGCATTCGTAAGCAGCTACAAAGCACCAACTACTGTGCTGGGTCCTTTTCATACATCAAATGTGCAACGTGTAAATATTCACCCTGCCTGCTACATTGCAGTGGGCATTGCAGATAACCAGGAATTTGCAGTCATTTTTCTCTTGAACTGTCTCTACCTTTCTCATCTTCTGTTTGCGATCCCTTTTGCATATCCTCTTACATGCCAAGTGCAAGATGCAGGGGCCTGCAGGGGAGGGACAATTGGTGGCCGATTATAAAACAAGGAGGAAGTATACACCAGAGGGCTGGATCTCTTGAAATTCGTCCCGCTGCTCACTTAAATGAGATGTTTATCACTCCCACCCTTATCATCAGTTCATTTGGATTCCTGGACCAATTTGGCCACTGCAGGCGATTTTCATGTCTTTTATTTATGCGAGCTCAAGGCCACCACTGCTGACCTGGTCATCCACCTCTGGGGACCCTTAGCCTTCCTCATGCTCATGAGAAGCCAAAACATTTCCACGGTCTGGAGAAATCACTCTGTGAGGAGCTGCATTCCTCTTGTGTCAGCATTCCAGGAACTGAAAGTGATTACTTCAGAGGGACGGACTTAAAGGTGCTCAGAGTTCAAGAGCAGCAAATTGGAGTGCGAAGGTCTTGGGGACGTGGGCAAATGGCCTGAGGCCTGCGGTCTGTCTGCACCGTTCCAGATTTGACCCACAACAGCGCCACAGGATTAGACTGAGTAATGTGGTTAAAAAACAAACAAACAAAAACCCAGTTGCTTAACATTGTAGAAATAGGGATTTAAGTGTACAATGGAGGGCTTTTGCTTCTTTGACTTGAAGGGTAATTTTTTAAATTTAGCGTTCATTGGCACTAATTCTATTGCCAGGCACTGTGCTGGGAGATGTCTGTCCATTATCTCGATTGAGGCCGTCGACAAGCTCCTGCAGTAGATATGAATATTCCCATAAGGCTCAGGAAAGTGAAGTGACTTGCCTAAAGTCACACAAGGGGATGAGAACCCAGTTTGTCTTTTTCCGAAGACTTGCTTTTAATACTTGAGAAATATTATGGAGCCCGTTTGTTGGGGCCAGAGGGAACTATGAACATATAAATTGATAAGTTCCAGAGAATATGTCAAAATGCTGTAGAAGAAATATAAACAGGGTTCTGCGGGAGGATGAGGGGGGGAGGGGAGGGCAGGGACAGGGAGGTGGCAGTCGAGCTGGGCTTGATGTTGGAGTTGGCATCTCCCAGATGAAGAAAAAGGAAATGGCATTAGAGGCAGAAGGACGACCATGTACAGTTGAGTTGAATGTCGGGGAAGGACCTGGAATGTTTGGAGAGTGGATGAGGGGCAGAGATCGGCTGGGGTGCAGGGCAAGTGAGAAGACCTCATAAGGTGGGAGGCTGGAGAGCTGAAGCAGAGTCAGAGTTTGGAAGCCATGGCAATCTAGCATCTGCAGACGTGGTGGAGGAGGGGACTGCGTGACAGGGGAGAGACCAAAAAGAAAGGCCAGTAAGGAGGAGGAGAAGTCCAGGTAAGAAATGGTGAGTTCTCCACTAAGGCGGCTACTGTGGAGATGGAAAGTTTCGGGAAGTGGTACGAAAACATCAGTGTACATTTTCAGAAATTGCCTGGGAAATGATCTAAAAGGGAAGATCCTGAGACCCACCCCGACATCTGGAATAGAACCCTACAACCTGCGTTTTAACAAGCACCCCGGGAGCCTCCGGTTCAAGGTGCTGTGCAGACAATGCCTTGCGAAGGTTTCCAGGACAGACAAGCCTGGTAATAAACTGCGTATGAGGCTGAGGAAGAGGGAAGCGCTGAGTTTATGTCCCCCCTTCCCTGACATGTATGTCCCCCATTTCTTCTGATAACTGCTTGATTTTTCTCCTGGAGAGTGTCTGTTTCCTGCACTCAGTGCAGGTAGTTTGTGCAGAGCCCCCGGTGACCAAGCCTGAGCTAATGAGTTCCTCACTCAGCGATGGGCAGATGACTCAACCAGAGCCAAGTCTGAGACAACTGGGGGGAGAAAAGCCAGTCATCTTCCTTGCTAGCCTCGAACCCCTCAGGGTGGCATGCTGTGGCTGCTTCTCCCAGGCAGAGCTTCAGAATAAAGCCAAGAGAAGGCAGATGTAAAAAATCTAAGCAAAAACAAAAATTTATAGTCATTGTTTGGGTCCCAAATCCAGACATGTCTAAAGACCGTATACCCCTAAACTTTTCATTACCTGCACCTACAGTCTGTTGGCTTGCTGTTGTTTTTTTACTTACCCCAATCTGTGTTGGGTTTTCTATCGCTGACAAAAAGCCTGCTGATCACTTTAAGAAAATGGGATACATAAAAAAATCTTACCTTACAAATCAGATAAAGAGCTGATTACTTCTATTAAAAAGGGATTCACTCACAGCTTCCTTTGAAGAGAGAGCCTCCCCAAGGTATGAAGTGTAGAATTTGATTTATTAAATTTGATTTACACATGACCTTTTCAGGAGGACAATCTTAAATGCAAAGTAAGAACTGCTCTGCCAGGATAATTGCTCTCAAAGCTACTCCAGTTTGACGTTCTGAGGCCAGCCAGGGTAGCTCCCCCAAGAAACAGCTTCCCCGCCCTACCATTTGGGGTCTAAATCTGATTCCACTGCTCCATGGTCTTCACAACTGTAAAATCCAATCTACTGGAAGCAAGAACCTGATTGATCTGTTACACAAGCCTGAACCCACATACAAGTTGTCCCCAACTATCGGTTGGCGGTATTTGTGTTTTTCTCCTTACATTCCTAATAGAAAACAAGTTCAAAATGTGATTCTCTAATATATTAATTAATATAGTCATTATTCTTTATCAGTAAGCACAGGTGAAAAGGCTTTTCGTTAAAGCATGTGTTTCTCTGGGTGGACAGTGAATGAGTCACTGGGGTTTCTAATTCCATAGGTAGATGATCCCCTGCTGTCACGGTGAAAAGGAATTCTGCACAGTCCCAGCTCAGGGTTTAGGGCAAAGGAAAGAATGCCTTCAGCATCTGCATGGCCATGTCTGAAGTTAGGGATGGCCTCACTCTCTTCAGTGCCCAGCTCAGGGGGAAGCTCATTGCATGGATCTTTGTTGGATGATTTAATGATTAGGTCATTCTTTGGAGAAGTCTGAAAAAGAGATCTCAGTCAAGAGGTCTATCTATTTGGGAAAATATTATTCCTGTTCTGGGACCTTCTTTGTTCTGAAAGTCAGAGTAGAACAAAATTAGGAGAAACAGAACCCATCGCTCACCTGAGGCAGCAGCAACATCCCTGAGCCTTCAACAAAGAACTCCCAGATCTAGAAGTGCAGTTTCTCAGCTCCAATCTTTAAGTTGCTCCCCTCCATCTCAGGGCCTTTGTAAATGCCTTTATATCTAACCTGGATGGCCTATTTCATTTTCTCCCCCAATCCATTATAGGGAGCAATAAAGCCAGATTTTTCTTTCCAGCCCAAAGCAGGTTCCTGGTTTTCTTTCCTGGTTCCCAAGGACTCATTTTTCTCTCTAGCTTCTCTTGCTCCTGCGTGCAAACCAGCCAGGGCTCACTCTCCCGCCCTCTCTTTTGCTCTCATGTTCTGCCTTCGGAAGGAGCAGAGGGCTAAGCTAATCACACTCCTTGGTTCACAGCACATATCATCAGCAGCTGCCTCTTTAAAGTTCTATTGTTGCTAGATTTTTATCTCATTATGTTTCCCCTTCACTCTCACTCCCCAGTCCCAGTTCCCATAAGCACTTACTATACTGTGTTTGGTAAATGCTTTGGGATAGGAATATATACGCGAAAAATCTACAATATTGCTTTGTGAATAAATTTGTTTTAAATGTACAAAGAGGCAGGGCGCTACAGTTTCCATGCAATTTCCTTTTCCCTTTCCTCATGCTTTTTTACGGTTCTAGTCATGTTGCTGTGTATATACCCATTTTGTTATTCTAACTTCTGAACTATATTTCCTAAATGCATCCTTTACACTTTGCTCATCAGCATTTTATTAATATATAGTTAGCATACAATAGTATATTAGTTTTTGGTGTAAACATAGGTATTCAACATTTATATATCTAACGAAGTAAGCATGATGGTAAGTCTAGTAATCACCTGTCACTGTACAAAGCTATATTATTAATTATATTCTCTATGCTTTATGTTACACCCACATGACATTTATTTTTTAAATGGAAATTTATACCTCTTATTCTTCTTCACTTTTTTGCCCCCCACCCCCACTTTCCCTCTGGTAATCATCAGTTTGTTCTCTATTTCTATGAGTCTGTGTCTGTTTTGTTCATTTGTTTTGGTTTCTGATTCCACATATAAGTGAAATCCTGTGGTATTTGTCCTTTTCTGTCTGACTTACTTCACTTAGCATAATATCCTCTAGGTTCATTCATGTTGTCACAAATGACCAGATTTCATTTTTTATGGCTGAGTAATATTCCATTGTCTGTATGTAATAATTCTTTGTTTATTCATCTATTGATGGACACCTAGGTTGCTTCCTTATCTTGGCTATTGTAAATGATGCTGCAATGAACATAGAAGTGGACATATCTTTTCAAGTTAATGTTTTTGTTTTCTTCAGATAGATACCTAGAACTGGAATTGCTGGGTTATATGGTAGTTCTATTCTTAACTTTTTGAGAAATCTCTATAGTGTTTTCCAGAGTAGCTGCACCAATTGGCAACCCCACCAACAATGCACAAGGATTCTCTTTCTCCACATTTTTGCCAACACTTCTACCTTGTTGGCTTTTTGACAACAGTGACTAATTTGACAGGTGTTGAATGATATTTTATTGTGGTTTTGATTTGCACTTCTCTGATTATTAATGACATTTTTATGTGAGCACCTTTTCATGTGTTTCTTGGCCATATATCTGTCTTCTCTGGGGGGAAAAATGTCAATTTAGGCTCTGCTCATTTTATTAATCTGATTATTTGATTTTATAATGGTAAGTTGTATGAGTTTTTATGCACTTTGGATATTCACCCTTTATCAGATATTATTGCAAATGATATCATTTGCAAATATTTCTCCCATTCAATATGTTGCCTTTTCATTTTGTTAATGATTTCCTTCACTGTGAGAAAGCTTTTCAGTTTGATGTTATCCCATTTTTGTTTATTTTTGCTTCTGTTGCTCTTGTTTGGAAAAGCATATTCAAAAAATATTTCTAAGACTGACTTCAAAGAGTTTATTGTCTATGTTTTCTTCTGGGAGTTTTGTAGTTTTGGTCTTAAATGTAAATCACTAATCCATTCTGAGTTCACTTTTTTATATGATGTCAGAAAGTGGTCTAGTTTCATTTTTGGCATGTAGCTGTTTAATTTTAAAAACACCATTTATTGAAGAGACTGTATTTTTCCTGTTGCATATTCTTGCCTCTTTGCTAGTAGATTAACTGACCATATAAGCATGGGTCTGTCTATTCTGTTCCATTGAACCATGTGTCTGTCTCTGTGCTAGTACCATACTGTTTTAATTACTATAGCTTTGTAGTATAGTTTGAAATCAGGGAGCATGATACTTCATTCTTTCTCCAGATTGTTTTGAGTATTTGGGTCCTTTTGTGGTTCCACACAAATGATAAGATTAGTTGTTCTAGTTCTGTTAAAAATGCCATTAAGCCTGACCAGGCAGTGGCGCAGTGGATAGAGCGTCAGACTGGGATGTGGAGGACTCTGGTTCGTGACCCCTGAGGTCACCAGCTTGAGCGCAGGCTCATCTGGTTTGAGGAAAGCTCACCAGCTTGGACCCAAGGTCGCTGGCTCAAGCAAGGGGTTACTTGGTCTGCTGTAGCCCCATGGTCAAGGCACATATGAGAAAGCAATCATGAACAACTAAGGTGTTGCAACAAAAAACTAATGATTGATGCTTCTTATCTCTCTCCATTCCTGTCTGTCTGTCCCTATCTCTGACTCTCTCTCTGTCTCTGTAAAAAAATGCCATTAATATTTTGAAAGGGAATGCAATGGAAATGTATGTTGCTTCAGTTTTTTAGTGGGAAGTGTCTTAATTGCCTAAAACTCTCTGCTATCACCAATGATGTTGCCGTGAACATCTTTATCCATGTTCCAAGATGAAGCTATGCATGAAGTTTTCTGAGTGTATTCAAAAGTGAAGTTACCAAGTCATACGGCATGTTCACATTTAATTTCACTAAATGAGTTCTAGAATGGCTGTACCAGAATTGAGGTACAGCCTTTTGTTTCTCTGGGCTCTTCAAACTACATGTTAATGCTAAGTATTTTCCTTGGCAATTCTTAATTTTCACATTATTTTGTTTAACTTTTGTGGTAAACTTTTTGAGATAAATAGGGCAGCTCATATCCCCACTCTACATTCAGAGAAGATGACGTTTCAATGCTGGCCTTGAAGCTATCAATGCTGGAAATCAACAAGCTAGGAATTGGGTTTAGTCTATGTCCCAACAGAGTCATGAGTGAGAAGTTAAGATCAACTCCAGGAACAAGGTGGGAGCATTAGGAAACACAAAAGTCCATCTCTAGACCTCTGATTTTCAACATTTAGTTGTACAATAGAGCACCTAGGAAGTATTTAAGAAATATTGATGATCACCCCTCACCCAAGACCAATTAAATTACATTCTCTCACGTGGGGCATTGCCTAGGTGTTTTAAGAGTTCCTGGGGTGATCTTAATATGCAGCAAGGACTGCAAACCTTACCCTGGGCTTAAAAGAAGAAGCATCTGGTATTTATCACTGGGCACATCATCTTGATGTGATAATTTAGACACCTGAAAGCAAAGGGTAAGTTCTGGAAGTAAAATGCATAGAGAATAATGAGACAGGAGTCTACAACTACTATTATCTACCATTTACTAGTGGAATAGCCTGACAGAGACTGGCCCCACTAGTTCAAGGCCTGGAGGGAACTGAATTACAGAGAATATTTTAATTCGCGCTTAATAATTAGAAACTCAAAACTTCCAAATGATGGAATAATTACAGAACTATGCGAAACCCTAAGGTCATTAACAAGAATGCCACGGATCATTACCCAATCCTAGTGAGCACCCAGCTGACAAACCTGTGCTTCCGATGCCCTGTCCAAGGTGCTGAAACCCACCACGCTTATTACCCGCTTCCCTTAGTCGGAGGGAAGCAAATTCCTGGAGCCCTCAACACTGACCCAGCTTGCCCCCGCAGAGTCCATTTCTCTTGCAGTCTGTAGATAAAACCCTTGCCACACTGATGTTCTCAAACCACCAAGAAAATTTAATCTCCAAATTTGCAGCAATGGTGCTGACTCTGAAAATAACTCTCCTCTTCCATGCATGGTTCTGTTTTCCTTCTTCAGATATTTTGAAATAATCATAATGTCCAATAGTAAAACAAACAATTACAAGGAGGAAAAAGCATGAAAAGGGAGAGTATTCTTTTTAAGTGAGATGAGGGGAGATAGTGAGACAGACTCCCACATGCGTCCCAATGCAGATCTACCCGGCAACTCCCGTCTGGGGCCAATGCTTAAATCAACCAATCTATCCTCAGCACCTGGGGCCAACACTCGAACCAATCAAGCCACTGGCTGTGAGAGGGGAAGGGAGAGAGATGTGGGAGACAGAAAGAAGAGAAGCAGATGGTTGCTTCTCATGTGTGCCCTGACCGGGGATTGAACCCTGAACATCTACATACCCGGCTGATGCTCTATCCACTGAGACAATCAACTAGGGCCAAAGGGAGATTATTGGCATGAGTTGAGCACCTACTATGAGCTAGGCAAGGAAGTAAACAGTTTACACTCTTTATCTTACTTAAACTTTTTTAAAAACCTTGATAATTCCTATTTTATTTATATAGTAGCAATACCTCAGAGAGGTTAAATGACTTATCCACAGCAAATTATCTTTAAAAAATAAAAGGCAGAAAAATTATTCAAATCATATTCTCTTTGATTCTACAACCTGAATTTAGTCTACATCAAGAAAAATCTAATTTGTTTCCAATTAGTGCCCAGACAAGAGACGCCAATATTTCTCTTGTGTCTCCTGAGTGTATTCTGCAGTTTTTATTATCAGTAGATTTTTCTTGGTACTTAATCTAAATTTTTCCCAGGATAGCTTCAACATCCTAAAACAATGGAGATGATCTGATGAACATTACATCTATGAACTGGCCCATTCAATTGAGAAGGAGAACTTCAGTCTTCTGTATATTGATCATAAGATCAAATTCCATTGTTTGTTTGTTTGTTTGTTTGTTTTGCTATGACATTCTCTCCTTTAAAGGCAAGCATCTCCAGGAAAATAATGTCTAGGTCTATTCCAAGGTGAAGCTCTGAGTCCCATTCATGGGCATAAAATGATGTAGTTATCAGTGGACCCTCAAGAGCTCCAGACTACAGCGTGCATTTCATCAATGAAAAAAGTTCAGAGGAAAACTCATATGTGATACTTTAAAGCAGGGGTTTTTAAGTGTCCTTGGACCAGAAACACCAATACCACCTGGGAATTTGTTAACTATGCACATTCCCAGGCCCCACTCAAACCTACTAAGCCAATAACTCTGAAGGTGGGTCCTATTGATCTGAGTTTTAACAGATTACACACACACATTGGCTTGGAAAAACAGCTGCTTTTAAATCTTCTGCTGCTCAATAAAGAAATAGCAAGTGCCAAATGTCCATCAGTTTGGGCTATAGTAATTCAGGAAAGCAGTTTCCTGGTCCGCTCAGAGCTGTTCAAAGACAACAGAAACATGCTACCATTGCATTATGTCTCTGTTTCAGAACTGCAGCTAGTTACCTACTCCCACTGTATTTAACCTGAACGTCTTGGCCTGGTTTTCCAAGTGACTTCTACCTGACTGCACAGCATCCATCCAGCTTTAACCCCTTCTTCTTCCCCTCAGGCACTCTGTCTCTACATTGAAATGTGGAGATTTAGGGAGGAAGTTGGCAGAGAGAAGTGCAACCAAAATATTATTTTTCTGAAAAATTTTTGTTTGTCAAGAAATAACACCTTCCCTCTCCCCCCAGGTTTTTTTTGCCTCTTTATAAGCTCTTGCATCTCTAAATATACAAAACATGATCATTTCCTGAGCAGACTAAGTCCTACATAATACGTTTTTATTGGCACCTTGAATAAAGATATGGCGACATGATATCAAATGCGCAGGTGAAAAAGCTGAGAGGAGAACGCACAATGGGTGAACAGGGAGCCAGAGAGCACCTGGCTGCTCCTGCAAAGCCAAAGATTCTGCTGGAGCAATTGCACCCCACAGTCCCGGGGAGACCTGCAGATGTAGCACTCAACCACTGCTCGTTTTCCATGGGGTAAGGAGAGCAGCTGCAGATAGGAAAAGGTAGTAAATTTAGAAAAAGAAAGGAAAAGGTAGATTCTTTTAACTATCATCTAGTGAGTTTTATGAATATTTTGGAGATGCAGCAAAAACCTGGAAATCGGCGTGAATTTACCAAACATAGAATTTGAGGGGGTGTTTGGGGGACATGTTTGTTGTTGTTTTTGAGAAACCAGGGATGTTTGGCCTGAAAGAAACACACACACACACAGCTCACAAAATTTAGGGGATATTTTATTACTTCATATTCTTTTTGAAATATTTCTTCATTTTTGTGAGCAGTGTGTATGTGTGTGTGTGTGTGACTTTATATTTCTGTAGATCTGTTATATGAAGAACAAACGTATGCTATGTGGCTATCCAGGGCAGAAAGTATTGAAGGTATGATGACTTTGGAGATCACCAAGTCTTTCCCTTCACTCAAAAGTGGACATCAAAGCTGGGAGAGGTAATGTGGCTTTGAAGAGAAGCTTAGCACCCCTGACTCCCCTTTTCTTTCCAGCATCCTGAGCAACTCATAAAGAGAAGGTCATGAAAGATAAACCTCATTTCCTATTTTGCCAGGATCCCTAAACTAGTAGAAAGTTCTATAACCTATTTAGTCCTATATAGATATAAATTATTGTTATTTTCATTCATGAAATCAAGTTCAGATCTTGACCCCTTCCTATTCAGCATCTTTAGAACCTGTCTGAAGCAGGGCATTGGTTTCCTGGTAATAAGCAGTTAGGTCAGACAGTAAATGTATTTGGATGCCTTGGAAAATGGAACAAATCCAATATGATGAAACCTAACCAGACCAATGTTAAGTCAGGCATTTAGTACACAAAGCCAATGGACTAGCAGCAGTAAACACTATGAGAGAGTGAGTTCAGTTGTCTTATGAGTTCATCTGAGTCAAGAACTGCCAAAGCACTGTCTTCAGTTGTGTTATTACGAAAATAATATCGCTTATCACAAGTAAGGCGATAGTCCCTCTGCTGTGGCCAGCACTCACCATGCTTCCCGGTGGTATTATGTTCTGTTCCAGTCATTACCTTTCATTGAATGGACATTGCTGCTCTAATGAACAGTGGTTAAAGAAACTAGAGCCACTTTGCTTGAACAAGAGACGTTTACTAAGAGCTTTCACTGTTATCTGAGGTCTCTAAACACGGCATCTTAGCTCAGGCTGCCATAACAAAACCAGAGCCCAGGGGCCTTAAATGACAGAAAACTATTTTCTCACGGTTCTGGAGGCTGCAAGTCTAAGGCCACGGTGCCAGCAGGTTTGGTTCCTCCTGCGGCCTCTTCTTGCTGTGTCCTCACATGGCCTTGTTCTCCGCGCATGCAGTCCTGGTAACTCTTCTTTGTGTAAGGTTAATGAAATGGGATCCTGGGTCCCCCTGAGTTTATCAAATTCTATGATGCCTTAAATCATTAATAATAATAATAATAATAATAAGTTGTTTAGATTTTTAGAGGCTATTAAAAGAAATCAAATATTGCACATGGCTCAATTATACCTTACACTCCTAAATCACAAACCTAACACTTTTAAAAGTTTATTTGGTGTTGTCAGGTATTTCAGAAGTCTTCTTAGGCTCCCACAGAAATGCTCTACTTTTCCCATTACTACACATTTGTCAGCACTTTTCCCTCTTGTCCTAATCGTAATCCTACCATGGCCCAGCTACAGTCCATGAAAATTGCAAGCTAGTCTAATATTTCCCTTTACTGATCGTCCACTGCATTTCCAACACTATTAATGTAGTTATTTCTAACAGAGATGAGTGCAGTCAGGAGTCAGGGAGGTAGTCAGAGATTGAGTTGGGATGACAAGGACCAAGGGTCTCTCAATCTTGCTGACTCTGTCAGATGTCTATTGATATGAGGCCTCAAGTCTTCCACCAGACACCTAGTGCTGCATGTTGGTGCAAAACAGGGAAAAAAAATCAGAAGTCAGCAAAATTGTGGCCTTTATTAATGGCTTGGGACCTCATTATGATCTTCTGATGAATTCAGCTGGACCAACAGTTGCTATGAGAAGCTCTTTTGCCCAGGTATGGGCAGACTTAGGCAAACTATACTAAAACAAACAAGTAGTCTGATTCCATTAATACACTCAGCAGGTGTTTACTGTGCTGTGAGGGCTTCTAAGTGCTGAAGTTATAGCAAGGAACAAGAGAGATCATGTCCCCTTTCTCAAATTTATAATCTAATAAGAAGGAGAAGGGAGACCAAAATAAAAATGGCAATATCAATATCAGGTAACAAAATGATGCTATGCGGAGAGGTAAAATTGAGTGATAGGACAGTAACCAGATGGCTAATTTATATTTGATGGATCTCTCTGAGTTGTTGACATTTAGACTAAGGTAAGAAAGGAAGATGGAAATGGTCATGATAAGATCAGGGAGAAATTGTTCTAGGCAGAAGGAACAGATAGTACAAACGCCCAAAGTGGGGACAAGTTTGGCAAGTCAGAGCAACAGAAATCAAACCAGTGTGCTGAGAACACGGTGGGCAAATGGGGAGGAGAGGGCTGTGAGGTGCACTCAGAAAGTAGGCAGGGTTGGAGTTACGTGAAATTCTGAAAACCAGGATGAAATGTCAAATGTAATACCCATGTTATAGGAAGAGGTAGAATAAAATTTTTAAGAGGGTAGACATGATCAAGTTTTTGCTCCAAATATCTAATTCCAACTACCAACAAGACCAGTTAAGAGACTATCGCAATATCCAGGCAAGCAATGAAAGAGGTTTGAACTATAGAAATGATTGGAAATGGAGAGAAATAGATGAGTTTGCAGAACTCGCTTATTAGTTGGATTTGTAAAGTGGAGGACACATTGCCATTTTCTGAGATGGGGAAGAAGAAGGCAAGTTTGAGGGCTAAAATAAGAGATTTATTTGGACCACTTTTAGTTTGAAATGCTTTTATTAGACATCCAGTTGGACATGTAGGCAGTCGGATATAGGAGTATGGAATTCCAGGGAAAGGACAGGACTACAAATAAAGATTTGTGAGTCATCGGTACCTAAGTAAAATCTAAATCTATGAGACTGCATGCGGTCACCTAGAAAGAGCCTGTAAATAGAGAAGTGAAAAGGCATAACTCTGTCCTGACATTTAAAGGCAAGATAGAGAATATGAACCAATCAAGGAAAATGTGGCATCACTGGAGGCAGCAAAAAAAAAAAAAAAAGATTCAAGGAAGAGAGAGAACCAAATGTGTTAGATATTGCTTTCAAACAAGTTTGAAAGAACCAGAAGTGACCATTGAATTTTATTGATGACCTTGACAAGAGCCACTGCAATTGAGGATGGGGGAATAATGCTTATGGGTGTGGGATTAAAAGAAGGGAAAAATGAGAATAGAGAGATCTGATCAGAATCAAGAGCTTTTCTGTAAGAAAAAAAATTGATGGTCTCTAGATGGGAATGGGGTTTGGAGGTGCATGAAAGGAGTAAAAAGGATAAGAATTTTATATATATATATATACATATATATGTATATATATATGTTTCTGGTTATAAATATAGTCACTGGGAGGTAAAGTACAGCATAGGGAATCTAGTCAATTATATTATAATAATGATGTATGCTGTTAGGTGGGTAGTAGACTTAGGGTGATAACTTTGTAAGGTTATCACCTCTTACTACCTAGACAGACCCAGGAAAAAGAAAACTCTCCCTAAGTCCTGGAGCTCAATATGGCCGCATTTTCCAAGCAGGAAGCAGCTCTAGGTCCATCTTAGTGCACCAGCTCCACAAGAAATAGATACTCTGAGGGAAAGCCAAAGAGAGGACACAGACCCAGAAAGTATGTCATATGGGTGCAATTGCTTTTAATCTTAATCTACTCTCTTGGAAAGCTACTGTGTGCCCCCTCTCACAGGCTTCCAACCATCTTAACCCAATAAATATCTGTACATCCTCTCCTGGGCTTTCTTTGAGTAAGGTGCAGGGACCGTAGAGAAGCTGTGAGTTCTCCACAGGTAATGTTATATCTTATACAGCAGTCATTTATTCACTTAAATATTTATTGGGAACTCAATAAATTCCAGTGGGCTGGGGATAAAGCTGTGAGCAAGAAAAAGAGATACTCTGTGAGAATCCTATGCATCTTTCTCTCTATTGGGGAATACAATCTGGAAACAAATAATTATGTAAATAAATATTTATCACAATGGGAAAAAGTATAGGAACAAGTACCAGATGTTTTAAGAGTGTGTAATAGGTGAAAATAAAAAAAAACAAAGTAGCCCTGGCCGGTTGGCTCAGTGGTAGAGCGTCGGCCTGGCATGCAGAAGTCCCGGGTTCGATTCCCAGCCAGGGCACACAGGAGAAGCGCCCATCTGCTTCTCCACCCCTCCCCCTCTCCTTCCTCTCTGTCTCTCTCTTCCCCTCCCGCAGCCGAGGCTCCATTGGAGCTAAGATGGCCTGGGCGCTGGGGATGGCTCCTTGACCTCTGCCCCAGGCGCTAGAGTGGCTCTGGTCGCGGCAGAGCGACGCCCCCCGGAGGGGCAGAGCATCGCCCCCTGGTGGGCAGAGCGTCGCCCCCTGGTGGGCGTGCCGGGTGGATCCCGGTCGGGCGCATGTAGGAGTCTGTCTATCTCTCCCCGTTTCTAGCTTCAGAAAAATACAAAAAAAAAAAAAAAAAAGTAAACTTGGGAGGGATTAGAAAAAATTAATGACTATAATTTATGGCTGTCTAGTACAAGACAGTTTAGAAAGTGCTTTCTCATGCTTTCATAATGAAATCATTAAACCTAATAACAAACTGGAGAGATGAGTCATAGCATATCCCACTTTTACAGATAGGAAAACTTAAGTTTCAAAGGGGTTAAGTAGACTATTAAATGTCTCCTTATTGTTGAATATATGTTTCCCTCTGTCTGTTCATCAACTCTTGTCAACCAGGACTCACAATTTACAAGGAATGGAACCCCAAACCCAAACTAATGCATATAACTGAAAAGACCAGGATGAACATACAGTTCTTTCTTCCTCCGTAGTAATGCAGTTTTACCTGGGCACATAGCCACCCGGCTAGCCTTCACTGTTCAGCCCTCCTTATCACTAGGTGTTGTTGTATGACTAAGTTCTGATCATCAGATGTTAGTAGAAGTAAGATGAGCAACTTCTGAGTCTTGCCCTTGAAAGTTTTCCCCCTGGAAGACTTTTATTTACTTATTTTTTGTATAGAAATTGCTTTCTTTGCATAAACAACTAAAAAAACAGACAAAATATGTAAGACAAATTTTACAAGACATTGGACATCAGACATCACAAGCCTGTGGCCCCTGAAAGAAGGAAAACAAGCAAGGATAGCACAATGGTGGCTCCTGTTTACTGTCCAGAGGCAGTTCCCAGGGGATAGTGTAAGGAGGGACCATCGAACAGAGCCCTGTGCTCTTGCCAGGTTGAGGAGACATAACAGAGATTGGGGAAGCTGAAGCATCTAGAAATTTTAGGATAGATGACCACAAAGGAGAAAGCTGCATTGAGAGAAAGATTCAGACATCTGCAAGAGGATCCTTTTAAGTCTTTGGCTGAGTACCACACTGTGAATCCATGGGGTAAGACTCCTTAAAGCCAGAAAAAAAAAAGACTAGTAATCGGCTGGCAAAAGAACGGTCAGATATCACACAAGGCTGAGAATTGTTCACATTCCCAAAAGTCAGAGTGGAGAGATCATGAGTAGAATCCTTGAAAGGTGGAGGCCTTTATCGTGAGGTTAAATTAGTTCCAGAGTAAAACCCATTCTGGGCTTCCATTAATAGAGCTTAAAAGCAAGCCTTGAAGGGATTAAACGGGTCCTCAATAATTTAAATTTGCAGCAGAGAAGTCCAAAACTCTGTAAAGGAAAATAACAAAATCTAATGCCCAAGAGTATAATATACCCAAATCTAGAATCCAGTCAAAAATTACCAGGTACATAAATAACAAGTAAATATAACTCATAACCAGGAGAAAAATCAATCAATGGGAAAAGACTCAGAAATAAAAATATATTATGGAGTTAGAAGAACCTGAAAATAGTTCTTATAAATCTTATAAATATGCTCAGAGATAGGAAGAAAAAATACACATAAACAAGAAATACAAGATATAAAAAACTCAAATGAAACTTCTACAGATGAAAATTATAGTGTCTGAAAGAAAAAATAAAGTGAATAGGATTAACAAAAAATTAGTCTGCAGAAAAAAAATTCGTGAACTTGAGGCTATAACAGTAAAAAGTATCTCCAGTGAAGCACAGAAAGAAAAAAAGACTAAAAAATAAAGACAAAAGAGATTAGCGATCTGTGAGAAATAGCAAGAAATCCAACATCTTTGACTCACCAAAAACAATGAGAGGGGGAGGGCAGGAGAATACATGAAAAAATAATCATTAATTATTTTATTTGATGAAAAAAATCAATATATCAGGAAGTTCAATGAACACCAAGAAATAGAAAGAAAAATATACCAAAGTGTATAACATCAAAGTGCTTAAACCAGTGAAAAAGAGAATATCTTATAAAAAATCAGCCATAGTGGCTAAAGACATTTTGTACACAGTAACCAGGGTAAGAGTTACAGCAGACTTCTCAACAGAAAAAAAATGCAAGCTACAAGATAGTGGAACAAGATCTTTTAACATACTGTACTAAAAGAAGTAATGTCACTATACCCAGTACAAGTATCTCTTAAAAGTAAAGTTATGATCACTAGTAGAAATATTTTTAAAACCCCTCAGAAAAAAAGGAAATTAACAGAATTAAATCTGGATCTACTCAAAGGAATGAAGAGTCTCAGAAAAAAAATATAAAGATAACTAATAAAATACTTTTTAATAATTTAGTATCTTTTTAAAAACTATTTGTGAAACTTTAAAATATAATTGACTATGCAAAGCAAAAACATTAAAAATTAACTTCTGGCCCTGGCTAGATAGCTCGGTTGGTTAGAGCATTGTCCCAAAGCACAGAGGTTGCTGGTTCAAACCAGGGTGGGCACATACAGGAACAGATTGATGTTCTTCTTTCTCTCTCTTTTTTTTTCTTTCTCTTTCTCTCTCTTTCCCTTCTTCTCCCTCTCCCTCTCCCTCTCCCTCTCCCTCTCCCTCTCCCTCTCCCTTCTTCTCTTGCAAAAATCAATAAATTAAAACTTTTTTAAAAAAGAAAAAATTAACTCTGGCTTATATCCCACATAAAAGTAAAATGCATGAAAACTCTAGCACAAGACCAAGAGTTCTTATATGTGAAGATCACTTCACATATAATTTGATATAACTCAAATACAGCTGTAATAGATCAATATGTATACTATTTTTAAATTTTTAAAAAAATTTTATAAATGGCAGTTTACATTTAATATTATTTTGTATTAGTTTCAGGTGTATAGTATAGTGGTTAAACAATCATATACTTTACGAAATGTTCCCTGATGACTCTGTTGATCAATCTGAGAGAATTAAAATCTTTGTAATATTGAATCTTATAATCTATAAACATGATATACCTCTCCATTTATTTACATCTATTTTGATGTTTCCATCAATCTTTTGTAGTCTGCAGCATGCAGATTTTGCAATATATTGTTAAATTTATATTTAAATATTTTAGATTTTATGGTGTTATTGTAAATGTTATTTCAAAAATATAATTTCCATTGTTAGTTGCTAGTATATAGAAATATGTACCAGGACCCACCTGGCACCACACATAGTTGTCACAATATTATTGATATATTTCCTGTGCTGTACTTTACGTTCCCTTGTCTGTTTTGTAACTACCAGTCTGTACTTCTCAATCCCTTCCCCACAATATGTACACTCTTAAAGTAATTGGTGAAACAAAATAAAACATAGACATATGCTAACAAGGCAAGATTGGAAATCAAATACAATTATAAAAAATATTTCCTCTAAAAACAGGCTTCCAAATACATGAAGCAAAATGTATATAACTGAAAGGAGAAATATCCACAGTCAGAGTTGAAGATTTTGACAGACCAGTCTGAGTGAAAAAATAAGTAGACCATGAAAGAGGCAGTAAGATTTTAACCTCATTATCAAAACTTTGACCTAACTGACATCTTTTGAACATTCCATTTAATAGCTGTATACACATTCTCTTCAAGTGAACAATGAATATTCACAAAAATGGACCATGTTCTGTGCCACAACACAATTTGTAACAGTTTAAAGGGGTTGGGATCTGACCACACTAAAACTGAACTAAAAATCAATAAGTGAAAATACCTGTAAAACCTCAACTCTTGGAAACTAAATAATACATCTAAATAACACATGGGTCAATAAAAACATCATAACGGTTATTAGAAATTATTTTGAACTGAATTAAAATAAAAACACAAAATATCAAAATACATGGGATGCAGATAAAGTACATAGAGAAAAGTTGGTATCAAAATGTTTATATTAGAAAAGAGGAGAGGTCTTGAATAAACAATCTAAACCACTACCTCAAGGTATTAGAAGAACAAAAACGATAGCCAAAATCAGTAAAAAATAAAATAAAGAAAAACTAATGAAATAAAAACCTGTTTGGTTAAAAGATAGATACAATTGCCTGACCAGTGGTGGTGCAGTGGATAGAGCATCAATCTGGAACGCTGAGGACCCAGCTTCGAAACCCTGAAGTCACAGGCTTGTGCATGAGCTCATCCCGCTGAGCACAGTTCTCACCAGCTAGAGTGCGAGGCTCACCGGCTTGAGTGTGGGATTATCAACATGACCCAATCAATGGTCACTGGCTCAAGCCTAAGGTCACACTGGCTTGAGCGAGGGGTCACTGCTCACATGGAGCCTCCCCAGTCAAGGCACATATGAAAAGAAATCAATGAACAACTGAAGTGACACAACTACAAGTTGATACTTCTCATCTCTCTCCCTTCCTGTCTCTCTCTCTCATAAATAAATAAATAAATAAATAAATAAATAAATAAATAAAATGCAATGAATAAATTCAGGCTATTATGACCAAGGAATAAAGTAGTGAATACATAAATTATTAATTTCAAGAATAAAAGTGGCCTCGGTCAGTTGGTTCTGTAGATAAGAGTGTCAGCCTGGCATGCAGACATCCCGGGTTCGATCCCAGTCAGGGCACACATGAGAAGCAACCATTTACTTCTCTTCCCTTCTCTCTCCCCCTTCTCTCTCTCCTCCTCTCTCTCAGCCAATGGCTTAATTGGTTTGAGCATCAGCCGCCGATGCTGAGGATAGCTCAGTTGATTCAAGCATTGTCCCCAGAGAGGGGTTGCCAGCTGGATCCCAGTGGGGCACATGCAGGAGTCTGTCTCTATCTCCCCTCCTCTCACTTAAAAAAATAAAAATAAATAAAAGAGAGGGAACTACTACAGACAGTAGATGCATTAAATATAAGAATATTACAAACAATTTTATGCCAATAGATAACAATTGAGATGAAAATGGACAAATTCTTTGAAAGGTACAAATTGCAAAATCTCACAAGAATATCTGTGTTCTGAAAAACTGTAGCTATAAAAGAATTTGAATTTGGAGTTAAAATTTTCACCACAAAGAAAACTCCAGGTACAAATGGCTTCACTGGTGATTTTAGTAAACATTTCCATGAAAAAATAATATCAATCTTCCACTAACTCCTTCGGAACATACAAAAGGGAAAAATACATCCTAGCTTATTCTATGAGACCATCACTACCCTAATATCAAAAGATGGCAAAGATATTACAAGAAAATAAAATTACAGGAGAATATCTTTCATAATTATAAATGCCAAAGTCCTTCATATATTAAAAAATCTAATCCAGCAATACATAAAAAGATAATACATCATGACCAAATAAAGTTTATCCCAAAATTGCAAGACTAGTTTAATAGTCAATCAATATAATTCATCCTATCAACAAGCTAAAGAAACACTATGATCATCTCAATAGATTCAGAAAAACATTTGACAAAATTCAACATCCATTCCTGATTTTTAAAAAATGTTTAGCAGACCAGAAATTAAAGAGAACTTCTTCAATGTTTATCATAAAGGTCATCTATGAAAAACTGAAAACTAACATCATATCTAACATTGAAGAATTGAATGCTTTGCCTCTCATATTACAGACAGGGCAAGATGACCTTTCTCACAATTTCTATTTAACATTATACTGGAGATTCTAGCTAGTGAAATAAGGCAAAATAAATAAGCAAACAAAGAAATAAGAGAAATAATAGTCAGACAGGAAGAAATAAAACCATCTATATGAAGATTAATTATGTATAATATCCCAAAAAGATACAAAAAAAAAAGAAACTACTAGAACTAGTAAGCCAGTTGAGCAAGGTCACAAGATACAAAGAAAGTATGCAAAAATCATTTATGGACAACTGATATGTGACAAAGGAGGTAAGAGCATACAATGGAGTAAAGACAGCCTCTTCAACAAATGGTGTTGGGAAAATTGGACAGCTACCTGCAAAAAAATGAAACTAGACCACCAACTTACACCATTCACAAAAATAAACTCAAAATGGATAAAAGACTTAAATGTAAGCCGTGAAACCATAAGCATCTTAGAAGAAAACATAGGCAGTAAGCTCTCCGACATCTCTCGAAGCAATATATTTGCTGATTTATCTCCATGGGCAAAGGAAATAAAAGACAGGATAAACAAATGGGACTCTATCAAACTAAAAAGCTTTTACACAGCTGAAGACAATAAGAACAGAATAAAAAGACAAACTGCACAATGGGAGAACATATTCAACAATACATCTGATAAGGGGTTAATAACCAAAATTTATAAAGAACTTGTAAAACTCAACACCGGGAAGATAAACAATCCAATCAAAAATGGGCAAAAGAAATGAATAGACACTTCTACAAACAGGACATACAGATGGCCACTAAGCATATGAAAAAATGCTCAACATCACTAATCATTAAAGAAATGCAAATTAAAACCACAGTGAGATATCACCTCACACCAGTCAGAATGGCGCTCATCAACAAAACAACACAGAATAAGTGCTGGCAAGGATGTGGAGAAAAGGGAACCCTCCTGCACTGCTGGTGGAAATGCAGACTGGTGCAGCCACTGTGGAAAACAGTATGGAGATTCCTCAAAAAATTAAAAATTGGCCTGACCAGGCGGTGGCACAGTGGATAAAGTGTCGAACTGGGATGCAGAAGGACTCAGGTTTGAGACCCCGAGGTCGCCAGCTTGAGCGCGGGTTCATCTGGTTTGAGCAAAAGCTCACCAGCTTGGACCCAAGGTCGCTGGCTCAAGCAAGGGGTTACTCGGTCTGCTGAAGGCCCGTGATCAAGGCACATATGAGAAAGCAATCAATGAACAACTAAGGTGTCTCAATGCACAACAAAAACTAATGATTGATGCTTTTCATCTCTCCGTTCCTGTCTGTCCCTGTCTATCCCTCTCTCTGACTCTCTCTCTCTCTGTCTCTGTAAAAAAAATAAAATAAATAAAAAATTAAAAAAAAAAATTAAAAATTGAACTGCCTTTTGACCCAGCTATCCCACTTTTAGGAATATACCCCAAGAACACCATAGCACTGTTTCAAAAGGAGAAATGCACCCCCATGTTTATGGCAACATTGTTCACAATAGCGAAGATCTGGAAACAGCCCAAGTATCCGTCAGTGGACGAGTGGATTAAAAAGCTTTGGTACATATATACTATGGAATACTACTCAGCCATAAGAAATGATAACATCAGATCATTTACAACAACATGGATGGACCTTGATAACATTATACTGAGTGAAATAAGTAAATCAGAAAAGACTAAGAACTATATGATTCCATACATAGGTGGGACATAAAAATGAGACTCAGAGACATGGACAAGAGTGTGGTGGTTACAGGGGGGGGGAGCGGGAGAAGTAGGAGGGGGTGGAGGGAGGGGAAGGGCACAAAGAAAACCAGATAGAAGGTGATGGAAGACAATTTGACTTTGGGTGGTGGGTAAGCAACATAATCAAATGTCAAAATAATCTGGAGATGTTTTCTCTGAACATATGCACCCTGATTTATCAATGTCACCCATTAAAATTAATAAAAAAAGAAAATATGCAAAAATCAATCATATTTCTATATTCCAGTAACTAACAATGTAAATCATATTTTTGAAATACCACTTATAATAACACCACAAAATTTAAAATATTTAAATATAAATTTAACAATATATGTGAAAACATGCATACTATAAAAGATTGATGGGAACATCAAAATAAATGTACATATATGAAGAGATATACCATGTTTATAGAGCATAAGATTCAATACTGTAAAGATTTTAATTCTCCTAAATTGACCAACAGAGTCAACACAATTTCAGTCACAATTTCAGCATAATTTTGTAGAAATCCATAAGCTGTTTCTAAAATTTACATGGAAAAGCAAAGGAAATAGAACATCCAAAAACAGGAGAGCATAGTTGGAGGAATCACACTACCTAATTTCAAGACTTAACGTGAGATTACATAAATAAAGAGCTGTGGTCTCTAAACAGATAGGCATGTAGATCAATGGAACATAGGGGAGTCCAGAAATAGACCTCGCCCATATTATCCATTTATTTCCAACAAACTTACCCAGGAAATCCAATGAAAACACAACGGTTTTTTGACAGATGGTGCTGGAACAACTAAAAAGTTATATGATCCATTTTGAGTTAATTTCTCTATATGATATGAGGCAGGAATGGAATTTTATTTTTTGTCTATGGCAAAAGATGTGAGCACAAAAGATACATGGATAGCAAATAAAGACATGAGAAGATGCTCAGAATAATTAATTACTTGTAGAGAAATGAAGACTACCATAAGACACCACTGCATACCTATCAGAATGGCAATGATAAGTATAACCATTTCTAAAAACTGAAAATATAAACTGTGGACAAAAATGGGGAGCAATGGGAAAGCTCACATAGTGATGATGGAAATACAAAACTGTACAACCATGGTAGAAAACAGTGTGGCAGCATCCTAAAATTTAAACGTGGACATAACTAATGACCGAGCACAGCCGTTCTAGGTATTCACCCAATAAAATCAAAGCAAATAAATATACACACAAAGGATTCTACTTAAGTGTTCCTTGCAGCTTTGTGTGTAACAGAACCTGGAAGTGACCCAGATGGTCATCAGCTGGTAAATGGAAAAATAACTTATAGTAGGTCTATACAATAAACTGTTTATCAGCAATAAAAAGGGACAAACAATAAATGATACAACAATATGGCTGCATCTTGAAAGCACACTATGTTAAGTCAAAGAAGCTAGACGAAAAGAATACATAGCGCATGATTCCATTTATATGAAATTCTGGAAAATGCCAAACCATAGTTACAGAGAATAGGTTGGTGTTACTTGGGAATGGAGCATGGAGCTGGCAGAGGTCCCCAAACTTTTTACACAGGGGGCCAGTTCACTGTCCCTCAGACCGTTGGAGGGCCGCCACATACAGTGCTCCTCTCACTGACCACCAATGAAAGAGGTGCCCTTTCCGGGAGTGCGGCGGGGGGGGGGGGGGGGGGGGGCGGATAAATGGCCTCAGGGGGCCACATGCGGCCCGCGTAGTTTGGGGACGCCTGCGAGTCTAAAGGATGGAAATGTTTTATATCTTGATTGTAGTGATGGTTACATGACAATATATTTTGTTAAAGGTTATAGGACTGCATGCTTAAAAATTAATTTTATTGAATTTCAATTATACCACAATAAAGCTGATTTCCTAAAAAGTGTTTTTCATTTTCCTGCTCCCTTTCTATCTCCAATCAGGGTGAAAACAAGCACACTGGAGAAGCTGCCTTGGACCCAGAGATAGAAGCTTTGATTTGAGGATGGCAGAGCCCTCCCGTTGTCCTTGGACCACCATCTCCCGGCTATTACCTGAGACAGCAATGTATTTTGTTGGCACCATTTATTACAGCAGCTTAGTCTGCACGCTAATGAATTGGCCAGCTTCAGGTGCAGGCTAACTGGTTTCAGAGGTCGCAGAGCTGGTGCTCCCCATCCATTGGTTCCTTTCTCAGGCTCTGTCTGGAGGCAAACCACTTGCATAACCCCAGCTCCCCATTCTCTCGCAACTCTGACCAGACATAAGTCAAGTGCGCCCCTTCTGACAGTTCCAGCCAAGCCTCCTCACATTTCATTGGCTCTACCTCGGTTACTTGCCTGTCCTCAGCCAATCACAGCCAGGCTCTATCCTGGGTATGAAGAGATAAATTGCCATAGGAAGCGCCCACGGTATGGGGAGGGCAGACCTCTTATATCTGGGGTGCAGATATGAGAGGTAGGAGGGGAGCCGCCTAGTGAGCCAGAGTAACAGATGGCCCTGTCAGAGAGTGAGTACAGGAGCAAATGACTTACCCACTGTCACCCAGCAAGAAAGTGACAGGCGTCTGAGGCTGGCCTCCTCCAACAGATCATAAACACAGGCCACGTTTTTGTTTCTCTTTTATCACCCACAAGCCCTGCCACAGAGCAGCCTCACAGCAGCTATTCCATCAATAGCTCCTGACTTGACTTTGTGTCTTGATTTATTTGCCCTCAACTGGAGTCAAAAGTATCGTTGACTAAGAAGCAATTCTCAAGGAAAACATACGATAGAGGGGAAAGACCAGGGCTTGAGTGCGGCTATGTCTGTGGAGGGAGAACATTGCGACACCACAAGTTACCGTGACTTTTTACAAGCTGCTTAGGGCTGGGACCTTACTCAGACAACACATTTTAATGCAAAGGCAGAGTTCTATTCCTCCCAAATTCAGATCCAGCGCTAGCGGTTTACAGCCGTGTGACCTTGGATGAGTCACTTAACCTCCTAAGCAGAGAATTTGTCATCTATAAAATGTCAACCATACTACTTCCCAGGACTCTTGTGATAAAGTTTGATGATGTATGTCACAGCACTTTACAAACTAAAACCACAGTTTCAAACTGCCTAGCTAACTGCTTCCGCGGGCATGTATCACTTGGCCCTTCCTGTCACTTTCTTCCACTCCACACCCTCTGCTTGGGATCTCTCAGACACCCTCAGCTTCAACCTCCAATTCTGCATCAGATCTATAGAACAAAGAACATGCCCCTATTGGGAAAACAGGTGAGCTTTGCACTGTGTCCAGCCTGTTTGCAACATGCTAAATCATCTTAGTTGCAGAACCAGACAGCGGTAATGTAGGGACAGAACCCCAGGTCCAGCCTCCAGTGACCAAACCCAGAGGGACTTTATAGAGACCACGTGTCCTTGCTTGCTGGGAGGTACCAGCTGAGATGGGCAGCCTTTGGGAACCTGGTGTGCCCAGCAGCTTCCCAGGCCACAGCTCCCCTTGGCGAGGGGGTGGGGGAGTGGCTTCTAAAGAGCACTCTGGCCAAGGGAAGGGTCTCAACTCAGCTGCATAACCACGGTGCTGGGATACAAGAAGCTTGTGGCCCATCTGTCAGGACCCTTTGCTGAGCGGCCTCATTGTTTGGGCGACATCGAAACTGTGCCCGGGAGGCTCGGTCATAAAACACCAAGCTCTGCAAACAGGAGCCAAAGCGGCAACCTTGAGCCTGCTTAGCCAGGAGCATTTGCTGAGCTGCAGAAGTCCTGAGATGCAGAATACACACGCTCACTCACACACACACGGGAGCTCACATTCAGGCACACCATGTTACATAAACCCTCTGATCATTCACACAGGTGCTCTCACTCCCAGGTGCACACTCTAGAGTGCTTCAGTCTAGCTCGCTGTTCACACAGGATACGTGCTCACCTGCATTTCATGCGTTCATGAAAACAGACTCAGCACACATTCGTATACACACACTCAGACACAGCCAAGCACGCACTCACACTCTGAAACCATGTACCCACTCACAGGTTCACCATAACCCTCAAGCTTCCCGTACCTTGCAAGACACAATTCACATGTGGCCACACACTCAGATATATTCTAACATGCACACACTTCCACACACAGAAACACTGGGAGCTCCGCCTTTGAAGGTGAAGGGCTTTTCTGAGCATTTCCCAGCCTTCATTTCTTTGCTGACTTGTGTTTTCACTTGAGATCTTGGTTCAAAATGTGTTCCCACTGAGCATGTTATCTGAGGGTTCCCAGCCATATGCTTACTACAAAAATTCTGCCCGTGTGTCTGATTCTGGCATGAATTAAATGCAGCCCACATACGTGTATACATTGCAACAAGAGCCAGAATGTAGTTCTCACTGTGGGATAGAAGGGAACGTCAGGGATAGCCCTTGCGCCTGGCCAGGAAAGGCATATTTCACTCGGACGTAGCTTCCAGACGGCTCTGTGGAGGCTGACCTCCATGCTCACCCACTCAGAGGCCCGGCAGCATAGCGGAGCTGGAGTTTCTTCTACTACGAGAAAGACAAGCACATTCAGGACCTCTGGGAACTGAGCGCAGCCTCTGGGAAACGCCCCAAAGCTAAGGTTTCTGTTGGTGAGGAGATGATTAGTAAGGAGCACGGAGCTGCTCAGAGGAGGTCAAGGCTTTGACTTGGACAAGTTTGCCTCAGAAACAAGCAGAGCTTTGCTGATGGAAGAAAACAGCCACAAGGAAGCATTGAGGCTTTGCAGAGAATAGAGAAGGGGCAGACAGGCGAAAGGAGACAAAGCAGTCCCAGGAGGATGAAGAGTGAATGTGAGCATGTGAAACAAAGCTTACAGCCAGACATCAAAGCCAGGCTCTGCTACTTGCTAGCTGTGTGACCTCAGGCGAGTGGCTTAACCTATCTGCACCTTCATTTTCTCGTTTGTGGAAAGGGCTTGCCTACAGAGCTCAAAAGATAGGGTTGTTGTGAAGATTAAATGAGTGAACGGTAATAAGAGGTAACTCACATTATCATTTCTACAGATAAGGCACTTAGAACAGAGCCTGGCACCCAGCACATTCTGGAGTTGGTTTCCGATTGCTGCTGTAACAAATGATCGCACTTAGTGGCTTGAAGGGAGATGTTTGTGGTCTCGCGGTCCTGAAGCTCTGAGGTATGACACGGGTGTGACAGGGTGAAGGTCAAGGTGCCAGCAAGGCAGGTTCCTCTGGAGGCTGCAGGGGAGAGTCCCCTCCTTTCCTCATCTAGCGCCAGAGGCTACTTGCGTTCTGTGCCTCATCACTCCAACCTCTGCTCTGGTCCTCACGTCACCTCCTCTCTCTTCACCTCCTGCCTTCTCCTGATGAGGACCTTCGTGATTAAATTGGACCCACCTGGCCGGTTGGCTCAGCGGTAGAGCGTCGGCCTAGCGTGCGGAGGACCCGGGTTCGATTCCCGGCCAGGGCACATAGGAGAAGCGCCCATTTGCTTCTCCACCCCTCCACCGCGCTTTCCTCTCTGTCTCTCTCTTCCCCTCCCGCAGCCAAGGCTCCATTGGAGCAAAGATGGCCCGGGCGCTGGGGATGGCTCTGTGGCCTCTGCCTCAGGCACTAGAGTGGCTCTGGTCGCAACATGGCGACGCCCAGGATGGGCAGAGCATCGCCCCCTGGTGGGCAGAGCGTCACCCCATGGTGGGCGTGCCGGGTGGATCCCGGTCGGGCGCATGCGGGAGTCTGTATGACTGTCTCTCCCTGTTTCCAGCTTCAGAAAAATGCAAAAAAAAAAAATAATAAATAAATAAATAAATAAATAAATAAATAAATAAATTGGACCCACCCGGATAATTTCTGCATGTTACGATCTTTAACTTAATCACACCTGCAAAGTCCCTTCTACTGTATACGGTAACATATTCACATGTTCTGGAGAGTAAGACATGCACATCTTTGGGAAGAGAAGGGGGCATTATTCAGTCTACTACAATGCTCAGTAACTATTATAAAGTCCTCTCAGCCTCTTTGCCAAAAGTCACATGACTGGGAGGTACCAGGGCAATGAGCCCAGGTCTCCCTGACCCCAAAGCCTGTTTCTTCCCACTAAACCAGTGGGTTTTACCCTTGTGCAGCGTAAGAATCACCCAGAAAGAAGACTTTGAAAGCAGAGATTGCTGGGCCTGCCCCCAGAGTTTCTGGTTCTGATTCTGGTAGAGCCTGAGAATTTGCACTTCCAGCAAGTTTTCAGATGATGCTGAAGCTGCTGTCGTGGGTACCACAGCTTGGGTACCACTGTACCGCAAGATGCTGCTGCTGGGAGGAGTGAGGTCCCTGTCTGCCAGTGTTCCAGAGAGGCTGAACGGCCCTTGGTCACAGAGGCAGTAGAAAGGCAGATTCAACTAAATGCTCTTTACTGTGCCTTCCTGTCTAGAGGTTCCCAGAGTCTGGGCACTGGGTGGGAAGGTGCCTAGAGTCCTTTCAGGACAAACAGGCTCAGATCAGCCTATTAACTGAAGGCTCTTTGGAGCTCAGGTCTCTTCACCTCCTTTGGCGACAACCTAGTGCCATAAAAAGGGCCTGAGCTACTGGGTCAGGCCAACTCGGATTTTGACTCCGCACTCATTTGTCCACAGCAGAATCACTCAACCTTCCAGGACCTCCACTTGCTCCTCCATAATAAGATGGCGAGCACTCGACGCCTATCTCCCAGGGTTGTTTTATGAATTAGAAAAAAATAATGACATGATATGACTTACACGGTCTCTGGCACATGGTATGAGTCCAAAAATTGTTAGATCCCCTCTGCTTGAAAGAAAGAAACGGTGCGTCTGAGCACGTGATACTGAACAAGCCCACGCACAGCGGGCAGAGGCTGTGGAACACCAGAGAAAGACGGGGCGTGGAGAGGTGGACGCGGGCAGTGAAAGCCCAGGAACAAGGGAGCAGAGAGCGTTGGGTTGGGAGAGCAGGTCGGTTGGAAGTGGAGGAGCTGGAGATGGGATGAGAGGGCTCCCACCAGCCTTCAGTGACAACCTTCAAATCCTTTCCAGTGGACAGTTCAGGGGGCCAGATCTGACCCTCGTGCTTCCCCTTGGGTTGTTCTTCCTCTCTCTCTCTCTCTTAACAAAACATCACTGGTTCTACGTTTAGCCTCAGGGTGAGAGGAAAGATGCTTCCCTCTTGTTTATCGAGGGTCTCCTGAGTGCCAGGCTCGGTGCTGGATGCTTTAGCTATGCTCTCTCATACAAGCTGCCCAGAGAACTTTGAGGCCGGTGCACTCATCCCATTGTATGGATGGGGAAACTGAGGCCCGGGGTCTCATCTCTCTCCTGTTTCAGGTCAACCTGCTCATTCCAGCAGCTCCTTTAGCCTTCTATCTAGTTGCAGGAACCCTGAGACATGCCTCTCAGCATCCTTCCTTTGTAGCTGTCTCTCCATCCGGAGCGCTTTTCACTGGGATTCTTGCAGGACTGCGGGAAGGCTGGGTGTGTATGTCGGTGGTGGTGGTGGTGGTGAGGAGGGTGAGCAGCTGTTACGGAGTCTATAGCCATTCACCAGCCACCTTCAAAGAGCCCACTGCACTTTTGCTGCTCATTATTATGATAATTTTCCAGGCTGCATTGCCCACGATGGCTATCGCCTCCAGCTCCAGAGGGCCACGTCAGCCGTCACTGGCTTTTATTCCTGCAAATAAAAATGTAAGCTCCACAGCAAAGAAACTGCAGGCTAAAGACACGAAGTCCATAAACTCGAATTTTATATGTTTATGGCCAATGCCAGAAATTCTCTGGGTGCCATCTCCCACGTCCCCTCTGCACCCATTGCACTGTGCATGACCATTGACTCTCCTCCCCACAGGGTCCCCCGGGCTCAGAAGGGCCCTAATATAGGTGAGTGGGAAAGGTGACAAATTGGGAAGAATTAGGATGAGCTTGCAGTAATTTGCACAGCCTCACCCCTCCAACCAATATACACAGACTTAGGTAAACCTTCCAGTACAAAAAAAAAAAAAAAAAAGTCAAATAAAAACCATCATCTCTTTGGATATTACGTCTTTAAGTGTTTTCTGTGTATATAGACTTTTTCAATTAATTTCCTAGTTATTGGCTTCAATGGGAGGCTGGTTCCTTCCGAAAGCAGGTGTGGAGGTGGGAGGAGCAGCCTGTCAGTCTGGGAATGAGGGCTGGAGAGGCAGAGACCTCTCCAGGCAGGGGCCGCCTTCCCCGGACACCCTTCCTCAGAGCCCCCCGCTGCACCTCCTGGCCCCCGTTCCAACCCCTCCCGTCACCCAGTTTTATTCTCACGGTAGCACTTGTCATCATGAAAATATCTTTGCTTGCTAATGCCTCTCTCCTCGGCTAGAATACGAGCTCCATAAGGGCAGAAGCCTCCTGCACCTTGCTCACCCTGACGTTTCTAGCACGAATAGGCACCGTGTACGCATTGTTGTTGTTGTTGTTAAGAAGCCTTGTCATCTCTAGCATGGAGAGCACAGCCTGGCCAGTAGGAGGTCCTGAATCAGCGCTATTAAAACCATTGACTAAACAGAGACCGAGGCCCCTGAGGTTTGGTGGAGGATGGGGTTGAGCACTGGCATCTCTCAGGGCCACAGGATGAACCCATATGACCTCAGGGAGTGCAGTGGCTTAAGGACCCAGGCCTATTTCACAATCTTATCCCTGAGTCAGAGAGCCACCACGATCTAGAAATTTAAAGGACCTGTACGTACAGAGAGTCGGGCTTCCCCGAATTATGGTTGCCCAGGCTCCATTTGCTCTTTTTGAGGAAGGGAAGTTTTCTATCACACAGAACAGCCCAGTCATATACTCACAGTCCCAATCCCAATGCTGAAGCTTAGACTAACCCTGGGGGCATGGAGACGAAACTGGCCACCCTGTCATTTCTGGCATTGCCCTGAGACCCACCACCATCCCACCGCTAAAACAATGAAATGGACCACTCTCTAGAAGCAGCCCTCTCAAGCCCTGAAGTGTCTCTTCTGTCCATGTTAAATATTTCCAGTCCTTGTGTTTTCCCCCATATGTCCCAGTACTGAGTCCCCTTGCTACCCTGGCTATGACCCTTGAACGTGTACTAATTTTGCTATGCTCCCTTAAAAATGTGCTGCCCGAGAATACTACCATAGATGGGGTCTGTTCGCAGAGCAGAAATACCATCTTCCTTTCTCTCCTCCCGAGGCTTCTATTAACATAGCTCTGAGACTAATTTACCAAAGGAGAGTGCTGAGATGAAGAGGGGGCAGCTCTGGGCGGGGAACCCTATCACTGTGGGACGGGCGAATGAAGAAGGGCCAGAGAAGGGACTGAGGAGAACTCGGAGAGGCAGGGGGAGAGCAAGACAGCACACTGCCCCACATACAAGAAGGATGGGAGAATGTCCCAAAGCTGCAGGCGGTGAATAACCACACAGACCCTGCAGGGAGACCTAGATAATGGGACAAGGTCACGGACTTCGTCTAATAATCCAGCTCAACATAACCTTCAAGGCAGGTTTTCCATGACACTGAAGGGCCAGACGTTGGACTGCAAGGCTAACAGGAGGAACTGAGGGTGGGGTGGGGAGGGGGAGAAGCAGAGGCAGGGACTGGAGACAGCACTTTCAAGATCCAAGGGCAAGGATACTCAGTGGTCAAGAAGTTAGTATAAGAAAGGCAAATAAATGCTTGTTTCTTTTCTTAAAAAAAAAAAAAAAAAGATCCAAGGGCAAGACTTTGTTGCTGGAACTCTGTGGGCCCCGGGTTCGGGCGAGACGTCACGGTTGCTTTGTCCACACACCATCTTCTTCTGGAAACCACGTGTCATAGTCGTCCCCCAAACTCAACCATTTAGTTTTAGTGGGACCTGATTCCGGAAGAAGCCATGAGTCAGTGCTGGGCCAGAGCCCTTTCCCTGGGATTTCGCAAATTAGAACCCAGGAAATAGCACATTTTCCTCTCTAGTGATGAAACCTGGGACTTGTAAGTCTAGGAGAAGCCAATGGTCAGGGTCCCCCAACCTGGTGGAGAACACCCACATGGGAGAATTCAGCTGACACTTCAGAGGAACAGAAGTCACGTCCTAGCAGCATTTAAGTGTGTGACACTTGACTCTGCCCCTTCATGGCCTCAGATTTGGTAACCTGAGGCAACAGGACCCTTTGGAACTGACACCAATTCTAACTGGGTTTCTGTCATTTTCAACCAAAAGAATTCTAATATCAGAACTGCAGACCAAAAGGTTGGTTCACAATGAGTCTGGTACCCAAGTTGGTTGACGCTAAAGCTCCTCACAACTAGGACCAGAGAAGTCTTCAAGGACTTCTTGTCCCTCTTGAATCTGCCCCCCTGCCCTCGTCTGGGGACCAGCGCTGGTTGTGCCCAGCATCAGCCTCTGCTGCGATGGACGAGCCGGCCTGGCTGCCTTATGGAGAAGGTTATTGATTTGCTTCATAAGCAGGACGGCCCGAGGCACATCATGGCAGGACCCAAGCTTGCCTTTCTCTCCTATTCCACATTATATTTCACCCTGGCAAGAGTGATTCTTCTTGGCCAGGAAATTGATTTTAAATCACCTTTCTTGCTGCTGACAGCCCCACACCACCCTCCCTTCCTGGGGACCTCGCCCGTTCTCCCTCTCCGCAAAGCACTCCTCCCACTCATACCCTCCGGCACCCCCTCTAGACACACACACGCACACACACATGCACACGCACGCACACACACAGCCCGTCTCCACACTGGGGATTTTCTCTGTCCCCAATTCCATTTATTGATGCACTTTTATAACTGACTCCATCTGTAGCACTGAAACCAGTCTGCAGTGCTTGGGGCCCAGGGAGAGGAAGCCAGCTGGAGGAAATGTGACCTCTAATTCTTGGCACCTGCCTAGAGGCAGGGAGCTGGCACCCAGCAAGAGGAGTTGACTAGTTGTTCCAGGAGGAACTTAACAAGGGGACGGAGACTCAGAGACTAGGTTGCTGATTGCTGAGGTCTATGTGCTCTGTAGACCAATAGCACCCACTGAGACATGGGATACCGAATGAGGAGAAAACACGGAGAGGGGAATAGGGAAGGAACCATGCTGCTGTCAGAGCTCCTCTTAGGGCCCTCACTGCCTCCTTCTGGGTTTCTGGGTTTATGCTGTCACTGTGAGTTACCCATCCCAGCACTTAGCTGCTGGGGAGATGCCTTGGAAATTGGTACACAGGCTTTGAAGCCTGAAAGGTTTTCAGCCCTACCCGGTTCTGCCACTTACTAGCTGTGTGGGCTTGTTGAATGGGGGTCTGCCAACATTTCCCTAAAGAGCCAGATGGTGAATACTTTAGCCTTTGCAGTCTGTATGATCTCTCACAGCCATACTTAGTTCTGCCATGGGGAACCAGGGTAGCCATAGATAATATGTAAATGAGGGGCATGAATGTGTCCCAATAAAACTTTATTTATAAAAATAAGTGGCCAGCCCTCAGGACATAACTGGCCTTTCTCTCCCCTTAGTCCTCTAAGTTCAGGTGAAACTCTCAAAATTCTGATTACAGCCACAGGTGCTCAGCCCAGCATGGGCTAGGTTCAAGCCTGGTTTTGTCACATGCAGGCTTATAACCTTGGGAAACTTACTCAACTGCTCTGAGCCTCATCACCTGTAAAGTGAAGATGCCAAACAGAGGATGGGTGTAAGGGTTCAAGTAGTCAGCTCATGTGCCTGAACAATGCCTGGCGGGTAGTATGAGCCTCATTACTAGGGAGTCTGGTGAGGTTGCAAGATGGATAATGAAAGGAAGCTTCCATGTGATGGCAGAAAAAGGCCCTTTCATCAAGCCTTAGGAGGGCTTCCCAGAGGAGGTGATGCTGGAGCAGAGACACTGATGACAAATAGGAATCACTCAGGGGAAAGGATGAAAGCATGTTCAAGCACATTATTGAAGGCAGGAAAAAGCGAGCCTTATTTAAGGACTCATAAGAAAGTTTGATGTTCTCAGGGTTCACTGCTCAGCAGCAGGGAGAGACCAGGCTAGAGAGATAAGCAGCGGCCACATCCTGCAAGACAGTGGATACTATGCAATAGAATGTGGATTTTATCTTTATGACAGTGGGGGCCATGGAAAGGTTTTCATTGGAGGCGATATGTACCCAGGTGTGTGAGTACTCTGGCTTCCGTCTAGAGGATGGATTAGAGGGATGAAAGGAGGCAGAGGGACTACCAGGAAACCCTGGACCCATTAGGGCTGGGAAGAGGAGGCTCCCCTAAGGCAGGGGCCCTGGGAGAAGAGGAAAGGCACAAGCAGGAGAGGTTAGAGGGATAGAAGCATCAAGATCTGGATCCTATTGGACACAGGGAGAGGGCGAGAGGGAAGAGTTGAGAGTGAGGTTTTGGTCTTACTGAAACAATGGCCAACAGAATCACCTGACATCTCCGCTTCCCTTTACAGACTGATTTGGGGCCAGAACTCAAAACCATCATGAAGATATCCCTTTGAGATCCTTATAAGTGGGATCTCTGGGTCATATGGTAGTTCTGTGTTTAATTCTTTGAAGGACCCCCATACTGTTTACTACAGCTGCCGCCCCATCTTGCATTCCCACCAACAGTGCATGAGCGTTCCAATTTCTCCACAACTCTGCAAACACTTACTACACTTTGTTAAATAAGAGCCACCCTAAAAGTGTGAGGTGCTAGCTCATCAAGGTTTTTGATTTGCATTTCCCTGATGAGTGGTGACGTCCAGCCCCTTATCATGTGCCTGTTGGCCACCTGTGTGTCCCCTCAGGAATTTCATCCCATTGCAGCATTATATACAGTAGCCAAGATGAGGAAACAGCCCAAATATCCACCCGCAGATGAATGAATAAGGTAAATGTGCTATAGACACACAATAGAATATTACTTAACCTTAAAAACAGAAGGAAATCCTATCATTTGTGGCAATACAGATAGACCTGGGAGACATTATGCTAAGTGGAATAAATTGATCACAGAAGGATAAAAACTGCATGATTCTACTTGTACAAAAAAAAAAATCCAAAATAGTCAAATTTATAGAATCAGAAAATAATGTGGTGGTTGCCATAGGACGTGAGGAGGGAGAAATGGGGAGTTGTTTGATGAGTGTGAAGTTTTCGTTACACAAGATGAGTAAGTTCTAACTAGACACTGCACAGCACGGTGCCTATGGTTAATATTACCATGCTGTGCACTTTAGAAATTGTTAAAAGGGCAAATCTCATGTTGTGTTCTTGACTCATACAAAAAACAAAGGGACACAAGGAAACTTTTGGAGGTCATGGATGTGTTTATTACCTTAATTACGATGATAGTATCACAGGTGTCTGCGCATGTCCAAACTTACCAAATTGTATCCATTAAATAGATGCTGTTTTTGCATATCAATTATACCGCAATAAAGCTGTAAAAAATTAATAATTATCGTGGAATCAACCTGTGGCAGGAAGGAGCCTGCCAAAGGTCATTTCATCCATTCCTTCGTCCCTGGACCCGTCTGCATGCAGCCCGTGTGAACAGCCAGCCCTGAGCTCCCGGAAGGACAGATGCTCCGGGTGCGTGCAGATCGGCTCAGCTCTCAAGAGGGAAGCCAGCCCCAAGTGGAGGTGAAGGTCTCCAGGCCCTGGAGAGTCAGAGCGTTTAGCTGTTAAACAGAATGGACCCCTGCTTCCTTTTTATCTTTTTATAATTAGCCAGAGGGGTCAGCCTCCTTGCTGTAGGGGGAGGGAGGGTCTGGCAGATAGCCACCCCAAGCATCACAGAGAAAGCTCCATGGCCCAGCCACGACAGATGCAATTTATCTACAGCCCAGGGAAAGAAGCAAAGAAATGCCGTTTCTTCCCTTTCTGGCTTTTTGGGGCCATTCATCACCTTCATTATTTTTATAGCAGTGCACTCAGCTCCCTCCGCCACCCCCTCCCCTCAGGAAATGTGAACAAATGAGGAACTCGGATCCCTTGCTATCAAGGAAGGCATCGAAGCACAGAGGGGTGATTAAGAATGGGATGTCACATTTCTACCCTCTCGTGCCCTCTTTACTGCTTATTTTTACTCCCTCCCGTGCCCCAAAATTCCCCAGCTAGGTCTTGAGACTTTTACATGCGGACTGGACCGGAGTAGAAGAGTTGCTCTAATACACCTGGAGCATGGGAGCATCTCCGGACTTTGTAAAGGGAGATTATTATAATGCTTGTGCCAAGTGACGTCACATTTAAGCCAGTAGAGTGAGCAAACCAGAGACTCAATGAGAAGGTCGACGAGAGGCCCGTAGAAGTTAAAGGGTTTTAATGCAGGAACGATTACGTTTGCCTTCTGCGATGGGAGAGCCATGTTATATCGTGGAGCTTTGGTACTATGTGAACCTGAATTTGAATTTGAATCTTGACTCCTCCGTTATCCTCAAGAATTTACAAACTGGGAATAATTATATTCATTTTATAGTGTTGTTGTAAAAATTTTTTAAGTTTAATCTATATATTTTGTTCTCTGGTTTGAAATCCCATATAAGACCTATTCTTCTTGGTGCTCAAACTGCTCCAGGTTTAGCCATCAGCAGCCCCACCAGGTTGGCTCCTGTCTTCCTTCAATAAGCCTCCAGATGTTCCAAGCTCATCTTGTGTTTTCCATGCCTCATCTCTAAAATCAACTACTTCCTCTGTGTTGTTTAGAGACTAAGACCTGAGTGTCTCATGGGCTCATTGTTACTGCAGTGTCATCGCTTCCAGATCCTCTCAGCAGACGGAGCTAGGATGTACATGTATGTGAACCAACGCATGATATATGTGTATCTACCTTTCTGTAGCTATCTATTGCATTGTGCTCTGCAAGATAAACGCCAGGGGAGAAATATAACAGAATTTTATCTTATTTATGCAACTCTTATGTTAACTCAAAATTCACTTTTTTTAAGTTATAAAGAACCTAGAATGTAATAGCTGCAAATGCTTTTGACATCCCCCCCCCTTCACTTCTTGAACTTGACTGCCCTAGCTACCTCAAGAATTTATAAATGGAAAAATATCTACCCCAAAGGGTGGTTACAGAACACAGTGGATGTGTTTGAGGTTGTGAACCCTACATGTGCCCAAAACAGCAAGTCATTGGGAGGAACCACTCGGGCCAAACTCTTTGAGCAATTAGCTGACTCTATTCAAAGTTTGATGCAGAGTCTTTTATAATATGGAAGGCGATATAGTTTAGGTTCCCCTAGAGGTAGACCCTGAGACAGGATTCAAGAATTAATCCTTTACTTGGAGGGGCATCAAAAACACTATAGGGAGTGAGAAGTAATCTAGGGAAAGGAAGACACCTAAAATGTATGCATTAATAAGCTAACTACCACAGGAAGGGACTGTAGCATAATCCTATGAGAAAATGCTGGGAAATTATGTAAAATGCACGCTTCAAAATTACACACATACATACCCCAAAGTAGCTGGGAGGTTATACACAAAGCCCTACTAATGATTGGTTGAGAGCTGTTCCCAGGGCTTGCCACTCAGAGGAGTGCCTCCTGTGGCTCGGAGTACACCCCAAGAACAGAGCTGCAGACACTGCAGACCGGTCCTAGCATACTGCCCCAGGCGTCAATTCCATGCCACACTCAAATTCGGTCAGCTTGACTCCCTGTCCTGAGCTTCCCCAGCAATCCTGAGCTGCCTTGAAAGGGCCATACAATGGAAAGAGAATTATGGCACCTCCTGAGCTTTGAACTTAGATGGAGAAAATTTGTTAAAGAAGAGCCAGTTTCATCTAACCAAAGATGTATTCATTTTGACAAAGTAGTCAGATCTGTTAGCAGCAAAAAAAATGGTACCAGGTGTTAGACCTTGGTCCAGCCACCTTGGTCCTTGAGTTCTGACTAAGAAAGAATTCAGAGGCAAGACTCAAGCTATAAGAGAAAGATTTTTTATAAAGTCACAGAGGTAGAAGAAGTGAACCTAGAAGATATGGGAGCAGGAAACAAGTTACAGAAGCAAAATGAGAGCCCTTGGAGCTTAGAAGAGAGAGAGAGAGAGAGAGAAACACACACACACACACACACACACACACACACGCCTTGAGAGATGAAAGAGGGAGAAAAGACAGGTATGCTCTGGAAAAAAAGAGAAAGAGAGCCTATCCTGGGGAAAGAAAAGGGTGGGGAAATGCAGGGACTGCTCCATAGAGAGAGTCTCTGTAGGGTCCTCCATCCTGAGGGCTTTTGTCTGATCGCCTTAGGGGAGAATCCCAAAAGAACCTCCATCAGCTTTCCCAGTGTGCCCACTCAGGGTCATGGTTGGCACTGAAGGATCATCAGTCAATGCAGCTGGTTCTGATGTCAGCCATGGCATCACTCTAATTTTGCTGCTGCTCTGAGGCCTAGATGTCATCTCCAGGGATTAATGCTTAAGGGAGTAGTCATGCAAGGGCTTGCAATTTTGCATGTTGCTAGGTGCCCGGGGCTGTCCGCCCTGGTGACACTGCACCTGGCCTATAGTTCCTGTTCTGTTCATGCCTATCCAAGTGCCTATTAGAGGTCTACAAATTTCTTCAAAGTGATATTAAAATGTACTTATAGAGAGAGCCAGGTGGCATTTTTCTATATGTGAATATCTACATTTCCGGGTTTGTAAGTTTCTGTGGTTGAGAATGAGAATGAGGCAGTGAGGACAGAGCCATGAATTCATAAAATGTTTTAAAGGAGCTCTCTTCAACCTTTTGGCGTGTTATGTTATTAAGGCACAGTAGACTTGCAAAGTACCTTGTAAATTTAAAAGTTTAATGCATCATTTGCAGAAATTTTCCATTGAGTTTGCTCTAAGAAAGGGCAATGAGAAGTAAGGATGTCATCTCAGCCTTCACCCTGGAGAAGAGCAGCATGGTTGGCTTCCTTGGACAGAGCTGGTATCCCACCCCATGTGCTTAGGGTCCAGAGCTTCCTGTGTGGACAAAGTCACCATGCAAAAGTGCAGAATGTGTCCAGCACAAGGGCATTTCACCTATGGATGAGTGGACACCGGAATCTCACCCATGATCCCCTCACCAAGTCAAGCACCCCAATACAGGACTGTGTCTGCCTAGGAAAAAGGGCATCTTCTCTTAATTTGCTCAGAAGTGCCACACAGGTCAGCAGCATGTGTCCATGCAGCATGCATCATGTGCACGCACCAAAGACAAGGAACCACCACCATGTTAAGCATTGCAAGACCAGAACATAGGAAGGAGAAAGACTTGTCTGGGGCACATGTATCTTCTAGGGCTGCTGCCATAACCAAGCACCACAGACCGGAGGCTTCAACAACACAAATGTATTTCCTTACGGTCTGGAGGCTGCAAGTCTGAGATCAAGGTTTTAGCAAGGTTGGTTGGCTTGCAGATGGCCGCCTCTCTCGCGTTCTTACATGGCAGTCCCTCTGTACATGTCTGTGTCTTAATCGCTTCTTCTTTTTAATATAATTTTTTTTTCTTTTTGTATTTTTCTGAAGCTGGAAACGAGGAGAGACAGTCAGACAGACTCCCGCATGCACCCGACCGGGATCCACCTGGCACGCCCACCAGGGGTGAGGCTCTGCCCATCAGGGGGCGATGCTCTGCCCCTCTGGGGTGTCGCTCTGCCGTGACCAGAGCCACTCTAGCGCCTGGGGCAGAGGCCAAGGAGCCATCCCCAGCGCCCGGGCCATCTTTGCTCCAATGGAGCCTTGGCTGCGGGAGGGGAAGAGAGAGACAGAGAGGAAGGAGGGGGGGGGTGGAGAAGCAAATGGGCGCTTCTCCTACGTGCCCTGGCCGGGAATCGAACCCAGGTCCCCTGCATGCCAGGCCGATGCTCTACCGCTGAGCCAACCGGCCAGGGCCAATCGCCTCTTCTTATAAGGACACCAGTCTATATTGCATTAGGGCCCACCCTAATGACTTCATTTTTACTTAATTACCTTTTTAAAGACCTTATCTCAAATACAGTCACAATCTTAGTTACTGGGGATTAGAAATTCCATACGTGAACTTTGGGGGGACACAATTCAGCTCATAACACATGGCAACACAGAAAGTCACTGATGATTCCAGAAATAGAACTTGATATTTTCTGACCTCCATCTATGAAGCTGTGGGGCTCCTTGCAGAGTCATCGTGTCCCTATCAACCCTTGTTAATGACAAAAGTATAAATGGTTTGCTGATGCTAAGAAGAAGAAAAAAAGCAGTTGTGTCTCACAGCTGTTCCTGCTTAGTGAGTCATGTCACCATTCCCAGATGAAGCCAGGATCTTCTGTGACACCCACCTAACTCCCGCCTGCACTTGGTTCCTTTAGTAGAAGAAGGTTGTGTCACACCAGAGCCAAGAGCTCACAGATGCCAGTGAGACTGCCCTCACTGAGCAGTCACCTCCCACCTGATCCACACAGAAGATGGGCTTCCACAAACCTAGCTTCCAGAGACATCTGGGCCATTTCTGCATGATGAAGAGGTCACTCTGATGAGGGCCCTTTCATATCAAACTTCTACAGAGAAGAGGCTGTGCTCACCTTCACTCAGGGCTCTGAGTGGTTCCAAAGCAGTACAGCGCACAACCCGCATAACGGTATGAGTCAGCCCTGCACAGTGTCCACACCCCTTACTTCATAAGTGCTTCTGTCTCTTCCCTCCCTACCCTCCCCTCTCAACCCCAGCCCTTTGCTAATTTCTCTCATAACCAATCAAGCAACAAGCAGTGTGGGAGCCTGTCTCCCAGATTGTCTCTGATGACCACCACCTCCTGGTACTCACCCCATTATAATATAGTCACCTCCCATATTGTACCAGGGAGATCAAATACTATAGAAATGATGGGATGCCACTTCCAAGGTCAGGTTATGTGGCTTCTGTCTTTGTCAATTCCTCTCCTTCTTGAATCATCTGCTCTGGAGGAAAGCATGTCATGGGAAAGCCTAGGGTAAGACCCACCTAACAATGATCTGAAGCTTCCTAATAACAGACACATGAGTAAGCTCAGAAACAGATTCTCCAGAGCCAGGCAATCTTCCGAGGACTGCAGCCCTGGCTGACCCACTGTTAAGCTGCTCTGGATTTCTGACCCATGGAAACTATGAGATAAAAATGTGTGTTGTTTTAAGCCAGTAAATTTGGGGTCACTTATTATACAGCAATAGGTAACTAATGCAGGCAAACTACATGTTGGCTCAAATCAGCTCAGCCCCTCACAGAACCACCCCCACTGAGCTGTGTTCCTATGTGCCCTGACTTCTAACAGAGACGGTAACAAGGAAGAGCCACGTAAAATATGCCACCGGTTTTGTTTATTGCTTCATTAACTTTTTGGTTCTCTTTGTAAGGGGCCATGTGAGAAACACTTTAAGAGTTTAGTACAGGGCCTGCCTTTATTCAAGTATTCAGTATCTGAGCTCCTACAGTTATGAGTTTACCTAGGAGAGCACATGTCTCTGCTTACAATATTAGTTCCTCCCCTTTCCTATTCCACCTACCTTCACACCAGGGTCTATTGCTTCCTATTCCATTAACATCTTTGTTGCTCAACCTCCCCCTGGTTGACAGGTGATCAATACACTGGAAATACAATGCAAACTGATTACAAAGTATAATTGCAAATATTGCAGAGAAATAGGGCGAGATTCCCATAGTCTGTGAGCTCGAAGTTGAGGAACTGCTGGCATCTTGTGCAATGGCTTTGACAAATGCGGATTGGGGAGCCTTAGAGCAGTTAACAGCTGAAGAGGAGAAAACAGCAAGGACAAGAGACACCAGAAAGACTTTGAAAGAGATTGGTTTAAATATCAAAGGAATAAGAGAGGCTCTCAAGAAAATTGATAGAGTGCTCAGAGAGTTTTTGCAAAAAAAATAAATAAATAACCCTTTTTATGATCATGCTGCAAAAATCAAACATGAATTTGAGAATGTTATTTCATTTTATTATATACTTTTGATCGGGAAATTCCACCAGTAAAGGCAGCCCTTGTTACACTCTGTTCAGTCGAAGAGCAAATGGATTAGTTGCATGTGCAAATTCAATTTTGGTAAGTGTACAATAAAATAAACTATTTTAAAAATTTTGTCTTCATTTTTCAAGATGCAGCCTAACAAAGCTCTTTTACAAATATTCACTGTAAAACTTTTGTCTCATCTTTAAAGGCAACTTAAAGTAGACTTTCTCTACTTTCAAGTTTTCTAAGGTATCAAAGGCCAGCGCTAGCAGAGGAAAAAGATACTTCTCCGGAGGAACTGGCCTCCTTTCTGATTATCTGAGCTTTTTAACTTCCGTATTTGGCATCTTGCCTGGACTTCCAGGAAGCTAAGTGCAGCTCTGCCCCCACCCCCTGGTTCCAATGTGCGGGGTTTCCTCACACCACCAAGCGATTCTCAGACATCAGGCGGGTGTCTTACAATTCAACTCAAATTCTGACACGGTCTACCTGGTGATAGTGTCAGATCACAAAGGGGGAATGTCTCCGTTCTACAAAAATGCCCTTCCCCGCACTTTAGACGACAATAGAAAAGTCCAGGTTGTCAGCCATGCTTCTGACCAACCTATCAGAGGTTCCAATAACCCCCTTCTTGGGTTTAATTAGTTTGCTAAAGCAGCTCACAGAACTCAGAAACATTTAACTTACTAGGTTGCTGGCTTATTATAAAAGGCTATAACTCAGGCACAGCCAGATAGAAGGATGCACGGGACACGATGCATGGGAAGGGGCGTGGGGCGTCTCTGCCCTCTCTGGGCACCTCGCTCTACCCACATCAACATCTTCACCGAATCCCACCCTTTAGGTTTCTATGGAGGCTTCATTACACAGGTAGGATTGATTACGTCATTGGCCTTTCAAGATTCATTGAACGCCCAACCCTCTTCTCTCTCCCCTCTCCGGAGATCAAGGTGGTGGGACTAAAAGGTCCAACCTTCTGGCCACCCGGTTGGTTGTCCTGGCGACCAGCCCCCCATCTTTAAGGGCTTTCCAAAAGACACCTCATTAACATCCCAAATGACGCCTTTGTAGCTCTTCTCACTTAGGAAAGTCCAAGGGTTTTGGGAGCTCTGACTCAGAAATAGGGACAAAGACCAAATACATATTTCTTCTTATAAATCACAATATCACACTTAGTCAAACTTGGCTGTTCTTGTGTTTAGCTCCTCTTTTATCCTTGGTCCCAATTTTTCCTCAGTGCCTATCCTTTACTAAAACCAATTGAATAGGTATTGTGAGCATAAGAAACCTCCAAACCTGTAGACAATTTTTATGCATTTATTTCAGCCAAACTGACAACAGTTGCCGGGAGACAGACTCTCAACACATTGACAAAAATGCTCGGAAAATGGTAGTTTCACCACGTATTTTGTATATCAGAATCAAAGGGGAAGATGTAAAGGGGTTCCGTGAAATGCATTGATGATAAATTAGGGAGGCGGAAGGAAGCAAAGCGGGAGGTCTCTGGGATTGGATAAACAGTAAAACAGACAGCGTTCTTCCACGTCGGTGGGTGTAGCACAGTTAACAATGAACATTGACAGCACATAGGGATGGGATGCAGGAGGACGAGGAAGTAAAGAGGGGTTCTGTGTGGTCTCTGGTGGGCGATCGTGCCCTGAGGGGTCTGGAGAAGAGAGGATTACTCTGACATTCCAGGTACATTGACTCAGATGCAAAATGACAGTAGACAGGCTCAAGTAAGGTCAAGCTTGACCTTTGTCAAGGAAGACACCAACCGAGGACATGACTACCTTCCATGACTCGCTTTGAGTTAAAAAGTTTTCACTTCGGGCCATCTTATGTGGTTACTTTTGGTCTCTGAGTTTGTAAGGCTGCCACGCGGGCCTCCCCTGGGTTGTCAGGTTTAATATGTGACCCCTTTTTTGTTCACAGTATGTTGTAGGCAAAAATGTCTCAAATCTGGAGAAAGTGGCAGCACATTAATTATTGACAAATTCTGAAGCTGCTCCCTGGACAGTCACCGTGGACTTTCATGCTCGCCCTCGGCCGCTTGGCTGCCTTTGCTGGGTCACCCCATGCCCTTCCCCCGCTTCCCCCTGTTTTCCTAGCACATGGATCTCCTGCTCGTTTCCACCTGCACTTCTATCCTCCCCTCCAGGCCTCTTTTTCCCAACGGAGAAATTTCCCTGCTCTCTTTCCGGATGTGTCCAGATGGTGTTTAAAAAGCTAGAATGGTCCGACAGCCATATTTTCAAGTCAACCAAGTTCATTTTAAGAGCACTCCAGAGTTACTTATTCTGATGTTCACTCCCCTCACTCCACCCAGACACACACTCATTTTATGTTTTTAGCCTATTGTGAAATATTCAAGGTAGACAAAAATGTATAAAGAATAATGCCATGGATACCTGTGTGCCCTCCCCAGCTTAAGCAATAAAACATGACTGCAGAGGGAATGCCTTCATCTCCAGCTCATTTTCAATTATTAAAAGAAGCAGCCAGAGGAGTTGTATTTGAGGGCAGCCTGGGGATTGAAGCAATCACGAACAATAATGAACATAGGGACCATAATTTCTGGCTTACAAGAACTCCCACAGATACTTAATCTTTTCTGCAATATGATGAGGTGTCTATTGTTCTTCCTGCTTAGGCTGAGGGAAAGGTTTAGAGATGTGGTCGATTGCAGCGGGAAAACAAGGACCATGGAGCCTGAAGCCTAGGTTTGAACCCTGGCTCCAGTATGTGCTATTTGTTCGATGTAGGTCCAGTTACTTAGAAGTTCTATGCCTCTAGCTTTCCCATCTCTTAAGTGAGGGTAATAGCACTTACTTCACAAGGTTGCCCTAAAGGTTCAATGCATGTTTAGAAGAGAGCCTGGAACATCATAAGTGATATATAAGAGTTTGCTCTTGCTGTCAACATTAGTACTGTATTATTATTACCTGAGTGGCCCAGTAAGGAGAACTGTATTCTTCTACACAATGATTTGACCCCAAGAGTCTCTAGTGTCCACAGGTATAGGCAATCAGCTCCCACCACAGATTTAGCCACACCCAAGCACAGGAACCAATCACCTGGTACATAGAAGAATTTAAGAAGCCCATAGCCTGCTGTTATTGATTCATCCTTGTCAGCCTGGGTACTCAGCCCCATTCTAGCCTTAAGCCCCATGAACACTGGGGATGCGTCTCATGCTTCAGCATCCATTATCCCAGGTCTGTGAGGGGTGAGGGGAGTGTTCTGCAGCCAGATCTTCTTGGAGCTGACCACCTGCCAAAACTACTCCAGCATCATCCCGTCCTGGCATATCCCTTGCCTGGATGGTGGGACGCCCTTGAACTGCCAATCATTCATTCCACCACCAAGTGAACACCACTGCCCAGTAAACATGTCTAGGCTCTGGATCGGAGACCTCCCTGGCCTACGTCAGCCCACCGCAAACTAGGTCCGAGACACCCAGTTTAAGAATGGCACTTCTCTATTGCTACCAAGTTTCATCTTCAACTCCATCATGAGATTTTCAAAAATAAGCTATAGTCTCTTGCTAATCAGCCTCCTGCCTTGGCATTTGTCCACAGGGTTTATAAACAATCCAAAGCACGGGGGTGGGTTAGGCCTCACACAAATGCAATCGCCTTTTATTGCTGTCATAATTTTCAGTTGCAGAGTAGTAAGATTGATGAAGGGCAAACGTGTGGCCACCCAGCAGCCAGCTCTTCTTTCTTTATAATCTGGTGGGGCCAAAGACCGTGCCTTGTATTTCCTTGTTTCTGCTCATGGCAACCTCAGCCATCGAGAATTTCTGGGTGGTGTTCCATTTAACCAGGCTCAACTTCCTCCTATATATTCTTTTAAAAAATTATATGGAAGAAAAAAAAATTACATGGAAGTGCAGGACTTCCTGAAAGGTGTAGAAGGAACCTGCAGACTCTCTCTCCAGCAAAACAACTATTTAAATGGAGAAAATTATTTTAAAAAAAAAAATCATTTAAAGTCTTTAGAAATTGTCCTAAGAAGATACAGCAAAGGGAGAAATGTTCATTCAAGAAAGTCTACTAAATCTTAATAAGAACTGTGAGAGTCTATGGCATTTGAGCCAAAACTCACTCCTTTAACCCCTGACCCAGCACCATATTATAGAAGTTCTACCCCAAGTCACTGTAACCAAGAAGACAAGGGCTCTCTCTCTTCCCAGCTCCCAGTCTGGAGCTACTTTTCATCTTGGCAGGTATAAGCTATAAGCTTTTGTCTTCCCTCCCCCAGCCCCAGGTTGTAGTAGTTCTATTCTGGCTGACCCTGCAGAAGGGATCAGTCTCCCTTCCCTCACTCGGCTCCCACTCATCGGCTCTACTCTAGGCACACCAGGCTGACACTATTAGGGGGCCCAATCACTCTACCCCTACTTCACTTGTAGGGAAGAGGTTTCAGATTACTAGAGATAGTAAGGGACATTTTAATATGCTAAATATATCAATCCATTAGGAAGATATAGGAATTATACATATATATGCGCCTAATAACAGAGACCCAGAATATATGAAGCAAAAGCTGATAGAATTTAAGGAAAAAAAAATAGACATTTCAATAACAATGGTTGGTGACCTTAATACTCTTTTTTTCAATAATGGCTAGAACAACTAGGAAAATAAACCAGTGAAAGAATAGAAGATGTGAACAACACTATGAAACAACTAAACCTAAAAGACACTGACAGAATACTCCAATAATGGCAAGCAGAACACACCTTCTCCTCACTCACACACACACTGGACAATATCAATAATAACTCTTGAGCCAGAACACAAAACAAGCCTCAAGAACTTAAATTAGACATCAATAACAGAAGGAGATTTTGAAACTTTATAAATATATGGCAATTAAACAACACATTCTTAAATAACCAATGGGGAAAATATGAAATTATAAGAAAAATTAGAAAATACTATGAGATGAAGAAAAACAAATCTACAACATATAAAAATTTATGGAATGTAGTTACAAATGTTCTCAGAGAAAAATCTATATCTGTGAACACCTATACTAAAACATATAAAAAGAATAGTCAAATAATACCCTTGTCTTCCACCTTAAGGAACTAGAAATATAAGAGTAAACTAAACCCAAATCCAAGAAGGAGGGAAATAATAAAGATTAGAGCAGAAAGAAATGAAATAGGGGTAAATAGAGGGAAAAAATTGTTCTTTGAAAAGAATTATAAAATTGATAAATTTTTGGATAGAGTGACCAAGAAAATAAAGAGAAAGTGAAGACTTACTACTAAAATCAAAAATGAAAGAGGAGGCCCTGGCCAGTTGGCTCAGTGGTAGAGCGTCAGCCTGGCATGCAGAATTCCCGGCCAGGGCACACAGGAGAAGCACCCATCTGCTTCTCCACCCCTCGCCCTCTCCTTCCTCTTTGTCTCTCTCTTCCCCTCCCGCAGCCAAGGCTCCATTGGAGCAAAGTTGGCCTGGGTGCTGAGGATGGCTCTGTGGCCTCTGCTTCAGGTGCTAGAATGGCTCTGGTCACAACAGAGCAATGTCCCAGATGGGCAGAGCATTGCCCCCTAGTGGACGTGCCCAGTGGATCCCAGTTGGGCATATGTGGGAGTCTGTCTGACTGCCTCCCTGTTTCCAACTTCAGAAAAATACAAAAAAAAAAAATGCAAGTGGAGGCATCACTACTGACCATACTGATTTTAAAATATATGTAAAAAATATAAATACATACATATATATATATATGTATTATATTTATATATATATATAAAGAAATACTATGGCCTGACCAGGCAGTGGCGCAGTGGATAGAGCATTGAACTGGGATGTAGAGGACCCAGGTTCAATACCCCAAGGTCGCCAGCTTGAGCACGGGCTCATCTAGTTTGAGCAAGGCTCACCAGCTTGAGCCCAAGGTCGCTGGCTCGAGCAAGGAGTTACTCGGTCTGCTGTAGCCCCACGGTCAAGGCATATATGAGAAAGCAATCAATGAACAACTAAGGTGTCGCAACAAAAAACTAATAATTGATGTTTCTCATCTTTCCGTCCCTGTCTATTCCTCTCTCTGACTTTCTCTCTGTCTCTCTAAAAAAAAAAAAAAAGAAGAAGAAAGAAAGAAATACTATGAATAACTGTATGCCAAACAAACTATATAAATTAGATAAAACAAGAAAATCTTAGAGAGACATGAATTATCAAAACTGACCCAGGAAGAAATATAAAATCTGACTATACCTATAACAAATAAGAGATTAAATTATTCAATTTAAAACACCCCGCAGAGAAAAGCTTATGCTCAAATAGCTTCACTGGTGAATTCTACCATTCAAAAAAGTCAATATCAATCTTTCTTGAATTCTTCCAAAAAATAAAAGAAAAAAACTTCCCAACTCACTCTATGAGGCCAACATTACCTTGATAAACAAAACAAAGACATTCACATGAAAAGAAAATTGTAAGTCAGTATTTCTTATGAATATACTTGTACAAATCTTTAACAAAATACTAGCAAACTGATTCAAGCAATATATGAAAAGGATTATAGACCATGACCAAATGAGATTTATCCCAGAAATGTAAGTTGGTTTAACATTTGAAAATCAATTCATGTAATATACCATATTAATAGAATAAAAGTAAAAAAAGGGTTATCTCAAAAGATGCATAAAAAGCATTTGATCGAATTCAATACCCTTTCACAATAAAAAACAATACTCAAAAAATGATCAAGAAAAGGAAAATTCTTCAGTTTGATAAGGGCATCTAAGAAAAAGCCACAAGTACCTTTCACACATTTAGTTATGAAAGTCTGAGTGCCTTTATCCTAATATCAGGAACAAGACAAGATGTCTACTCTTGCCACTTCTATTCAGTATTGAACTGAGGATCCTCAAGTTTCAGCCAGTACAATTAGGCAAGATGGAGAATATAAGTCATCCACATTAGAAAGGAAGAAGTCAGACTTTCTTTTGCATGACAGAGTGTTACGTCTAGAAAACCCCAAGGAATCGACTAAAGAAAACTATTAGAATTAATAAATGAGGTCAACAAGGATGCAGAAGACATGATCGACTTATAAAAGATAAGTTGTATTTATATACAGGCGAGAAACATTCTGAAAAATAAATTTAAGAAAACAATTCCATTTCCAATAGCATGAAGAAGAATAAAACACTTAGGAATATATTTAACAAAAGGAGCACAAGACTTGTATACTGAAACCACAGAATATTGTTGGGAGAGACGAAAAAGATCTGAATCAATGGAAAGATGTTGCATGTTAATGAATTAGAAGGCTTACTATTGTTAAGATGGCAAAACTTGTCAAATTCATCTACAGATTTAACACAATCCCTCTCCAAATCCCAACTTTCTTTTTTGCAGAAATGAAAAAGCTGATCTTCAGATTCATATGGAAATTAAAGGGATCCAGAATAGTCAAAACAATCTTGAAAAACAATGCATTTGGAAGACTCACACTTCTCTATTTCAAAACTTGCTACAAAATTACACTGTAATCAAGACAGTGTGGTACCAGCGGCATAAGGCTAGAACTATAGATCAATGGAATTGAACCAAGAGTCTACAAATAAGCCCTTACATTTATGGTCAATTGATTTTCAACAAGAGTGCCAAGATAATTCAATGGAGAAAGAACAGTTTTTTAACAAGTAGAGCTGAAACTACAGGATTTCCACTTGCAAATGTATTTATTTAAGCCCCTACCTCAATTATACACAAAAATTAATTCAAAATGGATCATAGGCTTAAATATCAATATAAGTGCTAAATTATAAAACACTTAGACAAAAACAGAGAAATAAATCTGTGAGTTTGGGTTAAGTAATGGTTTCAAAATACTATACCCAAGATACAAACAACAAAAGAGGAAAAAAATGTAAATTGGACTGTCAGTATTAACACTTTTGTGCTGCAAATGATACCATCAAAAAAGTGAAAAGATAACCCACAGAATAAAATAAAAGAGTTGCAAATCATATATCTAATAAGGGACTTGTATCCAGAATATATTTTAAAAACTCAGACAACTCAACAATAAAAATACAAATAATACATTGTTTAAATGGGCGAAGGAGCCAAGCAGACATTTCTCCAAGGAAGATACACAGATGGCAGAAATGCATAAAAAAAGACATTCAATATCATTAGTCATTCGGGAAATGCAAATCAAACCCACAATGAGATATCACTTCACACCCACTAGGATTGATATAACTAAAAAGACTGGCAATAACAAATGTTAACGAGGATGTGGAGAAATTGGAACCCTCATACATTCCTGGTGGGATTTTAAAATGATGCAGCCACTTTGGAAAACAGTTTGGCAGTTTCACAAATGTTAAAAATAAAGCTACCATGTGACTCAGCAATTCCACCCTTACACAAATACCCAACAGAAATGAAAACATTCATCCATACAAACACTGTACACAAATGTTCATGGCAGCCTTACTTATAATAGCCAAAAAAGCAGGACCAATACAAATGTTTGGCAACTGGTGAATGGATAAATAAAATCTGGCATATCTATATGATTAAATTTTATTCCACGATAAGAGTGAATAGCATACCAACATATGCTACCATGTATATGAACCTTTAAACATTATTCTAAGTGAAAGAAGCCAGTCACAGAGACCATATATTGTATTTATATCGAATATCCATTTATATAAACTATCCAGAAATGCCCAGGATAGGAAAATCTATATACAGAGAAAGAATATTAGTGGTAGACTAGGGCTAAATTTGGGGAATGAGGGGTGGGGAAAGGAAATGGGAAGTGACTATTAATAAGCATGATGTTTATCTAGGAGCCACAAAAAATTTCTAAAATTTAATAGTGGTGGTGGTAACACAAACCTGTGAATATACTAAAAAACTTTGAACCTACACAATAAATGGGTTGTGTTATATGCGATTATGACTCCCAATGTAAACTATAAGCTTCAGTTAAAAATGATTCATAAGCCTGACCAGGCAGTGGCGCAGTGGATAGAGCATTGGACTGGGATGTGGAGGACCCAGGTTCGAGACCCCAAGGTTGCCAGCTTGAGTGCGGGCTCATTTGGCTTGAGCAAAAAAGCTCACCAGCTTGGACCCAATGTCGCTGGCTCGAGCAAGGGGTTACGGGGTTACTCGGTCTGCTGAAGGCCCGCGGTCAAGGCACATATGAGAAAGCAATCAATGAACAACTACAGTGTTGCAACGAAAAACTGATGATTGATGCTTCTCATCTCTCTCCATTCCTGTCTGTCTGTTCCCTATCTATCCCTCTCTCTCTGTCCCTGTAAAAGAAAAAAGAAAAAAAAGATGCATAAATATTTTTATAAACATGCAGTTGTAACAAATGTTCTACACTAATGCAATATATTAATAATTGAGAAAACTGTGGATGGTGAGGGGGTATATGAGAACTCTTTGTACTTTCTGCTCCATTTTCCTGTAAACCTAAAACTATTCCAAAATATAAAGTCCATTAATTAAAAAAACATTTCCCCAGTCACTTCTCGTGTGCAGTCCTTTTGCAGAATATCTATTCAAGCACATAAAGATGTTCTGTTCTTCAGAGTTAGCCATTTGTTCCTGTTACTGTCCACAAAGAAATGAGAAAATAAATTATTTTTAAAAACCATTTTGTCGTCTAACATTTGATGCATCTAAAAGGATACAAGGTAATCCATGTGTAAGTTATATAACATGATAATTAAGTGAATGACTACTTCCAAACTGGAATGTCATCAGTACTGTTGCATCCGCTCATCTTCTTCCTCCCCTCAAACAGAATAACCCTTCTGTTGACTTGTGTTTACCATTGCCTGGCTTCTTGTGAGCTCGGTTGGTGGTGGCAGGAAGGTGAATGTCGAGTCTCGCTACCTAGATCATTGCCATGGAGCAGGAAGGTCCTATAATGGTCCCAGTGGTTCCAACCAGCTGGTATTTACTGCTTTGTGTAATCTCCTTTCCTTGAGTGAAGACTGGACCTAACGACTCACTTCTCTTCTGAAGAGAACCTAACAACCATGATGGGATGTCACTTCCAGGACTGGGCTGCAGAAGGATTCTAGCTGCTGTCTTACTCACTCTTGCTTGCTTTCTCTTTCGCTTACCCTGATAGAAGAAGCCAAGTACCATATTTTGAGCTGTCCTATGGGAAGGCCCATGGGGCAAAAAACTGAAAAAGACCCCCAGTCCAACAAGCCCAATAACCCGAATCCTGCCAACAGTTAGTTACATGAATGTTTGAAAATGAGTCCTTCTCCAACTGAGCCTTGACATAACTGGAAGTCCTTGCAGACACCTGGATTGAAGTCCTATAAAAAAAGCAACCCTGGGCCAGGGGGAGAAACCAGCCAAGCCACACTTAGATTTTTGACCCACAGAGATTGCAAGGTAAACTTTGTAGTTTTAAGTCTGGGAGGAATGTGTTATGCAGAAATAAATAGCTTATATGAGCACTGCATTAGCTATGTGGTTTGGGGCAAATAACATACTTTCTGTGCCTCAGTATCATAGCTATGAAATAGGGATGATAATATCTTTCCACAGTATCTAGAGAGGAAAGCTTAAAATAGTAAGTGCTCAGTAGATATTAGCTATCTATTTTGGTTGCCTGATATCCATATGGATTCTTTATTAAATATGCATCCAAGACCCAACTCTCCTCACTTAGCTGGAAGCACATGCTACTAGTGTTAGGCTATTAGAGGAGAGCCTACGAATCTATTGTACATTAGCTGTGCATGTTATAGAAACTGCACCTTTTTTTTTTTTGAGGTGGGGAAACTAGTCTTAGGAACTGATCCCCAGCTGATGAGATGTAATTTATTGAAGTTTGTCTAAACTGACTATGTTCAATGTTCAGGGGACTGTCACGGCAAGAACTTGGTGAACCTCCTCGGAAGACATTTAGGTTGCAAAAGAGAAAGTCATACCCTTGCTCCACTCTGTTTTCTTGGCTGACAAACATAGGTCTTTGTAGCTTGTTCTGATGGTTGCATCGACCATCCTATGAGGTTTTCTAGATCATCTCAGACCAGAGGTGATGAAAGAAATACACAGGGATCTATATGTGTACACATGGAATTTAAACAAGATACTAAGATGTATATTTACTAAATTTAGCGATCTGCTTATTCTGTAGTCATTGATTTATGCCAGGCACTGCACTAGTTCATGGAGTTTGACACCTAATATGTTCGAAGGCTTTGGTTAGCATCTGAGGATTCTTACAGAGCCCTTACTTAAGTGTAAGAGTCTGGAGTCCTGTCTGCTTAAGTTAACTATTCTTCCTTTTTTTCCCCAGGACTATGTGTTGTTACTCCATTTTCTTGCATTTCCTCCTCTGTTAAGAAGCAGGGATTCCTGGAAATTCACCCGCCCTTAGAACAGTGTTTCTAGGCTAGCCTGATGGTCTGAGTCACATGGGTACTTACTACGTAAAGATTCCCACACCTTATCCCAGACCTCTTGAATCTAAACATCCTGGAGAAGCATCTGGAATCTATTTTTAATAAGCTCCTTCAACCGAGTTTGACAAACACTGTCTTAGGACACTTTACTTTCATCTTTCCCCCAGGCGAATCACTGCCCATGGCAAACATCACTAATTGATCACAGGAATTATTTTATACTGCACCTGGTTAAGGCCTCAAAACCCTTAACAAGCACTTCAGGCAACCATTGCTTATCAGCTGGAATTACCCTGGAGAGAAAATGTAATTGCCATCCCTCCCCAGTGAAGATGTATTCATGTGATATTGACATTTTTGTGATCTGTTGGTGACGAATATGCATGTAGTCCAGATGTAAAGACACTGGGAGAACCCAACTCCATCTGAGACATTCTGCTCACTATTGATTGACAGCTCCACTGACCGATGTCTTCAGAGGGAGAGCAAAGGTCCTTATGGTGGGCATTTCCCCCCAGTTTATTCAGATAGTCGGTCCACCCTGGCCATAAGTGTAGTAGCTAAATGTGATATAGGTGTGTCTACTGGCCATCTTGAAAGGACACTAGGAAAATTTGGGGTGCAAGAAGGTTTTGTAGGCTTTAAAAATGTTTATTATAGGCCCTGGCCGGTTGGCTCAGCGGTAGAGCGTCGGCCTGGCATGCGGGGGACCCGGGTTCGATTCCCGGCCAGGGCACATAGGAGAAGCGCCCATTTGCTTCTCCACCCCCCCCCTCCTTCCTCTCTGTCTCTTTCTTCCCCTCCCGCAGCCAAGGCTCCATTGGAGCAAAGATGGCCCGGGCGCTGGGGATGGCTCCTTGGCCTCTGCCCCAGGTGCTAGAGTGGCTCTGGTCACGGCAGAGCGACGCCCCGGAGGGGCAGAGCATCGCCCCCTGGTGGACAGAGCGTTGCCCCTTGTGGGCGTGCCAGGTGGATCCCGGTCGGGCGCATGCGGGAGTCTGTCTGACTGTCTCTCCCTGTTTCCAGCTTCAGAAAAATAAAATAAAATAAATTTTAAAAAAATAAAAAAATAAAAATGTTTATTATATAAGTCTTAATCAAAATGTAGCCCTTGGAACTGGGCTTAGATGCCTGTGATGGTATCAGGTCCATAAAATGTCTTTGATTTCTGGGAACCACATTGTCTCTATTTCCTCTATATTACCCTCAAGATGCCAAGGTGTCAGTACTGCTAAAGAAACTGGCTGGACCAGGATCAGGTAACAGAATGAGAGCCCCTGCCTTCAAAAGACATTGAGGTTAGTGGGGGAGACAGACACAGAAAACCGTGGTATTGCAGAGTGAGGTAACCAGCCAGATCCATGGGGAATCCTGAGGAAAGTCAGTAGGAGAGGCTGACTCTATCCTGAAGTGGGGAGCAGAGGAAAGAATAAGGAAACAAAAGACATGATTCCAACAGACCCTTATTAGGGAAGTAAGAGTTTACCCCATGGAGGATTTAGGGGTTGAGAAAATGCAGTCCAGCAAAACATCTGCACAGAGGCATATACCTGCTCACCTTGAGGGTCAGTGGAGTTGGCAGCATGGCTGGAGGGCAGCTTGTATGTTCAGGTGGGGGAAAGGATGGAAGAGCAAAGTATGTCTGGCTATGAGCTGGAGAGGGCAGCAACTGACCAATCCAAGAGAAGAAATATCTTATGACATCGGCATTTATGGGTTCCTACTTGAACACCCGAGTCCTGTCCCATCATCCTAGAATTGAACGGTCCATAAACCTGTACATATGGCATTTCCATTGAGTATTTTGTTGCTTCCTTTTTAAATATAAATCACAATCAAGGTTCACCAGATATTTGAAAAACCACTCTATAGTGAAAAGAGAGACTAACATAAACAAGCAGAAAGAAAAATCAGAAAAAATAGCAACAATACAATAGGAAGAAAAACACCTATAACTAATATCCTCAGAGATATAGGAGAAAGTCATGTATCCTTCAAAAAGAACTTTCAATTAGTAAAAAAAAAATATTAAGAGCTCTTAAAAAAATAAAGATATCATAACAGAAATAAACAACTCAATTAAATGCATGTGAGACCAAGTTAAGGAAACCTCTAAAGAGAAGCATAAAACTCCAAAGAGATATAAAATGGGAGAGAATATAATATTAGAACACCAATGAGGAGAGCCAATAGCTGAATAGCAGAAGTTCCAGAAAGAGAGAAACCAAGAGGGAAAATTATGAAAGCAATGATTTAAAACATGAGTTTTTAGATTGCAAGGGCCACCAAATACCAGAACCAAGGAGAGAAAACATCCCCCACTCACTGATATTCAAAGAATCAAGGACAAGAATTACATCAGACTTCTCAGCACCAACACTGCAAGCTAGAAACAATGGAGAAATACTTTCAAAATCCTGAGGAGTGGAGAAAGAGATGACTTTCATTCTGCAATTTCATATTCAGATAAACTATTAATCAAGTGTGAGGAGATAATGGAAAATCATCTCACACATACAAGATCTCCTATGAACCCTTACTTAGAACACTACTGAAGGATGTTCTCCACCAAGACAAGGAAGTAAATCAAAAATAAGGAAGTCCAGGATCCAGGAAATAAAGAACTGAATACAGGAGAGAGACGAGGAAAGTCCTCATTTGCTGATGAAGAGAAGTTCCAGGGTGACGGATGAGTGGCCAGCCAAGTTGGAGAAGCAGGACCAAGAAAAGAATTAAACCAATACATAATTTGATACATGTCAACATATTTAAAAGAAAATTATAATTCTGCCAGGGAGCTTGGGGATGAAATAGGGATGGGTACATAGAAAACCAAGTAAATGACAAATTAGGGCAATTATAAACCAAGGAAAACAACAAAGGAAATGAAATATAACCATGGTACACGATGTAACTCATGCTGAGAATATCAGCATAATAACATAAATACTGAATACTAATATTATCAAAAATGATGATATAATCATTTTGGGAGACCAGGAGGAAATGTGTTGGAGGGGGGATAAGAGAGCCAAATGCTCTTCTTACATAAAAAAAAAAAAAAAAGTTAATAAATAAAAAATAATTTAAAAAAACAACCCAATAAGCATGTTATTTAGATATATAGAGTTAATGCTGGAAGGAAACAGCCAAAAAAAGCTAGAAATGTTTGCCTTAGGGGAGAGCAAACCAGGAGGAAGGAAGAGAGCTGCCTTCCCTTCAGAGCCTTGCAGAGATATTTCTTCTCTTAAACCAAGTCTATGAAATTTAAATATGAACTGCTTACTAGGTGATAGTATTGAATTAATGTTGTTTCTTAGCAATGATAATGGCATTGTGGTTACAAAGGAGAATGCTTTTCATTCTTAGGAGGTATCTGACGAAGAATTTAGGGATAAAGCAATACAATGTTTGTAACCCATTTTAAAATCATTTACCAAATATGAAGAAGGTAGATAGATAAGGAAATAAATAATTATGAGCAAATATAACTGGTGAATCTAGATTTTAAAATATATAAATATTCATTATAGTACTCTTTCAAGTTTTCTGTCATTTAAAAAAAAATTAAATAAAATATTTAAAGAAAAACTAGGCACATGTGTTACTCTGATAAAAATTTAAATTTAAAAATAAAACATTTGGGCCTGACTAGGTGGAAGCACAGTGGATAGAGTGTTGGCCCAGGACACTAAGGACCCAGATTCGAAACCCCAAGGTTGCTGACTTGAGCATGGGCTCATCAGCTTGAGTGTGGGGTTGCCAGCTTGAGCATGAAATTGTAGACATGACCTCAAGGTCACTGGCTTCAGCCCAAGGTTGCTGCCTTGAGCAAGGGGTCACTGGCTCAGCTGGAGCCCTCGGTCAAGGCACATATGAGAAAGTAATCAATGAGCAACTAAGGTGATGCAACCAAGAATTGATGCTTCTCATCTCTCTCCCTACCTGTCTGTCCCTGTCTGTCTCTATCTCTCTCAAATAAATAAATAAATAAATAAATAAATAAATAAATAGAAAAATAAACCATTTGGCCCAACTCATTACTATATAGGCATGTAGTATTTTTATCATCATTATTTTTCACCAAGTTGTCCAACTTAATAGAAAAGATAGTGGTAGACCACTGATTGTTATGCCTGGATAATAATTTTTCAAGTATATTAAACAAAGACAATTTTCACTCCGCCATTCTGCCCACCCACCTAGCCAGGGCCTAGGCCGGGTCTGTAGTGCAGGACACATAAGCAAATATACTCCTTCTTACATAATGCTCACGGGCCACTCTATGTGACAGTGTTGGTCACCACTGGTTTGAGGTGGTCGACAGAATGGGTAATGCCCTGGTTAAAGAGATGTAAAGAAAGTAGAATCACAAATCTTGACAGTAAAGGTAGTTTAAGGTGCCTCTTGGGTGTCCAACGTGGTAAATCTGGGTGAGTGAGAAGATGTTGCCTCATCGAGACTGGTCACCTTGACCTTCACAGAATGTTGTACTAGAGTTGTTTAAGGGTCTACAACTTCCCACCCCTGGGGCCATCTCAAAACTTGGAACCTGTTCTTTTATAACCATTCATTTCTAAACAGATTGCATTCACACCTACCCTACTTCATGTTACTGTTTTCTGTCCACTTGAGAAGAATTGTAAGGTCTTCCCAGACTCTAGCCTAATACTGGATGACTCATCTCCTAACAAGCCTCAGTGTGCAACCTCTCCACCTTGGGCCACTTGCACATGCTTAAAGAGACCCCTCACAGAGATGATCTCTGCACATGTCTCAGTTCTGAAACATCAGGTCATTGCTAATGTTTTCTGTCTCTAGATTGAGTGCCTACCCTCAGAATAGGGTGTGTGTGTTGGGGGAGGGAGGTGTGCACGCACGCGCACAGATATACATGCAAGTATACAGACACTCAATCCTCATTATTCACAGAATCCATGATTGTGAATTTGCCTGCTTGGTAAGACTTGTTTGTAACCCCAAAATCAATACTCATGATCAGTGGTAGTCAACCTGGTCCCTACCACCCACTAGTGGGCGTTCCAGCTTTCATGATGGGTGGTAGCGGAGCAACCAAAGTATAAATAAAAAGATAGATTTAACTATAGTAAGTTTTTTTATAAAGATTTATTCTGCCAAACTTAACAAAAATCTGACATAAAGTACTTGGTGATTATTATTATATGCTTTAACTTGCTGTAACTCTGCTTTATAAATTTTATAAAGTAAAGTTACTTACTTCCCTACTTTATAAATTACCATTACTGTGGAACCGGTGGGCGGTTAGAAAATTTTACTACTAACAGAGATACAAAAGTGGGCAGTAGGTATAAAAAGGTTGACTACCCCTGCTCATGATGCTTTCACAGACATTTGTGAGCAAGCCCAACGTGGCAAAACATTAGTTACCCGATCTGCTGGGGCTGAACATGGGGACACTCTGCTTCTTGTCTCAACTCACACTGTACATAAGTGTCCTTTTCCTAGTCTGTTTAGTGCCACTGAGCCTTGTTTGTTTGTTTTGTATTGGAGGGTTACATTTTTGTGCTTTCTTTTAATTTTAGAAAGAGAAAGAAAACCATCGATTTGTTGTTTCACTTATTTATGCATTCATTGGTTGATTCTTGTGTGTGTCCTGACCAGGGATCGAATCCTCAACCTTGGCGTAACAGGACGATGCTCTAACCAACTAAGCTGCCTGGCCAGGGCCTCTTTGTGCTCTTTGTGGTGACTTGCTGTTTAAATGGCCCCCAAACATAGCACTGAAGCATGTCTAGTCTTCCTGATCGCAAAAGGCTGTGATGTGCGTTCTGGAGAAAGTGAGTGTGTGAGGTGAGCTTCATTCAGGCGCGAGTTATAGTCTATTGGCCATGAACTCAGTGTTAATGAATCAACAATATATATATATAAGGTGTCGTTAAAGAAAAACACGCATAAAACAAGGTTATGTATTGATCATTTGACAGAAATGTTGCCATCCGAGGCTTACAGGGACTTAACCCTGCATTACCCCTAGAAGCAAAGATTCAGTATTCACTAATTCACTAGGGCTGGTGGCACCTCTGTGGAACGCAATTACCATAAATAACAAGAGTCGACTGGATATTTGTGTTTGTGTGTCTATATATGTATATGTATGTATATACGTATGTATATATCTTTTCAATGGCTTTTGGAAAAGCAATATAAACAGGTCCTCCTTTGCTGATTTATTTTTCACAACAAGCATCAAATGCACTTCCTCCAAGGCAACATGGTAAAATTCTCAGATGTGGCTGAAGAGGGGCAGGAATGAAATAGAAAAGGCACAGAAATAGTCCAGCTGGCTGACCAGGTAAGTCAGGAAATTGCTTCCTTCGGCAGAGCGGTTCAGGTCTCTTCTGCTGTGAGCCGCTTCTCTCATGACCAGCATCTCTAAGAACCTCATGGCCCTGGTCAGCAATTGCTGCACCTGCTGTGGTCCTTCGTGGTTGCTCCTGAACTGACCCCGCTCTGGGGGCTGGGTCCCTACAGATGGGGATGGAGATTGTTTCCAGTGGGGAGAATGGATAAAGATGAAAGCCTGCCCAATCCCTCTGGCTTCAGCCATAAAGAACTCACAGAATAGAGTAAGTGTGTAATAATTCCAGACACTTGGTCTGGGCCCCTGGTCTTCTGTTTTAAATCTGATTATTTATACAATGTCTGGCATGCAGTAGGCATCCAATAACTACAAATAAACAATCATCTTAACGTTACTAGCCATTCTTTCCCTTAAAAATTCGATTCTGAAAGATCAGGCGCACTCCTAATGATGGATTTCTTATTCTTAGGAACGTTTTCTTCTCTTCACATCTGAGAAGCACATCTTCAATCCTGCAACAGAAGTCGCGGGGTAGGCCCTGGCCGGTTGGCTCAGCAGTAGAGCGTCGGCCTGGCGTGCGGGGGACCCGGGTTCGATTCCTGGCCAGGGCACATAGGAGATGCGCCCATTTGCTTCTCCACCCCCACCTCCTCCTTCCTCTCTGTCTCTCTCTTCCCCTCCTGCAGCCAAGGCTCCATTGGAGCAAAGATGGCCCAGGCGCTGGGGATGGCTCCTTGGCCTCTGCCCCAGGCGCTAGAGTGGCTCTGGTCGTGGCAGAGCGACGCCCCGGGGAGGGGGGAAGAGCATCGCCCCCTGGTGGGCAGAGCGTTGCCCCTGGTGGGCGTGCCGGGTGGATCCCGGTCGGCGGGAGTCTGTCTGACTGTCTCTCCCCGTTTCCAGCTTCAGAAAAATACAAAAAAAGAAAAAGAAAAAAAAAAAAAAAGAAGTCGCAGGGTAGAGATGATTTGATCAGTGACCTCAAGTTATTGACAATGCTTGAGGAGAAAACATCAATGCCACAAACAGAAGCATGTGTTACAAGGGAGCAGCCAAGACAGAGTCCAGTCACCATGTGGTCTATGCTGGCACCTCTCATAGCTGGCACCCCTGTCCTCACAGCTGGCTGGCGCTCAGGTCCACACAATGAGCTGGCATTCCAGTCTAAGCGGCTAGAACCTAGCTTACACAGCTGGCTGGTGATCCCATCCCCACAGCCGGAACCCAGTCCTCACACCTGGCTGGCACCCAGTGCACACAGTTGGCACTTGGGTCTGTACAACTGGCTGGTGCTTCAATCCTCACAGCTGGCTTGTAATATAGTCCACACAGCTGGCACCCCAAACCATGCAGATGGTGACTCAGTCCACACAGCTGGCTGGCACCCAGGTCCTCACAACTGGCACCCAGTCCACACAGCTGGCACCCCCAAGGGCTGCTGCACCAGCTGGGGAGCTTCCTCTCACTGTGCCTTGCTCTTTACTGTGGAGTCTGTGCCAGCCTCTGAACACACCTCAGATGACTATTCTGTTCTCACTGAACAAAACAAGCTTCAATTACACTGACAGGGAGTTGGGTAAGCTACCTAGTAGAAGAGTTTAAGATACAAACACAAGGATCCTCTTGTTTTGAAGATTTCCAGAAAGGAACACCTGAGTCCAGTTCTACTCAGCGACTTCATGGGGCTCCTTTTCCTTGTGCTGGGAAGGAGGTGGGTCCCCCTCAAGGTGTCAGTGCTAGTCCAGGCATAGCAAAGTCATAAACAAAGCCTACATCAAGAGCAAGGGCTTTGTGAAGTCTGGATCCGACTGCTGTGAAGGTAAAATGACGGTGGCGTGGGGACTCTGTGTTCTACAAAAACCCACCAGGCAAATTCAGCACAGATGAACACTGGAGTCAGATTGCAGGTAGAGAGGGGCGTCATGGGAGCCCAGGATACTAAACCAGACATTGGTGGTCCAGAAAAATTTCAGAAACAGTCTTCTTCTGGGCTGGAACATATTTTGAAGGGCACACACACAACCATGCCTAACTCTTTATGATCACGAAGCTCATCTCTGACGATCTCTAAAGAGATACCTAAAATACAGTACTTGTCCAAACACCTAGGGATAGAGACCCAGTGAGTGCAGCCCTCAGCCCAGGCCAGGAGTACCCCTGAGAACCTCCAGGGAGGGCAGCTCCCTTGAGCGCATGGTCCTTGGTCATTGATGACAGTGTCAGTGCCACTTACGATATGTGTTATCTTAGGAATGTATCTTCCTCTCTCTCAAATGTTGGTTTGCTCATCTTGAAAATGGGAGTGATGCTGCTTACCTCAGAGAAGTTTCTTTCACCTCAGTCTGAGCTGAGCTAATCTGATTCTCTCTCTAGGGCGTTGGACAGCGAGGTGGAGAGACCATATAAATTAGCCGCGGTAGTCTCCACTTGCCTCTTCAGATCTACTCTCCGTCCTTCTCTGCCTGTGCTCCGTCCTGGGACTGCATCAGCTGGCCTCTATCTGTGGATTGCATCAACTAGCCTCTTGAATTCTAAGCCAGTTTGGCCAACAGAAGGCACCAGCAGGAGACGGAACAGAGGAAGGAGAGACAGCTAGGGGAACTTACTCCCACAGCGACCTCCCTTCAGGCTGTGGTTGGCAGTGGCTGGATTTCTTCACTGAAGTCTATGAATAGTGTCAGGCAGCCCTTCCCCGATTGCTACAGCCCCTGCCAGGTTCAGGAACACCAATCCCTCTCCTCACCCCTGCCGACCCACTGGAGGAGACGGTATCTCACGTTGCCAGCCCAGGGGTGCTGCGAACAGGTTTCCTTGAACCCCGGACCGGTAACGGAGCCTTTCCCTTACACTCTCTCGGCCACTCCTCTGTGAGTCTGTGGACTGCTCGATCCCTGACAATATAGGGAGCCAAGCCGGAAAGGTTCAAAGATTTAATCATTAAAGATTTAATCATTAAAGATTCAGATTTAATGATTAAAATTTAATCGTTAAAGATTAAGATTTAATGAATGATTTCAACAGGAGGAAGTTACGATGGCCCTTGGAGAAGCAAGACCATGTGACTGTAGAGAACATCAAAGGAGCAGAGTAGCAGTCTGATGACTTTCTAAGACCCACAAGGCCTGACTGTGCATCCCGTACCCGAGGAGGGGAGATCTCTTACAATGTAGCCCTGTGGCTGAGCTGGCTGGAGCGGGTCTTGTGCTCACTGGCCTCTGAGTGGAAACACAGGCCTAGCCCCCTCCACGAGGACAGCCAACTGGCATTCCTACTGGTGAGTGTCTGTCACTTCTTAGATACCAAGGGAGCCGGGTGGGTTCTGCATCTGGTGTTGAGCACACTGCATTCTCAGTACCCTGGTTAGAGTAGGCACTCAGTGCATCACATTGAGTGAATCAAAGAAAATAATCTCCAAACAATTGCATTTGTTGGGTGCACAGGCACAAGATCATTAAAGAAAAGATGCTCAGTTGAGAAGGATGGCTTGGCATTTTGCTAATTGGCTAAACACAGAGCAGAGTCTGTTTTTCTTCTTCTACCCAAACTGCCTTTGATTTGTCAATGTTCTGAGCAGCCAGCCGCCCCTGGCTGACCGGGCATTCCTTCCCCGTGTAGAAGGGGTGCTAAGGATGAAGGAATGTGCCTTTGCATACAAAGGCCTGAGTATTTTGCTTTCCAGTTTTCAAATGCTAAGAGCAATAATGAGAGGTTGGAGGAAGAAAAGAAAACTTTGGTTGGATGTGGAGAATAAATATTCTTAGAACTGTAGGTTTTCAACATTGCATATCACAGATTTTTTTAAGTGAGAAGTGGGGAGATAGAGAGACAGACTCCCGCATGGGCCCTGGCTGGGATCCACTCAGCATACCCTGTCTGGAGTCAATGCTCGAATCAACTGAGCTATCCTCAGTGCCTGGGGCCAATGTTCAAACCAATAGAGCCACTGGCCATGAGAGGGGAAGAAAGAGAGAAGGGAGAGAGGGAAGGGAAGAGAGAAAGAAGTAAGAGAGGGTGGTAAAGAGAAGCAGATTGTCACTTCTCATGTGTGCCCTGACTGGGGATCAAACTCACGACACCCACACACCAGGCCAATGCTCTATCTCCTGAGCCAACCAGCCAGGGCAGTTTCTCAGAACTGAAAGGGATGTATGAGGTCGGCAAGTCTGATCTCCCATGAATGGTAAAACAGCCTCTGCAAAGACTGGGGAGTCCTCTTGTCCAGTTCAGAGAAGCCCTCGTACCTCCGCGGAGTTCTCTACTGCACACCAAAGGCCTAGCATTCCACAGAAGGCAGAGAGGTGGGCGTTCAAGGCTCGCCTGCAGGTGTAAATGATGGGGTAATGATGTCCTTGCTGTGGGTTCCATGGGACATGTGGCAGCAGAAGAAGCACACGGAAGTGTTAAGGACACAGTCAGGGGTAGACAGTCATGGTCTTGCCCTGCCCGTGCCCCCCGTGGACAGGGGGTCTCATAAGGCAGGAACTTTGGCCAAGCAGACCTAATCATGAATGCCTACACCATTCACTGCAGGGGCCTCCTCCCAGAACCCAAGTGCTCACTGAACCCCCATCTCTGGCTCTTGGTTTGTAGTAGGCAGGTGTAGTCCTCATCACCCTCAGGAACCTGGGCTGGAGCTGCTGCCCCTGAGAACATGCCACCTCCACCATCTCGGTGGCCAGGTCAAGCCTGCACTGCCAGGTCCATCCCACAGAAGGCTGCTGCTGCTCAGAACTGCCCCCTCAGAAGCTCGTACAACACTGCATGGCCTGGCGTTACATCACCCCCGTTTTATAGAGATAGAACCTGAAGCTCTAAAAGGTTAAATTACTTGGCAATGGCAAGAAAAAGATGTGAATTACAACTGGTCTCAGAAATACATGCTCTTCACAGAGTAACAGGTACATGACAGAGAATGAAGAGGGAGCAGGTGGAGGGAAAATAGGAGAAGCTTTGAGGAGAACACAGGCTGAGCCTCAAGGTCAAGCAAGGTTCTCCTGGTGTTGGGAGAAGGGCAATGCAGTCGGAAACAAGGGAGGGCCAGCTCAGAGATGCCAGCTGTCCTGCTGCGTCAAGGAAACTGCAGTCATACAAAAGCTGGCTCCCTCAATAGTAGCGATCACACTGCGCAGGACCCTGTGCCAGGCACTCTAATCCATTCCACATGCTCACTGAGCACCTCCGAGGTGCCAGCCTCTGTTCTGGGAGCTGAGAATATAGCCCTCAATAAGATAAACACAATTCCCTGTCTTGGGAGAGCTTATACTCTAGTACAAATCAGACAATAAAAAATAATTAACTCTACAGTGTGCTAGTTGATAAATACTGTGCAGAAAAATAAATCAGGATAAAGAAATTAAACAGGAGGTTCTGGAAGGATAAGATGGTAAGGGAAGGCTTCATAAGAAGTATATTTGAAAAAAATATATATATATATTTGAGCAAAGACCCTAGGGTTTAAGAGAGAAAGCCATTCAGAAAGGTGGGAGAAGAACATCCCATGGAGAGGAAGCAGCAAGTGTAAAGGCCCTGAGGAAGAGGAGTGCTGCGATGAAGAATATCACAGAGCAGTGGAGGGAATGGGAAGAAGGTAACTGAGTTGATGGACTCTAGGGTCACCTGTTGGGGGACTTTTCTGTTCCTCAGTCTCTTCATCTATATGAGGTGTCACCTTCCCCAGGTAGCCAGAAACCAAGACATTCCATGCCTATGGTTTCCTCTGCCTTTTCCCCGGAGATCCATCTCAGTAAAAGGCACTTCAAGTAAAAGCCCAGGGGTGGCCAGCTGGGAAGCTGGAGAGAGCAGCACAGGGCGCGAGGGGGCGTGTTGAGAGCTGAGGAGAGAGGGGCAGCAGACACTTCCCGTGTTATCTGGACAGGACTCGTGGTCCAGAAAGAAGGAGAAGAGGGTAGGGTGGAGGCTGGGTCAGCTTCTCAGTCCCCAGGTGCCACTCTTGCTGGGCAGCCTGCTGGGGAAGCCAACATGGGGGAGGGCTCTCAGTCCTGAAAAGTGAGGGCTCCTTCCCTCCCCAGGCCAAGCCAGGAGAAAGGAGCTCAGGTTCCTCAAAGATGGAGCCACCCAAGGAGTCTCTCAGAGACCCGAGCTGAGCCCCAGACTCTGTGGTTGCACCCGTGATGCTGCTCATGTCCACCCCAGGTCCCTCCCCGCACAGTCCACTGAGGCCACAGCTTCTGCAAGTCACAAGCCCTGCCCCGCCCCCAATGTGGGTCCTGGTTGGTTGGACGGAGGCCTCCAGCCAGCCCTAGGATTAGAGAAAGGGCTGTCACTTCCGGGGTGTTCGCAGTGAATGAGGCATTTCTAAGAGGAAGAGGCTGTTCAAACAATACACAGGATATGCAGCTTGAGTGGTGGCCCCTCCGTTCCCACACTCCCCTTAGCTCTCTAGCTGAAAAACTGAGGCGCCTGTCCTGCAGAGAGAAGATAAGACACTTAGGGGAACAGGAAAGACAGACCAGAGAGGTAGACAACTATAGAGACAGAGACGAGGAGAGACAAACAAGAAGACAGAGAAAGAGAGGCAGGGATAAGAAGGGAACCTGAGACAGAGAGAGGAAGTGACACGGAGACCGGGAGAAATGGAAAACAGACAGAGCAATAGAAGGAAGAACAAACAAAACAGTTGGGGAAAGCAATGAGACTGGAACACAGAACCAAGGACGGATGTCCCTGCCATGAGGACCCCCTCATCAGTTTGTAGAGACCACAGAAGGCATGGAACGGAGGTCCCCCCACCCAAGGCTCCCAGCAGGGCCTCTGAGGAGAGACCTCTTACCCCAAACAGGCCTCCTTGGCTGTCCCTTCAAATCCAGACAGGTCCCATTGCCTGCCCTCTCCCAACCCTGCCCTCCCACCCACCCAGGCTCTGGGCCCACTCCCCTGGCCAGTCTGGGGGGCAAGGGGCAGTGCGGGAGGTCCACCCCAGGGCAGGCAATACAGAGATGCCAATCCCGATGCTTAAGTCAATAATAAAGCCAGCTAAAAGTTCGTCTCTTTTTATTACCACCAGGTACTGACAATTCTAAACATTGCCGTGATAAAATACTCTTCCCCAAAAAGTTCTTTGTTGGTAAAATGCTAAAAAATTGCTGTTTTTACTGTTGAATTTCATATATACATATTTAATTTACATGTGATATATATTCAGATTAGCTTTCTAATTGCTTATCCCTGAATGCACAATTGTTTACTTCATGGACGTTAATCCAGACCCTTTTGGTCATGCAGTTGGCCCCACACACAGGGCTTCTGCCATACACATTTATTTCCAGAGTGTTCCCGTGTTCAGAATCATTCGAGCTCACTTCAGAGGCACTTTAAGTCTCCAACGCCCATTATATGACAGATTCCTGTGTTTAAACAGAATCTTCTAAATAAACAACGATAGCACAGTGATGGTAAAGATAGTCTTTGTCAAACAAAGAAACAGCTTGAGTTACTTCCGTTCTGTCTACTCCTATGTGACCACACAGGATTTTTATTTGTGTATCATTTTTTAAAGCAGTGAAACAGTCAGCCCCATCGTGAGCCAGGAAAGTGTACGTTTTAGCCGGCGGTGTCCTGAATTTAGTTAATATCTTTAACACTGAAACGAATGCTTTTTAAATGGTTTCCAGTTTTAAAACTGAAGAGTGAATCAAGAAAACAGAAACTGTAATGTTACCATTTGTTGTTGAGACAGACTAGTAAGTAAGTTTAAGTTTCCCCCTTTTTCCAAATATACATTAAAAGGATTAATCTATTTTTTTTTATTTTTAAGCTGCCATATTTATTTTTACTTTTTCTACAGCATGTTGATAAATATGGAGTCCAACACACCACACTTTTTACTGAGTTTTTCTTCTAGCCATTCTTATTATTGGTTTTCTTTCATAATAAAAAAATTTTCCTGAGTAGAGGAGGGAGACTGCTTAAAGATAGCTCTACTACAAATGTAAAAATACACCACTGTCTCCACTTGTCCTCAACTTCAGCAGACTTGGACTGACCTCCGTCCTACAGGCCTCCCTCCCTCACCCTCCCCCACTCCCCGGCACCCCCTCCATGACCCGGGAGAACTGCAACCCGCTCTGGGCCAGGCTTCGTTCCCTTCAGTACCCTGCACTCCAGGGAAGACAAGCGGGCAGGATGGGCGGAGCTCTTCTCACCACAATCATCCTCTCATCCAAGAGCCCCTTTTTGGGGGCTCAGTCATTCTACCCCCTCCTCACTGCTGCCACTCTCGATCTCACAGTCACATCTTCACCTCCCAGGCCACCTTCACCATCCGTGTGGGCTCAACAATCCCTGTGCCTATCCAGCAACTTAACAACACCAAACCCAGTGAAGATTTGCATTCCATGCCATGCATCTCCGTTAATGACACCTACATTCATCCGAATACTCAAGCAAACACCCACACTCACTCCTGCACCTACCCCAGCAGCAAGTTCTGGGTGCTCTACAATCAAAAGCCCACAGCAAGTTTGGTTCCATTCACACCACCATCTCAGCCTGGTCTCCACCACCTCAGCCTGGCCTGTAGCACCTCAGCCTGGTCTCCAGCACCTCAGCCTGGCCTCCAGCACCTCAGCCTGGTCCACCACCTCAGCCCGGTCTCCACCACCTCAGCCTGGCCTCTACCACCTCAGCCTGGCCTCCACCACCTCAGCCTGGCCTCCACCACGTCAGCCTGGTCTCCACCACCTCAGCCTGGCCTCCACCACCTCAGCCTGGCCTCCACCACGTCAGCCTGGTCTCCACCACCTCAGCCTGGTCTCCACCACCTCAGCCTGGCCTCCACCACCTCAGCCTGGCCTCCACCACGTCAGCCTGGTCTCCAGCACCTCAGCCTGGCCTCCACCACCTCAGCCTGGCCTCCACCACGTCAGCCTGGTCACCACCACCTCAGCCTGGTCTCCACCACCTCAGCCTGGTCACCACCACCTCAGCCTGGCCTCCACCACCTCAGCCTGGTCTCCACCACCTCAGCCTGGCCTCCAGCACCTCAGCCTGGTCACCACCACCTCAGCCTGGCCTCCACCACCTCAGCCTGGTCTCCACCACCTCAGCCTGGCCTCCAGCACCTCAGCCTGGTCACCACCACTGCAGCCTGGCCTCCAGCACCTCAGCCTGGCCTCCAGCACCTCAGCCTGGTCTCCACCACCTCAGCCTGGCCTCCACCACCTCAGCCTGGCCTCCAGCACCTCAGCCTGGTCACCACCACCTCAGCCTGGTCTCCAGCACCTCAGCCTGGTCTCCACCACCTCAGCCTGGTCTCCAGCACCTCAGCCTGTCCTCCACCACCTCAGCCTGGCCTCCACCACCTCAGCCTGGCCTCCACCACCTCAGCCTGGTCACCACCACCTCAGCCTGGCCTCCACCACCTCAGCCTGGCCTCCACCACCTCAGCCTGGCCTCCAGCACCTCAGCCTGGTCACCACCACCTCAGCCTGGCCTCCACCACCTCAGCCTGGCCTCCACCACCTCAGCCTGGTCTCCACCACCTCAGCCTGGCCTCCAGCACCTCAGCCTGGTCACCACCACTGCAGCCTGGCCTCCAGCACCTCAGCCTGGCCTCCAGCACCTCAGCCTGGTCACCACCACCTCAGCCTGGCCTCCACCACCTCAGCCTGGCCTCCAGCACCTCAGCCTGGTCACCACCACCTCAGCCTGGTCTCCAGCACCTCAGCCTGGTCTCCACCACCTCAGCCTGGTCTCCAGCACCTCAGCCTGTCCTCCACCACCTCAGCCTGTCCTCCACCACCTCAGCCTGGCCTCCACCACCTCAGCCTGGTCACCACCACCTCAGCCTGGCCTCCACCACCTCAGCCTGGTCTCCACCACCTCAGCCTGGTCTCCAGCACCTCAGCCTGTCCTCCACCACCTCAGCCTGTCCTCCACCACCTCAGCCTGGCCTCCACCACCTCAGCCTGGTCACCACCACCTCAGCCTGGCCTCCACCACCTCAGCCTGGCCTCCACCACCTCAGCCTGGCCTCCAGCACCTCAGCCTGGTCACCACCACCTCAGCCTGGCCTCCACCACCTCAGCCTGGCCTCCAGCACCTCAGCCTGGTCACCACCACCTCAGCCTGGTCTCCAGCACCTCAGCCTGGTCTCCACCACCTCAACCTGGTCTCCAGCACCTCAGCCTGTCCTCCACCACCTCAGCCTGGCCTCCACCACCTCAGCCTGGCCTCCAGCACCTCAGCCTGGCCTCCACCACCTCAGCCTGGTCTCCACCACCTCAGCCTGGCCTCCAGCACCTCAGCCTGGTCACCACCACCGCAGCCTGGCCTCCAGCACCTCAGCCTGGCCTCCAGCACCTCAGCCTGGTCACCACCACCTCAGCCTGGCCTCCACCACCTCAGCCTGGCCTCCAGCACCTCAGCCTGGTCACCACCACCTCAGCCTGGTCTCCAGCACCTCAGCCTGGTCTCCACCACCTCAGCCTGGTCTCCAGCACCTCAGCCTGTCCTCCACCACCTCAGCCTGTCCTCCACCACCTCAGCCTGGCCTCCACCACCTCAGCCTGGGCACCACCACCTCAGCCTGGCCTCCACCACCTCAGCCTGGCCTCCACCACCTCAGCCTGGCCTCCAGCACCTCAGCCTGGTCTCCACCACCTCAGCCTGGCCTCCACCACCTCAGCCTGGCCTCCACCACCTCAGCCTGGTCTCCACCACCTCAGCCTGGCCTCCAGCACCTCAGCCTGGTCACCACCACTGCAGCCTGGCCTCCAGCACCTCAGCCTGGCCTCCAGCACCTCAGCCTAGTCACCACCACCTCAGCCTGGCCTCCACCACCTCAGCCTGGCCTCCAGCACCTCAGCCTGGTCACCACCACCTCAGCCTGGTCTCCAGCACCTCAGCCTGGTCTCCACCACCTCAGCCTGGTCTCCAGCACCTCAGCCTGTCCTCCACCACCTCAGCCTGGCCTCCACCACCTCAGCCTGGCCTCCACCACCTCAGCCTGGACACCACCACCTCAGCCTGGCCTCCACCACCTCAGCCTGGCCTCCACCACCTCAGCCTGGCCTCCAGCACCTCAGCCTGGTCACCACCACCTCAGCCTGGCCTCCACCACCTCAGCCTGGCCTCCAGCACCTCAGCCTGGTCACCACCACCTCAGCCTGGTCTCCAGCACCTCAGCCTGGTCTCCACCACCTCATCCTGGTCTCCAGCACCTCAGCCTGTCCTCCACCACCTCAGCCTGGCCTCCACCACCTCAGCCTGGCCTCCAGCACCTCAGCCTGGCCTCCACCACCTCAGCCTGGCCTCCAGCACCTCAGCCTGGTCTCCACCACCTCAGCCTGGTCACCAGCACCTCAGCCTGGCCTCCACCACCTCAGCCTGGTCACCAGCACCTCAGCCTGGCATCCACCACCTCAGCCTGGTCACCACCACCTCAGCCTGGCCTCTACCACCTCAGCCTGGCCTCTAGCACCTCAGCCTGGTCTTCACCACCTCAGCCTGGCCTCCACCACCTCAGCCTTGTCACCACCACCTCAGCCTGGCCTCCACCACCTCAGCCTGGTCTCCACCACCTCAGCCTGGCCTCCAGCACCTCAGCCTGGTCACCACCACCTCAGCCTGGCCTCCACCACCTCAGCCTGGCCTCCAGCACCTCAGCCTGGCCTCCAGCACCTCAGCCTGGTCACCACCACCTCAGCCTGGTCTCCAGCACCTCAGCCTGGTCTCCAGCACCTCAGCCTGTCCTCCACCACCTCAGCCTGGCCTCCACCACCTCAGCCTGGCCTCCAGCACCTCAGCCTGGCCTCCACCACCTCAGCCTGGTCACCAGCACCTCAGCCTGGTATCCACCACCTCAGCCTGGTATCCACCACCTCAGCCTGGTCACCAGCACCTCAGCCTGGCCTCCACCACCTCAGCCTGGTCACCAGCACCTCAGTCTGGTCACCAGCACCTCAGCCTGGCCTCCAGCACCTCAGCCTGGTCACCACCACCTCAGCCTGGTCACCACCACCTCAGCCTGGTCACCACCACCTCAGCCTGGCCTCCACCACCTCAGCCTGGCCTCCAGCACCTCAGCCTGGCCTCCACCACCTCAGCCTGGCCTCCAGCACCTCAGCCTGGTCACCACAACCTCAGCCTGGCCTCCACCACCTCAGCCTGGCCTCCAGCACCTCAGCCTGGCCTCCAGCACCTCAGCCTGGTCACCACCACCTCAGCCTGGCCTCCACCACCTCAGCCTGGCCTCCAGCACCTCAGCCTGGTCACCACCACCTCAGCCTGGCCTCCAGCACCTCAGCCTGGTCTCCACCACCTCAGCCTGGCCTCCAGCACCTCAGTCTGGTCATCACCACCTCAGGCTGGCCTCCAGCACCTCAGCCTGGCCTCCAGCACCTCAGCCTGGTCTCCAGCACCTCAGCTTGGTCACCACCACCTCAGCCTGGCCTCCAGCACCTCAGCCTGGTCTCCACCACCTCAGCCTGGTCACCACCACCTCAGCCTGGTCTCCACCACCTCAGCCTGGTCACCAGCACCTCAGCCTGGCCTCCACCACCTCAGCCTGGCCTCCACCACCTCAGCCTGGCCTCCAGAACCTCAGCCTGGTCACCACCACCTCAGCCTGGCCTCCACCACCTCAGCCTGGCCTCCACCACCTCAGTCTGGCCTCCAGCACCTCAGCCTGGTCTCCAGCACCTCAGCCTGGTCACCACCACCTCAGCCTGGCCTCCACCACCTCAGCCTGGCCTCTAGCACCTCAGCCTGGTCTTCACCACCTCAGCCTGGCCTCCACCACCTCAGCCTGGTCACCACCACCTCAGCCTGGCCTCCACCACCTCAGCCTGGTCTCCACCACCTCAGCCTGGCCTCCAGCACCTCAGCCTGGTCACCACCACCTCAGCCTGGCCTCCACCACCTCAGCCTGGCCTCCAGCACCTCAGCCTGGTCACCACCACCTCAGCCTGGTCTCCAGCACCTCAGCCTGGTCTCCACCACCTCAACCTGGTCTCCAGCACCTCAGCCTGTCCTCCACCACCTCAGCCTGGCCTCCACCACCTCAGCCTGGCCTCCAGCACCTCAGCCTGGCCTCCACCACCTCAGCCTGGCCTCCAGCACCTCAGCCTGGCCTCCACCACCTCAGCCTGGTCACCAGCACCTCAGCCTGGCCTCCACCACCTCAGCCTGGTCACCAGCACCTCAGCCTGGCATCCACCACCTCAGCCTGGTATCCACCACCTCAGCCTGGTCACCAGCACCTCAGCCTGGCCTCCACCACCTCAGCCTGGTCTCCACCACCTCAGCCTGGTCACCACCACCTCAGCCTGGTCACCACCACCTCAGCCTGGCCTCCAGCACCTCAGCCTGGCCTCCACCACCTCAGCCTGGCCTCCACCACCTCAGCCTGGTCACCACCACCTCAGCCTGGCCTCCAGCACCTCAGCCTGGTCACCACCACCTCAGCCTGGTCACCACCACCTCAGCCTGGCCTCCACCACCTCAGCCTGGTCTCCACCACCTCAGCCTGGCCTCCACCACCTCAGCCTGGCCTCCAGCACCTCAGCCTGGCCTCCACCACCTCAGCCTGGTCTCCACCACCTCAGCCTGGTCTCCAGCACCTCCGCCTGGTCACCACCACCTCAGCCTGGCCTCCAGCACCTCAGCCTGGTCTCCAGCACCTCAGCCTGGTCACCACCACCTCAGCCTGGTCACCAGCACCTCAGCCTGGCCTCCACCACCTCAGCCTGGCCTCCACCACCTCAGCCTGGTCACCACCACCTTCGCCCAGATTCCTGCAGCAGCCTCCCATTCGCCTCCCCTCTCACACTTGTCCCTTCTAATCTATTCTTCACATGGATGCCATGTGACCTTTAAAAATATTTATCGGGTGAGGTTACTCCTCTACTTAAAACCCATCAATGGTTTCGCATTACACTTCTAGTAATTTTCAACTTCCAAACATTAGCAAGAGAAAAGACAGTGTCTCCTGCCTGTTTCCTTCATCCTTTCTTCCATAGTCCTCCCTACCACTCACTTTGTGTCTGTTATACTGGTCTTCTTGCTATTTCTTAAGCATACCAAGCTTTACCCACCTCAGGACCTTTGCACTCACTGTTTCCTCTACCTGGAATGCTCTTTCCACAGATTTTTGTGTCAATGGCTTTTTTTCAACCTACAGGTCTTCGTTCAAATGTTACCTTCAGAAATCCCTTTCCTACAATTCTTTCTAAGATATATTCCACCCCCCAACTCCATTCTTTATCTTTTTACTCTGCTGTTACCATCATAGTACTTGATATTAAAGATTTTTAATTGGTACAATAGTGTAATATGACTTCCCTAGTTGAGGACAAAGACTTTATTTCATAGCCTAGGCACAGAGTCCATATAAGTGCCTGAAACATAATAGATGCTTAGTAAATAATTCTTGAGTGAATTAATCCATCATATCCCAAGGTTATCTCCGGATGTGGCCACCTCCTAGAAATACCTACTATCTTGAAATCTTCAGTTCCAGTATCTCAGGATCTGGCTGTAGCCTTTGATGTTTCCAGCTCTTGTCTACCCTTTTTTACCCTTACACACACTCCTCCTCCAAAATTTTACTTTTAATCAATAAACTACCATCCATTAGTTTCAAAAGTCAGAAACTTGGAACTGATCCTTGACCTCTCCCTCCTTCTCACTCTCCATGTCCAAATCTATTTCCACATCCCATCAATTCTATTTCATACTTAATTGCTTGAGTTCATCTACTTTTCTCCACCTGCACTGTCACCACCCGAGTCCAGGCATTACTGTCTCCAGGCTGGAAAATGGGAGGCTCCCTAACAGGTTTCCATCCCTCTGTGTTCTCCTACCCCTAACACTCTGCACTTTCCACAGAATCCAGAAAGATGTCTTAACGTAGTAATTTGATTATAATACTCTTACTCTTTAAAACCTCCAGTGACTTTCCATCTTCCATGGAATGAAGATGACACTATTGAATAAAATTCGTATTGTCCTAGAGCGTCCTGGCCCTACCTACCTGTCCCACCTCTTTTTCTTTTTCTTTTCTTTTCTTTTTTTTTTTTTTTTGCCTTCCTCCCTCTTACTCATTAAAGTCCAGCCACACTGGCATCCCTTCTGTTTCTAGATGTACCTTGCTTCTTTGCATATAATCATTTAATCTTATATATTTGTTGAAGCAAACTATACACTAGGTACTGAGGGTGGTTATACCATGGTGGACAAAAGAAATAAAAATTAGTAAAAGAAGACATTATACACAAATCATTATAGACTAGAGAATCATTATAGACTAGAGGGTGGGTAAATGCTATGAAAAAAAAAATTAAAGAAGAAAAGGAAATAACAACCATCCCATGTGCGGTGCTAGGTGGAGTGTCAGGGAAGGCCTCTCTGAAGCAGTGGTCTCTGAGCAAAGAGTGAGCCACCAGGTTACCTGGAGAGAGGACTTTCTAGGCAGAGCAAAGAGCAAATGCAAATCCCTGAGGCAGGAAAGTGCTGAACACATGTCTCTGAAGAACAGCACAAACCCCAGGGTATTTGCAAGGGTCTGGAACAAATGCCCCATCCCCAACATTTGCCTGTTTAAATCCCAGGTGGCCTTTAGATATCCAATCAAGCAAGTCATTTGCCCAAGCAGATTTTTCTGACCCCTTAGCCTAGATCAAATCTGCTGTTCTAAATATTCTTGGTTCCCTGTCCTCTTCCTTAACAGCCTGAAGCACTGTTTAGCTTGTATACGTGAGAAATTGTTTAATTAATGTCTGTCTACTAGATTATCTGGCTCACACTTAACATGTGCACTGGCTTCTCTGGGGCAGAAAAGATACTGTCATTTCTTGCTCTCTGATTTGATGACTTTCTATCTCCTCCTTGCTAGTTAGGACATACTATTTCCAAACATAGCTCGATGTAATTGAACTGGCTACCACTTTCCTTACCATTATCACATCTTTCTAGGACTACCGCCTCATTCTCTTGATTGGACTTGGATGTCTTGTCATCATCAAAGTGGTTCTGTACCTTTTCGAGATGCTGATTTATTCCATTGAATGTTGAGTCATTATAATTTGCTCTCAGAGGGTGTTCTGCATTTAGCAGTCTCTTTATTTGCCTTACCCAGGCCCCTATTAAGGGATATTACTTCCAGAACCCTCCTGCTTGGCTTTCATGATTTATTTTACCTAGCTATTCTCTTGACCTTTCATATTTAAATGGTTTGGAAGGTGGACACCTGACCGAAGGTCATAACCACCTTAGGTATAGAAGCATCCATGGCTTCTAAGCCTCTGGAGCCCGGTCCACTATTCCTCCTGTCCTTGCAGTGCCTTGAGAGTTCTTATCTCTCCACCTTCATTCTTAAAATTCATGGATTAGCCAGAGACCATGTGTGTGGGAGGCTTTTAAAAAGTGGTAAATCAATTTTACCCTTTTTCTTGGGAATATGACCCAAACTAGAGGGGAGGGTGAGTTCAGCTAGTAGCTAAAAAAAAAATTTGAAAGAAAAACAAATGCAATGAAAAATTATAAGGAAAGCCTGACCAGGCGGTGGCGCAGTAGAGAGAACGTCGGACTGGGATGAGGAAGGACCCAGGTTCAAGACCCCAGGGTTGCCAGTTTGAGTGCAGGCTCATCTGGCTTGAGCAAAAAGCTCACTAGCATGGACCTAAGGTCACTGGCTCGAGCGGGGGATACTCAGTCTGCTGAAGGCCCACGGTCAAGGCACATATGAGAAAGCAATCAATGAACAACTATGGTGTCGCAATGAAAAACTGATGACTGATGCTTCTCATCTCTCTCCGTTCCTGTCTGTCTGTCCCTATTTATCCCTCTATCTGACTCTCTCTCTCTGTCCCTGTAAAAAATAAAAAAATAAAAAAAATTATAAGGAAAGAGGGAAAGTAGACATTGGGTGGGGGAGGCATGAGAGGGACCCTGTTACTGTAAGAATCCAGAAACACCTTAGATCCAAAGTAGCTACGATGTCCCATCCTTAGAGCCCAGCCTAGATACCCTGCCTGTGTTTGTGAGCTCCAGTCTCTCCGTGTACTTTCTTAAAATAGCCAATTCTGCTTGAACCAACTTAAGGGAGTCCTTGTTCATTCATTCAACAATATTTATGGAACATCTGCTGTGTGCAAGACATTGTTTGAGGCACTAGGGCTATAGCAATGAACAAACCAATCAAAACCCCTGCTCTTATGGGGCTTGCATTTCAGTGGTGAAATACATAAACAAACCAATAAATATGTACTATGTTAGATGGTGATTAAGTGCTAAACAGGAAACTAAAATTTGGTAAATAATGGGGTCGAGGTAATAAAAAGATGCTTCCACTTCTGAAACTATGGCCAAGAAGATTCTCTGAAGGGCTCTTGCACTCAGAAACAATTATATACTGCACAACACAAAGTTTTTGCCAATTATTGAACTCTCAGGAAACGGGGGAACTCTCCAAGGGGCTGAAGGGAATAAAGGTCGTAAACTAAGAGCAATAGTGGAGTGTCGGGTTGCATCCAGAGATGCGATCTATGGACAGAGCCTTGAGCCGGTGGCGTGGTGGGAAAGCTGGGCCTAGACTCAGCTGGAGCCCGGAATCCTAAAAGGGGCTAAAAGATTTCTGGGCCAACGGTACACTTTGTTGCCTGGTACCAGTGAATAAAAATCTTCTCCAGAGGAATGCGTCCTCAACTTATTGCCCCAGATTTTCTGCAGATTAAGATCAACTCACACTCAAAGAAGACTAGATAAGTAAGGAAACAAAGTGCCATGAGTAAGAGCAGAAGCAACAAACAGATGTAACCCCTTCATGCACAAAGGCTTCAGATGCCCAAGTTGTGAGATACAGAATATAAAATAACTTTATATATGAAATGTTCAAAGAAATGCAAGACAGAATCACAAAAATGAGCAACAAAGAGACTACATACATAAACAAATAAACCAAAGTCCCCACCAAAACACACAAACAGATTACTAAAGAATAACGAGAAAGGGTGAAGGGTAATTTGATAGAAAGAGAGGTTATGGGAGCTTCTCTGATAAGTTAGCATTTGAACACACACCTGAACGAGGAAGTGACCGTGCAGATCTTGGGAGGTACAGTGTCCCAGGTAGAAGAGGCAGTGTGAATAGGAGACCGCTTGGTGTGTTTGGTGAACAGTAGTCAACCAGGCTAAGGGGAGAGACGTAGACAAGGAGGTGACACAGGCCAGACCATGATGGATTTGCGGACAGTGATAAGGAACGTGGCGTTTTATCTTGACTGAGACAGAGAGAGCCCCTGGAGAATTTGAGCAGAGCAGTGGCATGACCTAATTTTTGTTTTAAAAAGATCACATTAGCTGCCATTTGGTATAGAGAGTATGGGGAGAAGGGGCAAGGATAGAAAGAAGCAGGGAGACCAGTTGGAAGCTTTAGTAGTCGATCAGGCAAGAGATAAAAGTGGCCTAAACTAGGAGAGTAGATTTGGTGATGGTAAGAAATAAAAAAATTGGGGATATATATTTTAAACAGTAACAAGATTTTCTTGATTGATTGGGGGGGGCGGGGCAGTGAGAGAAGACAAAGAATCTAGGACAACTTCAAAATATTTAGCCTGCCTGACCAGGCGGTGGCGCAGTGGATAGAGCGTCAGACTGAAATGCAGAGGACCCAGGTTTGAGACCCGAGGTCGCCAGCTTGAGTGTGGGTTCATCTGGCTTGAGCAAAAAAAAAAAAAGCTCACCAGCTTGGACCCAAGGTCGCTGGCTCGAGCAAGGGGTTATTCGGTCTGCTGAAGGCCCGCGGTCAAGGCACATATGAGAAAGCAATCAATGAACAACTAAGGTGTCAGAACGAAAAACTAATGATTGATGCTTCTCATCTCTCTCCGTTCCTGACTGTCTGTCCCTATCTATCCCTCTCTCTGACTCTCTACCTCTGTAAGGAAAAAAGAAAAAAAAATTGGCCTGAGTAAATAGAAAAATTACCTTGACATCAATGAGATAGAGAAAACAGAGGGAAGAGTAAGTTTGGAAGGAATAAATCAAGAGTCTGGAGTAGGACATGTGAAGAGCAAGGTGTTCAGTAGAGATCTACGTAAAGAAGTCAAGTAAGGAGACCAATATGTGAATCTGGGGTACAAACAAGAGAGCCGGGGTAAAGACTAAGTTGGCATCCTCAGCATCCAGATGCTATTTAAAACCATTTTAATGGATGAGTGGAAATAAGAATGAGAAGAGGCTCTTGAGCCCTGAGGACAAGATGAATCTAGAAGATACTAAAAAAGGCAAAGCCAATGAAGTAGGAAGAAAAATAAGAGAGTTAAATGACCCAGAAGCCAAGCGAGGGAAGTGTTTCAGAAAAGAACTGGTCAGCATTGTCAAAGACTGCTAAAAAGTCATGGAAAATGGTTCCTGAGAACCGCTGGTTTCTGAGATTGACCTCCGGATGGAGCAACATGTAGTCATCAGTGACCTTGGCCAAACTGTTCTAGCGGAGGGAGAGGGACAAGCTAATGGGCGGAGAGGTACAGACAGAGCATCGATGACTCAAGAGGAGTTTTCCTGAGGAGGGGAAAAAAAGGCAGGAAAATGGGATGGAAAAGAAAGGGAGATGTGAAGGCCAAGGTCAGTTTTCTGGCAACCAGAAAGAGACTCGACTTGACTAGCAGGTAATTGACCTCCACCCACGTGGCTCCTGGAGGTGACAGCCGCTGTGCTTGCTGCAGAGCTCTGGTCCCTCCACCTCTTGCCAACTTTGGGGAGGGATGGAGTATGAACACCAAGGCAATGATGCTCCCTTATCTCCCACCTCCCGTCCCCAGCTGGGATCTGAGAACTTCAGCATCGCTGCAGTGACTTGAAAATCTAACTGGAGGAAGGCTCTGCAGAGCAGACTCACCCCTCAATACCCTCTGTGACCGCAGCAGGGGGAACTCTGCTCAAAAGACACATGTAGCCTGACCTGTGGTGGCGCAGTGGATAAAGCATCGACCTGGAAATGCTGAGGTCGCCGGTTCAAAACCCTGGGCTTGCCTGGTCAAGGCACATATGGGAGTTGATGCTTCCAGCTCCTCCCCCCTTCTCTCTCTCTGTTTCTCTCTCTCCCTCTCTCTCTCCTCTCCAAAAATGAATAAATAAAATTAAAAAAAAAAAAAGAAAAGAAAATGTTTTAAAAAAAAAAAAAAAAAAAAGACACGTGTAATTGATAACGTGAAGTAATGTGTGTGTGGGGTGCTATCTGAGGAGATGAATAATTTTATTATTTTACAGCTCTATCAGGAGCCCAGCATGAAGGCACAGAGGGGTATGAAGCAGCAAACAGACACAATCTAAGCCACTCCCTGAAGGATCAACAAAGCAAAGGACCCACCTTGAAAATTCTCAACAAATATTTGCAGTTGGTGAAAACATCTGGCACTTGCCCTTGCACAGATTCAGGAAAAAAGACAGCAAAGTGGACACAGGGTAGGGTACCATATGTCCTGGGAAGTTGATCATCACTATATATACTTTGTCATCTCATTCCCACCACCACCCCCTAAACACTGTGCCAAGGGTATGAGTATCCTCACTTAACATAAGTGAACGGTTGCCAATGATCGGTAACATTTATTGAGAACTTAGAACTTGCAGATGCTGGGCTAATGCCTTGTGTTCTTTCATTGGTCCACATAGTGATATTGTTCCTTAAGTACTGTTATCTCTACTTTAAACAGATGAGGAAATGGAGGCACCAAGAAGCTTGCCCAAGGTCCCCCAGGGAGAGTGGGTGACTCGAGGTGACATGGTATAATAAAAGGCTCCCAGTCCCCTAAAGGGCAGAGCTTGGATGTGAATGCAGAGAGCTCTTACTATGAAACGCATGCCCTTTCACTGCACTGTGTGTGCTGTCTCCTGCCATTTCTCCCTGCTCCTCTGTGTTTTCCCACAATCTGACCCCAAGAGGGCTCACATCCGTGATGACTGAGTATGTGAGCCTGTGAAAATCACAGCCCTTGACCTCTGCCTCCTGCACCCTGAATTCCATCTCCAGTTGGGCTACAGGAGGGTGAGGGAGGCTGTGCCATTCCCAGGATGCCGCGGAGTTCACCCTCCCTCTCTGCCTACAGGAGGGTGCCCTGCGCCTCCTGTTGTCCTGTCTTCACTGTGCTGTGTCTTCTCCGAGTAGCGCCCAGGACACAGGAAGGCTCTCCTAAGCAGGAGAAGATTTTTTATTAAGTTTTCTGAAAATGACCTAGCAGAATAAACTTGACTTATACCTCAATAAACTGGGGGGGAGGGGGATCCCAATTGCACCAGTCCGTATTCTTGGCTAGACTGCTTCACCTTCAAGGTTAGCTCTCTTACCTTGAAATGAGGAGAACAGTTCCAATCTCTTAGAGGTTAGCGTAACTAAGACCAGCCCCTAGCTCTGTAACTGGAATGTAGAAGGAACATGGCAGTCCTGCCTCTTCCTCTCCCCACTTTTCTCTAAAATGAGACTCGTGTTTTTTGCATGCCTCATAAGGCTTCTGTGACACAATCCAGCCTGGCAAATTTTAGGCACTCAGTAAATGTTCATTTAAATCAAATAGCCCAAAGTGATTGACTTTCTGTTGTCACCGGGAAGCCTCAGCTTATGCACAGCAGGCTGGCATGACTGGAGGGAGAGTCCTGCCTATGTGGCGTGGCCGGGCCCAACCTGGGCCTGTGATCTGGGGTCCTGGCTGGGCTTTGCTGTCTTTCATCACAGAGACACCAAAAGGGCTGTGGCTCTAAGGGAAGGAAGGACCCAGCGTGCACAGTGAAGCCAAAGTGATCGTTCTACAGAAAAACTAAGCATGCCTCTCCCTGAAGCTAAAAACTCTTCAATGACTCCCTGTGGCCCTCAAGATCAAGTTCAAATCCTTGAACAGATTTTATAAGGCCCTCTGTGATGTGGCCTGTGTCCATTTCCAGCCTCATCTCCTGCCACTCCCTCTTTGCTTTCACAGCTCCAAACACTCTGAGTCTCTTTCAGGTCCTCGTGCTGGACTCATCTCCAGATCAGATGCTCCCAGAGAACCCCAAGAGTCCCCTTTCATGGACCCATCACAGGCACCAGACATGTTTTATGTCTGTTTCCACCATAAGGACTTAAGCTGCATTAGGACAGAGGGTCGTGTCCGCGCCTGCTTTGCTCACTGTGCAGTCCCGGTGCCTAGCACAGAGCCTGGACCCTAGGAATGGCTGAGCATCTAACTCTGACAAGCAGAAAAGTGTTACTATTCCAGTGAGAGAGAAATACCCCTTTTCAAATACCACTTTCTCTGTGTACCTCCCTATCTTGCTTAGTCTGGTAAGCTAATGCAAGGTTCTGAACAATTCTGATACCAGCGCCATCTCACGTCCTGGAGGGAAGCAAAGGGGAGAAGGTTAATAGAGACCGCTTGTCCATAAGGCTTGGAGAGCGGCTGTCTTCACTGCCGCACGCACACACACACTCTCACAGACTCACTCACAGGCACCCAGATAATACCGTGCCTGTATGTGAGGGTGCGTGTGTCTCCATGGAACATCTCTAACACAAGGGTGGGTGCATTTCTGTGCATGTGTGTTTATAGAAATAGCCCAACTGTGTTCCCTAAGTCCCTCTTCAGTGCTCCCATCTTTTCCCCAGTGTCTTCTCTCCCGAGCCGCCACCTGGCACCTTCTCCTCTCCCCCAGCCCCATCCGTAACCCTCTCCTCTATTGCTCGGAGTACTCCAGCTCTGCTCCTGACCCACTCAACCTCTTTGCTCAGCAAGACAGAAGTCCTGCCGGCCATGGGACCTACCTCTTTAGAAAGCAGTTTAGCTCTAATATATTTCACTTAAGGATCATCCAGGATCGCACCCAATCCCCAACCCACCTATCAAAGCAGCTCTTCCAAGTGCATCTATCATTTTGGTGCAAGAATCATTCATTCCACACCTTAGAGGACAACATGAAGGATAACATTCCCTCTTTAGAACTACAAACCCATCCCTGAAATTGAGGCGGGCCCTCCTGCCTCCAGCAGCACTGTGGGCGAAGGAGTTTGAGGTGTGCGTGGGTCTGGGCATAGGATGAGGGAGGAAAGGCATGCTGGGTGAGCACCCACATTTGGCCAGCTGATTCTCTGGATGATTTATGACACTGTCTTATTTCATCCTCACGACATTATTCCTAGGCTTAGATAAAGAGACTTAAGATCAGAAAAAAATAAGTAACTTGTCCAAGTTCCACCAAATGAGGGGCAGAACCAGGACTCAAGCCCAGGTCTGTCTGGTTCTTGGTTCCATATTTTTTTCACAACAGGGGGATGCCTCCTCTCAGTGTGTCAGAATGCATCAGGCTCAACATTGTGATGAGAGGTCTTCAATGTGTACGAAATATGTAAGTGACATTTATATTTGGAGAGAGAGATGAAGAGGGGAGAACCATTGGGGGTATGAGCGAGAAAGAGGCACAGGTCACAGCACATTGGAGCCAGGGAGGACCACGGATTATTTTGTTGAACTATCTCATTTTACAGATAGGGAAACTGAGTCCAGAAAAGAAAAAGTGATGCGCCTTTGATCTCACAGTAAACTAGAGCCAAGTCAGACTAGGTCTCAGGTCTGAGGACAGCTTGGCCAAGTTCATTTGATTACATCCCCTGCTGTTCTGCAAATAATTTACATCTTATTTTGATGCTAACTTCAATGTAAGTCCCCTATGTCTTCCAGAACTTGAGATCAAAATTTAGCAGTCCCTGGGCAAAAGGCACTAACTTTCAGTTCTAAGATAAACAAGTTCTAGGGATGTAATGTGTAACATGATGACCGCAGTTGACACCGCTGTATGATATATAAGAAAGGTATGGAAGGCCCTGGCCGGTTGGCTCAGCGGTAGAGCGTCAGCCTTGCATGCGGAGGACCCGGGTTCGATTCCCGGTCAGGGCACACAGGAGAAGCGCCCATTTGCTTCTCCACCCCTCTGCCGCGCTTTCCTCTCTGTCTCTCTTTTCCCCTCCTGCAGCCACGGCTCCATTGGAGCAAAGATGGCCCAGGCGCTGGGGATGGCTCTGTGGCCTCTGCCTCAGGTGCTAGAGTGGCTCTGGTCGCAACATGGCAACGCCCAGGATGGGCAGAGCATCGCCCCATGGTGGGCGTGCCAGGTGGATCCCGGTCAGGCGCATGCGGGAGTCTGTCTGACTGTCTCTCCCTGTTTCCAGCTTCAGAAAAATGAAAAAAAAAAAAAAAAGAAAGAAAGGTGTGGAGACACTGGATCGTAAGAGTTCTCATTGCAAGGAGAAATCTTTTTTTTTTTCATTAGATCCATACAAGATGATGGATGGGCACCAAACCTGTTATTGTATCTTTTCACAATGCATGTAGATCCAACCGTCATGCTGCATATTTTTAACATTATACAGTGATATATGTCAATTATTTCTCAATAAATCTGAAAAAAATAATAATAAATAATTTTAGGAGGCAGAGAGGGAAGAGGGGAGATAAATGGTGTTAGAAGGAAATTTAACTTGGGGTGGTGAACACACAGTACAGTATATAGATGATGTATTATAGAATTGTACACCTGAATCCTATATGATTTTATCAACTAGTGTCACCCCAATAAATTCAACAGAAAAGAAAAAATAATAATAATTTAAATTTTTTTTCCCTGTCCTAACCAGGAAAAATTGCAGAAAGAGCTCTCCCCTGGCACTCCCCCCCCCCCATTTCTGGCCTCCTGAGCTCATCACTTAAGAACTAGAAGCCCCACCTGAAAAACCAGGTCCGCCGCAGCCTTTGGATGGTCCAGCAGCTGAGGGTCACGGCTGATGCCACGGACGCTAAATCTCGGTCAATATCCTGTCTGGAGATGTAGGTGCCATTCTGCTTTCCAATAAAATAATTTTAAAAGGCTGGTGTGCTTCCCATCCCAGCAGTCAAATGTTTCTCACCCTCATGAGGCAGCTCTGTTTCTCCTGGAAAGGCTGGTGATGGGGTGGGGGTTTCTGCTCCTACGGGCCAACTTTGGAACTGGCCCAGACTTCTCCGTCTCTGGTGCAGTGCGGCACTCCTGAAAACCCAAGGCTCGGCTCGACGCAAAAAGATATGCCTTTGGCTCCATATGTAAAAACTCTCCAGCAATAAATTTAAGCAATTCCATTTGGGGCTCTCACAATTTCCTCTACTCAGACAAACTGCTTTTTATTTCAAACGTTCCTGAAGGAAATTGGCCAATTGCTTACTTCAACTGTCAATGCCATTATTCCGAGCCTGGCAGCAAGACACAAATACAACCTGGGGATTTCTCTGAATTGGACCGTCGCCAAGCTGGCCACTACAACAGGGGTCCAGCCGAGAGGGACTGTGGATGTTGACCTCCCCCCCCCTCCGTGGAACTTCTCAGAGCTCCCACAGAAGAGAAAAAGGGTAGCAGGGCCATGGCAGGCTTTGGAGGGCTAAAATAAGGGACAGTGACATCCAGCATGGCCCTCCAGATTAAGTTACTGTACATCCTAAATCCAAGGGAGCAAGGTGACCTCAAGCCACCCTGGGATGGCATCAGCAGTCAAGGAGACCACCTGGAGGAGGCAGGAGGAGGCACTGTGTCCAAGGAGTCTGATATCAACAATAGCATCTCCATTTATTGAGCACTTCTACATGCCAGGTGCTATGCTAAGTATTTTACATGCACAACTGCAATACATCCAAACTCCTTGCCATGTTCTCTGGAACAGTGCCTGCTACCTGGCAAGCATTATACAAGTGTGAGCAAATGGCATGATTGCTAACAAGGGCTCCCAGTGAATCCCCCTAGCCAGCCCTCTCTGGCTTGGAGTAAACAAACTGATTCTACAAGTTCCTAAGTCACTCCAGTATCAATGATGGACTTGACTGAAGGCACTGATCATTGGAATTGTCCCCAGTTTGGGTCAGGGACTGACTGATCAGTGGTGTGATCCCTGCTTCCAGACCCTGACGGATGAAGCTTTCTGTTCTCCCCTTTCCCTAGGAGCCCACGCAGGTTGGCTTGGAAATGGCACCTGTCCAGTCCTCTGCACCAAGAGAGGTGCTTCCTCCACCCTCACCTTCAGTAAGAATGGTTTCACCTGACCATTGAGGCAAAAGGACACAAGAATTGTTTACAATAGCCAAGATCTGGAAACAGCCCAAGTGTCTGTCAGTGGACGAGTGGATTAAAAAGCTGTGGTACATATACACAATGGAATACTATGCGGCTGTGAAAAAGAAGGAAATCTTACCTTTTGTGACAGCATGGATGGACCCAGAGATTATTATGCTAAGTGAAATAAGCCAGGCAGAGAAAAACAAATATCATATGATCTCGCTTATATGTGGAATCTAATGTACAAAGTGAACTGAGGAATAAAATAGAGATAAAGGCGGAGTCACAGGAACCAGAGAGACAGCAGTCAGAGGGAAAGGGGATGAGGGGATGGGATCAGAGAAGGTAAAGAGATTAGTGAAATTATATATACATAACACAGAGATATAGATAAAAGACAGCAAACCTTAGAGGCAAGGGGGGAGGGAGTTAGGGGGAGAGGACAAAGAGGGTATAAAAAGGGTCACATGGGTGGAGGATGAGGGAGTTATATTCAGAGGGACACTTGAATCCATGTAAACACAATAAATTGAAATTAATGAAAATTGAAAAAAAGAGTTATAGATAAAAGCCATCTAATGGCTGAAAATTTAAAAAAATATATTAATAGTAAAAAAAGAATACAAATAAACATACTTTATGTGTAAAATCTTTTTTAAAAATCCACAAAAACAAGAATTTACCTTTTACAGTCAAAATCGAGTTGCAGTGAGCAACTCCGGACTCCAGCATTGCCATGACAACACCTGGACGGCATCCCCGCCTGTGACTGAGGTCAGAGAAGCCGAGTCGCTGTCTCAGGTGAGCAGGTTCTGCAAAGGTTTCTCCAGGCTAAGGAGAAGGGGCACGCAGGAACGTTGTGAATAAACCAGGGCGCCTCACATGGTTGGCCTGGGGACACAGAAGGTTAGAAGCAGGCTTCCTGGTGACCGCTCCCTTTTTAAATGTGCTGCGAACAGTCGGAATCTGTGCCTTTCACTGATAGAAGAGGGTGCCAATCCATCCAGTAAAATAAAAACGAGTGCGTGCAATATGGACGGAGGGTAGTAAGAGAGGAGGAGTAAGGCATTCACGCGACGGGATCGCCAGGTGAATACCCCTCCTGGGTTTGTCCTACTTCCCATCTCCAGGCCCCTTAATGAACACTTGCTTAATTACAGGGGGCTTTGTCAGGCTGCCTGTGACCTGGGTCCCATTCACAGGTAATCTTTGTGGTACTTTTTATGTGAAGGGTCTCAAAAAAAGTCTAAATTTTTTTTTTTATCCTGTACTGGGGTGGTCTTGATTTGGTGCCTGATTCTCATACTTTTCCTGGTCTGGTCTGTATGTTTGGGCTTTGGGCCAGCACAATGACCCAACTGCCCAGGGACCTGAATACCTGATCACCTGACGTATAGAAGTGGCCGAGGAATGGAGCTGCTGTGGTTAATATCAGACTCCTTGGACACTAAGGTCTTCTCCCGCCTCCTCCAGGCAGTCTCCTTAACTGCTGATCTCCCTGCAGAGGGTGAGATTACAGGCCAGCGTATGGGACATTGCAGACACCCAGCCAAAGCGTCAGAACTGCCTGAAGAAAGAACAGGCTGTCCTCACAGGTCCCTGGAAAGGTTCGTGCAGAAGCTGGATAACTACCCTGGTGGGGAAGCGGAGGATGAAAGATGTGAATCTGTGAAGGGGTTTCCCAGCACTAAGACTATGATCTTGTGTCTCTTCCAGCCTCTCCACTGACGATAGGCTCCTTCTGCCGAAGTTTTCTGTGCCCTTGACACCCTGAGGATTCGTTTCATTTCTTTGGTAGAAATGACTGTGCCAAAGGCAGCGGAAGTCAATCTCTCTCTCTCTCTCTCTCTCTCTCTCTCTCTCTCTCTATTTACCTGCGCACAACGCCTCCCCAGCGACACACAACACCTCCCCTATTCTTCCTGCTCTGAAACACAAGTTTAGTCCAAGGAAGGAAGTTTTATTTTTTTAAAGAAGCCTTGTTATCCTCTAAGAAATAAATAAAAGGAGGTGAGTAAGCAGAAGAGGCAGGAATCCAGGTAATGTGCTGCTCTTCCCTAGGATTTTACTTCTGGGGAGATACCCATTGTGATCACCCTAAGCTGTCCCTAACGATGCAGTGCCCCCCTGAGAAGATTGGGCCCCCCCCCCCCGTGTCTCTGCCCTGTAGCAAAGGCAGGTCGACGGCTAGGGAGAGAGACCTTCCTGACAGAGGAAAGCCAGGGGACAGCCCGACTTCCAGCCACCGTGAGAAATTTATTAGACAATTCCAGAATGTGTGCGATTTCTCAAAAATGGCCTAGATTTGTTATCTCTTCCTGGTAGGAATTAGCAGTAAAAATTGTAAAATTGTAAGTGCCCTGTTTACTTGTTTTAAAGGGTAGGAAGATAATGTCCCACTTGAAAGCCGATCTTGGTAGGGAGAATCCCAAGGGAATCCCAGCTTAAAGACAACACTGCAAAATGAACTCCAGAGCTCAAGACTCAAGTGCCTGGCTGCTCCCAACGAGAAGAGTGGGACCACAGGCACCTCTGGTGCATCCACCAAGCCCTTCTTGTCTTCACACTGTTCCCTGATACACTAGAATGCCCCTCAAGTACCACGTCTGTACTGCGTGGCTCCACTCCTGGCCAAGCTGGACAAGTGACCAAGATGGGCCAATCTGTTTTCCACTCAAAAATTTGAACTGAGGCCCCTGGCTGGTTAACGTAGTCAGAGCATCATTCCAAAACGCCAAAGTTGCAGGTTCCATCCCCAGTCAGGGCACAGAAGGAAAGCAACCAATGAACAGACAAGTAGAACAACAAATGAATGCCTCTCCCTTTCTCTTTCTCTCTCTTTCTCCCACCTCTCTCTTTCTTCCACCTTCTGTCTCTTTAAAATCAATCAATAAAAAAGTTTTTGAAGTGAGGAACAAGGCTGGGAGTTGAGAGCAAATAGCTCTGCCTTTGGGCCAACTACAGGCAGGATCACCCGGAAACCACTTAGAAATGCAAATTACTGCTGGGGGTTGGGCCCAGCAAGTTCACATGGTGATTCAGGGTCACTAATTAAAGTTTAGTGAGCTTTGTCCTAGAGGGAAGGAAGTCCCTGAACTCCTATGGCTAAGTGTCTTCCTCAACCACGCTGTTCAAGGATTCTTTAAATACTGTGAGACACACGAATATATTTCCAATAAATCAAATGTATTTTTCCTCAAGCTACTACCACTTGGTTTCTATTACTTGCAAACCAAGAGAACCTCAACTATTACAGCTGGTGAAATAATGGAAAGACTGAGATAACTGAAGCAGAATCTCCATCCTCCCCGCCTCCACCCCACCCCCACCTGCCAATCATCACCAGCATCTCCCAGGACTGGCTCAGGAAGGAAGGATGCCATTTCCAGCCAATGCCCTCTTCCTCCTCCAGTGGAAATCACCTGAACCCTTCCTCCTGCCCCCTTTTCACCCTCAGTTCTTTGGATCTGCCCTTTTATTAACTTGCTTTTCCTATTCACATTTCTCCTTGATCCCTTATTTACCCTCTCCACCTGGACTCTGATATGCTATTATTATTATTTTTTTTTTTTTTTGTATTTTTCCGAAGCTGGAAACGGGGAGAGACAGTCAGACAGACTCCCGCATGTGCGCGACCGGGATCCACCCGGCACGCCCACCAGGGGGCGACGCTCTGCCCACCAGGGGGCGATGCTCTGCCCCTCCGGAGCATCGCTCTGTCGTGACCAGAGCCACTCTAGCACCTGGGGCAGAGGCCAAGGAGCCATCCCCAGTGCCCAGGCCATCTTTGCTCCAATGGAGCCTCGCTGCGGGAGGGGAAGAGAGAGACAGAAAGGAAGGAGAGGAGGTGGGGTGGAGAAGCAGATGGGCGCTTCTCCTGTGTGCCCTGGCTGGGAATCGAACCTGGGACCCCTTGCACGCCAGGCTGACGCTCTACCACTGAACCAACCGGCCAGGGCCTGACATGCTATTATTATACCTTGATCCCGCCCCTTCAGGCAAGGCTATCAGGGATCCTCCCAGATCACCCTTCTGTTCCCCAAAACAGAGACACCCCCCACTTTCCCCAGGAATGTGTTTTCCCTCCACCTCCTTTAGGGAGTGGGGAGCCTCTCATTCCCTAAAGGTAGCACCCAGAGTCACACAATTAACAGGGGACACATTCAGACACAAAACCAAGTCTACCTGTCAGCAAAACTCATGTTTATTCCAGAGTATCATGGGTTTTTCTCCTGCAAACCATCTTAATCTTTCTTCTAGGAGTGAGGAGCGGTGGCTAAGCTGAGAACCTCCCCTCTGCCTCGCCAACCTGAAGATTGGGCTCTGCAGAGCAGCAGATTCCACCCTCCATCTTTCCACCCTCTGTGTGCGTGCGTGTGTCCATGTGTGCGTGTGTGTTAATAAGTTCAGCTCCAAACAGCTGTTTGTAAGTTCATTTGTTTGCTAGTCCGAAGACCCTAGTGAAGGTTAAGCTCTGAATCCCCAGATAATTTTCCACTGAAGAAGGAATAAACTGATGCTTCGCATAATCCTCTGTTTCGTTCTGATAGGTGTTCTTTTCCCAAAATATCCCTACTCCTCCCACTTTGGAAATCCGTTAAGGCAGGCAAACCGCTGGCTCGAGATCGCTATAGGAGGAGTACTTAGCAGCTATAGCAGCAACATCACTTGGACCTGGTGTAGAGCTGAGGGGCCCTGGGTCTACGGAATCATTCCTCCTGGCTCCCAGCAGCAGTGGTGATTTCACCAAGGCCAAGTTCTCAGACAGACACCTTGGCTTCTGGACTCACATTAGGCTACTGAGCCTCCACTGGTGCTGCTCCCCTCTAGCCAACATACTCAAAAGTTATTCTCCTTTTTTTTTATTTTTGTCCATCTCTTCTGGTCCTAGTTTGCTGGTTACCGTCAGTGGCGTGGGTGCAGCGTTTTACATGTTGTCTGATCCTTTACAGTTGTGCCACTGCCGAGAACTTATCCCATTTTCACTTCCAACATCCATTTTCTCACCGTTTTCAATTTTTGCAATCATTACTCCACTTCAGTTTCCGCCGTCACCATATGTCTCCTCTAACTAGCATTTTCAATGTGCTCGCTCGCGCACTGCTGCTCTACTTATTGGTCATGATGATAACGTTTATAAGATACCTTTAGTCTAAGCACAAACACGACAAACCTGCCCTAACAAATCAAGTGACAAGTAGCGCAACCGCTGTCACTGCCTGTTGGTGGCAGGAAGAATCGAAGTGTTTTTGAGGCAGAACAGGATCAGTAAACTTTATTTGTAAATCAAGTTCATTGGAACACAGCCATGCCTATTGATTACCGTCTATGTCAGCTCTCTTGCTACCAAATGGCAGCGTTGAAGAGTTGAGACAGAGACTGTATGGTCCTCAAAGCCAAAAGTAATTATGATCTGGCCCGCTATAGAAAAAGTGTGCCAACCTCTGCTCTGGAGCATTTATGGACATTAACAAATTTAAAGTTTGCAAGTAGTTGAAATATACAGCTTGAGTTCATGTATGACTCAGATAGATGGCCGTCGTAAACCTCATTTGCATGAGAGTCTTTGAGAGAATTCATCCTAAGTAAAAAAGGAACCAAACTCAAATAGCCTGACCCAGTCGGAAAGTTCTGGTCGATAAATAGAAGAAAATTTGTCATTACTAGGTAGTGGCTGCAAGTTCAACCCAACCTTAGCTCATGTCCGTGGATGTATGTCTGGTTGTTGGTGGGAAGAGGGCTAGCTCCATCAGCTATAGTCTAAATAATGCTGCCTAACAAATCGTAAGCATTAATCCCCACTCCGGCATCTGCAGGTCATCTAGGGAGGCTCTGCCTCGGCCATGGGTCTGCTGTGTCTGGCTCTGTCCACCATGTCTCATTCTTCCAGAACAGTAGTCAGCTGAGGAAGGCACATTCTTCTTCTGGTTATGGAAAAAGCCCAACAGGGCAAGTCCAAAGGCACAAGAATATTTCAACCACTTTCTTGTGTTATGTCCACTAATGTCCCTTTAGCCAAAGCAAATTACATGGCCAAGCCCAACATGGACAGGTGGGAAATATACTCCTCACAGTCTTGGGGAAAAGAAATGAATAATGCTGAATAGTATGCTTCCTAAGTAAAGACTGGAAAGACTGTGTCGTCAGACTCTATAGAAGTTTGGAGATGTCTCCAAGATAGTACAGCACAAAACAGAGAAAAGCTTTCTCCTTTCCTCTCCACCTTTGCCACAGACCCCTCTTCAGCATTGAAAGATGGCAACAACAACAGAGCCCAAGGAGGCCACAGTGAGGCCACAGTGATTCCTGGTGGGCGCTGCTGGCCCTGACAGCCCAGCAGAGATCAACAGGTTGCCCAGGAGTGCAGACAGAGAGGCTGCAGTGCCCGGCAGAACAACAGTGCCCAAACGGTTCCAGCACCTGCAGAGCAGGCATGGGGTCCACAGGGCCTGGCCAAGCCCAATGGAGCAACAGCACCCCCTACAGGAGAACATAGTACTCAGTAAAACAGCAACTCGCTTGTTCGGAAAAAGCAGAGACACACCTGGGAATTTTCAAGGGAACCTTGTGAGAACTTTCACAAGGGCTAAAGATAGGATACATGACAGTGAAAATTTGAGTCACCGCATTGATATGGATAGACTGGTGGATCCTGGGGAAATTTAGATTATACAAACAGATATCTAATCCTGAATCCCAGGCCTCCCAGAGCAGAGAACAGATTTCCTTGTTACACACACACACACACACACACACACACACACCACAGACTCTTAGGTCATGCCCATTAGGAAGGAGGAACATTAGCTTCTCATGTCATTTCTTTCCCTCCTTCCATAGACGCCTCATGTGTGGACTCTTACCTATTCCAGCCAAGTCAGGCTGGTGAACTGTAACTAATCCTGCCCCTGGGAGGCTGAGCAGCCTCCATTCTGGAGTCTCTGCAGAAGTGCACTGAAACGCCTCTTTGTTCGAGGAAGCTCCTCCCTGCTCTCCATCTGTCCAGACCCACCAGGCCCAGGAGCTGGTGATCATTAGGCAGTAAGTGCAGTCCTAATGGTGGCTAATGGCGGGCTTAAGTACCCCGTTCCCCAAAGGAACGCCTAGGGTTGGCTTACTTACATGTATTAAGTGGTTCTGCAGACCCATGGAACTGCTCCTCCTAATGAGAAGATTGACTAAATGTTGAATTCGATCCCAGGAAGCGGCTGGGGAGATGAGGGAGCCGTGCCAAGGTCCTCCATGAGGGCCCTGTATAAAAGCAGCCTCCACCACTCTCCTCTTGGGCTCCCGGCTGCATGGGCCACCTTGTAGGAGCTGAATAATTAAGGGCTGCTCACAGAGTAGTTACCAGTAAGGGAGCCAGGCCAGCCTCAACCTTCATGTCTGCTTCACCTCAGTCCCCGTCCCCATGACAACACACCAGAGTTCATGGTTACCGATAACTACCTTGCCTCAGAAATCCATTCCACCCATGGCCACCGGCCTTCCAGCTCTCTCCCACCAGCCCCCCACCACCCCTGCCTTTCCTTCAGCATTCTCTGTGCCAGGGGTGCCCACACATTGCTCCCAAGTTTTCAAGCCACACACCAAGGAGTCATTCTAAATGCCTTTTTCTCCTGTGACCCCCTATATCAATCCATCACCAAGTATGACTAATCCTTCCTCCTAAATGTCTCTTATACCTGCCCACTCCTCTCCCTCTTTCTTCTCCAACTTCCCGTCATGTCTTGCTTGGACTACTTCCGTGGACCCCAATGGCAGAGGCTCTATTGTATCCATCTCTGTATCTCAAATATTACACCTGGGTCCTACACAATATAAGAACTCAGAAAACACTTATTAAATGAATAAGTGAGTGAATGAATGAATGAATGAATGGAGCCAAAACATATTCATAAGTAATTGCTCTCAGTTTATCTCTACTGGCTATATACACTTGAATTCGTCACTACTCTGAGCTATATCCTCACCTATTAAACAGAGATAACTCAATCAAGGTTGTTTTAAAAATGAAAGAAAATAATACTAAAGGAATTGTGTTTTGGTTCTAATAATCTGAGAAAGTGACCTTCACCAATGGAGGGTTTTTTTTTTCTGGTAAGAAGCCTAGAAGAGGCTGTTGTTAGCATTGGTTCAGAGGCTCAGGGGGATCAAGGCTAAGACTTCTCTACTAGTCCTGACTTTTTCCTTATGCTTAACTCGTGGCAACAAAACAGCCGCTGTTTCTCCAGCAACAGCCCACATTCCCAGGTAAAAGGAGAAATACCAAGGACAAAGAGTAAAAGGGGTGCATGCCAACTGAGCTAGCCCCTTTTAAAGAGCTCCACACACTCCTAATTTGGTTAAATAGTAAAGCTTTGGACCACACATCAAACATCTGCTTGAATGGCTGTATCAATCAGGGTTCTTGGTTGCAAACAATTTAAACATCTCTGGCTATATTAATAGTTTTAAAAGAATTTCTTGAAATAATATTGAAGGCTGACAAAATCATTAGGAGAGTAGAGGCCAGCATTGGGAAATAAACAAGAACCAAAGGCTTTCTCCCAAGGGCCAGATGCAAGAAATGACCTGGCCAGGATGTCCACTACAGCAAGACACCACTGACACTAGCCACTAGGAACCATCATGACTACTACACATGGTTTTTATTGCTGTGGTTGTTATTTTTGTTTGGGGGGGTGCATAATTTGCTCCAGAGCCAAAGTCCTGGGAAGAGCAACCATTTGGCCCTGCTCTGTGTAGCAGTAAATGTCTTGGCAGGAATCAGGTGAGTTAAGAGAATAATAAAGGGGGCTATTTACAGTGGGGAGGGGAGGGGGGAGGGATACCACAGGAATGGTTCAGCGTTCGGGGTTTGTGACAGCAATGTGTCATGATAGGCCTGAAGAGGCAAGGGAAGGGAATAGATACTCAAACCCAGAAAAAAGAGTCTGACAGAGATGGAGGAGCATCCGCAGGAGCTGTCACCTGTAGGAGACGGACAGAGTCAGCCAGCCCAAGGTGATCCAACAGAGAGGGATAGAGGAAAATAAAAATCTCATCTCTCTAATCTCCTGCAACTCTTCCCTATTGACCAAGTTCAACTGGAACCCAGGGAGCAATGAACCCATTTACATGGTCTATGGAGGTCGGCCCCTGGGGGCACAAGCAGAGGAGAGAGGGTGGCAGAGGACCTGAGGAAGCAAATGTAAGATACCCAGCACAAGCATCCCTTCTACCTATCAGCATCCAGTTTTCTCATTCTTCTTCTGGATACACAGTTTATGTCTTTAATACAGAGAGCAGCAAAGGCTATCTGCCTCTATATCATTGCAGGGTAAGGTCAATTTTATCAAACTCTCTACTGAAACCTACAAATTTAGCCACCACCAAGGGCTTTCATTTAATGTAATAGAAGAAGAGAAGGAAAGGGGGAAGGGAAACAACATAAACTTTAGTTACTACAATCCACATTTTTATAGCTGAACATGAGACTTAAGTTGGTCACCATGGTGTCCCTCTTCCACTACCCAATCCATGTTCCCTTTGGCCTTGAAGAACACCTTGCCTGGATGAGGTTTATTGCCTGGTGGGATGACCCAACCCTTCGTTGCTGTGATATCTGAGTCCTTGATGCTCTTGTCTTTATTGGGTTGTCACAGTTTTCCATTGATCATGACTACTAGGCAAGGAAGTATTAAGAAGTATCCTGGTAATCTCAAGGATGGTTCAACATACGTAAAACAGTTAATGTAATACACCATATCAACAAAACAAAGAACAAAAACCACATGATCTTATCAATAGACGTGGAAAAGGCTTTCGATAAAATACAACACAATTTTATGTTTAAGACTCTCAACAAAATGGGTATAGAAGGAAAATATCTCAACATGATAAAGGCCATATATGATAAACCATCAGCTAACATCATATTAAATGGCACTAAACTGAAGGCTTTCCCCCTTAAATCAGGAACAAGACAGGGTTGTCCACTCTCTCCACTCTTATTTAATGTGGTACTAGAGGTTCTAGCCAGAGCAATCAGACAAGACAAAGAAATAAAAGGCATCCATATCGGAAAAGAAGAAGTAAAGGTATCACTTTTTGCAGATGATATGATCCTATACATCGAAAACCCCAAAGAATCCACAAAAAGACTACTAGAAACAATAAGCCAATACAGTAAGGTCGCAGGATACAAAATTAACATACAGAAGTCAATAGCCTTTCTATATGCCAACAATGAAACAACTGAGAAGAAACTCAAAAGAATAATCCCCTTCACGATTGCAACAAAAAAAATAAAATACTTAGGAATAAACATAACAAAGAATGTAAAGGACTTATATAATGAAAACTATAAACCATTGTTAAGGGAAATCGAAAAAGATATAATGAGATGGAAGAATATACCTTGTTCTTGGCTAGGAAGAATAAATATAATCAAGATGGCTATATTACCCAAAGCAATATACAAATTTAATGCAATTCCCATCAAACTTCCAATGACATTTTTTAAAGAAATAGAGCAAAAAATCATCAGATTTATATGGAACTATAAAAAAACCCGAATAGCCAAAGCAATCCTAAAGAAAAAGAATGAAGCTGGGGGCATAACAATACCTGACTTCAAACTCTATTATAGGGCCATGACAATCAAAACAGCATGGTATTGGCAGAAAAATAGACACTCAGACCAATGGAACAGAATAGAAAGTCCAGAAATAAAACCACATATATATAGTCAAATAATTTTTGATAAAGGGGCCAACAACACACAATGGAGAAAAGAAAGCCTCTTCAATAAATGGTGCTGGGAAAACTGGAAAGCCACATGCAAAAGAATGAAACTGGACTACAGTCTCTCCCCCTGTACAAAAATTAACTCAAAATGGATCAAAGATCTAAACATAAGACCTGAAACAATTAAGTACATAGAAGAAGACATAGGTACTCAACTCATGGACCTGGGTTTTAAAGAGCATTTTATGAATTTGACTCCAATGGCAAGAGAAGTGAAGGCAAAAATTAATGAATGGGACTACATCAGACTAAGAAGTTTTTGCTCAGCAAGGGAAACTGATAACAAAATAAACAGAAAGCCAACTAAATGGGAAATGATATTTTCAAACAACAGCTCAGATAAGGGCCTAATATCCAAAATATACAAAGAACTCATAAAACTCAACAACAAACAAACAAACAATCCAATAAAAAAATGGGAAGAGGATATGAATAGACACTTCTCCCAGGGAGAAATACAAATGGCCAACAGATATAGGAAAAGATGCTCATCTTCTTTAGCTATTAGAGAAATGCAAATCAAAACGGCAATGAGATACCACCTCACACCTGTTTGATTAGCTGTTATTAGCAAGTCAGGTAATAGCAAATGTTGGAGAGGCTGTGGAGAAAAAGGAACCCTCATACACTGTTGGTGGGAATGTAAAGTAGTACAACCATTATGGAAGAAAGTATGCTGGTTCCTCAAAAAACTGAAAATAGAACTACCTTATGACCCAGCAATCCCTCTACTGGGTATATATCCCCAAAACTCAGAAACATTGATACGTAAAGACACATGCAGCCCCATGTTTATTGCAGCATTGTTCACAGTGGCCAGGACATGGAAACAACCAAAAAGCCCATCAATAGATGACTGGATAAAGAAGATGTGGCACATATACACTATGGAATACTACTCAGCCATAAGAAATGATGACATCGGAACATTTACAGCAAAATGGTGGGATCTTGATAACATGATACGAAGCGAAATAAGTAAATCAGAAAAAAACAGGAACTGTATTATTCCATACGTAGGTGGGACATAATAGTGAAACTAAGAGACATTGATAAGAGTGTGGTGGTTACGGGGGGGAGGGGGGAATGGGAGAGGGATAGGGGGTGGGGAGGGGCACAAAGAAAACAAGATAGAAGGTGACAGAGGACAATCTGACTTTGGGTGGTGGGTATGCAACATAATTGAACGACAAGATAACCTGGACTTGTTATCTTTGAATATATGTATCCTGATTTATTGATGTCACCCCATTAAAAAAATAAAATTATAAAATATAATAAAAAAAAAAATAATAAAAAAAGGAAAAAAAAAAAAAAAAGAAGAAGTATCCTGGTGACGCTGAGGTTTCAAACAGGTTTCTTGCCTCCATTGTGTGTCAGCAAGCCTATTTCTTCGTGGTACCAGGATCAGGCACCCTCGCCAGTACAGAGGTGACCTTTCTCCAGCCTGTTGGTTCAGTAGCACAAAGATCCCGGACTAGCCAAGCCACTCTCTCAGCTTCTACCGTATTTCCCCAAGTATAAGACGCATCTTTTTTGAAAAATTTGATGTCTAAAAACTGGGCGCCTCTTATAAAGTGATTGTGGCACTTCAAATGCTATAGATGGAACTAGGATGAGGCAATATATGAAGAAAGTGATTCGTCATCAGACACAGATGAGGACAAGCTAATGGGTGGGAGTTTTGACAGTGATGAGGAGTTGTATGAATTTTATGATGAATAGAACTTGAGTTTAATAACTTTATGTAATGCTTTTTTTTTTTTTTCAGATTTTGGATCCCAAAATTAAGGTGCATCTTATACATGGGGAAATACGGTACTTTCCAGTGAAGCCCAAGGTCAAAGAGGCAGCAAGCAAAAAGTCTTTAGGTAGGTTATGGGGTCTAATAATGAAAGCATTACATTCACTTCTACCTTGATGCCCAGTTCCATGCATTTTGACAACAGGAGAGGTGGCACTAGACATTGGCTACTGGTTTAATGGACATAACACACCCTGCAGGATCCCATCCCACCTTCCCAGATGCTGTTCCCGGGTTGATGTTGTAACAAGCTTCAGCAGGATTATCCACCATATTAATAAACCAGCTGCTTCTGAATGATGAATCACATGGTAAGATCCATGAATTTCAGGAGCTTGAGTCCATTGTCTTACTCGTTGGCCTTAAAAAGTTTCCCCTGGTTGGAGGCATTCTTGTCTAAGATACCACAGGAGGACTTTGGTTCACCCAAGTGTTAGAAAAATACATGGGCCAGGGACACCAGAATTCATGAAAGTCACCGGGCTTATCACCTGCCCCGTCCCCTAGAAGCAGCTCGCCTGATGGGAAGGTGAAACATCCTGATGGAAGCTCAGGGCGACCATCTCACCTTGTGGGTTAGTACGGAAATTCCACACCTCGTCTCTGATAGTTCGACACCACCACCTGGCCTCAGCCATGCTGGGGTTGCGTTATTCTCACTGAGGTCAGGGATCCTAGTTCCACCTCCAGCTGACGAATGAAACAGTACTTCAGAGCTCTGTAAGGATTCTGGTGTCCGTCGTTGATGCATGGTGAAAGGAGTGTGCTTCGGGCCCTCCCCGGTGATGCGGCCGGGGCGGGCGGGTGAGCAGCCTGCACACAAATGGTCTGTTCCTCCATTCCCATCTCTGCACCTTCAGACACCTTCCCCTCCAGCAGTAGTCTCACTCCCCACACTCCCCCAAGGGACATTTGACAATGTCTGGAAGCATTTTTTGATTGTCACAACTTGAAGGATGCTACTAGAATCTCGAAGTCAGGAATGCTGCTAAGCATCCTACAATGCACAGGACAACCTCCCACAGCAAGGTATGCCGTAGACGGGCCGGCTCCTTGGTCTCGTTCACCGGAGCCCAGCGGGTCCCCACCAGTATGCCAGTCCTTCCCAAAGCTGCTCCCTGGACCAGCAACCGCATCGGGACCTAAGGAGTTTTTAGAAATGCAGAGTCTTCGGCCCCACCCCCAGACTATCTGAATCAGAAATTTGGGGGGGCTCGAATCCAACAGTCTGGGACTTAAAAAGCTCTTCAGGTGACTCTAATCCTAAAGTGTGAGAAGCCACTCTAGTAGACCAAAGCCTGGCAAACTGTCCGTGTGGAGCCAGATGGTAAACGTTTTAGGCTTCGACGGCCACACAGTCTCTGTGGCAAGTTCTCAATTCTGCCTTTGTAGTGTAAAAGCTGCCGTGGACACCATGTAATCATCGCTGTGTTCCAATAAAACTTTCCTTACACACATTGCGATCTGAACTTCATAGGATTTTCACGTGTCACAAAACATTGTCCTTCTTTTGAATTTTTCCAGCTGTTTAAAAGGTGGACACCATTCTCAGCACCAGAGTCCTACACAAACACGCAGTGGGCGGGCGTTGTTTGTCCGTCCTTGGAGGAGACTGTTATCACCAACGCGGTGCTCCAGCTGCCGCGTTCATCCTGAATCCCAGGGCAACGCACCCGCCTCAGTGAACTTTGCCTGAAGAAACTGTAAGCCTTATTCTCTTCCCTCCCTCTCATCTCCTGGCCAGGGGTCTCTGGTGGCTGAACTGCTTCCCAGGACACAGAGCAGGGTGCATAAGGGTGGAGAGTAGTTCTAGTGGGGAAGAAGGGTGACACACAGAAGAGTCCATCATGTCCAGGTCAGGACAGGAGGAGGGAGACAGCTTTCCTTCAGGTCCCCGGAGGGAACACCACCGTATAAAAGACAGGGCTGGGGTATAGCAGTCCCTTCTCATTTACAGTTTTGCTGTCTTTGGCTTCAGTTACTCACAGTCAACTCTGGTCCAAAACTATGAAATAGAAAATTCCAGAAATAAACCATTCATAAGTTTTAAACTGTGGACTATTCTGAGTGACACGATGAAGAAATCTTGCACCTTCCCGCTCCATCCCACCCAGGATGTGAACCAGCCCTTTGTCCAGCGTGTCCATGATGTGTACCCTACCCTTCTGTTAGTCATTAGTTGCTGTCTCAGTTCTCAGATCAGCTGCTGGGATATTGCAGTGCTTGTGTTCAAGTCACCCTTATTTTAGTTAATAATGTCCCCAGACTGCAGGAGTAGTGAGGCTGGCAATTCAGAGATGCCCAAGAGAAGGTGTAAGTGCTTCCTTTAAGTGAAAAGTAAAAGTTCTTGACTTAATAAGGAAAGAAATGTCTGTTGAGGTGGCTTAACATCTACGGTAAGAACAAATCTCCTATCTGTGAAATCAAATATTTTCAGAGGCACCACCACATTCACATAATTTTTATTACAGTTTATTGTTATCATTATTTTATTTTATTGTTAGTTACTGTTCATCTCTTACTGTGCCTGATTTATAAATAAACTTTATCATAGGAATGTACGAATAGGAAAAAAAACATAGTATATATAAGGTTCTGGGCTATATGTAGTTTTGGGCATCCACTGAGGGTTTTGGAATGTATTACCCATGGGTAAGGGAGTTCTACCATACTGTCAATATTTTAAATGTCAAATATTTGCTACAGGGATATATTTTCATCAAGGATCAATTGGTTGTCTTGGTGTCATGTTGATACAACCTAAATTTCACACGGACTGGCTCAAAAAATGGTTGCTGCCATCTCAGAGTTAAGGTAGAAAGATAGACCCACCCCAACCCCCACATGCCCAGGAAGGGTTCACAGGACACTCACCTCCCCGCAGAGGTCCCAGACCCTCAGTGGCTCCCGCTATGCGGACTGAAGACACAGTCATCATCAGCACAGATGCACACGCAAAGACATGCACGTCTTACTAACACCTAACCTCAGCTGAAGAGGCAGTCCAGGCTTTGACACAACCCAAACCCCGTCAACTTCGCGTAGGAACAGGGCTCCATTTCACTTCCCCCAATGCTCAGCAATGCCAGATTAGGAAATCAATGACAGTACTTTCCCATCCCTAGGGGCTCTTTGACAGCGGTTTCCGGGGACCCTTAACCAGCTCTCAAGGCTATTGTTAGGCAAGACTACCATGAGGAACCACCTGGTGCCCACACATACATCACTCTCAGCACACAATCACCGCCAACACACCTGCACCTTCTCCGGGAGATCCCCCAGAGAGCACACCACAAGCTACACTACACATGTTTACACACAGACACAGACATGCGACTCTTTCCTTAAAATAGAACTGCGTTGGAGAAAACACTTTAAGCTATCTGTTTAGAGAGCCCAGAGGCCCTGTGTGGGAGGCAGGTCAGGGACTGGGTAAGAGGAGGAATCTTGAAACAAGACATAAATGGAGTGGAGGCAGGCAGGTTCATCCTGAAGTTGTTTTATGCCTCTCGCAATGCCTATTGACATCTCAGAAGTTAGGCAGTGGGGAAGCGAGCATCTTACAGTACCCACTTAAAGGAATGGTTATCTGGGAGTGAGTTCCTCAAAAGAGATAGAGGGAGAGAGAAAGGGTGAGGGAATTATTTGTTCTCAGAGTCAGACCGAGAAAAGTCTCTCTGTAATGAAGAGGGCCCCCCACTCTAGAGACACCCTGATTTGAATCACAACTGCATTGATTAGCTATGTGACCTTGGGCAAACTACCTCACCTCTCTGAGCTCAGTTTCGCAGGCTCATAAATTGGGTTGCTGTGAGAGTTCAATGAGATAACCTATAGGAAGCACCAGACACCATGCCTGGAGTGGAATAGGCATCCGACGGATGCTATTTCTTTTCTCTTTTCTCTTCCCATGGAGGAAAAGAAAGGGACAGGAAATTTCTTTCCATGAGCCTTATTTTCCACACCCAGTCACCACCTCCTGGACTTCCTATCAGAATTTCATTTCTGTTCCTGAGTTGATTCATCCTGGGATCTGGCGTCTGCTTTTGCCCCTGGTACTGTAAGGTGTTGTCTAATTTTTGGTTCCAGCACTGGAGTTTTATTTTCTGTCTGCATCACCACCTGTGAGCCCCTTTGGTGGACCCTGCCTCCCGACTCAAGTCCATTCTGCCTTTTTCCCATTTGTTTCCCCTTCTTTCGTTCTCTTCTTCCTTCCCTCCCTCCTCCCCTCCCTTCCTTCCTCCCTACCGTCCCACCCTTTTGTCTACGATAGCTACAGAGAATCTGAAACGCATCCAGTACTATGCTAGGCATGCCGCCTAGACAAGAAACAAGCCAGAAACAAGACAAATGCGGTCCCTGATCTCAAGGGCTTTCAGTCAGGTAGGGGAGACAGACAATGAACAAATACATAACAGGATGTTAAAATGGAAGTGTTAGCCAGGGCACCAAGAGACAATAGCTCTCATATTTCAAAGAAGCCGAGAGACCATATGCAGAGTGTACAAAGGAGGTTGTCAAAACCAGTTTTATATCAAGTCAAAAGTTGGACTTGGGGAAAATACTTAGCAAAGAATTTCTTAGGATGAGCTGTGCTGCGAATGTTACCCCCTCCCAGTGGGAGGAGTGGGAGGCGAAGGTAGTCACTGCTGCTGTTCCCTGGTGTTTGGTTTTTCTCTACTCTGGGCACCAGGGTACTGCTCCCCATCCACCACCCTGGAGATTACAGATGACCACATATTGATAGTTAGCTCTGGCCAATGAATGTCCTGGCAGTGTGCAGCCCTCCAGCCCCTTTTCCCTCGTCATGGCAACTGGAGAAGCATTCTCTCTTAGGATTTAATTCCACTAAAGTTATTCAACCCACCAATATCTTGTCAAGTGCTGGCAAAGAGACCAACAATATCTGAATGAGTATCTAGCAGGGGTCCCCAAACTTTTTACACAGAGGGCCAGTTCACTGTCCCTCAGATCGTTGGAGGGCCGCCACATACAGTGCTCCTCTCACTGACCACCAATGAAAGAGGTAGTCCTTCCGGAAGTGCAGCGGGGGGCCGGATAAATGGCCTCAGGGGGCCTCATGCGGCCCGCGGGCCGTAGTTTGGGGATGCCTGATTAAAGTAAAAAATCATTGTCTCATACAACACAAAAGTTAAGTTCACTAAAAATAATTTTTCCCATGCAACATTTTTGAATTGTGGTAAAATAGCATGAAATGTAAAATTTTACCCACTGGCAAGTGTACAGTTCAGCGGCATTAAGTACATCCCTGGTGATGGGCAACCATACCACCTTCCATCTACAGAACTGCTTTGTAGAAGCATTTTTGATATGGGGATGCCATAGATCAAAGCAGTCAGCACTTAGAGGACAACCGCCCATAAGGGTTGTCTGAAACTCGGAGCCAGAATTGAACTTGCGTGGAATTAAGCTGCTTTGGTGGGATGCTGTTAACCCGGCATAAGTTAGCCTCGTCTGATTAGTGCACAGATGCTACCTCCGACCCCCAGGGTGACAAGAAAGCAGCTTTGAGAGACCACTTGGAGAATTTAAATGGGATCCCTGTTGTTCCACTTGAGAAATCCAAATGTCAAGAGGCGGGCTGCAGCAGCCTGGAGAGCAGTGGAGAGGGCCACCGTTTGGGAAGTGACTTATTTCCAGTTTTCCAGAGCACAGGAATGAGAAAGGTTTAACCAGAACCTGACATAAGTCAAGTACAAGAGCCAGCCAGTTAGGAGATCATCTCAGACGCTGCAAGGACAGAAAGCAGAGGCACTGCTGGGCTCCCCGGAGAAAGCCAACAGCCACACTATAGATACGTGTGCTCTAGACCAAGGGCTGCAGGTGCAAGATCCCCAGGGATTAGATGGGCATCTTTGAAGCCCCACAAAAGCACCTAAGAGGGAAAGAGTTCACTTTTAACATCTGTCAAATCAGAAGAGTGTTGAAGCTGGTCATCACCATGGAAACCATCATGTGAAGCCTTCTACTCCCCCCCCACCTCTTTTTTTTTAATTTATTCATTTTAGAGAGGAGGGAGGGACGGAGGGAGAGAGAGAGAGAGAGAGAGAAAGGGGGGAGGAGCAGGAAGCATCAACTCCCATATATGCCTTGACCAGACAAGTGCAGGGTTTTGAACCGGCGACCTCAGTGTTCCCAGGTCAACGCTTTATCCACTGAGCCACCAGAGGCGCCCCCCTTACCTCTTTTAACATTCCCCCATCCCATTCTGGAGGCATCTTAAGTACAGCTCGCAAGATGGGAAGGGCATAGAAATACCAGTGAATGAAGGGAGAAAATTAAGCACGCACTCCCCCCCACCCCGCCCCCAGCCCCTTCCAGCCTGCAGCAGACCTCCGCGGAGGAGGGAGAAAGTTGCACCTGTAAGGCAAAATTACAGGGCTGCATCTTTTAATTACTAAGTTAGAAATATAGCAGAAACTTACACATAAGACTTTTTGTTACCTACTAACGATCACAGATGTCCAGGATCCAGCTGGCGGGAGAACCAGCCCCACACAGTGGACTTAAACTAGGACAATGGCAGACAAAAATAAAGTTGTTTTATGATTACCACCTGCAAGTCATTCTTATTCAACACGATGATCCAGATAAGTCTACAAATATTTTCCAAAATCAGCAAAGTCAGGGAGAAGATTTGACGGGAGTATTATGGCTAAAGGAACTATCTGTGACTAAAAATAGGAAACTGGTCAGCCACCAGCACAGAACAAGAAGAACACCGTTGGAGGGTCCATTCCAGCCCTGAGGGTTCAGGTCACCATCTCCCATGGCCTTAATCCTTCAGCTTCCGGTGGCATATTTGTGGCACATGTAGAGGCTGATTCTTTAGGATATTTTTGCTTCACACTATTCAGATTTCAATTCACATAAATAAATCTTATTATTCTAATTCCACTTGAGACAGATGTGATGGAAAATAGTCGATGGACTTTCTGCATCCATTCCTGTCTCCTTCTGCTGGGCATTCCTGAACTGTCAAGGCTGGAGAGGTTTTTTGGGGTTTTTTTTTTAACCTACTTTTCCCAGACTCCCTTAAAGATTGGGATCTGGGTGAGAAATTGGTTTTCACCGATCAGATGCACTGAGGTGACATACTTTCAGACGAAAGTGAAGCAGACACCATTTTCCTGCTGACCTAGGGGAGAGAGACGCCAGGAGAACTCTGTTTCAGTGTCCCTAAATAGTGGTGCCAGCAGCAAATTCCTGAGTCCTGGATCACAGAGACGTGTGCTCTTGACCTCGGTGATTTCAGGGTCAAGCCTCTGAGCTCCCACAATCCAGGAATGTCAACGTCAACAGCCCTCCTGATGACTCCTGGTGGAAGCAATTCTGAGAGGTCCCACTTAAGAGCCTCCCCTCCAACCCTTCCCATAATTTTGGAAGCACCTCATTTCTCATTATAAATAAACCTCTTTCTTCTTCAATTATCCAGAGTTTTTGTTTCCAGCATTGAGTCTTGAGTGATGCATGAAAGCACCTTCTGATTCTGATCTAACTTATCACAGAATTGTCAGAACACATGAGTAACCAAGCCCAAGTGATGATATTTCTCATTAGGGTCTAATGCCATACATCAGACTCTTATGAAGTTCACTGACAAAAGTCAATATTACTGAGTTTGAGTAATTCTGGGGCATGGACTAAGCTGTGTTTCTATAGTGTGTAAAGTTTGGCCTAAGTCTGGACTTGGGTGAATTCACCGAGAAACATGCCACCTTGTGAGGCCTTAGGGGAACAGGACATTTAGCTTTCTTTGGTGACACCTCAACTTTGTACACTCTGCAACATCCAAACATCCCGTTGGTCCTTGGCTCCTTCCATGTCTCCAGATAACCACTCCACCCCTAGTCAGACCGACCCTATCGGGCCCTTGCAGCAGTCCAGACAACCCAACCATGTCCTCCATTCCCTGTCCTTCTCCTCCTGCTGTTGCTGCTGCTCCCTCCTATGAAAAAATCACCACACAGCACTATGGTCCAGTTAGCGGCTCATCCGGAAACCCTGTCATTTTTATTTGTGAATTTTTGACCGGAAAAACCTGCTTTTGAGGCATTTTTCACCCAAGTCTTACACACCCAAAAAACAAAGCAGGTTGTGCTTCCTTCCATCACAGCAGGGTCATGTCTCAAAGTCAGTGAGTTGGACCTGTGGTGGCGCAGTGGATAAAGCACTGACCTGGAATGCTGAGGTCACCAGTTCAAAACCCCAAGCTTGCCAAGTCAAGGCACTTATAGGAGTTGATGCTTCCTGTTCCTCCTCCCCTTCTCTCTTTCTCTCTCTTCTCTCTAAAAATAAAAAATGAATAAATTTTAAAAATATAATATAAATAGCAGGCACTGCTCTGTTGGCTCAGTGGTAGAGCGTCAGCCCAGCTTGTGTATGTCCAGAGTTCAATTCCTAGTCAGGGCACACAAGAGAAACTTCCGCTTCTCCACCTTTCCCCTTTTCGCTTCTCTCTCTCTCTCTCTCTATCTATCTATCTTTCTCTCTCTCTCTTCCTCTCCTGCAGCCATGGCTCAATTAGAGTGAGTTGGCCCCGGGCACTGATGATGGCTCCATGGCCTCTGCCTCAGGTGCTAAAAAATGGCTCCAGCTGCAACGGAGCAAGGGCCCCAGATGGGCAGAACATTGCTCCCTAGTGGGCTTGCCAGGTGGATCCTGGTAGGGGCACATTTGGGAGTCTTTCTCTGCCTCCCCTACTCTCACTAAAAAATAAAAATAAAAATAAAAAATAAAAACAAAATGTCAGTGAATAGGCAGAGACCAGCTCCATACTCCTCTCTTAACTCCTCCTTTGCTGTCCTCCATCTGAGCACCCAGACAGTAGATGATCTTGAAGACAGAAATTGTCCTCTTTGTTTCTATTTCCAATGCCCAGCTTTGGACCACGTAGAGAATAAATGTTTAGTGGAGATTAGTTAAATGAATGAATGAATGAATGAATGAATGAATGATAAATGAATGACATTTCTATTTCCCTGCCTTTATTCTTCCCACTCTCCTCCTACACTTTCCATGTCAGCCTACAGAACAACTTCCATGTCCAGCTCTCTCTCACCCTCTGCCTTCACATATATTTATACTTTTCCCACTATAACGCACTTGTCTACCTACCAGCCTCAGCTTAGACCTCCACTCTTTCCAGAAATGTTCTCAGGATCATTAGACTATTTTCTGCCCTTTGACATTCGCATAGGTCCCTGTACTTCCTTCCTTGCAGCACTTATCACCCTGGAGTGGAAACACTTGTCCAAGCATCTGTCTTCCCCACTCTATGGTGAGCTTCAAGGAGGCAGTGAACCACACACTGTGTGAATGTTTGTTGAATGGAAAATAAAGTCTCTTAGAAATGCATGCATTAAGAGTTAGGACCTTCCCCCCAACAACTCTCAGCCAGATTCTCTACCCACAGAGCATGGAAGGGAACTCCGGTCAACATCTCTGCCCTTGAAGAAGATAGCCCACCTTGTCCCTCACCTGCCAACTAGGCTGCCATCCTTAACTCAGCCACCAGGCCTCACTGTCTCTTGGGGGATTGATAATTGTGTTATCTTCCATGCTATGTTTACTACAGTAGTTTGTTTTTGGCTCTTTCTCTATTTTCCTTTTATTGTATCATGTTTAGCCTATTTTAATCATTTTTGTTATGTTTTCTCCTGGTTTTTTTTATTACTATTTAAAAGAAGTTCTAGCCTTGGCCAGAAAGCTTAGTCAGAGCATCATCCTAATGTGCAGTTTGCCGGTTCGATCACCGGTCAGGGCACACACAGGAACAGATCAATCTTTCTGTCTCTCTCTCAAGCGCGTGCCCTTCCTCGCTCATTAAAATCAATAAATAAACATTAGAACAAAAGGAATTAGAGAAATAACTGCTGTAAGAGGAGGACGGTGTTCATAAAAGAAGATCTATTATAAGAAGGTCTAGTTCTAAGCAGCTGACGTCCTAAATCAGGAACATTAAATGTCAGTTCTCATCTCCACCCATCCCTTCCCACCAGCTGGCACTATAGAGACATACCTGTGTCCTAAAGAGACCTGCTGGTCCAGTTCTGGGGGAGCCCCCAAACTGTAAAGACTTTTCAAAAGGATAGTGAAAAGTTTCTCATCACAAGTCACTACATCTGATCACAGAAGAGAGCAAAAAGCCAGGATTCTCTGGCCCAAGAAAGTGAATACGCCAAGTCTCCAAAAACCCTAGTGTCTATGCATCCATCTGTGTTCCCCAGAGCCAGGCTCAGGATCCTGCATTGCTGAAGTGTCAGGAAATCTCTAAAACATAGATAAACTAGCAAAGAATAAGGTAATGAGTAAATGATTGAGAGGACAGATGAATGGATAGATGGATGGATGGTGGATGAATTTCAACAACTGAATAAATAAGAATGAATCAGTGAATGAACCAATGAGTAAAGAAATGGATGAATAGACAGAGGGGTGGGATGGACAGAGTGTGGGTGGATGAGTGATTGAATCAATGAATAGGAATGTGAATAAGTGAATTAGTGGATGAGTGATTAAACAAGTGAAGAGATGAGTGAACAAATAATGGAGTGAATAATAAATAAGTTGGACTGAGCCTGATGATTCAGGTACAAACCAGGCATGAGTTCCTAGCAGGAACCATAACCCAGACAGTCCAGAAAATGAAACTGGATACTAAAAATACCCTAAAGAAATTAAAAACAAAAACCTGTGACAATAGAGAACTCATTGATCGGTTCCCAGGATCCAGATGAGTCTTCTGCATGCCGCTAAGCCCTACTCATTGGCTGGCACTAGAGCTGTGGACATTCTGTAAAAGACAGACTGAGACGTAGTGTATGGATGCTGCGAGAGCGAATGCCTGACCCAGACAGTGATTCCTCACCCTGGCTATGCTTTAGAGACACCCAGGGAACTTCTAACAAATGGTAACGCTTGGTCCCCACCTCTAAAGATTTTGATGTAATTGGATTAGTGACAGAAGGATTGGAGGGGGGGCAGTTTGAAGCAGACACTACTTTATTTGCTTTTTATTTTTTGTTAAAACTCCCACAGGATTCTGATGTGCAGCCAGGGTTGGGAACCACTGGTTCTATGGTAAATGAAATTTTAATGTGGGCATTTAGACACAATCACTTAGATGCCAGTAACATCCTCATGTTACCAAAAACTTTTAATCTGCTATTTTTTTCTAACCAAATAATATGTAAAATTTACACCCTCACTCTATAAGACCTGCTTGCTTGCCTACCCTCCCCACCCCTGGGCGAAGCAGAATCACTGCCTGACCTCTCCTCCTTTACCCCGCACTCTTGGATTTTTCAGGGGTGGATAGTTAGCCCAAGGGCAGAGTTCTGGGGTAGGCTTAGATGGGGTAACACTCAGGAGTGAAATGCAATTCCAAAAAGGATGAGGACACAGGGAAAGAGAAGCTCAAAGAAATCCAAAGTCCTGACCACCTGGCCATTAAAAATATTTTTTTTACATTTTCATGTAGCCATTTTGACAGGATAGCATGACAGTCAACACCAAATGTCTTTTCTATCAAAATGCCTTGCTTAGGGGACAAGATGACAGACAAACTTTTGCATGCAAGGAAACAAGAACCTTGGTGACCTCGTGGCCACGGGACAGGCAGGAAATCAGGGAGAGAGCAAGCCAACTACTTGGGAAATAAATGCAGTGTTCTGGGTATCTGGGAATCTGAGGCCTGGGGAGGTGCTTCTCTTCTTCAACAGAGGGGTTTAAGCCTGGGCCACAGCACAACGGCAACACTATATATCCTGCCTCTTCCTGTCTGCATTGCCTTCATTTTTAGGAAAGTTCTTTTCAGAAAGCCATTGTGCTATCTCCACCATGCCAAAGAGATAAAAGATAGGGTTTGGAGGAAAAACAGAATATTTCCATATCTCACGGGCTGAACACTATTATTGATGCAGGACAGGAGTGCAACATAGACAATTGCTCACCTATCCCCAGGTATTTGTTCCAAGAGAAGATAAAGAAACAGGGAGAGCAGGAATCTGGGAACTTGAAATTTGCAGGAGGTAAATTCAGGATCAATAAAAGAAAGTGCTCCTTCACCCAGCAGGGAGCAAGCTTGCAGAACTCATCATCCCAAGAGAAGATGCAACTGGAAACCTAAATAGCTGCCTAAACTTGCAGTATATATTGGATAATGGAGAGAAGGGGATGATGTTACACTGATATCTACAGGAACTATCTGCACTCCCCTAATTTGCTCTTCATCTCCCTGGACTAAACAAGATCCAGGACTATAAGTACCATGGAGATGACCTAATGTGGTGATCCAAAGATCTCATGTTTGATCTGGGGTTAACAATTGCCTGGGAAACTCAATTCCTTCTTGCTTCCTCCTTATAAGCTCCAGTGACAGATTCCATCTGTTAAACACCTGCTATTTCTCAAGCACTATAACTTTGCACCATTTAATTTATTATTTTTATTATTATTAATTTTAATGGGGTGACATTGATAAATCAGAGTACATATGTTCAGAGAAAACATCTCCAGGTTATTTTGACATTTGATTATGTTGCATACCCATCACCCAAAGTCAAATTGTCTTCTGTCACCTTCTATCTGGTTTTCTTTGTGCTCCTCCCCACCCCCCCACCCCCTCCCTCTCATCCCCTCCCCCCCCCCCCGTAACCACCACACTCTAGTCCATGTCTCTGAGTCTCTTTTTTATGTCCACCTATGTATGGAATCATATAATTCATAGTTTTTTCTGATTTACTTATTTCACTCAGTATAATGTTATTAAGGTCCATCCATGTTGTAAATGATCTGATGTCATCATTTCTTATGGCTGAGTAATATTCCATAGCATAAATGTAACACATCTTCTCTATGCAGTCATCTATTGAAGGGCTTTTTGGTTGATTCCATGTCTTGGCCACTGTGAACAATGCTACAGTGAACAAGGGGCTGCATGTGTCTTTATGTAGCAATGTTTTCGAGTTTTGGGGGTATATACCCAGTAGAGGAATGGCTGGGTCATATGGTAGCTCTATTTTTAATTTTTTGAGGAACCACCATACTTTCTTCCATAATGGTTATACTACTTTACATTCCCACCAACAGTGGATGAGGGTCCCTTTTTCTCCACAGCCTCTCCAACATTTGTTATTACCTGTCTTGTTGATAATGCTAATCTAACAGGTGTGAGGTAGTATCTCATTGTAGTTTTGATTTGCATTTCTGTAATAGCTAATGAAGATGAGCATCTTTTCATATATCTGTTGGCCATTTGTATTTCTTCCTGGGAGAAGTGTCTGTTCATGTCCTCTTCCCATTTTTTTATTGGATTGTTTGTTTGTTGAGTTTTATGAGTTCTTTGTATATTTTGAATATTAGGCACTTATCTGAGCTGTTGTTTGAAAATATCTCCATTTCGTTGGTTGTCTTTTTTTGTTGTTGTCAGTTTCTCTTGCTGTGCAAAAGCTTCTTAGTCTGATGTAGTCCCATTCATTTATCTTTGCCTTCACTTCTCTTGCCTTTGGAGTCAAATTCATAAAGTGCTCTTTATAACCAAGGTCCATGAGTTTAGTACCTAGGTTTTCTTCTATGTAATTTATTGTTTCAGGTCTTATATCCATCTTGAATTAATTTTAGTACAGGAGGACAAACTGTAGTTGAGTTCTATTCTTTTGCATGTGGCTTTCCAGTTTTCCCAGCACTATTTGTTGAAGAGGATTTCTTTTCTCCATTGTGTGTTGTTGACCCTTTTATCAAAAATTATTTGACCATATATATGTGGTTTTATTTCTGGGCTTTCTATTCTGATTGGTCTGAGTGTCTATTTTTCTGCCAGTACCATGCTGTTTTGATTGTAATGGCTCTATAATATAATTTGAAGTCAGATATTGTAATGCCCCCAGCTTTGTTTTTTTCCCCCTAGGATTGCTTTGGCTATTCGGGGGTTTTTATAGGTCCATATAAATCTGATGATTTTTTTGTTCCATTTTTTTAAAAAATGACATTGGAATTTTGATGGGAATTGCGTTAAATTTGTATATCGCTTTGGGTAATATAGTCATTTTGACTATATTTATTCTTTCTATTCAGGAACAAGGAATATTTTTCCATTTCATTGCATCTTTTTCGATTTCTCTTAACAATGCTTTGTAGTTTTCATTATATAGGTCCTTTACATTCTTTGTTATGTTTATTCCTAGGTATTTGTTGTTGTTGTTGTTGTTGTTGTTGTTGCAACCATGAAGGGGATTATTTTTTTGAGTTCATTCTCTGATGTTTCATTGTTGGCATATAGGAAGGCAATGGACTTTTGTATATTAATTTTGTATCCTGTGACCTTACTGTATTGGTTTATTGTTTCTAGTAGTCTTTTTGTGGAGTCTTTGGGGTTTTTGATGTATAGGATCATATTATCTGCAAAAAGTGAAACCTTTACTTCTTCTTTTCCAATATGAATGCCTTTTATTTCTTTCTCTTGTCTGATTGTTCTGGCAGAACTTCCAGCACTACGTTGAATAAGAGTGGAGAGAGTGGACAACCTTGTCTTGTTCCTAATTTTAGGGGAAAAGTCCTCAGTTTTATGCCATTTAGTATGATGTTAGCTGATGGTTTATCATAAATGGCCTTTATTATGTTGAGATATTTTCCTTCTATACCCATTTTGTTGAGTGTTTTAAACATAAAATTGTGTTGTATTTTATTGAATGCCTTTTCTGCATCTATTGATAAGATCATATGGTTTTTGTCCTTTGTTTTGTTGATATGGTGTATTATGTTAACCATTTTATGTACAATATATTGAACAATCCTTGTGATTCTGGGATGAATCCCACTTGATTATGATGTATTATTTTTTAATGTGTTGTTGTATTCGATTTGCTAGTACTTTGTTTAGTATTTTAGCATCTGTATTCATTAGTGATATTGGTCTGTAGTTTTTTGTGTGTGTTGTCCTTTCCAGGTTTCGGTATGAGGGTTATGTTGGCCTCATAAAATGTGTTTGGAAGTATTGCTTCTTCTTCAATTTTTTGGAAGACTTTGAGTAGAATAGAAACCAAGTCTTCTTTGAATGTTTGGTAGAATTCTCTAGTATAACCGTCTGGCCCTGGACTTTTTTTGGGGGGGAGGTTTTGATAGTTGTTTCTATTTCCTCCCTGTTTATGGGTATGTTTAGGTTTTCTGCTTCTTCATGACTCAGTCTAGGAAGATTGTATTGTTCTAAGAATTTATCCACTTCTTCTAGATTGTTAAATTTGGTGGCATATAGTTTTTCATAGTATTCTACAATAATTCTTTGCATATCTATGATATCTGTGGGGATTTCTCCTCTTTTATTTTGGATTTTGTTTATTTGAGTCCTTTCTCTTTTTTCCTTGGTGAGTCTTGCCAAGGGTTTGTCAATTTTGTTGATCTTTTCAAAGAACCAGCTCTTTGTTTTATTAATTTTTTCTATAGTTTTTCTGTTCTCTAATTTGTTTATTTCTGCTCTGACTTTTATTATTTCCTTTCTTCTGCTGGTTTTGGGTTGCCTTTGTTCTTCTTTTTCTAGTTCCTTAAGATGTGAAGTTAAGTGGTTTACTTGGGCTCTCTCTTGTTTGTTTAGATAGGCCTGTAGTGATTTGAAATTTCCTCTTATGACTGCTTTTGCTGCATCCCAGAGATTATGAGATGTTGTATTGTTATTTTTATTTGTCTGTATGTAACTTTTGATCTCTGCTTTTATTTCTTCTTTGACCCACTCATTTTTTAAAAGTATGTTGTTTAGTTTCCACATTTTTATGGATTTGTTTACCTCTTTTTTGCAGTTGAATTCTAGTTTCAAGGCTTTATGATTAGAAAATATGCTTGGTATGATATCAATCTTTCTGAATTTGTTGATGTTATTTTTGTGGCCCAACATATAGTCAATTCTTGAGAATGTCCCATGTATACTAGAGAAAAATGTATACTCTGGCATTTGGGGATGAAATGTCCTGTAGATGTCTATAATATCCAATTATTCTAGTGTTTCATTTAAGACCAATATTTCTGTATTGATTTTCTGTTTGGATTGACGATCCAGAGCCGTCAGCAGTGTATTGAGGTCTCCAAGTATGATTGTATTTTTGTCAGTTTTTGTTTTTAGGTTATTCAGTAGCTGTCTTATATATTTTGGTGCTCCTCGGTTTGGTGCATATATATTAAGAAGTGTTATGTCTTCTTGATTCAATGTCCCTTTTATCATTATAAAATGACCGTTTTTGTCTCTGATTACCTTTGCTGTCTTGTAGTCAGCATTGTTATATATGAGTATTGCTACATCTTCTTTTTTTTTGTATGTTATTTGCATGGAGTATTGTTTTCCGGCCTTTTACTTTGAATTTGTTTTTATTCTTGTAGCTTATATGTGTTTCTTGTTGGCAGCATACAGTTGGATTTTCTTTTTTAATCCATTCTGCTACTCTCTGCAGAAGTGGGAATTTTCTGGTGATAAATTTCCTCATCTTTTCTGTATCTGTGAATGTTTTTATTTCTTCTTTGTACTTGAAGGATAGCCTTGATGGGTATAGTTTCTTGATTGGAAGTTTCTCTCTTTTAGAACTTTAAATATTGGGGTCCACTCTCTTCTAGCTTATAGTTTCTGCTGAGAAATCTGATAATCTATTGGGCCTTCCTTTATATGTTGTATTCTTCTTTTCCCTGGCTGCCTTGAGAATTTTTTCTTTGTCATTGGTTTGTGCCAACTTTATTATGATGTGCCTTGGAGTAGGTTTGTTAGGGTTAAGATAACTCAGTGTTCTGTTTGCTTCTTGAATTCGAAGATTTAGTTCTTCCCACAGGTTTGGGAAGTTCTCATCTATTATTTGTTTGAATATGTTCTCCATTCCATTTTCTCTCTCTTCTCCTTCTGATATACCCATTATTCTTATGTTGCTCTTTCTGATGAAGTCAGACAATTCTTGTAGGAATTTCTCATTTTTTTTTAATTTGTGAGTATCTTTCTTCTTCTCTCTGTAGTGCTTCTAGTTGCCTGTCTTCTATGTCACTAATTATCTCCTCTATCTGGCCTGTTCTATTAGCTAAGCTTGTTATCTTGTTTTTCAGTTCCTGAATTGAGTTTTTCATCTCTGTTTGACTCATTTTCATAGTTTCAATTTCCTTGGTGATGTATTCTTTCTGTTCATTGAATTGTTTTTTGAGCTTCCTAAATTGCCTTTCTGTGCTTTCTTGTATATATATCCCTGAGTATTTTTAGTATTTCAATTTTAAATTCTCTGTCATTTAACTCCAAGGTCTCCAAGCTATTGAAATTTTTTTCTATAGATTTTTTCCTCATCTATCTGAGCTACATCTCTGTATTTTGTATCCATCATATTTTATTTCTTTTTCCTTAATGGCATTTGAGAGTAGTATTGTTAATAACATTACTAAGAGTTGATAAAGAATAAAAAAATAAAGATAAAAAAGTAAAAAAATTTTTTTTAATTTTTTTGAGAAAATACACTGAAAAACTGAAAATTATATTGTGCTAAATGATACAAAAACTACATAGAATGGAGGGCCTGAGTTGGGGAGAAGTGACAAAGAGGCAAAAAAATGAGGTAAGAACCCACAAAATGCTACAAGAAAAAAATCTGGATTAAGAATAAAATAATTTGTTTGTAAATGATGGTCAAATGAGAGATATAATGAAAGAGAAAAGAAGAAAAAGAAAAAAATATAGTGAAAGATGCAATTTCTATTGTATTAAGTGGAACAAAAACTACTTAGAATGGAGAGCCAGAGTTGAGGGGAATACTAATGAGATAAACAGCAAAGTAAAAAACACACAAAATGCCACAAAGAAAAAATTTGAATCCAAAATAAAATAATTTATTTGTGAGTGAGAATCAAATGAGAGGAAAAGTGAAAGAGAAAAGAAGAAACTAAAAGAGAGGGAGAAAAAAAGAGAAAAGAAAAAAAAAGGAGAGAGTTAAGGTTTTTGGAATGTAACCCTCATAGAGAGGGGGAAAAAAGAATGAAAAATGTAACACATATGGGTAATGAATTTCAAAATGAGAAAAGAAGAATAAAATGGGGGGAGGATAAAAGGACCAAGGTGGAAGAAATAAAGATACAAAAATAAAATGAAAAAAAAAGGAAAAAGTTATAAAGACTGAGGATTTTTTTCTGGTTTTGAGAGGTTATCTTCTTCTTCTTTCTCTTTTTGGCCAGTGACACTGTACCCCAGGTTCTGCCCCTATGGCACTCTTAGGTAGAGATTTGCAATTGATGTGTCATTATGGCAATGTCATATACTAGGCCTCAGTCTCGTTGGTAGGCAGGGCTTGTTAGCATTTGTAGGCTTTGACAATGGGATAGTCTGTTTTCCCAGAGCCTCTCCCCCAGTCTCTCCTTCCTGAACCAGCAGTCTGGGGACCCAGCTATGAAGTTGCCACTGCCACTGCCTAGAGAGCAAGAGGCTCCAAGAGCTGCCAAATCCTCCCTCTATCCCACTCAGCACAGGGTTCTGGGTAAGGCTTTGCCAGCCCGAGCCACCAGTGTAATCACACAGGGCTGGGAGCCGATTGCTCCTCAAGTGTCTTTCTATGAGCCTCCAGGTATGTCTAGCATGAGTCAGTGCTTCATGGGACTACTTTCCCCAGGCTTTTTGCACTTTGTAATTTGTATCAGCTGGCAGGAAGATGCCTCAGTCACTGCCTGCAGAACAAGAGGTCTTAAAAGCTGCCCAGTTCCTCTTCCAGGTTCTTTTAAAGCACAGCCCTGGGTATAAAATATCTGCCAACCAGAGCCACCAGCTTAAGCAGGCAGTGTGGCAAGCTGACTTTTGGTCAGGCTCCTTTCTAAGGTTCCCTGGGTATGTCTAGTTAAATTTGCCTTAGCACTCCATGGGTCTGTTCCATAGGAATGTGTTTTTTACCCTGTATCAGCTGGCAGGAAGTTGCCCCAGCCACTGCCTGCTAAGTGAGAGGCCCTAAGCACTATCAAATCTCTCCTCCAGGTTCTCTAAATTCATAGACCTGGGAAAGAAGACCTTATCAGCCAGAGCCGTTGCCAGATAAGCCAGCCAGGCAGTGAGCAGACTGCGGGTTAGGCTCCTTTCAGTGATCCACGGGTCTGCTCTCCATAGGCTTCTGCAAGCTGCCTGCATGCCCTTCCCCCAGCACTTCTTTAGTTTTCTTCCTGGGGAATTTGCTTTTTAGCCTGTATGGCTGGGGGAGGTGCCCAGCTTGCAGAGTTCTGGGTGTAGGGAAACCAGCTTTCGTGCACTCCCTGTGTGCTGTTGTTCAGGGAGCAGGGATTATACAGAGACTCTGGCTTCAGCCTATGCAGAAGGCCACTGCTGACAGTCTCTGACCTGGCCCCTCCATTAGGGAAGGCGGTGCCCACGCCCAAGGCGCTAGGAGGAACCACTCGTACACTGCCCGTGCTTGCTGATCTGGAGACATGGGGCAAATAAAGCGCACTCCACAGGCAAGCCACTCATCCACCTCTGCCCGGGTTTGCTGCAGGTGTTAGCTCTGTGTAGATTGATCCATGGACATGCTCTCTCCTCAGCTCGAATGTCTCCTAGCACTCTCTTCCTCTCAGTTCCAAGTGATAAAAAGTTTCCTCGGGTCAATGAGGGAAGCGGAATACTCCATTCTTTGTCCTATTTCCTTCAGAGTGGTTTTTCAGCCACCTTTTCACCCAATCGTACCTTTGTTTGAGGTATGTGTATTTCAGATCCTCCTGGGATTGTTTTTCTGTCTCTAGTTGTTGAATTTGTTGAAATTTCAGGGAGAGGCATCGGGAGCCCTCCTCACGGCGCCATTTCTCTGACCCATGGTTTAATTTAAATGAAGAATCCAAAAGCACTTATTTGAGTACTCTTTTGTGCTCACCACTCTATGAGGTTCTATGGGTAGTAGAGATTTAAAAGACTCCATCTAGGTAATTAAGGAGTCTATGATACATTTGAGAAGGCAGAATAAATACGTATAATTTATTAAACGACTGACAGGTACAGGAAACCACTAGAAATGATTGATGGATACATGAAATCGTTACGTATTTGAGGCGTGTAAGATAAAGGACCAGTGGGAGCTGAGGACTTAGCAATCGTGTGTTTAATGGAGTTACAGCGAAGTGGTGTGGAGTGAGCCCTGGCTCCAGGCTGCCTGGTTTAAGTCCCAGGTGTTGCGTGTACTAGCTGGGGGGTTTGGGTAAGTGACTCAACCTCTCTGAACCTCAGTTTCTGTAGCTATGAAATGTGGATGATAGCAATGCCTTCCTCATGGAGCTGTTAAATGATGAAATAAATCAGTGCATCCAAAGCACTTAGAATAATGCTAATAATAACATAGTAGGTGCTCAGTAAATATCCCATTATCCCTATTTTTGTCTCTGGTCAGGGCCACCACAAGGAGAGCGGTGACCAAAAAGCAGGCCAAGAACTTCCTCTGCTGTCTGGCTGTGATCAAGATGAAATTCTAATTTCTTCAACAGCCTACAAAGTCCCAAGTGCTGTACTCCCAGCCTACTCTTAAATCTCATCCCTGGCCCTCCCTGGTCCACTGTGCCTAGACACACTGCACTTCTCTCTGTTCTGTTCCGGGAGCACGGGGACAAGCTCTTATCCACCTCAGAGTTTCACGGGCCACTTCCTTCTGCCTGGAGCCATGCTCCTTCCTCCCTCCTACCTCACACGGCTGGCTCCATCTCATTTCACCGGCTTAAATGTCACTTTCTCAGAAAGGCTTTCTGTTGCCATCTGTATCTGCTGGGGTCCTGGTGGGAAACAATGGCACGCTCCCGTGACGGTAATTCATAGAGGTTTGATAAAAAGATGATTTATAAATGGGTGGAGCAAGACAAAGGCAGAGCAAAGGAGACAGAGCAGAAATAGCCCCAGGCCAGAAGAAAGGAGCAGCAGGGCAGCGGCTGAGCCAGCCTAGGGTCACCCTGCACAGAGGAGCTAGAACATGTTCTCCAACCTCATCCCCCTCTCCATCTCGGGCTGGAGAGTCCCTTGGCTAAACCTACTAAAGTCCGAGGACAAGAGAACCCACTGGTGCAGTCCATTCAGGTCAGCCTGCCAGAGCACAGACTGGGGGGGGAGAAGAGGGTCAAGAGGGCCTGAAGGAGCAAAGGGAAGTTATCTGCTACCCCATCCAACCTGAAGCAGGTTCCCCGTGTTACCCCTCCAGTTACAACCTTGACCTTGTTTTCAATCACAGAATAGTTCAGATTTATTTAAGATCCATCTCTCATAATCGCCATGAGCTCTAGAGCCATGTTGGTTTTGCTTATCACTGGGTATCCACTGGGATACATCACTGGGGCCATCGGAAATAATCGGAAATGTTTGAGGCAGATGAATGAGTGGATAAAGTTGCTGATACCCAAGGAGTGATAGCAAAAGATTCAAACTGTATTGTCCAAAGGTGTGTCGCCATCTCAAGTTTGGCCCAGACCAATGGCCAGGAAGATCAGTCTGCAAGACAGTCAGTCCACAGACAGGGATTCCCTTTAGGCAAAAACTAAACCTGGAGTGCCAGGGTCCGAGTTCCAGTTTGCTTGTCCGTTTTGAGCAAGAATAAGACCCAGGAGAGATGACGTCAGAGTAATGGCGGGGTAGGAAGCGATACTGATAAATCTCCCCCAAAACTCAACAAGATCTTCAACCAGAAACAGAAAAACCTATACTTGGAGCTTCCAGATGCTTCACAATACACCCAAAGGTATGATTGAGTGAAAAATTGGCTAAATATATAACCAAACCCCGAAGGAAATAGGGAGTAAGAAATGCTCCGCCTTCCTCACTAACTTAAACAGGGCGGCTTTCTCTGGTAACTGTGAATATAGAAACTGAGGCAGGCAAAGGGGGTGAATAGATCCAGGCCACCGCGGCACAAACGGCCGAACCAGGCTGTGGCACGGAGATCCAAGCAGAGGAAAATCTGATCCTGTGGCAACCGGGGCAATACAAGCTAACACTCGCGCCAAACCCAAACAAAGAAAGACAAGCGGAGCGGCCATTTTACCCGGTCTCCTGGTCGGTGCACAGTTAGTGGGCGAGAATTTCTTCCTAGGCCCCGAGAGTGGGTGCCCGTGTTGCCCCACGGAGAGGCAGGGTCAGAGACCTTTCTGTGGGCCGAGGGCAGAGTCTCTGGGCAGCCCCAGCGCCCTGGGAAAGCCACGCACGGGAGGGAGTGAGAACTAATTCCAACGATGGAGATTTTCCGTGCTGGAGGGTGTTTCACTCAGAGGGAAACGCAGCCGGCCTCATATCCTGGTTTGCGCGCGCAGATAAGGAGTGAGCAATTCCTCCGAGTGCCTCGGCAGTGCGCGCCCGTGTTATAGCACAGAGGGGCAGAGTCAGGGGCCTTTGTGTGGGCCAAAGCGGAATCTCGAGCCGCCCCAGCGCCTTGCAAAAGCCGCGCACGGGGACAGAGCGAGACTCAATTCCAACGCTGCAACTTTTCCCTGCGGTGGGGGGTTTCACTCAGAGCATGAGACTGCTGGCCGGATATCCTGGTCGCAGACAGTGAGTGAGAGTTTCCTCCAAGCGCCCTGGAAGTGGGCGCCCGCTTGTGTTACCGGACAGAGTGGCAGAGCCAGAGGTCTTTGAGTGGGCGGAAAGTCCGCCTGATTATGCTAGCAGCTCTGACTGACTGAGCCTTACCCAGACCCCTGTGCTGAGTGGAAATAGAGTGGGGAGTTGCCAGCTCTTTGAGCCTCTTACTATCCAGGCAGAGGCAGCAGCAACCCCATAGCTGGATTATCAGGAGACTAATTGAGGAAGGAAAGACTAGGAGAAAGGCTCCAGGAACACGGACTCTCTCACTGTCGGAGCCTATAAATGCTAATGAGCTTCGACTGCCAACGAGACTAAAGCACAATACATGACATTGCCATAGAGACTTATCAACTGCAAACCTCTACCTGAGCGTGCCAAAGGGGCAGAACCCGGGGTACAGAGTCACTGACCAGGAAAAGGGAGAGAAAAGAAAAAGCAAGAAGATAACCTCTCAAAATCAAGAATAATCTGCAGACTTTATAACCTATCCCATTTTATTATATTTGTTCATTTGTTTCTCTTATCTTCATTCTTGATACTTTTTTTTCCTCCTCCAATTTGGCCGATTAACTCTCTACCGGTCTTACTCTCTCCTCTCCTTGAACTACACTACCCATAAGTGTTACATCTCCCATTATCTTTTCTCTTCTCTTCCTTTCTCTCTATGAGGGTTGCACTCCAAAACCCTTAACTCTCTCTCTCTCTCTCTCCTTTCTTTTTTCTTCTTTTAGTGGTTCCCTCTTTTTTTCTCTCTCTCTCTTTCTTTTCTCCCTCTATATTAGTTTCTTCCTTTCTCCTTTACATCTCCTCTCATTCAAACCTCAATAACAAACAAATTATCTTATCTGGGACTCAAACCTATGTTTGTGGCATTTTGGGGGGTTTTTACTTCACCTTTTTAACTCACTAGCACTGCTCCCATCCCTGGCTCTCCATATTATCTAGTTCTTGTTCCACTAAATACAATAGTAATTTTTTAATTTGTCCCCCCATTTTTCCGTTTTCCTCTTATTCCTCTCATCATAACTCTTAGACAACCAACACCTAAAAGCAAATCATTTTATTCTTGACCCAAATTTTTTCCTTATTTGCTTTTTGTGGGTCCATACGCTCTTTTTTTTTCTTTTTTCTTTTTTTTTTTTTCTTTTTTCTTTTCTTTTTTTGCCCCTTTATTACTTTTCCCCAATTCAGGCCCTCCATCACAGGCATTGTTTGTTATAATTCACAGTCCACCACAAGATTTTCTCAATAAAGAGGGGAGAGGAGAGGAGAGGAAAAAAGGAGGGGGGGAATAATTTCCTTTTTTTTTAATTTTTTATTTTATTTTATTTTTCTTTATTTCATTATTAATTTTTTTTAAAAAAACAACTCTTTTCGATTTTTTATTTTTTTATTTTTTTAACTTTTTATTCTTTATTAAATCTCATTAATACTATCAACAAAACCACCCTCAGATGCCATTAAGGAAGAGAAAATCGAATATCATGGATACAAAAGAAAGAGAGGTAACACAGCTAGATGAGGAAAAATCTATGGAGAAAAAATTTAATATATTGGAAACCTTGGAGCTAAATGACAGAGAATTCAAGATAGAAATCCTAAAAATCCTCCGAGATATACAAGAAAACACAGAAAGGCAATTTAGGGAGCTCAGAAAACAACTCAATGAACACAAAGAATATATGTCCAAGGAAATTGAAACTATAAAAACAAATCAAACAGAGATGAAAAACTCAATTCACGAGCTGAAAAACGAAGTAACAAGCTTAGCTAATAGAACAGGTCAGATAGAAGAGAGGATTAGTGAAATAGAAGACAAGCAACTTGAGGCACAACAGAGAGAAGAAGAAAGAGACTCAAAAATTAAAAAAAATGAGATAGCCCTACAAGAATTATCTGACTCCATCAAAAAGAATAATATAAGAATAATAGGTATATCAGAGGGAGAAGAGAGAGAAAATGGAATGGAGAACATACTCAAACAAATAATAGATGAGAACTTCCCAAGCCTGTGGAAAGAACTAAAGCCTCAAGTTCAAGAAGCAAACAGAACTCCGAGTTTTCTTAACCCCAACAAACCTACTCCAAGGCATATCATAATGAAATTGACACAAACCAACAGCAAAGAAAAAATTCTCAAGGCAGCCAGGGAAAAGAAGAATACAACATATAAAGGAAGGCCCATTAGATTATCATCAGATTTCTCAGCAGAAACTCTACAAGCTAGAAGAGAGTGGACCCCAATATTTAAAGTCCTGAAAGAGAGGAACTTTCAGCCACGAATACTATACCCATCAAAGCTATCCTTCAAATACGAAGGAGAAATAAAAACATTCACAGATACAGAAAAGATGAGGGAATTTATCATCAGAAAACCCCCACTCCAGGAATTACTAAAGGGGGTTCTCCAATCAGATACAAAGAACAAAAAAAAAAACAGAGCCACAAGTAAAAGCTCCAAGAAGAACACAATAAAACCAAATTTAAACTGTGACAACAACAAAAAGAAAGAGGGGGAGAAGATGGAGATTAACAGTAGCAAAGGACGATGGAGTGCAAAAGTACTCACAAAATAGTTCGCTACAATGAACAGGGTAGGGACCCTTTTCATTACTCAAAGGTAACCACCATTGAAAAAACCACCACAGAAGCACATGAGATAAAAAAGATAGCAACAGAGGAAAGATGTATGGAATACAACCAAATAAAAACAAAAGATAGAAAAACGAAAGAGAAGGATCAAACAAGACACAAAACTAACAGAAAGCAAGATATAAAATGGCAATAGGGAACTCACAAGTATCAATAATTACACTAAATGTAAACGGATTAAACTCACCAATAAAAAGGCACAGAGTAGCAGAATGGATTAAAAAAAAAATCCAACTGTATGCTGCCTACAGGAAACTCATCTAAGTAACAAGGATAAAAACAAATTCAAAGTGAAAGGCTGGAAAACAATACTCCAAGCAAATAACATCCAAAAAAAAGCAGGTGTAGCAATACTCATATCGGATAATGCTGACTACAAGACAGGAAAAGTACTCAGAGACAAAAATGGCCATTTCATAATGGCTAAGGGGACATTGAATCAAGAAGACATAACAATTCTTAATATATATGCACCAAACCAAGGAGCACCAAAATATATAAGACAGCTACTTATTGATCTTAAAACAAAAACTGACAAAAACACAATCATACTTGGAGATCTCAATACACCGCTGACGGCTCTAGATCGGTCATCCAAACAGAGAATCAACAAAGACATAGTGGCCTTAAACAAAACACTAGAGCACCTGGATATGATAGACATCTACAGGACATTTCATCCCAAAGTGACTGAGTATACATTTTTCTCCAGTGTACATGGATCATTCTCAAGAATTGACTATATGTTGGGCCACAAAAAACAACATCAGCAAATTCAGAAAAATTGAAGTTGTACCAAGCATATTTTCTGATCATAAAGCCTTGAAACTAGAATTCAACTGCAAAAAAGAGGAAAAAAAATCCCACAAAAATGTGGAAACTAAACAACATACTTTTAAAAAATGAATGGGTCAAAGAAGAAATAAGTGCAGAGATCAAAAGATATATACAGACTAATGAAAATGACAATACGACATATCAGAATCTATGGGATGCAGCAAAAATAGTGATAAGAGGGAAGTTCATATCGCTTCAGGCATATATGAACAAACATGAGAGAGCCCAAGTGAACCACTTAACTTCCCACCTTAAGGAACTAGAAAAAGAAGAACAAAGACAACCCAAAACCAGCCGAAGAAAGGAGATAATAAAAATCAGAGCAGAAATAAATGAATTAGAGAACAGAAAAACTATAGAAAAAATTAATAGAACAAGGAGCTGGTTCTTTGAAAAGATCAACAAAATTGACAAACCCTTGGCAAGACTTACCAAGGAAAAAAGAGAAAGAACTCATATAAACAAAATCCAAAATGAAAGAGGAGAAATCACCACGGACACTGTAGATATACAAAGAATTATTGTAGAATACTATGAAAAACTTTATGCCACTAAATTCAACAACCTAGAAGAAATGGATAAATTCCTAGAACAATACAACCTTCCTAGACTGAGTCAAGAAGAAGCAGAAAGTCTAAACAGACCTATCAGTAGAGAAGAAATAGAAAAAACCATTAAAAACCTCCCCAAAAATAAAAGTCCAGGCCCTGACGGCTATACCAGCGAATTTTATCAAACATTCAAAGAAGACTTGGTTCCTATTCTACTCAAAGTCTTCCAAAAAATTGAAGAAGAAGCAATACTTCCAAACACATTTTATGAGGCCAACATAACCCTCATACCAAAAACAGGCAAGGATGGCACAAAAAAAGAAAACTACAGACCAATATCTCTAATGAATACAGATGCTAAAATACTAAACAAAATACTAGCAAATCGAATACAACAACATATTAAAAAAATAATACATCATGATCAAGTGGGATTCATCCCAGAATCTCAAGGATGGTTCAACATACGTAAAACGGTTAATGTAATATACCATATCAACAAAACAAAGAACAAAAACCACATGATCTTATCAATAGACGCAGAAAAGGCTTTCGATAAAATACAACACAATTTTATGTTTAAGACTCTCAACAAAATGGGTATAGAAGGAAAATATCTCAACATGATAAAGGCCATATATGATAAACCATCAGCTAACATCATATTAAATGGCACTAAACTGAAGGCTTTCCCCCTTAAATCAGGAACAAGACAGGGTTGTCCACTCTCTCCACTCTTATTTAATGTGGTACTAGAGGTTCTAGCCAGAGCAATCAGACAAGACAAAGAAATAAAAGGCATCCATATCGGAAAAGAAGAAGTAAAGGTATCACTTTTTGCAGATGATATGATCCTATACATCGAAAACCCCAAAGAATCCACAAAAAGACTACTAGAAACAATAAGCCAATACAGTAAGGTCGCAGGATACAAAATTAACATACAGAAGTCAATAGCCTTTCTATATGCCAACAATGAAACAACTGAGAAGGAACTCAAAAGAATAATCCCCTTCACGATTGCAACAAAAAAAATAAAATACTTAGGAATAAACATAACAAAGAATGTAAAGGACTTATATAATGAAAACTATAAACCATTGATAAGGGAAATCGAAAAAGATATAATGAGATGGAAAAATATACCTTGTTCTTGGCTAGGAAGAATAAATATAATCAAGATGGCTATATTACCCAAAGCAATATACAAATTTAATGCAATTCCCATCAAACTTCCAATGACATTTTTTAAAGAAATAGAGCAAAAAATCATCAGATTTATATGGAACTATAAAAAACCTCGAATAGCCAAAGCAATCCTAAAGAAAAAGAATGAAGCTGGGGGCATAACAATACCTGACTTCAAACTATATTATAGGGCCACGACAATCAAAACAGCATGGTATTGGCAGAAAAATAGACACTCAGACCAATGGAACAGAATAGAAAGTCCAGAAATAAAACCACATATATATAGTCAAATAATTTTTGATAAAGGGGCCAACAACACACAATGGAGAAAAGAAAGCCTCTTCAATAAATGGTGCTGGGAAAACTGGAAAGCCACATGCAAAAGAATGAAACTGGACTACAGTCTTTCCCCCTGTACAAAAATTAACTCAAAATGGATCAAAGATCTAAACATAAGACCTGAAACAATTAAGTACATAGAAGAAGACATAGGTACTCAACTCATGGACCTGGGTTTTAAAGAGCATTTTATGAATTTGACTCCACAGGCAAGAGAAGTGAAGGCAAAAATTAATGAATGGGACTACATCAGACTAAGAAGTTTTTGCTCAGCAAGAGAAACTGATAACAAAATAAACAGAAAGCCAACTAAATGGGAAATGATATTTTCAAACAACAGCTCAGATAAGCGCCTAATATCCAAAATATACAAAGAACTCATAAAACTCAACAACAAACAAACAAACAATCCAATAAAAAAATGGGAAGAGGATATGAATAGACACTTCTCCCAGGAAGAAATACAAATGGCCAACAGATATAGGAAAAGATGCTCATCTTCTTTAGCTATTAGAGAAATGCAAATCAAAACGGCAATGAGATACCACCTCACACCTGTTCGATTAGCTGTTATTAGCAAGTCAGGTAATAGCAAATGTTGGAAAGGCTGTGGAGAAAAAGGAACCCTCATACACTGTTGGTGGGAATGTAAAGTAGTACAACCATTATGAAAGAAAGTATGGTGGTTCCTCAAAAAACTGAAAATAGAACTACCTTATGACCCAGCAATCCCTCTACTGGGTATATATCCCCAAAACTCAGAAACATTGATACGTAAAGACACATGCAGCCCCATGTTTATTGCAGCATTGTTCACAGTGGCCAGGACATGGAAACAACCAAAAAGCCCATCAATAGATGACTGGATAAAGAAGATGTGGCATATATACACTATGGAATACTACTCAGCCATAAGAAATGATGACATCGGAACATTTACAGCAAAATGGTGGGATCTTGATAACATGATAGGAAGTGAAATAAGTAAATCAGAAAAAACCAGGAACTGTATTATTCCATACGTAGGTGGGACATAATAGTGAAACTAAGAGACATTGATAAGAGTGTGGTGGTTACGGGGGGGGAGGGGGGAATGGGAGAGGGATAGGGGGTGGGGAGGGGCACAAAGAAAACAAGATAGAAGGTGACAGAGGACAATCTGACTTTGGGTGGTGGGTATGCAACATAATTGAACGACAAGATAACCTGGACTTGTTATCTTTGAATATATGTATCCTGATTTATTGATGTCACCCCATTAAAAAAATAAAATTATAAAAAAAAAAAAAAAAAAAGAATAAGACCCAGAATGTTGTCCCCAGGAGGGGCTGGCAAGAACCAGGCAGGGCAGCAGAGCCTCAGCTGGAGGTCAAGCCCAGGTGGGAACTGAGATGCTTGGGAAAAGCAGCCTCCCTCCATTCTTCAGCTGCAATCAGGGTGATTTTTAAAAATTATAAATCCGATCATGTCCTCCCCCATGGAAACATCCCCACTCACTTCCTCAACAGACGTTTATTGCATGCCCCTGACATGCAGCCCAATCTTCTTAACACAGTACATGAATTCCTGCATACCCTGGCCCTGCTCGCCTTCTAGCCTCTTCTCATACTTACACCTCCAGCACATGTGTGCACACACATGCACTCTCTCTCTCTCCACCCAGGTTTACAATACACAGATCCTTCTTTCCTTTCTGTATTTTTTCACACACAGTTCCCACAACTGAAATACACTCTTCACTTATAATTCCCTTTCACCTGGTTGAATGTTGCTCTTTCTTTGAGCCTCAGTTTAGACCTTGCTTCCTCTGGGAAGTCATCCCTGATCTCCCAAGACAGAGTAAAGAACTTCTCCTTCGGGCTTTTGAGTTATCTCAGCACCTGGCACTTTCCTCATCAGAGCACTTGTCACTCTATATCATAGCTGCCCATCTAGGTGTCTGTCTCCTACCTACCGAGACAATGACTTTCTGAAGGGGGGCAGAGTCTATCTTGTCCAGTTTGGTACACACAGCACCTAGAACAGAACACAGCACATAATAAGTGTTCAAAATATAGCTGAGTGATTGAGTGGATGGATGGATGGATGGATGGATGGATGGATGATATATGGTAGATATTAAGAATAAGCTTTGATTCAGTGCAGTTTGTTAGAAACTCATCAAACATTCTGAATACTAAGCCAAAGACAGGCAAAAAGCACTAATTATTCTAGGCTACTATGGGGGTCAGACACTTTGAAAGGACTCTAATAAGATTCACTAGATGAGGTTTTATCACCTGTGAGTGAGCAGGGTCAGGGAGGATCAGGCTGATGTTCCTCAAGAAAGATTTCTTAAAAGAAGAGATCAGTGACAGTGATGCACAGGGGTAATGATACCGTCACAGTCTGCATTAGGGGACACTTATTTTATGTAAAGCTCTGCGCTAAAAGCTTGATCCATTTTATTTCATGTAAGTGACAGAGGCAGGATGTAAACCTAAAGAGTCTGATTCCAGGGTTATACCCTTAATGAATACACTACAAAGTCTCTCAAAGCTTGAGAGGAGAGGAAACAGGAAGATGTCCCAAGCAAGGACATCCAACAAAGACAAAGATGGCAATAAACAAGGCTTGGACAAGATCTGGCAGAGTGTCAACCCCGGCAGGTACAGAGAAGCAGAGGGCTGAAGACAAGGAAAAGGTTGCTACGTAACACTGAGTGTCAGCTCAAGACTTTAGAGCTGGACCCATAAGCAATAGGATGTGGGATGGAGTCCTGATGGCCTTGTAATTGAGACAGCACTTTCCATGGGTGACAGGAAGGGTGGGTGGATAAGGGAAGGAAAGACAAAAGAACTCTTAGGAGACTTTAGAGTGACTCAAGCAACAGGTGACAAGTGACTGAACTTGGAAGGTGCCCTGGGGAAATAAAGGAGCCCCAGCAGAAGAACACGGGGTAGAATTGTGGTAGTAAGAGGCTACCCCCGCTCAGGCCTGTTTTTACTTTCAGTGAGAACTAAAGTTTTCATTGAATGGGTCTGGCTCCCGCCCCAGGCCCGAAAGTTGCTTCTGCTTCCATTTGTCAACTTAAACAGAACAAAAGTCACCAGCCCTGGTTAACTGCTGCAGGAGGAGTTTGTGGATTCGAGTCACTGGCCAGGTCTGGTTTTGGAGTCCCTGACCTACAGTCTCTCCAGGATATTGATGGAGAACCTTAATTTAATTGACCTGATTTTAAAAACTTCTGTGATCATTTTCATGGAAACAAGCCACTAGCAGAGAGCTCTTGATGTCAAATAAAAATTCAAATGACTAAAGAGCTTCAACAATCAATGGGTCCAATACCATGGGCCTGATTTCCCTGGTGGCTTGGCTGGCTCCCAAGAGATCTAATTCTTCTCCCAAATATGACCCCTTGACTAAGTGGGAACAGCCTACCCAGTAAAGACATCACCTTGGAGTGAGGGGTATAGGGCAGAGCTTGATGGAGACACATGGGAATGTGAAAGAGAAAACCCAAGCCTTCCCCCTGTGTTCCTTATCTGGAGGGAACCAGCATTTCCCTCAGTGCACAAGCCAGAAACCTGGGACGCCTCCTGCTTCCTCGCCCATTGATCACCACACCCTGTCTATTTAAACCCATTAACATCTCTTGGAGCGCCCACTTTTCTCCACCTGTACTATTTTATCTCCCTTGTCACTACAAAACAGCTTCGGACCCACATATTCTTATATTCTGTGTTTCAGCCACAGTGAATGGCTTTTCCACGCCTCTAAGGCACCTTTTATGCGCCATCATTACAACTGGAGGAGAAGGCCATGCATGCACTGGGTATCCTGACAATTGGGACAGATAAGCAGTCATAGACTTCAATAACTTCACACTTAACTCTGGGGCCCTGTATTTATTTCCTAGGGTGGCTGTAACAAATTATCACAAATGTGGTGATTTGAAACAATAGAAATGTATTCTCTCACAGCTCTGGAGGCCAGAAGTCCAAAACTAAGGTATTATGTGGGACACAAACCCTCCAAAGGCTTAAGAAAGAATCCTTTCTTGCCCTTTCCAGCTCAGGTGGCTGTCAGCAGTCCTTGGCTCATGGCTGCAGCACTCCGATCTCTGCCTCCATCTTCACATGGCCTTCTTCGCTTCTCTCCTTGTGTCTTCTCTTCTGTCTCTTATAAGGACACTTATCATTGGATCTATGGCCCACCCAGAAAATTCAGAATGATCTCAAGATCCCTAACTTAATTACATCTACGATGACACTTTTTCCAAATAAGGTCACATTCACAGGTTCCAGTATTAAAGCATGAGCATATTTTGGGGGGACCCAGCTAGAAAAGTCAGTGTTGTGACTCTTGAGCAGAAAGATGGCTACAGACTGAATATTTGTGTGACCTCAAAATTCATATGTTAAAACCTAATACCCAAAGTGATGGTATTTGGACTTGGGGTATTAGGGAGGTGATTAGGTCATGAGAGAGAAGCCCTCACGAGTACAATTAGTGCCCTTATAAAGAGACCCCTTTCCCCACCCTTCTGCCATGTGAGGACACAGTGGAAAAAACTACCATCAATGAACCAAAATGCAGTCTTTAACCAGATACCAAATCTGCTGGCACCTTGACCTTGACCTTACAGCATCTAGACCTGTGATAAATGTTGTTTATACACCACCTAGCTATGTTAATTTGTAATAGCAGCCCCAATGGACTAAGACAAATAACTTTCTGGAAATAAAAGTAGCAGATGAGATACAGCACTATGACCCAGGGAGGTGACTAGAAAGGCAAAATTGTCAGCTCATTTGTTCTTTAAAATGTACCCTAGTTGTGCACTGAAGCCCTGACCCCCAAGGAACCCAGAAAGGGGTCAGAAACAGACCAGAGTCTGAGGCCTGAGCCTGTCCCTGCTTCCTCTGGAATTCGGATCCTGCCCGTCATCAGCCCTTGTCCGAAATGCTCTAAGACCCCACCTCCTTAAGCCTATCTTATGTGCTTCAGGAACAGAGCTGAATGAGAGAAAAGACCATAAACTTGGGAGCCAGCAGACTGGATTGGAACGCTGGCTGGGTCCCTTCTTGGTTGCTTCAGTTTCCTTAAGAGAGGAGCATGAGAGTCCTCTCTGGGCTGCCAGGGCGCATGAAGTGTGAGCACCGTGCCTGGCGCATAATGGGGGCTCTAAAAATGATTAGTCTCCCTACCTCCTTCAAAGGTCACCCACTCCTTCCGTCTCTACCGAGGAAGGATGGTCCCATGTTTCCCCCAACCTGCAGGCACCCAGTCTGTTGGGGAGACTTAAGAAGATACACACTCAGTGAGAAGAGGGGAGCTATAATAGACTCCCTCCTCCTGCGGCGCAGAACAAGCTTGGGTGAAAACTCCTCCCGCTGTGTTCCCTAGGCCCGGGCAATGCTTCAAACCCTGCCAGCCTGCATTAAGCAATGTTTCAGCTCTGTGTCTTTCTTTATCTAATAAACGGGGCCACTGGGTGAACGCCTGCACTCCTTGGATACCTCAGCATGCTTTTCAATTTCCTCCTGGCCGTTCTATAGGATACGATTTTATGCACCTAATTCACTGTCGCTGGACCAAGGAAGGGTTGCCCAGGTCATACTCCTGGTGGTGTAAAAAGTCTAGCACAGCTCATAGCCTTCGGGTATGACAGGTGCCAAAGATCCCAAGATCCCATAAGATACTTTTGAGCAAAGAGACAGAAAGGGACTGGTGAGACTAAACATCACCTAATGGGGGATGAAAGTCCTCTGATGTCCCGTCACCCCCCACCACCCCCACTTACTGCTGTGTATTGAGAAATGTCACAGGAAAGGAAGACAGCTGGCACCAGGGGAGAGTGTGCGCTGCTGCACAACGACTATAGCATGTTGCCTGGGGAGGGGAGTTTGCATCTTGGGAAGATTCATCCCTCTTTAGACACAAGGCTTTACATCACCAGCCTCTATGCAACTGGCTGTTAGCTCCCATCTGGACAATAAAACCTCCCTAGTCTTTGCAAGCAGAATCTTCGTCATCATTAAGATACCCTAGTGCCCCAGGGGCCACAATACTTGAAAAGTGATCCTGCTGGTACAATGCACCTTTATTGAAGGAGACTCTCCTCCGGACCAATGGTTCTCAAACATGGCCAATTTTGTTCCCTGCACCCCACCCCAGGAGCTATCTGATAATCTCTGAAGACATCTTTGGCTTTCACAACTGGTAAGGTGCTACTGGTATCTAGTTGGGTAGAGGCCCGAGATGCTGCTAAACATCCTACAATACATTGGACAGTCGCCCACCACAGAGAAGTATCCAGCCTCTGTGTCCATAGCCCGAGGGGTTGAGAAACTCGAGTCTAGATCCTTCAACCGGAACTACGCAGAAATGCTTCTCTGAGTCAGGCCCGACTCCCTCCGTCAGCGGCAGCCCAGGTCACCCGGCAGTGCAAGCTTTCTGGGTGAGCCGCTTTTCCTCCAGTGCGGGGGACCCACTCCACTCTCTCGCCCGAAGCCCCGCCCCTTCAGGGACAACACTCACGTGGCTAAGATGAAAGATTGGTGCCGCAGGCCCCCATGCCAACTCGCCACTTGATTGCTTTTAATTAATTCTGCTTGATTACAGCACAAGGGAGTCGCATCGAAGAGATAAGACAGGCTCTTTCTATTCTGTCTCATTAAAAAGTTTGGATCGGGAAGCTTTTTCAAAGAGCTATGTGTCTCCTTTACTTTTGTGTCATTTTTAATTGAGGAGGACACAGGGAGATGTGCCGAGCTGAGCTGAGCAGAGACTTGTAAACGAAAGATGAAATGCTGGGCTCCTTTTGGGGCAAAAACAGCTAAGATTGGGATCCGGGTAAGAGAGCCAGAACAGCCACTCCATTGTGGCTAGAAGAGAGTGTGGGTAGAAAAACATCTTTTTTTAGTCCATTAACAATAGTGCATTAGCCCCGATCTACGGAACAACATGGCTCAGGTTTTCAGCAAGGTACAAAGGACTGGAAGGGAGGAGCACGGAGATCGTGTGGTGGTGATAAGAGAAAAGGCATGAGGAGGATGGATCACCCCCAATTATCTCTCTCTATCTTCCCTGGCGAGAGGACCGTGGCCTCCACAGGGAAACCTAGCCAACTTCTTCATGCAGATTTACTCTCCTGCAACACATGCTTCATCTCTCCAGCAAACGCATCACTTTGTATGTTATCTGCTGCTGTGTTACAAATTACTCCAAAAATTAGTGGCTTAAAAAGGCAAACAGGGAGCTTTCAGGCAACGTGTGGTGTAGGTAAACGCAGTGCTCGCATCACCCCACAACCACGCCAAAATTACAACCAAACTACAGCACTTTCAGAATTGCCTGAAACCTAGCTGAATGGAAGTCTCACAACTAGAGACTTAAATAAGAAGCCTCATTTAAACTGGTAGGAGGAGGCCGAGATGCAGAACAAACTGGTCCCATATTCATATGTGGTAGGTAAAAGTCAGGAGAACTGTCTCAGCTGCAGTGATTCCCATCAAGAGCGAGGGGTCCCAGCACCACACTGGATCCCCAGCCCAGGGCCTCAGTGCCGTGTAACTGAGGTCCTGTAACTTCTGGTTGTAAAAACCAGTGGGGATTGTGACTAAGTGAGATGGAGGGCTGCTGGAATTCCAGGCAGTTCCTCTTAAAGGGCCTGACCATGGGACTCACTCAGACTCACTGGCTCTGAGTTATAGTTCTGGGGCAGAAGTTCAAAAGGCACCAGGGACATACAGGGAGGAACTGAATTGTGTGGCATCAGAGAAAGAGCTGGAGGGGTAGCTCTCTGTCAGACAAAAGTGCTGGCAGAGGCTATTGGTCCTTTTCTGAGCCCTGCCCCTCAGAGCCAGCAGATAGGTATAATATCTGAGTATCCATCAACCTAACGCTGTTAACCTAACCCTGGTGACTTCCTGAGACCCCACCCCACCCAACTTGCAGGCCCCATCCAAGCTGTTTTCAGTGGCTTTTCCGTATGAATGGCCTGTCTTGGATCATGCTTCAGACTTTCCTAAAATCTCTCAAACAAGCAGCCTCTTGCTAAGTGACTGCAGGTCCAGCACTAGCAGCAATCAGCCTTGGTTCCCAGGCTGGCCTCTCCTGGGCACCTCCCAGCCCAACACAAGTAGCAGCCAACTGCAGATCACTTTGTAGCTCGTGTCCAGTGGCCCTTGGCAGAACACAGGCAGTGGCTGACCTTGGCCTGCACCTTCCAGAAGGCCCCAGAGTTGGCACATCATGTGGACAGCTTTAGACTACGTGGAAGTACCCCCCACAACCACCTCCACAAGTGACATACTCAAGAGGCAGACTCATCAGGAGCGGAGTCCTGTTCCGTGGGGTGGGCCCATGCACAGCTGATCCCCCACGATGGTCACAGTTAGTCCTTGTAGTCATTAGGTCTGGGATACATCCCTCCCATTGACGTGCCCACAGCAATCAAGGCTCAACTACAACAGGAGTATGTGCACAGCCCACATGGGAAAGGGGGTACACCTGGAGTGACCAGCTTAGGTGATCAGAAAGTCTGTGCCACTGGACCCTACAGAACGCCTACAACATAAGGCCACTCTACCAAGCCTGGGAGATGTAGCAGCTCTACCTAATACGCAGAAACTAATTCAGGGAGGCAGCCAAAATGAGGAGACAAGAAACATATCCCAAATAAAAGAACTGAACAGAATTCCAGAAAGAAAAAAAAAAAACTAAACAAAATGCAGACAAACAATTATTCGATGCAGAGTTAAAAACACTGATTATAAGGATGCTCAATAAACTTAGTGAAAACTTCAACTGCATAGAAAGGGCATGAAAAGCATAAAAAAGAACCAGTAAGAAATTAAGAATACACCGACCAAAATAAAAAATAATTTACAGGGAATCAACAGTAGAGTAGATGAAGCCAAAAATCAAATCAGTGATTCGGAATATAAGGAAGCAAAAAACACCCAATCAGAACAGCAAAAAGAAAAAAACAATGCAGATAGTGTAAGGAGCCTCTGGGACAACTTCAAGTGTCCCAGCATTTGCATCATAGGGGTGCCAGAAGGAGAAAAAAGAGAAAAAAGAATTAAAAACCTATTTGAAAAAAATAATGGTAAAAAAATTCCCTAATATGGTGAAGGAAATAGACCTACAAGTCCAGGAAGTTCAGGGAATCCCAAGACGAACCCAAAGAGGACCACACCAAGGCACATCCTAGTTAAAATGCAAAAGCTGGCCCTGGCCGGTTGGCTCAGTGGTAGAGCGTTGGCCTGGCGTGCGGGGGATCCGGGTTCAATTCCCAGGCCGGGCACATAGGAGAAGCGCCCATTTGCTTCTCCACCCCCTCTCCTTCCTCTCTGTCTCTCTCTTCCCCTCCCGCAGCCAAGGCTCCATTGGAGCAAAGATGGCCCGGGCACTGAGGATGGCTCCTTGGCCTCTGCCCCAGGCGCTAGAGTGGCTCTGGTTGCGGCAGAGCGACACCCCGGAGGGGCAGAGCATCGCCCCTGGTGGGCAGAGCGTTGCCCCTGGTGGGCGTGCCGGGTGGATCCCGGTCGGGCGCATGCGGGAGTCTGTCTGACTATCTCTCCCCGTTTCCAGCTTCAGAAAAATACAAAAAAAAAAAAAATGCAAAAGCTTAGGCATGTGTGGGAGGTAGAAGGGGCTGATGGGGGGATAACTAACTGGTGATGGAAGGAGACTTGACTTGGGGCGGTGAGCACACACTACAGATGAGGTATTATAGAATTGTACACCTGACACATATATAATTTTATTAACCACTGTCACCCTAATAAATTCAATAAATAAAAATATAAATAATAAACAAAATGCAAAAGGTTAAAGACAAAGAGAGCATCTTTAAAGCCGCAGAGAAAAGCAGTTAGTTACTCCCATAAGACTGTCAGCTGATTTCTCAACAGAAGCTTTGGAGGGCAGAGGGAATGGCAAGAAATATTGAAAGGGATGAAAAGAAAGGACCTTCAATCAAGATTGCTCTACTCAGTAAAGCTATTCCCAGACAAGAAAAAGCTAAAGGAGTTCACCACCACCAAATCAGTATTTCATGAAATGTTAAAAGATCTTCTTTAAGAAGAAAAAAAAAAAAGATAAAAAATATGAACAAGAAAAGGGGAATAAATATATACCGGTATCTATCAACAATTGAATCTAAAAAATCACATAAGCAGAACAGAAACGGACTCATAGATACACAGAACATTTTGGTAGTCACCAGATGGGAGGGGATTGGGAGATGAGTGAAAAAGGTGAAGGAATTAAGTACAAATTGGCGGCTCAGCAGTAGAGCGTCAGCCAGGCATGTGGACATCCTGGTTCAATTCCCAGTCAGGACACCAACCATCTGCTTCTCCACCCATCCCCTCCTCCTTTTCTCTCTGTCTCTTTTTCCTCCTCCTGCAGCCATGGCTCCATTGGTTCAAGTGCATTGGCCCAGGGCGCTAAGGGTGGCTTCATGGAGCCTCTGCCTCCGGCACTAAAAACAGTTCAGTTGTGGGCATGACCCCATATGGGCAGAGCATTGGCCTCAGACAGGGTTTACCACGTGGATCCTTGTCAGGACATATGCAGGAGTCTGTCTCTCTAGCTCCCCTCCTCTCACTTGGAAAAAAAATTTTAATTAAAAAAAAAGAAGTACAAATTGGTAGCTACCGAATAGTCATGGAGATGTAAAGTACAGCATAGGGGATATAGTCAACAATATCCTAGCCCTGGCTGGTTGGCTCAGTGGTAGAGTGTCGGCCAGGCATGTGGAAGTCCCTGGTTCAATTCCTGGCCAGGGCATACAGGAGAAGCACCCATCTGCTTCTCCACCCTTCCCTCTCTCCTTTCTTTCTATCTCTCTCTTCCCCTCCCACAGCCAAAGCTGCATTGGAACAAAATTGGCCTGAGTGCTGAGGATGACTCCATGGCCTCCACCTCAGGCACTAGAATGGCTCCAGTTGCAACAGAGCAATGTCCCAGATGGGCAGAGCATCACCCCCTGGTGTGTATGCTGGGTGGATCCTGGTCAGGCGCATGCAGAAGTCTGTCTCTCTGCCTCTCCACTTCTCACTTCAGAAAAATACAAATAATAATAATAATAATAATAATAATATTCTGATAACTATGTATGCTGTCAGATGGGTGCCAGATTTATTGGGATGATCACTTAGTAAGTTATGTAATGTCTAAACACTGGGGTGCACACCTGAAACTAATATAATATTGTATGTCAACAGTAACTTAAAAATAAAAATGATTTTTAAAAAAAGAAAACATGTATTATCTTACAGTATCTGTGCTTCGGGAATCTGGATGTGCCTTCTTCGCTCAGCGCATCAGGGTACCACAGGCTGCTGCACAGATCAAGAGGCATGAATCCACTTCCAAGTTTGCTCTCGTGGCTGCTGGTAGGCCTCAGAAGATCCACTTCCAAGCTTGTTGCTGTGGCTGTTGTCAGGCCGCAGGCCCTCACTGGCTATTAGCTGGAGATATGCTCAGAACATGGCAGCAGGCTTCCGCCGAGCACGTGAGCAAGAGAGTGAGAGAGGGCAGCCCAAGATGGAAGCCAGAGCCTGTCTGCAACCTGATCGTGGAAGTGATATTCCATTACTTTTCCTGTAGTTATTAAAAGTGAGTCCCTAGATCCGGCCCACACACAAGGGAAGGAGAGTAGACCAATGCATGAAAACCAGAAGGCAGGGGCCACTGGGGGCCCACCTTGGAGGCTGCCTTCCATAACTGTGGTATTGTAATAATCTGCCATATTTTCCAGAGCAGTTAGTCGTTCCTTGAAGCTGGGACTCCTGTTTATTTACCTCTGAATCTACACCTAGCTCAGTGTCTAGTGTGTGATAGGAACTCAAGGGGTGTTCGACAGAATAAACAAATACATAAATGCATGCATGAATGAACGGATGAATACACAAATAAGTGAAATAATCACGTCTCAAACATTATTTAGTCTCATCAAACCAGTCCTCAACAAAAACTTGTTTGTCTCTAAAACTACAATGGCAGGGGGCAGATATATCTATATTTTCTCAAAACTCAGGTTATTTGAGTATAAAATCAAAACAACAGAATGCAATCATGTTTTATTCCATCTAACATGGGGCCATTACTATCCTCTCCTATTATGGTCTAGTCCAAGTCGACTCAGATATTTTCTCTTTGGAGACTAATGACTGATAGTAAATCAATAATGCTTAAAAAACAAAGCTTTTCATTATTTTAAGCTGCTATCTGGGTGACACTAAACAGTGCAGCAATGATCAGGAGTGAAGTAGTTGTGTCTAGACTTAGTTAGTCTTTATGCAAGATCGATGAGCAGAGGAACTGGAAACTCCAGAGTAGAGGTTTGAGGGGACCAGGAGAGGCTAGAGCCTGCAGACCCGGCACCCCAGCTGGAAGGAGGCCAGGGCTAGAAGGGGAGCCTAGCTGCAGCCGAGTGAAATGTCAGCTTGTGCCAGTGGTGCCCCAGGATCTAGAGAAGGGCTAACAAAAATTCAGCAGATGAACTGTTCACTGTCTAAGCAAGTTCAGCCGCAAGAAGGTTTAGGAGACAGTCAGTGTTTCGATGTGTGAGTTAAAAGGGAAATGCAAAGAATCTGCAGGAAGTAAAAAAGCTTAAGGCCCAAGGCTCTGGGCTCTGAGACAGATGTCCCATACCCACAAGGATGGTCTGAGCGGGGTATGGTCCCAATGACTGGGATACAAGCCAGACTATGAGGAGGGGAAAGAGGGGTATGCAAATAAGCCCCAGATACCAGGAGGGCTTTGGTTTCAGGATGAAGCAGAGGGCTTCTCTCCAAGACTGGACTGAGTCATTGAAATGCTAAATCTTAAATGAGACCGCCTTAAATTTCCCCTTCTCTGGGACTGAACTGGGCCCACAGCCTGGAGGTGGTTGGAAGGAAGATGCGAGGTTCTAGGGAGAGATCAAAGAGCCTGCACTTCCCATCCTCCTGGCTCCACACCTCTTGGAGGAGGGATGCCTTCAAACACCGTTTAAACTCAAGGCCAGCATTTTGGGTCAAGGTCTCACTGAATGGGGCTTCAAAGGGGTCAAGCAAAAACGGGTGTGGCCACTTTATGACTGTTTCCTTCCCTCCTGTAAGGTTAGGTAAGAGGCACGCAAAGGACGTGGCCCAGGGAAAAAGCCTTGGTCAGTGATTTAGGCAAGCTCAGCTCTAAGCACTAAGGTAACCCTTCTCTCAGTCCTGGTTCCACTCACAGATATTAAAGCGTTAGGCTAATTTTTCCTCCCACTGACATGGTCAGAGCTGAGTTTGAGGTCCAAACTCTAAGGTGGAAGAAGATAAAGCAGACCAAACATTTTAGGCCATGATGCCAACAGAGCTAAGGTGAAGGTGGCCCCCCAAGGCCAAGGCTAGCTGACTCATGCACCACACTGGGTTTGGAGCTATGGTCCTCAGCGATAGTGTTTTTAACCAGCCTCAGGTTGTCCTGGGGTCCCAGCCCACGATCATCACATAATAATATTTCATTTACAATACAATATTATTTCCAGGAATCATGGAGAACAAACCTCATGTCCAGGAATCAAGTTGGCAGACAAGGAGGGCTCTTGGGGGCAGAGTTGAGCTGCCCAATACAGTTCAAGGCGAGACACATACACAGGCAGTTTATCGAGAAGTCCAGAGCCATAGAACCTGGGAGGACCAAAATCTGGTGCACATAAAAGCTAAGCCTGTTGGAAGATGGCAGAAACTACATGCTGGATCCGTCCTAAGAAACTACTTCCGAAGAGTTAATTAGGATAAATCATTCAATGCAACTATTTATTTATTTGTTTATTTATTTAACAACCCTTTATTGATGCTTGCCTGCCACATGGCAGGCACTGTAGGGAATACAAACATATCAACCATTCACTCTCCAGCCTCAGAGGAGCTTGTAATCTAGCAAGGGAGACAGGTGACAGATGCCTACACAATGAACACAAGGGAGGAAGGCAGTAAGGGAAGGGGTGAGCGTGCAACTGATCATCAGCCTCTTGATTCCAATTTAAGATAGTAAATCTTATGTTATGTGTATTTTATAAGAAAAAAAAACTTGAAAAAATTCTTGAGTTAATTAATATGTACCAAACACTAAGTTATATGCTATCCACCATAAAAGTACAAATGTTATAGAATCCCTGCCCTTCTGACCTGTGGTGGTGCAGTGGATAAAATGTCGACCTGGAATGCTGAGGTTGCTGATTCAAAACTCTGGGCTTGCCTGGTCAAGGCACATATGAGAGTTGATGCTTTCTGCTCCTCTCCCTTTTCTCTTTCTCCCTCTCTCTCTCTGTTTCTCTCTCTCTAAAAAAACTAAATAAAATAAAAAATAAAATATATCTTTTAAATGATTCGTTTAAAAAAAAAAGAAGAAACCCTGCCCTGAAGAAGCTCACAATTGGAGGAGGCAAGGCAAGAGTTAGGTGAGTCTCAACTCAGACATCACCTCTCCCAGGAAGCCTTCCCTGATCCTCCCACCCTACGTTAAGTCAACTTCAGGTCCTCTCTCAATAGCCTCTGCAGGTTTGTTTCATAATTATCTTCATTTATTCAGCAAACGTTTATTAAGCGAGGTGTTAGGAATATAAAACCAAATGAGGCTTTTTCAGTGTAAAGGAAGAAACAGCTATGCTGATGCATAGGTGTACCAAAAAAATCACTGCACCTCTGCAACTCCCAGACTGAGCTTCTGAAGGTTGTGTTCAGTAAAGGATGGATGGAGGATGGACAGACGGATGGATGGATGGATGGATGGATGGATGGATGGACAAATATCTATGGTATAGAGAAGTGTATTACAAACTATGTGCCCATAAATATGAACAGGGATTATTTAAACTGGGTTTCAATAGATGGATAGGAGTCTGCATGGAGAAAGAGAGGAAAGGTGTCCCAGACGAGGGCATGGATATGAGAAGATTCTGCAAGTTTGGGAAATGGCAGAAAGTTAGGGACTGGGGGGACTGGCAGAGAAGCAGAAGAAGCCTGATCAGGAAGGCCCACATGGGCCATTCTGAAGTGTTAGCAATTTGTTGTGATGATCATCGGAAGCTACGAGAGGTTTTTAAGCAGAAGAATGCAACCTAACTTGTTATTTGAGCTTGTCTCTCCGCCATGCATTGGAGGAAGTGAGGCTGGGTCTAGAGAAGATGGCGCAGGACCAGGTAAGAGATTATCTTTACTCATGTGGAAGAAAGAGAAAGGTGGCTGAAATTAATAAATGTTTAGGAAGCAAACATTATTCTTGTAGACAGATTTGGCAACAAATCAAATTGAACTGGAAGGTTTATTTATTTATTCAACAAATATTTATGGAACATCATCTATGTAGTAGACACTATTCTAAACACTGAATCGGAGAGCCAATGTCTTATTGCTCTGAAACTTATGTTATGGTGGGATGAAAAATAATAATAAAATAAACAAACATGAGTTAACATGACAAAGATGTATCAGCTTGGGCAAGTGGCTTGATTTTTCTATGCTTTCGTTTCCTCGTCTGGGTGGCTGTGAGAATGTCATGAGCACATACACAAGAAGAGCTGAGCACTGTGCTCGGTCCAGAATAAGTACTATGCGATTGTTACTCATTATAATTAAGAAGATAATACAGGGTAAAGCATTAGAGAGGGCCTTTAGTGGTAGAGGTAGGGAAAGATCGTCACGGCGAGCAGGGAAAGGAAGGCATTCCTGGTTACTTACTATTCAGCTGCGACCTGAAAGACGGATGAAGGAGCCCAAAGTGCCAAGTTCTGTGGGAGAGCACCCCGGGCACATGGAAAGATCCTGAGGCTGCAGTTTGTGAGGGGCATTCAAGAAATGGGGAGAAAGTCCATGTGGTCAGAGCACAATGAACCAAGGTAGGGATAAGGAATAAAATCAAAGAGTTTAGTAGGGACCAGACCACGAAGGGCAGGGTCATGGGTTTTATTTCATTAGCAATGGGAAGGAAGCCACCAGAGGGTTTTATAAGGAGAGCAGTATCTTCTGATTCCAACTTTTAAAAGATCTTTCTGGTTACTTGTGATATACAGTGTGTCCGTAAAGTCATGGTGCACTTTTGACCAGTCACAGGAAAGCAACAAAAGACGATAGAAATGTGAAATCTGCACCAAATAAAAGGAAAACTCTCCCAGTTTCATACCTATTCAGTGCAGTTTGATGTGGGCTCACACACAGATTTTTTAGGGCTCCTTAGGTAGCTATCCCGTATAGCCTCTACAGACTCATCACTGACTGATGGCCTACCAGAACGGGGTTTCTCCACCAAACTGCCGGTTTCCTTCAACTGCTTATCCCACCGAGTAATGTTATTCCTATGTGGTGGCGCTTCGTTATAAATGCGCCGATATTCACGTTGCACTTTGGTCACAGATTTGAATTTAGCGAGCCACAGAACACACTGAACTTTCCTCTGTACCGTCCACATCTCCACTGGCATGGCCGTGGGCTGCTCCACTGTATACACGGTGTTACATCATCTGCGCATGCGCACATGCTGCCACATCATCCTACAGAAACTGGGGGGTTTTACTTTTATTTGGTGCAGATTTCACATTTCTATTGTCTTTTGTTGCTTTCCTGTGACCGGTCAAAAGTGCACCATGACTTTATGGACACACTGTAGGTTGTGAAATATAGCTACTGTTCCCTCTAATTCCTGTATGCGCATCCTTTGCTGTGTGGTAGTGTCACTCTCCCATCCAGAGGGGGCAGTCTCTTTCTCCCCCCACTTGAATCTGAGTTGGCCTTATGACCTACTTTAATCAACAGGATGCAGTGGAAGCAATATTTGGAAGTTCCAAAGCTAGACCTCAACAACACCACTATACAGCTTCCACTCTTACCCTCTTGCTACTTCGTGTATTAATTATATTTTCCTACATTTTATGATGTTTGGGTATCACTGGAGGCACCTTGTTAACTAGGCAGAGACTGCCTACCCACACTTCAACCTTCAAGGCTAGCTAATTCCTGGAGACAGTAAACAACTTGTCTGGTGAGCCTGCCTTCTGTATACAAAGCAACCAATCTTTTTTTTTTTTCCTTTTCAATAATTTTATTTTTTTTAAATGGGGCTACATCAATAAATCAGGGTACATATATTCAAAGATATCATGTCCAGGTTATCTTGTCGTTCAATTATGTTGCATACCCATCACCCAAAGTCAGATTATCTTCTGTCACCTTCTATCTAGTTTTCTTTGTGCCCCTCCCCCTCCCCCTTTCCCTCTCCCTCTCCTCCCTCCCCCCGTAACCACCACACTCTTATCAATGTCTCTTAGTCTCACTTTTATGTCCCACCTACGTATGGAATAATGCAGTTCCTGTTTTTTTCTGATTTACTTATTTCACTTCGTATAATGTTATCAAGATCCCACCATTTTGCTATAAATGATCCGATGTCATCATTTCTTATGGCTGAGTAGTATTCCATAGTGTATATGTGCCACATCTTCTTTATCCAGTCATCTATTGATGGGCTTTTTGGTTGTTTCCATGTCCTGGCCACTGTGAACAATGCTGCAATGAACATGGGGCTATATGTGTCTTTACGTATCAATGTTTTTGAGTTTTGGGGGTATATACCCAGTAGAGGGATTGCTGGGTCATAAGGTAGTTCTATTTTCAGTTTTTTGAGGAACCAGCATACTTTCTTCCATAATGGTTGTACTACTTTACATTCCCACCAACAGTGGATGAGGGTTCCTTTTTCTCCACAGCCTCTCCAACATTTGCTATTATCTGTCTTGTTAATAATAGCTAATCTAACAGGTGTGAGGTGGTATCTCATTGCAGTTTTGATTTGCATTTCTCTAATAACTAAAGAAGCTGAGCATCTTTTCATATATCTGTTGGCCATTTGTATTTCTTCCTGGGAGAACTGTCTGTTCATGTCCTCTTCCTATTTTTTTATTGGATTGTTTGTTTGTTTGTTGTTGAGTTTTATGAGTTCTTTGTATATTTTGGATATTAGGCGCTTATCTGAGCTGTTGTTTGAAAATATCATTTCCCATTTAGTTGGCTGTCTGTTTATTTTGTTATCAGTTTCTCTTGCTGAGCAAAAACTTCTTAGTCTGATGTAGTCTCATTCATTAATTTTTGCCTTCACTTCTCTTGCCTGTGGAGTCAAATTCATAAAATGCTCTTTAAAACCAGGTCCATGAGTTTAGTACCTATGCCTTCTTCTATGTACTTAATTGTTTCAGGTCTTATGTTTAGATCTTTGATCCATTTTGAGTTAATTTTAGTACAGGGGGACAAACTGTAGTCCAGTTTCATTCTTTTGCATGTGGCTTTCCAGTTTTCCCAGCACCATTTATTGAAGAGGCTTTCTTTTCTCCATTGTGTGTTGTTGGCCCCTTTATCAAAAATTATTTGACTATATATATGTGGTTTTATTTCTGGGTCTTCTGTTCTGTTCCATTGGTCTGAGTGTCTATTTTTCTGCCAATACCATGCTGTTTTGATTGTCGTGGCCCTATAATATAGTTTGAAGTCAGGTATTGTAATGCCCCCAGCTTCATTCTTTTTCTTTAGGATTGTTTTGGCTATTCGGGGTTTTTTATAGTTCCATATAAATCTGATGTTTTTTTGCTCCATTTCTTTTAAAAATGTCATTGGAATTTTGATGGGAATTGCATTAAATTTGTATATTGCTTTGGGTAATATGGCCATCTTGATTATATTTATTCTTCCTAACCAAGAACAAGGAATATTCTTCCATCTCATTATATCTTTTTCGATTTCCCTTATCAATGGTTTATAGTTTTCATTATATAAGTCCTTTACATTCTTTGTTATGTTTATTCCTAGGTATTCAATATTTTTGTTGTTGTTGTTGCAATCATGAAGGGGATTATTCTTTTGAGTTCGTTCTCAAATGTTTCATTGTTGGCATATAGAAAGGCTATTGACTTCTGCAAAGCAACCAATCTTAAGCCCATCCCCCAACCACCTCTTTTAACTAACTCCCCACACCAGGCCAATATTTCCCTTGCCTTAAACCAACCAGTGCCAAGTACCAGACAACGGAGACCATCTCTATGCCTCAAAGTTCTTGAGGATTATTCAAACTGGCCAATCCTAAACTGTTTCCCTGTCCTGACGTGCTTCCCACAGAAATCCCAATAAAGCCCTGTGTCTTCCTCTTACTTTTTTCTGCCTCCTGTCTGACACCAGTGTTCCCCTCAGGTTCCTGCATGAAGCGCTACAGCTCTTGTTTCCAGAGGAACTCTGAGTAACATTAAATTTTTCTTTCCATGTTGTCACCCAGTCACCTTTATAAATTAAGAACCGGGCACATGTGAAGAAACCCAGGCGAATCTGCTGGAGAATGAGACCAAGTAGAGCAGAGACAAGCTGTTCTAGCTGAGGGTCCCTAGAACAACCAGCCCCAACTGATCTATCAGCTGACAGTGGCAGAATGAGAGGCCTCAGGTGAGACCAGCAGAAAAACCAGCCAGCTGAGCCTGGCCCAGATTGCTGAATTAAAGAATTGTGAACAAACAAAAGAGTTATTGTTTTATGCTACTTAGGATGGGGTGACTTGTTACACAGTGATAGATAGTTGATACACTGATCTATGGAGAAAGGGCTCTCTAGGAATAAGAGTGAAAGCCAGTGTAAAAGACCTGGGTCCAGGCAAGAACTGATGTGACTTAGCCTAGAATGGTAGCAGTGGAGACAGGGAGAAGCAGCCAGAATGGAGACTTGATTTGGAGACAAGTCACAAGGCTTGCTGGTTCAATGTGGTTGTGAGCAGAGGAGAGGACTCAAGAAAAATGTTACATTTTTAGCCTAGCTTCAGTAGACAGGCAAACATGGTGTCATTTACTGAGATGTGATCATTTGGGGGAGAGTGGATTTGGGTTAGGTGTGGCGGGAGATCAGAAATTTCCTTTTGGGTGAATTTAGATAGAGACTTCTGTTATATCCAAGTGGAAATGTTGAGTCCCAAGTTGGACATTCACAGTGGACCGCAAGGGAGAGGTCAAGGTTGGAGACACAAATATGTGAATCATTCAGCTTATGGAAGGGACTTCAAGCCATGGTGCCAAATGCCAAGTCTTGTGAGATCACCTAAAGAAGTAGAGAAGTAGAGAAAGGGGGGAAAAAGAGGTCACAGAGTCTCAAGGGCTTTAATGTTGAGTTGAGAAAGAGAGGACAAGGCAGACTGAGAATAAGCAGGGAGGGAGGAAGGAAGGGAGGAGAGGCAGGCCAGTGTGAGGACCAAGCGCTTCAAGGAGAAAGAGGTCTACAGTGTTTGTACTGCTGAGGCTGGGTAAGATGAGAAAAGAACCATTGGGCAACTTGTGGGTCATTAGCCACAACAGGAGCAATTTCAGTGGCTTAGTGAGGACAGAAGGTAAGTTCAAGTACATGGAGGAGAGAATGCTGGGGTGAGGGGTGGGGGGAATGGAACTGAAGGCGGTAGATACACCAACTCCTTTGAGAAGGTTTGCTGTAAAGAATGGTAGGAAAAAATGGGCAACATGGGGACAGGATGTGGGCTCCAGGGAAGGTACTTGCAACTTTTGTTTTACTTTCTTCTTCTTATGAAATGTTTCAGACATCCAACAGAATAGAGCATATATGTGCTCTTTGAAGGCAATTTTTCTTTTTCCTTTCTTTTCTTTAGATGAGAGGCACTATATAGCATTTTGCATGCTAATGGGAATGGTCCAGTTGAGAGGGGAGAAACTGACAATGCAGGAAAGAGAGGTTATTTACAGGAACAAAGTCCTTGAGAAGGTGAGAAAAACCGGGATCCAGGGGGTTGGCCTCTGTTAAGAGTAGAAACACGTCTTCCATTGTAACTGGCAGAGATTTGTCAATTTAGTGGGAAGACCCAGAAGTTCTTGTCTGATTGCTTATGTCTCAATGAAGTATAAGGCAAGGTCATCCGCCGACAGTGACAAAGGGAGGGGGAGCTGGGGATGTGGGCGGAGAGGAGCTGCTGTCTCACCGCGGGAAAGGGAACACGGTGGGGGAATGTAGCGGCATTGCTGGGCAGTGCTCAATTTCCATCTGAGGTCTGTGGTCATGAGTCATCAGGGTGAAAAGGGTTCTTCTGCAACGCTCAGAGCGGAGGTGTCAATTCAGGGAGGACCTTTGAGCAGGGGGAGCCAGGCTGGGGCTTTTGCCAGGATGGAGGTTTTGTTAGGAAGGCAGTACAGGATATTTTTAAGAAAATGACTATAGCCTGACCAGATGGTGGCGCAGTGGATAGAGCATCGGACTTGGATGCGGAGGACCCAGGTTCGAGATCTCGAGGTTACTAGCTTGAGTGCGGACTCATCTGGTTTGAGTAAAAGCTCACCAGCTTGGACCCAAGGTCACCGGCTTGAGCAAGGGGTTACTCAGTCTGCTGAAGGCCCGCGGTCAAGGCACATATGAGAAAGCAATCAATGAACAACTAAGGTGTCACAACGAAAAACTAATGATTGATGCTTCTCATCTCTTCATTCCTGTCTGTCTGTCCCTATCTATCCCTCTCTCTGACTCTCTCTCTGTCTCTGTAAAAAAAAAAAAAAAAAAATTATTTTTAAAAAAGAAAATTATTATAATACATCTTGGACAAGCTAAAGAAAGGAGTGAGGGAGGTGGAGGGTGACTTGCTACTTCTGCAATGCATCAACCAGTAGGTGCCATTTGCCTAAATGCCATCCCCACCTAGGGGAACATGCGGCTTGGGGAAAGGAAGACTCCGAGTGCTGGTGCTCATGGCTGTGTCGGTAGGGATGCAGGTGGACAGGACGCCACCTCCCCTTCACAGGCCCCTCTCACCCGCCTTTGACCACCAGCTGGGAAGGTGAAAACAACCTGAGTGGCCCCGGTGGCCACTGCCTTGCACAGCCAGTGGCAGCTTTTCTCCTTCTTTAGGAACCTGTCAGGGCCTGTTGGTTGGTCTTTTCAGCTTAATACATTTTAATCAGAAAATTAATCAGGAAACACCAGTTCAGCAGATAATTGAACAATGAGGAGACATGATAATTGCTGTTTAGTCTAATTAACTTTGTTAAGTCTTTATTGGTAACAAAGACTTCCTGAATGAAACTTACTAAATGTCCTTCCTTAGAAAACTCCATCTGCATTCAAAAAAAAAGTTATAGGTTCTGTCTTTGTGTGATTTCCAGAAAAAGGACGTCAGCCCCAGAACAGTCCAGCGGGCAGAAGAGACCTGTCATCCCTCCTTGGGCTCTGCCTGGCTCCTTCTCCCAGGAACCCAAACATCCCAGCTCTGCCAGTTTGGGAACACTGCTCTAGGCCTCCTGGCTCGCTGCAAACCACAGGACTTGCAGCCCGTTCGTCTTGTTCCTTTACGTTTTGGGGATTTCTTGAATTGAGCCATGCTGAATCATGGGGAGAGCGCCAAGCCCCCACCAGGAGTAGGATCAAGGACCCCCTGTGCAAATCACCTACAGGTATGAGCTGGCACACATTACGCACCAACAGGCAGCTGGCTCCATGTTGTGCAAATGCAGGCTGTTGACCTGAATTTTCCAAATAAAGTGCTGCTTGATCCATGCAGCCTCTTTGTGAAGGAGGGGGTGCCTTCAGGGCTCCGAAGGTGTGCGAGGTGGTTGGTTCACGCACTAAATGTTTTTCTCCTTGGAGTCTCTTCTCGCTGTTTCTTCTGCAATCATTTCTTATGTAGGTCCTCTCAGAGGGGGCTTGCTTCTAATCTGCTGCTCGCTGCACACAGCTAGTTTCTGCCCTGAGCTCAGCTCCCACTGTCCCCCCCCATGGAGAGCGGTCCTGACACCAGCAACCAGCAGACACAGTTGGGGCATCTAGCACCTAGAATCCCAGGAGGTGGTGCATGACCCACCATGGTAACTAGAACATAGGTGTTCCCTGCAAACGCACAAGCGGACATTCAGAATATGCTTGGGTATGAAGAGAAAGCCCCCCTCACTGCAACTCTGCACCGTAATCTTCAGTCTCAACCCCCTCTCACCACCATGACAAGAATTATCAAGATGTCACCTGTCATCATGACTGTGGCTCCCACTTCAGGGATGCTTCTCCTGGGAGATCCCCTCCTCTCTCCCCCTTGTGAACTCTTGGCATCTGAGACCTTCTGCACCTGTTTATAAGCACCGAAGGGTTTGGCTTGTCCTAGACAGTCTGTCACAAGTGGCATTATTTTAGTGCTCTCTGTCATGTTCAACATCAATAGGCCAAAGAGATACTAAATTTATTTAGATCCTGCATGTGAACCAGGGGAAAGGTGTCAGTGAAATCCTCCAAGACAAAAGGAAGCATAGATTATTACCAGATGGTTTTTTTTGAAGAGGCAAAGAAATGAAGGGTGAAAGGTAGCTGTTTTATCTAATCCAGGAGAGCTTCCCCTACCTGCTGGAAATTAACCTCTCCCCCACCCTCCAGCTTCTTCTGCAGTCCCTAAGGTACAGCCTACAGTGCTCGGGAGCAAGCTGCCCCCTAGTCTCTGGTGAGGTCACAGGGCCTCTGAGCCAGCTGGCCTCTCCTGATGCCATCAGATGTCCACCTCTGATGCCCTCACTCAGGATTCGGCTGTTCCTTCTGGATTCAACCCTGGCTGCTACATCAGTACAGCCAACAGGCTAGAACTTCAGCAAGATGCTACTGAAGATCTAGGACTAACAGTAGGGAAGTGCAGCGTAAAGCACAATTTAAAGTGACTAGGAGTGGCCACTCTTGGAACATCCAGGCCCAGGACCTGATTTCAAAGCCATTCACTGGACTGGTTCTCTGCCCGGTTGCCAGCCACCTTCCTTCTCCAAGCATAGATCTGCCTCCCCAGTCCTCAAATCCTAACCCCAAATAGTCCACAGTTGGGACACCACTGAAATTGACCCCCACCCACCCACAGGCATGAGGTCACACATCGGATCCCAAACAGGACAACCCCGCAAGAGTCCCACGGCACATTTTCTAAAGTCTGGGTTTGGGGAGTGTGGCCAGCCCAGCCCCTTTCCACATTCTTTCCCCATCAGTGACCTGAAGACCAGGCTGCACGTTCCTTCTGTGTTCTGTGTCTTCCCAGTTCCATCTTTCCTCCCAACAACAGGCTGGAGGGAAAAAAATTTTTACCATCCTGGTACAAGTGCTACAGTTTACCAGCACTGGCAGTCTGGACCAGAATTGGAAAGGAAACGTTTCTTTAAAGGAATCTGCAGAGGCATGGTTCCACTAAAAAACCTTCCTGATCTACACGACTAAGCAGCGCACCTAGCCTCTCAGTCGGAGGCAACCGCATCTAAGTCTTGGGAGAGCACTTGCTTCTCGTTTCCCTAACGACAAGGGTGCAGCCAAGAACAAAGGGACAGTCTGCCCTAGAGCTACGTGCCAGTCTCAACCCTGAAAGACAGAAACTGTGCATAATTCTTTTAAATAAGTTTTCAGTTTCAAAAATGGGAAGGCCCCGCCTACCAGGTACCCTCATAAGATAAGGAATGGAAGGAGGATGAATTTGAAGACAAGGATGATGTTTTCCTTTTTCTTTCTAGACACACGAATGACCAGCTTAGGGCTGTCTGCAACACATCATTGGTTCTCAATAACCAATTGTTAAATTAGATGATGCAGACAGGGGCAGGTGTGAGATCCAGGCCTGGGGCAGCCTGAAAATTAAAAAAAATTAAAAAACTAGAGAGACCATACACCTGCCTGCGTAAACCAGAAGGAAATAGCCAAAGGAGGTCTTCTCAAGCAGGAAGCTGTTGTAGGTTTAGAGAGGTCAAGTTTCACCTTCCAGACTGAGCACTTGGGCTTTTGGCCCTGATTACACCCGAGAGCACATGGCTCTGTGTCTATGGAGTATGGCTGTGGGTTGTATAATAGTGACACTAATAACCATGTACTAATAATGCTAATAGCCAGTGCAGCAACATTGCCAGTTCTTGAGCTAAGAAGTAATTAAATGTAAGATTCCAAACTTTTCATCATAACCTACATCCTTCTCTAGAAGCTGAAGTAAGCAAGTCTCAGAGTATAGATCACCGAAGATGCAGAGGCGGGCTTCACTTATCAGCCAGGACCTTCGGCTCAGACCAGCACCCTGGACCTGGTGGTCCACACACCCAATGATCCCAACCTTTGTCATACCATTCAGTCATCCTTTTTTATCTTGAGGATGGTGACTGAATCCACAGATCAGGGAGAATAGGATATAAAGGTTCAAGTGGGAATAAATAAGGTAGGAAGTGTTGCTTGGCCTGTGGTAGCATAGTGGATAGATCGTCAACCTGGAATGCTGAGGTCACCAGCTCAAAGCCCAGGGCTTGCCCAGTCAAGGCACATACAACAAACACTCAATGAACAACTAAAGTAAAGGTGATCATTTCTGTTCCTCCCTCCATCTCCTTTTTCTGTAAAATCAATAAATAAAATCTTTAGAAAAGGATAGGGTAGAAAACATTGTGAAACAAGCTAAAACAGAACATGAAATTGGGCAGGAGATTAAGGATTATGGCTATGACAATGATGATGATGCTTACTCTGCACCCTGTAGTAAGTGTTTTGCAGGCAATATTTCTATTATGAGTTGAATTGTGTGCCTTCCCCAAAAAATTCTAAAGTTGAAACCCTAACACAAAGTACCTCAGATGGTGACCTTATTTGGAAATAGGCTCTTAACAGAGGTAATTGAGTTAAAACGAGGTCATTAGGGTGGACCCTAATCGAATATGACTGATATCTTTATAAAAAGGAGACTGTGAAGACAGACATACCCACAGGGAGAATGCCACATGGCCATCTATAAGCCAAGAAGAGAGGCCTGGATCAGATCTTTCTGTGAGAATGAACTAATGCTGTCAACACCTTGATTTCAAACTTCCAGCCTCCAGAACTGTGAGACAATAAACTTCTCTTGTTTAAGCTACCCAATCTGTGCCAATTTTTGATGGCAGCCTCTGCAAACAAATACAATCTCATCAGGCCATTGCTACCATTCTGGGAGGTCAGCCCTGTTATCATTCCCATTTTACATAAACTGAACTTCACAAAGGTTGAATTTGTGAATTTGCCCACTGTTGGGCAGATAAAATATATTATGCTCACTTTGTTAAAGATGGCACTGCCCACATGAAAGCCGTCGCCCAGGTGATATTAATGTGTGTTGGGGGCGGACTGTGGGCAGGCAGGATCCTTGGAGCCTGGGGCTTGGTTTTGGGATTAAGCCTTTCCCACCCTTTTTGATGTGGGGTGGTACAATCCCATTATGCCCCAGATAAGTGACTGTATTAGAGACTTCCTTATTTTGTATATTGGATTAAAGGTTTGGATTTCTACACTATAAAGTGGGGGCAGAACGGGAGCTTGCTCTCTTGGTTCCTGAGATTATCACTAGAGGAGAGAGCAGAGAGTAGAGCAGAGAAAGGCCATGTGGAGAAGCAGCCAAGATGGTGGAGTGCTGAGTAAGAAGCCAGGTTGTGCAGAGTTTGTGCAGGGAGAAGGAAGGAGATGGAGAACAGAGGTGAATGAGACTGGTGAGCTAGAAACCTTTGATTCTAGGAAACTCGGATAAGTCAGTAGCTTTGTGAGCACTGAATGTGAGTGGGTTTTGGAGCCCAGTGTGTGTTTTTACTTGCCCGCCAGGTGCAAGCTAGAATTAAAGATGATGGCCCACCAGTTTTTGGCTCCATTGTTTCTTTACCAACTGTCCGAATCCAATGCGAACCTGCATGGGCCAGGCGGCTGTGATAGTGGCCGTGGCTACTGGCTTTACACCCACAATCACACAAAGAGAAGAAAAGGGAGTTGGAATTTCAATCAAATGTGCCAGATTCCAAACAGAATACAAGAATATGCTTCCTTTTTGCCTCTTTGAGCCTAAGGCTATTGAAAAGAAGCAGATACAAGAAAAGCTCTCTGTCATCCCTTATTTGCCTAAAATAGAACACAAAGTTATACAGGTTTCCCTCCTTCTCTCTGTACAGGAAGGACAAAGGTTAATCTACAGAGACAAATTTAGACCCTTATCAGTGATGAAGGCACCAGCTTAAATCTGCATATCAAACCCTACTCTTGTTTACTGTGATTTTCCTGGTCACCCTCATCCCCAAAAAGTAGCCTGCCCTATAACTTTCTTTCTTTTGCTGGTAGCTGAAGATGGCATTTAAGCCTGAGTTCTAATCCACCTCTTTAAGTTATTCATTTTACCCTAGATATCTCCCATGTAAACATGAAGGATATATGTTAATAAACTTTTGTTTTTCTCTTGTTAATCTATTTTTTTTGCAGGAGTCTCAGCCAAGAACTGTGAAGAATAGAAGTAAAATTCTCTTTACTTCCCTAATCATATATTAAATACTAATTTAAACAACATTGCATGGGGTAGGGGAGAGGGTTGAATGGCTCTTGTTATTTTTATGCTACATGCACCCCCATCCATAAAGGACAAACCCTGACTTTTTACACTCTTTAAGGTCCCACTCTTACTGCTCACACCCCACCTACCCATGCTCTGTCTTGGAAGAAGGCATGACTCTGAAATTTAAAGCTAGTTCCAGAAAATGGGGAGCTTGGTAACTGTGTATTGTGCTCTCTACCCTCCAGCACTGAGGGACCAGTGGGATTGTCACCTTACCTAGATCAGAGCCCACCTGGTCCCCATGGATACCCCACCCCTCACCCTGCAAGCACTATGGTTAGCCTGTCTTTTCACATTAGGCCTGAGGGGATAGGAGGCAGCTTGACCATCAGCTTAATGTAGCATCTTCTCTTAGAGACCAAGGTTTTGCCAGAGAGATGATATAGTTCCCAGCCCTGAATCACCTTGTCTGCCCCAAAGCTTTGGCCTCTCTGACTAATTATTTGAAGAACAGTGTTGTCTAGATTTCTTCTACACAGAGACATCAACATACTTGGCCTTTCACAGACAGAAGTGCCTGCTGAGGCTGTTTTAAGAAAGCAGAATTGGGAGGCTTGCAGCCAGGGTGTGAGGCATAACCCCACCCGTGGGGGCAGGGCAAAGGCCGAGGACTGATAGGGCTTGTAGACCTGGGCACATGGACAGAGCCCCTCCCATGGAGGAGAGGTAGAAACTGTAGCAACAGCCGCAGTGGGCCAGTGTTGGCAACGTCCATACCCAAACACCCTAGGCAGTGACAGAGGGGGTGGTGGGCCTGCAGACAGACCACATCTAGGGAACACAGAGGCTACACCCATAGGACTCCAGTGGCCAAAACTTTCTTATACACAGACAAAATGGGCAGGCAGAGAAATGCAACACAAATGAATCAAGAGAAATCCCCAGAGAAGGACCTAAATGAGTCAGATATAACCAAATTATCGAATGCAGAGTTTAAAATAATGATTGTTAGGATGCTCAAAGATATTAGAACAACAATAGATGGTCACTACGAACACCTAAATAAAGAGATAGTAAATATAAAAAAAGACATTGAAATAATAAAAAAGAATCAATCAGAAATGACAAATACAATATCAGAATTGAAGAACACAATGGAAGGAATTAAAAGTAGGATGGATGAGGCCCTGGCCAGTTGGCTCAGTGGTAGAGCATCGGCCTGGCATGCAGAACTCCTGGGTTCGATTCCCAGCCAGGGCACACAGGAGAGGCGCCCATCTGCTTCTCTACCCCTCCCCCTCTCCTTACTCTCTGTCTCTCTCTTCCCCTCCCGCAGCGAGGCTCCATTGGAGCAAAGATGGCCCAGGTGCTGGGGATGGCTCCTTGGCCTCTGCCCCAGGCGCTGGAGTGGCTCTGGTTGTGACAGAGCGACGCCCCGGAGGGGCAGAGCATCGCTCCCTGGTGGGCAGAGTGTCGCCCCCTGGTGGGCGTGCTGGGTGGATCCCAGTCGGGCGCATGCGGGAGTCTGTCTGACTGTCTATCCCCGTTTCCAGCTTCTGAAAAATACAAAAAAAAATAAAATTAAAATAAAAAAAAAGTAGGATGGATGAATATGAGGATTGAATCAGCAAGTTAGAGGACAAGATAAAAGAAGGTACGAAGCAGAGCAGAAAAAAGAAAAGTGACTCAAAAAGTCTGAGGAAACTCTAAGAGAGCTCTGTGGCAACATGAAGACAAATAACATCCGCATCATAAGGGTTACTGAAGAAGAAGAGAAAGAACAAGAGATAGAGACATTGTTCAATCAAATCATAGCTGAACTTCCCTAAATTGAGTCAGGAAAAAGTCTCACAAGTTCAAGAAGCACAGAGAACTCTATTAAAGAGAAACTCAAAGAAATCTACATCAAGACACATCATAATTAAAATACCAAAGCTAAGCGATAAAGAGAAAATATTAAAAGCTGCTAAAGAAAAAAAGGCTATCACCTACAAAGGAGCCCCAATAAGGATGACATCTGACTTCTCAACAAAAACACTTGAGACCAGAAGGGAATGGCAAGAAATATTCAAAGTAATGCAGAACAAGAGCCTACAACCAAGACTACTTTATCCAGCAAGGCTATCGTTTAAAATTGAAGGACAAATAAAAAGCTTCCCAGACAAGAAAAAACTCAGGGAATTCACTAAAACCAAACCAATGCTGAAAGAAATGTTAAGGGGCCTGTTGCAAACAGTTAACAGGGAAAAAGAATATAGCAAAAGAGGAATATAGCTTTAAAGAATAAAGTGGCAATAAACAACTACATATCAATAATAACCTTAAATATGAATGGATTAATTGGTCCACTCACAAGACATAGGGTAGCTGCCTGGATAAGAAAACAGGACCTATACATATGCTGTCTACAAGAGACACATTTTAAAACAAAAGATGCACATAGACTGAAGGTAAAAGGATGGAAAAAATATTTCATGCAAATGGAAATGGAAAAAAAGCTAGGGTAGCAATACTTATATCAGACAAAATAGACTTTAAAACAAAAGCTATAGTAAGAGATAAAAAAAGTCACTAGATAATGATAAAGGGAACAATCCAACAGAAAGATATATTTATTATAAATATCTACACACCTAATATAGGAGCACCTACATATATAAAGCAGACTTTGATGGACACAAAGGACGAGATCAACAGCAATACTATAATAGTAGGGGATTTCAGTACCCCACTAACATAACTAGATAGATCCTCAAGAAAGAAAGTTAACAAAGAAACAGCAGACTTAAAGGACACACTAGATCAACTGGATTTAATAGATATCTTCAGAACCTTTCACCCTAAAGCAGCAGAAAATACATTCTTTTCAAATGCTCATGGTACATTCTCTATGATAGACCACATGTTATGGCACAAAAGCGGTCTCAACAAATTTAAGAACATTGAAATGATATCAAGTGTTTTCTCTGATCACAATGGCATGAAACTAGAAATCAACCATGACAAAAAAACTGAAAAATACTCAAACACTTGGAAACTAAATAGCATGTTATTAAATAATGAATGGGTAAACAATGAGATCAAAGAAGAAATTATAAAATTCCTAGAAACGAATGTTAATGAGCATAGAACAACTCAAAATTTACGGGACACAGCAAAAGCATTACTGATAGGGAAGTTCATAGCATTACAGGCATACCTTAAGAAACTAGAAAAAACTCAAATAAACAACTTAACCCTACATCTAAAAGACCTAGAGAAAGAACAGCAAGTAAAGTGCAGAGGTAGTAGGAGGAAGGAAATAATAAAGATCAGAACAGAAATAAATGACATAGAGCCTAAAGAAACAATACAGAGAATCAATGAAACCAGGAGCTGGTTCTTTGAAAAGGTAAACAAGATTGATGAACCTTTAACCAGACTCACCAAGAAAAAAGAGAGAGGACCCAAATAAATAAAATTAGAAATGAGAGTGGAGAAATAACAACTGACACAACAGAAATACAAAGGATCGTAAGAAAATACTATGAAGAATTGTATGCCAAAAAATTAGACAACCTATATGAAATGAATAAATTTCTTGAAACATATGATATTTTAAAAATCAATCTGGAAGTATCAGAAAACCTAAAACAGACCGATTACAACAAATAAGATTAAAACAGTTATCAAAAAACTACGAACAAACAAAAGCCCAGGGCCCAATGGCTTCACAAGTTAATTCTACCAAATATTCAAAGAAGAACTAACTCCTATCCTTCTCAAGCTATTTTTAAAAATTCAAGAGAAAGGAAGACTTCCAAGCTCCTTTTATGAGGTGAGCATAATTCTGATTCTAAAACCAGGCAAAGACAACACAAAAAAAGAAAATTATACGCCAATATCCCTGATGAATCTAGATGCTAAAATCCTCAACAAAATATTAGCCAACCGGATCCAGCAATATATGAAAAAAAATCATACACCATGATCAAGTGGGATTTATTCTGGGGAGGTAAGGCTGGTACAATATTCACAAATCAATCAATGTGATTTATCACATAAATGGAAGGAGAAAAACCACATGATAATTTCAATAGATGCAGGAAAAGCATTTGATAAAATCCAGCACCCATTCATGATCAAAACTCTCAGCAAAGTGGGAATACAGGAAACATACCTCAACATGATAAAGGCCATCTATGACAAACCCAAAGCCAACATCATATTCAATGGGCAAAAATTAAAAACAATCCCCTTAAAATCAGGAACAAGGCAGTGGTTTCCCCTTTCACCACTCTTATTCAACATAGTCCTGGAAGTCCTAGCCACAGCAATCAAACAAGAAAAAGAAATAAAAGGCATCCAAAGTGGAAAAGAAGTAAAACTATCATTATTTGCAGATGATATGATATTGTATATAGAAAACCCTAAAGTCTCAGTCAAAAAACTACTGGGCCTGATAAATGAATTCAGCAAGATGGTAAGATATAAAATTAATACTCAGAAATCAGAGGCATTTTTATACACCAACAATGAACTGTCAGAAAGAGAAATTAAGGAAACAATCCCGTTCACTATTGCAACCAAAAAAATAAAGTACCTAGGAGTAAATTTAACCAAGGAGATTAAAGACTGGTACTCAGAAAATTATAAAACACTGATAAAAGAAATCAAGGAAGATACAAACAAGTGGAAGCATATACTGTGCTCATGGTTACAAAGAATAAACATCATTAAAATGTCTATATTACCCAAAGCTATTTATAAATTCAATACAATACCAATTAAAATACCAATGACATACTTCAAAGATATAGAACACATTTTCCAAAAATTTATATGGAACCAAAAAAGAACACAAATAGCCTCTGCAATCTTGAAAAGTGGGAGGTATCACACTTCCTGATATCAAGTTATACTACAAGGGCATTGTACTCAAAACAGTTTGGTACTGGCATAAGAACAGGCATATAGATCAATTGAACAGAACAGAGAACCCAGAAATAAACCCACACCTTTATGGACAACTGATATTTGACAAAGGAGATAAGAGCATACAATGGAATAAAGACAGCCTCTTCAACAAATGGTGTTGGGAAAATTGGACAGCTACCTGCAAAAAAAATGAAACTAGACCACCAACTTACACCATTCACAAATATAAACTCAAAATGGATAAAAGACTTAAATGTAAGCCATGAAACCATAAGCATTTTAGAAGAAAACATAGGCAGAAAGCTCTACGATATCTCACAGCAATATACTTGCTGATTTATCTCCATGGGCAAGGGAAATAAAAGACAGGATAAACAAATGAAACTATATCAAACTTTTGCACAGCTAAAGACAATAAGAACAGAATAAAAAGACAAACTACACAATGGGAGAACATATTCGACAATATATCTGATAAGGGGTTAATAACCAAAATTTATAAAGAACTTGTAAAACTCAATACCAGGAAGATAAACAATCCAATCAAAAAATAAGCAAAAGAAATGAATAGACACTTCTCCAAACAGGACATACAGATGGCCAATAGGCAGATGAAAAAATGCTCAACATCAGTAATCATTAGAGAAATGCAAATTAAAACTACAATGAGATATCACCTCACACCAGTCAGAATGGCGCTCATCAACAAAACAACACAGAATAAGTGCTGGCGAGGATGTGGAGAAAAGGGAACCCTCCTGCACTGCTGGTGGGAATGCAGACTGGTGCATCCACTGTGGAAAACAGTATGGAGATTCCTCAAAATATTAAAAATCGAACTGCCTTTTGACCCAGCTATCCCACTTTTAGGAATATACCCCAAGAACACCATAGCACTGTTTCGAAAGTAGAAATGCACCCCATGTTTATGGCAGCATTGTTCACAATAGCAAGGATCTGGAAACAACCCAAGTATCTGTCAGTGGACAAGTGGATTAAAAAGCAGTGGTACATATATACAATGGAATACTATGGGCCATGAAAAAGAAGGAAATCTTACCTTTTGCAACAATATGAATGGATCTGGAAACTATTATGTTAAGTGAAATAACGAGGCAGAAAAAGAAAAATATCATATGACCTCACTCATTTGAGGAATCTAATGAACAATGTGACAAGGAATGGAATTGAGACAGAGGAGAGGAGAGATCAAAGGGACCAGAGGGAAAGGGGATGATAGGATGGGATAAACCTGAAGGGAAGGGGGGAGGGCACTATGGTGAGGGGGGCAAGGGGATGTTGAGGGGAATACGGGGGGAGGGGGATGCACTCAGGGCAACACTAGAATCTATGTAAACATAATAAGTTAAAATCAATAAAAAGAAAAAAGAAAGAAAGCAGAATTGTCAGAGTCCAAGAGGTAATTAGTATTTGAGAAGCATAAGTTGGCAAGGTTAAGAGCTGGGGAATAAACACACACACACACACACACACACACACACACACACACAATTTCAAATGGTTCTTAAAGACTAAACAGGGAAATATGGCCCATACCTAAGAAGCCATTAAAGAAAGATAGGATTTCACACCAAAGAAGGCTGGGGTCCTCTCCGACACCACTGCCTGGAACAGGCAGCCTGGCTAGGCACCTTCAGATTGTAGGGCTCTCATCTTTCCCTAAACCTTGTTCTTCCTGAACCTTTCTTGTCTCTACCAATGGCTCCACCATCTTGCCAGACAACTAACATCCTCAGAATCCACCACCCCACTGTCCACTCAGACCCCACATTCCAGGGATTCATCCTTGGCATGTAGCTCATTCACATTCAGGCCTGTGAACTCGGCCTTCACTCCAGCCTCAGCCTTGGCCTTGACTACTATCACTCCTATCAGTCACTCCACCATTCAATCTATCCTCCATAAAGAGTCTGTCTGATCATGTCATCTTCCTATTTCAAATCTTTTCATGGTGTTCCACTGCCAAGCCACCCCATAGCATTTGCCCTTGATCTTCGGCACTGGGTTTGAACTGCAGCTCTACCTAGCTTCTATGTGGCCTTGGGTAAATTATTTAATCTCTCCAATCTCAGTTTTCTTGTCTATAAAATGCAGATAATTTTACTTACCTCAAAGGAACGTTGTAAGTGGTTTAAGTGATCAGCACCTTGAAGATATTAATGACTCAATGAAATGTGGCTTCTCTGAATACTAATCCAAGAATGAGAAAGGTTTTGTCCAAGGTCCAGATATTCCATCACCCATGGCTCCTCAGAGGCCTGCATAGTAAGCTTTCAACTCATATTTGTTGGATGAATGATTGTCAATCAATCCAGCCCAGTCTCCTGTGTTGCCCCTCTAGGCCAGGGGTCCCCAAACATTTTACACAGGGGCCAGTTCACCGTCCCTCAGACCGTTGGAGGGCCGGACTATAAAAAAAAAAAAACTATGAACAAATCCCTATGCACACTGCACATATCTTATTTTAAAGTAAAAAAACAAAACAGGAACAAATACAATATTTAAAATAAAGAACAAGTAAATTTAAATCAACAAACTGACCAGTATTTCAATGGGAACTATGGGCCTGCTTTTGGCTAATGAGAAGATCAATGTCCGGTTCCATATTTGTCACTGCTAGCCATAACAAGTGATATGACACGCTTCCAGAGCCGTGACACATGCCTCTCGCGTCACCGGAAGTAGTACTGTACGTGAGCGATGCCACACTTTGCGGCACCACCACATACAGTGCTCCTCTCACTGACCAGCAATGAAAGAGGTATCCCTTCCGGAAGTGCAGCGGGGGCCAGATAAATGGCTTCAGGGGGCCGCATGCGGCCCGCGGGCTGTAGTTTGGGGACCCCTGCTCTAGAGATTAAGTCCCATGAGTCTATTAAAATCCACTCAAAAGTAAAGAAACCCACCTTCCCTTTTTGGCCCATGCTAACCTTTTTCAAGACTCAAGGTCGCCCCCTGGTGCTCATATCTGGGATTGTGTGAACAAGCCCAAACTAGCTTTTTCCAGAACTCCCAAGTCTCTTATCCTGAATCAGCTTTGCAGACTGAGAAGGCACTGTCTCTCTGGTTTCCCTCATAAAGATACCTTTCTCTGCACAGCAGCTTGGCAAAGATTTCCTGAGCTCCTGTAGCTGACTCAGATGGGACTTCAGATAGCTAGACGGTTGAACCACAACTGCCATCCGCAATGGAATAAATTCTACCTGCTGAGAATGACACTGGGTGAGCCGCTAAGCCCTTGAATGCCGGCAGTATCAGAAGCCAAGCTCAAAGGACTTCTTTAAGATATGTAGGAGACCAAGAGCCCTGTGCAAACCAGGCCTCCACTCTGCCACTGTGAATTAGCCTGGGCTGACCACAGTTCTGCTCAAACCCTTGACCTGTTTGCTTTTAGAGTGCCAGATTCCTTCTCTCCCCTGGGCCTTGGCATTTGTTATTCCCTCTGTCTGAAACACCTTTTCCCCTTTTCTTCAATTACTGGGCTTCTTCAATGAGTGCCTGTGGAGCTCCAGGGATGTGTCAGGCATCGGCCTCACAATGTTTAGCGTCTCATGGAGGAGACATGGATTTATCAAATAACCACACAGTTCTGGAGTTAAAAACTGAGATCAGTGCAATGGAGGAGAAAGTCATAACCTTGCAATCTAGGAGGGCTTCCAAAGGAAGGAATCTTTAGGCTGATAGGTTAGTAGTTGTTCTGGAACTGGCAGGATAGGAACCTGGGGCAATGAGTGGCCCTATTCCCCACTAAGTGCAAAAGCCTACCCGCCATGAGAGTAAAGAAGCAAACAGATGAGAGGAAAAGAAAGCCTTCTATAAAGGTCAGCGAGTCCCGGTTCCTGGCCTCAGGCTCCTGCACCTTCTGTCTCTTATTTTCCAAGGCACCTCCATGTTTCTTTCATAGACTGGTAATGAGTGATCTTTGACTAGGAAAATAATAAGGCTACCAGGAGATGGTGGCATGGCCTTTGAAATCAGGCGCTTGCCTCAAATCCTGGATTATCCACTCTTCTTCGTGTGTCCCTAGGCCAATCCCTCCCCCTGTGTGCCCTTCACTCACCTTATCTGTAAAATGGGACAATATTCCTTCCTTTGAGGTTCTCATGAGGATGAAATGAAATGCAAGGTGTGTCCCTTCTATAATTAGCTACAGAAGGATTGATGGGTTCAGGCAATTTGCCGTCTGAGTGGGGATAAAAGAGTGAGGTAGGGGCGGGTCCTTCAGGCTTTGGGCCACAGCCAAACATGAAAGCTGAGTGGGTTCAAAGAAGCAAAACCAAAGAGAGCTGGAAATTTCTCCTCCTGGAGCCAAGACAGCAATACCATTTAAATTGTTGATGTATTACATTAAAATTGGTTAACTTTCTGGTGGAGAAAAGTATAATTGAATTCGTGGAGCACTCAATATTAAAGAGCTTCCCAGACTCCTTTTCTCCACCCCGGCCTCCAACTATGAAGGAAAAACAGAGGTTGCATTAAAAAATGTCTGCTACCCGGCATTCAATCAGCCCTCCAAACAGACACACTGGACTCCAAATATAGAACTTAGGGAGTCCAGAAGGCAGAGATCAAAACACCATCTGTATAACCAAGAGTGTACTGTTGGGGACTGTGGCTCAAGTGACAACACTGAGCTTCCTAATTCACCCTCAGCATCGAACAGCCTCACACATCCAGCCACAGGGAGCAGTAGGACTGCAGGCAGAAGGTCCCTAACGGAGAGAAAGGGATGGCTGAGCCTAGCACACTCAGCCCCTTCTCTCAAACTCACTAGTCAGAATAATCACTTGTCCTCTCTGAGAGAAAAGAGGAAAGGGGGCAGAAAGAAGCCAGGAAATAAGCACATCCCCCTAACATTCACCCCATTCTCTGCCTTGTCTACATTTGTCTTCCTTTTGATGATGCAAAAATGCATGCTTCTTCCTACCCCAGGGCCTTCGCATATGCTTTCTTTCATTCTCTTTTTCTTTGGTTTGCAGATGCTTCTCAACCTACTATTGGGTTAGGTCTTAATAAACCCATCATAAGAAGAAAATATCTTAAGTCAAAAAATGCATTTAATACACCTAACCTAACATCATAGCTTAGTCTAGCCTACCTCAAATGTGTTCGGAACACTTACATCAGCCTACAGTTGGGCAAAATCATCTCATACAATGAACATGCTTTAAAGTAGCCATTGTTTACCCATGTGACCCTGTGGCTGACTGGGAACTGTGGCTCACTGTCTTGCCCAGCATCATGAGAATATCGTACCGCATGTCACTAGCCCAGGAAAAGATCAACATTCATGATTGGAAGGAAGGTTTTTACTGAATTTGTATTGCTTTCACCCCATCACTCTGGCACCATCTGTGCTTGGAACATTCTCTCCTTTTCTCCCTTTGTCTGGTGACCTCTTACTCATTTTTCAGGTTTTAGCTTAAACATCACTTCCTAGGAAACCCTTCCTGATCTCCCACACAAGGTCAGCAGCTCTCCTCGCTTCTGACAGCATTTGTTATGATTTTAAATACAGAATTATTTGTATAATGATGTGACTACTGTTTGCTTTCTCGAGAAGTCTAAGAGCACGGAGGGCAGAGGTTATGTTTGTGAGGCTGTCCGCTGTACTCCTGGTGACAGTTCAGTACTACTAGTCCATGGGAGGTGCTCAAAACATCGTTCTTCCTGCATTATTCCATACGTAGGTGGGACATAAAAGTGAGACTAAGAGATATTGATAAGAGTGTGGTGGTTACGGGGGGAGGAGGGAGAGGGAGAGGGGAAGGGGGAGGGGGAGGGGCACAAAGAAAACTAGATAGAAGGTGACAGAGGACAATCTGACTTTGGGTGATGGGTATGCAACATAATTGAATGACAAGATAACCTGGACATGTTATCTTTGAATATATGTATCCTGATTTATTGATGTCACCCCATTAAAAAAATAAAATTATTAAAAGAAAAAAAAATCATTCTTTTATTGTTTATTTAGTTTTTAAATATATTCATATATTATTTTAATTTTATTTGCTTCTTAGCAGCTTTAATGAGGTATAATTCGTATGCAAAAAAATTTGCACCTATTTAATGTATACAATTTGGTGAGCTTGGACATAAATGCACACATACCCATGAAACCACCAAATCAATGTAATAAACATATCCACCACCTCCAACCACTTGCTCATACCCCTCAGGGGTTTTTTAAAGGCCTTTTTGTGTGGTTGTTTTTGTGTTTTAGTAAGAACACTTGACATGCAATCTACCGCGTTAACAAAATATTTAAGCGCACACACAATACAGTGTGGTTCACTGTGGGCACAGTAAAACCTTGTACCCATTGAACAGCAACTCCCCCCTTCCTCCTTCCCACTCCCCCAACCTCTGGCCACCACCATTCTACTCTCTGTTTTTTGTGAGTTTGACTATTTTTAATTCCTCATATAAGTGTAATCATGCAGTATTTTTCCTTCTGTGACTGGCTTATCTCACTTAGGATAATGTCCTCCTGGTTCATCCATGTTGTAGCATATTACAGATTGCTTTCTTTTTAAGACTAAATAACATTCCATTTTACGTATACACCACATTCTCTTCATTCATTCACTCATTCATTCCTTCACTGATAGACACGTAGGTTGTTTCCATACCTTGGCTATTGTGACTAGTGCTGCAATGGACATGGGAGTGCAAATGCCTTTGCGAGACCCTGACTTCAGTTCTTTTGAAGTAGGGTTGCTGGGTCACATGGGAATTCTAGTTTTAATTCTTTGAGAAACCTCTAAACTGTTTTCCATAGTGACTGCACCATTTTACATTCTGTGAGTGCTCAAAATATCGATCAAAGGAAGTAATAATAATTAATACACAAAGACCTTTTAAACACTTTATACACATCCACTCCTCTTATGTTTGTAGTAACCCTGAGGTAATACTCTTAGTACCTTTATCCTACAAATGGGGGTGCCAAGGCACAGAGAGGTTAGATAGTTTTCTCAAAGTCACACAGCTAACAAGTGGAGCGGGGCTTACAATGCAAGCCGTCAGACTGCAGCAGCACTGGTATTCCCCACGGCACTATATTGCTCTTTAAAGAAGGGGGCATGTGAGAGGGGCGTTCCTAAGAATAGGGAGGTAGGCCCTGGCCAGTCAGCTTAGTGGTAGAGCATCGGCCCTGCTTGTGGAAGTCCTGGGTTTGATTCCCGGCCAGGGCACACAGGAGAAGTGCCCATCTGCTTCTCCACCTTTCCCCCTCTCCTTTCTCTCTGTCTCTCTCTTCCCTTCCTACAGCCAAGGCTCTATTGGAGCAAAGTTGGCCCGGGCGCTGAGGATGGCTCTGTGGCCTCTGCCTCAGATGCTAGAATGGCTCCGGTTGCAACAAAGCAGCGGCCCAGATGGGCAGAGCATCGGCCCTTGGTGGGCATAATGGGTGCATCCTGGTTGGGCACATGCAGGAGTCTGTCTCTCTGCCTCCCGCTTCTCACTTCAGAAAAATAAGCAACAACAAAAAGAATAGGGAGGTAGAGAACAGCCGTGACACAAAGAGCATTTTTCTTTTTCTTTTTCCATTGATTTGCAAGAGAGAGAGAGGGAGAGAGGAAGTGGAAAGAGAGAGTGTGGGGGGGAAGAGAGAGAGAGAGAGCAGCATCAAGTCATTGTTCCACTTATTAGTTCCACTTAGTTGTGTACCCATTGACTGCCTCTTGTATGTGCCCTGACCTAGGATCAAACCCACAACCTTTGTACCCAGGAAAATGCTTATCCACTGAGCAACCAGGCCAGGGCTGCAGAGGGTGATATTTGTGTAAGACATTAGCCAGCAGGAAACAAACATTGTGAGAGAAAACAGAAAAGAATATTCCACATTGAGGTAATGAGTCAAGAGACATCTATGACTCAGGGGTTAAATGCGAGAACAAAGAGAGTCCCAGGGCTCACTTCTGCCTCTGGAGTCTTAAGCCTGACCATCAGCTTCCATCCTGGGCGTGGTACATGGGTGTGGCTCTCTTGGCCTGTTAAGGGGACCTCTGCTTCCCAGGAGTTGTCAGCATACCTGAGAGATAATATCTGCCTCATACCAGTTGCCATGAGATGATATACACAAAACACCCACCAGAGCACCTGGTATAGTTAGAGTTTGATAAATGTTTTTAAAACCTTTCAGAAGGTCCCACATGGGAGACACAACCCTGACCAACACTTAATAGATGCCACGGGATACCTCTCCCTGGAGGGCTAGTTCAATTAACTCAGCCGGTGAAGTCCCATAGAGATGGAATGTTGCCATTCCCACGTGCCCACACCTGTGTAGTCAACATCTGGCAGACTCATTGTTTTAAGTGATGAGTAATTGTCATTTTCTGTCACCTCTATGATAAATCACTTTACGAACTCCCTTCTCTCGACAGCATAAGCAATTATAGTCCCCGTGTTGGGAGCCCTGGCACCCATCAGGAGGGAAGCAACCACACTGGAACTGATGCTGACTCATTTTCTTTTGCCAAAGGGCCTAAAGACCACGGGGTCAGAACTGGGTGGCTGGACCTTCCTAGTCTAGGAAATGATGCCCCCACCAAGCACCCTGGGCACAGCCAGAGCTGAGGCATCAAATCAGAGCTCTCCAAAATTCACTCCATGAAGTCCCCCAATCCCTTTCCCCTGGCTGTCTTCAAGACATGATTCCCAAATGGATCCATGATTAGGAGGAAATGTGTTGTATTCTAATAGGGATAAATAAGGAGGCTAGATAATAAGAAAGGGAAGTGCTTAGGGATATTTTATCTCTTATGTTTTCTTGGTAGACACAAAATGTATTGAATTGGTAGAATTAATAAACACCCAAGTCATCAAGAACACATCTCAGTCGGTAGGAACCTTGGTGATCCACAAATGACAATAAAGAAAAGAATGGATGGTCCTGGCACGGCTGCAATCTGAGCAGATCTGGGCACAGAGCTCAGAAGATACTTGTGCATAGGATGGAGAACTAAACTAAAGCACATGGCGGCAGGCTTCAGTGGGGTAAAGTCTATGTAAAACCCAACCACTCAAGGTCTCGGGCATAGTACCTGCTGTCACTTCTCCTTACTTCTATGTTGCTGCCTGCACAAAAAATACCCAGTGGCCCATGTCATATACTTGCATGCCTAACCCTTGGCCAAGAGTTGGGGAAGGTCATTCACATTGCAATTTTCATGAGTCTACTTGGGTGTGAGCTATTGGGAGAGTCTCCTGTCTTGATGGTTCTCCCTGCCTCTTATCACCAGCCAAAGAGGTGTGAGCATCTCCAGAAGTCCTGGGCAATAGGACCAAGACTCCAAGCCTGGAGAGAGGTACCTGATTAAATAAATTTGGGAAACACTGCATAATGTAACCTTCTCTAGGAGAGTCACAATGCACATTGATTGGCATTTGAAAAGCTCTGGAAAGTCCTGCAGTAAATAAACTGTTTAGCCTTGTTTAACCCATTGTTTGCCAAAATGCTTTGATCAAGGGATCTTTATTCTGGATATCTATCAAACATCCCGAAGACTCCTCTTTGAGAAATAAATAAATAAATAGGTAAAAACCTTTTTGAGAAGAAAAAGAGAGAAAGAGGGAGGGAGGGAGGGAGGGAGGAAAGAGAAAGAAGGAAAGAACCCTGTTTGTTTTTCTTGGCACAGCTGGGATTGTGACTTCACATAAGAGGGCGTACAGGAGCCTGACCCAACCCAGGACCACGATGACTTAATCAGAAAGAAGATGTGGGAGCCAGCTGTGTTCACCTGAGACTAGTAGTAGCTCACATTTGCTGGACACTTACTTTGAGATCCTGCGTTTCCAGGTGCAGAAACTGAGGCTTAGAAGAATCAAAAGTGCTGTATCCAGTGATATCTAGTAAGTAATGTCAACCCAGAATGAGCCTTGTCCCGCCTGACTTGGGTATGTCATGTCAACCCTCTGGGCTTTAACTTCCTGGTTTATAATCGGAGGGAAATGATCACTGCACCTACACTTATGAAGTTGTGGTGAGGATTAACTGAGATAATAACGGGCATAATGCAGGGCTCAGCACGTAGTAAGCTCTTAAGAAATGCTATCAGTACAGCAGCCCTCCTACAAGGCTGTGCTTAACCTCTCCAGTGACAGGGAGCTCCTTAGCTTGCAAAGCCCCTGATGCTTTGGGGCAGCTCTAGCTACTGGAATGGTCACCCTGCTACCTAGCCAAACGCCTGTCTGCCCTTCCCCCTAAGACATAACTCTGCCTTGGGAACAGCCCTAACCCTGCTTTCCTTCCCAGCTCTGCAGAGAGCACAGCCCAGGCCAGGCCCTGCATCTGCTCATCCTCCTCACGCCCCCTCTCTGGCACCCTGAGTTTGGAAGACGAGGAGCTTTGCCATCAGGTTAAAACCTCCGGGATCTGTTTTCACCCTTATCACTCCCTCTGGGCAGAACCCCTGGTTTTTCTAGCCGGAAACGCCAGCATCTGCCACAGAGCACTCAGCCCACAGAAACCAAAACTGGGCAAGGACATCCTGTGGATGACTGGGAAGGGGGGACGGGGTCATCCGCACACCTACCTCCACTCCCCCAGGAGTCCAAGAGCAGGAGAAGGGACACGCTGGAGAGCCTGCTCCATGCGCTTCATTGCGGGCTGATTGAGACTCACTGAGTGTTATCAAGGCCCTCAGGGGAGGGTGCAGCCGGCCTGCTGGACCCGGAACCAGCGGACCAAGGTCAGGGAGGGTGACAAGACAAGGCACATATCCCCAGTAGCATCTGGAAGGCGAGGAGTCCTTGGGAAGCACAGGGAATGGAGGGAGAGACCAGCATTAGGATGGTTTAACCTTTAGGCGGCACATCGCAAGGTGGGCCAAGGAGAGGTTTAAGTAATTTGCTCAAGAAGTTAAGTAACAGCAAAGAAGCAATGCGGCTGGGGCTTGATCCCAGGCGGTCTAGCTCCGAGCCTGTGCCTTTAACTTCGGGACTACACTGTCTTCCCAACACTCTACCATCTGGAACAGTGCGGGGAAGAAAGGGCCAGAGGAAGGGAGACTAGAACCAAAACTGAAAGGGCACAGAAAATCCAGAAAGGTGGAGACGAAGAGGAACGGCATGAACCCAGGGAACGGCATGGAGAGCGGCGTGGATAGGTCGGCGTGTGCGCGGTAGGTCGGCGTGTGCACGGTGGGCAGAGAGGATGTGGGCTGGAGGAAGCAGAGGGAGGGGAGGGGCAAGGTGAGAACTGTCACTGCTCAGAGGAGACAGGACAGGGTGGATGGAAGCCGGGGTCCCTTTTCACCCCATCTGGGACAGAGACACAGAGATGAAGAAAATAAAGTCCCTACCTCCAGAAGCTCACAATCCAGTGGGCAGAGGCCATGGCAGCGGTCATCACGATGGGAAGGGCTTGAAAGAGCCCTCGCCCAGGCCTAGCCGCTGTGGTTCTGAGAGACAGCACCTCCCAGGAGGTGGGTAAAGCGAGTGGAACTCCGGTGGGAAAGGCTTCTAGAATCCCATTAGCGCCGCGAGGGCCCGGTGCCGCCTCCCTCCGCCCTGGCAATGAAATAACTCCATGACGGAGATGAAGGAGATGCTGAAGTCCCTCATCATCTTCCCTAACCTTGAGACAAATTAAATCAAATTCCACTGCACGGCCCGGAGGCATAAAGCTCGTTTGCAGCACCAATATATTCTGCCAGGCAGGCAGGCAGCCTCCCAGGTACTAATTACTTTATTCAGCAAGTTAAACAAATGATATGATATCTAAATTCAAGGGAGAGGCACCCAAGAGTTATTGAGCACATACCACCGGGACTTGCTAATGAACAGAACAAAACAGAATTGCTAAACTAACAGCTCAAAGTATTTATCTGCATATCCTTCAAGATTTAGCTCAGGGCTTCTGTTCATCCCTCCTCCAGGAAGCCCTCCCTATTGATACCTTCTCTATGGATCCTCTCTCTCCCAGAGGTTGTACAGCCTGGTGGTTAGGTCTTGGCTGCCATGGATGGGATATGTGACTTGGCATGTTGCTTAACATCTGAGTCACTCTAAGTTTATCTCCTTAACTGTCAAGTGGAGATAATAATAGCTCTTACATCCTCAGGCTGCTGCCAGAGTTTCTAGGTAATCCATGCAAGGATGTCAGCACATAGTAAAAGCTCCATAAATGGGAACTATTTCTATTATTATCCTTATCGGTGTTCTTGCTATTTTTGTTGTTAGTAACCTTTGCAATGTTGGGGTCCCCAAGGGGTCCCCAATAAGTAGCAGCCATCTTCTTGGCTTAGTCCAGAAAAAAAAAAAGAAGTTTTTAATAAAACAGATAGAGATCAAAATATTGACATTATTACTAATAGAGGCTGACTTGGAAAATGTGGGTTAATGTGAGAGAGGACGGGACAGGCTGATTCCCGGGTTCAGTGCCATGGCAGGGCTGCCAGGGCAGACTCTCGCGCGCGAGGCCGGTTCATCCAGATGGACAGAGTTTCTCCTCTGGGCCGGTTCACTCCCCAAAGAGGAGAGGAACATCACAGGCATGCCCTCTTTTTCTTCCTAAATTTACCAATTGTTGAAAGATAACAGCCCTTTCATCTCCCCGGGGCAGCAGAAATAAATTAGGCAGAAAGGGATCCACACGAGTCCTCTCACAGGGAGAGCCACCCCGAGTCAGGGACCATCTTCCCCAATAACGCATAGGAGACAATGGTATGCGGTAGCATTGGAGCCCAACGGGACGTTTTCGAATCCATTCTCCTCTTACTTACATGTTAGGTGATCTGGGGAGAGAACCCTAATCTCTTTGATTAAGGACCCAATAAATTTGGCTTTTGCAGCACACAAATCGTTTGGAGGAAGTCACCTGCACTACCCTGAGCTTGATCGTCACTTCTTTGTTCCCAGAATTCAGACACCTCTCTGGCTCCTGAGTCTGGCTTCAACTTGGGATTGTGGATTTCTGGTCTTCTGCCACTCACGTCTCTGTTATTGCCTCTGCTGTCTACTTCTAGAGCTCCTAGAACAGAGACAAATCCCACACCGACCCAAGCAGAACCAATCCAACCCACACTCACTCCCTAAATGTCCTTCAGGTCCAGACTTGCCTCCATCAGGACTTCCATGGCTCTTGATTAGCTCCTTAAACCTCCTGGAGACTAGTCAAAAATAATTCTCTGGACTCCCCATCAACCCCCTCTGTCCCTCGTCTAGCTGTCACACCGATGGCTGCCCAGCGGTCTTCCCAAAAGAGCCATATCACTCTCCAGATTAATGGCCCGCAGGAGATCCCCCAGGGTCCCCTGAGACCCGCCCCTCACCTGTCTCCCAAGACCTAGGACTTACCTCACTCCTTGCGCTGGAGGAGTACTGAACTGTTGACCTCACGGTGCTCTTTCAAGACTGCCTACCTTTGCGCAGGTAGTTTCCTTTGTCTGGAATGCCTCCCCTCTGCTCCAGCCTTTGTCCGTCTAATTTCTGACTCCCACACAGCCTGCATGAGTCACCTCTGGCACATGTCCACTGGGGAGCCTTTTCTGACTCCACTCCTACAAATGGGTCCACATTCATCTTACTTAGTCCTCTCCCCAGCACGGCTCACCTGATAAGGTAACCGATGGTTTACTTATCTATGTCTAGCACCCACGTGTGAGCACCTGGAGGTCAAGGATACATCTCCTTCATCTTCAGCATCAAGAGAAGACAAGAGCCTGACCAGGCGGTGGCGCAGTGGATACAGCATCAGACTGGGATGCAGAGGACCCAGGTTCGAGACCCCAAGGTCTCCAGCTTGAGCGTGGGCTCATCTAGTTTGAGCAAAAGTCTACCAGCTTGAACCCAAGGTCGCTGGGTCCAACAAGGGGTTACTCGGTCTGCTGAAGGCCCGCGGTCAAGGCATATATGAGAAAGCAATCAATGAACAACTAAGGTGTTGCAAGCGCAATGAAAAACTAATGATTGATGCCTCTCATCTCTCTCTGTTCCTGTCTGTCTGTCCCTGTCTATCCCTCACTCTGACTCACTCTCTGTCTCTGTAATAAAAAAATAAAAAAATAAAGACTTAAAAAAAAGAGAAGACAAGAACAGCCATTCATAATAAGAACTGACTGTAGCTGTTTTTCACATCCTAGAGGAATGACAACATTCCTATCAGAGGATGTGACTTTTTATTTTGAAAAAATATATGCAGGCACTTCTTGGGAGTGAAATGTGATGCTCCCCGAGGCATGGTCTAGAGACTCAGGTGCGTCAAAGGGGGGGCTGAATTGTACAAGGTGAGGGAAAGCGCAAGTCCTTCTGGACAGTCTGGGAGAGGGGCACACAGCTCTTGGAAAAGCGAAGAGAACTGGAGAGGGTGTGCAAAGGGGGATAGAAGATGGGGGACCCAGCAAGTAGGCTGAAGGCCTGAGGAGGAATGGTGGACAGAGCCATCTCTAGGACACTGTGGGATGTGGAGAAACGAGATGTTAAATTTTCAAGGTTAAAGTATTTCTAGTACTATTCTATCTTATGTTTTAGTGCCTTCCTTGTTCCCCACCCATGACTCCAAACCTTCAGGGAAAGTCTGACATGTGGCAGCAGCCACATGGTGGATGGGACATGGCTTTAGGAGGAATGAATGAAAAGAGGCTTTGTCCAGCATGGGACACAGAGGGACAGCTAAGGAGGGGAGCTGACAAGGGCATGGCTAGAAGTCAGGGGAAGCAAAACGTCAGAACTGAAAGGTAAGCATGAGAACAGAGATGGCCCCAGGAATTTGCAGAAAGCCTGGGGAAGGCGCTGAGAAGGAGAGGGCTCAAGTTGTTGTCTCTAAATATTAACCGTTTACTGCTCAGCGAGTGCTCAAAGGAGTTGAATTGAAACTCTGATCAGTTTGGGGACCTCGGAGACAGGCCTGCATGCATCTGGGGGCAGCTGTCTCCCACAACACATGGAGGAGAAGAAGACTGTCAAGAATGCTTAGTCAGGAGTCATTCCCATGGTTGTAATGGAAGGTGTAAGAGGCAGTAGGCTTCCGAGAGAGATGTGCACTGACTGACAGGTTTTCCTTGGAAAGGCTGATGAGAACAGCAGAGGAAGCACAATCTTCAAACACCTGAGCAAGAGGGAACCTTAGGGAACATCTGGTCCTCAGATGGCAAACAGAGTTCAACATAAGTGCCAACTCTGATCGACTGGTACCGGCTGTCTAGAGCACTGCCTTAGGAAGAATGCAAAGGTTCTGTCTGGAGTCAGCAAGAAAGATTTCAATGACCAATTAAAACTGTCTGTCGCAGGTACAGGAAGGGGAAGGACAGCATGTGTGCCATATACTTGCCATCCTTAACCTAACCCAACTTCTTTTTTTATAGATGGCAAAAAGAAAAAGGACTTATCTTAAGTCACATAGTCAGTGGCCAGAGTCAAGTCTAGGGTCAAATTCTAGGTTCTTTTTTGGACTGTACTAACTCCCTATTCACAAAACAGAAGGCAGAGAAGTGGGAAATTAGTATCTGATCAAAGTAACCAGTGAAAACTAACTACCTGGTCAAACTAGCGAATGCAGAAGCACAGAGTGTGCCAAGAGAAGAGGAAAGGGAAGCAGTATCCAGTTTATATCAGCAACAGGTTTTGACCAAATAATCTCTTTGCTCGCTTTGTGGACATACATCTTCAGGGTGCGTCAGAAGAGCCGCAGGCTGGGTTCATACGCCAGTGTAACCAGGATCCACAAGGCCAGGTGGTAGAGATAGAAATCCCCATGACCGAGAAAGAAGACAGGCTGACCTAGGTAGTCCAGGCTAGTGTCTTTCAAGTCTTATTCATTCATTTAACAAATGTTCTTAGAGCACCTTGGAGCACGTACAGACTAGGAGCTAGGGCTTCAGTTCATGAGGCATTTGCATCAAGGAGAGGCGGAGATAGGCATGGAGCAGCTAATTATGCAATTAGTTATTTAATTATAAACGGAGACAAATGCCGTGAAGCGGTACAGGGAGCTCTGAGAGCAAGCATGCCGGAATCTGGTGTCATCCGGAGAAGGAGGGAAAGCGTTCCTAAAGAAGTGACATTTAAGCTGAGAATTGAAGGATTCAAACAGAAGTCAGTGTGGGACTGGGGGTAGTGAGAGGCAGCGAGAGGAAGAAAGGCAGGAAGACAGTGGGTGAAGGGGAAAAAAGAGACATATTTGAGGAATTGATAGACCAAAAGGCAAGACTTCTGGTCAAGACGATGGAGGAGGTAAAAGTAGTCCTTGTATCCTCCCACAACCACGTAAAAATTACAACTAAACTACAGAGCAACTATCATTCAGAACCACCTGAAATCTAGCCGATTGCAAGTCCTGCAACTAGAGATTTAAAGAGGAAGCAGCATCAAGACGGGTAAGAGGGGCAGAAGTGTGGAGCAGGCTATTCCACACCCAGGCGAGATAGATAAAAATAGGAAGGGATATCTCAGCAGCAGGGGTCCCTCCTGAGGAAACAGGTGGACCAGCCCCACACTAGGCACCCCCATCCTAGGGTTCCAGTGTCAGGAAGAGAAGTTCCGTAAATTCTGGCTTTGAAAACCAGCAGGAATTGAGGCTGCGACAGAGGGCTGCTGGAGTCCCAGGCAGTTCCTCTTAACCCTTTGAGTAGTACAAACGTTCATATACATCCTCGTGCCTCCTGACCATCCAGAGTACAGTCGTAACAAAAATTTTTATTTTAAAAATGTGTAAGGCCACATTTTAAAAAGGCAAAAGTATGTTCTTCTTGTTTCCATAAATTGGTTATCAAACAAACATGATTTTAAGTTAATAAAATTGGAACTGGAACTAATTTCATTTTTTGAAGAAAAACTTACTCCGGGGGTCAGCGAGCATGAAAAAAACTCACTACTCAAAGGGTTAAAGGGCCCATGCAGAGACTCATTCAGACTCACTGACTCTGAACTCCAGCACTGGCACAGCAGCTTGAAAAGAATCAGGGACATATGGAGAGGAACTGGATTGTCTAGCATCAAAGCAAGAGCTATGGGGGCAATTTTCTGACAGACAAAAATGCTGGAAGAGGTCCTGGCCAGTTGGTTCAGTGGTAGAGTGTCGACCTGGCGTGCAGAAGTCCCGGGTTCGATTCCCGGCCAGGGCACACAGGAGAAGCGCCCATCTGCTTCTCCACCCCTCCCCCTCTCCTTCCTCTCTGTCTCTCTCTTCCCCTCCCACAGCCAAGGCTCCATTGGAGCAAAGATGGCCCGGGCGCTGGGGATGGCTCCTTGGCCTCTGCCCCAGGCGCTAGAGTGGCTCTGGTTGCAACAGAGCAACACCCAGAGGGGCAGAGCATCGCCCCTGGTGGGCAGAGCATCGCCCCCTGGTGGGCGTGCTGGGTGGATCCCAGTCGGGCACATGCAGGAGTCTGTCTGACTGTCTCTCCCCATTTCCAGCTTCAGAAAAATACAAAAAAAAAAAAAATGCTGGAAGAGGCCATTGTTCCTTTTCTGAGACCCCTGCCACAGAGCTAAAAGGTGGGTGCCATATCTGAGTTCTCATCAACCTGACTCACACTGTTCACCCTGCCCTGGTGATTCCCTGAGACCCCACCTCACCCAATTTGTGGGCCCCACCCAACCTGTTTCCAGTGGCTTTTCCATATGAATGACCTGTCTTGGCTCATGCCTCAGACTTACCTAAAAACCTCCCAAATAAGCAGCGTCTAGCATCAGTGTGCCCCATACCTCTCACTAAGTGGCCCCAGATCCAGCACTAGCAGCGAGTAGCCTGGAATTGCAGGTTGACCTTTCTTGGGCCCCTCCAAGCCCAGCACAAGTAGCAGCCATCTACAAATCACTTTGTAGCTTGTGTCCTGCCAGTGGCCCTATGAAGAACACAGCCAGAGGTTGACTTTGGTCTGCACCTCCTGGGTGGCCCTAGTGCCAGTACATCCAGTGGACAGCTTCAGACCATATCGAAACACCACCCAACCACTTCCACAAGGGATACACTCAAAGAGAAGACTCAGCAGGCAACAGAGCCCCACAGAAATAAGCTCTGCCCAGCTGATCCTACACAGTGGTCAGTGGTGGCAGCCAGTTCTTACAGCCAGTTGGCCTGGGAACCCCCACTGATTACTCTCATTGATGTGTTAACAGCAGTCAAGGCTCAACTACAACAGGAGGGTGTACATAGCCCACATGGGAAGTGGAGGATGCACCTGGACTGCCCAGCTTGGGTGATCAAGGAGACTGTGCCACTGGACCCTACAGAACACCAACTATATAAGGCCATTCTACCAAGCCTGGGAAATGTAACATCTCTACCCAATACATAGAAACAAACATGGGGAGGCAGTCAAAATGAAGGGACAAAGGAACATGTTCTAAATGAAAAAAAAACTGAACAAAATTATAGAAAAAAAGAACTAAACAAAATGCAAACCATTATTAGATGCAGAGTTGAAAACACTGATTATAAGGATGCTCAAAAAACTTAGTGAAAACTCCAACTGCATAGAAAGGACTTGGAAAGCATAAAAAAGTACCAGTCAGAAATTAAGGATACACTAACTGAAATGAAGTATAATTTACAGGGAATCAGCTGTAGAGTAGAGGAAGCCAAGAATCAAATTAGTGATTTGGAATATAAGGAAGCAAAAAATACCCAATCAGAACAGTGAAAGAATCCAAAACAATGAAGATAGTGTAAGGAGCCTCTGGGATAACTTTAAGTTAACCAATGTTCACATCACGGCAATGCTGGAAGGAAAGAGAGAGAGAGCAAAGAATTGAAAACCTATGTGAAAGAATAATGACAGAAAACGTTCCTCAGCAAAGAAATATCTTCATATCTTCTTCTTCACATACAAACAAATAGTCTTCAAAGCAGCAAGAGAAAGCAATTAGCTATCTACAAGGGAGCTCCCATAGGACTGTCAGCTGATTTCTCAACAGAAACTTTGCAGACTAAAAGGGAGTGGCAAAAAATATTCAAAGTGATGAAAAGCAAGGACCTACAACTAAGCTTACTCTACCCAGCAAAGTTATATCATTTAGAATTGAAGGACATGTAAGGAGCTTCCCAGACAAGACAAAGCTAAAGGAATTCGTTACCGTCAAACCAGTATTACATGAAATATACTGCTCACAAACATTAGGGGATATTTCAAACTGAATATGAAGTGATAAAATATCCTCTAATTTTTGTGAGCAGTATATTTTAAGGTCTTCCTTAAAAAGAAAAAATTTTTAAATCTAAAGTATGAACAAGAAAACGGCAATAAGTACATATCTACCAACAACTGAATTCAAAAAAGAACAGAAACAGGTTCATGGACACAGAGGACATTTTGACAGTTGAATGGAGGGGGATGGATGAAAAAAGTGGAGAGACTAAGGAGTACAAATTAGTTGTTACAGAATAGTCTTGAGGATGTAAAGTTCAGCATAGGAAAATAGTCAATAATATTCTAATAATGATGTATGGTTTTAGATGGGTGTGAGACTTATCAGGATGATAAGTTAGTAAGTTATATAATGTCTAATCACTGGGGTATACACCTGAAATTAATATAATATTATATGTTAACTGTAACAAAAAAAATTAAAAATGTTTTTTTTTAAAAAAAAAACTAAAAGATCTTGAAAGAAAAGAAAGAAAATGCCCTGGCCGGTTGGCTCAGCGGTAGAGCGTCGGCCTAGCGTGCGGAGGACCCGGGTTCGATTCCCGGCCAGGGCACACAGGAGAAGCGCCCATTTGCTTCTCCACCCCTCCGCCGCGCTTTCCTCTCTGTCTCTCTCTTCCCCTCCCGCAGCCAAGGCTCCATTGGAGCAAAGATGGCCCGGGCGCTGGGGATGGCTCTGTGGCCTCTGCCTCAGGCGCTAGAGTGGCTCTGGTCGCAACATGGCGACGCCCAGGATGGGCAGAGCATCACCCCCTGGTGGGCAGAGCGTCGCCCCTGGTGGGCGTGCCGGGTGGATCCCGGTCGGGCGCATGCGGGAGTCTGTCTGACTGTCTCTCCCCGTTTCCAGCTTCAGAAAAATGAAAAATGAAAAAAAAAAAAAAAAAAAAAAAGAAAAGGCCAGAAGGGCTGAAATACAAACTATGCATTTTTTTCACGTTGCTGTTTTCAGGGGAAGAGATAGAAATCAACTAAGATGAAGCTGAGACCATGGGACTCAGCATAATAGCAGCCTAACTCCACCTCTCTCGTACTCTCACCCTCAGCCTGTGTGGAGGCTTCACGTGAGTTTTTAGAAGGCACCCCTTCTGAACTGACGGCACAGGCTCAGAGCTGAGAGACTGCAACACAGGCTGGCTTTCAGCCCTCACCTGCCCCTCAGCCATAACCTGCACAGTTCTACGTGGCAGTCAGTCCTCACCTCTCTCATTCCAGCCCCCAACAGGTAGGCTAGACTGGTGTGCTTGCCAATCACTGGGAGATCCTCTTAAATTGCAGATTCGGATTCCTCACAGGGGTGGGGGTTACTGTTGCCATTCCTAATGCTCTCTGATGATGATGTGGTTAATATGCATGATGATCTCTCAACCACACTTTAAACAGCGAAGAACTAACCGGTGAGTTTTGAAGGACAGGGCATTAGCATATCAGGGCAAAATGGGAAGAAAAAGAAACCCATGGGAAATGATCCTGTTTGATGGAATGAAATCCTTTTGGATTTTTTCTCACGGTGACCCAGGCTTTTTCATGCTGGAGACATGCACACAGGGTACAGCCCTTGTCCCTAGAAGAAGGTGCTCAGAACCTGGTGGGATAGATGAGCATGCACACAACACCCAGGCAAGGGGTAATCACTTCCATAACAAAAGCCATGGAGCCCAGAAGGAGTGACTTGTGCTAATCAGGAAAATCAAGGAAGACTCCTCTGGAAAGGTGACATTTGTGGAATGAACAGAATTTCAACAGGTGGAAGGTGGGAAAAGGTAAGCAACGAGGGATACATCAACCAAACAATATGTAAATAGATGAAAATTTTTCTAAATAGAAAGAACCAAAATATGAAGAGTCATGAAGACTCCAAGCATGTTGACCTTAAGATTCCTAAAGAGGGAAGGCTAGTGAGAGGTAGGTCTAGAAAATTCGTCCAACGTCAGGTTATTATGGGCCTTGAAGGCGAGGCTGAAGGAAGCAAAATCTATGGGATTAATAGGTTTTTACTAAAAATGTAAAAGTAATGCAGGCAGAGTGCAGGGCCAACTTTGCGAGTTCTGGTTCTGCAGGGTCCTCACCTGGATGCCAGGACTGACAAGCCCCGTACAGTTTGCAAAGGCTTGAAGCCCAAGCAAGATCAATACAGGACAGCTCTCCAGGGCCTGGGGCTTGTGCTGCCAGCACTAGCAGGTCAGAACAAACATGAACCATCACACCCACCGTAGAAAAGGAAAGCTCAGGGACAGCGGCTGGAGAGAAAACCTTCAGGACAGAAAACATCACCTTTGAAATGGACTAACTGAAGACATAACATAAACCCATGAAGTTGTGATTATAAGACTGAGACCAATGAAGAAAGTGGTTGGAGACAGGAGTTTTAGAAAGCTCTTTAAGAGGCTGCAGGAAGTACAGGAGCTAGCACGGAACTGAAACCCTCCCCAGGCTCCCTGCCCCCCCCAGAACCTCTACTCCACCCACCACCCCAGCTGATCTCATGTGACCCACACCTTCAGCCCCAGCCAATCCCGGTCCCCAAATACCAATCCACTCCTTGTTTCCCCTTCTGCCAGTGACTTTTTGGTCTTTCCCCAGACATAAAATCTCTACCTTATGTTTGAGATCACTGGATTTGCCTCCCAGCATAGTGACCAGCCCTGGTCTTCCCAGGCTGATACCCCACTGAGCTCTCCTTCCCGCTGGGAGTCCTCACGCCAACTGCGAGGCTCCCATTATTCACGATATTTCTCTCTGCTCATTAAGTGACAAGAATGACCTGAGCCATCTGAACCAGTCCTTCCAGAGTCCAGATGTTGAAGAGGAACAAGGACTTTCTAAAGGCAACAAGAATCAGACTGGACTCAAACTTAAAGCTGTAGAAATGTGGTCTGCCTGGCTTTGCCCTCCTGTACTCATTGTTGGGTGTTTTTTGAACATTCATACATTCCTTGGGTATTTGCAAATGCTCATTCAGAGTCAGACTTTAAGTTGAGGATGCAGAGGTGTAGCTAGAGGAATGTGCGCCTACCTATTCCTGCAGACACGTACATTAGTGTATATAAAAACACCTCTGTCTCCCAGTTTTGTCTGCTGAGAGGGCCTAGAAGTGAAGAAACCCCAATAGCAACTAGCACACTGAGCACCCGGATCTTGGTTCCTAAATACCATTCTTTACCAAAAGGAGCCACAGCACTTGAAAGAAATGGCCGATCCCAAGACTTGGGCAGAAAGATACAAGCTGAGCCTGGAACACCTTGCCTTTGCCTGGGGCCATTTCCTCTTCCCGTGCTGCCCCACCACCACCACCAGTTCTTACTCACTCCCTCTTATCACACCTCGTCAGATAAACAACACACCCTGTGCCCCACTCCTCTGTTGCCAGTTGAAGATGTAGCAAAGCACTGTGGGCCAGCGCAGACCCTTTAGAAACCCAGCAGGCTTGGATACAAACCCTGGCTCTGTCTGTACTAACTTAACCTGTCGAGCCTCAGTTTCTTCCTATGTAAAATGAGGATACTGATACCTACCTCCTGGGGTGTTGAGAGAGGCTTCAGCTAGGTGATTCATGCTGAGCCACTAGGCTCAGTGCTTTTTTGGAAATGGTGGTATTGTATTCATGATGATGTGTTCTCCTGCTCCATGAGAGCTTGAGCTCCCCTTCTCATCCCCAACATTCAGACAATGCCTGACACCCAGGAGTGACCAGTCCATGCTTCTTGGATGACTTCATTGAACTGCTGGCTGATATTTACTGACAGATTCCCTTATTGACTGGAAAGTACTGACTGATGCCCTCCACCTAACATGTATCCACATTTACTGAGTTTTTCCTACCCATGCCCACTGACTAACAACTACCCAGACTGTCCCCCACAGCATCTGCTGGGCCCCCGGCCACCTGAGCAAAAGCCAACAGGAAGAAATGCTCTCTGACTTGCCCTCTACCTTCCACTTTCTCAGCTCGCTCTAACACACCTATTTCTCTGCCTCTCCACCCCACCTCATCTCTGCCTCTGTCCCTTATCAGAGACTGGATCTTTCTGTGTCTCTGTGACCCTGTTCTATCACCGGGTCTCTCTGCCTGCCTCTGTGGGCCCTGTCTCTATGGCTTTTCTCCCTGTCACTATCCTCCCCTCCACAGAAAAGCTGCCCCCTCCCTTTGCTGATGGCTCTCATTGTCCACACTCAAGGACATGGCATTCAATAGCACAATCACACATTGGTCGTTACCTCTTTATTGTTCTCCTGGCAACAGAGCATCTTTTCTTCCCTCCTCCTTGGGGATTAGATGCAGACAGCTTTCCTTATCTGCTTCACCTGGGACGCCTGCTGGCCCCCTGTCTTCCCTTCCCCCGCCTTACAACCTTCAGAAGTGACTTCATCTAGAGATCAGGGGAGGCAGCTCAAGATCTGGGCAGGAGAGGACCTCCATGGACCCAAGAAAAGATTGTCAGAAGCAACGTGAGTATCTCCCAGCTAGCACATCAGGGAGGGAGGGATGTGATCACATGTGCCACACACATGGGGGGACATGGTTAGGAGTAAAGGCACATCTCAGACTCCAAAGGCCAGTGTTAGGGCCACGCATCTGAAGGCACAATGGGTCCAGCCATACAGGTGCTGTGGGTGCTGGAAGACATGGTATCTGAGGGTGCAGATGTGACTGTTGGAGGGAAAGGCACGTACATAGTATTTGGTCTTTTGTTCTGAGGAAACCAGTTTGTGACCACCCCTGAACAAAGCTTCTAGTGCCATCTCATTGTTCTGCCCAAAGAACCACAAGCCCTAGGCAGGAGCTGTTCCTTCAGCCCAGCGCCAGAACGAGGAGACAACATGCAGAGTAGAGACACCACATGTAACTGCCGACAGCAGTAAATGTAAGGGAGCATAAACACGTATTGTTTATCACCCACTGAAATGTAGGGGCTATTTGTCACAGCAACATAACCTAATGCAAGCTGACTGAAACATCTCACATAGTTTCATGGCTTTAAATGCTAATCATATGCTGATGGCTCTCGTCTGTATATTTATCACCAGGCAGGCTGTCTTCTCCAAGCTTCAGACCCATAGATCCAACTGCATATCCCAGGTTCCACATGGGTACCTAACAAGCATATTAAGCATAATATCCACAATGCAACTAAACAAAACTTTGAGAACCATTGCTCTTCTGCCTGCCCCCCTGTACAAGTCCTGTGCCATCACTTAAAACACACAAGGTGACATTATAGATGTCTGTCGTCAATTTGGTATTGCTCCTACATATATCATACCACGTGCCGTTGTATCAAAGTGGACATATCTTTTCATTTTATTTTTAAGCTTTTATGGTATGTTTTTCTAATTATAAAATAATACATGCATATTATAACAAATGATATGTACAATAGAAAGGTTATAAATTATAGCTTTCCCAGTCCCCACTCCACTATCTCTCCTCTAATGGAACCAGCGTTAATATCTTGTTATGTAAATCCTCAAATGGCCATTTATTATGAATAATTTTAGCTGTCCCTAAAAACATTAATGTGAAAATCTGTCCTCTGTAATGACAATTGGTATGAGAAGACAAGGTATAAAAAAATGCATTCCTTGTTTTTTCCCACAAATTCACAAAGTCTGGGAAGTTGTCTGAGTCTCCAACAAAAAAAGCACCGGGCCCTCTTTGGGGCGACACTAGAATCTATGTAAACACAATAAAAACAAATAACATTTTTTAAAAGCACCAGGCCCTAGCTGATTGGCTCAGTGGTAGAGCGTCAGCCTGGCGTGTGGCTGTCTCGGGTTCTATTCTAGTCAGGGCACACAGGAGAGACGCCCATCTGCTTCTCCACCCCTCCCTCTCTTCCTTTCTCTCTTTCTCTCTCTCTCTCTCTCTCTCTCTCTCTCTCTCTCTCTCTCTCTCTCTCTCGTCCCCTCTTGCAGCCATGGCTCAATTGGAGCAAGTTGGCCCGGGCACTAAGGGTGGCTCCATGGCCTCTGCCTCAGGCACTAAGAAGAGCTCAGTTGCTGAGCAAAAGAACAATGCCCCATATGGGCAGAGCATTGGCCCCAGAAGGGATTGCTGGTGAATTCCAGTTGGGGCACACCTGGGAGTCTGTCTCTCTGCCTCCCCTCCTCTCACTGAATAAAAAAAGGAAGGAAGGGAAGAGAAGAAGGGAGGAAGGGAGGGAGGGAGGGAGGGAGGGAGGGAGGGAGGGAGGAAGGAAGGAAGGAAGGAAGGAAGGAAGGAAGGAAGGAAGGAAGGAAGGAAGGAAGGAAAGGAAGGAAAGAGGAAAGGAAGAAAAAAGGAGAGGGGAGGGGAAGGGAGGGAGGGAGGGAAGGAAAAGAAACAGCATCAGAGCTAGCTGTCTGGTTCCCACACAGTGTAAGTGGACCAGCCTCTAACAAGGACATACACTGCGGTAGTTAACACAGGGGCTATAGTTTTGGGAGAGGGCAAGCTTCCTACGCATGAGGTTGTGAGTAGCGTTCACAAGCCTGGATCTCCAGTTCATATTCAGAAATGGTGGAGCCTGGTGACTTAGATCATGCATCCATTTAAATTCCAGTCTGCCATGTCTTAGAGAGGCAATGCACCTCTCTAAGCCTCGGTTTACTCTTCTGAAAAATAGAAATAAGAATAACATCTATGTATTCGTCAGGTTCCAATCAAAAACACAGAAGCCAATCTATATATTTCAAGTTAAAAGGGCTTTACTGAAGGGAATTTGAAGCTTCCACAGCTGTTGAAAGAGCTGGCAAAGCAACAGTAGGGGAAGCCACATCGAGGACCCTGACTATGTCACTGCAGATGGTGTTTTTCCCTGGGAAGTTCCTGCTGACCTCGGGTTGCAGGATGAAGCAGGTGACTGTCAGGAAGCTCCTCCGTTTAGATGGTGCTTCAAACCTCATGTCTATCTATGTGTTTGCCTGCAACTACTTCCGGAGAAAAATGGCCTTGCCTCCTTTTTCAATTTCCAGATCTCCTGGGAGCATCTCTCTCAATTGACTCGAACCAGGAACCATCTGGGAAAAGGCATTCTGGGAAATATAGGTCCCAGCCTCTCCGTGGCGATGCAAAAGACTCGAAGAAAGGGTGGTAGGGATGCCCGTAGACAATCAACAGCCCAGCACGACCTGCTGCAGGAGATTCTTATGAAATTAAATGAAATAGCAGAGATAAATTCTTAGTAAAGCACCTGACACACCTTTAATGCTCAATAAGTGGCAGTTATTGTAATTATTTTGTAATTTTGATCCTGGAACTGGGAGCTTCCCGCCCAGCCCGGCACACCCACTCCATCTCCTGTTACAGAAAACCCCAGGCGTTTGGATTTCTGTCAAAAGCCCCATCCCCGGTCAGTCGCCTCACATCACTCGGCAGGTTCTATCATTTCTTTTTCCGATCCGATTATAATGGGAACATTTGTAAACTGCTGATCCTTTAATGCCCCATAAGCACACATTCTGGCTGAATGTATTCAAATCAATTACACTGAGAGACATGAACTAAATTCTCCACTGCTGTGTCTCCCACTTCTGGATTCCATGGCAATGGTACCCAAAATAATTGAAGAAAAAGAGAGAGCATTGTGGTACACGTGTGTTCTCTCTCTCACCCATCCATTGAAGAACGAGGAAATTCTATAATAAACCCATTTATGAGCAAGTGGTGGTAGCCTCACAACAGCTATGGCTCAACAAATGCATTTCCAAATAATGAGTCGTTTTTCAATGAGAATTCATTTTAAAAATCCAAGCTGCATGCAAACTTACTTCCACAGAACTTAAATTCGAACCATTCCACTGGTAACACAATGACACTTGTAAAGAACTCAAATGGATTAGACCTCAAAATTCAAACTTCAATCGTAGAAATTAAATTCAGTTCTAAACCACAAGGGCCTTTGCCAAGCCATCCCCTGCTCTGAAACACAATGCAAACATCACGTGGTCACAGGTCAGCGCTCTCTGCAAAGAAATCTATTTTATAAACAAACCTGCACCCAGAGCCCCGTAATACCTTATCCTGATTCGTGATGGGCCCACACACTGTCGCCTCCGTGACAGTGTAAAGCTCATCTTCCTAGGTTAGAGTAAAGCTAACCTTCCTAGGAGGAACATAACCCTTAAAATTGCAACAATCTCCAGGGGAAAAGACTCAATTTAAACATATTCTCTATTTAGCTTGAATTTGTTTAGTTCTTTTAAACTTGATCTATGCTGTTACCTGTGTCCTTCAAAGACATACCCCTTTTGTTATTCTATATAATTCCCCCTGTGGGTCAGAAGTCTTTCATGATTTTAAAAGCAATTTAACCCGCACTGACCATGATACTATTAAAAGGCAAGTCAGTGCCCACTAATTAATTTTAGGAGGTCAACTTCCAATTGGCTTTTTCTTTTTAAAACCTAAACTCATATGCACAAAGATCAATTCAGTCTGTCAATCTATGTCCAGGTGCTGGTGTGAATGACTGGAAAAATCCTGAGTTTACATTCTAGTCAGGAGAAACAGATAAATGAGTAAACAAGCACGATCTCTTCAGAATGTGTAAGGATGATCTGAGAGTCCTTCACTTCCCTTGTCTGGGTCAAGGTAGGACTAAATCTAAAAAGAGCCAGGGAAAGAGAGTTCTTGGCAGAGTTAGCAGCACATGCAAAGCCGTAGCAAGGAAGAGCCTGACAGGCTCGGGAGACAGAAGCACATTGCCGAATAAAAACACGCACATGGCACGTACACCAGCGTACACCCAAGGCTTCCTAAAACGTTACATTAAATACTGAATTGATACAAAAAAAATGATAAATTATGTCTACCATATAAAGAATAACAATAAAAAGATCACTCAGATATCCCACCATTGTGTTTAAAAAATAAAATGTGATCATTCAGTTTGCCATTCCTGCATGTTCTTCTCTGGCCCCATTCGCTCTCCACTTACCCAAATACTGGTCCTTTGTCAGATGTGTAGTTTGGAACCACTTTCTCACACTCTGTATCTTACAGTTTGCTTTTTTACTCAGACTTATCATTGTGAGTTTTATTTATTTGTGCTGATGGATTTCTCGTTTTCATCATGGTATAGTATTCCATTAGATCAATTGGATCAAAAAGTGTTTTTCCATTCTTCTGTTGATGGACAGCGTTTAGCGTTGTTCTTTCTCAAGTATTCTTATTTTGGACAGTCAGGTTTCCTTTTTGATTCAGTGCCTGTTTAATTTCTTTTGTCATTTTTCTATTGGGTTGTTTGTCGTTCTCTGATTGATTTACGAAGGGTTTTGTTTTTTTTAACATATTCTCAATACTAATCTTTCATCAATTTTGCATGTTGCAAACAAATAATTCCTTCCAGCTTGTGGCTTGTGTTTTTATTTCTGTTAGGGTGTCTTTTGATGAACAAAAGGTCTTAATTTAAAGGTGGTCAAATTTTTCAATCTTTCTGTTAGAGTTATAATTTTCTGGTTTTAAGAAACTCTTCTTTACCCTGAGGGTCATAACACATCCTCCTATACTTCTCCTAAGGTTACAGTATTTAAGAACATGGACTCCCCAGCCAGACTGCTTTGGTTCAAATCCTAGCAATGAAATCTTGAACAAATTACTAACTATTTTGTGCCTTAACATACTCATCTGCAAAATGGAAATGATATTAATACCTACATTGTATAGCTGTTCTGAGAACTAAATAAATTAATATGCATAAAGCAGTTAGACCACTGTCTGGTTTATGGTATTATGTGCCAATTCTTTTTTTTTTTCTTAAGTGAGAAGCAGGGAGGCAGAGAGAGAGACTCCTGCATGCACCTGACCAGGATTCACCTGGCAAGCTCACTATGGAGTGATGCTCTGCCCATCTGGGGCCATTGATCCATTGCTCAACAACAGAGTTATTTTATAGCACCTGAGGCGAGGCCATGGAGCCATCCTCAGCGCCCCAGGGCAACTTGCTTCAATTGAGCCATGGCTACAGGAGAAGGAGAGAGAGAGAGAGAGAGAGAGAGAGAGAGAGAGAGAGAGAGAGAGATGGTCGCTTCTCCTGTGTGCCCTGACTGGGAATTGAATCCAGGACATCCACACGGCAGGCCAACGCTCCACCACTGAGCTAACCGGCCAGGGTTTATGTGCCAATTCTTAGCATCACCTTCTTCAACATCATCAAGAGCTATTATAATATTGGTTTTTATATTTAAATTTCTCCTCAACCTGAAATTGACTTTATATGTGGTGTGAGGTTTTGCTCCAACTTTTTTGATATGAATAATCAACTTATTCAGCACAATTTTTTAATTCAGTCTTTCTTCCCTGAACAGACAAATCAAGTCTCCATTTGTGAGTTTGTTCTGAGATTTTTTAGTTTCTTCCACTGGTTTATCTGTCTTTTCTTAACACATATCAACTTGCAGATGGTTGTTGCTACTTGTGCTGGGCTTGGAGGTGCCTAGGAGAGGCCAGACTGTGAACCAGGTGCCGCTATTGCTGGGCCTGGGGCCACTTAGCTAGAGGTATGAGGCCAAAGGCTGCTTGTTTGAGAGATTTTAGGAAAGTCTGAAGCATGAGCCAACACAGGCCATTCATATGGAAAAGCCACTGAAAAGAGTTTGGGTGGGGCCTGCAAGTTGGGTGGGGTGGGGTTTTAGAATCACCAGGGTGAGGTGAAGAGTGGAGCCAGGTTGATGGAGACTCAGAAATGGAGTCTTCCTGCCAACTCTATGGGAGGGAGGCTCAACAAAAGAACAATGACCTCTGCTAGCACTTTTGTCTGGCAGAAAGCTGCCCCACCAGCTCTCGCTCTGAGGCCAGACAATTCATTTCCTCCCTGTATGTCCCTGATTCTTTTCAAGCTGCTATCCCAGTGCTGGAGGCCAGAGCCAGTGACTCCAAGTGCAGGCCTTCTAAGAGGAACTTCCTGGGACTCCAGCAGCTCTTCATCTCACTCAGCAAAAATTCTTGCTAATTTTTACAGCCAGGAGTTATGGGGACTTCTCTTCTCAGCACGGGAACTGTGGGCCAGGGACACCTCAATCCTCAGGAAGAACCTGAGCATCTGAGATCCCTTCCTACTTTTCTCTGCCACGTGTGGATGTGTGACCTGCCAGGTCAGCATCTCTGTCCCTTCTACCAGGCTCGGTGTGACTTTTTCTTTAATCCCTACTCGTAGGACTTCCATTCAGTGAGATTTCAGGCAGTTCTGAATGAATGATGGTGTCTACAGTTTAGTTGTAATTTTGATGTGCGAGGATACAAGTATTACCCCATTTACCTACACCACCATTCGACTGGAAATTCAAGACAAACCCTGGTATCTATTTTTAAATACAATTTTTTACTATTCATTTGTAGATGCAGAAAATGCTATTCATTTTTTGTACTAGTTTTTTATCCAGCGACATTTTATTAACTCTCACAAGGACTCTGCATACTCTTTGAAGGTTTCTATGTTTATAATCATATCATCTCAAAATAATAACAGTATGATTTTTTTCTTCCCCGTTCTTATTTCCTATTTTCTCTTTATTTGCCTTGTTTTATTGGCGAGGGCCTTTGGTGTGTTGTTGAAGAGATGTGGCGATCACAGGCATCCTTGTCTTGTTTCTCAGAATAAAGGCAATGCTTTCAATGTTTCACTTTTAAATCTGATATTTGGTGTAGGGTTTGTTTTTGTTTTTAGGTGTCCTTTATCAGTTGAGGACATTTCATTCTATTTCCAGTTTGCAAAAAAATGTTCTAAAAAATCGTAAGTGGGCATTAAACTTTATTTAATTTCACACCTACTAAAATAATTCTATTACTTCTTTCTTTATTTTTTATAAAGAGAATCACATTAATTTTTAATGTTTTAATGTTTACCCAATCTTACATGCCTTGAGTAAACTAGGTATGACATGTGATCACTTCTCTACCTTGCAGATTTGTTTACCAATATTTGGTTTAGAATTCTGTATCTCTGTTCTTAAGGGAGATTAGCCCATAATTTTTCTTTTTCATACCGTCTTTGCCGAAGTTTAGTATCAAGAATATGTTAGCTTCAAAATGGTTTGGGGTCTCCTGTCCTACATTATGGAATAGTGTATGTAAGATTGAAAATACCTATATTTTGAATGTTTAGTAAAATTCACCAGTAAAATCATTTGGGAGCTTCTGGTGTTTTCTTCAGGGTATATTTTTTTAACTTATAGTTCAATTTTTTTTTAAATAATTACATTACCGTTCAAGTTTTATATTTCTTCTTGAGTCAGTTTTTGCAATTTTTATTTCTCCAGAAATTGTTTCATTTCATCTATCTTTTCCTTGTATTAGCATAAAGTTTATTATAACTTCTTCTCTTTTAAATGTCTGCAGCATCTATAAATATGTTCCCCTTTTCATTTCTTACATTGCTTTATCTGTCCTCTTTTGTTCCTTGATCAATTCACCAGAGATCTTTCCATTTTATTAGTTTTCTTGGAGAAACAACTTTTGGCTGAGTTGTGTCTTTCTTGTATTCATTTGATTTCCATTTCATAAATGTTTGCTCTTGTTTTTAATATTTCCTACCTTCTACTTCTCTGGATAATTTTTATATTGCTTAATTTTAAATTCTTAAGTTGGCTATTACTTCAGGAGTTCTGAACCAGGGGCAATTTTGCCATGTAGGGGGCACTTAGCAAAATCTGCAGATATTTTTAGGTTGTCACAACTTGGGGGAGAATAATATTGGCATCTAGTCGGTAGCCTCTAGGGGTGCTGCTAAACACCCTACAATCCACAGAACAGCCCCTATAACAAAGAATTTCCAGCCCAAAATGTCAATGCTGATGAGATTGAGAAATAATCTTTAGTCTTTTTTCATTTCTAGTAAGTGCACTTAATGTTAAAAATTTTCTGTTGAGTACTGCTTTAGCTGCATCCCATCAATATTTTTTAAATTTAAATACAGTAAGATTGACTTCCTTTTTGGTGTACAGTTCTATGAACTTCAACATGTGGATAGATTCATGTAACTTTCATCACAGTTGGGACACAAAACAGACACATCACCCCAGAAAACACCCTCATGCCACCACTTCATAGTCAAACCAACAATCTACTTGCTATGCCTGGAGTTTTCCCAGCATGGTGTATAAACAGAATCATATATTTCATAACTTTTTGGACAGAATTATATATTATATAACTTTTTGGAGATGGATTATTTCACCCAGCATAATGCCTTTGAGATTAGTCCATATTGCTTCATGAATGGATGGTTCATTCATTTTTATTGATGAGTAGTTTTCTATTGTATGGATTACTACAGTCTTTTTATCCATTCACACATTAAAGGGTTTGGGGTTTGTTTTTCATTCCTTTGGCAACTATGACTAGAATTGTTATTTGAGTACAGATATTTGTGTGAAAAAAAATTTTTATTTCTCTAAATATTTAGGAATGGAATATCTAGATCATATGGTAAATGTATGTTTAATTATACAATAAACTGCTAACCTGTTTTCCAGAGTGGCTGTCCTGTTTTCGTCCCCACAAGCAATGCTTGAGAACTCCAGTGGCTCCACATAAATCATCAGCATTTGGTGTTGTTAAATTTTGTTTTGTCTTGTTAATCATTCTAACAGATGTGTAGTCTTTTGGTTTTAATTTTCATTTCCCCAACATTTCATTATGTTGAATGTCTTTTCTTGTGTTTATATGCCATCCATACAGTTTCTATATATAGTAAGATGTTTATTCAAAGCTTTGTCTTTTTAATTATATTATTTGGGTGGGTTGTTTTTTTTTCTTTTTGGCTGTTGAGTTTTTTAGCAATTTTATTGAGGTCTATCTAACCAATATACAACAAACTGCAAATATTTAAAATGTACGGTTAGGTAAATTTTTACCTATATACTATATATATACTCAAAACTAGCATCAAAACCAAGACAGTAAACATAATTGTAGGGCCAGTATTCACGGCCACCATCACAGCTGCTTGGCCAACGCAGGTTCACATTTGATTCGGACGGACAGTAAGGAATCAACAGAGCTGAGAACTGGTGGTTCATTTTCCTTTAATCCTAGCTCGCACCTAGCAAGGGAATAAATACACACAGCAGGAAACACTTCCCTTTCCATTCAGGGCTCCCAAAGCCACTGATTTATCTGAGTTTTCCTAGAATCAAAGGCTTCCACTTCACCATTCCACCATTTTGGTTTCCTCTTCCACATGGCCTCTCTCTGCCCTGCTACAGCATGGGCTCCTCCTCTCTACAAGAACGTGACCACTCTCCTCCAAATGGTCTCCTAGCTCCTCCTTTTAAAATCTTTTGGCGAGAAAGGCCTCCCCCAACATACATTAGCATAACCACATCCCTTCCAAGCAAGAAGGGCAACTAGCTGTATCACGTGAGGGCAGCGGCCATCTTTAACAATAAGGTTGAGAAAAAAATCACTTTAACTGCCTAACAAAATTCATTACAAAATTTAAAAAAATAAATAAATAACCATTACTCCCCCAAATTTCTTTGGAATCCCTCCTTCTTTTCTCCTAGCTTTCAATTCCCAGGAAACCATTTTTCTGCTTTCTGTCACCATGGATAAGCTTTCATTTTCTAGAAATTTATAAATACAAAACCATATAGTAGATACACTTTAGCGGTGGCTTTTTTCATTCAGCCTGATTATTTTTGAGATTCATCTATGTAATATGTGTATCCTAGTCCATTCCTTTTTATTGCTTACCATTGTTTCATTGCACAGATTTACCACAATTTAATTATCCTTCACCAGTTGCTGGATATTTGTGGTTTTTCTAGTTTTGAGCTAGTCTTTAAAAACAAAAGCTGTTAGCTGGTGTGAGCATTCATATACAAATATTTGTAGAAACATATAATTTCTTTACTCTCAGGTAAATATTTAGGAGTGAAATGTAAGATCTTGTGGTACATGAATGTTTAACTTTTTAAGGAACTGCCAAATGGCTTTCCAAAATGGTTTACCAGTTTGCATTGCCACTAGAAGTATCTGAGAGTTCCAGTTCCTTCACATCCTTGCCACATTTGGTATGGTGGGTCTTTTTTCATTTTAGACATTCTAGTAGGTGCAGAGTTAGTATTTCATTGTGGTTTTAATTTATATTTTTCTAATGATTAATGATGTTGAGCACCTTTTTATATGGTTATTTGCTATCTATATATCTTCTTTGGTGAAGTGTCTATTTAAGTCTTTTGCCTATTTTTGATTGGGCTGTTTGTTTTCTTATTATTGAGTTTTGAGAATTCTTTTTACTTCCTGTACACTTGCACTTTATCAAATATATACTGTGAAAATCTTTTCTTCCAGGTTGTGACTTGTGTTTTCATTTATATAATAGTGTGTTTTCATTTATATAATAGTGTGTTTTCAGAGCAGAAGTTTTTCATTTAGATTAAATCCAACTTGTCCATTTGTTCTTTCATAGATGTGCTTTGGATGCCTTATCTAAATAGCATTGCCTAATCCAAAGTCACAAAAACTTTCCTCTATTTTCTTCTAGCAATTCTACAGTTTGAGATTTTAACATTTATTTCCATGATCAATCTTGAGTAAAATTTTTATATGGTATGAGTTGTAAATCAAAGTCTTTGGGGGTTTTTTGTTCTGTTTTATTTTGCATATGGATGATTGATTGTCCTAAGACCACTTGTTGGAAATAATATTCTTTCTCTGCTTGATCTTCAGTGTTCCTACCTATAAAATGGCCACATGAACAGTTGTTGTTTTTCCTTCTTCACATTGTTTGGTTGAGGATAAAATGTTGCCATGGTTCTCACTAGATTGAAAGCTCTCTAAGGAGACCGTGTGAGACAGAGTATATAGTGACTAGATGATGGGTCCTTGAGTAGGTTGATCTGGTTCAGATTCTGACACGTCATGCTGCATGAGTCTGAATCTTACCTCACTGCTTACTCTTACTTTTTACTCATATTTGCAGATCTTTGGGAAGTTATTGAAGTCTTTCAGTACCTCATGTTTTTCATCTGGAAAATGAGCCTAATATATCCTTCTTTGTAGGATTTATTAGAAGACTGAAGGCCATAATGTATGTAAAAAGCCAAGCTCAGTGTTTGGAATATGCAAAGTATAAATAATAGGATCCACATTAATTTTTCACTGCTGTACCCTCATTGTCAAGCATAGTGCTCAATAAATATGATTTAAATAATAAAACCTGTCTATGAAAGCATTTATAATATGTAAGTCTCCTCTTACAGATTAGGCATGTTCTTATTGCTGTTTTTGTTGTTATGTTTATACTACAAGCCCTCTCTGACCCTTGCCACACCCTGTGCCCTCCACTTTCATGGTATTTGTCATCTGTGACATGCTGATCTATATGTAATGCCCTTCCTCCCTACAATGTGAGTTCATTAAAGGAAAGGACCTGCTGTGCCTTGTTCATCTGTACCCTCTACTTCCAGCTCAGTTCCTGACACAGGGTAGCCCTCAAAATTTGTTGAAATACAGGGATGTGAAGTACAGCACAGGGAATATAGTCAGTAATACTGTATGGTGCCAGGTGGGTATTTGATTTATTCGGGGGACCACTTCATATGTTATATAAATGTCTAACGGTCCACTATGCTGTGCACCTGAAGCTAATATAATGTTGACTGTCAACTGTACTTGAAAAATATTTTAAAATTAAAAAAATGTTGAAATATAGGAATAAAGAATGGGAGAGAATGAAGTTGTGGTTTTTTTAAGATTCTAATTTTTTTGCCAAATACCTAGCAAATGTGAAGCAATTTTCCAAACCCTGGCCATGTAAATATAGGAAACGAAACATCAAAGCTCTAATCATTCCATGGGACCTAATTTTTATTTCTACTGTTTCATCCAACACCACCACTCACGGAGCATTTGTCAAATCTCATACACAGCGGAGGTTCCCAAGTAACAAGACTGCCAATCCTTGAGCCTGACCCCTAGTGGTTAAAGTGGGGAATGCAGGCTACTTTCAAAACTGCTCCAAGGCAGAGTACTGTATTGAAAATGCTGAAATGCATTATTTCTTGGTCATACACTCGTTTAGTTGAGGTGGAAGATCCACGGCTTACCTCCCCACCTGTGCCCATGGGGGGGTCAATTTTATTAAAAAATGGGAGCGAAATAAAACAATTATTTTTTTATATATGTGAATATACTAAAAAACCATTGAAATTGCACATTTTAAGTGGATAAATTGTGTGGCATGTAATTTATATCTAAATAAAGTTGTCTTTTGGCCCTGGCCAGTTGGCTCAGTGGCAAAGCATCAGCCCCGTGTGTGAATGTCTTCGGTTCAATTCCCAATCAGGGTACACAAGAGAAGCACCCACCTGCTTCTCTACCCCACCCCCTCTCACTTTTCTCTCTCTCTCTCTCTCTCTCTCTCTTTCTCTTCCCCTCTTGCAGCCATGGCTTAACTTAATTGGAGCAAGTTGGCCCCAGGCACTGAGGATGGCTCCATGGCCTCTGCCTCAGGCACTAAGAAGAGCTCGGTTGCTGAGCAACAGAGCAATGCCCTAGATGGGCAGAGCATTACCCCATCACCCCCTGGTGAGCTTGCCAGGTGGATCCCTGTCAGGGGCACATGTCGGAGTCTTGTCTCTGCCTCCCCTCCTTTCCCTGAATAAAAAAATAAATAAAAATAAAACTTTTTTGTTTGTTTTTTAAGTAAAACAACTAAGAAAGTTAAAGGCCTCCACCACAATCTTTTTGTTTTGTTTTGTTTCCTATAGGGGAAGGGGGTGTTTGTTTTACAATCTAGTAATAGATAAATTTTTTAAATAATGATTTTTGCTAACTTTTATGTTTATTTTATTGATTTTAGAAAGAGAGAAAGGAAGAGAGACTGAGACAAGAACATCAATCTGTTCCTGTATGGGCCCTGAGCAGGGATTGAACCAGCAACCTCTTTCAAGAAGATGCTCTAGCCTAACCAGACAGTGGCGCAGTGGATAGAGCATCGGACTGGGATGTGGAGGACCCAGGTTCAAGACCCCGAGGTCACCAGCTTGAGTGTGGGCTCATCTGGTTTGAGCAAAGCTCACCAGCTTGGACCCAAGGTCGCTAGCTCGAGCAAGGGGTTATGTGGTCTGCTGTAGCCCTGTGGTCAACACACATATGAGAAAGCAATCAATGAACAACTAAGGTGTTGCAATGAGAAACTGATGATTAATGCTTCTCATCTCTCTCCGTTCCTGTCTGTCTGTCTCTATCTATCTCTCTCTCTCTCTGACTCTCTCTCTCTCTGTAAAAAAAAAATTAAAAAAAAAAAAGAAGATGCTCTAACCAACCAAGCTATCTGGCCAAGTTTTTGGTGAATTTTAATAACTCACTCACCAGATAACCCTCAGTGTTATACAAAATCAAAAGTCTGTAGACTTTTTCACAGCATTTGTCTCTTTAAAAAGGGGGGGGGCAAAACAAATAAAACCAAGAACTCAGATGTGTAGATCAGTCTTCAGCCCATCAGGAGGGCCTGAGTGGGCCAAGAACCACCCCTGGAGAAGAGTCAGTCTCAGCGCTGAGAAGATTATAAGTGTTTCTAAGTCCACAGAGAGAGTTTGAGCATCTTGGAGAACATGAAATGTCACACGGGGAAAGATAACCTCCCATTCAGCTTCTCAACTAGAGAACTCATAAAAATCACTCTGAAAGTCAGGAGAGTTGCTATTATTTGTTTTTTAATATCTCCTACTGGGCAGGAAGGCTAAGGCAAAAAACTCAGAACCTTACATATATCATCTCATTTAATTCTTACGACACCACCACGTCTCAGACACTATTGTTACTAATTTCCTTTTTACCATTGAGGAAACTGAGGCTTAGACAGGTTTATTTGCCCAAAGCCACACAGCCTGGGGCAGCGGAGGAGGGCTTTGACTTTCCCCTGCACCATTCTGCCTCCCAGCACATCCATTTCACGTCCAATTTATGGAGCTGCTCAGTTTTCGACTTCACGCATGCTTTATAGGACATGAGGGTCTGCTGTATAATTAATGTACACGTCCTCACTTCCTAGAACTCAGCACTTGTTCTCTTGTTTTAAAGTTATTGTTGAAGTTTATGGTTATTGCATCTTTGTGCTGGTGTTGGTTTTATCTGTGATTACCCAACGGTGCCAAGGGGTAGACGCGCTTCTCTTTAAAGCCAATTCACTGCAGGGGTGGCTTCGCCTGGTGACAGCGACCCTCAAGGAGAAGGGGTGAGCCAGGCCTGACTCTGCTAGGGGGAAAGGGACACTTGGGAGCTTCGGGTTTGGAATACCAGGAATGCAGTAAGAAGTAACTCAAGGGTCTGATAGGGAAGGCTTTCTACGACAGGCCAAAGCAGGGTTCCCCAAACTTTTTATACAGGGGGCCAGTTCACTGTCCCTCAGACCGTTGGAGGGCCAGACTATAAAAAAAAACTATAAACAAATCCCTATGCACACTGCACATATCTTATTTTAAAGTAAAAAAACAAAACGGGAACAAATACAATATTTAAAATAAAGAACAAGTAAATTTAAATCAACAAACTGACCAGTATTTCAATGGGAACTATGCTCCTCTCACTGACCACCAATGAAAGGGGTGCCCCTTCCGGAAGTGTGAGGGGGCCAAATAAATGGCCTCAGGGAGTGCATGCGGCCCACGGGCTGTAGTTTGGGGGCCCCTGGGCCAAGGAATCTGTGCTTTACTGAGCAGACAAGGGGCGTTTTCACAGAGGGGGGCGCCATACTTACATCTGTGTTTTAAAAGCACTCATCTTGTTTCAGAAGTAGCCAGGGGCCACCCTAAGAAGGGACCCCTCTGAGTGCTGGGATCTGCTGGAATAAAGCATCTACAATCAGGTTTAGTTGTGACTGTCACTGGCCTGGCACTGTCCACAGTCCCTCCTCTCTTGCCCTGGGTCCCGCTTCTCCAGCAGATCCTCCTCCGTATTCCATGCCGGTCCACATCAAAGCAGCCTGGGTCTGACTGCAGCTCTGGTGCTCACCAGCCGTATGCTTGTGGTCTGGTGTCCTCTGTGCCTTCATTTTCCTATCTGTAAAAGGGGATAACGCTAGAATTCACCTTGTATGAGTGTTGTGAAGATTAAAATGAGCACATATATAAAAACCTTAGGGCCCTGGCCAGTTGGCTCAGCGGTGGAGCGTCGGCCTGGCGTGCGGGGGACCCGGGTTCGATTCCTGGCCAGGGCACATAGGCGCCCATTTGCTTCTCCACCACCCCCCTCCTTCCTCTCTGTCTCTCTCTTCCCCTCCCACAGCCGAGGCTCCATTGGAGCAAGGATGGCCCAGGCGCTGGGGATGGCTCCTTGGCCTCTGCCCCGGGCGCTGGCGTGGCTCTGGTCACGGCAGAGCGATGCCCCGGAGGGGCAGAGCATCACCCCCTGGTGGGCAGAGCGTCGCCCCTGGTGGGCGTGCCAGGTGGATCCCGGTCGGGCGCATGCGGGAGTCTGTCTGACTGTCTCTCCCCGTTTCCAGCTTCAGAAAAATAATAAAATAATAAAAAAAATTTAAAAAAACCTTAGAAGGGAGTCTGATACAAAGTAAGCGTTATGGAAGCCTGTGCCCTGGTCCCTGTTACTCAGCCTGGACCACCGGAATCAGGGCCGATGCAGATTCTCAGGATCTCCACCAACACGCGATCAAAGATTGGACTTCGGATGACATCTTCACCCCTGGTCTTCCAGTGGTGCGATGTCCTTATATACTTCTTGCTCCTGAAAGGAGTTCGTAAATGCTGGGGCTATGCTTCTGCTTAGCATTCTCCATGCAGAGACATAGCCTCAGTCTGTGCACCTGTCTGGAAACTCCTGGGGAGACCTTTGTCTAACTTCTTTGCTCTTTATGCTGCAGAAGAAGAGGACTTGGAAGACATCTAAGCTTTTAGTGGAAAGAGAACAACTTTCTAATGAAAGGTCTCCTCAGAAGCCAGTCAGTTCGTGAAATTTCCCTGGTATCAAGTAGTTCCACCAAAAACCTTAGCCGGTTGATAAAAAGAAGGAAAGAAAACCTAGCCCTCTGGATCTTCAAACTGGGTGGCTGCTTTGAACCGTTCCTTGCCTGCACCTGGGTAAGTCACACACAGGCCTTCCCAGGGGCTCCCTTCCCCGCACTCTGGCTCTTTCTAATCAGAAGGCGGTTGCCAAGGGAACTACAGGTACCAGTTTCCCCAACACCCACCCCCCCTTCCCAAATCAAGGCTTAATCTACACTGAAAGAAATTTCCATTCCAGAGCTGAGCAGGTTTCAACATTTAACGACCCACCTAAACTCTCGTGGCCATCACTTCTGCCTTACAGAGACAGGATTCCTCCGAGGTAGTTAAAAGCCTGTTCTTTCACCTAAAATGTTCAGGGTGTTACTGAGATTGGCTGATAGGACTAATCTGGTTACCTGATCCCTACTGAGATGTGAATGAGGGCACAGAAAGACAATACAAGCTGGATGGCAGAGTCATGCAAAAACTGAATGAGAAAACACAAGCAAAGTGGTTGGCACAGAGTAGGGACTGAAGAAAAAGCCATTATGCAGGGAAGTGATGACTGTTCTGGGAAGGTGCAGCTGGCGAGGGGAAGACGGAACCCTCAGGGTTTGGGGAATCAGAGGGTATCTTTGGGGACTCGGCAGTGGTGGGATTCAGCCAGTTCACAGCAGTTCAGCAGAACGAATACCTAATTTTTTGTTAAGTTTGGCGAACCGTTGGTTAAAAATGGCACTTGTAATCAGGGTTCTCTCTCAGGTGGGCGCCTGGGCAGCCGCCCAATGTGGAAATCACAAATTCACATTCCTTACTCTTTTTTTAATGTTCATCTGCACAACAGAGTATTCTAAGCATCCGTAGTAATGTTCATTCCATCCACAGATGAAAAAAATTGCAAGTTAAGGCACCAATCAAGAAGCAATATGGAAATATCTTTAACAATTTTATTGGGTTTTTTTCAGGTATTATTTAATATCTTTTCATTAATATTTTAAAACTCTTTCTTATAACATCATCTAGTTTTGTGTACCTCTTTTATTGTTCTTATTGAAGTATTAATTGCATGAAATAATAAACTACCTTTCAGTATATCATTTTTTTTTACACTTAAAATAGTCACTAGGGCAGAGAACCGGTTGTTAAATTATTTGAATCCCAGCACTGGGACTCAGCCTGGGGATACTTCTCAAAATACACCGTTTTAAGTCCTCCCTGGGAGCGGGGCCGCCCACCCCCTGGCCCCTCTCCAGTTTGGATTGTCTACAATTATCTGGTGTCCTAGAGGGAAAAGAGAACCAGCCACCTAACTGCAGAGGCCTTTCTAGAACTCTCACCTGAAAATGATGGGTGTCTAATTTGTAAGTGGATTCAACAAAGCTTTCAAAGAGCAAAAGCCCATTCTTGCCTTTCTTGCTTTTCAGAGTTCCCCACGTTATCACCAGCCCCACGCAGCTCCCCTGTGCCTAAGTGTAGAGGTCCGACGGCCTCCTCCACCCCCAAAAAACGCAGTCAGGCTGGTTGCACAGGGAGTGACTGGAGGCGTCAAATGCAGGCCTCCCAACAAGCCAGGCAGAAGCCAGCTAGTCACTTCCGTTGCACTTCACTTGTCAAGCAGTCACAAAAGCCACCCAATTACAAGGGGACCTCATGTCTAAGTGAGAGAGGTACACAGGTCACTGTATTTGTTTGCTAGGACTGCAATAACAAAATATCACAGACTGAGTGGCTCAAACAACAGAATTGCATTGTCTCACAGCGAACAATAGGCTGGAAGTCCAAGATCAAGGTGTCTGCAAGGGTCGGTGCCTTCTCGGGGCTGTGAGAGAGGGTCTGTTGCATGCCTCTCTCCCAGCTTCTGGGGTTTTGGGGCAATCTTTGGTGGTCCTTGGTCTGCAGAAACATCTCCTGGTTCTCTGCCTTCATCTTCTCATGGTGTTCTCCCTATGAGTCCAAATTTCCCCTTTTACAAAAACACCAGTCATACTGGATGAGGGGCCCACCCTACTCCAGAATGACCTCACCTTAACTACAATGATCCTATTTCCAAATAAGGTCATATTCTGAGGTACTGGGTGTTTGGTCTTGAACATATGAATTTAGGAAGACACAATTCAACTCATAACAGTCATGTTATAACAAGAACATGTGGGATGGGAGATGTTATTATAGTCATCTTTGGAAAATATAATATGCTACAGGCATCTAGCATGTAGCCAATTAATTTCCATGTTTTTATAGGAAACCTCTAATCACACAGAGAAGTTATTGCAAATGGTAGACGTTTCCCAACCAATTTTTGCAATCTTAGGATTTTCTTTAATTAAAGAGAGGTATTAGGGCCCCTTCCATTCTAAGAGCTGCACAGTCTGCACAATTAGCTTGTTAATTTGAGATACATTTTTAAAATCATTCAATGAAATCCAAACCAGTCATTTGCAGATTCCCTGAAGCATCTGCTAAATACGAATTGGAAGCCTCAGATCCAGTCCAGCAGGACGCACAGAAACAGTCCGTGTGCACCCGCAGTCATGGGCCAGGAGCAGAAACCCAGACCCAAGGAGAAGCCCTGGGCCTGTCCCCACAGAGGACCCCCCACCACCTCATCTCCCACTCTGGAAACCAGGAGCTCTATGATCTACAAGGCAGCCTCCAAAGAGCCATCTCCTCCCACCCTGTACCCAAAAACAAGCACACAAAAAGTGGCAGTTCAAGTAGGCTTAAAAATGTCACTTGGGTATTATGATTCCCCTTATCTGAGGTACCTTGAACAGGCAAATGCATAGACACCGGATTGAAAAGCAGTGACCCCCAACAGAGGGGCAAGGGTGGGGCAGTAGGGAATGTGGAGTGGCTGTTTATTGGGTGCAGGGCTTAGCATTTCTGTTTAGATGATGAAAACTTTCTGGAAAGGGAGAGTAGCGATGGCTATACATCATTGTGGATACATCCACAATGCCACCGAATTGTATACTTAAGGGGGATTAAAATGGTAAATTCTGTGTTATGGGTATTTTTACAATTTAAAAAGAAAATAGATCCCTTTGGGGACAGGTAGTGAGCTATGAAATAACAAGATAATCAATCTTTTCTTATGCTGGACATTCGTATACGCCCCTGAAACCATCACCACAATCAAGATAATAAACACCTCCCTCCCGCAAACACCTGTATTTTCTTGTGCCCTCTGTAGTCCTCCTTCCAAGCATTCCTCAGCCCCCATCTCCTTATCTCCAGGAAACCATTGATCTGATTCTTGTCACTACATTAGCCTGTATTATCCTGAATTTTAGATAAATAGAATCATATGTCTTATACTGTTTTATTTCTGGCTTCTTTCACTCAGTGTAACTGTTTTGAGATTTATCCATTGGTTGCACATATCGATAGTTCATTTCCTTTTATTACTTGGTATTATTCCATTGTATGAATTTGCCACTGTTTATCAGCTCACCTGTTGATCTACATTTCTATTGTTTGCAGTTTGGGGTTATTACAAATAAAGCTGCTAGGAACAGGCATGAACAAGTCTTTGTGTTGATACACGCTTTCTTTTCTGTTGGGTAAAACCTAAGAATAGCAGCTCCCATGATAAGTACACATTTAACATTTTAAGAATCTGCCAAATTGTTTCCAAAGTGTTTGCACCGTTTTCCTTTCCCGCCAGAAGGGTATGAGAGTTCCTGTTCCTCTATATCCTTGTCAACATGTGATATGGTCAGGTTTTGTTGTTTTTCATGTTAGCCAATCTAGTGGGAGTGAAGTGTATCGCATCACGGCTTTAATTTTCATTTCCCTGATAACTAATGATGCTGGGCATCTTTTCGTGTTTATTTGCCATCAATATACATTCTTTGGTGATATGTCTTTCGATCTCATCCATGCAAGTTATCAACTATGTAATTTCAAGCAACTACTCTGTGCTTTTGATGCTGTAAAACGGAGAATGGTGACAGTCCGCACCCCTGGGGTGGTTGTGAGTCTCCCCAAGCCGAGGTCCCTGCCTACCTTACAGTCAGGACCCCTACACCGGTTCCTTGGCTGCCCCCTTATTGAAGGCAGCTCTCCCCACTTGTGCACACACTCACATGTCACACATCACACAGTTGCATTTCCCCTCCAGCGGTGGAGACGAGAGACAGGCATCGGAAGCAGAGGCACATTGGTCTGGGTACCCTGGGACTGCATTTGACGGTCTGTCTCTCAGGCCCTTTAAAGCACTCTGAAAGACACTTGAAACATTAAGATGTTTTTCCCTCTGCTTAGAATTCCAGCCTGTTTGTTTCCCAGGTGAAAGCTGTCTGTGCAAGGCAGGGGGAGGGAAGGGGCCACTGAGCTGCTGCCGAGGCCATCGAACCCACCCAGCACGCCCCCACCCCAAGCTCCACATCGGCTCTTGGAGGGAGGGAGCAGATGAGGCAGCACCCCCCAGCCCCCTTCAGCTCCCAGGCCCTCTTTACTGCCCCCCTGAAGCCCCTCGGGTCTCAGCAGCATCGATATGTAGCCTGAGCCCCAGAAGGTGTGGGTGCCCCCACAAGGAGAAAGGGAGAGCCCTGAGACCAGACCAATCAGGCCCAGACAGGGCGGGGAGCTGGCCAAGATGACAGGAGAGATATCTGGAACCCAGGCTGAGAGAATGAAGTAGGGGTTCAGGACAAGCACCCCAAGATCTGATATGTGCATTATATTGAGCTAAAGGCAACTTTAGCTGCAGACTCAAAATTCTACCCCTCCCTTAACTACCTAGCAGACCTTGAATTAGGGGCCTTGCCCATACGTGTTAAGAGATTACCAGAGATCACCTTTGTTGACCTACCTATATGACAAGGCAAACTACTAATTACATACTAAACATGTGCTCTCCCCAGTGACCTTCTGAGGCCCCAAGGCCCCTTAACTCCTCCCTAGCTCAGAATGTCTCTTATACCCACTTTCCCTTTCTGTCTCTGGACCTCTCACGCTTGTGGGTCCTGGCTCCCTCATGTCTGTGGGACTCTCATACATATGTATGCATTTAATTCAGTTATTATCTCGTCACTCTGGCTCGTGCCTACTTGATTGTTTGACCAGCCCCAAAGGACCGGGGGCACAGAGGGAAGTTTCTTCCTCCCTAAAAATGGCAAATCAATCCTGCACAGCCTGGGTCCTTGGCTGCAAGGAGTGCCCACCATGGGACTTGGGGACAGTGTCAAGATTAACTAGGCAGTTAGATCAGCCCAGAATAGTGTGTCTAAACTGTAGTCCTCAGAGCAGCTACTCTAGTCACCTGAGAACTCGTTAGAAATACAAATTCTCAGACTCCACTTGGAGACTCTGGGGTGGGGCCCAGCAATCTGCTTTAACAAATCCTCCAGGTGGCTCTGATGCAGCCCCAAGTGTCAGACCCCCCCCCCCCAGCCTAGCAGAGGGAAATTCTAGACCAGTGGTAGTCAACCTGGTCCCTACCGCCCACTAGTAGGCGTTCCAGCTTTCATGGTGGGCGGTAGCGGAGCAACCAAAGTATAAATAAAAAGATAGATTTAACTATAATAAGTTGTTTTATAAAGATTTATTCTGCCAAACTTAGCGAAAATCCGATATAAAGTACTTGGTAAGTAATTATTATTATATGCTTTAACTTGCTGTAACTCTGCTTTATAAATTTGATAAAGTAAAGTTACTTCCCTACTTTATAAATCACTATTACTGTGGAACCAGTGGGCGGTTAGAAAATTTTACTACTAACAGAAATACAAAAGTGGGCAGTAGGTATAAAAAGGTTGACTACCCCTGGTCTAGACAGAAGGATGGGTCTAAGAAGCCCTACTGGGTTTCTTCAAGGACAACAGTAGAAGCTGCTGTGCTCACAAGCCAAGCACAAGGACGAGAGGCAGATGAATCCCGGTTCACATTCCGGCCCTGCCACTTCCTAGCTGTGTGACCGTGAGCCTTTCTAAGCCTCTCTTCCCTCCTCTGTAAAAACAGGACAAAGATGACCTTATTGTGTTATTTTGAGGATTTAAAGAGGTAGTATGCATCATTTACAACAACATGGATGGACCTTGATAACATTATACTGAGAGAAATAAGTAGATCAGAAAAAACTAAGAACTATATGATTCCATACATAGGTGGGATATAAAAATGAGACTCAGAGACATGGACAAGAGTGTGGGGGTTACGGGGTGGGGGAGGAGGAGAGGGAGGGGGTTGGGGGAGGAAGGAGCACAAAGAAAACCAGTTAGAAGGTGACGGAAGACAATTGGACTTTGGGTGATGGGAATGGAGCATAATCAAATGTCAAAATAACCTAGAGATGTTTTCTCTGAACATATGTACCCTGATTTATCAATGTCACACGATTAAAATTAATAAAAAAAAATTTTTTTAAAAAAGGATATGCTTAGGTTTAAAAAAAAAAACAGGACAAAGATGACCTTATAGTGCTATTTTGAGGATTTAAAGAGGTAGTATGCATAGGGACAGGACACATATTAAACAAAAAAAGAGCAGCTGTATAGACTTGTCAGAAGCCCAGACAATGACTTTGGGCACATTAGACAAAGCGGTCCCTTCCTCACACCTATTTTCTGCGATCTTTGGTAAAGTGCTCCTACTCACTTCCCAAATCTAAGACAACAACTCTGAGAAGGGCGCCAGCCTGAGCCAGGGGCACCCGGAGACAAGCAAATTATAACCACAGTGGTCCTGACGATGTTTATTCTTATAAAGTACACACCTTTATGGTACAAAAGTGAGGTAGGCAACCCAGGCAGGGCAGGATGCAGGGGCCGGCTCCCAAAGTTAATACCTGGTGTCTTCTGGAACATTCTTTCCTCTATTACCCATAAAAAATAATCTCAGCCTCCATCCCAGCTATCTAGGGGAAGACCAGGCTTCTCCCCAGTATTTCCTACCCTTTCCAGGGGTGCTTCCACTCTCCTGGTCCCTTCCTCCTCTCAAGCCCCTCCCCTTCAGTCCTGGACCCACCCCCTCCCCAGGAGCCCAGTGGCGCCCTGAGCTTCACTGCCGAGCCTGCGGCCCGTGGCCGACTCCACTGGCCCTGAGGGAGGTTACAAAAGAGCACACTCCTGGAAACAGTGGAAGTTGAATAGTTATCGCAGGGTTCCTCCACCAGCCCAGTACAGAATTTGTCTTGAGCCATCCTTCCTCTGGGGCTGAAGCTGGGTGCCCTGTTCGGAGGCACTTAATTTCTCTACCATGAACTGTCTTTCCTCTCCTTTTTTCCCTGAGTTCTGCAGGACCGTGAAAACTCCCATCCTCATGAGCTGCCAGTGAACAGGTCTCCGATTTCCCCTAGTCTGTGTGTAAAAGCAATTTTGTTCCAAACTGAGCTTCCTCCTTCCAGACTGTGACATGAGGGGAGGCAGTGAGCCTTCCCTTGAATAATAAAAATTTTTTAAAAACCTATTTATAGTGTTCTCAAAAGCAAAAGAGCAGCCTTCCTTCTGCCAGGCACCCTTCTCACCCCCACCTGTGGTATAAAAGTGGCTGTAGGCATTTCTGGTTTTAAATAGCAGTTTTTCCCCTTGCTGTTACACACATGCGATGCATGGAAACCCCTGGAAATTCCTTCAGTTTTTATTAAAAATTCCAGATGGTGCAGCAGAGATTTCAGACACTATAGCTTCTGTTAACAACAGGAAATTAATAGCTAAATGACTTACAATCATTGTCATCTGGATGGTTACAATACATGAAAAAAGGGAAGCAGGGTAGCTGTGTTTGAGACATGAATTGTGAGATCAGCAAAGTCCAGGTTTGAATCCTGTGTTTCTCATTTATTAGCTGCGATACCTGTTGGGGAAGTCGCCTAAACTCTCTGTGCCTCGGTTTCCTCATGTACAAAATGGAGAAATAAACAGGACAGTCATTTTACTATAGGACAACGTGTACAACTATGTGTTAGTATAATACAAAAATAGATCCTTATTCCTGGTTTCTGGCACAGAGCTCCCAAAACCCTTGGAATTTCCCGAGTGATAGTAGAGTCTTTTGTTATGCCTGAGTTTATGCTAGTGAGGTTATTTGGAATGGAGCCCCTGGATTGCCTTCATGATGGGACTGGTCAGCAGAAAGACCAAATAATTGGAAGGTTGGAATTTTCAACCCTGGTTCCAACCTCCGAGGAAGAGAAGGGAGCTGGAGATTAAGCTCTATATAAATTCTTTTTGATGACCTTCTGGGCTGGTACCCCATGGAGGTGCTGGGAAGGGGTGTGCCTGGAATGGGCATGGAAGCTCCACATCCCACCCTCGCCCCCCTCCATACAGTGCCCTATGCAGCTCTTCATTCGGCTCTTCCTGAATTTATGCATTACAATAAACCAGGACATATAAGCGAAGTGCCTTCCTGAGTTCTGTGAGCCATTTTAGCAGGTTAAGCCATTCTAGAAAACAGGAAGGAAGGAAGGAAGGAAAGAAGGAAGGGAGGGAGGGAGGGAGGGAGGGAGGGAGGGAGGGAGGGAGGGAGGAAAAAAGAAAGAAAGAAGGAAAGAAAGAAAGAAAGAAAGAAAGAAAGAAAGAAAGAAAGAAAGAGAAAAAAAAACTTTTAGAAAAGGTCATGGGAACCCCCAATTTCTAGCAGGTCAATCAGAAGTATGAGAAGCCAGGGACAGTGGTTAGAATCTAAAGTGGGGCCTGGCTATTGGGACAGAACCCTTAAACTGTAGCAAACTCTGGGTAGCGAATATCAGAACTGAATTGGCCTGACCGGGCGGTGGCACAATGGATAGAGCAGGGGTCTGGAACCTATGGCTCACGAGCCAGATGTGGCTCTTTTGATGGCTGCATCTGGCTCGCAGACAATCTTTAATAAAAATAATAATGTTAAAAATATAAAACATTCTCATGTATTACAATCCATTCATTTCCTACTGCTCATGTTCATGGTTGTGGATGGCTGGATCCAATCACAGTTGTCTTCCAGGACAACACCAAACTTTTATTGGATAATGTGTAATGTACACGGGTTGTGGTTGCCAGCTTGAGTGCGGGTTCCTCTGGTTTGAGCAAGGTTCACCAGTTTGAGCCCAAGGTCACTGGCTTGAACAAGGGGTCACTTGGTCTGCTGTAGCCCCCTGGTCAAGGCACATATCAGAAAGCAATCAATGAGAAACTAAGGTGCTGCAATGAAGAATTGATGCTTCTCATTTCTTTCCCTTCCTGTCTGTCTGTCCCTATCTGTCCCTCTGTCTCTCTCTGTCTCTGTCACACACACATACACACATACAAAAGAACTGAATTGAATTATTGGACACCCAACTGATGTCAGGAGAATCAAAGAATTGGTTGTTGGTGTTGGAAAACACTACAGACTGTGGATCAACAGTGTTGTCTATGCACAAAGGAATATCATTCAGGATTAAAGAAGAATGAAATTCTATCACTATCATTGAACACATTATGCTAAGTATCATAAAATAAGCCAGTCACAAAAGGACAAATACTATATAGTTCTACTCCTATGAGACACCTAGAGTACTCAAATTCATAGAGACAGAAATTAGAATGGTGGTCATGACCAGTTGGCTCAGTGGTAGAGCACCAGCCCGGTGTATGGAAGTCCCAGGTTCAATTCCCAGTCAGGACACACAGGAGAAGTGACCATCTGCTTCTCCACTCCTCCCCCCTCTTCCACTCCTGCAGCCATGGCTCAAATGAGCAAGTTGGTCCCAGGCACTGAGGATGGCTCCATGGCCTCTACCTCGGGCACTAAAATAGCTCTGTTGCCGAGCAATGAAGCGGTGGCCCCAGATGGGCAGAGCATCAGCCCAGATGGGGGTTGCTGGGTGGATCCTAGTCAGGGTGCATGCAGTAGTCTGTCTCTCCCCCTCTCTGCCTCTCACTTGATAAGAAAAAAAAAAGAAATTAGAATAGTGATTTCTAGGAGCTGGCAATGCGGGGAGGGAAGGGGGAATCAGTTTTAACAGGTACGTACAGAATTTTAGTTTTGTAAGATGAAAAGAGTTCTATGGATGGATGGTGGTGATGGTAACACAACAATATGATGTACGTAATACCAGTGACCTTTACAGTACTTATAAATGGTTAAGATGGCAAATTCTATGTTATGTGTATTTTATCACACACACAAAAAATTCACTTACAAAGAAATCACTTTGCAAATCAAACAGGGCCAACTTTGTAACAATGACATTAGGACACAACATTCAAAGACTTCATCGGTGACAGGTTAAAGAAAAAGCACAGTTTTACACATGATAAGTGTTGAAGATACACATAAGTACTACAAAATGCGGAACACCGTATCTTGAGAAAAGACCTTTAGTTAGTTTGCTTGCGAAAGCAGGCATTGGAAGGGTGACAGCTTGTAAGTCACTGTGAAGGTCATCAGACATGGGAAAAAAAGTTCTAGCCCCAGATGAGTGCCTTATGACACACATGACATGACATGCAGTGAACTGAGCGGGCTGATGTTTGAGGTGGATACTTTACATGAGTTGTGTTTGTAGCTACGTGGCTTGGTTCATCTGGGTGCAGTAGTGGGCTTGCCTGGTGCATCCCCACAGGAAATTACCCATAAGCAAATACAAAGTTCATGTTAAGCTCATATTGTTCCCTAATACATCTGACATTGCAACAAATCCACATTTTCAAAACAAACACAATAGAAGAATGACTGTACACAGGTGGTGCAATTTGTGGAGGTTCGGAACATGTCAGCCCAAGATGTGATTCTATGATATACATATTATTTTGAGTTAAGGGCAACCAAGACCCTGTGGGCTCAAGAGAAACTTCTACCCCTCTCCCCCACTTACAACTTAGAAGAATTTGAATTAAGGGCCTTGCCCATAATAGAGATTATCCATGATGATTGTGTTTGACCCGTCTATAGGGCAAGACAAACTACTAATTACTAAACATCTGCTTTTATCACTCCACAGAAATGCTTTGAAGCCCCCAAGGCATCTTACACATCCTTAGCTCAGAGTGCTGTGTATACCTTATTTTAACTTTCTGCCTTTGAACCTCTCGTAGACGTGGAGTCTCTGACTCTCTCATGTATGTGGGATTCCCACACTTAGGTATGTAATTAAGTGTGGTTATTTTCTTTAATCTGTCTCATGTCTGTTTATTAGACCAGGCTGCAAGAACTTTGAGGAGAAAGGAAAGTTTCTTCCTCCCCCACAAATTATGACAAGGATTATGTGATAAAACGCATATGAAACTTCCAATAGTGCCCAGGACAGAGTAACTGCTCAGAAGTAATGCCAGTGATTGTGGTTGCTGGGACAATGGCAGTGGTTACTGTGGGGCCATTGTTATTATTCATACTGTTAAACCAAAGCTGATCCACCAGAGCTGGACCAAGGAACACTACACGCCCAGTTTACAGATGGCAGAACTGAGGCCCAAAGAATCTGGGAAATCCTTCAAGATCACACAACACTGTGATACAGGTGGTCAATCAAATATATATATATATACTGATACAAAATTTTTGTTGTGTTTTCTGGGTGCCTGGTGGTTAATCGTATTGCCCAGGTCAACAAAGCTATCAGAAAAATACTCTCCACCTTCAAGGAATTTGAGCCCTTTTTAAAAGGCAGAGGAAATGGGTAAAACTTTCTGTTCTGTCTGAAAAAGCAAGACTAATTTTTCTAGTGATTCCTATTAACTTGAAAAGAGCAGATCTGCCCATCAAATGGCATTTTACCAGCTGATCAATTTGGTGTCATTCTCATTGAATTAAATCAAATTGAAATGTAATTCCCTTCCCGGAACAAATCCCCCTGCAGGGACTCACTGCACAGAAGTGTTTGACCTTGTGCTGGCTGCCTAGAGGGCTTTCCAGAAAGCTGGGGGTCCAAGCAGAGTCTGCAGGGCTCATGCCTGGCTGGACCCAGCCCTCTCAGCTGACTTCTGGGCTGCCTGCTACACACTCCTGCGCCCGCAGAGATGGCCAGACAGCTTCTGGTGAGCCCTGCCGGGGCATGGTCAGGTACCTGAAGACAGGCTTCCACCTCAGACGGTGAGTCGGCACCTACAGAGGAGCAAGGAAGAGTCACAACTGGAGAGCTCCTGGTACACAGGGAGCCTTGTACAAATTAGAGAAATGACAGAATGGTACCATCTCCGCATGGTAGAGAGAAGGTGTTCCATCTGTGGACAATGGCAGCCCCAAACCAGGCAGCAAAGATTAGTGATGGGTAAGTTCCGTCCCTCTCACTCCTCCAGGCTCAACCTACCCAACCACAGGTAGTAGTGCCAGTCACCTCCCCACTGGGGCCACCGCAGTGGGCTCCGTTCTGAGAGATCCCTGGACAAGGGGCTCGGCTTTGGCAGAACATGTGAATGGCTTCAAGTATACAGTGGCTATTGGCTAATCTGGCTCCATTATTCCCACCAAGTCCTGGGAGACCCTATGAACAAGCCCTTAAAACAGTCTCTTCCCAGAATTCCTCATGGAACTTAAGGTTGTGCAACTCTGACCCATCTGTCATCTGTCCTTTATCTATTCCTCCAGTCCCTGTCTTGGAAGGTAGAAGACCTGGAATCAAATCTCAGCTCTACCAATGACCTTGACTCAGTAACTTAAGCTCTCTGAGCTTTAGAAAAGCAAAAATAATACTTGTCAACAGCCCCATGTGAGTGTGAAACCTGGGAACAAGAGTGCCTGCTGTGTTAGGTTAGCAAAATCCGTGCTGAAGGATGAGCTATGCCATCTGTTTGGCATGAACCAAGAGATGGCCTGAAAATGTGACTGAAGAATTTGGGAAGACCCCAAATGCCAATCATGGTGTGGTCACAGGAAGAGAAGAGTGAGGGGTGATGGTAATTGAGTAAGCAGAAACCTAATTAACTAAATCCGTTGGCAAGACTGTGTGAACAGAGAGGGCAAGCCTAGCCTGGAGCCCAAGGAGCCAGAAGCTGGCCGTATTTATTCTGCGATAAATTCACAAAGTTGATGCCAGACACAGAGGCCTCTTAGCAGCCAACCACTCAGCCCTCTCTTACAGACATCCGACCTCTCATCAACCCTTTTCAAGCTGCAACAATCCTTAGTCCCAGGGTTGTTATGAGAATTAAATAGCAAAGTGCCTGGCACATAGCAGGTGGCAGATGAACTAACCTGCCCTTCTTCTTCTGTTCCTTTTTTTTTCCTAGAATAATAACCAATGTCAAGTCTTCTTGGCCACACAAGCATTTCCTCCTGGACTCTCCTGACATCCGTGCTCTTCCCTGCTCTGGTGTAACTATCCTCCCTCCATATATGCGTCCATCATATTCCTTTCCTCTATGGCCGGTGGAGTGTCACTGTTGTTGGCAAGGAACTGCCTTCTGTTCTAAAGCTGCTGGGGAAGACAGAATTAATCAAATAAGTGCACAAATATCAACTTGCAACTGCCAATGCAATAAAGGAAAGGTAAGGACAGATGTAGTGTGTGCTATGGTGTGCCCCTAAGCCTCCCTCAGGACCGAGGCCCTCATCCCTGCAACTGCTGGAGTGCTGGATGTGGACAGCTCTCACCTGAGTCCTCCCCAGGAATTGCCCTATGCCTTTAAGATCCACCTCGACAGCCCTGGCCTGTGATGCAGTGGATAGAGTGTCATCCTGGAGTCCTGAGGTCACCAGCTTCATCCCAGGATTGCCAGCTCGACCCTGAGGTTCTAGGTGGAACCCCGGTCAGAGCATGTATGAGAAACAATCAATGATGCACAACTAAGTGGAAAAACAAGTTGATGCATCTCTCTCTCTCTCTCTCTCTCTCTCTCTCTCTCTCTCTCTCCCTCCCTCCCTCTCTCTAAAAATCAAAATCAATGGAGGGGTGGAGGTGGGGGGGGGGATCCACTTTGATAAAGGTCACCTTTCTCCCCGGGGCCACCATGTCTGGTCCTTACAGTCATATTGCCCTTAGATGGAAACTCTAAAGGGCCATTTCAGCTCCATACGCCTCTTGAAATGAACTTTTGTCAGAATCAAAATTTGACTTCTCCACCTGCCCATTCCTCCTCCCTTCACCTTCCATGAGTGTAGGCCCCATGGGAGCTCCCCAGTAAACTTCTTGCACAAATTTTCTGTCTCAGGATCCCAAGGGGAACCCATCTAAGACAACATAGCAAAGGAAGATTGATCTAGTCAGAGGGGTGGTGGCCGTGAGTAGGGGTGTGAGGGTCACAGAAAGCCTTCTTAACAAAGGTAAAGTTGAGCTGAAATCTGAAGAATAAGAAGTCTGGGAGGGAAATCTTCTAAGCAGAAGAAACAGAATGTGCAAAGACCCTGAGAAAAAGGGAAGTTTAAGGGCAGCATGGCTGGAATACTGACAGAAAGACTTATTAGAAAAGGGAGAAGAAAGGATGTAAACATAGGGATGAGCCAGCTCAAGCAGGGCCCTATAGGCCATGGGAGGTTATAATCTTAACAAAAAAGAAAACGTTCTGAATCATGAGTGTATTACTCTACTCAAGCCGCTGTAACAAAATAAACAACATACCACAGGCTGGGTGGCTTAAACAACAGAAATTTATTATCCCACCATTCTGGAGGCTGGAAGTCCAAGATCAGGGTTGGGCGGGGTAGGTTTCTTCTGAAGCCTCTCCCCTCTGCTTGCAGATGGCCACCTCTTGCTGCCTCCTCACATGGCCTCTCCTCGGTGCACAAGTGTCCCTGGTGGCTCTCCTTTCTGTCCAGCTCCCTCTCTTACCACTCAGTTTGGATTAGGGCCCACCATTATGACCTCAATATTACTTAGTCACCTATTTAAAGTCCCTGTCTCCAAATACAGTCACATTCTGAGGTACTAGGAACTAGGGCTTCAGTATACAAATTTGGGGAAGACACAACTCAGTCCATAACAGTGATGTTTTCTGTATGCAAGATCCTACAAACGTGTAAAACACAAACCTCAATAAATTGATAATTTAAGTAACCACCTCTGTTGAAAATGAAAAATAACATTATATGGGACCAGCCCTAGGGAAAACAAAATATGTGGTTGCCATAGACGCGTCATTTTTACTGTATCCTCTCCGGCACCCTCTACTGTCCCTGACATTGCTGTCCCACCCCCACTTTTTGTTCACAGATCCTTCCTTCCCCTCTGCTCCCAGCCCAGCTGCCTGCCAAGGGCTGCTGGAGAAAATCAAATCACTGAGCTGATCCACTTCATTACAAATTCACAGTCTCCACCTTCTGCTGGGCTCTCCGCTGCCCTGCAATCCTCCTGCTCACTCCCGGGCAAGCGCACGTCCTTCTCTGCTCGGTGGTTGTGCTAACCCTTCCCATGCTCTGTCGGCACTGTGGGTCCACCCCTGCCCCTCACTCTCAGAAGACCATTTGTCTTACCTCACAGAGAAGGGAGAGGTCAGTTTCTTTCCTCGCTCCCTCCTAATTTCCCAGAGCTACCTAGCCGAAGGCATGTGATGTGGGAGAAAGGAAGCAAGGTTTGGCTCCAGGCGGAGAGTCCACCATGCAAGACCTTCCTTCTTGGGCAAACTCACTCTCCCTCCAGCGGCTCAGTTCTCTTTATCTGTGAGACAAAGGCCACTGCTCCAAGATGGCCTCTTATCACACTTGGAACAAAATCCAAATTCCTGACCGTGGCCAGCAAAGATGGCCCTATGAGACCTGACCAGTAGTGGAGTTCAAATAATTTAACAACTGATTCTCTGCCCTAATGACCATTTGAAATATAAAAAATCAATATACCAAAAGGTAGTTTATTATTTCATGCATTTAATACTAATACTTAAATAAGAACAATAAAAGAAGTATATAAAACTAGATTATGTTATAAGAAAGAGTTTTAAAATATTGAGAACATATTAATTAATACTTGACCAAAAAAAAACCCAACAAAATTATTATTTTAAGATATTTCCATATTGGTTCTTGATTGGTGTCCTCACTTGCAGTTTTTTTCACCTATGGACAGAATGAACATTACTACAGGTGCTTAAAATACGCTGTTGCACAGATGAATATTAAAAAAAAAAAAGAGTAAGGAATGTAAATTTGTGATTTCCACATTGGGTGGCTGCCCAGGCGCCCACCTTAGAGAGAACCCTGATTTCAAGTGCCATTTTAACAATCGGTTCACCAGACTCAACAAAAAAATTAGGTATCAGTTCCGCTGAACCAGCGTGAACCAGCTGAATCCCACCACTGGACCTGACCCTATCTATTCTGACCTCATCTGCTGCTCTTCTCTCCCTGGCTGAGCTGCTCCGCCACTATTCCTTTTTGGTTCTTCCTGGGACACACCAAGCTCGTCCCCACATCAGGGCCTTTGCACATGTTGTCCCCTCAGCACGGTCTTGCTGTGACTCATGGCCCCTTGGGCAGCTCTTCTCAGAACAGCCATCCCTGATTTTGCCATATAAACTAGTACCACCCCCACCTCTTCTAAGCTGTTTGCTTTACTTTACTTTTCTTGTTCTCACTTAACTCTCCCTGAAATTATATTCCTTGTTTACTTGTTTGTTGGCTAGCTCCCTCACAAAAATTGTAAGTTCCAGGACAGCACAGACTCTGTCTTGGTCAATGGTAGACCAATGCCTGCCACACAGTTGATGTTCATCAAATTTTGTTAAATAACAGAAAAGACCTAAAAATGACTCTCTAGGGCTATGTCTTTACTACCTACACGACCACCCCCACTCCTCCGAGAAACAAGCCCACCTTCGCATTCCAGTCCTAACATTTGGAGGTGTGGGAGCTGCCAACCATCTTCTGACATGACCTTCCCCTGGGCCAGTGATTGTCAGGGAGCAGGCACATGACTTGGTTTGAACCAATCAGGGTCCTTCCCTGTGATATTTCAAACTACAACCAGGAAAGGAGTAAAATTTCCTTAGAGACAAAATGGTGAGACTGGGAGCAGCCGGTGATTTTTCCCAGATGGCCAGAAAGAGACTGCTGATGCCCTATCAACACAGCCCTCCCTGTAACTTAGACACCTGCACCAATAATCTTCTCGTTGTCTAAGTCGGCATGCATTGTGATTCCGTCACCTGCAACCAAAGAATTCTGTTGTGATAAATGAATCAACGTGTGCCAAACATCTGCAATAGTGCCTGGGTCAAAGCGGATGCACAATATGGTGTAGAGATGTGTCATAGACACATAACCTGTATAATTATGTTAACTGGTGTCATCCCAATAAATTTAATTTTTTTTAAAAAAGCAGATGCATAATTGTCAGTTTCCTTCACACTTCCCCTCAAGTTCATCCTTAGCCTCCTCTCTTTTCATCTCAAATAGGGGTATCCCTCCTCTTGTCTAAGACCACCTCCACCCGTTCTCTACTCAGAGCCCTGCTCCTCATATCCTCAGCTGGAGAAGGCAGAGGTCACACTCATCTTGCAGGGAACAAGGAGCTCCCACAAGGCAAGAGTTGTGCTGGCTCAACTCTTGCCCCTCTGCATCCGGCACCCAACATGCATCCAAAGCGCCTGTCTCTGTGGCAGAGTCAGAGCTCAATAGAAGAAAGCTTCAGGCTCCTTATAAACTGAAGAGTGCTCCATAAAAAGTGTAAAAAGGGAAGAGCTGTCTGCATGTAAGGGACTGTGAGTGAGGTTTTATTAGCCAAATAGATAACCCTCATCATGAAACGAACCTTTCTGGAGTGATGGATGGCTCCAAGGCCCCCGAGGGACGTGGGTATTTCTCAAGGCCTCCAGTCAAACAAGTTAACTGCATAACATTTCTCTCTCCATAGAAACTGGCCTGGCCCCTCTGCCAGGCCCTAGCACCTGTGCCTGGGAAGTCCGTCAGCCCTCTGCAGCCCTCCATCTGCTGGGCACACTCACTTGAAGCCCCCAGCCCCGTCCATTGGAGGAGAAAGGACAAACTAGAGCAGTCACGGGGTGGGGATCCAGAGTCCGTAAATGGCCAAACCACAGACTCCTCTGCCTCCAAGCTCCTGCAGCATTCTGCTCGGCACTGCCTGGCCTCTGTCATCCTCCCGGGAGCGGGCTCCCCCTGCAGGCCTGACAAAGGTGGGGGGTGGTGTTTGGTACCAGGTTCTGAGCACTGTCGTCATCACAGTGACCCAGAGGCAGGTCATCTCATCCTGGTTGCGGAAAGGAGAAAACTGAGAGGGTTACTGCGGTGAAGGGATCATCCCAAGGTCACAATCTAGCGTGCAACAGGGTCCTCGGACTGGTCTGCTGCCCCAGCCTGTGTTCTTCCCTCCTCATGACCCTGCTTCTCCCCAGTTCCCCATACCACAGGTGATCACAGCAGGGCCAGAAGCACGAGTGATGGGGGGCTGAGCACCCCTCAGGGAGGGAGGGAGGAGTCACAGTGCCCCCCCACCCAGGGCTCCCAGGCTCTGGCCAGAGAATGGCCACTGGTGACTGGGAAGACAGACACCCTACCCCGTGGGTGTCAACACAGGGAGGCGGTGGAGACAGTACGTGTAGACAGCATCTTCAAGAGGTCTGCAAGGAATGGAGAGAGGGAGGTTTTGTAGGAGGCAGGCAAGCCACCTGGACCAGAGAGAAAGAGTCCATGGAGATGGAGGGGCTAAAGGCACAGAGGGGAGAGACATAATGCATAGCATGAGTTCCTGGGGGCAGGGCAGTGCAGGAAGCCCCGAGATCTAGACCAGAAACCTGCCAGCTTTTCCTGTCAAAGGCCAGAGAGTAAATACTTTCAGCTTTGCATGTCATATGGTCCCTGTCATAACATTCAAATGCCATGGTGGTGCAAAAGCAGTATAGACGATGCATAATAAGTGTGGTTGCGTTTTGTAGATAAAACTTTATTTACAAAAACACATGGCAGGTTGAGTTTGACTCTGGGCTGGAGTGTACCAACCCCGATCCAGAGCACAGAGTGCAGGGGGCACTGAGGGAGGAGCAGCGGGCTGACAGACTTGGAGAGAAGGCAGACCTAGCCTGTCCACGCAGAGCCGTCCACAGTGCAGGCACGCGCATGCTGACCTACTGAACTCCCAGGTGGGAGAGAAGAAGGCGTTGGGTAAATTTTCAGAGATATGTTGAGATAGGGAGCGCAGGTGTGACGACTTTACCCTCTGAAGAGGGAAAAGAAAAAAATCAGGCAGTGTAGACTTGGTGGCCTCATGAAAGTGGTAAAGGCTGGCACAGCAGGCAGACATCAGGTCCCAGTGGCTCCAACAGCTGTGCCCAGCGGGGTTCATTAACAACCCCCCAGAGAGGGAGAACTGTAGGGAGGACTGGAATGCAAAGATGGGAGGCAGCTTTGAAATCTGCTGAGAGCACACAGCCAGGAGAGGCTAATCGCCCCTCCTAATCAGTACAAACTGGTCTGGCAGGCCAAGCTCTGGACCAAAACCTCGCAGAGAGAAGCCAGCCGGTTCACTAGCCCAGCACTTTTAAATCACAGACAGACAGAGCTGCCTGCTACCTGTAGCCTAACGGGACTGCCCTCTTTGCCCAAAATTCTTTGCTCCATGAGGTCCATAGGGGACGGTTCTGATTTCTCAGAAAATTCATGTAAGAGCCCCTAAAACACTGAAAGAGGAGAAGGAGGAACAAGGAAGGGACATGACTGACGTCTGAAGCCACTAGGGACCTTTGGAGACACGTGGACGGAGGAGACTGAAGGACATGGTAATACAGGGATAGGTACTTCTATGACAGATGGCATTTTCTGCTACCTGCACATCTTAATCTATGGTGACTGCTATCTGCAGATATCCCTTTCCTTTAGACTGGTTCCCGGGGCTCTTGTGATTGATGGATGCGACTATGAGACAGTTACCACCATGGGTGTCCAGGAAGGCCTCCACGGGGTGCCAACCAAGAACTGCAATAAACACAGTCTTCATACCAACAACTATTATGCTGGTTTTACACAAGAGGAACTTGAGGCACTGAGAGGTCACACGAGGGCTCAGCACTTTGGTTCACTCTTACTCGTTACACTGGGGTGATGAACTGCTGTCTCCAGGCCCCGGGCCTGTAAGGTAAGCGGGTCAGGCTGGCCAGGCGTAAGTGCCTGGCACATGCGCTGTAAGTGAATGAGGCCACGGTGAATGGAAAAGGTACCTAAGGGGAGCCTTCATCGGCGCCAACCACTTTGCTGCCAGGTGCCAGCAGCTGGGAATGTGGGCCTAATCTTGCCAGTCCCCCAATTTTTCAAAAGAAGTCAGGATCTAGAGTTTTAAGTAAAATCTGATTTTTGGAAAAAGACTCAAATGTTTTAAAAAATGCAATCAGGCCAGTCTGCCTCCACCATTCCATATGTGCTATTTCTACTTTATCTCATTAAATCTACATACCAGCTCCTACAAGGTAACTACAGTATTATTCATTCCCATTTAACAGATTAGGACACTGAGACTCAGAGGAAGAGAAGGGACTTGCCCACAGTCACAGGGCTGATGAGTACCAATATTGGGATCTGTGCTTCTGCAGGGTCCTGAACCACCCTGTCAATGCCAGGTTGCTCCCCCAGAGAGTGAGAGGCTGGCACGGGTGGTTCCCCATAGCCCTGGCGCCCGTCACTCAGTGCTGCCTGAGGGGGGAGGGCTGGAGCTCGGATGTGGCAACCAGAGCTGCGACTTCCCAGCTGGGTTCCTTCAGCATCAGATTTCACGCCTACTTGGGCTCAGCTGGTTGTGTCAGCCATTCCCCCAGGGCCGTCACTGACTGATGGTGGAGACAGTAACCTCGGGGAGCCTGGCGCCTGGGTCACCGATAAAATGATAAGTAGACCAGGTGGCCAAGGGCCCCAGTTAAAACAGAAGCGATGGGAACCCAATTCTCCATCCAGAACCTGAGCTTCTGCCTCTGAGCATGGTTCCCCTTGACTGAGCCTGGTTGTTAAAACCATCTGGTCCAACTTTGTTTTTACAAACTTTATTATAAACTTCCAGGTGGATGTAAGCGGAATGCTGGTTCAATTAGGAGAATTTGTAACTTGCCGAACCCCATGAATGCTGATGAAAACTAGAAGTTCTTTGGTGGCCAGCCACCAAGCTCTGGCCTCAACTTTGACCTGCACAACATTTTTATTAATGACCTACTTAAAAATATAAAAGGCCTGTTTACCAAATTTGTAGTTGATATTAAAAAAAAAAAAGACCACAGATTGCAGAAACATCAACAGGATCCAGATGGCTCTAGACAGGCTAGACTGATGGGCTGAATCTAATAAGATAAAATAAAACAGAGATAAATGTCAGGCCCTGAACTTGGCTTCAAAACAATAACTACTCAAGGACAGGACCGAGGTTTTAAAACCTGAAGCTTTAGTCAACACAGTCAACATGGCTATGACACTAAAATAATAACCCAAGATGTTCAATACAGCATTATTTATAACAGCATAACATTGGAAACAATGTAATTGTCTTGTTAGTATGATTCATCTTTACAATTGACAACGACAGTGGTAGTCAACCTGGTCCCTATCGTCCACTAGTGGGTGTTCCAGTGTTCATGGTGGGCGGTAGCGGAGCAACCAAAGTATAAATAAAAAGATAGATTTAACTATAGTAAGTTGTTTTATAAAGATTTATTCTGCCAAACAGCAAAAATCCGACATAAAGTACTTGGTAAGTAATTATTATTATATGCTTTAACTTGCTATAACTCTGCTTTATAAATTTTATAAAGTAAAGTTACTTTCCTACTTTATAAATCACCATTACTGTGGAACCAGTGGGCAGTTAGAAATCTTACTACTAACAGAGATAGGAAAGTGGGCAGTAGGTATAAAAAGGTTGACTACTCCTAGACAAGGATATGCCCATTAAAAATAATAATGGCATAAGAATATATTGAATGAATGAACTGTCCCTCTCGGGAGTGTGCCTGTGCCTTTCCCAGCCTCCTCTTCTCCCCCCACAGGTGTGTTACTTTTGCCTTTCTCTTTCCTAAGTTTCAAAGACCCCTCTTTTGAATGTGTGACTTATTTCCGGAGCCCATGAAGCCCAGCTGGCTCACTTCTACTACCTCTGTAACTTTCTAAGTAGAGACTCTCTTATAATTTGGAAAAAAATATATAGTATTTTGAATGACATGCAAACTATTGTTCAATGGAAAACAGGTTACAAAGCAATATGTGCAGTTTGAACCAACCATTATCACTTAAAAGGGAATTTTAAAAGTCCGTGGAAAGATACACACTAAAATGTGAACTTGGCAGGTTTTAGGTGGCATTAGGGGTTACTTGGGTATGTGATAAAGGTCTCAGTAAGTGTGTCAATTTTTGAAGACTTTGGAAAGCTAATGCAAAAGGCATATAGAATTCTAGTGTCTAAACAGTTGGAAAGAAGTCCTACTGTCCTTTGGTGTCCAGGTGCCACCCTTTACAAAGAACAATGTAGTTAGTGACAGAGGGTGAGAGCCAACATTTTGAGTGCTTACAGTGTGCCTGGAAGTATGCTAGGTCCTTTTAATTGGTTATCTCACTCAGTGGTTTTACTAGTGTTTTCTTCATTTTACAGACGCAGTTCAGGGAGGCCAAGGAACTTGCCCAAGGTCACACAATAAACAGCAGCATCAGAATTTGCTGGAGACATTGGACCCAAGACAAGGAGATGGCAGAGACAGACAACTTCCCTGCAAATATTGCCAAGTGCTGCCGCACATGAGACATTCCAGCAGGCCCACCCTGGGAACCCTCCACGTCAGGGCTGGCCACCAGGGCTTCTAATTGACTAAAGGCCCCTGGTCTTCTTGAAAAAAACTGGGAAGGCACCATGAGGACTGAAATTGGGCCACTGGAACTGAATTTCAGAACCCAGACACTAGAATTAAGACCCTCTTTCACATGTGAGTTGAGTTCAACCCTCAAGTCTGGAGAAATCATAGAACATGAGATTCTGTTGGGGAATAAAGCTAGGAAAGTTAGCACAGGGTGATGTCAAAAAATTAGTCACATCCTCCCACTTAAACCCAGCCCAGCCTCTGGGGCACTCAGTTGTAGTTACTCATCAAGAACTGAAGAACCACCTGACCTGTGGTGGCACAATGGACAAAACGCTGACCTGGAATGCTGAGGTCGCTGGTTCGAAACCCTGGGCTTGCCTAGTCAAGGCACATATGGAAGTTGATGCTTCCTGCTCCTCCCCACTTTTCTCTCTCTCTCTCTCTCTCTCTCTTTCTAAAAATGAATAAATAAAAAAAATATAAAAATAAAATAAATCTGTGTAAGTGATCAAGGGATATAAAATATTTAAAAAAAAAGAACTGAAGAGGCCCTGGCCAGTTGGCTCAGTGGTAGAGCGTCGGCCTGGCGTGTAGAAGTCCCGGGTTCGATTCCCAGCCAGGGCACACAGAAGCACCCATCTGCTTCTCCACCCCTCCCCTTCTCCTTCCTCTCTGTCTCTCTCTTCCCCTCCCACAGCCGAGGTTCCATTGGAGCAAAGATGGCCCAGGCGCTGGGGATGGCTCCTTGGCCTCTGCCCCAGGCGCTAGAGTGGCTCTGGTCGCAACAGAGCGACGCCCCAGAGGGGCAGAGCATCGCCCCCTGGTGGGCAGAGCATTGCTCCCTGGTGGGCGTGCTGGGTGGATCCTAGTCGGGCGCATGCGGGAGTCTGTCTGACTGTCTCTCCCCGTTTCCAGCTTCAGAAATATACAAAAAAAAAAAAAAAAAAAGAACTGAAGAATCTAAAAGATCTGTAACCCCTTGGGTGCCTGCCAGCCCATATTAGGTCAGCAAAGAGCCTGTCATGCCTTTGGAAAATCTCTGTTTTGGAAGGCAAGCCCATAGCAGTGAGTCCAGACAGCAGATCAGGCGAGCAAGCCCACCTGCAGCCCTGGGAGAGGGGAAGGAGCTCTGAGCACACATACACACCCTGGATGTGACTGAAGCAAGTGCCCTGGGATTGGGGTTTTTAAATGCCCTCTCCCATCTTGAAAACACATGGGCTGTCTGGAGAAAGAAGAGACCTACACAGTGTGAACCCTGCGGGCAGATTTGGTGTGGGAGGGACAAGAGAGTCACGTTTCCAATCCCAGCCGCGGAAGTGCTGCAGTGGGGTAGCATTGACCTCAGAAAGTGGTGGTCTCCCTGGGACAGTTATTTCATCAGATGTCACATTGTCATTGGTTGTCAGAAGCAGTATGGGAGGGGTTCTGCCCTAACCTTTGAGGGCTATGATGGTGAGACCTTTGGGTTGGCTCAACATGATTTCCCTGGGTCCTCAGCACAACCTACATGACACTGCATGCTCCAAAACAATTATCTATTGTATTAATTAATTAGTCAGATAAAGGTTTAAACCAGATTACCACTAAAAGAACTTTTGGAACTTTGAGTCTATTGTTCAAGGGAATTTGTAATCAATGTCTATAGAGTCTTGATTGTTTTCATCACGACTCACTTTTTCCTACATCCATGCCCTCACTGAACCCATCTGCAATCCCAGTGGGCAGATCACCCCGTACTCCTTTCAGACCATAACATCTCACTCGGCTTGGTTGCTTCACCTTGAGCCCCACATAGCACCCCATGAGGCCACCATGCCACTGGCCACTACCCAAGGCCCAGAAGTTGTGCATTAGATTCTTTCCAATATTTTATACATAAATTGCAGGTAGCTACAAACATGGGTATTCAAATATTTGTTTGTTTTTCTTATTTCCTGGGAGTCTACTCTGCAGAAGGAAATTGTCTGATGTCCCTGCCCAATTGGTGACCAGCTCCTCTGGCAGATTTGGGGCCTTAAACTTCAGTTCTTCTGGCTGCTCTGCATTGTAATGATTGCCCAGTCCACAGCAAGCAGATCCCGGACCAAGAAACTTCTAATTCAGACTCTTAGTTGTACTAAAATATCCCAGAGAAGATTTAGGAAGGGAGGCGCATAGGGTTGTTCTTCAATTCATTTCTATCACCTACAAGTCACAAAATCCAGGGTAAGGTAAGTGTCCACCCCCTTCACATACCCTTTCCTGAAGCTCTTCCGATACGATGCCAGAGTCTGGGACATGAGTCCCAGGAGGGTGTCTCCTGGCACAAAATGGTTCTCCTGAAATTCATTACCTAGTTCCTTTCTTCTTATACTTTGTCAGTGGCGGGATGTGGAGAGAGGTGGGAAGACTGCAAAATAAGTCAGGCACGTGGGCCTTTGTGAGAGTGCTCCCTTCAGATGGTAAGCTGTATAGGGCTAAGACACATCTCAGGAAAAGTGAACAGAAAACTGTCATGTCTGGGATTCTTAACCCAATGCAGTCACGTCTAACTCTGCCCAGCGGAGTCACCTGCCCAAAAACCTAATAGTTTCCTGGCACTTACAAGCCCTCTGGAGAGACAGACCTATTTCTAGGACCACCAGCAGGGTGCGCACATGGGCCCTTCTTTCCCCACCGGAAGTCGGCTCTTAGCAAGGCCTCCCTCTCTTGGTGGTTTAACCACCACGTAACAGAACCCACAAGGTGCCTGGATGTGCCGCACGGGGGTCTGCATGCTGATGGATTGCGTGCGTTTCCCAGCAGATGGGATCATTACCTAGGGGTCCAATTCCCCCCACGCAGAGGCAGTGAGCTGGGGGGGGGGGGGTGCTGCCCATCCCCTGCCTTCCCCATCATGATACTGATTCAGGTAGTTGCTTCATTACGATTTGTCACACAAAAGGTTTTTCTTGCAGTATATTCCAGGCTAATTTTAGAAATTTGTTTTCACCTTCCGACATTGATTCCTGGGGCAGCTTGCAAGCTGCCTGGAACGAAAAATCAATGGTGACAGCAGCAGAGTGGGCCCCGTCCTTCATTAACCTGGAGCTCTGAGCAGCCCCAGCCCTGTCTCCTCCTCCCTCAGGGCAAGCTGGCCCTGGGCAAAGCTGGGTAGCTGGGCTTTTTGGTTTTATTGGGGGGGGGGGGGGGGGTTGGTGCCCTTGATGTTTCTGTTCTGAGCCTTTCCAGAATGTCTGCTCGCCCTTTCTCCTTTACCAGAACTTACTCTGCATCAAATACAGTGACGGGGAGGGGAGAAAAAGTGAGCAAAGTCCACCGAGCACTGTACATATGCCAGGTGCCAGAAAAGGCAGTTGACATGCAAGAGCCCACTGAAATCTGCCAATCATTCTCAGACACTGGGAGCGCCCCCATTTGACAGGAGAAGAAACAGATACATAAGAGGATCAAAGACAAGCCCAATGTCACACAGCTGAAATAAAGGGGGGCTGGAATCAGAGCCCCACTGACTCCAAGGCCATGTTCTCACCATTGCATGCTGTCACATTGATCGCCTCCAAGGAGCAGGATTCTAAGAGCAAGTGTCTGAGGAGCAGCGAGCACCTCCCAGGGACACAGAGAGTGTACTCTGCCCTGCATCCCATAGCTCCTGCTTCAGAAAAGGGCTCTGCTGAGATCTAGACCCAGGGACTGGCCCTAATGAAGTCTCCAGGGACATCAGGCTGTGATCCTGAGCTTCAGCTCCACCTTCGGGAGGTGGCAGAAGGGGCTGACGAAGTTCTAATTCAGGATTCACAGGTCCCCAGAATGGATTTGCAGCCCTCTGGCCAACGGTCGTCCACAAGATGTGCTGAGCAAGAGAGGGCGCCAAGCTCTCTGAAATGAGTTAGAAAGAGCAAGGCAGAAAGAGAGGCAGTGAATTCCAGAGCGGAGAAGAAGACAGCGCTAAAGAAAGTCTGGTCAGCCCTGTTCAGCACCAATGCCACGTGAGCCACATTGCTGATAGTAAATGTCTTAGTAGCCACATTTTAAAAGTTAAAGAGAAACAGGTTGAAATTAATATTAATAGTATATTTATCCCAAATGGCCTGTCTTGGCACAGTGGATAGAGCAGGGGTCGGGGAACTTTTTGGCTGAGAGAGCCATGAACGCCACATATTTTAAAATGTAATTCCGTGAGAGCCATACAATATGTTTAACACTAAATACAAGTAAATGTGTGCATTTTATGTAAGACCAACACTTTTAAAGTACAATAAGTCTGAATTCTTTTTAATAACGTTGTTTTGCTGTTGCTAACCAATGATGAATAAAGTACTTCTTACCATTAATGTGACTTCTGGTGCTGCATGGTTTTGCCGATGACTTTGTAGTCTGGTTGATATGTGGTGAGGTTAAGCTTCACGCAGGCATTTAGACTTCCATCTGTTAAACGTGATCGTAGGTTGGTCTTAACATTCTTTAGATGTGAGAAAGACTGCTCACATGCATACGTAGAGCCAAACATTGTCAGTACAGCAGTACTCACACTCTGCAGCGTGTGGTATGTGACGGGATGCACATTCCAAGTTTTGACAATCAGCTGGTCCGCGGGTTGAAGTTTTTTCCTTTCTCCTCACCTGTATTTGCTCACCAACTCTGCTTGCTTTCATGCAAGTCTTTCCAAATCTTCATTCAGTGACTTGAACTTATTCATTCACATGTCTGAGGCCCCTTCACCTCAGCAGCTTGTAGTTCAAAATCTCTGACGGAGATACTGGGGATGTAACTCAGGCCGGCGCTGTCCACTACACACTCATGTGGATGGGTGATGAACTTAAAAAGACGAGTGTGCTCACGAAATTCTCCAAAGTGCGCTTTGAATGACTGCAGGAGATTAGATGTGAAGCCCGCTAGCTGCTGGAGATCAAGGTGTTGAGCAGGGTCACTTGCTCATGCATCTTTAAACTCTCCCAGTTTTTCAAAGTGTAGTAAATGACCTGTTTCAATGTAGGCAATGAAGAGTTCCAGCTTGTTTTCAAATGCAAACACTGCTTGTTGAAGGGATAAGACTGTATTTCCAACGCCTTGCATTTTCACATTGAGCTTGTTCAGATGTTCAGTCATGTCCATGAGATAGTAGAACTTCAGGAGCCACTCAGAGTTAGCTAACTCAGGATGCTCGACGTTTTTCATTTCAAGAAAAGTCTGGATTTCACTCAGTCAAGCCGTGAAACGGCTGAGCACCTTCCCTCTTGACAACCAACGCACATTGCTGTGCAGAAGCAGACCAGGATAATTATTCCCAACTTCATCCAGCAGTGTTTTAAACTGGTGATCATTTAAAGCTCAGGCAACAGTAAAGTTGACCACCCAAATGACCAGCGACATCACCTCACCAAGCTGCTCGCCACACATCTGAGCACAAAGCGCCTCCTGATGTAGGATGCAGTGAAAACTTAGGATGGGTCTCTTTTCATGTTCACGAAGAAGCGCTACGAATCCTCTGTTTTTCCCCACCATGGATGGAGCACCATCAGCACACACCGAAATAAGTTTATCCATCGGTAGATTTTTTTCTTTAGCAAACTCAGTAGAAGACTTGAATAAATCCTCCCCTCTTGTTGTCTCTTTCATAGGCAAAACAGCAAGACTTTCCTCACATAGTGTGTCACCAACAGCATACCTTATGATCACGCTGAACTGGGATGAATGGCTTACATCTGTTGACTCATCCAAAGCGAGAGAAAAGAATGGTGCTGCATTTATGTCCTTCACTTGTGTTGCCTCAATTTAATTTGCCATCGTGATGGTACAATCATGAATAGTTCTTGCCAACAGAGGCTTGTCTTTTATTCGTTTGATTATCTTGTCTTTATCTGAAAAGTCATCAAGAAGTTCATTGGCAACATCAAGCATGAATGTTTTGGCATACTCCCCATCTGTGAATGGCTTTCTGTTTCTCACAATTGCTAAAGCACCAGCAAAGCTAACCGAATTCCAGTCACCTTGTTGGGTCCAAACACGGAGTTGCTGCTGACTAGCTTGCACTCTGCACAGTAGGTCTTGACATGCTTTCTTCCTGCTGTCCCCCGCTGGATATTTTGATGCAAATGTAGTATGGCATGTGTTGAAGTGCCGCTTTATATTTGACTGTTTCATCAATGCAATTTTATCATTGCATATTAGACATACTGCAGAACCTGCTCTCTCCACAAAGGCAAATTCCTCTGTCCATTCCTGCTGAAAAGTAGGATACTCCTCATCTTTTTTTCTTTTAGCCATCTTCTTTGTCAAAAGAGTTTCTGCAATTAGCTAGCTGACTACTTGATTAAAAGAAGGGAAGTTTACTTCCTGACCTCACAACGACCCTTGTACATTACGCATTATCCAATAATAATTTGGTGTTGTCCCAGAGGACAGCTGTGATTGGCTCCAGCCACCCGCAACCATGAACATGAGCGGTAGGAAGTGAATGGATTGTAATACATGTGAATGTTTTATATTTTTAATGTTATTATTTTTTCATTAAAGATTTGTCTGCGAGCCAGATGCAGCCATCAAAAGAGCCACATCTGGCTCACAAGCCATAGGTTCCTGACCCTTGGGATAGAGCATCAACCTGGAATGCTGAGGTTACAAGTTCAAAACCCTGGGCTTGCACAGTCAAGGCACATATATACAATCAAACAATGAACAACTAAAGTGAGTCAACTATGAGTTGATACTTCTTACTCATTCCCTGCTGTCTTTCTCAGTAAAATCATTAATAAAATCTAAAAAAATATATATTTATCCCAATAGATTTCAAATATTGATTTCAATATGTGATCAATATATGATAAAAACTTATTAATGAGATTTTACTTCTTTTTTGTACTAACTCGCTGAAGGCCTATGTGTATTTTATTCTTACAGGACTGCTGATCCTATAAGATATTGGCCAGTTCGGGCTGGCCAAACCAGGTACAACAGCCACTGTATTGTACAGCACAGGGCTAGATCCACAGTCTTTAAAGTATATTCTACAGAACTAGCACTCCTCAGAAGTGTTCCAAGGGCTCCCTAAATGTTTGGTTTTAATTTCATTTTTATGGATTTTAAATTAGAAATACACATTTTTTTAAAATCACACTTAAAGACATCCCATCTCAAATTTTAAGACATTGAAGATGATCAATAGGAAAACTTATGTTCATATTTGAGATGAAATATTAATTCACCTTCTCATAGAATAAATATGCAATAACAAAACATCTTTTAATCTGTTTTAAGTATTAGTAATACATTAGATTTCAATGAAGTCACAAACAATAACAGCCGACATGTATCACACATTTAGCAGGCGCCAAGTGCTTGACAGGCATCAGTTCATCAAATTCTCACAACGAGTCTTTGAGGTGGTAACAGTCTTCCCTTTGGTTACACAGGAAGGTGCTGAGACTGGGTTGTTCAACAATCTGCTCAGGCAGCAAAGAGCTATAGCAGGATCCAAACCCAATATCAGCTATCTAACTTCTAAACTCAAGTTCTTTAAGCACTGCACTACAAGTAAAAACAGAACAACCCACCATGCCAGTATGAATTCTGACCCTTATCAAACTTCAAGCTACCTTCTGTCAAACCTCCCCCTGCACACAGATTCACAGCGTCCATCACCCACTGTCTCCTCTGGCCCTTACACACCCGCAAGCATACCACACAACAGTCTGTGTAGTTCAACTCATATCAGCTGACACTACTATGTGTCAGTACCAGCTTTGGCTTCTTCGTAGCCAAGATAAAACTCTCTAAATCCTACTTAGTCCCCAACCACTGGGGACAAGTTGGATTTTATCTTGTGACATGATGCCAATGAAATGTTTAAGCAAAAGGGGTGACAAAAACAAAGATCGGATTTACATTTTTTGGAAAGCTCATCTGATAGCTGCAGTGAAGGCAGACTGGAGGGTGTTGGGACTAGGGAAAGGAAATCAATTAGAAAGCCATTAGAATGGTAAATATGAGACAGAGCCACAGTGATAAAAGTCCTGGGTATTGGTGACTGAGTAAATCATTGAGTGGGGGCAACACAATGTTGAGAATGATTTTGGTTTCTGGTTAAAGTAGTTGAGTTAATGGTGGAACCAGTAGCTAAAACAGAACATACAAGAAGAAGGTATTGGTTGAAGGCAATGAGTAGACATGAGGTTAGATTTTGACATTGACTTTGTAATTCATGGCTCAACATCCATTCAACCCCTCTGCCATCTGTCACAGAAACACAGTCTGAGGAAGTCTCTCCAGATCCAAGGTTGGCCCTAACCCATAAACCCAAGTATGATAAGCCAAACCCTTGCCAATGAGTGGTTCGGAGCATAGGTGTAAGTCAATGAGCACATAGCATTCCCCTTGACTTTATTGATGTAGAGGCCATAAGTTGACCCATTCAGACCATAAGAAAGCATTTTTCTTCAACAGTCTTGGGAGAGGAATGTTTTCCCAATAAGAATAAGGAAACAAGTAATCCTAATTACTACTGACAGATTCTAGGATTCTGGAGATAAAGCAATTCTTGGAGAAGAGTACAATGAAGAGATTGAAAAACCTGGACCCTGGATGAACTCACTGAGCCACTGCTTCAAGCCATCCAGAGGCTCAATGTATCATCTTACATAAGTCAACACTTTTCCTTATTGCTTATGCCACTTGGAGTTGGGTTTTCTGCTACATACAGCCACAAGCCTCCTGACTGGTGTGAGTAAGCTGAATTGAGGCAACCCACTTCATGGAGCCCCTGGAGTTGTGCAACGCAGCACCCCCAAGGTGACCAATGAGACACAGAAGAAAAGGTGCCCATCAGGCAAAGGACTCTTCAGTCTGAAGCGCAGGCAAGAGGTTAAGCTGGAGAAACAGATGTGGTGTCATCAGGTGGGATGTCAACTGAGAAAGCAGGTAAGGCTGACCAAGCAAAGCACATGGAATATGAAGAGGAGAGGAGAGCAGGGTGGGGGAAGCCCTGGGAAGTGCTAGCATTGAGAAGGCTCTAAAGAAAACAAAGGGGTAGAGAGAAGTGAAGGTTAGGATGTTGGGGGGGAGGGGACTGAAAGAATAAGGCCATAGAAGTGGGGAGAGAAGAAAAATAAAGAAATGGGTGCCCTGGCCGGTGGGCTCAGCGATAGAGCGTCGGCCTGGCGTGCGGGGGACCCGGGTTCAATTCCCGGCCAGGGCACATAGGAGAAGGGCCCATTTGCTTCTCCACCCCCCCCCCTCCTTCCTCTCTGTCTCTCTCTTCCCCTACCGCAGCCAAGGCTCCATTGGAGCAAAGATGGCCCAGGCGCTGGGGATGGCTCCTTGGCCTCTGCCCCAGGCGCTAGAGTGGCTCTGGTCGTGGCAGAGCAATGCCCCGGAGGGGCAGAGCATCACCCTTGGTGGGCAGAGCGTCGCCCCTGGTGGGCGTGCCGGGTGGATCCCGGTCGGGCGCATGCGGGAGTCTGTCTGACTGTCTCTCCCCGTTTCCAGCTTCAGAAAAATACAAAAAAAAAAAAAAAAAAGAAAGAAAGAAAGAAAAAAGAAATGGGAAAGGAGGGAGAGGACAACTGCTGAATGGTGAAGAACATTATGGGAAGAGACACAGATAGGGACCAGGGGGGAATAATAATTAAGGAACAGGCCAAGCTGCTTTAAGAATGAGACTCATAGAATTTTTATGAGTTTATTTGAGCCAAACTGACAACGCACACCAGCGAACAAGGTCGCAAATGCTCCCTTATTAAGTCTTTACATGGTGCATGGCAGGGTCCGCCGATGCCACAGAAACCCTCATATAATTTCACCTAATGAAGTGTCCAGGAGGCTAAACTCCCTGGAGATTGTTTAACTGTTATTATTAACTTTTAAACCTGTCAGATTTCATGTCAGAAACTTCCTTTATTAAAAACATGTATTTTAAAAAATAATTAATTGCCCCCAATTAAATCCACGTCTCCTGAGCTCCTCTTGGAGCTAGTTTATATTTCACATTGACACAAGACCTCCCAAAGAACTCTCTTTTCCTTATGCCAGCCGTGAATGGGTCAAACCCATCCCAGATCAACATCTGTGAAGCTTACTAAAGTGAAGTGCAATTTAAAAAAAAAAATGAAACTCAGAAATATAGTCATTTAAATATGATGGAAGCTTATTTCTCTCCCATGTGACAGTCCAGAGGGAGAGATGGCCCAGAGCAGTAGAGAGTTCTTTCTCTCGAGGTCTCAAGGGATGCAGGTGCCTTCTGTCTGGTTGCTCAGCCATCCTATGGGCTCTTGCCCTTGGCCATGTAACCCATGTTCATCACAGGCACTTCCAAGCGCCAGCCCATGGAAAAGGGTTTCCCTTTCCAATGTTCAGTACAAACAGCTTCCGTATACGGATGTGATCTTGATGGAAGTTACACATATCCTTTTGGCAAGAACTGAGCATGTGACCACACTTAGTTTCAAGGAGGATGGGCCATAACAGACATTTGGGGACACATAGCAAGCTCTGACCCTGGGTTCTAGGAAGTTGTAGAAGTTGCTACAAGTAACCACCCCTCTACTCATCAAGTTTATCATCTGGGCTTATCTACATTAATAACATAACCAAATCAAATGGATAATCCATGGATAAGAAGGTCAGAGGACCTAATATATGCATGGCAACTATAGTTGATAACACTGTATTCCATAATTAAAATTTGCTCAGACAGTAGATTTCACTCATTCTCATCAAAACAAAGGTACCATAAATATGTGAGGTGTTGAATGTGTTAATTAACTCAATCATGGGAATTCTTTTACAATGCATACATATATCAAATCACCATGTTGTGCACTTTAAATGTATTACAATTTTATTTGTCAATATACCTCAATAAAGCTAGGGAAGCCTGACCAGGCAGTGGTGCAGTGGATAGAGCGTCTGACTGGGATGCTGAGGACCCAGGTTCGAGACCCCGAGGTCGCCAGCTTGAGTGCGGGCTCATCTGGTTTGAGCAAGGTTCACCAGCTTGAGCCCAAGGTCGCTGGCTCGAGCAAGGAAGGGGTCACTCAGTCTGCTGAAGGCCCGCGGTCAAGGCACATATGAGAAAGCAATCAATGAACAACTAAAGTGCCGCAACGAAGAACTAATGTTTCTCATCTCTCTCCCTTTCTGTCTGTCTGTCCCTATCTGTCCCTCTCTCTTAGTCTCTCTGTCTCTGCCACACACAGAGACAAAAAAAAAGCTGGGGAAAATAACTTGGAAGAGATAAGAAGAAAATCTTTAAAGTTTAATACAGAGGGAGGTAAAATCAATAATCTGAGATAACCCTGAAGTTTTCTAGGCTCACCACACTTCAGCTACCCCCCTTTTCCCACTCGGGAGAGGGCCTCGCAGCCCAGCTCATGCTGCAGGACCTGCTGGCTGCCTCCGGGGCCTCCCCTCACCGCTGTCGGCCAGGCGGGAATGCACACCAGGCAGAATCGGGCAGAAGGGGAAATCACCAGCAGATGCTTTGCTCTATGTAGGTCATGATTCCCTTTTTTACTTTTAATCTCCTTCTAACCAGCAATTCCTCAAAATTCCTTCCCTTGGCCTTCCTCCCTTTACAAATATCCCTTTATTTCTCTCTTTCCATTCAACAATACAACCACCAACTTGTTCCCAAACCCCCTGCAATCTGGCATCTGCCCCATCACTTAGCTGAAAGTGTCAGAAAGGTTGTTAAAGTTAATGGTCTTTTTGCTCAGCCCTCTTCCTCCTCCGCCTGGCCAGGTATCATTAGACACAATCCACCACCTTCCTTGAAATGTCCTCTCTTGGCCGCCATGATGTGCCACTCCGCACGCCTGCCCTCCCCCTGCTCCCTCCCTCTCCATCTCTTGGTCCTGGTTCTGTGTCTCCCTTTCTCTGACTCCTCAAACACAGACAAAAGCCACACAACTGCTGTACCGGGCAGTCACCCTGCTAGCCTGCTGTAGTGGAAAAGACATAACCTGAGCTCTAATTTCAGATTTGCCCCTTACTTGTGGTGTGACCTTGGCAAGTTACTCAGCATCTCCGGGACCCACTTCCTCCCTGGGATACAAATACCCCTCTTTCACGTTTTGTATTATCAGGCTAGGCAACTACTTCGTTAACAACCCCCAAAAACCTCAGTGGCTTAGCAAACATGGTAAAATCCAATGAAGGGGCCAAGGGATTACAATACAATACAAAATTATACAGAAATTCGGTCCAGTGTCTCCACCATTCCCCTAGGGATTGAATTTCTGTGTCAGCAGCCAATAAAAAAAAAGTGAGCAATTTCCAATAATCTTTTCAATAAGAAAAAAATTACATAAGATTGTATGTAATATTCTTAGGGGACAGATATAAAATTGGTATACATTCCTCCTACACACATTCCAATGGACAGAACTCAGTCACATGGCTGTACCTTATAGCAATGGAGGCTGGGAAATGTAGTTTCAGGAGAAAGGGGATTTGATGAACATACATGGTATCAGCCCTGTCACAGGGTTGCTGTGAAAATGGAAATAATAGAAGTGAATCCTGTGGCCTTTCAGGAACAGAGTTGGTACTAAATGAATAGTAGCCATCAGTAAATATTTGTGTACTGTTGACAAACTTTCCCAAATGTTTGAGTCTATAAAGACAAAGGCTGAGATGAAGACAGAGACTGAGGGGACAGACAGAAACAAGGAGGGAAGCAACTGTTATGACCAGGAAAGAAAATGCAGGCCAGGTTTGGGGAACAGAGCAGGGGAGTGTGGGCAGGGGGCTCCCTGGGAAGGGAAGGGAGCCCAGTGGTGCTGAGCACAACCTTCTTATTTCCTGACCAGCCCTGGCTCCCACCTGAGCCAGCAGAGGCTTAGAAATGTCTGAGTTTCCTTGGAAACCATTTCTCTGGTCCTCTCTGCAAGTTATCAGCCAACTTGGTTGTAATCAAACCCCCACAGGGCAGAGAATGAGCTCTCAAACTGCCATCCTGGGGTTCCCATCCGAATTGCTTGCATTTCCTATTTAAATTGGTAATTTTCCCACAAGTGCTTCCCTGCCCACCCTGAGATCAGTTGAGAAGGGAAAGGTCTGGACAAGCACCCAGCCATAGCCCAGGGTCCTGAGGAATAGCTCCAAGCTGTCCTGAGTTCTCTGGCAAACCTGAGCCTCAGGACAGCCAGGCAGACCAGGGCCCTGTCCTCAGGCTTCCCGGGACCACAGAGGAAACTGCCTGACCTTAGCATTGGAGAAGGGCCTACACGGGCCACAGTAGGGGACTCCAGAAGGGTGGTCACCACTGTCCAGACTGAATTTGGGGGGACTGCTAACTGTGCCTTCTACAAGAACACACTTTCCAAGGGAAAGGGATGGGGGCTGCACTAGGACACCAGATAAGTTTAAAGGCCACAGGACTAGAGAGAGCTCGGGAAAGTCCCAGAGTGTTAGGCAAAAGGATTCCAGGAGGCTCTGAGGCCCCTCACCTCCACTCCCTTGGTCACAGGGCAGCCCAATCCCCAGTGGACTACCAGACAGGATACTAGACACCATCTCCTTTCCTGTCAGAATGGGCAAAAGGCCTGTCTCTGCTGGAATCGTAATTCTGCTGTGAATTAGCTGCAAGGTCTTGGGCAAGTCACATAACCTCTCTGAGCCTTGTTTCTTCACCTGCAAAAGGGCTGGGCAGGGTCATCGCGCCCTCTCAGGGGGTCGTCTGAGGGATAAATGAGAACATGTCATCAGTACTGGCCACAGTAGGCTCTCAAGTTCTTGGTCACAATTACTCTCTCTGAAAGTAACTCTTTTGAAAACACAGGACGCACTCCATCACAGACACCATCATAGTAAACCCCTTTCGAGGAGCTTCTCACACAGTCTCTCATTTGGTCTTCTCAACATCCCCCCTCGGGCGAACTTATGATCCCATTTTATGGATAGCAAGCTCAAAGAGGTTAAAGTGAAGTGCCCACGTGCATGCCTAAGCCACACAGCTAGACAGTGTCAGATTCAGGACCCAGACCCTGGTTTTTCTCATTCCAAAACTTGCCACCACATTAAGGATGTTATCTGTCTCAGAGAAGGGTTAACACAGATATGTGCTTAGATAGCCGCATACACACATATATGTACCCATGCATACATAGGTAGTAGAGAGCTATGCATGTATCTATAGATAGACACATGCCTGTGTACTTGAATGTCATGCATACTGAGCCCCCTCCAGACACAGCAGGCATGTTCATGTTCATGGTGGACATAGGGTCAGGTTACATCACACAGTGCACAACTATACATGATGGCCTCCACGAGCATACACACACACTCAGACATTCTGCCAGTCATACAGCACCATCGCTGACCAAGACGTGTCCTCAGATACACACGGACTGAGAGGAAGGGGAGCAGGCTGGGAGATGGACCCTGCTTTGCAGGTGGCTAAGCAAGGGCAGCTTGTATTCCAGATTACTAGACAGCTCCCGGGACATGTGGCCAAGTTGAATCTAATCCTTCTGCACCTGATAATCTAATCTGGACATGAATACAAAGGTGGGTGGGGACATCTGGGTGGGGCAGGGTGGGGCATTCCTGGGGTGAAGTGGTTCCCAGACTGCGGTAGGGATCAGGAACCAGAACAGCCTGTGGGGAAGGCCTTACCCCCAGTGGTGAAGCTGGATGTCAGGGCCCTACCCCAGTGGAGAACAGGGAAAGCCAGGAACCAGCCATAGGCCTAGGCACCTGCAGTGAGGAGAACGACTGAGCTTGTGGGGCCAGGCGCCCAGGGTCCCTCAGCTCTGATTCGATATTCAGAGAAATACCACTGCCCACTGCCAGGCTGGGCTCCCCGCTCAGAGCCAGGCTGCTAGGGTGAGTTCAGGGACTGCGGGGATCTATTAGGATCTAGAGCTGAGGGGACTGGGGGAATACAGACCCCAACTTCTGAGCCAGCCAGACCCCAGACTCTGTTATTCCCTTTGCTGCCAAGAAGACAGCTGGAGCCTACCCTCCACCTCTAGAACCTGCCCTCGAGCCATACCTCCACCCACCTTCAAGGGTCTCCATCACGCTGGCTCCCTGGTCTCCTCTCCTACCCCTGGAAGCTGGGCACTGAGCTGCACCCCTGGGGAGTGGGGAGCAAGTGTTAGATTCTGATGCCCTGAGCGGCTGTCTCCACCAGTCCTCCTCCAGCCCCAGCACTGAGAAGAGTCCCACAGAGCCTCCCAGCACACCTGCTTCTTTCTGAGCAGACAGGTGTGAGAGAAGAAATGAGAACCCCAGCCGGGTGGCTGCACCAGCTGTCTGCAGCTATGACTGCAATTCTGGTGTCCGCTGTGGAGAGGAGAGACGGGTGAGTGAAATTTCAGAATGCTCGGAGTTTTCCTACCACCCAAACACTCTCTCTATACATATATACATATATACTCTCTCTAACTAGAATATCCTTCCACCCTTTTGTTTCCCAGAAAACTCTTATTGGACCTTCAAAACCCTGTTCAGGTATCCCTGCCTTCTTTTATGAAATCTTACCCTAGCACTCCCCCATCTGATGAATTATTCAGACCTTCCTCTGAGCTCCCTGCATCATACCCATGTTGTAATGATCTATTCATAGCTGTCTTTCTTCCCCATTGGCCTGTGAGCTCCTTGAGGGGAGGAGCTGTATGGCACCTGTCTCTATGCCCCCAATGCCAGCTCAGGCTCTGACAGAACGTGCCTAGGAGAAATAGAGCAGTTAAGACAGTGGGCTCTGGAATAAGCTAAGCCTTAGTCTGACCCCAGCTCTGCCCCTTGTAGCTGCGAGACTTGGACAAGTTGTTTCAACTCTCTAGGCCTCAGTTGGCCTGAATGTAAAACGGGAAGAATAAAGTTACTCACTATATCGTGGACTGTCATGAGTAATAAATGATATAATGAAAACTAAGAGGTTATCCTGGAGCCAAGCACAGTAATTGCCTTTGTTATATCCCATGAGCATCTACACTGTCAATTCTTTGCTAAAAGGTTATAATGACTCACATAGAGTCCTGTGCCCTAGAGAGGTCGCCAGCAAATGAATACAATTAAGGGTGATAAGTTCTGTGACAGAGTAGAGGTGCTCCAGGAGCCCAGAGAAGGAACCACTACCTTTACTGGCCATATGTTCAAGTGGTTACATTCATCGGCTTTGGTGACAGAAAGTCCCAAGTTCAAATCCTGACTCAAACAGTAACTTAGCTGTGTGAACTTAGGGAAGTTACTTAAACATTCAGAAACTAAAATGTAATCGAAATTTAATTATGCAAATAATACAAAATAATATTTGTCAGCAGTGAGCAAGAAAGACTTCCCAAAGAAGGTGACATCGAGTCTTGACAGATAAATAGGAGTTTTCCAGGCGGAGAGGGGAAGCCAGGGCATTTCAGCCAAAGCAGCAGCGGGTTCAAAGGCTTGTGACCCCAAAGGACAATGAGCCGTGTGTTGATTTCCGATCACTGTGTACAAAGGGGAAGTTGCAAGAGTGGACCTAGGAAGAAAGGCAAGGGCCAGATTGGGACAGGCCGGCATGTCATGCTAAGTGGCTCCTGGCACACAGCTCCAATGACAAGAGTCCTTCATCTAGGATGTGCCTGGCACATACTTAGAGGCTCAACAAATATTTGTAGGAAAAACAAATAAGTTAGTGGCGTTGAGACCCTGACCCCCAGCTCTTCGTCTCTGCTGGAACCGTAATTCTGCGGTGAATTAGCTGCAAGGTCTTGGGCAAGTCACATAACCTCTCTGAGCCTTGTTTCTTCACCTGCAATTGCAAAGGGGCTGGGCAGGGTCATCGTGCCCTCTCAGGGGGTCGTCTGAGGGATAAATGAGAACATGTCATCAGTACTGGCCACAGTAGGCTCTCAAGTTCTTGGTCACAATTACTCTCTCTGAAAGTAACTCTTTTGAAAACACAGGACGCACTCCATCACAGACACCATCATAGCAAACCCCTTTCGAGGAGCTTCTCACACAGTCTCTCATTTGGTCTTCTCAACATCCCCCCTCGGGCGAACTTATGATCCCATTTTATGGATAGCAAGCTCAAAGAGGTTAAAGTGAAGTGCCCACGTGCATGCCTAAGTCACACAGCTAGACAGAGTCAGATTCAGGACCTAGACTCTGGTTTTTCTCATTCCAAAACTTGCCACCACATTGAGGATGTTTTTAAAGCAATAAATCACGACATTGATGGAAACCGCAATTTATAAAACAATTAAAAGCAGAGGTTCTGTGGAAGCAGGGGCCAGGAAGCAGTACCGGCCTTTTTCTACTTGTCCCACTCACCCACGCGGCCACCCACATGGCCCCACTGACCCCCTGGGCTCCTCGGAGCACAGGCCCAAGCCACCGCATCCTCTCCCATCCAAGCCCCACAGCCAAGAAACTTGCACCAAAGTTACAGCCACCAATTGGCCTGACATCAGAAGAACACCGCCTGTACTCTGCAACTCACAGAATAAAATGTAGCCCTTCTGATCCCTAGCCAGTCTCCCCATAAGCTGGGCTGCCGCGTCTTAATATTCCTCCCACTACGGTACCTCAAGTTCCCGCAGACGTCTGGTTCCAGCCTGCCAGCTTTTGAACTTGAGGCATTCTAAGCACCCAATCGTCAACTTAATAATTCGGGGAGACTTGAAAGGTGGTCCAGGCAGCAGTTGGCCAGCTCTCCTCCACAGGCAAGCTGGATGGGCCGGGCGGTGTCCCTAAGGGCTTCTCTCCGGGGATGCCTGCTTGAATCAAAGCGTTAGGGATCATGGAATATTCATTTGTAGCCACAACAGGATCCTGTTAGCAAGCTGTCCTGGGGATGGGAGGTAGGAGGTAGCTCATCTATATCTCTATCAGAAGATGTGTCCTTGGACATTTAATCATCAGCTCTGCTTGGCTTAGCACCATCAGAGCCCAGAACTGGGTTTTATCTCAAGGCCCCATGGCCTCAAAACTGTGTCAGAGACACGCTGACTCCCCTGCTCTCTGGTTAAGGACAAACCACAGCAGTTTGAACTTCAGTGAGTCCCTCCTGCCCCTAGGGCCCTGCGGTGTCCCTGCCTCCCTTCCTGAAAAGATGAAGGTGCCACCGGAGAGTGTAAGCCCCTCCTCTCAACAACTCCCCACCTCCTCCCCCTCATCCTTCCTCCCTCCCAGGGGAACACTAAAGTTGAGTTTCCTCCAGGATCTGCACCCAGAACCTCTCCCCTGCCTCTGGCAATGAACAGGCTCAGACTGCCCCCATGCTAGAAGTGGTGGTCTTCCCAGGGGGGCCCTAGCTTGGTCCAGGCAGCTCTGGACTCCAGCTCAGGTTCATCACGTACCAGCCGCCATGACCTTGAGCCAGTCATTTCATCTCTGCATCTCAGTTTCCACATCTGTAAAGTGGAACTAACAGTCCCTGTCCACAGAAAGGATCACTGGGAAATGAGACAGGGATGTAAGGCAAGGGCTTTGCACGCATCTGTCCTTTCATCACTCGAGGGAAACGTAGTCGTTGTTATAAATATTGGCTCACTAGCCCATCAAGCTAACAGTCTGTCTCTCTTTTTCCCGTCACCAGCAGACGTCTTCGATTTCCTGAGCACTCAACCCCCCTTAGCCCATTTCAAACAGTGCCCTGTCCTCGTGCCTCTCACCCACGTCACCAATGCCCCCTGTTCACTTCATCCAATGGCCTAATGGCTTCATCTCAGCCGCCCATTGAGGAATTCATTGCTGGTGCCCACCTGTCCTTTTCCTCAAATTCTCTCCTCTTTTGGCTTCTATGTTCACTCTTCTGACTCTTCTCCAGCTTAAGGAATGTGGCCTCCCTACATCATTGCTGACTCCCCTAGATCAGTAGCAGCACATTATCATCATCTGGGGAGCTTAAAATACCAACACCCAGCCGCACCCTGCAGTGACTCTTATTCAGGTGGTGTCAGGAAGGCCCCAGGTGCAGCTGGGATTCAGAACCACAGCCCCAGAGGAAGACTATGCCCTTGGCCTTTCCATTTGTTAAGATTATTTTCACTTTCCAGAAAAAGAAACAAACTAATAACAGTGGTTTAGGTAAGACAGAAGTTCGTGTTTTGGGCAGGCGTGAACTCTACAGGTCCAAATGAGTTTGGCAGCTCCTCACTCATCTAAGACTCAGACTCCTGCCTCGTGGCACAGAATGGCTGCTTGACCTTCACACCCTCGTGCTAGGTGGCAGGAAGGAGAAAGAGGCAAAAAGTAGTAAAACATGCAGGAACGACTGCCCCTCCTACCTCGCCAAACACAATTTAGCACGTGGCCACACCCAGCCTCATGGGAGGCTGGGAAATACATAGTCCTTATTCCAGGTGCTGTGTCCAGCTAACAGTTGGGGATTCTGATTACTGAGGAAGGAAAAGAGAGTGGCCTCTGCTATGCCCTTTCTCTCTCCATACCCTATCATATGACCATCCCAGGACATCAACCACGGCCCCTGAGCATCTCTCCCCAGCCACCCCACGGGCCCCTCACATGCACTGTGTTCAACCGGAACTCACTTCACTAAGACCCATGAGTCAGCAGGGGTTTCTGAGACTACAGACTTGGCTCTGATATTCAAGTGACCGTGAGTACATGCCTTAGCCCCTGTAGCTTTTGTTTTTCCACCTGTAAAATAAGGTAAGAAACATATTTTACAGGTTGTTAGAAAGGTCAAACAGTTGGCTTATATAGAAACACTGGTATAGAGCCTTGTATACAGAATAAGCTCAATACATGTTGGTTTTCTTTCTTTTTATTTCCTAGTCTAGAACAATCCTTCCTTTCTCCATTCTGTTCTGGCCCCCCTCTCCAAACTGATATATATTTGGCCATTGGCCATTGGGCCCTAAGGACAAAACTCTGAGGTGTAGAACTGATTTTACATCTCCTTGTAAGAACCATATATCAGATCATTGGCGGGGGGGGGGGGGGGGGCAACAAGAAGAGAAGGAGAAATTATTTCTACAGGAAAAGAGCTGCTTCTCCCCAAACACTTCCCAGGAGATAGGACAGCTTAAGAACTCACCAAGCCTGATGGCTCAGGAATCCTTCCCCCAATCTGATCTGCATCCCCCTGCCTTTACCTTGGGGAAAGTCTTTTTTTTTTTTTCCACTCTCTTTTTTATAACTCATGGCTATATGGTTGAAGGACAGATGAGGTGTTGGTCAAAGTCAAAAGTCTGGTCAACTTCACAATTCTCTGTTATGGACTGGCCCAGTTCCCCAAACACGGACTGATCCTCGACGCCCCCCCTCCCCCCAAATCACAGATCATCCCAGACCCAGGCATGGACTACCATAGTTTGACCTTTCCTACACCCCTGCTACTCAAAGTGTGGGACCCAGCAGCATTAGCCTCACCTGGAAGCTTATCAGAAATTCAGAGTCTCAGGCCCTCCATGAAACACCCTAAATCAGAATCTACATTTATACTTTTATTTTTTTTTATTCTTTTTTTTTTTTTTCAGAGACAGAGAGAGAGTCAGAGAGAGGGATAGATAGGGACAGACAGGAAAGGAGAGAGATGAGAAATATCAATCATTAGTTTTTCGTTGCAACACCTTAGTTGTTCATTGATTGCTTTCTCATATGTGCCTTGACCGTGGGCCTTCAGCAGACCGAGCAACCCCTTGATCGAGCCAGCGACCCTGGGTCCAAGCTGGTGAGCCTTGCTCAAACCAGATGAGCCAGCCCTCAAGCGGGCAACCGCGGGGTCTCGAACCTGGGTCCTCCGCATCCCAGTCTGACGCTCCATCCACTGCGCCACCACCTAGTCAGGCTGCATTTATACTTTTAAAAATCAACTCAGGTGTTTCTTATGTACAGGTAGAGCCACAAAACCACTCGAACTTCCAGATGTTAGCTCATCTTCCTTTAGGAGACATAATTACACACGAAAAAAGGGAGGGTGTTTCCCCACATTTCCCCTTTCTTTTTCCTCGCCTTCCCTGGGAATCCAGCCTCCACAGGGCAACCCCTTGAGTTCTTAGCAAGATTCTAAGCTCCTGTTCCCCCAGTCAGAGCTTACTCGGTCCAGTGAGCCAGTTCCCTCCAGGAGTCCTGCTGGACAAGGAGCAGAGCAGTGTGGAACCCTGAAGCACTATAGCCTTGAGACTGGCTAGCAAAGCCAGGACCAGTGGAATAGGGAAACTGAGACAGATAGTTGAATGGTCGAGCAGTTTACAGCCATCTAGTAAATCGCAAAATCCTGTCTTCTGTAACCAAGGACACTTAAAAGAAAACAGTTTACACTTCTCCTCCCCAACCACAGGAAAAATAGCTTAAATCACCCTACTCAGGGAGATAGATAATAACAAAAATCCAATTAGTACCATTTGTGCCAACCACACCCAAGGGCAGATGAAGTAAGGGGAATAAATCTCATTTTGGTTTATCAGCATAAAGCTGATGAATAGTTAATTTGAGATCCTCCCCTAAGGCCTCTCCTAAACTCCTAACCTTTAAAACCCTCAAGATGAAGGACCCAGCTTGTACTCTCCCTCTCAGGAGCATGGCTGTGCCTTTCCTTTCCCCCTCTTCTTCCCCCAGGTGCGTTCCCTTTGCCTTTCTCTCCCCTAAGCTCCAAGGGCCCTCCTTCGGCCTCTGTAACTGTTTCCAGAGCCCATGCATTCCAGCTGGCTCCCTTCTACTACCTCTGTAACTTTCTAAATAAACTTTCTCTTATAATTTGAGTTCCTGGCTCTGAATTCTTTTTTTGCTGAAGTCAAGAACTGAAGTTCAACTTTACCAGTAACAACTGGTGCCATTTTTGCCACCAACATCACTGGTAACAACCTCATTTGAATGACATGTTGCAAGTTCATTGGGAGTATTAAAAATATAGCATGTACTCCTCCCTCTCCCCCTTCTCTCTCTCTTCCCCTCCCACAGCCAGTGGCTTAATTGGTTTGAACATGGCCCCAGGCGCTGAGGATAGTTCCATTGGAGTGCATCTGCCTCAGGTGCTAAAAATAGCTTGGTAATCAAACATCATCCCCAGATAGGGTTGCTGAGTGGATCCCAGTTGGGGCACATGCAGAAGTCTGCCTCACTATCTCACCTCCTCTCACCTAAAAAAAAAAAAAGAAAATATAGCATGTAAAACACCCTGAAGAGTGCTGAAAACAAGGAATATAACCAACAAGTTATAGTAGTATTATTATCAGCTGTGTGACTTGACCAATACTGAGCATAACAGAGTCTCAGTTTCATGACCAGCACCTGACATAGAAGGTGGTCGGACAGTGTAAGTTCAATCTAATGTTCAACTCAGTAAGAGAGATGATCAAATCCAGGATTGGCCAATAAAGAGAAGAGAATGCAGACTGAGAATATGAGCCCTGATATAAGGACAGGTACACCTAGGACAGGTCTGATAAAAAAGGAGGAGAGCAGCATGGCAGGAACAAGACACATGCAGAGGAGAAATGGATGACACTGACAGAAGGATGGTGAAGGCCAGTGGTGGACCCTAAAGGCCAAACAAAGAAGTCTGGGCTCACGCTGAAGGTAATAGGGGACCAATGCAGGTTTTAGACCAGGAGAAGTAGCACAAGTGCAGAAAGAGACTCATCTAGGGCAGTCTGTAATGATAACAAGGAGGAAATGGAGTCAAGAGATATTACCGGGGTAGAATGTAGAGGACTTGTTGATCAATAGGATGTGCGAAGGAGGAAGACGGAGAATCAACCTGACGATGATGGTGAAATCAGCAACAAACAAGGCAGCCCAGAGATGCAACTCTTTCCAAGTGGAAAGTGATGGCTTTGCTTTAGAACTCCACTCCCTCATCTAATCAGTATTTCTTGAGTATCTATGCCAAGTACTGCACGGGTCTCGAAGTATATCATGGTGTGCCAAATAGTTCCCGCCCCTATGAAAGGTCAGCCTGGGGATGGGATGACGCCAAAGTGCCTGTGGGACACCCAGCTAGGGGTGTCCTAGTCAGGGCTGGAGAAGGTTTTGCAGCCATTCTCCCAAGTGTCCTGGACATACATTTTAGAAACTGTCAAGAGCTAGAGACATCATCAGGAGCTTTCCTCAAGGCCCAGAGTTCAACCCTGCATTTCTCCTGATACCCAGCCAAAGCCGCCGCCACACCCACCGTCCTTCCGCAGGGCCCTGCTCCAAGGTGAGTGCAGCAGGGGCCGCTCCCCTGCAGATGAATTCCTGGCCCAGTGGCCAGGGGCTCTGGCCTCTTGATTACCTGCTGGTGGGGAATCTCATGATTGCAATCATCTGATCAGGGATTCACGCTCTCAGCACAGCTGGGCAGAGCACAGACCAAAGAATCCGGGCCAGGTAGTGTAGCCAGAGCTATATTGTACTGTCGGTGAGGTTTTCTTTCAGCACTGCCCCACCTTAACCCCCACAATTCCCTTCTCCCATCGGACATTCTGTTCCCTGCACTTCTCCAGGATTCCTAATGTAGTACTGGTCTTCACTTCCTCCGCCCTCCTAAACTTGGGCTCTTACCTCCCTCTCTCCACCACCCCAGCCCCTGTCTTCCAGCCCCGACACTCACCGCACCAACTCTTGTCCACTGTAAGCACAATTAAGTTAACAAACCCCCTAGGTAATTCAATACTGAACATCTAGTCTCAGGATATGTTATTTGGAGTTAAATTGCATGAATGATACTATGGAATTACATTTTGGTGCGCTTTAATTGTGTGGGCACAACTTAAAATTCACTGCGGCTTTTCTGTGGTCAATGGGTATTTATATCTCTTGAACAAGATTCAGAGGCTATTATAACTAGTATCAATGATGTAGAAGTCTATGGGCGTAACTCTGTTTCTGACATAGGACAGTGAGAACTACAGTCTCCTGGCATTCATTCCTTGGGTAGAAAGCCATCCCTAGGTAACACGGCACTCCAGTGTAGAAAGGCGATCTGCTCCATTGCCATCTGCTCTGCGATGCGGCTTCCAGGAATACACCATGGGAGGGACTCCCTTTCCTGCAAAACCTACTCCTCCAGCGATTTTGTCAGCCTTCCTCAAAAACCTTAAAAATATGAATTTTATTTGACTCTCTTTTTCTACTTCCGGAAACTAATTCTAAGGAAAATGTATGGGTGCGGATGTTTGTGAAGCACTGTTTAAAATGACTACAGATAAAAATGGAAAGAGCCTAGATGTAATATAAACACAGTAAGATGCTAGGCACGTTATTTACCTAATGTCTCTCAGCCTGAAGCTGCTCTTCCATGTTCTGCTCTGTAGCTGGGGCCAGGACTTTGCCTACTCCAGGTCCCAGACTCCAGGATCAACTGCTTCCTGCTAGGTTCCAGCACTGGGAGGCACTCCAGGAAGATTGGAAGGCAGGGAGAGAGGAGAAGGGCCTGAGTTCCTGTCTCTTCCTTTCCTGCCAGCACCAGCAGCAGCAGCAGCTGTCGGCTCCAGCCCCTACTTCCTGTCTGCACTCGCAAACCCCGCCTCCTCAGGCTCCTCCAAGAAACTGCCCGCAGCTGGCAGCATCCCTTCTTCCAAGGTCTGAGCACCCTGAACACCTGCTCCCAGCTCCTAGGTTTTAGTACCTTCCCATCTTTTCTTTTGCTCCTCTAGCCCTCAGATGGTACCTACTTCCTGCAGTTACTATCTCTGAGTCACCTCTATGTTGCCTTTTTGCTCAATCAGCAGCATCCCAAGACCTAGGTAGCCAATTCCCTGTATTGAATTCTCCCTATTTGAAATACCTTATATGATGTCTGATTTCCTAACTGGGTCCGGGCTTACAGATGCTGTTTCCCAGCTGTCAGATGGATAAAGATTATATGTTTTTTAAAAAATATAGTAGATCCAGTGTAGAAAGTATTTTATATATATATAAAATAACTATACCGAGGTTTAGTTAAGATGTAAAGCAACAGGAGATTTTATATGTTGCTAATAAAATTATAAATGTATACAACCATGTTAGGGAACAATTTGGTAGGCAATATCTAGTAAAGTTGAGGATACATACAGCCTTCAATCCTGCAATTCTGGTTCTGGGTGTAAGCTCTAAAGAAGCTCTTACAGATTACACAAGAAGATAGCATGCCTTTTTATTTTTACTGTCAGTAGGAAATGGATGAGTCAATTGTGATATAATGGAATGCTACCTAGCAGTTAAAAATGAATAAATGAAAGTTACACACAGCAGCATAGACAAAACTTAGTGGCCTCATTTTGAATGAATAAAGCAACATAGGAAAGGATGTGTATAGTAGAATATCACTTTCTACATATGAGGTTTTTAAGCCTACAAAGCAATACTATGCCTTGTTCATGTGCACATGCATGGGAAACGAGAAGCACTAATCTAGGATAATGGTTACTCAGGGTCAGAAAAGGAAATGGATTGGGAAAGGGAACACAGAGGCCTTTGGCTTTCTCTCTTAAGCCAGGATGGTGAGTACCATTAAAATGGGAGCCTGGAGGGCAGGGGCTTAAGGAAGGGGATAAAGTCTGTGTTTAGGAGGGGGTTTGAGGAAGGGAATACCAGTCAGCACATCATGCATCAACATCCATTAAGACAATTATATAAAAATATGATTTACTGACATGAAGAGCTTTTAAGAACATATTAAGCAAATATTAAGAGTACAAAACAATGTGTATTTCATTATTCCCTCTCTATAAGGCATAATATTTATATGTATGAAGTGAAAGGGCTGAAAAGACTATACCACAGTGGTCATAGGGTCTACCTCTGAGCAGGAGGATTATAGATGACTTTCGTTTACTTATTTATAGGAAAAATACCTGTATAATCTATTGTTTCTAAAACAAATTTGAATTTCCTATGTAGTAAAGTCTTAAGGATTTTTTTTTTTTTACTTAATCCTAAAGAAAGTCCCCTCTTATCCACTGCTGTGATCTCAAAATCATACTATGGGGTTTCCTAAAGCACAAAATGTGAGATGATTTTTGGTGGTTTAATGCAGATTAAGTACTTCTTATTTTCATAAGTATATGTGTATTTTGATGTATATCACAAAAATAAATGTTTCAACACACCATGCTGAGACATGTGCACATCCACATAGAAAAATAAATAAATCTAGACACAGATCTCTTTACAAAAATTAACTCAAAATGGACCAAAGATCTAAATGTGAAATGCAAAACAGTGAAACCCCTAGAAGATAACATAGGAGAAAAATAAATGAGCATATCAAACCCATAATTTTTGACTGATACTCAAATTTTTTTAAATGGTTTTCCTGCAGTGCGGGAAAGGGAGTTGTCTTTTTAGTAAATGATGCTGGGCCTGCAGGATATCTAGGATAAAATGTAATTTAAACCCTTCTTTACGATGCACAAAAATCAGTTCCTGGTATCTAACCATTAAAGATAAAACAACAAAATGTCTAGACAGTAAATGTGAGAGAATCTCTTTATGACTTCAGGGTGCGAAGATTGCTTAAACAGAACAAAATATTACTAATAATATGTGAAATGATTGAAAAACCAGACTACTTAAAAATTAGGGACTTCTGTTTATCAAAAAAACACTATTCAAAGCATAAAAAAAAATCCACAGAATAGAAAATTGTTGCAATATTTATAATCAACAGCAGACTCACTTCCAGAATATGTAAAGAAGCCCTACAAACCAATCATAAAAAGACAGTCCACAAATTGAAAAACGAGCCAAATACTTAAGGAGGCACTTCACAAAAGAAGATGCTCAAACGTCTCACAAATGTATGACATACGAGGAGGGCTTGTGAGGAACTGGAGCTGTTCTCTTCCTCGACTGGAGAGGTGATTAGATGGCTACATTCACTGTTGGAGTTTCTAAATGTTCAATTTGTGGAGCTGTACACTTAAGATTTGTGTACTTTATGCATCAATAAAAACATTACTTAAAATGAGATTTGGGTAAATAAGTACTATTTTGGTCCTTCTGATGATCTAATGACAGTTTAGAAGCATAGTAATGCATCACATAACTTTCACAAAAAAAAAGGCCATACAAAGATAAACCAAAAATAAAACCTTGTGAGGAAAGGTGAGAATAGGAGGAAAAGAATAAGAATAAAAATTAGACTACAGCCCTGGCCAGTTGGCCCAGCGGTAGAGCGTTGGCCTAGCGTGCGGAGGACCCGGGTTCGATTCCCGGCCAGGGCACACAGGAGAAGCGCCCATTTGCTTCTCCACCCCTCCGCCGCGCTTTCCTCTCTGTCTCTCTCTTCCCCTCCCGCAGCCAAGGCTCCATTGGAGCAAAGATGGCCCGGGCGCTGGGGATGGCTCTGTGGCCTCTTCCTCAGGCGCTAGAGTGGGTCTGGTCGCAACATGGCGACGCCCAGGATGGGCAGAGCACCACCCCCTGGTGGGCAGAGCGTCGCCCCTGGTGGGTGTGCCGGGTGGATCCCGGTCGGGCGCATGCGGGAGTCTATCTGACTGTCTCTCCCTGTTTCCAGCTTCAGAAAAGTGAAAAAAAAAAAAAAAAATTAGACTACAGCCCTGGTTTGGTAGATCATTTGATTAAAGCATCATCCCAATATACCAAGGCTACAGGTTCGATCCCTGGTCAGGGCACATACAACACTCAACCAATGAATGCATAAATAAGTGGAACAACAACGTGATATTTCTCTCCTCGCTCTCTAAAATCAATGTTTGTTTTTTAAAATTTTTAATTAGACTACTCTGCATGTATCTTTTCTTAGCAATCTTGGACTCACAATCATGTATATAATCAATATAATTTTAAAATAAATTAAATTTTAAGACATATTGATCAATTTTAAATTAATAATAACAGTACATAAACACTACAGGCATTATCTCATCTAATATCACCGAGAAGTAGGGACCACGATTGCCCCATTTTACAGATAAAAAACGAAGGCACAGAGGGAAGGTCACCCCAGAATCAGAATGCAAATTCCAGTCTTCTGCTCTTACTCAATTTGCCAAAGTTTTTGATTTAATACCAACTATGTCAGAATTTCCTGGGTTACTCATGTGAAAATGCAGGTTCTCCAACTCCACACCAAGTCTAATGAGCCAGCGCCTCTGGGGGAGGGGCCTGGGAGTGTGCACTATTAACAAGAGCCCCAAGTAACTCTCTGTCATTTTAAGGTTGGAGATCGCTGCACTGCACTGCAATACCCAGTGACTAAAATGTTCTAGTTATCATGTAACAAATTACCCCAAAACTCAGTGACATAAAGAAATCACCATTTTGCTGCCAAATTTAAAGTTCAGCAATTTGGTAAGAGCATCACTTCCGCCAGATGCTATTGGTCAAAGCGGTCCCGAGCCAGCCCAGATTCAAAAGGAAAGGAATCTCCACCCTTTGATGGGGTATGACAAGGTCCCGTTATACAGAAGCCTATGCAATGGAGACTGGAGTTGCAGCCATCTTTTCAAAGGGCAATCTGTCACTCAAAGCCTCCACTCACGTGCAAAATCGGGTCAAATCAACCAGGCTGCTTCAATGTGCAGCCTGGAGAGAACAATGCTTAACATTCATCAAAGTCACTTTTTCAACAGGCTTCCTCATGCCTCATGGTTCGCCCTTTCTGCTTCAAGAAGAGCCGCGTGGCAGCTGCAACACACACCTCAGTGGTCACCCTCAGGAAGTGCCCCCGGTGACAACGCTTTCTTAGCAGCTCATGATCTCATGGACTAATCAAAAATTATGTGTTCACCCAGCTTCTTTCTGCATTCAGGTGGCCTCACCTGGGGCATAGGGTGAATTAAATGGGAGACTCAGGAACAAAATGGAAAAGGTTCAACAAGAAGACGTCACTGATAGAGAGTGTAAATTGGTACAACCTTGCCAAGAGGCAGGTTGGCCCTATGTATCAAAATGTAAAACCTGCATAGTCGTTGACCCAGCATTCCCACTTCTAGAATTTAGCCCAAGGAGATAACAGCCCAAATGCAAGAAGACACATTCGTAAGCTGGTATGCTCGGTGTTGTTTATAACAGTGAAAACTTGGAAACAACCTGCACGCCCACAAGTGGGTGATAGATTAAGCAAATAAATTGCAGCTCATTAATACTAATTTTCCAAATATGAAGTAGATCTGTACAGACTGATATGGGAAAATCTCTGAGACATATGGTTAAGCGAGGGAGGTATTTGAACCTTACATAATCATCAATCACACGTATATAAACCTGTACGTGCTTCAGCCAAAGAGAGATGGCAGAAGACAGTCCCCTGAGTGGTAGCATTTGGTGTGAATTTTGCTTTCCTCTGAATTGTTAAAATGTTTAATAATGATGATGAGGTTTCTATCTACTATGTGCTATGGGCTGTTGGAAGCCCCTCGCATGTGTTAACGCTCCATATCCTCACGATAGCCCTATGAAGCGGATGCTGCTATTATCTCCATCTTAGACACAGGGGTACTGAGGCACATCAAGATCAAGCACCTTTCCCACAGTCACACGGTCAGCTAGTGGCAAAGGCTGGAGCCAAACCCAGGCAGTCAGACTCCAGAGAACACGGTCTTAGCCTTCAAACGACCTTGTCTCTCCACAGTGATTTGATACAGCACTTTTACCAAAACAATAAAGCCCTTACTTTTGAAGTCACCAAATTGGCCTTCAGATGCTTTAAGTTTCCAGAAGGGTCCTCGTGAAGGATCTCCCTGCCCATTTACTCATCTGGGTTTACAAGACAGAATTCCTACTGGGAGAAAGAAGTCCAAGAGATGTGACAAGGTCAGCCCCAGGAAGCCCCATAGTACAACAGGATATTAAGGAGACCCAATGGGAGGCTTATTCTCCTGGGTCAACACATGGGGTCCTTCAAGCAAGTGGCTGACCAAATGTCAAGAAAGAGACCCCTAGAGCCTATGGACCCAAGCCACAGCTCCTGCCCCCAGACCCCACTCAAGATTAGAAAAATGTATAATAAAGAGCTGTTCTTGGGTGAGATCCCAATGGCTAGAGAGTTAGATCACCAGATAGGTGATATCAAAGGATGCCGAGGTCCCAGCCAGAGTCCAACCTCTGTGCATCCTTGGATTCGGGCACACAGGCAGGAGGGTCAGGCAGGCCCACCAGGAGCTGTGGTATGAAGGATAGAAGGCGTCTGCAGGGCCCTGGCTGGAGAGCTCGAATGGTTAGAGCACAGTCCTCTCTCTCTCTCTTCTCTCTTCTCTCTTCTCTCTTTCTCTCTTCTCTAAAAATAAATAAGTTTTAAAATATTATTTTTAATAGAAAGGAGGCTCCAGGGAAAACTTATCCTAACAGAAGGAAAAATTGAGGCCCAGAGCTTGGTCCAAAGAGGAGGTTGGACCTCCTAAGCCCAGTTCTGCTGTGTCACCCGGTGCCCCAGCACAACCCCAGCGGCCTGATGCCTAAGGCCTGGCACAAGGTGGCCTCCATAAATGCGAGTGGAAGTCTAAGGAGCTGTCCATTTTCTACTTCTGTGGGTTCCTGCAAGCAGCTGAGTCAGCAGCAGTCCCTCAGAGCCCTCAGCACACACGGTGACACAGGTGTCATGGCCCCTTCAGCCTAGGAGACACAGCTAACAGCCAACACTCCGGGCTTCAATAGGGGCAGGAGGGAAGTGGTGGACACTTGTGGCTGTCAAAGGCACATGAGGTGTCCTCAGGGTACCCAGAAGGACTTGGAAAGGGAGTTGGCTCAGGGCACTTGGGGTTACGTTGCCTCGGTGGGACAGAAGAGAGGGGATTTGCAGGGACAGCAGATGAGCAATCTTCTAAGTCCAGAGCCTGCCCTAATGAGGAGGGGTTGGGGTTCTGCCCACCTTGTTGTTCCAGTTACCACTGCAGCCTCTACCGCCCTCCTTCTCCACAGTCGAAGAGGCCCCATCCCCCACTCGCTTTCAATGCCCCACCCACAGATTTGGAACCCAGGTCCATGCCTTCCTTCCATCAGGAGTCCTGAAGAATCAGGTCAGGATGCCAAGTTAGAGGCAGAAGGGATCTTACTCTAGAAACTTTATTTTTAAAGCAGAGCAAGAAACAAATGGCTCTGCAGTCCACCGGGATCGCCTTGGGTTGGAAATTTAAAATGCATTAAGATTGAGAGACCTATAAACATGTCATAACATGCTCTGCAAGCTGCTGCCTCTGTGACTTGTGGGCACAGGAGCCCCAAAGGGCAAAGGCAGGCACGTTTACTGCCCAGAGATGGGCATACACACCCATCCCTGGAACATACCCCACACCTGTGGAATATGCACATACACTCTCCTCATGAATGGGCACATACAGGTCTGTGCACATGGTCCCCCAAATAGATGTGTACACACAGACCCGGCATACACACTCATATGGGAAGAGATGTGCAAACACATTCAGCCCCATCCTTGTGCATAAATACACATGCCTGCTGAACCCACACATGTACACAGATTTGCACACATAGTTACCCCACAAACATGTACACATCTTCACCTTGCACACACACAAACACATACACATACACCTCCTTATTTATACACATCTCATGGAGATAAACCCAGGCCTGGGCTCAACCTGGATCAGAGACAGATATTCTCATCCCACACATAGACACACAAACTCATACACACTGATTCCACCCACACCTACATGGTTGTGTCTGCACATTCATATACACTCATCCAAAATACAGACATTCATATACATATGCACTCATCCCACACCAAATGTAAGCATTTACTTTGCCCAAAGCAAAGCTGTGCACAAAGATAAACGCAGACCCACCCACATGGACTGTGTGTATATATGCAGCCCACACAGATGCAACACAATCAAACAAACATTCACCCTTCCTGTGGACTTCAACAACCATCTGGGTGGCCATCCAATAGCCTGGACTCTTGCTTTTTTTAAAATTTTTTATTTACTAATTTTAGCAAGAAAGGGAGGGAGAGAGAGAGAGAAAGAGAGAGACAGGAACATCAATCTGTTCCTGTATGTTCCCTGACTGGGGATCCAACCAGCAACCTGTGCACTTTAGGATGATGTTCTAACCAACCGAGCTATCCTGGCAGGGCAGGACTCTTGCTTTTTCTTTTTTTTAAGTTTTTCTTCTATAATTAGCCCCATGGCTCAGCCAAAAACCTGAGCATCACCCTAGTGTGCACAATCTTTCTCACCCTCCACACCCAGGCCATTGGTAAAACCCATGATTGCTGCCATCGCTGAAACCATCACGATTCTATTCCACAGCACTGTCTCTCATCTGCACCCCCACACACACAGCCTCACTGCCACTCATGCCACCTACAATCCATCTTCCATGTGGCCACCTGAAACAAAAGACCTTTCAGTGTCTTCCATGGCACTTTAAATAAAATCCGGATTCCCTGCCTGACTGGTGGATAAGGTGTTGACCTGGGATGCTTGAGGTCTCAGGTTCAAGTTCTGAGGCCAACAGCTTCAGCACGGGCTCACAGCTCGAAGTCCAATGTTGCTGGCTTGAGCAAAGGGTCACTGGCTCAGCTTGTACCTCCCAATCAAGGCACGGGTGAGAAGCAATCAATGAACAGTTAAAGTGACACAACTATAAGTCGAATCTTCCCATCTCTCTTCGTATCTTTCTCTCTCTGTCTCTATCTCTGTGTGTGTCTCTCTCTCTTAAAAGAAAAAAAATGCAAACTCCCTGCTCAAACCTGCAAGTCTACATGATCAGACCTCTGCTTGTGTATGCCGGACCTCATCTTGCACCCCCTCCCGCTCTCACAGTGGCCTCTTCTCAGTCTCAGGCATGCCAATCCCTTCCCCACTCCTTTGGGCTTTTTCATATACAGCTGCTGCCACCAGCAAGGCTCTTTTCCTGACTCTTCCCATGGCCCCCACACACATCCTCTAGGTCTCTATTGAAATGTCACCTCCTCTGAGAGGTCTTTCCTGATTATCCAATTTAAGCAAGCTACTCCTCGTTATTCTCAACACACTGTATCTTGTTTCCTGCGTAGCACTTAAGCAACTTCTTTATGTTTGTTGTCTGTCTTTCCTCTAAGCCTGCACTGTCCAGTAGAGTAGCCACAGGTGGCTACTTAAATTTAAATTAGCTAAAATTAAATAAAACCAAAAATTCTATTCCTTAGCCATACTAGTACTAGCCGCATTTCGAGTACTCATTAGCCACATGTGGCTCCTGGCTACTCGGCTGCACAGCATGGACATTCCGGTCATCGCAGGAAGTTCTCATGGGCGGTGCTTCTCCAGGCTGGCTGCAGCTTAGAGGAAGCAATGGCCACTCTATTCACTAATGGTACTCTACGCCCAGCACGGTGTCTGACACACAGTAGGGGCTCAGGAAATATTTGTTGAATGAACTCACACATTCATCAAAGGAGATATGACTGACCTCTGACATTCAAATGCCACCTCTTTCTTAAAGCCTTATCATCCTTCCCTTTCCCTTTCTTCCAGCCCGAAGCTTGTACCTCAGGGACAGACGGATCGCTATTGGGCACAGACCTGAGTTCCCGCACGCACCCCATCCTGGCTATGAAACAAGAGAAGAGGCGGAAAGTAGCCCAGGCCGCATCCCCACCAGGACCTCCTCCATCCATCTTTTCGGAAGCTGCAGAGTGACTGCCTGAAAAGTACGCACTCTGGACCCGGGCAGTCCCAGGTCACACCCAGCTCTGCCTTCACTAGCTGTGACTTTGTGCAGCTTGCTGAACCTCTCTGAGCCTCAGTTTCTGCATCTGTAAAACATGCATAATCATGTGTACTTCCCAGAGGTGCTATTAGGAGTAAAGCAGAGAAAGCACATGGAGGGCGTTGCCTACCTTAGCGGAAGTAGAACTCATTTCTATCCTGCCAGCTATATACGGAGTCTTGTGTGGAACCTTCCATTTATTTCAGCGATGTCTGACATTCTTTGTAAATGAGTGTTTCAGGTTACTACCCTGATGGCCGAAAGGTCAACAAGTCTCTGATCTTGGCCAAGCGGATGCACTTCTGGAGCAAAACAATCAATGGTAGTGTCTCGATAACTAATTTACATGATGCTGAAAGACTAGTACTCATACCAGTATTTTGTTAAAAGCAATCTATGATTACCACAAAACCCCACACGTGGTCCTCAGATGTCATTCTGCCCAAAGTGGGGTCAGGTCTTTGACGGAGCTGCCTCGGTCTTTCTGGCTAGAGTCTGCTCAGGTAGGATAATGAGGAAGAAAGTCCTGGCCAAAATAAATGATCAGAAAGGAAGGAGCAAGCCCCATGAGGAAGCAGCTGGCGCAGGAGGAAAAAGGAGGGGAGATCAGAGGGAATTTAGCCATCAGGCGAAATACAGTCCTGCACAGTATCGTAACCTATGGGCTATGGTGCCAAAATGCTGGTCCAGTCCCAGTCTGCTCCTCCATGGCAGGGTGACCTTGACAGTTATTTGTCCTTTGTATGCCCTTGTCTGTGAATCAGGGATAATGGTAAACACTACTGCAATGGGTTGTTTGAGGAGTAAATTAGTTAAGATTTATAAAGTGCTTAGAACAGAGCCTGGCACATGTTATGATCTATGTGAGTTTGTTAAATAAATTGGTGAAAAGAGTGGAGGAGTACTAAGAACTGGGTCTGGAGAATCTCCGTACACCTTTGTCCTCTCTTCTCCCCTAAGTCCCCTCAGCAAACCTTCTTCCCCTTTTCTTTTAAGTCCTCTGTACCCAACCATCCCCCTTCCCCTCCTCTGATTCCAGGCAGTTTCCATCAGAAACCCAAAGTGGCTCTGAAGAAAATACAAGTAGCCAAACTATGGGGAAAGATGCATAGCCACTCATCCTCACTATTGTGGGAATTAAAACTGCAATAAGAAATCTTGAATGGGTCTCACAGAGGGCTGAGAGCTGCTTAGCATGCTTTCTGAATGAGTGCACCTTTGTTCAATTGGAAATCTTAATGTGGTATACAACTCTCTGGGTAAGCTTCAGACATCCATGATTCAGACTTTGACAAATACCGAAATAATATTGGTATACTAATAAAAAAAAACCTGTCTGCATTTCAGTACTTAACAACAATGCAGTGTACCAAAGCATCAGTATATTAAATTCTGAAAAAAAGTCTCAGAATCCGCTTATCACTCCCAGATTTCATGGTTAAGAACTATTTGGGAAGAGAACCCATGGCCTGTCCACTGAGGCAGCCCCTCGATATTGTGAAGCCTGGGTTCCAGGTTGTGGCGCAGCAGGGTGGGAGGAGGGAGACAAAAAGAAAATAAATCATTGAAATAGACAGCTGGGCATCAGGCCAGTGGTAGACATTATAAGAGCCCCCAAAGACGTCCACGTTTTAATCCCTGGGATTTGCCAATGTTACCTTACAAGGCAAAAGAGACTTTGCAAATGTGATTAAGTTAAGGATCTTGAGGCAAAGAGATTATCTGGGATCATCCAGGTGGGCCCAAAGTAATCATAAGGCTCCTTATAAGAGGGGGCAGAAGGGTCAGAGGCAGAGGAAAAGAGAAGAAGACGTGATGATGGAAACAGAGGTTAGAGTGATGCAAGGCCACAAGACAAGGAGTGTGGGAAGCCCAGCGCAGCTGGGAAAGGCAAGGAAACAGACCCTCCTCCAGCCTCCAGAAAGAAACAGCATGCTTGCCCTTTTAGACTTCTGACCTCTAAGACTATAAGATAGTAAAGTTGTTGTTTTAAGTCACACAGTTTGGGGTAACTTGTCACAACAACAACAGGAAACTAATACAGAATCCATAACATATATGAGGGTGATTAACGTAACACAGATCTGTTGAAGGCCTACTATGTGCCAGGCACCACTCTGGGCAATGAGAAAGCATAGCCCTCTCTTCTAGATCTTCTCATTATAGTTGGAAAAGACAGATGACAAATGAGTAAAGAGATTGGATGATTCCAAATAGTTAAAATACATGAAGAAAATAAGAACAGGTGATGGGATAGAAAGATGAGTTACAGAGAGGGGTTCCCTCAAATTGAGTGGTCAGGGAAAAGCTGTCTGAGGAGGTGGCTAGAATGATGAAAAGCTAGCCAGGTATATCTGGGAGAAGGGCATCTTAAATTGTATGGTTTAACCTTTGCTCCATAACCAACCACCCCAAAACTTAATGGCTTAAACATGCCATCTACTTGCATGTTTTTGCAATATTGAAATTTTGCAAGATTGGCAGACCTCAATGGGAACTCTGCTTCATGTAGTATCAGTTGGGATGGCCCAACTGGAGATGAAGAATATATGTCAATAGGGTTCACCCAAATGGCCTAGCAAGTTGATCAACTGTCATTTGGGAGCTCATCTGCGGCTGCTGGCTGAGTGTGAAAATTAACCTCCACAAGGCTGCTTGGGCTTCCTCACAGTATGGCAACTGAGTTCCAAAAGCAAGGAAGCAGAAGCTGCCAGGCCAAAACTGGCACAGTCATTTCTACCACTTTTTCCTGGTCATATGCCAAGCCCAGATTCGAGGGGGCAGAGAAATAGACTCCATCTCTCAGTGGGAGGTGGGACAAATAATCTGTGGCTACCTTCAATCCACCACATATACCAAAGATACTATAATCGTAAACACCCTGCAGTGGGAATGGCCTTGGAGAGCTTGAGGACAGAAGTGTGGCTGGAGAAGAGTGAGCGAGTTAGCGAAGAGTAGAATGGTAGATGAGGTCATAAAGGAGGGCAGCTACCAGATCGTGCAAAGCCTGTAGTTCATGCTAATAAATTTAGACAGTATTCCAAGGCAAGGGGGAACCACTGGAGAGGGATGCGACATAACCTGATAGCAGTTTGTTTGTTTTTAATATCACTCACTGCTGAGTGAAGAGGGGCAAGTGTGGAAGCAGGTTATTGCGATGGGACCATTTATTGAGGCAGGAAACAGGAGTGGGGACAGAGCCCAGTTTTTGTTGTTCACTTTTTCTTTTTCTTTTTTTTATTTATATTCTTTTTAGTGATGATGAAAGAGAGAAGGGGAAGAGAGAATGGAGAGTCAATTTTAGCCAGGAAGTGTTTGAGGATCAATAGAGAATGGCAGTTAAAGCACAGGCCTTGGTCATTGCTAACTTGTGACCTTGCAAAAGTAACCTATCCTTTTCTTAACCTTAGTTTCCATAAAATGGGGATAATAATATCTATCCTCTTTATTGGAAAGGTTAAATAAGGTCATTAATTCATTCAACAAATGTATATTGAATGCCAACTATGTACTTGAAAAAAACTACAAATGTTTCTACCTCCATGGAGTTTATAATCAAATGCAAAATGGTATATAGAAATGACACATCATACTGCTCAGTAACTATTTTTATTGTTTTGTTTGAAGGACCCACGGCACCCCCAGGTGGAGAGTTTCATCAGTCAGTTGGATATTCAGCCTGGTTATTTAGGAGCAGTTCAACTGTCATTTACTGAACACCTACTATGTGCCAGGCACTGCATGAGACTCTTCCATACCCGCTAGCCTCTCTCATCTTCCCAAGAATGGAGCTGTTAAGAATTTTGGGGCTCAGGTATCAGGGACCTAAAGGGCTGCATGATCTGGCCCCTGATGTGTCACAGACACACAAGTGGGCAGTTTGTCACCAATGCATCTTGTAGAACTCAGATTATAGGAGTCAAGCACCGTTCTAACTTTCCACATGTATTATCTCAGTATATCCTCACAATAGCCTTGTGAAATAGGTTCTTCAGACATCCCCATATCACAGGTAGGCACACTGAGGCCCAGACTCAAAAACTAGTAATTGTCAGACCTGGAATTTGAACACAGGCAAGGTGACTCCAGGGACCGCTACCCTACACTGCCACAAAGCTATCATTTAGAATCCCCAAATCTAAGGATGGCAGGAGACCCTGAGATCTTCCCTCTTATGGAGGGAGAGTCACGAGATGCAGCCGGCCCCTCTGGAGAGGGGCACGGACCCCAGACAGCATGATGCTGCAGGCGGCAAACCAGCTCAGGAGTAAGGTCAATACCGGACCAAGGCCTGGTTCTACCACTTCCTAGCTGCAGATATTAGGAAAGAACTTTAAATTCACTTAGCCTTCCTTTCAATCATGCAGAGATCCTCATTCATGCATTCATTCATTCAACAAACAGACACTGAGAGCCTTTTACGTTCCATGAATGAGACACACACTGTCTCCTGCCCTCATGAATCTGACACTCTAGCCTGGAAGACATGAGAAAACAAGTGAACAGACAAAATAATTTCGAACTGTAGTGATTGCCATGAAGGAAATTAATGAAGGAGGGGACCAAGGGGGAAAGCAGGGGAGAAGCCCTACTTTGAATAATAAGAGTGGTCAGGGGATAAGAAGGAGCCGAGCACACAGAGAGGGGGAGCAAGGGCATCTGGGCAGAGGAACGGCCTGTGCAAGGACCCCAAGGAGTCTGGGGAGCAGAGGAGCCCAGAATGGCTGGCATGCAGTAGAGAGATCACCGCACAAGATGCTCGTCACTCTTCCGGGTTTGTCAGGAGCACGAGAGGGTGGTGCCTGGAAGACAGTGGGCAAGCACCTCTGTCGGGTAGACACAATAAAGCTGAGTTCTCTTTCTCCCTCCAGAGTAGGTGTCCTGGGTCCAGAGACAGGCTCCGTCTCAGGGACAACACTCCTGGCCATCTTTGTTCATGAAGACCTGATGGCTCCTCAGGGACCCCGAGCTCCAAGCCTGTTTGCTGCCATCCAACTGCACACTTACTCCCTTTGTCTAATTATTTCTAATTGGAAGAAAAATTGTTTGGCAAATCAGCTGGCATCTCCTCAGCTCCGGTGTCCTAGCAACCCAGCTCTCGGTGTGACACCGGAGAGAAGGCGGTTTGCCACGTCCGCACTGCAGGGAGCGCCAAGCAAGGGCGGGCGCCGCAGCGACGCCCCCAGACTGGCATCTCCCCTCACCGCGGACCCGCTGCACACACGCGCACACACCCGCAGCTCCGCACGAACACTCCGCGGAGGCCACCGGCGCTCGCCCTGCCTGAAACGTAACCTTAGCCTTTCTGGAAAGCAGAAGGTGTCTCAGAAATAGATTTCTAATTTTCCAGCCACCTGCTCGGCTGAAAGATATTCTGGAGTTTATAATTACTTTTCAGGTACTTAACTAGAGTCTAGTTTCTAGGGCAACTTGATGCATCTCCTAATATATTTATGGATAAATTGCACCTTGCAGCTCCACCGGGGTGACAGGAAGGTGCCCCAGCCAGGCCCAGGGGGAGGACACTGCCTGCCAGGGTCAGGCTTTTTAAGAATAGTTATACTGACCTCAGGGGGGCTGGGAAAAGAGAAAATGAGATTAGTGGGTACCACTTCTGGCACAGGCTATGGGAAGTTCTCTGAGAATATTTAACAGTAATAGTAACGGTGCTAATGGAAACAGATGCCATGACCTCCACCTTCTGGGAGCATGTAGCTCAAGGGCCAGGTCTGGGAGGCAGAAAAACCCTCCATCACTCAGAAAAACCCTCCATCACTCATGTAGCTCAAGGGCCAGGCCTGGGAGGCAGAAAAACCCTCCATCACTCAGAGTTTGGTGGCTGGACCAAGGTTCAAATCCTCACAGTGCCATTCACTGGCTGTGTGATAATGTCAAGTTATTCACCATCTCTGTGCCTGAGTCTTCCCTGCCCTTGCCCCTACCAAAGTAAAGATAATGATGGTACCCACCCGAGAGTTGTGATGGGGCTTAAAAGAGTTAATTCATGGAAAGTGCTCAGCATGGCACCTAGCACATAGTGAGCCCTGAGTAAATATTCTATGACTGTTGCTATCGAAGAAGTCACAGAACAGCCTCCCAGAGCCAAGAAAGTTCTCTGAGACAGAGACGGCTTCAGGGGGCTTACAAGCTAGAGCAGAGGTCTCCCAGGAGAGAAAAATATTTATACACATTGTAACTTCTATTTGTATTTTTATCTCATCCTCTCTAATTTATATTTTATGTATGTCTTACGATGTGTAAATTTTATAAATAAATATATATTGAGGAGTCTCATTCAAGGAAGTTTTAAGGGAACATGATTCAAAAGAGAGTAAAACAAATTATTTCAAATGGAAAGGGCCCTAGGGGTTGTTCAGTCATCTCCCCGTGCACATTTCACACATGCGACGCTGACAGCCAGAAAGTGGATCACACTTCATCTGGACTTACACTGGAAAACAAGGTGCCAAAGCCCTGAGAGATCCACAGAAAGCCCCAAAAGCTGGTGTCGCAGAACTCAACAGAAGACAAGAGCTCCATGTACAGTGCAGTCAGGAAGGCTCCCTGGAGGAGGGCACAGAAACCAGCTTTGAGTGAAAGAGTGGAAGAGCAAGGTCTCTTCATAAAGCCACCCCCATTGGGCTTCCCAAGGGTCATGACATAGAACACTCCCAGCAAGGCCAATTTAAACATCAAATGTTTTTGTTTGCTTGTTTGTTTGTTTTAAGTGAGAGGAGGGGAGATAGAGAAACAGTCTCCCTCAGGCTCCCTGACTGGGATCCACCCAACAACCCCCATCTGGGGTCCATGCTCAAATCAACTGAGTTATTGTCAGCACCTGAGGCCGATGCTCAATGCTCGAACAACTGAGCTATCCTCAGTGCCCGGGGCCAACACTTGAGCCAATCTAGCCACCGGCTGCGAGAGAGGAAGAAGGAGAGAAGGGGGAGAGGGAGGGGAAGAGAAGCAGATGGTCACTTTCCATGGGTGCCCTGACTGGAGATCGAACCCAGGATGTCCACATGCCGGGCCAATGCTCTATCCACTGAAGGAATGCCAGGCCCATCATCAAAGGTTTTACAACTGGTAAACCATCTTAATCTGTAACAATCTGGAGGAAGCTGACACATCCCAATGGGGCTCTTCCTCAGGTCCTGGTCTATTAAACCTGACCGCCACTCTGAATTTCCACCTCCTACAGTTATTCCCCTCAGTCTGCCTTTCTCTGCATTTTCATTGTCTATCTTTGGGGGGCAGTTTTTCTCTTTCTTAAGGAATCTGGTCATTCTCCAACCCGGGATGTGGGGCCCAGAAGGGGTCTCCTCCTTGGATCTGTGTATTGGGGTCCTGTCCCCAACTCTGCTCATGTGTGTCTGGGTCTGTTGGCCCCCTCAGTACCTCTGCCTCCAACAACACCATGGGCTGTTACTGCTCTTGGCCTGTTTTTTTTTCTTTTAAAAAAAATTGTTAAATTTTGGGGGTGACATTGGTTAATAAAATTATATAGGTTTTGAGTGTACAGTTCTATAATACATCATCTGTCTATTGTATTATGTGTTCACCGTCCAAAGTCAAGACTCTTTCAATCACCCTTTATCCCTCCTTTACCCTCTTTTACCTCCCTCCATCCCCCTTTCCCTCTGAGTCAACATACTGTTGTCTGTGTCTATGAGTTGGTTTTTGTTTTTGTGGGGTTTTTCTTAGAGAAAGAGAGAGAACAAGGAAGAGATAGAGGGAGGGAGGGAGGGAGGGAGGGAGGGAGGGAGGGAGAGAGAGAGAAGCATCTACTTGTTGTTCCACTTAATTGAGCATTGATTGTTTCTCATACATACTTTGACCAGGGATCCGACCAGCAACCTCAGGATCGAGCTGGCGACCTTGGAATCATGTCAGCAACTCTGTGCTCAAGCCAGCCCCTCGGGTTTTGAACCAGTGACCTCAGCATCCTGAGTCGATGCTCTATCACCTGCACTATCACCGTCAGGCTTATGGTTTTGTGTTGGTTGTTGTTGTTATTCTGTTCTGTTTAATTCCTTCACCTTTTTCCCTCAATCCCCCCCCCCCAACCCTCCTCCCCTCTGACAATTCATTGATACAGAAAACGGTGTGGGCCTGTCTCTATCTCTCTCTCTCTCTCTCTCTCTCTCTCTCTCTGCTCTGAGTGTGTGTGAATGGAGTGGGGGCCATGGCATCTGTTTCTCTGTCTCAGATTCTGTCTGTCTGTCTGTCTGTGTGCCTGACTTCTCTCTGGGCCTCTCTCTCTCAGTGATTCTCGAGGTGTAGCCCCAGGGCCAGTAGCATTACTTTGGGAATTTGGTAGAAACCACATTCTTGATCCCATCCCAACAAAGATTCCTCCTCAACTAAATTCCATTCAGGCTCCTCTGAGCTCTTTTTCAACTAAGCCTTGATTTCCATGTTCATCTTATATGGTCCCATTTTTACAAGAGTCCTACTAAGTCAGAATGCCCCACCTGCAACATCTGATCACCCTCGATATCCTATCAGTTCCTCATCCTCCATCATCCCAGGTGGTGTCTGCCCACCCTGGCCTGCCTTCAGCAAGAATCCCACCAGGTCAGTTTAGCCAGAAACCCTGTCTCCTCTGATGCTTCCTCTTGGTGACTTTCCATCCACTGCCTCTAAGTTCCCACATGGCCATGCTGCGTCCAGAGTTGAGCCCAATCGCTTTCCCTCACTGCAAAATCACATTACAGTAGTCCCTACTCCTATCATTATAGCCCCCTTCCCCCACTTTGAATAAAGTCTTCCTTACAACGCTTTAACAAGCATCATTCAGTTTTGTTTTATTTTTTCTAATACCCCAGACAGACTGAATCCAAAACTCTGGGAGTAGGGCCCAGCATTATGCTTCTATAAGCCCCTCCAGCGGCTGAGAGCTTCTGCAGGTCAAGTTCAAGCATTAAGCCAATCTCTCTTTCTGGTTTTCTTGGGAGGTAGGGATGAAAGAGGGACCCTTGTTCTAGGCCTTGTCTCTCACTGTGTCATTCTCCCTGTGGGTCTATGTCTGCCTGTCACACCCAAGGCCGCTGGACAGGAGACAGCTGCATCCTCAGGAGAGCATTTCATTTGCTGCCTCTTGTCCCCAAAAGCTCCAATACAAGCACAGAGATGACAGCTAGGAAGAGGAGAAGTGCCCAATTAGAAACACAAAGCAGCTTGTTTACTGACCACAAAGCCGTGGAAGGCTGCTGTGGATTCATACGGAAACATTCACTGTTACATCCTCTGCTGGAGACCTCACAAAGCTATAGTCAGATCACCTGTTACAGGGCTCGCCCCTCTGGCTGCATGGAGTACCACCTGGGTGCTTTTAGAGCATCCTACATGCTGGGAACTACTCCCAGAGATTCTGACTCCATTGATCTGGGCTGAAGCCCAGGTATCTTTTAAACCAGGGGTCCCCAAACTATGGCCCACGGGCCGCATGTGGTCCCCTGAGGCCATTTACCCGGCCCCCTCCACACTTCCAGAAGGGGCACCTCTTTCATTGGTGGTCAGTGAGAGGAGCATCTGCATCCTGTGCTCCTGGAGTACTGTATGTGGCGGCGCCGCAAAACGCTGAGTCGCTCACCTACAGTACTACTTCCGGTGACACGGTATGCACGCGTCACAGCTCCAGAAGCCCGTCATATCACTTGTTAAGGCTAGCAGTGACAAATATGGAACCGGACATTGACCATCTCATTAGCCAAAAGCAGGCCCATAGTTCCCATTGAAATACTGGTCAGTTTGTTGATTTAAATTTACTTGTTCTTTATTTTAAATATTGTATTTGTCCCCGTTTTATTTTTTAAATTTAAAATAAGATATGTGCAGTGTGCATAGGGATTTGTTCATAATTTTTTTATAGTCCGGCCCTCCAACAGTCTGAGGGACAGTGAACTGGCCCCCCGTGTAAAAAGTTTGGGGACCCCTGTTTTAAACACTACCCGGGTGATTCTAATGAGCAAAGAGCAAAGTCCTAATGCAACCCTCGTCACTCCCTTACAGATGGAGATCAGGATTCCGGAACGCTTGTACAGGTGGAGAACCTGAGACTCAGAGAAGGAAAGTACTTGACCAAAGTCACATAACTATAGTGGCATCGAACCCATTTGAACCCAGAGCTGTGGTCCGCGTTCTTTATTCCACCTCGTGCTATGCATTTTGCATGTAATACTGTCATTTGCCACGACTCACTCCTGGTCTCCCAGACTGGCTATCACATGCCCGCTCCAGCCAACCCGACAACACCTCCTCCCACTCCACCCCACTTCTCTGCAGTTCTGAAGGTCCCGGCCTGCGCAGCCAACTCTGCGCCTCAGAAACAGCTGCCCCGTGACAGCACCTCTCCCAGTAAGTGAACTCTCTTCCTGAGGATGCTTGCACGATTTTTATTCTGGAGGTCTCCTTCCTGATAATCGCCAGGATGCCTCCCTACACTCCCACCCCAGAGAAGCACTCCTCTCCAGGCCCTGCGGGAATCTGGCTGGCAGATTTCACATTACATAAGTCCAATGTTTGCTTTCTGGAGTCCTGACCCAGGCTCACCGCAGGAGTCAGTGCTCGGTGAGTTGCAGCCACAACGCCCCCAACAGCAGCACAACTGTCTGACGACAGCTTCTCAGACTCCACCTCGGCAGTACCCAATTCACAGGAGCCATCACAGGCCCTTCTTAAGCTCAAAATGTCTCTGAAGCCTCATATTTTCTTTTTAAAAGCCAGGTGAACTTTGCATTCTACTGCATAATCTGTCAGAATTTCTTTCTTTCTTATCCTTTTCCGTTTTCTTTTTCTTTTGAGGGAGACAGGGAGAGAGAGACAGGAATGTCGAGCAGCTGCTGGGTGTGCCTTGACTGGGGAATCGAACCAACAACCTCTGTGCTCTGGGACGATGCTCCAACCAACCGAGCCATCTGGCCAGGTCTTAGAATTTATTTCAATAAAAAAATAAATACATGATTCCTATTTATTAAATTTTGACAAGGAAGATGTATTACTTTTGTAATGTAAAATGTTCAGTTAATAAGTAACTATGAGGCTTCTCATTCCTCAACATCAAGTAAATCTGATGTCCCAGGGAGGTGGTAGATTTACTCTGTGACTTTATGAATTCTCAACACACCTAGGGTGTCCACAGGGGCACCCATAATGCATTCATTCCTTCCTTCTTTCATTCACTAATTCGACAAATATTTTTGGAGTGCCGGCACTGTCCCGGGCAAGGGACTAGAGTCTGGGGATATAATGATATAAAAGACAAATGTTCCCTCCCTCCAGGGAACGTCTAGACTACTCAGAAGATCAAGATTACACACATACGCACAAATAAAAGTATAATGACTTGTAATAAATGCACAGTAGAAGAAGCAAAGGATGCACTGAGCAAGAATAATTGGGGAACTAAAATTGTTTCCAAGGAAGTGACATTTAAACTGAGACATAAAAGATGAATAGGAGTTGGCCAGGTAAAAGGGAGCAGTGAGAGAACGTTCCAGACATAGGTAAAATAGCCCATGTGAAGAGAGAAAGGAGACAAACCCCAAACCCTCCTGGAGGCTCAGAGGTGAATCCTTCATCCTTTCCAGCAAAAGTTTGCGGGCTGGAAGCAGGAGCGGCCCCACTCCCTGAGCCCTGGGAGGCAGCCAGGTGCTCTGCCAGCCCCAGCCCAGGTGGTCTCCCAGCGCAAGGCCACCTGTGATCATACAGCCAGCCTCCAGCTCAGCAGCGACCCCAACGGAGAACCTGCAGCCCGGTGGGGTGAGGGCTGGGGGGACCCACGGACTCAGCCCTGGGTAGGAAAACTTAGGACTGTGGTCAACGCTAGATTGGGGCCAAGCCCAAATGAATCTTCTAGGGTTTCCCCATAACTTCCCTGATGGCAACAGTATCTTTGGGGCACATGGGCAAGGGGGAAACAGCCTATAGGTACCACAGCGCCAGCTGCCCTTCTGAGCCAGGTCTGGTCAGAGACTGCACCTGGTGCCAAGGTCAACACCTCACCTGTGCTTCAGTTGTGGCCCCCTGGCCTCTGGTCCTGATTTGCAGCCCTGACACCCTTCCTGGCAAGTGTGACTGGAGGCTGCCCCTCCCAGGCCCCGAGCCCTCTGCCACCACAGCAGGGGCATGCTCATCCTGGGGTCCCGCACCACCCCGCCATGCTGTTCCCCAGGAAGCCCCCCACCCCCTGCCTAGAGACCCGGCTGGTTCCTCGCAGACCCTGGTCTTCGCCCACCTGGACTCTTGCCACAATTTCCTGTTTGGACTTTTGCCTTCCATCATCCTTCCTCCTGTAGCCAGGGTGACCTCTCTAAAATCAAATCACAGTTCTGATGGTGTTGCTTCCCCTGCTTCAAACACTTTAGTAAACTTCCCTTGCTCCTAGGTAAAATCCAAGTTCCCTTATAAAAGTTGGATGAGTTCGGCGCCCCTCCAAGCCAGCCCCCGCTCTCATCTTCTAGACAGAAGACTTGTAGGCACCCTACACCTCCGGCCAGAGTGCCTCTGCACCCAACCGGGCCAGGCTGGAGCTGCCAGCAGAGGAGGCTTCTCCAGCGCTGGCTGGTGGAGGCTGCAGGAGCTGGGGCTACAGCCAAGCCTGGGCCTCTGCTGCCTCCCGGAGGCTGAATGGAGCAGCACAGGCAGGCGAGCTCGTTTTGCAGCAACCCAGGGCTGGAACCCATCTCCCCAGGACCCATCAATGGTGAGCAAGTTCCAGTCAAAGGTGGGGCCAAAAGCAAGGGCCTCCCTCGGTCCACAGTGAGAGAGCTAGGATCCAGCCTAATGAGTCCTAAACACCCTTCTATTATGCATCTGTCATAATACTTTGTAATTTACCTGTTTCTATGTCGGGCTCCCCTGTTAGACCCTATAATCTGAGGCTCCTGCCCACAAAGTAATCCCATGCCCTTTGGCCAGACAGCCTCCACAGCCTTACCACTCCTCTTCCCAAACCCCTGGGGGTTTAGGGACCATCCCAAGACAACCACCTCCAGGACAGCTTCAGCCTCTCCACATATACCCCCTCCACCACTACTTCAAGTAGTTCCTGTTTCTCCCACCATCACTATCACATTTGTTTACTCATTCATTCATTCATTCATTCATTCACCAAATTCTTAGGGAGAGAATCGTAGGTGCCCGGCTCTATGCTAGACTGATAGCAATGAACAGACGAGATCCCCATCTCATGGGAGCTTACCCCCCACTGGGCAGACGAACAATCAGATAAATGAATGAGGTCGTTTCAGGTGGCGATAGACTGAGTGATGTCCAAGAGCGCTGGGAGGATGGCGCTGCAGAGAGAAACTGGTGATCAGGGATCGCCTCTCTGAAGTCACGTGTGATAGTTTTCAAGTACATCCACAAATTCTCTTAAAATATGTCCAATGCCTTCAAAAAGTAGAATATCATTTTCCTCCCTATCAGCCCCTTAGTGTAGGCTGTACTCAGTGAGTCACTGCTAACAAAAATAATATGGCCAGTTCGATCCCCGGTCCAGGCACATACAGGAACAGATTGATGCTCCCCTCTCTCTCCATCTCCCCTTCCTTGCTCTCTAAAATCAATAAAATAAACATTTTTTAAAAAAAATATATTATGGCAGGAGTAATAGGTATGCTGACCACGTGTGACTTTCAAGATAGGGCATAACAGAAATTGTGGATTCCTCCTGACTCTCCATCTCTCTAGGGGATGCCAGCTGCCATGTCAGGAGGACACTCAAGCAGCCCCGTGACGACATCCACGTGGCTGGAAGCTGAGGCCTCCTGCCAACAGCCACGTGAGTGCACCGTCTTGTGAGTGGGTCCTCCGGTCTCAGGGCCTTCACAGGATGGTAGCCCGTGCCCACACCCTGACTGCAGCCACAAGCTACCCGGCTAAGCCCCTCAGGACCATTTCCTATACTATGGCTGGTGGCATACAGCTCAGGGCCTACAGTACTTTTAGGACCCACAAAAAAAAGTTTTTAATTTCTGTTAAAATTAGGAGAAAGGAATTTTAGGTCAAACATATTAATATATCCATCTTTATACCAATACAATCATAAAATATAATTTTTACTATTCTTTTAGGAAGGAAGAGGCCAACAAAGGCAAAGTGCCTAGGTCCCACGAAAGTCATAATGTGATTGTGAAGCTGCTTTCAAATTCCTGACCCAGCGAGCCTTTGGGATAACAAATATTTGTTATTTTAAGCTGCTGAATTAGGGAGTAATTTGTTACACATCAAGACAGCACTCGTATACCGGTCTTGTGAAGATCTGAAGACAGAGCAAAGGCCTGTGGGTAGAAATAATCTTGACAGGTTCAAAATGAACAGAATAAAATGTTACTTGACCTCTTTAGGCCTCAGTTTCCTCACATATAAAATGGGGGTGATGATCATCACAGCTCCTCATTGCATTGTTGGGATTAAATGAATGGTATCAGGCACAAAGCTTCCTGGTGGCCTCTCTTCCTCCACCCACATCCTGTCTGGATCCGGCTCCTGAAGGCCTGGCCAGCCTTTCACCAGCCGCCACAGTCTCCTCTGCCCCTGATCCCCACCAACGGCACCCAGCAGCTGGGGGTCCAGAGAGGCTTCTAGGTAGAATTCTGAGCTGGGAGAAAGAGGTGTTCCACAGGTGGGGATGAGAGAAGGAATTCAAGTTTCGCAGCTGTCCCCCGAAATCACTGCCTTCCTTTCCCATCATCCACTTGCTAACTTCCCCAGTCAAAGCAAGCATCTCCAGTAACCCTAGAGTCCTGATGGGCAGACAAAGCTTCTCGTTTCCACTAAAAGCCCACCAATTGCCCACACATCGGCCTGTGCTCTGCTGTGGGGACATAAGGGCCAGAGCAGGGCCACTGCCCACGGTCTCAGCCACAGTTGTGGGGGAGCCTGGAGATTACCTTACACACACACACACACACACACACACACACATTTCTGTATCCTGAAGCCTGAACTCTCCCTTTCCTCAGGATGAGCCCTTCACACGGCATCACAAGTTAGGAGTGAGAGTGCTGGAGTCACCAGTCTGCGGCCTGGCTGGCGGGGGCAGCGATGGCCATCACTGCCTGCCACACTCACTGCCCCTGCCGAGTACACACACTATAATGTAATGACAATAATGACTACCAGTAGGAGGAGGCTGCTTCCTCTGTGCACTCAATCTATGAGGAGGGTACCGTTGTTACCTCCAATGATGAACGAATATACAGAGAGGAGAAGTGACTTGCCCAAGGTCACACAGGGAGGAATGGGATTTGTATCCGTCAGCAGAGGGCAGACTGAGCCACACTGGCCAGTGTGCCCTGCCCATCCAGACCACAGCCACCTGGACCCAAGGGGGCCCGGTCTGTAGGAGGAGGCACTGGGCCGATCAGGTGTTCCTTCAGCTAGACTGGGACCAATGGGCACAGGGGCCAGAAGGGGAAACTGAGTGTCACCACAAAGTCCTGGGGAAAGGACAGTCTTCCAGGCCCTGTGTCAGAGAGGACAGAGCAGCGATGCAGAGCCAAGATGAGGTGACTGGGGTTGCTGTGTGGCTCTGCGCAGGTGACTTAACCTCTCTGGACTTCAGTTTCCTTGCTCTTTCCCTCCATCGCTCCCCAGCTCAGTTTCAGACTCTACATCTCAGGCTCTTTCTGTCAGACACTGTGTTTCTGTCTCTAGTTTCTCTCGTCTCAGCCTCCCTTAGCCATGGCTCTCCCCCATCCCAAACCCCGTGGAGTCCCATTAATTTTGAGAGGCTGTCTTTATGTATAGCTGCCTAGCCCAGTCCTGGGACTCGGGGAGCTGTGTAATTATCCACTTGGAGCCGAGGGGAAGTGATAACTGGTTCTCCCTCCTGCCTTCCCTGCCTGCCTCCCTCTCATCCATTTTGCTCAGACATTCCCCGGAAGCCGATTGTGGAGGGCCCCGCTGGGTGAGGAGGAGTGGGCATCCTCTTCACCTTGTAGAAGGTCAGACAGAGTGAGTGGGAGGCATCTCTCCGGCCTCTACCCAATACGAGGGCGATCAACCCCTCCGGCCTGGGCCTTCCGTCTGTGCCGAACATCACAGCTTCATCTGGAGCCCATCATCTCCAGACGTGAGCGCTCGCCTGTGCTCCAGCCCTGGTCAGACAACTCCGCCTGGGACATCTCCCCATGTATTTCCCACAGGCCCTCCAACCTGTTAGGCTGCCAAAGGAGGGATGCAGAGGGCCTGATGGATTTTTGTAAGAACTTTATTTATGCATCTGTAAAACAGACAGGCTGAGACCCTAGTGGAGTCAGCCCCAGCTGCTGTGGGGGAGGGGGTTTGAAATAGGGACTACCGCCGGCATCTGCTGACGTGGTGGCTCGCTTGCCTGCTATGCTCAGATGAGCCCATCCTGGTTTCTGGCCGTGGTCACTGGCTGTCTCCCTTTCCCAACCCTCGGGCTCCTCCCAAACGCCTTGACCCAGAGACACTTCCCAGATCCTCCTGGGATGAGGGGATTTGCTTAAAAGGAGGGGGGTTGGATGAGGGAGGTTGCTGAACAAGGAACTTGCCCCAGCAGGAAGTTGGGTGAGGGGAATTTGAGTTTAAAGGGGCCCTGGACCCAAACCTAAGAAAACCCAATACCTCCAAACCTCAACACACCTTCCCCCTCTCTCCCCCCCCCCTCCTTGCCTTCCCCCTCCTCCACTCCAGATCTCCTGAAGCACAGGCCACCCAAGCTCTCAATAAGATACTGACATCATTCTCACCTCTCCCTTCCCTTGGCGAATCACCCACCACCATTCATTTCTCTGTTTACCTCAGTCCCCCAGGCCCAGCTTCCATGTCCTAAAGTTACCCAGGAGCTGAGCCTTTTGCCCAAAAAGCTTGGGGTCCCCTCAAACTGTTAATGTCCTGGGCTGACTATATCATCTCCCTCTCAAATCTCCCTGCCTCTATCCATGCACTCCCCACTTCCACCACTGATAAAACTCTCTTCACCTCCTCCTACTCCCCCCATATGCAGCCAAACAGTCCCCATGATGGGACAAGAGAATGAACTCTGGGGTCAGGAAGAACCAGGCTTCAGCCCCAGCTCCATTATTCCCTAACTGTGTGACCTGGAGCAGATCATTTCACCCTGGCCCTCAGCTTTATCATCTGTAAAATGGGGCTAAGGGGACCCACCTTGCAAAGGCTGATTGAGAATGTCTGAGATTACCATCTCAAATGACTAAGGGCCAGGCTAATAACATACGTCAGGGAAGGGGCCTGGTGGGATCCGTAGCAACCTGGAGGGTGGATGCCCCATCGAGAAAGAGCAGCAGTTCAACACTCCAGCTGTGGGGAATATGTTGTTGCCAGAACTTTCTTGTGTTGCCAGAACTTTCTACTTTTTCAAGCGTAGCCGCATCCACGTTTTCACATGGAATCTCCAGATTTGTATGTGTTGGCAATTAATTGAAATGTTTCGTTAGCATCACGAAGGCCAAACAAAACATTTGCCTCCGGGCCCCCAGTTTGTACTCTGATGTATGCAAGGAGTTGGGCTAGTTTATGCTCATAACAGAGTCAATAAACTTTAATTCCTTTCTCTGCCCTTCTTATTGATTCTCTCAAAAGGAAAAAAAAAAAGTCTCTGCAAGCCGTCCCTCCCATTCCACTCCCATCATCATCATCTTTATGCAGCCCTCCCTGGACACGGGCCATCGGGCCCTGTCCACCCACAAACTCAGGCAGAGCTGAGCCCCTCCCCCGAGGGCCTTGCCCTCCTCCCCAGCTGACAGCGCAGAACGAAGCTCTTTCCTTAGGTCTGATGCTTCACAGTTAACAGAGCCCTCTCCCTTCCATTTTCACATTTATCTTTTTAACAACCTATAAGGTAATTTCTTTTTCTAAAGAGAGAGAGAGGGACTGACAGGGATAAACAGGAAGGGAGAAAGATGTGAAGCATCAACTCATAGTTGTGGCACCTTAGTTGTTCATTGATTGCTTCTCATATGTGCCTTGACTGGGGGCTCCAGCTGAGCCAGTGACCCCTCGCTCAAATCAGCGACCTTGGGCTCAAGCCAGCAGCCTCGAGCTTCAAGCCAGAAACCATAGGGTCATGTCTATGATCCCATGCTCAAGGCAGCGACCCTACACTCAAACTGGTGAGCCCATGCTCAAGCCAGCTACCTTGGGGTTTCGAACCTGGGTCCTCAGCATCCCAGGACAATGCTCTTTCCACTGCACCACTGCCTGGTCAGGCTAAGGTAGTTATTATTGACCCAAAACCCAAAGCAGGGAAGTGGGGTCCAGAGGGTGGAGGTGAGTCAACAAATACTTAATAAATACCTGCTGTGCACCAGGCTCTACTAAATGGGAAACTCAAGGTTACACAGAGTATCTTTGGTTGCAAGTGACCAACACCTAAACTAAACAGGCTCCGGCAAAGGGACAATGGGGTGGCTCACCCGCCTGTGGGAAGGAAAACAATGTCACTGGGCTCCAAAGATAAAAGGCGCTGGGGACACAGATGCCTCCTGGGTGCCCACTTGCTCCTCTCTTGCCTCTGCTTCCCTTCCTGTCCCAGAAGCATTTATCTCACCCAGCAGAGCAGCATTTCCACACAGCAGGCCGCCCGTGGGCCCAGAGCCTCCCTCTCACTCTGTTTATCATCAGACAGATGTTCTCTGTCCCATGTTTACACGCTCCAGGGGAGGACCCTTAGTAGATCAGTGTGGGTTACGTTGTCACATTGGGCCAATCAACTGAGCGAGGGAAGTATAACTGATGAGCTCAATTGGGGGCTATTCCCACCCTGGGCCAATCGACAGTCAACAAGAGAGCAGGCTCTAGAGTGAGATGCGGCTGGTTAGAGTAAGGATGGGGAGAACTCCTCAGGAAATGAGATTGCTGTCTGCTCAAATGAGAGATGTCTCCGTTTGGGCTCTTCCAAAAGCCAAGCGTGAAGGGGGGTGGAAGAAGACTTGACTTGGGGAGTTGAACACACACAATACAAGATACAGATGGTGTATTATAGAACTGTACACCTGAAACCTCTATAATTTTATTGACCAATGTTACCCCAATAAAATCAATAAATAAATAACAGAATCCAGATGTGAGACTTGGATTTGCATGCAAGTCGTTTATTTGGGAGGTGGTCCCAGGAAATGGCAGCATGGGGATGGGAAGTGAGCCAGGGAAGGGAAGGAAGCTGATGGAGGGTGTTACCTCCACGGACAACTGAGCTGAGTCCTGCTGGGGACCTTTGGAAAGACTAGGACATGAGCCTCACAGTTATCGTAACTGAAAGGCAAGGAGACTGGAGATTTGTCTCCTAACTTCCATCAGCCCGTGGTCGAGGGCAGTTCCCTCTCCTGAGTAGAGTGAATAGAAACCACCTGGCCCCACGGGCCAACTTCTCTTGTGCCCCAGGACCAAACATTTTCCATCTTTTGGAAAGGAGTTTTGATGGTTAACTGGCAGGGTACCAGGCCACAGCGCTCACACTGCCCTCGGCCTGCTGCATTCAGAAGGGAGCCAGGGCGGAGGGCTGGTCTCCAGAAAGAGTCCAACCCCCTTATCTCCCCATCCCCATACACATCCATGAACAGGGAGAATTGGCAGGAAGCGGGGAGGCCAGGACCTCTCCTGAAGTTGAGGCTGTGGAAAGAGTTGACCTGAGCCAGAACATGTTGAAGATGACAACAGGAGTCAGGAATGCCTGGGCTGAGAACTGAGAAGTCATAGAGCACAAGTGGCTCTCCGATGGCTCCTTCCCTTCCGTCTGAGCATGCTCAGATGAGCAGAAGAAGTCAAGTCATCTTCAGCCCTGATGCCTCTGCCCACTGCCCCGCCTTCCTCCTTCCCTGGCAAGGTGCAGGCTGCACTTGCTCCGCCCACTACCTTCTAGCTTCTGTCCCCGCCATTCTGCGGAATTACCCCTTACTCTGGAATTACCCCTTACTCCCACAAGTCATCAGGAACCCCAACTTGTCTTTCTGCAGGGGGGTTTCCTGGGTAGCTCTTTCAGACGTTCTCCCTCCCCTGCCTGCCCTGGTTTCTCTACCCCTAGCTGTTTTTTCCCCTCCCTGGGCAACTCTTTCTTGCCTGCTTCTTAAAATGTCAGTGCTCCCAGACCTCTGCCTGGACCCTCTTCTCTTCCAGGTCAGCTCACTCTCCCAAGGCCGCCTTGTCCACCCCAGAGGCTCCCACCACACCCTCGGCCTGAGGATGTCAGCCATTGCTGTCAAGTACTAGCTCTGGACAGTCCACGTGGCTGTCCTCCACACCCTCCCACCCGGCACATGAAACATTGACCTCGCCAACTCCCAAATATCAGGGAGGAACCTACACATCACCTTACCCTCTCTCTTCAAAAACTTGCCTTTCCTCCTGCATTCCTTACTTCTGTCGGCAGTACACCACCTGCCGATCCACCAATAGAGCAACCTGGGAACCATCCTGAGCCTTCCTCCCACCTCTGCGTCTGATCAGACCCCAAACACCGCCAGTTGTAGTTACCAGCTCTCCCCAATCCCTCCCTCTGGCCCGTCTCCTGCCTACATCATTGCAGAAATGTTTTTCATGATCTCATGGGCTTCCTCTCTCCAACAGAAGGAGCTTTCTAAACACAAAGTGACCTCGTCCACGGCTTCCACGTTTGTGCGTTTGTATACTCACTACAATGTGTTTCTTTGGCCCCTAAATCACTGCAGTGCTTTTGCAGCCATTCACGGACGCGCACAGCGCGGTGAATAATGTGAGTCACGGACGTGCGAGATCCCAGATGAGGACGAGCAAGGCAATGCTCTGCCCTCTTGTCTCCGCTCTGGTACTGAAAACAAATGTTCTCTTTGAAATCGATTTCTGCCACTTCTTCACGTTTTTGTGGGTTTAGGGCAGGGGTCGGGAACCTTTTGGGCTGAGAGAGCCATAAACGCCACATATTTTAAAATGTAATCCCGTGAGAGCCATACAACGACCAGTGTACATTAGGCATTATCCAATAAAAATTTGGTGTTGTCCCAGAGGATAACTATGAACATGAGCGGTAGGAAATGAATGGATTGTAATACATGAGAATGTTTTATATTTTTAACGTTATTTTTTTTTAATTAAAGATTTGTCTGCGAGCCAGATGCAGCCATCAAAAGAGCCACATCTAGCTCGCGAGCCATAGGTTCCCAACCCCTGGATTAGGGAATGATTTTGCTGTTTGACCTGGCCCCAAGCATAGTGCAGTGTGCTGTCTGGCGGATGGAAGGGCAGGAAGGCTGTGATGAGCCTTAGGGAGAAAACTCGGGTGTGAGATGAGCTCAGGCACCAGTGATAGCACTGCTGGCCATGTGTTCGGGGTTAACGATTCAACAACATATATATATTAATATGGTGTCTTGGAATAGAAACATACATAAAACAAGGTTATGTATTATTCAGTTGATGGAAGTGGTGCCACCAGGGGCTCGCAAGAACCCAACTCTGTATTTCCCCCCTGGCAAAGCTTCAGTATTTCCTAATTCAGTGTTTGTCGTGACTTTTCACAACATAACTTCCATAAATAATGAGAATCGACTTTGCCAATCTGGCCATTCCCCCGGGCCTCCCTCTGCACACAAGACAAATCCAAACTCCATAGCGTAGTGTGCCCAGAGGCGGATTTAACGGTGGGTGCACCAGGCATGCACCCTGAGCCCTGACTTTGGAAGGGCCCCGCAAAACCCCAACTTTACACTATTTTCTAACATAAAGGGCCCAATGTTTTCTCTTGTGCCCAGGGCTTCAACTGACCTTAATCCGCCTCTGAGTGTGCCAGGTCTTTCATAATCGAGAAGGTCCTCACTGACCTTCTAGGCCCCTGGCCCTTTGGCTCCTCACCACTCCCCAACCAGCCCATGCTCTAAAGCCTTGTCTTCCACAGACACCTTCTGCACATGCTGGCCCTCTGCCTCATCTCCTCTTGGTGATCTCCTACACATCCTTCAAGACCAGCTTCAATGTCGCCTTGTCTGGGTCTCCCTCTAGCAGAACTTCTCTGTCCTGTGTCTCTTATAGCCCTTCTCACAATGTTGTGCTTGATCCATTGGGGTGTCTCCGCTCCCGTACTTGGCAATTGTTTTCTGGGAAGAATGTGGAGGGCACATAGACGTGTGCACCTGTCTTGGTAGGGTGCATGCATTTTGTATATCATTCACTCAGTAAACAGAAATGGAGCCCTAACCTGCAACCAGGCACCATTCTAGGCACCAAGGGTACAGCAGTGAACAAAACAAAGCACCGTCCTCTGTGTGGGTCACACTGTGCCCGTAGGTGCACACGTGGGACGGTGTTGTGCTTGCTGTGGACCTGTGGTGTTTGTGGCTCTTAGACATACTGTCTGTCGAATTCCAGCCCTATGTGACCTGCTGATGAAGGCATCTTAGAGTTAATGAGAGCCAGCAGGCTGTGTCCGTGCCCTAATGAGAAACCCTCCCCGGGCACTCCCTGCCCGCCCTCCCACCTCTCCAACAGTCACTGCCTGGCCTAGGTGTTGCCTTTTTAATGCAAAGACAATATCCATCCACATGAGATTCTCTCTGGTGAGTACATCTGTCTTCCCTCCCTTCTCTGCCTCCTTACCTCTCAGAAGGAAAAGGTGTAAGAATAGGAAAAAGGGGTGAAAACCATTTTTTGTGAGTACCCACCATGTGTCAGGTATGTGTGGACAATTTACATACATCAGAGATGGTTGGAGGAAGGGCTTCCTCTGTGCCAAGTACTGTCCTAGCTGTGCCTCCATTGGCTGGAGCGATAAGGATGCCAGCCAATGAGGTTGCACTTTATCCCACTCAGTAACTTTTCAGGATGCCCCTCAGGGGTACAACATGTCTCACTGCACAGCATAGAGATGAGGAGATTGCCCAGATCTAAAAGTAACAGAGGTGAGATTCAAGTCCAGCAGTATGACACTCCAGATGCAGGGCCGTGGGTCCAGATGCAGGACCGTGGGCCCCAGATGCAGGACCGGGGGGCCCAGATGCAGAGGTTCCCTACCTTAAGGCAGTTCCCTGAAATGCCTTCCCCATCTAATGGGAGGTACCTTCTCTGGGCAGGAGTTGGCAGCTCAGCCTCTTCCCACTAGAGCTCACCCCCACACACACACGCCTTTCTTACATCATTGGTGTGTTTCTGGGCCCGTCCCAGGCTGGGAGACCTGCCCTGCCTCTCTGATCCTCTCTTTGTCTGCATAGCCCAATACCAAGCACAGCACCTGGCACACAGCAGTGTCTCAGTGACAATTCTTTAATTTAAAACAAGAGTTCGTGGACTTCTATCCAGAAGAAAGCTGCACCCCCAACCCAACCCTAGCTCTCCCCCTGACACAGGACAATTCAGTTCCTCCCCGTACGTCTCTGGTGCCTTTCAAGCCGCTGCCCCAGCGCTGGAGCTCAGAGGGAGTGAGTCCGAGTGCATGTCTGCAGCCCCTACCAGAACTACTATGAGGTGGTGTCCCCCAACGCACACGAGGCCACATATGTTTGCAGCTATTAAGGATAGCCCTACGCAGGCCCCATGAACACACGTGGTAGTGCGGGAGGATCCCTGCTACAAACGAGGGTGCCTCGCTGGCCATGGGCACACTTGAGGGGCCACCACCCACGCAGCACTCGGCTGGCTCATGTAGTTGCCCTGCTGGTTCTGAGCCCAGAGACTCAACGCGTGGACCCTGCACACTGAATAACTGACCTCTTTCCCTCCTTGAGCCTACCCTCCACCCCAAGCCCTCTTTCTCTCCATTAGCTATTCCGAGATTGGGTCATTCCCTCCCACTCCCCACCCTCACCCCGATATCAGAAGAAGCTATTATCCCAGGCACACGTATTAACTCAAAAGCCTTGCATCTACCACCAGCCACCCCGGAGATCCATTATGAACACATATGGATACGTTTCCCCAAACACACTCATGTAGCTTCAAGTTCCCCGGGTGCTGAAGACACAGGTGACAGGTTCTTCCCTCAGGCAGCTCCAGGCCTAGTGGGGACAACAGGAATAAACAGTTGACAAGGCAGTTATCGGTCCTTGGACAGTATGAGGGCAGAGTGAGGAAGATGGGCAGGAAGTAAGGTCTTTGGCAAGAAGAGTGCAGATACCTGACCATCGTGGTGTATCAAAGAAGAGGGGCATTTAACTGGGCTGGGGTGGGGGCAGGGGGCAGGTCATTAGGCCCCTCCAGGTTAAGAAGCTTCCTGGGTAACAGGGAGATGTGAGGTTTTTTTGGAGGGAAGTTTCATAATAAAATCATAGCCTGTTTTGTTAAAAGACACATACCCAAAACACTGGACATTCCGCCCCATCCTTCCCAACACTAGCTCACTGGGCCCCCTGTCCCTTCAGTGCTCAGAAAGCACCTATTTCCCACATCAGGATGCCTAGGGCAGCCATCGAGCTGAACCAGGGGCCCCCTTGCTTGAGGAAGGGCAGGCGAGGTGTTTGGGACTTCCCACCCTTCAACGGTTCCCGGGTCAGGAAGTGCACTTCTGCTCCCCTGCAGCGGGCCCTCTGCCTGTAGCTGCAGCTGCCGCCATCTTAGGCTCTGTGTCTCCTCCTACCCTCTGGGAGAGACAGCAGTGTTCACTTCTGGGGCCTGATCCACCTTTGTATCAGCGTGGAGAAAGTCCCACAAGTGCCTCCCTGCAGGCAGCCCAGCAGTCACCCCATTTAGTCCCCTTCCAGTCTCCTCCCCCTGCCTGTCCCAGTCACCACAGAAATGCTAACATCCCTGCCCAGTAGCCAGAGTAGCTTGTAAAGTTCCCCTGTAGAGGGCTCCCCTGTAAGGGCCTCCATGGTCCTGCTGCGGAGACTAATGAAGGTGTGGTTGGCTTTAAAATAACAAGGGTTTGTGGAAAGGCCTGTGTGGTGTTTTTTTTTTGGGGGGGGGGTGGGTTTTTTTGGTATTTTTCTGAAGCTGGAAACGGGGAGAGACAGTCAGACAGACTCCCACATGCGCCCGACCGGGATCCACCCAGCACGCCCACCAGGGGCAACGCTTTGCCCACCAGGGGGCGATGCTCTGCCCCTCCGGGGGGGGGGGGGGGCATCGCTCTGCCGTGACCAGAGCCACTCTAGCGCCTGGGGCAGAGGCCAAGGAGCCATCCCCAGCGCCCGGGCCATCTTTGCTCCAATGGAACCTTGGCTGCGGGAGGGGAAGAGAGAGACAGACAGGAAGGAGGAGGGGTGGAGAAGCAAATGGGCACCTCTCCTATGTGCCCTGGCCAGGAATCGAACCCGGGTCCCCCGCACACCAGGCCGACGCTCTACCGCTGAGCCAACCGGCCAGGGCCTGCGTGGTGTTGAAAGTAAACAGCAGCCCTGTAGAGGGGATGGGCAGTCATCCATGCAGGGTTGTGCTTGGGGAGGAGTGTGGCTCTGATTGCAGGAGAGGGGGTAGCTCTCTATGTGACTGGCCATGCACTCAGTGTTGGGGCGCAAAGACTGAATTAGATCCCGGCACCAGCAAGATGGTGGGGAATGGGGAGCTGTTCCCTGACATCTTTGGGAGGCTGTGCAGCTGGTAGGAGACTTATTAGCTGGTAATCAAGACCAAGTTGGTGAGTCCCTGGGAGTTGGTGAGGTGCTGTTCCACTTTCTGCTCACAGCAAGCCCATAAAACGTCTATTGCTGTGGATTGACTTGCTCATTCAGTAGAAGAAGGGTCCTATCTGGAACAAGCTCAGTTAAGATCAGCTATTTCAATACAATCTGATGATTATGTAGAAGTTAGGGGCCATGGAAGCCCAGAGATGGGGCCCTGAGCTATCTGGAGCAGCAGTCAGGGATGGCTTCTTGGAGGAGGAGGCCAGGTGAAGAAAAAGGTGAGAAAGGGGCATCCAACTGGGGGCATTTGATGGAGCAAAGGCATTTAGGCTGACTACGGACTGTGAAATTCACAGCATTTCCAAAGGTAACCGACAACACCGCCGTGAGAATGAAAAGCCTCTGAGAAGCCACAGAGGGAGAGGAGGATCGGGAAGGCAGAGTCTCAGGAAGTTCCAGTGGGCATTTCCGAAATTTCTGAAATTTCTAGGTTCCTCCCATACAAGACCAGGGATGGGAGAACAAGCAGGTGGTCAGAGTGGACCTGTGATTCCTTTTCACGGAATTCCTCTGGCTACTTCTTGGGAAGAGACCCATGTGCTAGTTTCCTTGCTAGGACTCCCAGGACCTCAGGGAGCCTGTCTGCAAAGCCTCTTGCTCTAAGGATGAAAAGGATGCCAGGCTTTTGGGCTCAGCACCTGGGAGGAGAGAAGCCCTAGGTTTCTGGGCCGCATGAGAAGCAGTCTGGGACGGCTGAGGCCCAACCAATGGCCGTGCTAAGTGCAGCTCCTCCTCTTCCTAGGCCAGCGACACACCCAAGCTGCGGCCCACTCACAGGCTCTGTCCCAGGAGCAGGCTTCCCTAAACACCTTCTCTGGTTCTGACATGAGTTCTAGCTGCCTGCTGAGTCCACTGCCGGCTGTCAGGAGCCAGTACTCGGAGAGCCCTGAGGAGTAGCCACTCAGGTAAGGCCATCTGTATTTAAATGTACTCTGTCCCTTAATTCACCTGGCAGAGGGAAACTTCTCTGGTGGAGGGAGGTGGCCTGGACCCATCGGCTCCCCTGGGTCCTGGTGGCGAAGGAATAAAGGGTTCCTCCCTCCTCGGTGTTGCGTTTTTCCCACTCTCCCCAAATGAGCAGAGGCGGGAGCCAGGGGTTGAGTGGAGAGGGGCTCCCAGGGGAACCCGGAGCAGCTAGCTCTGCCTGGGCCTGCACAGCCCCACCTTGCCCCACCCCAGGTGGGCTGGGCCTAGGGCCTTGGGACTAAGGGCTGGAACCTCCCTGTTAGTTTCCTGAGAAGCTGCCAGGAGTTCCACCCACCTTGGGCAGGACTGAGCAAAGACAAGCTGATGATTCAGAACAGAGGCCCCATGTGCAAGTGCAGGGTGGTGCAGACAGAATAGTGCGGAGACAGGGTAGGGAGCGGAGACACCAGCCAGGGCCCACCTGGTATCGGAGGGAGTGGGCACGGAACAAACACCCAGGCAACTTTCCAGGAAAGGGGCCCAGGCCCAGAGTGTGGGTTCTGGAGCCAGCCTGCCTGAGCTCAAATCCCAGCTCTGCCACTTACCAAATGAATCCACCACCCTGTGCTCCGCTTTCCTCATCTGTAAATCAAGAATAAAAAAACATCATACCCTTTCCTGCCGTTGCTGTTGTATAGATTCATGCTAACTGCTCAGAACAGTGCCTGGTGCTGCATAAGCACCCAACAAATATTGGCTCTCGCCACTACCCTGCTCAACTACTACAGGGGGTCAGAACAGCATGGTGACCTTCACCTGGCCCAGCAATCGGAGGGCATCAGGAATTCCTTAGAGCTAGAGGCTTTGCAGACAGGTTCCCTGAGGTCCTGGGGGTCCCAGCAAGGAAACTAGCACATGGGTCTCTTCCCAAGAAGTAGCCAGAGGAATTCCGTGAGAGAAAGTGGGTGCCCCCCACTCTGAATCGCAGTCACATTCCTTAAATGGAGGTGAACCTCATTCCTCCTGGGTGTTCAGCACACCAAACTCACCAGCGGAAGTAACCAACACAGCGTGTCCCATTTCGGTGTCTTGACAAGACTATTCCACATGAGGATGAAAATGGGTTCTGTGGTCAAAGGATTTGGGACAATACTACAATTCTGTTTCCCATTTGGAGACTTCATGTGAATTTATTAAGCATGGTCAAGTAAAAGGAACCTATTTTTTTATTAGTAAATTCATTGGGGTGACATTGATTAATAAAATTATATATGTGGCAGGTGTGCAAGTCTATAATCCCTCATCTGTATATTGTATTGTGTCCAGCCCCCCAAGTCAAGTCTCCTTCCATCACCATCTGTGCCCCCTTTATCTCTTCTACCTCTTCTTTAATTTTGCTGAACATAACATTTGTCTTTCTTTTTTCTTTTTTTAATTCATTTATCAATTTTAGAGAGAGAGGAAGGGGTAAGAGATAGAGAGAGAAGGGAGAAACATTGATCAGTTTGTTCCACTTATGCATTCACTGGCTGAATTCTGCTCGTGCCCTGACAGGGGATCAAACACACAACCCTGGTGCAACAGGACGACGCTCCGAGCAACTGAGCTACCCGGCCAGGGCTTGCCTACCTTTCGTGAACACAGATTCCTTTTGTCTCACTAATCCTATGGCCAGCCTCTGGACTAGGTTTCCATGAAACCCCATTTGGGGAAACACTGCATCGCCAGACTACTCTTAGGAAGCTTATTGTATAAAGAGAACCATTGTCCCTTACGTTATCTTTCAGCTGGATTGCCATTGGCCTTGCTTCAAGTGAGTTGCACCTGGGGCACTGCCTGGATGATAGAACTGAGTGTCAGACCAGGTGGTAGTTTGGGGACACGCTTCCAGCCTCCTCTCCAACCTCATCATCCAAGTCAAGCTAAAGGCCAAGAGCAGGTTCCGCTCGGGAGGTCTGTCTAAGGGGAGAGCGCAGTGTGCAAGAGGAGAGGAGAGGTCTTCCCAAGGCTCAACCCCTGAGCAGGACCAGGGTTGGAACAGAGGGCGAAGGCAGGATGTTCCTCCTACTTATGCCTTCACTCTGCAGGACTGCAAGACCAGAGTCGCCAGCCCAGGGAGGAATGAGTGGGTCCCTGGGCCCGCCTTCACCCACTTTTATGGGTAGGAGTTGGATTCTGGATTTAACTGCTTATGCTTAAATCCCAGCTCTACACCTAGTAGTTGTGTAACCTTGTATAAACCTTCTAAACCTCAGCTTTTTCCATCTGTAAAATGGGCTTAATGATAGAACCTAGATCCTCTGTGGCTGTGAGGATTAGATATAATGACATGTTTCTATAAAGTGTTTGGAGTGAGCTCTGTATCAGTGTGGGAAATCATTGTTATTCCCCTGCAGCCGCAGACGCCTTGGCCCACCATGAACTGGGGGATCTTCGAGGGGCTCCTGAGTGGGGTCAACAAGTACTCCACAGCCTTCGGGCGCATCTGGCTGTCCTTAGTCTTCATCTTCCGAGTGCTGGTGTACCTGGTGACAGCTGAGCGTGTGTGGAATGATGACCACAAGGATTTCGACTGCAACACCCTCCAGCCGGGCTGCTCCAACGTCTGCTTTGATGAGTTCTTCCCCGTGTCCCACGTGCGCCTCTGGGCCCTCCAGCTCATCCTGGTCACGTGCCCCTCGCTGCTGGTGGTCATGCACGTGGCCTACCGGAAGGCACGGGAGAGGAAGCACCAGGAGGCAGTGGGGGAGGACGGCGGGCGCCTCTACCTGAACCCCGGCAAGAAGCGGGGCGGGCTCTGGTGGACCTACGTCTGCAGCCTGGTGTTCAAGGCCGGCGTGGACGCTGTCTTCCTCTACGTGTTCCACTCGTTTTACCCCAAATACACCCTCCCTAGTGTGGTCAAGTGTCGCGCGGCTCCGTGTCCCAACACGGTGGACTGCTTCATCTCCAAGCCCTCGGAGAAGAACATCTTCACTCTCTTCATGGTCACCACGGCCGCCGTTTGCATCCTGCTCAACCTGGTGGAGCTGGCTTACCTGCTGGGCAAGAGGTGCCGCGAGTGCCGGGCCGCGAGGAGAGCCAGGGTCGCCGGCGCCTCTTGCTGCAAACAGGACGACCTCCTCTCCGGCGACCTCATATTTCTGGGCTCAGACACTCCCCCACCCCTCTTACCAGACTGCCCCCGAGACCACGTGAAGAAAACCGTCCTGTGAGGGGCTGCCCGCCCCGGGCTGACGAGCCAGGCTCACGTGGGAAGGGCCCAGCACCCCTCCTGGGTGCAGTCTTGGGGGCGGGCAGCATCTGGCACCTGCCCCAGCTGTGCGGCTTTGGACACCTCAGTTTCCTTTTGTATAAAATGGAGGTGATGCGGCCTACCTCACGGGGTTGTTGCTATGAGGAGGCGTTTAATTAGAGAATAGATGTGCAAGCAACTCCAATGTGTGGGGCCCATGGTCAGGGCTTAATAAAGTCAACCCCTCCACTGTTCAAGGTGTCTTTTGGTCCTTCGACCTTTGTGACCCTTATCAGGTCACTGCGTCACTCTCTCTGCCCCTGCAGAGTGCTGTACTTGGTCTAGCCAGGTGAGCGGTCATCCTCTCCCCCAAAAAGTGTCCCCAGCACTCCCGAGGGGGGGGGTCATGCTGCCTGCTTCTGACTTTATCCCCAGTTGCAATTTTAGGCCTGCGTTGTCTGCAAAGAGAACGGGTCTTGGTCTGTGGGAGCGGCATTCGAGAATAGAAAGTTTATGGACTTTGACTCAGAGCACTTGCAGTCAAGCCCCCAAGTTCTCCTGGGACTCCGGGAAAGCGGCTTCAGCTCCTCTCCAAAAGGGGTTAACAACACCGAGCCTGCGAGCCTGCGGGACTTGGATGGGACCTAATGAGCTCATGGCTGTGGATGGGGTTAGCCGGCTGTAAAAGGCCACACAAATGTTAATCATTGGTATTAGGAAGTGAGAGATAAATGCCTGTGGGAAATGAGGCAGAGAAGCCTCTCCCTGGCTATACATTAACCTTCACTGTCCCAAGGCACACTCTGCAACCCCTGCTGGGTCTCTCTCTCCAGCTTCCCTAGAGGCCTGGTCCGAGAGCCAGGCCCACAGTAGACTGATGGTGAGGCTATGCCTGACCCATGCCAACTGGGGCATTTCATGTTGCCAACCTGCACTCCTTGTCTCCACCAGGGCAGTAGGGTTCCCTTGTTAGAAGAACCGTAGTCAGCCCCTCCCATCCCTTCCACAGCTCAGCAGCAGCCCAAGCTCTATTCCCCAGACACGTGCCCACCAAGGTGGGATGCGATCCTGGGCTGAACCAAGGTTGCCTTTTCCATAGATGTTGGCTGCTGAGGACTTCAGAACCAGGCTTCCAGAGCAACTGGCAGGAGAGAAGACTGGGGCAGGGGGACAGGGGGCAATAAGGCGACGGGAAGGGGGTGAGGGCAATCCCACTGTTGCTAACCTGGGCCTGGGCAATGAGGATACCAGGTTCCTGCCCCCTTCCACTGCAGTCTCACCCACATACCTGTCAGATCAGGGAGCCAGACCCAGCCATGCCCAGCCAGGCTGGAGAGGAGGCGTAAGCCAAGAGAAAAGAGCCGCGGGTGTTTGCTGGGAATATGTGCCCGGGGAAGTCCGCCCGCCAGCCTGCCCACCTTGGCTCATTGGTTCGGAAAGCCCCACCCAGCGGGGGAGTCAGGAACAAAAGCTGCCTTTGGGAGGCCCTCAGGCAGACAGACCAGCCCAGGGACCGGAGAGGCACGGCTAGACCTGAGCAAGGTGAGGACAGATTGGGCAGGAGGCCGGGCTGGGAAGCAGGGACCAGCAGGGCTGAGGATCCCCAGGGGACCTCTGGCTATGGACCAGGCTTCAGGAAAAGCAGAGGGGACTGATGATCCCTGGGGAAAAAAACCCAGGGAAGCCCCAAAGAGGGGGAAGAATGTCCTTCCAGACTGAGGGGAGGACAGAGGACCAGAGAAGAGACGGGAAGCGGAAGGATCAGGAAGATGGGGGTTTTGATTCGGTCTAGCAAACCTCTACTGTGTGTTCACTGGGCCAGGCCCGGTGCTGAGTCTGGGAAACGGGGCGATGAGACCGGGAGGCTGCCCTCTATGAGCTGGTCATCTGGCACAGAAGACAGGTAAGCACAGGAGTATCAGTGACACCTGAAAGGAGGGTGCTCAAAGGATGTCCCAAGGGCATGAGGTCTGAAGATGCTGAGATCTGCGTCAGAGACAGAGGAGGAGCCAGGGTCAGAGATGGAGAAGGGGGCGTGGAGGCTGGAGCTTACAGGACAAGGGCCTGAGTGGAAACCACAGGAGACCTGGCTCACAGCCACTGAGCAAACAGAGAAGGGGATGTCCCTGAGAGAAACAGTAAGTGGCAGGAGGACCGTGCCTGAATCCTGCCTCTGTCACTGCCCCAGTGCCCCCCTAAAGCCAGAATGATTGGAATTCCAGAGGCCCGAACAGTCAGCACCTGAGACCAGCACCCATGGTGGGGGTCAGCATGGAGGGCCAGGATGTTACCAAGCCACCAGGGTTCCAAAGAGAGAGCCTGTTTGGTGTGGGAAGGTCAAGGCAGAGATGTGCTGGGGCCAGAGAGGGGGCATAAGAATGAATATCACTCGGGGGTCTAAGAGGCTGCCAGGAACACACCCCACGCAGGGCTTGGCTCATTCATGTTGGCGCTCAGTAACAGGGTGAGGAAACTGAAGGGTAAAGATGCATGCCTCCCCACTCCACCCTGGCCCTGCCCTGGCAGCCAGTGGGAAAGTAGACCATTCATTCAGTTTAAACCTTCCTACTACTTCTTCAGAAGTCAGTGAGCCTCGGGGCCGAAGTTTGGGGTCAAAGAGGTTGGCAGGCATATTAATGCAGAACAATAATCCTTCACATGAATCTATCACTTTATAGAATAAAATATTCCCTGATTTTGGAACGGGAAGACAGAAGTTCAAGATCAGCTCTGCCACTTCCGGCTTGGGGCCTTGGGCGGGTGCCTCCCTGGGCCTTAGCTTCTCCCCAGTGAAACAGGGGTAATGGCCATCCCTGCCCCACCAAGTCATTGCGGGTGAGGACATGATGACACTGTGGTTGTGAAACCATTTTGCCAATCAGACCTTCAATAAAGGGTATCCGTTTCCAGGTTCTCCCAGGCCTCGTGGCCCCGGGCCTCAGTGGGTGCACACAGGTGGACGCCATCCACCTGAGGAGCCATCAGCATGAACTGGGGATTCCTGCAGGGCCTTCTGAGTGGCGTCAACAAGTACTCCACGGCGCTGAGCCGCATCTGGCTGTCGGTGGTGTTCATCTTCCGGGTGCTGGTGTACGTGGTGGCGGCTGAGGAGGTGTGGGACGATGAGCAGAAGGACTTCGTCTGCAACACCCGGCAGCCGGGCTGCCCCAACGTGTGCTACGACGAGTTCTTCCCCGTGTCCCACGTGCGCCTCTGGGCCCTGCAGCTCATCCTGGTCACGTGCCCCTCCCTGATGGTGGTCATGCACGTGGCCTACCGCCAGGATCGGGAGCGGAGGCACCGCCTGAAATACGGACCCAACGCCCCGTCCTTGTACAACAACCCGAACAAAAAGCGGGGCGGGCTCTGGTGGACGTACTTGCTGAGCCTCATCTTCAAGGCAGCTGTGGACTCTGGCTTCCTGTACATCTTCCACCGCCTCTACCAGGGCCATTACGACATGCCCCGAGTGGTGGCCTGCTCCCAGGAGCCCTGTCCCCACACCGTGGACTGTTACATCTCCCGGCCCACTGAGAAGAAGGTCTTTACCTACTTCATGGTGGCCACAGCTGTGATCTGCATCCTGCTCAACCTCAGTGAGGTCACCTACCTGTTGGGCAAGAGGTGCCTGGAGAGCAGGGGCCACCGTCGCCGTTGGTCTCGGCGCCAGAGTCGCCTGCGTGACTCGTGCCCGCCACATGCCCTCTCCCAGGGAGAGCACCCCCGAGATGGGAACTCTGTCCTAAAGAAGGCCAGCTCGGTCACAGTGGATATAGGTGGGTAACCATGTGAGGTTGGCACTGGGACCACTAGGTCCCCCACCTGCGCCCTAATGCCAGGGCAGTGGCAGCTTCTCTGCAGCAGGGCATGTGAGGAAGCTGGCGTGGGGCTCAGGAAGCCCACCTCGGGGCCAGCACTGGGGGCAGTTCGGTCTCAGGGTCCTGAGCCCCAGGGGAGGGAGGTTGGATGGCAGGGATTTTATATATGGTAATAGGGTATGTCAAAACCCTTAATAAATGTGATTTTCTCAGTACCTTGTAGACCACCAGGTGGGGGTGATGGGTAGGAAAGCAGGGGCTTCACAATGGACCTTGGAGAGGAGGCCAAGAGCACTCAGTGGGCACCTGAGCCCCAGAACCTCAGATCCTGGTTCACCCGTCACACACCGCACACACTCATACTCACACAGAGTGTGCCCCAGGACGTGATGGGGAATACCCAAAGCAGAGACTGCTTCAGGGGTTTCTGGACACTGCAACCAGCTGGCCAAGGCAGGAGAGGGGCCCCGGGAGACCCTGTGCCCAGCACGGGTCCCTCAGATGAATGCCTGTTGCTCAGGAGGCCCCTGCCTCGCCCATCTGGGCCGCCCTAGCCCTGAGCGGCACCGGTCTCAGGTGGTGACTGTCCTCTGCCGTAGGAGGGGAGCCCTAGCAAAGGTGGGATGGTGCTGAGAGAGCCCAGGATGAGCATCCGCCAGGGTGGCAGGAGGCACATCCCCACAGGCCAGGTACCCACTGAAAGCGTCTGAGCCAAAGGGTCCTATGGATCCTCAAGTTTGAGGAATTTTCCTTCTCTTTATTGGATACACATTCCTTCATTCTCCCCTACCCCCACTCCCACCCCCACCCCACCACTCAGACCTTGGCACTCCCCAAACCCCACCTCCAACCTGGACCCTCCTGAGTCCCAGAGCCCCACCAGGGGCCCACAGGACCCCCCTCCAGGAGGCTCCCAGGCAACTCCCAAACCTGCCCTCCTCACAGATCACACCCCAACCCAGTTGTCCAAGCCAGGAGCTGGCCCGACATCCTCGTTCCCCCATCTCCCAACCCACCACACCCCAATCCCACTAATTCAGCCCCTTAAATGCCTCCCGAGTCTGCCCCTCCTCTCCCACCCCACAGTCCTAACATCCCACTGGGCCCCTCTCATCTGCATCCACTGTAAAGACAGAATGGTTTTCTATATGAGAATCTGACCATTTTGTTCCTTCTACATAAAAATTCTTCTGGCCCTGGCCAGTTGGCTCAGAGGTAGAGCGTCGGCCTGGCGTGCAGGGGACCCGGGTTCGATTCCTGGCCAGGGCACATGGGAGAGGTGCCCATTTGCCTCTCCACCCCCCCTCTCCTTCCTCTCTGTCTCTCTCTTCCCCTCCCGCAGCCGGGGCTCCATTGGAGCAAGGATGGCCCGGGCGCTGGGGATGGCTCCTTGGCCTCTGCCCCAGGCGCTGGAGTGGCTCTGGTCGCGGCAGAGCGATGCCCCAGAGGGGCAGAGTGTCGCCCCCTGGTGGACAGAGCATTGCCCCTGGTGGGCGTGCCGGGTGGATCCCGGTCGGGCGCATGCGGGAGTCTGTCTGACTGTCTCTCCCCGTTTCCAGCTTCAGAAAAATACAAAAAAAAAAAAATTCTTCTACCACCACCACCCACTATTGCCCTAAACCTGCCCCCTCAACCTCCCCAACCTCACCTTCTGCTTCTTCCCTCCTTCTACCCACCAATAATACCAAAGGACTCATGGTTCCCCAACCAGACACATCGTGCTGTGTCCTGCCTCATGTCTGCAGAGATGCTGCTCCCTGTGCCTAAAATGCCCTTCCTCTCCCCTTGGGGACCCATCCTAGAACCCCAGGTTAGCCTTAACCGCCTTCTCCATACACCAGCCTAGCTCGTGCCTTGGTTATTCTCCCCAGATTGGAGTGGCCAGTTCTCCCACCAGTCTGGGAGCCCTTCGTGAGCAGGGCGGGGCAGGACGCTGAGTCAGCCAGGCCCAGCCACCTGCAATAAATGTTTGTTAACTGAGTACACGGGCTGTGAGCTGCTTGGCGGAAGGGACTGAGGCTTGTTGACCTGACTTGTCCACCACACCTAGCCTAGGGAGTTCAGCAGAGTGTTTCCCTTTATTTGTTTGTATGTATGTCTTGTGTGTTTTATTAACTAAGTCCAGCCTAAAGGTCTCACTTATCCCTGAGCAAACTTTGGCCTAGGGAAGGGAGGGGACCTTCCATGTCCACACAGATGGGCTGAGTCTGTGGGGGCTGTGGCCCCTGTGCTCAACAGAGAGCCTCCATGTTCACCCCTGATTATGGGACAAGATCAGAGAGGCGCCCTGTCATAGGTCCGGGTCCCTGGGAGCAGGACCAGCAGCAGGATTCGTGTGCGTGAGTGGAACAAGGGAAGCAGGATAGGGAAAGGGCAGAGCTGAGCAGGGTGTGGGCTCAGGGAAACTTGGCGTTAGCTGAACTCTATGGGGTGAGCAACCTTATTAGATTATAAACCTCACCACAGAATTATCCCTGCTGGAAGCAAGGACATCAGGCTTTAAAACTCCCAAATCAGTCAGTCATTGGTTTCGGACAACCTCAGGACAGGAGTGCAGGCAGGAAGGAGTTGATGGCTCCCACCAAATCAAGATCAATTCTTCAGGGGCAACTATAAACCATGAGTGACCAACATACACAGCAGTTGGAGAATGGGTGTCCCCCAGTAAAGGCGATATGGGCAGGGCACCAATACCATCTAGTGAACTCCAGGAATCAGGGGTAACTCTACCTGTAATCTCAGAGAACCATTTCAGAACCAGGTAACCCCACACTGCCCAGAGCGAGGTAGCCCACGTGCAGGCCAGGGACCAGCCAGTCCGTTCCCTCTAAGATGCTAGATCCCCCAGTCCAGGGCTGCTGCCAGGATGACATGTGGTGAGAGCATCCTGGAACCTGTCTATTCTTATGACAGTCCCCTTCATGGGCACTGGTTCCAGAGGTCCCAAGTCCTCAGCCATTGAGCCAGATGAAGACTAAACACCTTCTGACCGCCCAAGGGCCCAGGAGGGGGCTAGGTGACCCTCTAGGAGACACGTCAGTCCCACCCACACTCTCACGACCCCCACACTGCCCTCCTTAGCACTCAGGCCTCTCCACCTCCACCTTCTTGAAGACTCTTTGCTTAGCTCAGGCCCCTGCTGCCACCTCTTCCACCTGCCGCCAGCCCACACCGCTGCTGCCTGCTTCTCCTCATTCCTTAAAGACTTGAGCACCTGACTCAGGGTCCTCCGGTAGTCTCTCACAGCCCAGGGCCACAGGGACCACCTGTCCTTTTCATTCCACGCGCTCCTATTCTTTCGTGACCTCTTTCTCCACTCCACTTAGCTACCCACTCACAGGACCACACCCCGGATTTTGTCTTCACCCAAAACTGCTCCACCTCTAGAATCTCCCATTGATTCAGATCGACACACATGTATTGTTCTTTCCTATGTGATGAGCCCCATGCTAGGTGCTGAGGATTTGTCTGGGGAAACTCAGACACAGTTCCTGACTTCATGGGGCTTCTATTCTATGACAGAAACAATGCTAAACTCATGGTGTGCTGGCAGAGGGGGGAAGGTGAGTCCGACACCAGACATCAAGAAGTTTCCCTGAGACTTCTTAGGGTGACACCTAGAGAAAGATGAGGATTTGGGCAAGCAAAGGGAATGCCAGGCAGAAGAGACAGCGAAGGAAAGGCCTAGAAAGGGAGAGTAAACCCAGTTGAGGGGCCAGTCCAAAATAGACAGAGGCTGGGTCACACAGTACTTTCTTTGTAAAGCCCTGTTACTGATTTTGGACTCGATCCTAAAGACAACAAAAAAGTCACTGGAGAGATTTAGCACATAAGTGAGCTGATCTAATTGGCAGTGTCTGCGGTTACAGTGCAGAGCAAGGAGCCAGGGCAGGGCTACCCATTTGGAATCTGACACTAATAATCCAAATGAGCAACAACAGTGGGCTAAACGAGGGTGTGCACAGCAAGGATGGAAAGAAGCAGCTGGATTTCAGAAATGTGTGCAAGATAGAATCAAAGAGATTTGGTGAGTTGATTGGGGGTGGGGATCAGTTAGTGACAGAAATCAAAGTAACGCCCAAGTTTCTGGCTCTAGGTGGTGGCACATTTACCCAAGGGAGGAGCGGGTTTCAGACAGGGTTGAGTCTGAGGTTCTAATGGGATATCCTCTTTATCTCCTCTCATTCATGGACCATCTCTCAGCCCTTGGCTCATGGTGTCTCTTTACTATTATGCTTATTATCATTCTTGATGACTGCACATCCAACACCTTGACCTCAGTTCCTTGACTTCCTTGCTTCTAACGATCTTTTTCTCCACCCACTGAACCCACCCACATGAGTGCTCACACCCTAGACTCTTTCTGTACCAAGAGCTGCATTATCTCCTACCTATCCAGCTCACGCACTCTGGTTCCCACTCCAGCAATCCTTCTGCCCCATCTGTCGACCCACCACTATTTCACCGTCCGTCACCCCCTTCACATCTTCCCTTCCTTTCCCGTCTTGGACTCCATGGGCCCCCGTGTAATTGCTGACTTGTAGATAATCCTCCACTTCCTTGCCTTTCAGTGTGCCTATAGTTACTCTCCAGGCTAGGCCCGAACTCTGGGTAAGCCCAACTCTCCATGTGGTACCTGTTCCAAAGCAGCTGGAGAATAATGCCACAGGATTGAATGGTTTCCATGGAAACTTCTGACCACAAAGCTCAAGTGGGCACTCAGCACCTCTAAGAAATCCCACATTTTCCTGACACTTTAGCACTATTCCCGGAGATGACTGTATCGTGCCTTCTCCTCTTTCCCCAGATCTCTAGCCCCCATTCTCCTAATCTTCCATTTCAGCTGACAACCAGGCATGACGTGCCGCTGGGCAACAGAAGCCATAGGCAAGCACTAACCTGTCTCCTCCTCCCCCACCAAGTCTGCCAACCTCCTGGCATGAGTGCCCCTTCACTCTGCCTTCTCCCCTGTAACCGAGATGAGGTGTCCATGTTCTGGGTCCATCTCCTCCTCTGCTCAGACGCTGGGTCCCATCACCTGTCACTCTGGACTGTGTTCCACAGTTGTTGCCTCCCAATCCCCTTTCTGTAAATGTGCTATAATGTTTTCTTCTCTCCCTTTTTCTAATCTCCTCTTAACACGACATCCTTCTCTAGCTATTGCCCCTTTTACAAAAAAAAAAAAAAAATCCTTTAAAAGTTGTCTGTACTTGCTCTCTGTACTTCCTTGCCTATTCAGCTATTCTAGTCAGGACTGCTCTTGTCAAGGTCCCCAATGGCCAACAAGATGCCTAATCGAAACACTCAGTTCTTCATTTTCATCTTGCGCCCTAAGCAACATGTGGCGGTTGAGCACTCCCTCCTGTCTTCCCTTGATTCCCAGGCAGCACCCTCTCCTGGCTTCTTCCCATCTCACCAGTGGGTCTTTCTGGATCCCCACTGATGCCTCTCCTTCCTCTTGCTGACCTCTAAATGCAGGATGCCCCAGGGCCCAGTTCTCTGCCCTCTTTCCCCTCTCTGTGTATTTACCCCTCTGTGATCTTGTCCAGGACCTCCTAAATCACCTATAAACTGATGACTCCCACATTTATATGTTTAGAGACAACCCCTCCCCTGAGTTTTAGACTCATGTATCCAAATTCCTATTGGTCATCCAAACAGAACTCCTAATCCCCCTGACAGAGAACAGATTTGTGTCATCTCCCTGTCTTCCCCACCTTGGAAGATACATCACCATCCTCCCAGCTGTTCAATTCAAAAGATTAAGCATCTCTTTGCTCATAATTACAGCCATCATTAATTAGCAAGTCACGTTAGCTGTAGTTCTAGAATATGCTCCGAGTCCATCCCTTCCTACCATCTCCAAGTGCTTCTAGCCCCGGCCACGCCAGCTTGGCGAACACTTGGCTACCCCCCTGCCGGCTCCCTGCCTCCACGCTCGCTCCTCTGCAATTCCTGCTCCATATGGCAGCCTGAGAAATCAATCCATTGTGCAAATCAGTCACCTCACTCCCTTGCTTAAAGCCCGCCAAGTGACTTCTCATCATAGTTATAAAAATAAAAATAAACCGAAGTCTTGTCCATGGCCTGCAAGGTCCTACATGGTTAGGCCTTGGCTACCTCTCCAAACTCCTCTCCCAGGGCTCTCCCCTCCCCACACGCCCCGCCCACCACAGGGTCTTTGCACTGGTGTCTACTGGTAACTCTTTACCCAACCTTTACATGACTGTCTCCTCAGCATTCACATCTCATCTCAAATATCTTCTCCTTCCAGCATCCATTTCTAATCCACTCCACCCAGAGGAAGCATGCACACCACACACAGTCACACTCTACCATGTGACCCCATTTTTTCTTCTTCATAGCACCTACTAGTATACAGAATATTCTTACTTGTTTTGCATGTTTATTCTCTGTATCATCCTACTAGGATGCACTCCTTGAGAACAGGGACTCTGTCATGTTCCCCCCTTTACCCACCAGCATCTAGAACAGCACTGAACACATAACAGGCACTCAGTAAAAATGCACCTACTGCCTGGCCGGGCGGTGGCGCAGTGGATAGAGCGTCAAACTGGGATGCAGAGGACCCAGATTCGAGACCCCGAGGTCGCCAGCTTGAGCGCGGGCACATCTGGTTTGAGCAAAGCTCACCAGCTTGAACCCAAGGTCGCTGGCTTGAGCAAGGGGTTACTCAGTCTGCTGTAGCCCCATGGTCAAGGCACATATGAGAAAGCAATCAATGAACAACTAAGGTGTTGCAACGAAAAACTAATAATTGATGCTTCTCATCTTTCTTTGTTCCTGTCTGTCTGTCCCTATCTATCCCTCTCTCTGACTCTCTGTCTCTGTAAAAAAAAAAAAAGCATCAACTAACTGAGTGGTTGGCACCCAGGCAGAAATATCAAGCGGGCTGTTGGGGAGAAGAGGGGAAAGGACTGGTCAGGAGATGTGGATTTGGGAGTTGTCAGCAAAATACCTGAATATAAGATTTTGCTCTAAAATTACCCCTCAGGTAGGAAGGATCTGTCTTATAGTCAAATCCTTATCAAGTTTACATTACAGAGCATGCTCTCAATTACTGCCTTTTGATCAACAAAACACTCTTTGAGGGAAACTCATTAGCCTGAAATAACCTCAATCAATAAAGTTTTGGATTTTCATGGAGGTCTCTTGACAGAGTCAGAAAAAAGTGTGGCAAACACATTTCTCACAAATTCAACCATTATTTCTGGGGGTATTGCAAGTATTGTCTTTTCAAGCAAGCCCTTTTTAAAAAACCACTTGAAGAGCAATGAAGGAAGTGGTTATATTGTGAGATGGCAAAAACACACCTACCAGATGATTTGTTTTTAATGTATGCAACCTAATATGATGCAACCAGGCTTTTGTGGCAAAGAATAAAGTTCCCAGCATCATACATAGGTTGAAAAGGTGTTATGTCACAAATACTTGGTCAAAAATAAAGTCTGTGTGTTCTGTAAAAAGTTAAGGGTGACAAAACTCTAATGATATTGATGTAGGTGCCAAAGAAAAAGAAAAATATTCAAAGCTTAAATAAAATTGCTTTGTAGAATGTGAGTAGAAAAATATAATACCTCGTACTACACTGTTTATATAATATGTGCCGGTTTTTAAAATGTATAGCGAACTAAGCTAATAAATCATTATTTCAACCATCCTAAAAGTTTATGTGTTCAAATTAGCCCCCAAATTTTTTGGAGGGTCTCCTCTTTGGAAATATAGGGGTATTTCCAAATACCCCTTTTATTTGGACCTCTATGGCAGGTGGTACCTTAAGCCTTGAGAGTGGCTGACACTGTGCAGAGACTTTAGGACAAGAGATGAGAAGATGCTCTAGGAGGGAGGCTCAAAGGCTAATCTGAGTGGGGGGAGAGGCCAGCAGAAAGGGGACCGGAGGGTAAATTGACCTCATAGAAGCCAAGAGAATATGATGTCATAGAAGAGAAAGATGATGTCACAGAAGGCAAGAGATAAGTGTTCTAGAGAAGTTTCTAGAACTAGAAGGTCCTAGAAGTCTCTAGAGAAGGAGAAAGTGATCAGTAAGGCCAAACACTGCGATGGGTCAAATCAGATAAGGACTCAAAAGTCTTCATTAGCTTAACAAAGATATCCATTGCAGAACTATCATCATAGAGAACCAGGACCCAGTGAAATGAGGGGATAGTGAAGGACAAGCAGAGAGTGATAGGAAGTATGGACAACTGATTCAAAAATGGTGGCAGCAGCCTGACCAGGCAGTGGCGCAGTGGACAGAATGTCGGACTGGGATGCAGAGGACCCAGGTTCAAGACCCCGAGGTCGCCAGCTTGAGCGCGGGCTCATCTGGTTTGAGCAAAAGCCCACCAGCTTGAACCCAAGGTTGCTGGCTCCAGCATGGGGTTACTCGGTCTGCTGAAGGCTCATGGTCAAGGCACATATGAGAAAGCAATCAATGAACAACTAAGGTGTTGCAACGCGCAATGAAAAACTAATGATTGATGCTTCTCATCTCTCTCCGTTCCTGTCTGTCTGCCCTTGTCTATCCCTCTCTCTGACTCACTCTCTGTCTCTGTAAAAAAATAAAAAATTAAAAAAAAATGAAAATGGTGGCAGCTGAAGAATAGAAAACAAAAGGGTATTTGTTGCAAGGGAATGGAGGCGGTCAAGATTTTTTTTTTATTACAATGAAAGAGATTTGGAAATATTTCAATAGTGGTGAAATAAATTCAGTAGATCGAAAAGAAAGTCAAAGGTCTCAAGAGAACCAGACCAAATGGGATGCAGAGCCCAGGTGGAGGCTCGGGCTTCAACAGGAAAATGACAGGTCAGCTACTATAACCAGAGGGAAGGAGGAAACAGTGAGACAGGTGCAAATCATCCCACTCTCTAACCACAGCTTCCCCACCCTCTCCTTTAGCTGCTTTCTCAGCATCTGTTCATGTTTGCTCAGTAGATCAACAGGAGACCTCCTACATCGGCACCTCTGACCAGACCCTGTAGCCTTCTCCCAATCTGCCAGCCGCCTCCATTTGCTTCCTTCTGTATCCAGCACAAATTGGGGCCCCACCTGCCCTCCCTACTAGACTGCCAGCTCTATGAGGGCAGGAACTATACCTGTCCGGTTTGCAAATGTACCTTCAAGCCCTGCACCATGCCAGGCATGCAATAAGAGGGGAATAAATAATTGTTGCAGTGATGACTGGAATGAACTGCTGTCCTATCAATATCCCTCTTATTCCTCTGCCCCTCCTGCCTGGAAAAACTCCAGGCCCAGCTCAACCCAACTTTCCTCTCCCATCTCTACACCCTGTGCGAGCTTCTGCCGGAGCGAATCACACAGTCAGAGTGGGCACCGCAGATGCGTGTTCTCCAGCGCAGTTCGACAGTCCCATCCTCCCCTGCTCTGATCTCTCTGCTGTTTCCCACGGTGGGAGCCTTCTCAACCTCCTGCACTCTCCTCAGACCTTCTAGCCAGTTCCATCTTGATGTCATCCCACTTCTCAGAGAAAGTGGAAGCTATCTGAAAAGAATGGCCACCCATCAGTGGTCACCAGACCTACGGACCAATCCGTGTCCACATTGGCCCTCCCTCCCTTCCCCCACACAGTAGAAAGCGCCAAGCCTGCTCCTGTAATGCTCTAATCTCCGCACCTACGCTCATGGTCCCCTCTCTCCCCACCTCCTTACTCTGTCTCGTTTTTTCAACCTCTAACTCTCTCTCAGCACTCAAGCACGCTCTCTTCTCTCCCATCCAAAAAAACAAAAAACAAAAGCAAAACCCTCCCTTGACCCCATGAGTCATACAGCTCTCTCCTCCTCTCTCTTGGCTTTCACAGCTGTGCCTCCTGACACAGAGGTCTGCACTTGCTATCTTGACTTCCTCCCCTCCCACGTGCCCCACCCGCCATTATCCAGTCTCCACCCCACCGCCCCCCTCACACCGCACTGCCCTTGCCAAGCGCACCTAGGATCCCTTGGTCACTAAGTCCAGTGGATGCTTCCAGTCCTTGTCTTGTGCAATGAGCCATTTAACAGAGTAGATGGCCTTCCCTCTGGAACCTCTTCTGAGTGCCATCAATAATACCTCGTGTGTCCTGTCCACCCGGGGCGTCTCCTCTCCCTCTAAGCTGCGGCGCTAAAGGCGAAGGCCGGTCGTGCGCCCTTGCCCCTTGACCTCAGGCTGGGTATGTGCTCCAGCTGAGGTCGCTCAGGGTTTTCCCCCAGATGACTTCAGTCCTTTCTAAGAAAAGCATGTAGCGGCAAAGCTTGGGAAGGTGTGAGCTCAGAGCTGCTGGTGACCCTGAGCAAAGCCGCGTGTAAAAAAAGCCCATCAGTGCTTGGAGAGAAGGAAGCCAACGGGTGAGGCAGGCAAGAAAGAAGTCCTAGAGACATCCAGACCTGACTCCAGCCAGCTACTTCTGGGGCCCCGAGGTACCCGTACCCTTCTCATGTTTCAGTAGACCGATCAGTTCCCCCTTGTGCCCAAACAAATCCAAGTTAGATTTCTGTCTTTTGCAATCAGGAGCACTGACTAACACACACACCCAGGCTTCACAGACACCGCTCCTCTAGCTTTGCTGCCGTGCTAGCCTCCCGATCTCCTTCAGGGCCCCCAGCCCCTTGCTGGGGCGGTCCGCAGGGCTCTGTCTCATGCTGTCCGCTCCCCTCAGTCTCCACACCCTCTCTGGGTAATCTCAACTTCTCCCATTACCTTCTGGACGCTGCTGACTTCCAAATTTGTATATTTCTACCCCTCTCCTCTCTTTTTAATAATTTTTTATTGTGATAAAATATGCATAACACCAAGTTACCATTTTCACCATTTTTAAGTATACAATTCAGTAGTGTTAATTACATTAACAATGTTGTGCAACCATCACCACTATTTCCAGAACTTTTTTCATCACGCCTCACAGAAACTCTGTACCCATTAAACAGTAAGCCTCACGCACCCCTCCCCTCAGCCCCTGGTAACCCCTAACAACTCACTGTCTCTATGAGTTTACATACTGTAGATATTTCATGTAAGTGAAATTATATACTGTCTGTACTTCCATACCTGACTTATTTCACTTAGCATAATGTTTTCAAGATTCATTCATATCTTATGAATCAGAATTTGATTCTCCTTCATGAATGAATAATCTATTGCATGTGTTCACCACATTGGATGTATCCATTCCTCCTTTGATGGACTGTGGTCTTGGCTATTGTGAACAGTGCTCTTATGAATCTTCATGTACAAGTATTTGTCTAAGTCCCTGTTTTCAGATCTTTTGGGTATATATCTAGGCATGGACTTGGTGGTAATTCCACATATTACTTTCTGAGGGACCGCCACTGTGTTTCCACAGCAGCTGCACCGTTGTGCATTTGTACCCACAATGGATGAGGGTGCCCACAGTTCTCCTCTTTCCTGAGGCCCAGCCTCATGCATCCAGCTGCCTCTGGACATCCTCCTGGAACTCTGACCACCCCAGCCAGACATTCAGATGCAGAGACAATTTGGCTCGTGAAGACAGCCAGTCCCGAGCCACACCCCAACCCCGAGGCTCTGGGAGGGCTACACGCTGGGCATTATTAGGCAAGGCTCAGGGATGGAGTGTGGGATGGGGTGAAACTGTCTATTGTGCACTTGCATCATCACAAAGGGTTTTTACAGCCGTGTCAGAAAGTCCTGATGGCCTTGTCAAAATGGCTGGATTAGAATATCATTTACAAACACACATATTATTTTCTTCCACCTCTCCCACTGGCTCCTGTTCTTGTGCTTCCTGGCTTGACTAATGGCAAGCCTTCTTATGTCAAGACCTCTCCAACTTGTAGGTATGAAGTTCAGGAACCACGTGCCCACAGCCCAGACCCAGTCTAGGCTCTACTCCCCAACGCCCAGTGCCAGTCACCTCCTCAGTCCCCAGTCAAGCTTCCGGAAGCTCGCACTCTGCAGATGGGAGGTGGATTTCAGGCACATTGCGTACACCTCACGCCCAGTTGCCTTCCCCAGCCACCCAATACCCTACACCCATGCAGCTCGAAGGACAGCCCAAGCAGAGTCCCCTCCCATCCAGAAGAGAGCAAAGTCTGGGTGAGGCCAGAAAGGCAGCTCGGCCAATACTCGATTACAGGGGTTTAGGCCTGGTGGCAAGAAAGGGGGGAAACAGATGTGGCTCGGTGAGTAAAGTTTTCTTGGAGAGCAGGTGGTCAGGCAGGAGTCGGAGGGTAGAGGATGGGATGCTGAGCTGGAAGAGAGCTGAAGGAACAGCCGCTGTGGCTGGCCCGGCAGGAGCTTAGCGTGCTCGATGGGTTTCAGTCGCTCATTCTGCAAGTATTTTGTCAGGAAGTACCAGGCACTTTAGGCACTTGGAGCACACCTATGGACACAACAGAAAAAAATCACTGTCCTCATAGATTCTAGTGATGGGGAAGACAACGAAGAAGAAGAAGCAGGCCCTGGCCGGTTAGCTGTCAGAGCAGTGGTCCCCAACCTTTTTTGGGCCACGGACAGGTTTAATGTCATAAAATATTTTCACGGACCAGCCTTTAGGGTGGGACGGATAAATGTATCTTGTAACCGAGAAAAGCATCAAGAGTGAGTCTTGGACGGATGTAACAGAGGGAATCTGGTCATTTTTTAAAAATAAAACATCGTTCAGACTTAAATATAAATAAAACGGAAATAATGTAAGTTATTTATTCTTTCTCTGCAGACTGGTACCAAATGGCCCACGGACCGGTACCGGTCCGCGGCCCGGGGGTTGGGGAACCACTGGGTTAGAGTCTTGTCCCAAAACACTAAGGTTGCAGGTTCAATCTCTGGTCAGAGCACACACAGAAGCAACCAATGATTGCACAACTAAGTGGAAAAACAAATGAATGCCTCTCTCTCTCTCTCTCTCTTTCTCTCTCGCTCTCTCTCGCTCTCTATCTAAAATCAAGCAATAAAAAAAAGCAGCAGCAGCAAAATATAAAATGCATTACGTGATTATAACGCTAAGGAAAAAAATAAAGCAGGAAGGGAAGTAGGAAGAGTTAAGAAGGGAGCTGCAATTTGTGATGAGAGGCCAGGGAAGGCCGAGGGCAAGCCAGGCAGAGACCTGGGTGAAAAGCGCCAGACAGAAGGAAGGGCAGGTCCACAGGTGCTGTGGCTGGGGAAGACCCCGTGTGCACCCGGGACGGCAAGGCAACCGAGGACGCAGGGCGGTGGGAGCGCTGAGAGGCACAAAAAGATGAAGTCAGAGCTGTCATATGAGGCCTGAGAAGGACCAGCTCACATTCTGAGAAGGACCAGCTCACATACATTCCTTCAGGCCATCCTGATGCTCTGAGTAAGCTGGAAACCAGTGGTACATTTTGAACAAAAAAGGAGCATGGTCCCCTTGGTGGCTATGTTAGCAACAGATGAATGAGGCAAAGAGACCAGTTACAAGCTATTGCAATAGTGCTGGTGGGGAATGATTCACAGCTTTAATATTACCAGGATAACATGAACGGAGTCCTTGAGAAGTGGCCAGATTCTGAAAATATTTTGTAAGTCACACCAAAATGATTCATTGACACCAAATGCAAGATACGAGAGAAAAAGAATCAACAGTGACTCTAAGGTTTGGGGCCTGAACTCGTAGATGGAGTGAAATGGCCATTTACTCCAAGAGTAAGTGAGAAAGAAGGTTGGAGGGGAGAATAAGGAGCAGGCTGCCAGATAAAACATAGGACACCCAACTAAATGTGAACGTCAGACTAGCAACAAATAACTCTTTTTAGCATAAGTGTGTCCATGCACTATCTGAAATTCAAATTTAACCGAGCATCTCATTTGGGGGTTTGTTTTTGCTCACTTTGTTCCTAAATCTGGCCATCCTAATAAGGAAGAAGCTTAATTTGGCACAGGGTCAGTTTGTGATGTCTGCTAGATAGTCATCGGAGGGGAAGGGAGGTGGAGAAGCAGCTGTGTGTAGCAGTCTGGAGTCAGGGAAACGTCTGGGCTGAAGATAAGGAACGAGGAGTCCTCAGCCTGATTTTAATGACTTGATGACATCGCCAGGAGACTGAATGAAGTCAGAGGAGAGAGTCCTGGGTCTTTGGCCCGGAGCACCCCCGTATTTAGAAGTCAAGGAGATCTGAAGGATCCAGCAATGGAGACCGAGAAAGAAAGGCCAGAAGGGAAGAAGAAAAGTCAGGGGAGTGTGAGGTGCTGGAGGCGGAAAGCTGCTGGGAGCGCAGGGGAAGGTGAGGGTGGAAACCCAACCGTGGGGTTTCGCTATGGGAACCCTGGCCAGGGCACTCTGGGCAGACAATGAGGAGCAGAAGCCTGATGAGAGTGAATTCAAAAGAGCAGAGAAAGACCAAAAACTGGAGATAATGAATAAAGACAGTTCTTTTGAGGAGTTTGCTATATAAGAGTGGGGAAAAAAAATGAGGCAGGTGCTGGAAGAAGTGGGGTGAAAGGAGGTTTGTTTATTTGTTTGTTCTTAAAATGGAGAAATACCAGCATATTTATTGGAATGGGAAAGATCCAGTGAAGAGCAAAAGGGCGGATGGAGGAGAAAGAAAGGAGACAGAGTGAGGTCCCGGTAGGTGAGAAGGGGTGGGATCCATGTGGAATGGTTGAATCTTGACAGCGACTTAGAAAAGTGATATATTGCCTTTTATTTAAGGATCAAGTTGTGCAGGCAGAAGCTGCACGTGACTCTGGGTATCTTGGAAGGAAAGTAACATTATAGCCTGGGCCTGGGCCTGGGCCATCTCTTCCTCCCTAGTCACAGCACCAGACATGCTGGAGCAGGGCTGGAAGCCCACATTCCTCCACCTGACCTGTTTCCTGGTGGGTTCTACCTGCCCCACCTCTCTACTCAAGGCAGGACAGGGCCTTCCAGCCCATGAGAAGGCCTACGCCCCTGCTGCACACATACAAACACAGGGGAAATCCCAGGAGAAGGCCCTGCCCCCTCCCAGGAAGCCCCTGCCTGAGGCCTGGGCAGAGTGGCAGACACAGGGGCCTGCCTAGGAACCAGACCAGTCTGGGCCAAGGCCTGGACGGGAAGAGGTACAGTGACAGACTAAGGCCTGCCACCCCCAGAGAGCAGGTGTAGTCCCCAGGGGACGTGGGGGTGGCTGGGACAGCTGCCCAGGCCCTGGTACAACACAGCCTTGCCCTGAGGCTGGGGGATGGCCTAGATGGCTTCCCACACATTGCCCTGCTCAGGAAGCAGGACTCTGATGTGAGGCAGCCCAGGGCCTCAGAGCCTCTTTCTGAAATAGAGACTCCACCAGCTCCCTCCAGGATAGGCAAAGGCCAGTTGTTGGGGTCACTTCCTGGTGTCAGGAGTGAGGGGGCAGCATCTGGCAGGGTCAGAAGGATCAGAGCTAGTCAACAATATCACCTGGTCACCAGAGCAGAATAACCCAACTGCACACAGAGACACCACCACCGCCACCCCCTCGCACACAGCCACAATCTCACAAAACCCTACCAGCCACCTCCGTGATCAGACCCATTCACGCACGCACACACGCACGCACACACACACACACCCCAAACATACGCACATACTCTCCCCACTGCCCCCTTAACTCACATGCTCCCAATCTCAAATACAAACAGCCCTCACACATAACCGTATGAGTAGCCAACATTTAGTTTACAAATAGTAACAGCATCGGCTACTTTCAGGCCCCGAGGATGCAGCAGGAGCCTAACCGGAGAGCTCCCTGCCCTCCTCGAGGAGTCACTCCTGAAGGTTCTGAAGAGTGACTGCCGAGGAAGCGGGGTGAGATAACTTCAGACAGGGTGACTAGCGAATGAATACCTCTACAACGAAGGGAGACCTCGACAAGGAGGAGGAGCCTGCCCGGTGAACAGCAGTTCAGGCGGAGGTAACAGCAAATGCAAAGTCCCAGAGGCTGGACTGAACAAAACCAGAGTGACTGAAGGGCAGTAATCACGGGAACCTGGGGTAGCAGCTGAGGCAGAATTAGGTCACTTGGGGCTTTGTAGGCCAGTGTCAGGAGAGTGAGTATTACCATTATAAAGGTAATGGGAAGTTACCACAAGGTTTTAATAGGAGAATGACATGATCTAATTTACACTGTTGAAGCGCTATTTTAGCTAGAAGAAACCATAGGAGGATTTTTTTTTTCCTCAATTCTCAGAGAGGGAAAGGCATTTCTAGTTATGAGCAAACCCAGAGGCCATAAAAGATAAGACTGATACATTTGACTAACATTAAAAAAAAATTTTTAATTTTATACAAAATCAAAATACAAGTGCCAAACTGGAAAGGGTGACTCATATATACACACACACACACACACACACACACAGAGCCTTGCTCAAACCAGATGAGCCTGCGCTCAAGCTGGCAACCTCGGGGTCTCGAACCTGAGTCCTCCGCATCCCAGTCCGATGCTCTATCCACTGTGCCACCACCTGGTCAGGCTCCTTTATATTTGTACCATTGACAGAGGGCTTCTTTCTTTAATATGTAAAGAGCCCCTAAGAAATCAATAATAAAAAAGTCAATCATTAAGCCTGACCTGTGGTGGCACAGTGGATAAAGTATCAACCTGGAATGCTGAAGTCACAGTTTCAAAACCCTGGACTTGCCCAGTCAAGGCACATATGAGAAGCAACTACTACGAGTTGATGCTTCCTGCTCCTCCCCCCCACTTTTCTCTCTCTCTTCTCTCTCAAATCAATAAATAAAAGTTTAAAAAAAAGTCAATCATTCATTTGAAAAATGGGCAAAGGTAAGGACAATTCACAGAAAAAGAAACACAGGTGGCTCTTGAGTATATGAAAAGGTGCTCATTGTCACTCAGAAAAAGAGAAATGAAAATAAAAAATATAATGAGATACCACTGGGAAAGATCATTCAGTTTGATAGTGTTGTATATTGGCAAGGATGTGAGGAAACAAGCCCTCTCGTGTCTGCTGGCAGCATCAACTGATGATGCATCTATGGAGGCGAGTTAGCAATATTTATCAAAATTTTAAGTGAGCCTACAACTTTAACTCAAAAATTCCACTTCTGGAAATATATCTCATAGACATACTTTTAAAATGTGTTAATGATGTTTATTCCAAGGGTATTTATTGCAGTGGTGTTTATAATAGAAAGAAACATGAGATTGGAAATAGCTGTGGCCTGGGCCAGGTAGCTCAGTTGCTTAAAGCATTGTCTCAATAGGCCAAGATTGCAGGTTCAAGCCCAGGTCAGGGCACATACAGAAATCAAACAATAAATGCATAAATGAGCAGAACAACAAATCGATGTTTCTCTCTCTTTAAAGTCAATAAACTTAAAAAGATTAGCAACAACTGTAATTTTTATTAATATAAAACTGATTAAAAATATTACGTATATATACTATTCTGTTGGATTGTTTTGTTTTGTTTTAAGAGGTAGCTCTACATCTATTGATAGGGGAAAGTGAAATACTATTCAGCTACTTAAAAAAAAGGATGAGCTAGTTTTATAGCTATTGAGAGAGGACAATGTCTTTTATTTTGTTCAATGAAAACAGCAAAGTGCAGCACACAGGCAGAGCATACCTCCAAGGGGTAAATGTGTGAAGACTATCCATGTAGTCAAAGATGTACAGTTGACCTCAGGAAGGAAAAACAACTAACTGGAAACCTGGTGATCAGAGGGCAGCCTTGGCCACATGGTCTGGTGTGTGGAAAGAAGTCAGGAGTTGCACTAGAAATGTGGGATTCATCAGTGAATGGATGATATTAGAAGCCCCAGGATGGATGAGCTCACCCAGCAGAGAGGAGGCTGAGCCCCAGGACATGCCCACACTGGAGACCGGGACTGGAGGCCTCCAAGGTACGAGGAGAAGGGAAATGTGGTATCAAGCAAGCCAAAGGGAGAAAGTGTCTGGAGAAGGAAGGGGTGGTCACATGCTTCTGAAGGTCCAGGAGGATGGCAACAGGGAGTCGACTATTAGGTTTAGCATCATGGAGATTCGTGGTGACCTTGATGGGGTTGTCTTTAGTGACATGGTAGGGGCAGAAACTTTGTTCAAGTGTGTAGAAGAGTGACTAGGAAGTAATGAAGTGGGGATCTGGTTTTGCTCTGGAAAGCAGCAGAGCAACAGGTGATCAGGAGCAGGTGGCAGGGTCATGGACCCCACCTTACTCACACATCTCCCCACACCAGCCTAGGCACAGAACCACCCAGACCACCTGGGCACTGCTGAGTCTCAGCGAGATTTTCAAGGCCTTGACCCAGTGAGTGGGAGCATGATTGAGGCCTCCAGAACTGCTCTGCTCTGATCACCTGTGTGACCCTGGGCAAGTCACCTAACCTCTCTGTGCTTCGGTTCTCTCATTCATGAAAGTGGGAAGAATCATACGATCCTCATCTGGCAGCGCCTGTTAAGATGAGATAAAGCCCGAGCAACATTGCCTGGCAGGAAGATGTCCCAGAGCCTTGAACACCTTGTTGGTGCTCTATCACAGCGAGTAGGGCGAGGGAATCAATCTTCCCAAGTTTGGGGGCACTTTTGAGAGTAACGTGGGATGCCATAATTACACCAAAGCCCCAGGCATCAGTATGTAGTCCAGGGAAAATGAGTCACCCTTGTGTCAGCAACATCATTGCAGTTAAGACTGCGAGGGCTGAAGCCTTACCTAAGAAACCGGTACTTCTTCGGAAGACCGGAAACACTTGGGTTCCCCGGGACCGGCTTGGGGTGCCAGAGGCTCTCATTAGTTTCCTAATCAGGGCACACTAGTAAATAAGACAAAGCGCCCTAATCCCCAGAGCCCAGCCCAGCCTCCCTCCGCAGGGACTCTGGGGCACAAACTCTGCTCCCACCCAGCCCACCCTCCTCCATAGGATCTGTCCTGCGTGGTAATTCCAGGCGACCTCCCCTCGTCCCCCATCTCATTTCCAGGCATAGTATTCGCTTTGCCCCTTCTGGCTGTGGGCTCGGGGTCTGCCCCCACCCGGGTTCTCCAAAGTGCACATGCTTCCTTCAAGGACACAGAGCCTGAGGCAGCGCGGCCGTGGAGGACCCGTCGTGCCGAGAACGCAGGCCCCCAAGAGTGCTCCTACGGGGGTCGAGGCCTGGCGGGGACGGTGACCTGCAGGGCGCGGGCACGGTATCAGTGGTAACGCGTGTGGGCGAGCCGTGATTGCAGTCCGTTCCGGGGCCGCAGCACTAGGTAGTTTACAGAGCTTCACGCCCCTAATCTCATTGGCGACTGCAACAGCCCTGCCCATAGCACCGATGCCCCTATCCACATGTGAGAAACCCGAGGCCCGGACGAGTCACGAACCCTGTGAGGGGTGCCTTGAGAACGCGCGGCGGCGTGGGGGCCAGAACCTGACCCTCTGCGGCCCGGAGGGCTCCTGGGCGCCTCCCCTCGCCCCAGGCCTCCCTCCTCCACGCCGCCCCCGAAGCGTGCCGGTCGCGGCGTGCGCCTCGCAGCCCGGGCTCCCGGCGCCCGCGCCTCTGCTGCGGACTTCGAAGGCGCGGGGTCCCGGCTCCGCGCTGGCCGCGCCGCTGCGGGTAAGTGCCGCGTGCGGGCCGGCCCCTGGGGACGCCCAGCGCCCCGCGACGAGCGCGGGGCGGCCAGCTGCGGCTGGATCCTGCCTGCGCCGCCAGGCTGCGGATCTGGGGCGAGGAGAGGCGGTGTGATGGTGCAAGGACCTCCCCGCTCCATCGCCTCCACTGCCTTCTCGCCCCCCCGCTTCTGGGCGGGAGTGGGGGCTCCAGCTGCTGGGAGGTTCCCAGACAACCCCCCCTTATGTTCGCAAGCTCCTGAGCTGCTTGAAAGTGAAGGGAAAATGTGGGAGGAGGGTCGCAGGCGGGAGGAAGTGCAGTGTTTTAGATTTTGGTGGGAATTCTCGAAAGTGAAGGGCCAACTTAAGTTATATGCGGATTTTCTACTTTTTCGACTGCGCCGGGGTGGGTGCTCCTACCCCCTGCTTGGTTCAAGGGTAGTTCTAGCCTGAGGGGTGGGGCATTGCAGAGTGGGATAAAAGCTGGGCGCTGCTCGGTCGAGGAGCTGGGGAAAAGCGGATAGCTGGAAGCTGGTATTGGGGGACTGCGTGGTGGGGAACCAGAACAGGCTCCACTAGTCCCGGGCATGAGCTTAGAGGCAAATTCTTTGCGCGTGAGTCGCGTCCTTGGGGTGTGTCAGGCAGGACTGGGCAGACAGGACCGGATGGTGGGGACCCTGAAGGGGGCTGCACCTGGGTGGGCTGCCTTGGGCCGGGGTCAAGTGTGAGGAAGCCCATGTCAGGTTCCCTCCCCTCCCAGGCTGAAGGGCTGGGCTTCCAACTTCCATCCCAGTTTCCTTGAACTTCACAAAGTGAGTGGCAGGCTGGGGAGTGTCTCATGATTCTAACAACAGTTCGAGAAAATAGGACTTATTTCCCTTTTAGCTCAAGATTGGGGAATTCTTGAGTGACCTAGCTAATAAGTGGCAGAGTTGAGGCTCGAATCCAGACAGGACTCCACACTCTGTGCACATTCCACTGCCCCTTCCCAAAGGCCAGGGTTTAGAAGGAGCAGAGAAGGGGACAAGAAGAGGAGGTCCAGGGAAGGGGTCTTCCGCTGTCACCGCATCCTGTCTGAGATGGAGGCATCGAGATGGAGGCATCAGGAGGGAAGGGCTTAGTGCTGAGGAGGAACTGCACCTTCTCGCCAGTGAAAGGAAGTCTTTCCTTTCTGAACTACCTAGTCAGAAAGCCCCTTAGGGCTCCTGCCAGCACCTCCCAGCATCTCCCTCCAAGCTATCTCTAAGAATTTAGTTCTTTCATTCAATGATCATTGAGTACCTACTATGTGCTAAGCACTAGGCACTAATAAAGCAATAAGCAAGACAGAATTGACATTCTAGTGGGGGAGACAGACAATAAATAAAAACCAGAAATAAATACTTTCGTTTCAAATGCTGGTTAAATGCTATACAGAAAATAAAAGGGGAGCCTGACCAGTGGTGCACAGTGGATAAAGACTCGACCCGGAACGCTGAGGTTGCTGGTTTAAAACCCCAAGATCACTGGCTCTGGGCATGGGCTGTTCAGCGCAGGGTCACTAGTTTGAGTGGGGGAATCATCCACATGATCCCAAAGCTCACCAGCTTGAGCCCAAAGATCACTGGCATGAAAAGCCCAAGGTTGCTGGCTTGAGCGAGGGGACAATGGCTTGACCCCAGTCAAGGCACATATGAGAAGCAATCAATGCACAACTAAAGTAAAAACAAATACAAGTTGATGCTTCTCACCCATCCTGTCTCTCTAACTCAGAAAAAAAGGAAGAAAGGAGGGAGGGAGGGAGGAAGGAAAAAAGAGGAAAAGAAAGAAAAGTAAAAGGAATAGAAGCAAATAGAGTGATGGGGAGGGAATGAGCTCCCAGATTCAAGGCTATCTGGGGAGGCCTCTAAGGAGATGTTTGAGCAGGAGCCTCAGTGATAAGAAGGATCCAGCCACGTGAGATTCTGCAGGAAAGAGCACTTCAGGCAGCAGGAAACCTTACAAAGCCCCTGAGGCCCCCAGGGTGGCTGGAGCAGAGAGAGGCAGGGTGCAAGTGTAGGAGAGAAGGATGAGAATTAGAATCTGAGGGGCAATTCTAAGCGTAATGAGAAGCTAGCAGAGAGTTTTAGACCAGGGGTGGCCGTAGAGGGCTGAGAAGCAGCCATGCAGGGGGTGGACTGGTGGGTATCACGTGTGCTCAGGGTCACAAACCCAGCTCTAGGAGCATTTACATGTGCACTCAGACCCACAAACAAATGTGGAGAGCCACATGCTGTCACACCCATGGCAGCATGCAGACTCTAGGTGTACTCAGATAGACCCACCCATCCACACCCTCTGAGTCACTCCAGGACTAAAAGGAAAATGTGTGAGCTGGAGGCCTGAGCCAAGCATGTCTCCCCAGCACAAAGCCCTGGCATCTTCAGTCCAGCCTTGAATCCAACTCTAGTTTTAAACAAGTCACTTGACCTCTCTAGCTTTCACAAGTGGCCAGCATTTATTGAGCACTTACAATGTACTAAGTGCTTTGTTGTTGTTTTTTTTTATATTTATTTTTATTTATTTATTCATTTTAGACAGGAGAGGGAGAGACAGAGAGAGAGGAGAGACAGAGAGAGAGAAGGGGGGAGGAGCTGGAAGCATCAACTCCCATATGTGCCTTGACCAGGCAAGCCCAGGGTTTCGAACCGGCAACCTCAGCATTTCCAGGTCGACGCCTTATCCACTGCGCCACCACAGGTCAGGCAAGTACTAAGTGCTTTGTAACCCTTATCCTCATCTGTAGCTGAGGAGCATAAAAGTATCTATCTCATGGGGACATTATAAGAATTAAATGAAATTCTGCACATAAAGTGTTTAGCTCTGTGCTTTGTTCATAGTAAATGCTCAATGAATGGAAACTGTTGCCTGACCAGTGGTAGCACAGTGGGTAGAGTGTGGACCCTGGGACACTGAGGTCCCAGTTTGAAACCTCAAGGTCGCCAGCTTGAGTGCAGTCTCATCTGGCTTGAGCACAGGTTCACCAGCTTGAGCGTGAGATCATAGACAGGGATCATCAACGTCATCCTATGGTCTCTGGCTTGAACCCAAAGGTCACTGGCTTGAGCAAGGAGTCACGGGCTCAGCTGGAGCCCCCTGGTTAAGGCACATATGAGAAGCAATAAATGAACAACTAACTTGCCACAACTACTAGTTGATGCTTCTCATCTCTCTCTCCCTTCCTCTCTCTAAATAAATAAGTAAATAAAGGTCATTGTTATTATCCGCAAGTGCACATTCCCTTCCTCTGGTATACTAGCTCTGTGACTTTGGGCAGGTTACTTACCCTCCCTGCTTATTTCTTTTCTGTAGCTTAGCTTAGAAAGCATAATATTCCTGATCTCATAGAGTCTTTGCAATGATCAGATGAGTCCGTCCATGTAAAGAGCTCAGAACAGTGCCTTGTGAATAGTAAAAGCTCAATAATGGCATCTGCTCATTAACATGTGGTTCTTCCTGTTGTTCCGTCAGGTGACCAAGGCCCCCGGCGCCCGTACCAGGCACCAGGTCCCCGGCACCCCTACCAGGCACCATGGACTGGAAGACGCTCCAGGCCCTACTGAGTGGCGTGAACAAGTACTCCACGGCATTCGGGCGCATCTGGCTGTCGGTGGTGTTCGTCTTTCGTGTGCTGGTGTACGTGGTGGCCGCAGAGCGTGTGTGGGGGGACGAGCAGAAGGACTTTGACTGCAACACCAAGCAGCCAGGCTGCACCAATGTCTGCTATGACAACTTCTTCCCTATCTCCAACATCCGCCTCTGGGCCCTCCAGCTCATCTTCGTCACGTGCCCCTCGCTGCTGGTCATCCTGCATGTGGCCTACCGCGAGGAGCGGGAGCGGAAGCACCGCCAGAAGTACGGCGACCAGTGCACCAAGCTGTACGACGACGCCGGCAAGAAGCACGGCGGCCTGTGGTGGACCTACCTGCTCAGCCTCGTCTTCAAGCTCGTCATCGAGTTCGTCTTCCTCTACGTGCTGCACACGCTCTGGTTTGGCTTCAGCATGCCACGCCTGGTGCAGTGCTCCAAGGTGGACCCCTGCCCCAACACTGTGGACTGCTACATCGCTCGGCCTACCGAGAAGAAGGTCTTCACCTACTTCATGGTGGGCGCCTCCGCCGTCTGCATCGTGCTCACCATCAGCGAGATCTGCTACCTCATCTTCCACAGAGTCTTAAGAGGCATGCGGAAGCCCAGGGCCCCGGGGAGCGGCAACCACAAATCTTTCTCCAGCCGGGCCTCCACCTGCCGCTGCCACCACAAGCTAGTGGAGGCTGCAGACTTGGTCCCAGATTCCAGCAGTGACAAGCTGCAGGCTTCAGCACCCACCCTGACCCCCATCTGACCACAGGCTGGGGAGCAACGTCAGGTCTGTCCGTCGGAACAGGCGGGGAGGTATTGCACAGGTGGAGGGGTCCTACAGTTGCTGGGTGTCCACACTTTGAATTCACCAAGCTACCCAATTTTATTTTTGGCAGATAATTTTTGAGCGCTTGCTGAATACCTGAGTACACACAGGTCACACCACAGGCCCAGTGCCAGCCCTCAGGGGAGACAGACACTGAAACAAGCAAATTAACTACTGGTTAGGGATACCTAACCCAGGGTGGGGGTGGGGGTGATCAGGCGAGGCTTCCCTGATGAAGTCATGTTTAAGAGAGTGCGAAGTATTATACTTCCAGGCAGAGAAAATGACAGGCACCGAGGCCTGAGGGCCACAAGAAGAGAGATGCTTGTCCTGGGATGGATGCACCAGACCAAAAAAATTTTCCTACCCCTGGGAGAAGCACCCAGACTATTGACTATTGCCGTGCACAGGAAGAGTCCTCCAGGCACTGGGAGGTCGGGAGGCCTGAGAACGGACTTGGGGAAAGGTGGAGGAGGCACTGGTGACACCAACCCCTCCTCGACACACCCCAGATCCTCTGAGTCAGCACTGCTCTCAGGGGAAGTTCACCTCCCCAGACTCCGCTCTCCCAGCCTCAAGAAGCTTTGGTCCCATCTTCCTCCCCACAAGTGGGCTCCATCTGTGCCAGCCTTTCAGATCCTGCTCTGTGGGACTCGGGGTGGCTGTCCGGATAGGAACATCCCCATGGCTGTTTCCTTGAAATAATAAAAACTGTGTTTCATACAGGTTGGTTTGGTCCTCTGTTGTCCCACACTCCCGCCACAGGACCCTGAGGGCGGGGAAGGTAGCCCTCTGAAGGGGAGAAGGCCCCGGGGCTGGGAGGAGGTTAGGCTGGGGCTGGGGTGGAACCGACTGTGGTTGGAGATGTGGTCACAAGAGGGCACTATGCTCCTGCTACAACCGTGCTTCTAGTCTGTTAGAGCAGGGGTAGTCAACCTTTTTATACCTACCGCCCACTTTTGTGTCTCTGTTAGTAGTAAAAATTTCTAACCGCCTGCCGGTTCCACAGTAATGGTGATTTATAAAGTAGGGAAGTAACTTTACTTTATAAAATTTATAAAGCAGAGTTACAGCAAGTTAAAGCATATAAGAATAATTACTTACCAAGTACTTTATGTTGGATTTTCACTAAGTTTGGCAGAATAAATCTTTATAAAACAACTTACTATAGTTAAATCTATCTTTTTATTTATACTTTGGTTGCTGCGCTACCGCCCACCATGAAAGCTGGAACGCCCACTAGTGGGCGGTAGGGACCAGGCTGACTACCACTGTGTTAGAGGGAGACCCTGTCCTGAGCACACACAATCACTGCCCTCTCATTAAAGAAAAATCCCAGTCCCTCCTTCTCTGTAACCCAGTCACCGCCATCCACAACCGCATTCCCATCCTGTGTACACACAATCCTGTTAGTCATCTCTCTCCTTATGTACGTACGCTCCCAACAGGCCAGCTATCTCCTCTAAATAAAGGCGTGCAGTCCCAGCCTCACCCAAGCATTATTCATCTCTTTTCATTGTTCCAGAGCATTTTTTTCTACCCAGGTCCCCTGGTGAGATGCCAGACTGCACAGGGAGCTGGAGCTGAGCCCAAGGAGCTCAGAGCCCGGAGGTGGGGGGGGGGGGGGGGACGACACTGAAACACACTCATCTGCATGAGCAACCTAGGGTGACTCCCAGCCCCACTCCCAGCACCGTCTGGTATTTAGGAGATACCAGACCAGAATGGGAAGCAAAGAGGAATAAAGGCTGTACTGACCTAGAGGAACATTTGGTGATGATTAAAGGCAAGGCCAGGAGCCAGAAATCCAGGAGGCAGTCAGCTAAGAGCCAACACAGGCAGGGAGCAGTCCCAGGCTAGACCTCACAGGCTATGGCTCACCTTTGTTCTCAAGTGTGGCCATCAGTGAGATAGCTAAACCAGCCAAGATTAAGGGCCCCAGGCCAGGCTGACACCCAGCCTCTGGGTCTGAATCATAGCTTAACCACTTCACAGTCACAGCTGCACCGAGCTACACCTTGGCAAGCTTTCAGGACATCCATACTGAGTCCCACGGAGCAGGATCAGAACCTCAGTCTTGTCATCAATACAATAGGAACTGTATCAATGAGGGTCCTGGCAGGAAGCAGATGACATTCAAAGCAAATCACTTTAAAGACTTTCCTGGAGAAGCTGTTTATGATTGATTGATTGATTGATTGATTTTGAGAGTATGTTTATTAAAGCTGGGGACAGTGAAACAGGGAAGGGCTTACTTAGGACAGAAGAAGCACAGGAGAGAGCCTGGGCGGGGCTGCTCTGGCTCTCTGGAAATGTCATAGGGAAGCAGTGAGCCACTGCGGGGCCGCTGTCGGCTCACGGAGAAGTCAGAGGGAAGGGGGCCTTGGAGGCAGGTTCGAGGGTCAGCCTGGGGTGAGCTGCTGCTGTCCATTGCTCCCCGTGTTGTAAGTCTCATGGGGTCTCTTAGAGTTTAGAAGATACAGGCCTGAGAAAGAAGAAGGGGGAGAAGGAAAAGGCACAGGTGTGCATCCAGGAGGGGGAGTGCTTGGAGGGGCTGTTTTAAAAGGTATGGGCATGATTAAGGAAAGCCACAGAGGGTAACTGCCATACCCTGGGACCGGTACCAGGGTAGCAATAGACAGGGTTACCACACAGGAGCCGTGGGATGCATCCAACCACAGTGACCAATTAAATACCCCAACTTCCCTCTCCCATCTCCTTCTCTCCTGCTGCTGGCTCCCACTGACCAATCCAACCAGAAGCCAAGTAGCAAGGGAGCCTATTGAGGCGGTCGGCCTCCCAGGACACAGAGCAGGGTGGAGAAGCGGGAAGAGTAGGTCAGAGGGGCAGAGGAAACATATTAATCCCCGTACGCAGGACAGTACCCAGGATTGTTGCAGAGCTGAAAGGAGATGCTGTAGGTAAAACATTAGTACAGAACTACTGTATCCAGTAAATATCCAGGTACAGCTGTGCTTAGGAGAGTCTCTGCCTGCTGCCCAGGCCATATGGTACCTCAGCCCCAGCTTGCACTGGATGGTTGCAAAGGTGTCGGGGAGAAGTGATCTCTACCTATTTGTCACCATGCATTCCAGCATCTTCCAGGAAGTTCTGGCTGCTTGGCCAAGGGTGGCTGAGAGATCACAGCAATCAGAGAACAGTATTGGCTATTCCAGCATGGACTGAGCTTCGGCCTGACCCTGCCTCTCCAGGCTGCAGGCCAGGACTGTGGATCAGGGATGTTCGAGCCTTGGACATCTTGCCTTTGGCCTGAGAACTATTTTTTTTAATTTTTTTAAAAAAATTATTGATTGATTTTAGAGGGAGAGAGAGACAGAGAGAGAGGGAAAGAGAAACATGGATCTATTCCTGTATATGCCCTGACCAGGGATCAAATCGGCAACCTTGCATATCAACTGAGGATAGCGCTCTGACCAACTGAGCTGCCCAGCCAAGGTGGCCCAAGAGCTATTTTGAGCATCGCAGCTTAATGTTCTCATCCAGTATGTGTTTGGCTAATGGTTATCACCAGAGTCCCCAGTGTACATCACTGTCAGCACAAGGTAGCTCTCATGTCCCTTCTCTGCTCAGGATACACACCTCTATTTCCTCCTCCCCCCCACTGCAAGAGAATTCACTTGCAAGCTTCCTTCACTCGTGCATGTGATAGATCTCAATTTCATATACACAGCCTTCAAGTCCACATCCACTGCCTGAGGTAGCAGCCACCCTGCAGCCCTAGGTAAACAGGAAATTATTTTGTATTCATTACCCTGGTCCAAGTCCCATTATGGACTTGTAGATTAAAAAGGGGCTACAGGCTGCACCTGACAAGCTCCGGGAGACTTGCATGGCGGCCTTGCAAACTCAGAGACCTAAAGTAACCACATAGGATGGTTAGTAAATTAAAACTTTCTAACTAAAAGCAGTTCAGGTGGGTAGTCATGTCCTAGGGCGATATTTTTCTCTAACAAGGGTCTATATCAGGGGTCCCCAAACTTTTTACACAGGGGGCCAGTTCACTGTCCCTCAGACTGTTGGAGGGCCAGACTATAAAAAAAAAACTATGAACAAATCCCTATGCACACTGCACATATCTTATTTTAAAGTAAAAAAACAAAACGGGAACAAATACAATATTTAAAATAAAGAACAAGTAAATTTAAATCAACAAACTGACCAGTATTTCAATGGGAACTATGCTCCTCTCACTGACCACCAATGAAAGAGGTGCCCCTTCCAGAAGTGCGGCGGGGTGGGTAAATGGCCTCAGGGGGCCGCATGCGGCCAGCAGGCCGGGCCGTAGTTTGGGGACCCCTGGTCTATATGCTTACCTTAATTGAGCCTGTTTGATATCTTTTTGCACCTACAATAACTTACCTGATAACAATACCTTTGAAATGTAAGAGTAATCTTTTTCAGCCCCTTCAGGGCACAACCATCCCACTAGAACAGAAACTACAAATCTCCTCTTTGTTATTATTATCAAGTTAATTGTTAACTGTTAACTACCTTATATCTGCCTATGTAAAAGAAGTTTGAGTATATACATTTTTTTTTCTTTTTACAGAGTCAGAGAGAGGGATAGACAGACAAGAACTGAGAGAAATGAAAAGCATCAATCATTAATTTTTCGTTGCAACACCTTAGTTGTTCATTGATTGCTTTCTCATATGTGCCTTGACTGTGGGGTCACAGCAGACCGAGTAACCCCTTGCTCGAGCCAGCGACCTTGGGTCCAAGCTGGTGAGCTTTGCTCAAACCAGATGAACCCTCGCACAAGCTGGAGACCTCGGGGTCTCGAACCTGGGTCCTCTGCATCCCAGTCCGACGCTCTATCCACTGCGCTACCGCCTGGTCAGACTAGTATATACATTTTTACTTTTTATCCAATCCCAAAGATTTCCCCACTTTGCTTTCTCCTGCCTCCCTAATCTATCATCAGTGGATTTCATGTCATCCCCTAGAGTCTTCCCTTTTGATTCCAACGGATAAAATAAATGGGGAAACTGCCATTTTCTGGAGCATTTTCTCAGTCCATTGAGATTTTGCTTTCTGGCAATTGTCAACAGTTTGGCTCAAATAAAGTCATAAAAATTTTTACAGGTTTGGATGTTTCTTACATTGACTGACTGAATGTTTGTGTTCCCCCCAAATTCATATGTTGAAATCCTAACCCCTAATGTGATGATATGAGGAGATACTAGTAGTGCCTTTGAGAAGTGATTAGGTCATGAGGGTGGAATTCTCATGAATGGGATTAATGCCCTTATAAGAAGAGACATGAAGCCTGACCCGTGGTTGGTGTGGTGGGTGAAGTATTTGACCTGGAACACTGAGGTCACAGGTTGACCTGAAACCCTGGGCTTGTCCGGGTCAAGGCACATACAGGAAGTAACTACTATGAGCTGATGCTTCCCACTCCTCCACACCCACCTTTCTCTCTCTCTCTCTCTCTCTCTCTCTCTCCCTCTCTCTCCTCTATCTAAAAACCAATCAAAAAAAAAAAAAAAAACCTAAAAAAAAAAGAAGGGACATGAGAAGGATGATCTTTCTCTCTCCACCAGGTGAGGACAGCTTGAGATTAAGGCCCCGTGCCAACCAGGAAGAGGGCAGTCAGCAAGAACCCAACCATGCAGGCACCCTCATCTCAGACTTCCAGCCTACAGAATGGTGAGAAATCTATTTCTGTTGCTTAAGCCCCCTAGTCTGTACTATTCTGTTATAGCAGCCTGAGCTAAGACACCCTCATCCTCTCTCACCTAGATTACTGCAACAGTCTCCGTCCTGCCCGCCCCTGCCCCTGGGAAGCAGACACTGAGGAAGAGTTAGCGTGCAAAGGGTGTTCTGAGGAGTGGTGCCTGTGAGTGGAAGGGGAGGAAGGACACTGAGCGACGAGACCTGTGGCAGGGAGTTCTGTGTCCAGACAAACCTGTTAGAGGAGCCCGTATCGGGTGGAAATGGCTGGACTCATTCACTGCCTGCGGCCACCCCAAGCAGAGCTTGGCCACCTGGATGACTGAAGCAGACCCGAGTGTTAACAGACTCCACGCAGCTGGGCAGCAAGTCTTATATTAAAGGGGGGTGTCCACCGTTCTCACCCACCCCTATAGTCTATTCCCAGCACAGCAGCTAGGGTGATCCTGTCAAAACTGAAGTCAGGCTCGGTCACCAAAGGCCTCTCACAGGGTTGTAGGAGCCTGCCTGCTCTGCCTCAGCCCGCTCCTCAGCCGTTCCTTTTCTTGGCTTGCCCCACTCGAGCCACAGTGCCCTCCTTGCAGTTTCCCAAGTAGGAACACCAGGCACACGCCTGCCTCAGGGACTGTGCACTGTGGGTTATGGTAGCCAGGGCTGCTCTTTTCCCTGCAGGGCCCCAGAGCTCCCTCCCGTCAGGGTTTGCATCAAACATCAGCTGCCAGCCCCTTGGTGAGAATGTCTCCTCCCTTCTATTCGGTATGGAAACTGCTACTCCTGCACCTTCAACCTTCTCTTCCTACTGTCCTTTTCACACGGGGCATGCCCATATTACCACCTCACAGGTTCTACGTTTTATTCTGTCTGTCTGTCTTCCCCCAGCTAGAATCTAAAAGCCATTAGGGCAGGGAGTTTTGTTCCCTGGCTGCTCTCCAGAGTCTTGGACAGTGCCACAGCAACAGGGGCAATACGTATTTGTTGAATTGATAAATTCATCTATGGACCTGGTGCTCTGCGGGGTGGTGGAGATGTAAACCAGAACCTGCCCCCCCTCCAGGGGCTCGCAGTCTAGTGGGGGAGGGGTAAATCAAGTAAACAATGCACCAGGACTGGGAGAGGGGAAGTGGGAGGTTCAGGGGGTATAGATTTTCAATTTTGCGAGATGAAAAAATTCTGGAGATTTGTTGCATAACAATGAATGTACTTTATTTTTATTTTATTTAGAAAATTGAACTGGGTAACATTGATCAATAAGAGTACAGAGGTTTCAGGTAAACATCTCTATAGCATTTGAACTGTTGATTATGTTGTATATTCATCACCCAAAGTCAAAACATTTTCTGTCATCTTATATTTGTCTCTCTTTACACCCTTCCCCCTCCCCCCTCCCCCACAATGACCATACTTAATACTACTAAATATACTAAAACCTTAGGTGGTGATATTATTTTATGTGGTTTTTAACACAAGTAAAAAAATTTTTTAAGGCCCTGGCCAGTTGGCTCAGTAATAGAGCATTGGTCTGGTGTGTGAAAGTCCTGTGTTTGATTCCTGGTCAGAGCACACAGGAGAAGCACCCATTTGCTTCTCTAGCCTTCTCCCTCTCACTTCTCTCTCTTTCTCTCTCTCTCTCTCTTCCTCTCTCTCTCTCTCTTTCTTTCTCTCTCCTACAGGCATGGCTCAACTGGAGCAAGTTGGCCCCAGGCACTGAGCATAGCTATGGCTCCATGGCCTCCACCTCAGGGGCTAAGAAGACCTCCATTGCTGAGCAACAGAGCAACACCCCAGATGGACAGAGCATCACCCCCTAGTGAGCTTGCCAGGTGGATCCCAGTCCTGGCACATGTGGGAGTCTGTCTCTATCTTCCCAATTCTCACTGAATTAAAAATAAATTAATTAAATTAAATAATTTTTAATGTGTCCAGGGACAGTACCTGAGCTCCTGAGAATCCAAAGCAACACCTAACTGTGGACGAAAAAGTGGCCACACAGCTCAGGGGAGCTACATGGAGGCCTTACAAACTCGGGTAGCTAAAATAACCACTCATGATGGTCTGAAATTAAAACTTTCTAACTAAAAGCTGTTTGTGGTAGGTAACCCTGTCCTAGGCCGCATCTTTTCCTAACAAAGATCAATATTTACTCTCACTGAAACGCTCGTCTTTTTTTTTTTTTTTTGTATCTATGATAACATACTTGATAACATACCTCTATAATTTTAAAGTGAGTTCTTTTATTCTGGACCCCGCAAAGCACAAGCACCAGATCTCAGAGCACCAGAGCAGAGCCCACAAATCCCCCATTATTATTATTGTTATCATGTTAATTGTAACTGTTAGCCTGACCTGTGGTGACGCAGTGGATAAAGCCTCGACCTGGAATGCTGAGGTCGCCGGTTCAAAACCCTGGGCTTGCCCAGTCAAGGCACATACGGCAAGCCCCGTCAAGGAACATACAGGAAGCAACTAGTACGGCTTCCCGCTTCTCCCCACCCCTCCTTTATCTAAAAATCAATAAATTTTTTTAATTTTTAATTGTAACTGTTAACTGTTCTCGACCTGCCTATGTAAAAGAAGCATGTGTCTATTCCTTTTACTTTTTATCCAATCCCAGAGATTTCTCCGTTTTGCTTTCCCCTGCCTCCCTAATCAATCCCTTGTGTCTTCCTCTTTGATTCTGATGTATAAAATAAGTGGTAAAACTGCCATTTCCGGAACATCTTCTCAATCCTTTGAGATTTCGCTTCCCGGCAATTGTCATCAGTTTGGCTCAAATAAACACATAAAAATTCTTCCAGGTTTAGACGTTTCTTACGTAGACATGACCCAGTGGACGACAGCCAGGGGACTTCTGGGAGAATGCAGCACGGGGCAAAGGCCTGAAGAGCTTGTAGAGTTCGGCCTGCGGGGGTGCTCCAGGCGGAGGGAACAGCACGGACACCGCAGGAGCGCACGGAGAACCACCGTAAAGTCTAGTTGGACCGCGAAGTGAAAGGCTGGAAGGGTGGCCAAGGCCAGGAGGCAGTGGGGAGCCACAGAAGGGCTCTGCAGGGCAGCATTCTGGTCAGGGGAGGGTGGAGGCTGGGTTAGAGGGGCAGGGCTGGAGGCGGCCAGACCACTGAGAGACCATTTGGGAGATCACTGAGATGGTGGCCTGAACAAGGTCAGGGCAGTGCGACCGGAGGGAAGGGTGGGGCTCTGGACATGTTTTCCAGGTGGAATAGCCAGGTTATGGGGACTACTGCCTTGGCTGAGCCTCCTTTCCCTGGCAAGGGGCCAGGTCATTCAAATCCTGGCCTCCAGAGCACCCGAAGAAGCAGTAAAGGCAGGGCTAGGGAAGCCTTGACCTCTCCACCCGCCCCTCCCTCCTTCTAGTGTTTGGATCCAAAAGGCTTTGGGAGAGCCTAGGCCTAGCCGCAGAGAGGAGGCCCGGGAGTAGAAGCTGCCGTGGGGGCGTGGCAACTACCCGCCTCTAGGGACCTCTGTTCTCACGACCTCAGGGGTCAGAACCAAGGGGGCGCAGTTGTCAGCTTTGGAAATCCAGAAGACACAGCACGCACTGATCCTGAAGTTCTGAGGTCAAAGCCCAGCCGGCCCCACTCGCCGCCCCAAAAGTTCTGCCAGGGCTGAAGTCAGGACCCTCGGGGACTCTGGGACAGTAGGAGTCCAAGCACTAAATTGTATCATAAAGAGACAGGGACCTTTCTGCCACCAGCCCCAGGCTTCGGCCCCCACCCACCCCATCCCATCACCACCCCTGGGCCCCTGAGTTTCCTCCCCTACAGCCCTTTCTGCTCTGTCGACATAGTTTTCTAAGAGTTTGAGTCAAAGGCTACACCTGGAAGCAAGATCTCAACAGACTAAGATAAATATTTCCAAGAAATAACAGTTTGCTGCTTCTTTTATGCATTTGGAATTAAAGACAGGACGTAAGAAAGATTATGTGAAGGTGGGAGAAAACCAAGCAAGACGGGGGTGAGATTACAGGATAGTTAATGAGACATGTGCTCTCTTGAGCGTGGCCCCCCTTGGGGAGGAGGGGTCTGAAAAAAGGCAAAGGAGGTATTTCGAGAAGGCATCCCCCCACACACAGAGAGAAAGGAGGGAGTACGGGACAATGGAGCGAGAAGTATCAACTCATAGTTGCTTCACTTTAGTTGTTAGTTGATTGCTTGTCGTATGTGCCTTGACCAGGCAAGCCCAGGGTTTCGATCCAGCAACCTCAGCGTTGCAGGTTGACAGTTTGTCCACTGCGCCACCACAAGCCAGGCTCAAAGAGGCATTAACCACAATTCACAGAAATAATGGACAGGATTTACCTAAAGCAAAGATACGCCTTTAACAAAAGAAGTCATATTCCTGCAACTAACCACCATGTCCTGCTCAGTTAGAAATTTATGACCAAATTACCCTGTGAGGTTACTTTCCATAGAACCCCTTTTTTTCCACAGCTCCCACCAAGACCAACCAACAAACCCTTTTGGTCACAAATCTTTTTGTCACATATTTTTAACCATCCCTCAAAAAACTTTCTGTGTGCCAATATTATGCTATGTGCATTGACTGGGTCTTCTATCAACCCTTCACAGTGTTCTTACTATGCCCATTCTGCAGAGGAATAAACTGAGGCATAGGGTTTTATGCAACTTGCCTAAGGGCACAGGGGTCAACAGCAAAGTCTCAACTTTAGCTCTACTCTTCCACCCAGGCCAGGAAAGTCTCAGGTCCTGGCAGTTCCAGGTTCTTGGGCCTTTGTTCCTTCTGTTCCTTCTGCCTAGAATGCTCTTCCCCCAACTCGCCCCACCCCCAAACCTAGCTAACGCAGTCTCCTCCAGGAAACGTGCCTAACTATGTCCACTGTAAGTCACCCTGTGCCTCTCTGGAGAACTTCTCACATTTACCATTTTATTGTCACCCAAGGGCTGCCATGCTCCAGTCCCAAGCCCTGCTCCAGCCAGTGAGAGCCGGTGGCCAGAAACCACATCTGGCTATTTTGTGACCGAACCCCCAGCTCCTTGTACATGCCTGCAGCACAGCAGACCCTCAGTAATGTTCATCAACAGGGTGAAACCCAAATGGATAACGACGGTGGGCTCTGTCCGGCCCACCCTCCTGCTGAGAGGCATGAAAATGGGATCCAAGCTCATGATCAAAGGAATCCCCTTTCCCTGGTGTCAAGGGGTCCATGGGAGTTGCTTAGTGACCCCTTACTGTGTAGCCACTTAGGAGCGGGAATGTTTGAGAATTCTGCAAGTATACAGACTGGATTGAGACCCAGGCTCGAAAACAGACTCTAGAGAGGGAACCATGGTTCCCCATGTCCTAATGCGCCTTTATTGCCAGGTTCTGGCACAGTGTGAAGCACGTGGTGGCTGCCTAACAGATGAGAGGTCTCTTTCTCTCCAGGGACAGACAATAGGCCCCAAGGTCAAAGAAGGCCCTTCCCTGGAAGCCTCGCTCCATAAACTTTCCCAGGCTCAGAGACTGAGAGGCTTACAGCTCCAGCGCTAATTACATCAAGTGTTTATTAAAGGAATTTACATTACATATGAGGAGGCACATCTTGTGGGGAAAGATGACAATGGATATCCTCCACACCTCATAGCAAGTGCTAACATGTCACATAGGACGAGTCAGGATGGGTCCTGGTGCTGGGGCAAGACCTGCCCCAGATAAAGGGGAAATGCCTTACACCCCTGTGCTGGAGCCGGGCAACAGCGTGTTCCTGGAACCAGCACGTCTGGAGCATAGGGGGAGGGGTCGATCAGAGTCCGAGGAGGGGATTCGGGGACGCAGTCTCTGTGCTGCGACATCTAGCTGCATCTAGCTACAGGATCTGGCCCGGGTCACGTCTTAGAACAGTCTCCGCCACACTTCCCCATCCTCATCCCCATCTGCCCACCCTCACAGCCCCTCGGGCCAGTGTCGAGGATCAGCAAATTCTTGTTGTAATCCTTCCAAATTCTGCCCCCCTCCATCCCTGCCCTGAAAAACTTCGACCTGGAGAGCACCTGTCCACCGCCAAAGGAGCTGCAGCTGGGAGAGTGTACCGCCTGGAATCCCGATAGTGGAGGAGGATAGAGCCCTCTTCACCCCTCAAGCCCCAGTGCTACCCCCCAGCCCCTTCCTAGAGAGTCGCGTGCAAGAGTCTGCCCGCACCTTCTGTTCCAACCCCGGGCTCTGAAAAGCGCCCCGCGGCCCTCCCGCCGCGTTTCCTGCCCCCGCCCCGCCCCTCCGCGCTATTTAAGGCGCCTGGCTTCTAGGCGCGGTCCAGCAGGGCTCCCCCCGGCGGCGCCGCTCTGGCCACCGTGCGTCCCCACCGCCACCTGGGCCCCCTGGCAGGCAGGCGGTGAGTTGTGCTTGGGGGTAAGGGGCCGGAGTACCACCTGCCACCTGAATGGTGCTGTGGGTCGCTGCGTAGTAGGGTGGGGATGGCGGCGGGGGCGGGGGCGGCAGTGAGGAGTAAAGGGGTGGGGTGAGAACCACCGTAGCCGAGCTCATCCACTCATCCCGTGGCCAGGTTTTGTACTGAACAAGGTTCCTACCTTCTTTCATTGTACCCCTTACAGTCCTAGGAGGCAGAAATACTATTACAGTATTTCCATTTCACCAGAGAGGAGAGAGAGGACACCGAGGTGCTAAGAGGTCATCGCTTAGGCAAGGTCCCAGTTTGTAAGAGGGAGTCAGAATTGGATCCAGGTCTGGTTCCAGAGCCTGGCTCGCAACAGCTTTGCTGCTCCTTCCCCAGTACCTTTCCTTCCCCCTACTTTCCCCTCCCCAAGATGTTCTGGGAACTTTGTGGCCCGAGCCTCCACCCTGCTATGCAATTCAAAAGTAGAACTGGGCAGCAAGAGCTTGGGGGGACTTGAGGAGGGATAGAGAAAGGAGACAGCATCAAGCATCCATATTTAAGTGCAGGTCACTATTGCTGGCTGGTGGAGCTAATGCAAGATGCCACCTTTAGTGTGTAACACACCTCCTACCATAAACTTAAGGGTTAGAATGAAATATGAGGCAGGGAGAAGGGAACTAAGGCTTTGAGGCCTCTGAGAAGCTGAGGGTAGCACCACCTTTCCACTGTCTGGGGACAGCCTGTCCTAGACAAAAGGGATGAGGGGCATGGCACAGCTGTGTGACCTTGGATAAGTTCCTCAAATTCTCTGTTCCCATAGGCTCAGAAGTCTCAACTTGATCTGAATCTTTTGGGGGCTGTGGTCATTCCTGGCACTCCATCTGGGAACTATAGGAACACAAATGTGTGACTAGACAGGACCCTAACTATACGCCTCCCAGAGTTTAGCAGCCATCATCCAAAGATCTGCTTTCAGTCCTGACCAGCCTGCTGGGTGTGAGCCCTCAGGCCGGTCACTTCCCCGCTTTGAGCCTCGATTTCCCTGTCGGTAAACAGGCTATGGCCGACCTCACTGCGGGCTTGTTGCTAGGACAGCTGAGAGGGACACCATGCTGACAGTGTCCTCTGTCTCCCTGCAGACGGAGGCCCAGGAGCCATGGGTGACTGGGGCTTCCTCGAGAAGCTGCTGGACCAGGTCCAGGAGCACTCAACTGCGGTGGGCAAGATCTGGCTGTCGGTGCTCTTCATCTTCCGCATCCTCATCCTGGGCCTGGCTGGTGAGTCGGTGTGGGGGGACGAGCAGTCAGATTTCCAGTGTAACACGGCCCAGCCAGGCTGCACCAACGTCTGCTACGACCAGGCCTTCCCCATCTCCCACATCCGCTACTGGGTGCTGCAGTTCCTCTTCGTCAGCACGCCCACCCTGGTCTACCTGGGCCACGTCATCTACCTGTCTCGGCGGGAGGAGCGGCTGCGGCAGAAGGAGGGGGAGCTGCGGGCACTGCCGGGCAAGGACCCGCGCGTGGAGCAGGCACTGGCAGCCATAGAGCGTCAGATGGCCAAGATCTCAGTGGCAGAAGATGGTCACCTGAGGATCCGAGGGGCACTGATGGGCACCTACGTGATCAGCGTGATCTGCAAGAGCGTGCTCGAGGCAGGCTTCCTGTACGGCCAGTGGCGTCTCTACGGCTGGACCATGCAGCCCGTGTTTGTGTGCCAGCGCCCCCCCTGCCCCCACCTCGTGGACTGCTTCGTCTCTCGCCCCACAGAGAAGACTATCTTTATCATTTTCATGCAGGTGGTCGGATTCATCTCTCTGCTGCTCAACCTGCTGGAGCTGGTGCACCTGCTGTGCCGCTACCTCGTCCGGGGACTGAGGGCCCGGCAGGGCCAGGATGCCCCTCCGGCGCAGGCCGCCACCTCAGAGCCTTATGCTGACCAGGTCTTCTACCTCCCCATGGGCAAGGAGCCCTCATCCGAGCCATGCCCCACCTACAGTGGGCTCTCATCCAGTGAGCAGAACTGGGCCAACCTGACTACGGAGGAGAGGCTGGCCTCCTCCCGGCCACCCCCTTTCCTGGACCCATACCCCAAAAGTAGCCGGAAATCCCCCAGTAGCTCCACCAGCAATGTTTCCAAGAAACAGTATCTGTAGGAACCTGGGGCTTATGTCACCCAACACGGGGCCTGGGAAGTCTGGCTGCCTTGGGTGCCCCTCCTTGAAGGCTCTGCAGAGAGGACCCGGGCCGGGGAAAGCGTCTGCTTGCTGGCCATAGGGCCTCACTATAGGTTGTTGTTGAACACCTGAGGCCTTCCTGTTGACTCAGGGATACCATGGTTTCCCCAGTAGAACCTGGCTTTGCCCCAGGCACGGACAGAGGCGGCTTATGGTGCTCTTGGCCAAAGGTGTGAACCCTCTGGCCTTTTTCACTTGGTCCAGAGGGATCCAAAGCCAAGTTACTCCACCGCACCATCATGGAAGATTCTCTTCCACGCGCGCCTCGCAGGAAAAAACTATCTAGGCTGCTGGGTCAGCCTGGATTACACACACAGCCCAGGCAGGATCCGGCCCTGCCAAGGGGACTGGGGTCTTGTTCTCATCACTCCTTCCTAGTTCCACTGTTTATGCTTCTGAAATAAACAGGACTTGATCACAAGCTGGGTGTGTACATCGATGCTGTCGTGATGTGCATCAGAGCGGGAGTTGAGGAGCGCAGTGGCTGTTCTGTCCGGCATACTCGGTCTCTGGCCTCAGCAACCCCAACTCCAGCTGGCTCCTAAACCCTCAAGCTCAAACATCCTGCATCTCGGCAGTCCTGGGGCCTAAACATTCTGCCTTTGAAAGGCCTCAGGCCCCATTCTCTTTTCATCCCCTGCCCCACCCCCCTTCAAACTGTCCATTAATCAGTGGCCAAAGCAGTGTCTGTCCCCACCCTCCCATGGCCATCTAGTGCCCCAGCCACTCTGCCCCCTGCAGTACGCTTCCTTATTGGACACACTTCCCTGAAGCCTGCCTGCCAGCTGCGCCCTTCGCAGCCCAGCTCACATGGGCCCTGCACCCCATCCCACCTCGTCCTGGTGTTCGTGGAGGCAGATTTAGATCACTTGCCCCCCTCCTACCTTGGTCTTTTCTGCCCACCAGAAGGAGCAGTGCTAGGGCCTGCGTCATTCCTCCCCCGCCCCGCCATGCACCTGAAACTCACTCAGCAAAAACAGACAATGGCAGTTTAGACAGGTGGAGGGAACTGTGGAGGGACCGAAACTTGCCTCTGAGTCACAAAAAGTTGCAAGAAAAAAAAATGAACTGAGCCAGATCCTGACTAGTGAATAGGAGTTCGCTGGGGAGGGGAACAAGACACCGAGTATACGGGCAGAGAAAACAGTTTGTGCAAAGGCGTGGAGGGGGAGAAGAGTCAGGCAGAGCGGGAGGTGCTCAGGCCTGTGAGCCCCTCTGGGAAATGAAAAGAGTAGCTAAGGAAGAGCTTGTTGGCAGAGTTGACCTTCCAAGTGGACGGTGACCCAGATTGAGGGAGCACTGAGTTAGTGGCCCTTGGAGGCAAGCTGGTCGTCCTCCCCTACCCAGAGAGATCTGGGGCTGGGGTTGGAGGAGGAAATGCGGTCCATCTCACACGGCCACGTGCCTCTCTTTGACAGCCTTTACGGCAGGTCGGCAACTCGGCCCCCCTTCCATCAAGGTAGGTCTCCAAAACATCCCTCACCTCAGAATGCATTCACACACCACTTACCCATTGAGTCTGAATGTTCAGACTGATAAATTTCCAGTCTTCTTACTCTTCCAGCTTTAGTCCTGTTGTTCCCTCTGAGTCCCTGAGAGCCAACAGAGCAGCCTCCTCCTGGCTCCCCAATTTCACCCTGTATGTTCCCATCCTGCTCCTTTGCCAACCTGGAGCACCCCCTCCCGTATACTTCCAAACTTCAGCAGTCCTTTAAACCAGGGATCCCCAAACTACGGCCCGCGGGCCACATGTGGCCCCCTGAGGCCATTTATCTGGCCCCTGCCACACTTCCGGAAGGGGCACCTCTTTCATTGGTGGTCAGCGAGAGGAGCATAGTTCCCATTAAAATACTGGTCAGTTTGTTGATTTAAATTTACTTGTTCTTTATTTTAAATATTGTATTTGTTCCTGTTTTTTTTTTTACTTTAAAATAAAGTATGTGCAGTGTGCATAGGGATTTGTTCATAATTTTTTTTATAGTCTGGCCCTCCAACAGTCTGAGGGACAGTGAACTGGCCCCCTGTGTAAAAAGTTTGGGGACCCCTGCTTTAAACACAACTGTACCCTGGGAAGGGCGGAGCCTGGGTGCAGGAGAAAGAGTAAGATGAGCTGTGACGTTAAAGGTCCTCAGTTTAAATGATGCCTCTAACACGTACAAAGCCACAGGACCTTAGGTCAATCGTTTCACGTCTCTGAGTCTCACGTCTTCCTCATCTATAACATTTAGCTATCATCACCTGCCTCACAAGTGAAAAGAAATAAAAAATAAGAGAAAATATATGAGTATGCCTGGCTCCTAGAACTCATGAATAAAATTTAGCTCAAACCTCTCCAGCAAGGCCATCAGAGGTTCTTTCTCCAGGAAGCCCTCCCTGACTTCTCCAGCCAGTCTCTAGTGATGATCTCTACCTCTCAGGAATCTGGACCACTGCTTAGTGTGAGTCTTTCATCTCCTCAGTGAGTCTCTAAGCTAATCATCAGGGAGATACTTTCAATCCCCATGGGCCTAGCCCTGCATTTACTTTGGCTGTGATAAGGGATTGAGTTAGACTGGGCAGAAAGCAAGCTGTTCACACCATTGGAAGGGCATGATCCAGGAGGCTGAGGTCCTCTTCTAAGGGATTCATGCCCAGCCAGGGTCAGAGGCCAGATGTATTGGTTAAAGGTTGGCCTGTTAGAGCCAGCCCATCCTGAGAGCCTTGGGGGCCTGTTTCTGGTATTCCCTGCCTGTTCTGGTTCATACAGGTGGGAGAAGACAGGTTTCGGTCAGTGAGGAGGGTATCCTTCCTCTCCCTCAAAACTCATCAGCTCTAAGCTTGGTGTTTGGACTGCATTCAGGCCGGGGCCCAGGTGCCTGGACCTTTGGCAAGGTTGGGGTTGGGTCTTCAACTGATGGCAAAACAAACACAAGAGTGAATGGCTGAAGGTTAAGGGTGAGGATAGTGTTTTGGGGACAGAGGATCGCACAGAGTGGAGGGGGCAGTACCGGAGGGTGAAGACGGCCAATGAGGAGTGGCAGTAAGCTTAGCCCCCCCCCCATGTCCCATATTCTGGAGCTATCATAACAAAGTACCACAGACTAGGGATTTCAAGGACAGATACTTATTTTCTCAGAGTTCCAGAGGCTGGAAATTCGAGATCAAGGTGTGGGCAGGGTTGGTTCCTTTCAAGAGCTGTGAGAGAGAATCTGCCCCATGCCTTTCCCCTAGCTTCTGGTGGTGTGCTGGCAATCTTTGGCATTTCTTGGCTTATAGAAGAATCTCCCCCCATCTCTGCCTTCATTACTTTTATTAAATCCTGAAAGAGAAAAACATCAATTTATTGTTTCACTTATGTATGTGTTCATTGGTTGATTCTTGTATGTGCCCTGACCAGGGATCAAATTCACAACCCTGGCGTAGTAGGACGACGCTCTAACTAACTGAGCTGCCCAGCCAGGGGTTCAGCCTTCGTCTTCCCATGGCATTGTCCTTGTGCATGTGTCTGTCTCTGTGTTCAAACTTCTTCTTTTTATAGACACCAATTATATTGGATCAGGGCCACCCAAATTACTTTATTTTAACTTGATCATCTCTGTAAAGACCCTGTTTTCAAATAAGGTCATTCTGAAGTAGTGGTGGTTGGGACTTCAGCATACCTTTCTGGGGCTACACAATACCCCATATACCCCCACTCCACCTGCCCCAACTCACCCCCCAAGCACTTGTCAGGGGGAGGCCAAGGAGAACGTTTAGTATGTATTGGGCCCAGGCATCTCCCTGGTGAGGTGGCCTGAATGGGACACCGCAGATTCACATCTCACTTCCTTCTTCACCTCCTGTGTCCTCCCACCAGTCTGTCCCTCACACCACCAAAATCTAAGTTGGGTGACAGGCAACTCTCAGTCACAGAAAGAGCCACAGGAGGCTTGACTTGTGGCTCTCATCCCTCACAGCCACAGGACTGTGGTCCTTCCCCACCCTGGGCTTTATTTCCCCGTCGTGAAATAAAGGGTCGGAGGAGACACAGGCACGTGGCAGTTAGGTCTAGAAACATTACATGGAGTACCTTGTCACTAATCATTGATATCTGGAGCCCATAGGTGATGTGCTACGTTTTTTATGAATTAGATCAGACTTGAGATTATTTCTATAATAGGATAAATCCCAGTCACTTAAATTCCCATTGCCTTCCTGAGTAAGGAAAGAAGGGAGGTTATGTGAAGTGCACTGGGAATTCGGCATAACCCCAGGGCATCTAATCTGGGACTCCTGGGAGCATGTGAACGTCATGGGCCGTGCATAAACAAAGCAGAGGGCAGCTGGGCTGAGTGATGTCAAAAGTTCTTCCCAAATGAACACGCTGGCTCACTGACCACTGGGTTGCTGACTTCATGATTCTCACAGTGACCTCCAGTGCCTTGACGAGGGGTCCCTCATTTCCTTTCTGCACTAATCTCAGCGTGACTGTTGATGTTTGCAGGAAGAAGAATCCATCACAGGACTGCTGCAACTGCTGTCTCCACCTTCCAGTTTCTCACACTAGCCCTGCTTCTGACCTCAAGGGCCACTCAGGCTCAACATTTCTGCTGTTTTCATACAAACACTGCAGCCACATGGAGACAGCAGCCTGTTCCTCTCCTACTCCTCCAGCTGACGCTGATTTCCAGAAGTGTCTGGCCAACCTGCAGTTTGTCTACTTTCTTCTTAATACGTGTCACCCTCCGCCCCCTCCCCGCTGCTGCTAGACATTATACTCCAAGTGATCAGAACACAGAATATCACCTCTCTTGCCTCAAAACTGCTGCCTTTATTAATACAACCTGGGATTACATTAACTTTTCTATTTTATTCTCTTTTGCATATATATAGAAATTTTTATTCAGATTCTAAAGGGAATGCATGATCATTGTAGACAATGAGATCCCACCAGCCAGGGGTAACAACCATTAATATTCAGAAGTAATTCCTTCCAGCCTCCTCCATGCATGTTTTCAAATAATATCTGAGTAAAAGTGTACCTATAATTTCATATTCTGTTTTTTTCATGTGACATTAAATCATAAGCCTTTGCCCCATGTCATCAAGTATCTTTGGAAACACCATGTATTAGCTTTATCATTATCTACCTAAATGTGATCCTGATATTAAATTTTTAGATGGTTTACATCTAATTATCCTCTCTTATAAATGTTTTCCAAATTGCCTATTTCCTTAAAAGAAAGACATTCCAAGAAGTAAAATTACTAGGTCAAAAGGTATGAAATGTTAAATTTAAAAAGTTAGGGGCTTTTTTCTGATTGTGAAAGGGATTCATTGTGGATGATTCAAAAATACAGAAAAGCACAAATAAATTACCAGAAGCAAAGGCACAACCATCTCGGGGCGGGGCGTGAGAGAGAAGGTGAAGAGGGGAACAGAAGAGCTGAGCAATAGCTGTTGTCTGTGGGTCCTCTCCCCCATTCTGAGCAGCTAAGGGAGCACCCTTCCCCCACCTGGTGGAGGGCGGGAAGCTTATTCCCTGGAGAAGATAAAACAGAGCTAGATGAAGCCTGAACCAGGTGATGGTGCAGTGGATAGAGTTTGAGACCCCCCAAGGTCGCCAGCTTGAGAGCAGGCTCATCTGGTTTGAGCAAAAGCTCACCCGCTTGGACCCAAGGTCGCTGGCTCCAGCAAGGGGTTACTCGGTCTGCTGAAGGCCCGCGGTCAAGGCACATATGAGAAAGCAATCCATGAACAACTAAGGTGTCACAACAAAATCTAATGATTTATGCTTCTCATCTCTCCATTCCCATCTGTCTGTCCCTGTCTATCCCTCTCTCTGACTCTCTCTGTCTCTGTAAAAAACAAAACAAAACAGAGCTAGATGGGGAAATAGTGTGCACAGTAGAGGGTGGGCATATCATGAAGAACATAGAGGAATTAAGCGGAAGTTCACATACGGAATGGGGAAAACCTCAGCCTTCTCCCCCACAGCTGGCTCCCCGAATGCTGGTTGATAGTGAAGGCTATAAAAAGAGGATCCGACCTAGACTAGTCTGTGGAAGGCTGCCTTGAGGAGCTGAACTTCGGCACCTGGAAGGTGAGGAGGAACAATCCAGGCAAGAGACAGGAAGAGCAGAGGGAACAGCATTCTCTAAGGCTCTGAAGAAGAAGGAAGGGGCTCAAGTCATTGCTCAAAGTTATTTCTGATGCAAGATGTGTTCCAGAAAACATTACTTATGTGTTCAATAGTGTGGTATAAAAGTGCCCATTTCAAGGCACTCATGATAGCATCATTAAACTGTTTCAATTCCTTTGTCCATTAATTATTAATACACTATTAATATTTTAATTGAGTATAAAATTATGGTATCACGTTTCAATGCATAAGCATGGATTAGTGAGGCTAGCATTTTAACATATATTTTCTCAGCACTTGTGTTTCTTCTTTACCTTTTTTGCCCATTTTCCTTTCATAATCATCTCAATAGATTATGAAAAATCATCATAAAAAAAAGAATTTGAAAAAATCCAATACCCATTCATGATAAAATCTCTCGGTAAACTCTGAATAGGGGGGGGGAACTTCCCAATTTGATAAAAAAAATATCTACAAAACAAAAAAACCAATAGCTAACACCAGGTTTATGGTGAGAAAGTAGATTTCCCACTAAGATTAAGAACAAGGCAAGGATGTCCCCTTTCACTACTCCTTTGTTGTACTCAAGAAGTTGACAAAGCCACACAAAAGCATGCCCACAAATGTTTATAGCAGTTTTAATCACTGTTTCCAAAACACAGAGACAACTGAGACATCCTTCAGTAAATGAATGGGTAAACTGTGGTTCATTCAGACAACAGAATGTTTATTCAGCTTTAAAAGCAATAAAGCCATGAAAAGACACGGAGGAATCTTAAATGCATATTACTTAGTAAAAGAAGCCAACACAAAAAGGCTATATACTGTATGATTCCAACAATATGATATTCTGGAAAAAGCAGAATTATAGACACAGTAAAAAATTAAATCAATAGTTGCCAGAGGTTAGGAAAGAGAGAGGAACAAAGAGGCAGAGCACAGATGATTTTAGAGCAATGAAATTATTTTCTATGACACTATAATGGTGGATACATGTCCTTATAAAGTCATCAAACCCCATAGAATGAGCAACACCAAGAATGAATCCTAATGTAAACCATAGACTCGGGTGATGACAATGTATCAATATAGGTTCATTGATCATAACAAATGTTCCACTCTGATGTTGGATGTTGATAGTGGGAGAGTCTGGAGTGGGCAGTAGGGGAGGAGGCAGGGGGTATATGGGAGCCCTCTGATCTTTCTGCTTAACTTTGCCATGAACCTAAAACTGTTGTATAAAATAAAATGTATTTAAAAATAGAAGTAAAAGAGATGGAAAAATATATTATTTTTTTCCAAATACAGATCATTGAGTGGCCATATTACTATCAGACAAGATATACGTACTTTAGAACAAAGAATATGACCAGGGATAAGAGGGACATCTCATAATGTAAAGGCACCAGTTCCAGGAGGACATAGCAATCCTAAATGAGTACGCATGCACCTAGTAACAGAGTCTCAAAATACGTGAAGCAAAAAATGATAGAACTATTAAAAACAAGACAACAGGTCTAAAATAAAATCACTTATGCTGACAAAAATCACCAAACCAAGACTTAATTATAGCTTCAGCTCTCCCCAAAATGGTATCTTTAACCAGTCAATCAGGAATCACCTGATCAGCACTACAGAAGTAATCCACCGGATAGACTCGCCATCCCAAAGGAATGCAACCTCCAATAACCAACCCGCTTCTGTGCCTAGAACAATTTTTTGGTTTCTGCTTCCTTCTTCCTATAAAAGTCTTTCATTTTTGTACAGCTCTTCCAAGCTCCTTTCTATCTACTGGAGTAGATGCTGCCTAATTCATGAATCGTTGAATAATACCAGTAAGATCTTAAAATTTATTCTGTTGAATTGTTTTTTTAAAAAGGGAGACACAGATAAAGCTATAATTATAGCTGAAGATTTCAATCTTCCTTTTTCATAACTGACAGAACAAAGAGACTAAAAAATTTAGTGAGGATATAAAAGCCTTTAACAACATTATCAAGCAATTTGACCCAGTTAACACATACACAACTTCCTAATAATAACAGAATACGCACTTTTTAAGTGCACATAGAACATCATCAAAATAGATATTTTGGACCAGAAAACCAATGTTGATAAATTTTAAAGGATTGAAATCATACAAAAATATGTTCTTTGATCACAATGAAATTGAACTTGAAATCAACAATAGAAAGGTACCCAGAAATATTAAAAATATTTGTAAAAGAACACATATAAATAAGCCAAAGGTCAAAGAAGTCACACAAAAAAAAATTTTTTAGAAAAAGGCAAACATCACCTTTATTGTTATCATTTACATTTGGTTCTATAAACAAAGTTGGCAAAAAAAAGGATTTTTATACATATTTAAGAAAATTTCAAGAATATGATCTTATCATTTTTGAAATGTATTTTTTTAAGTCTAAAAGCCAGTATGTGTAGAAGTTGAAGGGGAAAAGGAAGATAATGACAACAGATTATTTGAACCTTTCTCCCTCCAAATACCAAAAAAATCACATAGACCACCATTTTGGGTGTTCAAAGAAAATTTTTTTAATATTTTATACTGAATGAAAATGAAAATACAACATCACAAAATTTGTGTCATGTAGCTTAAGCAGTGCTTAGAGGATATTTGTACCTTTAAATGCTTCTATTAGAAAATAAATGTCTACAATCAATATTCCAAGCTTCCACTTTAAGAAGATATACCTGACTAGGCCATGACGCAGTGGATAGAGTCAGACTGGGATGTGGAGGACCCAGGTTCAAAACCTCGAGGTCACTGGCTTGAGCATGGGCACACCAGCTTGAGTGCAGGGTTGCTGGCTTAAGTGTGGGATCATAAACATGACCGCGTGGTCACTGGCTTGAGCCCAAAGGTAGGTGGCTGGAAGCCCAAGGTTGCTGACTTGAGTCCAAGGTTGCTGGCTTGAGAAAGAGGTCACTCATTCTGCTGTAGCCCCACCCCCCATCATATTGGAAAACACATATTGGAAAGCACATATTGGAAATCAATCAATGAACAACTAAGGAGCTGCAATGAAGCATTGATGCTTCTCATCTCTCTCCCTTCCTGTCTGTCTGTCCCTATCTGTCCCTCTCTCTGTCACTCTCTCTCTGTCTCTGTCACACACAAAACAGAAGCTAGAAAAAGATCACAGTGAACATAACTTCCACATATGAGAAGCAATCAATGAACAACTGAAGTGATGTGACTACGAGTTGGTGTTTCTCATCTCTCTCCTTTCCTAGCTGTCTGTCTCTCTCTCAATCTCTTGTGTACTCTCTCTCTCTCACTAAAAAAAATAATAATAATTTAAAAAATAACAGATAAAGACATTCAGGAAGGAAGGAAAGAAGGAAGAAGGGCAGAAGGAAGGAAGAAAGGAAGGAAGGAAGGAAGGAAGGAAGGAAGGAAGGAAGGAAGGAAGGAAGGAAGGAAGGAAGGAAAGAAGGGAGGGAGGGAGGGAGGGAGGGAGGGAGGGAGGGGGAGGGAGGGGGGGAGAGAGGGAGGGAGGGAAGGAAGGAAAGAAAATGAGAGAGAAAGATAGAAGGGAGAAAAAAGGAGGAAAGATATATATATATATATCATTTATAATTATATTCATTATATATAAATGAATGAGTGAATGGCAGATCAATACCCCTCATGAATATAAACACAAATGTTTCTAACAAAGTTTAGGGATATATAGAAACGATAATACATTATAACTAAATGGGCATTACTTCATAAATTCAAGTTTATTGTAACATTAGGAAATCAACAACAAAAAACACAGGATCTTTCCAATAGATTCAAGAAAAGCATTTGATAAAATTCAACATGTATTCAGGATTAAAAACTCTCAGTAACCTAAGAATAAAAGAGAACTTCTTAGCCTGACCTGTGTGGTACAGTGGATGAAACATTGATCTGGTGTGCTGAGGTTGCCAGTTTGAAGCCCCAGGCTTGCCTCATCAAGGCACATATGAGAAGCAACAAGAAACTAATGAACTACTAAAGTGAAGCAACTATGAGTTGATACCTCTCACTCCTCTCAATCCCTCTCTCTGTAAAATTAATAAATAAAATATTTTTTAAAGAAAATGTACAATATCTGTACCCTAAAAACTAAAACACTTTGTGGACAAAAATTAAAGAAGGTCTAAATCAGTGGTAGTCAACCTGGTCCCTACCGCCCACTAGTGGGCGTTCCAGCTTTCATGGTGGATGGTAGCAGAGCAACCAAAGTATAAATAAAAAGATAGATTTAACTATAGTAAGTTGTTTTATAAAGATTTATTCTGCCAAACTTAGCGAAAATCTGACATAAAGTACTTGGTAAGTAATTATTCTTATATGCTTTAACTTGCTGTAACTCTGCTTTATAAATTTTATAAAGTAAAGTTACTTCCCTACTTTATAAATTACCATTACTGTGGAACCGGTGGGCGGTTAGAAAATTTTACTACTAACAGAGATACAAAAGTGGGTAGTAGGTATAAAAAGGTTGACTAGCCCTGGTCTAAATAAACAAGATATACAATGTTTATGGACAACAAGACTCACTGTTTTTAAGATGTAAATTCCTCTGAAATTGATGTATAGGTTATATACAATGTAAGAGAAATATAATATAGATTAAATACAATCACAATCAAAATCCCAGTAGACTTTTTGTGTAGAAATTGACCAGCTGATTCTAAACTTATATAAAAATGCAACATACTTAGGAAAAGAACTAGGTTGGAGGACATACACTACCTGTTCTCAAGACTACTATAATCAGAAAGGTGTATCGGTACAAGAATAGACATACAGATCAATGGAACAACATAGAAAGTCTGGGAATAAAGCCACACATACGCAGTCAGTTGATTTTTGGCAAAGTTACCAAGGCAAGTGGAGAAAGGGTAGTTTTTTCATCAAATGGTGCTGTAACAATTGGATATGGAGTGGAAAGAAAAAAATCTGTGCCTTTATCTTATATCATTCACAAAAATTAACCCAAAATAAGATAAAAAACCTAAACATGAGAATTAATAATTTAAAACTTCTAGAAGTAAAGAGAAGAGAAATTCTCGGGTTGGATAAAGATTTGTAAACTAAGGTTAGGTTAAGATTTCTTAGAACACAAAAAGCATAAGTCATAGAGGGGGGAATTGATAAATGGCACTTCATCAGAAGTAGTAACTGAAATATATGAAAAGATGCTCAGTAATATTAGTAATTCAGGAAATGCAAATTAAAACCATAATAAAATACCACTTCAAACACCACTAGAAAGGCTGAAATGAAAACAACTAATCCTGCGCAGTGGATAAAGCATTGACCTGGAACGCAGAGGTTGCCGGTTTGAAACCCTGGGCTTGCCTTGTCAAGGCACGTATGGGAGTTGATACTTTCTGCTTCTTCTCCTTCTCTCTCTCTCTCTCTCTTTCTCTCTCTCTCCTCTCTCTCTAAAAAATGAATAAATAAAATAAAAAATATATGTATATATGTATATGTGTGTGTGTATATATATATTATATATATTATATATATATATATAAGCCAAAGGGTTATTTAAAATAATTAATTAATTTTTTTAAAAACCTAATCCTACCAACAACATGGATAAATCTCAAAAACATGCTAAATGGAAAAAACAGACATAGGTGCTCTCCCTCCTAGGAACACACCAGCATGGTTCCCACCTGCCTCCCTCTCCTCCCCCATCCCCCCCAAGGCATGGTTTCCTTGTCTCTTCCTTTCTCTTAAGCTCTAAGGGCCCCTCTTTTTCCTCTGTAACTTGTTTCCTAAAGCCTATTTCTTCTACCTCTATGACTTTCTAAATAAACTTTCTCTTATATTAAAAAAGAAGACATAAAAAACAATATTATGCAGGATTCCGTTTACATGAAATTTTAGATAAGACAAAACTTCAATAAGGGAAGGCAGATTGATGGTTGCCAGTTCCCTGAGCTGTAAAGTGGGACCATCTCCATTAGTACCTTCCTCACAGGGTTGTTGCTAGAATTAAATAAGAATTAAATGAGAACATATCTACAAGAATATTAGCACAGCCTGACCAGGCGGTGGCGCAGTGGATAGAGCGCCGGACTGGGATGCTGAGGACCCAGGTTCGAGACCCCGAGGTCGCCAGCTTGAACCCGGGCTCATCTGGTTTGAGCAAAAGCCCACCAGCTTGAACCCAAGGTCGCTGGCTCCAGCAGGGGGTTACTCGGTCTGCTGAAGACCCGCGGTCAAGGCACATATGAGAAAGCAATCAATGAACAACTAAGGTGTTGAAACGCGCAATGAAAAACTAATGATTGATGCTTCTCATCTCTCTCCATTCCTGTCTGTCTGTCCCTGTCTATCCCTCTCTCTGACTTGCTCTCTGTCTCTGTAAAAAATAAATAAAAATTTAAAAAAAAGAATATTAGCACAGTATTTTGCACATGGAAAGAGTTCAATAATTGTTCACTATATTTTTTTAATTATTGATATATTTGTGGCAGAGCCTGCTAGGCTCACCCATAATCATGTCTTCTCCTTCCCTCCCATCGTCTAGCCTCCAAGCAACTAGTATGCAACTATTTCTCAGGTCGAATGTGGATGAAAGTGATATGACTTACCTCTGGATGAAGCAGTTAAGAGTGGGCTGCCTTCTCCATGATCTCTCTGTTTGCTGGAGGATGGAGAGGATCCAATGGAGGACTCTGAGACCCTATATGATAATGGAACCACAATATGGAAAGAGCTTGGTTGGACTGTGAAACAAGCAAAAAATAAACCTTCATTGCATTAAGCCATAAAGAGCTGGGTAAGTTCTTATTGTTGGTCATTGTTACAACATTAGCCTACTTGACTAATCCAATATACATACACAGGGTGAGGCAAAAGTAGGTTTACAATTATAAGTACGCAAAACACAGAGGTTATTCTTGAATTATTTGTGAGGTTGTTTGGCAATGGGGAAAGGTCACGTGAGGAACCAGGCCCGGGAACTTTGGCTGAAACTGCGGATACCCATGCCCGCCAAAAAGAAACAGCAGGGAGCCCTTTGGAAAAAACCACCATCTGTTAGCCTATGAAATTTCACCAGGTCATATCAACTCGCCATCACCCTACCGATCCTATAAATTACCCCCCAGGGAAAGAATCCTCGGGACTTCTCTGGCTGGGTTTCCAATCCAGAGAACCTCATCTGGGAAGCGCTGTACTAAATAAAGCTTTTGCTGTTCCACGCTTTGTGGCTACGCCCTTCTTTCTTCCTTGGCAGGGAAAATACCTTACATTATTATTTCATTATTGTACTATTTTCCATGCAAATAACTGTAAACTTACTTTTGCCCTAACATAATATGTAGAGCCATATACAATATTGCTCTATCCTTATCCTTCCAATTCTGAACACTGAAGTACTTCTTACTTTTAAATAAGTTTCAAAGACAGATTAGGTAACCTGCTGAAAACCACACAGCCACCAGGTAGCAGAGCTAGAAATTAAACTTATCCATGTGTTTGATTTTTCATTGATTTAGTCAACAAATTATTTCTGCCATTGGCTCTGTGGTAGGCCCTGTTATGGGCCTGAAGACACAAAGGTACAGGGAGATAAAGTCTTCTAGGTGCTTGGGGGGGGGGGGTGAGGAGGGGGGGAAGAGTCATTCACTGCAGCCGGCAGAATGGATGGAGCCGTGCAATGCCCTTGCCTCTCTGGTCCCCTCCCCCAGCTCCGCAACCTCTCAGAGCTGTGGAACCCCAGCAACAGCCCTGGGACATTTCCTGAGGCCTCTGTTTTCCTTGGCCCTGCAGTGGGAGACACTGTGCCCAACAAGGTGGAAAACAAGACTGGGGTGGGGGATGTGAGGGGGAGCAGACCTCCCAGCAACCTGTCCCTGTCACTCGTGGGAGAGGGGGAACAGAGGGGGCTGCCCTTCCACCTACACACACCCCCAGCCCATCCAGGCCATTGTTCCCTTGTTGTGACAGGGGGTTCGGGCTCGCTTAGGTGCAGACCAGGGGCTTCCTCCCCAGCCGGCCGTGCTTGGACAGCTGGAGGAAACAGGCGGCTGGTGAGCCAGCTCTCCACTCCAACAACAACAGGCGGTCGGCCCACTGGCGGCTTTGCTGGGGGCCGGCCTGGAGCCAGAGCGGCCACCCCACTCCACCCCGCCACTGGCAAAACATGTTTTCTTGTTTTCTGAGGGGGAGGAGGGGACCGTACCCATCCTGAGCAAACATGGGAGCTGATAAGCCTGGAGAGGTCTGGCTGACAGGCTGACAAGTGGGTCTGCGGAGGCTGGGACCAGGCTGAGCCCAGCCTGGAGGTCACTCAGGCCAGAGTGCCAGGCTCAGAGTCCAAGCGGGGACAGTGAGCAAGGTCCTGGTCACTCTGGCGATAAAGCACCCAACCCCAAGTCTTCCTTCACTGGAAAGGGAAGCGCCAGGGGCTGCCGGGCCACAGTGCCATCCATGGTCGACCTCAGAAGCGCAGCAGCCTAACCTCTGAGTGCTGGAGCACCCCCATCCACTGGGAGCCTGCTTCTCAGTCGGTCCCCACGCCAGCACCGCCCCAGCATCTCCACTTCCAGTGCTCACCGAGAGTATGAAAAGTAGAGAGTGCCACCGCTCACCTTTGTCAGCTGAGGAGGCTGAGGCTCAGAGACGCGAGGACACACAGAATGGTCCACAGGTGGGATATCAATCCGCATGTGCCAGACCACGAAGTTCATGCTCTTTTCAGCGGCCCCCACAGCCTTTCCTTTTGTGGGCTACTGTCTTACCTTCCTAGGGCTGCAGTGGGAGCCATTATCAGCCTCTCGTAGTCACCCTCATTTTTTATCAGGAAGCTCAAAACAAACCCATTAGATCAATGTCTTAGCTTGGAGTCCCCCCAAAATAAACGCTGAGGTAAGGATTTGAGCGCAAAGTAGTTTATTCGGGAGCTGATCCCAGGAAGGTCCCGTGGGGAAGAGAAATAAGAAAGGGAGGAAACTAATATGGGGCACTGGTGGACCAGGACTGCTCTGGGCATCTGGGTCTCAGCCCCACTGGGGATCTCTGGACACAGCATAGAACAGGAATGTCCCCTGAGACGCAAGGAAGCTGAAATATTTATCCACCACTCCCACCCATTCTTAGTGAAGGGCTGCCCCTGGTACTTTAACTTTTCAAGTTTCCAGACTGTGCTATGAGGGGGCTGAGCTTGCTCCTAAAGCCAGAGAAGGTCCTCAGGCAGAAAAATGCAAGTTGACATGACAGCAAGTACAAGAATAGTCAATGCCAAAGGGACATAACTGAGGCACTGACAGCCCCTGCTGCAATTAGTAAAACAGAGCATCGCCCCCGAGTTATTAAAACACTATTAAGATCAACTTGATGGCCAGTTGGCTCAGTGATAAAGCATCGACCCAGCATGTGGATGTCCCAGGTTCAATTCTCGGTCAGAGCACACAGGAGAAGTGACCATCTGCTTCTCTACCCCTCCCCTTCCCCTCCTCCTTCTCTCTCTCTCTCTCACTCTCTCTCTCTTTGTCTCTCTTCCTCTCCTGTAGTCATGGTTTGAATGGTTCAAGTGAGTTGACCCCAAGTGCTGAGAATGGCTCCATGGCCTTGCTTCAGATGCTAAAATAGCTTGGTTGCCAAGCAATGGAGTAAATGGCCATAGATGGGCACCCGGTAAATGGTCACCCGGTAGGGGGCTTACTGGGTGGATCCCATTCTGGGTACATGCAGGAGTCTGTCTCTCTGCCTCCCTGCTTCTCACTTAAGAAAAAATTTTAAAGTAAAAGATAAATAAAAGATCAACTTAAGAGGCTTTTGTAGTAGTCCAGAGGAGAAAGTACAACCCACGCAGCCTCCCCACAGTGGTCGGCAAACTCAGTCAACAGAGCCAAATTCAATAATACAACGATTGACATTTCCTTTCAGAGCCAAATTTTTTAAACTTAAACTATATAGGTAGGTACATTCCTTATCGAGGTAGCGCCCGCATGTGGTATTTTGTGGAAGAGCCACACTCAAGGGGCCAAAGAGCTGCATGTGGCTCACAAGCCGCAGTTTGCCGACCTCTGCCCTAAACCATATAGGGATCACTGAGGAAAGTGTTCAAAACTCAGGTTTACACAGAACTCAGACTGAACAATGCTGATCTAACCACCATCTATATTGCTGTGGAACCACCATCTATATTGCGTTGCATTAATGACCCCAATTCTTCACCCCTCCCTGAACCACAGCCTGCGTCATTTGACTTTGTAGTTTTTCTCACTGCAGAGAAGGGGCTACTTTCCTACTCCTGGAATCTGGGCTGGCCCTATGGCCTGCTTTGACCAACACAATGCAACAGAAGTGACTGTGGGCCCGTTTCGAGCCTAGGTTCCTGAGGCCTCACGTGTCTGCATCTGTTTTCTTGCATCTCACTTCAAAAGAGCATGGCTGGGCTAGCCTAAGGAAGGATGGGAGACATGGGGAATAGGGCAAAGCCACCAGTCACTCCACCCAAGGCAGTCTAGATCAGCCGACAGCCGGCCAACCCCCTTTATTTGAGTGAGCCCATCCAAGTTCAGCAGAGCTGCCTAGCCAGCTCCCCAGGTTACTCCCAACCTGTGAGCCATAAATTCTTATTGTTGTACACCACTGAGATGTTACGGTCACTGTGTAGAGAAAGCTGACTGATAGACTATGCTTCCAGGTATTGGACCACTGTGCTCTAGCCTTTCTATCAACGGCTGACCAGCTTCTGCTCACACACCTCCATCAACAGGAATCCTATTACCTTCAAAGGCAGCCTAGTCCCAAAATCTTTTCATATTTTGGACGCAAATCTTTCTTCGTGTCCTTCAACCCTTGAAACAAATTCCTAGAGCCATATGCAAGTGGCCCAGCCTCTCTCCTGGACCTGTCTGCATGTTCCTGTGAGTGTCATCCAACCCCTTCAAAGTCAGCAAGTCCAAAATGAAAGGCTTCTCTTTCCTCTCTCTGTTTTGCCAGAGAATCTCTGAAGCCTGGCTCTTCCTCACCCCCTGCATTGCAATAATTACCAAGTCATGGAGATTCTGTTCCCTCAGAGTCACACATCACTCTCCAGCGATGGCCTCATGTCTCTGGCCTCGATCCCTCTAACAACACCTCCCTGCCAACAGGGAGTCTCACCCCTCCAGTCCTTCCTCCACATCCAGCTACAGTACTCTGTTCCTCCATCTTTTATTCAAAGAATGTTACCTTGCTCCTACTCTATCCTAGGAACTGTTCTAAGGACAATGAAATAAAAGGCACAGGCTTCATTCTCAAGGAGTTCATCTAGTGACAGAACTTACCTTTCCAGCACAGGGGTCATCCGATCCTGATAATATTATCCTTTATTGGATGCCTGTTATATACCAAATACCTTATATCAATATCTCAAATCCTTCCAACAGTTCTACTGAGTTTCATTGTATCCATTTTTATAGATGAAGAAACTGAGGCTTTGGAAGTTCAAGTGACTTGCTCAAGCCACAGCTCCTAAGTGGCAACATCTGACTGTTGGTCCCAAAACTCAGGCTCTTCCCATGGCGCCAAACTGCTTTCCAGGCTGTTATCATATCTCTCCCCTTCTCAAAATTTCAGCAGCTCCCATGTATAACAGAATAAAAGCCTGTCTCTTTAGCACAGGCTTTGGAGCCTCCCCTGTTGCTATGCTCATACCGGGCCATCATGGTCCAGTGTGTCCGCCTCCCTTGACTTGTGCTGTTTCCTTAGCTTGCATCGTTCTCCCTCACTCCCTGGCCTACCCATTGCTCAAGACCCAGCTCGGGTGCACCTTCTCCAGGAAGGCTCCTCAGCTAGCAAGACGTTCTTATATTCTTTCAGCACCGTCTCCCACAGCAGACTTAGGGGTCCTTGTAGAAAAAGACTGAGCCTGACCCATCTCTGGGTTCCCTGGCCACAATTCATTGATGGTTTGCACTTAGTAGCTGTGGAACCAGACAAAATGAATTGGATTGGATGGCTGAAAATAGTAAGCAGGCTCAATCATGGGACAGAAATTGGTTGTGTAGATTCAGTCAACCAATATTTATTGAGCAACTACTATGTGCTCAGTCAGGATTCTTGGTTATAAATAGTAGTGACGGCTAACACACATGGAAAAAAATATTGGAGGGATACAGAGTGGCACAAAAAGACTTATAACGTTTAGAAAACCACCAGGAATCCAGGAAAGCTCATCAGAAGGAGCTTACATTTTGGAAGTAGAGGTGAGGAGAGACCTCAGAGGTCATCTATTGCAATATTTCCCAAAGTGTTCTCAATGGAAAGGGTAAGTGAGTGACACTGGTTAACTTAGATTTACTTCAGGACTTCTCAGAGCCTTTGATATGTCCACATTCACTGTGAAAGTCCAGGAGTAGAAGAGGTCATCAACTTTGCCCTTATTTGACCATGCAACACTTTTCTTGGAGGGTATTCTGCTGGACAACGGTTCAGCAGACCACATTTAGGGAAACCCCAATCTAACTCAACCCTCAGTTTCAGACAGGGAAACTGAGGGACTTTCCTGGCCTCACTGGGTCCCTGGCCTCCTGACTGTCAGCCCAGGACTTAGGGAAGGGACTCATTCCAAGGAGAGGAGGTAAGCATGAGGGCAGGAACTTGGGCCAAGGAATCCCTGAGGCCCTCCCGGTCCCGCACTGCAAACATGAGCTCACTCTCCAGGTGCAGCTGAACAATGCACACACTCTAGGCCTGCAGGGTCCACTTCCCCCTCTGGAAACCCTTTCAGGGGAATAGGAGAACAGACATGGGCAGCACTAGGCAACTAAGACCCAGCCCCCAGCAGCCTCAGCCCCAAGAGAAAGGGGGAGGACACCCAGCAATTAGCAGGAGCTCAGCACCTGTTTGTGGAGTTGGGCACACTGGAGTCCAGCCCCAGCTCTGCCACGTGGCTGTGGGACCTGGGGAAAGGTTAGTTAATTCTGAGCCTTGGCTTCTTTGGCTAATCAGATCAGTTGAAACATTATAAATGTATGTAAAGTATGAAGCATTGTTTAGATATGAAGAATTATTGCTATATCGGAGATCAGTTATAAAACACTGTGGGGACTTCCACAAAAAGAGACATCTCCTATTTGGTTATATCTGGCAGATACAAGAGAATATTAACACTGAAGTACACATTCCAGATATATTGTATTTCCTGAGTGCCACTATTTTGCCAGGAACTATGCTCAGTGTTACACACACAAGCGTGTGCACACACACACACACTGTCTCCTCATGCTACTTTGCAACTTCATCTCCATGCCCTGGATGTGACAGTCAAGGCAGCCTAGAATATGATTTCCCATCTTCACCTGAACAATTTCCTTGCAAACTCAGATGAGGTATCCCCTCCTCAGGTCTTCCTGGCCTCTTCTCCCTCCAGGATAAGTTGGGTGCCTCTGCTGTGCTCTCTCTGTACAGATTGTCATCACTGATCTTCCTACCCTAGAGCAATCTCACCTGTCTGTACATCTGTCTCCCCCGGTAGTTTGTGAATGACTTGAGGGCTATGGGTCTATACAGGTTTAGTGATGAATGTGTAACCCAGCTTCCAGCTCTTTCTCTTGTGGGAAGCCTGGGGTTTTCCTTATACAAATCCTTGAAACAAGATTCTACCTGTTTTCACATCTGCCCAAAGAAAATACATTCCACAAAGCATCTGCGTGATGGAGATTCTGTAAGGAAGACAGAGGACATGCATACCCCACAACAAAATCCCCCAAACATTCATCAGGCACATTTATTCCCAGGTAGTAGTACCACTTTGCGCCACCAGTAGTTCCTCAGTGATAGGCAAAATGATGAGGCCCCTTGCAAGATGTCCACGTCCCAATCCCCAGAACCTGTGACTATGTTGGGTTACATGGCAAAGGAGAATTAAAGTTGCAGATGGAATTAAGGTGGCTAGTCACCTGACATTGAGATTGGAAGGTTATCCTAGATGATCAAGGGGGTCATTAAAAAGTGGAAGAGGAAGGCAGAAGTGGAGGCCAGAGTGATGTGATGTGAGGAATCAAACTAGCTTTAAAGATGGAGAAAGGAGGATTCCAAAATGGCTACAGAGTGGGTAGAAGCTACACTCACCTGCTCCCAGATTTAGAGCTAGATTATAGAGCAATCAACCTGAATAACCAACTGCAGGCTACCGGCACTGAAACATTATAACCAAGGATTTATAGAAGAAGCCACATAGAAACTGGTGGGAAGAGTGGAGTCATGAAAGGGCTGGCCCTGCACTCAGGTGCAGCAGCTTAGAAGCCAGAAGGATATCACAGCTGCAAACCCCCACCCCTGGGGCACGGGGTCTCAATCCCATTAGGGATCCCAACCCAGAGCCACAGAGACAGGAAGAGGAGGCTGCATAGCATCTGGTGGCGAAAATCAGTGGGGATTCAGTCAGCCTGGACCCAGACAGTGGGAAACAGGCACTCCCATTATTGCAGCAGCAGCCTGGGGAGTGCACCGCTGGGTCTCTGACTGCTGACAAGGCCATACTTGGGTCCTGTGGAGGGATCTGCTGGCTGCACCCAGCAGTGACATTGGGAGTACTCTTTTTCTGGGGAGGCCCTTGGCAGAGACTCAGATAATGACTGTGTGGCTTTGCAAAGGGGGCTGGGCTGGCTTTAGCTCAGCGGTTCCTTCAAGTCAAGCTCACTTGCAAAAGGGCCCAGTCACCCCCACCTCGAGCACACAACCAGCAGCACCCTTCCCTCATTTGTTGTAACACTTAGCCAACCCCATCCTGCTGAGTTCAGTGGCACAAGGGGACCAGAGTGCCACATAGAGCCGGGACTTTTGGACCATGTCTCCTGGAAAAGTTTTTATCCAGGAATTATATGGGTGCTGGTGTGTATGGCTACATTGCAGGGGGATAGAGTGGCACTCCTATGTCCGTGGTGAGTTCAACCCACACTACTCCAGGAAGTGGAAGAAGTGCCTGCCCCCTCCTACAGGTTTGTGGGCACCACCCTTAGCAGGAGACTGTTTGAGTCAGCCCTGCCAGTCCTGAATACCTCACCCGATGGGCTGAGCTCTGTGGGAGGGAAGGGAAAGCAGCTTAGAATAGGGACAAAGTGTGAGTCCCTTGGAGGCTATAGGCTGGGACCAGGACAAAAGTGCTTAGCCCCCTCCTACGGGTTGGGCCAGCATTGCCCCCCAATGGGAGGCTTTTTTGACCTGTCCCCCTGAGCTCAGGGTGGCTGAGCTTGTTCCTGCAGAAATGGCTGGCTGTACCCAACCTGAACCTGCAGCGGCCCCTCCAGGGGGAACTATTGATAGATTTGGAGACTCAAGCAGAGGCTGAGTGGTTTGGTTCTGGAGTAGGAGCCGTTTCTCCCTCATTGAGTGCCTGACTGAGTGATCACCAGGGAGGGGACCCACTAGCCCTGTCCTCCCAATCCCGGTTGCCCCACCCTACTGAGTTTGCAACCTGCAGAAGGGGCTGTAATTCGTGGCCAGCCTGGGCCACTCTACAATATTTCCTTGGATGACTCTGGAAGACTAGTCAACCTCAGGGAGAGGCAGAGTAACTGACAGGTGGAGGTGATGCTCAGTGAGCCTTGGCCCTTTTACAGATCTGCCTCCAGCTCTGGGATAGAGGAAGTTGACCCTGATCCACAGATTGGCCCTCCCAAATGCAGTCCAGGTCCAGTAGATGAAGGCACAAACGGTGAACAGTGTGGCAGCTCCAGATAGATAGCCCAAGGCCTTTTACACACAACATCTGACATTAACCTGTACTTGAACCCTGCCCACGTGGAAACAAAACCAACACAACCAGTGATGGGCTTCAGACCACACCAGAGTTCAACCCAACTAGCCACAGAAGTGGCACTCCCAAAGGGGGAGTCTGGCAGGCACCAGACCCTGTTGGGTGTCCATCTCAGAGGGCCGCCCCTGCACAGTGTCTCATACACAGTGATCAAGGTTTACCCTTATAGTCAGCCAGTCTGAAGGGTTAACTCCACCCTCAAAAGGGCAACAGCTCAACTACAACAGGAGGGTACACATAACCCACAAGAAACATTCATGGAGCACAGAGCTCAGGTGACCTGAAAGATTCTACCACTGAGTCCAATTAGATGCCTTCATCATAAAGCCAACATAACAAGTTTGGGAATCATAGCAGATCTACCTTATACACAGAGATAAAATAAGGAGACAAAGAGATATGCCCCCAAATAAAATAACAAGAGAAATTCCCAGAAAAATAATTAAATGAAATAGGAACAACCAGAATACCAGATGCAGAGTTTAAACCAATGGGTATAAGGACCTTAGAGGAAGAATGGATGATGTCAGTGAGAACTTTAACAAAGATATAGTAAACATTGAAAAGGACATAGAAATCATAAAAAAGAACCAGTTAGAAATGAAGAATATGCCCTTGCCAGGTAGCTCAGTTGGTTGGAGCATCATCCCAATATGCCAAGGTGACGAGTTCAATCTCTGGTCAGAGCACATACAAAAATCAACCAATGAATGCATAAATAAGTGGAAAAACAAATCAATGTTTCCCCCCACTCTCTGCTCTCTCTCCCTTCCTGTCTTTCTAAACTCAATTTTTAAAACAGAAATGAAAAATACAATATCTAAAATGAAGAATACACTAGGAAGAATCAACAGCAAGTTTGATGAAGCAGAGGATTGAATCAGCAATTTAGAGAACAAGATAACAAGCACCCAAGCAGAGCATCAAAAAGAAAAAAGAATTTTAAAAAGTGAGGAAAGTCTAAGGGACCTCTGGGACAACATCAAGCATAGCAACATCCACATCATTAGGGGTATTAGAAAGAGAAGAGAATGAACAAGGGGTAGAGAATCTGTTTGAATAAATAATGGCTGAAACCTTCCCTAACCTGGTGAAGGAAAAAGTCACACAAGTTCAGGAAGCACAGAGTCCCAATCAAGATGAACCCTAAGAGACCCACACCAAGACATATTGTAATTAAAGTGGTAAAAATTAAAGACTATGAGAGAATCTTAAAGGTAGCAAGAGAGAGAATTAGTTACCTACAGGAGAGTTCCCATAAGGCTTCTCAGTTGATTTCTCAACAGGAACATTTCAAGCCAGAAGGGATTGGCATAAAATATTCAAAGTGATGAAAAGCTAGAACTTGCAACCAGGACTACTCTATCCAGCACTATCATTTAAAGTTGAAGGTGAAATAAAGAGCTTCTCAGACAAAAAAAAAAAAAGAGAGAGAGAGAGAGAGAAAAAATTAAAGAGTTCATTACCACAAAATCAGTATTTCAAGAAATGTCAAAGGGCCTGCTTTAAAAAGAAAAATATATAGATAGAAAGAGAGGAACATAGTTATAAAGATTAAAATGGCAATAAATAAATACCTATCAATAATAACTTTAATTGTAAATGGGTTAAAGGCTCCAATCAAAAGGCACAGGGTAGCTGAATGGATAAGAGAACATATCCTGTAGATATGCAGTCTACAATAGACCAACCTCAGAACAAAAGATACACATAGACTGAAAGTGAAGCAATGGTAAAATGAATTCCATGGAAATGGAAATAAACAAAATCTGGGGTAGTAATATTTGTATCTGCCAAAATAGACTTTAAAACAAAGATCAGAATAAGAGACAAAGAAGGTCACTACATAATACTAAAGGAATTGATCCAACAAGGGGATATAACTCTTGTAAGTATATATGCACACAACATAGAAGCACTTAAATATATAAAGAAAATCTTGGTGTACATTAAAGGAGAAATTGACAGCAATACAGTCTTATAGGTAATTTAACACCCCACTGTCATCAATGGATAGATATTCCAAAAAAATTAACAAGGCAAAACAGTGACCTTAAATGACACACTAGATCAACTAGATTTGATATTTACAGAATATTTTATCTCAAACTAGTAGAATATATACTCTTCTCAAGTGCACATGGAACATTCTCAAAGGTAGACCACATGATAGGACACAAAATAAGTTTTAACAAATTCAAGAAGATTGAAATCATATCAGCATCTTCTCAGATCACAATGGTATAAAACTAGAAATCAACTACAATAAAAAAACTGAAAAACATTCAAACACATGGAGGCTAAATAGCATGTTTTTAAACAATGACTGGCTTAACAATGAGATCAAGGATGAAATAAAAAACTCTTTCCATTCCCTGGCTGAATAGCTCAGTTGGTTAGATCATCGTCCCAATGCACAAAGGTTGTGGGTTTAATCCCCCGTCAGGGCACATATAGGAGCAGATTGATGATTCTTTCTCTCTCTCTCTCTGAAATCAATAATAATCTTTTTTTAATTACTTGGAAACAATTAAAATGAATACACAACAACCCAAAATCTATGGGACACAGCAAAAACAATCCTGAGAAGGAAGTTCATAGCATTACAGGCATATCTCAAGAAACAAGAAAAATCTCAAATAAACAATCTAACCACACACTGAAAAGAACTAGAAAAAGAACTATTGAATACAAAGCCCACAGTAAGTAGAAGGAAGGAAATAATAAAGATCAGAGTGGAAAGAAATTACATAGAGACTAAAAAACAATACAAAAGATCAATGAAACCAAGAGCTGGTACTTTGAAAAGATAAACAAGATTGACGAAACTTTAACCAGACTCATAAAGAAAAAAAGAGAGAAAGGACCCAAATGGATAAAATCAGAAATGAAAAAAAAGTAACAAGTGACATCACAGAAATACAATGGATTGCAAGAAAATACTATGAACAGCTATATGCCCACAATTTGGACAACCTGGGTGAAAGGGATAAATTCCTAGAAATATACAATCTTCCAAAAGTGAATCAGGAAGAATCAGCAAACCTGACTAGATCAATGACAACTAATGAAATTGAAGTAATAATCAAAAAACTTCCAGCAAACAAAAGTCCTGGACCAGATGGCTTCACGGGTGAATTTTATCAAACATCCAAAGAAGAATTAGCACCTATCCTTCTTAAACTACTCCAAAAAATGTAAGAGGAGAGAAGACTTCCAAGCTCTTTTCATGAGGCCAGCATTATAGTAATTCCAAAACCAGACAAAGACACTACAAAAAAAGGGAAATTATAGGCCAATATCCCTGATGAACATAGATGCTAAAATCTTCAACAAAGTATTAGCAATTTGTATCTAGCAATACATTAAAAATATTATACACCATGATCAAGTGGGATTTATTCCGGGGATGCAAAGTTGGTACAATATTCACAAATCAATAAACATTACACATCACATAAACAAAATGAAAGATAAAAATTACATGATCATATCAACAGATGCAGAAAAAGTGTTTGATAAAATTCAGCACCCATTTATGTTAAAACCTCTCAGCAAAGTGGGAGTAGAAGGATTATACCTCAACGTAATAAAGTCTATATATGACAAACCCACAGCCCATACTCAATGGGCAAAAACTAACAGCATTTCCCTTAAGATCAAGAACAAGATAGTGATGTCTGCTTTCACCACTCTTATTCAACATAGTACTGGAAGTCCTAGCCACAAAAATCAGACAGAAGAAGAAATAAAAGACATCCAAATTATAAAGAAAAATGTAAAACTGTCATTATTCACAGATGACATAATATTATACACAGAAAACCCTAAAGATTCCACCAAAAAACTACTGGACCTAATAAATTAATTTGGCAAAGTAGCAAGACACAAAATTAATATTCAGAAATTGGTAGCATTTTTATACACCAATAATGAACTATCAGAAAGAGAAATTAAGAAAACAATATCGCTTACTATTGCAACAACAACAAAAAAATAAGGCACCTATGAATAAATTTAACCAAGGAGGTAAAAGACCTATACTCAGAAAGATATAGGTCATTAAAGAAAGAAACTGGGGAAGATACAAATAAGTGGAATCCATGTATCCATGTTCATGGATTGGAAGAATTGGACATAACTAAAATGTCCATATTACCCAAAGCAATCTATACATTCAGTGCTATTCTTATTAAAATACAAATGGCATATTTCACAAATTCAGAACAAATATTCCAAAAATTTATATGGAACAAAAGAGGATTCCAAATAGCCTCAGCAATCCTGAGAAAGAACAAAGTTGGGAGAATGACAATACCTGATATCAAGCTATACTATAAGGCCATTGTAATCAAAACAGCCTGGTACTGGCAAAAGAACAGGCATATTGATCAACGGAACAGAACAGAGAACCCAGAAACAAACCCACGCCTTTATGGTCTATTCATATTTGACAAAGGAGGCAAGAGAATACAATGGAGTAAAGACATTCTCTTTGCCTGACCAGGCGGTGGCACAGTGGATAGAGCATTGGACTGGGATGCCGAGGACCCAGGTTCGAGACTCTGAGGTCACCAGCTTGAGGGCAGGCTCATCTGCTTTGAGCAAAGCTCACCAGCTTGGACCCAAGGTCGCTGGCTCAAGCAAGGGGTCACTCGGTCTGCTGAAGGCCCACAGTCAAGACACATATGAGAAAGCAATCAATGAACAACTAAGGTGTCCCAACGAAAAACTAATAATTGATGCTTCTCATCTCTCTCCGTTCCTGTCTGTCCCTCTCTCTGACTCTCTGTCTCTGTAAAAAAAAAAAAAAAAAGACACTCTCTTCACTAAATGGTATTGGGAAAACTGGACAGGTACATGGAAAAAAAAATAGACCACCAACTTAAACCATATATAAGAATAAACTTAAAATGGATTAAAGACTTAAATATTAATCATGAAACCATAAAAATCCTGGAAAAAAAACAAAGGCAGTAAAATCTCAGGCATCTAGTAGAAATATTTTTGCCTACATATCTCCTTGGGCAAAGGAAACAAAGGAAAAAAACAAATGGGACTACCTTAATCTGAAAACCTTTTCACAGCAAAAGAAACCATCAACAGAATGAAAAGGAAACCTATTGAATGGAAAAACATATTTGCCAATGATACATCTGATAAGGGGTAATTTCCAGACTATATAAAAAAACTTACATAACTCGACACCGGGAAGACAAGCAATCCAAACAAAAAAAAATGGGTAAAGGTACTGAACAGACACTTCTCCAGAGAGGACATACAGATGACCAACAGGCAGATGAAAAAATGCTCAAATCACTAATCATTAGAGAAATGCAAATTGAAACTACAATGAGATATCATCTCGTACCAGTCAGAATGGCGCTCATCAACAAAACAACACAGAATAAGTGCTGACTAGGATGTGGAGAAAAGGGAACCCTCCTGCACTGCTGGTGGGAATGCAGACTGGTGCAGCCACTGTGGAGAACAGTATGGACTTTTCGCTAAAGTTAAAAATGGAACTGTCTTTTGACCAAGCTATCCTATGTCTGGAAATATATCCTAAGAATCCTGAAGCACTAATTTGAAAGAACATATGCATCCCTATGTTCATTTATTTATAATTATTTATAATAGCCAATATCTGGAAATAGCCCCCAAGTGTCCACCAGTAGATGAAAGGATAAAGAAGATGTGGTACATTTACACAATAGAATACTACACACTGTAAAAAAAAAAAAAAAAAAGAAGGAAATCTTACCTTTTGCAACAGCATGGATGGGCCTGGAGAGTATTATGCTAAGGGAAATAAGGTAGTCAGAGAAAGACAAATGCCATGTGATCTCACTTATAGTGGAATCTAATGAACAAAATAAACTGAGGAACAAAATAGAAACATAAACATGGATATATGGAACAGACTGACAGCTGTCAGAGGGAAGGGGTTTGGGGGATTGGATAAAAGAAGGTGAAGGAATTAGCCAAAAAGTATATATACATAACACATAGACACAGACAGCAGTATAGTAATACCCAGAGGGAAGGGGGTAGGGGCCAGGTAGAGGGTAGGCAGTGGGGGCAGGGGGCAGGGGGCAGAAGGAGACTTTGCTTGGGGTAATGGGCACATGATGCAGTGTGCCGGTAACGTTTAGTTGAGCTGTACACTTGAAACCTGTATGGTTTTACAAACCTATGTCACTTCAATTAAAAAAAAAAAAGATATGGAGGAGACCATGTGCCAAGAAACAGAGGTGAGTTCCAGGACCTGGAAGAGGCATGGAAACAGATTCCCTCCTGGAGCCTCCAGAAAGGAGTGCAGCCTGCTCTTGATTTTGGACCAATGAGACCCATTTTAGACTTCTGACATCCAGAACTGTAAGAACATATTTGTGTTCTTAAATTTGTGGGAATTTGCTACAGCAGCAGCAGGACACTCTCACATCCTTTTGCCCTGGTCCTTACCATGCCCAGACCCTCCTGTCTCAGGCAGTTCCATTGTGGCCCCACACGGACAAGGCTCCCCACACCCTGCAGATGCCCCAAACCACCTTCCTAAAGAGGCAGATTAGCAGCCATCTGTTGTTATGCAAGGATACAGCTCTCGACGAGGAGACTGACAACCACGCAGCTGATCAAAATAATCCTCCCTTTGTGCTCTGTCATCTCTCCAGTGACTCTGAGTCTCCAGTGGTGAGTTCTCTCGGTTCCAAAGCTTCCTCTTTCCACTGAGGCTCAGAGCCTTTATTCTTAGGTCCTCCAATACAAGTTTCTGTAATGGGGAATCTCTCTTTCCAAGTCGGTTTTAGAGGGACAAACCCCATTCTGAAATCCCCACGGCACTTCTGAAAAGGGTAATTTGGAACTACAGTGGCCACTCTGGAGATTTTTTGAGATTCTGAAATTTGTGTACCTACATGTACAACTGGAGGCTCTTAGCAATGTGAGATCACTGAATGGGAGGCCTTTTCCCCTTGGTATTTAGAGACCTCTAAAAAATTATATGATCCAAAAATAGTCTTAACATCTCTTTTGTCTCTTTGTCCAGCCGTGACAGCTTTCGGGGGAATTTATTTTTATCATGGGATTTTCATCTTCTAAAAGTTTCCCAAAAGCTCCTTTCTCGGAAATTCTAGCTAGTTATGCATAAAAACATTTTGGTCCCTCCTCTGTGCCTTTATAATAAAATAGACCAACTTAGTCAAAATAATTTAAAACGCTATTGGCCATTAAGGAAGTACTTTGTTGTAAGGCTACCTCATGGACCCTTCCTTGAAGAGACAGTTCCAAACTTTTCCAGGACAATGGAATCCATTCTTTTATGGACATGCATAAATTTCTAAAAGCCAAATTGACTTTAAAGGGGGGTGGGGGCTCTAAAAGGATTCTAAAAAAAAACTTTGCCCATCTGAGCAGGCATTTTTAAATTTCTTATTGTTTCTCCTGCCTGAAACCTGATCAAATATATGAAAGAACTTAATAGTATTTTATTAAAAATTTGGCCAAATTATAAGCTAAATATTCAGTCTGGTAGAGATTTTTTTTGAAGCCTCCTCCCCTAAGCTAAAATAAAACTATGTACCAATCCACAATGGAAAATAGTATGGCAGTTCCTCAAAAAATTAAGATTAGAATTACCATATGACCCAGCAATCTCTCTTCTGGATACCTACCCAAAAAACTCAAAAACATTTATTTGCAAAGATATAGGCACCCGGATGTTCATTGCAGCATTATTCACAGAGGCCAAGACATGGAGACAACCAAAGTGTCCTTTGATAGATGATTGAATAAAGAAGATGAGGTAAATATACACACATACACATCAGCCATAAGAAAAGATGAAATGCTGTCATTTGTTTTTTTTGTTTTTTTGTATTTTTCTGAAGCTGGAAACGGGGAGAGACAGTCAGATAGACTCCCGCATGCGCCCAACCGGGATCCACCCGGCACACCCACCAGGGGGCGATGCTCTGCCCACCAGGGGGTGATGCTCTGCCCCTCCGGGGCATCGCTCTGTTGCGACCAGAGCCACTCTAGCACCTGGGGCAGAGGTCAAGGAGCCATCCCCGGCGCCTGGGCCATCTTTGCTCCAATGGAGCTTCTCTGCGGGAGGGGAAGAGAGAGACAGAGAGGAAGGAGAGGGGGAGGGGTGGAGAAACAAATGGGCGCTTCTCCTGTGGGCCCTGGCCGGGAATCGAACCCGGGACTTCTGCACGCCAGGCCGATGCTCTACCACTGAGCCAACCGGCCAGGGCCGAAATGCTGTCATTTGTGACAACACAGATAGACCTTGAGAATATTATGCTAAGCGAAGTAAGTCCATCAGAAAAAGCTAAGAACCACATGATTTCACTCATACGTGGGATATAAAATTGAAATTCATAGACACAGACAACCGTATGGTGGTTACCAGAGGGAGAGGGGGGCACACAATGCAACATACAGATCATATATCATAGAAATGTAAACTGAAAATCTAAATAAGCCTGGCCTGCGGTGGCACAGTGAATAGAACGTTGACCTGAAACTCTGAGGTCGCAGGTTCAAAACCCCAGGCTTGCTTGGTCAAGGCACATATGGGAGTTGATGCTTCCTGATCCTCCCCCTTCTCTCTCTCTCTCTCTCTTCTCTCTCTAAAAAAAATAAAAATAAATTAATAAATGAAATTAAAAAGAGAAAAGAAACCTAAATGATCTTATTAACTAATGTCACCACAATAAATTTAATTTAAAAAACTATGTATCCAAAGGGAAAGAGACAAATTAGGAAGATGAATGGGTAGATCCATCTATGATGTTACTTAAGCTACATTCCAATTCTTTGGAAATTGAGAGAAACTGTCCTTATCTTAGAAACCTTTGTGGCACCAGAAATGCAACCCTAGAAGCAGTTCAAAGCCACCTAGCTTTACCAACAACCTCAATTACTCACTAAAGAAAAAAATAGAAAACGAAGATTTTTGTAACAAACACAAACTGCTGCTCTGGCTCCAAGATCCCCTGCCAAGGACAGGTACAAATCTTAACTGTCTTCTCCCCAAATAGTAAAGAGAAAAGGCCTTAGCCATATGAATGAAAAAAACTTAACTTATTCCAGTTGTTATAATAGTGGAGGGGTTGCTTTAGTGTGTCCGTCTCATGGCTAAAATGTTAGAACAAAACAATCAGGTCTCTGGTTGTGTTTGTGTATGCGTATGTATGTCCACCTCCAGAGGGCATTGCTAGAATTGGCTTGTAAAGAACTCTGTTTAATTGGCTTAAAGAAATTAAGCACTTAAATTGTAAAATCTCAAAACTATAATGGAAAATAACCCAAATGTTTTTTTCTGGGATCTGAGAAAATACTTGGTATTAAAACTAGTGTGAGTTTGGTTTGGTTAAACAGACATGTCTTGAGAGAACTGGCTTTAAGTATAGTGCTCTCTATTTCACCTGGGATTACAGAAATAAACTTAGGTTATCTCTGTTACAAAATTTGTTAGTAGAAAAATGTCGTGTAATAATAGTCAATTGTTATTATTGTCTGACGTCTCATGGAGTTTTCATGAGTAATCTAAACATAATTAGTAAGAACTAATAAGCTATTACAATATAGTCATTTAAAGTCCCAGGATGGGGGCGGAAGAACTAATAAATTAAAAAGATGTAAGTAGGATAAAGGGGATATTTTTAGGAAACTTTTAAGCAATAATTGTTTGACAAATGTACTTAAAAATAGTGCCCCAAAATCTTTTGGTAACTTGAAACCTTAGTCTCTTGCCAAGTTAAGTTAAACGATGAGTCCAATTAAATTTATTGACTACCTAGGTTATTTGCAAATAAGATAAAATGCTGAAACATTAATTGTTAAATAAGTCTATCTATTTTTGAGTTCTTACAAAGAAAGTAAAAGATAAATTTGGATCTGTTTTATACTTTGTTGAAGAAGCATATGTTTCTAAAAATTATGAAATATGTTTACCAGTAAAAGAACATACCATATTTCCCCATGTATAAGACGCTCCCATGTACAAGATGCACCTTAATTTTGGGGCCTGAAATTTGAAAAAAAAAATGTATTACATAAAGTTACTGAACTCAAGTTTTATTCAACATAAAATTCATATAACTCCTCATCCATGCAAAAGCAGGAAATGCAAGTAAAAAATCTACAACCACTGTATAAGACGCATCCAGTTTTAGACGCCAAATTTTTTGAAAAAGGGTGCATCTAGACATGGGGAAATACGGTATGTTTCCAGAGGCTATGATATATATTTATAAATTTGCCTATCTAAAGAATGCTGATTGTTTAGTTTTTAGTTTTCTTTAGAAATTAAGAATTTTAAGGGTTAAGAATTATAATATGGAAGGAAATAATATGTTTTCAGTAAAAGAGATGGAAATTAATTTTTGATGGAATTAAAAGAAAATTGTTTATCCTAAAATAAACTGGTTATTTCTGAATAAGTAGAGAAAACTAAAAGGGACAGGAAAATTGTAGAAGGTTTATGAAAAAACAAGAACTCTTGAGAAGGGAATTTTATATGTAATCAAGCTAAATAAGATTAAAATGAATTTAATTTAAAATGAATTGAAAAATCAAAAGTAAACTGAGCTTTGTTCTTTCTCGGTTAAAAGGACAAAGTTTTCCTATACTACTGGTATGCTCTAAAGAAGCAGTTATAAAAAGAAAGCAAAGATTTTGTGCTTTATTAAAATTATTTCTGTGCTCAGTTTCATTACTCTTTGATTGCTTAGGTAAATCAAGTCATTTTTATATTAGAAGAGCTAAATTTTGCTTATAACTATTTAATGTTCTGTATTTCTCTGTGAAGTCTTTGCCACTATGATTATACAGGTAACTAAATATTATTTCACAGTGACTTATGATCCTGATTGTTTTAAAACTTTTAATATGTTTGACAAAGTTTCCCAAAATTAAGTCATCTTTTTCTTAACCTGAAAAATAAGTTTGAAATTTTTAAGAAGGATCCCTAAAACATTTCAAAGGATAGCTCTCTCTTTATAAAAAGGGGGAAATTAAACTAATTAGGCCTTTTTGATATGCTAAAATTGCGTGGGAAGTATTGTCAAATAAGAAATAATAATTATGTTGTGTTCTTATGCATATATTATTGTTAAAAATAAATGTTCTAAAATTATAAAAAATTTCTAATCTATAATATACTGATATAATGTTTTTATTTGTAAGTCTAGTTGTTATCTTAAAATGCTTTGTATTGAGGCCCTGGTCGGTCAGGTCAGTGGTAGAGCATCGGCCCGGTGTGTGGAAGTCCCAGGTCCAATTTCCGGCCAGGGCACACAGGAGAAGCACCTATCTGCTTCTCCACCCCTCCCCTTCTCCTTCCTCTCTCTCTCTTCCCCTCTTGCAGCCAAGGCTCCATTGGTGCAAAAGTTGGCCCAGGTGCTGAGATGGCTCCATGGCCTCCGCCTCAAGCGCTAGAATAGCTCTGGTTGCAGCAGAGCAATGCCCCAGAAGGGCCAAGAATCGCCCCCCCGGTGGGCATGCCGGGTGGATCTTGATCAGGTGCATGTGGGAGTCTGTCTCTCTGCCTTCCCGCTCCTCACTTCAGAAAAATACAAATTAAAAAAATGTTTTGTATTGAAAAATAAAAAAGCAAATTTCTCAGTCAATTGAATTGTAATCAGATCTTTAACCATGTCATTTTAAATCTTTATTGTTAACAGAGTTATTATTTTACTCTGATACTTTTCACAAATATGTTTCATCTTCACAGATTCATAGAGAGGACTCTGACATTTATTCTAAAATATTGGTTTCTGACAAATTTCAGATCATACCTCAAACTGAGTGAGGATTTGCAGAACTCTAGGAAAAACTGGACTCATAAAAAAAGGATTAAAACCCTGGCCAGTTGGCTCAGCGGTAGAGTTATGGCCCGGCAGGTAGAAGTCCAAGTCCCAGGTTCAATTCTGGTCAGGGCACCCAGGAGAAGCACCCATCTGCTTATCTACCCCTCTCCCTCCCTCTTCTCTCTCTCTCTTTCTCTCTCTCTCTCTCTTCGCCTCCTGCTGCCATGGCTTGAATGAGCAAGTTGGCCCCAAGCAGCGCTGAGGATGGCTCCATGGCCTCACCTCAGGTGCTAACATAGCTTGGTTGCTGAGCAACAGAGCAGCTGCATCAAATGGGCAGAACATGAGCCCCAGACAGGGGTTGCCAAGTGGATCCTGGTCAGGGCACATGCAGGAGTCTGTCTCTCTGCCTCCCTGCTTCACATTTGATTAAATAAATAAATAAATAAATAAATAAATAAATAAATAAATAAATAAAATTTTAAAAATTAAAATAAAGACCAATAAAAATTAATAACATTGGCACTGAATGAATTTATAAAGAGAATTATGATTTTTATAACTTTTTATTTAAAATATTACTGGTTCTTAAACTTCTGTTTTCCAGAGCTATATAAAATAACCTTATCTCTTAAGTTACTTTTTGAGTTTGTTCAACACTACCATGATTAAAAATAATAATATAGGTAACATTTGGGAGTACTGAAGATGGGCCAGGCTCTATTTATAGTTCTTTACATGTGTTAGCTCGGGTTCTTCTCCCAACGAGTCACTGAAGCAGGTACCAGTCTCAGCCCCATTTCACAGTTAAGAAAACCAAGATACACAGACTTTAAGTAACTTGCCCATGGTCCCAAAGCTGAGATTTTGATTCAAACAGTTTGACCCTAGAGTCTGGGTTGCCAACCACTATAGTATCCCATCTCCCAGGACACAAGTAAATGAATGAATGAAGCATATATACATGGATGCATGTGTGGGTGTATGTTTGTGAGCACAGATGTTGAGAAGCTAAGTCACTAAGGCAGGGAACCTGTGCTCAAGTTCCTCACAGTCCAGCAAGGAGGCAGTGACACAGCTCATCCACACAGTATGTGCTCTAAGACAGTGGTCCCCAACCCCCGGGCCGCGGACCAGTACTGGTCCATGGGCCGTTTGGTACCAGTCCGCAGAGAAAGAATAAATAACTTACATTATTTCCGTTTTAAATCTGGACGATGTTTTATTTTTTTTAAATGACCAGATTCCCTCTGTTACATTCATCTAAGACTCACTCTTGACGCTTGTCTCGATCACATGATACATTTATCCATCCCACCCTAAAGGCCAGTCTATGAAAATATTTTCTGACATTAAACTGGTCTGTGGCCCAAAAATGGTTGGGGACCACTGCTCTAAGAGGATCCTGCGTGGAGCTCTGGGTGCAAAGGGGACGGGTGTCCCGATTGGACAGGAGGTGTCAGGGAGAGCTTTCTAAAAGAGGTGGCATTGAGCTGCGTTTTGAAGGGTATGTGGGCAGGCAGTCATGGAGTGACAGGTAGTAAAGGATGTTGGTCCAAAAGACACTGAGGACTGAAAAAGAAATACAGAAACAGGACAGGACCTGAGAGAGAGAGAGAGAGACATACTGACTGCAAACTGTAGAGGCCCAGGGAAAGCCGCAGAGAAGGAGGCAGAAAACAGCTGACTGTCATGACTGACTGCTCCGGGCCTGACCTCCCTCCCGTTCTGGGACAGAAAATAGCCTGGCTGACCCGCAGTGTGCAAAGCATTTCCTGTGCAACCCTGGGGACCCCTGAGCTGTACTTTCTCAGGGGTGGGGCTGGCTGGGGAGGGCAGTGAGCGCAGAGAAGGAGGGGACAAGAAGTCGTGGGCCTGGATGAATACTCCAGGACTAGAGTGACTGAAGATGGGAAGGAGGTGTCACGCGCATGTCACTTGTATGTGCACGGTTGTGCATGGGTATGAGGGTGCCTAGAATGTGGGGGGTGGCGCCTTCACACGTGCACATGGCTAAGCCTGGGACTCTGTGTCTCTCCATGGAAAATAAAGGCTATATGGACACACAGCAGGTCATAGTGGTCACCTCCCTAGCTCTGAGAGCTTTTTTAAGTACACAAGTCATCTCCTCTGGGACTTTTTCTCCTGCCTGGTCCCCAAGGACACCAGCTCTGCATGTTCCTTTCATAAATCAATGACTTGGTCCCAATTTATGCTGGGGACTGAGTGATCCAGCCAGAACCTTCGCTGAGGGCCTTTCCCAGGGAAAGGGGGAGAGGCTGGGAGAGAGTTAGGCCTGGCTCCCAGAACCCAGAACATCTAATTAGGGAAGATCTCCTCTCAAGGAGATCCCAAACCGCCCTAGTGACTTCTCCACGCCTTCAGCCGAGCCCCTTCCCCAGCCCCCCCCCCCCCAGTGAGTCTCTGTCCCACCGTCTTCAAGGTTGTTTTGGAGACTATCTTCAAACCAGCTCTCCCCCTCCTGTCTTTATGCCTAGAATTTCTCTGACCGTCTACTCTATCCCATGTGTGGAGATGTCTTTGGAGCTAGAACATGCCTTTTCCCTGTCTGATGGACCTGCTTCCAGCAACATTCTAGCAGAGGCTGCGCGGCCCTGGGCAGGGCTGCCGCAGAGGGACTGCTACCGAGGGAATTCCTGCCCAGGAGGGAGGCTGGGTTCCGTCTCAGCTGGGTAGACATGCACAGTGCGGGAGGTATTCCAGGTGAAACAGCAGTTTTCAGGACACCCAAAATGTATGTTCCCTCTACTCTGCTCCTAAGTCTGAGATCTCAGCCAGGTTACCTTTCCACGACGTTTTGGCCCAAGCCCCGGCACACCTAACCACCAACCAGGATCTTTGATTCCACTACGTTGAAACCTGTGGAGCTCACCCCGGGAGACCATAAGAGGGCTGCTAGGCTGGAAGGACACTGGCTTCCTTTGGCCGGGCCATGTCAGGCCCTCCAGGTCCTCACTGGGCCTGATCCTCTGTCCCCCAAGCAGCTACACAAATCAGAGGTGCCCCCATCCCTGCCTTCCCAGAAAGAGGCCAATGAATTCCTGGATTAAGGAAAGAGAAGTTACATCTACTGAGTACCCATCATGTATCTCCTTTATTGGACATGCCAACCCTTCTAAAAGGGGATTGCAATCCCGGTGGGGAAGGGTTTTCCAGACGATGCTAAGTCAGGATTCAGAGCCGGGTTGTGGCTGAGACATGGCAGTGCCCCTCCTCCCAGGATCCCTTCACAGGGGAGGCTCAGGCTTGCGGGTGGGGTGTCCGGGAGACGGATCCTGGAGTAAAAGAGGCGAGAGCAAGGTGAGCTTTCCCCAGCTCAGCTCCCAGGGCGGGGCCAGAACCCTAGGGAGAGAGGGGGCGGGAGCTGCAGGCAAAAGGGCTTTCTTTCCCGGGATCACGTGAGAGACGGCTCATGAGCCATAGTACTTTGAAGCCTGGTGACCAGGTGTGATCTGGACTTGGTAAGAAGCACCTTCTCCCCACTTTTTCACCGACCTCTAAGGGGTCCAGTTCAGAGAGGACTGAGGAAAGCATGATGGGACCTGGCGCCAGTCTGTCTGCGAGTGGGACGGCTGCGACGGCGCTGCGCATGGAGCAAGGGCTCCTTCCGGGCACTGGAGCCCTTCCGTGGCTTGTGGGGCTAACACATGTGAGGTAGCCTGGGGACTCTCCCAGTGGGCAGAAATCTGGGGTCCCAGAGATGAGGGGAAAATGTGGGGCATTAAGGTCAATGAGGCCAGAAAAAGTCACATCTCAGGTACTTTTAGAGGGCGATTGAGTCACCTGTGGAGTTGGTGGAGCTAACGCCAAGGCTGGGTCCGGGTTCCACAGCCGTGCCCTTTCCAAAATACCGGTCTACCAGGGCCACCTCTAACACCCAATGCAATGCCCGGGCCCCATCTCAGTGCGCTTCTAGTAAGACACCACCACAGCAGAGAGGACTGAAACCGCTTTGCAAACCCCCGCCCTGCCCAAGAGGCAGCGTCACACCTGCTCTTCCTGTAATGTCATCTAAGGAGCTGTCTGCCTTCTCTGGGAACTGTGGCCCTACCCACCAGCCACTGCAGAAGCGTCCATATTCTCAGCGAATTCTTCTTCTGCAGCCACTATCTACTAGCCAAGGGACAGGAACCTGGGCCAGTGTGTCCCTTCTCTAGGATTTTTGGAATTGGAAACCAAGGATCAAAACTGGTCCTGTGACAAACCCTCTATATTTAATAATCTATAAGATGAGACTTGGGAGCTCTCAACACCCCTGGTTTTCTTGGTTTTCTTCCCGCAGAAGAAACAGGTTTGCAGTGGGAGGTTGGAGCCACCGTAGAGGGAGACACAGAGGAGACAGGCAAAGAAAGAGGGTACCGCTGGCACCCCTGTCTGCCGCCGAAGCCGCTCTGTGGGCTGTGAGGGCTCTTTTGCCTGAAAAGTATACGTTGGCGTTTGGCCACTTGCCCGAGGCTCTGCGCAGCCCCGCATGCCCTTTCCCGTCCATCCCAGAATAGGCAGGACAAAGGGCAGCAGCTCTAGGGACAAGAAAAGCAGGAGGAGGGGGGACCAGTCAGGCTGTCCCTTGGGTTTCTCTCAACAATGGTGTGGGCAGTATATTGTTTATTGCTGGGTCAAGACACCTCCCCGGATACCCCCACCCTTCAATTGGCAGTCAAGTGAGGCAGAGACAGGAATGGGTGGCAGGGGCAGTGGCCAGTATCTTTGGAAACCTCCTGATGCCTGGGGACCACCTCTCTGACCACGGCTCACATGGGCAGGGGTGGAAAGAGGAGAGGTCAGACAGGGGACAAGGAAACAACTTGTTCTGCGTTAGGGAGGAAGGGAGTGACCCCAGGCTTGGGTGGGGAAAGGGGCTGGTTGACCTCTGACCAAATGAAGCAAGTTCAAGATGGATGCTTGATCCTACTCCAGCCATCACTGTAACCTTGAGTCAGCCATCTCTCTTCCTTTTCACTCCGGGTCCCCAACTGTGAACCCAACAACACATTCTGAGCTAGAGAACTCTGGTCACTTTCAAATTTGGGGACAATTTGGCCTCAAGTGGGATCCCAGACCCACTGTTAACCTTAGTACCTGCCAAGTTCAGTTCCTCTGAACTCTAACTGCTGAGATTGTCTCTCTTCCTGCCTAAGGTGGGCAAGCATATGGAGCTGTCACCAATGGCCTCGGGTGCCAGGTATGCTGGGACTTCATTGTTGTGTAGACTGATGGGAAGGGACAGGAAGCCTGGACTCTCTAAATAGGCAGGGAGGGTCAGCTTCTCCAAAGGCAAGATCCAGCCCAACATTAATGACTTTAGGCCAGTTTGATGTTCAGAGCAGAGAGTTTTCAGAACAGGACTTTCAGGAGATGGGTGTATTCATTGCAAGACCACAGTCCACATCTTAGAAGCACAGAAACCTGGCCCAGTCCCTCTGGGAGGAAGGGAGACAGGCAGAGAGGAGACTGGTCAGTGTTAGGGTGCAAAGCAGAGCTTACAAACTGTATGAAGTGGCAAAGTGCAGCTGGGGTTAGCCGGCTACGGTCCAGAAGTGCCCAGTCCTCATGCATACCAAATTGTCTGCGACAAAGCTAACACCAGAGCCCAGCGACTAGCCGAGGCTCAGGGACCAGGCCAGGCTGGGTAACGGGATCAGCACCTGTGGCTAAGTATGGGGATTTAGGACAGACTTGGAGTCACGTGCAAAAGCTACAGTCTACGCTTGCGAGGAGGTTGTGTGATTTATGTCAGGGCAAGGCCACATGAGTGGCTCTAGTTTCTAGGCCACGGATGGGAGCAAAGGGGGAAGAAAGTCTAGAGCTGTAGCCTTGGGAATAGCCATGGTGATTGTGGCTTCAGGAGCCACAATTCACAACTGCCTGGGGGCGTGGTACAACTCGGGGCAAATTGTGTTTGTCTGTAAGGCTCGGAGCTGACCCAACCCTGGAGCACAGGGTCTACTTGGGTGGCTTCCCCAGCCCTGTCTCAGGGGTCCTTAGCTTTTGAGTGTTGGCCCAAGCATCCTCTGGATTGATTCCGCTGACGGAAGAAGAACCCCACACGACAAGTCCAAGCACCACAGACCCTCCAAGCAGCAGAGGGCCACTATTGGACTCAGCTCTCGGTTACCCAAATCCTCTCTTCCACTAATGTATGCTTATCAGATTCTGTGGTTGAGCGTCGTCCAGCTCAGCGCTACCCAATAGAACATCCTGCACTGATGGGCATGTTCTCTCCCCACTGTCCAATACAGTAACTACTGGCCACATGTGACTATTGGACGCTGAATTTTTTATTTAGCTTCACTTTTAATAGTTGCATGTAGCCAGTAGCAGCCATATTGGATGTGCAGTCTTGGCTCTTCCACCTGGTTGGTGGGGCTGTAAAACTCACAGAGGTCCAAAGACTTACCCATGGCCACATGCCGAGAATGATCAGAGAGGGCTCTCTCTTCAGGGTAGGGTTAGAGTGACAAAGACAAGATGGAAAAAGAAAGAAAAGGAAGAAGAACACATCCAGGTGGCAGGTATATGCATTACCTTATTCCATCCTCATGGAAACCCTTTGAGTAAATACGATGATTCCTCACCTTCCAAATGAAGAGACAGAGACACAGAAAAATCTAATAATGGGCCTGGGATTGCACAGTTAGTTAGAGACAGAGGCAAGGTTTAAACCCAAGTGCCTGACTCCAAAGTTCATGCTTTCCACCTCATCACTTAGCTGAGCAAGAAAGTGCCCCTTCCGGGCACCGACGGGTCAGGGTTGCACAGGGCAGAGCCGCGGGGGCTGTCAGACAGCTCTCCAACTCGCCTCTTCCCGAGCGAGGTCTGCCCCGTCACTTCATTATTTGGCTTAAAGTGAATTTCTAGAACTCAGGCACACCCAGATTCACACATGAGGCCAAAGGCACATGGCCAAAGAAAAATTATCTGCTTCGAGGCTGTCCATTAAGTGCAGATAATTAACAGTTGATTTGATATTCTTGGCGTAAAGGAAGGCAGAGCTCTGCTTTGTTTGGGCTGATATTAAAACACCTCTTCATCCCCCCTGCACACTCTGATTCGCTCACTCACTGGAGACCGGACAGCAGGGTCAGAAGTGAGCTGGAAGGGAAGGAGATGAGGGTGGAGAAGGAACTGACATTTCTTAGATATGTGCTATGTGCCGGGTACCAAGCTAAGAGGATCAACAGATTATCTCAAGTGCTAATCGTCCCTAGGAGGGAGCTGTGACTATTGTTCCACACAGGCAGGACTGAGGCTCAGAGAGGTGAGGCGATCGCGCAGTCACACACACGGCTGACAGTGGCGGAATAGGGTCTGCCTGACTCCAAGCCCATATTCTGTCACACTGGCTCTGGGCAGAGACCTAGAAAACCCACCGCTGCTAAAAGAGGTCCTGAACTCCTTCCCAACCCTATCTGGCACCACGCCTGGAGCCAGGCTCCTGCTGCAGCCTTCCCCTCTCTCAGAAGTTCAGGCTCCCAGGAGCAGGAGAGGACCCCCGCCCCCAACCCCATTGTGCAATCAATGACAATGAGAGGCAGGCGTCCCCTTCTTACCCACCACTTCCCTCCCCACCCTATGGGGTGCTGCCAGTTCGGCACAATAGTGCATTCTGTGTCCAAGGGCCTCTGCTGGCAGCCCCCAGCCTTTCGCAGCCCCTCCAGACAATGGCAGAGCCTAAAAGGCCTGATAGCCGGTGACAAATGTATGTGAGTGACCAGCTCACGGGAAGTGGCCTCAATAGTCCGATAGCTTCCTGTATCCTGACATTGTGAAGGCCCACTTCCTGTGCTGTCTCTGAAAATACAGCAAGGCAGAGCTGGGGGCAGGGGCAGGCGCAGGGCTTCCCCGTCAACTCGCGCCCCTGTCTAGCCGCAGGGCCAGGCTCTCCTACAGGATCCAGACATTCCTGTCCCCCAAGGATGCCACAGTCTCACCTGATCTCTAATTCAAGGGTGAATTCCCTGCTTGCCTTTGACCAGTCCCTCCCCGTTCTGGCCAAACCCCACCCAAGCCCAGTCAGAACGAAGTGACCAATTTTTAAAGATTCCACCACCTTCCTCAGTACGTCCCCCCCGCCCCACCCACCCAGTTCCAGGATCCCTTGCTTTCTGCTGGGAAGGGCTGTCCCATGTCCATTTGCACTGATCTCTGGTGCTCATGAAACACACTTCCTGGCGTCCACTGGTCACCCAATGATAACCTTCGATAGGCTTACAAATGCTTATTGAGTCATCCCTTCAACCTTATCTTCCAGGAGTGGACAATCACAAATCCTTCAGCTCCCTCCCTGTCCCCAAAAGCAAAGCACAGCGAGACAGCAGGGAGGCAAGTGAAACGGAGGGTCCTTATGACTTTAATTAAATTTTGTTGACCTGTGGTAGCGCAGTGGATAAAGCGTTGACCTGGAAATGCTGAGGTTGCCGGTTCGAAACCCTGTGCTTGCCTGGTCAAGGCACATATGGGAGTTGATGATTCCAGCTCCTCCCCCTCTCCTCTCTCTCTCTCCCTCTGTCTCTCGCTCTCCTCTCTAAAATGAATAAATAAATAAATAAATAATTTTGTTTTAAAGTCTAGCTCTAGAAATCATCTCTCTCTATATATACATAGTATGGAAAATGATACAGTAATTAATAACTAACAGCACAAGAATAAACTCCGTGTTATGCGTACTCACAACTGTAAACCTACTTTTGTCCACCCTGTGTGTACCCCCAAGGCAGCAGAAGACAGTAACCGGACCTAAGCAGTGGTCACAAGGTCAAGACCTCTGACAGGCTGAAGATAAGAACATCTTGACCTAAGTTACATTTCAGTCCTTCAGCCCTAAGGTGGACCCAACCCCTGGCTATTTTCCCATGAGACTGGAGAGAAGAAAAGACCTCAGAGCTGTCCTCAAGACTTGAAGAAATGATTCATTACCCTTAACCTCACCTCCGACCAATCAGCTCCCAGAACGCCCCCAATCCCCTAGCCTACAGTGTCCCGTGATTTCGCCCTATGTAATCTGTAAGCTACACGCCATCCAGGAGTTCCGGCTTTTGAGCATTAGCTTCCTGTTCTCCTGGATGGCGCCATTTATAATAAAAGAGCCAGCAGTTCCCCACAGCAATTCTCGGTGTTTATTGTTTGGTTCTGCTAGCGCCGGGTGGACAGACTCTTTCTTCTCTGTAACACCGGAGGCCTCCTCTCTCTTCGGGCTCCAGCTGGACATGGGAAAAGGCTTGCCCAGGCCGTGCCTCCCTCCCCGCACACCTTGCCTGCTTGCAGAAGCTGGTTGAAGAGATCAAGGCTGCTGGCCAACCAGCAGGGAGGCAGGGGCAAGAGAGGGGCTAATGTACCGAGTGTCTCTGTGGAGCCAGGCACTAGGCTTCCGCCTTGATTCCCTGGTGGTGATGTAGATAGTAAATCCTCATATCAAAGGCAAGGATGCAGAGAAGCCAGTGCACTGGCCCAGGGTGACCCAGCTAACAAGAGGCAGACCCCTTCTACCTCCAGTGCTGCTTAGCACTGGGACACAGGTTCAGGAGTAGGGGAAGGGGAGGATACCATCGGCCTCCTCCTCTCACACCCCCTTAGGATCCACTCCATATCCCAGATATTGAAAGTAATCCCCCAACTTCCCAGCGCTGGAGATGCAATCCGGGAGAGGGACAGGGGGCTGGAGTATTGTTCTTCACCTTCAATAGAGCAGATACTGAATAAGCCTCAGGCCATTGTGGTTGCCAGGGGGTGGGAAGTGGTGGGGCTGGTGTGAGGGACAGGTCAAGAGGTGACAACTCATTCATTGCACCTAGCCACTGGAGACCTGAGAGCTGTAGCTCAGCCAGCTCGGAGCCCCGGGCCCCAGTGTCCAGGAATCCAAGCCGTCTCTGGAGACGGGAAGAAGGAGGGGAGGAAGCTCCCCCCCCCCCCCCCCCGCCAACTTTCCCAGCCTCTGCCCACCACTGTCACAGGGGAAGAAAGGCAAAGAGCACAGTGACATCAAAAGGGACAGTCCCTTGGCCCTGGCCGGTTGGCTCAGCGGTAGAGCGTCAGCCTGGCGTGCGGGGGACCCGGGTTCGATTCCCGGCCAGGGCACATAGGAGAAGCACCCATTTGCTTCTCCACCCCCACCCCCTCCTTCCTCTCTGTCTCTCTCTTCCCCTCCCACAGCCAAGGCTCCATTGGAGCAAAGATGGCCCGGGCGCTGGGGATGGCTCCTTGGCCTCTGCCCCAGGCGCTAAGTGGCTCTGGTTTCGGCAGAGCGACGCCCTGGAGGGGCAGAGCACCTCCCCCTGGTGGGCAGAGCGTCGCCCCCTGGTGGGTGTGCCAGGTGGATCCCGGTCAGGCGCATGCGGGATTCTGTCTGACTGTCTCCCCATTTCCAGCTTCAGAAAAATACAAAAAAAAGGGGGGGGACAGTCTCACTGGGGGTAGGAAAGAGCTGCAAAGCCCACAGGGCCAGGCTTGACTTCCAGCACAATCACCTCCTCCCCCTGGGACTGAGAGGGTGACAGCCTCAAGTCTCAGTCTCCTCCTCTGTGATGACGGAGACATCACTCCTTGCCTTGCAGAGATTTGGGGGAGGATTAAACAAAACATTGTGAAGCACCCAGCTCAACACTTAGGCTGAATGAAGCTGAGTGAGAAAGCAGGTTTTCCTTCTCTCTTTCTCCGGAACTGATCTGCCTCAATTTCCCAAAAACAAAACAGGTCCACAGGAGAAAGAGGGTGGCTGCGCTCCAGCCCTATTCCAAGCATCAGGGAACCTCCGGAATCCCGGGACTCAGGATCGAGCGGGCATCATCCCTGTCCCTGCCGGCACCGCTGGCGCCTGGCCCTGGGGGGTGTGTGTGGGGGGGACCAGTGGCCACGAGAGCCCTCGGGGCTGCCGACCTCAGCAGAAGACACTGAGATCTGGGGAAGAGCAATGTGCCATCAGAGGCCCCTCATACGCTCTCTAGTGCCCCTAACAAGGCCGCCTGAAAGTGCCAGGGAGGGGTGCTCCAGGCCAGGGCCAGGTGCTCGCGTGTTACATGTGGCCAGTGCAGAACCCAGGAAACTACTGCTGAGCCACGTCCCTCCCTGCGTTCTGCTTATGTGAGCGCAGGCGGAAAAGGCATTAGGAGAAAATAAAGCCTGAACCAACCCAATCAGGCAGGCCAATCTTCTGGAAAAAATAATAAAAGTGACGTTTGGATTCTCAGTGCTGTGCCTAGCTAGCAGTGGCTCCCTGGAAGAGGACAGAGAGGCAGGGTGCCGAGCTACAGAGAGTGGAGGGTACCAAGCGCAAGGAAAACCAGGCGGCCCCCTCAAAGTCAGAGTGCTCCCACTGGGAGAGCCTGAGGCCGCGGCCAGCCGTGAGGGCTGTCACTGTTGGTTGTCAGTTATGGAGAGGAAGGGCATCCAGGCTCTGATAAAGCCGGGGAAGAACAGCACCCATGCTTGGGGCCTCCTGACTGTTCCTTCACCCCAGAGACCACAGGGATAATCAGCTCCCTGAGCCTTCCGGCCTCTGGAGCTCCAGTCCCCACCCTAAGACCTCTTGGGGAGAGGAGGAGGAACCAGCACCGGCCTCAGCCCAGGGCCGGGCAAGCAGCCTGGGACCAGCAGGATCTTGCCTTGGGAGATGGGCACCCCACGTCCAAGGAACCAGCTGCTACCACTCTCCCCTGAGGAGATTTCCCCAGGGTCAGTCCCTCCCGTGCTCCGTCCTGTCTAGCCTCCTGTTCCAGGCTGAATCACCACCACCACCACCCCCAAAAAAACCCATATATTGAAGTTCTAACCCCTGCACTTCAGAATGTGTCTGGGTTTGGAGATATGACCTTTAATGAGGTGGTTACGTTAAAGTGAGGCGATTAGAGTGGGCCCAATCCAATCTGACTGGCATCTTTATAAGATTTGGATATAAAGAAAGATAGCAGGGCCTCCTCTGTGCACAAGGGACACCGTGTGAAAAGGAAGCAACAGGTGGCCATCTGCAAGTCTAGGAGAGAGGCCTCTGAGGAAACCCACCCTGCTCCAACCTTGATCTCGGACTTCCAGCCTCCAGAACTGTGAGAAAAGAAATGGCTGTTGTTGTAGCTGCCCAGCCTGTGATATTGTGTTGCAGCAGCCCTAATCTTCCTAACAAACTAAGGCACCTCCCCTGCCATGTCTGGGGGGACTTCCCCTCCCATACTGTCAGCTGAGCCCCACAGAGGGCTGGTGCTCTGAGAGCCACAATGACCAGGCAGGGCCCCTTTGGTCCAGCCTCCTCCAGAAAGCTCCATCTGCCTGCAGCCTAAGCAGTGAACCAACAAATGCAGGGCTGTGTGGGTACCGGGGACCTATTCGACAGCGGGGCAAAGGTGTAATGGCCACTGTAACAAGAAGGTATCTTAAGACTGACAAAGCAGGCAACTCCATAGAATGTAACAGATTTATTATAGGGTAATCTACTTACAGGGATGTAGGGTCGGAGCAGGCAGATGACCAGCAGCTCTGTGAAAATTATTTTCCGCTAACAGACCCCTGTTACACTACTTTCTTTTATAGTATAACTCAGGTTCTAACAATTGACAAGACCAAGAATGCAGGGGCCATACCTCCCAGTGGTCTTGTGATAGATGATTGTTTATAATCGCTATTATTACCAGTTTGACATTTAGGTCAGTTGTCATGCTATTCCAACTATCACTAACAGAAATATTTATGGCTACATATTTTAAGAAACACAGATAACCAACTAGAAGGCTTTGGTATGCTTTGCTAAGGACATTAAGGTTGGTCAAAGGTCACAGCATGGAAACTCCAGAGAACAAAGATGGAGTTGGTTTTGTTCACATCTGTATCTATATAAGACCCATCTGGGGCTGGGGATGCCACAAGATTCCAAGGCAGGACACGGAGGAACTGGGTGGGGGAAGGGGAGGCCAACAGGAGGCAGCGAAGCATCAAATGGCAGAGCCAAAGGGCGTCAGGGCTGAGGACCAGTGCCTTGCCATTCCCCAGCCTCTGCCACGGCGTTACTGTAGGCCCTCTGCACTCAGACACCCCCTTGTAGAGCCCAGAGAGAGAGACCAAAGTCCTGAAATATGGGTAAATCCATAGAATGGAAAAATGTCACTAACCAAAATAACCAATTCCTTCTAAGTGCTAATTATATTTGTGTCTCTGTTCCAAATGCCTGTTTGGAACATGTTTTTTTTCTTTTCATCCTCACAATAACCCTGAGATAAGCAATGTATTAGCCCCATCTGACACATAAGGCTGAAACATTGAGAAGTTAAGCAACTTCCCAAAGGCCACACAGTTATAAGCGGCAGTGCTGGGCTTTGAACCCAATCAGTCTAACTCCAGAAACTCGTTTCTGGAGGGCGTAAGGGAGGGCTGGGACATGAGCCCACTGAGGCCCCAGCCTACGTCAGCAAGGCACAAGCCAGAAATTGGGTGAGCCATTTCCCGCTCTGGGCCTCGGATCCCCGGCATCAGTGTGAGGATGGGCACTCCTCTACCTTCCATCCGAACTCCTCCTCTGGGGATGAAGGACGAATGAAAAAGGAAGGTGTTATACAAACGCAAGAAATTTGACACCAGTTTCTTGATGAGATGGGGAAAGCAAAGCCTGCCCTGTCTGTTTGCAAAGACTCCTCCTGCTCCCCAACCCCCTCACCAGCCTCCTCTACCTCCCAGGCCTCGGCCAGAGAGAAGGCGCTAAGGGGGACACGGACAGATGGCGAAGCAGAGACTCCAGGAGCGGTGATCCCTCGGGGCCCAGGCATTCCCACACCTTCCCAGGATTTCCGCAGCCCAAGGGTCAGCCCAGGGGTCTGCTGAGGCTGAGGGTGGGCCCCACCTGGTAAGGGCTTCAATCGGTCCCAGGGCCTTGCCAGATTCCTTGGAGTGTTCCCATCCACCCTGCTGAGCTGCTGCAGAGCTTTGATCACTACTACACGAAGGGCTTCCTGAATGCTTTCCTGAGGACATTGTTCCCCACTACAGAGTCATCAGGGTCAAATTCATCATGGGCTGTGCTGGTCCAGGGCCTACCCATTGGGGAAAGCCAGCCCTCTCTGCCCAAGCCCCACTTCCCCTAGGAAAACTAAGGCAGCCACTTCTTTGGGGTTTTCTCTTTACCAGCCTCGGGGAAGGCAGAGCTGTAGCACAACCCTGCTGCCCTGAGCTCGAGGCTGTTGTTGGCACCTCAGGGAGGCTCGTCTGGACACCCCACCCTGGCACCTGCCCCACCCCAGAATCACACGCAGGGGTCTCTACGTTCATTCACTATGTATTGGAAATGACTCTGTGCAAGACTCCCTGCAAGGGGCAGAGAGGTGAGTGAGACATAGTCCCTGTCCTCAAGGAACTCAGTGGTCTGGGGGGAACAGACGCACGCCCACCACAGTGCCTGTAGACTGAATATAGGGCAGGATAAGCAGGGTGGGAATGACAACCTCTGCTTAGGGGAGTGGGTATGATCCCACATTTGCTAAATCCTATAGTGTAGTAGGAGTTCATCAGGTAGTCAAGGAGCACAAGGCTTGGTGCACATGGAGGCATCAGGATTTGAAGCATGACGCATTCGGGGAATGGCAAAAACTAGGTTCTGCCCTGGGGACAATGGAAGTTTGGAAGGCAGTGAAGGATCTCGCATGGCTCACAAGGGGCTTTGGTGAGAGGAGCCATGGGGGTCTTTAAGGAGTGATCTTATCAAAGTTGTGCTTTAAAAAAAAAATGCTGGCAGAAATGAGGAGAATTTTCAGATAAAAAGTTTAGGACCTGTGGTGGCACAGTGGGTAAAGCTTCGACCTGGAACACCGAGGTTGCAGGTTCAAAACCCTAGGATTGCCTGGTCAAGGCACATATGGGAGTTGATGCTTCCTGTTCCTACCCCCTTTCTCTCTCTCCCTTTCTCTCTCTCCTCTCTAAAAATTGAATAAAATCTTTAAAAAAAAAAGTCAGAATTCATTTAAAAAGTTTAGGTCCCTGGCCTGTGGTGGTACAGTGGATACAGCATCAACCTGGAATGCTGCGGTCACCAGTTCAAAACCCTGGGCTTGCCCAGTCATGGCATATATGACAGTCAATGAACAACTAAAGTGAAACAACTATGAGTTGATACTTCTCATTCTGCCCTCCCCCTGCTCTGTAAAATCAATAAATAATATATATATTTTTTAATGTAGGCAAGAGATGATGAGGACCTGAAGCAGGGATATGAGATGAACAGAGGAGTAATTCCAGAGATAGAGTGTGTCACCACAGGTTGGTGGTGGCACTCGGGACAGGGGGTGGGAGGGGGGAGGGTCAGAAACCACTTGAGCACAGGACAGAGGAGACAGGCTCTGTGCTAAACACTGCAGAGTGTTTACACACATGTTCTCCGCCTCCATCACTTTGTGAGGTGAGTAGAATTATCCCCATTTGACAGAAAATGCTGCGAAGTGGCTTTCCTAGCCACACTAGATTAGAGTTAAGCTTCAAATATGGGTCAGCACTTTGAACCATCAGACTATTTGGGAAATCTGGACAGAGATGTACGATAAGCTGTTTCAGAAAATGCTCTAGAGTTTAGGAGGAAACTCACAACCATAGAGACAGGTAGTTAGGAGTCATCGAGGTGGAGACAGGTAGTGGCTGAAGCCACAGATGAGGGTAAAACTGTCCAGCAAGAAGGAAGCCAAGGACAAAGCTGGAAGAGCACGCACACGCAGAAGAGTGGGGCGGGCTGGGGCAGGACGCTGAGATGGCGGCAAATACGGCAAAGAGCCACCGTTGGACTAGGACCAAAATGAGGATGCGACATTTGAAGCTACAAAAGTTTTTAGCCCAAATGGCTTCACCACCACAGTGGTGGAGGAGGAAAGCGAGCAGCAAAGGAGGAGGAGTCCAGGGATGGGCTGGGAGACTTGAGGAGCTTGGTTTAAAATTTAAAAAAAAATTTTTTTTTAATCTTGAAGACTGTATCCAGAAGCCATAAATGGAGAGTGCCAGGCAGTAGGGTTACACAAATATTCCCAGCTGCACTTGGCAGCTCAGGCCTTGCAGCAAACAGAAATGGACAGCGGAGCAGGGTTGGAGGGAGGGAACAGGGCAGTGGAGGGGGGCCTAAGGGCTCACGGGACTCTGGACCCTTCTGGACAGAAGAGCTGCCCCTGCTGGGACACCAGTAAAGATCTCTGAACAGCTCAAATATTCGGAGGACCCATTCTGACTTTTTAAACAAAAGCAAAGCCAGGGATTACCTTTCTGTTATGTCAAAAGGATGTGATAAACAGATAATTAATGTTAATACATTTAATTAAAAGAAAACAAACTTTTAATTTTTTTTAAATTTATTCTTTTTTTTTTTTTTTTTTTTAGAGAGGAGAGAGAGTGAGAGTGAGAGAGAGTGAGACAGAGAAGAGGGAGGAGCAAGAAGCATCAACTCCCATATGTGCCTTGACCAGACAAGTGCAGGGTTTCGAACCAGCGACCTCAGCGTTCCAGGTCGACGCTTTATCCACTGTGCCACCACAGGTCAGGCAAGAACAAACTTTTTAAGTAGATCAGAGGCACCACTGGAACCAATATACTAATTACGCTTAACTCTTAAAGCTGATTCCCCAAAGACTTCTTATTTAGCAAATAGTTTGAGAGACTGTGTACAGAAAAACAATAAGAGAGCATTTCTTTCTTTTTTTTTTTTTTTTTTTTTTTTTTTGCTTGAGAGACAGGAAGAGAGAGAGATGAGAAGTATCAACTCGTAATTGAATTGTGGCACCTTAGTTGTTCATTGATTGCTTCTCTTATATGTGCCTTGACCAGGGGGCTCAAGCAGAATCAGTGACCCCTTGCTCAAGCCATTAACCTTGGGCTTCAAGCCAGCGACCATGGAATCATGTCAATGATCAAATGCTCAAGCCAGCAACCCCATGCTCAAGCTGGTGAGCCCGCACTGAAGCCAGAGACCTCAGAGTCTCAAACCTGGCTCCTCTGCATCCCAGTCCAACGCTCTATCCACTGCACCTCCACAGTCAGAGAAGAGCATTTATTTCTATCTCATTATTCAGATTGGCTGCCATCCCAAGTTGATAAAAGGGAGGTTTTACTGGGATGTAACATAGCACTTGCAAGTTTTCAAAGCATTTTCTCATTTTCTAAACTAGTTTCTCACTCTTAATATGTTAGTGCCCCTTTTGCAGTGAGGACACCAAGGCCAGGGGAGGTGAAGCGCATGTCTTAGGTCACCCAGTTCTCTTGCCTGCAAGTCCAAGGCTCTCCTCTACCCATTCTCCTGAAATGTGACACTCCTGGGCACCCCGCAACACCTTCTTCCTCACTTCTTGTCTCTGACCTCACGGACAGAAGCGATGGCACTACTCCTTAGCAACACAGTCTGGAGCTTGCAATCTGCCAGCGGCTTGGTTCTTATGTGAGGCAGTCCCTTCTGTAAAATAGTGCTATGAAGCCCTCAACCACTAGGCCTGCGAGCTGCAAGGGCCCCTTTGACCATTCTCCCAGTCAAGGCCTCTCTTGCCTCCAAATCCCTGCCTCAAGGATACATGTAACTATAAGTATAGGCTTTTCTTGCAAAAAAAAAAAAATTGAAGTGACTAATATGTACTGAGCACCCATTGGTTACCAGGGACTCTGCTAGGAACTTTACATGTTACCCTCTCCTCACAATCCAGCAAAATTAGGTATTCTTTTTTTTTTTTTTTTTTCTGAAGCTGGAAACGGGGAGAGACAGGCAGACAGACTCCCGCATGCGCCCGACCGGGATCCACCAGGCACGCCCACCAGGGGCTACGCTCTGCCCACCAGGGGGCGATGCTCTGCCCCTCCGGGGCATCGCTGTGCCGCAACCAGAGCCACTCTAGCACCTGGGGCAGAGGCCAAGGAGCCATCCGCAGCGCCCGGGCCATCCCCACTCCAATGGAGCCTCGGCTGCAGGAGGGGAAGAGAGAGACAGAGAGGAAGGAGAGGGGGGTGGAGAAGCAAATGGGCGCCTCTCCTATGTGCCCTGGCCGGGAATCAAACCCGGGTCCCCTGCACACCAGGCCGACGCTCTACCGCTGAGCCAACCGGCCAGGGCCAAATTAGGTATTCTTATCCCCATTTTACAGATGAGGATACTGAGGTTCAGAAGGCTACATGACTTGCCCAAGGTCAATCAACCAGTTGTTGAGGCAGTATGCACCATGCAGATCAAACTCTAGATCCCACTTCATTTTTTTCAACCACACTGCCCTGGCTCACCACTCTGCAAGTGCCTCAAGACCCACACCAAAGTGGAAAACGGAAAGCAAGCTTTTTCATTGTCATTGCCTGGCTCCCAAGCAACCCTGAGGAGCCCAAGTCCACAGTTTTCATTGTGCTGGCAGCCCCAGCTGCCAGGACCCTGGGAAGCCAACAGGAGTCAAAGGGCTCCCTGGCAGGCTGGTCCTGGCAGCTGCCCAGCAGACGTGCTAACACAGCAACAGGCACAGGAAAGGCTCCGGAGAATGGAAAAGCACCAGACCCTGGGCCACTGAGGGGAGAGAAGCAATTCCTGCTGTGCTCAGACAGGATGATCCTGCTCTAAAGCCCCCATCATCACTGGGTCTGGAAGAGACCCAAGTTGGGGAAAGCAAAAAGCCCCAGGCAGGTCCACTTACTAAAGTGTTGCAGTGAATATGACTGTTGGGCCCGTCCAAGAGAGGGCCACATGCCTCCAAAGTGAATCAGCAGGCATGGAAGAAAACCAGTCTGTGCCCTGGTTCATCCCAGCTACAGCGGCCTGGCTCTGCTCACACCCACACCCACACCGCTCCTTACAGTCACCCAGCACCCGAGAGAGCATGTGCGATCCCAGAGGGCTCCGTGACAGCGTTCTCAGCCAGCCCGTGGGAAAGACAGCTGAGAATATTAATAGACTTGCCGGAGGCAGAAATTCAGTGAGGGCAAGCCCTAGGAAATGAAATTATTTAAAAGGGGGCACAATTAAAGCGAGCCTGGAAGAAGGCAGCAACTTGGATTTCCAAAGAGAGGGCTTCCTCAGCCAGGCTCCGGGAGGAGGGACAACGGCAGTGACAGGGTTCTTCTAAAATATCCGAAAGTCCAAAAATGTCTTAGTCTATGGGGAAAAAAAGTTGGTATAGTTCCTGTAGCTTTTCTGACAGCTAATGTTTTGCTTAGGCTGATATTACAGCACATATGCACAGATGCTCAAAACTGTTTCAAGGGGAACGACTCCTAAGAGCTACTATTTGCCACAAATTGTTAGGTTGCCAAAATAATTGATTGATTGATTGCCTGATTTACTGATTGACTAAAAAGAGAGGAGCAGTTTGAGAAGTCTCAAATCCATTAGGTCAAATTAACCCCATGGGTATGCTTGCACGTTTAGAACTGATTTTTAAAATGAAGTGTCAACATTAAAAATTTAGATCACACACACAAACACATACACAAAAATCAGAATTTCTAGCGTCTTTTTAAAAACCTGAAAAATCTGGTATCACTGGGAAAGCAGCATGAATTAAATGCTGAATAGTGACTGCCCCCTCTCGGCAGGCCTGGGCTTTCCTTTTCCTGGCCAGGCACAATCATTTAAGCCAGTAGCCCCCAACCTTTTTTGGGCCACGGACCGGTTTAATGTCATAAAATATTTTCACGGACCGGCCTTTAGGGTGGGACGGATAAATGAATCATGTGACCGAGACAAGCATCAAGAATGAGTCTTAGATGGATGTAACAGAGGGAATCTGGTCATTTTTTAAAAATAAAACATCATTCAGACTTAAATATAAATAAAATGGAAATAATGTAAGTTATTTATTCTTTCTCTGCGGACCGGTACCAAATGGCCCACGGACCGGTACCAGTTCGTGGCCCGGGGGTTGGGACCACTGGTTTAAGTCACCTAACTGACCCCTGTAGGCGTCTCTGTTTGCCACTCCTAGTTCAGCCCCCGGAAGGAATCCCAGGCTTGGTCATGCTCAGGACTGCCACAGGGGGGCAGCACTGGTCTGTTAGGGAGGCCTGCCCATCAGCCAGAGCCTATAAGGCTGCTGAGCTTGGCATATCCCTTCAGAACCAGAAACCCCATCCTTACCTCAGTAGCAGACATTCCTTCTTCATACTCCCCATCAGATTTGTTACCTGGGAAGCAACATGTCAACACACACTGGCCTGGGTGACCTGACTTGCTCCCTCCTCCTCTCCGGTCCCCACCTTCCACATCCTCCCAGACCCTCTCTCTCCACAGCTAGTATCTCTACCTGTTTAGGAATTCTACCCTCATCACCTGTTCACACCATCAGGCCCCCCGATCCTGGGATATGAAGCAGGGGAACACCCCTCCCTTACACTAAACGTCAGCTGACTTCACGAGGCAATAGGTTCTCCTGCCTCCTCCTGCCCACTGCTCTCACTCCTACCCTCTCCCGCAGCACCGTCAGTGGGAGCTTTCAGTATAAACTTCCACAGCCCTTTAGGAAAGACATTCCGTATTTATTATGTATGGGTTGGGACCCTTAGAACTGCTCCTTCCATTTTATCCAAAATGCTATTTACTGTTACCATTTAGTCCAAAATGCAGAAAAAGGCCTTATATAAGATATTCACTGCACTATTTGTACTAGTGAACAATCAGAGACAGTACAAATGTCCACCAGTAATACAGAAATTGTTAAAAAAAAAAACACATAACAAAATTTTAGCTTTTTAGTTTATATAATAGAGTCCTGGGAGTTGTTCTAGAGCGCTTTTTAGAAATCCCTACCAAACGTTCTTTAAAGGACTATTACTTTCATAGGGAAAACTGTATAAGTGTGTGTGTTTGTGAAACTGGAAACTTTGATAGCAGCGGTTAAGCTCCCTGGTCTACTCTAATTTAGACTATGAAAGGTCCAATCAGCCTCTTCTCACCATGATAGACAAGCTCCTGGGACCCAGCGCCTCCAGGACCCACCACCTGGAGGACCCAATGCAACCACACTAGTAAAACAAAGCTTCCAGGACCCTGGAGTCCTCAAAGACCAATGGTCTCCTACCCTGAAATGCCTGCCCTTGCATAACTCCTAAGGAGACCTCAAACACCACCTGGAAGATAGGATCAGATCCATAAAGTTCTCAGATGCCACTTTAATCAACTTTTGCACTAGACAGTAATGTGGAGGGGATGAAAGTTAGTGATTGTTTTCAGGTAAATTCACCTGCCTCAAGGTGAACAGCCTGGGCTGCCAAGAACAGAAAACCACTCTCCTTCCCCAGGGAATCCCCCCCTTCCTGAGCTGATAGGACAGGATTTCAGGAACAGTGAACACAAAGGACAGGACAAACGAGTGGAGGTGGATTTCTGAATTCTTCCCATGCACATGGGAACTAGACATGTGGTATCCCTCCTAAGGCAACACCCCAATCCCACCCAATTCCACCTGAGGCTAAACCACCTCCCCGCAGAGACTGACAGCCAATGTTCATTTCATAACACTGCTTTTCCAGCAGTGCGCCCAGAAACCTGGGCAGTTGTGGCCACCATACAACAGATGCAGCCTGCAGGCCTGAACCCTCCAGGGCCTTCCTCTTCACTGGCCCTTCAGCTGCTAGTGCGTCTGCCTGACCACAGAAGAGCGGCCAGTATGTGTGTGGCTGGGTGGCCGCTGGAGGGGCCAGAATAAGCAACAGAGCAAATCAGATGTGGGTTCTGGAGCTAGGTCAACATGGTGGCAGGACCAGTCACAGCCTACGGAAGGACTCATATGGCCCTGTGTCCTCTATTAGTTCTTCTCCGGGCGGTTTCTGTTCAAGACAGCTTTAGGGGCAAATTCCAGCTTGTCCTTAAGGCTCAACACCTGGGTATGGTCCTTTCCTAGCAGCTCATCCAATTTTCGGTCCTCTCGACACTCTGAGATGCTCTTCTCCTCCTCCACAGGCTGGGGATCCTTTCCCCGGATGAACCATTCCAGGTGGTAGCCCACAGACCCAACCACGAAGGCCACAGGAAATGTGAAATAGGGAGCATAAGTACGCACCACGGTCCAGAGCACAGGCCACATGACATCTGCAGAAGAGCACAAGGCAGCATTATGGAGACACCAGCACCACCTCCCCATCAAATGGACCACCTACCAGGGACCCCCACTTATCGGGCAGCCTAGCACAATTTACTAAGATCCACCCTACGCAGAGTAATGCAAGAGGGCACGCTGCTTTATGCAACAGTTGGGTCCCTGAAACAATCTAGAAAATTGTGAAAGTTTCAATTGTTAGGGAAGGGGAGAAGACTTGTTTTATCACTGTACTTTTGGACAATTATGCAACCATGTATAGCAGAGGTCCTCATGACCTCTGGGCCTTACCTAATAAAGCTTCAAACCTGTTCTTCTCTCCACAGTTTGCCAGCCTTTCAAGACAGAAAAAAGAAGTCTTTCTCTCACATCCAACCTCTGAGGTGAATGGAATTATCAGAGGGTTAAACCTGCCCAAGTTTCAACTAAAAGACCATTCCGTTTGGGCTCCTGTAGATATTGCTACAACTTGGCTACCTTGGGTCTAAAGGAAATAATCAAAACCTCACTAAGGCTGAAATGACTCTCCCTCTCTCCTTGGGTCCAAATCTCTTTGGAGAAATGCCACATTCTGTGGACCTAAGACTATCACAGGCCATCATCAGGGGAAAAACTGCAGCAGCTCCAAGATTCCCTCCCAGGTCCTTTGTCTTAGCTCCAAGCACTCAGCGGGACAAGTCATACACTAGTCATCAGCTGATTCTCACAACACCTCTTTGAGGTACGAATTATAGCCCAGATTTCTGTTTAAGGTCACAAAAGCTCTGAAACATTACATTAATGTGCCCCAAATCACTAGAAATGACACAGCCACTTATTTTAAACCCAAGTCCTCCAACTTCAAACCCTGTGCTCTTTCTAGTGGAAAGAACAGACTACAGACAGGTGTATGGCTTCTGTACTGACCCTGGATTTGGGGAGGGTTTCTATGGCTTTTCCCCCTCAGCTTGGCATTTCATTGTCTGAAAGAGCTCCCCACCCCCTTTTTTTTTTTTTGCAAACTTTATGTTTATATTCAGAGGTTTGTGGAATTATAAGATTTAGAAATCATTACAAAAGACACCCCTGAAGAATCCCAAACCTAATACTTCTCCATCTTCTTCTCCACCTTTTAAGCAAGTTCTCTATAAGTAAACACTTTCTCTAAACAGCAACTCTCCGTTTCCCAATTTTTCCAGCAACTCTCTCGGATTTCCAATTTTTCTTAAAACATACCAAGTATGAGTAAACAGCTATTACTTCTATTATGTTACATGCAGCACAAGGTCAGTCTGTCCTCCTCGCATTCTAATCATTTTCAAATAAGTCAATTAATTCATTTATTTAACACATAACCACTTCCTCCATGTCACACACTGCTGGCCTACCCCACTTGTCTGCATTCCTCAAAACACTTTAAGTTCCAAGAAGGTAAGGACATGTCTGTGGCCCACTGTGCCCTATTCATTCCCCCCCCCTCTCCGTCCCCCACCCCGACTCCTCCCACCCAGTCCCGCCTGGCATAAAAAGCTCCAAAAAGTCTGTTGAATGAATGAATGACAGCTCAAGCAACACACTAATGTAAAACCACAGCAGTCATCCACCCACCCGCCTTCACAAGGTAGCAGGAACACAGCAGGTGCTTTTGCTGATTACAAGAAGTCAGACACTCTAACAAGTCATCCCCAGGGTAGCAATATGAAAGAGGCACAAATAATATACTGTGACGCATATTTCCAGCCGAGCATGGAGGGAGCCTGAGCGTCCCGTAAAGGTCAACTGGGTTGCAGGCAAACCTGCCTTTGTGCCGGGCCCCGGAGGCCCAATGAGACCCAAATCAGCAGTCCGAGATTTGTGAATTGCTAACAAGGGCAGAGGACACCTAAGGGTAGAAGATTAACCCTGACCGTCACTCCAGCCGTGTCCAGGGAAGGGAACGCAAGTGAGGGCAGGACGCAAGGAACTAGCCATCTCCCTCCGCTGGGCTGCGGGTCTCCAGCCCCTATCCCACCACGCTCATGGCCTTGTCCGCAGCGTCCGTCCTCACCCACGTGCCTCAGGCCGAGAAGCCCTGGCCGCAGAGGGCCAGCTGGGCGCCCAGACTCGACCTCCGAGCCCCGGGAAGAGTAGGAGCCGTCAGGCCTGGCCAGAGCCGGAGCGGACACTCATAATCGCCCCTTCTGTAACTCAGAGGTCAAAACCAGGGGCCGTCGCCAAGACAACGGTTGATCCCGGCAACCTCCCGGGGGAAAGAAACTGCAGGCTGGGACCGCGTGCTCACCTGAGCCGCAGCCCGCACTCCTCCGTCCGGCCCCCGCCCTCCGCCCGCTCGCCGGGAACACCGCTCCCAGCGGCCCGCGGGGCCTCGCCCGGGACCCCGCCCACCGAACGCCAGTTGCGCTGAGATGGACACACGCCCCCTGGGGGCTGGGAGGTTTACCGGTAATGTAACCACGTGCTTTTCGGGTGGAGAAAGTAAAAGGTCATCCATTCATTTATTCAAGTGATGTTTACCAGGCTTCTTCTAAGACTTAGGTCTGCACACACGCATAAAAGACATGATCACTGACCTCAAAAAGCTCTCTTTACCAGGTTCTAGTCTAGTGCTTCAGAACTCTTCAGATCTCAGCTAATTTTCTGTGACCTTGGGAAAAGTATTAATTGGTCTTTGTCTCCTTTCCGTGTAAAGGTAATTACACCTATTTCACAGGATGTTGGGAGGGTTAGATAAGATAATGTACGTAAAGTGCTATGCCAGGCACATACAGAGCAGAGAAATAAATGTTACTATTGTTAGTCTACAAATATCAGAAATATAGTAAAACCTAAGTTTTACCTGACCTTTCAGGTACAAGTATCCCTTTTCTGTGTCCCCGCTGCTCCCTGTACTGACATCTATTTAATTGCGTATGAGGGGGGAAACGCCAAAGCTCAAGCTCCATTATGCTTCCACCTAGCCCTGCCTTTCCACTCTCATTCCACTAGTCCCCGCCAAGCGTATTTATGTATCCTTAGTAACACATGCTAAATGCATTCTGTTCCTCCATGCAGACCAAATTGTTTCACACCTCTGTGCTTTTGTGTGTTTTCATTTACCTGGAGTGCCCTTCCCATCTCTCTTTACCAAGTTTCTTTGGCTCTTTTTTTTTTTTTTTTTTAACTGATTGATTTTAGAGAGACAGAGGAAGGGGGAAGGGGAGAGAATGAATCATTCATTTGTTGTTCCACTTAGTTATGCATTCATTGGTCGCTTCTCATATGTGCCCTGATCAGGGATCAAACTTGCAATCTTGACGTTCCAGACGAAGCTCTACCAACTGAGCTAACCCGCCCAAGCCCGGAGCATTTTTCACACTTTAGGAATACCACTGTAGAGTGCATTCGACTGCATTATTTCCCGTCCTCTATAACCTCAAATAGCTCAATGCTAAGCTCTGGCAGTGGAGATGGAGAGAAAGGAACAGTATTTAAAAATATGCAAGAAACTGTCATTAGCAGTTTCACTAATTAATATGTAGAAAGGCGAAGGGAACAGAATTATCCAGAATAACCAGCAGTCAGCCAATTAAGATGTGCTATAGGCATCAGGGATGCAAACAATGACTGGGACCATCCCTGCCTTCAGTTCTGACTGACGGGGAAGCAAACTGCTCTACAAAGTGTCAACAGAGTGTGGAAAATGTAGCCATAGCAGTATACAGGCATGGATCAGAGGAAGAGCCCCAGGGTGAAACTGCCCTTGAGCTGAGACCTGAGTGATGGCTAGCGGTTTCATCAGGCAAAACTGAGTGGGTCTCAAGACTTAGGAATCAGAGAGATATGAATTCAAATCCTGGCTCTGCCACCTGCTAATCTCAGAAAAGCTATTTATGTTTTTCAAAAGACAATAATAGTACCCACCCCTGGGCTTGTTCTGACTATTAAATCACCTAATGTATATAAAGTGCTTGGCACAGTACTCAGCATCTCCTCAGTGCTCAGTAAATGGACACTGGTATGTTCAGTATACTCCAAATTTATTTCTTCTTCTGCAATATCCTATGATCATTTATGGCATTACTTATTCACTAAACCAAAAACCTGAGTGACATCTTCAGGGTCTCTTCATCTTTGCATTATTCCCAAGATCCAGTTTATGCATAGCACCCATACCTCCTGACTGTCTCTCAAATTAACCATCATTATCTCTTACCTGGACCACCTTAGCAGCTCTCTCAATGGTCTCCCTGCCTTCCATTTCCCCTGTCAGTGCATTTCCATTCTATTGGCCAAAGGGTCTTTCAAAAACTTAAATCAAAATACTGTACAATGAAATCTCCAGCTTAAGCCCCCCACTCCCACAACCATGGGTCCCTTTCAGTCACATCTCTTCCCCTGTTCTCTTCAGTCTCTGCTCACCCCATCATTCCCAATACCCTTCCATGCCTTTGCCCAAGATGGTCCTTTTGCTTTCAATAAATGTCCTCCCTTCTCTTTCTTGACTGCAAAACTCTAATTCATCCCGCAAGACCCAGTTCAAAAGGCCCCTCTTACAGAAAGTTTCCCAGACTCCCTAGCTACCAGAGGATCCCTCCCCTGGTCTCTTCAGCCCCTCTGGGAGAGCAGGCCTCCCTTAATACTGTCTTTCTGTTTGTGCCTGGCTATGGCCAGACTAGGAGTAACTCGAGCATGGGGAGTGGATCTAACCCTTCACTTATCCAGCACAACTACCCAGGCCATAATATCCAAAGGAGACTACTCGCCATCACCCCACGTGGGGAGATTTTAGACATCATGCCTGTGGAAGGATGCCCACACAGCTGCAGGTGCTGATCTGTTTCTCCCTGTCTATTCCCATATACTTCTTGGTCCTGGGAAGCTGACCCAATTTCTGGAAAAAGACACAGACCCATAAAAACCTGTATAATGTAGTGGGTTAAACTCAGACTCAGCCACTTCCCAGCTTTGTGATATGGGGGTAAGTTGTTTAGCCTCTCCAAGCCTCAGCTTTCTCGTCTGTAAAATGGAGGGGATGACAATACCTGCTTCACAGGATTTCTCTGAGTATTACCTAGTTCAGACCTCACCCATGACCCAATATTAGAGATAAGAAAATCTCAGAGAGGTGAAGTGACCCAGCCAACGTGTCACTTGGCAAGTCTGCAGGAAAATAGACAAGAGGAGCCTTTCTAGTGCTCCCGGACCTAGCCACCCATCACTATCACCCAGAGCACTTGTTACAAACTCACCTGAGCCCTGGCTGGTTAGCTCAGTTAGATGGTTAGAGCACCATCTCCACATGCTGAGGTTGCGGGTTCCATCTCTGATCAGGGCACAAACAGGAACAAGTTGATGTTCCTGTCTCTATCTCTTGCTTCCTCTCTAAAATCAGTAAGTTCAAAAAACATAAAACTCACCTGAGGGCACAGAGTTTCTTCATTAAGTCTTGGACAGGATCCAGGAATCTGAGACAAGCCTGAAGCTGACCCACTTTTGGGAATTCAGATCACATGGGAGCCCTCTCCACCTTCCAGTGGTCTCATGTAAGTGTGTATATGACCTCTAACTTTTCAGGTGGTCTTCCAAATCAGCTTGTAAAATATGTTCATGCCATTCTCCTATTCAAAACCCTCCATGGCTCCCACAGCCCTCAGGCCCAGGGCCTACCCTCCTCAAATTGCCCTGTACGATCAAGCCTCTGCACTCCCAATGCCTATTTTCCCCCCAGGGTTTTGCACAGCTGTTGTCTGATCTTGGAATATTCTTCCTCCCAGCCCAAGACTTCCTTCAGTGGCAAATACTTCACCATCTTTCTAGCACTCACCCTTATATTTTATCTGCTTGTTCACCACTCTTTACCATAAGACTGTAAGCTTCATGGGGGTAGAAACTACTTCTGTTCAGGGCCACTTCCCCGGTGTTGGATGCCAACAGTGATTCTTGATAAATGTTTGCTGAATAAATGAGTGAGAATCAGTGTGGCCCAGAAGAGCAGCCAATCCCCTGAAAAGCTTTTCCTCCTGCCTCAGGTTGACATGTCAACCCCAAGGACTATTTAAGGAGAAGAAAGGTATTTTGGGGTGGACACTGCCATTAAACCCTTTCCTGGGCTCACAAGACTATAGAACTAAAAGCTCATGGTTAGTGAGACCCGGATCTACCACCCTTACCCCTGTGTCATTGGACAGGTCCCTTAACCTCTCCTGAGCTTCCACTTTGTCATCTGCCATAAGGATGAGCCACATTCACATAATATACTCACCATTTGCCTGACCCACAGTAAATATCCAACTAGGTTTTGGTTGCTATTTAGCCCCCAAGGAAAGTTCTGTTCTTTGTCCCCCCACCCCCGGCAATGTGCCCACTCATGGGAGGCATCAGAAAATATAGGAGCATTTCTGCTGATGATCAGGAATGACTGGAAGCAGAGGGAACACCGGACCCTCAGGGAAAGGGAAACCAATATTTGTCCATATCAAAGAATAACCACACTCCCTGTTTATTGAGCACATGCTGTGTGCCAGGCACTGGGCTCTGGGCGCCCCTCTCCGGGAGAACCCTGGAGGACTAGGAGGCAGAAAGGGAAAGGAGTAGAGAAGTGGAAGCCCTCCCCTCTTCACCCCATGTGGAACCTTCCAGGAGGGCTCAGATCCTTCTGTGGCCATCTAGGGGGCCGCATCTTTCCCCAGCTGGCTCAGGCAATCCTGGTTCTCCCCAAACCAAGAGCTTGGGCTCCCTGCCTGCCCTCCCTCCACCCAGACCCCCATGCACTGTGCAGAGGTGGCATCTTCAGGAGAGAGCAGCTGGCTCGAGTGCAGTTCTGCTGTTTTATTTTTCCTGGGATACTCAAGGGGATGTGGAACAGCCACAGGTGTGGTAATGGGAAGCCCCCATCTCCCCTCCCCAGCAGCTGGGAAAGGGGAGAGGCCCAGGCGCCCTGGTCCTGGGTTGGTCCAGCCAGTGTGGTCCCTGGGCCTGGTGGCCTGAGAGCTGAGGGTGGAGCCCCTGGGAGGGTGGAGCGGGCTCCTAGGCGGGATTCGGGATTCTTCATAAAAAGCCACGAAGCTGATCCCCACGAAGCCCAGCCCCGCGGGGTGGGGGGGACGCAGAGCCCAGATGGGGGACCTGGCCCGGCCTGGCCCGTGGGGGGGGGCAGTAATGGATGGCATAGATGGTGCCCAAGGGGAGGAGGTGGGGACGAAGCGTCGGACCAGGAGGGGAGGAGGGTCCAGGTGAGGGCGCAGGGCGGAGAGGCACGGCCCCCAGCCCACCCCGGGTGCCTTCGCGTGGGATCAGGAAGGTAAAAAACCCACGAGAGTGTGACGGGCAGGAGGGGCCGGGGCGTGCGGTGCCGGCCGGCGGGCGCACGGGGCGGCCCGCGTTCACAGTGACCTCGACGCTGGTTGTACAGTACGGGTAGAAAACCGCGGGCCCGGGCCCGAGCTGGGCGGGCCGGGCGGGTCACAGCCTGGTCTGGGCCTCGGGGATGTAGATCTCGATGCTGTCGGCGCTCTCAGTGGCCGAGCTGTGCCGGAAGGAGGCGGCACGCTTGGCCGCCAGGAGCCGCTTGCGCGCTTCCTGCCGCTGCCGGTCCACCGAGTCCAGGGAGCGCTCCTTCACCGGCACACCCCGGCCCCGCAAGGGCTTCTTTGGTATCGGTGGAGGGACCTTCTTCTCCTCCTGCCGGGAAAGGGGCAATGGCTTAGTTCCAGGGCGGGGTCCCACCTGGCTTGCGCCCTGTATCTCCCAGAAGGATGACCCTCCTGAGGCTCTGCTGCGTGAGAGCAGTTACAAGCTGCTCTGTGTGTCAGCACCTAAAGCCCCAGCTATACCTGTGCCCACAAGGTCAGAACCCACATTTTTCTTTTTTAAAAATGGTTAATTCTGGCCCTGGCTGGTTGGCTCAGTGGTAGAGCATCGGTCTGGCATGCAGAAGTCCCGGGTTCAATTCCCGGCCAGGGCACACAGGAGAAGCGCCCATCTGCTTCTCCACCCCTACCCCTCTCCTTCCTCTCTGTCTCCCTCTTCCCCTCCCCCAGCCGAGGCTCCATTGGAGCAAAGATGGCCCAGGCGCTGGGGATGGCTCCTCGGCCTCTGCCCCAGGCGCTAGAGTGGCTCTGGTCGCAACAGAGCGACACCCCGGAGGGGCAGAGCATCGCCCCCTGGTGGGCAGAGCGTCGCCCCCTGGTGGGCGTGCCGGGTGGATCCCGGTTGGGCGCATGCGGGAGTCTGACTGTCTCTCCCCGTTTCCAGTTTCAGAAAAAGAAAAAAAAAAGAAAAGGTTAATTCTAATGAGCCTTGGTGGTCCTGTTCTTGACACCTGGAATCTGGGTGTTTGTTCACTCCCTCTGGGAAGTGAATGTTTTCACTCCAGGTCAGGAGGGGTGCAGGCAAGGCTGCAGGTGCTCACAGAGCAGGCTTCTGGGCCCCATCACACACAAGGTCTAGTGAGATTAGGGGATCCTTGAGGTTGGAGCTCAGGGCAGCCCGTGCTTCCGGAAGTTCTATCTCCACTTCCTCAACAGCAGCTGGCCCAAGGTGGCTGCTGCCACCTGGGGGTCTGTCAGCTTAGGCAGTGAGCACTGGGACCTAGCAGAAGCAGTGACCAAGAGTGTGGTCATTTTGGAAGAAGATGCTCACCATCACCTGTCAGTGCTGCCTTTGCTGCCCACGGGTCTCTTCTCCTGCCCCCTCCAACCACGTGCCTCCACGGGGAACAGGATTTTCAGGGTCTGGACTTGCCTTAAAGGGACTACCTCCTACCTTAGGCTCCAGAAGTTTCCAGCTGTTGGCCTTGAGTTGCTGTAGCTCCAGGAACTTGAGGGTCACATCCTCGATAGAGAGCTGCAGGAGGTCCCAGAAACCGGCCAGGTCCTGAAAGGTGGGCACAGGGAACGCGGTGGGGTCCTGTAGAGGAAGGGAACAGAAGAGAGGCAGCCAGTCAGGGAAGTCTGAGCCCCAGCCAAGAATAGAAAAACCCCACCCACCCTCACTGTCAGGAAGTCTCAACCTGGTAGAGTGGGGTGAGGACTGGGAGGCCAGCAGGTAAGAAAGGCCAGGCTTCTCACTCTTGGATACAAACACCTGGTCTCTCCTCCATACAAACACTCACACTGGGTCACCTACCAGGAACACGGACCTGATAGGCTCTATACCATGGGCACTCACCATGCTTTGCTGACACAGCCGGAAGAACTGCTGAACCTTCTGGGATAGGAGAAGTTGTGTGCTGCCCACAGCACTGCGGATCTTCTCCAGGACTGGGGAGCAGAAGGAGATTCAAGGGGGGAATGATGCATTTCCTTCCCGAGCCTCCAGGAAGTCTGCCCTGATTCTTACCCTTCCATTGTCTGACCCTTTCTGTCTGTGCATCTCCTCCTGCTCAACCCACCCCATCCTCAGATTCCTAACATGCAGCTCCTACCCTACTTCACCAAGAAAACCATATCCTCACACTGGTATTTCTTCTTTTATACAACCTACATTGCTTGAGTGCTTATCTTCCAGCATCAGAGAGCCAAGGACACCAGCCCCAGCCCAGCCTTTATAGCCTTTTAGCTAAGCAGGCACAAACTCCATGACCATCTACTGGCTACACTGTCACTCACCAGGGTACAACTCCTTGATTCATTAAGAATCACTAAATAATTTCACATGTATGACTCCTGTCTTCCGAGTCACTATCCCCAGAGTCTCCAACTCTGGGGAAGGATTGTATCTACCCTTGGATTGAATTTGCAGGCACGGGCCGTGTCTTCCTGGCTTAATCTTCACCTATGCCTCAGACATGATCTGACATTGTGCACTGCCTGCCCCTCTGCCTAAAGGCCTGGCCCCATCCCCTTGATCAAGCCCAGATCCCCCACACCAGCACAGATACTAAGAGTTCCCTTGGCCTCCATGGACTGGCAGCCATCACCTAGAAGGCCCAGCTTTAGCCTGGTCACGTTCCCCAGTCTTAGCCCTGGCCTCTGAATCTGCTTCCTGCTTCCTTCCAGGAGCTCCCAGAATTCCCTGCTGCCAATGGGGACCCACCAAGGTCTGGGGCTAGAGAATCAAACCTTAAGGGGGCACCCTCATATCCAACCAAAGAGCTCTCCTGTTAGCTACAGCCCTCCCACCGCCAGCCATGATCCCTCCGCGGAGCCCTCTCACTCACTCTCCTCGGGCAGCTCATAGTCCTCTGCCTCGCGCTCCATCTGCTGGCACCAGTGCTCCAGCTTCTCCACTTCCGCCCTCAGCATCTTGATGAACCACTCGCCATCCCGTGGGCAGGGGGACGTGCGGCCTGAGTCAGGGAGGCTACGTGAGCCTCGCTCCATCCAGGAGTCACGGCGCCCGACCCCAGGGCCGGGGGTGGGGGCGGGGGCAGGGCCTGGAGACCCATCGGTGGCCGGCGGCTCATACGGCAGTGGGTAGCCCTCGCGGTAGGCCCACTGGCCCTGCGTGTGGACCGTGCGGAAGACTGAGTAGGTGGGGGGCTGGGGCCCAGGCTGGGGTTCAGAGGCGTGCCTCTGGAAGGAGCGTCCGAACTGAAGGGCTTTGTCTTCTGTGGCCACCGTGGCCAGGCCGGCCAGGCCCTCCAGCTCCAGGTCTGCCTGCACGCCAGCCGTCACACTGTTGGAGCGCTTGAACCTCGCCCGCCTGGCAAGAGAGATGGCAGTCATCTCTGCCCTTGCCGAATATCATCCCAGCCTGCACCCCACCCCAGGCTAAAAGGAAAAGGGATGAGAAAGGAAACCTACAAAGTGATCCACGACCTTTGATTATAATAGTCCTTGCAACAGGTGGATATATAATACACCTACCTGTTGCACACCCTCTGGACAAGGCGATACTTAAACTGTTGAACCTGTAGAGAACAGCTACTGGCATAGATCAACTAGAACAGACACACTGCAGTGCTAGAGCACTGCCCTGAGGAAGCTGGCTGGGCGGGAGGGGCGGGTGATGCACCAGAGGGGCCAGGGTGGTGGCTCTTCATCAATGAATACAGAAGTAACCAGCATTTAACAAATGCTATGTCTTTGCTAATTTACACCAATTGTACAGGTATGTCCTTAGCCCTGCAGAGAGATGAATAAATTAAGGCCCAGAGAGGCCCATTGGTCCCCAGCTACAAAGGAGTAGAGCCAGGATTTGGACCCAGGACTGCTGCTCACTCCACAGCCCAAGCACTTCCCCAGGCACCAGCTGCTAGAACATCAGGAAGAACTGCCTTGAAGCAGCTAGGGAGTAAGGGAGGTGGCGGCAGCTGGGAGGACTTCTCCTCTAGGGACTCCCATGTCTCAGCCCAGAGCCTGGCCAGACACAGTCAGCTAGTGCCAGTGGAGTTGAATTAAATTGTTGGCAGGAATGACAGAAGGTCTGGAAATTTCTTGCTTTGAGTTAATAGTATGCAAATCATATGCAAAACAAAAAGTCAATTGGCCTTGTTTTTTTCCCCCCTGGGTTCTATGAAGAAGTCAGTTGCCCGCTGAGGTGCATGAGGCTGGGGTCAGACAGTGGGAATCAGGAGATGTAGGGGTGGGTAGAGAAGTGAACAGAAGTTTGAGGTCTGGAAATTCAAGGACTATAAAAGAAAGGCTCATGTGTCCTAAGCAGCTTCCATCCTTGCATGGTCAGGAAAGAGGGGCTTGGGGGCCAGCTCTAGGGGGCTCTCCAGCTTCCCAGAAGGTTCCCCCAACCCCCACAACTTCAGTCTTCCTCTTGCTGCCCAAGCCTTCTCTCCCTGCCTGTCTTGCCTGCCTGCTTCCCTCCAGCTGGCGGGCTGCCTGCTGGGAGCTTGTTGCCATAGAAACCAGGCCCAGAAGGATGCTGCAGGACCCAGGAAAAGAGATGCACTCATGTGCAGTCTCCAACAAGCCCTATGTCCCAACCCCCACCCAGAGAGAGAGAAAGCTAGAATATATCACGTTGCCTCCCACATGGTCTTCACCTTGGTGTCTGCTCTGTCCTGCCCTAGTCAAGACTTGCATCACCCTCTGCCTTGACTGTTGGGTCAGTCCCCTTCTAGACATCTCTGCCTCTACTCTGCATAGCACAGAGGAGCACTGGATTAGGAGTCAGACCTGAGTAGTAATGCTGGTCTTGTTGCAATGTGCCTCTGGGAAGTCACTCACCCTCCAGCTAAGCCATCTAATATGCATGTGTATATGTATATAAAACATGACTATATATTATATATAAATATACACACTATATAAAATGATAGGACTAGACTGGTAATTGCCCAGGTCCCTCCTCTCTCTAAAATTACACCTTGCATATTTTAAGATCTGGGAACCAACACTCCCTCACCAATCCACCCAGGACTGGAGTAGTTTTCATAAAGTTGACCTCTGCTCAATTCATTCCCCTGCTCAAACTTCTTCCATAGCTTCTCATTGCCAACCACATACAGGTCAAGCTTCCCATGCTAGTGCCTACCCAATGCCAGCATACACTCTGGTTGTAGTCCTCTCCAGCCTCATCTCCCCTGCATTCTCCTTGTTCCCCAACTAGATTATATTGGCCCTGACTCTGAGTCTTTGCCCATACTATTCCCCTGCCTGAAACGGCCTGCCTGCTCCTCACTTCCTGCCCATCCTTGGCCCAAGTCTCCTCTTCCTCTGTGAATCTCCAGACTGACCCTAAGAGCATCCTCTATACCAAGGGTCTCAAACTCAACTCAGCATGTGGGCCGCAGAGCAAGATCACAGCCGTTCGGCGGGCCACACTAGGTCTACAAAAGGCAACTGTTACGCAACACTTTTCTCACTGCAGTTGAAAACAACAACAAAAATCAGTACAACAAACACAATCGTACATGCAGTTTACTCAGTGTCACAAAACGACCAGAAACTGTAGTTCGCATCACAACTGCTGTTAACTAAGCTAATATCTAGCTAGGATGCTAGAGAAATGAAAAATACAAGTAGGCCCCTAGGCTTACTTAATTTTATCCAAAATATTTTGAACTTCGTGGATTAGTCTGCAGGCCGCACAAAATTGTTCGGCGGGCCGCAAGTTTGAGACCCCTGCTCTATACTATACCTCCTTCAGCAGTCTACTTGCATTTGGAGGCAGCCCCACTGTTCGGTTAAATTGTTCTGTTTCTGGTGAGAGTCTTGTGTGTCTAACTGAACTGTTAGGATGCACTTTGGCTCCCTTTGAATGTTTTTTTGTGTCTTTGAGCTCCGGGAGCTCCAGCAGTTGCAAACCACACCGAAAAAGGTAGGGCTGGCCCCCAATAAATACAGTATTGAAGACCTGCCTTCCCTGCTTGCTTTCCTGTTGCCCCCACAAAACACGTTATCTGTTCTCTGGTACCACTGGGTTTGCTGCCTTTGACCTGTCCTCTTAGGTGTCCTGAGAGGACCGCTCTCTGTCTTGATGGACTAGGCCACATAGTCTGGAACAGAAGCATAAGTGCCCCAGGCTTGATGGTTCTCAAGTCAGTTCCTCAAGGAGCTCTCTCACTGGGTCCTCTTCAAGGAGGACCAAAGAAGTTGAGGAGTTCATGGGATTACCGGAAGCACAGTCTTCACCAGCACTCCCGACCAGGGGCCAGAGATTTTCACAGCACAAGCAGGGTTCAGTCATCCCTGTGCAAGTGGCATTTGTAAACAAAGTATGGGACAAGATCACCCAAGAAAAGAGCAATGGAACAAAGATCCAAAGCCCCAAGGAATGTTTCAGGGGTGGGGTGGAGACAGCGTAGCATCCAAGGTGCCTTAGCCAGAGAGGACAAGAAAGAACACCAGGACACAGGCACCTAAAGGCAGACAGGGGACTGAGGGGTCTCAAGAAGGAATGAGCAACCAACATGGAAAATGCAGCCACTTAGGAATGAAAGGTGTCCATAGATTTAGCAATATGGAAGCACTGATGATCAGGGCAAGTCGGTTTGGTGGAGTTTGGAGGCAGACACAGAAGGCAGGAGCTGTCAGGAGATGGAGAAAACTAGGCAAGCTCTTGAAAAGAGTTTGTTGAAAAGGGAGGAAGAAATCAAGTAAGTTAAGGATTGGTCCAGAAGTGGAGAGCAGCCCCACCAGATGACCTCAAGCATTACAATGAAGTGAACAAGGAGGCTGTCTGCTGGATATTTGGGGGTGGGAGGTGGGAGAAAGGATGAAAATGAGCAGCTTTAGTAGGGGGCAGCCTAGCAGAGGGGTACTCTGGAGCCAGACTTCTTGGGTCCAAGACCCAGCACTACGGCTATGCCTCAGTTTCCTCACCTATAAAGGAGAATGATAATAGTACCAGCTCATAGGATTGTTATGAGATAATAAGTATAAGGAACTTAGAACAGCACCTGGTGTGCCCACCGTAAATGTTAGCTAGCGTATGGAGAGGCACGAAGGACTGCAGGTCTTGCTGAAAAGAAAGGAAGCCGGACAACTGACGTCATCAGAATGCAGCACTGAGAAGCCTGCTAGGGCTTTGGAGTTATTAATTATTATGAGTGCTGTTGATCATTTCCATCTGTTTCCCCACAGCACCCTGAATAAAATCTTTTATACTCCATATCACACTGTATTGCGGTTAGTTATTTGCATATCTATTTCCCTTACTAAATAGGACAGTTACTCATCCTTAAATGTTAGGTGAATGGCTGCTTGGAAGAAAGGCTAATAGAGACCACTAATCATCCCCAATATCCATTCTTCCTTAGTACAGAATCCTACAATTTTAAGCAGGACACATGACCATTTCAAATAAAGATTCGTTTACCAATCTCCCCTGCAGCTAGAGGTAGCCATGTAGCTAAGTTCTAGCGCACGAGATATAAACAGAAGTGATATCTGCAACTCCCAGAAATGTTCTTAAAAGGAAAACATGCCCTTCATTCCTTCCTCCTCCCTGCTGACCAGAACGCAGACATGATGGCTGGACCTCAAGCAGCCATCATGGAACACAAGATGGAAACCAAGTGCTAAGGACGGAAAAGCAGCAAGATTGCAGGTGCCTGGGTCCTGACACTGGTGAGCATCTACCAGCCCTCAACTGACTCCCTCAACTTCTTAGCAAGAGAGAAATAAGCATCTGTCGTATTTAAGTCACTGTCATTTGGGGGTTTTCTGTAACTTACAGCCAAATCTAATCCTGACTATACTAGATGCATTTTCAGGGTAGTGCAGTCTAGGGCTCATGTCCCTACTTAGTTTTGCATTTGGCAGTATTTGCTGTGGTCTTCACCAATAGCTGTAAACACAGGATAGAGATTGGCTTCAGCTATGAATTGTCCCTAATTCATAACAATGCCTTTTACAATATTTTCTCCCCCAAGCCTTTTGACAAGGTTGAGGAGGCCTCTTCCTCTAGAGTTCTTTAGCATGACAATGATCACATTTCTGATGATTCTGGAAGTTGCTATCAGTTACTTCAGGGAGACATTTCTACTGTGATTCTCTAAGGAATAACACAAGGGGCTCTGGGAAAAAAATTGGCTCATCCCAAGAGACACCATATCCAAAGAATGCTCAACATTCAAGAGTTGTCTAAAAGGTTTTGCCAAGAGTACATGGCAGCAGGCTGGCAGGGGGTGTGAGGGGAAGTGGGCAGAGAGGAGTAAGGGCAGGGACATTTCAGCAAGGCTCAGCCACTGTACTAGCTCCCACTTTGAGAAAGCATCTAAGACCTTAAACATATAATCAGCCTGACCGGGCAGTGGCACAGTGGATAGTGTCAGACTGGGACACAGAGGACCCAGGCTCGATCCCTGAGGTCACCAGCTTGAATGCAGACTCATCCAGCTTGAGCATGGGGTCGCTGGCTTGAGTGTGGGATCGTAGACATGACCCCATGGTCGCTGGCTTGAGCACAAAGGTCACTGTCATGAAGCTCAAGGTCACTGTCTTGAGCCCAAGGTCGCTGGCTTGAGCAAGGGGTCACTCAATCTGCTGGAGCCACCCGGTCAAAGCACATATGAGAATGTAATCAATGAACAACTAAGGTGCTACTATGAAGAACTAATGCTTCTCATCTCTCTCCCTTCCTGCCTGTCTTTATCTGTCCCTATCTGTCCCTCTGTCTCTGTCTCTCTCCCTCTCTCTCACTAAAAAAAGAAAAAAAATGGGGTGGGAGATTCAAGTATAGTCATGATGGTCAGTATGGAACCATCTTGGAGTTCATGGCTGAAGAATGGAGGCAGTGTCCACGCTCAGGGCTTGTGGTCAGGTGGCAACTCGTTGGTTTTGCAGGACTTCTTGGAATATAACTTCGAGGATGGAAGCTTCCCTTCCCAGGGCTCAAGGGACTCTATTCTTTCAGCATACTCCCTTCCCAAGGTCCCCAAAGCAACAATGACCATGATGCTAAAAAAGAGGTACTGGGCAGAAGACGGCCTTCTTACACAGAGTTCTCCAGGTGGCTGCAGCTGGACACAGGTGGATAAAAGTAGGCTTGTCAGATACAAAACTCCAGTTTAATTTTAATTGCAAATAAGTAACAGAAATTTTCTAGCATATGTATGTCTCATGTAATATTTGAGAAATACACTAAAAATTATTCATTATCTGATAATCAAATTTAATCAAATATTCTGAGTTTTTAATTTTGTTTTCTTTTTGCCAAATCTAGAATTTAAGAAAAGGTCTTGTTGGGAGGGATCTAGAAGTGGAAGATACAGGGGATCTCCCTGGCTAGAGAGAGTTGGAGACAAAGATTACATGGTTTCTATATTCTCAAAGGGCCCCAGAGCATTCTACTGATACCCAGCAAGGACATCCGATGCATTCTTTTATTATGGCCCAGAGTGCACTGGGTCTGGGAATAAGGCAGGATGCCCTAAGATAGGGCTGGTAACTGTGCCTTTATTATGGTCTCTCTTACCACAGGGGCTTAGCACATGCTGGTCCTTCTGCCTGGAACACTCTCATCTTCACTTTCACCTAATTTTTGTTCACCTTTCAGATCTCCACTCAAATGTCACTTCGTCAGGGAAGCCATACCTGACCCGTTTGGCTGGTCAAAGCCCCTATGTATACATTCTCATAGCATACATACCCCTCCTTTGGGGCACCTCTCACAGCTATTTCTTCTACTCCATTTATGAGGTGTTTAGATGAACACGGCAATACTTTCACAGGGCAGGAGCTATGCCTAGTTCTGCTCACCTTTGTATCCTTGGTGCCCAGTGGAATCATTGACAAAGACTAGGGATACAGTATATTCTGGACCAATGAATCTGGAGTGGGGGTCCAATGGAGATGAAACTGAAGGGCCACCAATTCCCACCTCTGTGTATTTTCAAGCCAAGTCACCACTAGTGATGGGCAACTGGAAAGACCCACCGATGACTCTCAGGTATTGGAGGCAATAAATCTGAACTCCTCACCCAGTAAGTTAGCAAAGAATGGCCTGAAAGGCAGACAAGAGAGACTTTTCCTCCCTGGCAAGTTTTAACACCAAAGTACAGAGAAGACAGAGACAGATACTGAAACCCGTCAGACAGGAACAAGGACCATTTCCTTGAAGAAATGAATGGCAGCAGTGGGGGCTTGTCCTGGGTATTTGCCTAGAAAGGCTGCTGGTATTCACGGCTCATGTTTCTGTACCAGCTGGGGCATGGTGTGCGGTAGGTCAGACTGAAAGTGCCAGGGACAAAAGGGACAGAGAGGATGGTGCAGGTGTAGAACTAAGGATGCCTTCAGCACACAAGCAAGGGAGCCTGGCCAGAAAGATGTGCCAGAGTTCTTCTCTTCGCACCTGTCAAGCCCTCTGGATTTCCAGTGTGATCACCTGTTCCCAGTAATTCAGTTCTTTAGACATTTACCCCAAACCGTCTCACCGCCCACCCCACCAAGGCCTTCCTGAGCACCTACACAAGAGCAAGGAAGACCTTATTGTCTGCCTGTCCCCACCCTTCTTGACTTCGCTCCAAATGCTTCTCAAGCCCTGGCTAAGTAGCTCAGTTAGTTGGAGCATCATCCTGACCCCCTAGTCGCTGGCTTGAGTCCAAAGGTCGTGGTCTTGAAGCCCAAGGTCACTGGCTTGAACCCAAGGTCGCTGGCTTGAGCAAGCGGTCACTTATCTGCTATAGCCCTCCAGTCAAGGCACACATGAGAAAGCAATCAATGACGAACTAATGTGCCGCAATGAAGAACTGATGCTTCTCATCTCTCTCCCTTCCTGTCTGTCCCTGTCTGTCTCTCTGTCTCTCTCTCTCTGTCACTAAAAAAAGACAAAAAACAAATGCTTCTCAAATTGGTCCACTTCTCTCTGTATCTGCTGCTATCATCCTAGTCCAGACAAACGATCAATATTGTAGACTGAACCAATTTAGGAAGCTCCCCCCATCCACCTCTTAAACATATAGAAATGCTGAATAAAATAAAAGTGAAAAATGTGGATTTGCTACATTGCCAGGCTTGAAATAAAGAAGAGAAACCTTCAGGTACCAGAAACAAAAAGGAAATTCAAACCACAAGCAGTGAGAGGAAATCTAAGGCAGATGAACCACAGAAATATGGGGCCAGACATATGCTAGGGGCTAGATCAAGGGTCGGGAACCTTTTTGGCTGAGCGAGCCATAAACGCTACATATTTTAAAATATAATTCCATAAGAGCCATACAACGACCCGTGTACATTACACATTATCCAATAAAAATTTGGTGTTGTCCCGGAGGACAGCTGTGATTGGCTCTAGCCACCCACAACCATGAACATGAGCAGTAGGAAATAAATAGATTGTAATACATGAGAATGTTTTATATTTTTAACATTTTTTTTTATTAAAGATTTGTCTGCGAGCCAGATGCAGCCATCAAAAGAGCCACATCTGGCTCGTGAGCCATAGGTTCCCAACCCCTGAGCTAGATGGTAACACCCAGGGAAACTAAGAGAGGAGACCCCAAACTCGTGCATCCCAGAGAGCTGGAAGGAAGACCCCATGCCTAAAGCCAAGAAGGGTCATTTCATTTACAAATTTGGACTAGAAAACTCGCATCATGATTCAGGAGAGTGGCCAGGAAGTAAGACACGGAGAAAACAAAATATTAAGGCTGCTTTGGGTGTGGGTGTGGGGTTCAAATGAATACTACCAGTAAAATACAGAAATCTCAAGCTAAGATAATTCACTCTAAAAACTGCCCCAAGCTCAAGAAGTACTTAAGCATAAAGGAAATTGAACCCATGAGGAAGAAGTAGGTAGTAACAAATAGCGAACACATAAATTGTTACAAACGTTTGTAAAACTAAACTATTAAACTATAAAAGATATAACAACAACTCATTTAGACAAGTTTTTTTAAAAGGTATAATCAAAATAATACATATAGCATGGGAGGTGGGAGGGGGAGTTAAGAAGGAAATTAAGTGTTGCAACGTACCTGTTTTGTGCCTAAGAAGGATAGAAATAATGACTAATTTTAGACTTTATTAGAAAAATATAAAATTCAGTCTATTTGTTAAAACCTTGAGAAAAATTGCTCCTAAAATGTAAATTTCCAAACAGTGGAGGGAAAAAGCAGATATGAAGTAAATTTGATTAGTTAATAGAAGGCAGAAAAGTAGGGGAGGAGTACAACCAAAAATATTTTTAAAAGCATATAAATGAAAGATTTTTAGAGATGATAGATATAAATCCAAATAAATCAGTAACCAAAACACACATAAGTGGATGAAGTATGTCTACTAAACTCTAGCTCTGAACAGCTTACAAGCCACACATCTAGACAGGAGGACATAGGAAGGTTGAAAACAAAAGATAAAAAACGATGAATTGAAAAATGAACCAAAAGAAAGCAGCCATAGCAACTAAGTCAGGCAAAACAGACGCTCGGGCAAAAACCATTAGTAAAAATGAAAGGCAGCCTATTTAATGATAAAAGGGCCAGCCTATCAAGAAGCTACAACAATCTTAATCCTGAATGCTGCTAAATAGCACCTTCTCAAACTAAAAAAAAAAAAAAAAAAAAAAAAAATTTAACAAAATTACCAGGGAAAATGACACATCCACATTCATGGTGAGACATTCTGACGCACCTTTTTATAAATGGTAGATCAAACATTCAAAAACTCAAAGATAAACATTTGAAAAATATGGCTGATTGTATATACTATATGTATAATATATGAGGGAGGAAGCTTTGTCAACCTCTAAGGGATAAATATCATACAGAAGGCATACTGTGATCACAATTTAGCACATTAAGAATCAATAGAGCCTGACCAGGCAGTGGCACAGTGGTTGGAGTGTTGAACTGGGACACAGAGGACCCAGGTTCAAAACTCAATGTCGCTGGCTTGAGCCCAAGGTCACTACTTGAGCAAGGGACCACTCACTCTGCTGTAGTCCCCCAGTCAAGGTATGTGAGGTAATTTAGTTAAGGCAATTTAGAGAAAGCAATCAATGAACAACTAAGATGCCGCAATGAAGAATGGATGCTTCTCATCTCTCTTCCTGTCTTTCTGTCCCTATCTGTCTCTCTGTCTGTCACACATACATATAAAAAAAGCAATCAATAGTGAAAAGGTAGACCCCCGTTACCCCAAAATACATTTGAAAGCTAAAAAAATGTTTTTCTAAATAATTCACAGGTTAGAAAGAAAATTATGATGAAAATTTACAAGCCATTTCAAACTAAACAATGAAAACAGTGGATCTCAAAACTTATGAGATGCAGCTATAGCAGTTTAGTTAGAAAGGAATTTATAGCCTTAAAAGCACATGTTAAAGAATTAGAGGCTGAATAAAAGGCAAAACTGGCAGAAGAAAGAATATAATAACACAAAAGTAGTAGATGGAAGAAAACATTAATGATAAAAGAGAAATAAACACACCTGACATTGGTGGCACAGGGGATAAAGCATGGATCCAGAATGCTGAGGTCACTGGTTCCAAGTCCTGAGGTCACTGGCTCTGAGCTCAAGCTCATCAGCAAGGGGTCACTGGCTTGAGCTGAGGATCATCCGCCTGATCCCAAAGATCACCAGCTTGAGCCCAAAAGGTTGCTAGCATGAAAAGCCCAAGGTTGCTGGCTTGAGGAAGAGGATACTGGCTCAGCCCTGGTCAAGTCACATACAAGAAGCAGTCGATGCACAACTAAAGTAAAAGCAACTTAAAGTTGATGCTTCTTATCCTCTCTCTCCCATCTTGTCTCTCTCTCCCCAAAATGAGAGAAATAAACAATAGAGATGCTCACTAAAACAAAAAAAGGTCGTTTTCTAAAGATTAATAAAATATAATTTAAAAAATATATTCTTAAAAATTTAATAAAGTGCCTGACCAGGTGGTGGCGCAGTGGAGCGTTGGACTGGGATGCGGAGGACCCAGGTTCGAGACCCCCGAGGTCACCAGCTTGAGCGCAGGCTCATCTGGTTTGAGCAAAGGCTCACCAGCTTCAACCTAAGGTCACTGGCTGGAGCAAGGGGTTACTCGGTCTGCTGAAGGCCCGCGGTCAAGGCACATATGAGAAAGCAATCAATGAACAACTAAGGAGTCGCAATGCGCAAAGAAAAACTAATGATTGATGCTTTTCATCTCTCTGTTCCTGTCTGTCTGTCCCTGTCTATCCCTCTCTCTGTCTCTGTAAAAAAAAAAAAAAAAAAAATTGTGGTATTTGTGTTTCTTCATTAAATAGCTCCCCGATTTAAAAAAAATTAATAAAAATATATTTAAATGATAAATATGCAAACTTCAGGCAAGATTAATCAAAAAAGGTAGAAAAGAATGAAAACGAGCATAACCTATAGATAACCATAAAAGTTTATGAAAGTATAATAATATAACAATATTTGTGCCAAAATTTTTCAAATTTGTCAATTTTTGTAAACTGGTCCATTTTAAGAGAAATATAAATTACCAAAATTAACTCAAGAAGAAAACTGAAACCAGAATAGATCAAGAACTACTAAAGAAACTGAAGCTATAGTTCAAAAAGTTTCTCCTATCCCCAGACGGCATCAGGCTGAGATAGTTTTATAGGGAACATTTACCAAACCTTTAAGGAATAGATAATTCCTACTTTACACAAATTGTTCCAAATAATAAAACATAGAGAATGCTATCAAACTCATTTTAGGAGTCTAGCATAACCTTAATACCTGAACTGAATAACAACAAAATAGTAGGCCAATAACACCTATGAACATAGATATAAAAATCTTAAAGAAACAGCTATTCAAAAATCCAGCAAGGTATACACAGCAAGTCTGTCACCAAAACTTCTAGAGTTCAATATAGACATTCTTTTCTTTGTCTATTCCACCACCTCCCTTGCAGTTATATACCTCCCATGTGATGAAGTTTCAACCAATGTGATGTAGGTGAAAGTGTTGTAACTGTCACAAAGTCTTTAAAAAAAGGAAGGGCTGGGCCCTGGCTGGTTGGCTCAGTGGTAGAGCATCAGCTCCGCATGTGGAAGTCCTGGGTTTGATTCCCAGTCAGCACACACAGAAGTGCCTATGTGCTTCTCCACCCCTCCCCCTCTCGCTTCTCTCTCTTTCTCTTTCTCTTTCTCTCTCTCACAATCGAGTGAGTTGGCCCTGGGCACTAAGGATGGCTCCATGGCCTGCCTCAGGCACTAAGAAGAGCTTGGTTGCTGAGCAACAGAGCAATATCCCAGATGGGTAGAGCATCACCCCCTAGTGGGCTTGCCAGGTGGATCCCAGTTGAGGCACATGTAAGAATCTATCTCTGCCTTTCCTTCTCTCATGGATTAAAAAAGGGGGGGAGGGCTCTGTCCCTCTCTCTTCTTTCCTCCTATTGTTCAAAATACAGACAGGATGACTAGAGCTTGACCTTCAGGTTCTTGGATATACAATGATACACAAAGGGTAGAAATGCAGCAAGATAGAAGAAGCCCTGGACCCTGCCACTTCACTTTTATATCCAGGCATTTTGGGTTTTTTTTAATGAGAGGGAAAAACTATTTTTTATATAAGATACTACTGAGGCCCTATTACTCACAGCCAAACTTAATCCCAGCTGATAATAGTATCAAGCAGGGTTTATCTCAGGAATGAACAAATGGGTCAACATGGAAAATCTATTAATTCATCACATTACAAATGAAAATATGATCATCTAAGTAGATTCTGAAAATGTTTTCAATAAAATTCCCCTCTAATTTTCTATTTTAAAAAAATGTTAACAAAAACTCTTGGCCAACTAGGAATGGAAGGAAATTTCCTTAACCTGATAAAACAGTATTCACCAAAATCTGTAACAAACATCAACAACCTTATAAATGGGAATTGAGAAGATATCCACTAACATCAGGATTGGACTAAGCGTGGTACACTCAACAGCAAACCAGAAGTCCTATTCAATGAACTGTTATAAAATAATATATATAGCTCAGTTGAGAGCATGGCCCTAGATGGGCAGAGCATCAACCCCAGATGGGGGTTGCCAGGTGGATCCTGGTTGGGGCGCATGCCAGAGTCTGTCTCTCTATCTTCCCTCCTCTCACTTGGAAAAGAAAGCAAAAAAGAAAAATGAAAAGGAAAGGAAAACAGAATTAAACAAAATATCCTCATCTGCAGAAAAAAATAACTGCCTACATAGAAAACCCATCATGATTTTCAGATAAACATGAATCCTAATAAGAGAGAGCAGCACCTGACCGATGGTGGCGCAGTGGATAAAGTGTCAACCTGGGACGATGAGGACCCAGGTTAGAAACCTCGAGGTCACCAGCTTGAGTGCAGGATCATCAACATGATCCCAAGGTTGCTGGCTTGAAGCCCAAGGTCACGGGCTTGAAGCCCAAAGTTACTGGCTTGAGCCCAAGGTCACTGGCTTGAGCAAGGGCTCATTGGCTCAGTTTGAGGGCCCCTTCTCCCCACCCACCCCATCCCCTTCAAGGTACAATGAGAGAAGCAATCAATGAACAACTAAAGTGATGCAACCACGAGTTGATGCTTCTCACCTCTCTCCCTTCCTGTCTCTCTCTCTCTCTTTTTTCTCACACACACACACACACACACACCACAAAAGAGAGAGAGCAGCAAAGTTGCTGAATATAAAACTAATATATAAAACTTAAGTGTCCCCATACATCAGCAGTGCCCAATTATAACATACAATAGAAAAGAAGATTCCCACCACCAGATCTTCCATAATGCAAAAGATCATCACCTTTCCTCCCCCTATCCACCATTACTTCCCTCATATCCATTCTCTACTCAGCAGGTAGTGATCTTTTGTAAATATAAATTAGATCTTTTGTAAATATAAATGTCATATTCCTTCTTTGACCTTTTAATGGCTACTCATTAGTTATAATTAAATTCTACTTTGTCATGCCCACCTGACATAGCCTGGCCCCTGCCACTACCCCATCCCACTCCACACCAGCCACATGAACCATCTTTCAGTTACCGATGCAGGTCACACTCTTTCCTGCTTTAGCACCTTCACATATGCTAGTCCCTCTTCCTGGAAAGATTGCCCTCACCCCCCACCCCCAGTCATCATCTGAGTGTTCCTAGTTAATCTTCAAATCTCAGCTTAAATGTCACCTGCTTAACCTAAATAAAGTCCCTTTTCTTTTAGCCCCTGCTCTTTTCTTTCACATTCCTATCATAATGTGTAACAATACCCCATTACATATTATACTGTAATGAGTAATCATATTTTTATTCATGGATGATTTATTCATTGCCTTGATTCCCCTCTAAGCATAACTTCTATGAGGGCAAGAGTCATGTCTTTGATGTTTCCCTGAGCATTTAACAGAAGCTGCCATATAACAAATGCTTAATAATTATTTTCTGAATGAATGACTCAGTGAATGAATGACAGTTTGCTAATTTAGCCAGAGTCTCAGTAGAATGAATGCCTACTGCACTATTCCTAGGATTCAGGCTTGTTAGGAGGAATAGGGGGACCCTAGATATATCTGGATGAGGGACCAAAAAGCCTTATGTAGGAATGAATGGGAGGGAGCACACGGGCTTGGTTTATGAGGTGGGGGGGAGGGAGCAGGATCTGAACACAGAACTGCATCTATCCATAACTCCTAAACCACTTCTCAAGAAACTCGAGTCAAAGACTTGAGGAAGTGGGTTGGCCATTAAGTGCTACTTTTCTGTGATATCTGTGGAATATTAAGAGTTTGGAGGACAGTAGCTTTCAGGAGTTATGGGGACAAGGAGCGCAAATGTTTGCCACCCTCGATGAAAGCATTTACAGCCTCGGGATCATGAGGAGCTACAGAGAGCTAGAGTAAAAGTGGAGAAAAATGGTGAATCCCACAGGAACCCCAAGATTTGATCAGGCGCAGACACACACACACACACAACACCCCAGGGGTTCCCATAAATAGCTTGGGAAACTTTAGGGGAGGCCCAACAATGGTAACTGGGAACACAGCTGCAAGGGACTGCTACTGAAACTCTAGTTTTATTCCTCCAGTGGATATGGCCCAGGCAACACAGATTCCTACGTAACTCTGACAGCCAGCCAGCCCCAGGCAGGTTCCCAGACACCACACTTAAGCCATTGGCCTGGTGGCATCGCAGCCCAGAGAGAAGACAGGCCACTGTGGCACTGCCACATGGTCATCAGAGAATGCATCTTCCCATAGGAACTCAACAACAGTATTCCCTTCAGAGCTCATAGTGCTAATTATTCCACTGTAAATTAAGGAAGCAGTGTTTCTGAGGCCACCTAATGCCAGACTGCTGGTTGCTGGTATTTCTACCATCTCAGGTACATCACAGACTCAGGCATGTAATAGGGACCCCCGAAGGTTAAATGCTGCGTGAGCCAAGTGAAGAGGAGTATTATATCTGTCAGGGGCACTTGAGAAGCAATCTTTGTGTTTATTTGTTTCTCTTTGAGCTCACACACTGGTGCACCACGGGAAGTCACAAGGCGCTGGCAATTGCTGGAAGCCTGCTCAGCACCCACCTGTTACCTCTCCCTACCACTCCCTTTCCACAACCACTATATATCTCTGTCCACCTCAGAGCACCTGGGACAGGCACGGGTACAAGAACTCACTTTAGATTTGATGACCTCCTATCTCTGGAGTAACCTCAGTGACTACACTGTCTCTCCTCCCCATTAAAAGAACTTGTCTCATCCAGGAAGGAATGGCGCCCAGGAAGACCAGGCCATTGAGTCGATATGCAGTCCTCTCTCTTCTTCTCCCCTAAGGACCCTTGAGATGGCCCCACTCAGACCTACCTCTTGTCCTCTTCCACCTGCACGCCTATGGAGTGGAACTCTCTTCGACTCCTGTTCTCTGTGTCTGAGTCTGAGATAGTCTCCACCTGGTGGCAAGGTTGAGGAGTCAGTGGGGGCTAGACCAGGGATGCAAGTCCTTCCCAGGGAGAAAGGCCAGCTATGTTTGAGCCCTCAAGCCAGCTGGCAGATCCGGCAAAGACAATCTGCCTGAATGCCTGAACAAGATGAAAAGCCCAGGAAGTCAGCGGCATCAAGGTGGCAACCTCTGGGCACCACTCTCCACTCTCCAGTAGGGATTATGGCGCCAGAAAGAGGGACAAGGGAGTGGGCTAGGGCTAGCTGGAGCAGCCCTGTCAATGACCAAGCAGAGGGGCTACCTGTAGCTCAAAGTAAGCTAAGGAAAAGGTCTAGGTATCCAGAAGGCCCCAATGACCCACTCTACTCATCCCCAACTAGCTAGGGCCCGAGTTTTTGTCCACCCCTCTTTCATACCTGCACCCCAATGGACGGCCGCCACTTCCGCTGCCGCGCCAGGCTCCGCAGCTCCTCCCTGCCAGGAATGGTCTTGATGATGAGTGTGGGGGGCTTAGGGCTGGCTCGAGGTGGCACCGGCGCCAACTCCAGAGTGCGCACACCCATGGCGGGGCCGTCCAGCCCGTCCGCGGAGCTGCAGCGCCGGGCGGGGCCCTCGGCCGCGGTGAAGCTCTCGTGGGCGGAGTCCGTGCTGCTCTGGGCGGTGATGGAGATGCGTGGCGGGGCCTGGCTTCCCGGCGGGATGGGGGGCGGAGCCTTTCTGAAGTTGAAGGCTGTGGCCGGGAACGCAGATACGCAGCGGGTGAAAAACGCGTCGCTGCAAGTGTCTGTGGCCGACCACCCGACACGCCCACGCGGTGCCCAAGACTCCACGTGCTCCCACGTACAGAGCCCAGGGTTTGTTCTCCCCACCCATCATCAACCCTAGAGGGGCAATCGGTCTGTCTGTCCAAGGTCACACAGAGCAGCTGGGCCAGAGGCCAGAACCAGAACCCAGGGCGCTCTAGGGCCCGGCTGGGGGCAAACGGGCGTACTCACAGGAGCCGGGCCTCCCTGAGACAGAGGCTGGAGCGGCAAGGAGGGGCAGGCAGTCGTCGTCTTGAGAGCAGCCGGCCTGGATGGCCCGGAGGTAGCTGTGGCTCCGCATGCGGAAACAGCCGGGCAGGTCCAGGGCGTCCACGGCTTGGGATTCAAGCTCCCCAAACACAGACCCGCACACAGCCTCCAGTTGCTGGTTTAGCTCCTCGCTGAGCTGGGGACAGGGGCCCAGAGGATAGTTAGCGGGGTGCTAGGATGGGGTGGGAGTGTCTAGAATTTGTCTAGATCTGCAAAGATGGTGTTTCTGTGTGACTCTTCTGCATTTGATTTTTTTTTTTTTTTTGTATTTTTCTTAAGTTGGAAACAGGGAGGCAGTCTCCCGCATGCGCCCGACCAGGATCCACCCGGCATGCCCAGCAGGGGGTGATGCTCCGCCCATCTGGGGCACCGCTCTGTTGCAACCAGAGCCATTCTAGTGCCTGAGGCAGAGGCCACAGAGCCATCCTCAGCGCCTGGGCCAACTTCGCTCCAACGGAGCCCTGGCTGCAGGAAGGGAAGAGAGAGACAGAGAGGAAGGAGAGGGGGAGGGGTGGAGAAGCAGATGGGCGCTTCTCCTGTGTGCCCTGGCCGGGAATCGAACCTGGGACTCCTGCACGCCAGGCCGATGCTGTACCACTGAGCCAACCGGCCAGGGCCCGACTCTTATGCATTTGGACTGAAAGAAACCTTCACTCTCTGCAAAAAAAGATGGAACCACCTCTGCCTTGTGCTGCTCCCTAAAATGCCTTGAGGTCAGACTTAGGGGTCCAAACTTTGCGCTAAATACTCCTCCCTCCACCTCATCTATGCTTCTTCCAGATGGGTGGCTGTACCTCAGCATCCAGACCACCCCATTGTTCTCTCCACCTAGTCCCAGCTCCTCACAGTTTCTCACCTGAAGCTGAGGGAGGGGGCAGGGACCTGACAGCTACCCTCCTGCCCAGTATGGGAGTGGAGAGATGCAGGGAAGGTCACGTTTTATTTTATTATTTATGATCCACTACATTGTAAAACTGATTGAAAGCAACTTACAGAGATACATACCATGCAGCAGGACAGAAACTAACTGGTAAGTGATGGAGCAAAAAATTATTAACCTGCAAGTGTTACAGGCCTTCCCCCCACCTTCTTCCCACTAACTAGGACTCTGGTTTGGCCCACAGGTTCCTTCCCTGTCCTCCACTTCTAAGGAACCTTGCCATTGCTGGACAAGGTTCTTGTTTTTGTTTCTGATATTTTGTGGAGCAGAATCCATACTGTTAAAAAAAAAAATTAAAGCAACTAGCTTGACCAGGTGATAGCACAGTGGATAGGAGTGTCAACCTGGAACACTGAGGTCCCAGGTTTGAAACCCCAAGGTTGCCAGCTTGAGCACAGGCTTACCAGCTTGAGCACGGGGTTGCTGGCTTGAGTGTGGAATCACAGACATGATCCCATAATCGCTGACTTGAGCCCAAAAGTCAGTGGCTTGAAGCCCAAGGTTGCTGACTTGAGCCCAAGGTCGCTGACTTGAGCAAGGGCTCACTGGCACATATGAGAAGCAATCAATGAACAACTAAAGTAAGACAACTACGGCCTGACCAGGCAGTAGCACAATGGATAGAGTGTCGGACTGGGATGCAGAGGACCCAGGTTCGAGACCCTGAGATCACCAGCTTGTGCGCAGGCTCATCTGGTTTGAGCAAAGCTCACCAGCTTGGACCCAAGGTCACTGGCTCGAGCAAGGGGTTACTCGGTCTGCTGCAGCCCCACGGTCAAGGCACATATGAGAAAGCAATCAATGAACAACTAAGGTGTCACAACGAAAAACTAATGATTGATGCTTCTTATCTCTCTCCGTTCCTGTCTATCCCTCTCTCTGACTCTATCACTGTAAAAAAAAAAAAAAGATAATTAAAGTAATGCAACTACGAATTGATGCTTCTCATCTCTTTCCTTTTTTGTCTCTATCACTAAAAAAAAATTTAAGCAACTAAAAAGAAGGAAAACAAAAATTTTCTTCACAGAACCATGTCACACAACACTGCACTATGACTACACCACAAGGGCTATAGCTTCATTTGTGATATATGAGAAAACTGGTGCAAAGAGAAAAATATAAGTAGGAGAAGAAGGTGATCTGGTGGTACACTGTACACCCAGAGCACCGGATGTGTGCACACTGGACCCTGAGCTTCAGAGCAGCCAAAGCACAAAGGAGTCTAGCCTATGGGCTGCCTGCACAGGTTATGAAGTGAGACCCACTTGAACTCAAGTTCTGGCTCCACTACTTCCTAGCAGTGTGGCCTGAGAAAATTACTTAAAGTTTTGGGGCCTCAGTTTAATCATCTGTCAAATGGGAATGATAATGGTACCATCTTCACAGTCTATTTGAAGGACTCAAAAAAAAAACCTGCAAGGCACTTGGTACCAATGCTGGCACACAGTAAGCACTCAGTCAGTGGCATGTGAGGGTCCTCTCACTGAGCCCAAGAGAAATTTCCTCATGACTGATTATGTAGAAGCCATAGAACAAAGTCATGAACAAGGACCTCAGTAGCATTCACATGGTGAATGTGACAAGTATCCCATGGCTGCATCTCGTGACATTTCCCAGGAAAGACTTATAGCCTCATATGTATGTGTAGTCCACAAAGGCCCAAAGGAATGGCTTGATCCATGTGTAAAATGCAATGCAATGTTTCCATAACTCAGCTTCCAAAGCATAATATGGTCTCAGGAGATACTACATCAAATTAAGGAGGAATTTCTATCCCATTCTACTGATGGGCAAATAAATGCCCAGAAAGGGCAGATGAATTAGCTAAGGATACTCAGCTTATACATGGTAAAACCAGTTAAATGCCAGGTTTCCTGGCTCTCACACCAGGCCAGCTGAGCATCAGATTCTCCCGGGAAGCATGTTAAACCAACACTAACTCAGGCCCCCCCTCAACGATCTGAACCCAGGACTCTTTAACTATGTGCCTCTCTGCTTTGGCCGCTTGGAAGCTCGGAACCAAATTTGCTGGAGATTCAAACTCAGTGGTTCCAATGTGGGGCCATTAATTCTAAAAAGGACTGTCTGGACTTCTTTTGGCAGCTTTTTCTAAAGGAACTTTATTACCAGAATAGAGAAGTCACAAGAAAAATCAAACCAAGATCCTGTGGAAGTTAAGTTCACCCACATGTGACTGGCATAAACCACACTCCTATGGCAGCTGTGGCTTCACTGTGACACTTGTGAGTCTCTCAGTTTCCTATCCGTGGAACTCTGGGGTCCTGAGGACCAGCAGTGGTGCAGTATTTTTTGAAGCTCAGGAGTTGATCTAACTCCTGCTACTTCTAGGCCAGACTCAGCATACTCCCCTCCTAGAACCAGACTGGCCTAGAGGGTCCCTTGTGGAGCATAGAAGAGCTGACCTAACCCCAGCAAAGAGCATTCTGGTCAAGATACCAGGGATGGAAGGACTCTTGTTCTGCAGCTTCTCTGTGTACCTCTAGCATTCTTGTGTGTAAAACACTAGGCATAATATCTGGCATGTAGCAGATGTTCAATGAACATCAGCTACTATTATTAGCAGCAAGATGTTCTTAAATCACAGTGAAAATACCTCTTAGAGACCTCTCTTTCCCAGGGGTTCTGAAGCTCTTGAAATCCCAACCATATGTTAGCCCCCCACTAACTCCACACAAGGCAGAGAGAGAGAGAAAGGGTGAGAAGTTCCCTGGGGTCACACACTTTCCATTTCTACAGGCCAAAAGGAGCTTCAGGAGTTCCAACAGGAGACTGGGACCCAAGGGAAATACAGAATCATATAGATTCTCAGAGGAATACTGCACCTGAGTTGATCTTTACTGTATTACGATTATGAAATTGTAACATTATACTGTGAATTCTCCTATGATTCCTAGACTGCCTTCCACCCTGTTCTCCTAGCTCCCACTTTCAGAGGAATCAAAGTCAAAAGAATCCTCTTGGAAATAAGAACCTTAGCTTTCCTCCAAACCAGGCTCACAATCAATAAATAGTCCCAAGGGTATGGGGTATTTAGAAGGAAATACTTTGTTTGAAACTAATTGAAAATTGTCCATGGTAGAGTTGGTGGGTCCAACTCAGGGGTAGGCAACATGCTGTATGTTTTATAATATATATCATTTAGTTTAGATAACCTTGAAAAACCCTCCCATTTCAAAACACCAGCTAAAATATAACAAATGTCATTTTATATGCATAGCTGAGCTCACAAGAAAGCAAGATAAATCCCCAGGGGACAAAAGCAAAGAGGAGACTGGAAAATCAGAATATTAACTGTGTGAGCCAAAGCTGCAAACAGCCCAGTGGAGGTAGAAGGTGAGAGGAGGGGTTGCGGGTCTCAGTAACCAAAGGGCTTAGGTTTTAGCTCCCACTTGGGAGGCAGCTGTAAGACTTTGGGCCCACATGAAGCACGGAATTGGAATGAGAACCTGCATAAAAGTAAGAAAAGGGAAAACTTTGATGAAAACATAGACTAGGGAAGAATATTATTCGGACAGACTGATGATAAGGAAGCTAGCCTATAGTCTAGGCCAGGGGTCCCCAAACTTTTTACACAGGGGGCCAGTTCACTGTCCCTCAGACCATTGGAGGACCGGACTATAAAAAAAACTATGAACAAATCCCTATGCACACTGCACATATCTTATTTTAAAGTAAAAAAACAAAACGGGAACAAATATAACATTTAAAATAAAGAACAAAGAACAAGTAAATTTAAATCAACAAGCTGACCAGTATTTCAATGGGAACTATGCTCCTCTCACTGACCACCAATGAAAGAGGTGCCCCTTCCGGAAGTGCGGTGGGGGCCGGATAAATGGCCTCAGGGGGCCGCATGTGGCCCGTGGGCCGTAGTTTGGGGACCCCTGGTCTAGGCACTGTGGGGAAAGGGAAAGGAAGCAAATCTTCTAAGAATTTGTACCCACAAGCAAATCTTCTCAGGATTCTGCATCTGCATGAGTCTGCATGGGCCAGACCCACCTAAATTAAAAATTAACATAAAATGGTCCCAGACCAAGAATACTCTACTAGAGGTGATTGCAAAATATTTTCTGGGGGACCTACTCCTAACCCAGGCTGCTCAGGATTCTCTCAGATAAAGCTCCATTGAGGATGGGCTAATATTAAACTGAGAGACAGTTTCTGACATGGCCCCTAATGATTTCCAACTCCTGGCATTCACATCCTTGTACAGCCTACTCCCAGTGAGTGTGGACTAGACTTATTGGACCACTCCTAGTTAATAAAATATGGCATATACAATGGAATGTCACTTCTAAGATTTGATTAGAGAAAGGCTATGGTTTTCATATTAGATACCCTCTCTCACTCTCCTTCAGGACCTTTGCTCTGGGGGAAGTACCTGGTACATTGTGAGTCCCACATGTCAAGACACTTATGCCTCTGGCCAACAGCCAGCAGGGCTCTGGGGCATGCTGACGGCCATGTGGGTGAGCATGGAAGCAGATAGTCCTTCCTCCGGGCAGGCCGTGAGATGACTACAGCCCTGGCTAACACCTTAATTGAAGCCTTGTGAGACACTGACCAGGTGGCGCCCAACTATGTGGTGCTCACATTTCTGACGCACAGAAACTGTGAGATAATAATATTTGTTGTTCTAGGTTACTATGTTTGGGGTAATTTATTATATAGAGATATATAACTAATACAGACTATGACACAAACTGAGTTAAGCCATTGAGCCATTGAGAATTCATGGTTTACCTGTACCAGCAGCTACTGTTACTTTAGCTAAAACAGATCAGCTTTTAAACTATATTTAAAATTTCTAGCCTGTCCAGGTGGTGATGCAGTGGACAGAGCATCAGATGGGGATGTACAGGACCCAGGTTTGAAACCCCAAGGTCTCCAGCTTGAGCATGGGCTCATCTGGCTTGAGTGCAGGCTCACCAGCTTGAGTGTGGAATTGCTGGCTTGAGCATGGGATCATAGATATGACCCACAGTCGCTGGCTTGAAGCCCAAGGTCTCTGACTTGAGCCCAAGGTCAGTGGCTTGAGCAAGGGGTCACTCACTCTGCTAAAGCCCCCAGTCAATTAATGAACAACAATTAATGAACTAAGGAGCCACAATGAAAAATTGATGCTTCTCATCTCTCTCCCTTCCTGTCTGTCTGTCCCTATCTGTCCCTCTCTCTGTCTCTGTAACACACAAAAAAATTTCTAGAACTTAAAAAAATAAAACTGAAAATATAAGAAAAGAATAAAAGCATTGAAAAAGACTAGATTTTACAAGGAACCAAATCAGAGTTCTAGAAATGAAAAAAAGTCAGTGAAATTAAACGCACAATTAATGAGATAAATAGTAGATGAGACACAACTGAGCAAAAAATTAGTGAACCAAAAGATATATCTGAGAAACTTACCAGAAGGGAGCTTAGGGAGGCAAAGAGATGGAAAATATAATGGAGAAGTTAAGGCACATGGAGGAAAGAATAAGAAGGACCCACATACAACTAATCGGAGCTTCAGAGGAAAGACTAGATAGAATGTGGAAGAGGCAATATTTAAAACATAATGATGGCAGTTGAAAAATTTTAGACTTCTGACTTCAGCCGTGACAGAGAAAGGGGGACACCAAATCCTATCCCACCAAGACAGCTATAAAGCTGGATGAAACTGTCAAAAAAAAAAAAACAATTTCATCACTCTGAAAATCAAAGAAACATTTATAAATGAAAATTACTAAACTTTGGGTAAGAACAGCATGAGTCTGTGGTATCCTTGCCTAGGTCTGCTCCCATATCCCAGCTCCCAGCTTTATTCATTGTAATAGTTCAAATCAGGATAGGCAGGTCATGAAAACCAGCTGCTTCACTGCCAGAGGTAAAGGGGCCTCACCTAGTTTGGAGTATCACCAGTTAGAGTGTCAAGAACAGGAACAGTCAGCAACACTGAGAGGCTGAGGTTTCAGCACTGTACTATTTGGGACAAGCTATGGACTGTCAGACTAACCAGAGATTTAATACAAAGTTCCAGGGGGATGAGATAGCTCTCCACATATCATGGGTTAACTAGAGGTGGGTGCAGGCACAATAGAAAGAAAATGAAACCAGAGAGGCCCTCAGCCCATAGAGCCTGTACACATGTGCAGGGGAAATACAAGAGAGCCTGGTAAAAAGTAAAAGCCAAGGCAGGCCTGAGAACAGCCTGAAAGTTGTGTTCCTCAGCCCACACACAGAACCTTAAGCACAGAGAAAATGTCTTACTGGCTTGAGGCTTTTGTGCATAACCTGTCACCAATTCCTGTCTGTAAAGTAAGCTATGCAGACACAGAAATGACACCTAGAAAATCAGCCTTAAAAATAAAAACAAGAAAGAAAAAAAATTGGTGGAAACATCACAGTCCACATTTGGCAGGGAAGATGAACTTCACAGATTTAGTACTGAGATTAACAAGTAACAAAACAATAACAACCTTCAAAAGGTAAAGTAAAAGTCCAGAGTTGTTGCAATATATTATCTAAAATGTTCAATATTCAACAAATGAATAAGAAAATGCAAATGTCCCTAAATGTTTGATTTATTGAAGACAAAAAAGTAGCTATGATAAAAATGTTCAAAATAAAGGAAATCATGTTTGAAGATTTAAAGGAAAGTGTTGCAGCAATAATTTAATGAATATAAAATCATAACAAAGGGATACAAATTATTTTTTAAAAGGAAAAAGAACAAAATGGAAATTCAGAAGCAGAAAAGTATAATAACCAAAATGAAATAATGCACTAGAAGGGCTCAGAATAAGAAATAATCAGTAAACTAGAAGCTAGATCAGTACTACATAGATCTGAGGAATGGAAGGGAAAAAGACAAGAAATGAACAGAGCTCAGAGACCTGAAGGCCAATATAAAGTATACTAGTATACATGTAATGGAAATTTCAGAAGAAGAAAGAGAAAAAGGGGAAGGAAAAATATTTGAAGAAATAATGGCCCAAAACTTTCCAAATGTGATGGAAAACATCAATCTAGAGATCAAAGATGCTCAATGAACCCAAGATAAAGATATCTATAAGCAGACACACTACAGTGAAAATGTTGAAAGTTGAGGACATGAATAGCAGCAAGAGGAAAAACAATTCATCACATACAGAAAAACTGGCTTTTCATCAGAAACAATGGCCTCCAGAGGCAGTAAAATGGTACATTCAAAGTGCTGAAAGAAAAAACTGTCAACCAAGAATTCTATATCCAGCAAACTATCTTTCAAAATAAAGTAAAAAAATATCTTTCCAAATAAATATAGATTGAAGAATTTATTGCAGCAGACCTAGCTTAAAAGAAATACTAGTGGAAGTTTTCAGGCTAAAAGGAAACAACACCCAACGGTAATTCAAAATAACAGGAAGAGATGAAGAGCACCAGAAGTAGTAAATATGTGAATAAATATAAAAGACTATAAATATATTTTTCTCACCTCTTTAAAAGAAATAAGATTGTACAAGGCAATTTATAATACCATCATCAGTATATAATAATTGTTGGGTTTCTAACATATATACAAATAATGTATATAATAGTAACAGCACCAATAGGGGAAAGAAGAAGGAGATATATTGAAACAGTACTTCTAGACTTTACCTGAATTAATTAGATTTTAATAAGTTAAAGATGCACATTGTAATTCCCAGCACAACCATTAATAATTTGAATAATACTGTAAAAGGAACAATAGTATGTAAAATGGTATGCTAAAAGTATTTATTTATTTCATGCCAAAGAAGGCATAAAGGCAGAACTGAGGAACAAAAATATATGATACAATCCAGCTATATTAGTAATCACATTAAATGTGAATGAACAAGACATGCCCATTCGAAAGGCAGGGACTGTCAGACTTGAATATAAAAGCAACTAGGTTGAAAGTAAAAGGATGCAGAAAGATATACCAGAAAACAATAATCATGAAAGAATTTTTTAGATTTGATGAAAGACATAAATCCTCATATTCAAGGAACACACATACACATATCATGGTGAAACTTCAGAACACCAAAATCAAAGACAACAGCGCAACAGCTATCAGAGAGAAATGAAAATTGCCTACAAAGGCCATTAAATTAATGACAGTCTTCTCAACAGCAAAAACAACACAGATGACAAAGGAATATCTTCAAAACACTGAGAGAAAATAAATGCAGACCTAGAATTGTATTATAAACTAGATTATGTTTAGTTTACTACTAACATTCACTGAAAAAAATTACACAGAAGAACTTTAAAAAGAAAGAATAAACTATAGGAAGATATAAGCCTTGGCCAGGTAGCTCAGTGGATAAAGTGTCATCCCGGAATGTTGAGGTTGCAGGTCAGCCCCCAGTCAAGGTACATAGAAGAAAAAAATCAATGAATACGCAACTAAATAGAAAAACAAGTTGATGCTTCTCTCTTTCTATCTTCCATCCCCACTCGCTTCCTCCCTTCCTTTCTCTCTCTCTCTCTCTCTCTCTCTCTCTCTCTCTTTTAAATCACTGGAAAAAAATTTTTTAAAAGATATACTGTACAGGAGATAAAGATGTAAGTATATATAATCAAGTACTTACTAATAGCGTAAAATATAACAACAATAATAAAGACTAATTTGGAGAGGTAAAAAGAAGGTGGAACTAAAATACTGGGCAAGAAGCAGTGTAAGAAGGGAAGAGGAAGTCAGAATTAAAATGCCCTAAAGTCTTTATATTGTTCAGGAGAAAGGTAGAAGAAATTGTCAACTTTCGATGTTGCTAACCAGAAGCGGATTTAACAGCAGGTGCACCAGATGCGCACCCTGGGCCCCAATTTCTGAAGGGCCCTGCAAAACCCCAACTTTATGCCTGACCAGCAGTGGCACAGTGGATAGAGTGTCGGACTGGGATGCAGAGGACCCAGGTTCGAGACCTCGAGGTCGCCAGCTTGAGCACAGGCTCATGTGGTTTGAGCAAAGCTCACCAGCTTGGACCCAAGGTCACTAACTTGAGCAAGGGGTTACTCAGTCTGCTGAGCCCCCTGGTCAAGGCACATATGAGAAAGCAATCAATGAACAACTAAGGTGCCACAACAAAAAAACTAATGATTGATGCTTCTCATCTCTCTCTGTTCCTGTCTGTCTGTCCCTATCTCTGACTCTCACTCTGTCTCTGTAAAAAAACAAACAAACAAACAAACAAAAAACCAACTTTACACTTTTTTCTAATGACACCAAGTTTGGTTTCATATGAGCAGTTTTAACATTAATAGTATATAATATTTTTATTTATTTAAAAATATGGTTAACATGTATTTTTATTTTCCTTGTCTCTCTCTTTTTTAGGAGCCCAATATTCTCTTCTGCACCTCGGGCCTCAACCAACCTTAATTCACCTCTGTTACTAACTCAAATATGCACATTATAATTATAAAAGTAACCATAAAGAAGCAAAATAAAATAAAGACTGCCAAGCCAGTATGATATTTGGTGGGAAAAAAAATTAAGAAAACTCAGTTGACCCAAAAGAAGGCAGCGAAGGAGTAGGGAAGCACCACCTAAAAGGCAAGATAAATGGAAGGCACAAGGTAAGAGGACAGAAATAAATCCAAGCATATCAGTAAATCACAATAAATATAAACGCACTAAACTCTCAAGCAATTGTCAGAACATATATAAAATAAAATATAGCTATAAACTATTTACAGAAGATATACCTAAAATGTAAGGAGACAATATGTTTTTGAAAGATAGAAAAAAGATGGTTTGAGAAAACGCGAAACCAAAAAAAATAGACTTAAGGGCAAAAAACATTATTGTAGATAGTAGGATGACATCTCTAGTGTGTTAAATCTGTTTCCGCTTTTGTAAAGCAAAGATTATAAGCTATACATCCCAGGAGAAATAGGTCATGTATACACAAAGTACTAAGAAAAAAAAGAAGAAAAACAGAGAAGAGTATAGGAAATGTTGGGGTAGGGGAGGACTAAGGACTAAAATTTTAATTTTACAATTCTCTGGGGAAAGACTTGAAAGAATTGAGGGCATGATTCCTGGGAGCGTCTAGGAAGGAGAGATCCAGGCAGAGGAAGCAGCAAATGCAAAGGCCCTGAGACTGGAGCACATTTGTGGTATCAGTGGAGCGATAAGGGGACCATTATGGTTGGAGTGGGTGAGGGGAGGGAACAGTGTGAGGAGAGGAACTCAGAGGTAGAAAGAGTCAGATAATTCAGGGCCTTATATATCATAGTAAAGTCCTTGACTTTTCCTCTAAGTAAGATGAGGATTTTTAGTGAATATAAATCTATTTTTACATGATCACCCTGACTATATTTGAGAGAGAATGATGTAAACAAGGGCAAGTGCAGGAGACCAATCCGAAGACAGTGCAAGAGTCTAGAAAAAAGAAATATGGTGATTTGGCCTGGAATGGTGGCAGTGGAGGTAAGGAGGGATGGTAGGTTGCTGGACACACTTTGAAGGTGAGACCAACAGGATTTGCTGAAGGATTGGATGTGGTGTGGGAGAGAGAAGGAAGTCAAGACTGACTCAGGCTTTTAGACCAGAGCTCCTGGAAGGATAAATTGCCATTATCTGAAATGGAGAAGGCATTAGATGAAGCAGGGAATTTGGGGAGAAAGGTTATCAGCAGTTTAGTTTTAGACATCTTACGTTTGAGATGTCTACTAAATGTCTGAGTGAGATTTTAATTTTTAATTTTTTTTTTTCTTCCTTGCATTTTTCCGAAGCTGGAAACGGGGAGAGACAGGCAGACAGACTCCCGCATGCGCCCGACCGGGATCCACCCGGCACGCCCACCAGGGGCGACGCTCTGCCCACCAGGGGGCGACGCCGCTCCGCTGCGACCAGAGCCACCCCAGCACCCGGGGCAGAGCGGCCAAGGAGCCATCCCCAGCGCCCAGGCCATCCCCGCTCCAACGGAGCCCCGGCTGCGGGAGGGGAAGAGAGAGACAGAGAGGAAGGAGAGAGGGGTGGAGAAGCAAACGGGCGCCTCTCCTATGCGCCCCGGCCGGGAATCGAACCTGGGTCCCCCGCACGCCAGGCCGACACTCCACCGCTGAGCCAACCGGCCAGGGCCTGAGTGAGATTTTAATACACTGTTAGAGCCTTGGCCGGGTAGCTCATTTGGTTAGAGCATCATCCCAATAAGCCAAAGTTGGAGGTTCTATCCCCTGTCAGGGTACCTACAAAAATCAACCAATCAATGCATAAATAAGTGGAACAACAAATCTCTCTCTCTCTCTCTCTTTGATTTCCTTTCTAAAAATATTTTTTTAAGTTTTTTAATACACCATTAGATACATATATGTGCCTGGCATTTATGGGAGGGCTTGGGCTGGGAATATACATTTGGGAGTCATCAGGCTCTCAGTAATAATCAGAGCCATGAGCCTGTGTGAGATGAGCTCACCTAAGAAGTATAGAGAGAAGTCCAGGAACTAAGCCCTGAAAAACTCCAGCATTCAGATCCTGGAGAGCTGTAGACACAGATGAGAATAAGCGGCCAGAGAGAATTGAGAAGAATCTAAAAGGTGAGGTGCCCTCAAAGCCAACTGAGGAAGATGTTTCAGGAAGGAAAGAGTCATCAGCTGTGTTAGATGTGGCTGATGGGTCAGGTAAAAGAGAAACTGCGTATTAACCAGTGGGTTTAGCAACAGAGGCTGCTCTGATGAGAAAAGATAGCTGCGCCAATCAGAGTCCCTGATTCAGGAGATGTGACAAAGAAATGCTGGGAGACTGCGGCAGCAAACAATAGGAGCCAATGTGGACAGCCTTTTGCATTGCCTTTGCATTGCTTCCTTCCCCGGCAAACAGCAAAAATAGCTAACCTTTATGGGCTGCTGGCTCTGTGCCAAGAACACTATTATGATGTCTATTTTTAAATAGGAAAAGTGGGGCTCAAAAATGTCAAGTAACTTGCCCCAGGTCACTCAGCTGGGTAAGGAGCTGAGCTGGAATTCAAACCCATCTCATGCGCTTAATTACTAAACTGCCTTGCTTCCCCTTAGTCAAGGGAAGGTCTGCACTCAGATATGGAGCTCACAATTACACCACGTCAGGGCCGAGTACCTTGTGTTTGCATAAAACTTCTCACTGAATGTTCCAAAAATTCCTGTGAAATAAATGCCATTACATTTGTCATTTTAAAGACGAGAAAATGAAGGCATTGAGAGATGTCTTGCTGGTGGTCCCACAGGTGGAGGTGATGGGGAAAGAGCCCAAGCCCACACCAGGAGACTGGAGTCTGCCTAGCCCATCTGTACAACCAGTCCTACCTTTTGCACGAAGTCAGTCAGGCCAGGGCAGGACCCAGGAACCTGAAATAACTGACATTGCCTCTACGTGCTCATCACTTTGAGGATACTTGGGTTTTTCTGTTTATTTGTTAGTTTTTGTATTTTTCTGAAGTTGGAAATAGGGAGGCAGTCAGACAGACTCCTGCATGCGCCCGACCGGGATCCACCTGGCACGCCCACGAGGGGGTGACGCTCTGCTCATCTGGGGCATTGCTCTGTTGCAACAGAGCCATTCTAGCGCCTGAGGCAGAGGCCACAGAGCCATCCTCAGTGCCCGGGCCAACTTTGCTCCAATGTAGCCTCGGCTGTGGGAGGGGAAGAGAGAGACAGAGAGGAAGGAGAGGGGGAGGGGTGGAGAAGCAAATGGGCGCTTCTCCTGTGTGCCCTGGCCGGGAATCGAACCTGGGAGTCCTGCACGCCAGGCCAACGCTCTACCACTGAGCCAACCGGCCAGGGCGACGATACTTGGTTTTTAAGGATGTGACTCTGAGATCCCCAATCCAAGTCAGTTCCAGGATTCCCGTGACAGGCTTCCCAGCTCCCCCCATGAGACCCGCACTCTCTCCTGGGCTACCACTTCGATTTTCAGGCCTAGGCTGAATGAACACAGACTGTATCCCTTTCCCGCCCTTCCCGTCAGGCATGCTGGGCCTCTCCCTACCTGTCCCGTGGTGAGGGAACGGCTGTAGCCAGGGATGGAGCTCCGGGGATGGATCCGGGGTGGGACGCAGCAGCTGGGAAAGGTGAAAATTCCAGATTCAGAATGGGGGTCTGTGAGGAGGCAGGGGAGGGGGGTGAGAGCATGGGGGTGGGGGGGGGCTGAGCAGGTTCTAGCCCTCAGAAACCCCCAGTCGGAGATCCCCCAGAAGACTCCTGGGTAAAAGGGGCACTCAGGTAGGGGCTATCAGAGGGACCCCTTCTTTACACGGAGGACTCTGGTACTTCCCAGTTGAACTTTAAGCAGGGAAGACTGGTGCTCCACATGCAGCTCCCGCAGGGACCTCCAGCAGCTTCCCACCCACGCTGCCCCGCCCACCGCACCCCGACCCTGCCAGCCCTTACTTGATCCGGGCCTGGTCCACACTGGAGGAGCGGCGGGTGGTGAAGCGCCGAGCCACCGCTTTGGGAGATGTCTTGGGGCTGCCGTCCGAGTCTCCGCTCTCCTCATCCCCCATGGCTTTGATGTAGCTGCCGCTCCGCATCCTGCGGCAGGGGATCTCCCCATCCTTGCCCCCAGTGGGGTAACCCCCCCAGTCATCCTGCGGCACCTGCAGGGACAGGGGCCTCTGTCTCTCAGATACATCCCTCCTGAACCCCCACTGCCTGTGGGAGGCGCTCCACCCTGACCTGGGCCGGCACACTGGGGAGCATGCAGACCCAGAGCAGGAGGCAGGGCTCAGGGCCGCACCCTCCCTTACAGGAGATGCCTTACTATTCTAAGTGGACATTTTCCTACTTAATTGAGGGCCACCTGGACAGTCTGGGTTGGCAGTGAGATGCTAGGTGTCACAAGGTTGAAGATCAAAGGCCAAAGTGACCTGTGACAACCCACCTCCCAGCGGTGAAGTATCACCTGACCTCAGTCCCTTTTCGCCCTTACTTGTCCTTCATCCGCCTAACCTGCTTCTGTCTCAAAACCTCCATCTCTCCTCCCTGCTGTCCATGATAAGCCACAGAGGGTTTGAAGCAGGGGAGTGACATCAGATTTGTGTTTCAAAAAGAGCATTCCAACAGTCCAGAGGATGGACTGTAGATGGCCAGGAGTAGGGCAGGGGCTCAAGTGGCAGGAGAGAGACCAATTAATTAGGAGGCTGCTGCTGTTACCCAGGCAAGAGGTGATGAGGCCTAAATTAAGACAATTGACAGTGAGAGGGAAGTGGAGATGGAAATGAGAGGTATTAAGGAGCATCAGTGAGCCTGATTAGATGTGGGGGGTGAGGGGGTAGGAAGAGTCGAGGATGACTGGGAGGCTGCTGGCTGGGGACCTGGGGGATGGTGCTGTCGCTCAGAGCCACAGAATCCCAGAGAAACAGGTGGGGGAAGGTGGCAGGCTCAGGATTGAGCACCCTGAGTTTGGCAGAAGACTGTCGAGCAGGTGGTTGGATGTTTGGTTCTGCAGTTCAGTGGAGAGATTCGGGCTGGAGGCAGATATGTGGGAGTCATGGGCGGCAGCTGAATCCATTGGAGTGGATGAAAGAGCCCAGGAGAAAAAAGAGAGAGTTGAGGAGGGATCCACTAACATTTAAAAAGGGACTGCAAAGAAAGGAAGAGGAGCCTGTGAAGTCACCTGAGAAGGAGTGGGCAGAAGGGTAGGAGGGAAGTCAGGAGAATGACATGTCATGGAAACAGGAGACATTTCAAGAATAAAAGTTGATAATGTCAAATGTCAAGTGCATTCAGAGGTTAGTAATTCCAGCTCAGGATTTAAATATATGTTCAAATTCTGGCCCCATCATCTGTTAGCTAGGTGAACTGAACTAGAGCAAAGCTATTTAATCTCTAAGCCTCAGTTCCTCATCTTTGAATTGGTATTGGTAATTATGCCTACTTCACAGGGTTAGGGGGAAGGAGAAATGAGCCAATACAGAGTGCCAGCAGATAGTAAGTGCTCAATACATGTTAACTATTATTATTATCAGCATTGAAAGGCATTTTTCAATGAAGACTCTCAAGAGACCATTGCCAGGACATTTTAGAGGATGGGGTGTGGACATCAGACTGCAGTAAAGGGGAGGGGGGATGGAAGTGAGTAAGTTGGGATCTGTGTCTAAGAACTTGGATATGAAGGGAAGACAGGAGATGGAAGGAGAAATGGGGTGGAGGAAAAATTTTTTTTGAAGATGAGAGACTTGGGCATGTTTTCAGGATGAGGGAAAGAGCCAGTAAAGATAAATAATCTTTAAATGTGGAGGAGAGCCACAGACAGGGATGGAGGGAACCCTGGGAAGACAGGCTCAATCCCTGCTAGAGGCATCGGCCTGTGATGGGTGGTCCTGGAACCTCCTGAGCCAAGAAGGAAGGGGATGAGGTCGGTTGGGGACCTACATGAGTCTACAGGTGGGCTCACAGAAACGTGGGGGAGCCCATGGCAGTTTACACTGTAAAGAATGAGTGTAGCCTGACTAGGCGGTGGTGCAGTGGATAGAGCGTCAGACTGGGATGCGGAAGACCCAGGTTCGAGACCCTGAGGTCGCCAGCTTGAACGCGGGCTCATCTGGTTTGAGCAAAGCTCACCAGCTTCAACCCAAGGTCTCTGGCTCAAGCAAGGGGTTACTCAGTCCACTGAAGGCCCACGGTCAAGGCACATATGAGAAAGCAATGAACAACTAAGGTGTTGCAACACGCAACAAAAAACTAATGATTGATGATTCTCATCTCTCCGTTCCTGTCTGTCTGTCCCTGTCTATCCCTCTCTCTGACTCTCTGTCTCTGTAAAAAAAATAATTAAAAAAAATAAAAAATTAAAATTAAAAAAAAGAGTAAGTGTAAATGAAGATGTGGAGGAGAGGGCTGGGGAAGGGAGTGAAGATTTAAGATACTTGTTTGTTTGTTTGTTTGTTTGTTTGTTTGTTTTTTAAAAAGGGGGGTTAAATTGGGGTGGGACAGGAAGCCTGAGAGAGTCAGGGTAGAGACAGAGACTCTGGAGATGAGACTAGGTGAAGGGACAGAGATCGGTGTGCACACAGGGACCCAGGGATGGGGCCCCGGGAAGAAACTCACAGGGAGGGACAGAGTCAAGGGAGAGCTGGGGCTCAGTGAGAGGAACAGGGTCTTGATAAAAGTGTTGGGGATCCAACAAAGACACATAGTCTGAGGGGGGTCAGCTTCCTCTGCTTTTGTCCCAGTGAAGCACCTGACTGTCTGGAAGGTCCCTGCAGCCCCTGGTTCTCTCCCAAATGGGTTCAGACCTCTCAGTCTTTAAGATACCCTAAAACCCCAAACCCTAATGGATCGTTCCCCTCCCCCACACTCTACAAACAGGAGCCAAAGCAGGCAGAGAGAGGCAGGCCAGCAGATGGGACAGCCAGGGCCTGCTCTGCCACACTGCAGGGCTCCCGCTCTGTAACCACTGCGGAGCTCCGGGCTCCTCTGCAGGACATTGTGAGGTGCATATTAAAAAGGAAGCCCCCAGGGAGGTCAGGGCAGCCCTGGAGTAGCAGCAGGAAGCAGCGGCGGCGTGGTGGCGAGGCTCCAGAAATGACGAGGGCTTGGTTATGGGAGAAGGGTTGGTACTCCCACCCTGTGGAATCCTTCAACTGCCAGCTTAGAGAACCTCTGTACACAGGGAGGGGACAATCCAAGGCCAACCCCGAAGTCCTGAATCCTAGCAGTCTCCAACCTCCCCTTCTGTCTCTTACCCCTCCCTGCTTCCACTGTGACCTATTTGTTCCCTTGAGTTTTCATGAGTTCCCCACCCAGGAGAGTGTGTGAGCAACTTACCAGCAACACCAGTGACACCCACAAGACACATACAAGCTCCATCCCCACAGCTTTGAACATGCTGTGGCTTCTTCCTGGAATAACCTTAACCCACTTCTGCACTGAAACTCAGTTCAGGGGACATTTTTCCCAGAAGCTGCTCTGGCCACCATCATCCTGGGGTAAGAGAGATGCCTCCTCTGTGGTCCCATGGTGCCCAGCACTCTCTCCAATCACAGCCTATCGCACCGTATTCTGTCTGCTTCCTTGTCTGTCCCGCCCCTTAACTGAGCTCCTCAGAAGCAGCATCTGTGATTTTATCTTTGTATCCCTAGCACCCAGGAATGAATGAATGACTGTGGATTAACTAGGTGGAATGTGGGTTGAGGGGATAATCCTAAATCTACTAGACTTCTAGAACTGTATTGACTTTTCCTCCTAAAACTATGGGAGGCCTCAGGAATATGAGAAGGGTGCCTAAGACAGAGGAGGAGAAGAAAGCTGATGGTGAGACCAGCCCCTAACCCATCTCAGTAAGAAGATGGGGAGTGGACAGTAGGGGATGGATGAAGGCTCCATGAGAAACAGGAGTCAGAGCTTCGAGCCTCATCTGCATACACCATGACGAGACAAGACAAGACGGGGACAGCATGTCAGCCATCAGCTGCCCCACCCAATCCCAGGAAGCCCTGTCCTGACTCAGACTTCAGCGTGTCCTCACTAGGAAAACCCACAGGACAGGCTCCCAAGGCTCTTCCACAGCCTCACGGTGGCCTACCACGCACACCCCAGGATGACAAACCCCAGCAGAGGCACATTCTGGAACTGACCTTCATATTCAAATAATATCTGGACCATCCAAATCTGTGAAAGAAAGAGGTCTGGAGAAGGCCTGGGGGCAGGAGAACTGCTTTCCAACTGCTGACCTCCAATCTCAAGGGAAGTGATAGCAGGGAGCACCGTGCTGTCCTGTCCACTGCCTACCCTCAACCTCATTGCGCCTCCAGCCTCACAAGACACAGGCCAGCACAGCTTGTCCAAAACAGCAGGTCATGGGGGAAGTCTTCCTGGCACTGACACACAACATCAGAAGAGAAAGGCCCCTTCATTGGGCAACTGGGAAAACTGAGGTCCCAAAAAGGGCTCAAGGTCTCACAGAATGAAGCAGGGCAGAAGTTCCCTGCATCCAGACCCTCAATCATGGTGACAGCTGACTTCCATCCAACCCTTTCCATAGCCTACTGGGTGACAACGCGGTGAGGGCTGACAGCGCTGCTCCCCACCCCCACCAAAGCCTCACCTGCAGATAGTGATAAGTCCTGGTTTTGGCCTTGGCCTCTGGACCCAGGAGCCCCTTGCCTGGCCCGGCCCCTGGGTATCCATTCCGGCCCTGGCTGACCATCATGGTGTGCCAGGCACTTCGCTTGACCGATTGTCCATCCAGTGACATGGACATGCCCGTGCAGGCAAGGCAGCGGCCTTCTGACCCGCCCGAGCGCCCCTTGAAGCTCAAGTCCCGGTAGGACCCATCTGGGGCCTCCAAGCAGAATGGACCACCTGGCTCCCCAGGAGGCCGCCCACCCGCCAGGAAGCCACTATCACTGTCCAAGTTGTCATCAGAGCTCCACCAGCCCGCGGCCTTGGCCTGGTGCCGCCCATCCCCCTTGCGGTCCTTGCTCTTGCTCCTCTTGCCATGCCGGGACTGGTGGTGGTGGTGGTGGTGGTGGTGATGGTGGTGGTGGGAGGTGTGGGGGCCTCCGGAGCCTGGGCCAGGGTAGCTGTCTCCGCCAGAGCCACCTCTTCCATCAGCTTTGGGCCCATTATAGTCCCGCTTCCCTGGGGCCTCCAGAGAGTGGGACTTGGCAAAGAGCTTCTGCACAGAGTGAACCAGGTGCCGGATGCGGCTGGGGCTCTCGCTACGGGCCTCCAGGGCAGAGCCAGACCCCGGCCCTGGCCCAGGCCCAGGCCCGGCCCCTGCTGGACCTCGCTGGTAAGGTAGTGTGTGGAAGCCATCTTGTTGAACTGGCAACTGCTTTTCAAACTGGTCCAGGAGTGTAGGAGGCAGGCGGGGGGCACCCTTGCCCTGTGGGTGGCCCACACAGTCTTCACAGGTGTCAAATGGGCCCTGGCCGGGGTACATCCTGGGGAAGGTGCTGCTACCCCCCCCAATTCCAGTCCCCCCTGGCCCTCCCTCGGGGCCTACTGAGGGCCCCTCACTCAGGCTCAGAGGCCCTTCAGGAGAAAGGTGTCCCAGGCCAGCTCTCGGGGCACAGAAGCGGGGCTCGGTGGAGAAGGCCTCCCCGGAGCCCAGCAGGTACGGGGCCCTGGCAGCTGGGCCCACGTCCATATGCTGTTGGTCAGCAAAGCGGGCTGGGCGGGGATGGCTGCCTCGGTCGCCATGGTAACCCCTCATGGCCTCAGCAAGGGCTCTTCATAGTGTTGGGGGCCAGGCCCCAGGAACCGCCTGGGAAAACAGGGAGAAAAAGAATTCAGATTGAACAATAAGCCACTTTACCTAAAACTATCTGTTATTAGGTATTCTGGTATCCCTTTAGGTAATGCATATTAATTTACGATGATTAATTGTACTATCTTTCCACAAATGGGCTTAAACTCCTTAGAAGAGTCATACTAGACAAAGACACTTACAAGGGCACAAAATAATACCATCATTCATCAAATGCCGCAATCTGATAAATACTTATTCACAAGAGGAAATGCCCTCAGCCAAATTGGTTTTTTTAAATCCCAGGGTTACCAAAAATAAAAGGATACCCAAACAGATGTACAAAATATTCAAAGAAACCAGTCATTAGGTGAACTGGCTTTTAACAAGCTGACTTGACACAAAATGATCCAAAGCCACACCTCTGACCCATCCCTACCCACTTCCACTGCTGTGAAAAGCCAGGTCTCGGGGTCACAGCTCTCAACAGCAATAATCAAAGAGAAGCCAGGCTCAACTCTGTATATCCAGCTTGATTATCCCTTCCTTCCACACCCTGTTCCTTCTATCTGGCTACAGGCTCATTCTCCCTTCCTCCATGACTGAGGTAAGAGGAATAACCTGAGATGGCTCCTTTCCTCTTCCGGGTTTCAAATATTCCCCACAGAAATTTCCCCTTCTGCCTTTGATCCCGACCTGTCACCCCCATTCCACTAGAGAGGACTCATGAAGAGACGAGAAAGCATAAATGGGGGGAATGCTGGCTGTATGTGGCAGCGTCTGAATCCTAAACTGGACTGAAACCTAGGAGTGCCTCTTCCCAGGAACAGTGGGCTCCCAGGGCAGGGCAGTGATGGAGAGAAAACGTTGGAAGCAGTGCCCCTGGCCCCCATCCCAGGCTTGCCAAGGCTGCGGGACAGAGAGGTCAGCTCTCAGCAAGAACAGCCTCCAATCAGGACTTCAGAGCTGCCAGGACAGGAGCTATGGCAGGAGGGGGTGACAGCAGGAGAAACAGGGACTGAGATGCTGGCAGACGGTGCCCTCCCTCATCCCAGACCAGGCTCCTGGGCCATCTGCTGACTAGGAGGGGATGACAGCCTCAAAGACTCCAGAAAACAGCCCCTTCAAGACTCATCCTCCCTTGCTCCCTACTACCACCTCCCAATATCCACCCACCATGTCTCAGGCTTCCTCCAGATCCTACTCACAGCTCTTCTCCTACTATTTCCCAATAACTTGCTAAGTATCAGGTACTGCGCATAACTAATATTCTCTGGTCCCACTGACATTTACCCATGAGAAGACTGAGCTCAGATAGTGCAGTCACAAAGCCAGGAAGTGGGCGAGTCGCTTTAAATCAAGATGCAAAGCCGTTATTCTGATTTGTGAACCTCAATTTAATCCCCATCTCTCAGACTCTCCTACCACTCACCATCCTGGGTGTCCCATCCTTGGTGTCAGGATCTCCACCACCAGGCAGAATCCTAACTTCAAAAGGCTCACTGGCTCCTGATGGAAAAGAAAAGGATGGTGAAGAGAGCAAAGGGGAGAGATTCTCTCAGAGGCCTCAGAGAATCAGCCTCTGGTTCCCTTCTCAACCCCCACCCCAAACCAGAGTTGACTGTATCCCCCATGATGCAGAGTCTTTGAACCCCCAGGGAAATGAGGTTGGCTTTCCATTATGCAAATACATGGAAATGAGCTTACAGGTTGGACTACCTCCAACTGCAGGTGTCTTAGTGATCTGTCCATGGTGCTGAGCCACTGCATTTCCATCGCCCTCAAATATGATTCCATGCCACAAAAATTTGTTCAGCAACTACCATAATCAAGACTCCTGGTGTAAATGAGATCCCTGTCACTGAGGGGCTTACAGTCTAACAGGGGAACAACCTTTTATATAACAGGGTTATTTTAGGTCCCTGTATTTTTACACAAACTAGTCCCTCCTCTTAGAATTTCCTTTCATCCATCCACCTCCTTCCCCCAGCCCCTTCCCTTTCCTACTTGCTCATATTAAGCCCCACCTTCCCTCAAAGACTTTCTGTACTCTTATTCTGGGTTATGCCTCTCTATTGGGCTTTTACAACACTCCGGGTTCCCCATGAAAGCAACTATCATGCTGCATTGAAATTGTCTGCTTCAGTTTCAGTCTCCCCAACTAGAATGTGGTCTTCTGCAGGGTAGGAAGCAAATCCTATTTATCTCTGGATCTCCAACACCTAACTCAGGGCTTTGCTCAGAGCAGATCCTTAATAAATATTTACTAGGTAGATGAATAAATGACTGTGCTTGGAAGAGGTACCAAGATGTTAGGCTAGTTCATATGAGAGCAAAACCCAATATAATAGGGAAATTGAGGAAGGCTTCCCAAAGAAGAGTGTGTCTGAGATGGAACAAGATGGTTGTGTTTCCCAAGGACAAAGGTAGTGGGGAAGACAGAATTCCCAGTGGTGGAAACAGCAGGCACAAAGGCAGAAGAGATGGGCAAATAAGGAACTCCAAGGGCTGGGGTAGGAGTCTCAGCAGACATTTAGTGTTTGGCAAATGCTGTCAAGAGATGGGAGAGAGAGAGAGAGTCAGAAAAGAAGACAACTCTAACATTTGCAAGAGCCGTGACTAGAAGACTAATGATGCCATTATTAGACACAGGGATATCAGGAAGAAGAACTAGCTTTGCAGGCATGATTAATAGTAGTGGAGAAGACACAGTCAGACATCAAGAAGAACTCCCTGACCCTGAGGGTTGTGAAACTGTGAAGAAGACTGTGGAGTTTCCTGGGAATCTTCCACAAAGGAGAGGGTGAGACACACCCACCCACCCCCCAGCCCACCCTGTGGCCTGGGCTAGAGCAGCCACTGGTTATCTTGCCTGGAGGAAAACTGGGATGACCACACAGAGATCAACTGCCTGGCTCTAGGTGACAATTCTTCTCTCTCATTACCTTTCTCTGCAAAAGCAGAGGTGACTTTAAACCAAGATAGTCTCACAAACTGTTGTCAGAAAAGTAGCTGGCGGCATCTCTCTGCTTTAGAAAGAAACCTGGATAACCTAGTCTTTCATCCATGGCACGGTCCTCCTCTCCTGCCCTCAGGCAGGACCCACAGCTGACACACAGCATCAAAGGCCACTTGGGCTGAAACCACTGCCATCTTATTTGTTTTGCGTGTGGTCACATCAAGCTGGAGCCTCACAGTGAGCTTCCCAAGGGTGGACATTCCCAAGATTCTTCCCACCCCCACCCCCACCCCCACCCCACACAGGTGTTGCTGACAAGCCACTGAGCCCTCATGAAGATCTTACCAAACTTCAGTCTCTTTAGCACCAACCCATCCATATTCTCCCAGCTTTGGTCTCAGAGGAGTACTTGCTCCTCTCCAAATAATCACCTCCAACTCCCTTATCCATGTCTTATACGGCAGCACTGTCTAGTGGGAAAAAATACAAGCTCTGAGACCAGCAGGTGTGACACCAGCCGAGTGACCTGCCCTCTCTAAGCCTAATGATACTAGCTCACCTATCTCCCAGGATTTTAATATCAAATTATACAACGTATGTGAAACCGTTTTATAAACTAAAAGATTATACAATGTAATCCCTTATGTAAAAGCCTTTATTTTAGATTTCCAAAAGTCCCAGTGTCCTAATAGTAAACAATACAATCAAATCCAATTTACTGAGGGAAGGAGATATCCAATTTATGGATTAACTAAAGAAAAGATTTAATTGATATAGATTTCATTATTTAGGCTCCCTCCACTGGATTATGTTTTACGATCACATTCCTCCTGATGCCATCTTATTACTGAACATAATCAATATAGAGGAAAAACAAAGAGGAGACTAATAACTCGATTCCTCATCAAGAATTCTCAATTTTGCTTCCTAACAATAGATCTACCCACTTATTTTCACATCTACCACATTATCGTTAGCTGACTAGCTAAAACTCATCTTCCACCTCCTTTCCCCTTTCCCGGCCTCCCATGGAACTGGAGAATATATGATTCACTTTTGGCTAATGAAATATCCATAAAAATTGCATAAGGGTTTCTAAAGAAGATTTTGCCTTTGTGATAAAAAAGGGGGTGAATCTTGCTAGTCCCATCCTTCCCCCCTTTCTTCTCAGCTGGAACATAACCATGATGCTGGAGCTAAGGCAGCTGTCTTGCCACCAAGAGAAAAGCCTAGAGAATTGCAAAAATGCTCGTCTTGGAGTCACTGAGCCATGGAACCAACACAAGCAGTTACCCTTCCTCCAGGCCTAAATATGGTAAGAAACAAACTCCTCTTTATTTAAATCACTGTTGGCCAGATTTTCCGTTATTTGCAGCAGAAAGCACTGCTAACTAATCCAACGACCTTAAACACATCACCTCCTGCCTAGACGTCTGCAATATCTCCTAACTGCTCTCTCTCCCTGCTGCAGTTCCTACCCTGATCCAATCCAAATGGTCATCTGAAAACACAAATCTGATCATGTCACTTATCTGCTTAAAACTCTTCACTGGCTCCTTGATGTTCTTAGGATAAAACACCTTAACCTGTCCAACAAGGCTGCGAGGTCTGGCCCTTCCTACTTTTCCAACCTTCCCGCACACCATGCTTCCCCCTACTTCCTCTGCTCCAGCCAGGCCAGGCCTTTTGCAGTCCCAGGATCCCTCCCACCACGGGGCCTATTCCCCCTGTACAGAAAGCTCTGCCCACCCCCTCTGCCTCGCTAACTCCTACATACCCTTCAGATCTCAGCCCAGTTGTTGCTTGCTGGGGACGCGTTCTCTGGTCTCCCTGACTAGGTCAGATCTCCCTGCTGTTTGCTCTCAAGGCACTACGGAGCTGTCTAGCTCTTCAATCATTATTACTTTCAATTTGAGTGATTCCCGAGATTGTCTCTCCCACTAGAATGTAAGCTCCATGCAAGTACAGGAATTTCATCAATCTTATTCACTGCATGATCCCCAACCCTGAGAACAATGCTTGGCATATGGCTAATGTTTGCTGAGTGACTGTGAGCCTACAAAGAACAAGATCCTTTCACTTGTGACATTTTATTTAATCCCCACAACTATTCCAAGGGATAGATATTATCCCTCTTCCCAGTTGACAGAAGAGAAGCTGAGGCTTGAAGAGGCTAACCGGCCTGCTTAAGGCTACAGAGTTGGTGGCAAAAGTCAGACATCAAATCCAATGTGGTCTCACTCCATTGCCCTAGCTTTTCTCCCACCTGTGATGCCAGCCCAGAGGAGCTCAATTTATTAAATGCCATTCTGAAGACACAGCAATGATAATGAATTTTATTAAAAAAGGAAACAAATTTTTAAAAACCTCACCCATACCACATACTCTAGAGCTAACCAGAGTGTGGTTTAGCCTTTCCCCCTGTGCAGTAAGTGCTGAGTTTGTTCCAAGTCCAAGGTCAGATAAGTACAGAATAAAGAAAGCCCCCTGCAGCCTTGTGACAACTCTGGGTGCTGGTGTTATGTTCCCTATTTCACTGCTCCAAGTCACCTCCCTACAATCCCAGGGTACAGAGAGCTGCCCACAGGGTAAATCTCTGGACCCAGGGAAGCAGTCACTATCGCGTTTGCCTGTGGCTGGCTGGCAAGTGGAGAGTGAAGGAGCCTGGGAGGGCGCGGTGTGTGACAAATCCTCTGATGCAGCTCAAATCTATCTGGGAATGGAAGAAGTGGCACACATGCCGTCACCAAGAAATTACCCAATTTAGCACCAACTACACAATCCAGCAATTAGTTTCTTAAACCGGAACTTGCTGGGGGCTGCCAGGCTGGCGGGGTTGTTGTTACAAATCTCACTGGGAAACCAGCTGTGTAATTCGCCAGGAGGCTGTCACTGCCCCAAGCAATTACCTTCCAGAAAAAGAATGGAAAATGAGGGAAGGAAAAGGGCTGCAGCGGAAAGAGTCAGGGCTCTCTCCTCTCCCTCGGAGCCCTGCCCAGCCAGATCAATTGACTTCCCTTTCTTTCTTTATTTTTATTGATGAATTTATTAGGGTGACACTGGTCAGCATAGCTATACAGGTTTCAGGTGCCCAATTCTATTGTACAACACATCTGAACCTAGGTGACTCACAAACTCCCTGCATCAAAGCAGTTATGGTGTAGACTGTCTGGGTTCAAGTCCTTTTCCACTCACTGGCTATGTGTGCTTGGGCAGGTGACTCACCTCCCTTAGCCCATTTCCTCATGTGTAAAACTGGGATAACAATAGAGCCATCAGAGAGGGACTGATGACATGATGGTTGACGAGGTAAAGCATGTAAGTCCCTTAGTACCGTACCATGCAGAATCCTCAGTAAAGGGAGCAATCATTATTTGTGCTTTCATGTTCATGGTTTCCATTGGTTTTCAGGGTGTCCCTGGGTAGTCACTTAATCTCTCGGGGGCACTCATATAAGACCAAAGATATTCTGCTGAAGAAAAACAGTTCTTACTCAAGACTGTCCATGCCTGGGCACCTAGGGACCCAGGTGTGAAGGACAAACGCCAGTGTTGCAGAGGCTAACACAAAATGATGCCTTGGGCAGAGAAAAAGGTTTCGAATATCAAATATTAACTGATTCACTCCTTCCTCACGAAGCTGTCCAGGAGAGTGCTAAGCAGGACACGATGGTCCAGATGGCAGCGAAGGGGTACAGTTGCTCTCTTGCTGGGGATCAGCCCATCCAGTCCCTTCACACTGGAGCCTATGAGGTCATCCCCATACCAGTTCCAACACAGCAGAACTTGCAGCAGGTGAGGCCTGGAACTCATTTGGCTGCTGTAGGCCTGGGCTCGTCCATGCCCGTGGGTGAGCAATGTGTGTCCTTGGGACCCCAATGTTTCAGGCTTTGCCTACTGCTACTCATCCCCTTGCCCTGTGTTAACTTAACCAGAATGACCAGGATTCTGTCTCAGGGTCTTTGTTCAGTTCTCCACTCCCGACAGCAGCTTGGGGGGCTGCGTGTGTCCACTGTGAAACTGCTAGCTCCTGGGGAGTCTTAACAGAGAGCCTCTGACCTGTAGCCCATACTCCAGAGCCCGTGAATAAGCATTTCTCCCTTAGCAGAGACAGCAGAGCAGCCCTGGTGGCCAAAGATGGTGGCATCTCATAGAACTAGAGACCTTTGATTTGCAGACCCCACTAACCTCTTCAACCAGGGCTGGTAATCCCTTTAACAACCCCAAGGATCTGGAAAGGATGGCCCAGCGACCTTATTGTTAGATGTCAGAGAGACAATCATTCACCTCCAACCATCATATTGCAGGCTACCTGCATAACCATAGACAAGCTGTTTAATCCACTTCCTCCTGCATCCAGTTCTGCCTGAGCCCCCTAGACCATTTCAACACTGGCTTCGCCCAGCTGCCTTCCGCAGGATCTCTGTAGCTGGACTGGCATCCTCACCCCTGGCCTCTCTCAACCCAGCCCTGTTGCTGAAGCCTCAACATGCCGTGTGTCCAACCCCAGCCCTTAGGACCCCAGAGAAAAACCTCTTCCTACTTTCATTGCCCCAGAAAATGGAGAAGGAAGAAAACACAAAATAGGAGGAAGGTTTGGGCTGTTTCTCATCCACCTTTATTACCTTATTTAATCAATTCTTCCTGGGGTTTTAAAGTAAGAATTTCACAGAAAATGGGCTTACTGCTCCAAAACACTCAAGACATTTAGGCAGACCCAAATCTAAATCCATCTCCTGAACCCACTGGACAACGCTCAGCCTGTGCATAACCTGCACTACCTATAGTCGCTTTGAAAATCCCACCTCAGGGGGCTTTGCACTCGATGTTCTCTCTGCTGGAACGCTCTGCCCCAGATATTCCCATGGCTTTGTCTGTCTCATCTTCTGGGTCTCAGCTCAGAGAGGCCTTTCCTGACCACTCACGGAAGTCGAGCACCATCCCCCATGGATGCTCTACATCACTTGTTTCATTGCCTTCATAACACTTATTGTTCTTTGAAATTATCTTCTTTATCTATTACATGTTTATAGTATGTCTCCCCATAGCAGAATATAAGCCCCAGAAGGGCAGGGACTATGCCTCATGCACTGCAGTATTGTCAGTATCTAGAACAATGCCTGGCACTAACAGGTGCTCAAAAATATCTTTCGCATGAATGCAAGTCTTCACTAGCTGCCCTTACCCACTCTACTCCTATAACCAACAGCCCACAAAAAGGACCTCCACTCTTTTTCCTCTCGAGGCTTCAGAGAAGCCCTGGGGGATTTGGTATTTGCCTGGACTCCTTTTGAAGACCTCCCACCCCTTGAGCACGCTGGAGACAGCAGAGCAGCCCTGGTGGCCAAAGATGGTGGCACCTCATAGAACTAGAGACCTTTGATTTGCAGACCCCACTAACCTCTTCAACCAGGGCTGGTAGTCCCTTTAACAACTCCAAGGATCTGGAAGGGATGGCCCAGCGACCTTATTGTTAGATGTCAGAAAGACAATCATTCACCTCCAACCATCATATTGCTGGCTACCTGCATAACCATGGACAAGTTGTTTAATCTACCTGAACCTCAGTTTTTACACCTGTAAAATAGGGATAACAATAACTATCTCTTAAGGTTTTGGCAATGAGTAAATAAACTGAGTTACCCAAGGCAGCTGGCACACACATCTCCATATGTTGGCTTCTCCTGACTCTAACACCCCAGTGCCTTCTTTCATTTGTATGTATTTGATGAGATTTTGGCTGGTGCTGCCCAGGCTTCCAGGATGCTGCCAGACCTGAGCCTGCCAGGGCCATCGGAGAACAACAGGTAGGCTCCAAAGCTAATGACAAGGTCCACTGGGCAGGAGCTTCTCATCCAGACTAGGCCCATGGCCTTTCCTACCCTCTGGCCCAAATGTCTGGATCCCCTCTGGAGTCCAGAGCTTAGGGACTGCCTCCTGAGTTAGCACACTGTCCTATAAGGTCTCACTGTGAGCTGAGACAGAGGCTGCCTACACCAGGGCCTGTCTCCTCCTCTGGGCCTCTCTCATAGAGGAGTCAAGCACAGGTCTAAGCCCCACAGGACCCTTCAGAGCCAATTAGTTAGCTGACTGCCAGATTCATGTGGTGGCACCTCCCACCCCTTGGCTTTGTCCTCCAGGGCATCTTAGCCCCTCCTCTCATCTCTGGAGTTTGGGCTTAGCCGTAGCCAGGACCACAGAGGGAGAGAGCATGGGGAGAGCAGGTAGCACAGAAAGTGAGACCAGTCCATATGGAAGGCATGTCCTCCCAACTTTGCCCTCTGATGTAGTTCAGGTATCTTCTCTTCTAAGACAGCATCCCTAAGATTGTGTTCCCCATCAATTCACTGCATAGCAGTTGCTACTCATCGTGGGTCCCGTACTTCAGCACTGTAGCGTAAATATTTGCAGGCTGTGAGCTCCTTGAAAACTAGTATTCATCTGCTCTCTATATGGACAAGACCTGGCATATAGTAGGTGCTCAATAAGTTCAGGATCAATGATTGAACCATCAAGAAGTAGCACCCCTGAGCTGGGGCATAGGGAAGGGGAAAAACAGGAGAAGGCAGGAGAGAAATACTTCATGCAGCTGAACAGAACTCCTCAGCAGGCAGAGCTGATCCAGAATGTTGTGGGTTCCCTGAAGAGCTGAGGGTGTCCTGTCCAGGGAGGCATGCAAGCAGATGTCAGAGGGCCACTTTGGAAGCTGGTATAGGATGGATTCAAGTACTGAACATATTTCAGACCAGACAACCTCTGAAGTCTAAGGCTCAGAATGGCTACAACTGAGCAGGCATTATGCTCAGTGCTTCAGACACTGCCTTTGTGTAGTCCTTGCAACAATCATTAGATACCATCATTACTCCCACTTTATAGATGACCAAATTGAGGCTTGGAAATGTAAAGAAAGTTGTCTAAGGTCACAACAGTTGATGGAAGAAGATTTTGAATCTGAATCTGAGTCTAGGCCCAGTACTCTCAATCTCTAAGAGACCAAGCCCGGTAGGGCTAAAGGAGTGTGCCTCTCTGATCAAACTGGTCTGAGGAGGCCAGCAGATGGACCCCCAATGAGCCCTGATGCATCACTCAGCCTCCGGAAACATCCACCCCTGCCTTCTCTCTCTCACACGCGGGCATACATATTCCCAAAAGTGCTTATTCACAACTGAACACATGTGTTCATTCAGAAGCAGATTACACAGCCATGCAGTCACCCAACACAACTCACATGGCATTTGTCTTCACATACATACTGTGCACAGATGCAAACATTCCCATGGGATTTATATGCATGTGCATTCTCATGTAATGGACACTGAGGCTTGTGCATACCGAAGCTGTATATACAGAACCTTACATTGTGCCTATATGTTTATACCCCACACAGCAGACACACACTTTCAGTTCACATCACTTAGGCACTCACACCTCCTCGATATCATACACCAAATCCTCCCCCAACAAGAACTTTATCCATTGTTCCCAGATCCAATACTAGACCCAGGTGAGCAATGATGCGCCCTCCCTCTGGGGTTGGCCAGGCAGCCCTGAGAGGGGTAGAAGGCTCAGCCTGCCTGTGATGGATGGAATTAATCTACTGAGCTGGAGAAACTAAATAATTAAATCCCTAATCACCCCCCAAGCCAGCCAGGCCAATATAGCTGAGGGAGGGAGGGGGCTCTGAGGCCCAGACCAATATCCTAGAGGGGGGGAGGGCTTGGAAAAGGCACAGACAGAACCCTCTAAGAGAGTTCTTCGGGAGGAGTACTGACAAACAGGCAGGCAGACAGACAGACAGTTCTCCAGTGCCACAGGCTCTCTTTTTCCAGGTGTAAATTGGAGCAGCTGAGATGACAGCCCACCACTATCCACGAATGCAGAGTGAGAGGAGGGGTACAGTCTTCCCACTCTACCGAGAGCCCAGGCTGCCCTTTCACAAGGTGAGTCCTGGAAGAGGTTGGGGACGGTAGACAAGACACTCAGAGTGCCCAGGACTGTGACCATTGAAGGGGTGGGTCCAAAGTGGAGCAGTTGGATCAGTCAGGCCCTGGCTCACCCCTCCCAGCATGACAAGTGCACCTGCTTCCCTCAGGAAGTGGGTCCAGCACGTGGCTAATAGGCTGAGGATGGGGTAGAGCCCTGGGCAGGGGGGCTAAGGCAAGCAGCCTGGGAACAGGCTCCAGTCCGATTGGCTGAAAAGTGGGTCATTTTTCTTTTGAAAAATAGTGAGAAAATGGAGAAGTAGGTCGGGCTCTCATCCCCTCAGCCCCAGGCACCATCCCGGACTTGCCGGGTGGGAAGAGAAAGAGAGGTACACACATGCCATAGCCCCATCTCCCCCAGAACCCGCCGGCCCCCAGCACAGGAGGCCAAGGTCATCATACTTTTAGGACACCCAAGGACATGCACACTCAGGCCAGGACTGGAGCACAAGCCCCATCATACCCTGAGGGGCGTGAAGTAAAAGTAGCTAAAGCCGGGCCAGCTGGAGGGATAGGGGCTCCAGCACGCAGGACCCTGAGATACCCCCTCCCATCTTCACGTCTGTCCTGATGTCTCCTCTCCTCTCTTCTCCCTTTCCTCATCATCCACGTGAGCAGAGTCGTTGCCATGACACCGCGGGCAGGTGGGCGGCTCTAGCGGCTGTTTCGTCCCAACCCCCAAGCTCAGAACCCAGGTGGGAGGGGAGCGGCTGCAGCGCCCCCGCCCCTAGTCCAGCTGAGAGAGGAGATTGGCAGAAGGCCCCACACACCCCCCAGAACCTGCAAGGGGCTCTAGTATTGCCCTCTTGGGAACGAGGCAACCCAGGCGCAGGCTTGAATGTCTGGGAAAGAAACTCTCAAAGAGGATCTTAGGTCTTGACACCCCTCCCCTTTACCCAGAGGTCAGGGAATGGCAGGAAAATAGGCTAACCGACAACTCCCATTGCTTCCTCCATTTCTCATCGACCCTCCTCCTGGCTTTATCCACCGTCTAAATCGCAGACCCTTCATACTAGCAGCTGATTGGTCCTGTCTGGGGTCTCAACTCAGTTCCTCATTCTGAAACACAAGCTCAATTCTCCAAGCTCTCTTGGAAGAGAGGAAAATAGGCAAAGTTGAGACTCGAGAGATTCCTTTCCCACCACCAAACCCCCAGCTTGTCCTCTGAAAATTGGGTTCCCTTTCCCTGAGTGTCCCCCATACTTGAATTCACATCACAGACTAGGGGGGGACCACGCAATCCTTACTAAGCCCATACTTGGCCAAGGCACCCACTCCAGCAGGAGGGAGAAGCAGAGGTGGAGAAGGGAGAGGAAGAAAGGAACGAACGAGGTGGGGGTTAGACTGCAGATGCTGACTGAGGATTCTGTCCTGCCTCGCACCACGTCTGACCTCAGGAAGCCTAGGCCAGGCCTGAGCTCCCTTGACTCCAAGCACTCTTCTCGGGTCACTTCTTGGGTCGTCTCTTGGGTCCAAATGCCTTTCTCCACGTGTCTCCTAAACCACTTGGCTCTGACTTCTTAAGACCCTTTCCACTGTTCAGGACCCTGTTCCATAAGGGGGAAGCCTTGGATCACTTACTGACTAGAACCAGAGGGACTTGTGCTTGGCAGCCCTCTGCACTATCAGCATATATGAGGTGGTGGTGACAAGATCCAAAAGGAAGGGAGAATGGCAGCCAGGCTTAGCCCGAGGGTGTCATATATGACATACATACCACATGCATACATAAAAACACTTCTACTTTCTTCCTAAGCCTTCCTCTACTGACTGAGACAGATCTGACTGGCTAACATATATACTTCTGCATGTCTGTGCACCTGTGTGCATGTGCTTTGTGTGTGCTTGTACACTGTATCTGCTTTTTTCCACCTCCACTGCAAGTGTTCCACATCGGGCCACTGTCATCTTAAGGTCTCACCAGAGCTACTACGACAGGTCCCTAACTGGTCTTCCTGCCTTACATCCTGGCCCTGCGCCATTCCTTCTTCTCACTGGCACCAGCGTGATCTACCTAAACTTCATTTATTCAGCAAGTATGTACTGCATGTCTACTCCCAGCCAGGAACTCCTCTGGACACAGTGGACACGACAGTGCACAAAACAAGTGAAGTTCCCATTCTCACAAAGTTTATGTTCTAGTGGGAAAAGAGAGTTGATAAACAAATATATAAAATAAAGAGGTGGTAAGGGCTAAAAAAATGTTTTTAATATGGATGAGGCGATAGAATGACAAGGGACTATTTAACGTAGACGTTGGTCTCTCCCAAAAAAAGAGACTTTTGAGCAAAAACTTGAATAAAGTGAAGGGAATGAGTCCCATGGGCATCTAGGGGAAGAGCATTTCAGCTGAGGGGAAAAGCCAGGACAGCGGTCTCAAGGCGGAACCAAAAGAAAGCCTATGTTGGGGTGGTACCTGAGTTCCAGGAAGGTCACTGGGGGCTATTTTACACGCAACACTTACGTCATTCAGGCCCCACTAAGCACTTTGTACTTCACTGTGAATGAGATGGAAAGCCATTATAAAAGCATGACCTCATCTTACTCTGGCCGCACTTCCGGGGAGAATCTGCAGAAGAGCCGGCAAAAGTGGAGGGAGGGAGACCGGCTGGGACATGTCCTGTCACTGAAACATCTTTCCCTCCAGTTACTCACCTGATGAAAACCTGTTCAACCTTCAAGATTCGGCTTAAAGGCCTTCTCTCCTCTAGATCATTTACCAAACCGCTCCCTTCCCACTCTAGAACTGACCAACCCCTCAAAGGTCCCCACTGCCCTGATGATCACGTAGGTCCTCCTACCTTCGCTAGTAGTCTCCTTACTTGGTTCCAGGTTTTTTACCTTCTCTAGATTAAGTTACCTGAGGCAAGGACCATCCCCAGTGTCCCATGGCACATCACAGGCATAAAATAAACACTGGTTGAATGAATGGATGCACTGCGTGAGTCACATGTGATGAAAACAAGACTGTTATTAACCTGGGTGAGGAAGGTGCACATGTGTACAGTCACAGGTTGCAATCAGGCCAATGTTAGCATATGCCCACATATTTCTGCAAACTCTGTTCATATATATGTGCATGAACATGTATGTACATGTCAACAACTCCCTATGTTGATATCATTCCTATAAATTTTTTCATGTGTGCACATGATGGAAAGTAAAAAAAATAAAGTGCACTTACAGGGTGGGGCAAAAGTAGGTTTACAATTGTTCATCTGAAAAAATAATACAATAATTAATAATTAATTCAAAAATAGCCTGACCAGGCAGTGGCGCAGTGGATAGAGCGTTGGACTGGGATGCAGAATACCCAGGTTTGAGCCCCGCGGTCACCGGCTTGAGTGCGGGCTCATTCAGCTTGAGCACGGGCTCACCAGCTTGAGCTCGAATTCACTGGCTTGAGTGTGGGATCATAGATATGATCCCATGGTCACTGGCTTGAGCCCAAAGATTGCTGGCTTGAAGCCCAAGGCCACTGGCTTGAGCAAGGGGTCACTTGCTCTACTGTAGCCCCCCGGTCAAGGCACATATGAGAAAGCAATCAATGAACAACTAAGGTGCCGCAACGAAAAATTGATGCTTCTCATCTCTCTCCCTTCCTGCTGCCTGTCTGTCCCTACCTGTCCCTCTCTCTGCCTCTATCTCTCTCACAAAATAAAATAAATTCTGTGTTTTGTGTACTCACAACTGTAAACCTACTTTTCCCACCCTGTGTTCTGACATATGCAGTTAAGGCATACACAAGTAACATACACATATACAGGTACACACATTACCACATGCCCCATATTTGTGAGAATTATGCACACACTTGGGCCTATATACTAACCCTTCCCCTTCCATCCACTAAACCAACTAACTGATTGATTCTTGAAACCTCTGTAGTAAAGTGAATGTTTAAGCCCCAAACTCTTTGACCACGTACACCCCTGAGCACCCCAGCATCTGATCAGCCTCAGGCTCAGCTTCCTTACCCAGCTGTCCCCAAAGCTATACAGGTTTCTCCTCTGAAAATTCCCTTCATATGGATGGTGGGGGACAATAGGGTCCCCGTGACATGAGAATTTGAGAGATCTCAAGGAACCTGCATTCTGGAGAAGAGTCACAGGCATCAAAAAGGATCAAGTTCAAACTTATGAGAAAAACAACTCTTGGACAGTCTCAGGGTTCAAACAGAATAAATCTATCTCTCCCATATTCTTTCTCTCTGTTGCATTTATTCACATGTATGACCCAACTTATGTATACATATTCATATGTCATTAACTCACATGTGCATATAAGTACTCCCACATATATGTTCACATGCATACTTACACTCACATATATGCACTACTAGGTGAGCACCACACACATAGATTTAATTAAGTAATTGTCTTCACAGTTACACATACACATTGATGCATACATGTCAGAAATACATATATGTATATGTGTCCACACTTATACACAAACTCATAAATGTTTGTACCCATTCATACAGCACACTCACACATATACATGTGCACATACACAGTAGTATACCCACTAATAGGCAGAAATACGCATGCACATGCCCTGGAAGGAATAACAGAGATAGCCAGCCCCTCCTCTGGCTTCTATCCTGTGCACAACGCCAGGGGTCCATATTCTCTCCAGGTGTCATCACAAGTTTGCATTTGCTTTCTACCCTTACCAGTCTTCTACTTCTCCTACTTGGAAAGTTGTTTCTATTACCAATAGACTATGCCCAAGAGGCAGTCCATATCCCCTGTACATACAACTCCTTAATTCTAAAAGGGAAGAGGAAGAGAAAATATCAAGGCCAGAGTTCTTCCTCCCAGTACCTCTGGGTATAGTCCATTGCTCCCAGACTCCAAAACAATTATTGGAGCAAAAGAAGAAACAGTAAGAAAATTATCTCTGGGCCCTAAAGCCTCCTAGGAATGCCTCTTTCTTCCCTAGAGGGCAGCTTCATGCTGCTCAGTGAACCCCTCCCAGCCCAGCCCAAGGGCCCTGCCAAGGAAAGGTTAGACCTGGAGGCTTAAGTATGTAAAGGGGGTGACCTGGGATCAAGATAATGAATAAAGAGAGTATTTTTAAAAAACAAGAGCTGGGTAGGGAGCAGGGAGGCAAGCTGAAGACACCTCCCTGCAGGAAAGCTGCTGCTGGAATACTGGATCATGAATAGCAGGACGCTCCAAGAGGCCTGGGAGAAGGGGGTGGACATCCAGCATTCCATGTGGGGGTGGAGGGGTGACTGCTTCAGGCAGTAGCAGCAGCTCCAAAGTAAAGTCTTATCAAAGCTGTTATGTAACCAAGGGAGCTGAGTGGAGCACAAACACCTCCCCTCCCCAAACAGGCACCCACACCCACACCCACCACCTCCCAGCACCCACAGCATAGGAAAACTCAGCTCCTCCCAAGCAGCTAGAGATGGGGAGGATTCAACTGGATGAGTTACATCAAAAACATGATGGGTGAAGGGTTCCTCATTAACTAGAAGTCACACCTGGGAAGGGATGATGTGGTTCAGTTTGGGGTCTCTAGATACCTAATCTCTTTTTCTTGAACTTCCTGCCACACTTAATTTTGCCAGTATCATCTGGAAACCCTCTCTTTCCTCTCCCCTCTAGAAGGATCCTATTTGAATATTTGATTGTGCTCTTGAGGATGGGAGGTAAAAACTGCCAGCAACCCTTCCTGCCTGTTGTTCCCCCACAGTCTCATCTGCATGTCCTGACATTTGGCTCTCTTCCCCCTGGGACAACAAGAGAAGGGGTCTGGAGAAATAACTACTTGCTCTATTCCCTTTAGAGTTACAAAGATGTAATATAAGAACCCAGGAAACTGAGATGACTCTGACCCTAGGTGAGTAGGGAAAAGATTTCTAAGGGAAGTGAGGATTGAAACCCAGATCCTATCCCCCAGTGTAAGTTTTCTTTTCCCTGCTAGTTCTTTCTCTTTTCCCATTGCCCCATCTCCAGTAGCCTCCTGCTTCTCTGGTCCATGGCACTGAAGGACCCCAACCACTCCTTGAATCCTTTGCTTGGAAATCTTCCTCCCCAATGAAAGTCTCTCTCAAATGCTGTTCTGAGCTGTAGTTGGAGTGTGCAGAGCATAAGAGAGGCTTGCAGCATATTTTACTGTACCCTGTCCCAAATTCCAAGGCATGGTGGGCAGAGGGATGCCACATAGTCAAATTATCCTTAACTTTTGAGCTATAACCACCCCAGGCTTAACCAGCAAAACCTAAGCTATCCTAATCCAGAACTGCCTTAAGCCTGAACTTCTGGGACCCAGTAGAAAAAAGACTGGTGGCTGGTACCAGTACCCCCAAGCTAGCTGTACTCAAAACTATCTGCGAGAAGAGAGCTCACGACCACAATATCATCCTCCAACCCTACCCCCACACTCACAGCAGGCTGGTTTTGGAAAGGGGTGGGGGGGACTGAAACAGAGAAAAATGCGTCCCTTTTCGAAATACCACTAATAACTGTGAGGCCTAAAGCCAGCGAGAGGACCCCCAAAACCTGTTTTCATCCAAGAATTCTGTCCTTGGAAAGTGGGTCATCTGGGAGAATTTTTCTAGTGAGCCCTCAGCACTGCCCAACCACCTTTCAATCATCGGGTTCCAACGCAGCCCCACTCAGGACCCGGGACAGCTCCAAAGGAGCGAATCCCCTCCGAGTCCCTTTCAGCACTCGGGACAGCTCCCAGGGATAGCGGGCCCCGTAGCCAGAAATCCAGCCTACCGCACACCCTCTTAAGAACAGAAGCCCCTCTCCCCTGCCCCTCCCGTACTTGCTCCCATCCACCGGAGGCATCTAGTACCCCTCCCATCAGTCTCTGTCCAAAGAGAGAGAAGCAACCCAGACACGAGGCTTCCTGAAGGAGCCTAGAGACAGGACCCCACCCACCTCCTTTCAGCCCTCAGCCTCTCAACGCCACTCACAGCTGGTTCTAAACACCACTTTCCTTCCTAACCACCACCCCAAAAATAAAATAAATACTCACGTGGGGGCTCCCAGCCCTGTAGGCAGATGTAGTGAGGGGAGGCAGAGAGAGGTAGCTCCCCACACTCTGTTCTGAGCCCCCTTTCTGAAGGAGCCAGCTCCCATCTGGACTGGGGGGAGGAGAGACATGTAGAAGCACTGAGTGATGGGGAGGGGAGAAAGGAGAGGGAAGGATGCAGGAGCGGGGGACTGCAGAGTGGGGGTGTTGGGATGGGGGTGAGGGAATCCTTTTTAATTTAATTCTCTCCCCATGTCTACATCAACCCTGCAGGCTCAGCTCTTTAATATTTACACACAGGAAGAAGCGAAGATGAGAAAGAATAGAGAGTGAGAGGGGCAGAGAATACCTGAGCTCAAAGGGCATAGAGCAGGGGCTGGAAGCTTGGGGCCGCCACACCATCCCCAGCCCACTCTCATTCTGAGCTCTTGGCTGGAAGTAAGAAAGAAGGAACCCTGGGACTATTCTGTCCCTTTGTTAACAAGACTCTTTGAAGTTGCATCAGAAAAAGATCAGATCCCAACCCACATACCTGGGCACCCTCACAAACCCAGATTTCTTGGGTGTCTCATGTGCAGATGGTAGAGGCAGTATTCATACACAAGTATGTTCTGATGCTTGGAAGCATGTGTATATGTGAGTTGATGTGTAAAAGCACATGAAAATGTCATCACTGTGTACATGTTTATTCAAGTGTGTTGTGAGTGTTTCAACATGTAACAGCCCATACAATCATATGCAAATTATGCAATCATATGTATAAACCAGACCCCAAGTAACCTTCCCAGTTCTTCAGCTACAACCCCCAAAACAAGGCCACCCACCTCCCCAAGCTCCCTTATTCACAGGTCCCTTCTTTATAGCCTCACTTTTTCTTTCTGTGACATGGGGAGAAGGACTAGTGGGAAAGCATGCTGCATTTGAGCCCAGGGACTTGACAAGTTATTAGCAAGGATGAGCTGGCAGCCTGTTACCATAACGATGGTGCTGCTGCTTCACCCCAGCTCAAACCCAGACTCCCCAGACAGCAGGATGCCCACCAAGCCAGCAGCCTTCAGACTGGAGGGCGGGTGGGTAAAGAGAGAATCGAGACAAATGCTTGTATAGTGGAGGGTACACGGCTGTTCTTCCAACTCCCACAGAGAGACAAAGCTTTGAACCCAACAAGTGGGAATGAAATCAGACTCTGGAAAGGTTTCCTGCCCATCAGAATGCTAAAACACTGAGAAAGGTCTGTGTAAGCCCCTCTAGATAAAAGCTTCTGTTGCCATCTGCTCCCTGTGTCCCCTCACTCCAAGAACCTCTTCCACTAATCTTAATAGATTAAGAAAAAAAAACCAGAGTCCCCTCTCTGAATTTCAGTCTTCCCATCTGTAAAATGGGAACAATGATCATTATCATTTACCCTAGACTCCTAGAAGGTTAAATTAAAAGGGTTTAAGGGTAACTGTAGATCTTTCCAAAATCAGACAAGCCCTAGAAGTTCCTCTGCCTAACAAAAATCATAAAGTAAGGAACTGAAAGACCAGATGAAGGCAAAATGCATCAGAAACTGGGTGGGATGAAAGAATATGGCGCTCATCCAGCTCAAGCCCCAACATCAGCTGGAGTGAGATGATGTGAGGTGCCAGGCAGCAGCAGAAAGCAGCAGCTGACACAGAAGAAAGTCTGGGAGCCTGGCCTGCAGCAGCTCCAGCCCCTCACCAGCAAGAATCAAGACAAGCCCAGAGCTTACATTGGCAGTAGGTATGGCTAGGAATCCTCACCTCCAGAAGCATCTGTAGCTTCCTCTCTTTGGAAAGGAGTCCCAGGTCTTAGGCTTATTGAGTCTTTAATTCTCCTCCTCAAATCTCTACTCAGCTCTGATGGGCATGGGGGTGGGAGGATTTCCAGGAATAGAAGGCAACATGGAGGGTTGTGAAGTTTCTGGGCTAAGACTAGCCAGGAACCCACAAATTTGCTGTGTGACCTTGGGCAAGTCCGCTCCCTTCTCTGGGCTTCAGGGTCTTCACTTTATAATTAAAAGGTTGGACTAAGTAATTCTAAGCTTCCTCTTCTAACCATCATTTTATAGCTACACAGAAGCTCACTTCTTAGACGCAAGCCCCCTGGCATAAAACATAGTGGGTACTGCCTGTCAGATCAGTGGAGCAGGGGGGGGGCATAGAGGGATGGTGTCTAAGGATGTTTACCCTATATTCATGTTCTTTTTAGAAACACTTGCCACCCTAGCCCTCCTGGTTCCCCTTTAGACCCTGATTCACTGCCAATTCAGGAAGCCTCTCCCTCTGATCCTTCTTCTCTTCTCCCCCTCTCTCCTTTTCAGGCCTCGGCAGCTGGGTGCAGAAGTAGCCCCAGCATTCTGGGAATGCTGGGAAGAGGTGGAGGTCAGTGCCCCCAGGGTCAGAGAGAGCACAGCATGGAGCATCACTCCCTAAGTTTGGCCCAACATAGCTCCTTGAATCACCAAAAGACCTAGGTTGGAGCCTTTCTGTACCACTGCTAACAGTACAGGATTATGGGAAATGGAATTCGCCTCTGATCCTCAACATCCTCATCTATAAATTGGCATTATATTAGGCTGAACTACATGAAACTGCTGCTTTTATAGGCAAAAAACAAAAACAGTTGAATATTGGCAATTTCCTATATGGCTTACCCTGGCCGGCCTGCTGCCCGGAACTACTGGGGCGATAAAGAGTTGAGAGGGGAGCATTTCTCAAAAGCCCTGAACTGACAAAAGGGCACTGGCTTATTATTATTAATAATAATACTTTGAAGAGCTTCAGCGCAGACCCACCTGGAGCCAGTAGACTGAATGAACCAATGACCCAGAACTTGGAAATTTCAAGCTTGTAAGTCTGAGGGACATCCACCTGCTCTGATGACTAAGAGCAGGGCAACGCTTCCTCCTGCCTCCCCAGTCCCCAGTTCTAAAGGTCCTTTGGTGAAACATTACTGAGATGACACAAGGTCCCAGGCCCCAAGAAGCACACATACTCCAGCTCACCTGAGGCCCCACTACCACCAGGGGCCCCAGCATGCAGCAAGGACACTACCAGAGCGCCACTTTCTGAAGTAGGTGAAGGTGGGGACCAAGGTGGAAAGTGCAATGCACCTCTCGCCTGAGTGGGAGTGGGGGAAAGGAGAGGAGTCCCTGGTGAGAGGGGATGATCTGACCTCTGAAAAGTATGATGTCTCTGTCCCGTGTCCCCTCACTACCAGGAATCCCCTGAGGAAGAAGGAGGGAATGAAACCCAGATGTGGATGACTCAGAATGAACCCTGCTCAGATACATTCTCACAGAGCCAACACACACACACACACACACACACACACACACACTCATACAGGCCACAGATACCTAGTCTCACTCAGAGACACAGTCACACCAGCACACACACATTCATACACACTCAGAGACATACACAGGCACATGCAGTGACAACACACACACTCATTCACACACATGTCCACAGATACATACACAGTATCTGTAACACCTTCCACACTCACACTGCATGTACCCAGTGACATGCACACACACTTGCCCACAATGACACACACACACTACACTCACTGACGGGCACACAAATCACCCACAGACCGACACGGTGACACACACACACACTCATCACAGGCACAGTGACACACTCACACTCACAACACCTGCAGAGGAAACTTCTCTCCGGATCTCCCCAACACCACCACTTCCCCCAATCCCAGCTGGCTACTCCCTCCCATATCCAAGCCTCCGGCCGGGCCGGGCCGAACCCGGGCTCGCTAACCCCGCGACGATACCGGGGAGAGCCGGTCCCCGCTCCGCGTGGTCCCTCCGCCCGACCCCTCGGGTCAGGCCCACTGGCCGCCAGGCCAGGGCCGGGGCGGGGGCGAGGCCGAGGGCGGGGGAGGGGGCAGCCGAGGAGGCCCGGCCCTCGCCCCTCCCGGGCCGGGAGCCGAGGCCGCGGGAGCCCGGGGCGTGGGCGGCGCCGGGGCTGCAGCCAGGCCGAGGACTGGGGGCGCTGCAGAGGGCGCGGCTAGTACGGCCCGTCCCCACCCCTCCCCGCCGCTTACCTGGCCCGGCGCGGGTTCCGGCCGGGTTACATGGTGCCGGCCGCCGGGGCTGGGCACGCTGCGGCGGCGGGCAAGCGGGCAGGGACGGGGCCCGGCACTGCGGAGCCCCCAGCAGAGGGGCCGCGCCGGCTGCGGAGCCCCAAGCGAGCGCCGAGCGGCAGCGGGCGCGGGAGCGGGAGGCGGCCAAGCCACGGAGGCTGGATTTCCCGGGGACCAGGAAGGGGAGGCGGGGGGGATCCCGCCCGCGCGCTCCGCCCCCGCCCCCGCCCCCGCGCAGGGCTGCCGAGCCCGGAGCCCGGAGAGGGAGGGGGGCCGAGCTCCCCGCCCCCGCACCGGACCCAGGAGGGCGGAGGTCGCAGCCGGCGGGCGGCGGCCGCCGGGGTCTCCGAGGAGCGCACGCCTCGCTGAGCGACAGCTCTGGGGAGGCCCAGCTGCGGGACCACCGGGTTAGCGTCCGCCGGGGACCCGGGACCAGGCACACATTGTCACGGCCACGCACAGCCGACCTAGGCACAGAGACCGAAGCCCAGAGGCGGGTTATTGGGGAGACAGTAACATATTCTCAAAGACACGGTCTCGCGCCCCATGGAGGCAGTCACAGTGTGAATGTCACACACAGCCCTCCGGGTACGTCCCCTAGGAGACCCTCCTTCAGGTTTTCCCAGTCAGCTACCAGCCTTCAGGTCCTGGCCTCGGTTCAAGGAGCCCCCTTCCTCTGCCCGAGCCCCTGCCAGTGTGGGGCGCTGTGCCTGGCCTCAGAGCCACGGACAGGCGTCCCCCACCCACAGTCCGCACAGCCGAGGCATCCCCAATGTGGAGGGAGAACCCTGCTATACCTGCCGACTTTGCTAGGGCCCCCACCTGTGCCCACGGTGCCCGCCCACCTCTAGGCCCTGAGCCAGGAGTTGTGCCAAGGCGGGGGCGGAGTGGAGGAGGGAAAGGGGACTGTCCGAGGCACAGTCAGAGGCTGCAGAGCCAGGACACCGGCTGCAGGAGCCAGGAGAGGCGGAGGAAAGCTGACTGCAGCAGTCCCTGGCTTGAATCCGTCTTGGCGCCCAGAGCGATGCTGTAATGGGGGGGAGGGGGCCGCACTGGGGAAGCCACAGGGGGGAGGGGCTAAAGGTGTGGGGGAGGGTCTGGTTCTAGATTCTGATTTCCCACGGTGGGTGTGGGGGAACACTGCCTCAGGCACCCAAAGTTGGGGTGGAGAATAGTGTGCATCCTTGAAGCCTTGTTCCTCTCTCCCTCTCACCACCTCTTCTGATCTTGAAAACTTTGGGGCAGTGGGTGAGGTGAGGGTTTGGGCTCTGTCTTCCTCTCTAGGAACAGAACTTGAAATAGTTCTGACTCAACACTCACCCACTAATTCCTTTCTCTCTGTATCACTTTGTAGTCACTGGCTCTCCTCCTGGTATAAAGAGGGAAACTGAGGCACAGAAAGTAGAAGTCACAGGCCCAAAAGAGTTAAAACTGCGAGTTGAGCCCTTTCTCTTTCCCCAAGGAGATGTTTCAAGATGTCACATGACATCAGTAAAGGAGGTTGGAGAGCCCTTCCCCAATGAAACCTAGAAGTCTGGTGGGAAGTTGGCAGACTGGTCAGCTATCTTGCTGCCTACAAAACCATTTCCACCAAGACTTTTCAAGAATGAGGTAAGGTCACATATAATCCCCAACCCAGGGATCAGCCAAAAGCAGACATCTGAGAAAATAAGATAGAAAGTTAGACCCAGGAACCCAATTTAGAACCAAAAGCATCTCACTTTGCATGAACCATAAGAGCTATCATGTAGTATGCTAAAAGGCACCACCATGCTTTCTCGGTTCTAAGATGTACATTTTGTTAACTCTTCTGAAACTGGGAAGCATCTTAAACTGAAGAGGGACATTTAGTGTGATTTTCTACTTTTTTCTTAATGCTGTTATCAAAGACTTGATGTGTTTCAGATCATAGTGTCATTTTAATTTGTTTATTCAACAACCACTTACTGATTGTACATGGCACCCTGCTAACCTGTTTGGGGCATAAAGGTTAAGCAGACAGACCTCCCTTGGACCCATCCAGTGATGTGTAAGAGAGATGGAGATGTAAACTAATAATTACTATCAAGGCCAATCCATGGGAGTGTATGCTGAGCAGTCACACAGAGCCCATACTTAAAAAGATTCTCACTCTTGGTTTAAGGCTCTACTCTCACTGTCTTGAAATTTCTAATAAGTTTTTACCAAGGAACCCTGCACTCCACAAACTATGATTGTTACACTAGGAATCCCATGCCTTGATAGAGATGGGCACAAAATACTTTTAGAGTCTAGAGACAACAGCAGCTCTCCCTAGATGAAGAGGAGCAATCAAAGAAATAAAGAAGCATTAAGGAGACTTTTGAGTAGAGTCTCAAAGATTGGGAGAGAGAATTAAGCTAGAGAGCCACATGTGTGGAGACAGAAACTCATCAAAATGTCAATCAAGCAGCCTGACCAGGCGGTGGCGCAGTGGATAGAGCGTCAGACTGGGATGCGGAAGGACCCAGGTTCGAGATCCCAGGGTAGCCAGCTTGAGCATGGGCTCATCTGGTTTGAGCAAAAAAGCTCACCAGCTTGGACCCAAGGTCACTGGCTCGAGCAGGGGGTCACTTGGTCTGCTGTAGCCCCCCAGTCAAGGCACATATGAGAAATCAATCAATGAACAACTATGGTGTCGCAACGAAAAACTGATGATAGATGTTTCTCATCTCTCTCCATTCCTGTTTGTCCCTGTCTATCCCTCTATCTGACTCTCTCTCTGTCCCTGTAAAAAAAATAAAAATAATAATAATAAAGTAAATTTTAAAAATGTCAATCAAGCAGTATGGCAGACTAGGTGTTTGGTTGATCCTCTCACTGAAAACATGAAAAATGATTTTAAAAATGATAGCTAAAATAGTTTTTTTAAATCTTAAATGCATCAATGATTTGGCAAAATAAATAAATAAAAATTATTCCAGCAAAAATTTAAATGAAGGCAGGACCAGGGAAGTAAGCAGAGCACTGAAGCCAACTCTAGCCTAGGGGCTGTGATATATTAACTGCAAAAATGGTACCAATTCACCTCTCTCTGAATCCATATCCTTTGCCACATGATTTTGCAACTCCCTGTACCAAAAGGTTGACTCTTATCTTCCTGCTCCTTGAATCTGAGTGAACTGTGACTTGCTTTGGCCAATAGAATGTGGAAGGCGTCACAGTGTGCCAGTACTAAGCCCAAGCTTTAAGAGGTTTGTGTACTTCTACTTCTTCTCTAGGTCTTCTGTTTCCACTGTGGGAACAACCCTGGAATAGCTTGCTGAAGAACAAAAGACAAGGTGCAAGATAGCCATACTATCCCAGCCAAGACTGTCTTAGACCAGCCCATAGCCAGCTGACCCCTAAACATATGATAGAGCTTCTCCCAAAGCAACAGAGATGTATACCTGACCATGGCTGACCACAGACACTTAAGTGAGACCAGCTGAATGAGAACCATCTAGCCAATTTGAGGACTCTTGAGCAATAATAAATATTATTCATTTAAACCACTGGATTTTTAAATGGTGTGGTATGCCATAATATAAATAACTGATATAACTGTATTTGCTAACAGATAAAATTAAATTTTTGTTTTCATGATCTCTCAGTGCACATGGGAAAGAAGATAAGCCTGCCCAAGTTGAGAAAATACTCCCTTGCATAAACTTGGAAGCCCAAAGAGCTCTCTCTACTCTAATAGACAGGTGAACTAGAAAATAACTCACTGCGTCCCCACACCTAAGAAATTGCAAGGAAAATTACCTGTTTTAAACCTTGACAGCAATGAGTATAGAAAGGAAGAATCTCCTCCTGAGAATCCATGACTACAAGTTAGACCTCACACCGTATGCAATCAAATTCACTCTACCTAGGTGATCTGGAAAACCTCAAATCAAGAATTTAGTATAGGCCCTGGCCGGTTGGCTCAGCGGTAGAGCGTCGGCCTAGCGTGCGGAGGACCCGGGTTCGATTCCCAGCCAGGGCACACAGGAGAAGCGCCCATTTGCTTCTCCACCCCTCCGCCGCGCTTTCCTCTCTGTCTCTCTCTTCCCCTCCCGCAGCCAAGGCTCCATTGGAGCAAAGATGGCCCGGGCGCTGCGCTGGGGATGGCTCTGTGGCCTCTGTCTCAGGCGCTAGAGTGGCTCTGGTCGCAATATGGCGACGCCCAGGATGGGCAGAGCATCGCCCCCTGGTGGGCAGAGCCTCGCCCCTGGTGGGCGTGCCGGGTGGATCCCGGTCGGGCGCATGCGGGAGTCTGTCTGACTGTCTCTCCCTGTTTCCAGCTTCAGAAAAATGGAAAAAAAAAAAAAAAAAAAAAGAATTTAGTATAAAATCACCCAGTCTGATAGTGCCTCAGGTGCCTGGCAGAAGGAAATGTAAATCTTTGTTAGAAGAACTCACCGTCATCTCAGGCCTCAAGTAATTTCCACCGATAAAGTTCCAAAGAAAATGAACAGCACACAAATATCACCAAACGCACAAAAAAACATGGCACCTAGAACAAGAACCAGCAAAAACAACAAATAGCAGAATCACATCTGCAAAGAACTTACCTATTAGAATAATGAGACACTATAAAATAACTGTGTGTATATACATACATACACACACACATATACACATACATTTAGAAAAATAAGATAATATTGTTGCTTTTGGCTTATTGCCCTTGTCTTATTGGGCTGGTCAGGTCCAAGAGAACAATGTTTAAAGTGATGGTGGGGCCCTGGCCGGTTGGCTCAGTGGTAGAGCGTTGGCCTGGCGTGCGGGGGGCCCGGGTTCGATTCCCGGCCAGGGCACACAGGAGAAGCGCCCATTTGCTTCTCCACCTCCCCTCTCTGTCTCTCTCTTCCCCTCCCGCAGCCAAGGCTCCATTGGAGCAAAGATGGCCCGGGCGCTGGGGATGGCTCCTTGGCCTCTGCCCCAGGCACTAGAGTGGCTCTGGTCCCGCAGAGCGATGCCCCGGAGGGGCAGAGCATCGCCCCCTGGTGGGCAGAGCGGCAGCCCCTGGTGGGCGTGCCGGGTGGATCCCCCTTGGGTGCATGCGGGAATCTGTCTGACTGTCTCTCCCCATTTCCAGCCTCAGAAAAAAATTTAAAAAATATATAAATAAATGAAGTGATGGTAGGTATGTTTGTCTTGTTCATAACTTTACAGCTCTGACATTTCTTCTCTAAGATGCTACTTATTATTAAGATTTTTGGAAACTTATGTTGATCAGCTATATAGATCATTCCATTTTATTTCATTATGTAATTTTTTTATTTTTATTTACTGATTTTGGAGAGAAAGGGGGAGAGAGAGAGAGAGAAACATTAATTTGTTGTTTAATTGTTATTTATGCATTCATTGGTTGATTCTTGTATGTACCCTGACCAGGGATCAAACCCACAACCTTGGCATAGCGAGATGGCGTTCTAAGCAACTGAGTTATCTGGCCACGGCTGAATTTTATTCTAATTTATTAAGAGTTTTAATCAAATGTATGTTGAGTTTTATCAATGGCTTTTTCTGCATCTTTTGACATGATCATCTCATTTTCTCTTTTGGTCTGTTTTTGATCAATTACATTTAGAGAGTTTCTTAATGTTAAGTTTTACTTTCCTGAGATAATACCAACTTATTCAAGGAGCTTTATTATTAATTTTACAGATACCATTGGATTTGATCTGCTAATATTTTGTTTTGGATTTTTGCATCTATATTAATAAATAAAACAAGCCTGATATTTTCCTATCTTTGTTATCTAGGATTGGGTATCTAAGTAATTCTAGCTTCACAGAATAAGTTTGAAAAATATTATCTTCTTCTTTCCTCTGTAAAAGATTATGTAAGATTGGAATAATCTGATATTTGTAACTGTGGTGAAACACATCTGTAAAGCCATCTGAAACTGATGTTTTCCTTATGAAAAATTTTTTCTTTGTTGTTGTTTTACTATCCCTTCTGTTTCTTTAACGGGATTAATTTTTTTATTGATTTTAGAGAGAGAGAAACATCAACTTGTTGTTCCACTTATTTATGCTTTCATTGGTTGATTCTTCTATATACCCTGACCAGGGTTCAAACCCACAACCCTGGCATATCAAGATGATGCTCTAACCAACTGAGCTACCTTGCCAGGGCCAACAGGCCTATTTAAAGGACTAATATAAGCTACCTATTTCTTTTTGAGTTCATCGTAAGTTATATTTTTCTAATAATATGTTTTACTTTCTCTAAATTTTTAAATGCATTGCCATAAAGTTGTTGGTAAAATTCTCTTATTATTTTCATCTCTGCTTCATTTGTAATTGTACCTTCCTTCATAATATTTACCTGTGCCTTCTTTTCCTTGATTCTCATTACCAGAAATCTGTCCATATTTTAATCAGTTTAAAGAATAAATTCCTTAGCTTTGTTGAAATTCTCTGTAGTATATTTTCTAATTTTTTTATTTTTGCTCTTAGTTTCATTATCTATTTTCCTTAGGTTTACTCATTCTTAAACTTATTGCTTATTTGAAAACTTAGTATAGGACACCATCAAGGGGACCAATGTATTGTGGAAGTCTCAGAAGGAAATAAGAAAGTGGAAGAGGCAGAGAGAATATTTGGAGAAATACTGGCTGAAATTTCCCCAAATTTGATGATACACATGAATATAAACATCCAAGAAGCTCAACAAACTCTAAGTAGGATGAACTCAAAGAGACCCACACTGAGATACATTATAATCAAACTTTTTTAAAAAGAGAGAATTTTGAAAACAACTAGAGATTGTCACATACAAGGAATCATCAATAAGACCATAAGTATATTTCTTACCAGAAACTTTGGAGGCCAAAAGAGAGTGGCTAATACATGTAAAATGTTAAAAGAAAAGAAAAGCTGTCAACCCAAATCCTATACCACCAGACCTTCCCAACAAGTCTTACAGGTTGAAATAAAAGGACACTGGACCCCAACTCAAATCTGTATAGAAAAATAAAGCTAAATCAATAAAGGTAAATATAAGAGCAATTATAAAAGCCAGTATTATTGTAACAATGATTTATAACTGTATTTTTTTGTTTGTTTTCTGCATAATTTAAGAGACTAATACATTTAAAGAAAAAACATTTGTGTGGCTAGTCTTACTGTAACTTTGGTTTGCAACTCCAAATCTTGTTTTCTACATGATTTAAGAGACTAATGCATTTAAGAGAATTATTAGTTTATGTTTTAAGATACACTATGGATAAAGATGTAATTTTGTGGTATCAACAATCAAAAGAAGTGGAGACAGAGCTTTTCTTATGTTATTGAAGTTAAGCTGGTATAAATTCAAAGTAGTGTTATAACTTTAGGATTTTCAATGAAATCCCCATGGTAACCACAAAGAAAATAGCTCTAGAATATACACAAAAGGAAATGAGAAAAGAATTTAAATGTTTCTCTGCAAAAAAAAACAACTAAACACAAGAGAAGACAGTAATGTAAAAGCACAGTGGTTATACTAATATCAGACAAAATAAAATTTAGATCAAAAAACATTGCTAGAGACAAAGACAAAAAGTATGTTAAGTAAAAAGCCAGTCATAAAAATACAAATACGTATGATTCCACTTATATGAGGTGCTTAGAGTAGTCAAAATCATAGAGACAGAAAGTAGAATGGTGATAGCCACTGACTGGAGGGAGAAAAGGAGTGGGGAGAAATTTATAATGGGGATAGAATTTTAGTTTTGCAAGAGGAAACAAGTTCTGGATATGGATGGTTATGATGGTTGTACAACAATATGAATGTACTTGATACCACTGAATTGTACACTTAAAATAGAAATTTTATGTTAAGTGTATTTTAACCCAATTTTTTAAAAATTGAAGAAAAAATATTGACAAATTGCATTTCATTAAAATTAACCTTGTGTTCATCAAAAGACACTATTAAGAGAGTGAAAATGAAAATCACAGACTGGGGAAAATATTTGCAATACATGTCTCCAGTAAAGAACTTATGTATAGAACATATGAGGAATCTCTACAAATCAATATGAAGCAAAAAAAAAAAAAAAAAAAAAAGCCTGACCTGTGGTGGCGCAGTGCATAAAGCGTCGACCTGGAAATGCTGAGGTCGCCGGTTCAAAACCCTGGGCTTGCCTGGTCAAGGCACATATGAGAGTTGATGTTTCCTGTTCCTCCCTCCCTTCTCTTTCTCTGTGTCTCTCTTCTCTAAAATGAATAAATAAAAATAATTTTTTTAAAAAAAGCCAAAAATATCTTGAGTAAGCATTTTTTAAAAGAGTATCTCCTAGCCTGACCAGGTGGTGGTGCAGTGGATAAGAGCGTCGGACCAGGATGCTGAGGACCCAGGCTCAAGACCCCAAGGTCGCCAGCTTGAGCGCGGGCTCATCTGGTTTGAGCAAAAGTTCACCAGCTTGAACCCAAGGTCGCTGGCACGAGCAAGGGGTTACTCGGTCTGCTGAAGGCCCGCGGTCAAGGCACATATGAGAAAGCAATCAATGAACAACTAAGGTGTCGCAATGCGCAACGAAAAACTAATGATTGATGCTTCTCATCTCTCCATTCCTGTCTGTCTGTCCCTGTCTATTCCTCTCTCTGACTCTCTCTCTCTCTGTCTCTGTTAAAAAAAAGTGTCTCCTAGTTGTCAAAAAACTCAAATGAATACCACTACACACAATAATGACCATATATATACCTGTATAATATTTTTTTTAATTCCAAGTATTGATGAAATGTGGAGCAATTAGAACTGATATAATGCTGGTAAGAGTGTAATGGTACAAACATTTTGATAAACTGACAGTAGCTACTAAAGTTACATATGTGCCTACCCTATAATCCAGCAATGCTACTACTATACTAGATATACACTTCCCCCAAATCAGTGCATATGTTCAGCCAAAAACATATATAAAAATGTTCATAGCAACTTAATTTATAGTGACCCCAAACTGGAAAGAACAAAAATGTCCATCATTTGTAAAACAAGTAAATGATTGTTGGAATATTAATACAATGGAAACCATGTATCAATAAGAACAAACTCATGCTACATGTTACAACATAAAACTTATATATTTGCTTCTCAGAGTGTGGTCCACAGACTAGCAGTGTCAGCATCACTTGGGAACTTGTTAAAAATGCAGGATGTGAGGTCTCACAGTAGCCCTGCTGAATCAGAATCTGCATTTTAACAAATCCACCAGTTGATACGTATTCACATCAAGCTTTAAAATATTATATCTTCTTTTGAGTGATAGTTACGTATATACAAATTAAATTTTCACCAATCTGTACATTTAAGACTATACTTTAAATTACATATATTAAAATCTATACATTTAAAATGCACTTTACTATATCTGTTTAATGCAATACAAAATTAAAATAATAAAACCGATGATTTGGTTCACTAGCATATTTCTTTTTTTGTGTGGAGTCTTTAGGGTTTAGTATGTTGTGTGCAAATAATGAGATTTTTAGATCTTCCTTTCTTATTTGTTTTTGTGACAGAGACAGAGAGAGAGTCAGAGAGAGGGACAGGCAGACAGGAAGGGAGAGAGATGAGAAGCATCAATTTTCATTGCGGCACCTTAGTTGTTCATTGATGGCTTTCTCATATGTGTCCTGACAGGGGTTGGGGGGGCTACAGCAGACCGAGTGACCCCTTGCTCAAGCCAGCGACCTTGGGCTCATGCTGGTGAGCCTTACTCAAACCAGATGAGCCCGCGCTCAAACTGGTGACCTCAGGTTTCGAACCTGGCTCCTCCACGTCCTGGACTGACACTCTATCCACTGTGCCACCTCCTGGTCAGGCCACTAGCATATTTCAAAGGTGGCCAAGAGGTTCGTGGATTTAAACATATTTCATATATTTTAATTCAGTGAAGTTATTATTCTATTTATGCTCTATTTTTCCATCTTTGACCAATGGGAGCTTCATTAAGTTTTCTGCTAAGTCTTTTGCATACCCAGAAATGTTGCTAATTTCCTCACTTTCTAATATAAGAAAATGTTTCAACTCATTTTGCACATTCTCTGTCCAGATCTGAAAAATAGTCATTTTTTCAAGGATCCAGGGACCTTCTAATTTGAAATGGTATTAAAAGTTCCAAACGGAATACTAAGAGATCTCATTAATTATCCTCAAAACTTCTGAAGAAGAGGAGAAAGAGACGTGATTTGCCCTATCAGATATCCAGACTTACTAAAAAGGTATAGCTAGTATCAAGACCATATGGTGCTGGCTCAGAGACAAAAGTATTGGTATGATAGACCATAGAGCTCAAAAACAAAGTTATATATATAATATATGTAACAAGGTGGCATGGCAGATAAGTGGGAAAGGTGGGGAAATTATCTCTTTGTAAAAATAATTAATTGGGTTCCTACTTCACATAATATACAAAATTCAACTTTAGTTGAGTTTAAAACTTAAATGTCAAATTCAAAACTCTTAATAGAAGCTGTGTTAGGGTTCTCTAGAGAAACAGAATCAGTAGGAAATACATGTTCATGTATGTGTGTGTGTGTGTGTGTACACATGCACATTTATTTAATATAAGGTATATATATTAAAGATATATTTATATCTTCAATAAAATAAATAAGAATATGTGAATATTTGTTAAATATATAAATATAATTAATATTTATATACTTTTAATAAATGTCATTCTATAACTGAAAATATACAATTATAATAATTATAGAACACAGTTTATATATTTATTAAAGAGCTATACAGATAGATTTTTTATAAGAAATTGGCTCATGTAATTATAGAGGCTGAGAAGTCCCAAGGTCTGCAGCAGGCAAGCTGAAGACCCAAGGGAACCAAAGGTATAGAGCTTAGTCCAAGTCTACAGGCCTGAGAACAGGAGAGGAGATGGTGTAAGTTTCAGTCGAAGTTTGAGTTCGAAGGCAGAAGACTTATGTCCCAGCTCGAGGACAGTTGGGCAAAGAAAGAAAGTATTTCTTCTTACTTAGTCTTTTTATTCTATTTAGGCCTCAATGGATTGGATAAGGCCCACTCACATTAAGGAGGACAATTTGGTTTACTCAGATGTTAATCTTATCCAAAAACACAGACATGCCCAGAAGTAATATTTAACAGCATATTTGGATACCCCATAACCTAGTCATGATGACATAAAATTAACCATTAAAAAACTATAGGTAAATAGGCCCTGGCCGGTTGGCTCAGTGGTAGAGCGTCGGCCTGGTGTGCAGAAGTCCCGGGTTCAATTCCCGGCCAGGGCACATAGAAGAAGCGCCTATCTGCTTCTCCACCCCTCCCCCTCTCCTTCCTCTCTGTCTCTCTCTTCCCCTCCCACAGCCAAGGCTCCATTGGAGCAAAGATGGCCCGGGCGCTGGGGATGGCTCCTTGGCCTCTGCCCCAGGCACTAGAGTGGCTCTGGTGGCTACAGAGCTACACCCTGGAGGGGCAGAGCGTGGCCCCCTGGTGGGTGTGCCGGGTGGATCCCGGTGGGGCGCATGCGGGAGTCTGTCCGACTGTCTCTCCCCGTTTCCAGCTTCAGAAAAATACAAAAAACAAAACAAAACAAAACAAAAAACTATAGGTAAATTTCTTACTGACCTTTTAGAAAGACTCTCTTAAATAAGACACACCAAAAGCACTAAATGGAAAGAAAAGATTGGTATATTGGCTATTTTAGAGTGAAGAACTTCTTTTTATAAATCATCTTAAAGAAAGCAAAAGGGACAAGCTACAAATGAGGAGAAGAATTTTGTAACACATAACTGACCAAGAATTGGCATCAAGAGTTTTTAAATTTCTTTATATGAATTCCTTTAAATCATTAAGAAAAAGAAAAACAATCTAATAGGAAAATACATGATACATGAGTAAGATATATGAGCAAGATATATTAGCAAGGAATTTTCAGAGGAAATGCATATGACCAACAAACACTTAAAGAGATGTTCAACCTGATTAGCAAACAAAAAATGCAAATCAAGACCAGAACGACACACAAATTAACATTCATTTGATTGGCAAAAATTAAGATATCTGACAATTCCAAATGTTGTAAAGAATGTCAATCAACAGGATCTCAGATATCTCTGGTAGAGGTATAAGTTAGAAAAACCATCTCTAAATAATTTGGCATTAGCTTACAAAGTTTGTCATTCATAGAGTCTGAAGGATAATATTCAAAGTATTAACAACCAATACCACATGGGTACTGACCAATCAGAACAGATGCCTGGCCAGCCAGACTGGATGCCAGTAGCTCTACTGGTGTGTACTGGCTGACTACTTCTACATACACTAGGACCCAGCATCTCACCCTTAGTTATGTACCCAGTGGAAACTTCTGCTCATGTTTATTAAGAGATAGATACAAGAATCTCAAAAACAGAATAGAAAACACACAAAACAAACAAACAAAAAAGAATATGCACAGCAAGACTTCCCATTTGAAGGGGAAAAAAACTAGGAACAACCAAAATGCCCATTAACAGAAGAATGGATAAATAATTATGGAGTAGTCACACAATGGAATATTATATAGAGGGTGCAGATTTTCTTAAAATTCCAGAAGATTATATACAAGATAATACTCTTCAGAATGTTCAAAAACAACTAGAACTGAGCACTATATTTAGGTCACATATATTTGATAAAACTGTAAAAACAAAAAGAAGGGGAATGATAACTGCAAATCTGGGAAGGGGAAACAGTTGCAGGATGGGAGAGACAGATAAGTCAGTGGGATTATAGGTATCCATTACATTCTTTTAAAAATACACGCATACATACATTGATATACAACATAAGAGGTCTATGTCTGATGACGACAGTAACCAAGAAGTAAGGATTATGATTCATCCAATTCTGTCTCAGACTCATTAAAAAATAAAAGACAATTTTGAAATATGAGCAAAGAACAAAGAATTTTAAAGAATGACCAAGCAGCTAAGAAAAGGAACTAAATATAACTTCTAGAAATGAAAAATGTAGCAACTATAATTAGAAACTCAACAAATGGGTCTAACAGCTTATTGGATGCAGGTACTAATAGTACAGTGAACAAAACGATACAGTTAAAAAAGATAGGTAAAAAGCACCACAGAGAAACAAAGCTCTGAGAGGTTAAGAAACATGAAGGGTAACATGAGATAGCCTAACACACATCTGATCAGACGCCCTCCTCCAAAGAGAGAGAATGGGGCAGAGGCGATGTGTGGAGACACAATGGCTGATTATTTTCCATACCTGATAAAGATACCAAGCTACAGGTTACCAACAACTTTTAAGTAGGATAAAACAGACAGAAATCCACACCTACAACATCATATTAAAACAGCAAAACCAAAGATACAAAAAATTTAAAAGCAGCCAGAGGAAAGACAGGTTGCCTTCAAAAAAGCAATAGATAAGCTGACAATTGACTTCACAAAGTAACCCCAAATGCCCAGGGGACAGCGGAATGGTATGTTCCATGTGCTGAGGAAACAAAATAGACAACCTAGAATTCTATGCCCAGTTTAAAAGACTTTTCAGGGGTTGTGATAAAAGAAAGACGTTTCAGAGAGAGAAGAGTTGAAAGACTGCCTTTAGCAGACCATCACTAAAGTAAATTATAAAGGAAGTTCTTGAGACAAAATACGATCTCGTGTAAGAAGTGATCGTAGGTGGAAGGTCTAGGGTGCAAGACACAGTGAAGAACAAAGAAAATGGTAAATGCATGAATACATATAAGTAAACCTTGACTGTATACAACAGTCATGAGGTCTGCTGAGGTTTTCAAAAATAGAATTAAAACATGGCAACAATAACATATCTCTGGAATGGAAAGAAAAGAATGGAATTAAAGTGTCTAAGATCCTTATATAGGGTTTGGGGGGAAAGAGGATAAAAAGATTGATTAAATTCAGATTTAATAAGTTAAATATATATATTAAAATTTCCAGAGTAATCAATAAAAATAAAATAGAACATAAAACTTATAAATAGTTGTAGAAAAATTAAAATAAAAAACACTCAATGAGATTGAGAATCCAAGTACCATTTCAAGATAACGACTGTGGGGACAGTGGTGGGAGATGATGTTATGACGTAGGCAAGAGTCCAGTTATGAGCCTGACCTGTGGTGGCGCAGTGGATAAGGCGTCAACCTGGAAACGCTGAGGTTGCCGGTTCGAAACCCTGGGCTTGCCTGGTCGGGCGCATGTGGGAGTTGATGCTTCCTGCTCCTCCCCCCTTCTCTCTCTCTCTCTCTCTCTCTCTCTCTCTCTCCCCCCTCTCTATAATGAATAAATAAAATCTTAAAATAAAAAAAAAGAGTCCAGTTATGAAGGGTCTGGTACACCCAGCTGAGGAGGGAGTCTCCTAAGCAATGTGGAATCAGTGAAGAATTTGAATTTAAGGATGACTGACACAATCAGATTTGTTTTAAGAAACAACACTCTGACAACAGTATGGATAAAGACTAGATATTACACACACACACACACACACATACACACACACACACACACACACAATCTCAGAATGATAACCAGAAATCTCAAACTTTGCCAGTAAGTGAATACAGATGTCATCCATCAACTTAATCTTGGTAGCTAAAAACGCAAGCTACCAATTGTTGCAAGCAAGCACAGAGTGGAAGCTTTAGGCCATGGCTAGCCAAGCCAGGAATCTGCATGCCCAGGACCCAACTGCTCAGGAAGCGCCACTCCACACTGGCAGTTGACTCCCATTACTGCCTTGTGCCATTGTTAGTGAAATTGAAATGCTGCTGCTTTGGCTTCATGCTTGAGATTAAAGTTCTCTCTTGTGAAATGGAGAGAATGCTTTTTCTATGTTATGCTCAGTTGGAGAGGTCCTGAAGTGAAATTGCTTGAACTGTTAGTTATATGGTTTCGCTCATTGCCATGGACATCCAGGCAGGGACTCCATATCCTCAGGCCCTAATGATTCCACAAGAGTCATACTCCTGCTGAAACCCATTCTCATAGATGTTACCATTACCACCACCACTAGGAACCAGTGTAGCAGGCACTCAGCCAGGCCACATTCTGGTGGAGCTGGCATTCAGCTGTAGCCTGAAAGCCATGAACCTTGGACTCTGCATTGCATCCGTTGGAAGTATGAGACTGTCCTGAAGAATGTTTTAGTGAAAGTGAGTAGGGAAACCACGGCGAGGCTGACTCAGCTCTGTGGTGTTTTAGAGATCATTGATTCAACTCTTCCAATGTGAATTTATTACCCAGTCTGGCAGGGTGCACACTCGCCACCAGAGGGGGTAGGTTGGACTTTCCTCTAGTGTCAGCCACTGCTTTGTACCTGGTACCAGCACTCTTCCCTTTCTGAGGCTCTATTGCTAAAGTGGGTTCATATATTTAAGGAATTTTTCCATGTAGAGGGAGTTCTCCTTCAATGGCTTCTGGTCTACTTCCCTATCATTAGGCTTCTTTTGTGGTCACCTCTCTCCATCAGTCATATTTATACATGTCTGAAAAGAGTTCAGGACTTCTCTTCAGAGCTTCCTCAAACCTTCAGTAAATCAGTAGGGGTAAATGTATCAGCCAACACAAATGGAGGAGGATTTGCCCAATTTCTCTCAGAAACACCTGAGCCTTAGTTCATACCCAGCCATGTTACATTTATATCATTTAAAAGCAGTGTTTTAAATACTTTTATAAATTACATTTTCCTTTTTTAAAACAAATTAAATTTTTAAATAATTTCATTGAATTGCAATTGGATTATATATACATATACAGATACACATATGCCTACATACAGTACATAAATTTATAAGTGTACCAGCTAATGAATATGTCACAAAGTAAACACATCCTTGCAATCAATCCTAATCAAGAAATAGCACATTATCAGCATTAAAGTGTATGTTTAAATAAGAAGGGTTTGGTGGGAGAGGAAGGGGAGAGCCTGAGACCACCCAGGGTCTGGCTCAGATACCTGAGGATTATGGTGCCACTTCACTGAAATAAAAAGCACAGGAAGAAAAGCGAGCCTGAAGGAAAAAATTATGAGTATGATTAGAACATGATGAGTTGGAGAAGCTTGAGGGACACACCTGGGAAAGGCTGAGGCTGGATAGAGAGATTTGATGACTGTATTTTCTAAAATGAAAACAAAGAAATATAGTTGGCAATAAATAGATTTTTGTGCTTCTCACAGATTCGAAAGAGAAAGTTTTAATACTAACGTATTGACATTCTTGGGCTATTTCAATGTTTTAGGTAATTTTCTTTAACATTTCTATTTTCAATCTCCTTACCTGTAAAAGTGGGATAATAGTGGTACCTACTTTACAGAGTTTTGTGAGTAAATACTGAGTATCTTGTAATTATATAAAATATTAAATGCCTGGGACATAGGAAACAATAAATGTTAGTGATTCACCTTTATGGAGACAATAAGACTAAATATTTTAAATGAAAACTGTTCTCAATATTGAGAGACTTACGATTTCTGACTACAGAATGGGTGTTAAGAAAGAAACCAGATGGGCTCAGCTAGTGGACTCATTAATTTGAATCAAAAGGGGCCTATCTCGGGTCCTTACACTTTAGAGAGCCTTGTGTATCACACACATACACACGAACACACCTCAATTGACCCTTACTTCCCTATGTATAAGATAAACCCTTTTTCAAAAAATTGGGGGTCTAAAAACTGGGTGCGTCTTCTACATTGATTGCTTTTAACTTGTATTTCCCACTTTTTTTGACAGTGATGAAGAGTTGTATGAATTTTATGATGAATAAAACGAGTTCAATAACTTTATGTAATACATTCTTTTTCAAATTTCAGGCCCCCAAATTAAGATGCATCTTATACATGGGAGCATCTTCTACACGGGGAAATACAGTATTAAAGAACATATTTATGCCTTTGTTTCTCTAGATCTAGAGCCGTTGAAATTACATTAAGTAATTATATCTAAAAAAAAAGGGCTACAAAACAATCAATTGTAACACTGATAGTGCTAAATAAATATAAACTTTGATAAAGAGCATTGGCATGATATTCTTTTTCTTTAAGATTCTATATATTGATTTTAGAGAGAAGAGAAAGAGAGAAGAGGGGGAGCAGGAAACATCAACTTGTAGTAGTTGTTTCTCGTATGTACCTTGACCGGGCAAGCCTAGGGTTTTGAACCGGCGACCTCAGCGTTCCAAGTTGACACTCTATCCACTGTTCACCACAGGTCAGGCTGGCATGATATTCTTTAAAAGAATAATATTGTCTTTTGATATTTAACCAACAAAACCTCAATATTTCCAGAAAGAAGTATTTTCTGTAGAACAGACTTTGAAACTTGATGATAGTATGGGCAAACATGTAAGGCGGATTAAAAAGTGATAATAAAATAAGTAATCACTGTCTGAGAAAGAGAGTTCAAAATGAGACTAGTAACTTAAAGGGCAATGCAGTGAAAGATGAAATTATATATAAAATTTCAAAAAGTAAACATTGCTCCATTTGGCTAGATTGCACAGGAACCAAAGTCATTTTGAACAAAAAGCTTTTTTCCTATTTTATTATAGTAAAATACACATAACATAAAATTTACCATCTTAGTCATTTTTAAGTGTACACTTCAATGGTATTAAATATATTCACCTACTGTAACCATCACTACTATATGTCCCCATAAGTCTTTTCATCTTGTAAAACTGAACTGCTATATCGTTAAACAGTAACTCCTCATTCTCCCCTCCCCCAAGACCCTGGCAACCACCATTAGACTTTTGTCTGTGTAATTTTGATTACCCTAAGTACCTCTTATAAGTAGAACAGTATCGCCTTTTTGTGACTAACTTATTTCACTTAGCAAAATATCCTTAAATTTCATTCATGTTGTAATATATTGCAGAATTTTCTTTTTTTTTTTTTTTTTTAAAGCTGGAAACGGGGAGAGACAGTCAGACAGACTCCCACATGCTCCCGACCGGGATCCACCCGGCATGCCCACCAGGGGCGACGCTCTGCCCACCAGGGGGCGATGCTCTGCCCCTCCGGGGCGTCACTCTGCCGCGACCAGAGCCACTCTAGCGCCTGGGGCAGAGGCCACGGAGCCATCCCCAGCGCCCAGGCCATCTTTGCTCCAATGGAGCCTTGGCTGCAGGAGGGGACGAGAGAGACAGAGAGGAAGGAGGGGGTGGGGGTGGAGAAGCAAATGGGCGCTTCTCCTATGTGCCCTGGACAGGAATCGAACCCGGGTCCCCCGCACGCCAGGCCAACACTCTACCGCTGAGCCAACCGGCCAGGGCCAGAATTTTCTTTTTTTAAGACTGAATAATATCCTATTATATGTATATACCACATTTTGTTTATTTAGTCATTGGTAAATGGATATATAGGTTATTTTCATGTTTTAGCTATTGTGAATAGTACTACTGTGAACACAGTGTACAGATATCTTTTCAGGACTCTGCTTTCAATATATATAATATATATATATATATATATATTTTTTTTTTTTTAATTAAGTAAGAGGTGGGAAGGCAGAGACAGGTTCCCGCATGCATCCACCTGGCAAGCCCCCTACCGGCCGATGCTCTTCCCATCTGGGGCCACTGCTCCATAACTGAGCTACTATAGCACCTGAGGTGAGGCCATGGAGCCATCCTCAGTGCCCTAGGGTCAAGTTGCTCAAACCAGCCATGGCTGCAGGAGAGAAAGAGAGAAAGGGAAGGCGGGGGGAAAGAAGCAGATAGTCACTTCTCCTCTGTGCCTTGACCAGGATTTGAACCTGGGTTCCACATGCCCAGCCGTTGACACTCTATCACTGCACCAACCGGCCAAGGCCTCCTTACTTATTTTCTCTCTGGTTGTTCTATCCATTATTGAGAGTGGGGCATTGAAGTATCTAACTATTATTGTAGAACTGCCTATTTCTCCCTTCAATTCTATCCATTTTTACTTCACATATTTTGATTGTCATTGGGTGCTTAAAAATTTATAATGGGCTCCAGCCAGTCGGCTCAGTGGATAGAGCATTGGTCAGCGTTCTGATATACCAGGTTCAATCCCCAGTCAGAGCACATATGAGAAGTGACCATCTGTTTCTTTTCTCTCTCTCCCCTTTCTCTCTCTTCTCCCTTCTCGCAGCCAGTGGTTCTATTGGATTGAGTATGTTGGCCCCAGGCGCTGAGGATAGCTTGGTTGGTTGGAGCATTGATCTCAGGTGCTGAGATCCCTTTCTCTCTCTTCCTCCCTTCCTTCCTCTCTCTCTAGAATTAATGAATAAAGTGGTAGAATGAATATATTGCTCAGTTGATTTGAGCTTCAGCCCCAGATGGGGGTAGCCAGGTGGCTCTCAGTTGGGGGGGCATGTGGGAGTCTGTCTCTCTATCTCCCTTCCTCTCACTTAAAAATAAATAAATAGGCCCTGACCGGTTTGCTCAGTGGTAGAACATTGGCCCAGCGTATGGAAGTCCTGGGTTCGATTACCGGTCAGGGCACACAGGAGAAGTGCCCACCTGCTTCTCCACCCTTCCCTCTCTCCTTCCTCTCTATCTCTTTCTTCCCCTCCCGCAGCCAAGGCTCTACTGGAGCAAAGTTCGCCCCGGGCACTGAGGCAGCTCCATGACCTCCACCTCAGGCGCTAGAATGGCTCCGGCCACAACGGAGCAATGCCCCAGATGGGCAGAGCATCGCCCCCTGGTGGGCATGCCGGGTGGATCCCAGTCGGGCACATGTGAGAGTCTGTTTTACTGCTTCTCCGCTTCTAACTTTGGAAAAATGCAAATAATAATAATGATAATAATAAATAAACAAACAAATAAATAAATAAATTTTATAATGGTAATGGTTTATTGCTATATTGAACATTATTAATATACAAAGTCCTTTGTCCTAGTAAACTTTTTATAAATTTTAAAAGTCTATTTTGTTCTGACCAGGTGGTAGCGCAGTGGACAGAGCATCACCCTGGGTTGCAGAGGACCCAAGTTCAAAACGCCAAGGTGTCCAGCTTAAACATCAGCTATCTGGTTTGAGCACAGGCTCACCAGCTTGAGTGCGGGTCGCCAGCTTGAGCGTAGAATCATAGACATGATCCCATGGTCTCTGGCATGAGCCCAAAGGTCTTCAGCCTGAAGCCCAAGGTCCCTGGCTTGAGCCCAAGGTCACCAGCTTGAGCAAGGGGTCATTCGCTCTGCTATAGCCCCCTAGTCAAGGTACATATGAAAAAGCAATCAATGAACAATTAAAATGCTGCAACAAAGAATTGATGCTTCTCATCTCTCTCCCTTCCTGTCTGTCTGTCCCTGTCTGTCTGTCTGTCTCTCTCTCACTCTCTAAAAAATAAAAAAGTCTATTTTGTCTGATATTCATATAACTACTCCTGTTCCTTTGGTAACCATTGCATGGAAAAATCTTTTTCCACCTTTTCACTTTCACCCTGTTTTTATCTTTGTAAACAGCAAATAATTGAGTCAGATGTTTTTATTCATTCTACCACTTCATTCATTAATTCTAGAGAGAGAGGAAGGAAGGGAGGAAGAGAGAGAAAGGGAGAGACAGGAACAGCAATCTGTTTCTGTACGTGCCCTGAGCGGGGATTGAGTCAGCAATCTCTGCACTTTGGGATGACCAACAGAGCTATCCAGCCAGGGTACCAAGCTCTGTCTTTTGTTTGGAGAGCTTAATCTATTTATATTTAAAGTAATTACTGCTAACAAGGGACTTTTCTGACTTCTTTTGTATTTATTTCAGTTTTTTTAGTGAAACATTTATATTCCTTTTTCATTTCCTTTTCTATATATTGTAGAGCTATTTTTTGTGGTTATAACATGCTGATCTGTATTTATACCAACTGAACTTCAATAACATACTGAAACTCTGTTTCTTTTTCTTTCTTTTTTTTTTTAACGAGAGACTGACAGGAAAGGAAAGAGATGAGAAGTATCAACAAATAGTTGTGGCACTTTAGTTGTTTATTGATTGCTTCACATATGTGCCTTGAACAGGGGGCTCCAGCTGAACCAGTGACCACTTGCTCAAGCTAGCAACCTTGGGCTCAAGCCAGCGACTCTGCACTCAAGCTGATGACCCTGCACTCAGCCAGATAGCCCATGCTCAAGCCAGCAACCTCGAGATTTTGAATCTGTGACCTCCAATATCCCAGGTCAACACTCCATCCACTGTGCCACCATCGGTCAAGCAAAACTCTGCTTTTTTACCACTCTGTTCTAACCCCTTTCAGTTGTCAACATCATAACATTACATTTTTATATATTGTGTGTCCAAAAACAAATAATAAATGCATTAGTATTCTAAAAACAAGATTTGGAATTACAAATCAAAGGTACAGTAATCCCAGTATTTACACTGATAATTGTTTTTTCTTCTTTAACTGAAATAGTCTCTTAAGTCATGTAAAAAAAACAAATAAAAAGTACAGTTACAGGCCCTGGGTGGTTGGCTCAGTGGTACAGTGTCAGCCCAGTGAGTAGATGTCCTAGGTTCAATTCCCAGCCAGGGCATACAGAAGAAGCACCCATCTGCTCCACCCTTCCCCCTCTCCTTTCTCTCTCTCTCTTCCCCTCCTGCAGCCAAAGCTCCATTGAAGCAAAGTTGGCCCAGGCGCTGAGGATGGCTCTATGGTCTCCGCCTCAGACGCTAGAAGGGCTCCAGTTGCAATGGAGCAATGCCGCATATGGGCAGAGCAACGCCACCTAGTAGGCTTGCCAGGTGGATCCCGGTTGGGCACATGCAGAAGTCTGTCTCTCTGCCTCCCCGCCTCTCACTTCAGAAAAATACACACACAAAAAAAAGTACAGTTACAAACCACTGTTACAATAAAACTGGCTCTTATAATTGCCCATGTATTTACCTTTACTGAGATCTTTAGTTCTTCATTCAACTTAAAGTTACTGTTTAGTGTCCTTCTATTTTTGGTTGCAGGACTCCCTTGAGCATTTCTTGCAGAGCAGATCTAATGGTCATGAATACCCTCACCTTTTGTTTATCTGAGAATGTCTTCATCTCTTCCTCACTTTTAAGGACAGTTTTGTCAGTATAGAATTCTTGATTGACAGTGTGTTTCTTTTAGTACTTTGAATATATCAACTACAGTACTCTCTTCTGGGCTCACAATTTTCTGATGAGAAATCTATTGATAATCTCATCGATAATCTTGTGTGTAATGATTTGCTGCTTTCCAGATACTCTTTGGCTTTGTCTTCTGAATGTTTTATTGTATTTCTTGATGTGGGTCTCTTTGAGTACATTCTATTTGGATTCATTGAGGTTCTTAGATGTTTATTTACTTCTTTCATCAAATTTGTAAAGTTTTCTACCTGTATTTCTTCAAATATTCTCTCTGCTCTTTTCTCTCTCTCTCTCTCTCTCTCTCTCTCTCTCTCTCTCTCTCTGCTCCTTCTGGAACTCTAATGATGCATATGCTGGTTCACTTGATGGGGTCTCATAAATCTCTGAAACTGTTCATATTTCTTAAATTTTTTTTCCCTGTTTCTCAATAATTTCCACTATCTTATCTTCAAGTTTGTTGATTCTTTCTTCTGCCTGCTTACATCTGCCTTTGAATCCCTCTACTGAATTTTAAATTTCAGTTATTAATCTTTTTTAGAGAGAGAGAGAGAAAGAAGGGGTAGGAGAGAGATGGGAAGCACCAACTTGTAGTTGTTTCACCTTAGTTGTTTACTAATTGCTTCTCATATGTGCCTTGATTGGGGGGCTCAAGCTGAGCCAATGACCCCTTGCATAAGCCAACAACATTGGGCTCAAGTCAGCAACTTCAGGCTTAAAGTCAGTGACTTTGGGCTGAAGCCAGCAACCTTTGGACTGGAGCCAGCAACTTTAGGAATCATGTCAATAGCCCCGTGCTCAAGCCAGCAATCCCACACTAAAGCTGGTGAGCTTGTGCTTAAGCCAATGAGTCCACATTCCAGCCAGCAGCCTGAGGTTTCCCAAGTCTATGCTCTATCAACTGTGTCACCACTAGACATAGTTACTGCACTTTTTATCACTAGAATTTATTGTTGGTTTCTTTTAGGTTTTCTGTCTCTTTATTGATATCTCCCATTTGTTCATACACTACTTTCTTGACTTTTTTCACATATTCCTTTGGTTCTTTGAATATAGTTAATACAGTTGTTTTAAAGTCTTTGTCTAGTATGTCTTTCATTAAGTATTTTTCAGGCACAATTTCAGGTAGCTTATTTTTCTTCCTTTGAATGGACCACACTTGTCTATGGCCATACCACCCTGAATGTGCCTGATCTCATTTGAATGGACTACACTTTCCTGTTCCTGAAGGGGAAAAGAAGGGTGTTGGGCCTTTAAATCTCCTTAAAGTCACTTCATCCAGAAGTAGTGTGTCTTTCAACAATAGGGGTGGTGCAACTACAATGGCTCTCCATCTTTTTGTCTATAACTCCATAATCAGAAGCAACAACCATACTGCAACTCCCCTATATTTAGAAAACAGGATCATTGTTGCCCAACCTACCTCTCACACACTGTGTAGAAGCAACTTGAAAGATACATGCACAGTTGTCTGCCACATGTTTGGGAGGTGGAGGATGGGTCAAGGCTATTGTGCTAAGAGGTGAAATTGACCAAAATCAACAGCATTTTACTGCCCAAGATTTCCCTGAAAATTGCAAATGTTCAACAAACTCCAGAGTCCCAAAACAGGTACAGCAGACAAATTCTGCCTGCATAATTTTCTAGGTGGAGAGACTGATTCCTGGTGGTTTCTCTTCTGTCATCTTACCGGTATTCTCTCCAAACCCCAAACTTTTATTATATATATTGTGAACTACCAGAAGAATATACAAAAGTTAAAAATAATTATCACATCATTAGTTCTACACGTGTTGTTAGAAGTACAAGATTTTCCTATAACCATAGATTTTTGGTTAGGATGGCAATGTAGGTAAATACAGTACTCAGATCCTCCGACAACTACAATACATCAAAATTACAACTGAACAACAGAACAACTACATTCATAACTGCCTGAAATCTAGCTGAATGGAAGTCCTACAACTAGGGATTGAAAGAAGAAGCCACATTGAGACTGACAGGAAGGGCCTAGATGCAAAACATGCTGGTCCCCAAACACATGTCATGGTTTAAAATGAGGAAGAATGTCTCAACTGTGATGGTCCTCCCTAAAGAGTTATTAGAATATTATTGCCTATGTTGCCTATGCTGAGTTTTACATCACAATGCCTATTCTATAACAACAAATTTGTACTTAATCTCGTCACCTTTTTCACCCAGCCACCCAAAGCTCCTCCCCTCTGGCAACTGTCAAAATGTTCTCTATGAGTCTGTTTCTGTCTGATTTGTTTGTTTATTCTGTTTTTTAGACTCAATTGTCAATAGATATATATTTATTGCCATGATATTGTTCATATTTTTTATCTTTTTTCTTCTTCTTCTGAAAGAAGACCTTTAACATTTCATGTCATACTGATATGGTGGTGATGAATTCTTTTAGCATTTGTGTGGGGGGGGGAGTCTGGGAAACTCTTTATATGTTCTTCAATTCTAAATGCTATCTTTGTTGAGTAGAGTAATCTTGGTTGTAGGTCCTTGCTTTTCATCACTTTAAATATTTCTTGCCACTCCCTTCTGGCCTGCAAAGTTTCTGTTGAGAAATCAACTTGACAGTCTTAAGGGAGCTAACTCCCTTGTAGGTAACTAACTGCTCTTCTCTTGCTGCTTTTAAGATTCTTTATCTTTAGCCTTTTGCATTTTAATTATGATATGTCTTGGTGTGAGCCTCTTTGTGTTCATTAACAGTTTGGGACTCTGTGTTTTCTGGACTTACGTGACTATTTTCTTCACCAAGTTAGGGAAGTTTTCTGTCATTATTTATTTATTTATTTGTATTTTTCTGAAGCTGGAAAGGGGGAGAGACAGTCAGACAGACTCCCGCATGCGCCCGACCGGGATCCACCCGGCACGCCCACCAGGGGCGATGCTCTGCTCACCAGGGGGCGATGTTCTGCCCCTCTGGGGCTTCGCTCTGTTGCATCCAGAGCCACTCTAGCGCCTGGGGCAGAGGCCAAGGAGCCATCCCCAGCGCCCGAATGGAGCCTCGGCTGCGGGAGGAGAAGAGAGAGACAGCGAGGAAGGGGGGGGGGTGGAGAAGCAAATGGGCGCTTCTCCTATGTGCCCTGGCCGGGAATCGAACCCGGGTCCCCCCGCACGCCAGGCCGACGCTCTACCGCTGAGCCAACCGGCCAGGGCCTGTCATTATTTTTTTCAATTAGGTTTTCAATTTTTGCTCTCTCTCTTCTCCTTCCAGAACTCCTGTGATGTGAATGTTGGTATGCTTGATGTTGTCCCATAGGCTCCTTACACTATCCTTATTTTTTAAATTCTTTTTTTCTTTTTGCTGTCTGGTTGGGTGTTTTTTGCTTCCTTATATTTCAAATTGCTCACTTGATTTTGACTTCATCTCCTTACTGTTAATTTTCTGTAAATGATTCTTCAATTCTGACTGGTCCTTTTCTATGATGCTATTGAAGCTCTCACTAAGTTCACTGAGCAGCCATATAACAGTGTTTTGAACTTTGCATTTAGTAGATTGCTTGTCTCCATTTTGTTTCGTTCTCTTCTGGAGTTTTGTTCTGCTCTTAATTTTGACAGCCTTCCTGTTTGTTTCTTTGTTAGGTAGAGCTACTTTGTCTCCCAGGCTTGGTGGAGTGGCCAAATGCAGTAGGTATTCTGCGTAGGTTCCACTGGCACAGACTCCCTAATCACTCAAGCACTTGAGGTGCACCCCTGTTTGAGCTGTGTACAGCCTCCTTTTATAGTCCAGCCTTGATTACTGTTGGCACATTGATGAGAGGGATTTACCCCCCAGGCAAATTAGCTGCAAGAATTGCCTATGACTGCCAACCACCAACATCTGACCACTATGGATGATCAGCTGTGCAGAAACCCATTCTACAGAGCAGGATTTACTTCAGTGGGACTCTGGTGCCCATTACATCTGACCCCTGAGTGTGTCACATGTGGAGGTTTTTGTGTGATAATGCTTTGAATTGGACTGAAGCTGTCCACTGTGTGCACTGTCTCTGTGACTCCCAAGAGGTGCAGGCCAAGGTCAGCCACCACTTTTATTCTGCCTTGGGCCACCTGGCATGAGCTACAAAGCGATCTGCAGATGGCTGCTACTTGTTCTGGGCTTGTACTTGTGCAGGTGAGGCCAAGCTGCAAACCAAGGCTGGCTGTTACAGTGCTGGGCCTGCGGTCACTTAGCAAGAGATATGGGGTGTGCTAGGCTGGATGCTGCTTGTTTGGGAGATTTTAGGAAAATCTGAAGCATGAGCCAAGATAGGCCATTCATATGGAAAAGCCATTGGAAACAGCTTGGGTGGGCCTGAAAGTTGGGTGGGGTGGGGCCTCAGGGAATCACCTGTGCAGGCAAATAGCATGACCAGTTTGATGAAGTCGCAGGTATAACTCTGTGGGGGAAAGCTCTTTGACAGAACAATGCCCTCTGCCAGCAGTTCCGCCTGGAAGAAAATTGCTCCCCAGCTCTCTCTCATCCCAGACAATGCAGTTCCTCCTCATATATCTCTGGTGCCTTTTAAGCTGCTGCCCCAGTGCTGGAGTTTGAAGGAAGTGAATCTGAGTAAGTCTGTGCATGGGCCCTTTAAAAGGAACTTCATGAGACTCCAGCTGCCCTCCATCTCACTCAGCCTTAATCCCTGCTGGTTTTTACAACCAGAAATTATGGGAACTTCTCTTCATGGCACTGAAATCCTGGTCTGAGGAACTGGGTATTGGGCTGGGACCCCTGACCCTCAGGGGGAACCTCTGCAGCCAAGATAGCTTCCTAATTTGTGTTCCACTATTTATGCATTCATTGGTTGATTTTTGTATGTGGTCTGACCAGAGAGCAAACCCACAACTTTGGCATATCAGATGATGCTCTAACAAATTGAGCTACCCTTCCTTCCTTGGCCACAGCTTCCTTCCCACATATGGGTATGGGACCAGCATATTCTGCATTTCCACCCTTCCTACCAGTTTCTATGTGGCTTCTTTAATTCCCTCATTGTAGGACTTCTTTTTTTTCCCAGATGAGAGGAGGGGAGACAGTGAGGCAGACTCCCGCATGCGCTCTGACTGAGATCCACCCAGCAATCCCATCTGGGGCCAATACTCAAGTACCAAGCTATTTTTAGCACCTAACACTGATGCTCTCCTATGGAGCTTGAACCAATCAAGCCACTGGCTGTGGGAGGGGAAGAGGGAGAGAAAGAGGAGCTGAGGCAGGGAGAATCAGATGGTCGCTTCTCCTGTGTGCTCTGACCGGGAATCGAACATGGAACATTTATACATTCTATCCACTGAACCCCCAGCCAGGGCCAGTTGTAGGACTTTTTTTCAGTCAGATTTCAAGTGGTTCTGAATGGTGATTTTTCTGTAGTTTTGTTGTAATTTTGAGGTATAATCTTGATTGAAGAGAGATTTGAACAAATTTAGCAACAAGTTGCCATTTTCTCTTTTTTAGAACTTATGAAATTCTGTATGTATACCGAAATGGCTTGATCAAATGGTAAAAAACAAACAAACAAACAAACAAAAAAACCCACATTATGAATGATAGTGATTTTGTGATTGAATTAAAACATTTTATATTTTGGGATCATAATTTGTTATACATGACCCAAATGCAATGCTAAAACATAATATGTAAAATTAAATTCAGTCGTCTTTGATAATTTGCTGTCAACCCTGAAAACCATTGCTTTACACATTTTTTTGTGGTGAATAACATTTTTAGACATATTGTTCTATTTTGTCATAATGAAGGTGTATTTGTCAAGGTAGGTGGATGAAACACATTTTATTTAACAATGTGTTTGCTTGGTTTATAACTTTTAAAATATTTAGACATATAGTATGTGGGCCTCCATGTGTACTCTTGCCTAGGATCCCCAAAATACTAGGTTCCAGCATGAGCCCACCACCTCAACCACAAGCACATTTCAAAGGTAGACTGGTGCTCACTGAAAATTAAGGATGAAGAGGATGATTTAATGGCAATATCTCTCTATTAGGGCTAGATGGTAAGCATGAGGAGTCTTCAAAGTGATGGTTCTGGGAGTAAGGTCACAGTCCCTGAAGCAGCGTGTAGTCCAAGGAAATAGCTTCAGGGTCAGTGTAGGATAGCTGTAGCCACAGCGGGAACATATGATCCTCCTGCTAGGGCTGGCGGAGAGGGAAATGGACCTCAAGGCAAAGAATCAGTGGGAGAGAGAGCATCTGGAGGCCTGAAGATGGAGAGAATCAAGCTGAAGTCTGACAGGCTTCCCTCCTGAATCCAAGGGAGCAGGTGGGGCCTGGGCTGGAGAGGAAGACTCCCCAGAAACAGACAGGCTCACAAAGGATGCCAGACTGGTTGAAAGACCCCAGGAGGAGCCAGGGACCTGGCCCAGCTCTGGCCAAGGGCAGGACCGAGGTTGGGCTGGGTTCAGAGACTTGGACTGTGATTGAGCTGAGGAGAGTGAGGTGCAGTTGAGAAGGGAGCTTTGTTCTTTCTGTGTCAGGAGCGGCTTCCCTGAACCACATGTGGACCCCACTGCCACTGGGTGTAGCCTGGGTGGGCTGGGCCAGGGATTGGGCATTCCTGGCCCTGAAAGAGAGGGAGAGTCTAGTGCATATTGATTGACAGCTGCTGAAAACAGTTGGCAGGTGAATTTTCCCTGGATCCTGGCAAAAGTGGGTGTCTAATATCTAATTAAGGACCAAACTGGGCTCCCTTATCTCCATCTTGGATTAAGGAAGGGTCTTACATCAAAATCTTGAAGGTTTGGAGTAAGGGGACCACAAATCCAAGAGGACAGTATGAAGCAGCCTGCTCTCTCAGCCCTCGGGCTCTCTGCCTCTGGGTCCTCACCCCAGGTCCCTGCTCTCCTAAGTGACAAGGAGGGAGGACGGTGATTCCCACACACTGTAACTCCAGACAGAGGTTTTCTTTCTGCAGTGTCTGATCTCCCAGAGGCAATCGACTCTCAAGTTTTCTGGTGTTTTTTTTTCCCCAGGTCAGACACAGAAGACTAAGTTAGACATTTCCCAAAGGAAACTGACTACTTTACTAAGGGAAAAGTCACATCAAAAGCAAGATAGTACAAGACCACAGAGATGGATGGGGCCACAGGGAATCGTTTTTTTTTTAAAATCTGGACAGAATCAAATTCAGCCTCAGGAGAGTCAGGTGGCTCTAATGTGGACACCAGATCACTTCTCAGAGATTCAGTCTGACACGGCCCCCGAGGCCGAGCAATTCATTCCACCAGAGCAACTGAATCCATGGTGTGGGCCCACGCGGCCTCCTGGCTTTGGCGTGAGATGTTGGTCAGCATTGCATGGAATGAGCCAGCCTAATTCCCAAGGAGAGAGAACTAACAATTACTGCAGACCTACTGGTGTGTAGGTGGGCTTTTGTTTAACTCTTCAACAAGCAAGAAAGGCTAAAAATTGGCTGGTATGAGGTCTTAGGTGACACCATTGCTTTTCTCAGTCCCGCCACCTCCACCAGGTTTCAAATACCATATTTCCCTATGTATAAGACTTTTTTTTTTCAAATTTCAGACCCCAAAATTAAGGTGCATCTTATACCCGGGGAAATAGGTAGATATGGAGGAGACTGAGAAATCTCCTAGGAAAAGGAAACTAATTAAGTGTGCTCACAGTTGGATTGCTCACAGGAGTCTAGATTCAAGAAGGAGGCAGGTGACAATACCCAGCCCTGGCCAGGAGGTGTAAAACAGAAACTGTTACATGTTGTTGATGGGTATGGAATTGGGGCGGCATTTTGGAAAGCAATTTGGTGATGTAATTAAACAATTTAAGTGTGCACACAGAGTCATGGATACAGCAATTTCATTGCCGGGAATTTATTCTACAGATTTTCAAGTAAGCAAAGGTTGGTGAACAAGAATGTTCATGGCATCATTTTTTACCATAGTGAAACAATAGAAACAAATGCCCATCAGTAGGGAACCAGTCAGTAAAATAAATACTCTGCATCTGTTAAAAAGAATAAGGTAGATTTCTATATGTGACAATATAAAAAGATGCATAACTTAGTAAATGAGAAAAGGGCAGAAGAGCCTTGTAGTACTACTTCATTTGTGACTTTTTAAAGAAAAATAACTACATATATATTCATACTGGAATAGAAAACATCTGGAAAGATACATATAAAAAATTGAACAGTGGCTACTGCTGGAGGACCTTTATTTTCTATTTTACATTTTTCTCTACTGCTTTTAATTTAGTTTCTTTTCTTTTTAAATTAATTTTTTCTGGAGAGAGGAAGGGAAAGAGACAGATACAAAGAGAGAAACGTTGATTTGTTGCTCCACCTATCCACAAATTCATTGGTTGATTCTTGTACGTGTCCTGACGGGGGACTGAACTGCAACCTGAGCTACTCGGCCAGGGCCACTGAGTTTATTTTCATGAACATGTATTACTCTTGAAATGTAAAGGAAAATAATTAAAGAAGGAATAGAGACCAATAAAAGGTAATTTAATAAAAAGAAAAAATTTATGAAGTTTAGCATTAGCAGGCAAATTCAGCAATTGGAACTGAAGGTCAGTAAGACACGGTGGCTAATTGGTGGACCCTTCCAGCCAACTTGGCAACAATAAACATGCTGCTCTCATTCATTAAGTTCTGACTCCTTGAGACCTAAGCAGTCTTGCTGTGGGGCCCCCACTAACAAGCCAAGGAGAGGTGTGTTTCCTCACTCCACTTGAAGCCAACTCCTGAGTCATCAGCACATTAAGAAGGAAAGCACTAGTGGCCAGAGCCATTGTTAGGGATTTGTACCCAGTGACAGGGTCCCAGCTCAGCCGAAGCAGAAGGCAGCAAGTCTGGCAGATCCCAGTCCCAGTTAATAGCAGAATGGATCTCCAGTTTGGTGACCACCATGTTTTGGTGCAGGAGCCTGGGCACAGTTGAGGTGATGACAGAGTTGCAGGTATCCAACAACAGCAGAAGGAAGCAATCAGCAGGACTGGGGCAGGAATGCATCCATATAATAATACAGGCTTGGAGAATCCCAGAAACACTTGAGGAAAATCTACCAGAGACTGGAATGTCTGAGTGAGTCCTTGAGCATTTTAATCTAATGATAATCAGGTTTCACTCATTCATCTGATATACTGAGGTCTTACTATGTACAGTAGAAAGTATAAGTTGCATTGGATAAAAATAAAATAGCCAATATTCAACAAAAGATGGATCTACAAAAGATGGCATTTTTTATGGGTCAATATAAACACATTCTGGCAAGATAGAAAGAAAACCAATAAATTACCCAATTAATTGCTCGATTACAATTGTGAAAATAGCTATGAAAGAGCAATCAGATCTAATAGAGTCCAATAGGGGGTGTATGTGTGTGTGTGTGTGTGTGTGTGTGTGTGTGCGCGCGCGCGCATGCGCGCTGGCCAAGAGGGGCTATAGTTACTTTTGCGGAAGTGAGGCTGAAGAGGAATCAACTTAGAAAAGGAAAGCGAGGGACATCATTCGTGGTACTCAGATGCAAAGGCCCTGGAAGTCAGAAAGTTGGTCTAATCCGGGGCCTGGGAAAGTGACTGAACCCAGGAGAGGGGTAGAAGTGGATGAGGTTGAGGCTGGCTGGGAAGCAGCAGCCAGATCAGGCAGAACCTTGCAGGCCATTTTAAGGACTTGGATTTTATCCCAAGAGATTTTTTTAAAATGTCATTTTTTTTTGTATCCAAAAAAATGACAGATTCTAGGGAACACTTGTGTTACAAAGAATGTTCTATCCCCTTTTTACAGAGAAGACCGATGTTCCAAAGCTAGGGTGCTAATATGTGGTTGCATCAGAATTGGAATCTAGGTTCCTCCAAAGAGCTTTCTCCGCCTGACCTGTGGTGGTGCAGTGGATAAAGCGTTGACCTGGAAATGCTGAGGTCGCCGGTTCGAAACCCTGGGCTTGCCTGGTCGGGGCACATATGGGGAGTTGATGCTTCCAGCTCCTCCCCCCCTTCTCTCTCTCTGTCTCTCCTCTCCTCTCCTCTCTCTCTCTCTCTCTCTCTCTGTCTCTCCCTCTCCTCTCTAAAAAAAAAAAGAATAAAAAAAAAAAATCAAAGAGCTTTCTCCATTCAGAGATGCCACTGAGAGTGTGCCGTGGTGAAGTTGGCACAGAGGCCAGGCCTCTAGGAGGAGGCCAAGGAGGCCGCCTTCCTCCCGACCCCCTCACCCCGGGACAGCAGCTCAGCGCCCAACAGTCCCGGCGGAGGCGGCGCACGGAAAAGCAGATTGGCGGGTCCAGGAAGCTGTCGAGGTTCAGGCTGAGGATGTGCGGGACGTTGGGCCTGGGAGCGGCGGGACACTTGCTGATGTCGCCGCCCAGGACGCCCTCCTGCCAGGCCATTCAACGCGCCAGCAGGTGGTGGTGGGGCGCCAGGCAGATGGTGAACACGAGCAGAAGCCCCAGCACCACGGTCCGGGTCGTTTGCCTGTGAGGACCAGCCGGGCCGGAGGGCACCTCGAGCGCCCTTGCCAAGCTCCGTAAGCCGCGATCACCAGCAGGAAGGCGGCTGCAAAGAAGGCCACGGGGACGGTGGTGCGCATCGAGCTGCTGGAGGCAACAGTGCTGACGGCACGGCCCCGGCCCCGGGCGCAGCGCGCGGTGCCGTCAGCCCAGGGCCGGGCTGGCTCACCCAACCGCAACACGTGCGGCTGAGCGCCGCGAGAGCCCTGACCGCGGAGGTGGACGGATAGGAGGCAGCCCCAGTCGCGTGTCAGGCGGCCTCCAGAAAGGGTCAGTGGGCGGGGCGCAGGGAGCAGGGAGCCAGCGCGCAGTGTGAGCGTGAAGAGCACATCGGCTCGCTCGGGCCAGGCGGAGCAGGTGGAGATGCAGGGCCTCGCCCAAGCGCCTGCCGCCACAGATGAACATCGCTAGGGGGCCATGTTCAAGGGCACCCCCAAGGCCCAGCGCCAACGTGTAGGTCGCAGGCACCACAATAAAGCAAGCAGGGTCATCCCAGGGGCTGCAGCCGCCAACACCCAGGTCCCCAACACTGCTATTCATCTCGGACGTTGGGCTTAGGGAGACAAAGCTAGGTCACTGCGGAAGCTTACCACCTTCCCCCAACCCCAGTCCCTTCTTCCCTAGTCCTTGCTGGAAGGAGACACTAGAAGCAGGAAATCACTTAAGAGGAAAGAGGCCTGAGCTCAGCCAGCAGCCAGGAAGGGTGGAGAGGAGGGGGATGGATTCCAGAGTTCTTTGAAGTTGAGTGGGCTTGTTGACAAGCTGTGGGAAATGAGGAGGCAGAAGTCCCAGATAGCTTGGAAATTTCCAACCTGGTGACTGGGGTGGGTGGGTGGAGGTGCCCCTCATAAAGGAGTATGGCTCAGATATGTGGGGGCACAAGCATGTGCAGTCAGTCCTAGCAAGGCTGAGCCTATTGGAAGTTCTCAAGAAACCAGGCTGGAATATAAAGAACCGCCCGGAAAGAGCTCAGGCCGTCCAGACGGGGGTGGGGGTGGGGTGGAGCAGGACATGGATGGAAGACCGGTCCTATGATGCACTGATCCAGAGGACAGGCCTGTGTATAGTGTGACCTTGGACTTGCCTTGGTGGAGGCTCTCTCCTGAGGCTTGTCTGGAGTACCTTGGACAGAGCTGAAAATGTTTCACAACTCAGGCCTTCCAGCCTGTTTCCTACCCCCTTGCCTTCTGACCACAAAGAACTCTGGATCTGACTCAAAACGCTGGGCAGCAAAACAAAAAGGGCACAGGCCCTGGAATCAAGCAGTTTCTAGATATACACATTTATTGCCATGTGACCTTGGGCAAATTACTCAGCTTCACTGAGCCTTGTCTTCTCTGCTGTAAAATGGAGATTAAAATACCTACTTCACAGTGTTGTTGGGAGGATTATGAGAAAACATAAGTAAAACTCTGAGCACTGTGGCTGACACTGGGGAGATACTTCATAACCATTTGCTCCCTTCCCCTCTAGGCAGCACACTGGTAGGGTAGCTGTGTACACCCACACAGGCACACACACAGCATCAGAGACACAGCCACTCCAAGCAAACAAAACTGGGTGTATTCAAACAAAGACATCTGGGTGTATTCCTCTTCTCCCCCTTAGGTGGGTAACTACACAAGCTTCTCTTCTGTTCCTATTTTGGATACATAGACAAACTTCTAGGATGTCCCAAAACTCGGTTCCTCCAATACCAAAATTTGTACTTCTGCCTTTGAACCTCTCAGGCTCCAATCCTTTCTAGGATCCTGAATGAGTCCTTTCTTGTCCTCCCTCCCAGCTTTGCCAAACATGGCTCTAGTCCCCAAATGCCCCACCCTGAACCACCCCTTGCCATCCCACTAGGTCAGTCCTGTCTTACCTCTTGCTGTCCTGGCTGCTACAGCTCTCTCTGGGGCCCTTGACACCTGGCTTTAAAGAGCTGAGGGAGAACAGAATCCACTCCCATACACACATCCCATACCCTCCCATCCACCAATTAATCCCAGGACATGACATGAAGATCGGTTCCAACAGCTGAAAAGCAGAGACCCATTCGTGGCAGCTGTGAGGTGTTTGTGGGGTGTGGCCAGGGCCCCAAGATGAGTGTTGCTGCAGGGCAAGGAAAGGGAAAGGAAGCCCTGGCAGCTGAATGTCACTGCTGATCTGACCTAGGTTTCAGCTATGGTTTGGGGGGCACATTTCCTAGGGCCTGGCTTCTTCTTGGGCTGAGCCACTGCTGAAGCTTGATACTCCTGCTGCTGTCCACCCACAGCAGCTGGCCAGCCCACTCCTCTAGCATGCTGCCTTTCCCACAGCTGTTGGGAGGGCCCCACTTGGGAGGCTCTGTAGCAACTAATCAGCTTACAGGACAAGTTTAGGTAAACAGGAACCTTCAACCTAACGCTAGCTGTGAGAGCTTTTACTCCAAGTCCTGGCTGGAGACAGGACTTCTTGGAAGGGGTGGAGATGGTAAGAGGCCAGGATTCTAGGGGCTCCGGGCTCTACTTTCATGGGCTTCAAAATTTTCATGCAGAGGAGCAATTCTAGAAAGCAAGGCTGACTTAATCTCATTAGAAAGATTATCCTGTGTACCCTCAAGCTGAAGAGAGCCAGGGTGCCATGCCTGCCCACTTCCGACTTTGGCAGCTGGTGCAGTGGAAAGTGCGCATTCTGGAGTCAATCAGACCTCAATTCTAGTCTCAGGTCTGACACATGGGCACGTAAGCTTTCTGAATCTGTTTTCTCATCTGTAGAACAAACCTTATTTAATAATAGCACTTACTGAACACTTCGAATGTGCTAGACCCTACTGTACTTTTAAACCACTAAATCCTCACAGCAACTCTAAGAGGTATTTACAATTATTAAACATATTCTATAGATAAGCTAGGAAGTGGCAGAAACCAACTTCTACCCCCCTCCCTTGCTAACCAGTGTGGGTAAATCTTAACTATTTTAAGTCCATTGTGTGAATTCCCTTCTCTTGGCTAGTGGCTGGCCTAAGAATGGAAATGTGGCATAATTCTGACCAGTGGGATGTGAGAGGAAGTCCAGGGGTCTTCTAAGAGAGCTTTCCTTTTTCTTTTCACCTTTAGACATTACGTGCAAATGTTCAGTCTGGAGCTGCTGCAACCATTTTGCGACCCTGTGGGCAGTAGCCAACAGGTTGAAAGCACCAGAGCAGAAAGCTGGGAAAAAAAATCAGTCTTTTATGTCAACATAAGGCAGCCAGATTACCCAACATTAAAGCTGAAGCTGTCATCTCAGGACCTCTGATGTGAGTGAACGCTTCCTTATTGTTTTGACACTATATATGTAGTATGTGTAAACTACTACTTATGTACTAATATATTTGTGTGTGTATGTGTGTATGTGTGTGTCTATGAGGTAAAGATAGTCAGTAATGCTAGGTACCCTAACATGGTCACTTTTCCCTTGAGAATTGCCACACACACAGACACACATTCTTCTGACTCACTAGGGCCTCTGGGATTCACCCCAGGCTTCCGGCACTACTTTAATAGGCAGCGTGCCTTGGAGTTGACTGTTCCCTGCCTCCATGAAGGTGTCCCAGGAGCACTGCACTGAGTGCCCCGCCTCACCACCAGAAGCTGGCAGGTTCAGGTCCTGTAAAACCATGACTCAATGCCCATCTCTGTTAGCTCTGCAAACCTAAGGTGCCTAAGATAAAAAGAAGTAGGAGGGAATACAGGCAGTCCCCGGGTTACAGAAAAGATGGGCACTGAAGGTTTGAACATGGTTAAGTACTTCTATGCACAGAAAGGTAAAAATAAAAAGTATGTTAAGACAAACAAGTTTAAGTTGCATTTAATAGGCAAATGTACCTGTTCCAACTTATATACAAGTTCCAGTTAAGAACAAACCTACAGAACCTATCTTGTTTGTAACCCAGGGACTGCCTGTACTTCACGTGGCTTGGAAGGGCGCAGGCAGAAGCAGTCATTTCTACTCTGCCGCACTCAATGTGTAAGTAATAAAAACCTTAAAAACGTGCATGCCATTTGAACCAGCACCGTCACTTCTAGGGAAAGAAAATAAGTAGCAAAAGCGATTTACTGTGAGAACAATCCACAGGGTCCTCAGTGGGGGCTTAAGTCAATACATTACAGAACAGTCTTACAACGGAATACTCCGCAGCCGTCGACACCAACATGGTAAGACAGACATGGAATGCTGTTACGGTACATCAGCTTTAAAAAGCAGGTAATAAAACAGTATATATGGTCTCATTTTCATATAAAAAAAAAATCTGTATAAAGGCATAGAAAAAAGTTGAAAAGTACAATTATACAAAGGACTTGAAAATAGTTATTTGGGGGCATTAAAATTTTGGATGATTTAAATTTTTTTTCTACTTATTTTCTACTTTCACAAGACAAGAGGAATGCTAGTGAATGTCAAAAAAGAACAGTAGATGTCCAAGAGGGAAAGCAAGGCCAGGTAGACAAGATGTCTATTTCAATACTGGCCATACTTTGACCCTGGTAACAAAGTGGTTGATTTTGTATGTCTCTCCATATTCCTGCTGTGACCCTTCAAGGCAGAGCGAGGCAAGGGACACTCTACTCAGAGAACTCCTTGACTGAATTTGGAGTCTTCTTCCTGGTGGATCTGACCACCTTCTTAGTTTGGACTACAAGCTGGCAGACATCCAGCAGCATCAGGAGCACCAGGCAGACGATAGCTGGGATGCAGGTGTTCAGTGACTCTTTCAGAGACACCAAGGTGAAGATAGCGCCTGGAATGGAAAGTCAGGTCTCTAAGGCTCCATACGGGCACCCAGGAGATCCAGGAGCTCGGGGCTCTCCAGCCTAGGCTGACACACTCCAGCTCCCGTGCTCCCGTAAAGAGCCCCCGCCCCCCAACATGCAGCCTAAACTAGCTTCTCTTGTCTCCCTGGCCTTCCAGAGAAAGCAGGACAGGGAATCAGAAGCTTTCTGAACTAATGCAACCCCTCTCAAAGGGCAAGGAAGAAACAAGGACAATCCAGCCAAATCGGGCAGGGAGGTGATAAGCATTTTGGAACAAATTCTCCCTGCTCCCACTTCTTTTTATTTTTGTATTTTTCTGAAGTGAGAAGCAGGGAGGCCAAGAGATAGACTCCCACATGCGCCCGACCGGGATCCACCTGACAAGCCCACCAGAGGTTGATGCTCTGCCCATCTGGGGTGTCACTCCGTTGCAACTGAAGCCATTCTAGCGCCTGAGGCAGAGGCCATGGAGCCATCCTCAGTGCCTGGGCCAACTTTGCTCCAGTGGAGCCTTGGCTGCAGGAGGGGAAGAGATAGAGAGAAAGGAGAGGGGGAAGAGTGGAGAAGCAGACGGGCGCTTCTGTGTGCCCTGGCCGGGAATTGAACCCGGGACTTTCACACACCGGGTTGATGCTCTACCACTGAGCCAATCGGCCAGAGCTCCCACTTCTTTCATAATCCGACTGGAGGGAAGGAAGTTCAGGGGTTGGTGGTGGAAGTGAAGGAAAGCTCTGAAAACTAGGGAAGCTTCAGAGATGGAAAGAAAGCCTAGGGGAGCGGCGGCAGTGGTGGCAGCAAGGGTGACACAGGCTGGGGCAGAGAAGAGCCTGAGGATGTCTTTGTCCATCAGCAGTTCCTGTGGGCAGAACCACTGTGTGTGTAGGGGAGCCCTTCTAGGACTTCTTGCCCCAGAGAAATTCTCTGCCTTTCTGTTCAGGGGGCTCAGCTTCCTTGTTCACATAAGTCAAGGGGCAGCTGCTACTCTATCCTCTCAACTCAGAGGTGGGATGGGGGAGAGCAGTAGGGCCTTTTAGGTTACGATACAGCCTTATAATGGAATACCATACAGCCAATAGAGCTGATGAGGTGGATGGTATGTCTGACACAAAATGGTGTTAACAGTATATTGTTTGAAAGGCACATGTCTTAGTCTGAAGACCATGGAAACTGCAGTACAGCAGGAAGTGCTCCTGGTTCCAGAGAAAAAGGGAGGGTGGCAACAGTAAAGGGGAACAGAGGAACAGCCAGGTCTTCCCATCAGCCTCCCCAGGAACAGAGGAACAGCCAGGTCTTCCCATCAGCTTCCCCAAGAAGTCCCTCTTTCCCGTGCCCAGGTGGGCCCCCCTTACCCATCATGAGCACGATCAAAAGAAAGTTACTGATCTCTTGCAGCATCGGTGGGCCCAGGGCCAGCAGCAACCCAGCCAGCAGTTCCAGCCAGCCCACAGCCACTTGGTAGCTCATGGGATCTGGCTGGTAGCCGAACACCTTCAACGGGAACACCTCAGCGAACTGCTCGAACAGGGCTTTCTAGGGGTGGCAGGAATACCTGTCAGCTACTCAGCAAGGATACACCGGCCAGGTGCTCCACGGGGGCATTGGGTGCCTATGTCAACTCCCCCAACAAAGGAGATACTACTCTAGAGCAGGTCCAGGGCTGAGGTCAGCCTGGAAAGGAGAGAGCCTGGGGGGGGGGGGGTTGGAATCAGTAAGCAGGCTTCATGCCCCAAGAAGGGCTTTTCTCACTGGACTCTCACCAGCCCCAAATTCCAGGAAGAAGAATCAAGGGCTGGGCCCTCTCATCTAGTGCCAAGGCCTGGCAATGCCATGGCTTCTGCCTGGCTTGGTTTCTCTTCAGGTACTACACAGGGAATATATGGAGTTGGCAAAGAGGCTGGAAGGGCAGATTGTTGCTCATTAAACAGATCACATTTTCTACATCATATGCTGGTGCCTGGATCCCACAGCAGCAGACACAAGGGGAGTTCAGGGGGCTCAAAGTGACTCATCTTGCTGAGTCAAGCTCCATCCTGGGCACATAACAATTTCACCCCCACCCTTACATTGGCTACCTTTTCCTGCTCCCCGACCTCAGCTCTCCCTCCTCTCCTCAGTGATGCAGGGAAGAAGCTGTAAGCTGTCTGGCTCTGGGGATGAACTTCCCCAAACCCAGCACCTGAAGCAGGAAAGAAGGGGAGAACACAGGCCTGGGAGGGGGAGCTGACCCGTGTGAGAGGCTTGGGGGATGGATGGGCCTAAGAACAGAAAAGCTTTCCCCCGAGTCTAGAACTAGACTGAAGACCTAAGGGCGACTTCTAAGCCTCCCTCTTAGGCTCCATCCCCTAGAAAAGGGTTCTCTGGATTCTTAGGAGTGTCTAGCTTGTGTTCTACTTCTTGACTAGCTGTGTAACCTTTACAAGACACGCTTCACCTGGGGGGGGGGGGGGAGTTCTACAAACGAGGATTAACAAACCCCTGCCTCACGAAGCTCCCAAGAGCTCAAGCAAAGGAAGGAGTATGGGAAGAGGGCAGGGAAAGAGCTGAAGGAGGTGCGCCCCCTTTCCATTCTAGCGTTCTCCCCTAGGGTCCGGGAGCATTCCTCCTGCGGCTCTACATTTGGGCCGCCAATGCTCAGCTGGAAGAGGACGTGGCCGACACCTTCCACCTATGGAAAATCCACAGAACTCGGAGAAACTCCCCAGGAAGGTGTCTACTTCGAAGTGAAGGTCCAGGCACTCTTCCCCCAGCTCCAGCGCCTCCTCGCCCGAAAGCAGGCGGGTCGGCGGGCTGGCGGGGCGCGCCGGGGGACCGGCGCGAGGAGACGCTGGGGCCCGTCCGCCCGCTGCCCACGCCACGCTGCTCACCGTCTGCTGCGACGCGGGAGCCGAGAGCTGCTCCGAGAGCTTGGCCGCCCCCGTGAGCGCGAAGAAGCCGCCCAGCAGGACGCGCAGTACGGCGAGCAGAAACGCCATGGCCGCGCCGGCCCTCCGCAGGGCGGGCTCGCGCGCCCCAGGTCAGGCCCCGCCGAAAACCCGCCCCTGCTGGGTTCACTTCCTCCCGCCCCAGGCGGGCGGCCGCTGGACGCGCGGGGGACCACGCTTTTTCCGTCTGTCCAGGCGTGTTGCCACACTCTCTTTTGTCCCAGCGCCGATTGGGCGCGTAGGGGAGGGAGCGGTTATGGCCTTTGTCACAGATGCGGACACTGACGCCCACTGGCTCTTAACTGAGTAAATGGGCCCCACTGAATTCAGAGACAACCTGTCTCCCGGTTAATATGGACAGAGTGGAGGCAAACTTGGGTATCTGGACGTGGCTTGCAGAAGAGCGCTCTTGGGGCTTCTTTCCCACCCGCATCACCCTAACTTTGAGATCTGAGCTCTCACCTAACCTCTGTGGGACCTCCACCTATCTGCTTCTGTAAAAGGGGATGATAATGTTGCATCAGTCCTCCTGAGTCTGGAGTAGGCCTAGCACAACTCCTAGCACATGTATGAGCTCAAAAAAGTTACTTGCAAATTAAATTTACGATATTTTTAGTACTAAATGAGTCACTAGTCACCATAAAATAAATTGCTTTTTCTGTATCTTTGCCTGAAACATTTTCACTCTAATTTATCTCAGTTGAAATTAAAATGTAAAAGATGTTTGAGCCCTGGTCGGTTAGGCAAATAATAAACTGTGGGTTTTTTGCTCACTTTCTTAAAAATGGTGCTGCCCACGTGAGTGGCCGTCCCCGGGTGATAATGCTTATGCTAATGTGATAGAGGAGGGGTTGTCCCCAGGAAGTTTTAAAAGGAGGAGCTAGGAGGCCATTTTGGAGGAAGAGAGACCAGTTGTTGCAGGAGAGGCCATGTGGTTGCAGGGGAAGAGGCAGCAAAAAATGGAGGTGTGCAGAGGGAACTGAGGGAGACTGGTGAAGCCTTTGATTCTAGAAAAAACCGGAAAGATTCTCATGGTTGTAGAACAGGAGAACATGTGAGCGGGTTTTTGTGCCCCCATGTTTGTTTTTACTCGTTGGCCTGTACTAGTCTAGAATAAAGGAAAATGGCCCACCATTTCTTGGCTCCATTGATTCATTACCATCTGTCCAAATTAATTGGGCACCTGCATGGGCCAGGCAGCTGTGATGGCCACAGCTACTGGCTTTACAGTGTTGAAGAATTGTCCCGAAACACCCAGGTTGAGGGTTCAATCCCCAGTCAGGGCACATAACTAAGTGGCCAATGAATGCACAACTAGACGGAAAAATGAATGCTGCTCCCCCCCTCCCCTCCCCCTTTGTCTCTCTAAAATCAGTAAAAATAAGTAAAAATTCAAATACTTGTAATATAGTTAAGGCAGTTAAGGCATAAGCAGAGTAGGTACAATAGGCAGGTACAGAAGGTATCCAGGGCAGAAAGCACCTGATGCCTAGCAAAAGGCAAAACTGGGAACATGAGTATTGTAGGGTGGGACATTACCTCCCCTAGCATATTGCTAGTCATGCGGTTTAGACCCCGGTGATCTTTCATATCCCTCCCTGGTCAGGCAGCTGGAACCCTCCCCTGAGCTTTGCTCCCCTGCTATGTTGATCATTACTTGGAAGACCCCCTTAGAGGAGGAATGATGGGGCAGGCAAATAGTCTCATAATGACTCCCTTGCTCAACCACTCCCTTAAGTATTAAGCCCTTCAGGCAGTGAGGTTCGACCAGAATCATATAATCTTAGGAACAAAGCCTTGAGTCTGCTGACCACAGAGACAGAGTTTTGGTCAAACTAGAGATAACATCTAGGCCTCAGTTGTGTTTCAGCTCCAGGCCCAGAAAAGCAGCAAGGCCAGACAGGGCTGACATCAGGACCAGTTACAATACCTAATAATCCCTCCCTGGTGCCTACCAATCAGTGGAGACCTTGACCCTGAGGAGACACACCTGCAAAGCTGATGAATATTCTACTGAGATCTTACCCTGAGACTTCCAGACAAAAGCCCTTACCACAAAGGGCCCAGCATGTGCTAATCTCTCCATCTCTCTCTCACCCTCCTCCTCCCTTCCTCTCTCCCCTCCTTCCCACCCTTTCTCTCTCTCCCCCCCATGTCAGAGCCTTTCCCTATTCCCTTCTTTCCCCAAGATGGGGGCGACTTTCTAAATAAACCTTTGCATGTATTTGAGTTCCCTGGCTCTGTATTCTTTCCTTAGCAGAACTCAAGGACATCTGGTGCCTTTCACAGTAACACTGGCAGCCGTGGGAAGGAAGGCTTTCACAGAACAAAACCTTACACGCAAGCCACTCCTGGCCATCTGATCTTACCTGGAAATGTCTAGACCTGGATGGGCAAACTGGCCAAATTCCATCAGCTGTCTGTTTTTTGTTTTTGTTTTACTCACCACCCCTCAGCTAACAATGTTTGTTTACATTTTTTCATGATAAAAATTTTAGAGGCAGTTCTCATGACACTGGAAATTATGTGAATTCATATTTCAATGTTCATAAATAAAGTTTTATTGAAACACAGCCACACTCATTTGTCTGTGTATCGTCTGCAGTTGCCTTTGTGCTGTAACCACAGAATTAAGTACTGTAGTTGCCACCTATGGCCTGCAAAGTGTAAAGTAATTCACTGGCCCTTTATGAAAAAGGTTTGCCAAACCTTGGTCTAGCGCCAGAGAGGCCACCTACCAGGGTATCAAACTCTCCTGCTGCTTTCATTTCCTGTTAGCCAAGCTGCTTAGGTTTTTTTTTCCTACCTACAACCTGCTGTAGAGGCAGGCTGGTTGAAAACATGGTCCACGTGCTTCTAAGGCCTGGCCTTTTCAACATCTAGGTGTGCGTGCTATTACATTGTAAGTTGGATCTTGCACTACCCACATCTTTGTCACTAATCCAAATTATTTGACCAGTCAATAAAATAGCTAAATTCTCTACCATGGACTCTTGAAATGATATACAGTTATGTATAAATGTGCAATGATTAAATTCCTCAACAAAAAGAAAACGTATTAAAACATTTAATCACTGATAACACATATCCACATTAGGACATTATATTTTAGGATAATTATCATACCAAATTTAACACAAAATTATAGAATTTGATAAGCAACAAACATTTACTATTCTTTCTCCTTTACTAATTTTTCTATCCTTGGAATTAAAGATGTGACTGCAAGTCTTAGGGCAGGGCCGGAAACCAACAAATTTCTTTGTTTTGACTCAGTCAAAGCTGAAAATGTAGCATCACATAAATAACTAGTTGAAAAGGGCAATAAAATTTTCATTGCTCTCTCATAGAGTTCTGGGTAACTTGTTTTTGCTTTTATCCAAAACTGAGTTATAGGCATTGATTTAAATACTGATTGTAATCCTAAATCTGAAGATAACTGTGCTAGTTTTTCTTCTTCGAAGTCCTTGAGATTACTATTTTGGTGATTCATAAAAGGATTAATTATCCACAAATTTCCTGAACACAAGTCTTCTTCTGCTGGATAACAGTCATTGAACATTTGAGAAAGTCCTTCCAGGTGCTCAAAAACAATACTTGCAATGCTTTTCATATTTAAGCTTGATGAGCTTGAGAATTCAGAAAATGAAGGGAACATGTCATAATCATTCTTTTGTGTGCGCTTCAACCACATTTTCAACTTTCCCTTAAATACATCCATTTTATTATACAAATTAAAGAGTGTAGTCAAAGTTCCTCGAAGACTTAAATTTACTTCATTTATAAGTGAAAAAATATCTGATAAATAGGCCAGCCTTGCAACCCATTCCTCATCAAGAAAATACTTGGCCAAATCTGAATGCTTTTGATTTAAAAAAATTTCAATTTCACGTCGTAATTCAAATAATCTTGTTAAAATTCTCCCTCTTGATATCCATTGAACTTCAGCATGAAGTGGTAAATTCACATGCTCAGACCCCATCTCTTCACACAAAATCATTAACATACGTGAATTCAGTGCATTGCTCTTTACAAAACTTAAAATTTGTGCGGACTGCAAAAGAATTTCATGTAAGCATGGAGACAACTTCTCTGCTGCTAAATGTTCACGGTGAATACAACAATAGGTAAATGCCACTGTATTCATGGCAACTTCTTGGATTTTTGCCTTTAAACCAGAATACCTGCCAGTCATGCTTGTAGCCCCATCTGTACAGAGACCAACACAGTGTTTCCAATTCAGAGATTTACTAGCAATATATTTATTTATTAGTTCAAATATTTCAAAACCACTTATTTGAGAAGGCATTTCAATGCAACATAATAATTCTTCTTTTATATCACTACAATCATTATCAATGAAACGAATATAGCACAAAAGAAGGGTGATGTTTGAGATTTCTAAAGACTCATCGATCTGAAGGGCAAACCACTTGGAATCTCTGACTTTGTGAATCAGCTGATCTTCAATATCTGCAGACAGTTCATCAATCCTGTGTCCAATTGTATTATTAGAAAGAGGAATGGTTTTCATTTTGTCTCCAGCACTTGAACCCAAAACTTCTGAACACATTTCTCCTAAATATGGTTTAATTAACTCTTCAGCTATGGAGAATGGCTTCTTGCTGGCAGCAATTTGGAAAGCAATTAAGTAAGAAGCTTTCACAAGTGACTTTTCAACCAGTAAACATTTTTTAAAAGAACTGTTTTGACATTCCATTTCAAGACACTTTTGTTCAAAAAAATCTACTGGCTTGTTTTCTAATTCTGAATGTTTTGTCTTGAAATGATGAGAAAGATTCACTGGCTTCATGTTTTCAGCAGATAAGATTTCTCCACAAATGACACATTGTGACCTTGGTGAACTTTCTTTTGATCCCGGATAAACAATAAAGCCAACTTTTAAATATTCGGTATCATAAGTCTGGAAAAAACCTATTTTTTTTTTCTTTGCAGGTGGAGAATCAAGTTCCACATCACTTTTCCCATTAGGCACAGGTAAATCTGAATGAAACATTTGAATCTCTGTTATTTTTAAGAATAAGCTGTTATTTAAGTTCTTCTCCACACATTTAAAATTTATACTTTTTTACTATTTATCTAAAGAATACGCTAAGGTTTAAACACAAACCATAATACTTCTATGATGCCACTGAAAACAGAATTCCTCCTTTGTCCAAACCTTGTTCACTGTGGTACATAAACTATCAATGCTATATGTTCAATAGATTACTGAAATTAGGGCTGAAGTCCACAGAACACATCACAGTAAGAAAAAATTGTTTCAACTTTTTAAAGTTCAGGAAAAAAGAGAAAACAAATGTTGCAAAAAGTTAACATTTGGTGAATCTAGATGAAGGCTATATTGTGTTCATTGTGCTGTATTTTCAATCTTTCTGATTTTTGAAAAATTTCCAAATTAAAGTTGGGGGAAGGAAGGGTTAATTATTAGTTTTAATACCCAGTGTTAGTGAGAGGACAGAGAAATGGGTGCTCTCTAAACCCTAAATGGTTGGAGCATAAATTGATGTAACTGTTCAGGAGGGCAATTTTATAACATGTATCAAAAATCTATGACAGTTTTTAAATCTGTAATTCCACTATTTAGGATTTATCCTAAGGATATACTTAGTGTACAAAGATCCATTTACATAGCTTAACTCAATATTGTTTAAAATATTAAAAATTTAGAAGTAATCTAAATGTCCAATCGTACGGGAATACCTGTTACATACACTAGAATCTATGCATATCTGTTGAAAATCTCAATGTATAAATTTATATTTATGTGGAATGGTTTCAATTGAAAAAGTAGTTTATAATAGCATATAGGAAACAAACCAACATTTAAATATTTTATTTATTCATTTTAGAGAGGAGAGAGAGAAAGAGAAAGAGAGAGAAAAAGAAGGGGTAAGGAGTAGGAAGCATCAACTCCCATATATATGTACCTTGACCAGGCAAACCCAGGGTTTAGAACTGGCAACCTCAGAGTTCCAGGTTGACACTTGATCCACTGCGCCACCACAGGTCAGGTCCAAACCAATATTTAATATACAAATTTCAAAATAATGCATAAGCACACACATCTCACACATTGAGATGCCCACAGATCCCTTACTACTTTCCATATGTGAATGTATGTATATATATGTAATATTATATAATATATTGCTATATAATTCATGTACACAGAGAGTGTATCATTTTAACAGGAATATAAAGCAATCAAATTTACTGAGGAAGGAAAGTGGGATTCTTCCCGACTCCTACCATAAGAAAAGCACCCTTCTTAAAAACTCATGATTACTTTTGACAGACTAAGCTTTTAAATACAGTATATTTGAAGTAAAATTATCATTAAAAAAAATTTTTTAAATGCTTTGGGCAGAGTTATGAAAGTAATCGAAAACATAGTATTAGTAGGATTAAAAGCTGTAACATGGATTAGAGCATCAGTTTATAGCCTTTTCAAATATAAATTCAAATAATTTTCCTGATCACCAACACCTCAGTTATACCTTTAGTAATTGACAAATCAATTCAATGTTTAAAAAAAAAAGAAGTAAGGTGAAATCACTAATGCTTTTTAAAAAATTGTATTTAGTAATTGTAATAGCTTATCTATACATTTGAAAAACAGCAGTGCACATATAGGAAATGTCTTTCCACTCTACATGTAATGTTTTGTGTGCATATTGATTCAATTTAGTAGTTATTAGTGTAAATGACAATTATAAAAGGAATAAACTGAATGTTCAAAGTATATGATTTAAGAATTAATGTTTTCACATTTAAGAAATTGTCAATGACTTTCTTTTCCTTTCCTTATAAGAAAGAAAGAAAGAAAAGATAGAAAAGAAAAAGAAAGAAAAGAAAAGAAAAGAAAAGAAAAGAAAAGAAAAGAAAAGAAAAGAAAGAAAGAAAGAAAGAAAGAAAGAAAGAAAGAAAGAAAGAAAGAAAGAAAGAAAGGAGAGAGAAAGAAAGAAAGAGGGAGGGAGGGAGGGAGGGAGGAAGGGAGGAAGGGAGGGAGGGAGGAAGGGAGGAAGGGAGGGAGGGAGGAAGGGAGGGAGGGAGGGAGGGAAAGAAAGAAAGAAGACTTTCTATTTGTAGGTAGCACAAGGACACATACCTGTCTGACATTCCTTGTGTTGTGTATGTGGCTTGCAAGAGATGGCTTTGGTCTGTGTGACGGGTTTGCACAATAATGCTTTGTTCTTTAGAAGCCTGGAAGACTGGGAAGGAAGAAGTTTCATAGCATCTGTCTTTGTATTTCCCTAGTTAAAAACAAATTCAGAAATCAGAGAGATTATTTTAGTATCTTGTCACTGACAATAATTGCTGACAATATCGATGGGAAGGTGGCATATATCGAGAAATATAATTCCTCTAAAAGAGTGGAAAATATACACTAATTCCTAACTCTTCTAATCAGCATTAGTTCCATAAACTGATTTTTAAAAATATTCTGCCTATAATAAGTACAGTCAAAACAGTGAAAACAATCTTTGCTCATTAGGACAACTGATATTCTGAAAAATTAGATCCACCCTCAGACCATATGCAAGAATACATTCCCTATCAATTAAGAACCACAACATGAAAAATATTAACTTAAAAATCACTGAAGGCCCTGACTGATTAGCTCAGTCTGTTAAGAGCACTGTCCTGAAACAGGGTTGTGGGTTCCATCCCTGGTCAGGACACACATAGGAAGCAACCAACGAATGCACAACTGAGTGGAAAACAAATGAATAATACTTCCCCTCCCCCTCACCTCTTTCCCTTCCTCGCTTTTTTGTGTGTGTGTGTGTGTGTGGCAGAGACAGAGAGAGAGTCAGAGAGGGGGACAGATAGGGACAGACAGGAAAGGAGGGAAATGAGAAACATCAATTCTTCCTTGCAGTTCCTTAGTTGTTCATTGATTGCTTTCTCACATGCGCCTTGACCAGGGACCTTCAGCAGACCGAGTGACCCCTTGCTCGAGCCAGTGACCTTGGGCTCAAGCTGGTGAGCCTTCCTCAAACCAGATGAGCCCGCAATCAAGCTGGCGACCTCGGGGTCTCAAACCTGGGTCCTCCACATCCCCGTCCGACGCTCTATTTACTGTGCCTGGTCAGGCTCTCTGTCTCTTTGAAACAGTAAATCAAAAGAAATTAAGCCCTCGCCAGACAGTTCAGTCAGTTGGAGTGTCCTCCTGGAGCAGAGGTTACCAGTTCAATCTTCCGTCAGGGTCAGCTTGATGTTCCCCTCCCTCCACCCCCCCCAAATAAATAAATAAATAATAAAAATAAATCACTGGAGAACTTTCAGATAACCAGAACAAGAAGCAAATATTCTTTTTCTTTTTTTGAGAGAGAGAGAGAGAGAGAGAGAGAGGCAGGAAGAGAGAGAGAGACAGGAACATTAAGCTTTTCCTGTATGTGCCCTGACTGGGGATTAAACGAGCAACCTCTGTGCTTCCAGACTGCCCCAAACAAACAAGCTATCTGGCCAGGGCTTAATTTTAATTTATTTTTTTAGACAGACAGCTATCTTAGAGGTGTATTTACATAGCTTTGTATAAAGCTGACTCCTAACAGCTTTATACACTGAACATACCTCAAGTAATCTAAAGTGTCTCTGCTGCTGAACATTTAATGTTACAAATCCTTTGCTGTTCTAACAATGTGCAATAAATATCTTTACACAGAAATTAATTCTAGGTGTGCCATTATGTCTATACAAGAAGGTCTTAAAAGTACTGTTTGGTGGGTCAGAAGTTTATTAAAATTAGTATGTTACGGACTTTAATTGTGATGGTACTGCCAAAATGCTTTCCATAGAAGTCATACCAAATTAAATGACCTTCAGCAATGTATATGAGCCTGTTTCCAACAATCGAGTCAACATAGTTATTATCAGACTTGTTATTTCTCAATAAGTAAAAAATTATCTAATAGTAGCGTTGTTAGGTAGTTTTCATGGTTAAACATGATCTGTATTTCCTCTTTTGTGAACTGTCTATTCGTATCTTTGCCGTTTTCCTTTCTTTTAAAAAATTTCTAGGAATATTTTTTGAATGGATAATATTAACATGTGACATAAAATTCAAAGATTCAAATAGTAACTAATGGAAAAATCATTCTCCCTCAGTTACTTAGTTCTCCTATAGACGTACCACTCTTATCTATTTGTTGACTGCTTTCCAGAGATATTCTACATATATGTGCAGGCATGTGTTTTGAGTGTTTTTAAAATAGAGATGGCAGTATGCTAACAGTTTTGTGGGGTTTTTTTCACTGATATGTAAGACTGCTTTGTGTTTATGCATATAGAGTTGCTTCATTCTTTTAAACTGCATAGTATTCCACTGTATGGATATAACATATTTAAGTACAGTCCCAACAGAGCCACTGTGCATGCCTGTACAGGGAACTCCAGGCCATGTGACCAAGTATGAGATTGGAGAGGGGTACATTTCAGGCTCTACCCACGTAGGGCTCTTTTTTTTTTCTAATTAGTATAGTAACTCAGGATGAACTTACAGTGGCCGTGATTGCTGATAAAATAATTAGGTTGTTTTTAAGTTTTTGCTACTATGAACAATGCTAAAATTACTATCCATGAACATACTTCATTTCATACATGTGTGAAATGTATCTAAAGGACAAATTCCTAAAAATTGTATTCCTAGGTAAAAAGATATTTACATTTTAATTTTTTTCTTCTTTTCCAAGTGAAAGGAAGGGAGATAGACAAATTCCTGGTCGGAATCGACCAGGATCCACCCAGCAACCCCTGTCTGGGGCCAATACTTGCAACCAAGCTATTTTTAGTGCCTGAGGCAGAAGCTCCAAGAAGCCATCCTCAGTGCCTGGAGTGATGTGCTTGAACCAATCAAGCCATGGCTGCGGGAGAGGAAGAGAGAGAGAGAGAAGGGGAGGGGTGGAGAAGCAGATAGTTGTTTCTCCTGTGTGCCCTGACCAGGAATCACACCCTAGACAGCCACACACCAGAATGACACTCTACCACTGAGCCAAACAGCCAGGGCCTAATTACATTTTAAATTTTAACAGGTCTTAACTAAATTACCCTCTGTAGCAGTTTTACCGGCTGCTATTGGCAATATGTAAAAAATGCCTTAACAGTGTTATCTGTCCTATTTTCCTTTGCCAATCTGATAAAACTAGTTCTAACTGGCATTTCTCTAATTTTGAAGTTGACTGTGCATATGTCTAAGAACTATTTTTTATTTCCTAGTCTACAATCATACTTCTTCCCATTCTCCCAATGGAAAATGGGTCTTTTAAATGATTCATAAAGCTCTTTACATATAAAAAGAAAAAAACCCCTAGTCTTTAATGACATGAATTACAAACTTTTCACTTTTTTCATTTCTCTTTTCACTTTGAAGTGCAGTTAAATTTCCCTAACAAATATCTTATGGCTTCCGGGTTTTGTGTAATACTTAGACTTTCCCCACTTACGCATTAAAATTCTTTCGTATATATTTTCCTAGTACTTTTAGTATTATTTTACATTTAAGTCGTTTCTCCATCTGGTCTTTATTTTGGCTTCAATTGTGAGGTAAAAATCCAATTATATTTTTTTCCTTATGTCTACTCAGTTGTCACAACACTATTTATTGAATAGTATCTATTTCTCCACTGATATAAATGCCACTTTTATTATTTCTTTATTCCACATATATGCAGACCTATTTCTGGATTTCCTCTCTATTGAGCCTGTCTACCTAGTCACAGCTTCAGTATCAGTTGTTTTAACTATGTGGCTTTATAAAACTTGCAGTTTTCTTATAATTTTGGAAACTAGCTCTTCCTCATTTTTATTCTTCTTTTTCAGAATTTCATTGAAGGTAATTTATGCAGTGGAGTCACACACCTGATTTTTTTGTTTTGTTTTGTATTTTTCTGAAGCTGGAAACGGGGAGAGACAGACAGACTCCCGCATGTGCCCCACCGGGATCCACCCGGCACGCCCACCAGGGGGTGACGCTCTGCCCACCAGGGGGCGATGCTCTGCCCCTCCGGGGTGTCGCTCTATTGCGACCAGAGCCACTCTAGCACCTGGGGCAGAGGCCAAGAAGCCATCCCCAGCACCCGGGCCATCTTTGCTCCAATGGAGCCTCGGGTGCGGGAGGGGAAGAGAGAGACAGAGAGGAAGGAGAGGGGGAGGGGTGGAGAAGCAGATGGGCGCTTCTCCTGTGTGCCCTGGCCGGGAATCGAACCCGGGATTTCTGCACGCCAGGCCAACGCTCTACCACTGAGCCAACCGGCCAGGGCCTGATTTGTTTTAAGAAGATCATTCTGACAACAACATGAATAAAAAAACTGCAACAGGCAAGAAAGGATGGAAGCAGGAAAACAAGTAGGAGGTTATTGCAATAACCCAGAAGAAAGATGACAGTGGTTCAAGTGAAGGAGGTAGCAAGTAAGGAACACTGGTGAGGGAGTCTGGGAGGAATAAAAGGATCCTATTTAGACATACTGTCTGAGATAGCTCTTAATCATCTAAGTGTAATTAACCATCTAAATGTCAAGTAGGCAGTTGGATACATGAATCCGGAACTCAGAGGTCAAAGCAAAAGAAAGAAAACTGAGAATCAGCCAGTTTTAAAATCGAAAACCACAGTACTATAGGAGTCCCCTAGAAGCAATGTAAATTGAGAAAAGGCACAAATGAGTATGATGGCCTGCAAGTTGAAGAAGCTATTTCATGAAGGAAAGGAAGCTCACTGCTAGCGGTGCAGTGGCTAGAGCATCGACCCAGAACACTGAGGTCACAGGCTTAAGCATGGGCTCAGCTTGAGCCCAAAGGTAGCTGGATTGAGCTCAAGGTCACCGGCTTGAGCAAAGGGTCCCTGGCTCGGCTTGAGTCTGATCTCTAGTCAAGGCATGTATGAGAAGCAATCAACGCACAACTAAAGTGATGCAACTATGAGTTGATGCTTCTCACTCTCTCTCCTCCCCCCTCCCTCTCTCTCTCTGCTTTAGAAACAAACAGAAGAGGGAAGGGAAGATCAACTATGTCAATTGTTACTGAAAAGAAGATGAAGCCTGACCAGGCGGTGGCGCAGTGGATAGAGTGTTGGACTGGGATGAGGAAGGACCCAGGTTCGAGACCCCGAGGTCACCAGCTTGAGCGCGGGCTCCTCTGGCTTGAGCAAAGCTCACTAGCTTGGACCCAAGGTCACTGGCTCCAGCAAGGGGTTACTCGGTCTGCTGAAGGCCCACGGTCAAGGCACATATGAGAAGGCAATCAATGAACAACTAAGGTGTCGCAACGAAAAACTGATGATTGATGCTTCTCATCTCTCTCCATTCCTGTCTGTCTGTCCCTATCTGTCCCTCTCTCTGACTCTCTGTCCCTGTAAATAAATAAAATTAAATTAAAAATTAAAAAAAAATCTTTATAAAAAAAAAAAAAAAAAAAGAAGATGACACTAAGAACTGAAAATTGACCACTGGGTTTTGCAAAATAAAAATTGATAGTGACCTTAACAAGTTGTTTCAGTGAAGTGGTGCAGACAAAGGCCTGACTTGAGTGAGCTAAGGAAAGACAACAGATAAGAAAACAAAGGCAGCAGGTATAGGTCACTTTAGAGGAGTTTTTCCAGAATGAAGAGCAGACAAATCAGACAGTGGCTAGAGGGCCATGGAGTTAAAAGGAGGACTTTTTCAAGAAGCATTACTGCATGTTTCTCAGTTAAGATGAGGAGGAAGGAAGGAAAATCCAGAATATATAAATTCTAAAAATCAATAAGAAAAAGACAATTCAACAAAGAAAATGGGAAAGTGGACAGAGTGTCAGACTGGGACACAGAGGACACAGGTTAGAAACTCCGAGATCGCCAGCTTGAGCGCAGACTCATCCGGCTAGAGCCTGGGCTCACCAGCTTGAGCGCAAGGTCGTGGACTTGAGCATGGAATCACAGACATGACCCCATGGTCGCTGACTTGAGCAAGGGGTCACTCACTCTGCTGTAGCCCCCCTGTCAAGGCACATGTGAGAAAGCAATCAGAGGACAACTAAGGAGCCGCAATGAAAAATTGGTGCTTCCCATCTCCTCCCTTCCTGTCTGTCTTGTCCCTATCTGTCCCTCTCTGTCTCTGTCACAAAAAAAAGAAAATGGGAAAACTAAAAACAAAATTTAAAAAAAATGCAGATGTTCAAAAACAAAAGTCAAGTAATCAGTGACATGCAAAAGAGGACAACAATAAGATATTACTAAACAGATTGGCAAAAAAATGTTTAAATCTGACATTAAACGATAGTGAGACTCTGGGAAATCAGTACAATCATCAACTGCTGGTGGGAATAAAAACTGGAATGGCCTCTCTATGGGGAGATTTGAAAACTAAAACTGCACACACACACCTTTCCATTCCCCCTCAGCTTCCCCCACAGGCGTGCATCTCCTAAATTCTAAGGGACTCCACGAGACTTGCAACCTGGGGAGCAGTGAGCAGCTGGTCCAGAGCTAACTCCCTAAACCTTCCCCAAGGACCCCTTTTCTCTGACTTCCCAGTGAGCTGACAGTGGCCTTGCGTGGGTCACTTCTTTCCTATGACATTTCCATAGAGCCAAAGCGCCCTGCCCATGCTCTCTCCTGTTGCTTTTTCTGTCCTAAGCCCTTCCTTGTTTCACTGTCCCCAGCTTTAATAAATGTATGCTCTAAACAAATAAACACTGGCCCTGGCCAGTTGGCTCAGTGATAAAGCGTTGGCCTGGCATGTGGATGTCCCGGGTTCGATTCCGGGTCAGGGTACACTGGAGAAGCGCCCATCTGCTTCTCCACCCTTCCCTTCTCCTTTTTCTCTATCTCTCTCTTCCCCTCCTGCAGCCAAGGCCCCATTGGAGCAAAGTTGGCCCGGGCGCTGAGGATGGCTCCATGGCTTCCACCTCAGGCGCTAGAATGGCTCCAGTTGCAATGGAGCAATGCCCCAATTGGGCAGAGCATCGCCCCCTGGTGGGTTTGCTGGGTGGATCCCGATCGGGCACATGTGAAAGTCTCTCTGCCTCCCTGCTTCTCACTTCAGAAAAATACAAAAAATAAATAAACAAATAAACCCCTAAAAATGCAAATACACTTTGACCCAAAAATTCCACACATGCAGCACAAGGAGACGTCTACAAGGAAGTCCATTGTAGCAGAGATATTTAATAATGAAAAACTGAAAGCAACCTATTTATCAATAGGACAATGGATAAATAAATATAACAGTCAACAGGGCTATACCAAATCTGTTAGGTATCACATGGATATTTTAAAAAATAATATTAAATATTTTTCATGGATTGGTATATATGAATGTATAAGATTAAAAATGGGGCCTTGGCCAGTTGGCTCAGCGGTAGAGCGTCGGCCTGGCGTGCAGGGGACCCAGGTTCGATTCCCGGCCAGGGCACATAGGAGAAGCGCCCATTTGCTTCTCCACCCCCCCCTCCTTCCTCTGTCTCTCTCTTCCCCTCCCGCAACCGAGGCTCCATTGGAGCAAAGATGGCCCGGGCGCTGGGGATGGCTCCTTGGCCTCTGCCCCAGGCTCTAGAGTGGCTCTGGTCGCGGCAGAGCGACCCCCTGGAGGGGCAGAGCATCGCCCCCTGGTGGGCAGAGCATCGCCCCTGGTGGGCGTGCCGGGAGGATCCCGGTCGGGCGCATGCGGGAGTCTGTCTGACTGTCTCTCCCCGTTTCCAGCTTCAGAAAAAAATAATAAAAATGGTCTGGGCTGTGGCTGGTTGCTCAGTTGGTTAGCATCGTCCTGGAACACCAAGGTTGCAGGTTCAATCCCTGGTTAGGGCACATACAGGAAGCAACCAGTGAATGCATAACTAAGTGGAACAAAAAATGAATGTTTCTCTCTCTTGCTCTCTCTTTCTTCTCTGTCTAAAATCAATTTTAAAAAAGTCTCAAAAGACACATACTAAATTCCTAATAGCAGTTAAATCTAGAAATATGAAAATATTATTTTTAAAAGAAAATACAAAGGTAGGAGGGGGGAAAAAACTGTGAATGAATAAGCCAAATCTAACAATGGTTAATTCTGAATGGTGGAGAGCAGAAACTGGCAAAGTATGGCTCTGTGCCAAGTCCAGCCCACCACTTGTTTTTGTAAATAAAGTTTTATTGAAAGCATTTACTGTACTTCAGTGTCAGAGGTGAAGAGTTGCAAAAGATCATATTGCCTGAAAAGTTTAAAACATTTACTAGCTAGAATTTTATATAAAAAGTTTGATGACCTCTGCATATTTTCTTCTTGGTATATTCCTGTATCTTAACTGTTCCCTAAAATTTAAGACCATTTAAATAATCTGAAGGAGATTCACACTACAGTCCCAGAAAAACAAAGAAAAAATTTTAAAGCTGTCATATTTTTTAAAAATCATAGAGTACTACACTATTTGTTATTATTTCATTTTTAGACCAAACTGAAACTATTAATCAGAGCTATTCTATAACACAATTTAAATGACTGGTTAAAGTAAATGACAGAATAATTCCACATAGGGAAAATATATATGGTATAGGATATTTATTATGAGGGATATGGTCCTGAAAATCCTGAATAATTCAAAACTAACACAATTCAAGTCTACATGTTCCATACATATAAAGTAGAGGAGAGATGCATTCTCAGAATACATAAATTTTCAATCAATCTAGACTCTTTTTATAATACATATTAATAACACTTACTAATATAAAATACTTTGATATACTTAATAACAAAATTAATTCTGTAACTGTGATTTATTAATCATGTGATTTTAAAATATAATACACAACATACAATATACAAATAACTAGAAAGTTAAATTAAATAACAATCCTAATGTATTATACTACCTGAAAGTAATTAAGTAGAAGTTATCATTATCATCTTCCTACAATACAAATACAGTAGTACCTTGACACACAAGTTTAATTCATTTCATGGCCGAGCTCGGGACTCAATTTGCTCGTGTGTCAAATCAAATTTCCCCATTTAAATTAATTGGAATGCAATTAATCCATTTCAGTCCCCAAAAACCACACAAATTTTTTGTTTTATATGCTTTTAAATAAGACAATGTACTTTATAAATAACACATACATATATCTATATATATACACACACGCACACACATAATAAGAGAGAATGTAAAGAAACTGGTTTATGAAATGTTATTTACCTTCAAGGTCAGGCGAAGATGCTGGTGGAGGGGGAGGAGACTGGCGGAGGAGGTTTTCATTTCATGCGCTATTGCTTAACATAACTTACTCTCTACACACTTAACGCTATATTTAATTGCAAATTTTAACTTATACACTATATATGATATGTATCTTTATCGCTAAACTTAATTGTTATTTTTTTACTTTGCTTAATCATCATTTTCTTCACTGACTTTTGGCTTTTTCACCACACTTTCCTCGCTTTCACTTAGAGGCTGTTTCAACAAAAACCTTTCCATGGAAGTTTGTTTCTTCCTCCCTTTCAGAATGTTTTGATAATATGTGAAGCAAGTATCATTACACAGCTCCAATGCACGACCTGTTGCAACTTTTTCTGGGTGTGTCTTTTCAATAAACTGTTTAATTTTTTCCCAAGTCCCCAATATTTCCTTAATCTCACTTGTACTGATTACCTCATCCACCTCGGGCTCCTCCCTGCTAATTTCCTGCAAAACCTCCATACACTGCTGCTGCTGCTGCTGCTGCTGCTGCTGCTGCTGCTGCTGCTGTAACTCCTTTAATTCCTCCGTCGTCAGTTCCTCACTGTGCTTCTCGATGAGGTCATCAATGTCTTCTTCATTCACCTCCAGGCCCATGGACTTTCCGAGGGACACAATCTCCTCTACCACTGATACTTCAGGTTCGAATCCTTCAAAGTCCCTCTCAGACACAGCCTCAGGCCACAGCTTCCTCCACGCAGAGTTTAAGGTCTTCCTTGTCACACCCTGCCAGGCTATGTCGATAATTCCAAGGCAAGTCACAATATTGTAATGCTCCTTCCAGAACTCTCGAAGGGTGAGGTTTGTGCTCTCCATAACTTCAAAGCATCGCTGGAACAGCTGCTTCGTGAAGAGCTTTTTGAAATTTGAAATCACCTGCTGGTCCATGGGCTGAAGGATAGGGGTGGTGTTGGGTGGAAGGTAAAGGACCTTGATGAATTTGATCTCGTCAAGGATGTCCTCTGTGAGGTTTGGTGGGTGCGCAGGAGCCTTGTCGAGGATGAGGAGGGCTTGCAGGGGTAGGTTATTTTCCAACAGATATTTCTTTACAGCAGGACCAAAAACTAGGTTTACCCACTGCACAAATAACTCCCTGGTGACCCATGCCTTTGGGTTTGCCCTCCACATAACTGGCAGTTTTTCTTTAATTATTTTATGAGATTTAAAGGCTCTGGGGTTTTCTGAGTGGTATACAAGTAGCGGCTTGATCTTACAGTCGCCACTCGCATTCGCACAAAGTGCAAGGGTTAGCCTATCCTTCATAGGTTTGTGGCCTGGCATGCTCTTCTCCTCTGTGGTTATGTACGTCCTTCTCGGCATCTTTTTCCAGAATAGCCCTGTCTCGTCGCAACTGAAGACTTGCTGGGGGATGTATGCTTCGTCTTCTACCAATTTTGCAAAGGTTTCAATGAAAGCCTTTACTGACTTCTCATCTGCACTTGCAGCCTCACTCCTCCTGACAACAGAGTGAATGCCTGACCTTTTCTTGAAGTTATCAAACCATCCATGACTGGCTTTGAATGACTCTTGTGATGCCTCGTCCACTGATGTTCCCGGTGTCTGCTTCACCAAATCACTGTAAATCTCTCGTGCCTTCTCACAGATAATGCTCTCGGTCACAGTATCTCCTGCGAGCTGCTTCTCCATCAACCAGACTAGCAATAACCTCTCCATCTCTTCATGGACAGAGGTCCGGAGCTTTGAAATAATCTTTATACCCTTGGCTGGCGTTATAGCCTTTAACGACTCCTTCTGCTTCAAAATCGTACATATTGTCGATGTACTACGATCGTATTCCTTCGCCAAGTCGGCAACACGCACACCTCGCTCATGTCTTTCGATGATTTCTTGCTTTAATTCCATGGACATCATCCTTCTCTTCTTTTCAGCACTGCCCTTGGCACTCATTTTCTTAGGACCCATGGTTAAAAGTTAAGAAATTTGCCAAAAAACTGTTAATAAAGGCGAAAACAAAGAACAAAGCAACAGCAATTCAATACAGATGCTCGCACAGCCAGATAAACACGTGAACTGAATGACACAGCCTCGTGTAACCTGTAAAACCGAACGTTCCGCAGGCTATCTAGTGGAGGGTGGCGGGAGCTCGTGATTCAAATATCCGTACGTGACTTAAAGCAAAAAATCCCGTGAGTGACTGCTTATCTCACAAATTGCTTGTGATTTCAAGTGCTCGTGTGTCAAGGTACCACTATAGTGGGAGAGTGAAGAGATTATCAAATTAGAACAAGCTATCTCTCCACATTATGGTCAAGGGTGGTCTGATTCCCTGAAAGACTTCTGCTAAGGAATGAGTCTAGGCCCTGTCCGGTTAGCTCAGTGGTAGAGCACTGGCCTGGCATGTGGAAGTCCTGGGTTCAATTCCTGGCCTGGGCACACAGGAGAAGTGCCCATCTGCTTCTCCAACCCTCCTCTTTCCTCTCTCTCTCTCTTCCCCTCCCACAGCCACAGTTCAACTGGTTTGAACACATTGGCCTGGGCACTAAGGATGGCTCCATGGAGTCTCCATCTGAAGTGCTACAAATAGCTGGGTTGCGAGCACGGCCCCAAATGGGCAGAGCATCGGCCCCAGACAAGGGTTGCCAGGTGGATCCCGGTTGGGGAGCATGTGGGAGTCTGTCTCTCTATTTCCCTTCCTCTCGCTTGGAAAAGAAGGGGAAAAAAATGAATGAATCTAATGTGGTTTGCATTTTCTTTTTTTCATTGTTGATTTTTTTTTTACTTTTTAAATTAATTTATTGGGGTGACATTGGTTAATAAAATTATATAGGTTTCAGGTGTACAATTCTGTAATACATCACCTGTCTATTGTATTCACCACCCCAAGTTAAGTCTCCTTCTATTACCATTTTTACCCCCATACCCTCCTTTTACCTCCCCCACCCCTTGTTCATTGTGGATTTTGTGATGTACAGACACTGTCCTTCCTTTGCCTTGCCACCTGGAGCAGCAATCCACATTTGGATTATCTTCAAAATTAGTAACCATTGCTGAAATAGGGTCAAGAGCCTATGCCAGTCACTGTACTCTTGGTTGATATACTGAAGGCCTCGTAGGCTAATTGCTAGGGCCCTCTTCCTGCTACCTTTGTTTTTCTTTCTTTCTGTTGTTATTATTATTGCTTCCCAAGAAGGAAAACAAATGTTTTGATGCATATTAATTAGCCATAATAAGTCACAAAGTACTTATCCTCCCCACACCTTACATAATAATGATGAAAGAAATGGCTTATGAAGAATTTGACAAATAACATCTAAATGGTCTGGATGAGAGCAACTAAAGTTTTAGGAATTCTAAATTCTTGAGTTCCAAAAGTAGAAAAACTCTTTTGTTAGATTTCAACAAATAAAAGAGGAATTAAAACTTTAAGCAGTGGGCCAGCATCGTGAACAACACAGTAATTATTTGGATCAGGAAGTTCATGACCAGCAGACTACTTCAGCAGAAACAAACGGTCACTGACTTCCTTCACCCTGGGTAAGCAACATCACTTAAAACAGAAATTCGAGAAAAACTAGCCAAAATGTATAAAATCACACCAGACATAGTCATCTTTGCATTTGATTTCAGAACCCACTTTGGTGGTGGCAAAACAACTGGCTTTGGCATGATTTATGATTCCTTGGATTACACAAAGAAAGATGAACCCAAGCCTAGACTTGCAAGACTTGGCCTATGTGAGAAGATGACCTCAAGAAAACCGAAAGGAACGCAAGAACAGAACCAAGAAAGTCAGGGAGACTGAAAGGCCAACACTGGTGCTGGCAAAACGTGAGCTGGAGACTGAAGAACAGAGGAGTCAAGATTCTTCAGTGGCTTTATCTGTAGTGACTGTGCAGATTTTTTATGAGAAGATTAATAAATTAAGAACTTAAAAAAAAAACTGTAAACAACCTAAAGAGAACCTCATTACCCTGTGCTGTGCTAGCATAGGCATAATGACTTGATCAGAGTAATCCAAGCCCCTTTTCCCAAATGCCACAGCCATGGGTTCCCTTAAGGCTTACAAAGTATTTCTCTCTTGACTTTCACTGTAGTAATGAGGGTGATAGCCAAAGGCCTCCCCAAACCAGATCCTCTTTCAACAGCTTGACCTATGGGCATCTGCCAGTGTCCTGGGATCACAGAGCTCAGAAATGCAGGCCTGAAATTCCTTAGGGAAGGAGCTGCTATAAATTTCTCTGAACTTGTTAAAGGTCCTTTTGAAAGACAACTTGGAATAGAACATGTCAAAGTGACAATTGGTATTAATGAAACCTTTCTCTAGGTTTGGCTCCCAATGGCTCCTTGGCAGAGAGATAGATGAGAGTCCTTCATAAAAGTAGGGTGGCATCTTCAACTCCTGGAATGTTCTTTTCTCCTTCACTTGCTCTTCTAAGCTTTTGGAGAAGCAAAATGAATGAGAATTCTGAGATCTGCCTTCCTCTATCTGTCGCCTTCAGATCTCTGGAGGTGTTCTAGGAGCTCACTGTAGAGTTGGGGAAATGATCACTGAGGAGGCAGGCCCTGGCTGGGAGGCTGCTCTTCCCAGCCTGCAGGGTGTCATTGCTGCTGCTGCCCATGGAGGGGTAGCTAGAAGGCCTGGGACTGTAGGTCCAATCGCTGGCATAGTCACACAAAGTATACTCAGCCAGGCACATGGCATAGTCAGTGGGGAAGGCAGAAGGCCCCGGAACTGCTGAAAGTTTCAGCGAGCTGGGCTTCTCCCGAGAGAAACTGACTATGGATGCCTCAGCCACATGGGAGAACCAGTCACCTCCTGAAGAGGTGTGCAACATCACTGCCTCCCTTCTTTTATTAGGCTTTTGGTTTCTAAAAGCGAGTCAGAGTCATCCAAAAGCTCTAGGGGTGGAGAGTACCTGTCAATAATTGTCCTTCGGTTACCAAGTGGCTCCTCGCTGGGTTTCTCCTGAGGATCCAGCACCACGCTCCTGTCACTGAGGCTGTTCCTTTTTCCCTCTTTCCTCTGACCCTGGGGCTCTTCCTCTTTCTGAGGCGCAGACGCAGTGACACTCCTAATTGGTCCTTCTCCACGGCTGGGATGCTCTCCTGTGTTCAGTTTCACCCTAGTGGCAGTCTCTGCCTTCCTTTCAGGCATCGACTTTCCCAAGATGCCCTGTATAGCCTTCAGGTAGATCATAGCACAGCCTGGTCACCAAGTCCATCCCTCTTCCTTTTCTGCACCTTGTTTGGTTCTTTTTTATTTTTTTTTAAAGATTTTATTTATTCATTTGAGAGAGGAGAGAGAGAGAGAGAGAAGGGAGACACAAGGGGGGAGGAGCAGGAAGCATCAACTTCCACGTGTGCCTTTACTGGGTAAGCCCAGGGTTTTGAACCAGCAACCTCAGCTTTCCAGGTTGACGCTTTATCCACTGTGCCACCACAGGTCTTGTTTGGTTCTTCATTGTATAATTTTGACCCTCAGCTTCAGCTACAAACTCAGAGTTCATGAAATTAAGAGAACTGTATTTAAAATTAACCTTAAGGCTGCAGTTTCCCTCCTCTAGAGAAGCCATTTCTTCTAGAGAGGGGACGGCAGGGTGCAGAGGGGATGGGATCCCCCTGACGAACAAGCAGCCTCCACAAGCAGCCCAGTCCACACCAGGGCCGGAGGACTGGGAGGAGGAAAGGGAGGAAGAATCTTTATGGTGGGATGAGTCCCAGGGACAACCGTAGTATGCAGACCACATCGTCCTCCCTGTGGGCTTTCAGGAGCTGGGGCTGCTGGCCCTTCGGAATGCTACAGAGCTATGAGCTAGCCCTCTGGAGGGGCCACACCACTGGTCTGCCTAAAGCAGCTGCGCTTGCCGGAAAAGCCCTCTGAAGTGCTGCTCCAATGGTACTTGACCTTGTGCCACTCTGACGCCATGGGCACCTTTCCCCTTCTTTCCACTGGCCATCACTGTTCTCTAGGTTTCAGATATGCCAAAGCATTTCAGCTGTTTGCGATTCCAAAGCACTTCAGAGAAGTTACAATGCTACAAGATTTACTAAAGGCTTTAGTTTGGTTTCCAAGCCTACAGCACGTTACAATTACCAAATGCTTCAGTTTGCACAGTGCTACTTTAGAGATGTCACAGTGCTTCCACGCATACAAAGCCCTGTGGAGATGTCAGTGCTTCAAAACTATAGGCGCTTTCAGGTCTATATGTTGCAGCCAGAAGGGGCGTGCAGCCCGCAGGCGGCCCAGAATGCCAATGATGGGCCACTGGGCAGCACCTGACAAAACAGCATGCTCACAACCTGCTAACCCGCCTGGCAGCCCCCTCCGTGCTCAGATGTTGCCCCCACGACCTGGCCGCCCCCATGGCCTGGATGTTCCACCCCAGCCGTCCTCTCCCTTAGCCCACCGGCAATTAGACTCCACGGGACCTTGGTTTTTCTAATTGTAGAAAGTCTTTCTTTATTAATCCATGGTGAAGAACCCAAGCAAAATTTCAACATCCTCTTCACTAACCTTGCCCAAATTTACCTTCTTTACTACTTTCACAGATTCTTTATTAGCAGGGGTTATGCTGTCTTCCAAGTTAAAGCCCCTTTAAAGTATGGTAAAGCTGAAATGTTTCAATAGCGTTGGAGTTAGCAGACATAGCTTGCCTACTCATGTTTATATTCATAATACCTTGGTGGATTTTGAAAATGGAAAGCCAGTTATTACCTGTAGTAAGCCCTTCTGTCTGTCACCTCTTTTCAAATCAACAAAAACACTTCACGCCTTAGCACAGATGACAGCCTGGCCTTAGGAGCGCATTATGTCAGCACTGGTCTTATAGCTGTGTTGCCAGGATTTGGTCCATTTATTTCATTATCCTTGCCTGGTTATAAGATAACTTTGTGAACTAAAGGGTGTACCTGCTTCAATCATGTTTTGGTTTCTTTTGAGCATTATCTCTAATATGCTCCAGGATGCACTCTCCCAAATTAACAGGATGAGATATCACAGCAGTAGTCTGGCCTTCTTCACAGGTTTTTTTGGGGTTTTTTTTTTCAGGGACAGAGAGAGTCAGAGAGAGGGATAGACAGGGACAGACAGACAGGAATGGAGAGAGACAAGAAGCATCAATCTTCAGTTTTTCGTCGCGACACCTTAGTTGTTCATTGATTGCTTTCTCATATGTGCCTTGACCGTGGGCCTTCAGCAAACCGAGTAACCCCTTGCTCGAGCCAGCGACCTTGGGTCCAAGCTGGTGAGCTTTTGCTCAAACCAGATGAGCCCGCGCTCAAGCTGGCGACCTCGGGGTCTTGAACCTGGGTCCTCTGCATCCCAGTCCGATGCTTTATCCACTGTGCCACCGCCTGGTCAGGCCTTCACAGAATTTTATCACATTTTTTTTTTTTTTTTTGCATTTTTTTCTGAAGCTGGAAACAGGGAGAGACAGTCAGACAGACTCCTGCATGCGCCCGACCGGGATCCACCCGGCACGCCCACCAGGGGGCGATGCTCTGCCCACCAGGGGGCGATGCTCTGCCCATCCTGGGCGTCGCCATGTTGCGACCCTCCTGGGTGTCGCCATGTTGCGACCAGAGCCACTCTAGCGCCTGGGGCAGAGGCCACAGAGCCATCCCCAGCGCCCGGGCCATCTTTGCTCCAATGGAGCCTTGGCTGCGGGAGGGGAAGAGAGAGACAGAGAGGAAGGTGCGGCGGAGGGGTGGAGAAGCAAATGGGCGCTTCTCCTATGTGCCCTGGCCAGGAATCGAACCCGGGTCCTCCGCACGCTAGGCCGACACTCTACCGCTGAGCCAACCGGCCAGGGCCCGAGTTTTATCACATTTAACTTCTGTTCCAAATTTATTAAATTCTGGGCACACTTTTTAGCACTAGCACCACCACTTAATGAATCTGAATGACATTGTTATTTTATATAAAAAATAATTTTTAATTGTATCAAGAATAAATGTTACGAGAGCGGCACAACAGTCACCAAAACATTAATCTAAGATCTAAGACGTTAGATTCATGTAATCTTCCTAAAGTATGATGGGAATTTTGTTTTTCTGCTCAACTGATGCTGACACAGGACAATAATGACAAAGTTTGTAATCCTTTCATCCTGCCAGTATTCATTTCTTAAAAAAAATTTTTAATTTTAGGAAGTTTTACAATATTTCAAATTTGAGACATAAAGTGGGAATTTAAATGTTTTTACTTTGTACTATTTTCAGCCTGACTTAACTCAAAGATGCATAAAATGATACTATATTGAACTTTTTCAAGAAACTTTCTAGTCAAAAGATTACTTGGATGTAGTAAAAGAGAGAAATAAGGCAGGCTGACAACTGCTGGCAGGGAGGTGGCTCGGGGAAGCGGGTGGAAGGATAGAACAAAAAAGGACAAAAAAAAAGGAAAAACACACATGGGCCCGGACCACTGTGGTAACTGCTGGGGTGGAGCAGGTGGTGGAAGGTAGGGGGGATAAATGGTGAAGGACGAAAACTTGACTTGGGGGGGTGAATCCACAACACGGTATACAAAGATGTGTTGTAAAACTGGGCTCCTAAGACCTGTACAATTGTATTAACCAGTGTCACTCCAATAAATTCAGTTGAAAATAATAAGCAACCAGATGAAATTAACAAGTATTTAAAGACATTAAGGAACCAGACACAAATAATAAAATAAATCAGAAATTCATTTCTATTAATAATATTTTAAAACAAAAATTAATGCATACTACTCCACTTTTTTAAAGACTAAGCTGCAAACAGAAATATACTCAGATATATCCAAAATGAAAATAAAGTGACATCATCAGGCAAATATTAAAAATAAAACTTACATCTTCAATGATCTTTGCTGCCTCTTTGGTGACTGCACCTATTATAAATTAAAACATACATTATTATCCCCAGAATATACAGAAGTAAACACTGAAACCAAAAAATTACTTTCTTCCCACTAAGATCTAGAGTCTAGCCCAGAATTTCTAAAAAATGGTCCAAGAAAACTCAGCCTCAGTATCGCCTGGGGACCTTGGTAAAGGTAAGGGCTCTTGGGCCGCAATACCATCCTACTGTATCAGAATCTCTGGTGGTAAAGGCAGCTGTTTTTAAATCATTTGGATTATTTTAAAAAATAAACTATACATGCCACTTCCTAGCCTATCCATTCCACCCTGCTTGCTACCCGCTTTCCTCCAAGACAGAGACACGTTTCCTCATATAAATGTAAACATTACAGATAACAGATACTCACACTAGACAACATTCATTTCCACAGTCTAGACAAACGACTTGACCCCAATCATACCTTTTAAAACACTGTTAGTGTTCCCTGTGGGCTGGGCAGGAAATATTTTTGCTAATGACACCACACTGGTTATAACTGGTATTGTATCTGTCCTTGAAGAAGGGAGCTCCAGTGAGGCAGTTGGTGCCTTAGAAATATTTACTGATTAAAATAAAAAGATACAGTATAAATAAAAGGATCACACACATACACACAAACTGTTTAACAACTAAATTTTCAAGATGCAATGCAAATATCTAACTATATAATGTTGAGTTGGGTGATTCTGGTCAGATTAGTGTTCATTAGGACTTAAAGAGGCTGATTCCCTAAAAAGATAAACTTCAACTGATATTTAACAGGTAAAAATATAGGTATTAGCTGCAGGGTTAGCTGGGCTTTTCTACTGAAGAATATTAAAACTCCTATACCTATATTGCTTCAAATAAAAACTTAACATGACAATTCTTATAAATTAGTATCATAGCTGTCCATCCACAAAATAACACTGGTTTTATTGACCCACACCACAGAATGAAAATTCTACCACCCACCTGACTAATCTCAGGGAATGGATGATAGCACAAAAGATTAGCCCAGGGCATATCTGGATAAGATGATGATTAATAAGACTGCAAAGGTGGACCAGAGCCAGACTACAAGAAGCCAAAGCACATGGATTCCGTCAATTCAGCAGCATGCCAGGCTTTGATCGGAGAACATAAAATCAAATGTTCTCCATCTAAATCAGAGAAGTCCTACTTTAGGGAGCTACTTTAAAAAACATGCCAAGTATATATTTATTCATCTGTATATTCTGACCACATTAGCTGTCCTACTTACAAAATTATTTTATTCTTAGCCAAGAAAAACTTTGCTACCCATGAAGAACTGGTCTACTTTATTTTTTGATATAATTAGTGTTTTCTTTTTTCCTTGGCTACAAGCAAGCTCTGAATCAAACCTTATACCAGTCACAGCAACTATATTAACATACTTATATCCCCTTCCTTTATTTGCCCCAATTTTCTATTTTTATTTCTAGTTTACTAACTGAATAGCATATATCCCTTAGTGTTGTTATTTATGTACACATAAATTTGATCAAAAGCAATCAAATTGCCCTGTCCAGGTTACTCAGTTGGTCAGGGCATCATCTTGGATACACCAAGGTTACTGTTTGATCCCCGGTCAGGGCACATACAAGAATCAACCAATGAGTGCATAAATAAATGGAACAAATCGATGTTTCTATCTCTCTCTCTCTCTGTGTCTCCTTTCCTCTCTCTAAAATCAATACATAAATTTTTTCTTCATTTATTTTATAAAGCAACCAAATCCAATTTTCCTATACAATTAAGTACTTCTATATTTATTACCCTTGGTGTGTTTGATTATGATAGCAAAAAGCATCAGGATTCATTTTTTCTCAAGGGAAATCTTTAAAGATTCTTACAAGAAAATTTAAGGAAATTCAGACTATCTGAACCCAGTGGAATTTTATTTTTATTATATGATTTACAACTGTATATGCTGATAGTATGTATATCTTAGCACTGATGTAAAGATCCCATTAGCCAAGTTTAATTTTACCTTTTCTTTGTGAAAGAGAGTCATTTGTAATTTGCTGATGACAAAATTCCAAGACACAATATAGATTACAGAAATGCTTGATGTTTCCTCGCCATTTTATGGACTCACTTAGCTTACCCTGTCGTTGACAAGCGTCACACTTGGCCATCTGAGAAAAAAATGTAAGACAGGATAGCCTTAAAACTATAAAATAATAAAAAATATAACATTAATTATGAAATCAGAAGGCACTATGAAAACAGGATATGAGTCAGTTAAGATCACAAAATATAAGATTCCTACTTAAATTATCATAGTTAATTCTCCAATGATACATTCAAAAAAGGGTTAAAAACAAAAATTTATAAAGAACTCAAAACAAATCAACACCCAAAAAAAATCTAATTAAAAATTGGGCATAGGACCTGAATAGACACTTCTCCAAAGAGGACATACAGATGGCCAACAGACAAACAAAAAGATGATCAACGTCACTAATCATCAAAGAAACACAAATTAAAACCACAATGAGATATCACCTCACAACTGTCAGAATGGCTATCATCAATAAATCGACAAATACTGTGTTGGTGAGGCTGTAGAAAAAACAAGAACCCTGTAGCACTGTTGCTAGGAGGGAAGACTGGTTCAGCTACTATGTAAAAGAATATAAATGTTCCTCAAAAAGAAAAAAAATTAAACATGAAACTGCTTTATGACCCAACAATTCTACTTCTGGGCATTTATCCGAAGAAACCCAAAATACTGAATCAAAAGAATACCTATACCCGTGTGTTCATTGCAGCATTACTTACAAAGCCAAGATATGGAAGCAATGCAACTGCCCATCAATAGATGAGTAGATAAAAAAGCTGTGGTACATATATACAATGCAGTATTACCCAGCCATAGAAAAGAACAAAATCTTACCATTTATGACAGCATAGATGAACCTAGAGAGTATTATGCTAAGTGAAATAAGCCAGTCAGAGAAATACATATACCATCTGATTTCACTTATATATGGAATCTAAAGAACAGAATAAACGGACAAACAAAATTTAAAGAGGAATAGACACAGAGAACAGACTGATGGTTGCCAGAGGGGAGGGGGTATACGGGTGAAAAAGGCAAAGAGACTAAGAAGTAAAAAATGTAGTTAGAAAATAGTGATGGGGATGTAAAGTACTACAGCATAGAGCAGGGGTCCCCAAACTTTTTACACAGGGGGCCAGTTCACTGTCCCTCAGACCGTTGGAGGGCTGGACTATAAAAAAAACTATGAGGAGACAAGATGGCACTGGAGTAGGCGGACGTACCAGCATCTACCTCCCAGAACCACAGTGGATTACAAACTAATTTTATGAATGTAAAGCCAGGAGCCAGGGCCAGAGCCACTATCACAGCAGCCTTCTGGTCCATGCAGGTTCGCATTGGATTCGGACAGTCGGCAAAGAAACAGCGGAGCCAAAAACTGGTGGGCCATAGTCTTTAATTCTAGCTTTGCACCCGGCGGGCAAGTAAAAATACACACTGGGCTCCAAAACCCAGTCACATTCAGTGCTCACAAAGCTACTGACTTATCCGAGTTTCCTAGAATCAAAGGTTTCTCACCAGACTTATTCACCTCTGTTCCCCATCTCCTTCCTTATCCCAGATACAAACTCTACACAAACTGGCATCTCACTCAGCACTCCGCCATCTTGGCTGCTTCTCCTGGCCTCCTCCACGTGGCCTTTCTCTGCTCTCCTCTGCTCTCTCTTCTAATCTCAGGAACCAAGAGAGCAAACTCCCGCTCCGTTCCCATTTTATAGTGTAGAAATCCAAACCCTTAATCCAATATACATAATGGGGAAGTCTCTAATACAAAATCACTTCTATGAGGCATGATAGGATTGTACCACCTCACACCAAAAAGGGTGGGACAGGCTTAATCCCAAAACCAAGCCTCAGGCTACAACAATTCTCAACACACATTAATATCACTTGGGCAACGGCCTCTTTAACAAAGTGAGCATAATACACTCTATCCGCCCAACAATCCACCCCTATGCTCACTTTACTACCCACAATTTACATCACCAGCATTCCTGTGCAAGGAAATTAGAACATTACACAGATTACAACAGCAAAATCATACAGTTTCAACAATTACAAAGGTACATTTCACCAGTCTCTGAGCACTTTGCCCAAAGCGCAAAATGTCCTCGGTCTTCTTTCTAGCCACGGGAAAAGCTTCCCGGGGTAGGGGAGTGCTTCCAGCAAAGCCACCCCCCACCCCCATCAGGGTATTTCACATTGTCCAAAATCCGTAATCCATAAATCCATCCAACAAAGGAGCCAATGCCCACTCCGGTCGTAGTCCAGGAAATCAGTCCACACACATGGGGCATCAGCCACCCCCTTCATCCCTGCCGTCCTGGCAGGTCTTACACTGTCCCAAAGAGGGGCACGTGGCAATGGCAGTCAGCATTTCCATCTCTGCTCCGGAAAGTATGTCCAGCCCTATGTCCCCAAATCGCAGACCTACCGGGGCCGCAGTAGGTGCTCCTTCCAGCTGGGCTCTCATCTTATGGAGACTGCGGATTGCAACTCCAGCCCGATTCTCCTCATCCTCCAAAGTGGGACTGAAAACACCAGCTCCGGCTGCTGGGCTCGACCCTCCGTCCACTGCCGCCTTCTGCTCCACAGACCTTGCAGCTCCAGACTTGGCTTCAGCCTCAGCCTCGGCCCCGGCCCCAGCCCCAGCTTCAGCCTCAGCCTCAGCCCCGGCCTCCTGCCGCTGCTGGCTCTCCGCAACATCCAGGGCAAGCTGCAACTCACGAACCTCTGAATCCTCCTCCAGCGTTTGCTCCATTTCCAGGCGAATCTCGAACACCTGGTTGGCCTCCTCCTCCAGCATTTCCTCCAGCTCCAGGGTCAGCATCGGTTTCTCCTGCATTTGCTCCATCTCCTTCCACTGCTTGGTTTGCAGGTCCTGGGCAGCCTCTTCCACAGAGCTCTCAGTTTCCTCACACATGGCTGTAAAAGTCAGCCAGCCTACAATCCCCAAAAGGACAGCCATGGGGAACCCTAACACTAGCCAGTCCTCTACTCCACCACTCAAAGGCTCCTTGCCGATCTGTATTGAATCCTGCCACAGACTACGCCAAATGTAAAGCCAGCAGCCAGGGCCAGAGCCACTATCACAGCAGCCTTCTGGTCCATGCAGGTTCGCATTGGATTCGGATAGACGATAAAGAAATGGCGGAGTCAGAGGATGGGGGCCATCCTATTTATTGGTGTCTCACCAAGACAGGCAAACCACAAAAGAAGACAAGGGAAAAGCAGAAAACCAGCTCTTCCCATGAAGGGCAAGGGATCAGGGGAGCCCCTGCAATTGTGATAGCAGGAACTGTGTGTCTGAGCTCCTGGTCTGTCCCACTTTATAGTGTAGAAATCCAAACCCTTAATCCAATATACATAATGGGGAAGTCTCTAATACAAAATCACTTCTATGAGGCATGATAGGATTGTACCACCTCACACCAAAAAGGGTGGGACAGGCTTAATCCCAAAACCAAGCCTCAGGCTACAACAATTCTCAACACACATTAATATCACCTGGGCAACGGCCTCTTTAACAAAGTGAGCATAATACACTCTATCCGCCCAACAATGAACTATCATCTGGAAAAACCAACTTTGGACTAAACTAAAAGGACTCTTCAACCAAGGAATGCTGAAGAAGCCACACAGAGACTGGTAGGAAAAGCGGAAACGCAGAGAGGGCTGCCCAGCTCCTCAGAGCGAAGGGCAGCAGGGAGAAACTCGCGTGGCGGGAAGTGAGTTTAGCAGAGGGGAAAGGGTCCTGAGCCCCAGGAACAAAGCCCCAGCCGGCAGCCCCAGGCCCCAGAAGAGGCGTAAGGACAGTATTTAGCTGGAAACAAGTCAGGATACTGTTTGTGAGAGAGTCTGATTTCTCAGACCCAGTATCCTTCTTAAAGGGACCGCGCAGAACATCTCTCTCAAAAACAATCACCTGGGGCTCCTAGGGATGGGGGAGAGAGGAGAAAACCACAGTAACAGGAAGAGAGTGCAATCTAGGAGGCATAGGGAGAAACATTTTGGGAGATAGCCACCCTAACCCCTGGGACGAGTCACTCCCCAAAGCTGCAGCGAATATTTCCCCCGGAAACAGCAATACCAGCAAAGGGAAGCAGGAGAGCAGCCAAACAAGCTCCCCCGCAGCATTCAGAGCAGAGTCGCATAGAAGGAGGGAGCTTTCGGGTCTACAGTAGTGAGTATTAGGGTCCGAGCTGCAAGGCCCCCACCCACGCAGCTGAGGGCGCACCGGAGAGTGGGCAGCAGCGGGAGACAAAAGCGCGGTTCTGCTGGCAGGGGCGGAAGCCGGCTGGCCACCACTGGGCTCAGGTGTGAGCTCAATCTTGCCCGGCTGGGGAGAAGGGGGCGTACAAAAGCGGTCAAGCTCAGCTGCCGGCAGCCTGTAATCCAGCCTAAGGGAGAAGGGCGGGAATCCCGGAAAGGGTAGAAACCAGCCCCGGAGCAAGGGCAGAGGAGTGCAGCCCTGCCCTGCCCCGCCCGAGCAACCCAGGCTTGCGGTCTGATTTGGTAGCCGGTTCCTCCCGCGGGGGTGGAGTCAAAAGCCCAGAAGAGGCAGAGTTCCGCTACGGAGCTGAGCTTGGGCACACAGCCCTGCCCGGCGGTAGAGCCAAGGCTAGGCTAGCAGCTGTTACTTGAGTGGGATCACCCTGCAAAGGCAGGGCGAAAGCTCGGAAACAGGTGGAAACCCGCAGCTGAGCAAAGGTGCTCGCCAGTGCCCTCAGGACTGAGCATACGTCACACACAGGGGCGGGGCAAAGGCAAAGGCCACCAACCCTTGTGCACCCGAGCACGTGATCACAGCCACTCCCGTGAAGAGAAAATGCGGAGGCAGAGAAATACAACACAAATAAACCAAGAGAAATCCCCAGAAAAGGACCTAAGTGAATCAGATATAACCAAATTACCAGATGCAGAGTTTAAAATAACGATTGTTAGGATGCTCAAAGATATTAGAACAACCATAGATGGCCATTACAAAAACCTAAATAAAGAGATAACAAATATAAAAAAGGACATTGAAATAATAAAAAAGAATCAGACAGAAATGACAAATACAATACAATGAAAGGAATTAAAAGCAGGATGGATGAAGCAGAGAATCGAATCAGTGAGTTAGAGGACACAATAAATAAAGGCACAGAAGCAGAGCAGAAAAAAGAAAAGAGACTCAAAAAGTCTGAGGAAACTCTAAGAGAGCTCTGTGACAACATGAAGAGAAATAACATCTGCATCATAGGGGTTCCTGAAGAAGAAGAGAAAGAACAAGGGATAGAGACTTTGCTCAAACATATTATAGCGGAAAACTTCCTCCAATTAAGGCAGGAAAACATTTCACATGTTCAGGAAGCACAGAGAACTCCATTAAGGAGAAACCCAAAGAAACCAACACCAAGACACATCATAATTAAATTACCAAAGCTAAATGATAAAGAGAAAATATTAAAAGCTGCTAGAGAAAAAAAGACTATCAACTACAAAGGAGCCCCCATAAGGAGGACTTCTGACTTCTCAACAGAAACACTTGAGGCCAGAAGGGAATGGCAAAAAATATTCAAAGTAATGCAGAACAAGAACCTACAACCAAGACTACTTTATCCAGCAAGGCTATCATTGAAAATTGAAGGAGAAATAAAAAGCTTTACAGACAAAAAAAAACTCAAGGATTTCACTGCAACCAAACCAAGGCTGCAAGAAATGCTAAGGGACCTGTTGTAAACAGATCAAAGGAAAAAAAGAATATAGCAAAAGAGAAAAACAGTTTTAAAGAAAAAAAATGGCAATAAACAATTACATATCAGTACTAACCTTAAATGTTAATGGATTAAATGATCCGATCAAGAGACATAGGGTAGCTGCGTGGATAAGAAAACAGGACCCATACATATGCTGTCTACAAGAGACACACCTTAAATCAAAAGATGCACACAGACTGAAGATAAAAGGATGGAAAAAAAATATTTCACGCAAATGGAAATGAAAAAAAAGCTGGGGTAGCAATACTTGTATCAGACAAAATGGACTTTAAAACAAAAACCATAGTTAGAGATAAAGAAGGTCACTACATAATGATAAAGGGAGCAATCCAAAAAGAAGATATAACCATTATAAATATCTACGCACCTAATATAGGAGCACCTAAATATATAAAGCAGACTTTGACAGACTTAAAGGACGAGATCAACAGCAATACTATAATAGTAGGGGATTTCAATACCCCATTAACATCATTAGATCCTCAAGAAAGAAAATTAACAAAGAAACAGCAGACTTAAAGGACATATTAGATCAACTCGATTTAATAGATATCTTCAGAACCTTTCACCCTAAAACAGCAGAATATACATTCTTTTCAAGCGCTCATGGTACATTCTCTAAAATAGACCACATATTAGGGCACAAAAGCGGGCTCAACAAATTTAAGAAGATTGAAATCATATCGAGCACTTTCTCTGATCACAATGGCATTAAACTAGAAATCAACCACAATAGAAAAATTGAAAAACATTCAAACACTTGGAAACTAAATAGCATGTTATTAAACAATGAATAGGTTAACATTGAGATCAAAGAAGAAATTTAAAAATTCCTAGAAACAAACGATAATGAGCATACATCAACTCAAAATTTATGGGACACAGCAAAAGCAGTCCTGAGAGGGAAGTTTATAGCATTACAGGCATACCTCAAGAAGCTAGAAAAAGCTCAAATAAACAACTTAACCCTGCATCTAAAACAGGGGTCTCAAACTTGGGCCCGCCCATCAATTTTGTGCAGCCCGCAGACTAATCCACGAAGTTTGATTAGTCTGCAGGCCGCACAAAATTGGTGGGCGGGCCGCAAGTTTGAGACCCCTAATCTAAAAGAACTAGAAAAAGAACAGAAAGTAAAGCCCAGAGCTAGTAGAAGGAAGGAAATAATAAAGATCAGAGCAGAAATAAATGACATAGAGGCTAAAGAAACAATACAGAGGATCAATGAAACCAGGAACTGGTTCTTTGAAAAGGTAAACAAGATGATGTCAGCTGTGGGTTTGTCATAGATGGCCTTTATCATGTTGAGGTATGTTCCCTGTATTCCCATTTTGCTGAGAGTTTTGATCATGAATGGGTGCTGGACTTTATCAAATGCTTTTTCTGCATCTATTGAAATTATCATGTGGTTTTTCTCCTTTCTTTTGTTTATGTGATGAATCACATTGATTGATTTGCGAATATTGTACCAGCCTTGCCTCCCAAGAATAAATCCTACTTGATCATGGTGTATGATTTTTAACCAGACTCACCAAGAAAAAAAGAGAGAGGACTCAAATAAATAAAATTAGAAATGAGAGTGGAGAAATAACAACTGACACAACAGAAATACAAAATATTGTAAGAAAATACTATGAAGAACTGTACGCCAAAAAACTAGACAACCTAGATGAAATGGACAAATTCCTTGAAACATATAATCTTCCAAAAATCAATCTGGAAGAATCAGAAAACCTAAACAGACCAATTACAACAAATGAGATTGAAACAGCTATCAAAAAACTCCCAAAAAAGAAAAGTCCTGGGCCTGATGGCTTCACAAGTGAATTCTACCAAATATTCAAAGAAGAACTAACTCCTATCCTTCTCAAGCTATTTCAAAAAATTCAAGAGGAAAGAAGACTTCCAAACTCCTTTTATGAGGTGAGCATAATTCTGATTCCAAAACCAGGCAAAGACAACACAAAAAAAGAAAATTATAGGCCAATATCCCTGATGAACTTAGATGCAAAAATCCTCAACAAAATATTAGCAAACCAGATCCAGCAATATATGGAAAAAATCATACACCATGATCAAGTAGGATTTATTCTTGGGAGGCAAGGCTGGTACAATATTCGCAAATCAATCAATGTGATTCATCACATAAACAAAAGAAAGGAGAAAAACCACATGATAATTTCAATAGATGCAGAAAAAGCATTTGATAAAGTCCAGCACCCATTCATGATCAAAACTCTCAGCAAAATGGGAATACAGGGAACATACCTCAACATGATAAAGGCCATCTATGACAAACCCACAGCCGACATCATACTCAATGGGCAAAAATTAAAAGCAATCCCCTTAAGATCAGGAACAAGGCAGGGGTGCCCCCTTTCACCACTCTTATTCAACATAGTTCTGGAAGTCCTAGCCACAGCAATCAGACAAGAAAAAGAAATAAAAGGCATCCAAATTGGAAAAGAAGAAGTAAAACTATCATTATCTGCAGATGACATGATATTGTATATAGAAAACCCTAAAGTCTCAGTCAAAAAACTACTAGACCTGATAAATGAATTTGGCAAGGTGGCAGGATATAAAATCAATACTCAGAAATCAGAGGCATTTTTATACACTAATAATGAACGGTCAGAAAGAGAAATCAGGGAATCAATCCCCTTTACCATTGCAACCAAAAAAATAAAGTACCTAGGAATAAATCTAACCAAGGAGATTAAAGACTTGTACTCAGAAAATTATAAAACATTGATAAAAGAAATCAAGGAAGATACAAATAAGTGGAGGCATATACCGTGCTCATGGTTAGGAAGAATAAACATCATTAAAATGTCTATATTACACAAAGCAATTTATAAATTCAATGCAATACCGATTAAAATACCAATGACTTACTTCAAAGACATAGAACACATATTCCAAAAATTTATATGGAACCAAAAAAGAACACGAATAACCTCAGCAATCCTGAAAAGGAAGAAAAAAGCGGGAGGTATCACACTTCCAGATATCAAGTTATATTATAAGGCCATTGTACTCAAAACAGCATGGTACTGGCATAAGAACAGGCACATAGATCAATGGAACAGAACAGAGAACTCAGAAATAAACCCACAGCTCTATGGACAACTGATATTTGACAAAGGAGGTAAGGAAATACAATGGAGTAAAGACAGCCTCTTCAACAAATGGTGTTGGGAAAACTGGACAGCTACCTGCAAAAAAATGAAACTAGACCACCAACTTACACCAGTCACAAAAATAAACTCAAAATGGATAAAAGACTTGAATGTAAGCCATGAAACCATAAGCATCTTAGAAGAAAACATAGGCAGTAAGCTCGCTGACATCTCTCGCAGCAATATATTTGCTGATTTGTCTCCACAGGCAAGTGAAATAAAAGACAGGATCAACAAATGGGACTTTATCAAACTAAAAAGCTTCTGCACAGCTAAAGACAATAAGAACAGAATAAAAAGACAAACTACACAATGGGAGAATATATTTGACATAGCATCTGATAAGGGGTTAATAACCAAAATTTATAAAAGAACTTGTAAAACTGAATACCAGGAAGACAAACAATCCAATCCAAAAATGGGCAAAAGAAATGAATAGACACTTCTCCAAAGAGGACACACAGATGGCCAACAGGCATATGAAAAAATGTTCAACATCACTAATGATTAGAGAAATGCAAATTAAAACCACAATGAGATATCACCTCACACCAGTCAGAATGGCGCTCATCAATAAAACAACACATTATAAGTGCTGGCGAGAATGTGGAGAAAAGGGAACCCTCCTGCACTGCTGGTGGGAATGCAGACTGGTGCAGCCACTGTGGAAAACAGTATGGAGATTCCTCAAGAAATTAAAAATCGAACTGCCTTTTGACTCAGCTATACCACTGTTAGGAATATACCCCAAGAACACCATAGCACTGTTTGAAAAGAAGAAATGCACCCCCATGTTTATGGCAGCATTGTTCACAATAGCAAAGATTTGGAAACAGCCCAAGTGTCCATCAGAGGACGAGTGGATTAAAAAGCTTTGGTATATATATACTATGGAATACTACTCAGCCATAAGAAATGATGACATAGGATCTTTTACAACAACATGGATGGGCCTTGATAACATTATACTGAGTGAAAGAAGTAAATCAGAAAAAACTAAGAACTGTATGTTTCCATACATAGGTGGGACATAAAGATGAGACTCAGAGACATGAACAACAGTGTTGGGGTAACAGGGTGGGGGGAGGAGGGAGGGGGTTGGGGGAGGGGAGGGACACAAAGATCATGGCTTTTCAGCATTTGCCATATTCCCCCCTTAATCTATAGACAGACAGCAAATATTTACGTATGGTGTTCCCACTATAAAGACTGCTGTCTTAGGGACAAATGCTGATAAACTATTTCAGCAGTTCCTCCTTCTTCAAAGACTTATATGTCAACATAGAGCTCCATGTTTCATAGGACATAGTCAAGCTCACTCCATGCTCCCTGGAGCTTTAGCACAAGCGAATGCCTCCCCATTTTTTTTCTTTTTTTTTAGTATTTTTTCTTTTATTCATTTATTTTTTGTATTTTTCTGAGGATGGGGATGGGGAGGCAGTCAGACAGACTCCTGCATGCACCTGACTGGGATCCACCTGACATGCCTACCAGGGGGGAATGCTCTGCCCATCTGGGGTGTTGCTCTGTTACAACTGGAGCCATTCTAGCGACTGGGGTGGAGGCTATGGGGCCATCCTTAGTGCCCAGGGTGGCTTTGCTCCGGTGGAGCCTTGGCTGTGGGCGGGAGGAGAGAGACGAAGAGGAAGGAGAGGGGGAGGGGTGGAGAGGTAGATGGGCGCTTCTCCTGTGTGCTCTGGCCAGGAATTGAACCCAGGAATCCTGCACACCAGGCCAACGACTCCGACGGGTCTACCATATCATGCTTTTTACTTAAAAAAAAAAAAAAAATTTACATTTTTTTTGAATGCTGATGAACAGGAGACACCAAATCTTTTTCACCTGCAAACTACTACCTTCTTTATTAGATCTAGCTAATAACACTGTTCTGTCTTTTTTCCAAATAGCTCCAGATATATGGAAAAGATTTATATAGGCAGATGGGAATCCTCAAACCCCTCAGCGAGATCTTCTGAGAATGGCTTTTAAGATACCTAGAGGCAGAAAAAGCCCAATAAAGATCAGGGGAACTACCAGCTTTTAGGATACACCCTTAAAGGCTCCAACGCCCCAAAGGGGTCTCATAGGATGCTATCTGGGTCCTGCTTCAATAGTGGAAAGGAAGGTCATTGAGCTAAAGCCTGCCAGGCTTACATGCCTCTGCTGTGAGGAAACAGGGACACTGGAAGGTGGGCTTCCCCCTCGCTCCTCTAAGGGAGGGTTCAGTCTCTTCCAGCCCTGCTCCAGCCACCTATGACCTAACCTTGCCCAGAAAGCTGGGGTTTGCCACTGAAGGCTGAAGGTGCCCAGGGCCGTTGGCCCCATCTACGACACTGTGGACGAGACTAGGGTATTTCTTCCAAGAAGCAGGTAAACTGATCTCATTTGCACAAGGGCCACTTAACTATGTTTAGCCTGAATAGTCAGGTTTTTTATTCTTCCCTCAAAGATCTCTGTTGTGGGTGTTGATAGTCCTATTTTCTGCTGCTTTGCTTAATATATAGTGTTTCCTTTATCCCTCCTACCTAAATGCCCCACTCATATTTCAGGCTGGGACCTACTCCTAATTTAGAGCTCTCTTTCCTCCTTTTGCCAACTTGTATTATGAATTTACCTTTGCCACTCAGCTTAGTGTATCCCAAGGTTCTCTTTACCAGGCCACAGTCACAGAGCTCCACAGAAAAGCAACCTGGTCTCAACTCTCCAGGCAGAGGAGAACAGAAGCTCCATATCCACACATGCTGCAAATGGCTTTTTCCAGTCTACCTGAATCATTACCAGCTAGAAGCAGCAGTCATTGGGACTTGGACATGAGCTGCAAAGTATAGAATGGTGACAACAATTCCAGTGCCATGCGGACTTTTCCTGTGGGGAACTTTCCTGGACTCCTGCTCCCTGTGACAGCTTCTAACAGACTGAACTGTGGTTGGCTTGCATTTTTCAGGGATTTGGCATGGTGATGGGGCCAACTTGGACTTGGTGAACATGTTAAGGACACTACTCTTTTAGGGATTCTTGCTGTATTGGCCAAGAGTTTGCTTAAAGGCTTTTAATCACTGTAAGAAAAAAAAAATAAAGCACTGGATGAAGAAGATGGGGCACATATACACCATGGTATACTATTCAGCTAGGAGAAATGATGACATCGGATCACCTGCAGCGGAATGGTGGAGTCTTGGTAGCATTGTGTGGGGTGAAATGGGCGAATCAGAAAAAAACAGGAACTGCAGAATTCCATACACTGGTGGGACATAGAAGCGAGACTAAGAGGCATGGACGGGAGTGTGGTGGTTATGGGGGGTGGGGGGAGGGAAGGAGGGAGAGGGGAAGGGGGAGGGGTACAGAGAGAACTGGATGGAGGGTGGCGGAGGACAATCTCTCTTCGGGTGATGGGTATGCAACAGAACTAAATGACAAGATAACCTGAAAATGTTTTCTTTGAATGTATGTACCCTGATTTATTGATGTCACCCCATTAAAATAAAAATTTATTTAAAAAAAATGAAATTAAAAAAAAAAAACTATGAACAAATCCCTATGCACACTGCACATATCTTATTTTAAAGTAAAAAAAAAAAACGGGAACAAATATAATATTTAAAATAAAGAACAAGTAAATTTAAATCAACAAACTGACTAGTATTTCAATGTGAACTATGCTCCTCTCACTGACCACCAATGAAAGAGGTGCCCCTTCCGGAAGTGTGGCGGGGGCCGGATAAATGGCCTCAGGGGGCCGCATGCGGCCCGCGGGCCGTAGTTTGGGGACCCCTGGCATAGAGAATACAGTCAATAATACTGTAATAACTAAATACAGTGCCAGGTGGGTACCTGAAATACTGGGGGAACACTTTGTAAACTTTATGACTGTCTAATCACTATGCTGTACATCTGAAACTAATACAAAATAATATTAAACATAAACTGCAATTGAAAAACAAAAAATATAAATTGTGGTTAAAATATATACATTCTTACTTGTTTCATATAGATACCCTCAATCGAGAGAACATAAAAGCTGATCTCCTATTTTCAAAATTACCAATGAAGGCATCTAAAAATAGGTTCTATTTTTAAAAGGTTAAGAGGCAGCATACTGCAGTAGGAAAAATATGGACTTCAGAGTCATCAAGACTTTGATTCATTCCACAAATACCCATTGAAGAATCCTTTGTCTTGAGCACTGAGATAGGTCCTGGTCATATAATTATGAAAAGTACATAACTCCCCTCAAGAGATTATATTTTGAAGGGGGCAGGGAGACAAGTAAACAGGTGATTTTACTGGAGTGTTATAGGTGCTGTCTAGCTGTCACTTATCAGCTTCTTTGAGGACATGTTACTTACTCTTTTTCCTTATTTATAAACTGGCAATAAGTTTATAAATCTTTTCATGAGGATTAAATGAAATAACACTTGTGAAGCACTGGACATGTATTAGTAGTTTAAACAATTGTAGTGTTCATTGTTATCCTTTCAAAGAAAGTAATTTTCTAAAAAGAAGGTGGGTAAGGAGGTCACTCATAGACATTTGACCTATGAAATGAGTACAAGGTCTGACTTCAGATTCCTCAGAGTAACCTTCTGTATGAGAGAGGCTTAAGGCAACTTAATTGTGTAAAGTTCTAACCTGAAAAAAAACTCAAAGTTATAACTAAGGTCAATGTTCCTTATAAGAAAGCAAAATTTAGAAGAAACATATTCTCAAATAATAACAAAGTCTCCAGAAATTCTATACTCTTTACCCCAAAGATTTCAATTTTATAATCAATTGAATTTTGCTTTGGGAGCCCATAGTTTATTTTACCCAATTCTAAACACAAAATTTTATTCACATCACCTGAACATATTTTAAACAGAAAATAATTTTTACAAACTTTAGAAAGCCAGAGAGATATATTACATTTACCTGATAAAACAGAGCTATAAATTTGGACAAGCAATCTTCACAACAAAACTCTTCTAATTTGCCCTCCAAACGGTTTTCTATCAAATTAGGGGACGTCTGTGAACAATAACTGCACATCCTACAGTAGTTTCCCCATCGTTCTCCAAAGTCACGGGCAGAGAGGTATTTGCAAACTGAGAATCAGAAAGGATGAAAGGAAAAAACATCACATTTACATTAACCTGAAGGAGGTAAAGTGAGTCTAAAACCTTAGATGCCAACTAAGTTAATTTCTAAATACTGCACACAATTATTTGCCTATAGGTTAAAAAGGATAGACTCTTTATTCACAAAACAAACTCATATCACCTTTTAGATATAGTCTAAATATTAGGCCATCTCTATTCAGAAACGTCAGAGGTATATAAGTTTCTTAAGCCAAAAAGCCATAATTGCTTAACTACCCTTTTCATGAATGGGCACAAGAATAAAACGATCTCTGAAGTCATAGCTAAACATAGGAAGAGATTTTCTGTACTGCATATCATACTACTGATTTAATTATATTTCAAAAGTTTTTCTTTACTGAGAGTATTGTAACATTTAAAAAGACAGACTTCAGCCTGGCCTGTGGTAGCACAGTGAACAGAATGCAGACCTGGAACAATGAGGTCACCAGCTCAAGACTCTGGGCTTGCCTGGTCAAGGCACAATACTACAAGGAACCAATGAACATAGACAGTGAAGCAACTACTTCTCGTCCATCATCCTCCTCCCACCCCCACATAAAATCAATAAATAAAATCTTTAAAAAGATAGACTTTAACGTGAGTTAAATATAAACTCAATTTAAAAGCCTCAAATTGTTATCTCCTAAAACAAAAATTATGTGAACATTAATTGTGGATTATAGCCCAACTCATAGTGAATGCTTCATAATAACCACATGCTCTGTGGATAAAACTGTACTTCTTTCTTTACCTTCACTGCAGAATGGCTTATCAACCCCTGAGAATCGTACAGTCTCCTTTATAATTTTCTGTAGTTTACAGTAGTCACACATTGCTATAACTTTATTTTTCTTTTTGTAGTCATCAGAGCAAGTCTTGCCACAAAACAGAAACATTTTACCCTGAAGAGAAAGAACAACCATTAAGATCTAATTAGACAGTTGCTTTATCTTTAGGAAATCCTTTTCGTTGTCATTGCAAAGCAAATTAAATGACTGTCAAAGATGAAGAGACAAAAATGCTTCTACTGGATAAGTTTATATTCAATCCCTTTCATGATCTCTCTTTACCTTGTAGTAAAGAAGTTCTGGTTTTGTGGCAAATAGATGGCAACAGTGCTGACACGTGAGTTGAACAACTACATGGGCTGAAGCAACCTGCTGGGATTGGGAAGCAACTTGCTGGGATGGTGCAGCGAGAGACTGGACACCAGCTGCTGCAGAGCCGAGGGAAACCTCAGAGGTACTAGCTCCTCCTGCTGACACTGCTGACCTGGAGGGTGGGCTTGCTGGGTCATAAGACAGAGGCAGTGCTGAGGAGTTTGTTCCTTTTGGCTTGTTAAATACATTCTGAATGAGTACAAATAAGGCAAAAATATTAACAATTGAGAAATAATGAAAGTTGGTAATTTCATTTTCTGATTTTAATAAATTAATTTCCATGCAAATATTTCTTTAAAATTTATAAAGTGGTACACACAAAGAGTTTAAATGACATTCTTCCAGAATAGGCCTGAGAAACGCAGGCTTTTCAGACAAAGACCGCTAGTATATATTACCCCAATAAGTTACAGCAGGCCTCTCCTTTCTGCCAAGGTAACCCCCACCTATACTCCCATCACCAACCAGCCTCTGATGGCTATTAAACACAGAGGGCACCAGTAGTGTCTTTCTCACTAGTGCCAGGGTCACCGCATCAGGCATCTTCCTGCCCTGGAGGACCACTAAAAACTCTACTTCCTCTGACAGTGAGGAGAAAATGTAACAAGTAAGTCAAGGCTTACAGTTCTATGACAGGAGTCATTATGTATCTGGCCCAGGATCAGAAAAGGAAGAGAGGAAGGGGCACATGAACACATCGCCACACCACGTATCCTAGCCATATCCTAGCTTCCACAGATGAACAGGATTTTTTTCTAACTTAAATTTAATCTTTTATAAGTATGGACCTTCAGCAGCTAGCATTTTGCCATAGACCAATGAGTGAGAGAACTGCAGGGGTAAAACATCACCTCACATCGTACCTGGAAAGCCACCACACAACTGGAGCTGCAGAAGCTGTATATAGTTCCATTGGACATGGCTAGGTGATACTGAGGGATTGCTGAGGTTTTACAACTGTGACACGAAACCTGGACACCTTGGTAACAAGAAATAAAAACCAATGAGTAAGTTATACAGATAAACAAACAATCCAAAACTGTATTAGAATAAAAACACAAATAACATACAATACAAAAATCAAGGAACATTACACCCTGTAAAGCTATCTGCAACTTCCTCAATTAAGTTCCATTTACACAAAAACTAACGTGGAATTTATGTGGTTTTACTTTTTTCTTTTCATGTATGAAACTACAGTAAAAATACCTCAACAAAGGAAATCTGTGAAAAACTATTTTCACTTAAAAATCAGTTCTTTGCCCTGGCAGGATAGCCCGGTTGATTGGAACATCATCCTGATGTGCAGAGGTTGCCAGTTCGATCCCTGGTCAGGGCACACACAGAAACAGATTGATGTTCCTGTCTCTCTCTCTCCCTTCGCCCTCCCTTCCCTCCTCCCTCACTCAAATCGATAAAAAAATTTTTAAAAATCAATTATTTTTATTTCATTTATTTATTTAATTTTTTTTTTGTATTTTTCCGAAGCTGGAAACGGGGAGGCAGTCAGACAGACTCCCGCATGCGCCCAACCGGGATCCACCAGGCACGCCCACCAGGAGGTGATGCTCTGCCCATCTTGGGGCGTCGCTCACCTCAATCAGAGCCATTCTAGCGCCTGAGGCAGAGGCCACAGAGCCATCCCCAGCGCCCGGGCCATCTTTGCTCCAGTGGAGCCTTGGCTGCGGGAGAGGAAGAGAGAGACAGAGAGGAAGGAGAGGGGGAGGGGTGGAGAAGCAGATGGGCGCTTATCCTGTGTGCCCTGGCCGGGAATCGAACCCGGGACTCCTGCACGCCAGGCCAATGCTCTACCACTGAGCCAATCGGCCAGAGCCTAAAAAATCAGTTATTTGAGACTAAGCCAATCTTGGGTCTTTGTTTAACTATATAGATAAATTTAGTTTACAACAAAATGAAAAAAAAGCAATTATATTCTTCTTTAATAGTTACTAAATCTATAAATTTATCAAATTTCAACATTACCTGAAGAAGTAACTGTCTTAACTCTGTAAGCAGATAAGCAATTAATAGAGCAGAAAAGCTCTGTTTTTCCTGAGTCATTTGTCGTCTCAATCATTTCAGCCGAGGGCCTCAGTGATTTCCCCAAGGCATACGGAGGAGTCTGGGCTGAATTCTGTTAAGAAAATAAAATAACATTCACATACCTAAACATATAATACATATATACATACTGCTTAAGAAAAGGTGCCTACAACCACTGCCTTTGCTTGAAATATTTGAGCATGACAGTAAGGCCACACCAAGCATAGATTTTTTCAAAAATTGGGATGTGGGGAAAGTTCATTAAGACAATAAAAAAAAGTAAACTGAAAATAATAACTACTCAGCTAAATTAGCAACAAGTCACATTGAAAGTACTGAATTAGATAGTCATAACATACTTTACTCATCACAAATAATCAAACAACCAGGTAATCCATGAACCAAAGGGCAATCCTCAGTGCAGACTTAGACATCAATCTAGAAGAGAGTCTACCACTTTTACGGTTACTTAGCTAGTAAGACTCTAAGAGGAGGAGACAGAAATAATGCTTAATGTATATCATCCTGCAGAATTGCCTGTGGTTTTTTTAATTCATTTTAGAGAAGAGAGAGAGAGAGAAGGGGGGAGGAGCAGGAAGCATCAACTCCCATATGTGCCTTGACCAGGCAGGCCCAAGGTTTTGAACTGGCAACCTCAGCATTCCAGGTCCACACTTCATCTACTGCGCCACCACAGGTCAGGCCAGAGTTGCCTGTTTTAATAATAAAATTTGCCCATAAGTAGCATGACCAGGTAGCTAGTGACACAGTGGATGGAGCGTCAACCTGGGACGCTCAGGTCCCAGGTTCAAACCCCCAAGGTTGCTGGCTTCAGTGCGGGCTCATCCAGCTTGAGTGCAGGTCGCCAGCTTGAATGAGGGATCATCAACATGATCTCATAGTGGCTGGTTTGAACCCAAACGTCACTGGCTTGAGGCCCAAGGTCACTGGCTTGAGCCTAAGGTTGCTGAGCAAAGGGTCAGGGCTTGGCTGGAGCCCCCTGGTCAAGGCACCTATGAGAAGTAATCGATGAATAACTAATGTGCCGCAACTACAAGTTGATATCTCTCTCTCGCTCCCTTTTCTCAAAAAAAAAAAAAAGTGTGTATGTGTACATATATGTTTATATATGTATATCTGTATATATTTCCTAAAAGGAAAAGATATGCTTTAGCTTCACTGATTTTATTACCTTTTGACTTTTGGTCAATTTACAATAAATAAATATGGGGATTTTCTTTATCAATATATCACAACATATTTCAGACTCATAGCAAATCATGAAATTACATGTGTGAATTCATAACCATGAAAGAGAGCTTACAAAATGATCTAGTTCACATATATATATATATCTCACTACCACAGTCAACCCTTATAGTATCAGAATTTAGCAACATTTCTGGATGAGAAATCACATACCAGCATCAACTGATGGGAAGAGCTCACTCTGTTATTGGGCATTTCATCCCTATGCAGCCATCTATCTCAGAAGGGGTAAGCCTAACTATATGCAACAGACTGATACTCATACCTGCTTATATGCAGTGACACTTGTTGATGTAAAAACCTTCTGGGACTGGCAAAAACTAGAGCTACTATAGCAATAGCTCCCGCAGTTCTCACAACAGTTCATGGTGAGACTGTTGGTAGAATGAAATTTTGAAAAACAGGCATCACTGCAAAGACCATGCACCATATTCTGATACTTAACTTCAAATCGAATCTAGGAAATAAAAACACATACACATACAAAATAAGAAGAGCCAGTTAAAAATCTCTGATCTTTGAACAGAACCCCAATAAAGGTAAAATGTAACTTACATCAGCATTCTTCTGACACATACTGCACTTAGTTGAAATGCTATTGGTATATATGGTAACAACAGGTTTTTTCTTTAGCTCATAAGAAGAAAGGCATGATTGGCTGCAGAAATCTGTCCTAGGAGAGGAATTTTCAAATCGGGTTGTAATCACATTCTTTGGATTTAAAAAGTCTCTAAAAACAAATAACAAAGGTAAAATGAAATGTGTTCTTCATAATTGTAATTTCTTCCTCTTTGTGAGCTAAAATAACTACATTTACTAAGGGCAGCTATTGTATAGTAGAAAATGGCTGACCCTGATTAGGGCATCTGGAAATCTGGGCTTAATGATTTGTTCTGTTACTTAATCAGCTGAGTTCCCACAATGAGGGAGGCAGTTACTATCTCAATTTCCTCATGCATAAAATGGAGTTCACAATATCCAGTTTATAGATGTATAAAGAATTAGATTTAAAATATATCCAGCCAGATGCCCATGACAAAAACAGTGAGGCTTACAGCTCCATCCAAGTTTCATCCACTGGAGCTAATGGAATAAGTGGCCATCCCACACCTCCAGACCATGAAACACTTGTCCTCTTACTAGCCAATAGCTACCAAGAGTAAAAACATGAATGAGAAAAGAAATAAATTTTGAAAAAATAAATTTAAAAGCAAGATTTGGGAAACAGTGAACTATCAAAGATTAGTTAAAAAATATTAGCATGATATATAAAATTTAGCTATAACTGAAGAGAGCAAAGACAGAGATGACAAAAAGATTTTTAAGGCTTGGAGGATAGAACCAAGAATAAGACAAAAGAACACAAATAATTGAGCCATTATGTAAGAAACCTAGAGTCATTTTTAAGAGTTTATTCTTGTAATAAGCACTGACAGTAAAAACAGAGGCTAAGTTTTATACTTGCCATTCTTCTGACAAGTATAAAAACTGAAGGAAATAGTTATTAATTAAAAACACTAGTGCAGGCCACAAAGTAAAAAAATAATAGCAATAATATTATATACTATAATAATGTGTACTGAGTATTACTATGTGACAGGCATTATTTTCTTTACTCAAATTATCCAATTTAATTGTCACAAAAACTCTATGAGGTAAGTATTATTATAATTGCCATTTTTATAGATGAGGAGACTAAATCAGAAGGTCAATCATACAGCTAGTAAGCAGTGAAGCCAGAACACAAATCCTTGCAGTCAGATTCTACAGTCCATGGAATTTATCATTCCACTACTCTGACTCACAATCTGTACCTTTGTTATACAGAACAGTTCCATGATAAACTATGAAAGAACAACAATAACAAGGTACTTTAATTTTCTAAAACTCACCTACCTTTAAAAATACAACAGTGAATCTTGTAAACCAAGTAGCTATGCTTACAGACTTACTTTGAAAAGTAAATTTTCTCTTAAACAGTTAAATAAAGAATTTTATTTAATAATGTGAATCTGCCAGTGGCTTAATGTGTATATAAGTAAACCAATGAGAATGTCTTTACTGAAAATCTGTGCACATAAATATAAATGCATTCTAAACCTTATGCATCCAAATGAATGTTACACCTTCATTTCATATTCATCTTAGAAAAACCATACCTCTTCCAACAATAACATGGCTCAAACACTTTTTTTAGTTTCTCTTTTTAATTTATAAGAACTCTAAGAATTTTTAAATTTTATAACCAAGGGTGATTCAGCTTAACTATCTATGATAGCTAATAAGGCATCAAGCAACTCTGGCAATTTGCAAAATCAAACCCATGCTGAAAAGATAGATGTGTCACCTTAGTCTAAAGGAATGTTTCATAGGCTCTGAAGGTAATACCAAATCAAAAGATTTAAAATTTTTTTGAGTAACAGCAGCACTGTTATTCAACTGTGGTTAAAAGTCCCTGACATGAATGACTTTTTTTAAAGAGAGATATATATATTTGCATGTGTAAAATTTAATTCGTTTTCATTTGATATTTGACATAGTGAAGCAAACTACACTGCTCACAAAAATTAGGGGTTATTTCATTACTTCATATTCATTTTGAAATATCCCCTAATATTTGTGAACAGTATATCTAAAATCAGAAAACTAAATTTATTCTTCCAAACCAGCTTCATAAGCATAACATAGGAGTTAAAGTGAGGTATTTATTAGAAGGGCATCTTAGAAGAAAACTAAGCTTTAATATTTAAGTAAAATATTTTAAAATTCCGCTTTCCTTTCAGTTAGAGATTTCCATTTTAACAGAACCTACTTTTTTTTTTATTCATTTTAGAGAGGAGAGGGAGAGACAGAGAGAGAGAGAGAGAGAGAGAGAGAGAGAAGGGGGGGAGGAGCTGGAAGCATCAACTCCCATATGTGCCTTGACCAGGCAAGCCCAGGGTTTCGAACCGGCGACCTCAGCATTTACTTTTAAATACCTAAATCCCACACACCCAGCAGATCAAGAAACTGTCCTATATCTCCAAAGACCAAACAGGGACCTATAAATTATGTTAAGTATGCACAATATTAATTATATTATTAAAAAAATAAGATCCGGCCCTGGCCGGTTGGCTCAGCAGTAGAGCATCGGCCTGGCGTGCGGGGGACCCGGGTTCGATTCCTGGCCAGGGCACATAGGAGAGGTGCCCATTTGCTTCTCCACCCCCCCCCTTCCTCTCTGTCTCTCTCTTCCGCTCCCGCAGCCAGGGCTCCATTGGAGCAAAGATGGCCCAGGTGCTGGGGATGGCTCTGTGGCCTCTGCCTCAGGCGCTGGAATGGCTCTGGATGCAACAGAGCAACGCCCCGGAGGGGCAGAGCATCGCCCCCTGGTGGGCAGAGCGTCGCCCCCTGGTGGGTGTGCCGGGTGGATCCCGGTCGGGCGCATGCGGGAGTCTGTCTGACTGTCTCTCCCCATTTCCAGCTCAGAAAAATACAAAAAAAAGAAAAAAGAAAAAAAAGAAAAACTTTAAAAAAAATAAGATCCTACTTATTAAGCATTTGTTATGTCCTAAGTGTGCCAACACTATCTCATTAAAATCTGACCAAATAGATACTATTTGCCAATTAAGAAACTGAGGCTTAGAAAAATGAAATACTAGCCCAAGGCCACACAACTAATAAGTAATAGAGCCATGATCTAAAACCAAGCTCTTGCCTGACCTGTGGTGGCGCAGTGGATAAAGCATCAACCTGGAAATGCTGAGGTTGCCGGTTTGAAACCCTGGGCTTGCCTGGTCAAGGCACATATAGGAGTTGATGCTTCCAGCTTCTCTCCTCTCTCTCCCTCTCTCTCTCTCTCTGTCTCTCCTTCTCCTCTCTAAAATGAATAAATAAAAAAAATAAAATAAAACCAAGCTCTTAACTTTTCTTGCTCTGAATTAGTGACTACTGACTATGCACTGTATTCCTAGAATCACATTACCACAGGAAGTGGCAAAACATGTCAAATTCTTCAAAGGTACTAAGGTAGAAAAAGAAGTTTATATGACTTTGCTGCTATTTTTCTCTCTTTCTGAAACAATTCATTTTTAAACCAACAATGACCCCAAACAAAGCTCACAAGGATTTTTTAGAAACAAACACATTATAATTGGAGCTATTTAGTTTTTACCTTCTAAAATAATTAAATAATTTCCATATACTATATATATATATTTTTTTTATTTTTCTGAAGCCTCAGTTTCTTAATTGGCAAATAGTATCTATTTGGTCAGATTTTAATGAGATAGTGTTGGCACACTTAGGACATAACAAATGCTTAATAAGTAGGATCTTATTTTTTTTAAAGTTTTTCTTTTTTTTCTGGAAACGGGGAGAGACAGTCAGACAGACTCCAGCATGCGCCCAACCAGGATCCACCCGGCATGCCCTCCAGGGGGCAACGCTCTGCCCACCAGGAGGCGATGCTCTACCCCTCCGGGCCATCACTCTGTAGCCTGGGGCAGAGGCCATCTTTGCTCCAATGGAGCCTCGCTGTGGGAGGGGAAGAGAGAGACAGTGAGGAAGGAGAGGGGGAGGGGTGGAGAAGCAGATGGGCGCTTCTCCTGTGTGCCCTGGCCGGAAATCGAACCCAGGACTTCTGCACGCCAGGCTGACGCTCTACCACTGAGCCAACCGGCCAGGGCTACTATTTTATTGTGATTATTTTATTCTATACTTCAATAACATTCAAGATAAATAATTTTGATTGGTTGTCTTCAATTACAGGATATAAAAGTGGTCCTACAATTCCTATAGATCGTTTGATATTAGTTTCTATAGTAAAATTTAAATGGAAAGAGATAAGGAAAACTGGTTTAGGCAATACCTTTAATACCAAGTCATTTGTTTAATGTTACAAAACTTTAGAATCTGCAAATGTCTAAATTAGATAAAAAGTTATTTCCATAGAAATGTGCTAAAGAGATTAAAGTAGCAATAGCAACTAAACTATATACACACTAAAAAAGTTTAGGGATGTAATTAAGAATTTTATACTTTGAGCAGTTTGTGCAGGTTTTCTTGGGAGGAAGCGGTAGGCAGACCGGTGAAGAGTATCTGGCGATGCACCTCGTAGAACAAAAGAGCTCAGTAGATCCTGTCCTCTGATACGCAGTTTGCCCCTTATAAAGCATTTTTTTACAGCCAGAACAAACAGCCTGCAAAGCAATAGCTGGAACTGAAGGAAGCAATCTATTTGGACCATTTGATGTAAGAGGAAACTGAAAGTCTGGAGTCAACTGTTGGGCTACTAAAAAAACAAAAACAGAAAGTTTTAGTATCAATACAAACACATACACATTCTCTATTTTTAGAACAATTCCCTCAGTCTTAAAATCTAATATGAATGAGGCAACAATCACTCCAGGGGATTTTGAACTTTTGAAACCATGACCTGCAATAAAAACTACATTTCACATTATGACCCAAGACACATGCACATTCATATATGTGTATGCATGTATGTGAATATAATTTAATAAGAAGCAGTTCCATGATATATGTTTCCCAATTATATGCATCACACTCTGATACAATCTTACTCTATTCAACTTTTTTTTTTTTTAGGTGAGAGGAGGGGAGATAGTAAGGCATACTCCTACATGCGCCCCAACAAGACCCAACCAGAATCCACCTGACAACCCAGTCTGGGGCCAATGCTCAAGTACTGAGCTATTTTTAGTGCCTGAGGCTATTGCGCTCAGACCAACCAAGCTATCCTCTGTGCCTGGGGCCAACACTCGAACTAATTGAGCCGCTGGGTGCAGGAGGGGAAGAGAGAGAGAAGAGCAGGAGGGAGGGCAAGAGAGGGAAAGGGAGAGAAGCAAATGGTGGCTTCTCCTGTGTGCCCTGACCAAGAATCGAATCTGGACCATACACCAGGCCAATGCTCTTCACTGAGCCACTGGCCAGAGCCTCTATTCTACTTTTTAAATGCTGGACAAGACCAGCAACCCAGTTTGAAAGCACTGTTTTGTTTTATTTAAAGAGAGAAAAAACTTACATAAGGAGGTACTTTCCTCAAATTCTACTAGTCAGTATATAACAAATATTAATCCTAATTAACTTTTGCAATTCTATTTCTTACCAAGAGGACTATCACTGACTGAAAACACAGCACTAATTTTCAGTTCACTTTCTTGAGTTTCTGGCTTTGGGGCATGTTCATACTCCTTAAAGAAAAAAAAAGAGAGAGAGAAATGAATATAGTGTTAGTATCTAAGTTAACTAGAAATTCAAGCAAAAAATAACTCTGTCATATCTCTTCTACATTCTAATTATAATCATTTTTACAACTACCTCATAAGTCAAAATATACAAGTTATTAGACTAGATTTAACCTTTATAAAAAATATTTCAGAATTGGAAAATATTTTATAATGGTTATAGATACCTTTCTAATGTAATCTTCATATACAGAAGTAATACACAGCTTTTCAATGCTGAGCACTAGCCTTTTCTTAGGGTGTGTTTAGAAAGGAGCAAGAAATTAAATTCAATCTGAATAATATAGAGTTTATAAAATTACTAATTTTAGCCAAGAGATTTATATGCTGTCATATCTATTAATAACAAAAAAGACACAAGCGTTTCAGTGCAGTCTGCTCATTATACATAAAATCATCACAGCTCAAATTAGATTTACCCTTAACCTATATTTTTAAATAAAATATAATCATGAAACAAAAATTTAAAAATACATCTCCTATCTTGTAAAAGACTCTCTATTCTGAGATCACAATCATCCTAATTTGGGGAGGGGTGTCAAAATAGCCTTACATATTTCAAAATAATTATAGTAGTTGTATTTTAACTTTTCCATTGATTTGAGAGGGGCAGGGGAGGGAGAGAGAAAGAGGGAAAGAAGCATTAATTCGCTGTTCCACTTAGTTGTTCCATTTAGTTGTGCACTCACTGGCTGCTTCTCATATGTACCCTGGATCAAAACCATGACGATGCTCTATCCATTGAGTCAACCGACCAGGGTCAATGAAACCTTCTTTAAAAATGAGGAAAGTGAAGCTTAGGGATAGATGTTTAGCATTGTCCAAGGTCACAAAGATACTAAGTGTTCAGATGGGAATCAAAACCAAGTATCTTTGTTTCAAAATCCATGCTATCTCCCCCATAGATGTAAAAATACAACAAAGCATAATTACTATAATGAATTCACACCTTGGCCCGCAATTGAAATTGTTTCCCTGTTCCAATCCCTCACATCTCCCTTTTGCTCACTATACGTGTGATAATACAACATTTCATATTAATTTGGGTGATAATTTGTTTAAGACCTAACACCCTTCCTTCAACCCTACTCACACATACTACACTGAAAGGACCGTGTCCACTATGGATAGGGACCACTTGTGTTTTTCTACATCTATACACTCAACACCCACCACAGTCAACATAACACAACAGAGAAGTCTATGGAATCAGACAGCAGACAGAAACAGATGCGATCTTGACTCAAGTCATTTAATCTTTCTCAGTTTCAGTATCTTTTATCTATAAAATAGAAATATTATCTAACCCATAGAACCATTATGAGGGATAAATGATTTAATACAAGTAACGTAGCATGATGCCTTACAGTTAGCCAAAAGTTAAGCATGACTTACATACAAAAATGCTAGATCTTATTATTCTTTTCATAACTATAGTATTTAATAAGTATTTGTTGAATAAATGACTCCAATTCCATTCAATCCAAAGTGGATGTTCTTAAACATTACACTTAACATTGACACTTGCAAAAAGAAGTTAAAAGAACCTATATCCACCTCCTTCAACTTACTAAAAAGAACACTTAAGATACAATAAAAAATTCCTTTGCCTTATCTCCAACTCAATCTCTGATTTTTTTTCCTAATATGCCTGTTACATTTCGCTAGTCAGTTCCTTTTACTTCACAAAGTACCTGTTCCAAACCTTCATCACTCATAAATTCCATCCCCACATATTTCCTGCTCACAACGACCTTTCAATTTCACCAAGAAAAAAGAAGGAATAACTAAGTAAGAATTCTCTCAACATCCTGAAACCCCTTGCACCATGCCTATAAATTGATGAGCAAACTGTCCTCCTATCTTACAGAAAAAGACAAGCTTCTTCCATGGCGAACACAGTGCTTTAGCTAAAGCAGTGCTTATGTTCAAGATCCCTTTCTCTCTCCTTTCAGCACTCCATACTGTCTTTGTGTATCTTCAGAAGCCTCTCTTCACCTCCATATTGGTTTTTCCCCCTCAGCTTATAAGCATTAATAAATGGTTGTTGGCACCAATTCAACGCTAACAGGGTTCCCAATTGGAGTGTAGGCTTTTAGTGCAAACAGCTCAACTATGATACAGCATGGCTGTGGAACAGCTCAATAGTGTTAGAGCTCAGTTATGAAACAGCATAGCTGCACTGTGACCCTCTCCAGCCTCTTCACCAGGAAACACTCTAAGGTCATCATTGGAAAGTGAAAGTGCACTCCCCAAGCCAGAAGGGAGCTGATTTATATAGAGAAAGTTCCTACCCCTGGTCCCTGATTGGTCCACCCTCATGCAAATGAGAACTTCAAATCCTCACAGTTTGGTTGGTCTGAAAGGAACTGTCCTGATTGGTCAGTGAATGGTCAACGAAGATGCTGATGGAGATATAGCTGCAAAGGTCCAATCAGATGGGGAAATCTCAGTCCTATTAACTGAAATACAATTCCAGGAATTCCTTTAAAAGGGTTAGCTCAGACTACAGGAACATGGTGCAGACAGGGTGTTAAGTGCCAAAGACACACAGTTCAGTGCAGGCTTCTCCTTGAAGCCCTGCTTCCTAGAGAGGCCCCCGTTTAGAAATGGCTACTAGGCTGTTTTAAATTTGAGCCTAATTAGCCAACAGGAGCCCCACTAGGTAGGTATCTCCTTTCTTGGGTTTACATAAGGAACCTATTCCCTAAGGAAAGGAACTACTGCCCTCTCTTCTCTCTTCCTTTAAAACCAGAGAAAAAGTACTCTATTCTTTCTCTACTTCTTCACTTTGATTTCCCCCAGACCCCAACTACTGCTTCAACTGAAACTGTCTTAAGATAACAATAAGAAACTTTTTTTTTTTTTCATTTTCAGTTGCATGAGGTTTTAAAACTTTCTATTTATTTCTGCATCGTTGATTCCAAATCTGAAATCCATTTTTTGGTGCATGCTCTAGTATTTATGCAATTTTAATTTCTTTTTGTTACAGTTAATGGCATGCATTGGTTTTTATATTGGAGTTAAAGGGCAACGACTCTTGGATTAAACATAACCACAAGGCAATTAATGTTTTACAAACATCATTTTTACATAATTGTAGTTGTTTTGAAATGTAAAAAATTATTATCTGATAAAAAGCACCCTCTTATTTTGTTTAAGATTGAATCATGGCTTCTTCGAGTAGGCGTCAATGTAAGAATAGTCCTGACACCTTCTGTTATATATGTGGCTGTTACACACTTTATGTCAAAGGTGCAATATTTCATCATTTGTGACACGTGCATATATTGCCTATTTTCAAGTTCCCCTTGGCGATCAAGACAAGAATTGGGCTCCTCATATTGTATGTTATAATTGTGAGGAAGTGCTTCGTGGCTGGACAAAAGGAAAATGCAAAGGAATGCCTTTTGGTATTCCCATGGTTTAGCATGAACCTAATGACCACAGCAGTGACTGTTATTTCTGTCTGATCCATACAAAGGGCATTGGCAAGCAAAAACAGCATACGATCGCATATCCTAATATTCCTTCAGCAATATGACCTATCCCACACTCTGAGACACTTCGGTTCCAGTTTTCAATGGTTTTATTTCTTCTAAGGATGAAGAAAGTAAACATGGTGATCAAGTGTGTTTTGATAAAATGCATGAGGAAATGGTTGTAGAATCTGAAGGGTCTTCTTCTGATGCCAAGCAGTCATTAACCCCTCAGCAGTTTAGCCAACCCGAATTGAATGACTTAGTAAGAATGACATAAAAATTGTCCTCGACTTTCTGAAGTATGAGGAGCATAACTGGATCATTTGTACGGATCTTAAAATGATAAATTTTCTGTTAGGACAACAGAGAGGTTTCACAAAGTATCTTTGCTTTCTGTGTTTGTGGGACAGCAAAGCTCAGGAGAAACACTGGACACGAAGGAGTGGCCAAAACGTGAAGCTCTGAAAATAGGGATGCAAAATATTGTGAATGAACCTGTAGTTAATCAAGACAGGATCATTTTTCCCCCACTTCACATCAAACTTGGCTTAATGAAGCAGTTTCTTCAGGCTTTGAACAGAGAAAGTGAATGCTTTCAACATATTATTTCTGCTTTTCCTGCCTTGTCTTTCGAAAAGATAAAATCAGGTGTATTTGATGGACTTCAAATCAAACCCTCATATGTGATGAAGAATTTTCCAGGAAGATGAATAAGGAGGAAAAAGCAGCATGGCAGTCTTTTGTGTCAGTTACAAAGAACTTCTTTGACAACAAAAAAGCAGAAAATTATGAACTTCTGGTTCAAATGATGCTGTTGGCTTTCCGCAACATTGAATGGAACATGAGCATTAAGATTCACTTCCTGAACAGTCACCTTGATAAGTTTCCTGAAAATCTTGGAGCTGTTAGTGATGAGCAAACTACTGCTTGAGCATCAAACGAGATTGTCCACAACAAGTACACAAACACAGGAGCTACAAACACAAATTTTTGCCTGAATAGAATTTAAGTTTTGTGCAAATTTTATGATTAAAATGTTTTAATATGTTCTGTTTCAAAATTCTAGACAAATTCTGATGCAATCATATCTTTTAGTGTATTAGTGTATTTACTGCATTATATAAATTATTATATTTTCACAAAGATGGTGCCCAAGAAAACATTCTACTTCATTATGTTAAACTAAATGTTGAAAATTTTACAGTAAGATGAAAACCTAAAATCTTGAATTGCAGAAAAACTGTAGCTTACAGAGAAAAACTAATGTCAGATTTGAGTTCAGCATATTCAAATTAGGTAAGAACAAGTGTTTTTGTGGATGCAACAAAAATTTTGTTCCCCAGTGATCAATAAACTAAAAACGATCAATCATCTTACAATGTCCTAATCCAATTAACACTTTTAGGTCTTATTATCTCAGATAAATCTGAGAGTAAATGAGTAAATGATTCTATTGTCTTCCAGTTCTATTACTTTATTTCATTAGTACATCTTAGTATTCTTCATTGATCTTTTTATACACCCCTAAAGTCAATGGTTCCCAAATTCAGTAGCATCAGAAGCCCCTGAAGGTCTTGTTAAGACATAGATTGTTGAGCTTCAGGCCACGAGATTCTAATTCAGTAGGTCTGGAGTGGGGCCCAAAGAACATACATTCCTAACAAGTTCTCGTGTAATGCTGAGACTGCTGGTTGGGGGACTACTTTGAAGTCAATTTGAACCCCTAAATTAATCCGGTTCCCAACTTTTTATCCTTAATGGTACTCTCCTCTCCCTATTCATGTTCCCTGAACAATCATATTCACATTCAAGACTTCAACTGTCACTCATATAGGGTACCAGATTTATTTTAGCAAGTAAGAATCTAAAATACACAATTAAATTTGAATTCTGGATAAAAAAACAAATTTTTAGTATAACTATGTTTCAAATATTCTATATACAACATACTTATATAAAATAATCATAGTTTAGCCTGACCAGGTGGTGGCGCAATGGATAGAGCGTCGGACTGGGATGCAGAAGGACCCAGGTTCGAGACCCCGAGATCGCCAGCTTGAGCTCAGGCTCATCTGGCTTGAGCAAAAAGCTCACCAGCTTGGACCCAAGGTCGCTGGCTCCAGCAAGGGGTTACTTGGTCTGCTGAAGGCCTGCGGTCAAGGGACATATGAGAAAGCAATCAATGAACAACTAAGAAGTTGCAACGCGCAACGAAAAACTAATGATTGATGCTTCTCATCTCTCTCGGTTCCTGTCTGTCTGTCCCTGTCTATCTCTGCCTCTGTAAAAAAAAAAATAAATAAATAAAATAAAATAAAATAATCATTGTTTACTTGACCATCAAATTTAACCAGGCATTCTGTATTTTATCTGGCTACACAACTCATACAGGTAGATCACCCTTTAATTTCTACATACCAAATCCATATGTACAAATGTCCCCCAGTGCAAATTAACACCTGAAGGTTCTACTGGCCGCTTAAACACAACAGATCCCAAACTATACTTCCCCTAGTATCCTGTTCCTAGTCTCTCAATGTTATGGATCATCATTCAACTTATTGAGATCAGAAACTTGTAAGTATTCCTTAACTCTAATACCTCAGAGCCTATCTTTTAAGTTTAATTCTACCTAAATATCTTAAATCTATTCTCTTCCTGCTTTATTACTAAAATAATCACCAGGGCTTGGAGCTGATGGAGGACAACCTTTGTACACAGCTTATCCCCTCCCATGTATACTCAGACCCAGCAGATGCAGCCACGAACTGCAGATCACTTGGTAGTGCCAGACAAGTAGCCCAAGGCTGGTTACAGGCAGCGTCTGACATTGGCCTGCACCAGAGTCCCTTTCAAGTGGACCCACACCAACAAAAGCAATGGTGGGCTTCAGACCACACCAGCGCACTACCCAATTAGTCACACAAATAGCACATACAAAGGGAGATCCTGGCAGGCACCACACCCTGCTGAGGCCAACTCTGCTTCAAAGGGGCAGCCACTACAGTGGCTCATACATTGTGGTTGGGGCAATCCTCATAACCAACCAGCCGGAGGGTTAACCCCACTCACAGAAAGACCAATAGCATTCAAGACAACTACAAGAGGAGAATTCACATAACGCACACAAGAGACATTCCTGGAGCATCAGGAAGACTGCATGCCACTAAGCCCCACAAAACACAACATAAAACCACTATCAAAATTGGAAGACGGCCCTGGCCGGTTGGCTCAGCGGTAGAGCGTCGGCCTAGCGTGCGGAGGACCCGGGTTCGATTCCCGGCCAGGGCACACAGGAGAAGCGCCCATTTGCTTCTCCACCCCTCCGCCGCGCTTTCCTCTCTGTCTCTCTCTTCCCCTCCCGCAGCCAAGGCTCCATTGGAGCAGAGATGGCCCGGGCGCTGGGGATGGCTCTGTGGCCTCTGCCTCAGGCGCTAGAGTGGCTCTGGTCGCAATATGGCGACGCCCAGGATGGGCAGAGCATCGCCCCCTGGTGGGCAGAGCGTCGCCCCTGGTGGGCGTGCCGGGTGGATCCCGGTCGGGCGCATGCGGGAGTCTGTCTGACTGTCTCTCCCCGTTTCCAGCTTCAGAAAAATGAAAAAATGAAAAAAATAAATAAATAAAAAAAATAAAAATAAAAAATTGGAAGACATAGCAGATCTACCTAATACACAGAGATAGATACAAAAAGGCAGACAAAATGGGAAAGCAAAGAAATATCTCCCAGATGAAAGAGTAAGAAAAATTCTCAGAAAAAGAACTAAATGCAACAGAAGGAACCAAGCTACCAGATTCAGAGTTCAAAACAATGGTTCTGCCCTAGCCAGTTAGCTCAGTGGCAGAGCATCGGCCTGGTGTGCAAGAGTCCCGGGTTCGATTTCCAGCCAGGTCACACAGGAGAAGCACCCATCTGCTTCTTCACCCCTCCTCCTCTCCTTCCTCTCTGTCTCTCTCTTCCCCTCCCGCAGCCAAGGCTCCACTGGAGCAAAGTTTGCCTGGGCGCTGAGGATGGCTCTGTGGCCTCTGCCTCAGGCGCTAGAATGGCTCTGATTGCAGCAGAGCGATGCCCCAGATGGGCGCATGTGGGAGTCTGTCTGACTGCCTCTCCGTTTCCAACTTCAGAAAAATACAAAAAAAACCCCAAACAAAAAAACACAATGGTTCTAAGGATACTCAAGGAACTTAGAGGAAGAATGAATGATCTCAGCAAGAACCTAAATGAAAAGATAGTAAACATTAAAAAGGACAAAGAAACCATAAAAAAGAACCAGTCAGAAATAAAGAGTACAATATCTGAAATGAAGAATACACTACAAGGAATTAACAGCAGGTTAGATGAAGCAGAAGACTGAATCAACAATTTAGAGGACAAGATAATAGAAAACACCCTAACAGAGCAACAACAACAACAAAAAAAGAATTTTAAAAGTGAGGAAGATCTAAGGGATCTCTGGGATAACATGAAGCATAACAACATCTGCATCATAGGGCTACCAGAAGAAAAAAAAAAGAGAGGAAAAGGAATCGAGAATCTATTTGAAGAAATAATGACTGGAAACTTTCCTTCCTAACCTGGTCAAGGAAAAAGACACACCTGTCCAGGAAGTCCAGAGTCTCAATCAAAACGAACCCAAACAGACCCACACCAAGACACATCATAATTAAAATGGCCAAGGTTAAAGACAAAGAGAGAATCTTAAGAGCAGCATAAGAAAGACAGCTAGTTACCTACAAGGAAGCTCCCATAAGGCCACAAGGAACTGACATGAAATATTCAAAGTAATGAAAAGCAAGGACCTACAACCAAGACTACTCTACCCAGCAATGCTATCATTTAAAATTGGAGAAATAGCCCTGGCTGGATAGCTCCATTGGTAAGAGCATTGGCCTGAAGCGTAGAGGTTGCCAGTTAAATACCCAGTCAGGGTATGTACAGGAACAGATTGATGTTCTTGTCTCTCTCTCCCCTTTCCTCTCTTGCTGAAATCAATAAATTAAAAAAAAATCTTTAAAATCAGAGAAATAAAGAGCTTCCCAGACAAGAAAAAGCTGAAGGAGTTCAATACCACATAATCAGTATTACACGAAATGTTAAAGGGTCTTAAGAAGAATAAAAAAAAAGGGGAGGGGGACATAGTTATAAAGAAAAAAATGGTGATACATACATATCAGTAATTACTTTAAATGTATACAGATTAAATGCTCCAATAAAAAAACAGAGTAACTGAATGGATAAGAAAACAATACCCATATTCTGTCTACAACAGACTCACCTAAAAATGAAAACACACAGACTTAAAGTAAAATGATGAAAAAAAAAATTTCATGTGGGGCCCTGGCCAGTTGGCTCAGTGGTACAGCATCGGCCTGGCGTGCAGAAGTCCCGGGTTCGATTCCCAGCCAGGGCACACAGGAGAGGCACCCATCTGCTTCTCCACCCCTCCCCTTCTCCTTCCTCTCTGTCTCTCTCTTCCCCTCCCGCAGCCAAGGCTCCATTGGAGCAAAAGATGGCCCGGGTGCTGGGGATGGCTCCTTGGCCTCAACAGAGCAACGCCCCGGATGGGCAGAGCATCGCCCCCTGGTGGGCGTGCCGGGTGGATCCCAGTTGGGCGCATGTGGGAGTCTGTCTGACTGCCTCCCCGTTTCCAGCTTCAGAAAAATACAAAAAAAAAAGAAAAAAAATTTCATGTGAATGGTAATAAAAAAAAATTAGGGTAACAATACTTGTATCAGACAAAATAGACTTAAAAACAAAGGCTATAAGGCCTAACCAGGTGGTAGTGCAGTGGATAGAGCATCAGCCTGGGACACTGAAGACCCAGGTTCGAAACCCTGAAGTTGCCAGCTTGAGCGCATGGTCGCTGGCGAGCATGGGATCATACACATGACTCTATGGTTGCTGGCTTGAGCCCAAAGATCACTGGCTTGAAGCCCAAGGTCAATGGCTTGAGCCCATGGTCACTGGCTTGAGCAAGGGGTCAATGGATCAGCTGTAGACCTGGGTCAAGGAAAATACGAGAGAGCAATCAATGAACAACTAAGATGCTGCAACTATGAGTTGATACTTCTCATCTCTCTCCTTTCCTCTCTGTTCCTGTCTGTCCCTCTTTCTCACTAAAAAAAAAAAAGAATAAAAAAAGAAAAGACTATAATAAGAGACAAAGAACGAAAAAACGACATTACATAATGCTAAAGCAACCAATCTAATAAGAGGATAAAACCCTTGTAAACATTTATACATCTAACATAGAAGAACCTAAATATATAAAGCATATCTTTCTAAATTTTTATCTTTTTTAATTAAAGCAAATCTTGATGGACATAAAAGAAGAGAGTGACAAAAATATAGTCATAGATTTTAAAACCCACTGACATCAATGAATAGATCTTCCAGACAAAAAAATGAAAAAGGAAACAGTAGCCTTAAATGACACACTAGACCAGATTAATTTAATTGGTATTTTCAGAGCATTTCACCCCATAGCAGCAGAATATACGTTCTTTTCAAAAACACAGGAAACATTCTCTAGGATAGACAACATGTTAGAAAACAAAACAAACCTTAGTAAATTCAAGAACACTGAAATCATAGTAAGCATCTTCTCTGACCACAATGTTATGAAACTAGAAATGAATTACAAGAAAAAACTGATCACACCGACACATCAGACCAAATAACATGTTACTAAACAATAAATGGGTTGACAATGAGATCAAGGAAGAAATCAAAAGTTACCTTGAGACAAATGAAAATGAATACACAACACAAAATCTACAGGATACAGCAAAGACAGTCCTAAGAGGGACATTCATAGCAATACAGGCCTACCTCAAGAAGCAAGAAAACTCTCAATCTAACCTTACACCTACGGAACTAGAAAAAGAACAAAAAACAAAGCCTAAAGTGAGTAAAGATCAAAGAAGAAATAAAATCAAGTCTACAACAATTCAAAAAAGAATCAATGAAACCAAGAGCTAGTTCTTAGAAAAGATAACAAGATTGATAAACCTTTTACCAGACTCATGAACACTGAAAAAGATAATTCACTGGAACCAGGCAACAGATTGTCTATGACGTGGGGAGACACAGGATGGGAAAAACAATTCTGGAGTTCAGAACAGGGTCACTAGGAGAAGAGTGGCACAATCCATTCCAAAAAATTCAGGAGGAGGGAAGATTCCCAAGCTCATTTTACAAGGCCAGCATTATCCTAATTCCAAACCAGATAAAGACAATATGAAGAAAGAAAATTACAGGGCAATACCCCTGATGAATATAGATGCAAGAATCCTCAACAAGATATTAGCAAACCGAATTCAGCAATACATTAGAAAGAATGTACACCAGTGGTTTCTTCACACATCAAGTGGTTAACTCTTTCACGGACTGCTATGAAATTTTTGGTGGACTGGCACCAGTCTGCAGACCAGTGGTTGAAAAACACTGTATACCATGATCAAGTGGGATTTATTCTGGTGATTCATGTTGGTACAATATCTGCAACTCAATTAATGTGATACACCACATAAATGAAATGAAGGATAAAAATCATATGATCACATCAATAGATGAAGAAAAAGCATTTGATAAAATCCAGCATCCATTTATGATAAAAACTCTGAGCAGAACAGGATCACTAAAAGTATAACGTTTTGCCTGACCTGTGGTGGCGCAGTGGATAAAGCGTTGACCTGGAAATGCTGAGGTCGCTGGTTCGAAACCCTGGGCTTGCCTGGTCAAGGCACATATGGGAGTTAATGCTTCCAGCTCCTCCCCCCCTTCTCTCTCTCTCTGTCTCTCCCTCTCCTCTCTAAAAATGAATAAATAAATAAAATAAATAAAAATTTTAAAAAAAAGTATAGCATTTTTCCTTTAAGATTAGGAAAAAGACAGGGATGTCTACTTTCACTACTCTTATTAATACAGTTCTGGAAGTCCTAGCCACAGCAATCAGACAAGAAAAAGAAATAATAGGCATCCAATTTGAAAAAAAAATAGTAATTCTGTTATTATTTACAGATGACAAGACCTGTATATAGAAAACCCTAAAGACTCCACCAAAAAACCTACTAGAATTGATAAATTCAGTAAATTAGCTGGATACAAAATTAATACTCATAAATCAGTTGCATTTTTATATATCAATAATGAACTATATCAGAAAAAGAAATTAAGAAAATCCCATTTACAATTGCATCTAAATAAATAAATAAATAAGGTACCTAGGAAAAAATTTAACCAAGAAGGTAAAGGCCTGTACTCAGAAAATTATAAGATATTGAAGAAAAAAATGGAAGAAGATGCAAATAAGTGGAAGTATATACTGAGTTCACGAGTAGAAAAAATTAACATCATTAAAATGTTCATACTACTCAAAGCAATCTATACATTCAACTCAATTCCTATTCAAATACCAATGGCACATTTCACAGAACTAAAATAATCCAAATATTTATATGAAATCACAAAAGACCCTAAATAGCCTTAGCAATCTTGAAAATGAAGAACAAAGCTGAAAGTATCACTCTACATGACTATCAAACTATACTACAAGGCCACAGTAATCAAAACTATTTGGTACTGGCATAAAAACAGACATACAGGTCAACAGAACAGAACAGAAAGCCCAGAAACAAATCCACACCTATATGATCAATTAATATTTGAGAAAGGAGACAAGAACATTCAAAGGGGTAAAGACAGTCTAGTCAATGAATGGTGTTGGGGCCCTGGCCAGTTTGCTCAGTGGTGGAATGTCAGCCCCGGCGTGTGGAAGCCCTGAGTTCGATTCCTGGTCGGGGCACACAGGAGAAGCACCCATCTGCTTCTCCACTATTCCCCCCCTCCTTTCTCTCTCTCTCTCTCTCTCTCTCTTCTCCACCCACAACCAAGACTCTATTGGAGCAGGGTTCGCCCAGGCACTGGGGACGGCTCCCTGGCCTCTGCCTCAGGCGCTGGAGTGGCTCTGGCAGCAGCGGAGCGGCAGCCCAGATTGGCAGAGTGTCACCCTCTGGTGGGCATGCCAGGTGGATCTAGGTCGGGCACATATAGGAGTCTGTCTGACTGCCTCCCAACTTCTAACTTCAGAAAAATAAAAAAAATAAAAATAAAATAAATAAATGGTGTTGGGAAAATTGGATAAAGACATGCAAAAAATGACACTAGACCACCTTCTTATACCATACACAAGAATAAACTAGGCCCTGGCCGGTTGGCTCAGTGGTAGAACATCAGCCTGGCGTGCGGGAGTCCCAGGTTCGATTCCCGGCCAGGGCACATAGGAGAAGCGCCCATCTGCTTCTCCACCCCTCCCCTCTCCTTCCTCTCTGTCTCTCTCTTCACCCGCCACAGCCAAGGCTCCATTGGAGCAGTTTGCCCAGGCGCTGAGGAAGGCTCTGTGGCCTCTGCCTCAGGCACTAGAATGGCTCTGATTGTGGCAGAGCGAAGCCCCAAGATGGGCAGAGCACCGCCCCCTGGTGGGCGTGCCGGGTGGATCCCAGTCGGGCGCATGCGGGAGTCTGTCTGACTGTCTCTCCCTGTTTCCAACTTCAGAAAAGGAAAAAAAAAAAAAAAAAAGAATAAACTAAGCCTGACTAGGGGGTGGTGCAGTGGATAGAATATTGGACTAGGACGCGGAGGACCCAGGTTCAAAACCCCAAGGTCACCAGCTTGAGCTCGGGCTCATCTGGTTTGAGCAAGACTCACCAGCTTGAGCCCAACGTCGCTGGCTCGAGCAAGGGGTCATTCTGCTGTAGCTCCTCCGTCAAAGCACATATGAAAAAGCAATCAATGAACTACTAAGGTGCTGCAACAAAGAATTAATGCTTCTCATCTCTCTCCCTTCCTGTCTGTCTGTCCCTATCGGTTCCTCTCTCTGTCTCTATTTGTCTCTGTCACCAAAAAAAAAAAAAAAAAAGATTAAACTCCAAATAAATGAATGATTTAAATATAAGATTCAAAACCATAAAACTCCTAGAAAAAAACATAGGCAATAAAATCTTGGACATTTATCTCAGCAATATTTTTCTGATATATCTCTTGGGGAAAGGGAAACAAAAAAATAAATGAGACTATATCAAACTAAAAAATTTTTGCACAGCAAAGGAAACCATCAACAAAACAAAAAACAACCTACTGAATGAAAGAGGATGGTTGCCAATGATATAGTTAATAAGGAGTTAAAATCCAAAATTTATAAAGAACTCAGACAATTTAACACCAAAAATACAAATAACTCATTTAAAAAGTGGGCAGAAGACAAGGCTCCATTGGAGCAAAGTTGGCCCAGGTGCTGAGGATGGCTCCATGGCCTCTGCCTCAGGCACTGGAATGGCTCCGGATGCAATGGAGCAACGCTCCAGATGGGCATCATCCTCCAGTAGGCTTTCCAGGTGGATCACGGTTGGGAGCATGCAGAATTTTGTCTCTCTGCCTCCCCCGCTTCTCACTTCAGAAAAATACAAATAAATAAATAAATAAACAAATGAAAAGTGGTCAGAAGACCGGAACAGGCACTTTTCCAACGAAGTCGAATGCCAATAAACATATGACAAGTCACTCACCATCACTATCATCAGAGAAATGCAAATCAAAACCACAATGAGTTTGACCAGGTGGTGGCGCAGTAGAAAGAGTGTCAGACTGGGATGCGGAGGACCCAGGTTCGAGACCCCAAGGTCGCCAGCTTGAGTGCAGGCTCATCTGGCTTGAGCAAAAAAAAAAAGAAAAGCTCACCAGCTTGGACCCAAGGTCGCTGGCTCTAGCAAGGGTTACTCAGTCTGCTGAAGGCCCGCGGTCAAGGCACATATGAGAAAGCAATCAATGAACAACTAAGGTGTCTCAATGAAAAACTGATAATTGATGCTTCTCATCTCTCCATTCCTGTCTGTCTGTCCCTATTTATCCCTCTCTCTGACTCTCTCTGTTCCTGTAAAAAAAAAAAAAAAAAAAAACCAGAATGATACCACGTCACACATACGAAATCAAGAAACAGTAAGAGTTGGTGAGGATGTGTGCACACTGGGAATGCACACTGGTGAACCACTATGGAAAAGTGTAGAGGTTCCTCAAAAATTAAAAATAAAAAAATTTTAAAAATTAAAAATAAAATAAATAAAAATTAAAAAATTATAAATAGAACTGCCTTATGACCCAGCAATTCCACTTTTGGACATTTATCTGAACATACCCGAAACACTAATTCAGAAGAAATATACACACCCCTATGTTCATTGCATTATTTACAAGACCCAAGATACAGAACCAACCCAAGTGCCCATAAATATATGAGTAGATATAAAAGCTGTAGTACATAAAAACAATAGAATACTACTCAGCCATAAAAGAATAATGAAATCTTACCTTTTACTACAGCATGGACATAGAGGGTATCATGCTAAGTGAAATAAATCAGTCAGAGAAAGACAAATAATATATGATCTCACTGATATGTGGTATCTAACGAACAAAATAAACCAGGGGTAGTCAACCTTTTTATGCCTACCACCCACTTTTGTATCTCTGTTAGTTGTAAAATTTTCTAACCACCCACCGGTTCCACAGTAATGGTGATTTATAAAGTAGGGAAGTAACTTTACTTTATAAAATTTATAAAGCAGAGTTACAGCAAGTTAAAGCATATCATAATAATTACTTACCAAGTACTTTATGTCAGATTTTTGCTAAGTTTGGCAGAATAAATCTGTATAAAACAACTTACTATAGTTAAATCTATCTTTTTATTTATACTTTGGTTGCTCCGCTACCACCCACCATGAAAGCTGGAATGCCCACTAGTGGGCGGTAAGGACCAGGTTGAAATAAACAAAATAAACACTGAAATAAACAAACAAACAGAAACAGACTCACAGAACAAATTGACAGTTGTGAGGGGCATTGGGAGGACTGTGTAAAAAAACTGAAGGGATTAATAAGGACAAATTGGTAGCTACAGAATAGCTGTGGGAACGTAGATTACAGCATAGGAAATATAGTCAAAATAATATCCTGATGGCTGGCTCAGTGGTAGAGCGTCGGCCTGGCGTGCAGAGTCCTGGGTTCAATTCCCAGCCAGGACACATAGGAGAAGAACCCATCTGCTTCTCCACCCCTCCCCCTCTCCTTCCTCTCTGTCTCTCTCTTCCCCTCCCGCAGCCAAGGCTCCATTGGAGCAAGGTTGGCCCGGGCGCTGAGGATGGTTCCATGGCCTCTGCCTCGGGTGCTGGAATGGCCCTGGTTGCAACAGAGCAACGCCCCACATGGGCAGAGCATCACCCCCTGGTGGGCATGCCGGGTATATCCCGGTCGGGCGCATGTGGGAGTCTGTCTGACTGCCTCCCCATTTCCAACTTCAGAAAAATACAAAAAAAATAATAAAATAAAATAATAATATCGTGATAAACATGCATTGGGCCAGGTGGGTACTTGAAGCAGCAGGGATGGAGGACCACTCTATAAAGTACATGATTTTCTAACCACTTTGCTGAAACTAAAACAGAATAATATTGAATGTAAACTATAATTGGAAAACGTTTTTTAAAGCTATTGAACTCAACCACTAAACATACCACATTCTCTGAATTCTTTGTAATTTGACACATGCGGTTTTCTCTGCCTGAAAGTCTGCAATAACACAAATGCTACCTTACTCGTGAAGCCTTCCTCTCCTTGTCAGACTTAAGGGTTCCTTCCCCTATGCTCCCATGGTACCTTGAACAATTTTTTATTACAGTAATTACATAATACTGTGATTCTGTTATCTATACAGAGGTAGCACAAAGCAACAGAAAGAATACATATTCGAAGCCAGTCAAAACTAAGTTCCTATTCTAGCTCTGATGCTTCCTTTGAGCTTGGCAAGTTACTTAACCTCTCCTTGGCTGAGTTTCCTCATTTGTAAAATTGGGTAAGGTTACTTCCATCATGTTTAAATGAGAATGCATAAAATATGGTAGCATAGCTTCTGATGAGATAGTCACCCAACAAATAGTTACCTCTTCCTTGCACTATCTATTCCCTTGAGAATAGAAGCCCTATCCTTTCATCTTTGAAGAATTTCTGAAAACAAAGTAACACAACTTAGCCTCTGGTATCCAGGTTAAGGGTCTGGGCTCTTAATCTGACTCTTGGGTTCAAATCCTGGCTCTACTGCTTGACTAGGTGGTGGGGCAGTGGACAGTGTTGATTTGGGACGCAGAGGACCCAGGTTCAAAATTCTGAAGTCATCACCTTGAGTGTGGGTGGGATCAGAGAAATGACCCCATGGTCACTGGCTTGAAGCCCAAGGTCCCTAGCTTAAGCAAGGGGTCACTGGCTCTGCTGGAGCCCCATCAAGGCACGTATGAGAAAGTAATCAATGAATAACTCAGGAGCCACAACGGAGAACTGATGCTTCTCATCTCCCCATCTCTATCCCTTCCTGTCACTCTCTCAATAAAAAAAAAAAAAAAAATTCCTAGCTCAACCATTTACTAGTTGTGTGACCTTTAACAAGTTATTTAGAATCTGTACAAAAGCTTCCTCCTGTGTAATGACAGTAAAAGTACTTAACTCTTAGGGTTGTTATAGCATCACATGGATTAAGATATGTATACTGCCTGACCTGTGGTGGCGCAGTGGATAAAGCATCGACCTGGAAATGCTGAGGTCGCCGGTTCGAAACCCTGGGCTTGCCTGGTCAAAGCACATATGGGAGTTGATGCTTCCAGCTCCTCCCCGCCTTCTCTCTCTCTGTCTCTCCTCTCTCTCTCTGTCTCTGTCTCTCCCTATCCTCTCTAAAATGAAAAAAAAAGAAAAAAGAAAAAAGAAATGTATACTGCTGCCTGACCAGGCGGTGGCGCAGTGGATAGAGCATCGGACTGGGATGCGGAGGACCCTGGTTCGAGACCTCGAGGTCGCCAGCGCAAAGCTCACCAGCTTGAGCCTAAGGTCGCTGGCTCAAGCAAGGGGTTAGTCGGTCTGCTATAGCCCACAGTCAAGGCACATATGAGAAAGCAATCAATGAACAACTAAGGTGTCGCAACGAAAAACTAATGATTGATGCTTCTCATCTCTCTCCGTTTGTCTGTCTGTCCCTATCTATCCCTCTGTTAAAAAAAAAAAAAGATATGTATACTGCTTACAATGTTCAACACATAGTATGGATTATAGTAAGCAGGAATAAAAACTCACTGAACAAATGAATGAGAGCTCAACCATAACTAATATTCAACAGACTCTTAGTATACAGAAAATAAACATTTTTTTTGTCTCCTATTTTCCAATGTTCAAATGCAAAATAGAAAACAGCACACACTATTCAGCTGGCTTTTCTATCATACTGTCAATACTGTTCAAACTGTCAATCATAAAAAATTACAGCCTATCTACACTGAATGACATTAATCTAAACCAAAGAGAACTGAGTAGGTCCTTATCCACTTAAATTTACAATGTACACTACTAGTAGGATTTTTGTTATTGTAATTTTTATATTTGGAAAGATCACTCAATTAACTTGTAGTACAATATTTATTACCTTTATACACTATAGACAAGGTACAATGAAAGAAATGTATCTTGAATTTTTAAAAACTGGCTTGTATCCAGCTTTCCCATAGGACCTTGGTGAAGTCACTTGTTCCTTCAGGCTGTTTCCTCATCTGGGAAACAGAGGCTCTTTTATTCCAATCACTAAGCATGTACTTGCGCCTATTACTGTGCTGGGAAATGAGGATTTAGGTCAAATAAGACCAGACTCTGCATAAAAACAAAATTAATTGACCTGCAGATGCCATAATAAAAGTAAAAGCAGCCTGACCTGTGGTGGCGTAGTGGATAAAGCGTCAACCTGGAAACACTGAGGTTGCTGGTTCAAAACCCTGGGCTTGCCTGGTCAAGGCACATATGGGAGTTGATGCTTCCTGCTCCTCCCCCCTTCTCTCTCTCTCTCCTCTCTATAATGAATACATAAAATCTTAAAAAAAAAAAAAAGTAAAAGCAGCTTGACCAGGTGGTAGCACAGTGGATAGAGCGCTGACCCAGGACGTGAGGACCCACGTTTGAAACTCCGAAGTGGCTGGCTTGAGCACGGGCTCACCAGCCTGAGCATGCAGTCTCCAGCTTGAGAGTGGGATCACAGATCATAGACATGACCCCATGGTTGCTGGCTTGAGCCCAAAGGTTGCTAGCTTGAAACCCAAAGTTGCTGGCTTGAGCAAGGGGTCACTGGCTCAGCTGGAGCCCCCCAATCAAAGCCCATATGAGAAACAATCAATAAACAACTAAGGAAACACAGCTATAAGTTGATGCTTCTTAGCTCTCCCTTCCTATATGTGTTTCCCCCTCCAAAAAAAGTAAAAGCACTATGCAATAGAAAAAGAAGGATGATTAATTTCACCCCTGAATGACAGAGTATTTCTTAAAAGAGGAGAAATTTTTTACCAGGCTACCTAGTTTGAGATACTGCCAGCAGAAGAAATGAAATGTGCAAAGTCAAGGAAACAAAACTCAATAGAATATACTTTTGAGTGAAATGCAAACAGTTTGTAGGGGCATAGATTAGAAAAGTGGGAAGGAGGACTGATGATACTCAAGAGGGAAACAAAGGCCAAAACATGAATACTTTGGACAACACACTAAAAAGTTTACGCTTTATCACACATGAGAAGACAGGGTCTTTAAAGGGACTAATGTCATCAGATCTATAGAGTACAATGTCATCACTATACAATATTTTGATTGTGACTGAAGGAAAGTGGATGAGTAGGTAATTATTATAAGAGTCCAAATGAGAAATAATGAAATAGGGAGAAAAAGGAAAAGACGGAATCAAAAAATGCAAGGTAGAATCCATAAACCCTGACAAGAAAACGCTTCCTTTTGGCAGAAGAGGAAGAATTTACCATCTGGAGGAAAAATAGGTGTTATAGTTGACATCATCCCCCACCCCACATCCTGTAGTCCACGGGTAGTCAACCTTTTTATACCTACCGCCCATTTTTGTATCTCTGTTAGTAGTAAAATTTTCTAACCACCCACCGGTTCCACAGTAACGGTGATTTATAAAGTAGGGAAGTAACTTTACTTTATAAAATTTATAAAGGAGAGTTACAGCAAGTTAACGCATATAATTACTCACCAAGTACTTTATGTTGGATTTTCACTGTTTGGCAGAATAAATCTTTATAAAACAACTTATTATAGTTCAATCTATCTTTTTATTTATACTTTGGTTGCTCCCCTACCGCCCACCATGAAAACTGGAACGCCCTCTAGTGGGCGGTAGGGACCAGGTTGACTAACTACCACTGCTATAGACACTACCTCAGAACTTGTCTCAGCACAGCACTCTAGGAAGGCATGAAATTGATGAGTGAGACAAAAATCTCATTTGCATGCTTGTCCTGGAATGGTACGTTGAGAAGGTGTGGAAAATAAAATATTATCCTTATTCTTTATTATTTATATTACTTATATTTGTAATACTGCTTTTGTTTATGAAATAAAGCTAATAACTACAAAGTATAAAAGTAAAAGAGCCCTGGCCGGTTGGCTCAGCGGTAGAGCGTTGGCCTAGCGTGTGGAGGACCCGGGTTCGATTCCCGGCCAGGGCACACAGGAGAAGCGCCCATTTGCTTCTCCACCCCTCCGCTGCGCTTTCCTCTCTGTCTCTCTCTTCCCCTCCCGCAGCCAAGGCTCCATTGGAGCAAAAGATGGCCCGGGCGCTGGGGATGGCTCTGTGGCCTCTGCCTCAGGCGCTAGAGTGGCTCTGGTCGCAACATGGCGACGCCCAGGATGGGCAGATTATCGCCCCCTGGTGGGCAGAGCATCGCCCCATGGTGAGTGTGCTGGGTGGATCCCGGTCGGGCGCATGCGGGAGTCTGTCTGACTGTCTCTCCCCGTTTCCAGCTTCAGAAAAATGAAAAAAAAAAAAAAAAGTAAAAGAACTGTCCAAAAAGAAAAAATAATGTTCTTGCCAAAGCAACTACCTAGTCTTCCGACACTGACTTCCACAAATTTCCAATCTGGGTCCCCAAAGGGTAGCCAGGTGCTCTTTCCCAGCATACCGGTATTTATCCTACTCTCCCACTCAAAACCCTACAATGTCTTCCCACTGCTCTCAGGATGAAGACCAAAATTCCTAACAAGGTCCTGCATAATCTGGCCTCAAACTACCTGCACAGCCTCATTCTAGAAGAAATATAGCAGAGGTCCTGAAGTCTACCTGAATTTGAATCTAGTCTTTGCCAGTTATGACCTGTGGTCTGTGGTAAACTGCCTGACTTCTTTGTACTTTGGTTCCCTCATTTGTAAAATGGAAATAAAATAATTGTGAGAATGGTAGCTAATACAGTCTTTACATATAAGAATAATAATATATAGTTAACATGCTACTATAACCCAACATAGACTACACATTGACATATTCATTCCATCTATTAATACTGTTAGGATCATGATCATCACCATCACCACCACCACCACTTTCATACCTTTCTGTTCCAGGCCTACTGGTCTTGTAATTTTTCATAAGAACCATGCAACTTTCCAACTTAGAGCTTTTCTATATGCAGATCCCTCTGTCTGAATACTCTCCATGCTTTTCCCTAGTCTATTCGTTCTCCATAACTCAGCTCACAAATTCTTCCCTCGGGGAAGCCTTTCCTAGTCAGCCTATGCCCCCAACCAAAACTAGGTCGTATTCCCCATTTTATGCTTTTCTTCCAGAGCACTTGTCAGTATATCATATATATTACTAACCTATAAGTACTAAAAGAGAAGGGAATAAGGTGACTTTGGTCACTTCCTGGATCCCCTAGCATAGAGTAGACCACAATACTTAAGAGAATAAAAGGAAAGTACTGTCAGATACAAGAAATTAAAAAAAAAAAAATACCAAGCATGGAAAAACAACACAAACTACTTTCATTTTACAAAACAAAATTTCATATAGTTATCTAGATCTTTTTTCTCTTTTTTAAGTTGTATTTAAAAAAATTTTTTTTAATGTTTACTTTATTGGTTTTAGAGAGAGGAAAGGAGAGAGCGAGCGAGCGAGAGAGACAGGAACATCGATCTGTTCCTGTATGTGCCCTGACCAGGGATCCAACCAGCAACCTCTGTGCTTCTGCATGATACTCTATTCAACTGAACCGTCCTGCAGGGTCCAAGATTTTTTTCATTCAAAGAGCAAAAACTGATTTACTCATCTAGTGGTGGGGGGGGGGGGTCAGCTTGGGCTGTTTTAACTTAAAAGGTAGAAATTGCCTAACTAAAAATTTAAATTCACCAGAAAAAAAAGGAATAAAAAAAATTTAAGTAAAATGAAATGCTTACTTGAGCATTGTCAGGTTCTTCTTTAATTTCATCCAGAAGCCCCTGCTGTGGTGCCATTGCTTTGCCACATTCTCCATCCAAAGGTTCTTTCATTCTAATTTCTTATGTAAAGGAATTCCCCAGTCTAAACTAATAGATTTCTTCTTGGTAATGGATAGCTGGGCTCCTAAAACACAACATAAAGGATTGGTACTCGAGTTTATTCTTTTTTTTCTTCTTCATGTTTACCTATATTAAAAGTTTTGTGTTGAGCACAAGGCTTTAGGGTTGAGCATTTGAAAAAGAACTTTCCTGGGACCATGACCAACTCTATTCTCCTTTCTTCCTGCACTCTGCTCCTTTAGTAGCCACCTTCACATAAGAAAAGCCTTCTGGCAATAGCTCCCCCTTCCCTATTATCTTTGAAGATGAGCACTCTGGTCTTTTATATTTTGAAAGTTACAGAGGGAATTAGATCTTCGGGCCAGGACATAGGAGGAAGCTACCAAGACCTTAGAGGAAAAGCCTCAGAAATACAGTTTCTGACTCTATGAGAATGAGTACTTGGAGACACACCGCAGCTTTATTTCTCAAAGTGGGGCACATGGAGCTCCCCACCCCCTCCTCTAACTAGGCCTCCATAAGGGCCCCATTTCTCGGCCTAAGATGCCATCACAAGTGAACAATAGCTACTTCTTACTTAATGGGGGCCGACCACCTTCAAGGTCTCTATGGGAGCGATGCCCAGGAATGAGACCCTCTGAGCCCTGATTCACCTTCGTCTTCCTGTAAACAAGAAATCCTATTAGTCTTCAGTAGACTTCCCTTCCCCTAAGAGTAAATGTACTAAATAGGACATTATAAACCTGAAGCAAAAAGGTGGCTCCACAAAGTTGTCTTTACTCAGGTAGTCAAGCCAGGCTCGGTAGGGGGTACTGGTTTAAAAGCCTGTGCTGAAAAGAGATGGTTCACTTGCCACAATTATAAAAAATGATGAACGTTCATCTCTCCTTCGAGCATCGTATTCACTCCTAAATTCTCGTCCCCACCAATAATTCCCAAGCGCGTCACCGAGTACAAACTCTGCAACGTCGAAACGGTCAGAGAAAACACAACCCGCAGAAGTCCGTCACTCCCTGCGGTGAACCTCGCACCCCAGGAACCGCGCAGTCCGCCCGGGACCGCCCCCACCCGGTTCCCGCCCCGTCACGTGCTATGACCCCGCCCCGCGCGGCCCCTCCCTCAGCCATCGGACGCGCTTACTTTCTGGTCACCTCTCTACTACCGGGGAGCACCAGCCAAAGGAGTAATAGGATCCAAGGACATGTGCCGGCACGAGAATTATTTTTTCTCACCGGAATTCTGCGTGATCCATCGCAGTTACACCCGAACAACCGCGCGTGCGCCACCCTGGTCTCCGCCCCCCCTCTCCCGTCATGCTCCACTTCTGAGCTGAGTGCATCTTCCCAGCATGCCTCTTTCCTCAGTATGGTTGACTTCTTAAAGAGACCGAGACCCAATTGTGGAAAAGTAAAGAAATTTGAAGGAGAATGTTAGAGGTGTTAGATGTCGCACTAAGTGCTCTGCACCATTCTTTATTGCTCCTTTCCAGAAAGGGCCTGCTAAATAATAGCTAATATGTACTAAACCAAAAGCTTGCTAAGCACTTGACATGCCTCATTCCACTTAGTCCTCGCCACAAGCTCAAGAGTTACAAACTTTATCTGAGAGGTGTAAATTAAGAGATTAATTACATTGCTCAAAGTCAAGATTTGGTATTTTTTCACCTGATCAGGCGGTGGTGCAGTGGATAGAGCGTTGGACTGGGATGTGAAGGACTCAGGTTCGAGACCCTGAGGTCGCCACCTTGAGCATAGGCTCATCTGGTTCAAGCAAAGCTCACCAGCTTGAGCCCCCAAGATCCATTGCTGGCTTGAGCAAGGGGTCACTCCGTCTGCTGCAATCCCCCCCCCCCCCCCAGTTAAGGCCCATCTGAGAAATCAATCAATGAACAACTAAGGAGTCACAGGGAAGAATTGATGCTTCTCATCTCTCTCCCTTCCTGTCTGACTCTGTCTGCCACAAAAAATAAATAAAATTTAAAAAAGATTTGAAATTTTTTTATTCAATATTGTTTCAGAGATACATCTATGATTTGTGAGACTGTTTATTCATTTTGACGGCTGTATTGTATTCCATTTTATGAATACGTTACAATTTAACCAAGCACTACTGATGGACATTTGATTTATTTTTTTTTTAATTTTTGGCTATTAGGAATAATGCTGCTGTGTATATTCCTGTATTTCGTGGCACATTTGCTAAGTTTATACTTAACAGTGATATTGCTCGTTATATATTTGTAAAACTTAATTGGATAATATCAATTTTAGAAAATAGTGATCTCTGTCTGCACTCCACAGCCATGTATGAGAGTTCCAGTTGCCTCCCATCCTTGCTAATAATTACTACTGTACATCTTTTTAATTTTAACAATCTGGTGGGTATCTAATGGTATTTCATTGTAGTTTTAATTTGGAGTTCCCAGATTACAAATGAGTTTGAGTCCATTTTTATGCTTTTAAATATCTGGATATCCTCTTGTAAGATGTGCCTATTTAAGCCTCTTACCCATTTTTGCACTGGATTGTCTGCCATTTTCTTATGGATATGTATTCTGGTCATGAGTCCTTTGTTGAATATACATATGTATTACAGTTTTCTTCTCCCACTCAGTGGGCAGCCTTTCCACTTTATTATTGGTGTCTTTTGTTCTTTTTTGTTGTTTTTGTTTACTTTTTTTGTTTTATTGATGTGTTTGATGAACATAAAAGACCTTTATGCTTAGTGCTTCCTCTGTGTCCTATTAATGTTTTCCTACCAAATGTCTTTATAAATTTGGAAACTGTTGTTACTTTGTCTTTCTTATTTATTTATACAATTCACCTAAAGTTGACTTTTGTGTATGGTGTGAGGTTAGTCAAATTTCATTTTTTCAATGTGAATGTTAAACTGATTAAGTGAAATTTTTGAAAAGTCTGGCCTTTCCCCAATGCTCTATATTGTCACCTTTGCATATACAAGGTAGGGCAAAAGTAGGTTTACAGTTGTGAGTACATGAAACACAGTTTATTCTTGTATTGTTATTTATTATTGTAGTATTTTCCATATGAACAACTGTGAACTTACTTTTACCCAACCCTGTATAAGTTGTTTATAAAAGTGGGTTTGTCTCAGGACTCTGTAATCCAGCGGTTCTCAACCTGTGGGTCGTGACCCACAGGTTGAGAACCGCTGCTGTAATCTATTCCTTTTGTATCAATTTGTGGAAATACCACACTGTCTTAATTTCTGTGACAACTTTATAATAAATCTCGGAAGGAAAAGTTTTCCTTCCCGTTATGTTCTTCAGGATTCTCTTAGCTTTTCTTGGCCCTTTGCATATTCATATGAATTTTAGAATCAGTTTGCCAAATGGGACAAAATCTTTTTTATACACTTAGAGGCAACTAGGATTTTGCTTAATATTGCAGTAAAGCTGTATATGTATTTTGGAGAACTAGCATTTTTTATTCATTGTGTTGATTTGTGTCTTCCAAAAAGATATTTTGAAGTCTTAATACTCAGAATGTGACTTTATTTGGAAATAGAGTTGTTGCAGATGAGGTTATATGGGAATAGGGTTGGCCCTTAATCAAATATGACTAGTCCTTATAAAAAGCAGAGATATAGAGACAGATACATGGTGGAAGAACACTAGGTGACAATTGAGGCAGAGATTGAGGTGGTGCAGCTGCAAGCCAAGGAATTCCAAGAATTGGTGATAAACATCAGAAGCTAAAAGAGGCAAGGGAGGATTCTCCCATACAGGTTACAGAGAGACCATGGCTCCACTGATAACTGATTTTGGACTTAAAGCCTCCAAAACTGTAAGAAAATAAATTTGTTTGAAGAACTTGGTTATAGTAGGCCTACGAAACTAAGATTGTATTATATAGGGCTGACTCTTTAAATCCATGAAAATAGTATATCTCTCCATTTGTGTGACTGTAATTTTTCTTAATATTTTATAGTTTTTTAAGTATACGGATCTCACATATTTTTGCATTTATTTTAGATCTTTGATATTTTATGGTAATTTTAACTGGTAAGATTTAATTTTTTATTTATTTTATTTTCAGTATACAGCCATATTACAGTTCACTTTTCATGGTCCCACTGTATCACAGATTTTTAAATTGTATATCTCTAATTTTGTATTGCAGATTTTTCACTATATCGCAGGATTTTGCGGATTATAGGTATTTTTATATATTTATTAAATTATTTTTGCAGTAAAATAAGCATTTTCTAGCCTAAATAAACGGAAAAGAATATAAAAGATATTAATTAAAACATATTAAAAGAATATTAAATCAAAATAAAATACATAGCACAGCCTGACCAGGCAGTGGCGCAGTGGATAGAGCGTCAGACTGGGATGTGGAGGACCCAGGTGTGAGACCCCAGGGTCGCCAGCTTAAGCACGGGCTCATCTGGTTTGAGCAAAAGCTCACCAGCTTGGACTCAAGGTCGCTGGCTAGAGCAAGGAGTTACTCGGTCTGCTGAAGGCTCGCGGTCAAGGCACATTTGAGAAATCAATCAAGGAACAACTAAGGTAAAACAAAAAACTGATGATTGATGCTTCTCATCTCTCTCCATTCCTGTCTGTCTGTCCCTATCTATCGTTCTCTCTGACTCTCTCTGTGTCTCTGTGTAAAAAACAACAACAAAAAAAAAACAACAACAAACAAAACAGATACATAGGCCTGACCTGTGGTGGTACAGTGGATAAAGCGTCAACCTGGAAATGCTGAGGTCGCCGGTTCGAAACCCTGGGCTTGCCTGGTCAAGGCACATATATATGGGAGTTGATGCTTCCAGCTCTCTCTCTCTCTGTCTCTTCTCTCTCTCTCTCTCTCTCTCTCTCCTCTCTCTCTCTCTCTCTCTGTCTTTCTCTCTCCTCTCTAAAATGAATAAAAAAGAAAAGAAAAGAAATCTGAATACCTTTAAAAAAAAACAGATACATAACACACAGCAGATGAGTAGACAAAGACTCGCATGTATGGAAAATGCAGCTACAGCCACTTCTGCTTGAGCTAGTTTGCCCACGTGAGACCATACACAGCACACTATTGGCTGATGGATGGGAGGTGACCAACCAGAGCCCTGTGTTTATGTAGGTTGAAGAGTGTAGAAAGTGTTTAAGAGCATAGGAAGTATTTATAAGAGTGTAGGGAAAGTTAATAACAGTTTGGGAAAGGTTTATAAGAATGTGAGGAGAGTTTATAAAGCCTTAAAATATATATATAAATAATAAAATAAATATCAGGTTGCTACTTCATGGATTTTCACCTATCACAGGGGGTTCTGGAACCTAATCCCTGTGATAGACAAGGGAACACTGTAAATATAGAATTACAATTAACCTTTGTATATTGGTCTTGAAGCCAGCACTCTTGCTAAATTCATTTATTAATGCTAATAGTTTATCCATTTTTATACTTTTATCCATATATTTTTTTAATTTCCTGTTTCCAACTATATAGAGAATAATGACAAATTTTTCTCTTCCAAGTATACAACTTTTATTTAATTTGCTTACCTTATTGCACTGGGTTAAACCTCTAGTAATGTTTTAAATGGAAGTGGTGATATTTGGTATCTATATCATTCTTATGCTATATTGCTTTCAACATAAAATTATTAAATATTACACAGGGGTAGGAAAAACTAGATTAAAAATAATAAGTAAGGCCCTGGCCAGTTGGCTCAGTGATAGAGCGTCGGCCTGGCATGCAGGAGTCCCGGGTTTGATTCCTGGCCAGAGCACACAGGAGAAGTGCCCATCTGCTTCTCCACCCCTCCCCCTCTCCTTCCTCTCTATCTCTCTCTTCCCCTTCCGCAGCCAAGGCTCCATTGGAGCAAAGTGGCCCAGGCGCTGAGGATGGCTTTGTGGCCTCTGCCTCAGGTGCTAGAATGGCTCTGGTGATACCCCAGATGGGCAGAGCATCGCCCCCTGGTGGGTGTGCCAGGTGGATCCCGGTCGGGCGCATGCAGGAGTCTGTCTGACTGCCTCCCCGTTTCCAACTTCAGAAAAATACAAATAATAATAATAATAATAAGTAATACCATAATTAATTAATTAATAATAGAGGAATAAACCATTTCAAGTACTCACAACTGTAAATCTACTTTTGCCCACCCATGTATTTGCTTTAGAATTTTTGCAGCTACCTGTGGAGGATTACATATGGTAAATTTTTTTGCAATTCCACCCATTGAGAGAGATTCTGTTTTCCTAACCATTGATTCTGGATTGACCTTTGAATTATTTTGACTAATAGAATATTGCAGACATGGTATCATGTGAATTCCCAAGCATAGGCCTCAATAGTCCTTGCAATTTCTGCTTTTACTTTCTTGAAACAAACCCGGCACCATATCAAGGTTAGATGGGTTAAACTACTGAATGATGAAAAAATCACATGCAGAGAGTAGCCCCATGGTCAGCCAGCATGAGGCCCCACACATACAAGTGGAACAATCTTAGATTCTCCAGGTTGTTAGATAACTGCAGCCTCATGAGTGAGCCCACACTAGATTAAAAGAATTACCCAGCCTGACCAGGGAGTGGTGCAGTGGATAGAGCATCGGACTGGGATGTGGAGGACCCAGGTTTGAGACCCCAAGGTCACCAGCTTGAGCACAGGCTCATCTGGTTTGAGCAAAGCTCACCAGCTTGGACCTAAGGTCGCTGGCTTGAGCAAGGGGTTACTCAGTCTGCTGAACGCCCCCGGTCAAGGCACATATGAGAAAGCAATCAATGAACTAAGGTGTCGCAATGAAAAACTGATGATTGATGCTTCTCATCTCTCTCTGTTTCTGTCTGTCTGTCCCTATCTATCCCTCTCTCTGACTCTCTCTCTGTCTCTGCAAAAAAATAAAAATAAAAGAATTGCCCAGCTAAGCCCAAATTATAGGAAAATGAATAAATAAATGGTTTTTGTTTTAAGCCAGTAATTTTGGGGTGCTTTTGAAGTGTAGGAAAGAAAGGCTCTTAACATGAATAATTTTTGGCAAAACTTACTTTCTCTAAAACAAAGAGATAAGCATAACTTACTTTTTCTGAAAGTAAGTTACTCTCTATTCCTAGCCTTGAGACTGGTCTCTCAGACTGGGACCTTGGGCTGGCTTTGCAAAGTTGCAGGTGTATAGATAAACATTGTAAGAAAGCTTGTTTCACTGCTATGCTTTCTCCCCTCCCTATTCCTCAGTCATTATGTAATTTTCCCTATAAAAGCCCAAACTGTGTTCAGGGCCGCATTGATTTGAACAACTTAGGTTTTTATGTGGTCCATGTAGCTGGCTAATTAAATACTCCTAATTTCTTAACTTGGCTAATTGACTAATTGTGTGGCAAGATGTTTGTTTCTCGCTGTTCTGATATAATATATGGAGGCCCCAGCAAGATAAGAGTCTTTTGGACTCATTTGTCTTTTTGTCTTTGCAACACAAGCCGGCTGGCTGACCTCCTCGACCTGACTGCCTGGAGCAGAAACCCAGCAGGGGAGGTGCCACCTGAGACGTTCCAGGGCCCCCGCTGGTCTTTTCTGTCTGACCAACAGCCACAGACAATCAGCATGCCCATCCACCCATTTGGAGTCATCAAGAAAGCCTCTGGAGGTAAGCAGAGCAGATTTGCAATCTGCTCAATCTGTGGTTTGTTTGTTTGTGGCTAGCCATCTGCACTATTGTGATCAAGGGTCGGATGCGAATGAACTCACACAATAGGCTCTCCAGTGCCAAGACGTTGGCAGAGAGTTATCTGGAAGAGGGATTTGTGTGCTCTTGGGAGGACAGTTGCTGTGACTGAGTCCCACCTCAAGCTTCCCAGGACACCTTTAGATTTGCTCTCATATGTTTGCCCTCTGCTTGTTTTGCTGCTTTTGTTTGTTTTTATAGGATATCCTAAAGGACATCTCCTGATTTGGTCCCTCCTTGGAATCTCCTTCCTGCATTCTTCTCTAGATAGAGGACCTTTATTTTCAAGGGTCCCTCTCTGATTTTACTCCTGCCAAGATCTCGTTCTTCGCTTTTGTTTTGTTGTTCTGTCTCTGTGTTGAAAACCCCTGAGTAAATGTGTAAATAATGAGCGCAGTTACCTGAGCCTGAGTTTCCAGTTTGTGGCTCTTCACGGCCATCCTCTTCCCTTTTGTCTGAAAGTTCTTTGTCCTTTGGTTCTCCAGGATATGGTCCAATGGGGGACATTTTAGAGAACTGGCACAAACCTTGGTTCTTTTTTTTTTTGTATTTTTCTGAAGCTGGAAACGGGGAGAGACAGTCAGACAGACTCCCGCATGCGCCCGACCGGGATCCACCTGGCACACTCACCAGGGGCGACGCTCTGCCCACCAGGGGGCGATGCTCTGCCGCAACCAGAGCCACTCTAGCGCCTGGGGCAGAGGCCAAGGAGCCATCCCCAGCACCCGGGCTATTTTTGCTCCAATGGAGCCTTGGCTGCGGGAGGGGAAGAGAGAGACAGAGAGGAAGGAGGGGTGGGGGGTGGAGGAGCAAATGGGCGCTTCTCCTATGTGCCCTAGCTGGGAATCGAACCCGGGTCCCCCGCACACCAGGCCAACGCTCTACCGCTGAGCCAACTGGCCAGGGCCCAAACCTTGGTTCTTAAACCCTTTTGTGATCTTGGGAAGTTCATTTGTACTCATATTGTTTGTAACAATGGGGGAAGGGCAAAGTAAGAATCAAACTCCTCTTGATGTATGCTTAAGAATTTCAAAATTAGCCTGACCTGTGGTGGTGCAGTGAATAAAGCGTCGACCTGGAAATGCTGAGGTCGCCGGTTCAAAGCCCTGGGCTTGCCTGGTCAAGGCACATATGGAAGTTGATGCTTCCTGCTCCTCCCCCCTTCTCTCTCTCTCTTTCCTCTCTAAAATGAATAAATAAATAAAATATATATTTTTTTAATTTAAAAAAAAATTCAAAATTGGATTTTCTTTTTTCTTTCTTTTTTTTTTTTTACAGAGACAGAGAGAGGAATAGACAGGGACAGACAGACAGGAACGGAAAAGCATCAATCATTAGTTTTTCGTTGCACATTGCGACACTTTAGTTGTTCATTGATTGCTTTCTCACACATGCCCCAACTGTGGGCCTTCAGCAAACCGAGTAACGGGGCGCTCAAGCCAGTGACCTTGGGTCCAAGCTGGTGAGCTTTTGCTCTAACCAGATGAGCCTGCACTCAAGCTGGCGACCTCGGGGTCTCGAACCTGGGTCTTCTGCATCCCAGTCCAACGCTCCATCCACTGCGCCACAGCCTGGTCAGGCCAAAATGGGATTTTCTGATGATTATGGTGTAAAACTAAACAAGGGGGGACTTCGAACTCTTTGTGAATTAGAATGACCATCCTTTGGGGTAAAGTGGCCAAGACAGGGCTCATTAGATCCTGGAAATGTCAGAGCTGAAATAGAATGTAATATCTAAGCCTCCAAGCCACCCAGACCAGTTCCCATATATAGATCAGTGGAGGGCTCTAGTAGAGAATCTCCCTCCCTGGCTGAAAGGCTGTGCTGTCAGAGACGGTCATCATGTTTTGTTAGCAACAGCCCCAAAATCAGACAAGAAGGTTACTTTTTTACAAGTTGTTCAGGAAGATTCAGAGTTGCCCCCTCCATATCTTCCGCCTCTGTCAGCAACACCCGCTTCAGAAAGGCCAGAGCCAGTACCTATACGGACTAGGAGGCAAGAAAAGATAAAGGAAGCAGAGCCCCCTCTTACCCTTAAGAGAAGCGCCATTGAGGGTGGGGGTGGGGACTGGGGGGGGGGTGAGCCTTATCTTGTCTACATTCCTTTTTCCTCTAATGACTTGTATAATTGGAAGGCTCAGAATCCCCCTTTCTCCGAGAAGCCTCAAGCTCTAACAGGACTGTTAGAATCTGTGCTGTACACATATCGCCCTACCTGAGACAATTGCCAGCAGCTTTTAGTTACTTTGTTTACTACTGAAGAGAGAGAAAGATTAAAATCAGAGTCTAGAAAAGCTGTCATGCTGAGGAGAAATGGCTCTCAGGAGGACAATCGGGAACACCTTGATTAGGTGTTAGGTCCCATTGTCTGGCCTAAATGGGACCCTAACACTGCTGTGGGATGGGAAGCTTTGAACACTTTTCACCAGTTTCTGTTAGCTGGGATCAGGGGAGCTGCTAAGAAACCCATGAATTTGTCTAAGGTGTTGGAAGTTATCCAGAGTCCCCAGGAAACTCTCTCAGCTTTCTTAGAGAGACTACAAGAAGCTTACAGGGTCTACACACCTCTATACCCTGAAGCACCAGAGAATGCTTGGGCAGTTAACTTAGCTTTTGTGTCACAGTCCACTCCAGATATCAAGAGGAAGCTACAAAAATTAGAAGGCTTCCCGGGAATGGTGATTTCCCAATTGTTAGAAATAGCTCAGAAAGTTTATAATAACAGAGACACCCCTGAGGAGAAACAGACTAAGAAAATGACAAAGGTTGTTGTAGCTGTTTTAGAACACCAGAATAAGAAGAAAGGGAAGCCTGAGTTAAGCAGAAATAAGTGCACTAATTGTAAAGAAGAAGGACATTGGAGGAAAGACTGTCCAAAGCTAAAAAGAAAGTCACAGCAGACCCCAAGAATCCTTACCTTAAAGGAGGACTGATGGGGCCAGGGCTCCATACCTGTATGCCCCCAGGAGCCCAAGGTAACTTTACAGGTAGGGGGCTACCCAGTAGACTTCCTCATTGACACTAGAGCTTCTCACTCTGTTCTCACTGCCCCCCTCGGACCACTCTCAGGGGAGCAAGTGCCCATACAAGGTGCTACCGGGAATTCAATTCTTTGTCCACGGACTTCCTGGTGGACTGTCAATTTAGGAGATAACACTGTCACCCATTCCTTCTTCGTTATTCCAGACTGTCTTTATTCTTTACTTGGGAGAGACTTGTTAAGAAACTAAAGGCTACTATCTCTTTTAGTCATAACTCTGCTGAGTTCCACACTGAGGCTGATAGCCAGGTGCGGCTTATGGTCACTTGCCCTTTGTCAGAAGAATATCTATTAAATATAGATACTAAGGAAAAACAAGGAGTTTTAAATGACTATTTAACAGACCTACAGCATAGATTCCCTTCAGTTTGGACGGAAACCAACCCACCTGGGCTTGCAAAGCATCAAACCTCAGTAGTTCAGCTTAGTGCAAGTGCCATCCCCATACAGGTGAAGCAATACCCTATGTCAAGGGAAGCTAAAAAGGGAATAACTCCCCATATTAAGAGACTGGTAGAAGCTGATCCTAACGGACTGAACTGGGGTTGGGTTGCATTCACAGGGATTTGGCATGGTGTTGGTGCCAACTTGGACTTCGTGAACATGTTAAGGACACTACTCTTTTATGGATTCTTGCTGTATTGGCCAGAGTTTGCTTAAAGGCTTTAATCACTGTAAAAAAAAAAAAAAAAAATATATATATATATATATATATATATGACTAGATAAAGAAGATGTGGCACATATACACTAGGGTATACTACTCAGCCATAAGAAATGATGACATCGGATCATTTACAACAAAATGGTGGGATCTTGATAACATTATATGAAGTGAAATAAGTAAATCAGAAAAAAACAAGAACTGCATGATTCCATACATTGGTGGGACATAAAAATGAGACTAAGAGACATGGACAAGAGTGTGGTGGTTAAGGGGTGTGGGGAGAGGGGAGGAGGGAGAGGGGGAGGAGGAGGGGCACAAAGAAAACTAGATAGAAGGTGACGGAGGAGAATCTGACTTTGGGTGATAGGTATGCAACATAATTGAATAACAAGATAACCTGGACATGTTTTCTTTGAATATATGTACCCTGAATTATTGATGTCACCCCATTAAAATTAATAAAAATTTTTAAAAAAGAGACTGGTAGAAGCTGATATTCTTGTTCCTTACTAGTCCCAATGGAATACTCCTTTACTGCCTGTCCAGAAGCCAGGTACCAAAGACTATTGTCCAGTTCAGGACTTACAGGAAGTAAATAAACGGGTTGAGACAATACACCCAACTGTGCCTAACCCCTACACACTTTTAAGCCTGTTGTCACTGGACTTGAAATGTTACACAGCCTTAGATTTAAAAGATGCCTTCTTCAGTATTCCCCTGGCCCTGTAAGTCGGCCCATCTTTGCCTCTGAGTGGAATGACCCAGAGGCAGGCATTTCAGGACAACCAACCTGGACCAGATTACCACAGGGCTTCAAGAATTCATGGACCCTCTTTGATGAGGGACCTTCTCACCTTCTTCTGCCAGGAACATCCAGAGTGCACGCTGCTGCAGTATGTAGATGATTTGCTTCCAGCTGCAGAAATGGAGGTAAGCAGCTGCACAACCACTAAGGGACTTTTACAAACACTGCAGACTCTAGGGTACCAGGTGTCAGCTAAGAAGGCACAACTCTGCACCTCTGAGGTGACCCATTTAGGCTACCACACTGAGACAGGGAAGCGCACTCTCTCCTCCAGTCGTATAGAGGCGATCCTTCAAATTCCAACCCCCACTAGCAAGAGACAAGTTTGAGAATTTCTTGGGGCAGTTGGATATTACAGGTTGTGGATCTCTAGGTTTGCAAAGAGAGCCAAGCCTTTATACTCCTGTACAGCAGGAATGCAAGAGTTAATTTGGACACATAAGGAACAAGAAGCTTTTGAAACCCTCAAAAAGGCCCTCACTGAAGCCCCTGCCCTAGTTTTGCCAGACATTACCAAGCCCTTCCAGCTCTTTGTATACAAAAGCAAGGGAATAGCAAAAGGGGTTTGACCCAAACTTTAGGTCCATGGCTCAGGCCTATTGCTTATTTCTCTAAGCGGCTAGACTTTGTTGCACCTGGAAGGCCAAACTGTCTCCGAGCCATAGCAGCCACTGCCATACTAGTGAAGGAGGTAGATAAACTAACCATGGGGCAAGAACTGTTCCCGACAGTCCCACATGCGGTAGAGACTTTGCTTAGAGGAACTCCAGAAAGGTGGATATCCAATGCTAGGATCACGCAGTATCAAGCCCTGCTCATAGATCAGCCTCGCATTAAGTTTGTCCAGATTCAGGCTATCAACCCAGCAAGACTGATGCCTGATGAAGAACCAAGCATCCCCTTGTATGACTGCTCTGAAGTGTTAGACTCTGTTCAAACTGCAAGACCAGACCTTACTGATGCACCTCTATTTAATGCAGAAGAACAACTATTCTCTGATGGCAGCAGTTTTGTCCTAGATGGGGTTCAATATGCTGGAGCAGCTGTAGTAACTCCTGATGAAAGAGATCATATCAGCGGGCAGAACTTATCGCTGTCACCAAGGCATTGAGGTGGGCCAAAAGAAAGAAGGTCAACATTTACACACTGACAGTAGGTATGCTTTGGCTACTGCCCATGTTCATGCAGCCCTCTATAAGGAGAGAGGATTCCTGACATCTGCTGGTAATGACATTAAAAACAAAGAAGAGATTTTAGCTTTACTAGAAGCTAATTTGTTGCTGGAAACTGTAGCCCTCACTCATTGCCCAGGACACCAGAAAGGGGACTCAACAGAGGCAAAAGGAAATCGGGCAGCAGATAAGGCAGCCAAAGAAGTTGCTTTAAAATCAGTAGGGCCTTTAGAAATCTTAGTAACTTTACCGAAACGCTTATTGCCATAGACACCTTTTTATAACCAACTAGAGGAGGATTTTGCTGTAAGAAAAGGAATGTCTAAAAATAAAGAACGGTAGTTAGAGTTGCCGGACAAGAGACAATTCTTACCTGAAGCCTTGAGCAGAGAGGTTATCAGTCAGCTACATCAAGCTACTCATCTAGGCCAAACTAAGCTAATAGAATTAAGAAAAATTACTACTTGCTAGGCTTAGAAGCTATTGCAGAAAGCATAGTGTCCAAGTATCTAATTTGTGCCCAAGTAAATGCTAAACAAAATAGAGAAATAGGGATAGAAGAGCTTTCACAGGAAAACATTAGATAAAGCCACCAGCACAGGGATATAAATATCTATTCGTTTTTACTGACACCTTTTCAGGATAGGTAGAGGCTTTTCCTGCTAGAAATGAGACTAAAATAACAGTTGTTAAGAAATTGCTATATAAAATTATTCCCAGAGCTAGCTTGCCCATTAACATTGGGTCCGATAATGGGCCTGCATTTGTATCTAAGGTCTCACAGCTAGTAGGAAAGGCATTCAACATTGATTAGAAATTACATTGTGCTTACAGGCCTCAGAGTTCGGTTTGTTCTTTCAACTTGTCCTGAGCTCTGAAGTCCTAACTAAATTCATTTTAGAAACTGGTGAAAACTGGACTGACTTACTCCCCCTACTTTTGCTAGAAGCTAAATACACCCCCTACTGGGAAAAATTCACCCCACATAGAATTGTATTAGGCAGGGCGACACCCCTTCTCCCTGGGATCCATTGAAGACCCCCTTGAAGATGGAGACAGTGCAAACGGATCCCACCAACCCCTGTAAGTTGACCCTGAGAAGGACTACATGCCCTGCTCCAGCCACAAACCGGAAACTGGCTGGTCTACTTATGACAGAATCTTGAGGAACCTTGCCGGAGGACTTCTTTATAATTAAACTTGAGGAGTGAGGGGGCTCCGGTTATAGGAAGACCAGAGAGAGTCATCATAAGATTTAATACAAGTACTGCTATGAGTCATAAAGAAGTGGGTATAAGTCCTTTTGCTAAAAAGAAAAAGCTACCAAGTAAATAAAAAAATATATGTACTCATAGCTACTCATGTAAAGTAACCTATACATATTAATCATGTGTCTGACAAGCTACTTAGAGGGAAGACATCTCCAAAAAGAAGCATATTTTAAAAGAAAATTGCTTATTACTAACTTATCACTGAAGGTTAAGACCTTTAAAAATTAAGAGTTCTAATTAAAAAAGGATTGTATAGTTTTAATTATAGAAGATATAAGGTATAAATGTACTTTTAAAATAAAGAAAAGGGTCCTCGCCGGACCTGTGGTGGCGCAGTGGATAAAGCGTCGACCTGGAAATGCTGAGGTCGCCGGTTCAAAACCCTGGGCTTGCCTGGTTAAGGCACATATGGGAGTTGATGCTTCCAGCTCCTCCCTTCTTCTCTCTCTCTGTCTCTCTCTTCTCTCTCTCTCTCTCTCTGTCTCTCTCTCCCTCTCTCTCTCCTCTCTAAAAATGAATAAATAAAAAAATAGTTAAAAAATAATAAAATATATTTAAAAAAAAAAAAAAAGAAAAGAAAAGGGTCCTGGCCAGGTGGCTCAGCGGTAGAGCGTCGGCCTGGTGTGCGGGAGACCAGGGTTCGATTCCTGGCCAAGGCATATAGGAGAAGCGCCCATTTGCTTCTCCACCGCCCCCTCTGTCTCTCTCTTCCCCTCTGTCTCTCTCTTCCCCTCCCGCAGCCGAGGCTCCATTGGAGCAAAGATGGCCCATGTGCTGGGGATGGCTCCTTGGCCTCTGCCCCAGGCGCTAGAGTGGCTCTGGTCTCGGCAGAGCGACACCCCGGAGGGGCAGAACATCGCCCCCTGGTGAACAGAGCATCGCCCCTGGTGGGCGTGCCAGGTGGATCCCGGTCAGATGCAGGCGGGAGTCTGTCTGACTGTCTCTCCCCGTTTCCAGCTTCAGAAAAATACAATAAATAAATAAATAAATAAATAAATAAATAAATAGAATAAAGAAAAGAGCCTGACCAGGTGGTGACGCAGTGGATAGAGCATGGGACTGGGATGCTGAGGACCCGAGGTCGCCAGCTTGAGCGCAGGCTCATCTGGTTTGAGCAAAAGCTCACCAACTTGGACCCAAGGTCGCTGGCTCAAGCAAGGGGTTACTCGGTCTGTTGAAGGCCTGCAGTCAAGGCACATATGAGAAAGCAATCAGTGAACAACTAAAGGTGTCGCAATGCACAACGAAAAACTAATGATTGATGCTTCTCATCTCTCCGTTCCTGTCTCCGTTCCTGTCTGTCTGTCCCTGTCTATCCCTCACTCTGACTCTCTCTCTGTCTCTGTAAAAAAGAAAGAAAGAAAAGAAAAAAGAAAGAAAGAAAGAAAACAGGAAAAAGTAAGTTGTTATAAAAGCTAGTTATTTCTGAATAGATAAGAAAGTTCATGAAAGCTAAGGGTTTATATAAGTTGCAGAAGGTTTGTGCTGGTTGTAAGAAGTTTGTACGAAGAAAAAAAATACAGGTTTAGAAAAAAGAATAAGCCTCTATTATATATTCTAGCAAATGTTATGCCTCAAGTTTATCTGTATACAAAATAGAAAAGGCTTAGATTTACTTTTCCTTCAACAAGGTAGCTTATGTACAGCATTAAGGGAAACTTGTTGTTTCTATGCTAATAATTCTAGTGTAATTAAAGAAAGCCTATCTTTAGTTAGGGCAAACATAGAAAAGAGAAGAAAAGAATTTAAACAGTCAGAGAATTAGTTCCAAAGAATGTTTAATTAGTCACCATAGCTTTTGTCTGCAGCAGTTGGTCCTCTTAGTTTAATTTTAACTTGTTTGATAGTAGGACCATATTTAATTAATTTATAATAAGGTTTGTTCAAGAGAGGATAGCAACAAAAACAAAAATAAATCAATGATTTGATTAAAATTTAATTAAAACCAGTAGAGAATGAAGTGTAGAAAAGAAAGGCTCTTAACATGAATAATTTTTGGCAAAACTTACTTTCTCTAAAACAAAGAGATAGCCTGAGCAGGTGGTGGCGCAGTGGATAGAGCGTCGGACTGGGATGTAGAAGGACCCAGGTTCGAGACCCCGAGGTCTCCAGCTTGAGCGCGGGCTCATCTGGCTTGAGCAAAGAGCTCACCAGCTTGGACCCAAGGTCGCTGGCTCCAGCAGGAGGTTACTCGGTCTGCTGAAGGCCCGCGGTCAAGGCACATGTGAGAAAGCAATCAATGAACAACTAAGAAGTCACAACGCGCAACGAGAAACTGATGATTGATGCTTCTCATCTCTCTCCATTCCTATCTGTCTGTCCCTATCTATCTCTGCCTCTGTAAAAAAAAAAAAGAAAAAAGAGAGAGAGATAAGCAGAAGTTACTTTTTCTGAAAGTAAGTTATTCCCTATTCCTAGCCTTGAGGCCAGTGTCTCAGACTGGGGCTTTGGGCTAGCTTTGCAAAGTTGCAGGTATATAGATAAACATTGTAAGAAAGCTTGTTTTACTGCTTTGTTTTACTGCTATGCTTTCTCCCTTCCCCATTCCTCAGTTATTATGTCATTTTCCCTATAAAAGTCAGCCCAAACTGTGTTCAGGGCCACATTGATTTGAACGACTTAGGTTTCCATGTGGTCCGCGTAGCTGGCTAATTAAATACTCCTAATTTCTTAATTTGGCTAATTGATTGATTGTGTGGCAAGATGTTTGTTTCTCGCTGTTCTGATATAACATTTTGTTACTTAGCAATAGATAACTTATAGAATTGATATCTAGAAGTAGAGTACCGGTATAACTAAAACTTAAAACATGTGACATTGGCTTTGAGACCAAGCAGCAGGCCAAGTCTGGAAAGACAGCAAGGAGACTATTATGGAGACTGGAAGAACAGTAAGAAAATTGTTACTGGAAACTAGAGAAAAACTAACCAGTGTTATGTAGTGTCAAAATGTTTGGCAGCACTGCCACCTATACTAACTTAGAAAATAGAACACGTACTTAACGAACTTGTGTATTGCGAAAGAAATAAGCTAAAGAAGGAATTATTTTGTTTTAAAGAAGAAATTAGACAAAATGTAAAGGTTCCTGAACAGTCTCTGCAGCTAGCAAAATATCATCAAAAATAAGGAATGGCCTCAGAAGAAAGGTTGAATCTAGGACATTGACCTCAAGGTCAAGATCAACTTGAGTGCACTTGTTAGGCCACATTAGGAGTTAAACAGTGCCTCATAGACCCTCTCATCTAGACAGAGGGGCTTCTCAGGGCAGCCAGACCAGGTATTGGCACAGTGGATGTAGTGTTGACCTGGAACACTGAGGACCCAGGTATGAAACCCCGAGGTCACCAGCTTGAGCACAGGCTCACGAGCTTGAGCATGGGATTGGCTGGAGCATGCGATCATAAACATGACCCCATGGTCACTGGCTTGAGCCCTAAGGTTGCTGGCTTGAGCCCAATGATCTCTGGCTTGAAGACCAAAGATTGCTGGCTCCAGCCCAAAGTTGCTGTCTTGAGTAAGGGGTGTCACTGGTTCAGCTGGATCCCTGCTCTCCCCATCAAGGCACATATGAGAAGCAATCAATGAACAACTAAAGTGCTGCAACTACAAGTTGATGCTTCTCATCTCTCTCCCTTCCTGTCTGTCTTTCTCACGGGCACACTAAAAAAGCAAAAACAAACAAAAAACACATAAGGGCATTGTCCCGTAGCAATCTGACACAGCCAAAGCAGAGACAGCTCTGTCTCAGAAAAAGTGTAGGTGGTTTGTGAGGCATGGACTGAATCCCAGATTCATGAAACATCCACAAAGCTTTTAAGATCTCTGGGTCCCCAACTTTGTATGGGCAAAGAGAAGCTGAAAAAGCTACACAGTTGCAAATATGAACTATTTCTTATGGAAAATAAAAGTTTCTTGGGAACAAAGCCATGAGCCCAGAGGGTAGAAGAAAAAACCTCCCAAAAATGGATTATGAAACCATTCCCAAAGAACAAAAAAAAGAACATCCGTGTCCTTAGAGTTTGAAAATTTGACCACAGGTGACCAGGTAGTGAATTACTATGGATCAGTTACAGCTAGGTCTTTCTGTTCTTTCTTTTTTTTTTTTTTTTTTACAGAGGCAGAGATAGACAGGGACAGACAGACAGGAACAGAGAGAGATGAGAAGCATCAATCATCAGTTTCTCGTTGCGCCTTGCGACTTCTTAGTTGTTCATTGATTGCTTTCTCACACGTGCCTTGACTGCGGGCCTTCAGCAGACCGAGTAACCCCCTGCTGGAGCCAGCGACCTTGGGTCCAAGCTGGCGAGCTCTTTGCTCAAGCCAGATGAGCCCGCGCGCGACCTCTGGGGTCTCGAACCTGGGTACTTCTGCATCCCAGTCCGACGCTCTATCCACTGCGCCACCGCCTGGTCAGGCTCTGTTCTTTCTTTTTATGAACAGAAATGTCCACTGGGGTCATTATGTCTTTGTATCATCAGGTGGAAGAGGACTAGGGGGAACATGGTGGGTAGTTGGCTGGCTGCAATAGATGCCGGGGAAGGTTCTGGGGGATCTAACTGTTCCCAGTTAAAAGTTTCTTCCAATTCTTATGCCACTACACACCGTATGAGATGCCTAGTGCTCCTGCATCCTGAGCCTTTTTGGAGTTCTGTGGAGTGGATTGACATCTGTTGGTCAAATAAATTTTAAAATATGATATATGTTTGCTCGTTTATAGTTTTCATTGGGTGTGGGGGACAGGCTGTAAGTAGGCAGGGTGGTTATAGCCTGAGGCTTAGTTTTAAGACTAAGCCTTTCCCCACACTCTTGACTGATTGCATGATGTGGGGTGGTGCACTCTCATGAGGAATCCCATTATGCCTCAGATAAGTGATTTTGTATCCGAGACTTCCTTGTTTGTATACGAGATTAAAGGTTTTTATTTCTACACTATAAAGTGGGGCAGACTGGGAGCTTGCTCCCTCAGTACCTGAGATTAGCATTAGAGGAGGGAGCAGAGAAAGGAAAGCAGAGAAGGGCCACGTGGAGGAGAGGAGAAGCAGCCAAGATGGCAGAATGCTGAAGGAGAAGCCAGTTGGTGCAGAGTTTGTGCAGAGAGAAGGAGATGGGGAACAGAGGTGAATAAGGCTAGTGAGCTAGAAACCTTTGATTCTAGGAAACTCGGATAAGTCAGTAGCTTTGTGAGCACTGAATGAGTGGGTTTTGGAGCCCAGTGTGTGTTTTTACTTGCCTGTTGGGTGCAAGCTAGGATTAAAGTTAATGGCCCACCAGTTCTTGGCTCCATTGTTTCATTTCCGTCTGTCCAAATCCAATGCGAACCTGCATAGACCAGGCAGCTGTGATGGTGGCTGCAGCAACTGGCTTTACATTTGGTGTAGTCTGTGGCAGGATTCGATACAGATGAGTATGAAGCCACCACCACCTTTGAGCAGTGGAGTAGAGTAGTGGTCCCCAAACCCCGGGCCACAGACCGGTAGCGGTCCGTGGGCCATTTGGTACCGGTCCGCAGAGAAAGAATAAATAACTTACATTATTTCCGTTTTATTTATATTTAAGTCTGAACAATGTTTTATTTTTTAAAAATGACCGGATTCCCTCTGTTACATCCATCTAAGACTCACTCTTGACGCTTGTCTTGGTCACGTGATACACTTATCTGTCCCACCCTAAAGGCTGGTCCGTGAAAATATTTTCTGACATTAAACCGGTCTGTGGCCCAAAAAAGGTTGGGGACCACTGGAGTAGAGGACTGCCTGTTCTTTTGGGGACCATAGGCTGGCTGACTTTTACAGCCATGTGTGAGGAAACCGAGAGCTCTGTGGAAGAGGCTGCCCAGGACCTGCAAACCGAGCAGTGAAAGGAACTGGAGCAAACGTGGGAGAAACAGATGCCGACCCTGGAGCTGAAGCAAGTACCAAAGGAGGCTGACCAGGTTTGTGAGATTTGCCTGGAAATGGAGCAGCCGCTGGAGAAGGAATCACAGGTTCGTGAGTTGCAGCTTGCCCTGGATGTTGTGGAGAGCTAGTAGCGGCAGGAGGCCGGGACTGAGGCCAGGACCGGGATTACGAGGCCCTTGGAGCGGATGACAGCAGAGGTCTGGGGCTCATGTCCAGCAGCAGGAGCTGGTGTTTTCAGTTCCTCTTTGGAAGATGAGGAGAATCAGGCTGGAGTTGCAATCTGTAGTCTCCAGAAGATGAGAGCCCAGCAGCAAGGAGTACTTGCTATGCCCCTAGTAGGTCTGCGATTTTGGACATAGGGGTGGACACCATCATGCTCTCTGGAGCAGAGATGGAAATGCTGACTACCATTGCCATGTGCTCCTCTTTGAAACAGTGTAAGACCTGCCAGAATGGCAGGGATGAGGGGATTGACTGAGGCCCTATGTGTGTGGACTGATTTCTTGGACTATGACCAGAGTGGGCACTGGCTCCTTTGTTGGATGGACTTATGGATTTTGGACAATGTGAAATACCCTGATGGGGGTCGGGGCCGGCTTTGCTGGAAGCACTCCCCTGCCCCAGGAAGCTTTTCCCATGGCTAGAAAGAAGGCTAAGGACATTTTGTGTTTTTGGCAAAGTGCTCAGAGACTTGTATAATGTATCTTTGTATTTGTTGAAACTGTATGATTTGTGCTTTTGTAATTTGTGTAATGTGCCTAATTTCCTTGTGCAAGAATACCTGTGCTTTAGATTGTAAGCAAGCAAAAGGGGTGGAATGTTGGTTAAATAAATTTTTTAATATGATATATATTTGCTCGCTTGTAGTTTGCATTGGGTGTGGGGGACAGGCTGTAAACAGGCAGGGTGGTTATAGCCTAAGGCTTAGTTTTAAGACTAAGCTTTTCCCCACTCCCTTGACTGATTGCATGATGCAGGGTGGTGCACTCTCATGAGGAATCCCATTATACCTCAGATAAGTGACTTTGTATCAGATACTTCCCTGTTTATATATTGCAGGGATCGGGAACCTATGGCTCGCAAGCCAGATGTGGCTCTTTTGATGGCTGCATCTGGCTCGCACACAAATCCTTAATAAAAAAATAATGTTAAAAATATAAAACATTCTCGGCCTGACCTGTGGTGGCGCAGTGGATAAAGTGTCGACCTGGAAATGCTGAGGTCGCCAGTTCGAAACCCTGGGCTTGCCTGGTCAAGGCACATATGGGAGTTGATGCTTCCAGCTCCTCCCCCCTTCTCTCTCTCTGTCTCTCTCTCTCCCTCTCTCTCTCCTCTCTAAAAATGAATAAATAAATAAAAATATTAAAACATATATATATAAAACATTCTCATGTCTTATAATCCATTCATTTCCTACTGCTCATGTTCATGATTGAGGGTGGCTGGAGCCAATCACAGCTGTCCTCCGGGAAAACACCAAATTTTTATTGGATAATGCATAATGTACATGGGTCGTTGTGAGGTCAGGAAGTAAACTTCCCTCCTTTAATCAAGTAGTCTGCTAGCTAATTGAAGAAACCCTTTTGAGGAAAAAGATGGCTAAAAGAAAAAAAGATGAGGAATATTGTACTTTTCAGCAGGAATGGACAGAGGAATTTGCCTTTGTGGAGAGAGCAGGTTCTGCAGTGTGTCTAATATGCAATGATAAAATTGCATTGATGAAATGGTCAAATATAAAGCGGTACTTCGACACACGCCATACTACATTTGCATCGAAATATCCAGCAGGGGACAGCAGAAAGAAAGCATGTCAAGAGCTACTGTGCAGAGTGCAAGCTAGTCAGCAGCAATTCTGTGTTTGGACCCAACAAGATGACTTGAATTCAGCTAGCTTTGCTGGTGCTTTAGCAATTGTGAGAAATGGAAAGCCATTCACAGATGAGGAGTATGCCAGACATTCATGCTTGATGTTGCCAATGAACTTTTTGACGACTTTTCAGATAAAGACAAGATAATCAAACAAATAAAAGACATGCCTCTGTTGGCAAGAACTGTTCACGATTGTACCATCACGATGGCAAATCAAATTGAGGCAACACAAGTGAAGGACATAAATGCAGCACCATTCTTTTCTCTCGCTTTGGATGAGTCAACAGACGTCAGCCATTTATCCCAGTTCAGCATGCTTGCAAGGTATGCTGTTGGTGACACACTACGTGAGGAAAGTCTTGCTGTTTTGCCTATGAAAGAGGCAAGAGGGGAGGATTTATTCAAGTCTTTCACTGAGTTCGCCAAAGAAAAAAATCTACCAATGGATAAACTTATTTTGGTGTGTACTGATGGTGCTCCATGTATGGTGGGGAAAAACAGAGGACTCATAGCACTTCCTCAAGAACATGAAAAGAGACCCATCCTAAGTTTTCACTGCATCCTACATCAGGAGGTGCTTTGTGCTCAGATGTGTGGTGAGCAGCTTGGTGAGGTGATGTTGCTGGTCATTTGGGTGGTCAACTTTATTGTTGCCCGAGCTTTAAATGATTGCCAGTTTAAAACACTGCTGGATGAAGTTGGGAATAATTATCCTGGTCTGCTTCTGCACAGCAATGTGCGTTGGTTGTCAAGAGGGAAGGTGCTCAGCCCTTTCGCGGCTTGTCTGAGCAAAATCCAGACTTTTCTTGAAATGAAAAATGTCGAACATCCTGAGTTAGCTAACTCTGAGTGGCTACAGAAGTTCTACTATCTCGTGGACATGACTGAACATCTGAACCAGCTCAATGTGAAAAAGCAAGGCATTGGAAATACAGTCTTCTCCCTTCAACAAGCAGTGTTTGCATTTGAAAACAAGCTGGAACTCTTCATCGCTGACATTGAAACAGGTCGTTTACTACTCTTTGAAAAACTTGGAGAGTTTAAAGATGCATGCACAGCAAGTGACCCTGCTCAACATCTTGATCTGTAGCAGCTAGCAGGCTTCACATCTAATCTCCTGAAGTCATTCCAAGCACGTGCTTTGGAGAATTTCATGAGCACACTCATCTTTTTTTTTTCTTCGTTTTTTGTACTTTTTCTTAAGTTGGAAACGGGAAGGCAGTCAGACAGACTCCTGCATGCGCCCTACTGGGATCCACCTGGCACGCCACCAGGGGGTGATGCTCTGCCCTTCTGGGGCGTCACTCTATTGCAACCAGAGCCATTCTAGCGCCTGAGGCAGAGGCCACAGAGCCATCCTCAGCGCCTGGGCCAACTTTGCTCCAATGGAGCCTTGGCTGAGGGAGGGGAAGAGAGAGACAGAGAGGAAGAAGAGGGGGAGGGGTGGAGAAGCAGACGGGCGCTTCTCCTGTGTGCCCTGACCAGGAATCAAACCCAGGATTCCCATACTCCAGGCCAACGCTCTACCACTGAGTCAACCAACCAGGGCCAAGAAGTACTTTATTCATCATTAGTTAGCAACAGCATAACAATGTTATTAAAAAGAATTCAGAGAATTATTGTACTTTAAAAGTGTTGGTCTTACATAAAATGCACACATTTACTTGTATTTAGTATTAAACTTATTATATAGCTCTCATGGAATTATATTTTAAAATATGTGGCGTCATGGCTCTCTCAGCCAAAAAGCTTCCCGACCCCTGGTATATTGGATTAAAGGTTTTGATTTCTACACTATAAAGTGGTGCAGACTGGGAGCTTGCTCCCTTGGTTCCTGAGATTAGCATTAGAGGAGGGAACAGAGAAAGAAGAGCAGAGAAGGGCCACGTGGAGGAGAGGAGAAGCAGCCAAGATGGCAGAATGCTGAAGGAGAAGCCAGTTGGTGCAGAGTTTGTGCAGAGAGAAGGAGATGGGGAACAGAGGTGAATAAGGCTAGTGAGCTAGAAACCTTTGATTCTAGGAAACTCGGATAAGTCAGTAGCTTTGTGAGCACTGAATGAGTGGGTTTTGGAGCCCAGTGTGTGTTTTTACTTGCCTGTTGGGTGCAAGCTAGGATTAAAGCTAATGGCCCATCAGTTCTTGGCTCCATTGTTTCATTACCGTCTGTCTGAATCCAATGCAAACCTGCATGGGCCGGACGGCTGTGATAGTGGCCACAGAAACTGGCTTTACAACATCATTCTAGGGATAACTCACCTCTGCAGGTATACAGTAGTTTCCTCCTTTTGTAAGTTACCACTCTTCCATAAACTTCTAGTCTTCTAAAATGTGTTGAACTCTTCCGTTCTTTAATATCTCCTTTACCATTCTTTTTTGCCCTTTGTATGTATCTTTTCTTATTCCTTTAATGTCAGTTTAGTTGAGTTTTAGGAAGAAGTTATTTTTAACCTGTCAGTTCTACTCCAAATATTTTTTCACTGTTTTGCTTTTTGAGGGAAGCAGGGGGACATCTGACGTCTGTGAAGGGATTATTGTTGCAAGGTACCAAAAAGCTGCAAATTAATATTGATATTCTAGGAGGAAAAGGTCTTTCCTGACCTTTCCTTGGAAAATGGAGAAAAAGGAATGCAAAAGTCTCCTGACTTACAAGGACGACTAGGGACATTTGGTTTTTTGTTGTTTTTTTAAAAAAATATATATTTTTTTTTAATTTTTATTTACTTATTCATTTTAGAGAGGAGAGAGAGAGGAGAGAGAGACAGGGGGGAGGAGCTGGAAGCATCAACTCCCATATGTGCCTTGAACAGGTAAGCCCAGGGTTTCGAACCGGCGACCTCAGCATTTCCAGGTCGATGCTTTATCCAATGCGCCACCACAGGTCAGGCTAGGGATATTTGGTTTTAAGTTCTCTGAAAGGATTAAGGTTAACTGAGAAACTTCTTCTCTTTCAATAGAAGCAGAATTTACATACCACCTTGCATTGATTGTAGTTCCTCCCTTTCCTGGAATCTTGAGAGTAAAATACCTCTAGGCTAGTGAGGGAAGATGAACCCTGAAAGATTTGTAAACATCTTTGATTGTGTTACCTTGAAAGTCTTAATGTTTCTGTATATCCCCTACACCAGTGGTAGTCAACCTGGTCCCTACCGCCTACTAGTGGGCGTTCCAGCTTTCATGGTGGGCATTAGTGGAGCAACCAAAGTATAAATAAAAAGATAGATTTAACTATAGTAAGTTGTTTTATAAAGATTTATTCTGCCAAACTTAGTGAAAACCCAACATAAAGTACTTGGTAAGTAATTATTATGATATGCTTTAACTTGCTGTAACTCTGCTTTATAAATTTTATAAAGTAAAGTTACTTCCCTACTTTATAAATCACCATTACTGTGGAACCGGTGGGTGGTTAGAAAATTTTACTACTAACAGAGATACAAAAGTGGGTGGTAGGTATAAAAAGGTTGACTAACCCTGCCCTAGACAAATGTTATAATCTTGTTATATAATTGTGCCATAATGTCATGCTCTCCCCGCCTGCATGTGATCAAGGGTATATAAGCAGCCCCTGAACTATTTTGGGGACTGCACGATTTGGACCTGATGCCCCGTGTCAGCCATATGCAGCCGGCATTTTATTTTTTTTTTATTCATTTTAGAAAGGAGACAGAGAGAGAGAAGGGGGGAGGAGCAGGAAGCATCAACTCCCATATGTGCCTTGACCAGGCAAGCCCAGGGTTTCAAACTGGCGACCTCAGCATTTCCAGGTCGATGCTTTATCCACTGCGCCACCACAGGTCAGGCCCTGCAGCCGGCATATTTAAAATTTCCTCCTTTAATAAAACTCTTCAAAATTCATCTGGACTGGGTATCTCTATGTGGACTCGATGAAGTGAAGTACAATGCCTTTCAGAATCTGGGTTGCAGTACTTTATAACATTATCTCCTGCCATTCAGCCTGATGCCAGGAAATGGGGCTGTCATGAGTGGGAAGTGGTGGGGATTCCAGGAGGCTAAGGTTCAGCCTATGGCTGAAGAAAGCCAAGGTTCCAGGCAGTCTGTGAGTGCTGTTCGCCACCCACATATGCTCCCAGAACACATTTCCATGGGGGAGCAGGAAGGGCTCTGAGGAGGGGAAATCCTGTTCCCACCCTGTGTTAATGGGTTGGGGGTGACTTTATTTCCAAAGCTGTTCCAATTCTAATTAGAAAGAGAGAGTCAGCAGCACTGGAAAGGCATGTCTGTTTATTTACCTGCCTGCCTATCTGTTCCTCCCTGGTCTAGATGCTTCTGTCTGTGTTTCCCTGCCCAAGTACCATCACCCCTACTTCTAAATTATTTGTCTAGGCTTCAAGTCCCCTCCCTACCTCAGCTATATTGGCCTGGCTGATTTGGGGAGTGATTATATGTGTAATTATTTAGTTTCTCCAGGTCAGTAGATTTATTCATACAAACAGGCAGGCCAAACCTTTTCTAACTCTTCCCCTCAATGCCAAGAGGAAGGAACTCCATAGCTTACCTGGGCCTGGGGGCAATGGAGGAAGTTTTAAGTAGGGGAAAGCAGTGTGTATAAATTTGGGCCAGTGAGTGTTTATTTAGTGATGCATTTGAGTTTTAACATGTTTATCTGCAAAAAAATATATGAAGATAAACATTCATATGTTGTAAGGTATTAAAAAGCTGAGAATTAATATTGACATTCTGTGAGGAAACGTCAGGCTTTCCTATCAGGCTTTCGTCTCCCATCCCTCCTTTAGGGAGGGAGGGAGAAGAATGTAGAAGTTTCTGGCTTGCAAGAACAATGGGTCATTTAGTTTTAAATCTAAAATAAAGATTAACCGAGAAACTTCTCTTTCAATGGGAGGCAGATTTTTTTTTTTTTAACAGGGACAGAGAGAGTGTCAGAGAGAGGGATAGATAGGGACAGACAGATAGGAACAGAGAGAGATGAGAAGCATCAATCATCAGTTTTTCCTTGCGACACTTTAGTTGTTCATTGATTGCTTTCTCATATGTGCCTTGACTGTGGGCCTTCAGCAGACCGAGTAACCCTTTGCTGGAGCCAGTGAACTTGGGTCCAAGCTGGTGAGCTTTTTGCTCAAGCCAGATGAGCCCATGTTCAAGCTGGTGACCTCGGGGTCTCGAGCCTGGGTCCTCCGCATCCCAGTCCGATGCTCTATCCACTGCACCACCACCAGGTCAGACAATGGGAGGCAGAATTTACATACCACCTTGCATTGACTGTAGTTCCTCCCCGTTCCTGGAATCTTGATAGTAAAATACCTCTAGCCTAGTGAGGGAAGATGAATCCTAAAATATTTGTAAACTTCTTTGATTGTGTAACCTTGAAAGTCTTATTGTTTCTGTGTATCTCCTAAACCAGTGGTAGTCAGCCTGGTTCCTACCACCCACTAGTGGGCCTTCCAGCTTTCATGGTGGGCAGTAGCGGAGCAACCAAAGTATAAATAAAAAGAAGCTTTAACTATAGTAATTTGATTTATAAAGATTTATTCTGCCACCTGACCAGGCAGTGGCACAATGGATAGAGCGTCGGACGGGGATGCAGAGGAACCAGGTTCTAGACCCCGAGGTCGCCAGCTTGAGCGCGGGCTCATCTGGTTAGAGCAAAAAGCCCACCAGCTTGAACCCAAGGTCTCTGGCTCCAGCATGGGGTTACTCAGTCTGCTGAAGGCCCATGGTCAAGGCACATATGAGAAAGCAATCAATGAACAACTAAGGTGTCGCGATGTGCAACGAAAAACTAATGATTGATGCTTCTCATCTCTCTCCGTTCCTGTCTGTCCCTGGCTATCCCTCTCTCTGACTCACTCTCTGTCTCTGTAAAAAAATAAATTAAAAAAAAAATTTTTTTAAATAAAAAATAAAAAAAAGATTTATTCTGCCAAACTTAGCAAAAATCCAACATAAAGTACTTGGTAAGTAGTTATTATGATATGCTTTAACTTGCTGTAACTCTGCTTTATTAATTTTAAAATATTTTATTTTTAATTTTATTCAGTTTTTTGAGAGAGAGAGATAGAGAGAGAGAGAGAGAGAAGGGAGAGGAGCAGAAAGCATCAACTCTCATATGTGCCTTGGCCAGGCAAGCCCAGGGTTTTGAACCGGCAACCTCAGCATTCCCAGGTTGACACTTTATCCACTGCGCCACCACAGGTCAGGCTGTTTTATAAATTTTTTAAAGTAAAGTTACTTCCCTACTTTATAAATCACCATTATTGTAGAACTGGTGGGCGGTTAGAAAATTTTACTACTAATAGAGATACAAAAGTGGGCAGTAGGTATAGAAAGGTTGACTACCCCTTCCCTTAACAAATGTCAGCCTGTGCCATGATGTCATGCTCTCCCTGCCCGTGTGTGATCAAGGGTATATAAACAGCCCCTGAACTATTTTTGGGACTTGCACACAATTTGAGTCTGTTGCCCTGTGTCAGCCATATGTTGCCGGCATATTTAATAAATCAATAAATCTCCTCCTTTTTTTTTGTATTTTTCTGAAGTTGGAAACGGAGAGGCAGTCAGACAGACTCCCACATGCACCCAACCGGGATCCACCCGGCATGCCCACCAGGGGGCGATGCTCTGCCCATCTGGAGCGCTGCTCTGTTGCAACCAGAGCCATTCTAGCGCCTGAGGCAGAGGCCAAGGAGCCATCCCCAACGCCCGGGCCAACTTTGCTCCAATGGAGCCTTGGCTACGGGAGGGGAAGAGAGAGACAGAGAGGAAGGAGAGGGGGAGGGGTGGAGAAGCAGATGGGCGCTTCTCCTGTGTGCCCTGGCCGAGAATTGAACCCGGGACTCCTGCATGCCAGGCCGACACTCTACCACTGAGCCAACCAGCCAGGGCAATAAATCTCCTTTTATAAAACTCTTCAAGCCTGACCAGGCAGTGGCGCAGTGAACAGAGCGTCAGACTGGGATGCAGAAGGACCCAGGTTCAAGACCCCGAGGTCGCCAGTTTGAGCACAGGCTCATCTGGCTTGAGCAAAGCTTGCCAGCTTGGACCCAAGGTTGCTGGCTTGAACAAGGGGTCACTCGGTCTGCTGAAGGCCCACGGTCAAGGCACATATAAGAAAGCAATCAAGACCCTGGCCAGTTGGCTCAGTGGTAGAGCGTCGGCCTGGTGTGCGGAAGTCCCGGGTCTGATTCCTGGCCAGGGCACACAGGAGAAGCGCCCATCTGCTTCTCCACCTCCCCCTCTCCTTCCTCTCTGTCTCTCTCTTCCCCTCCTGCAGTCGAGGCTCCATTGGAACAAAGATGGCCCAGGCGCTGGGGCTCCTTGGCCTCTGCCCCAGGCGCTAGAGTGGCTCTGGTAGCGACAGAGCGATACCCGGGATGGGCAGAGCATCGCCCCCTGGTGGGCGAGCCGAATGGATCCCGGTCGGGCACATGCAGGAGTCTGTCTGACTGCCTCCCCGTTTCCAACTTCAGAAAAATACCAAAAAAAAAAAAAAAAAAAAAAAAGAAAGCAATCAATGAACAACTAAGATGTCACAATGAAAAACTGATGATTGATGCTTCTCATCTCTCTCTGTCCCTGTCTGTCTGTCCCTATCTATCCCTCTCTCTGACTCTCTCTGTCTCTGTAAAAAAAAAAAAAAAAACTCTTCAAAACTCATCTGGACTTGGTGTCTCTACGAGAACCCGCGGAATTGAGGATTGGGTACATAGCAATATGTATATACAGACAGGTATTTCTTTAAGTTGTCTTAGATTTAAATTAATGTGAATATGGATGTGCATGTACAAGGAAGGGACAGAAGGAGCTGGAGATTGATTAGGCTGTTACATCATCCTGAGTGGCCTCAGGCAACCTTGACCATGACAAGACAGATAGGCAGCTTTCTGCATACTGTGCCTCTCTGGGCCCGGCCTCATTCTCCCCCGCCCCCCCACAATCCTAGACTTCTGAGTTGGAAGACCACCTAGATTTTGGTGGTTTCATGGTCTGAGGTTTGTGAAGTGCTTGAATCCCTGCTGCAGCATTCCAGAAGGAGTCTCCGGTCTCTCTTTGTGCACCCTTCAAGACAAGGAGCTAACTCCTCCCTGGCACAATGGACAGCTCTGCCATCAGCAAGGTGCTGATCACAAACCCTGGCCAAGCCACAGGAAGGTAGGTATTCCCCTTCTCCCTCTTCTGCCCCACCCCTATTTTACCCCCACAATTCAGCTGTGAGGTTTTATCAGTCATTGTACCTAAAGTTATCAAATATTGTTCAGCCAGAGCCAGTGTTGGGCACTGGAGACACAGAGATAGATGAAGTAAATTTTGGCTTTTAAAGTTTGTGATGTAAGGAAAGGTAGACATGGAAAAATTATCCGCAAGAATAGAGGAGGGAGTGATTAACTTGGCCTGGGGGAAGACAGCTAGCTTTTAGGAAAGAACTCCTGGAGGAGGAAAGACACCTGAGCTAAATCAGAAGGGAAAGTTGCCTGACCCGTGGTGGCTCAGTGGGTAAAAGCATCGAGCTGGAACACTGAGGTTGCCGGTTCAAAGCCCCAGGCTTCCCTGGTCAAGGCACATATGGGAGTTGATGCTTTCTGCTCCTCCCTCCCTTCTCTCTCTGTCTCTTTCTCTCCAAAATGAATAAATAAAATTTAAAAGAAAAGAAAAAAAAAAGAAGGGAAAGTCAAGCAGAGGGAGCTCTGTAGTCAATTCTGTGTCCTCTCCCCACATGCTCTCCTGTTGTGCCCCTAGCTTTGGGCTCTCTTCTCTTCTGGTAAGCCCAGAAATCCAGACAAGAGAAAATAGCCTTAGAAATCCCTGAAGCCAGCCCTGGCCAGATAGCTCCGTTGGTTAGAGCATCACCTCGAAGCACAGAGGTTGCTGGTTGGATTCCCAGTCAGATCACATGCAGGAATAGATCTATGCTCCTGTCTATCTCTCTCTCCCCCTTCCTCTCTTGCTCTAAAATAAATTTTTTTTTAATTTTTAATTTTTATTTTTTTTATAGGGACAGAGAGAGAGTCAGATAGAGGGATAGATAGGGAAAGACAGACAGGAACAGAGAGAGATGAGAAGCATCAATCATCAGTTTTTCGTTGCGACACCGTAGTTGTTCATTGATTGCTTTCTCATATGTGCCATGACTGCGGGCCTTCAGCAGACTGAGTAACCCCCCACTCGAGCCAGAGACCTGGGGTCCAAGCTGGTGAGCTTTGCTCAAGCCAGATGAGCCCACGTTCAAGCTGGCAACCCCGGGGTCTCGAACCTGGGTCCCTCCGCATCCCTGTCCGACGCTCTATCCACTGCGCCACCGCCTGTTCAGGCTAAAATAAATTTTTTAAAGAAAGAAATGAAAAAAGACATCTCTGAGGCCAGAGTAGGGTCAGGCAGAGTTTATAGGCAGAGCTGAAGGTGCCACCATGTGAACCACAGGTCTGGGGCTCAAACCTGTGCTTGACTCCCTTGTGGGTGAGTCCCAGAGGAGGGGACATTTCCTGATGCTGGAAGTCTTTGTCCCAGCTCACAAAGAGAGCTTACAGGACAATAACCCAGGAAGCAGTACAAAGTTCTGGCTCTGGTGGGGGTTTGGACCCCTGGACCAGGGAATAGGAATAGGGGGGGAGCAAAAACGGCCTGACCTGTGGTGGCACAGCAGATAAAGTGTCGACCTGGAATGCTGAGGTTGCTGGTTCAAAACCCTGGGCCTGGTCAAGACACATATGGGAGTTGATGCATAAATAAAATCTTTTTAAGAAAGAAAGAAAGAAGAAAGAAAGAAAGAAAAAAAGAGAGAGAAAGGAAAGGAAAGGAAAGGAAAGGAAAGGAAAGGAAAGGAAAGGAGAGGAGAGGAGAGGAGAGGAGAGGAGAGAAGAGAAAAGAAAAGAAAAGAAAAGAAAAGAAAAGAAAAGAAAAGAAAAGAAAGGGAAACAGTGATCGTGACCTGGCTGAATAGGTCTTGCGTCATGGATCCCTGTTAGGGATTTGGGCTCCTAACTATACTCTTTAACATTCCAAGCAAGCATACATCTGTCAGCACTCTATGGTCACATCAGCCCAGCTCAACACTGATCATAGTTTCTAAAAATAGAGAAGGTTCTAGAATACTGAGGAGGAAGAGTAGAAGAAAGGAAATGAGTTCTTACTGTGCCAGGCACTACAATGTTGATGGATACTTCAAATTAATTTTTTTTTTTTTACATAGACAGTCAGAGAGAGAGATAAATAGGGACAGACAGGAACGAAGAGAGATGAGAAGCATCAATCATCAGTTTTTCGTTGTGACACCTTAGTTGTTCATTGATTGCTTTCTCATATGTGCCTTGACCATGGGGCCACAGCAGACGGAGTAACCCCTTGCTCAAGCCAGCGACCTTGGGTCCAAGCTGGTGAGCTTTGCTCAAACCAGATGAGCCCGTGCTCAAGCTGGCGACCTCGGGGTCTCGAACCTGGGTCCTCCGCATCCCAATCCAACACTCTATCCACTGTGCCATTGCCTGGTCAGGCTCAAATTAATTTTTTAATACCACAACTCTCAACTTCAGCTTGGTCCTGAGGAATGATACACACTAAAATATTAACATGTTTTATTTTTTATTTTTATTTATTTATTTTTTTAGGTAAAAGAAAGGGAGATAGTGAGGCTGACTCCCACAGTCACCTTGGCCTGGGTCCACCTGGCAACCTCATCATGGGATGATGCTTGAGTACTGAGCTATTTTTAGTGCCTAAGGTTGATGCACTCCAAGGGAGCTATCCTCAGCACCTGGGGCCATGGCCAAACCAATTGAGCCACTAGCTGCGGGAGGGGAAGAGGGAAAAAAAGGGGAGAGGGAAGAAGGGAGAAGCACATGGTCACTCATATGTGCCCTTACCAGGAATTGAACCCAGGACATCCATATGCCAGGGTGATACTCTATCCACTGAGCAACCAGCTAGGACCACAACTTGTTTTTATATAAAGGGTCAATAGTTAGCATTATAGTACTGACTTCTGTCCACCATCTCATTTTTCCTCAGTAGAGATAGTGACTTCTTTAAATGGAGAGTTTGGAAGGAGAAACTGTAGTCAAACTTCTTCTTTTTACTTGGAAGCAAGTTGTTAACAGGGAACACTAGTTGTTTTTTGGTTCTTCTTTGTCTTAAGCCTCACAGAGGCAGGCTTGCCAGGTGAGGAAGCTGTATCCTCCAAGCCTTTTCCAGTAATGAAGGTGGTATATACCTTTATTTTCCATTTCCTGAATCTTATTTCTCAATTGGTTTATAAGTTAGTGGAGGAGAGGAGTGCTAATTATTGCAGCCCTTACAATCCCCAATCGCTTAGTGGAAGGAATACTGAGTCAGGAGATACAAGATTGAGTTATTTGTTTATTTATTTTAGAGAGAGGAAGGGAAAGAGGAGAGAATCACTGATCTGTTGTTCCACCCATCCATGCAGTTATTGGTTGATTCCTGTACATGCCCCAACCAGGGACTGAACTCTCAATCCTGGCACACAAGGATGATGCTCCAATTAACTGAGCTCCCCAGCAGGGCAAGTCTAGGTTCTGGATTATAAGCCACAGAAATCAGGTCTGGTTATTCTAAGCCAAAAAAAGGAAAATAGCCCTGGCCAGATAGCTCAGTTGGTTAGAACATCGTCCCAAAGCTCAGAGGCTGCCACTTCAATCCCAGTCAGGACACATACAAGAGCAGATTGATGTTCCTCTCTCTCCCTCTTTCCCTTCTCTCTCTTTCTCTCTAAAATCAATAAACATTATTTAAAAAAAAAAAAGTAAAGCACTGGCTAGTTGGCTTGGTGGTAGAGCATCAGCTTGGCATGTGTATGTACTGGGTTCAATTCCTGGTCAGGGCACACAGGAGAAGCACCCATCTGCCTCTCCACCCCTCCCCCTCTCATTTCTCTCTCTCTCTCTCTCTCTCTCTCTCTCTCTCTCTCTCCTCCCCTCCTGCAGCTATGGCTTGATTGGAGTAAGTTGGCCCTGGGCGCTGAGGATGGCTCCATGGCCTCCACCTCAGGCACTAAGAAGAGTTCCCTGGTTCCCTGGCCGGTTGGCTCAGTGGTAGGGCATCAGCCTGGCATGCAGGAGTCCCGGGTTCGATTCCCGGCCAGGGCACACAGGAGAAGCATCCATCTGCTTCTCCACCCCTCCCCCTCTCCTTCCTCTCTGTCTCTCTCTTCCCTTCCCACAGCCGAGGCTCCATTGGAGCAAAGTTGGCCCAGTCACTGAGGATGGCTCTATGGCCTCTGCCTCTAGAATGGCTCTGGTTGCAACAGAGCAGCGCCCCAGATGGGCAGAGCATCACCCCCTGGTGGGCGTGCAAGGTGGATCCCGGTCGGGTGCATGCGGGAGTCTGTCTGACTGCCTCCCCGTTTCCAACTTCAGAAAAATACAAAAAAAAAAAAAAAAAAAGAAGAGCTTGGTTGCTGAGCAATGGAGCAATGCCCCAGATGGGCAAAGCATCACCCCCTAGTGGGCTTGCCAGGTGGATCCCAGTCAGGACGCATGTAGGAGTCTGTCTCTGCCTCCCCTCCTCTCACTGAATTAAAATTTTAAAATAAATCAATAAAGCCTGACCTGTGGTGGCACAGTGGATAAAGCATCAACCTGGAAATGCTGAGGTTGCCGGTTCAAAACCCTGAGCTTGCCTGGTCAAGGCACATATGGGAGTTGATGCTTCCAGCTCCTCCCCCTTCTCTCTCTGTCTCTCTCTCCTCTCCGTCTCTGTCTCTCTCACCTCTCTCTCCCTCTCTGTCTCTCTCTCTCCCTCTCTCTGTCCTCTCTAAAAATGAATAAATTAAAAAAAAAAAAAAAGCCTAACCAGGCGGTGGCGCAGTGGATAGAGCATCAGACTGGGATGCAGAAGACCTAGGTTCGAGAACCTGAGGTTGCCAGTTTGAGCGCAGGCTCATCTGGCTTGAGCAAAAAGCTCACCAGCTTGAACCCTAGGTCGCTGGCTCGAGTAAGAGGTTATTCGGTCTGCTGAAGGCCCGCGGTCAAGGCACATATGAGAAAGCAATCAATGAATAACTAAGGTGTCACAATGCGCAATGAAAAACTAATGATTGAAGCTTCTCATCTCTCCGTTCCTGTCTGTCTGTCCCTGTCTATCCCTCACTCTGACTCTCTCTATAAAAAAAAATCAATAAAAAAGGTAAAATACTATATATGGTCAGGATATTGGTTGCTAGCAGAATGATGAGAATTGAAAGAAAAGGTTTAGATAATGGATAGAACCAGTAGCTTGACCCATGTCACAGCTATTACTAAAATAAACCTATGCCAAACATTCTGTCTTTCAGTCTGCATAAACTAAGTACTAAAATAACCTCCCAAATTACAGAGGTGCTACACAATGAAAGTTTATTTCAGTCTCACAGAACAATTCAACATGGGTTCTCCTGGTCTTGTGACTTTCCTGGGCAGATCTCCTTCAGGCAGTGTCTCAGGGACCCAGACTCCTTCTGTCCTGTGACTCTGTGCTCTTCTGTGTCCATGGAGTCCTCTCCATTCAGCTAGCTAATGGTTGAGAAAAGAAAAGGAAAACATCACATGCAGGAGGCTTATACAAGACATGCGTAGATGCTGGGCATCATTTGTATCTATACTCCATAGTCCAGTCTCATTGGATATTGATTCAGGTAACATGGCTGTACCTAACTACAAGAAAAATGTAGTCCATCTGTATGCCCAGAAGGATAAGAAAATGGGGTTTGGTGAACATTTGGCAGTCCTGGCCCATTAGTTGAACAAGATTCAAAGTTCTGAGAATGGCCATCTGATTGGCCAAGTTTAGGTCACATGCTAATATATTGGCCAAATCAGAAGGGAAATACAGTAAGAATCTATCCTTCTTTAATTTCACTGTGAGGAGGCAATAGGAGGTAGGCAGAGGAATGCCCTCACAAGAGAGACTCCCTAAAAGGGAGATTAGGGTCTTTAGAAAGAGAGAAGACTTGGATACCAAAAAATGACAAGTGTCCAGTGTATCTATAATCTGCATGGATTAAACAAGTCTTTAAAGGCTTTTGCAGTTTTCATAGTTTATGATTCAGATTTAAGAACTAAAATATATATATATATACATATTCATATATATATATCCAGAAATTTCTAATGAGGGCAATAGCCATTTCTGGGTCCTGAGGGCCTCTCTAACTCTCAGAAGAGCAAATAATTCATAGAACAAGGTAATATTTGTCAATGTATGCAAAAGTGTTAGTGCAACCATATACTCTATGGAAAATATAATTCAGTAATATAACATGTTAAAATAACAAACAGCACTGCAAGGTTATCCTAAAATATTTTTTTTAGGTTTGTCACTTAAAAGAGACCTAACAGTTTTGCCCTACATTTACTCCAAAGCCTAAAATAAAATAAAGCCTGACCTGAGGCGGCGCAGTGGATAGAGAGTCAACCTGGAATGCTGAAGTCGCCAGTTCGAAAACCTGGGCTTGCTTGGACAAGGCACATATGGGAGTTGATGCTTCCTGCTCCTCTCCTCTCTTCTCTTTCTCTCTCTCTCCCCTTTCTTTCTTTTCTTTTTTTTTTATAATATATTTTTTAAAATTTTATTTATTGATTTTTTTTTTTTTTTTTTTTTTTTTTTTTTTTAGAGAGAAAGGAGTGAGAGAGAAAGAGAGAGAGAAGGGGGAGGAGCAGGAAGCATCAACTCCCATATGTGCCTTGACCAGGCAAGCCCAAGGTTTCAAACAGGCAACCTCAGTGTTCCAGGTCGACGCTTTATCCCACTGCGCCACCACAGGTCAGGCTCTTTCCCTTTTCTAAAATGAATTTTTTAAAAAATCTCCAAAACTAGATACGTAACTGGAACCAGGACTCAATCTTTTTATTTATTATTTATTTATTTATTTTCATTTTTCCGAAGCTGGAAACGGGGAGGCAGTCAGACTCCCGCATGCGCCCGACTGGGATCCACCCAGCAATGCCCACCAGGGGGCGATGTTCCGCCCCTCTGGGGCGTCGCTCTGTTGCATCCAGAGCCATTCTAGCGCCTGAGGCAGAGGCCACAGAGCCATCCCCAGCGCCCGGGCCATCTTTGCTCCAATGGAGCCTTGGCTGCGGGAGGGGAAGAGAGAGACAGAGAGGAAGGAGAGGGGGAAGGGTGGAGAAGCAGATGGGCGCTTCTCCTGTGTGCCCTGGCCGGGAATCGAACCCAGGACTCCTGCACGCCAGGCCGACGCTCTACCGCTGAGCCAACCGGCCAGGGCCCAGGACTCAATCTTTCTTATAGTGTTTTTTCCCCTCAGTCCTGTTATCAGAAACAACCATGTGAACCCATGGCTCTGGTTCTCCTAAAGTTGTTACACAAAAGTTAGGGCTTATTCATTGACATTTTTTAGTTGTGAGACCACTCATTTATTAGAAACAGTAGTCTGCATATCTTATAGGCTCAACTGCTTTATCTTGTTTAGTGAGACAAACTTATTAACCTGGAAACTAAAACACATTTGTTGTGAGGAATTACTCAAGAGTACATTGATTAGACAGGACTTTTGGCTACAAATGACAGAAAACCAATTCTTACTGTGTTTATTGTAATCCCTAGAGCAACCATTAAAAATAATATAAAAAAGCCTGACTTGTGGTGGCGCAGTGGATAAAGCGTCACCCTGGAAACACTGAGATTGCCGGTTCAAAACCCTGGGCTTGCCTGGTCAAGGCACATATGGGAGTTGATGCTTCCTGCTCCTCCCCCCCTCCCCTCTCTATAATGAATAAATAAAATCTTAAAAAAAACAAAACAAAAAAGCCCTTGTTATAAAAAAAAATAATATAAAAAGAGATTTGGACAGACAAAAAAGTGTTCAAATTAGCCAAAAGAAGGCAAGGAAAGGGAATAAAGGGAACAGAACATAATAAAATGGTACATCCAACTTTATTTATTTATTTATTTATTTACTTTTTTAGATTTTTATTCATTTTTATTAGAGAGAGAGGGAGAGATAGGAAGAGAACAGGGGGAGGAGCAGGAAGCATCAACTCCCATATGTGCCTTGACCAGGCAAGCCCAGGGTTTCAAACCAGCGACCTCAGCATTCCAGGTCGACGCTTTATCCACTGCACCACCACAGGTCAGGCCACATCCAACTTTTGTATACTGTATTATAAAGGTAAGAATAACTATGAGCCTGACAAGGCAGTAGCTCAGTGGATAGAGCATCAGCCTGGAACACTGAGGACCCAGGTGCAATACCCTGAGGTTGCCAGCTTAAGCGTGGGATCACAGACATGACCTCATGGTCGCTATCTTGAGCCCATTGAAGGCGTTAACTTGTTAAATAGCATTTAAAACCTGCCATAATTTTTGCAACATTGGGGCTTACTTTATTTCTTTTTTTAATTTTATTTTTTTAGAGATACAGAGAGAATCAGAGAGAGGGATAGATAGGGACAGACAGACAGGAATGAAGAGAGATGAGAAGCATCAATCATCAATTTTTCGTTGCGACTCCTTAGTTGTTCATTGATTGCTTTCTCATATGGACCTTCAGCAGACCGAGTAACCCCTTGCTCAGCTCAGCATCCCAGTCCAACGCTCTATCCACTGCGCCACCGCCTGGTCAGGTCATTGGGCTTATTTTAATTTTAAAATACTAAAAACTCCCCAAAATGAAAAAACCTGAACCCCCTTTCTAGCTCTGAGAGTAATTCCTTTTACTGGGACTACAGTCTATACCTGGTACATCACTAACATCGCCCTCCTAATCTTCACAAGTTTATGACGTCGTAGACACTATAATCATCTCCATTTCAAGGATTTACAGACTTGCCAACAGAGCCACCTCTGGAACCCAGGAAATCTGCCCCGCCCAAGCTGTGAGTCAGTGGACGCTACCTAAGCCTTTAAGAGTCCAAGTTTGGTCTCCACCTACACGTGGTGGCTTCAAGGGTTAACTTCCCCGCAGCCCAAAAATGCGCTCTCAACTCCTCAACAGCCGACTTTCACATACCTACACCTGTGTTACCCTCCCCCACCTGGGAGTAGGGGCCAAGGAGGTCGGTGCGCTGCGCTGCGCATGCTCGGCGTAGAGCACGGCGGCGGGCGGGGCCTGCGGGAACTTCCCGTCCCGTCGAAGTGCGGGTGCAAGTTCCACCTGACTGACGCGCGTCCCGGTAAGTGTCCGCACGTGGCTCTGGTGTCGGTTTTTCCTTCAGTGTCTTACATATGAGCGGAGAGTTTCGCCTTTGGAAAGGGGGGCGACGCAACGCGTTGGACAGGGTTTCTAGAGACGCAGCGGTCAGTGTGGATTCTGCTGGATGGGGGTCGGGAATTCGGGGGTCAGTGCCCTGGTTTGCGTTTGTCTCCTTTTTAACCTTATCCTCAGTCAGTCGAGGCGCCGATCCCCCACTTCCAACCTTTCTCGCCGCCTACCACTCCTGTGTCGTAACTGGGCTTTCGGCCATTGGTTTCTCTGCGACTTCCGTTTCTACATAAAATGTTAGCCTGATAACAACGTTTGTGGCGTCTCCATTAAGTTGATCTTTTTTTTTCTACCTTGAAAATCTGGAACTCTTTTTGCAAATTGAATTGTAGGGGATCTCAGCCAGAAAATAATTAAGTAATTACTTAATTCGAACTCGAAAAAGGGTTAAATGAAGATGCAGTCTTGGGCCTGGCGGGTGGTTTAAGAGTGGGTCCGGCGTATGGATGTCGGGGCTTGCCCGGTCGGGGCACACTGGAGAAGCGACCATGGGCTTCTCTTCCCCTCCCTCTCCCCCCTCTCTTTCTCTTCCCCCTTCTCTCCCTCTTCCCTTCCCATAGTCTGTTGGTTCTAGCGTGGCTCCGTTGGAACGCATCAGCCTCAGGCGCCAAAATATCTTAAATAGTTCCGTGGAACCATTACTCCTAGTTCCAGTCCTGGTTGGGGTGTGTATGGGACTCCTCTCTATTTTAATATATTGCTTTAGTATACAGGGTTGAAAGTATAGTTTGCATGGACTAGTATTTGCGAATGGAAACTTTCAGTATGCAATGTCCGCATACTTTTCAAATAAACTAAACCAAAAGCTGGAAAGTAGATAAGTGGAGAATTTTCCCTTAAGAGTTGAATCACCAACACCTGACAATTACTTGTATTTTCATCACAAATGTATAGGACAAGGAGCCCTTAAAATTTATAACAAGAACTCAATTACAACAACTGCCCATTTAACTACTAGGTTGAGGCAAGGGCATTGGAGTAGATACCCTTGCTAAAAGAGTAGTAGAGTTGCTTCTAGATTGTTTCTAGAGTTTTCTGTGCATGAAAAGGATAGGTGCAAAACTGTAACCTTCCTCATCAATGACATAACTACAAGGAATTTAACTATATCTACCCAGATGGCAGGAAAAGCTATTTTCTGAAAGTCTGTTAATCTGGCACAAATTAATGCTTTGGAAATCTCCAAAATACTTAACATTTGGTATATAACACATTAAGTGTATGTCATGATTAAAAGGCATAAACCGTGGGCGGGCGAACCCAAAACACAAGGCTAGTGTGTTCAAAAGGAAATTTTTTTTAAAACTCCCGGGTTCAGGAGGGAGGGATAAGACTAGAGTTAAATGGATTCGTCAAAGGGCTTTGGGCAAAGGCAGGGACAAAATAACTTGTGTTTGTGATTGGGACTGGTGCCACAGTTCCTCAAAATTGTCAGCACCCTGATTTAATCGTCCTTATCAGCATCCCAGCGACAAGGGAAGTCTGAGCCGGATTACTGAGTAGGTAAATCCTTCCTCCTTCAGACCTGCATTGTTCTTAAGAAAGATGGTGGCTGAGTAAGCCATTTTATCAGTGATTTTATTAGTTTTTTTCAAAGTCAGTTTTTATTTAAAAATGAGATGTGAATGAAATGTTTGCTGAACCCCAGAAACTACTTATTACAAGATTAATTTCAAAGTTCTTGGTGTTCAGAGACCTTCCTGATAGGATCCCTGTCTGCTTTTCCAACTTCACTTCCTTCCACTACCACTTTTGCATTTTATCTTCAATAGTAACTGCATTCCTTATAGTTCCCATATACTTGTGCTTTTGCACAGGCTGCCCCTATACCTGGAATATTCACCCCCATTATTGCTTCATAGAATCCTGCTTTAAAATGTAGCTCAGATTCACCTCCTAGAAGACTTTGACCATCTTCTGTTTCCTCATTTCTGCTTTGTGTCTTGTGTACACGTACCACTTACTCCGTTTTCTTACCGTGCTAGGTAGAGCATTACGAGTGTGGGGACATCCTAACCCTCTTACCGAGGCACTTCATAAATAGTGGCTCCCTTTGCCTACAGAACTAAGCATGGACATTTTAGTTTCATTTGGAAAGCATTTGGTCTTCTGCCTCCAGTCATCCTGTTAAGAGCTTGCGGAACTCAACTGAATAAAACACACCTTTGCAAAGTGTAACGTATAAACAAATAGCTGTAATGCAAAGAAATAAGAGATTGGAGCCTACCTGTTTTCCCCTCCTCTCCCCCCCTTTTTCCTCCCTCCCTTCCTTTCTCTCCCAGTCTAAATCAATAAACTTAAATTTTTTATTTTCTAATCGTTCTAGTATAAAGAAATATAATTGACCTTGCTAAATTGATAATTGCAATAGTTGTTTGGATATACTATTTGGATTTTCTATGTACACAACATTTCATCTACAAATGATGACAATTTTACTTGTTCCTTTTCAAGATTTCTAGCCTTTGTTTCTTTCTTTCTTTCTTTGCATTACACCCTTTAGCACAATGGTGAAGAGAAGCGATGAGAGGAGATTTTAAATACTGACCTTGTATTAACATGATCCACTGCTAAATTCTAGTAGTTTTTTATTAGGAGAAGGACTTTCCTTAGGGCAGTGGTCCCCAACCCCTGGGCCGCAGACCGGTACGGGTCCACAGAGAAAGAATAACATGAAACGTTGTCAGAATAACAAATTTAAATACAGCCTGAATAATGAGGCCATGCTCGTTCCTCCTTTAACTTAGCCCAATAAATATCATAAGTTCAACAATTATATTTAAAAAAACCACAGTTTTATTTACGCCGGTTGCATAATTTTATTTTGTGCATTTATCCGTCCCACCCTAAAGGCCGGTCCGTGAAAATATTTTCTGACATTAAACCGGTCTGTGGCCCAAAAGAGGTTGGGAACCACTGCCTTAGGGCATGCTTCCCTGGTGTCTCAACTGCAAGGCCAGGTCTTTACCAAGTTTCCTTTGCTAGGCTTAAATTTCAACTCTGTTCTTAGCTCTGCAAAGTCACTATAATCTCCTCCTGCTCTTTATCCTCCCAGCTATTTTCTGCTAGGTTTTTTGGAGTCTTGCTCTGCAGAAGTGAGGTTTAGAAATCAGCTAATAAGTGGGGGAGGGGGGTATTCGTATGCAAATCTGGGGGCTTAGTTCTGTGAGGTTCCCTCATCTCCCATTTTGTGCATCTTGATTTTCAAATGCTTTGGCCACCCAGGACTCCTGTCTCCTTAGCTCAGCATGCTGTTGTTTTCTACCTGGGATTTTTCCTTTAAGCTCTCCTAAAATGTGCCCTCAAGGGTAAAGTCTATTAATTATATAATTGTTTCCAGTGAGAGCTATGTAGCATGCTGAAGTCTACTCTGTTATGCCTTGATTTATCAATCTTATTTTTAATTCTTGCCAATCTGATAAAATCTAGAGCTGAGTTGGTTTAAAAGCTGAATAGGATTTGAGTAGGCAAAAATGACTTTGTAGGTAGAACAGTTAAGAGCACCAGTATAGTGGGGAGGAATTAAAAGATTAACTGTAAAGCAGTTTGAAGCATTGGATTTATATAAGCGATATTGTACTAATTTTTCCATGAGGAAAGTGTATACATCTTTGAAGGTCTATTTGTGTCTGGAAGTGACTCCTAATACCTGCAATTTCTTTGAGGCCTTCTGCTTAACTTTAAAAATTAATGTGAATTTTGTGTTCTGCTCCATGATATATCCCCCTTTGGTTTAAAGGGATCTCTGGGACTTATTTTACGCTAACATGCATCTGGAAAGGGGAGTCATAGATTTGTTATTCTGTTTATTTATTTGCTTGCTTGCTTGGTTATTTTTTATTTTTATTTTTTGTATTTTTCTGAAGCTGGAAACGGAGAGACAGACAGACACCCGCATGCGCCCGACCAGGATCCACCCGGCACGCCCACCAGGGGGCGATGCTCTGCCCCTCTGGGGCGTTGCTCTCCCGTGACCAGAGCCACTCTAGCGCCTGGGGCAGGGGCCAAGGAGCCATCCCCAGCGCCCAGGCCATCTTTGCTCCAATGGAGCCTCGGCTGCGGGAGGGGAAGAGAGAGAGAGGAAGGGGGGGGTGGAGAAGCAAATGGGCGCTTCTCCTATGTGCCCTGGCCGGGAATCGAACCCGGGTCCCCCGCACGCCAGGCCGACGCTTTACCGCGGAGCCAACCGGCCAGGGTGCTTGCTTGGTTTTTATGTTTTTCTAATACCTAAGTTTATATCTTTTTCCCTTGCCTCAGAAATATATTTAAGATTCATTCATTGCATTTTCGGAGTGCATTCCCTAAATTGCTAATTTGTGTGATGACTGGCACATTTGAAGGGATTCCAAGATGCTAAAGCTTAAGAGGTGCTTTATTTGTAATTGATGTTTAGATTTGCATGGCACCTGACCTGTGGTGGCGCAGTGGATAAAGCCTCTGCCTGGAATGCTGAGGTTGCCCGTTCAAAACCCTAGGCTTGCCTGATCAGGGCACATATGGGAGTTGATGTTTCATGCTCCTCCCCCTTCTCTCTCAGCTCCCCTCTTTCTCTCTAAAAAATGCATAAATTAATTTTTTAATCTATAAAAAATAGATTTGCATGGCATATTTACTTTCAGGTGAAGGAAAACTTAATGATAATCTAGTTATTTCCTATCTATCACCAGTGGATTTCCTGTAGCCTCCTATGTCTTCCCCTTGATTCTGATGTATAAAATAAGTGAAGAGCTTGATCAGGTGGTGACGCAGTGGATAGAGCTTCGGACTTGTATGCGGAGGACCCAGGTTCGAGACCCCGAGGTCGCCAGCTTGAACGCGGGCTCATCTGGTTTGAGCAAAAAGCCCACCAGCTTGAACCCAAGATCGCTGGCTCCAGCAAGAGGTTACTTTAGGGGTCCCCAAACTACGGCCCGCGGGCCACATGCGGCCCCCTGAGGCCATTTATCTGGCCCCCCGCCGCACTTCTGGAAGGGGCACCTCTTTCATAGGTGGTCAGTGGAGGAGCATAGTTCCCATTGAAATACTGGTCAGTTTGTTGATTTAAATTTACTTGTTCTTTATTTTAAATATTGTATTTGTTCCCGTTTTGTTTTTTTACTTTAAAATAAGATATGTGCAGTGTGCCTAGGGATTTGTTCATAGTTTTTTTGTAGTCCGGCCCTCCAACGGTCTGAGGGACGGTGAACTGGCCCCCCTGTGTAAAAAGTTTGGGGACTCCTGGGTTACTTGATCTGCTGAAGGCCCGCGGTCAAGGCACATATGAGAAAGTAATCAATGAACAACTAAGTTGTTGCAATGCGCGCAATGAAAAACTAATGATTGATGCTTCTCATCTCTCTCTGTTCCTGTCTGTCTGTCCCTGTCTATCCCTCTCTCTGATTCACTCTCTGTCTCTGTAAAAAAAAAAAAAAATTAAAAAAAATTAAAAAAAAAAGAAGTGTGTGTCTTAAAGATAATCTAATTATTTTACTTTTTATCCAATCCCAGAGATTTTCCCACTTTGCTTTCTCCCATGTCCCTAATCTATCACCAGTGGATTTCCTGTAGCCTCCTATGTCTTCCCCTTGATTCTGATGTATAAAATAAGTGAAGAAACTGCCACTTTCTGGAGCATCTTCTCAGTCCATTGAGAGTTTGCTTCCCAGCAATTTTTGACAGTTTCGCTCAAATAAACTCATAAACAGTCTTTACAGATTTAGATGTTTCTCATGTTGACATTCCTAATCTCAAAAATAAAAGATAATGCAGAATTCTTTGGGTCTTTCAGGTACTAACTCAGAATAAAAACCATGGACCTCGATTTACTCCTGTAAGAACTTTAACTTACTCGTATCTGTTTTAGTTATCCCCTGCCTTCCATCATCATGAGTTGTAAAGCCCTTCCAAAAAGGACCATGTTTGTCTTGGGGGTGATCAAGGAAGGAGGATCTAGACTTGTACTCTGAAGCCAAGTGGGGGTGGCAGGAAGGGCAAGAGCTCCAAAGGATTTAGAATCAGAGGCAGTAGCTATCGGAAAAGTAGAAAGTAGATCTCAGTTAAGGAAAAAGAATACAAGAAACCATTCTGTTCTTGGAAAGGAGGCCTTGGGGCTGAGCATCGAAAAGTTTTCCAGCCTTGGTTGGAGCATTGTTCCAATTCATGAAGGTCGTGGGTTCAGTCCTTGGTCAGGGCACATACACGAGTGTATCCATATTTCTCTCTCTCTCTCCCTTCCTCTTTCTCTAAAATCAATCAATTTTTTTTTCTTTTTTTAAGTGTTCTGAAGTTCCTCTAAGTTATAAAGTGAAATTCTTTTTTAGGCCTGAATGTGCAGGTCTTTTATATTGTGATTTTGGGTTTTAGCTATCTACCAAAAAGGAATCCACTGTAGGGATAGAAGGGTCACAGGCATGAGGTATGATAGGAAAATACATTCAAGATATATATATTTAAAAGGTATATTTGATCCAGTTTGGTGATTAAATGTGGGGACTTTTTTTTTTTGTATTTTTCTGAAGCTGGAAATGGGGAGAGATAAACAGACTCCCGCATGCGCCCGACCGGGATCCACCCGGCACGCCCACCAGGGGGCGACGCTCTGCCCCTCCCGGGTGTAGCTCTGTCGCCTAGGGCAGAGGCCAAGGAACCAATCCCCAGCGCCCGGGCCATCCTTGCTCCAATGGAGCCTCGCTGCGGGAGGGGAAGAAAGAGACAGAGAGGAAGGAGAGGGGGAGGGGTGGAGAAGCAGATGGGCGCTTCTCCTGTGTGTCCTGGCCGGGAATCGAACCCCGGACTTCTGCACGCCAGGCCGACGCTCTACCACTGAGCCAACTGGCCAGGGCCAATGTGAGGACTTTGAGAATCTAGGACTCTAGGTTTCTGGTTTGGGATATTAGATATATATGATAGTGCCATTTACCAAGAAAGGGGACGTGTGTAAAGCAAGCTTATGAGGATGAGTATGGTTTTAAATTTCTTGAATTTGAGGAACCTGTGAAACATCAAAGTAGAGGTATTTAATAGGCAATTAGGTATATGAGCTGGAGCTCAGAAATATAGGGGGAAATTAGCCTAGGTGTTAGTTGAATCCAGGATTGTGCCATAGATTAAGTGCAAAGAGTTCTGGGTGTCGACATAAGAAATATCCAGCCTATAGATAATTTTCAAAGAGTTTTATCTGAGCCAAACTGATGGCATATGCTGGGGAGCGAGAACTCAAATTCTGTGGAGAATAAGGGGTTTTTTTGTTTTTTGTTTTTTTTTTACAGAGAGAGAGGGATAGATAGGGACAGACAGGAACGGAGAGAGATGAGAAGCATCAATCATCAGTTTTTCATTGTGGCACTTTAGTTGTTCATTGATTGCTTTCTCATATGTGCCTTGACCATGGGGCTACAGCACACCAAGTAACCCCTTGCTCAAGCCAGTGACCTTGGGTCCAAGCTGGTGAGCTTAGCTCAAACCAGATGAGCCCGCGCTCAAGCTGGTAACCTCAGGGTCTCGAACCTGGGTCCTCCGCATCCCACTCCAACGCTTTATCCACTGCGCCACCGCCTGGTCAGGCGAGAATAAGTTTTGAAGTTTCTTTTATACATTTTAAATTGAGAAAAGGATGTAAGGAAGATTTCTTGGAGTTCAGAGATAGCAAGGCAGGACTGGATTAAATCAGGGGTCCCCAAACTTTTTACACAGGTGGCCAGTTCACTGTCTCAAACCTTTGGAGGGCCAGACTATTAAAAAAACTATGAACAAATCTCTATGCACACTGCACATATCTTATTTTAAAGTAAAAAAACAAAACGGGAACAAATACAATATTTAAAATAAAGAACAAGTAAATTTAAATCAACAAACTGACCAGTATTTCAATGGGAACTATGCTTCTCTCACTGACCACCAATGAAAGAGGTGCCCCTTCCGGAAGTGTGGTGGGGGGGCCGGATAAATGGCCTCAGGGGGCCGCAGTTTGTTAGTTAACTATCCTGGATTACATGATAGTTAAGATTACTTGCTGTCTTGGAGGCTGTGACATTCAGAAGGAGGGGACTGAAAGGGAGCATTTCAAAGGTGTGTTAAACTACACTATTGCAGGAATCAGAGGAGGACAAAAGCCTGGGCCGGGCAGGTTTGCATTTGATTCGGACAGACAGTAATGAAACAAGAACTGGTGGGCCATCGGCTTTAATCCTAGCTTGCACCCGGGCGGGCAAGAAATAACACACATAGTAGGCTGACTTATCCGAGTTTCCTAGAATCAAAGGTTTCTACCTCGCCAGCCTTATTTATCTCTCTGTTCCTGCTTCTCCTCCCCTCCACGTGGCCTTTCTCTGCTCTCCTCCAGCATGGGCTTTTCTGCTCCATTTTATAGTGTAGAAATCAAAACCTTTAATCCAATATACAAACAAGGAAGTCTCTGATACAAAGTCACTTATATGAGGCCTGGTCAGGCCGAAGTTAGATTTCTTTTAATTTTTTATTTTATTTTATTCATTTTAGAGAGGAGAGAGAGATAGAGAGAGAGAAGGGGGGAGGAGCTGGAAGCATCAACTCCCATATGTGCCTCAGCCAGGCAAGCCCAGGGTTTCGAACCGGCGACCTCAGCATTTCCAGGTCGACGCTTTATCCACTGCGCCACCACAGGTCAGGCCGAAGTTAGATTTCTTAAATCTTTTATTTTTTAATTTTTTTACAGAGACAGAGAGAGGGATAGACAGGGACAGACAGACAGGAACGGAGAGATGAGAGGCATCAATCATTAGTTTTTCGTTGGGCATTGCGACGCCTTAGTTGTTCATTGATTGCTTTCTCATATGTACCTTGACCGCGGGCCTTCAGCAGACCGAGTAACCCCTTGCTTGAGCCAGCCTGGGTCCAAGCTGGGTCCTCGGCATCCCAGTCCAATGCTCTATCCACCACCTGGTCAGGCAGATTTCTTTTTTTTTTTGGTGCCGAAACCCGGGAATGAACCAGGGACTGGTCAGGCAGATTTCTTAAATCTTATATAACTTTTCAGCTCTAGCTTTCACGTGACAAGTGCCTGATTTCTTTGACTTCTTTGTTTTCAGGCCTACATGTCTTAGGTAGGGACAGAGGAGAGGAGGCCGAGGGTCAGTCCTTGATAATCCTATCACTCATCTTACTGGAGGTGCAAGTTCAAGGAACTGATAACAAGCAAGGTCCACACTCATTGTTATTTTCAAACTTTTCTGTCTGCCCTTGTTCCCTTAGTCAAGAACACTGAGGTCACAGGCTGGAGTGTAAGGCCCCAGACATTGCAGGCCCTCCTCTCCTCTGCAATCTTCTGGTTTCTCCTCTTTAACACTGCTCACAAAATTTAGGGGATCAGGGAACTTGCAGGTACTCCAGTACTTTCAGCTTTTTTTTTTGTATAGTGCATTTTCACCAATGAAATAAAAGTTGGTTCTGCATCTCATTTGCATAATAAAACAACTTGTTTGACTTGTTTGCTTATTTGATATTCTCGTTTAAAAAAAGTCAAATGCTTTTTTTTATTGCTTCATATTCATTTTGAAATATCCCCTAATTATTGTGAGCAGCATAGATTCACAGAAACAATGGGCAGGGCTTCCTTAAGGCCAAAGATAAACCTTTTACTAAAAGTTTATGTGTCTGGGGTGGAAATACTCAGCTTGACCTGCTGGGTTAGGAAGTTATGATCAGATCATCCTGTAAGTTACTTTCCATAGAACCCCTTTTGGTACACAGGGGGAATTGTGCACTGGAGGGACACATACTTCAGAAGCAGGTGGAAAAACTGAAAAGACTGGGTGGTGGGGAGAGGTAGTGAAGACAGGTGATTTTATTAATGTCAGATAGAAAGCTTTACATTTTCTAAGACTTAGATGCATTAAAAATAAACTTGTGGGTTTGGTTGTGTTAGGCTGTGGTCAGACCAGGAGGAATAAAAATTGAGATTAATTATTCCCAGAAGAAAGCAGAGGTGAATCTACCAGAGAAGTGGAAAGCAAAGTTATATTGGGGATGAGTGGGTTGAGGGAAGAAAGTCTGAGAACCTCCAGGTCAAGCTATCTTAAAAATTAACCCTTTGAGTAGTACGAACGTTCCTGTACATCACTCAAATGGTTAACAAAAAACTCACTACTCAAAGAGCTAAAGATATCTTGTGCTTCTGTTAGCAGAGGAAACAAGGCAACAGGTGTTAACCTCGGTTTCTGCAACCTTCGTTCTTGAATTCTGGCCAAGAGAAGAATTTAAGGCTAAGACTTGAATTATAAGAGAAACTTTAGCCTGACCAGGCGGTGGTGCAGTTAGTGGATAGAGCATTGGACTGGGATGCGAAGGACCCAGGTTCGAGACCCCGAGGTTACCAGCTTGAGTGTGGGCTCATCTGTTTTGAGCAAAAAGCTCACCAGCTTGGACCCAAGGTCACTGGCTCAAGCAAGGGATTATTGGTCTGCTGAAGGCCCGCGGTCAAGGCACATATGAGAAATCAATCAATGAACAACTAAGATGTCACAACAAAAAACTGATGATTGATGCTTCTCATCCCTCCTTTCCCCTGTCTGTCCCTGTCTATCCTTCTCTGATTCTCTCTCTGTCCCTGTAAAAAAAAAGAGAGAGAGAGAGAGAGAAACTTTATTTAGAAAGTCACAGGTAGAAGAAATGGACTCAGGAAACAAGTTACAGCAAAAGAAGGGCCCTTGTATCTTAGGGGAGAGAGAATGGGAGATGTGTGCCTTGAGAGGGAGGGAGGAAAGGTTCAAGTGTACTCCAGGGAGAGAGAGAGAAAGGTGTGGAGAAAGGCGCAGGTGTGCTAGAGGGCCAAGCTGGGCCTTCTATCTTGAGGACTGTTATCTGAGGTCTCAGGAGAGGATCTCACAGTCATCAGCTTTCCTGGTGTGTCTCCTCAGGATTGTGTTTCCACTGATTAGGGGGCACCCGAAAAGGGGGTCATTAGTTTTTGCAGCTGATCCTGATTTCAGGCATGGCGTAGTTGCACCTGGTTTTGTTGCTTTTCTGGGTCCAGGGATTAATGCTTAAGGGAGTGGTCATGCAGGGGCTTATTATAGTGGTGCCCTTTGCGGGGCATCCAGGGTTCTCTGCCTTTGTGACCCTCTGCACCTGACCCATCGTTCCTGTTCTGCTCATGCCTATCACTGCAAATTACACTTCCAGAAAATTACTGTATTTAAAAAAAACTAATTTTAGCCTGACCAGGCAGTGGCGCAGTGGATAGAGCGACGGACTGGGATGTGAAGGACCCCAGTCAAAACCCCGAGATCACTGGTTTGAGCACAGGCTGATCTGATTTGAGCAAAGCTCACCAGCTTGGACCTAAGGTCACTGGCTGAGCAAGGGGTCACTCAGTCTGCTGTAGCCCCCGGTCAAGGCAGATATGAGAAAGCAATCAATGAACAACTAAGGTGCTGCAATGAAGAATAAATGCTGCTCATCTCTCCCCCTTCCTGTCTATCTCTATCTGTCTCTCTCTCTCTGTCTCTGTTACAAAAAAGATAAAAACACATTTAAAAAAACCCTAATTTTAAAATCAGAACACTTCATAAATTCATATTTTATTTTAGGAATCTGTAAACTGTTCCCTAACAAGAAAGCCATTAGTTTGGAACAGGAGGATTCCGTTATGTCAGATGCAGAAATGAAAGAATCCCCAACAGAGGATGAATGTGAAAAGGCAGCGGCCACACAGCTGCTGCAGCTGGATGAAATTAAGACAGAACTGGACAATGCTCAGGTAAAATAGTGCCTTGTTTTCTTTTTTTTTCTAGAGTGGTGTTGAATTATAAATTTTAGTTATTTAGACGCTGGTTTATTGGTTGAAATTTTTAAATCCTATTTTTATTTATTTACTTATTTGGTGACAGGGACAGACAGACAGGAAGGAAGAAAGATGAGACACATCAATACTTCATTGCGGCTCCTTAGTCTCCTTAGTTCAGTGGTCGGCAAACTGCTGCTCACAAGCCACATTTGGCTCTTTGGCCCCTTGAATGCGGCTCAAAGGCCAGCTTAGGAGTACCCTAATTAAGTTAATAACAATGTACCTACCTATGTAGTTTTGGGGTTTTTTGTTTGTTTTTTTTACAGATAGAGGGATAGACAGGAACAGACAGGAACGAAGAGATGAGAAGCATCAATCATTAGTTTTTCGTTGCGCATTGCGACACCTTAGTTGTTCATTGATTGCTTTCTCATATGTGCCTTGACCGCGGGCCTTCAGCAGACCGAGTAACCCCTTGCTCGAGCCAGCGACCTTGGGTCCAAGCTGGTGAGCTCTGCTCAAACCAGATGAGCCCGCACTCAAGCTGGCGACCTTGGGGTCTCGAACCTGGGTCCTTGGCATCCCAGTCCATTGTGCTATCTACTGCGCAACAACCTGATCAAGCCCTACCTGTATAGTTTAAGTTTAAAAAATTTGGCTCTCAAAAGAAATTTCAATCGTTGAACTGTTGATATTTGGCTCTGTTGACTAATGACTACTAAGGCCAACCTTTGCCTTAGTAATTCATTGATTGCTTTCTCATATGGGCCTTGACCAGGGGTCTACAGCAGAGTGAGTGATTCTTTGCTCAAGCCAGTGACCTCGACCTGACCAGGCGATGGCGCAGTGGATAGAGTGTCGGACTGGGATGCGAAGGACTCAGGTTCGAGACCCTGAAGTCACCAGCTTGAGCCCAAGGCCGCTGGCTCAAGCAAGGGATCACTCGGTTTGCTGTAGACCCCTGGTCAAATCACATATGAGAAATCAATGAATGAACAACTAAGGAGCCACAATGAAGAATTGATGTATCTCATTTCTCTCCATTCCTGTCTGTCTGTCCCTGTCTGTCCCTCTCTCTGACTCTGTCTCTGCCACAATAAATAAAATAATAAAATAAGCCAGTGACCCGTGGGGTCATATCTATGATTCCGCGCTCAAGCCGGCAACCTCGGGGTTTCAAACCTGAGTCCTTAGCATCCCAGTCCTGTGCTCTATCCACTGCACCGCCGCCTGGTCAGGCTAAATCTTATCAGAATTTTAAATCCCAAAGCAGGTGATCAAATAATACAGGGTATGTGGTTTTCAGTGCCAATAAAGTATACACAAGAATGTGATTTGAGAGAATGAGCTGTTTGGAATTGGGTGTTTAGATTAATAAAAGGGGTTGCTTAGGATATCATGGCCCTAGCTGAGTTTAAGACATTTATTTTTCTTTTCATTTTTAAGTTATTTTTTAATGTTTTGATTACAATTGACATACATTATTATATTAGTTTCAGGTATATACTGCAGTGATTAGATATTACATAACCTACTTCAGGCAAACTCATTAGTCAACAGAACCAAATATCAACAGTACAATGATTGAAATTTCTTTTGAGAGCCAAATTTTTTAAACTTAAACTATATAGATAGGTACATTCCTTTTTTTTTTCTTTTTTTTTTTTGGTATTTTTCTGAAGTTGGAAACGGGGAGGCAGTCAGACAGACTCCTGCATGTGCCTGACCGGGATCCACCCGGCATGCCCACCAGGAGGCGATGCTCTGCTCATCTGGGGCATCGCTCTGTTGCAACCAGAGCCATTCTAGCACCTGAGGCAGAGGCCAGAGAGCCATCCTTAGCGCCCAGGCCAACTTTGCTCCAATGGAGCCTTGACTGCGGGAGGGGAAGAGAGAGACAGAGAGGAAGGAGAGGGGGAGGGGTGGAGAAGTAGATGGGTGCTTCTCCTGTGTGCCCTGGCCGGGAATTGAACCCAGGACTCCTGCACGCCAGGCCAACGCTCTACCACTGAGCAAACTGGCCAGGGCCAGATAGGTGCATTCCTTATCGAGGTAGCACCCGCACGTGGTATTTTTTGGAAGAGCCACTCTCAAGGGGCCAAAAAGCCGCATGTGGCTCACAAGCCAGTTTCCCAACCAGGGTACTAAGTGATCATCCTGATATCACACTAACCTGACACCATACATCTGACTATATTCTCAATGCTGAACTTTACATCCCCACCACTATTCTGTAACAACCAATGTGTGCTCCTTAATCCCTTCACCTTTATTTCTTCCATTCCCCTCCCATTGGGCAAACGCCAAAATGATTTGTATGAGTCTGTTTCTGTTTGTTCATTTAATTAATTAATTTATTTTGGTGCCAGAGACCGGGACAGACAGACAGGAAGGGAGAGAGGTGAGAAGCATCAATTCTTTGTTGCGTCTCCTCAGTTGTTCATTGATTGCTTTCTCATATATGCCTTGAAGGGGTGAGGAGCTTCAGTGGACTGAGCAAGCCCGAGCTCAAGCTGGCAACCCTGGGGTTTCTAACCTGGGTCCTCCGCATCCAATCTGACGCTCTATCCACTGCACCACCACCTGGTCAGGCCTGTTTTTAAATTTTTTAATTGATTTTAATTTTGGACAGGAAGGAAGGGAGGAGGAGAGATTTGTTTCACTTCTTTATGCATTCTTTGGTTGATTCTTGTATGTGCACCAACTAGGGGTCAAACCTATACCTTGGCATAGCAGGACAACGCTGTAACCAAATGTGCTACCTGGCTAGGGCTAATTGTTTTATTTTATTTATTTTATTTTTTTACAGAGACAGAGAGTCAGAGAGAGGGATAGATTGGAACAGACAGGAATGGAGAGAGATGAGAAGCATCAATCATTACTTTTTCGTTGCAACACCGTAGTTGTTCATTGATTGCTTTCTCATATGTGCCTTGACCGCGGGCCTTCAGCAGACCAAGTAAGCCCTTGCTTGAGCCAGTGACCTTGGGTCCAAGCTGGTGAGCTTTGCTCAAACCAGATGAGCCCGTGCTCAAGCTGGCGACCTCTGGGTCTCAAACCTGGGTTCTCCCCATCCCCGTCCCACGCTCTATCCACTGTGCCACTGCCTGGTCAGGCGGGCTATTTGTTTTATAGGTTCGGTAAATAAATATGTATTTATTGCCATTTTATTGTTCATATTTTTTATTCCTTGTTTTTCTTTTTAAAGAAGACCCTTTAACATTTCATAAATACTGGTTTGGTGATGATAAAACTCTTTAGCTTTTTCTTGTCTAAAGCTCTTTATCTGTCCTTCAATTCTAAACAATGGTTCTGCTGGATAGAGTAGTTTTAATCATAATGTGTCTTGGAGTGGCCTCTTGGGTTCATCTTATTTGGGACTCTCTGCTTCCTGGATTTGTATGTCTGTTTCCATCACTAGGTTAGGGAAGTTTTCCCTCATTATCTTTCAAAAAAGTCTTAAATTTCTTGTTTTCTCTTTCTCCTTCGGCACCCTGATGATGCAAATGTTGGTACATTTGAAGTTGTCCCAAAGGCTCTTTACACTATTCTCATTTTCTTAGATTCTTTTTTCTGTTCTGATTGGGTGATTTTTCCTTACTTATATTTCAAATCACTGATTTGATTCTCAAAATCACCTTCTCTACTGTTGATTCCCTGTAAAATAGTCTTCATTTCATCATTAGCATATTCTCCATTTCTGACTGGCCCTTTTTTGTGCTGCACTAAGTTCATTGAGCATCCTTATAACCAGTGTTTTGAACTCTGCATCTAGTAGAGTGCTTGTCTCAATTTTGTTTACTTCTTTTTCTGGATTTTTGTTCTGTTCTTTCATTTAGGACATGCTTCTATGTCCCTTCATTGTGGCAGCCTCCATGTGTTTGTTTCTGAGTATTAGGTAGAGATGCTGTGTCTCCCTGGCTTGCTCGAGTAGCCTAATATAGTAGGTATTCTGTAGGGTCCAGTGGCATAGCCTCCCAGATCATTCAAGCTGGGCACTTGACATGTGCACCTCTCACTTGTGGGCTTTCTACACTCTCCTCTTATAGTGAAGCCTTGATTCTTTTTTTGTTTTTTGTTTTTTGTTTTTTTTTTTTCATTTTTCTGAAGCTGGAAACAGGGAGAGACAGTCAGACAGACTCCCGCATGCGCCCGACCGGGATCCACCCGGCACGCCCACCAGGGGCGACGCTCTGCCCACCAGGGGGCGATGCTCTGCCCATCCTGGGCGTCGCCATGTTGCAACCAGAGCCACTCTAGCGCCTGAGGCAGAGGCCACAGAGCCATCCCCAGCGCCCGGGCCATCCCTGCTCCAATGGAGCCCCGGCTGCGGGAGGGGAAGAGAGAGACAGAGAGGAAAGCGCGGTGGAGGGGTGGAGAAGCAAATGGGCGCTTCTCCTGTGTGCCCTGGCCGGGAATCGAACCCGAGTCTTCCGCACGCTAGGCCGACGCTCTACCACTGAGCCAACCGGCCAGGGCGTGAAGCCTTGATTCTTATTGGCATGTCATTGGGAAGGATTTATCCCCAGGCCAATCAGCTGCAAGCACTGGCTGCAACCACTGACCTCCAACCACTGTAGAGGATCAGCTGTGCAGGAGCCCACACCACAGAGCTGGACTTACTTCAACAGCCTCTAGTGCCCACTGAGTGTGTTCCTTGAGTTGTCACTTGTGGAGGTTGTGTATTGATGCTTCAAATTGGTCTGAAGCTGTCCCCTGGGTGCGCTGGCTGTGGAGCTTCCTGGGAGGTGTAGACCAAGGTCAGTCACTACCTGTGTTCTGCCTGGGGTCACCTGGCATGAGCTACAAAGCCAAGTGCAGATGGCTGCTACATTTGCTGGGGTTAGAGGTGCTCAGGCGAGGCCAGGCTGTGAACTACGGATGGCTGTGGCTAGTGCTGGGCCTAGTGTCACTTAGCAAGAGGTACTTACTCGTCATGCTGAGGCCAGATTCAGCTTTTTTCAGAAATTTTAGAAAAATCTGAAGTGTGAGCCAAGACATGCTGTTCGTATTGAAAAGCCACTGGAAACAGCTTGGGTGGGCCTGAAAGTTGGGTGGGGTGGGGCCTTGGGGAATCACTGGGGCAGGGCAAACAGTGTGAGCCAGGTTGATGGAGTTTCAGATGTGGCTTCCACTTGCCAACTGTATGTGTGTGTGTGGGGGGGGTCTTAGAATAGGTACAGTGGCCTCTGCCAGCATTTCTGTCTGGGAAAAAGCTGCCCTCAGTTCTTGCCTTAAAACCAAACAATTCAGTTCCTCCCCGTATGTCTCTGGTGGAGCTCAGAGGGAATGAGTCCCCGTAAGTCTGTGTGCAGGTCCATTAGGAAGACCTGCTTGGGACTCCAGCAGCCTTCTGGCTCCCTCAGCCTCAATCCCTGCTGGTTTTTAGAGCCGGAAGTTAGGGGATTTCTCTTCCTCGCACTGGAACCCTTGGTGTGGGGGGTATGGTGTGGGGCTGGGACCCCTCCCTCCTCTGTAAACCAAGATATCTCTTCCAATTTTTATCTGCCACAGGTGAATGTGGGACCAGCCCATTCTGCATCTCTGCCCCTCCTGCCCGTCTCCATGTGGCTTCTTTAAGCCCCTAATTGTAGGACTTAAGAGTCAGCCAGATTTCAGGCAGTTCTGAATGGTGGTAGTTGGTAATTTAGTTGTAATTTTGGTATTTTTCTTCTTCTTAGCTTGAAACAGTACAGATAATGATATGTTTTTATGCTACTGCCTTTATTAAGTTTGTAGGATAAATTTTTAATTTTTAGATTTATTTTCTTTATAATTTTTTAATCCAAATTAATTCTAGTTTTTATTTTTTTATGTTTATTTTTTATTGATTTTAGAGAGAGAAGAGGAGAGAGCAAGAGAGAGACAGGAACAACAATTTGTTCCAGTGTATACCCTGATCTGGGATCAAACTTGCAAACTCTTGTGCTTTATGACGATGCTAACCAACCAAGCTATACAGCCAGAGCTCGTGTTTTATTACTAAACTTATTTTAGCCGTTACATGTTAAAGAACTTTTAAAGGGTTAATTGATTCAAGCTATGAGTATTCTTTAGGGCCAAATTACCTCGGAATATTTGCATATGATATAGCTGAAATTTCTAGTGAAACAAAAAGCAAATTTAGTTTTATTTCTAGTAATGTATTCCCATTGAGTTGGTGACAGTGTGGAATGTTGTCCCTCTAGGACAAGGGTCTCAAACTCGCGGCCCGCCGAACAATTTTGTGCGGCCCACAGACTAATCCACGAAGTTCAAAATATTTTGGATAAAATTAAGTAAGCCTAGGGGCCTACTTGTATTTTTCATTTCTCTAGCATCCTAGCTAGATATTAGCTTAGTTAACAGCAGTTGTGATGCGAACTACAGTTTCTGGTCGTTTTGTGACACTGAGTAAGCTGCATGTACCATTGTGCTTGTTGTACTGATTTTTTTTTGTTTTCAACTGCAGTGAGAAAAGTGTTGCGTAACAGTTGCCTTTTGTAGACCTAGTGCGGCCCGCCGAACGGCTGTGATCTTGCTCTGCGGCCCACATGCTGAGTTGAGTTTGAGACCCCTGCTCTAGGAAGTACAGTGGTACCTTGAGATACGAGCAGACCAACATACAAAATTTTAAGATACAAGCTGCGACTCAGTCTATATTTTTGTTCGAGATCCAAGTGAAATTCCGAGATACGAATCGTGATTTGGGAAGCTGCCGCTAGTAGGTGCGTTGGCACACAGATCCAGTATCGACCGCACAACACCAGCATCTCGTTCTTTCTCACGTGTTACCTGCAGAATCTAGTCGAATCTCTTGCGCTGTACTCATTTTTGCATTTTTTACTAACTTTTTTGTGTGCTATCATGGGGCCAAAGAAAGTGAGTGTAAAGGACAGTGGTAAGAAGAAGAAGAGAATGATGTCAATAGAAGTAAAGCAAGAAATAATAAAAAAACATGAGCGTGGTGTTCGAGTGATTGAACTGGCAAGGCTGTACAGCCGCAGTTCATCTACAATTTGTACTATCCTTAAACAAAAGAATGCCATCAAAAGCGCAAATACAGTGAAAAGAACTACAGTTCTGTCCCAATTAAGGACAAATATCCATGAAGAAATGGAGAAGCTTCTGCTGGTGTGGGTGAAAGAGAAAGAGCTGGCAGGAGATATAGTGACGGAGACTGAAATATGCAAAAAGGCACGTATTATTTACAGAAACTTGAAGAAGAAAGAACCATCAACCTCAAAAGAGGCAGCAGAAGATATGTTTAAGGCAGGTCACAGCTGGTTTGAAAATTTCAAGAAGAGATCTGGCATCCACTCAGTGGTGAGGCATGGTGAAGCTGCGAGTGCTGATGTTAAGGCAGCTGAGGAGTGCATCGCACGTTTTGCTGCGCTTATCACAAAGGAAGGCTACATCCCCCAGCAAGTGTTCAACTGTGAGGAAACAGGATTGTTTTGGAAAAAAATGCCCCGGAGCACTTTCATCACGGCAGAGGAGAAGAAGCTGCCAGGCCATAAACCCATGAGGGATCATCTGACCCTGGCATTGTGTGCAAATGCTAGCGGTGACTGTAAAGTAAAGCCACTGCTAGTGTATCATTCCGAAAATCCTCGAGCCTTTAAGACTCACAAGATTCTTAAAGAAAAACTGCAGGTTATGTGGCGCGCCAATGCTAGGGCATGCATTACGCGGCAGTTTTTTATCGAATGGGTAAATCTCGTCTTTGGGCCTGCAGTGAAAAAATATCTTGAAGAAAATAAACTCCCGATGAAAGCATTACTAATCCTTGAAAATACTCCAGCCCACCCACCTGGTCTTGAAGATGACATTCTCGATGAGTTCAAATTCGTGAAAGTCCTCTACCTCCCACCCAACACGACTTCAGTCTTGCAACCTATGGATCAGCAGGTCATTTCCAACTTTAAAAAGCTTTACACAAAGCACTTGTTCTGCCACTACTTTGAGGTGACTGAGAATACAAATCTAACCCTTCGAGAGTTTTGGAAAGATCACTACAACATCGTGATATGTTTACGCATTATTGACTTGGCATGGCAAGAGGTTACAAGAAGAACCTTGAACTCGGCATGGAAAAAGTTATGGCCTGATGTTGTTGCAGACAGGGACTTCAAAGGATTTGAACCAGAGACCGAGGTAGAAGCGTTGGAGGAGATTGTGTCCCTTGGAAAGTCGATGGGTCTGGAGGTAGATGAGGGTAATGTAAACAAGCTCGTGAAGGAACATGAGGAGGAACTCTCAACTGAGGAGTTGAAGGAGCTACAGATGATGCAACATACGGAGCTTCTGCCAGAGATTAGTAGTGAGGAGGAGGTAGAGTCGGAGGAAGTGATTTCTACAAGTGAAATTAAAGACATGCTGGCAATGTGGGAGAAGCTTTCAAGTTTCATTGAAAAGAAACACCCAGAAAAAGTTTCAACTGGTCGTGCTTCAGCACTTTTTAATGACACTTGTTTGTCACATTTCCGTAACATTTTTAAAGGCAGGCAAAAGCAAACCTCTTTGGATGGATTTTTATTCGAAAGTCCTGCAAGTGAAAGTGCCGAAAGTGCAGCCAAAAAGGCAAGAACAGGTGAGGATTAAATGGAAAATACGTAATGTTAAGCATAGGTTAAGTTTAAAGTTAAGAAAGTGCATTTTTTTTACTTAAGTTTTTGTGGTTTCATTTTGAGTAAAGAAAGTACAGTGTTAGTTTTGTTTAAAGTAAAGAAAATGTAGTTTTAGTTTACATTTAGTGTTAAGAAAATGCAATTTTAGTTTACGTGTCTACAGTGCCTGCATCCCTTCCTCCCTCCCTCCTCTTCCGGCATTCACCTCCGTTAGCCGCACTCATCTGTCTCCAAGGTAAGAATGCAGTACTAAATAAATAACACTTTTTTCTTTTATTTCATATATTTTGTTATGCATTGGTAAAGTATACGTGTGTGTTTCTTAATTAAAAACGTCTCTTTTTTATAATTTAGGATGGTTTGGGGATGTTTCACAGGGCTGGAACGGATTAAATCTATTTCAGTTATTTTAAACGAGAGAAATTTGTTTAATATACGAGTTGACTGATTTACGAGCTCGGTTACAGAACGAATTAAACTTGTATCTCAAGGTACCACTGTATCTGGCTTTTTCAGCCCATACACATTCAAAAATACATGTCAAGTTAGTTAGATTTCCTGCTGCTGTGAAAAAAATCCTTTTTTGTAAAACTTATTCCACTCAATCTATCAATTTTTGTGTTCAAGGTCTTCAGGAAGACAATTACAGTAGTTGAAGTCACATTTAGGTACAATATAAAATAATGTAGTAATTGATTGGTGTTATTAGCAAAAGGTCACCAAAAGGGGAGTGCTTACCTATTTACCATGGTTTGATTCAATTATACAATTTATTGAATAGACTTGAGCATAATTTATTATTTTCTATCATATAAGTGGTTGTTTAAAACATTTGTATTTTCCTGACCTGTGGTGGCACAGTTGATAAAGTATAAACAGACCTAGGGATAAAGTGTCAACCTGGAATGCTAATATCGCCAGTTGGAAACCCTGGGCTTGCCTGGTCAAGGCACATATAGGAAGCAATTACTATGAACTGATGCTTCCTGCTCCCCCCCTTTCTCTCTCTTCTCTCTAAAAATCAAAAAATAAAATTAAAAAATAAATAAACATACTGTATTCATTATTTTCTTTCTTTTTTTTTTTTTCAGGAGAATTGTCAAGCTGAACAGTCCAAAACTAAAGAGAATGAAGAGAAAATAAACATTAAATTTTCAGACAGCGGTAGTAGAATTATTTAAGTCCATCATATTTATTCTGATCAAGATGATAGTAAATTTATTCTACTTTTTTAGAATGCCTTTGAATAGTACATTGTTTTGAGGTTTTGTTTTTTAGTTTTAAGTCCAGAAGTAACCTCTAAAATAAAATGAAAGAATACATTCTTAGTTTTGTGTGAATACTAATTTTTTTTCCTTCCTGTTTTGTGTTTATAGCTTCACAGTCGACTATAGACATTCAGCCTTGTCTGGCGTCATCTGGCATGAGTAAAACGCTTCCTTCCATTTCAGCCACAGCTGTTCAGGTTTCATGTTCTGATTGTAAAAAAGTTCTCCAGAAGGGGCAAACTGCTTATCAGAGAAAAGGGTCTACACAGCTTTTCTGCTCCACCGCGTGCATCAATAAATACATTTCATCTGCCAGTTCACCAGCTCTTCCCAAGAGAACTTGTGCGAACTGCTCAAAGTATGATTCTAAATTATGCCCGCCTTTACTTCCCTACCTAGAATTTAATCAGATTCTTGGCCGTAGTTTTGTTTTCATTTTTTCTGAAGTATCACTTTGGTTCAGGGAAAAGAAGTTTCTTCTGCTTTCAGTTCCTCTAAGAGTCTTTAGAAATAAGTTTTTTGTTATTTATTGAGAGTTGTACAATTTAAAACTTGAGTTCTGTTTCTCTTCAGTTATACACAGTGTGACTTCCAAAGCTTATTTTCCTATTCTTTTTTTTTTTTTTCTTTTTTTTTTTTTTTTTTAGAGGCAGAGATAGACAGGGACAGACAGACAGGAACAGAGAGAGATGAGAAGCATCAATCATCAGTTTCTCGTTGTGCCTTGCGACTTCTTAGTTGTTCATTGATTGCTTTCTCATATGTGCCTTGACTGCGGGCCTTCAGCAGACCGAGTAACCCCCTGCTGGAGCCAGCGACCTTGGGTCCAAGCTGGCGAGCTCTTTGCTCAAGCCAGATGAGCTCGCGCGCGACCTCTGGGGTCTCGAACCTGGGTACTTCCGCATCCCAGTCCGACGCTCTATCCACTGCGCCACCGCCTGGTCAGGCTTTTCCTATTCTTTTCATTTGAAATTCTCTATAAGTGAGATTATTATATGCCCATTTTATCATTTAGCTGTGTAAGGAAGGGCCTACTAAAAAATCATATAAGTTATTTTGAAATTTCCAGGATATAAAAAACTTATTCCTTTTGCAGTGATAAAGTTATGTATTTCTTTTGAAAAAATGCATAGCTGTAGGTAAACAGGTGGATGTAATATTTTCAAGATTTCTGTGAACTATTGTTGTGGTCTTGGTTACTTTTTTGTAAGTCATTTTATTTTTTTAGCAAGAGAGATGAGAAGCATCAGTTCTTTTTTGCCGCGCTTTACTTCATTGATTGCTTCTCATTCACACCTTGATTGGGGGCTCTAGTCAAGCTAGAGCCAGTGACTGCTTACTCAAGCTAGCGACTCTGGGCTTAAAGCCAGCAATCATGGGATCATGTCAGTGATCCTACGCTCAAGCTGGTGCCCCTGTGCTCAAACCAGAACCTGGTACCTCAACATCCCAGATCGACACTCGATCCATTGTGCCACTACCAGTCAGGTTGTAAGTCATTTTAGATTCAGAGAAAGCAGTAGTAATTTCATAATGAATTTTTTGTTTTGTTTTTTTGTGGCAGACAAAGAGAGGGGCAGACAAGGATAGACAGACAGGAAGGGAGAGAGATGAGAAGCATCAGTTCTTTGTTGCGGCCCTTAGTTGCTCATTGATTGCTTTCTCATATGTGTCTTGACTGGGGGGCTCCAGCAGAGCAAGTGACCCCTTGCTCAAGCCAGCAAGCCTGAGCTCAAGCTGGTGAGCCCACACTCAAGCCGGTTGACTTCGGGGTTTTGAACCTGGGTCCTCCGCGTCCCAGTCTGACATTCTATCCCCTGCGCCACCGCCTGGTCAGGCTCATAATGAATTTTTGAAAAGGCCCAGAACTTTGAACTCTGCCCTGAGATGAGTATAAAGGATCAGTGCTTTTGATAGTCTTACCTAGTATGATTCTGGTTTAAGACTCATTAAATGATAACACTGTTTTAAATGTCTTTGTTTCAGAGGAAGAAAACATAGGTCACCAATTTTACTTATAAATATAATAAACTTCTTTCAAATAATGTCTTGTTTTGGAATCAGGTTGCTATAATTTGAATATTGATTCATCCATTTATAGTTACATTTTGCTACTCAAAAGTGTGAGCCTTGTGCAGCTGTAACAGCATCATTGGGAGCTTTTTAGAAATGCAGAATCTCTTGCCCTGGCCAAATAGCTCGGTTGGTTGGAGCACTGTCCCAGAGCGCAGAGGTTGCCAATTTGGTCCCTGGTCAGGGCACATACAGGAACAGATTGATGTTCCTGCCTCTCTCTCTTCTTTTCTCTCTCACTAAAATCAATAAATTTTTTTTTAAAAGAAAAAGAAATGCAGGATCTCAGGTCTCACCTAGACCTACTGCATCAGAACTGCCTTTGTCCCCAGGGGATACACACACACACACACACACACACACACACACAGCGATCCTCCCTTATCCACGGGGAGGTGTTCCAAGGCCCTGGTAGAAGTCTGAAGCCACAGATAGTACCAAACCCCATTTATACTAGGTTTTTTTCCTGCACATACATACTTAAGATAAAGTTGAATTTATTTAGGCTTACTAAGAGATTAACAATAACAACTAATAAAATAGAATAATTATAGCAGTATACTGGGGGTAACAAAGTTAAGTGAATATGACTTTTCTCGCTCAGAATAACTTTCTGCACTGTACTCACCCTTGTGATGATGCAGTGACCCCAGGTAATGAAACTTTGGGAAGCGAAACATTGGAAAACGGGGGACTTGTACATGCTGAAGTTTGAAAAGGATTGAGACCTTCTTTCTTAATTTTCCCATCTGTTTTGTTAATGTGTATAAGAATTATAAGTACGACACTGGCATGTAATAACAACTCATAAATGTTAGGTATCACTTCTATTCTCTTAACAAACTCACAAACTTATCGGTTGCTCCAGTTCCTCGTTTGCCACTTCAGGTGTCATCCATTACTGCAAGTCTTAGCCCTGGAGCTTTTCTTACCTTTTCTTGTCCTTTTTCAACCTTTTCATAAAATATTTTATCTTTTTTTTTTTTTTTAAGCTATGAGCTGTGTGGCACGCTCTTTAGCTTGCTTTCTTCTGCAGAATCATAAAATTGGAAGGGGCCTTAGAGATCATCCAGTCCATTTTTTTTTTTTTTTTTTTTTTTGGTTTTGAGGAAACTCAGTGCCTGAGAAGTTAAGGCATCTTGTTATTACGTTTGTAGTTTATTCATTACACCTCCCTAGCTGCTCTCCCAGATAGATTAAAAAGGCTGAAGCAGGAACGATTTAGTATGTAAGTTTTTTCCTAAGAAGCAAAAATATTAAATTTTGCTTCCTTTAGAATAAAAGTTTTTTTGATACAAAATACTATTTTATAGGTACTAATAATGCCTAGGCTAGGAGATGCCATCCATTGTTCAGAAGAACCTTTTGCTTTCTTTTTTTCTTTTCTTTTTTTTTGTATTTTTCTGAAGTTGGAAATGGGGAGGCAGTCAGACAGACTTCCACATGCAACGGACTGGGATCCACCCGGCATGCCCACCAGGGGGCGATGCTCTGTTTCTACCAGAGTCATCCTCAGGGCCCAGGCCAACTTTGCTCCAATGGAGCCTTGGCTGCAGGAGGGGAAGAGAGAGACAGAGAGGAAGGGGGGGGGGGTGTGGAGAAGTAGATGGGCGCTTCTCCTGTGTGCCCTGGCTGGGAATCAAACCCGGGACTCCTGCACACCAGGCCGATGCTCTACTGCTGAGCCAACTGGCCAGGGCCACCTTTTGCTTTTTTATTTTAACTTTTTTTATTCCACATTCTTTTTTTTTTTTTTTTTTTTATTTTTAATTTTATTTTATTTTTCTGAAGCTGGAAACGGGGAGAGACAGACAGACTCCCGCATACACCCGACCGGGATCCACCCAGCACGCCCACCAGGGGGCGATGCTCTGCCCCTCCGGAGCGTCGCTCTGTTGCGACCAGAGCCACTCTAGCGCCTGGGGCAGAGGCCAAGGAGCCATCCCCAGTGCCCGGGCCATCTTTGCTCCAATGGAGCCTCGCTGCGGGAGGGGAAGAGATAGAGAGGAAGGAGAGGAGGAGGGGTGGAGAAGCAGATGGGTGCTTCTCCTGTGTGCCCTGGCCGGGAATCGAACCCGGGACTTCTGCACGCCAGGCCGACGCTCTACCACTGAGCCAACTGGCCAGGGCTATTCCACGTAATTTAGCCTCATTGATATATATAGCTCTCAAGATTTTAGCTAATTTTCTGTTAATTTTTCCATTGCTTTGAGAGAGAGACAAAAGGGAAGAGAGAAGGGTGGGAAGGGGAAGCATCAACTTGCATTTCCATTTAGTTGTTCCATCTAATTGTGCACTCATTGATTCCCTCTCCTACGTATCCTAACTGGAGGTCAAACCTGCGACCCGGGTGTGAGCTGACAACGCTTTACCCACTGAGCCGCCTGGCCAGGGCCTATAGCAATGATTTTAAATGTTTTGAGTTAATGAAGCTCTTACTGTATTTCATGAATGAGGTGGAAAATAGCTTTGAAAATGACATTTTAAATCATGTTAGAAAGATAAAGTCTTTTTTTTTGAGAGTTATATATTTAGGAAGTGTCATTTCCACCCTTTAGTATCCCAATTGGAATTAACCTGAGAGCAATCAAGAGGCCCAAGTACTAATATTGATAATACTTATTTGTAGGAAAGTTGTTCAGACCTCTGCTCAGAGTTTAACCTAGTTTTAGACACTCGTAACAATATTCACTTCTGGAGTTTTTATTTATAAGGCTTTCTTATATTAGAAGCCAGCAATCTAATATACTAGTTTCAGAAACCAGTAAGCATTTTCAGAGTTCCATGTTTCTGTCAATGCCGTTTTTTCTGCCTTCCTTCCAGTCTAGCTAATTTTGTCTTAAATGTCTGCCTCAAATATCTTTGCCTCTTGTCTATTACAACACCATTCCTACCTCTTTTAATACCCTCCTCCCACCCATATTAATTGTTCAATGGTCTGTTTTCATAGTGTCCATTACTCCCAAAGTATTGATTATAAAATTAATGTTTTTAAAGAACTGATACTGCCCAATTTAGACGATGAGCTTATTAACAGAGATTGGATTATAGTCATCTTTATATTCCCAAGACCTTAAACACTGCCTGGCACACAGTGAATATTCTAGAGTGTTTATCATGAAATACAAGAATAGCACAACTCAAACTGCATTTAGGGCTGTGTTTTAAATCAGTAAGATGATTAATGATATAATGAAATGAACCTGTTATTTTTGGTACCATCTGTTTAAGATGGTAGAAAAATCATATATCGTACACTAAAATTTTGTAAATGTTGAAGTGTTAAAATAGTGTTTGTTGATTTCAGGAGTTACTTCATCTGAAAAACTATTCAGGAATATTGATACTCTGTGGGTTCAAGGTAGCTAGGCATCTTCAGTACCAAATTTTCTGGTCTGTAGATCCCTTTACACTCTTGAATATTATTGAAGACCCAAACAGTTTTTGTTTTAGGTAGGTTGTATCTACCAATGTATACTGTTAGAAAATAAAACAGAAAATTTTAAAGTATTTAACTCATTTAAAATAATAAATTCAGTGCATGTTGACAAATATTTATATGAAAAATAGCCTTTTTTTTTCCCTTTTTTTAGTGAGAAGTTTTAAGAAAAATGTAGTGAGCATTGTTTTTTGTTGTTTTAAAGAGGAGAGAGAGCCCCCGGTCTTGCTTTATCAGTTTTACAAAACACTTTAATGTCTGGCGGGATTTTTTTTTTTTTTTTTTACAGGAAGGGAGAGAGATGAGAAGCAACAATTCTTTGTTGAAGCTCCTTAGTTGTTCATTGATTGCTTTTTCATATCTGCCTTGACTGGATGACTACAGCAGACCAAGTGACCCCTTGCTCAGGCAGCAACCATGGGGTCAAATCTGTGATCCCGTGCTCAAGCCAGTGATCTTGGGGTTTCAAACCTGGGTCCTCTGAATCCCAGTCCAGTGCTCTGTCCCCTACACCACCACCTGGTCAGGATGGCTGGATTTTCATATCTGCTTCTGTACTGTTTGTTGCAAAATACTGTTTTGGTTGAAGTCTAAAGTAAATCAGGCCTTAAAAAATTGAGAGGAGTGTTCTACTAGTCTTTCAGATAATAGTGAATGCTGTTTTTTATATATCAGAAAACAAGAGGTAGGCTTTTAAAGGTTAGTTGTAATGTACAATATAATCTGAAACCATGTCAATGAAGTTATTGTACTGTTCAGTTAAAATGCATTGGTCTAGTTGTATTTTTACCATGAATCATTTTTGTTACATGCAATCATTGTAAAATACTGTCTCATTGAGTTATATACGTCTTCCAGATGTTGGCATATTTCATTATGCAATATTTTAAAAATCACTAATATCATCAGGAAAGTCTTAAGTGATAGGAAGCAGTTAAGCTGGAAATGGAGATACAGGTTTTCCAGAATTGTTCTTTTCATTGAGAGCTCAAATTTCATCATTGGCAGTGAATACTGCCAGTTGTTTTCCTTGGAGTAATGGTTGTACTTGATTCATTTTCAAGAAAAGATCTGTCAGGTATCCACTTCTGAATAATAGTTTGTCTAATAGTTCTATCAAGTAAAAATTTGTTCCATGGAAAAAGCTAACTTTGCCTGACCAGGCGGTGGCGCAGTGGATAGAGCGTAGGACTGGGATGCTGAGGACTCAGGTTCGAGACTCCAAGGTCGCCAGCTTGAGCGTGGGCTCATCTGGTTTGAGCAAAAAGCTCACCAGCTTGGACCCAAAGTCGCTGGCTCGAGGAGGGGGTTACTCGGACTGCTAAAGGCCCGCAGTTAAGGCACATATGAGAAAGCAATCAATGAATAACTAAGATATCACAATGAAAAACTGATGATTGATGCTTCTCATCTCTCTCTGTTCCTGTCTGTCTGTCCCTGTCTAACCCTATCTCTGATTCTCTGTCTCTAAAAAAAAAAAGTAAAAGCTAACTTAGGTTGTAACTCTTAACATTTCACATGGTTTTCCTTGAGACAGCCATCATACATGATTGCACAAGGGTGATACTTTATGCCCGTCTTCCATTTCATCACACAGAATATTAATAAGGTTTGATGCACTCCTATATCAAGTGTAATAAAGTGAATAATTTTTATAGTGAATACTTGGCAGTGAGTCACACTAGTGCAAGTTTCTTTTTGTGCCACTGCCTTGGTTTGTGCTAAGGCTGTTGCAGTTTTACCCACCGTTGCTTTTTTCCCCCTCCCACCTTACAGATGAATGCCACATAACAAAAAACCATTTGATAGCATTTAGTACATCAACAGTGTTGTACAACTATCACCGCTATGTAGGTCCAAAACATTTCTGTCACCCCAAAGTAAAATCCCTGATTCTCTCCATTTCCCTCTCCTTTCCCTTCAGTCTCAGGCATCATCCAGCCTGTGTTCAACGTATGTATTCTGAATATTTCGTATAAGTCGAATACTGCGTGTGTTCTTTCGTGCCTGGCTTTCCATTAGCATGTTTTCGAGGTTTATCCATGTTAAAGCATGTATATCAGTACTTTTTTATAGCCGGATAATAATCCACCGCATGAGTATACCACAATGTGTTTATCCTTTCATTCACTGATGAACATTTGGGCAGTGTTTCACTATTGTGAATAGAACTGTTAAAAACATGCATGTTCATGTACATTATGTAATTGTTTTTGATTCTTTGGGGTATAAACCTAGGCATGGAATTAGAGGGATGACCATTGTTTTTGTACCATCAGTTCAAATGTACAGTCGAAAAGGCAAATAACATCTTAGTATAAAAAGTTTTGAGTTTGGGGATTCCCTGGAAGTTTCTAGGGGATCCCCAAGGATTTGCAGACCATATACCTACTGCCCACTTTTGTATCTCTATTAGTAGTAAAATTTTCTAACCGCCCACCGGTTCCACAGTAATGGTGATTTATAAAATTTATAAAGCAGATACAGCAAGTTAAAGCATATAATAATTACTTACCAAGTACTTTATGTCGGATTTTCGCTAAGTAGCAGAATAAATCTTTATAAAACAACTTACTATAGTTAAATCTATCTTTTTATTTATGCTTTGTTTGCTCCGCTACCACCCACCATGAAAGCTGGAACGCCCACTAGTAGGCGGTAGGGACCAGGTTGACTACCACTGCGTTAGGTAGTTAGGTAAGCCTTAAAAGTGCAATATCAGATGTGTTTTATAATCCCTCCTTTATAGGTGACTAAATTAATATTTAGGGAGTATAAATGGCATACAAGTAAAAGAACTGGATACCAAATTCAGATTTTCTTACTTCGTGGCTACATTGTTCCTACTGTTTCACAGTACTCTAGGTAAATGAAACAGTAGGGGAGAGGGTTGTTTGAGGGAGGGATTTAGCTTATAAAGAGAAATTATAATTATGGCAAAACTGTTTAATGGTCCCCTTTGTTACTTATATTTAGAGACATCTTAAATCTAAAGGATGTGATCAGTGTCCAACTGGAAGATACTACCTCTAGCAAAACTTTTTGCAGCCAATCTTGTCTAAGGAAACTATCTGTTACCCTATGTACTGATAGCAATTCAACCAAATGCGACATGTGTCAGAAGACTACTCCCGTAAGTTGTAATTTTTTTAACCTTTAGGGGCTCTGCCTAAGCACCAGCATTTTACTGAGTTTTTTTTTTTTTATCCTAGGTTCAATATGAAGTAAAATACCAGAATGTGAAACATACTCTTTGTAGTGATGCCTGTTTTTCAGAGTTTCACTCTGCTAACAACCTGATCATGAACTGTTGTGAGAACTGTGGAGCTTACTGTTATACCAGCTCTGACCTGTTCCATATACTTCAGATGGAAGGACAGTCCCATTACTTAAATAGTTCAAAAGGTATTACAGCCTGTAACCAGGTATGAAGAAAGATCTGTTGCTTAAAGTGAGGACCACTGCATTTGAATTTGACTGCGTAGGACTCAAATGAAAAATTGAAGATTGAGTTCCTTCCATTAGTTGGAAGTTTTACTTTTAGGGAAATGTGGGGGGGGGGTAGATTTTAGTACTATTGGGAACAGTTTTAGTTGGTAAGATGGTGAAAATGAAATAAAAGACTTCTGATAGGCCCTGGCCGGTTGGCTCAGCGGTAGAGCGTTGGCCTGGCATGCGGGGGACCCGGGTTCGATTCCTGGCCAGGGCACATGGGAGAAGCACCCATTTGCTTCTCCACCCCGCCCCCCTCCTTCCTCTCTGTCTCTCTCTTCCCCTCCCACAGCCAAGGCTCCATTGGAGCAAAGATGGCCCGGGCGCTGGGGATGGCTCCTTGGCCTCTGCCCCAGGCGCTAGAGTGGCTCTGGTCGCTGCAGAGTGACGCCCCGGAGGGGCAGAGCATCGCCCCCTGGTGGGCAGAGCATCGCTCCTGGTGGGCTTGCCGGGTGGATCTCTGTCGGGCGCATGCGGGAGTCTGTCTGACTGTCTCTCCCCGTTTCCAGCTTCGGAAAAAAAAATACAAAAAAAAAAGACTTCTGATAGTTCCTTTTTAACAATTCATGATAAGTGCTATTATATAGTGGTTTTTCTCAGAATCTCAGGGAGATCAGTTTACCTTAAAGGCAAACAGATGGAAGCTTATTTATAAACTACAAATAAAGATAGCAGAAATAACAGTAATCTATTGGTATAAGACTCAGCCACAAAAGTGTTTTTTGTTTGTTTTTGCTTTTTTTCTTTTTTCCAAGTGAGAGGAGGAGAGATATAGAGAAATAGACTCCCTGCATGCACCCCAACCAGGATCCACCCTGCAACCCCTGTCTAGAACCAGTGCTCTGCCCATCTGGGGCCATGTTCAACAGAGCTATTTTTAGCGCCTGAGGTGGAGGCTCCACGAGCCATCTTCAGCGCCCAGGGCATTGCGCTCAAACCAGTCGAGCCATGGCTAGGGAAGAGGGGGACAGGAAGGGGAAGGGGTGGAGAAGCAGATGTTTGCTTCACCTGTGTGCCCTGACTGGGAATCGAACCCTGGACTTTCACATGCTGGGTTGATGCTGTACCACTAAGCTAACCAGCCAGGGCCAAAGTATTTTTGTTTTTTATTGCATGTATCTCTTTACACCGAAGCAAGGTTAAGGTAGATCAAGAATGCCATGCTTTTTCTGAATCAGTCATAGGAGGAAATAAACCAACGAGAAATAATCCCCTATGTTGACTGGAGAGCGTTGGGTGGGTAGTGCCGAGCAGAGAAGCTGGACTGTGTTGTTAGACTGAGATGAAGGAACACAGTGGTCTGAGCCCCTTTCATGAGATGGGCCAGGCACATATCTTGCTTGTTTATATCAGTGGTTTCAACTGCCAGTTCTGTGGATCACAGTTCAAATAAGTCATTGGTGAGCCACATCTTTTTATGGTGGATTGCCCACAGCAGAGAATATAATGTCTTGAGACCAGAAATGGGAGAATGGAAGGCATGGAGGCATTCTTTCAAAGGCAAGAAATACCATTCCTTGTTTTCAGTTTTTATCCCTCACGCTCAATAAATAGGGATTGTCCTGTTTTTAAAAGCTTGTATTGAGTACTTCAGCCTGCATGATGGAGCAGGGCTGATTTGGTAGACGAGTCAAAAGCACCACCTAACCTATGTACAGCATTTAAAATATTATGTGATAGTGGTAATGTAGAAAATCCAAATTGTTAGTGAACTATAATCAAGAATTAGAAAATGTTCAAGTCTATGAATCTAAAAATGGAGTGGCTTTTCTTTCATTCATTTGTTTAGAGAGGAAGTAGTTGTGGCACATTAGTTCATTGATTGCTTCTCATACGTGCTTTGACTAGGGAGCTCCCGCTAAGCCAGTGACTCCTTGCTCAAGCCAGCAACTTTGTGGTTATGTCTGTGATCCTGTGCTCAAGCCGGATGAGCCCGCACTCAAGCCTTGGAGTTTTGAACTTAGGACCGATGTTCTATCCACTGTGCGCCATTCAGGCTGGGGTGGCTTTGTAAAAAGTGAATTATTTGGTAGAGATGTAATTATGTTGGCTAATTCTTCTTAATAGAGTATATTAAGAATTCATTTTCCCATATGAATAATCATACTAATAAAGCATAAAAATACAAATTTTCAAAATTATACTCGTGCCTGACCTGTAGTGGCGCAGTGGGATAAAGAGTTGACCTGGAACGCCAAGTTCGCCAATTCAAAACCCCAGACTTGCCTGGTCAAGGCACATATAGGAGTTAATGCTTCCTGCTCCTCCCCCTTCGCTCTTTCTTTATCTCTCCTCTCTCTCTAAAAATAAATAAAAGCTAAGAAAAAAATTATACTCGCTCTTTGTTTCATCGTTCCTTTGCCAATGTGCTGTTCTTCCACAGAAAATTTGTATAGGGTATTTTCATTTGTCTTTGCACTTTGTGCTCCCAAAAGCAGTTCTTTTCCATCATTGCCAGGAATGATGGTTCCTGTTTCACTAGAAAGAATAGGTGTTAGACCTCACAATTTCTGTCCTTTTCCTTTGCATATTGGACACTATATTCTAGACCTTTTACTGCTTGTATGCTTTCTTTCAATATGCTTGCCATTTTTACCATGTATGCTGGCCTAGAAAACTAGAAAAACTGACTCCCACAGCATATTGTAAAGTGTATTAAGCCTTATTTTCGCTCCTCCTCAGCACCAATAGAAGGCCTTCCTCACTTGATACCCAACCACACATTGAGGGAAAACCTCTAGTTAGACTTTTTCTTTTTCTTGACAGAGTCAGAAAGAGGGATGGATAGGGACAGACAGAAAGGGAGAGAGATGAGAAGCATCAATTCTTGGTTGCAGCACTTTAGTAGTTCATTGATTGCTTTCTCATATGTGCCTTGATGGGGGAGGTCCTACAGGAGACCGAGGAACCCCTTGCTCAAGCTAGCGACCTTGGGCTCAAGCTGGTGACTTTGGTTGTTTCGAACATGAGTCTTCCACGACCTAGACCAACATTCTATCCACTACGCCATCGCCTGGTCAGGTGTTAAGACTTCTCTTTATTCATAAAATTTGCTTTGATTGCCAGGGATGGTGAACATCTATGACTACTTTTATGCTTGTATATCTGTTATACAGTAATTGCTATTAATACATCTGACAAATAATAAAAAAGTTATCTAATACTCAGATCAGCTTCCTGCATTTTAATCATTGTAACTCATGGTGCCTTTTCTGGCTTTTTTTTTTTTTTTCTGAAGCTGGAAACAGGGAGAGACAGTCAGACAGACTCCCGCATGCGACCGACCGGGATCCACCCGGCACCCACCCGGCAAGCCCACTAGGGGCAACGCTCTGCCCACCAGGGGGCGATGCTCTGCCCCTCCGGGGCGTCGCTCTGCCGCGACCAGAGCCACTCTAGCGCCTGGGGCAGAGGCCAAGGAGCCATCCCCAGCGCCCAGGCCATCTTTGCTCCAATGGAGCCTCGGCTGCGGGAAGGGAAGAGAGAGACAGAGAGGAAGGAGGAGGGGGTGGGGGGTGGAGAAGGAAATGGGCGCCTCTCCTGTGTGCCCTGGCCGGGAATCGAACCCAGGTCCCCCGCACGCCAGGCCGACGCTCTACCACTGAGCAAACCGGCCAGGGCCTTTTCTGGCTTTTAAGAAAGTGAAAATGGCCTGACCTGTGGTGGTGCAGTGGATAAAGCGTCAACCTGGAAATGCTGAGGTTGCCGGTTTGAAACCCTGGGCTTGCCTGGTCAAGGCACATATCAGAGTTGATGCTTCCAGCTCCTCCCCCCTGTCTCTCTTTCTCTTCTCTTCTCTTCTCTCTCTCTCCTCTCTAAAATGAATTTAAAAAAATTTTTTTTTAAAAGTGAAAATGTGGCTTAACTGTCATTATTTGTAGAGCAGTGGTGGGATAGAGTATATTTTTATGATAGTATGTTAATAATTCATCATATACCAGAGATACATTATTTACATTATTTTAATCTCTTTAACAGAAACCAGCCAGAACACTTACATCTGGTCTTTGTAAATCATTGAAGCCCTCAGATGAAATGATTGAGGTTATCAGTGCCTTGGGGCAGACAGAGCTTTTCTGCTCTTTTAATTGTTTCTCTGCATACAGTAAAGCTAGGATGGAATCTTCTACAGGTAATATTTGCTTAGTAATCAGATTTAGTAACTTCTGAAGAATATTACTGTTTCCTTTCATTTATAACCTTGATTCATTTCCAAATGAGATTTAAAAGTCAAAACTGTTTAAAAGGAAGGCTACTTCACCACCAGAGATTTAATATTTATAGACTGTATTAGAATAGAATCTTGTACTTAGCCCTGCTTTGTAAAAACCAGGCTGTTACAATTTTTACATGAAGTAGAGCTCATGGGAAATACTTTGATGTTCCTAATGGAAAAGCACAGATAATCCAGGGCCAACTATGTATCCCATCAAAGAACCACATATAGGACCAGTGATGCTATTTACATAGACAGTGGAGTGAATGATGCCTCTGCGGCTTGGATAGCTTGCAAACTGGTATTACCTATTAGGAGACTGTATAGGACTCTTTTCTGTTCATGGATAATTTCACATAAAAGATTTGCTTGAAATTTCAAGCAGACAGTGTAAAGACTAAGTAATTATGTGCAAGGGTAAAAGATATAAATTGATAGGAATTGTAAATTATTGGTTTGATTTTATTGATGTTATCCTAAAGAACCTGGGTGTTGCCTGACCAGGCGGTGGCATAGTGGGTATAGCGTCAGACTGGGATGCGGAAGACCCAGGTTTGAGACCCCCAGGTCGCCAGCTTGAGCATGGACTCATCTGGCTTGAGCAAAGCTCACCAGCTTGGACCCAAGGTCGCTGGCTCAAGGAAGGGGTTACTCAGTCTGCTGAAGGCCCGCAGTCAAGGCACATATGGGACAGCAATCAATGAACAACTAAGGAAGGTGTAGCAACGAAAAACTGATGATTTATACTTCTCATCTGTCTTCGTTCCCGTCCGTCTGTCCCTATCTATCCCTCTTTCTGACTCTCTCTCTGACTGTAAGAAAAAAAAGAACCTGGGTGTCCTTCAGCCCTAATAAAAATTACTCCGCAATACCTAGGAGTACATTAGCTATTAGATATTTTCTTCTTTTCTTTTCTTTTCTTTTTTTTGTATTTTTCTGAAGCTGGAAACGGGTAGGCAGTCAGACAGACTCCCGCATGCGCCCGACCGGGATTCACCCGGCATGCACACCAGGAGGCGATGCTCTGCCCATCCGAGGAGTTGCTCTGTTGCTACCAGAGTCACTCTAGCACCTGAGGCAGAGGCCATGGAGCCATCCCCAGCGCCCAGGCCAACTTTGCTCCAGTGAGGCCAACTTTGCTCCAGTGAAGCCTTGGCTGCGGGAGGGGAAGAGAGAGACAGAGAGGAAGGAGGGGGAGAGGGGTGGAGAAGCAGATGGGCGCTTCTCCTGTGTGCCCTGGCCAGGAATCAAACCCGGGACTTCTGCACACCAGGCCGACGCTCTACCACTGATCCAACCAGCCAGGGTATTTTCATTGTTTTTGAAACACTTATAAAACAGTGCTTTCTGACTGATTCTAAAATCTTTATTTTTATAGCAAATGTTCCCATGGTTCATGATACTTCAGTAGAGCTCCTTTCTCCAGACAAGCACCTTTCTCCAAATAAAGATACAACTCTGGTTATAAGCAATATAGTGTCATTGGCAGATATTCATGTTGCCCCACCTGTTATGAACCTGAATTCGGATGACTTAGACGGTAAAAATTGATGTGATATTTGACATATATACTGTTTTTTGCCATACTTGATGAATCTGTCTGTATTGTAAGTTTTCTTTGTGTTGCTTGATATGAAAGAAGGAAATTATAGTTTATGATGCTATTTTATAGACTATGTTATATGATCTTGAATTTACGCTTTATTTAACAGGTACAATTTCTTCAGGACAGAATGTCCTATCAAATGTAAGTTACTGGTTTTTTGTGGGGGGGGGTTTGCTGTCTTTTCTTAAGCTTTATTTCTAAACTTTGTGAGTGTGTATTAATTCCTGTTTTTACTTTTCTTAATATTTATTAAGCATTTCAACTCAACCTGAGCAGTAAAAACTATTTTTATTATAAATACATACCAAAAGACTCTGAACAATTAATGTTGACTCTAGATTGCAAATAGGTAAGTTACAAATAATTGTTAATATATCCCCCTAGTGGAGCTCATACTATCACCCATTCACTTTACAGTGGTACCTTGACACTCGAGTGTAATTCATTTCATGGCCAAGCTTGTGACTCCCATTTGCTCATGTGTCAAATTGAATTTCCCCATTTAAATTAATGGGAATGCAATTAATCCATTCCACCCCCCAAAAACCACATGCATTTTTTGTTTTATATGCTTTTAAATAAGAAAATGTACTTTATAAATAACAAATACATATATATATACACACACACATAGAGAGAGAGAATGTAAAGAAATAAAACTGGTTTATGAGGTGTATTTACCTTCAAGGGCAGGTGAAGATGCTGGCAGAGGGGGGAGTATACATTAGCATAACAATACAATTCCCAAGCAGACAGGTAATTAGCAATTTCAGACAGCTGCCCAGCCCTTTTTGTGTTTTCTGAAGTGAGAAGCAGGGAAGCGGGCAGACAGACTCCCGCATGCGCCCAATCAGGATCCACCTAGCATGCCCACCAGGGAGCGATGCTCCATTGCAACCAGAGCCATTCTAGCACCTGAGGTGGAGGCCATAGAGTCATCTTCAACATCCAGGCCAACTTTGCTCCAATGGAGCCTTGGCTGCGAGAGGGGAAGAGAGAGACAGAGAGGAAGGAGAGGGGAAGGGTGGAGAAGCAGATGTGTGCTGCTGCTGTGTGCCCTGCCTAGGAATCAAACCCGGGACTTTAATACGCCCGGCCAATACTACTGCTGAGCCAACCAGCCAGGGCCCCAATGCCATTTTGAATAATAAAAGTGAGCAAATTCAAAAAAACAAAAATTTTACAAACTCATTTGCCCAACACTCATGATCAAATATCTGCTCCGACTTAAAGCAAAAAGTCCTGCAAGTGACTGCTTGTCTCAAATTTCTCATGATTTAAAGTGCTTGTGTGTCAAGGTACCACTGTATTGTGTTATCAGAATAGGTGTGTTTGATATTTTAATTGATTTTATCATTTTCTCCTGAAGGCTTTGGAAAGTTCACCCAGTGAGTCAAGCAGTGTTGCTATCAGTAGTATGGAAGAGCCAAGCCTTGCACCATCTGCACCAGTCCTCCATCTGCCTACAGTTGACTCCAATATAGAAGTACAAAACAGTCAAGTGTCAAAACAAGGTGTCACATGCAATAAGAAAAAATGTGATAGACTACGTCACCGAAAATTTACTTCTAAAGCACAAAACTTTAAAGGTAAACCAAAAAGTATTAGAAACTTTTGGCGCTCAAATTTTCAGAAGTTAGAAACCAATGTTAAAAGGGATGTGACATTCTGTTATTCGTGCCAGTTTTTCTGCCAGAAAAAATATAGCCGTGAAGAAGAGTTATCTGCAACCCAAAAGATTCCTGATTGGAAAAAAACTCTGAAAATTTTCAGAAAGCATGAGAAAAGTAAAATGCATTTGAAGTCACTGCAATTTTGGAAGGAATACCAGTTTTGTGATGAAGTTGTCAATGACAGTTTACCTATTTGTTCAAAACAGATTGAAGGAAATAAAAAGTACCTAAAGCTTATAATTGAAAATATGTTATTTCTTGGAAAGCAATCTTTACCTTTAAGAGGAAACAACCAGTCTATTTCATCTGTGAATAAAGGCCATTTTTTAGAATTGTTAGAAGTGAGAGCAAAAGATAAAGGAGAAGAAATATTCAGACTTACAAATTTACAAGTTGACTTCTATAATAGTACACAAGTTCAAAATGATATTATTGAAATAATAAAGACTGAAATGTTGCAATATATTGTGAATGAGATCAATGTCTCCTCAGCTTTTTCAATAATATGTGATGAGGCAACTTATAGTGCCACTAAAGAACAGCTTTCAGTTTGTGTAAGATATCCGCACAAAACATCCAAGGCTATCTTAATCAAAGAAAGGTTCTTGGGTTTCATAGATGTTGAAGAGATGACTGGGACCAGTTTACACAGGACAATCACAGCTTACCTGCAGAAAATTGGAGTTGATGTGAATAAAATACAAGGTCAGGCCTATGATAGTAGCACTAATTTGAGGATAAAATTCAATGAAAGTGCAGCAGAATTCAAGAAGGAAGAGCCAAGAGCTTTATACATACATTGTTATGCCCATTTTTTTGATTTGGCAGTAATTAGGTTTTGTAAAGAAGTAAAAGAACTCCGAAATGCTCTAAATACTCTCAGTTCTTTGTTCAACACTATTCATATGTCTGAGGAAATGTCTACACATTTTCAAAAGATATGTAAGCTAAGTCAAAACAAAACATGCAAGAAGCATCTGTCACAGTCATGTTGGACAGTCCATGATCATACATTACTATCTGTGATTGAGGGTCTTCCAGAGATTATTGAAACACTGGAAGTTGTATCAAGCCATTCTTGTAACACAAATTTGGCTCATGAATTGAGTGATTTGTTGATGCTGGTTTTGAAATTTGAATTTATCTTTTGTTTGAAGTTTCTTTATCGAGTATTAAGTGTTACAGAAATTCTTTCCAAAGAGCTTCAAAGTGAAACCATAGATACTTTTTCTTTGTCTTCAAAAATAGAAGCAATTTTGGAGTGCTTATCATCTGAAAGAGATGATGTCTGTTTCAAAACTGTCTGGGATGGGGCAGAAGAAATATGTCAAAAAATAACCAGCAAAGGTTTTGAAGTTGAAAGACCATCTTTTCATAAAAGAAGAAAAATTCAGAAAACAATAGATCTTGGCGCTTCAGACAGCACATTTTTTCCTACCTCAACAGAAGAACAATATAAAAACATTTATTACCAAGGAATAGATGTTGTATTACAGAATTTAAAACTATGTTTTTCAGAATTTGATTATTGCAAAGTGAAGCAAATTTCAGAACTATTATTTAAATGGAATGAACCATTAAATGAAGCAACAGCCAAACACGTCCAAGAATTTTATAAACTTGATTCAGACATCATCCCAGAACTTAGATTTTATCGGCAATATGCAAAGCTCAACTTTGTCCTAGATGATGATCATATCAACTTCATCAGTCTTGGCTATTTGTTTATTCAGCATGGTCTTCATAATAATATTCCTTGCATATCAAAACTATTATATATTGCTTTGTCTTGGCCAATTACTTCGGCAAGGGTTGAAGACTCATTTTCCATACTGACTCGTCTTAAAACATATGTATGTCATACCATGGGAGAAGAGAAGCTTAGTGGTTTGGCCCTAATGGCTGTTGAGCAGGAATTAGTAAATAAACTGCTGGAGCCTGAAAAGCTCAATGGACTTGTGGAAAAGTTTATATACGTCAGATGAAAGAAATATATTGTGCATGCTAATTTGAATTTACCTTAAAGAATTTTGTATTTCTATTGAAATGGAAGTTTTTATTTCAATTTTTTGTCTTTTATCTTCAACTTGCCTTTTTCACTTTTTACATGCTATTTTTGAGACTCCCATGTCAGTACATAGCTTATTGATTCTTTTTGTACAACTGCATAAGATTTAATTGTATAAATGTAACCTGTTGGAATAATCCCTACATAACATTTTAATTCATTTTTCTAGTATGAATAGTGCTGCATTTTTTTTTAAATTTTTTATTTATTCATTATAGAGAGGAGAGGGAGAGACAAAGAGAGGGACAGAGAGAGAGAGAGAGGAGAGACAGAAGGGGGGAGGAGCTGGAAGCATCAACTCCCATATGTGCCTTGACCAGGCAAGCCCAGGGTTTCGAACCGGTGACCTCAGCATTTCCAGGTTGATGCTTTATCCACTGCGCCACCACAGGTCAGGCTAGTGCTGCATTTAATAACTTTACGTATAGGTCATATTTCACATTAGTAAGTTACTGGAAGATAAAATTTTAATTTAAAATTACTGGGTCAAAAGATTTGTTCTTGACCTGTGGTGGCGCAGTGGATAAAGCGTCGACCTGGAAATGCTGAGGTCGCCGGTTCGAAACCCTGGGCTTGCCTGGTCAAGGCACATATGGGAGTTGATGCTTCCAGCTCCTCCCCCCTGTCTCTCTCCTCTCTCTCTCTCTCTCTCCCCCCCCCTCTCTCTCTCCTCTCTAAAATGAATAAATAAAATAAAAATTAAAAAATTAAAAAAAAAAAAAAAAAAAGATTTGTTCTTTTTTTTTTTTGTATTTTTCCAATGCTGGAAACGGGGAGGCAGTCAGACAGACTCCGACATGCACCCGACCGGGATCCACCCAGCATGCCCACCAGGAGGCGATGCTCTGCCGCAATCAGAGCCATTCTAGCGCCTGAGGCAGAGGCCACAGAGCCATCCTCAGCGCCCGGGCAAACTTTGCTCCAGCGGAGCCTTGGCTGCAGGAGGGGGAGAAAGAGAGACAGAGAGGAAGGAGAGGGGAGGGGTGGAGAAGCAGATGGGCGCTTCTCCTGTGTGCCCTGGCCAGGAATCAAACCTGGGACTCTTGCACGCCTGGCCATTCTCTACCACTGAGCCAACCGGCCAGGGCAGATTTGTACATTTTTATCTTTGATTGGTACATTGCTTTCTACAAAGGATGGTGCCATTTTACAATCCCACCAGCCATGTGAGTGAAATATTTTGATCTTTGTTGATCTGTTAGATAAGGGTATTTAATCTTTGGAGGTTAAATCTCAGTGGGATTTTGTACTTTCACTTAATAAAGTTGGGTATCTGTTTGAGCCATTTGTATATCCTTTTCTGTACACTGTTAACATTTCAGCATTAAAACCAAATATTGCTGGTTGTTTTTGTAACAAAGCTGGATGACAGTAGGAATTCCCAATTTACTTTATGAAACATTGACTATTTTTCAAGTAACCCTAAAAGGACCCTATTTCTTTTATATTCTACAAAAGTTTGGGTAACAAATGAAATCTGTTCCTTAAAGATCTTAAAGAATTAAGTGGTAGAAATATGGTAGCTGGTCTGGAAATTACTTTTTCCTTTTAGGAGTACTATTTCTCTGTGCCACTTTTCCTGTTCATCAATTTTTATAATTCCTAATTTTTCTGGAAAGAGCATCCACTCTTTTTTTTTTTTTTTTTTTTTTACAGAGAGAGGGATAGATAGGGACAGACAGGAACAGAGAGAGATAAGAAACATCAATCATCAGTTTTTCGTTGTAGCACCTTAGTTGTTCATTGATTGCTCTCATATCTGCCTTGACCGTGGGGCTACAGTGGACCGAGTAACCCCTTGCTCGAGCCAGTGACCTTGGGCTCAAGCTGGTGACCTCGGGGTCTGACACTCTATTCACTGCGCCACCGCCTGGTCAAGTAGCATCCACTCTTTGATACTTCCTTTCAAATGTATTTGCTTAGAGTTGTAGGAAGTATTCTCTTAATTTCTTATATACGCCTCTACTAACTTTCTTCATTGATTTTCTATACACCAAGTAGTGATGTGATTTTTGTACATTCTTAGATTTATCAATCCTACTTCTTAAAAAAAATACATGGTTTTATCATAAAAATACGAAGAACATAACAGTCTTATTAAACCCTAACATTTTCCATGTTCCAGATTATTTCCAAAATAAAATACCAAGTTAAAGCTCCCTTAAAAATCTTTCCCTGATAACACTTCTATTTTTCTAGTGACAACAATTATTGGGTGTGAATCCTTCCATGGATGTGAAATTTTATACTTACTACATAGCCTTGTTTGTAAACTACATAAAACTTTGTAAGTTGCATTTTACATCTTTCTGTACTTAGCTTGCTTTATTTATTTATTTATCTATTTTGCACTTGGCTTTTTTACTCAATGTTATTGACATTTAAAAATGGATTTCTGGCCCTGGCCAGCTAGCTCATCGGTAGAGCGTCAGCCCAGTGTGTTTAAGTCCTGGGTATGATTCCTGTTCAGGGCACAGAGGGAGAAGTGACCATCCACTTCTTCACTCTTCCTCCTTTCTCTCTTCCCCTCTTACAGCCAAGGCTCCAATTGGAGCAAGAAGTTGGCCTGGGCACCGAGATAGGCTCCATGGCCTCTGCCTCAGGCGCTAGAATGGCTCTAGTTGCAACAGCAACGCCCCCTGGTGGGCATGCCAGGTAGATCCCAGTCAGGTGCATGTGGGAGTCTATCTGACTTCCTCCCTGTTTCCAACCTCAGAAAAATACAAAAAAAAGATTATTAGTTCATTTATTTTCAACTGCTAAGTAATAAACCATTTAGTATGCAAGTTCATCCTTTTTCTACATAAACTGTCTGCTTTCTCACTTTCATAATACTCCAAGGACCTTTTTTTTTTTTTTTTGTATTTTTCTGAAGCTGGAAACGGGGAGAGACAGTCAGACAGACTCCCGCATGCTCCCGACCAGGATCCACCTGGTATGCCCACCAGGGACGTCGCTCTGCTGCGACCAGAGCCACTAGCGCCTGGGGCAGAGGCCAAGGAGCCATCCCCAGCGCCCGGGCCATCTTTGCTCCAATGGAGCCTTGGCTGCGGGATGGGAAAAGAGAGAGAGGAAGGAGGGGGGGGGTTAGAGAAGCAAATGGGCGCCTCCCCTATGTGCCTTGGGCGGGAATCGAACCCGGGTCCCCGGCACGCCAGGCCAACGCTCCACCGCTGAGCCAACCGGCCAGGGCCCCAAGGATCGTTTGTATTTTACTGATGTTAGAGTAAGGAAGGATGAGAGAGACGGGGACATCAATCCATTCCTGTATGTCCCCTGACTGGATCGATCAAACCATTTGCTTCTGGACAATGTAACCAACCATGCCATCTGGCCAGTGCACTAAAGATCATTTCTATATATGGTATGCACTCGTACATTCAACAGATATTTATTGAGACACTATATGCTTTTCAAACTGCTAGGGATCCAGAGAATAATAACCTGACTCCAATGAAACTTAGTTTTTTAACATGGAAATCCAGGAGAGATACTAGAGAGGTTATTTACTACCTTTTCTCATGTAGATAGAGATAATACATAAAATATTTCTATACTAGAATAAAATGACGTATTGAGAGCTGTGGCAATTTAGGGCCTTATCTAACCACGCATACATGGCACGCCATGCTCAGAAGGTGTGCTCTAGGATGCTTAGCTAGAAATGGATTTGATGAGTCAAGGCTATGTGTATCTTCAACTTTAATTAGACCTCACAATTATACCGTTTTTTCATTCCAACCAATATTGTGCCTGTTCCACATCCTTACCATTATTTGGTAGTGTCATTTTACTCTTTAAAAATGAATTGATTTCTACTTTTTAAAAGTATGGATAGCAATTAATCTCTAGTTCTGAATGTTTATTGCACGTTTTCATTGTGTTTTATTATGAAAGTGCTTAACACTATGAACTTTACTCTGAGATCTTTTCATTACTTCTAGCTATTTGAAGTTGTGGTTTCTATCTTGTCAAGGAAGCAAACGTTAATTTTAAGAAGCTAGGGTATTTGTTTTTTATTCAATTTTTGTTTACTTTCTTAGTTTACTATAAAGCCCGTAATATAAGACCTAGTCTTGAAAAAAGGAAAAAAATAAAACTACATTAAAACAGCTCTATATGTTGAATAGATATTATGTAACCTAGTACTTCATGCTTTCTCTATGAGGTTTCATTTAGTTCTCACAGTAGCCTATTCCTATACAGAGGGAATGGACACAGAAGTTAATAGACCACAGTAGGTAAATGGTGAACTGAAGATTTGTACCCAACTAGTAGGAATTTTCAAAGCCCATACATTCAATCACTGTTCTGCTCTTACAGACTTACACAGGTATTCCTAAATGTGAGATTAACTACCAAAGGTCCATAATAGAAGGCAGAAATAGTGTAGTTTTTTTATCTCCTCAAATTCTTATATAAAATAAAAAAATCTAGGCTTGGCAACTACAAAAAATCTTGGTGACCAAGTAGTCCACACAGTTCCAAAACAAGATTAGGTAATGACAAACTCAAAGCAGGCAAAAAAAACTGAATGATATTGGCTAACTGTATAGGTCATGGAGAGAAAGTAATGGGGAATCTGATGGCCCAGAGAATAGATCCCCCAAATCAACAGGTTTCCATTGAAAAGCATGCAAGCCAATTTAAAAATGGCCAAAACAGGAAAGGTCCCTAAAGATGGCACTTTGCAGGCAAGTGTAGTTGGATTGCAAAATTCAGAGTGTGCTGGAGTACGCTAGGTCCTTATTTCTCGAAATTAATAAACCGAAGAGTCATTCCAAAACAAAATCCATTTAAAAGAAACTGCTGGCTGTAGGTTCCAAAGTGAGCAGCACAGGGGCAAAGGAAAGATGCAGATTAAAGTGAAAGAAGCCAAGTAAGCAGATCTTAGTGAAAAGATTTCATGATCCTTGATGCTAGAAAAATTTTGTCCCTTTCCCGTGAAGGATTTCCCACAAAAGTAAGCAATAGAAAAGCGCAGTGAAATGCGCTGACCAGGCAGCATAGTGCATGGAGCATCAGACTGGGATGCAGAGGACCAAGGTTCGAGACCCCGAGGGTCACAGGCTTGTGCGCGGGCTCATCTGGTTTGAGCCAAGCTCACCAGCTTGGTCCTAAGGTTGCTAGCTTGAGCAAGGGGTTACTCGGTCTGCTGAAGCCCACAGTCAAGGCACATGTGAGGGCAATCAATGAACAGCTAAGGTGTCGCAACAAAAAACTGAGTGATGCTTCTCATCTCCATTCCTGTCTGTCCCTCTCTGTCTCTCTAAAAAATAAAAATTAGAATACAGAACAGTAAATCCTTAATAAAAACGTTTCATACAAAGCTAAATGAAATTAAAGTGATAAAAGTTATATAAATGAATGTAAATCAATTAGATGAGTAGATAAAAGATTTGAAAACTAAATTCAGGAAAGCAGAAATTAAAAAGGAATAGACAGTTGCCTGACCTGTGGTGGCGCAGTGGATACAGCATTGACCTGGAACACTGAGGTCACCGGTTCAAATCCCTGGGCTTGCCTGGTCAAGGCACATACAGGAAGCAACTACTACGAGTTGACACTTCCTGTTTCTCCCCCCTCTTTCCTTCTCTCTATCTCCCCCCCCTAAAAATTAATAAATAAAATTAAAAAAAAAAAAAAGGAATAGACAGTATATAGCTCGTTTGGTTACAGCACCATCCCAACATGCTAAGGTGGTGGGTTCCACTCCCAAGTTGGGGAACATGTAAGAATCAACCAATGATGGCATGAATAAGTAGGACAGTTTCTCTGTCCCTTCCTAAGCATCAATGAATAAAAAGGAATAAAAATCGCTTTGAAAACTAGAAGGAAATTAAAAGTATCGATAAAACAATTCCTAACACACAGGATGAAAATGTTTTAAATAGACTGTTATGGAATACTACTCTGCCATAGAAAAGAAAATTTTACCCTTTGCAACAGCATGGGTGGCCCTGGAAAGTATTATGCTTTTAAGCCAGTCAGAGAGACAAGTAGCATATAATTTCACTCATGTGGAATCTAATGAAAAAAGTGAAATACAGGTATACTCTAGATTCAGAACAGACAGCTATCAGAAAAGGGAGTTTACAGAGGTAGCTGGATGGAAAGGGTGTAGAGATTAAGTTTAAAAAAAATCAGTATGATTACAAGGGGGTAGGGCAGCGGTTCTCAACCTGTGGGTCGTGACCCCGGCGGGGGTCGAACGACCAAAACGGGTTGCCTAAAGCCATCAGAAATACCTATTTTATTTAAAAATGTATAATATGTATTTTCCGATGGCTTTAGGTGACCCGTGTTTTGGTCGTTCGACCCCCGCCGGAGTCGTGACCCACAGGTTGAGAACTGCTGGGGTTATGTAAGTCAATGGTGATGAAATGAGACTTGACTTGGGGTAGTGAATGAGCAATACAATATACAGATGATATATTATAGAATGGTACTCCTGAAACCTATAATTAACCAGTCACCCCAATAAATTCAATAAAATATAGCAAAAGACTTAAAGGATTCAAGAGAAAGTGATACTAAGTATAGTACACCTTATATCTGTATGTAAAATGAACCCTCAAATCCAAAGCAATGGAAAATACTGAAAACTTCAGCAGTCCTTGTGGTACTCCCATTGCTTTGTTCACCATCCAGACACTTGTCTTAATACTTGATGAGAAGAAATCCATGGTTCCAAAAGGTAGATTGAAAGCTGGTATCCCTGAGGCATAAAGTATCAATAAATTACCAAATATACAAAGTATTCCTCTTCAGATCTATTACTGCCAAGGACAAAGTGTTTTTCTACTGTTCAGTCAGTTCACACAGTGGCTTCCATTCTTTTCAAAGTGAGGCTGCTTTCAATCTGTTGGGAATATTGCTTCAGCATCTGTCATTTCAGTCTTCCCTCTCCATACCATAATCTGAGTCATTCTCCAAAGTCCCTCCTTCCTCACTGGCCTCAAAAAGTCACCAGTTCCTTTTCCTTTTAGGAATTCAGATAGATCTAATGGTTTTATAGAAACAATATAAATGTTCCAACTATCTCATCTGAAGCACCAGATATATGAGTTAAATGGCCATCTTGGACAATAGCCATCCACCCCAGTCTTCAGAAATCTCCAGCCTCCACCTGCCTAGCTGAGCCCCAGTTGACCATCAACACCATTAATTTGTTATCCTGAGCCACCACGTATTAGATAAACTATTGCTATGCTGAAACTGGATCACAGTGGGCCAATGTAAGGCAAGTTAGGAGCTAATTTCAATCTAGGTAATTGTATTTTAAGCAGGGAAGATAAGGAACAGCTTTTAGGATTAAGATCAAAATCCTTAACATGGCCTAGAAGACTTTCCATGATCCGAATTCTGCTCTGGTCTCTTACTACACAATTCCCAGTCTTTTTTTAAAACCTTAAAAAAAAAAATTTGAAATTCACATAATATACAGTTCAACCAAAGTATACACTTAATGGTTTTTAGTGTATTCAGATATGCACATGTCATCACTAATTTTAGAATATTTTCATTAACTCAAAAAGAAATTCTGTTATTGGTCAGCAGTCACACCAATTCCATTACACTCCTTTCTCAACTTTGACCCCCTCCCTCAGTGCTCTATAACTGCTAATGTATTATTTAGGTTTCCCTGTTCTGACCATTTCATATAAAGAGAATCATCTTTATAATCTTTAGTATTGGCTTCACTTAGTGTTTTTAAGATTCATCTTATGTGGTAGCATTTATCACTATTGCATCCCATTTTTGTGGCTAAATAATATTCCACTGTTGAATATACAGTGTGTATCTACTTATTGGGTTCATGGGCATTTGAGCTGTTTCTAGCTTTTCACTATTATGAATGATGCTAAACATTCACATGCAAAATTTTGTGTGAATGTGTGTTTGTTTCTCTCAGGTATGAGAATTGCTGAGTCATAGGGTAACAGTTTGAGCAACAAAGGCTGTTTTTTCAACGTGGCTGCACCATTTTAAATTCCTACCCATAGTGTGTAAGGATTCCAATTTCTGTACATCCTTGCCAACACTTAAAACTTTTTGATCCTAGACAGTCTAGTGAGTGTTGAAGGGCTATCCTCCAACCCCAAGCTTTACTGAGATGTAACTGACAAAACTGTAAGTACAGTACATGTAAAAGTGTGCACTGTGATTTGAGAGTCATGTGCTGCTTCATCACAGGGACATACTCTGATAATTCCGTGGTTGTGTGAACATCAGACACACAACTAGATGGTATATAGCCTATTAATACCTAGGCAATAAGCTTGTACAGCACGTTACATACATGAGATTAAATCAAGCACAAAATAATGATGCATTCAATATGCACTAAATTAAGCTGGTTCCAGGTATAATGTCATATTGTTTGACAGCAAACTTCTTTTGTAAGTGGAAAGAGTACACTAAATAAAAGTATAGTAAATACACAAACCAGTAAATAATTTATTATCAAGTATTATGCAATATACATGCCATGCTAGTATACAAGTGGCAGCCCAGGTTTGCTCACACCAGCATCACCACAAACAATATGCCACACTACAAAGTTATGACAGCTACATTACTACAGATAAGAATTTTTCAGTTCCAACTTACGAAACCACCATATGCAGCCCACTGTTGGGTGAAACGTCATTAGGCATCATGTGATAAAGTATGTATCATCTCACATTTTTTTTTTTTTTTTTTTTGTGACAGAGGGACAGACAGGCAGGGAAAGAGATGAGAAGCATCAATTCCTCATTGCAGCACCTTGGTTGTTTATTGATTGCTTTCTCATATGTGCCTTGATGGGGGGAGGAGGGGGGTGAGGGCTACAGCAGACCAAGTGACCCCTTGCTCAAGCCAGCAACCTTGGGCTCAAGCTGGTGAGCCTTGCTCAAACCAGAAGAGCCTGCACTGAAGCTAGTGACCTCGGGGTTTTGAACCTGGGTCCTTCGCATCCCAGTCTGATACTCTGTCCACTGCACCACCACCTGGTCAGGCTCATCTCACATTTAAACATTTTTATAATTGATTTTTATAGAAAAAGGGAGAAACATTCATTTGTTATTCCAATTATTTATGCATTCTCATATATGCTCTGACCTGGGTCTGAACCCACAACCTTGGCTTATGGGGAAAGATGCTGTAAACCAGTATTTTTCAACCACTGGTCCACAGACCTGTTTGCCAGAAATTCCATGCTGGTCCACAAAAGTCAATCACCCTGATGTTATATGAAGATTATAGACCCAATGATCTTAGTCAAATTCGCTTATGCTCAGGGTGATTTCTACCTTGCTTAAATCTATTTTCACCAGTCCCAAAGAGTTCAAATGTTGAAAACCACTGCTAACCAACTAAACTACGCAGCCAGGGCCCATCACCTCACATTTTTGTTGTTGAACAATAAAGTTCTCTTAGCAAATTTTTTATATTAAGTGAGAGGTGGGGAGGCAGAGAGAGACTCCCACATGCGCCCCAACCAGGGATCCACCTGGCAAACCCTCTATGGGGTATTGCTCTGCCCATCTGGGTCCATTGCTCGGCAACTGAGCTATACTGATTGGCACCTGAGGCAAAGCCATGGTGACATTCTCAGTGCTGGGGGCCAACTTGCTTGACTGAGCCATGACTGCAGAAGGGGGTGGGTAGGGAAGCAGATGGTTGTTTCTTGTGTGCCTTGACCAGGAATCAAACCCGGGACTTACACACACTGAGCTGACACTCCACTGCTGAGCCAACGGGGCCAGGGCCTGCAAATTTCAACTCTACAATGCATTAACTCATAGTCACCATGTTGTTAGATCCTCAAACCTGAATGACCTTATAGCTGAACAAAACTCATGACTTTGACTTGCAATTCCCTATTGACAGATGTTAAGGGTTTTTTCATGAGCTTAATGGCCATTTATCTTCATTAAGAGATTTCCATTCAAACCCTTGGCTTATTTTTTTGAGTTCTTAAAACTGTGTCCTTTATGTATTCTAGATATAAGTCCCTAATTAATTACATTACTTGCAAATATTATCTTCCCTTCTGTGAACTGTCTTCAATTTTTTTTTCAATTTTAAGTCCAATTTATATTTTGTTGTTACTTGTATTTTTGGCCTTATCTAAGAATCCTTTGCCCAACTCAGAGTCGTGAAGATTTATCCATTTTCTCCCAGAGTTTTTCATTGCTCCATTTAGGTATTTGAACTACTTTTAATTTTCAAATACGGTGTGAGTAAGGGGCCACATGAGTCTTATAATCAGCTTATCAACTTCAAGAAAGCAGCTGGGATCACGTTCAATCTGGAAATCAGTTTGGAGAATACAGCAATGTTAACAATCCCAAGTCTTTGAATCCTGAACAGATGCATCCGCACAATTTCTTCCCAGTCTTCCATTCTTTTTCTCCCTCTTGCCTCAGGCATTTTGGAACTCAACTCATTTTTGGTACAAAACATTATATGCTCATGTCATGTTAAAATCTTGTGGACCTTACCACGTTGTGAGTGCTGAGCTTGCTTTCCTCCCAACCTTTTTTTTCACTTAATGGCATCCCTTTGTTGGGCATTGAGCTAAATCTTAAAATACCAACTACCAGTAGTTATCAACATACAACTCTGCTAGGCAGGGATTATTTAATCCTACATTAATATTTTTAAAAATTTATGTAGTTTTCATTCTTAGTTTTTTTATTGAATTTATTGGGGTAACTTGGTTAATAAAATTATACAGATTTCAGGTATAGAATTACATTTTTCTGAAAGACAGGAACGGGAAAAAACATGAGAAGCAGCAAATCATAGTTGTGGCATTTTATCTGTTCACTGATTGCTTCATTTAAGTGCCTTGACAAGAGGGCTCCAGCCAGTGACTTTGGGCTTTTAAACCTGGGACCTTAGTGTCCCAGGTCCATGCTCTATCCACTATGGCACCACTGGTCAGGTAGGTGTTCAATTCTATAATACATCATCTGTATATATTGTGGGTTCCCTGCCTCAAATCGTCTCCCCCCCCCCCATCTCTCTCTCTCCCCTTACACACCACCTTCCCTCATCCTTCTTTCCTTCCTGCATCCCCAACACTGTTGCCTATAAATTTGGTCTAATCCCTTCACCTTTTCACCTAGCCCCACAACCCCCATCACCTGACAGCTGTCTGTTCTCCTTATCTGAGTCTGTTAGTGTAGTTTATTAGACTCCCCATATAAGTGAAATTATATGGTGCTTGTCTCTGACTGGCATTATTTCACTTAACATAATAACCCCCAGGTCCATCCATGTTAGGCAGATATTTAATCCTAATTAATATTTGAGTTTGTTTTGTTTTTGAGAGACAGGGAGAGCCAGACAGGAAGGGAGAGAGATAAGCAGCATTGATTCTTCGTTGTGGCACCTTAGTTGTTCATTGATTGCTTTCTGATGTGACTTGACCCAGGGTTATAGCAGACCTAGTGACGCGCTCAAGCTGGCTACCTTGGGGTTTGGAACCTGGATCCTCCGCATCCCAGTCCAAAGCTCTATCTACTGCTCCTCTACCTGGTCAGGAGAGTTTAAATTTCTTGTTGAAGCTAAAAGATCTCTCAGGACTCCCAACCCCTTCAATACTAAGGACGTACAAGTTTCCCCATAAAACCCCATGATGTAAAATATGTTAATAAAAATTAACATATTTCTATCAAATATAAAACTGTGTAGCAGATATTCTAATTACACGATGTCACTAGGGAGTCTTCAACTTGACTATGAACCCTAATTCCATGTTCTCTTTTTGTGCTAGAAAATGTGCTATATGCTTTGTGTATAATCTTTTATTCATAACCCAATTAAGTAGGTAGTATATTCATTTTACCAATGAGCAAACTGCAACTTGCCTGTTAATGCAGCTAGGCAAATTGCAAAATACTTGTACTCTGGTCAAGACCCCATTATGCTACTTCCTTACTACTGGATTAATTATACTGTAGACTATTTTTGCCTTGAGATCCACAAAACTTCAGATCAGTTGGCAATCAGAAAGGAGTAAGAGAAAGCTGAACCAAAACTTGGACTCAGGAAAAGATTCTTAATTTGGACAGCTGGCCTCCCAAGATATTCGAAAAAAATATGGCAACCACAGACAAGCAGAATGGCAATGATCATGGGGGAAAATCCCAAAAAACCCCAGCAGGATCTTGGTCTCATCCCTGGAACTGACTATACACTTTTTCAAAGCAAATTCCATGGGACTAGTAACTGCTGTGAATTTCAACTCTTCTTTTGTGTCTATTTTAACTAATCTTGAATGAGTTGTTCTGATTTCTAGCTTTCTTCTCCTTAATTACACAAAGCTCATAAATTAGCACTTTAGGTATAAAACCTATAGAGTAAAGGCAATTTTAAATTTTGATGCCCAAATCAGTTTAGGACAGACAAAAGAGCCAATAGATTATTAATTAAGTTGAAGTAGCTCTGCCAAAAAACCCTCAAGAAACAAAGTCCTGAATTATATAACCTGTTCTATGGGAACCTCTTCTTTTAAGTCACCTAGAAACAAGTTGATGACATACAATATTCTACAAAACGAAAGAGTCCTACTTAAAAACAGAATAAAAGGACAATCTGATTTTAAAATATCTTTATTAACAATAATTAGGTTGTTCATTCCTCTTTGCCCTCTTCCTCACTGGTTTCCTGGACACAGTTCACCTGATCCTGCCAATTAAAGGAAATAATTACTCCCAAAAGATGTAAAAATCAAGAATTATCAAGTTTTTTAGTGCCAACCAAGTAAACTTTCTAACATCAAAGAAATATCAATCAAGGAGTGTGCTGTCAATACTACTGAATGGTCTACCTGGGCTTAAGATGTAGAGATTGTTTAAATTTCAAACTGATTATGAGGGCCTTTTAAACCTAAGTGATACCTAGCTATACATGCAATTCACATTAGATGAGGAAAATCAACTATCAACGGCCACCTTTTTATAGCTTTATTGGACAGAGCCATGTCCAGTTGTTTATATATTGTCTATGACAGCTTTCCAGCCAGAGTTGAGATACCCTTTAAAATTGCCAACCATTCTAACAGATCATCCTTTGTATTATGTGTTCCTCATCTATTTCCAACTATAGATGACGCCACCATGATGAAAAACAAAACAGGGAACTTCAAATTTCTGAACCCTCCTCTGCATGGTGCTATGGACAGAGGTAAATAAATACATACACACACACACACACATACACACACGTGTGTGTGTGTGTGTGTGTGTGTATATATATATATAATTCAAAACTCAAGTCCCTGTTCTTGAGGCTTGAGTCAAACCAATAGATAAACCTACAACTTCAGAAAGCTGTTAAAACAATTAAATATTTAAGAACTGTAAAAACTATTTCCTACAAGAAAGCTTTAATGTAGAATTAAAATGATATTCACCCACAAATAATTATTTTTGTACCACCCAAGAGTCCTTTTTTCTGAAGGCAGTTTTCAGAGTAAGAATTGCTTAACTTACCTCGACATTTTCTCAGTCTGACAAGTTTTTGGCTTTTCTTCTTGGTTGGCTCATGCTGTGTTGATGTCTTGAGAACAATTACCCACCTATCATTTAAAATATAATTTTATTAAAATAACATACTCAGCATATCGCGTTCTTATTAATACATAATGTATATATCTTATGTTTGGGTTGCAATCAGTGGTTGTTTTTTTGACTATGTTATTGCTTAGAAAAGATCTGGTCTACACCAAGATCATATTCTAAACTTTTTCACTTGTACATATGAAACGTTTCATCCTACCAATGACTAGACAGTTTTGTTTACTGGATAAAAAGGAATATTAAGGAGATTTTGAATGCACTCTAAGGTGAATTTAGGGTACTGAAAATACAGCCATTTCTCCACTAATTCAAGCCCTCTTTTCTCTTCCTTCTATGATTGTTTTCTCTACATAACCATGTACTTTTCTCAAATATTCTAACATTAATGTAATACCTATATTCCCTCCCCATCTTTTCTTTCCAACTTGCACACATAGTACACACCTTTGTTCAAAAAACACAGAAATATTATCTGAGGTGAGGCAAACATCTTTTAAAAAAAAAGTTTCGGGCCCTGGCCGGTTGGCTCAGCGGTAGAGCGTCGGCCTAGCGTGCGGAGGACCCGGGTTTGATTCCCGGCCAGGGCACACAGGAGAAGCGCACATTTGCTTCTCCACCCCTCCGCCGCGCTTTCCTCTCTGTCTCTCTCTTCCCCTCCCGCAGCCAAGGCTCCATTGGAGCAAAGATGGCCTGGGCGCTGGGGATGGCTCTGTGGCCTCTGCCTCAGGCGCTAGAGTGGCTCTGGTCGCAACGCCCAGGATGCATTGCCCCCTGGTGGGCAGAGCGTCGCCCCATGGTGGGCGTGCCGGGTGGATCCCGGTCGGGCGCATGCGGGAGTCTGACTGTCTCTCCCTGTTTCCAGCTTCAGAAAAGAGAAAAAAAAAAAAAAAAGTTTCGCCCCACTTAGCTAAATCAAGCTGTTTAATCATTAAATAGAAAATCAAATCCAAAAGTCCTCTACTTCGAATGTTAAGACTCTTAAGGACACTTACTTCAAGTGAATGAGCACTCCAATATCAGCCAACACCAATCATTCGTACCTAAAGAATAATAAGAAAAAGTTAATATAAAAGACAAGGGAAAAGGTTTGAAAATGCTAGTTAACTTCAAAATTTAAGAGTAAATTTCCAGAGACCAAGATTGGGGGCAAGTTACAGCTTAAAAAAAAAAAATAGGAAGAAACTTCATTTGGGGCAGATCTAAAATTTTACATCAGGTAGTAGACAGCTGAATTCAAATGAAAACTCTATCTTCTTTAAAATACAAAAGCCTAACTGCTATTTTCACCAGTCTGAGCACAATAAAGTTTGACTGCAACCCAAAATATACTATCCCTTATGTGAAGGTATGTGACAACGTTTACCTACTAAATGAATTTTAACATCGGCTCTCTTTTCATAAAAGCACATACCCTGCTCCCCATTCAAGTATGTCTTCCATTCTCGGGTAGACTGACCACCTTCAGCAGGAATCGTCCAAGAGTATACCCTCCCCCTTCCACAGTACACAACAATGCAGTTTTTATCCTGCAATCCTATATATTTGACTTGCTCTTGCCCTCTAACTCCTCACTGAGTTTTAAGTTAGGGCAGGGAAGCTATGCCTTATGGAGACAGCAAGGAACCTGAGTTTTTTCTAAGGGAGAAGACATTCACCTTCATTATATACACCTGCAGGGCCACTGCACAAAAACCAGAAAGATCAGCCAGTTCTAGGTTTTTCTTCCTTCCTGATTATCAGTTACTGCCAAGGGTGCATAAAATAAGAGTTCCCTGTTGCACATGTACCATCCATAAGGGATACTATATTGTTTTGCATTCTTTCCAGTCTCCACATTATCCTAGTCTGCAACTAGCCCCCCCCCTTCACCCTCTGAATAAAATCTTTCAGCACTGGTGTTCAAAAGCAACATTTTTATGGTTGATGGTTTACCAACAACTGTGAGATTTCCACAGCTGAGTCTTAAAAATTGCCAATCATTATCTAGCAGCAATGACAGATGATTAGGAGCAGTCAAATCCTCTGAGTTCTTTCCCTAATAGGCAGCCGTTTGAGAACTGCACTAGCTGACAAGAGCACTGAAACATTATCAGCTAAAGCCAAAACCAAATAAAGGCCCAGAACAAACATCCCGGCTCTCTAAAACCTGTCCAGAATCATTAAGGGAAAGACAGTAAATGCAGGACTGTGGATCGTGTCACTGCAGCTGACAATGATTAACAATAGGAGACATGCAACCCCCATTAAGATTAAAAGTCCAAAACTAGTCACACGCATCTATCTCTATTGGGGGAAAGTGAGATTATGCATTCTTTGTAGGTTTTGCAACCTTGTGTGAAGAGCACCCATTGTATTTCTTTCATCTTTCAAAAAGCACCTGTATCTGTTCCAAGGGCCTAACAGTACGAAAATGCATTCTGGCATCACACCTCTGAACATCAGACCCTTCTCATTAAAAAGAATAATTTTGATTTGTAACAAGAAAAGATTATGAAATACAATGCAAGCACCTCAGTAGTGTTATTATTGAAACCCATTTACTCCCAGCTTTTTGACTGAGTGGTTTTTTTAAGACCCTCTGCACTAAGATTCACAAATTATAGCTACATACAAATCAAAACTTGTAAGAATTGACTTAAGTCACAGGTTTCTCATTTGAAAGTGCAAAAGCCTATTCATCTTAAATAAGCAGAATGAAGCAAAATTAACCTCCCACCCCAATGATGTTCCTGAAGTACATTATTACAAGTACATTATCTCAAAATTATTACTATTTATATATAAACCTGAGCTTTTATTTCTAAACACTCAATCCCTAAATCACGGTAGCAAGTGCTGGCCACCGATTTAATGGATTATGCCACAGGAAAACCCCGTCAGGGTTGTATGCCAATTTAGTGACAGTCTTGTCACCAAACCTAACATTGTGTTTGCTTTGCATTATATTGACATACAGAGCTAAGCCATTTGCCTTTCTTCTAGCAGGAGAGTTAAGTCATTTGCTTGAATGGACTACATATTAAAATACAAATTTGTCCCCACCTTGTGAATTACTTGCCAAAGAGCAAGTTCTTGCTACAAACAGAAGAAAATTCTCAGTCATGAAGAGTTTTCACACATTTATGCAAAGTAAACCAAACTTTCCAGTTACAGAGCAGAAACCATTATACATGAAAGCTGTTTCTCATGCATTCTAGCTAAGAACCAATTCAGAGACTTAAGTTGAAGTCTGAAACAATAGTTGATGCAAAGCTTAAGTCCTAAGCAACAAAAGAAGGTGTTTTTAAGACTTTTTTGGTAATTCAATATTTTGGATCATAACAGCACATCCTAAAGCAAATTAAAGAAACCAAATTCAAAAAGCTACTCTTGAGTATTTGCAGTTATCCTACAGAATACGACGAAGTCTTATGACTGGGAAATGATTCCCGACATGGATTCTACTGTAGGCAGCAAGTCAATGCCACACCAGTTTTCCCCAGGTGTAGAGTATAGACATATTTAGTAAAATCACATAACCTGAACTATTCACATTAAGATTCCCACTAAGCCCAAGTTAGTAACAAAGGTGTTTCCATGGAGCTCATTTAAAAAAGTATTTTCATTCACGTTACGAAAAAACTGTACTTTTAGTGTTAATTCATTAAACCTGCAGAGTAATGACCAAGATTGCATTCTGGAATTATTGATGTTGCTGACCTACGGGCAATTCAAGTTTGCTACAACAGAGACTAATTATCACATGTTATACAGTCCATGTCAAGATGCTAAAAAGCACTCTGCCTCCCAAGTATGGTTTGGTTCCCTTTCCCCCACACCACTGATGTGTTCCATGTTATCTTCAGTTACAATGCAACTAAAGGAAACCACACGACTGAATCAGATATGCCAAAGAATCAAGTTTGCACTTTTTATCTGAGAACTGCAACAGCACTGAATTCTGCCTGACAAATTACAGCTCTAAACCCAAACCCACACAGTTTTGATAAGCTAGCTTTACCATACAAGTGTTAGGTGCTGCACTGTTATTTCATTGTCAGAAGTGTGATGTCAGAATGCCCACGGAATAAAAGTACATAGCAAGTCACCAAGTTAGATTATATTGCTTGTTACCTACCTGTATGCAGTCGGCAATGAGAATCTTGGAGCAAGCAGGAATACTACATCCGGGTCCTAATGTCCATTGCCATTTGCGGTACTACGTTCCTCACAGTTACGCACTGCAGAAATGCTGGCTAAATGCAGTTATGTAGCAGGCCACTACTTTAATAGTGCATAATTGCAGTCCAAGAACACCAGAAAACATTCCACCAAAACTCAGTGGCTTGCCGAAGAAAAGCCAAGTATCTAAATTTAATCTGCCATAATATGCCACTTATAAAAATTGCACAGGCGTAACATTACAATTTCCCAAATTATAATGTTTATATTAGAGGTATAATACAGCTATATAAAGAGTGGTGGGGGTTACAGTACTTCTTAAGGAATTTAATTAGTGTTCTAAGCAAAGAGGATTGTGATTTTACTAAATAATGAGCCAATGGGTTAAAAGCTTGTAAGATATCTATTAAATACACTGAGGATCTCTTAGAGAATGCAGTTTTTAAAGATTAGGTAGGAGTATTAAGTTTAAAAATGATGTGTTCCTCTTTTTAAAACAAAATTATGAGAGAAAAGTGGAGAAAAGGAAAATGGGGGCAGGTGATTTTCTTTAAATGAGAAAAATGGCTAAATACTTCCTAAGTACTACCTTCCCTTTCCCACCCCCAGTTTCATATCAGCTTTTAGGCAACTATTTTTTAAAGATGACTTAAATTCACATTAGACTAAAAACTATCATATACATTGCAAGACTTACAGAAGTCTATTTGAGTAGCTTACAACCATTGGTAACCTATTTCAGTAATAAAAGTAAAAAAACTTAGTTGAAACTAAGCAAGATTATTTGCTAAACAACGTTTAGCAATTCTACAGCCTACAGTAAGGCTATCAAAACCACAACTTTCAGTAGATTATCCATTAGCATCCTTCACCACTCTTCAAAGGTACAGTACTACCAAAAAAGCTTATTTTAGGGGTCTTTGCCAGCATCCCTTATAAAGAAAGGCATGTAATCTGAAAAATAAACTGAAACATTAATTTTATAGGCAGATTTTCCCATTTCTCCCCCAGCCCCCACCCACACACATACAAGTTCACCCTCCATGGGTGTCCCATGAACACCCCTTATCATTAGTGGAGTCCCTACCACACAATTCAATCAAATTGTAATGGACTCCTTTCAAATCAAGACCCTTGTTTCCATACAGAAAAATCTCATACATATCACCAATTCATAACTGGGGACAAACTTCCTCGTTGATATAATTATGGTAGAACCACCACCTTTTTTCAGGTGTCTTGGTGAATAGAAATAATCAACATTTTCTAAGATTCCCTTAATTAGCACACCATGTCCTGTCTGTTACACAACCAGAATTGTGTGACATGCCTTTATACTCCACTAGTGTTTTACTTTTAGTATTATCCGGTTTCCCATGCAGAAAATACTCAATTGTTTCAACAATAGATTTCCCTTTGTACTCAGGCACAATACTAAACGTCAGTATTTTAATAAAGATTTGATTTAGAATTTTACTTTTGCCAATTAGCACCAAGAACAGAGGTGAAAAGGAGGAAGATACATTCCATAGTAAGAGTTCTATAATGTACAAATTTTGAATGGAATCAAAACTAAGAACAAAGCCAAACCATACAATTACTTGACCTACTTTTAGGAAGCTGTTCCTTCTGCTAACATATATACATTGGGAAAGCAGATTCCCACTGTTGTACTAACAGACAACAGTAACAATGTACTTTAATATATTTATTCTAATGGAAGGAGATTCAATGAAGTTGACAGTTAACTGACATCATCATCAAAATACTCCAAAGCTTTATAGTGGGAGAGAGAATTTATATTTGTACTGTATAGGATGAGCAACTCTCTCCAGAGTTAATGCTACATCAAAAGGAAACTATGGAAAAACAGATTATCAAATATTTTATAATTAAGAATAGCTATCTGCAATCCTATTTGTTGACTGTCACCACTAATTCTTAGAAAAGAGAGCAAGTAGATTTTTATCTTCCTACAGGTTTTGTCCAGCAAAGTAGTATTAAGGAGATGTAAAAGTTTCAGAGTACAAATGCATATACAGCTACATCTAGTTTATGGTTACTATACTTTTTACTTTCAAGTTGAAGTTTTCAAACTAAACCCCATCTTTATAAATCGCTTAAAGTAATACATGAAAAGGCTTCATGTTTAACAATCTTTAATTCAAATGTGAAAGTTCAATACAAGCCATTTATAGGGCTTGGGACTTATTCTTTTAAAAACAAGAACGGAGGAATGCAACAAAATGATCTTTCCACTTTTTCTTCAGAAACTTTTAAGGAAAAGATAGATCATAGGGCCATAGAAGATCCATTTAGTCATACCCACTTTCTCCCCTACCAAGTCTTACACTCATTCCATAATCTTAATACACATTCCTGAATGAAGACTTTTTAAGATTTACATTTCAGCTTTGCTTACATAACCATTTAAAAATACTTAGCACCACTTGCTTCCTACAAGGCCAAACAAATCAAATCATGAAACTACTTCAATAGGCATTTTCTTCTTTTTAAAACAAGGGGGTACTTATTTGTAGAAAGCAATACTTAGCCTACAAATACATTTCCCAGAAATGGCATATGCCATTTGAAGGTCTAGACACTCTCATGCTTTCAAAGTGGAATACCTAGCCTAATGTGCATAGAAGCATGAATGGCAAAATTGAAGGTCAGTATTATAACTATTTTCTCTATTTATTTGAAGCACAGTAAAAAAAAAAAAAATGGTACACTTTGGAAATTCAGTGGCACAAGGTACACTGCCATAACTTGAGGGACATTATACAGTTTTTTTAAAAAAAAGGAAATAAAAATGAAAAAAATTCCTGTTTCAAAACACTGCATTACATAATTTTACCTGCCCAAACAGACCATTTACAAATATTAGGTCAATAAACTGCTAACATCCATAAAAAGATAGCTTTCTTACTAAAATGCAAGAATTTAAAAGATTGGTATCTAAACAAGAAAAGACAAAAACAAACTGGAATGAAAGCCTAGATATCACATCTAAAATCGGGGTTTTTTGTTTGGGCCTTCATACTCTTCTCTCCCTCTACCATATCCTGCTGGAGTTCCAGGCCCCATTCCTCTAGGACCCTGTCCACCCACAGGTCCCGCACCTCCCTGCCCAAAGCGCTCAGTACGCTATTGGAACAGTAATTAACAGTTCATTATATGTAGTTGATGTCCATGTGTGTTAAGTAAATATTTTAGAAGGTTCCGTAGTCAATGGCCGTCGATACAATCACCAATGAGTCGATCCACAGGTACCGGGAACATAGAAAGGAAAAAAGGGTAATTTGAAAATTAGTTTACGATAATACATGCCTTGTGGTATGTTCCCACTTGAGCCATTCTCATACACCTGTTTCAAAGAACAGATCTTCCCTGTAGTGCTAAAAAATTTAAGAATTAGTGTAGATGTGAAAACCCATTCCAAAATGAGTTTAAGAAATTTCACATCAGAAAAACCCACTGAAAAGCTTGCAAACTTCTCACTTTCAAAGTCTGAACAGGAAATTTAATTTCCAAGTAAGCCTACCAAGCCCAACCAGACAGATTCAATTCACTCAATGAAGTGACAAAGACCTACTCACCAGTTAGTGGCATATGCTGCATAAGATACTGTGGTTTTCAAGATCTTAAGACACATCTGCTAAGTTGCAGAAATCTTAAAAGGTTGAAAGTTTTAATAAAATGCTACCAGACTACAAAAAAAAGCAAAAAAGACTAATAGATTTAGTCACTTAACCGGCACAGTAACTTGATTAAAAAAAATATGTTGCCATCATCTCACAGGTATACCACCTTCAGAGCCATCACAATATAACCAGAGACAATTATGTTCACAGTACTATCCTGTATTATTGCAAATTGACTAAATATACAGCCCACCCCATAACAGCCCAACTTTTCCCGTAGGTCTTTGAAAAGTCCACTGGCACTTAGCTAAGATTCCGTGTTTTGGGTATCTCCCAAACAGCCTAACACCAAGCTTAAGTGACTGCGATAAGGCAGGAGTTCATTATTCATCCAGTTTTAGGTAATTCTAAGTCTTAGAAAGCTATGTACCCAAACAGAAAAACCCTATAGATATGCAAGCACAGCAGCCTGAACTATTTTTCAAATTCCATTTAAAATACATCAGTTACTAAGTATTACTCCCAAAATAAACCAGTAAACAAAAACAAAACTGACATCAGGGTTTAACTGTTCTTATATATATCATTAACTTCAACATGTTTCTTACAAATTATAGGGATACTTGAAAAGACTAAGTCTCAAAATCCTAAAAACTGTAGGATTTTAACACACTGTACTGTATATTCCAAAAAAACTAGAAAGAAAAATTTGAGGGGGGTTTCACAATTGTTACTATAACACCTTAGAACCCGGAGGAGCTATCTGTTGCATGAAATATACAAACTTAACTGTGGGAACATCACGTAAACTTAGTTTAATATATTTGCTTATATACCTACATTCCGCTTTTTTAAGAAGCACATTAAGCCAAAATGTTACCCACATTATTTTTAAAATTTGAAGAAAGCTAATAGCATTACATTTAACCCAACCAGCTATTTACAGTTCTAATTCCCAAAAAGCTGTAAGTGGTTTTTAAATAGATATGGTCCCATACTAAATCTTTATGTTCCTATTTGTTAAATGAATCTAGTGAGTTACATGCTGTAGCTTTCGTCTTTGCCAAAATACCGTAGGTGAGCTATTTCAGATTCAATTCAGTTGTGAAAATACGCCCTTCCCTAAACCTACTTCTAAAGCCAATATTCAGTTCTTCTAAGGATGTGTAAAGCTCTAAATACAGCCACCTAAACCAATTCACTTGGTTGTTCTAAAGCATCCAGGTAGGCTATCTGCACAGCTAAAATATGATAGCATCAAGAAGGTTCAGATCAAATGAACACAACTAGTATGCTAAAAATTATCATTGATTTTTTGCTACTCTGTAGCAAAACAGAGATGTGAGTGTATTTTAGAAGGTGTACCTATAGACAGCCCACCACGTGGGAAACGACGAGTCAAAACATTAGACAATACCCTTTTCATGGATAGAAGCCACACCAAATAGAGGTCAAAGTTCTACACATCACTAAAACATGCCTAGAAGCTGCAAACTACTAGGCTAATTCATATGGCAAATACCAACTGAATGAACAACAGTTTGCCATTTGATTACTCTCACTTGGATGTAGAATAATCAGGTACTTAAATCTAACATTTAGAATTTGGATTTGCCATGTGCTGGAGTGCAAAAGTACACAAGCAATATAATAGAAAGCACCTAAATCTACTTATCGCCAAAGATAACCCCAACATACTATTAACAGCATTGACTTCTCACTGGCAACCATATCTGTTCAGGTTACCACACACTGAGTTCTTCTATGTTGCCAAAGTATTCCTCAATATTATGATTTACATGATAGGAAAACTAAAAGAAGTCCAGTCACCTACTTCAAAAAAAAAACACACACACACAGGTAAGTTGTGAAAATAAGAATTTCCTTTGGACTACGTCCCACAGGATACATTACCATGTCGCTTCCCATCATGGAACCACTCATGGTTGCTGGTGGAACTCCAGGATTAGCTTCATAACCTATGCCACCACCACCACCTAAAGGTGGAAATTTCTGGCCTCCTGAACCATAGGGATCTAGGAAACAAAAGTGCTGGTTACAACTCAACCAGAACATTGCTCTCTAATGGTATTGGTTAATTTAATTGTCATGCTTACCTCCCATGTTCATTGTTCCTCCACCACCCATTCTCATGTCTCTTTCTCTCTGAAAGAAGAAAAATCTTTCATACATCTGTACTGTAATCCGTTCCATTTTTTTTTCGTTCCATTTTTGATAGTACAAAAAAATTCTCAAAACTTAATGTGTTTAACCCAAAAAAGGCTCACTGAGACAATTTTAAAAATCAAATTCTAAAACCAATTATTGAGACTTAATTATCAAGAACCACTAAAAGCTTCTTCCCAACCAATGAATCTTTGGCCTGCCCCAAAAAGATAAAACTCTTAAGGTCTATCAATCATAACACTCTTATTTACAAAAAGTGGTTATAATGTGAAATGTTGTATTTAATTGAGTAAAATTTCATTCTAGGTAGCAACAAGTTTTATAGACAACTCCAATTAGATTGTAATAGTTTACTTACTGGATCCATATAGCCCATCCGACTGTAACTTTCCTCTCTTTGACGTCTCATTTGTTCTTCCATCTCACGTTGACGAATCATCATCTCTTCTTCCCTTCTGCGTCGTTCCTCCTCTTGCCTGGAAATGTTCACCATACATAAACCAAAATGTTATCTACACCTTTTCAAATTCAATGTGAAATAAGCTAATAGTGTGCCTAATAGCTTTACAAAGACTAGGTTAGAGCAAACATCCAACCAAAGTGGTTCTTGAAAAGCCCTAAAGGCATTCTGGCAAAGAAAATAATCATTACATATGAAAATCTTACAAACAATTCCTATTTATATGTTATACCAACACTGACTCTCTGTACTTCATCTGACTCACTTGCAAAATTTAGGTTCATCTTTTCTCTAAAGAGAAAAGGACTTTTTTTAGGTTCATCTTTTCTCTAAAGAGAAAAGTAATACAGAAACAAGGACTTAGTTTAACAAAAATTTACCTTAATTGCATTTCTTTACGTTTCTGCATTTCTTGATTGTGAAGTTCTTCCATGCGTCTTAATTCTTCCTGGCGTCGCATCAGATCTAACATTGAAAAATTTGTTTTGGATTCACATTAATGAGGTTCTATAAATTCAAAAAGCAACTGATCCTACCAGCAAAATTCAGAAGGCCTTTTTTACCTTGACGCAAAAGATTTGCCTGATGTTCATGATAGGCATCTTCCATTTCACTTTCCAGTTTGTCTTTTGCATCTTTCATATTTTTTTCAACTTGCTCCCTTTGCTGTTTCTCCATCTCATCCAAGGACTTCCATCTCTGAGAATATTCATACTCAAATGTGCCATGCTGAGCAAAACGAGGAGGCGTTTCTCTCTCCCTGACAATATTTAATGAGTATTAATGAATCAATATGGGGATGCACATAAGAAATCATGACCTGACTCCCCTAAAAAAATTGGTCTTGGCCCTGGCCGGTTGGCTCAGCAGTAGAGCATCGGCCTGGCGTGCAGGAGTCCCGGGTTGATTCCCGGCCAGGGCACACAGGAGAAGCACCCATCTGCTTCTCCACCCCTCCCCTTCTCCTTCCTCTCTATCTCTCTCTTCCCCTCCTGCAGCCGGGGCTCCACTGGAGCAAAGATGGCCCAGGCGCTGGGGATGGCTCTGTGGCCTCTGCCTCAGGCGCTGGATGGCTCTGGATGCAGCAGAGCGATGCCCCAGATGGGCAGAACATTGCCCCCTGGTGGGCATGCCGGGTGGATCCCGGTCGGGCGCATGCGGGAATCTGACTGCCTCCCCGTTTCCAGCTTCGGAAAAATGAAGAAAAAAAAAAAAATTTGGTCTTTCCATCTGGCCTATCACTGTAAGGAACATGAAGGGGTAGAGACCATTTTGGTTCATATAGTATCTTTACAGCAATAACAATACATGTCTGCCTGACCAGGCAGTGGTACAGGATCCTGAGGACCCAGGTTCGACACCCTAAGATCACCAGCTTGTATGGGATCATAGACATGACCCCATGGTCAAAGGCTTGATCCCAAAGGTCACTACCTTGATCAAGCGATCCCTAGCTCAGCTGGAGCCCACCAGGTCAAGGCATATATGAGAAAGCAATCACAACTAAGAAGTTGATGCTTCTCATCTCTCCCCCCCCTTCCTGTCTGTCCCTCTCTCCTCAAAATGAAGAGAATAAAATAGATGTCCCAGAATGATACAGTAACAGAATGTAGGCACTGTAGATAAATCCCATCTTCCGTATTTCCTAATTGTTTACTGTAGACAAGTTCCTATTCAAGAAAAATTTTCCCATTCTTAAAAATGAGAAAACTGCCTGACCAGGCAGTGACGCAGTGGATAGAGCGTCAGACTGGGATGCAGAAGACCCAGGTTTGAGACCCCGAGGTTGCCAGCTTGAGTGTGGGCTCATCTGGTTTGAGCAAAAATTCACCAGCTTGGACCCAAGGTCGCTGGCTCAAGCAAGGGGTTACTCAGTCTGCTGAAGGCCCCGGTCAAGGCACATAAGAGAAAGCAATCAATGAACAACTAAGGTGTCGCAATGCACAACGAAAAATTAATGATTGATGCTTCTCATCTCTCTGTTCCTGTCTGTCTGTCCCTGTCTATCCCTCTCTCTGTCTCTGTAAAAAAAACAAACAAAATAAATAAATAAATAAATAAATAAAAATGAGCCTGACCTGTGGTGGCACAGTGGATAAAGCATCAATCTGGAACGCTGAGGTTGCTGGTTTGATACCCTGGGCTAACCTGGTCAAGGCACATATGGAAGTTGATGCTTCCTGCTCCTCCCCACTTCTCTCTCTCTCTCCCCCCCTCTGTCTAAAATAAATAAAAATCTTAAAAATAAAGTGCTGTTTTAAAAAAATAAAAATGAGAAAACTTATACATCATCCAATTATTTTAAGAACAAGATAAGATTGTATATGAAATATATCTATGTCACAAACAAAAACTAGGCATTTGGGTAACTGCTTCAAAACCCCAAACTTCTGAGGCTTGATGTTTTTATTAAGCATATTTACTTACAAGAATTTTGCATATTTTAAACAAAACTGAAAAATTATTAGGACAAATTCTTATTTACACTAATAAAACAGCCAAAAAGTTTAATCAATCTTACTTTTGATACATTGGATTCTTCTGTGCAAGTTTTTCAGGAAGACCATCTTCATCATCTAATTGTTCAAGTGGTTCCACAATGACTGGACGAGGAGTTCTAATAACAAAAAAGGTTCCATCTTACTTTCCAGTTTTAATGTACATGTTAAGTACTTGTACAACTTCCTTGTACAAGTTAATTAACAGAAATTATCAAAATAAGCACAAGAACTTACGTTGTCAGTAAGAAAACGCCTTCACTGCATCTTTCAAATGCTTTCCTTGCTGCTGGTTTAGATGCAAACTCAACAATGCCTTTTCCTGTAGATCTTCCACGATCATCCACAATAACAACAGCTCTTTCGATAGGACCAAACTGGCTAAAGGCTTCTTCCAACAGTTCATTGGAAACGTAGGGTGAGAGATTTCGAACAGACAAGGCAGCAGCATGTGTGGCAAAGCGAACCCGAAGTTGTCTACCTCTCATGGGTGTATCATCAAGTTCAGCTTTAGCAATTTCAGCCAATGCTCTAGATTCCTGAAAGTTATCAGACATACTCATGTTAATTACCTCAAAAACTACTTGATGCTCACTCTGAAAGTCATAAACCTAATTAATTTCCATTCCTATTCTCCTTCAGGTCAAAGTTATCTTCAGGCATCCCTCCTTGACACCATTACAATAGTTAAAATGCATTACCCACGCACTCCCCTTGTTTCTTAGATACCAACAATTATAAGCTATATAGCATCGCACCTGTTCTGCAATGATGAAAAACTTAAAGACCAACTTATTCTTGTTCATTTAAATACCATACGTTTGTAGTAGCAAAAACTTAATAATTAATAATGCATAAAAATTTTAAAAACTTACAAGCTTAATAAATCCGAATCCTTTGCCTTTGTTGATAAAAACTTCTCCTGGTTCTCCATATTTAGCAAATAGTCTTTTGAATTCATCCTCCGTAATATCAGCAGGTAGATTCCCAACAAACAACCGACAACGCTGAGTGTAAGTTTTCTCTCCAGGTCTCCTCAAGAGAGATAAGTTGGCTTTAAACCCCTAATGAAAAAGGAAGGAAATTTTCAAACACCAGCGACCTCTGCAACCAGAGGAATCCACAAAATTTCGCTTTTCCCAAACTAGATTGTTACCCATCAGGTTGCTCTTCTGTTCCGTTTAAGGTCAAAGGAAGGTCCTACTACATTTGCGGGATTTCCAAAGTAACCACTATCCTAACATTAAAAAGCCCAAATCATTCAAAATACTCGAGAACTAACACTTAGACTGCTCTACAGAGTAAACTCTACACCAGCAACCTCCTCATCCCTATATGCTGACCGTCCCTAAATAACCTAAGTCATAGCAGACGAAAGTTAAAATGGTGGTCAAGAATTACATTTAAAAAAAGATCAAGACCAAAATCCAACTGCCACCGACCTGACTCGGGCCTGCGCTTTTCAAAACGAAACTCGCCCATCTCTCGAACCTTACATTTCATGCTATGCTCTACTGTGGTTCCCAGGATCCTTTAGCGTTAACAGAGCCTACCGGAGCCTCACATCATCTCTTTTTCCTCAGGCCACCCTCCCTCGGTCCCCGGGCAGCCTTGAGGCCAGTCCCGGGCCGACCCACGCTGTCCGCCCCTCGCTCGAAGGGCAGGCCCGCCCACCTCCACTAGCGCGCACGCGCCTTTCCGGTCTCCGACAAAATGGAAGCCCGCACGGGGGAGGGGGACGGAGAGGGGGCCGCGGCCATCTTAGGGAAACCAACGCGTAGGTCCAAGGGACACTTACCTCCGAGTCGGAAATCTTCTCCTCACTCCGGGCGACGGGCCCACCGGGCGGAGGACCCTGGTGGTGCTGCTGGTGGTAGGGTGGGTGGTGCTGCCGGCCTCCGCGGGGCTCCCCGCCTCCTCGGTGCGGCGGCTTGGGATGGCCACCAGGAGTGCTTAGGCCCGGGCCACCGCCGGGCTTCGGCCCGACTGGCATTTTGCCGCCTTTGGGGCCGCCGGGTCCTGGGCCCTGCTTAGGCCCGGGCACCGGTCCTCCTGCGGGTGGAGGCGGCGGACCTCCAGTTTGAGGTGGGGTGGTGGGAACCCCGCTGCTCGGCGGCGCAGGCGGGGGCGCCCCAGGGGGCGCCGAGGTGACAGCGGGCGGCGGGGTCGGTATAGGGCCCGGCCCCGTGCTGGCCCCAGAGGTCGGGGGAGTGGCGGGCGGTGCCGAACCAGAGGCAGGCGGAGCATTGCTTACTCCGGGAGCCGGGCCGGGTCCCTGAGAAACGACCGGCTTGGACGAGTCCTGGGGCGGTGGCGGCTGCTGATGCGGCGGCGGCGGCGGCTGATGCGGTGGCGGCTGCTGATGCGGCGGCGGCGGCGGCTGATGCGGTGGCGGCTGCTGATGCGGTGGCGGCTGCTGCTGCGGTGGTGGCTGCTGCTGTTGCTGGTGTGGCGGCGGTGGTGGGATCGGGGGTTTGGGACCACCCTGGCCCGGGCCGGGACCCATGGGTCCGCGGTTCTGACTGAGGCCCATACCGGGCGGCGGGGAGCGGAAGTCGTGGAGGCCGCCGCGGCCGCCGCCTCCCCCGCGCCGGTGGAAGCCACCACCACCACCGCCGCGGCTCCGGAACCGATCCCGAGACATGTCTGTGATCAAGGGGCGGTCGAGACAGAAGCGGAGAAGTCGCTTAGGGAACGTAGAGGCCACCTTGCTTCGCACAAAATGGCGGATGACACAGGCTGCGCGCCGCCTTTGTCCTCTTCTTATATAGTGCAGCTGACATGGCCCCGCCTGCTTCCTGATCGGTAGCTCCAATAACCAATTGCAAATGCCGTACTTGATGACACTAAGTTACGAAGCGATAATCTTTTTCTATTGGCTTCTGGGTGAGAGGCGGGAGGAATGAGTAGCAGAAGTTTCCAGTTGGCCAATGGACTGAAGAAGAGTTGGCTGTAGGCCACTGTGATTTGCTGGGAGAAATTTGAATGGTTTCGCCAGACCTGTTTTCTAAGGAAATTAAATAGTAAGGGCTCTATGGCTCTGAGGGAAGGATGTTAAAAAGGGCCCTTTTTTTTCTTGATTGCCCCAGGAGCGGTCCGCTATCCTTTCTCAGAAAGAACATGCGTTCTCTTGTTCAAAAGCATAAATTAAGTGCCTGCTATCTACCCCATCTTGTGCTGGGCCAGTGAAATTAGAGAAATAAAATACTAACTTCACACAGACGACCTTACTGATTTCATTTTTGTCCCAGTAGAGCCCAAGCTCTACGTTGATCAGGTGTCCCTGATTCGACTTCCCCGTGCAGTGGGACACTCCTGCTTATCAGCAGGGCTACTCTTAAGGCAGCTATGAGGATTTTACTTATTAGTGCCGACAATAACTGCCACCGGAGCAAAGACACAACCGACACACGTTATTTGCAATAATCACATAGGCAATTTATTTGCAAGAATCACATAGGAAATTTATTACTTATAAATAATTTTGGCGTGTCTGGGTACAGCTTAAGGGGGCCCCATCAGCGTGCTCCTCTCCGTTGTCTTTAGTCAGAGCTCAGATCCGCGTGGAGACAGTCCACGTTCACGTTAGAGTCTGGGCGACTGCCGCAGCAGGGGGAAGGCCTCAGGTTTAGTACCTTTTCTGGCCTACGCCTTCTAACAGGTTTCAATTTACAGGATTATCACCTCAAACCACTTTTTTGGGGAGTTCCTCACAGGGAGCCCTTTTTATGTTAATTTACTGAAACGTTACATCAAGCTACTTTTAAGATGTTCCTAGGGAAGCTTCTTGTTTATGTTAACTTACAGAGTTATGACATCAAGCTATTTCTTATTTATGTATAACTTCACACACACACTAACTGGGCCCTGCTCGAAAGTTACAGTCTATCACACCTGCATACATTATATTAATTCCTATCCAGACAACATAATTTTATTTAATTTCCTTAATTTTAATATTATATTTTAATTACTTTTATATATCTTCCATATATTTTATATTTCTATATATTTAATTACTATAACATTATATTACTACAATAATTTGGAACCTCATTGGAGTTCAGGTTTGTCTAGCACAGGGGTCCCCAAACTACGGCCCACGGGCCACATGCGGCCCCCTGAGGCCATTTATCCAGCCCCCGCCGCACTTCTGGAAGGGGCACCTCTTTCATTGGTGGTCAGTGAGAGGAGCATAGTTCCCATTGAAATACTGGTCAGTTTGTTGATTTAAATTTACTTGTTCTTTATTTTAAATATTGTATTTGTTCCTGTTTTGTTTTTTTTTTACTTTAAAATAAGATATGTGCAGTGTGCATAGGGATTTGTTCATAGTTTTTTTTATAGTCTGGCCCTCCAATGGTCTGAGGGACAGTGAACTGGCCCCCTGTGTAAAAAGTTTGGGGACCCCTGGTCTAGCAGATGTTTTTGTTGTTGTTGTTGTTTTGTATTTTTGCAAAGTCAGAATGGAGGAGGCAGTCAGGCTCCGGCATGCACCCCACCAGGATCCACCGGGCATGCCCACCAGGGGGCAATGCTTGGCCCATCTGGGGCGTTGCTTCCGTTGCAGCTGGAGCCATTCTAGCATCTGAGGGGAAGCCATGGAGCATGGTCCTCAGCGCCCAGGCCAACTTTGCTCTAATAGAGCCTTGGCTGTGAGAGGGGAAGAGAGAGATAGAGAGGAAGGAGATGGGGAAGGGAAGAGAAGCAGATGGGCACTTCTTCTGTGTGCCCTGACCAGGAATTAAACCTGGGACTTCCACACGCTGGGCCAACGCTCTACTGCTGAGCCAACCAGCCAGGACTGTCTAGCAATTTATACTGTCTTCGTAGTAGGCTTAAGTGAGTGCACTCTTTGTTCACAAAAAGAGTCCTTGATTTTGTGTGTGTGTGGCCTATGATGGTTTTCTTAATCCACTACCACTCAACACTTTATGGACAGATAAAGATACTTTAAAAATTGATACGTTAAAATGTCTATATGGAATCAACCAATGGGCAGTATTCTCTTTAAAGTCTTTAACATCCCTGAAGTACACTAGTCATATTTCTTTTTTTTTATAAATAAATTTTTATTTTAATGGGGTGACATCAATAAATCAGGGTACATATATTCAAAGAAAACATTTCCAGGTTATCTTGTCATTTAGTTCTGTTGCATACCCATTACCCAAAGAGAGATCGTCCTCCATCACCCTCTATCCAGTTTTCTTTGTACCCTTCCCCCTCCCCCTCCCCCTCTCCCTCCCCCCCCCCCCCCCCCGTAATCACCACACTCCATGTCTCTTAGTCTCGCTTTTATGTCCCGCCAATGTATGGAATTCTGCAGTTCTTGTTTTTTTCTGATTCGCTTATTTCACTCTGCATAATGTTATCAAGATTCCACCATTCTGCTGTAAGTGATCCGATGTCATCATTTCTTCTAGCTGAATAGTATACCATGGTGTATAAGTGCCCCATCTTCTTTATCCAGTCTTCTATTTTTTTTACAGTGATTAAAAGCCTTTAAGCAAACTCTTGGCCAATACAGCAAGAATCCATAAAAGAGTAGTGTCCTTAACATGTTCACCAAGTCCAAGTTGGCCCCATCACCATGCCAAATCCCTGAAAAATGCAACCTAACCACAGTTCAGTCTGTTAGGAGCTGTCACAGGGAGCAGGAGTCCAGGAAAAGTCCACATCCAGGAAAAGTCCGCATGGCACTGGAATTGTTGTCACCATTCTATACTTTGCAGCTCATGTCCAAGTCCCAGTGACCCCTGCTTCTAGCTAGTAATGATTCAGGTAGACTGGAAAAGCCATTTGCAGCATGCGTGGATATGGAGCTTCTGTTCTCCTCTGCCTGGAGAGATGAGAGCAGGTTGCTTTTCCCTGGAGCTCTGTGACTGTGGCATGGTAAAGAGAACCTTGGGATACACTAAGCAGTCTCGGTGTGGCTTCTTCAGTTTTCCTTGGTTGAAGAGTCCTCTTAGTTTAGTCTTTTTTTATTTTTTTTTTTATTTTATTTTTTATTTTTTCTTTTAGGAGAGAGAGAGGGATAGACAGGGACAGACAGACAGGAACGGAGAGAGACGAGAAGCATCAATCATTAGTTCTTCATTGATTGCCTTCTCACACGTGCCTTGACTGTGGGCCTTCAGCAGGCCGAATAACCCCTTGCTGGAGCCAGCAACCTTGGGTTCAAGCTGGTGGGCTTTTTTTTTTTTTTGCTCAAACCAGATGAGCCCGCGCTCAAACTGGCGACCTCGGGGTCTTGAACCTAGGTCCTCTACATCCCAGTCCAACGCTCTATCCACTGCGCCACCGCCTGGTCAGGTTTTTTTTTTATTTTTTAAAGCCATATTTCTTGCCTGACCTGTGGTGGCACAGTGGATAAAGCGTCGACCTGGAAATGCTGAGGTCGCCGGTTCAAAACCCTGGGCTTGCCTGGTCAAGGCACATATGGGAGTTGATGCTTCCAGCTCCTCCCCACCTTCTCTCTCTCTGTCTCTCTCTCTCTCTCCCTCTCTGTCTCTCTCTCTCCTCTCTAAAATGAATAAATAAAATTAAAAAAAAAAGAAATAAAAGAAATCATATTTCTTAATACCCTTCCTAGTTACTGTCATTTATTGACCTTTTGGTGGGTCATTCCTCCCTCAATACTAGCTCCTGGCTTATTGGTCTTCCTTTCCACCTCTATTTCTGTTTACCATCCAACATTTATGTGGATGACCACCCAATACTCTGTCAATTATTTACCTTCTCACCTCCAACAATCTTTCCTGCCAACCTGTATCAGCTGCTCCATCCCCAGGACTGCTTCACAGGTCATCCCTCTATTTGTTATTGCCAGTAAGTACTCCACCCCTAAAAATCTCTATTTCAAATATCCCAACTGTCTGATCAAAATAACTGGGGTTTTTTTTTAATTGATTTCAGTGAGAGAGGTAGGGAGAGAGAAACAGAGAGACAGGAACATCAGGTTGTTCTTGTACATGCCCTGATTGGAAATTGAACCAGCAACCTTTACACTTCCAGATGATGCTCCAACCAACCAAGCTATCTGGCCAGGGAAATACCTGATTCTTAGATTTCATCAAAACCTCCAAACCATTAAATGTATATGAAGCAATAAAATGTCCCCTAATTTCTGTGAGCAGTATATTACTTTTTCACTATCTCTCACATTCTTTTTTATTTTATTTTTTACAGAGACAGAGAGTGAGTCAGAGAGAGGGATAGACAGAGACAGACAGGAACGGAGAGAGATGAGAAGCATCAATCAGAAGCATCAATCATCAATCATTAGTTTTTCATTGTGCGTTGCAACACCTTAGTTGTTCATTGATTACTTTCTCATATGTGTCTTGACCGTGGGCCTTCAGCAGACCGAGTAACCCCTTGCTCAAGCCAGTGACCTTGAGTCCAAGCTGGTGAGCTTTGCTCAAAGCAGATGAGCCCGCGCTCAAGCTGGTGACCTCAGGGTCCCGAACCTGGGTCCTCTGCATCCCAGTCCAACGCTCTATCCACTGCGCCACCGCCCGATCAGGCTATCTCTCACATTCTTATACTCATAACTTGTGTCATGCTGTTTAAATGTTAAGATTGCCTACAAACACATACATCTCTTGTTTTCCTCCTCCATTATCCTTACCTGGTAAAACCCCATTCTAGTTGGACTCAACAATTTACCTTTGTTTACCAAGTGCTGAAACTTTCACTTTAAATTCTTGACCACACGCTTCAAAAGGGCATTTGACTTTTACTGGCAATTTTACTGAATTTCCCTAGTAAGTTCACTTTACCACTTCTAGAGATAGTGTGTATTTCATGCCTTCCCTGTTTAAACTCCTACACATTCTTCTCTTACTTCAACATAATTAAGGACTTCTCATATTTGAGAAAATAAAAATCATCAGAGAGGAACATTCTCATCCAATTAGAAAACCACAAGCCTACTTGATTTATACTGAGGGTGCAAAAAATAACGTTCTTCCCACCTTCTAAATTATTCTAGCTGAGCTAATAATCCAATTAACAGACAGATTAACAGAAGGAAATGTTCAAAATTTATTACAGTTGTACATTTTGGGGTGCCATAAGATATGAGACCCGAGGACGCATTGGGCAGTTGAGGTTTATATGCTATTTTGGACAAAGGAAAGGGGGCAGGCATCTGGGGTTTCAAAGTAAAAGTAGGTAGGTAGTTCACGGGTAGATAGGAAGATCAAACATGTAAAATTCACCCAGAAACAATGGGACACAAAAGGAAGTTCAACAAACAGGCTTTGCTAGACTTTTCCATGTCTGCCACATTTAGTTTATATTATGATGCTAAGATAATGCTTCCTTGCTTTAATCAGATTTTTTTATCTGAATTCCTTTAGGCAGGGCCGTGTCCTAAGGTCCTTCCCATTTCTGACACACTACCTGAGGAATACACACTCCTTAGGGAAGTCATAATGTGTGAAGTGTTTAATACTAAGTGCTCAATAAATACTAGTTATTGTTATGAAAAAATCGGAGACCTAAAGGCACTTGAGTGTTAGAGCCCAGAAAGACAAGGGGAGTTGAGTAACAAAAGTTTAGTTCGTAGGAAGATTATAATGCATTTTAGAAGAAAATCTATCCTTGAATTTAATAGATTTAAAAAATGATCCACTACAATGAAGTACATTTTTGGGTGTTTTTTTTTAATGAATACTGGGATATCTATAATAGTGAAGTTATTTACAATATTAGAAGAGAAGTATTAAACTAATACATCCCATCAATAAGCCAAATAAGGAAAAGCATATGGAAACTCAAAAGTCGTTTGATAAAATTCAACACTCATTGAGTTTAAATTTTTTTTAAAGTTTGGGACGCTCCCTAACTGGGTAGCTCAGTTGGTTAGAGCATCCTCCTGATGCACTAGTGGTGTGGGTTCTTTCTCTTTAAAATCAATATGTAGGTCCTGGCCAGTTGGCTCAGTGATAGAGCATCGGCCCGGTGTATGGCCATCAGGGTTCGATTCCCCGTCAAGGCACACAAGAGAAGCAACCATCTACTTCTCTCTCCCTTTACTCCCTCTCCCTCTCCCGCAGCCAGTGGCTCAATTGGTTCCAGCTGTAGGACCCAGTGCAGAAAATAGCTCAGTTGGTTGAATATCAGCCTCAGGTGCTTAAAAAATTAGCTCAGATTTGAGTATCAGCCCTAGATGGGTGTTGCCAGGTGGATCCCAGTAGGGACGCGTGTGAGAGTCTGTCTCACTATCTCCCCTCCTTTCACTTGAAAAAGAAAAAAAAAATCAATATATAGCCCTAGTCGGTTAGCTCAGTTGATTAGAGCGTCATCACAAAACACCAAAGTTGTGGGTTCAATCCCCAGTCAGGGCACATACAGGAAGCAACGAATGAGTGTACCACTAAGCGAAACAACAAATGAATGCTTCTCTTTCTCTCCTTCTCCCATTCTCTCTTAGTTTCTCTAAAATCAATCAATCAAAAAAACTTTAAAAATCAATCAATAAAAAAATTTTAATAAAAAGAAAATTTGGCCTGACCAGGCAGTAACGCAGTGGATAGAGCATTAGCCTGGGATGCTGAGGACCCAGGGTAGAATCCCTGACCAATTGGTGGCGAGTGGATAGAGTGTTGGACTGGGACATGGAGGACCCAGGTTGGAAACCCTGAGGTTGCCAGTTTAAACGTGGGTTCATCCGGCTTGAGTGTGGGCTCACCAGCTTGAGCGTGAGGTTGCCAACTTGAGCATGGGATCATAGACATGACCCCATAGTCACTGGCTTGAGCCCAAAGGTCACTGGCTTGAGCCCAAGGTCACTGGCTTGAGCAAGGGGTTACCCTGCTGGAGGCCCCTGGTCAAGGCACATAAGAGAAAGCAATCAATGAACAACCCAGGTGCCACAACTATGAGTTAATGCTTTTCATCTCTCTGTCTGTCTGTCTCTCTCGTTAAAAAAATAAAATAAAAAATAAAGTTCGGAACAGGAAGATAATTCTTCTAAAAAATTTTTATTATTTCGCTGGTTGAAAAAAATGTTCAGATAATACCAACCACATCTGGACATGGAAAATTGCTAATTTCTTTCATTCTACATAATGGGAACAACTGCCACTTAGTGACCATTTAGTACTTTGAAGTAGACATTCCATTACCTCAACTAATCATCACAACAAGGCTATGAACTGGATACTATGATTACTTCCATTTTACAGATGTGAAAACTGGCTTACAGAAGCTAATTAACTTTTCTAGTGTTATATAGTTAATGAATGATAGAGCTGGGATTTGAATCCAGATCTATCTTACTCTGAATTTAAACATCCTGCTATACCTTCCCTTTCATTCTAGATGTTAATGCATAGGTTCAGTTATAGGCTTAATTACTAATTTTTAAAAAATTACATGACTAGTACAGCCTGACCAATTGGTGGCGAGTGGATAGAGTGTTGGACTGGGACGTGGAGGACCCAGGTTGGAAATCCTGAGGTTGCCAGTGGGTTCATCCGGAGCATGGGGTGGCTGGCTTGAGCATGGGATCATAGACATGACCCCATGGTTGCTGGCTTGAGCTCAAAGGTTGCTGGCTTGAAGCCCAAAGTCACTGCCTTGAGCCCAGTTTCACTGGTTTGAGCAAGGGGTCACTACTCGGCTGGAGCCCCCTTGTTTAGGCACATATGAGAAAGTCAGTGAACAACTAAGGTGCCTCAATGAAGAATTGATACTTCTCATCTCTCCCTTCCTGTCTGTCTGCCCCTATCTGTCCCTCTTTCTGTCTGTCTGTCTGTCTCTCTCTCTGTCACACACACACACACACAAATAAATAAATAAATAAATAAATAAATAAATGATAAGAACTCCTTTAAAATAAATTACATGAGCCCTGGCCGGTTGGCTCAGTGGTAGAGCATCGGCCTGGCGTTCAGGAGTCCCGGGTTCAATTCCCGGCCAGGGCACACAGGAGAAGCACCCATCTGCTTCTCCACCCCTCCCCCTCTCCTTCCTCTCTGTCTCTCTCTTCCCCTCCCGCAGCCAAGGCTCCATTATAGCAAAGTTTGCCTGGGCGCTGAGGATGGCTCTGTGGCCTCTGCCTCAGGCGCTAGAATGGCTCTGATTGCGGCAGAGTGACGCCCCAGATGGGCAGAGCATCGCCCCCTGGTGGGCATGCTGGGTGGATCCCGGTCGGGCACATGCGGGAGTCTGTCTGACTGCCTCCCCGTTTCCAACTTCAGAAAAGTAAAAAATAAATAAATAAATAAATTATATGAGTAGTATACTGCATACCTGTTAACTATAAGAGTCAAGTAATGAATAAGTTTGTAGAGTTAAACCCAAGTCTCATTCATTCACTCCCACCCTATTATTAAAAGTTTGATACAAGTACCAAAAGGAAAGTCCTTTAATACAATAATAGCTGCCTCAAACAATAGTAAATATCATAACAATAGCCAAAGTTAATTGGTTGTTTACTATGTGCTCTATCATTACTATATGCTATAGTAAGTACTTTATATTGAATTCTCATTGCAACTCTGATATTGATATTTTTTTCTCCATTTTATAGATTAAAAAACTAGCACCATTGTAATCCAACCAACCTAACAAGGCAACATAATTTCTCATCTATACCTTTGCAAAAGCTTCCAAAATAGTGTCATAATTGCTCTCCTACTTTTTATTTTCTAAGCAGCAACCAAAATTATCTATTTTCTTTCTTTTTCTTCCCTCCTCCCTCCCTCCCTCCCTCCCTCCCTCGCTCCTTCCTTCCTTCCTTCCTTCCTTCCTTCCTTCCTTCCTTCCTTCCTTCCTTCCTTCTTTGAGTGAGAGAGAATCAAGGTGTTCCACTTACTTGTGCACCTACTGATTGCTTCCCATATGTGCCAGTCATCAGGGTGCAAACCGAGGACCTTGAAGTTGAGCCAGTACCCTCAGGATCTAGCTGATGACCGCAGGATCAAGTCAGCAAACCCCAGGATCAAACTGGCAACCTTAGTGCTCTGGGATGACACTTTACCCACCGTACCATTGGCCAGAGCCAAAATTATCCTTTTGTAGAGCAAATCTTTCTTTCTTCTTTCTTTCTTTCTTTCTTTCTTTCTTTCTTTCTTTCTTTCTTTCTTTCTTTCTTTCTTTCTTTCTTTCATTTATTTATTGTATCTTTCTGAAGCTGAAAACGGGGAGGCAGTCAGACAGACTCCTGCATGTGCCCGACCGGGATCCACCCGGCATGCCCACCAGGGGGCGATGCTCTGCCCATCTGGGGCGTTGTTCTGTTGTGACCAGAGCCACTCCAGCGCCTGGGGCAGAGGCCACAGAGCCATCCCCAGCGCCCGGGCCATCTTTGCTCCAATGGAGCCTTGGCTGCGGGAGGAGAAGAGAGAGACAGAGAGGAAGGAGAGGGGGAGGGGTGGAGAAGCAGATGGGCGCTTCTCCTGTGTGCCCTGGCCGGGAATCGAACCCAGGACTTCCACACGCCAGGCCGACGCTCTACCACTGAGCCAACCAGCCAGGGCTTAATCTCTTCTTTAAAACTGGTTATTGTCTTTACATTGCTCTTAGGAGAAAAATACAAAGATGGCCCTCCATTCACTGGCCATCACTTTACTCTCTAGTCATCTCTCCCTCTTGCATTCTTTGCTGCAAACACACTGACTGCCCCCCCCTTTTTTATTTATTTTACCCACACCTGAAATCATCTCTCACTGGCCACCCTCTTTCCTCTTTCCACTTTCTGCTTAGGTCCTATCCATCTTTCAGGACTTTACTTATTTATGCCTGCCATTCTCTGAAGGCCTTCCGTGATTCCCCCGAAGATCAAGTTGCTTCATTTGTTTGGCACCCTGTACTTTAATAATACTCATCTGACTCTATCAGAGAGACTTTCTAAATTGTACCCTCTAGACTGGAAGCTCATGAGGGCAATGACTGAAATTCTCTCTTTTTAAAATGTATTTATTTAATTCTATTTTAAATGTTTATTTTATTGATTTTAGAGAGAGGAAGGGCAATAGAGGGAAAGACAGTAACATCAATCTGTTTTTGTATGTTTTCTGACCAGAGATTGAACTGTGTTTCAGGACAATGCTCTAACTAACCGAGCTATCCAGCCAGGGCATATTTATTGATTTTTTTTAAATTTTTTATTTTATTTATTCATTTTAGAGAGGAGACAGAGAGGGACAGAGAGAGACAGAGAGAGAGGAGCTGGAAGCATCAACTCCCATATGTGCCTTGACCAGGCAAGCCCAGGGTTTCAAACCAGCGACCTCAGCATTTCCAGGTCGATGCTTTATCCACTGTGCTACCACAGGTCAGGCTATTTATCGATTTTAAAGAGAGAGAGAAACATTGATTTGTTTCATTTATGCATTTATTGTTCTTTAAAAGAATTTTTTTTCCTTCTTTTCCAAGCGAGAGGAAGGAAGATAGAGAGACAGACTCTTACATGTGCCCCAACCGGGATCCACCCAGCAACCCTTGTCTGGAGCCAATGTTCTGCCCATTTAGGGCCACACTTGCAACTGAGCTATTTTTAGTGCCTGAGGTAGAGGATCCATGGAGCCATCCTCAGCGCCTGGGCTGATGTACTTGAACCAATCAAGCCATGGCTGTGGGAGGGGAAGAAAGAGAGAGAGGAGAGGGAAGGGTAGAGAAGCACATGGTTGCTTCTCCATGTGCCCTGACTGGGAATTGAACCCAGGATATCCACACACCAGGCTGACACTCTACCACTGAGCCAACTGGCCACTTTCTAAAAATATTTTTTTAAATTTATTTTAGAGAGGAAGGGAGGGAGAGAGACAGAGGGAAACATCAATCCTCCCACTCATGCATTCATTAACTAATTCCTGTATCTAGGTCCGGGACCGAACTTGCAATCCTTGCATATGGGGACAATGTAATCAACTGAGCTATCTGGCCAGGGCCATTATTTGATTCTTGTATGTGTCCTGACTGGGGTTTGAACCTGCAACCTTGGCATATGGGATGATGCTCTAACCAACTGAGCTACCTGGCCAGGGTGAGATTCTCTCTCTCTCTCTCTCTCTCTCTCTCTTTTTAGCGAGAGATAGAGAGACAGACAGGAAGGGAGAGAGATGAGAAGCATTAATTTATAGTTGTGGCACCTTAGTTGTTCATTGATTGCTTTCTCATATGTGCCTTGACTGGGGATGGGGAAGCTCAAGCCGAACCAGTGATTTTAGGCTCAAGCCTAAAATCCAAAAAACCATGGACTCATGTCTAAGATCCCATGCTCAAGCTGTTGAGCCCACAGCTCAAGCCAGATGAGCCTGCGCTTAAGCTGGCTACCCCATGGTTTCAAACTTGGGTGCTCAGTATTCCAGATCGATGCTCTATCCACTGTGCCACCACCTGGTCAGGTGAAATTCTCTTTTAATCATCAAATCCTCAGAGCCTGGTGCTGGGATACTCAATATATATTTGAACAAATGAATAAATGAGTGAATGAATGAACCATTATCTTTCTTTTTCTGAACCACTGAAGAATGTATCTAGTCATTAATGACTAATTTCAGATATTAAACAACTCTATAGTTCAAATGAGTGGTAAATTATACTGGATGGTATGTAGAACAATCTTTACCTTGAATACTCTGAATGTGGATGAACTTATGATTTAAAGCTATAATTACAGTAAATAAAAAGTATAATTACCCTCTGGTTTGACTTTTTATGAGACCTAGAAAGGTAAAGAATGGAGGTAATATGCTTAATGAAACACATTGCTACTCCTCAATGACTATTAATTTTTTTATTAACTGTAATGAGTTTTTTTTGGTTTTTTGTTTTGTTTTTAGTGAGAGAGAGTGACAGACAGGTAAAGACCGGAAGGGAGAGAGATGAGAAGCATCAGTTCTTTGTTGCAACATCTTAGTTGTTCATTGATTTCTTTCTCATACGTGCCTTGAATGGGAGGCTCCAGTTGAACCAGTGACCCTTGCTCAAGTCAGCGACCTTGGGCTCAAGCTAGCAACCTTGGACTTTAAGCCAGTGACCTTTGGGCTCAAGCCAGCAACCTTGGACTTCAAGTCAGTGACCTTGGGCTCAAGCCAGCAAACTTGGACTTCAAGCCAGTGACCTTGGGCTCAAGCCAGCAAACTTAGACTTCAAGCCAGTGACATTGGGCTCAAGCCAGTGACCTTTAGGCTCAAGCCAGCAACCATGGGGTCATGTCTATGATCCCATGCTCAAACCAGTGGCTGGATGAGCCCATGCTCAAGCCTGCAACCTTGGGGTTTTGCACCTTGGTCCTTAGCATCCCAGGCTGATGCTCTATTCACTGTGCCACCACCTGGCCAGGCAGCTTTTGGGGTTTTATTGTGGGATTTTTTCTTTGTTTTGTTTTTTTTTTAAAAAAAGAGAGAGAAAGAAATAGGGATGAAGAGTGTGAAACATCAACTTGTAGTTACTTTCTTTAATGTGCATTGATTGTTTCTCAAACGTGCCTTGATCAGGGGTTGGACAGGCCGACCTTGAACTCAAATCATGCCATTGAACCCTTGCTCAAGCCTGTGACATTGGGCTCAAGCCAGCAACCTTGGGATCAGTTAGATCAGGGATCGGGAACCTATGGCTTGTGAGCCAGATGTGGCTCTTTTGATGGCTGCATCTGGCTCACAGACAAATCTTTAATAAAAAAAATAATGTTAAAAATATAAAACTTTCTTATGTATTACAATCCATTCATTTTCTACTGCTCATGTTCATGGTTGCGGGTGGCTGGAGCCAATCACAGCTGTCCTCTGGGACAACACCAAATTTTTATTGGATGAGTAACATACACGGGTCATTGTATGGCTCTCTGGAATTACATTTTAAAATATGTGGCGTTCATGGCTCTCTCAGCCAAAAAGGTTCCTGACCCCTGATGTAGATGCTCCTGTGCTCAAGCCTGAGAGCCTGTGCTCAAGCTCTTAAACTTGCACTCAAACAAGCAACCATGGTTTTGAACTGGTGACCTCATTGATCCTGGTTGGCACTCTATCCTCTGCCCCATCACTGGTCAGACGACTATTAATTGAATTGACTGAATTTACATCTTCAAGTGTATCCCGGGGCCTGCGAAACCATGTTGGTTCATTTAATTTGTGTTAATTTAGCTTCATAGTTCAACTTTGCAGAGGCTATTCAGTTTCCAGGTCTATCAGCACTCGTGTCTACAGCTTCATGCACACAATAGAGACCTCAGAGTATTTTGTTCTGGAGCAGAAAAGAGTGTACCTAAGTTCCCAACATGCACACTTGCCTGTAATAAGTGGTTCCTAGACCCACCCAACAGGCAAACTCTAATTGTGCAGTAAAGATCCATACCACTAGGTGTCTCAGTGGCCTTGCCACTTCCTCCATCTCCTTGGAAAACGGCTAGCTGCAAACACTCCATTACTCCATTGTTACTGAGCCTTCAAGCAGATAACCTTCACGAAGGGTGGATTTCAAAATTTCCATCAGATCTAATCAACAGCTAGATTGCCTCTCAATAACAGAAACATGGATTAACTTTAGTCTCTCTGTTATTGTTTCCTTTGTTTCCAGATAACATGTTGTGTTTGTAGTGCATTTATTTATTTAATGATTTCTATTTATTTATAGGAGAGGGGAGGAGTCTTAGCCTGACATGATTATGATGTTCTGCCTGATCTCGATCCCCTCTCATCCCCACAGTGAACTAAATGTCCTTCCAGGCTTTCTCCAAACAGGCACTATAATCTTTAAGGCATTTATCACCGTTTGCAGCTAAATTAACCACTTGGGCTTATTTTAAAAGGTCAGAAAGCTAGCCCTGGCCAGATGGCTCAGTTGTTAGAGCATCATCTGGAAGCACAGAGGTTGCGGGTTTGATTCCTGGTCAGGGCACATACAAAAGCACATCGATATGCCTGTCTCTCTCTCTTCCTCAAGTCAATAAATTTAAAAAAAAAGGGGGGGGGTGTCAAAAAGTTAGAACCTAAAGAATCACCAAATGGAAATCCTGGCCAGATAGCCCTGTTGGTTAGAGCTTCACAGTGAAGCATAGAGGTTGCTAGTTCAATCTCTGGTCAGGGCACATACAGGAACAGATCAATGTTCCTGTCTCTTTCTCTTTCTCTTTCTTCCTCTTTCTCTCTAAAATAAAAATTAAAAAAAATTTTTTTTTTAAGATTTTATTTTTAAAGAGAGAGAATCACCAAATAGAGAAAGACAGCTTCCATATATTTGAATTTTACCATGAGGGGACATTAGAAATCAATGAGATAGGAAACAAATAATCAACAAATGGTATAAGCATAACTAATTTACCAAAAAAAAATATCAAAGTAATTCCAGGAGGATTAAAAAGGTAAATATATTTAAGAATCAAATCCTGAAAGAACAAGAAAAAAAGAGTAAATATCAGATCTTTGTCAGAAAGAAATTTCTAAGATTTAACAAGATAAGTTACAAAACAAAATATCAATAAATTTTCCTGAATGAAGATTAGAAATGACCATGTGAAAAAAGACAATAAAAAGTTAAAAGACAAACAAAAAATAATTACAAAGAAAAATTATGAGTGGTTTATACCTTTAATATATAAAGAATTTTTTTTTTTTTAGCAAGAGACAGACTGGAAGGAAGAGAGGTGAGAAGCATCAACTTGTTTTTTTTTTGTTTTTTTTTTAAGATTTTTTTTAATTTTAATTTTATTTTATTTATTCATTTTAGAGAGGAGAGAGAGGGGGAGAGACAGAGAGAGAGGAGAGAGAGACAGGGGGGAGGAGCTGGAAGCATCAACTCCCATATGTGCCTTGACCAGGCAAGCCCAGGGTTTCAAACCGGCGACCTCAGCATTTCTAGGTCGAAGCTTTATCCACTGCGCCACCACAGGTCAGGCGAGAAGCATCAACTTGTAATTGCAACACTTTAGTTGTTCATTGTTGCTTCTCATTTATGCCTTGATTGGGAGGGGGGGTTTTTCCTGCCAAGCCAGTGACCCCTTGCTCAAGCCAGCGACATTTGGGCTCAAGCCCACAACCATGGGATCAAGTTGATGATCCCACGCTCAAGCTGGCAACCCCACACTCAGACTGACACTCAAACTGGTGAGCCTGCACTCAAGCTAGATGAGCCTGGCAACCTTGGAGTTTCAAACGTGGGACCTCAGTGTCCCAAGGTGACTCTCTATCCACTGTGCTAACACTGGTCAGGCAAGAATTTATACAATTAAAAAAAAAAACAAAAAAAAAAAACAGGCCCTGGCCGGTTGGCTCAATGGTAGAGCATTGGCCTGGCGTGCAGAAGTCCCGGGTTCGATTCCCAGCCAGGGCGCACAGGAGAGGCGCCCATCTGCTTCTCCACCCCTCCCCCTCTCCTTCCTCTCTGTCTCTCTCTTCCCCTCCCGCAGCAAGGCTCCATTGGAGCAAAGATGGCCCGGGCGCTGGGGATGGCTCTGTGGCCTCTGCCTCAGGCGCTAGAGTGGCTCTGGTCGCGACAGAGCGACGCCCCAGAGAGGCAGAGCATCGCCCCCTGGTGGGCAGAGCGTCGCCCCCTGGTGGGCGTGCCGGGTGGATCCCGGTCGGGCGCATGCGGGAGTCTGTCTGTCTCTCCCCGTTTCCAGCTTCAGAAAAATACAAAGAAAACCAAAACAAAAACAAAAAAAACCCAACAGCCAAAATAAATGAACATATGGAAAGGATTTGTCTTCATTGATAATTTCAGAAATGCAATATAAAATAAAATAGCCATTTTTCATCTAAGTTAACCCAAATTGAAACAACCACTACTGATATAACCCTTTTGGAAAATAATTTAGCATACCCTTTAGGAAATATATTTTCTCACTCTCTCCTCTCCCTCCTCAGTCACCCTCTCCCTTCAGTTTCCTCCCCCCATCTCTTTCATTCATTCATTTTTATTCAACAAATAGTCTCTGTGTACCTGCTAGATGCTGGAATCTAGCCTAAATTCTAAACACAAGAAAAAACTTTATGTACAAATTTGTTCATCTCAACATGATCAGTAATAGCCTCAAATTGAAACCCTCCTACTTTGCTATCCATAGACAATGTGACCAAATATCCTATTTGGCTCAAGACCATCATGGTTTATGCCTGATGTCCTAGTGCAGTGGTCCTCAACCTTTTTTGGGCCACGGACTGGTTTAATGTCAGAAAATATTTTCACGGACCGGCCTTTAAGGTGGGACGGATAAATGTATCATATGACCGAAACAAGCGTCAAGAGTGAGTCTTAGACGGATGTAACGGAATCTGGTCATTTTTTTTTTTTTTGGTCATTTTTAAAAAATAAAACATCATTCAGACTTAAATATAAATAAAACGAAAATAATGTAAGTTATTTATTCTTTCTCTGCGGACCAGTACCAAATGGCCCACAGACCGGTACCGGTCCACGGCCCAGGGGTTGGGGACCACTGTCCCAGTGTATTTATTAAAAGATGTCGGCCTGACCTGTGGTGGCGCAGTGGATAAAGCGTCGACCTGGAAATGCTGAGGTCGCCGGTTCAAAACCCTGGGCTTGCCTGGTCAAGGCACATATGGGAGTTGATGCTTCCAACTCCTCCCCCCTGTCTCTCTTCTCTCTCTCTCTGTCTCTCTCTCTCTCTCTCTCCCTCTCTCTCCTCTCTAAAATGAATAAATAAAAATAAAAATAAAAAAAAAAGGCCTGACCTGTGGTGGCGCAGTGGATAAAGCGTTGACCTGGAATGCTGAGGTCACCGGTTTGGAGCCCAGGGCTTGCCTGGTCAAGGCACATACGAGAAGCAATTACTATGAGTTGATGCTTCCTGCTTCTTTCTCCTTTCTCTCTCTCTCTCTCAAATCAATAAATAAAATCTAAAAAAAAAAAAAAAAAAAAAAAAAAAGATGTCCCTGTCTGACCAGGTGGTGGTGCTGTGGATAGAGCATCAGACTGGGACACAGAGGACTCAGGTTCGAAACCCCGATGTCACTGGCTTGAGCGCAGGCTTATCAGCTTGAGTGCGGGGACGCTGGCTTTAGCGTGGGATCATAGACATGATCCCATGGTCCCTGGCTTGAGACCAAAGATAACTGGCTGGAAGCCCAAGGTCGCTGGCTTGAGCAAAAGGTCACTAGCTCTGCTGCAGCCCCTGGTCAACACACATATGAGAAAGAAAGCAATCAATGAACAACTAAGGTGCCACAGCAATGACTTGATGTTTCTCATCTCTCTCCCTTCCTGTCTGTCTGTCCCTATCTGTCCCTCTCTCTGTTTCTTTCTCTCTGTCTCTGTCACAAAAATAAATAAATAAATCAACCAATTAAATAAAATGTGCTTCCATTAAGACAACATTCTGGCTGGTAGTAGTCAAGTGTCTTGAGGGAGGGCCAGGTTTTTCTTTTTTTTTTTTTAGGTGAGAGGATAGGAGATAGTGAGGCAGACCCCATCTATGGCTGATGCTTGAGTACCAAGCTAATTTTAGTGCCTGAGGCTGACATGCTCAGACCAATCCAGCTATCTTCAGTACCCACACTCAAACCAATGGAGCCACTAGCTGCTGGAGGGGAAAAGGGAGAGAGGAGGGAGTGGGAAGGGGAGAAAAACAGATGGTCACTTCTCAAGTGTGCCATGACAGGATCAAAACTGGGACATCCATATGCTGGGCTAACACTCCATTAAACCACTGGCTAGGGCCAGCTTTTCTAATTTGTACAAAAGCACCATTGGGATTAGCTACTGCCCATGGAGTTATTGAGGTTGGGTGATTTCTGGTTTTGTCTCTATTTTTTTATAATTTCCAGATTTTCTAAAATGGACTTTGTATGCATATGTGCTTTACATGGATTAACTAATTTAATTTTCATAACCCTATATTTATTTCTTTTCTTTTTTTTTTTTTTTTTTAAAGCAAGTGTATTTTTAATTTTTTTTTTTTTTCCATTTTTCTGAAGCTGGAAACAGGGAGAGACAGTCAGACAGACTCCCGCATGCGCCCGACCGGGATCCACCCGGCACGCCCACCATGGGGCGACGCTCTGCCCACCAGGGGGCAATGCTCTGCCCATCCTGGGCGTCGCCATGTTGCGACCAGAGCCACTCTAGCGCCTGAGGCAGAGGCCACAGAGCCATCCCCAGCGCCCGGGCCATCTTTGCTCCAATGGAGCCTCGGCTGCGGGAGGGGAAGAGAGAGACAGAGAGGAAGGTGCGGCGGAGGGGTGGAGAAGCAAATGGGCGCTTCTCCTGTGTGCCCTGGCCGGGAATCGAACCCGGGTCCTCCGCACGCTAGGCCGATGCTCTACCGCTGAGCCAACCGGCCAGGGCCTATATTTATTTCTTTTTTTTCCTTATTTTACTGTTTTGTAAAGATAAGGAAATCAAAGTACTGCTAGATTAGTTACCTAAAATCTACAGTTATTAAGTGATGGAACCAAGATTTATACCTAGGCAATCTATCTCCAGACCCTTAAATACTAAGATAGCTTCCCCATAGGGATTATAACCAATTGGGCTTGTTATTCATTTATGGTGAATAAATATACCTATGCTCATGAGTGTTATTTGAAAAGTGCTTACAAATAATAGCCGCAAAAGATTTTACTTTATTTTTTTATTATTATTATTATTTTCATTTTTCTGAAGCTGGAAACAGGGAGAGACAGTCAGACAGACTCCCGCATGCGCCCGACCGGGATCCACCCAGCACGCCCACCATGGGGTGACGCTCTGCCCACCAGGGGGCGATGCTCTGCCCATCCTGGGTGTCGCCATGTTGCGACCAGAGCCACTCTAGGCCTGAGGCAGAGGCCACAGAGCCATCCCCAGCGCCCGGGCCATCTTTGCTCCAATGGAGCCTCAGCTGCAGGAGGGGAAGAGAGAGACAGAGAGGAAAGCGCGGCGGAGGGGTGGAGAAGCAAATGGGTGCTTCTCCTGTGTGCCCTGGCCAGGAATCGAACCCGGGTCCTCCGCACGCTAGGCCGACGCTCTACCGCTGAGCCAACAGGCCAGGGCCTTTATTTTTTTATTTGTTAGTTTGTTTTAAGATTTTTATTTATTGAGTTTTAGAGGCAAGAGAAAGGGGACAGGGGAGGAGCCAGAAGCATCAACTCATAGTAGTAGTTGCTTCTCATATGTGCCATGACCGGGCAAGCCTAGGCATTTGAACCAGCAATCTCAGCATTCTAGGTCCATGCTTTATCCACTGTGCCACCACAGGTCAGGCTTTATTTCTTAAAAATAAAATCCTTTTTTTTTTTTTGTATTTTTCTTAAGTTGGAAACGGGGAGGCAGTCCAACAGACTCCCGCATGCGCCCGACTGGGATCCACCCGGCATGCCCACCAGGGGGCGATGCTCTGCCCACCTAGGGCGTCAATCTGCCACAATCAGAGCCATTCTACCACCTGAGGCAGAGGCCACAGAGCCATCCTCAGCGCCCGAGCAAACTTTGCTCCAATGGAGCCTTGGCTGCGGGAGGGGAAGAGAGAGACAGAGAGGAAGGAGAGGGGGAGGAGTGGAGAAGCAGATGGGCGCTTCTCCTGTGTGCCCTGGCCGGGAATTGAACCTGGGACTCCCGGACGCCAGGCCGACGCTCTACCACTGAGCCAACCGTCCAGCGCCAAAATCCAGGGCCAAAATCGTTTCTTATTTTTCCGAAGCTGGAAACGGGGAGAGACAGTCAGACAGAGTCCCGCATGTGCCCGACCGGGATCCACCCGGCACGCCCACCAGGGGCAACGCTCTGCCCACCAGGGGGCGATGATCTGCCGCAACCAGAGCCACTCTAGCGCCTGGGGCAGAGGCCAAGGAGCCATCCCCAGCGCCCAGGGCCATCTTTGCTCCAATGGAGCCTCGGCTGCGGGAGGGGAAGAGAGAGACAGAGAGGAAGGAGGGGGTGGGGGTGGAGAAGCAAATGGGCGCTTCTCCTGTGTGCCCTGGCCGGGAATTGAACCCAGGTCCCCGGCACGCCAGGCCGACGCTCTACCGCTGAGCCAACCGGCCAGGGCCCAAAATCCTTTCTTTTAAGTCCACTATTTAGAAACACATTAAAAATATAAATAATTGATTTTTTTTAAAACATAGATGCAAAAATTATAAACACATAAGTAAAAATCTTAGACATCAAGTAATAAATGTCCCTTCTTTTTTTTAGTGAGAGGAGGGGAGGCAGAAATGGACTCCCACATGTGCCCCTGACCAGGATCCACCAGGCAAGCCCACTAGAGGGCTATGCTCTGCCCAGCTGAGGCCCTAGCTTCCTTACTACCAGAGCCATTTTGGCCCTGGCCGGTTGGCTCAGTGGTAGAACGTCGGCCTGGTGTGCAGAAGTCCCGGGTTCGATTCCGGTCCAGGGCACACAGGAGAAGCACCTATCTGCTTCTCCACCCCTCCCCCTCTCCTTCCTCTCTGTCTCTCTCTTCCCCTCCTGCAGCCGAGGCTCCATTGGAGCAAAAGATGGCCCGGGCGTTGGGGATGGCTCTGTGGCCTCTGCCCCAGGCGCTAGAGTGGCTTTGGTCGCAACAGAGCGACACCCCAGAGGGGCAGAGCATCGCCCCCTGGTGGGCGTGCCGGGTGGATCCCAGTCGGGTGCATGCGGGAGTCTGTCTGACTGTCTCTCCCGTTTCTAGCTTCAGAAAAATTAAAAATTAAAAAAAATAATAATAACTTACAGAGCCATTTTTAGCACCTGAGGTGGAGGCCATGCAGCCATCCTCAGCACCCAGGGTCAACTGGCTCTAATTGAGCCTTGGCTACAGCAGGGGAAAAGAGAAAGAGAGAAGCAAGAGGGGGAGGGATGGAGAAGCAAATGTACACTTCTTTGTGTGCCCAGACTGGGAATCGAACACAGGACATTGTCACAAACCAGTGTGGCTAGTAATTCCAGGTCCTGAGTGGGAACGGCACAGAATTAAGAAAATACGCTTAAAGAAATAAAAGGATGGGTTCAGGAGGGGTCTGCAAAGCTTCTTGCCAGAACAGAGCATGCTCAAAAAGCCTCCTCCTCCTTTATTTATAAGGCAAAGTGGGCCATTAGTAAATCAATGAGATCTCTGATCATGTTTCCAAGGCAACCCAAGAATTTTACCAAGTGCAGAAAACCCCCACCATACATAACATCTTAACTTCACACAAAACAAAGTATAGAAGAAACTTGCCTCCAGTCTTTCCGGAGGACATGGGGGGTAGGATGAATATAAACAATTGAGCACCACATCTTTACAGCCTTTAGTAACTTCACAGAACAAGTGAGGCGGGGGTTGGGCAGACCGTCAGCTTACAGCCAGTTCCCCACACCTCTGTCCCCCAAAAATCTAAACTGCAAAAACCCTGTTGGCTTTTCGGTCCCCAACAAGACATCTACACACCAGGACTCTACCACCGAGCCAACTGGCCAGTGCCATAAATGTCCCTTTTTGATAGATGGTTATATTTCTATTTAAATTTCAATGTATATTAAATACACAATAAAAAATATCTTTTTTAAATGTGTTGGTGAACAAGTAATATTTTTACATGATTAATTGAAAGTAAGTTAGACAATATATATTACTATTTAAATGAGAGAACTAAAAACTTATGTATACTTTATAAGTGTTGTTAGATTTATAGAAAAAACTATAATGCTACCTTTAATTATGTTAATCTAAAATAAATTAACTTAAAATCACTTTTTTTTTTAGCGAGAGAGACAGAGACAGAGAGACAGATAGAGACAGACAGACAGGAAGGGAGAGAGATGAGAAGCATCAATTCTTAGTTGCGGCACCTTAGCTGTTATTGATTGCTTTCTCATATGTGCCTTGATGGTGGGGGAACTCTAACTGAGTCTGTGACACCTTGCTCTAGCCAGCAACCTTGGACTCAAGCCATCAATCTTGGGCTTCAAGCCAGCAATTTTTTGGGCTCAAGCCAGTGACCATAGAGTGTTGTCTATGATCCCACACTTAAGCCAGTGACCCCGTGCTCAAGCTGGCTCTCATTATCATCACATACCATGCCTAGAGGCTCCTAGAACAGAGTACCACAGGAATAAGGCACAACACAGGAGGCAGCATACCTTGAAATCCCCTTGCCATCTTTCTTTATTTGGTGACAGAGACAGAGAGAGGAAAAGACAGACAGGAAGGGAGAGAGATGAGAAGCATCAGTTCTTTGTTGTGGCACCTTAGTTGTTCATTGATTGCTTTCTCATATGTGCGTTGATAGGGTGTGTGTGGGGGGACTACAGCAGAGCAAGCGACCCCTTGCTCAAGCCAGTGACCTTTTTTTAAAAAAATTATTTTTATTTATTCATTTTAGAGAAGAGAGAGAGAGATAGAGAGAGAGAAAGAGAGAGAGAAGAGGGGAAGAGCAGGAAGCATCAACTCCCATATGTGCCTTGACCGGGCAAGCCCAGGGTTTTGAACCAGTGACCTCAGTGTTCCAAGTCGATGCTCTATCCACTGCACCACTACAGGTCAGGCAAGCCAGCGACCTTGAGCTCAAGCTAGCCACCTTGGGCTTCAAGCCAGTGACCATGGGGTCATGTCTAGTATCCTATGCTCAAGCCAGCGACCCCAGGTTTCAAGGTCACTCCAATGCTCCTCTGCGTCCCAGTTCAATGCTCTATCCACTGTGCTACTGCATGATCAGGTCCTTTGCCATCTTTCAAAGTTCAACTACAGATCAAGGCTATAAGAATTAAATCAGTTATACATATTTAATACATGGCCCACCACAAAATATCGGCTGTTACTCCCCTGTACCTCAATGTTTCACATAACCTAGAACGCAGTAAGCATCAGTTGATTAAAGGTTGTCTTCCCCAGGCTTTCTTAGGCAGGGCCTGTCATTTACTCCTTTGAGATCCTATTTCCCTGTGCTTGGTCTGCCATTGTACTTATCACAATGCTTTACGTTTCTACTGTCTGCTGACTTGCATGTTTCCTCCACAAGGCTGTGAGTTCTTTGAAGACAGAGAGCACACATCCTTTGTCTGAATTCATATCTTAGGTGCTAAATGAATGTTTCATGACTGTTAAATAAAGCAAAGCACATTTTAAAAAGTATGCATTTTGGAATCTTTATAGACCTGGATTTGAATCCCAAACTCAGCATGGAAGCTGTGTGTCCCGGTAAGTTACTTCACTGAAAACAGGGATGACAATGCCCTGGCTGGTTGGCTCAGTGGTAGAGTGTCGGCCTGGCGTGCAGGAGTCCCGAGTTCTATTCCCCGCCAGGGCTCACAGGAGAAGCGCCCATCTGCTTCTCCACCCCTCCCCCTCTCCTTCCTCTCTGTCTCTCTCTTCCCCTCCCACAGCCAAGGCTCCACTGGAGCAAAGTTTGCCCGGGTACTGAGGATGGCTCTGTGGCCTCTGCCTCAGGAGAGTGGCTCTGATTGCGGCAGAGCGATGCCCCAAGATGGGCAGAGCATCACCCCCTGGTGGGCGTGCCGGGTGGATCCCGTTCTGTCGGGCGCATGCGGGAGTCTGTCTGACTGCCTCCCCGTTTCCAACTTCAGAAAAATACAAAAAAAAAAAAAAAACCCCAAACCAAGGATGACAATAATTCCCTCCTAACATTTGTGAGGATTAAGTAGAGTAGTGTAGGAAAAGATGTAGCTCCTGGACTTTGCCAATTTGTTGCTTAATAAAAGAGTTCCCTACACCCTCAAGAAATTTATATCAATAATACAAGTCTCTTGGACTTTGAGTTTCTTTCATTTGTAAAATTCTCATGGAGTGAGAATACATGAGATAAATATAAAGTACGATGGTGTCATTGGCTATACAATGACTATGTTAGCTGAAGAAAAGTATAATGTGTTATTACCCAGCTTAATTAAGTCTTCTTTGATATTCTTCCCTACTGGAAGAAAATACATTTTCCTTGGGGTTAATTCAAGGAACACTACTCACAAGAGGGAAAGTCTGGGGCAGGGGTCATCAGGGAGGCCTCTGTCCACTCCCCCACTTCAAGCAGCAGCATTTCTTCCCAGCCCTCTCACAGATGCTAATAGATCCTGCTCTGTGCAGCCTCCTCCTCCCCTGGGGCTCCTTTGTGAAGCACCCTAAGCAGACCAAGGCTAGAAACAGGACTCGGATGCATCAGGCCTGGTGGATGGCTGACAGCAGGAACTGAGTCTGACAGAGAGGGTTGGATTTTAAATAAACACAAATCCGGCTAGACAGAGGGTAACAGAAGAGAAGAGGAGGTAAACCAAAAGGGTAAATGAAGAGATTTTCCTACCAATACCCATGTAAACCAGATTCCGAGGTTGTGTGGTAGCTCCTCCCACAAATCCTGATCACCCACCTCCATCCCTCCCCCACTGTCTTTTCAGTGCGTGCTGAATTTAGACCAGGAACCACGTGCCTGCTGCCGAGTCTACGGAGTCCTCCTGGGAATGAGAATCTGATGCCTCTGAAGCAGCCTGGTGACCCACCGCACTCAGTCAGGCGGCCCGCTCCTTCTGTGTTCCATCGCTGGCCTCAATTATTTGGGAGGAAAAGACGTAGTCACACAAGACATGACTCCAGGAGCCAATGGCCTAAAATTCTGAACAGCATATTCGTAGAACTGGATTAAATCCATCACACACACACACACCCCAGCCCATTTAAGTCATTTCAGCAGTCATCCACCACTGTCCACTGCCTCCTTTCCCCTTCCCTGAGCCTTCCAGCTGTGGCCCTTTCAGTGAAGAATGGCATCTTCTGCCCCCACTGTCTCCCCGGAGTTAAAACAATTTCCCCCCAAAAAAACTACTTCAGCTTCACAAGGCTGAAACCATGATTTTGAAAAAGCTCAAAATCCTTAATTCTAAAGCATTTAGCACCTCCAACCTCTTGTAACATTTTATCCAACTCCATATTAAATTCCTTTATGCTATGTTTCTCATCCTGTTAAACTTCTTAAGAAATTACCTATGTACAGCTAGATGTCTGAAATCAGTTTATTATTATTATTTTTTATTGAATTTATTGGGATGACTGGTTAATTAAATTATACAGATTTTAGGTTCATAATTCTAAAATACATCATCTATATATTGCATTGTGTTTAGCACCCCAAGTCAAGTCTCCCTCCATCACCATCTCTCCCCAATCAGTTTCTTTTTTATAAAAGAAAAGCAGTAACCATAAAATCAAAAATAGCGACCAACTCACTCTTGAAAGGCAATAAGTGTAGCTTTTAGTAGGGGCATAGACTCTAGAGCCAGAATGTCTGGTTTTGAATCCTGGGTCTACCACTTACTACTTATAAGGCTTTGTCTACTTCCTTATCCTCTCTGGATCCTGAGAAAGGTTTCTTCATTTGTAATTATGGAAATGATAATAACAGTACTTACTTTTAGCATTAATATATATTTTTATTTTTTTTTTTATTTATTCATTTTAGAGAGGAGAGGGAGACACAGAGAGAGAGAGAGAGAGAGAGAGAGAGAGAGACAGGGAGAAGGGGGGAGGAGCTGGAAGCATCAACTCCCATATGTGCCTTGACCAGGCAAGCCCAGGGTTTTGAACCGGCGACCTCAGCATTTCCAGGTCGACGCTTTATCCACTGCACCACCACAGGTCAGGCTCTTTTAGCATTAGAAAGATTAAATGAGTACTTAAAGCACATAGAACAGCACCTCTCACATGAGACATGCTATGAAACATATGCTAGAATGTAGATTTAAAATTTAATATAGAGATTGTAATTGGAACTATGTCCTAAGTCTTTAATTTAATTTTTTATTTTTTATTTATTCATTTTTTAGAGAGGAGAGGGAGAGAGAGAGAGAGAGAGAGAGAGAGAGAGAGAGAGAAGAGACAGAGAGAGAGAAGGGGGGGAGGAGCTGGAAGCATCAACTCCCATATGTGCAAGCCCAGGGTTTCGAACTGGCAACCTCAGCATTTCCAGGTTGACGCTTTGTCCACTGTGCCACCACAGGTCAGGCTATGTCCTAAGTCTTTAACAGCTCAGCCACCCTGGTACATTCTTTTTTTTTTTTTTTTTTTTAAAGATTTATTGACTTTATTTTATTTTTTAGTGGGAGTAGAGAGAGAGAGAGTGAGAGAGAGAGAAAGAGAAAGAGAGAGAGAAGTGGTGGCAAGGAGAGGGAAGCATCAACTCATAGTAGTTGCTTCTCATATGTGCCTTGACCAGGGAAGCATGGGTTTTGAACTGGCGACCTCAGCGTTCCAGGTCGACGCTTTATCCATTGCGCCACCACAGGTCAGGCCCTGGTACATTCTGACAAGCCATCATGCCTAGTCCATTCAAACTGCATTTCAACCTTATACTTTTCTCCCACTTGGCCTTTGACTGCTTAGTCTTACAGGAATAAAGTAGAGAAATGAACCCATCTAGTCAGAAATTCTGCTTTGATGGAACTACAGTGACTCAATTTCTAGGTCGAAGAGATTTCCAGTCATGGAAATGAGATTGTTTACAGAGTTGAATAGAGGGAGAGCAGCTCTTAAAAAGGACATCCAGGACTGACCTGTGAGTTAGAAGGGTCAGTATAGTCCATAATCATCAACAACAAAAGACCAGTTTCAATGTCTTGAAATTTAACTCCCGTCACAATCACACAACTGTAGTTGTACTTTGAAAGGTCACTGATGTCCCCTTTGAGCCAGTCCAGGCTTTATTCATCCCTCATTCCTCTGGAAACGTAATTTCTCCTTGGCTCTGTACCAAGGCCTTCTAGCTCCGTAAAGGAATATTCAGGGGACAGTGCAAGGGTACAGTCAGAAGGTTACAAGGAGACCCTTGCCAGCAGGCCCGGCCTGTGGAAGTCCTGGGTTGGATTCCCTGCCACGCACACAGGAGAAGCGCTCATCTGCTCCACCCTTCCCCCTCTCCTTTCCCTCTATCTCTCTCTTCCCCTCCCGCAGCCAAGGCTCTATTGGAGCAAAGTTGGCCTGGGCACTGAGGATGGCTCCATGGCCTCTGCCTCAGGTGCTAGAATGGCTCCGATTGCAATGGATCAACGCCCCAGATGGGCAGAGCATTGCCCCCTGGTGGGCATGCCAGGTGGATCCTGGTCAAGCGCATGTGGGAGTCTGTCTGTCTGCCTCCCCTCTTCTCACTTCAGAAAAATGCAAAAAAAAAAAAAAAAAAAGCAAAGAAAAAGGGTTAAAAGGAGCTGCCACTAAAAAACAGAACAGTGGAGAGAATACATAGAATACATAGGCTAGAAAAGATGGAGGAAAAGGAATACAACCATACCAAAAGCTGCTAGGACAGAGTTACTGCCTTCTTCCCTTTTCTCTTTTCTATTTGCTTTCCTAAGGCTAAGTATAAACTACATCACAATGAGGAGAGACCTTTCTTGGGAAGAGGTAACAGATTATAGCTATGTAGAAAAGTTAATAATGTTTTTGTTTCTTTCATGGCATTTATCTAATTTATTACTTTATTAATTGGTTTCTTGGCTTTTGTCTGTTACCGTACTATTCTATAAGCTCCAGGAGGGCGAGGAACAGATCCTCGGTCTTGCTTATCCTTGTATTCCTAGCAACCAATACAATGCCTGGCATATTGTTATAGATTTTAACACAGAAAACAAGCTATAGAAATACTAGAAAGATGGCCCTGACTGGTTAGCTCAGTCGGTAAAGAGCACCATATGAAACAACAAGGTTGCGAATTTGATCCCTGATCAGAGCACACACAAGAAGAAACCAATACATGCCCAACTGAGCCGAACAACAAATGAATGCTTCCACTCTCCCTCACTCCATTCCTCTCTCTGTCTCCCTAAAAATCAATCAATCAATAAAAAATTAAGCCCTGGCTATCTCGTTGGTTGGAGCATCATCTCACATAGAGGAGGTTGCTGGTTTGATTCCTGGTCAGAAAATCAAACATTTAGTGGCTATTAATCATTACCTTCATTACATTACCACCAAATATTTCAATGTGAACACCATATAGGAGCAGCTCAATGTTCCTGTCTCTTTGCCTCTCTCTCTAAAAAAATAAAACAAACAAAAAAACAAAAAACAAAAAAACTAGAAGGAGATACTTGAAAACGTTATTTTTATATTATTGGGATCCATAAAACCTTCCTGAACATGAGAGAAAATTAAGAAGTCGTGAAGGAAAAACAAAATGAAACTAGATCTGACCACATAAAAAAAATAATAAAACTTTCTGCCTGGGAAAAAAATAACCAGCATTTATTTGTCATTTTCTATGCGCCAGTTTCTGTTCTAAGCATTTTACATGTCTTAACTCATTTAACCATCGTAATAACGATTATGATGCAGGTACTGTTATTATCATCTCCTTTTTACAGATAAGGAAGCTGAGGCACAACAAGATTAAATACTTTACTCAAGTTCAAACAGTTATCAAGTGGTAGATTCTGGAATTGAATTAATGTAGTCTAGTTCTACATATCAATAAGAAACATAAGGCCTGACCTGTGGTGGTGCAGTGGATAAAGCATTGACCTGGAATGCCAAGGTTGCTGGTTTGAAGCCATGGGCTTGCCTGGTCAAGGCACATAGGAGAAGAAGCTGCTACGGGTTGATGCTTTGTACTCCTCCCCCTTTTCTCTCTCTCTCTTTTCTCTTAAAAAAAAATTAATAAAGAAACATAAGCCTGACTGGGTGGTGGCGCAGTGGATAGAGCGTCGCACTGGGATGCAGAGGACCCAGGTTCAAGACCCCGAGGTCGCCAGCTTGAGCATGGGCTCATCTGACTTGAGCAAGAGTCCACCAGCTTGAACCCAAGGTCACTGGCTCCAGCAAGGGGTTACTTGGTCTGCTGAAGGCCCGCGGTCAAGGCACATATGAGAAAGCAATCAATGAACAACTAATGTGTTGCAACGCGCAATGAAAAACTAATGATTGATGCTTCTCATCTCTCTCCATTCCTGTTCAAGCAATCAATGAACAACTAATGTGTTGCAACGCGCAATGAAAAACTAATGATTGATGCTTCTCATCTCTCTCCATTCCTGTCTGTCTGTCCCTGTCTATCCCTCTCTCTGACTCACTCTCTGTCTCTATAAAAAAATAATAATAAAAAAAGAAACATAAGACAGTAAGTTAAAATATTGGCAAAAACTATGAACCAAAAATTCACTGAAAAAATAGACACATAGTGTTAATAAACATCTCTTACAAGTAAGTAGTAATCTCTAAAACTATAACAATAATGAGCTACTACCTTTTACCCCTTAGGTTGGCAGAAAATGAAATAGTGCTAATATCCAGTGACGGCAAGGGTATGAGGAAATATGGTAAACCAGTAAAACCACTTTCTTGTTTTATTCAAGGAGTTATTTTATATTACTCTTACTAATAATTGACTAATATATGAATGTTGATTCTCAAATTGTCCCAGATATAACTAATGGGAGTCCCTTTAAGCTGGCTCATGTATCCTTTTGGCATGTCCCATCATTATTTAAGTACTACTTACTTTCTGGCACAAAAATGTGTTTATTTACAGGCTCATTCTGTCCCATCAGTCATTTCTCTAAGGGGCCCTGGTTCCTTGTGAAACCAAATATATTTAATGGTATCATATTGTCATTGCTTTTAGGTCTTCTTGAAAGGCTAGAAAATGAGTGTATGTAAAAATGCTTAATGATAAATGATAAGTAAAATAACCCAGGCAGAAAACTGTATAGTCCTGGCTGGATAGCTTGGTTGGTTGGAGTGTCGTCCTGATGTGCAGGTGTTGCAGGTTCGGTTCCTGGTGAGGGTACATGCAGGAACAGGTCAATGTTTCTGTCTCTCCCTCTCTCCCTTCCTTTCTCTCTAAAAAAAAATCAGTAAATAAATTCTTTAAAAAAGAAAATTGTGTATGCAGTATGGTAGTTTTTAGTAAATACATGCCATACACACAAACAGACAAAGCGGAGGGCTGAATTAGGGTGCTTGTGGTGATTTTTAACATTTCAATTTGTATTCTAAATTTTCTGAAATGAGGCATAATATTTTTATTTTTATTACTTTTTCAGTATTTTATTTTAGAGTAGATTTATTTATTTATTTATTCAGGCTGTTTGCAACTTTTTTGTAACTAAATCTACTGTAAGCTTGACCAGGTGGTAGTGCAGTGGATAGTGTCCACCTGGGATGCTGAGGACCCAGGTTCGAAACCCCAAGGTTGCTGGCTTGAACCCAAAGGTCGCTGGCTTGAGCAAGGGAACACTGGCTTAGCTGGAGCCCTCTGATCAAGGCACATATGAGAAAGCAATCAATGAACAACTAAGGTGCCACAACAACAAAATTGATGCTTCTAATCTCTCTTCCTTCCTGTCTGTCTGTTCCTGTCTGCCCCTCTCTCTCTCTCACTGAAAAAAAAAAAGTTATAAACATAGATCACAGAGATCTTTTCTACCTCCCAGTGTTTACCCCATTATTGACACCTTTCATCACAATTAATAAACAAATATTTTATACCCCCTACACAGTTTCCTTTATTATTAATGTCTTTTGTCATGATTTGTGGACCAATATTAAGATCCTGTATTATTATGAATGAAAGTCCATACTTTATTCAGATTTCTTTAGTTTTTGACTAATGTCTTTTTTTCTGTTCCAGGATCCCACCAATCTACCACAGACATTTGGTTATTATGTCTTTTTAGGCTCCTTTTATTTTATTTTATTTTTAATTAATTAATTTTTTTATAGAGGCAGAGAGTGAGTCAGAGAGAGGGATAGACAGGGACAGACAGACAGGAATGGAGAGAGATGAGAAGCATCAATCATTAGTTTTTCATTGCGCATTGCAATACCTTAGTTGTTCATTGATTGCTTTCTCATATGTGCCTTGACCATGGGCCTTCAGCAGACCAAGTAACCCCTTGCTCAAGCCAGCGGCCCTGGGCTCAAGCTGGTGGAATTTTTGCTCAAACCAGATGAGTCTGCACTCAAGCTGGTGACCTCGGGGTCTCGAATGTGGGTCCTTTGCATCCCAGTCCGACGCTCTATCCACTGCGCCACCGCCTGGTCAGGCTAGGCTCCTTTTTGTTGTGAGAGTTTCTCAGACTTTCTTTGTTTTTGATGAACTTGATAGTTTTGGGGAGCACTGGTCAAGTATTTTGTAGGATGCCCCTCAATTGAGATTTGTCAGATGTTTTTCTCATGATTGGCTGGGAATTACAGGTTTGTGGGAGGAAGACTAAAGCAGTAAAGTAACATTCTCATCACATCATTTCAAGGGGACTTACACCACTTGTTGGTATGTTAGTTTAATAATGAAAAATAAATGTGCTTTTTTTTTAAAAAAATGTGCTTTTTTAAAGTTCTGCTTAAGAATATACCTAATGCATTTTGCATTTTCTTATATGTTAATTTAAGATGTAAGTTTTATTGCTATACTAAAAAGAAACAAAATATTAAGATATGCTAGAAGTTCATTTCTTTTTCTTTTTTTTTATATTTTATTTATTGAATTTTAGAAAGAGAGGAGTAAGAGAGAAAGAGAGAGACAGAGAGAGAGAGAGACAGAGAGAGAGAAGGGGGAGGAGCAGGAAGCATCAACTCCCATATGTCCCTTGACCAGGCAAGTTCAAAGTTTCGAACTGACAACCTCAGTGTTCCAGGTCGATGCTTTATCCCACTGCGCCACCACAGGTCAGGACTCATTTCTTTTTCTTAAAAAGGTCTTCTAGACCGGTGTTTCCCAATGTGGGGCCCACGCCCCACAGGGGGGCAATTTGATAGTTAAGGGGGGCAATTTGAAAATGGACTCAACACGACTTTAACTCTTTCGCTCCGGGCCATTTAAATGCAATGCTAGATATCGGTGCCAAATTTAACAAAAAATGCAATTCTTAAATAATTGCGGTAAATAATTATTAAGTATAATTTCGTTTGACGTACCAAAATATCAACTGGGTGATTGGCATCGTCAAGTAAACTTTGTCCTGGGTTCACCGCGGAGCGTGCCGTTTACCACGGGGAACCCCGGACGTTTTAAAAACTCGCTAAACAACGCAGTTATTCTCACCTAATTGGCCCATTGCAACTTCTGTAGTGTTTCACATCATTCAGTTGGTGTTAATTTGAAATAAGTGTCAGTCAAAACTGTTGTAAAAGCTCATTGATTTAATAAATATACATATATATATTGTATAGATATAATTGGTAAGTATTTGATTTTATTTTTATCAATATTAAACTCTTTATTAAGTACTTCTTGCATCAGGGCTAGAAAGCAATAATATTTTATAAATATTATTGGGGCTATAATAGTGCCTGCACGACAGTTTTAATTTTAGAAGCATAACTTTCCAGAAAATTTTGTCAAGTGGAAAAAATATAGATACCTTTTGATTTGCAGTGGTAGTGTAGTAAATGTATTATATACATTTAAATAAAAATGAATTTTTAGTATATGTTTACTCTATGTCACATTGAATATATTTTAACACATATTTTAATATTAGTTTTTAATTGATCTTATTTTTATTTCTTATAGCCCATAGTAAAATGAGTGGTGCAAGCAAGAAAAAAACTCGTCAATATTTGGAGGAATATTTAAAATTTGGGTTCATACCCGCTGTTCACGATGAGCGGATTCCTTTTTGTCTTTTATGCCAGCAATGCTTGACCAACGAATCAATGAAACGAGGTCGTCTTGAGGTGCATTTGAAGGCGAAACATAGTGCTCATATTAATTCAGATTTGAGTTACTTTAAAACTTTAAAGAAAAATTTTGAAAAAAGAACAACATTAAAGTCTCTATTTACTGCTCATACTTCAACTAATAATCGTGTTCTTGAGGCTAGTTATCAAATTTCTTTATTCATCGCTAAAACTGGAGAAAATCACACTATAGGAGAGAATTTAATAAAACTGTCAATATCAGCATTTCTTAAAACGGTTCTTGAAAAAGATGACAAAGATGTAAAAGCTATGCCACTCAGTGACAATTCTGTTAGCAAAAGAATAGACGAAATGAGTGAGGATATTGAAAAACAACTTATTGAAAAGCTGAAAACAAGAAAATTCTCCTTGCAAATGGATGAATCAACTTTGAGAGACAGTGAGGCAGTATTGATAACTTACGTAAGATATATTGATAAAGGACATTTTGCTGAAGAAATGTTGTTCTGTAAAAGATTAGAAAGCACCACTACCTCCAAAGATATATATAATAAGCTAAAAAACTACTTACATGTCAATGATATACCAATGAAAAATATAACATTTTGTGCTGCAGGATGGTGCTCCCAATATGATGGGCAAGAAAAATGGCTGCTTAAAATTGATGAAAGATGCGAATCCAGAAATGATTCTTGTGCATTGTGTTATTCATAGGGAAAACTTGGTAGCTAAAAACATCTCGCCTGTTCTGAATGAAGTATTACATACAGTAATAAAGTGTGTTAATGCTATTAAAGCTAGTGCCAAATGTGAGCGTCTTTTCAAGCTATTTTGTGAAGAACAAAATGAAGACCATGTGAGACTTTTACTTCATACTGAAGTAAGATGGCTATCTAAAGGAAACTGTTTGAAAAGATTTATGGAACTGTTTGATACTCTTAGTGATTTTTTAAGCGACAAACCTGAAATGAAGTATCTGTTAACAATAGATGGTAAAGCATTTGTGAGTTATTTAGCCCATATCTTTGAAAAACTAAATATATTAAATAAGCAACTTCAAGGAACAAATAAAACTCTTGTCAATGCAAAAGCAAAGATATTTGGTTTCATTACCAATATTGAGTTATGTCAGAAACATATTAACAACAAAAACTTTAAACAGTTTCATTGGCTCCAAAAATGTGAAGTAACTGATACCGCTTTACTTGTTATTGTCAATCATTTGAATATTCTATCGGCTGATTTAAAAGAAAGATTTTCTGATTTAAAACAAATTGATTTCCCAACATGGATGATGCAGCCAATGTTAGTGGATTTGTCTGATATGTCAAATATGCAGTATCAAGAAGAACTCGCAGAATTGCAAAATGATGAATCAGTTAAAGCTTTATTTAATATCAAAGGAGCGATGGCATGGCTTTGTGAGGAAACAGAAATCAAATACCCAAATTCAACCAAATGTGCAAGAAAACTATTGCTACCATTTCCATCTTCATTTTTAGCTGAATGTGGATTTAGTGCTGTAAATGATTTACTGGTTAAAAAAAAGAAATCGGCTGGATATAATACAACGTGGAGACTTGAGACTAAAGCTAACCAAATTGGAACCTAATATAAAATCTCTGTGCAGCAAGCATCAAGCACAAGAATCACACTAAATTAAAATAATAAATTAATATAGAAAAATCTGTATTAAAATTATTTGGAATTTAAATTTCTGTTTTTCATTATATGTTTTGAAATTTTACTTACTGTGTTTTGTTAGCAATTTCATAGTGATTTCTTCCTAGAATCTATCATTTATGTTTATTAAGTGAACAAATCAATTTTTTAATGTTAAAAATTATGTATGTTACATAGAGGGGGATATAAAAATTTTAGAAAGGTTAAGGTGGGGCATGGCACAAAAAAGGTTGGGAAACACTGATCTAGACAAAGCAGTCCAGAGCTGGAGGGCAATGTGCTTCACAAAGTTGGTAAAAGACCCAGGTTCCTTCTGTCTTTCCTAACAAGTAGCTTTTTTGTGTGTGAGTGTGACAGAGACAGAGTTAGAGAGAGAGAGACAGACAGATAGGGACAGACAGACAGGAAGGGAGAGAGATGAGAAGCACCAATTCTTCATTGTGGCACCTTAGTTGTTCATTGATTGCTTTCTCATATGTGCCTTGACTAGGGGGCTACAGCAGACAGAGTGACCCTTTGCTTGAGCCAGCGACTTTGGGCTCAAACTGGTGAGCCTTGCTCATACCAGATGAGCCCATGCTCAAGCTGGTGACCTCGGCGTTTCAACCTTGGGTCCTCCGTGTCCCAGTCCGACGCTCTATCCACTGCGCCACCGCCTGGTCAGGCCCTAACAAGTAGCTTGATGGCTACAACAAAAGCTTCCATGGTTGCATGGCTAAGAATGGTACACTAGAGTCCACCACTGACTCTACATCCAGTGGAAAAGAGACAATATACTCTTTCCTTTGAAAGACACGCAGGAATGTTGTACATTTTATTCATTCTGCTCTTATTCCATTGGCCAGAAACTAGTCACATGGCCACACCTAGCTGCAAGGTAGGCTGGGAAGTGTAGGCAGCTCAGTGCTCAGCTAAAATTTCAATAAGAATTAAAAAAGAGGAGGCTGGAATTTAGAGAGACAATCAGCAATTTCTTCCAAAGCTGGAATGTTAGCTTCCTAGGGTGAAAGACACATATGGAAAATCCAGGGAAAGGGCATGGGGGGGGGGTTTAAAAAAGAAAATCAAACATTTAGTGGCTATTAATCATTACCTTCATTACATTACCACCAAATATTTGAATGTGGACACCATGTGTTTTTTAAAAAATTTCCCATTGATTTGAAAAAGGAAGGGGAGAGTGGGAGAAGAAATAGCTTGTTGTTCCATTTGGTTGTTCTGTTTAGCTGTGCACCGACCAGGAATCGAACAGTGACCTTGGGGCACTGAGACAGCACTCCATCCATTGAGCCACTCAGCTAGGGCATTTTTAATGAGAGAGAGAGAGAAAGAGAGAGAGAGAGAGAGAGAGAGAGAGAAATAGACAGGGAGAGAGATGGGAAACATCAACTCATAGTTGCATCACTTTAATTGTTCATTGATTGTTTCTCCTATATGCCTTGACTGTGGGTGGGGTTGAGGGTGGGGGTGGGAGAGCTCCAGCCGAGCCAGTGACTCCTTGTTCAAGCCAGTGATCTTGGGTTCAAGCTAGTGACCTTGGACTTCAAGCCAGCAACCTTTGGGCTCAAGCCAGTGACCATGGGGTCATGTCTATGATCCCACGCTCAAGCTGGTGACCCCCACTCAAACTGGCGAGCCTGCACTCAAGCCAGCGACCTCTGGGTTTTACACCTGAGTCCTCAGTGTCCCAGGCTGGCACTCTATCCACTGCACCACTGCCTGGTCAGGCTGGGGCCATACTTTTTATTCTGATGTCACTTGGCTACCCCATTACTAAAGGATTTACACCAACCACTTTCCTTCCACATAGTCCCCAAATGCATGCCATTCCACCTTTGTCTTATCACATTCTCCCTTCCTGTCCCTCTCAGGAGCAAAACCAACCTCCTCAATTCACTTGCAGTGGTTATTCAAGCCATAGTTATGCCCCTAGTGTTTTACCTTCTACTTAAGGATGACTATCAAGATAGTCTCCCAAAGCCTGACCTGTGCTGGTGCAGTGGATGAGCGTTGACCTGGAAATGCTGAGGTTGCTGGTTCGGGGTCCTGGGCTTGCCTGGTCAGGGCACATGTGGGAGTTGATGCTTCCTGCTCCCCCTGCCTTCTCTCTCTCTCTCTCTCTCTCTCTCTCTCTCTCTCCTTGTCTCCCTCCTCTCTAAAATGAAGAATTAAAAACAAATAAAAAACTTTAAAAAAATAAAAATAATTAAAAGAAAATTCTTTAAAAAAAAAAAGATAGTCTCCCAAAGACATATTTCCTTAAAAATTTTGTTAAAATGTTCAGCACTTTATTTTATTTTTTTGCATTTTTCCGAAGTTGGAAACGGCGTGGCAGTCAGACAGACTCCCGCATGCGCCTGACCAGGATCCACCGGCACGCCCACCAGGGGGCGATGCTCTGCCTATCCAGGCATCCCTCTGTTGCGACCAGAGCCACTCTAGCGCCTGAGGCAGAGGCCATCTGGATCCATCCCCAGCGCCCGGGCCATCTTTGCTCCAATGGAGCCTTGGCTGTGTGAGGGGAAGAGAGAGACAGAGAGGAAGGAGAGGGGGAGGGGTGGAGAAGCAAATGGGCACCTCTCCTGTGTGCCCTGGCCGGGAATCGAACTGGGGACTTCCGCACGCCAGGCCGATGCTCTACCACTGAGCCAACCGGCCAGGGCTGTTCAGCACTTTTTACACTAAGTACAACCTTCCCACCAACAGAGAAGTTAAAATTTTCTTGTGTCTGGCACTCCTCAAATATTTCTTTACATGAGAACCAGGAATATAAGCTGAAAACCATTGTTTTTTATTTTTATTTTTTATTGATTTTAGAAAGAGAGAGACGGGAAGGGAAAGAGTGAAGGAGGAAGAGATAAGAAGCATCACCTTGTAGTTGCTTCACTTTTCAGTTGCTCATTGATTGCTTCTCATATTTGCCCTGACTGGGGATCTCAAGCTGAGCCAGTGACACCTTGTTCAGGCCAGCAGCCCTGGGCTTCAAGCCAGCGACCTTGGGATCATGTCGATGATCTCACACTCAAGCCAATATGATGACTCTGCGTTCAAGCTGGCAAGCCCACGCTCAAGCTGGCGACCTCAAGGCTTTGAACCGGGACCTCAGAGTTCCGGATCGACATCCTATCCACTGTGCTACCACCAGTCAGGCTGAAAACCAGTGTTTACATCTGTCTCCTTGGACCCATGTAAGACAGTAACACTGGAAAAGTTTGTTCTCGGGGGTGCTTTTGGTTTTTCCCTACACTCTTCCTCTCTTCCTCAGCCTCTCTTCTTCTTCCTCTTCCTTCACTGGCACTCCTAAGCCATCCTCCTGCCTCTGCTTTCTCTAAATAATTCATGAACCACATTTGACTAAGGCATGAATAACAGTGGGACATCTAGACATCTTAACAGGTACTCAATGCTGAAAGTCCAAGAGGTGAATATCTAAATGGGAGAATTTCAGGTATCTCATCCTTCTCTGGGGAAACTTTTTATCTTCCATGCATTGTATACAACTCTTTCACATAAGTCAGTGTATGGAATCCTCACATTGATTAGAAGTGGCATTATAATCCTTATTTTATGATTATAATTATACTTTTTTAAAATTTTATTTATTCATTTTTAGAGAGGAGAGAGAGAGAGAAACAGAGAGAGAGAAGGGGGAGGAGCAGGAAGCATCAACTCCCATATGTGCCTTGACCAGGCAAGCCCAGGGTTTCAAACCGGCGACCTCAGCATTTCCAGGTCGACGCTTTATCCACTGCGCCACCACAGGTCAGGCCCTTATTTTATGATTAAATTAAGCTCAGAGAGATGTAACAGTTTGAATCCAGATCTGACTGGTTTCCCAAATCTGTACTGTTTCTACAATAGCAGCTGTGAATATTTGCCTGAAGAAAATAAATAAATAAATAAGAATTATCTCAATGGGACCAAATCTTCTCTGGAATTACCCCCAGACAGATCTTGGATGAGAATCAGCAACATAGGAAGTGGTTGCAAGAGAGGGGTAAATTCTGTACCCAGCCACTTTACAGTATTTCTCAAGAAGTGGTCTGTAGTTAAAATGATCAAAGGCCTCAATCAAAATGTGGTCTCCTGAATTCCTTCCCGAACTACTGATTGCAATCTCCAGGAACACAGTCCTGGACTCTGCATTTTAAACAAGACTCTCCAAAGCATACCAAGTTTGTAAATCACAGCTTTAATGAATAAACAGGAAAGAAAGAGCTGTCATCCTTTCTACAACTGCCCATATTGTTGTAATTTTATAGCTAGTTAGTGTTAATGTAGGTAGGTAGCTAAATATTAATAAGGAAGGAGAGTAAAGAGAATCAGACATTAAATTTAATAAAACCGGAAAACCTGTTGTTAGCAGTCTTGTCAATGGCTGGGAACCAGAAGGGCCAGGATTCGGTCTTCTTATTCATTTAACAATTATTTATTGCATGCTTTCAAATGTGCCAGGCATAGGAAAGCAAACACATCACTTTTGAAATGTGATAAAAGAGAGGGCAAAAAACTGGAGGCAGGGGGGTAGATTTGAAAGCAATGGTCAAGAAGAAATTGAGAATGTAATCTGAATGGCCAATCACTCACATAGACTCTCAGTGTCTTCAGAGAAGTAGCTGCAATAATCTGGGTCTGCACAGGAGTTGCTGGTTTACCTGTGTGCTCTCATGTTACAGAATTGCATCATGCATACCCAGATATGCTGGTCAAAGATGGAGAAGAGCAAGAACCATTTCTCCTCTGTTTCCAGGGGAGAAGGCAGATCTTGAGATTTTATCTTGCTAGGGAGTGCTCTATGTCTATATACTTAGCAAATCCAGGTTTTGTAAGACCTGGGCTCTTACTAAAAATTCTGGAGGCTCTCTCCAAGAAAAAGAATACAGAATTTTAAATACAGTATTAAGTATGAAAAATGGATATTTGTTTAGAAAGAGAAAAGAAATCAAGACAAATTATTGAAGACTCAGAGATTCAGATCTCTCTTTTCTAAGATCTTGAGACAGTTCTCTAGAAACGCTTACACAGAAATAGTTAATTGAAAACTGCTTCTCCTCATCTCCCAGACTACAACTCCCAGCAATTCCCATTTCTCACAGGGCCCCCTGCAAGTGAGGAGGCCCTGAAACATAAGCCTCATTAACTTCACAATAAATCCATACTTCTGCCCTGGCCAAATAGCTCAGTTGCTTAGAGCAGTGGTCCCCAACCCCCAGGCCGCAGACCGGTACTGGTCCTTTCTCTGCAGAGAAAGAATAAATAACTTACATTATTTCCGTTTTATTTATATTTAAGTCTGAATGATGTTTTATTTTTTAAAAATGACCAGATTCCCTCTGTTATATCCGTCTAAGACTCACTCTTGACGCTTGTCTCTTAAGTTCGACAATTATGTTTTAAAATACCACAGTTTTTATGCCAGTCGCATAATTTTATTTTGTGCGTTTATCCGTCCCACCCTAAAGGCTGGTCCGTGAAAATATTTTCTGACATTAAACCGGTCCGTGGCCCAAAAAAGGTTGGGGACCACTGGGTTAGAGCATCTTCCCAAAGTACACAGGTTGCTGGTTTGACCCCTGATCAGGACTCACACAGGAACAGATTGATGTTGCTGTCTCTCTCTCTCTTTTCCTCTTGCTAAAATCAATAAATAAAAAAAAATTTTAAATCCTTCCTTCCTTCTTTCCTCATAGCTCAAAGTACTAATCTTTGCTCCAGTGACCTTTGCTGTAACCTAGCTCCAGTAAATATGCACAAGTTCAGTTGTTAAACTGATCTAGCTGGGACACAGTCCTGACAGAATAATTTCTGATGATGGTCATGCCTAGGGGGAGAAAATGGATTTTGGGAGAGAGTTACCCCACCCCATTTGCCCTGGGGAATCTGGACACAGCAAGAGGCCTGGGAGGATTCCACTATAGCTCTCTATTTGCTTCAGCCTGGCAGTGCAAACTGGATAATAAACTTCTTTTGGCTTGAACTTATTAATTCAATTATTTTAAATTTTATTATCCTTAAAATGATCTCTCTCCTGCTATTCAGAAATTCTCACTGATTGTGACTTTGTGTAAGTAATACACATCAGGAAAGAGAATAAATAATTTCTTAGGAAATTCAATTTGTTTAGTAGATAAGCTGGTAGCCAAGGGAGGGGCCTTAGTAGTGAAAATGTTAAGACGTACTGGTCCGGTTCAAGCTTCTTACTTCACAGAGGCTAAACCTGAGGCCAGAGAAAGAGATGTGTTCAAAACCACATAGGCAGGCAGTAGCAGAGCCAAAATAGAACTTCTGGTTCAGGCTTTTTTTTTATCAAACAACCTTCCCATCTCCAAAATCTTGGTTTCTAATAGATGGCAGAGGAATGACTCAGGAAACAAACAACAATAACCTCTTGTAAAATTGGATTTGGAGCTGCTGCAACCTGGTGGGAAGATGATGAGCAAGGCTAGTTCTCTGCTGAGAAAAGTGAAAATCAGCCTACTACTGCTGGAGAGCTATTTAGCAGCCAGTATCAAAAACTTTGAATATATGTATACATCTGACCTTGAAATTTTACATTTTGGTATTTATTGTTAAGAATACTTAGAAATGATGCCTGACCAGGTGGTGGCGCAGTGGATAGAGCGTCGGACTGGGATGCGGAAGGACCCAGGTTCGAGACCCCGAGGTCGCCAGCTTGAGCGCGGGCTCATCTGGCTTGAGCAAAGAGCTCGCCAGCTTGGACCCAAGGTCGCTGGCTCCAGCAGGGGGTTACTTGGTCTGCTGAAGGCCCACGGTCAAGGCACATGTGAGAAAGCAATCAATGAACAACTAAGAAGTCGCAACGCGCACAACGAGAAACTGATGATTGATGCTTCTCATCTCTCTCCGTTCCTGTCTGTCTGTCCCTGTCTATCTCTGCCTCTGTAAAAAAAAAAAAAAAAAGAATACTTAGAAATGAGTACAAAGATATATTCATATATGTATAGATATGTGTATTCACAAACACACACATATTTATTGAGACATTATTTATTAACATAAAATTTTTATACATACAAGTAATTAAAAGGCCAGTATAGCAGGCTTATCATGAAACCTAGTGATCCTTTATCTACCAGTCCCCACCCACTAGTTTCACTCTCCAGATTGTCCTCTAAGTTACCTATATTTTTTTCTCATATCAAAAATCATATCTCAGCCCTGGCTGGTTGGCTCAGCAGTAGAGTGTCAGCCTGGCACGTGGAAGTCCCAGGTTTGATTCCCAGTCGGGGCACATAGGAGAAGTGACCATCTGCTTCTCCACCCCTCCCCTTTCTCTCTCTCTCACCTTCCTGCAGCCATGGCTCGAATGGTTTGAGCAAGTTGGCCCTGGGCACTGAAATAACTGGGTTGCTGTGCAAGAGAGCAGCAGCCCCAATAGGCAGAGCATAGCCCAGTAGGGGGCTTACTGTGTGGATTCTGGTTGGGATGCATGCAGGAGCCTGTCTGTCTGCCTCCCTGCCTCTCACTTAAAAAAAAAAAAAAGCATACCTCATTTTATTGTGCTTTCTTTATTGTGCTTTCCAGATGTTGCATTTTTTGAAAATTAAAGGTAAAACCCTCCAACAGCAAATAGATTACAACTTGCTTTATTGAGATACTTGCTTTATTGTGGTGATCTGAAACTGAACCCACAATATCTCCCAAGTATGCCTATATCTTCATGTGTCTTCTTTTTGGGTTTTTTGTTTGTTTGTTACAGGGACAGAGAGAGAGTCAGAGAGAAGGATAGATAGGGACAGACAGACAGGAACGGAGAGAGATGAGAAGCATCAATCATCAGTTTTTCGTTGCGACACCTTAGTTGTTCATTGATTGCTTCCTCATATGTGCCTTGACCATGGGCCTTCAGCAGACCAACTAACCCCTTGCTCGAGCCAGCAACCTTGAGCTCAAGCTGGTGAGCTGTTTTTTTGCTCAAGGCAGATGAGCCTGCGCTCAAACTGGCAACCTCGGGGTCTCGAACCTGGGTCCGCTGCAGCCCAGTCCAACGCTCTATCTACTGCGCCAATGCCTGGTCAAGCTCTTCATGTGTCTTAATCATATACTCATACTGCTATTTCTTGATTTTTTTTATATTCAGACATTATTCATTGATTTCCTATATGGTGAGGATTTAGATCCTTATACTCACTGTTTCCACTTCCTCTCTTCATTCTCCCAGTATTACAATCGTTTGTTAAATCAGTAATCTGTATTTGCATTATTATGATTTCATAAGCATTATTCACCTGTTACATGGTATATACTATGATTGCTTTGCTTTTGCATTTGCTTAATTTTCAATATTCATAAAATGAACTTACTTAGTGTGTTCCATGAGATATATTGAAAGACATCTATATGTCTTTCAATATTATTATTATTATTATTATTATTATTATTATTTTGTATTTTTTTCCTGAAGTTGGAAACGGGAGGCAGTCAGACAGACTCCCGCATGTGCCTGACCGGATCCACCCGGCATGCCCACCAGAGGGTGATGCTCTGCCCATCTGGGGTGCCGCTCTGTTGCAACCAGAGCCATTCCAGCACCTGGGGCAGAGGCCATAAAGCCATCCTCAGCGCCTGGGCCAACTTTGCTCCAATGGAGTCTTAGCTGTGGGAGGGGAAGAGAGAGACAGAGAGGAAGGAGAGGGGGAGGGGTGGAGAAGCAGATGGGCGCCTCTCCTGTGTGCCCTGGCTGGGAATAGAACCCGGGACTCCTGAACGCCAGGCCGACGCTCTACCACTGAGCCAACTGGCCAGGGCCTCAATATTATTTTTCAACTGGTCAAAGATATCAGATATTCAATCAATTTCATTTTTTCCCTTAGACCTTTCTGTTCCAGAACCTTCTGTTGCTCTGTTCTGGAGTAAGGGCTGGATTTCTAGATCTGACACAAGCTATTACCATAGAACATCTTTCTTTTTTTTTTAAACAAAGACAGCCATTTTCAATTTTTTTTATTTATTGCTTTTTTTATTTTTTGTTTTTAGTTAGAGAGAGAGAGAGAGGAAGACAGGACAGGAAGAGAGAGAGATGAGAAGTATCAATTCATTGAAGCATCGTAGTTGTTCATTGATTGCTTTCTCATATGTGCCTTGACCAGGGGGCTCCAGCTGAGCCAGTGATTCCTTGCTCAAGCCAGTGACCCCTTTCCTCAAGCTTGCAAATGTGGACTCAAGCCAGCAACTCCTTTCCTCAAGTTTGCGACTGTGGGCTCCAGCCAGCAAACTTGGGCTTCAAGTTAGCAACCATGGGGTCATGTCTATGATCCTGTACTCAAGGCTGTGAGCCTGTGCATAAACCGATGACTTCAGGGTTTTGAGCCTGGGTCGTCAGCATTCCAGGTCAATGCTCTATCTACTGCACCACCGCCTGTCAGGCTATTTATTGATTTTTTAGATAGAGGAACGAGGAGAGAGAGACATCGATTTGTTGTTCCATCCATTTATGCATTCATTGGTTGATTCTTGCATGTGCCCTGACCAGGGACAGAACCCACAACCTTGACATGTACAAATAACTCTGTAACCAACTGAGCTTCCCAGCCAGGGTGTCATAGGGCTTCTTTACATCATTTTTCTGTGTTGTGTCTTCTATTTCCTTTATCATATTTCATTCTCTTTCTAGATTTATTCCCTAATTTTACTGGAGCACAGGCTCCAGTAGTTTCTCTATTAAGAGGACATGTAAGATAAATCTACTAAGTCCTTCCAGATTGGAAATATCTTAATTTTATTCTAACACAATAATATGTCTGGGTGAAGAAAACTAGGTTGAAAACCCACTTTTTCCCCTCAGAATTTGGAAAGGCTCCATTGTCTTCTAGCTTCCAAAGTTACATTCCAATTTCAGGATGTCATTTGTTTTTCCCCCTCTCTGGAAACTTCCAGGAATTTCTTTTTATAGTTTGTAGTTTGAAATTTTAAGATGATGTGCCTTTGGGTGAACCTCCTTTCATTCATTGTGCTAGGAAATTTAGTAGGCTTTTCTAATCTGTAGAAAATTTCTCTTAACATAAAACATATATAAAATACCAGCTGTGAATGGATTCCTTCTTAACACAAAAATATTAATAATATAGTTTGATTCTCTTAAAATTTTCTCTATTAAATTATAAAACTTCCCAGAGTTACAAAATGTAGACCAGGAAGAGAAATATTTGATGAGATGATGAATAATCACAGAATATTGAACTTGTTTTAAATTACATCAATGACTCATTAACTTCAAGTAGAGTATAACACAGCCCATGTTAAATATACACATTTCTTAAATTTACTTTCTCACCTTCTACTCATGTTAATTAACTGATAAACTGAATTTCTTGGTTCTTGATATATGTTTATGTCATTTCTTCTTAGTTCTTTTTTTTTTAAGCAAGATAGAGAGAGAGAGGGAGGGAGGGATAGACAGGGACAGACAGACAGGAAGGGAGAGAGATGGGAAGCATCAATTCTTTCTTGTGGCGTATTAGCTGTTCATTGCTTGCTTTCTCATATGTGCCTTGACTGGGGGGCTCCAGCTGAGCCAGTGACTTCTTGCTTAAGCCAGTAACCTTGGGCTCAAGCCAGCAACCTTTGGGTTCATCCCATGCTCAAGCCAGCAAGCCCACGCTCAAGCCAGACAAATCCACACTCAAGCCGACAATCTCGGGGTTTTAAACCTGGGTTTTCTGCATCCCAGGTTGATGCCCTATCCACTGTGTCACCGCCTGGTCAAGCTTTAGTTCTTAAAACCATTGCATCTGATAGAATCCTAGGATATGTTAATAATGTCTCCCATTTAAAATTTTGAGTTTTAAAGACTTTAGAACTCGAAGAAATCTTAGAATCTTGCATTCTTATGTATTCCTAGAGCGAGGCAATTAATTTTTTGAATATTTTTAATGATATCTCATTTAATTTTGAATAATTCATAGATTTTGTCTGATTTGCAGCTATAGACTAAAAGATTACTCAATTCACTTTTGAGTGTCCAAGATTCTCTGGGAAAGCCTAAAAAGATTCGTGGGCCCAAACCTGCATGAGGAAAGTCAGAACACCATGGAAGAAGATTAGATTTCCCTTGGGACAAAGGATTTACTGTAGGTGTTCTAACAGTTAGGACATCATAATCCTAGTATTATTTATCAAAAACCATTACCAAGATCACAAATGTTTCTCTAAATTCCTTTGTTGTGGATTTTACTATACTTTCCTATTCAAATCTGTTGATTCATTTGTTAATTTAACACGCACTAAGGAAAGAAAGGGTCTTCCCAATTACTGAGGGCCTACACTGTGCCTAGCACTAGGCTAGCTATGCATAGACATGACCTTGTTGAATCTTCCCAGGAATTTGCAAGATGGGTGACATCATCCCTGTTTTACAGAAGTGGAAACTGAAGTTAGGACGGCAGCTTACGTGCCCAGATTCATCAAAGAAAGTACTATGCTAAGTATGCTGTGAAGAAAACATGCTCTTATTCTAGAAGTTTTACAATCTAATGGCAAGACAGATGCACAAATGACCATAATATGAACCAAATGAAATAAGTGGGGAGATAAAGGTATAAGCAAATTGTCTAGAGAGCACATATGAAGTGGAATTTTTGTTCTGACTTGGCAGGGTAGGTATTTGGGTTGAACCTTAAAACATGCATAGTATTTTAGCTCTGGCCGAATAGCTCAGTTGGTTACAGCATCATCCCGAAGCACCGAGATTGCTGGTTCAATATCTGGTCAGCTCACATACAGAACAGCTCAATGTTCCTGGCTCTCTTTCTTTCCCTTCCTCTCTCACTGAAATCAATAAATAAAAATTAAAAACAAAAGACATACATAGGATTTTAAATAGATTGAGAAGGGTCCCTAGAAAGTTGCTTGAGCTAAGACACAGAAGTATGAGAATGCATTTTGTGTTTGGGGAACATCAACTGTGTGTGTGATTGGATCACAAAAATGGTAGAGGCAGAACAGGAGAATGAAGCAAGATCGTAAATGGGTTTGAAGACCATACTGTGGAGCGTGTTCTCGGTTCTGAAGGCAATCAGAAGCCAACATATGGTTTATTGCAACAGTTCTCAAGTTTGTGGTCCATGAGAGTCCCTGAGACCTTTTCATCTTTTCAGAGGGCTTTTAAGGTCAAAAGTGTTGTTCTTATAATGATGATGATGATGATGATGATGATGATAAGTTATTTGTCTTTTAAAAATTGTGGTAAAATGCCCTACATGTGGTGGCACAGTGGATAAAGCATTGATCTGGAATGCTGAGGTCACCAGTTTGAAACCTTGGCTTCCCTGGTCAGGGCACATATGGGAGTTGATGCTTCCTCCTCCTCTCCCTTTCTCTCTCTCTCCTCTCTAAAATGAATAAATAAAATCTAAAAAAAAAGAAATTGTGGTAAAAATCACAACATAAAATCTACCCATCTTGGTAAGTTCAGTTGGTTAGAGCATCATTCCTGAAATATCAAGGTTACAGGTTTAATCCTGGGTCAGGGAACATACGAGAAGCAACCGACGAATCCACAACTAAGTGGAACAACAAATGAATGCTTCCCTCTCTCTTTCCCTTCCTCTCTCTGACTCTAAAATCAAATAATAAAAACATTTTTAATGTACCATCTTTACTATTTTAAAAGAACAATGTGAATTAATTTTTATTGATTGATTGATTTTTAGAGAAAGATCAATTTGCTGTCCTCCCAATTAAAAAAAAATTTATTGGTTGATTTTTAGAGACAGGAGAGAGAAAGAAAGAGGGTGGAGAAGAATAGGAAGCATCAATTCATAGTAGTTGTTTCCCATATGTGCCTTGACCAGGCAAGACTGGGGTTTCAAACCAGCAACCTCAGCGTTGCAGGTAGAATGTTTTACCCATTGTGTTACCATAGGTCAGGTACTGTCCCACCTATTTATACACTCATTGGTTGATTCCCATAGTACCCTGAGTGGGGATCAAAGCCACATCTTTGATACATTGAGATGTTGCTCCAACCAACTGAGCAACCTGGTCAGGCCTCATTTTAACTATTTTTAAGTGTGCAGTTTAATACTGTTAAGTAGTTCACATTGTTGTTCCACCATTGCTATTATCCAACTCCAGAACTTTTTCATCTTGCAAAGCTGAAACTCTATACCCATTAAAGAATAGTTCTCCATTTTCCCCTTCCACTAACTTCTAAAAACCATCCTTCTACATTCTGTTTCTGTGAATGGGATTTATTGATTGATTGATTGATAGAGTCAGAGAGAGGGACAGATAGGGACAGATAGACAGGAAGGGAGAGAGATGAGAAGCATCAATTCTTTATTGTGGCTCTTAAGTTGTTCAGTGATTGCTTTCTCATACATGCCTTGACCCAGGGTCTACAGCAGAGTGTGTAACCCCTTGTTCAAGCCAGCAACCTTGGGCTCAAGGCAGCGACCTTGGGCTTCAAGCCAGCAACCTTGGGGCTCAAGCTAGCAACCATAGGGTCATGTCTATGATCCCATGCTCAAGCTAGCTGCCCCGTGCTCAAGCTGGTGAGCCCGCTCTCAAGCTGACGACCTCAGGGTTTCAAACCTGGGTCCTCCACATCCCAGTCCAATATTCTATTCACTGTGCAACCACCTAGTCAGGCTGAACTGGATTTCTTTAGATATTTGTTATAAGTGGAATCATACAGTACTATATTTGTCATTTTGTTACTGGCCTATTTTACCTAGCGTAATTCTTTTTTTGTTTGTTTATTTTTATTGTTTTTAGAGAGAAAGGAAAGGAAAGAGAGAGAGACAGGAATGTTGATCTGTTCCTTTATGTGCACTGATCAAGGATCGAACCAGCAACCTCCGCACTTCGAGATGATGCTCCAACCAGCCAAGCTATTCGGCCAGGGCTAAAACAAATGTTCTTGATGAAGCAGTAAAATTTATTAATTTTATTTTTATTAAATCTTGACTGTTAAGTACATCTTTTTAATATTCAGTGTGAGGAAATGTGATGAAAGCGTAAAGCTTTTAAGCTGTGTATTTCCAACCATGAAGTTTGTTTCAAGGAACAGTAGTTATGAAATTGAGTTAAAAGCTGATCTAGTTGCCTTTTTCATAGAAGACCATTTTTACTTGAAAGAATGATTGACAGACAAACTATGGTTATACAGACTTGGGTATTTGTCAAATATCTTCTGAAAATGGAACAAAATGAGACTATTACTTCAAGGAAAAAATTGATAGTATTTCTTGTCAATAATAAAATTTAAGCTTTCATGCAAAATTAGAATTTTGGAAAACTTGTATCTGCCAATACAGTAGATCCCATTTATTTGTGGGGGATATGTTCCAAGACCCCCAGTGGATGCCTAAAATCTCAGATAGTTCCAAACCTTAGATATATTGTACTATGTTTTTTCATATATATATATGTGAGAAAGTTTAACTTATAAATTAGGCAGAGTAAGAGATTAGCAATAATAACTAATAATAAGATAGAACAGGCCTTAGCTGGTTGGCTCAGTGGTGAAGCATCAGCCCAGCATGTGGATGTCTTGGGTTTGATTCCCAGTCATGGCACATAAGAGAACCGATCATCTGCTTCTCCACCCCTCATCTTCTCCCTTCTTTCTCTCAATCTCTCTCTTCCCCTCCTGAAGCCATGGCTTGGTCAAAGCAAGTTGTCCCTGGGCACTAATGATGGTTCTATGGCTTTGCCTCAGGCACTAAAATAGCTCTGTTGCCAAGCAACAGAGCAATGCTCCAGATAGGCAGAGCATTACCAGGTAAGGGGCTTGCCTGGTGGATCCCGGTAGGGGTGCATGTGGGAGTCTGTCTTTCTGTCTGCCTGCTTCTCACTTAAGAAAATTTTTTGAAAAAAAGAAAGAAAAACTTTAACAATTTATAATAAAAGTTGTATGAATGTGGTCTCCATCTCTCACTCTAAATATATATATTCTTGTACTGTGCTCACCCTTCTTCCTGTGGTGATGTAATATATGATGCCTACATGATGAAGTGAAGTGAGCTGGACAAAGTGGCGAATCACATCTCAGGTGGGATAGTATAGAATTGCCTGAGATTTCATCACAATAGTCAGCATGACACATACTTTAAAACAGGGGTCTCCAAACTACAGCCCGCAGGCTGCATGCGGCCCCCTGAGGCCAATTATCCGGCCCCCACCAGATAAATCCAGTGGGCACCTCTTTTATTGGTGGTCAGTGAGAGGAGCATAGTTCCCATTGAAATAATGGTCAGTTTGTTGATTTAAATTTACTTGTTCTTTATTTTAAATATTGTATTTGTTCCCGTTTTGTTTTTTTACTTTAAAATAAGATATGTGTGGTGTGCATAGAGATTTGTTCTTTTTTTTTTTAATTTATTGATTTTTATTTTTTTACAGAGTCAGAGAGAGAGTCAGAGAGAGGGATAGATAGGGACAGCCAGACAGGAACGGAGAGAGATGAGAAGCATTAATTATTAGTTTTTCATTGCGACACCTTAGTTGTTCATTGATTGCTTTCTCATATGTGCCTTGACTGAGGGGCTACAGCAGACTGACTAACCCCTTGCTCAAGCCAGCGAACTTGGGTCCAAGCTGGTGAGCTTTACTCAAACCAGATGAGCCCGCGCTTAAGTTGGAGAGCTCAGGGTCTCGAACCTGGGTCCTCCACATCCCAGTCTGACACTCTATCCACTGCACAACAGCCTGGTCAGGCGGATTTGTTCATAGTTTTTTTTTATAGTCTGGCCCTCCAACAGTTTGAGAGACAGTGAACTGGCCCCCTGTGTAAAAAGTTTGGGGATGCTTGCTTTAAAACTTATGAATTGTATCAAACTAAAAAGCTTCTGCACAGCTAAAGACAATAAGAACAGAATAAAAAGACAAACTACACAATGGGAGAACATATTTGACGTTGCGTCTGATAAGGGGTTAATAACCAAAATTTATAAAGAACTTGTAAAACTTAATACCAGAAAGACAAACAATCCAATCCAAAAATGGGCAAAAGAAATGAATAGACACTTCTCTAAAGAGGACACACAGATGGCCAAAAGGCATATGAAAAAATGTTCAACATCACTAATGATTAGAGAAATGCAAATTAAAACCACAATGAGATACCATCTCACACCAGTCAGAATGGCGCTCATCAATAAAACAACACAGAATAAGTGCTGGCGAGGATGTGGAGAAAAGGGAACCCTCCTGCACTGCTGGTGGGAATGCAGACTGGTGCAGCCACTGTGGAAAACAGTATGGAGATTCCTCAAGAAATTAAAAATCGAACTGCCTTTTGACCCAGCTATACCGCTGTTAGGAATATACCCCAAGAACACCATAGCACTGTTTGAAAAGAAGAAATGCACCCCCATGTTTATGGCAGCATTGTTCACAATAGCAAAGATCTGGAAACAGCCCAAGTGTCCGTCAGAGGACGAGTGGATTAAAAAGCATTGGTATATATATATATACTATGGAATACTACTCAGCCATAAGAAATGATGACATAGGATCTTTTACAACAACATGGATGGGCCTTGATAACATTATACGGAGCGAAAGAAGTAAATCAGAAAAAACTAAGAACTATATGATTCCATACATAGGTGGGACATAAAGATGAGACTCAAGGACATGGACAACAGGGTTGGGGTTACAGGGTGCGGGGAGGAGAGGGAGAGGGTTGGGGGAGGGGAGGGGCACAAAGATCATGGCTTTTCAGCATTTGCCATATTCCCCCTTTAATCTATAGACAGACAGCAAATATTTACTTATGGTGTTTCCACTATAAAGATGTCTGTCTTAGGGACAAATGCTGATAAACTATTTCAGCAGTTCATCCTTCTCCAAAGACTTATATGTCAACATAGAGCTCCATGTTTCATAGGACATACTCAAGCTCACTCCATGCTCCCTGGAGCTTTAACACAAAGGAATGCCCTTTTTTTTTTTTACTCCTTTTTTTTTTGTTTTTTGTTGTATTTTTTCTTTTATTTATTTATTTTTTGTATTTTTCTGAAGATGGAAATGGGGTGGCGGTCGGACAGACTCCCGCATGCGCCTGACTGGGATCCACCTGGCATGCCTACCGGGGGGGAATGCTCTGCCCATCTGGGGTGTTGCTCTGTTGTGACCAGGGCCATTCTGGCAACTGAGGCAGAGGCCATGGGGCCATCCTTAGTGCCCGGGGTGGCTTTGCTCCGGTGGAGCCTTGGCTGTGGGAGGGGAGGAGAGAAGTGGAGAGGGGGGAGAGGTAGGTGGGCGCTTCTCCTGTGTGCTCTGGCCCAGGAATCCTGCACGCCAGGCCGATGCTCTGCCGCTGAGCCAACCGGCCAGGGCCTAGGAATGCCCTTGTTGATCAAGCTACCCAAAAGAAAATTATATGGAGCAACCATGACAGACTAAGCATGTCAGTCTCATATTATTCGTCACCAGAACGCTGCAGCCCAGTGTAAACAGTTTCAACTTTCTCGGGAAGCAGCACGGCAGATTGGGAAATCCTGACCAAAGGGTCCTATACTGCCCCCTCATTTGGAGTTAACCCTCAAGGACCCCTACCAGGACAACTTTGGCAGATGGATGTTACTCATATACCTTCATTTGGCAAACAGTCGTATGTCCACATTACAGTGGCTTCATATTCCAGATCTATAGTAACCTCTGTCAGAACAGGAGAGGCTGCTAAGCATGCTATAGCTCAGGGTCTGTATGCATTGTTCTATTATTGGATTTCCTAAACTGTCTTAACTGAAAATGCTCCTGCATATGGAGCAAAAGCATTTACTGTATTTTGTCATGCTTACAATCTTTAAAGTTAAGGTATTATTAAAGTGTACTCAGCAAACATTTTAAGGTCAATTAAAAAAAAACAATTTAAAAGGAGGTAGTCATATCCTGGAACTCCTATGGGTCTACCATATCATGCTTTTTACTTAAAAAAAAATTTTTTTTTTTTTTACATTTCTTTTGAAGGCTGATGAACAAGAGACACCAAATCTTTTTTTTTTTTAAACATTTTTTTTTAATTTTTTTTTTATTATTTATTTATTTTGGAGAGGAGAGGGAGAGACAGAGAGAGAGAGGAGAGACAGAGAGAGAGAGAGAAGGGGGGAGGAGCTAGAAGCATCAACTCCCATATGTGCCTTGACCAGGCAAGCCCAGGGTTTCGAACCGGCGACCTCAGCATTTCCAGGTCAACGCTTTATCCACTGCACCACCACAGGTCAGGCCGAGACACCAAATCTTTTTAGCCTGCAAACTACTACCTTCTTTATTAGATCCAGCTAATAACACTGTTTTGTCTTTTTCCAAATAGCTCCAGATATATGGAAAAGATTTATATAGGCGGATGGGGATCCTCAAACCCTTCAGCGAGATCTTCCGAGCATGGCTTTTAAGATACCTAGAGGCAGAAAAAGCCCAATAGAGATCAGGGGAACTACCAGCTTTTAGGATATGCCCTTAAAGGCTCCAACACCCCAAAGGGGTCTCCTAGGATGCCATCTGGGTCCTGCTTCAATAGTGGAAAGGAAGGTCATTGAGCTAAAGCCTGCCAGGCTTACATGCCTCTACTGTGAGGAAACAGGGATACTGGAAGGTAGGCTTCCCCCTCACTCCTCTAAGGGAGGGTTCAGTCTCTTCCAGCCCTGCTCCAGCCACCTATGACCTAACCTTGCCTAGAAAGCTGGGGTTTGCCACTGAAGGCTGAAGGTGCCCAGGGCCATCAGCCCCATCTACGACACTGTGGACGAGCCCAGGGTATTTCTTCCAAGAAGCAGGTAAACTGATCTCATTTGCACAAGGGCCACTTAACTATGTTTGGCCTGAATAGTCAGGTTTTTTATTCTTCCCTCAAAGATCTCTGTTGTGGGTGTTGATAGTCCTATCTTCTGCTGCTTTGCTTAATATATAGTGTTTCCTTTATCCCTCCTATCTCAATGCCCCACTCATATTTCAGGCTGAGACCTACTCCTAATTTAGAGCTCTCTTTCCCCCTTTTGCCAACTTCTATTATGAATCTACCTTTGCCACCCAGCTTAGTGTATCCCAAGGTTCTCTTTACCATGCCACAGTCGCAGAGCTCCAGGGAAAAGCTACCTGGTCTCATCTCTCTAGGCAGAGGAGAACAGAAGCTCCATATCCACGCATGCTGCAAATGGCTTCTCCAGTCTACCTGAATCATTACCAGCTAGAAGCAGCGGTCACTGGGACTTGGACATGAGCTGCAAAGTATAGAATGGTGACAACAATTCCAGTGCCATGCGGACTTTTCCTGGATGTGGACTTTTCCTGGACTCCTGCTCCCTGTGACAGATCCTACAGACTGAACTGTGGTTGGGTTGCATTTTTCAGGGATTTGACATGGTGATGGGCCAACTTGGACTTGGTGAACATGTTAAGGACACTACTCTTTTATGGATTCTTGCTGTATTGGCCAAGAGTTTGCTTAAAGGCTTTTAATCACTGTAAAAAAAAAAAATAAAGCACTGGATAAAGAAGATGGGGCACATATACACCATGGTATGCTAGTCAGCTAGAAGAAATGATGACATTGGATCACTTACAGCAGATTGGTGGAATCTTGATAACATTATGCGGAGCGAAATAAGCAAATCAGCAAAAAACAAGAACTGCAGGATTCCATACATTGGTGGGACATAAAAGTGAGACTAAGAGACATGGACAGGAGTGTGGTGGTTATGGGGGGTGGGGGGAGGGAAGGAGGGAGGGGGGGAGGGGTACAAGGAAAACCGGATAGAGGGTGACGGAGGACGATCTCTCTTTGGGTGATGGGTATGCAACAGAACTAAATGACAAAATAACCTGGAAATGTTTTCTTTGAATATATGTACCCTGATTTATTGATGTCACCCCATTTAAATAAAAATTTATTTATAAAAAAACCCCAACTTATGAATTGTTTATATCTGGTATTTTTTATTCAATATTTTCAGAACACAGTTGACCTCAGGTACCTGAAGACAAGGATAATAACTGTGATAATGGGGGAGACTACTGTACTTGAAGACTTTTATGATAAGATTAGTGGTTATATTAATACATGAGATTTTTGATATTTTATAATGAACCATGTCAGCATTTGGAAGATCAGCATAATGTAGTGAACCAATATTTTCCAAATGATCAATGCATGGTGCTATAAAATTAGTCAGAGAACATCCATTCAGGGTAGAAGACAGACAAATGTATTTTAATGTGACAGAATGCAGAATTCATTAAAATGGTTTCAGATTCATTGAAACTATCTTTTGTGAATGACTATTTGTTGCCTGGATCTGTGGTGGTCCAGTGGATAAAGTGTCAAACTGGAATGCTGAGGTGGTTGATTCGAAAACCCTGAGCTTGCCCATTCAAGGCATATATGAAAGGCATGTATGAGTCGATGCTTCACACTTATCCCCCCACCCTGCCTTTCTCTCTCTCTAAAATCAATAAATAAAAACCTTAAAAAATAAACTACTATGTGTTGATTATTAGTATAATACCAAAGAAAAATATTCATACCCAAAAGGCTTTCAAAATACTTTTTTTTCAATTATATAATCTGTATGAGGCCATGTTTTCTTCATAGACTTTGACCAAAGTAGCATATCACAATAGACTGAATGCAGAAGATACAAGAATCCAGTTGTTTTCTATTTAGCCCGACATAAAAAAGGTTCGCAAAAATGTAAAACATTCTACTTTTCTTGCAAATTTTTTTTTTACAGAGACAGAGAGAGGGATAGACAGTCAGGAATGGAGAGATGAGAAGCATCAGTCATTAGTTTTTCATTGCAAAGTGCAACACCTTAATTGTTCATTGATTGCTTTCTCATACGTGCCTTGACCGCGGACCGAGTAACCCCTTGCTCGAGCCAGCAACCTTGGGCTCAAGCTGGTGAGCTTTTGCTCAAACCAGATGAGCCCTCGCTCAAGCTGGCGACCTTGGGGTCTCAAACCTGGGTCTTCTGCATCCCAGTCCAACGCTTTATCCACTGCGCCACCGCCCAGTCAGACTTCTTGCTAAATTATTACTGGGCTTGCTTTAGCTTAGCAGTTTTTTTTTTTGGTCAAGTTTGCTTGCTTACTAAATATTTTGTTTTGGAATATATTTATTTATTATTATTTTCTTTAGTGACAGACAGAGAGAGGGACAGATAGGGTCAGACAGACAGAAAGGGAGAGAGATGAGAAGCATCAATTCTTCTTCATGGCACCTTAGTTATTCATTGATTGATTTTCATATGTGCCTTGACCAGGGGGCTACAGTAGAGTGAGTGACCCCTTGCTCAAGCCAGCGACCTTGGGCTCAAGCTGGTGAGCCTTGCTCAAACCAGATGAGACTGCTCTCAAGCCAGCGACCCTAGGATTTCAAACCTGGATCCTTTGCGTCCCTGTTTGATGCTGTATCCCTGTGATGGCGAATCTTTTTTTAAAAACCACCCACTTTTTCAGTGCTGGTCAACTTGGTCCCTCCCGTCCCACTAGTGGGCAGTCCAGCTTTCATGGTGGGCCAATGGTGGCACTGTTTGGTTGCTCTGCTACCGCCCACCATATATATATATATATATATAAAACACTGGGGAACAAAATTTTTGTTGCATCCACAAAAACACTTGTTCTTACCTAATTTGAGTGTGTTGATCTCAAATCTGACATTACTTTTTTCTCTGTAAGCTACAGTTTATCTGCAATTCAAGATTTTAGGTTTTCATCTTATTGTAAAATTTTCAACATTTAGTTTAACATAATGAAGTAGAATGTCTTCTTGGGCATCATCTTTGTGAAAATATAATAATTTATATAATGCAGTAAATACACTAACACACTAAAAGATATGATTGCATCAGAATTTGTCTACAATTTCAAAATAGAATATATTAAACACTTATTTTAATCATAAAATTTGTGCAAAACTTATTTAAATTCTATTCAGGCAAAAATTTGCGTTTGTAGCTCCTGCGTTTGTGTACTTGTTGAGGACAATCTCGTTTGATGCTCCAGCAGTAGTCTGCTCATTACTAACAGCTCCAAGATTTTCAGGAAACTTATCAAGGTGACTGTTCAGGAAGTGAATCTTAGTGCTCATGTTACATCCAATATCGCAGAAAGCCAACAGCATCCTTTGAACCAGAAGTTCATAGTTTTCTGCTTTTTTTGTTGCCAAGGAAATTCTTTGTAACTGACACAAAAGATTGCATTGCTGCTTTCTCCTCCTTATTCATCTTCCTGGCAAATTCTACGTCACATATGAGGGTTTGAATTTGAGGTCCATTGAATACACCTGCTTTTATCTTCTCAAAAGACAAGGCAGGAAAAGCAGAAATAATATGTTGAAAGCATTCACTTTCTTTATTCAAAGCCTGAACAAACTGCTTTATTAAGCCAAGTTTGATGTGAAGTGGGGGAAAAATGATCCTGTCTCGATTAACTACATGTTCATTCACAATATTTTGCATCCCTACTTCCAGAGCTTCACGTTTTAGCCACTCCTGTGTTCAGTGTTTCTCCTGAGCTTTGCTGTCCCACAAACACAGAAAGCAAGGATACTTCGTGAAGCCTCTCTGTTGTCCTAGCAGGAAATTTATCATTTTAAGATCCATACAAATGATTCAGGTATGCTCCTCATATTTCAGAAAGTCGAGGACAATTTTTATGTCATTATAATCTTCTCGCAGATGAGCTGAATAATCAATTGGTACCGCTGAAAATAGGTAATATATGCATATGTCACAAATGATGAAATATTGTGCATTTGACATTGAAGTGTATAAACAGCCACATATATAACAGAAGGTGTCAGGACTATTCTTATATTTATGCCTACTCAATGAAGCCATGATTTAATCTTAAAGCAAAATAAGAGGGTATTTTTATCAGTTAATAATTTTTTACATTTAAAAACAACTACAATTACGTAAAACTGATGTTTGTAAAACATTAATTGCCTTGTGGTTATGTTCAATCCAAGAGTCGTTGCCCTTTGACTCCAATTTAAAAACCAATGCATACCATTAACTGTAACAAAAAGAAATTAAAATTGCATAAAAACTAGAGCATGCACCAAAAAATGTATTTCAGATTTGGAATCAGTGATGCAGAAATATATAGAAATAGTTCTAAAACCTCATGCAAAAAAGAAAAAGAAAAAAAAATTGTTCCCCAGTGTAAAGCTCAATAACTTTTTTTTTTTTTTTTTTTTTTTAGAGAGGAGAGAGAGAGGGAGAGAGAGAAACAGAGAAAGAGAAGGGGGAGGAGCTGGAAGCATCAACTCCCATATGTGCCTTGACCAGGCAAGCCCAGGGTTTCAGGCCGGCGACCTCAGCATTTCCAGGTCGACACTTTATCCACTGCGCCACCACAGGACAGGCCAAAGCTCAATAACTTTTAAGATTGTAAAGGGGGTCCTGATGCAGAGAGCTTGAGAATTGGTGATTTAGAGACTGAGTGCAACACGATTAGAACTTTTGCTGTTGTTGTTTTGTTTAAGTGAGAGGAGGGGAGATAGTGAGACAGACTCCCACATGCACTCTGACTGGGATCCACCTGGCAACTTCCATCTGGGACTGATGCTTGAATCAATCGAGCTGTTTTTAGCACCTGAAGCTGATGCACTTGGACCAACTGTATCCTCAGCGCCAGAGACCAACACTTGAACCGACTGAGCCACTGGCTATAAGAAGAGAGGAGGGAAAGAAGTGGGAGAGGGAAGAAAGAGAAGCAGAAGATTGCTTCTTTTGTGTGCCCTGACTGGGAATTAAACTCAAGATGTCCATAGCTGGGCGGATGCTCTATCCATTTAGCAACAAACCAGGGCCTAGAACTGTTTTTAAGAATATAATGCTGAGGCCCTGGCCGATTGGCTCAGTGGTAGAGTGTTGGCCCAGCATGTGGATGTCCCGGGTATGATTCCCAGTCAGGGCACACAGGAGAAGCGCCCATCTGCTCTCTACCCCTTTCGCTTAATGTTCTCTCTCTTCTCCCTCCTGCAGCCAAGGCTCGGTTAGAGCGAGTTGGTCCCGGGTGCTGAGGGTGGCTCTATGGCCTCCTCCTTAGGTGCTAAAAAATGGTTCCGGTTGCAAACAAAGCATGGGCCCCAGATGGGCAGAGCATTGCCTCCTAGTGGGCTTGCCAAGTGGATCCCTATGAGGGCGCATGCGGAAGTCTGTCTCTGCCTTCCCTCCTCTCACTAAAAATTAAAAAAAAAAGGAATATAATGCTGATAGCTAGGTTGCTGAGCAATGGACTAGTGGCCCCAGATGGTCAGAGCATTGCCAGATAGGGGGCTTCTGGGGTGGATCCTGGTCAGGGTGCATGTAGGAGTCTATTTCTCTGCCTCCCTGCTACTCACTTAAGGAAAAAATAAAGATTTTATTTATTGATTTTTGAAAGAGAGAGAGAGGGCAGGAGGAGGAGCAGGAAATATTAACTTTCAGTAGTTGCTTCTCGTATGTGCCCTGACCGGGCAAACCTGGGGTTTCCAACCAGTAACCTCAGCATTCCAGGGTCAATACTTTATCCACTGAGCTACCACAGGTCAGGTATATTAGTGTTGTTTTAATCCTCTACATTTCTGGCAACTTGTTATGAAACAATAGAAAACTGGTACATATGTGTAAAAATTATTTATTGCCACAATAATTCTGTATAACAACTACCCCAAAACCCAGTGACTTAAAGGAACCACCATTTATTATTTTTTATGACTCTATGGATCACCTGGGCTGTTCTGGTGACCTGGGCTGGACTAGGTTAATCTCACTTGGACTTGTTCATGAATCCATAAACACCTGTTGGGTTGGCTAGTCTAGAGTGATCTCAGCTGGAATGACTTGGCTTCACTCCACTTGGTCTCTCATATTCCAGCAGCCTAGCCTGTGTTTATTCTTACGGTAGTGACAAGATTAGCAAGAGGAAGAGAAAACACATAAGGACTTTTTCATTTGCTTACATCAAGTTTGCTCTTGTTCTGTTGACGGAAGCAAGAAACGTGAGAAGGGAAATTAAAACATACCATAAAAAGACTTGTGAAAAAGTGTTTAGTTTTATTCATAAGAGCCGCCAACAGAAACAACCCAAATGTTCATGAGTAAGAGAAAAAAATCATCAAATTGTGGCATACTCACAAAATGGAATATTACTCAGCAATAAAAGAATGAACTACTGATATAAAAAATAATATGAATCAACACAGAGAAAAATTTTGTTGAGCCAAAGAGGTCGGACAAAAAATAGTACAACTGAATAATTCCACTTATATGACCTTGAAGAACATGTAAAACTGATCTATGGTGATAGATATCAGGATAGTGGTTGCCTAAAAGGTAATGGGGACTGAATGGAAGAGGGCATGAGGGTGTTTTCTAGAGTCATGGAAATTTGCTGTATCTTGATTGTAGTGGTGGCTAAAATGGGCATATAAATTTATCAAAACTCATTAAAATGTACACTTTAGATCCATGTATTTCACTATATGTAAATTTACCTTAAAAAACACACAAATAAACAAAAACTAATATAGTGAAAAGAACATAAGTGTTGGTGTTTAAAAGCTTTGGATTTGATGCCCTGACTGGATAGCTCAGTTGGTTAGAGTATCATTCTGAAACGCAAAGATTGCTGGTTCGGTTCCCAGTCAGGACACATATATGATGTTCCAGCCTCTCTCTCTCTCTCTTCCTCTCTCACTGAATAAATAAAAATTAAAAATAAAATAAAGCCTGACCAGGTGATGGTGCAGTGGATAGAACATTGGACTGGGATGCAGAGGACCCAGGTTCGAGACCCTGAGGTCTCCACCTTGAGCGCGGGCTCATCTGGTTTGAGCAAAGCTCACCAGCTCGGACCCAAGGTCGCTGGCTCGAGCAAGGGGTTACTCGGTTTGCTGAAGGCCCCCGGTCAAGGCACGTATGAGAAAGCAATCAATGAACAACTAAGGTGTCGCAACGAAAAACTAAAGAGATGAGATTGATGCTTTTCATCTCTCTTCATTCCTATCTGTCCCTATCTATCCCTTTCTCTGACTCTCTCTCTGTCTCTGTAAAAATAAATAAATAAAATAAATAAATAAAATAAAAAGATTTGTATTTGAGCCCTGGCTGGGTAGCTGACTTGGTTAGAGCATTGTCTGGATAGCCACGGTTGAAGGTTCAATCCCCATTCAGGGCACATACAAGAATCAACCAGTGAAATTAAAGGAAGAAAAAAAAAATCAACCAGTGAATACATAAATAAGGAAAACAACAACTTGATGTTTCTCTTTCACTCTCCTTTTCTTCATCTCCCCCTAAAATCAATGAATTGCCTGGCCTGTGGTGGCACAGTGGATAAAATGTCAACCTGGAATGCTGAGGTCACCAGTTCAAGACCCGGGGCTTGCCTGGTCAAGGCACATATGGGAGTTGATGCTTCCTGCTCCACTCTCCTCTTCTCTCTCTCTCTCTCCTATCTAAAATGAATAAATAAAATCTAAAAAATAAATTAATTAAAAAATTTTTAGATTTGAATACCATTTCTTCTTCCTAGTTGTGTAAAGTCATATAATTTTGATAGACATTAATTTTTAAAATTGATTTGAGAGAGAGGAAGGGAGAGAGAGAAACATTGATTTATTGTTTCACTTATTTATGTATTCATTAGTTGATTCTCGTATGTACCCTGACCCGAGATCAAACCCGCATATCAAGGCAACGCTCCATCTGAGCTACCTGGCCAGGGCACTAAACCTTAACATTGTTATTTATAAAATGGGGAAGTTTTTTACCTGGTTTATTTTATTGTGGTAAAATATGCATAACACAAATTTATTATTTTAACCATTTTTAAGTGTACAGTTCTATAGCATTAAGTACATTTATTGTCGTGCCACATCACCATCATCCATTTCTATAACTTTTTCACGTTACCAGCTGACACTTTATACCCATTAAACATTAAATCTCCATTCCTATTCCCCATCACCACCACCACCCCCGCCCAGCCCCTGACATCTAGATATGGTACTTCCTATACGTGGAATTGTACAAGATTTGTCTTTTTTGTGACTGGCTTATTTCACATAGCATAATTTTTCAGGATTCATCCATGCTGTACTGTGTGTCAAAATTCTCTTACTTTTTAAAGATTGAATAATATTCCATTGTATGGCCATACCTTATTTTCTTTCTCCATTCATCTGTTGACGGACCTTTTGGTGCATTCACCTTTTGGCTATTATGAATAATGCTGCTATACACATGTGTATACAAATATCTGTGCCAGTCTCTGTTTTCACTTGTTTTGAGTATATATTCAGAAGTAGAAATGCTGATTCATATAATAATTCTATGTTCAACTTTTTGAAGAATTGCCATACCCTTTTCCACAGTGGCTGCACCATTTATATTCCCACCAGCAGTGCACATGGGTTCCAATTTCTCCACATTCTCACCAACACTGGCTGTTTTGTTTTGTTTTGTTTTTAATAATAGCCATATTAACGTGTGTGAAATGGTATCTTATCTTGGCTTTGATTTGAATTTTCCCAATGACTAGTGATGTTGAACATCTTATGTTTATTGGCTATTTGAATGTTTTCATTGGAGAAATGTCTATTCTCATTTGCTCATTTTATAATTGTTTTGTTGTTGTTGAGTTGTACATATATTATGTACAACTTATATATTCTGGATATCAATTCCTTACTGGATACATAATTTTCAAGTATTTTATCCCTTTCTATGGGTTGTCTTTTCACTCTGTGATAGTAACTTTTGATGGACAAAATTTTTAATTTTGATGAAGTCCTGTTTCATTTTTTCTTTTGTTGCCTATGCTCTTGATGTCATATCCAAGGCATAGTTGTAAAATCCAATGTCATGAAGCTTTCCCTTATGTTTTCTTCTAAGAGTTTTAACTTTAGTCCTTATGTTTAGGTCTTTGAACCATTTTGACTTAATTTTTTTTTTCTGAAGCTGGAAACGGGGAGAGACAGTCAGACAGACTCCCGCATACGCCCGACCGGGATCCACCCGGTACGCCCACCAAGGGCAACGCTCTGCCCACCAGGGGACGATGCTCTGCCCCTCCGGGGCGTCGCTCTGCCGCGACCAGAGCCACTCTAGCGCCTGGGGCAGAGGCCAAGGAGCCATCCCCAGCGCCCGGGCCATCTTTGCTCCAATGGAGCCCTGGCTGCGGGAGGGGAAGAGAGAGACAGAGAGGAAGGAGGGTGGGGGGTGGAGAAGCAAATGGGCGCTTCTCCTATGTGCCCTGGCCGGGAATCGAACCCGGGTCCCCCGCACGCCAGGCCGATGCTCTACCACTGAGCCAACCGGCCAGGGCCTTGACTTAATTTTTGTATATGATATAAAGTAAGGTCCAACTTCATTCTTTTGCATGAGGATTTCCAGTTTTCCCAGCACCAGCTGTTGAAAAGATTACTCTTTTCCCATTAAATGGACTTGGCGCAGGTTTGTCAAAACCATTTAACCATATATGCAAAGGTTCTTTTCTGTATGCTGTATTCTATTTCATTGATTTGTATGTTTGTCTTAATGCTAGTACCACACTGTCTTTGATTACTCTAGCTTTGTAATAAAGTTTATAACCAGAAGTGTGAGTCCTTTAGGTTTGCTCTTCTTTTTCAGGAGTTTTGGCTAAGCAGGATCCCTTGAGTTTCTACATGAATTTTAGGATGAGTTATTCTAGTTCTGTAAAAAATACTCACTGGGATTTTAATAAGGATTGCATTGAATCTGCAGATTACTGAGGGTACTATTCACATCTTAACAATATTAATTCTTTCGATCTATAAACATGGGATGTGTTTCCATGTCTCAGACTATCTTGTAGTTTCTATTTACAACTGTTTCACCTCTTGATTAAATTAATTTCTGGGCATTTACTATCAATTTTTTGATGCTATTGTAAATACAGTGGTACCTTAGGTACGAACAGACCAATATACGATTTTTTTTTTTAATTTTTTTTTTTTTGTATTTTTCTGAAGCTGGAAATGGGGAGAGACAGTCAGATAGACTCCCGCATGCGCCCGACCGGGATCCACCCGGCACGCCCACCAGGGGCGATGCTCTGCCCACCAGGGGGCGTCGCTCTGCCGTGACCAGAGCCACTCTAGCGCCTGGGGCAGAGGCCAAGGAGCCATCCCCAGCGCCCGGGCCATCTTTGCTCCAATGGAGTCTTGGCTGCGGGAGGGGAAGAGAGAGACAGAGAAGAAGGAGGCGGTGGGGGTGGAGAAGCAAATGGGTGCTTCTCCTATGTGCCCTGGCCGGAAATCGAACCCGGGTCCCCCGCACGCCAGGCCGACGCTCTACCGCTGAGCCAATTGGCCAGGGCCACAAATTTTTTAAAGATACGAGCTGTGATCGGTCCGTATTTTTGTTTGAGAGCGGAGCGAAATTCTGAGATACACGTTGTGATTCGGGAAGCTGCCGCTAGTTGGCGCGTTGGCGCATGGGTCCAGTATTGGCAGTTTGATATATGAGGTGCCTGACTTACCAGCTAGGTTACAGAATGAATTAAATTCGTATCTCAAGGTACCACTGTAGAATTATTTTTAAAAATTTCCTTTCAGATTGTTCAGAGTGTAGAAATGCAACTGATTACTGATTTTTCTGTGTTGACACTGTATCCTGCTACTTTGCTGAGTTCATTTATAAAATTCTAAGAGTTTTAGGGTTTTCTACAGATATGATTATATCATCTATAAACAGAAATATTTTTACTACTTCTTTTCTAACATGGATGTATTTTCTTTTTCTTGACTGATTGCTCAGTCCAGAATTTTCATTAGTATATTGTAGATAAGTGGTGAAAGTGGATATCTTTGCCTTGTTCCTGATCTTAGAGAGAAAGTTTTTCGTCTTTTACTATTGAGTACAATGTTTGCTGTGAGTTTTTATGAGTGGCCTTTATTATGTTGATATAGTGTCATTCTATTCCTAGTTTGTTGGTTGTTTTTATTATGAAAAGGTATTATATTTTGTCAAATGTTTTTTTCTGCATCAATTGAGGTGATGAGCTGTGTTTTTTCCCTTAATTCTGTAAATATAATGATTTTTATATGTTGAACCATCCTTGCATTCCAGGAATAAATCCCATTTGGTCATATAAATAATCCTTTTAATATGTTGCTAAATTTGGTTTGCTAGTATTTTGTTGAGAATTTTTGCTTCCCTTTGAGAATGAGTTAAGAAGTATTCTCTCTTCAATTTTTGGGAAGAGTTTGAGCAGGATTGATGTTATTTCTTTTTTAAAAAAAGATTTTATTTATTCATTTTTAGGGAGAGAAGAGAGAGAGAGAGAGAGAAGGAGGGAAGAGCAGGAAGCATCAACTCCCTTATGTGCCTTGACCAGGCAAGCCTGGGGGATTGAACTGGCAACCTCAGCATTCCAGGTCGATGTTTTATTCACCGTGCCAAATCAGGCAGGATTGATGCTATTTCTGTAAATGTTTGGTAGAATTCACCATTGAATACATCTATCTGGTCCTGGGCTTTTCTTTGTTGGAAGGTTTTTATTTACTAGTTAGGTTTCTTCAGATTTTCTATTCTTCGTTATTGAGTGTTGGAAGGTTATGTGTCTTTAGGAATTTTTCCATTTCATCTAGGTTATTTAATTTATTGGGATATAACTTCATAGTAATCACTTATGATCCTTTTTATTTTTGTAGAATTGGGAGTACGGTCCTATCTTATTTCTGATTTTGCTTGAGTTCTTTTTTATTTTTTCTTTGGCAATCTAGTTAAAGTTTTGTCAATTATGTTGATCTTTTCAAAGAACCAACTCTTGGTTTTGTTGATTTTCTCTCACTGTGTTTTTGAGGGTTAAATAACATTTAACATTCCTAAAGAAGAAATGCAAATGGTCAAAAGTCATAGTTTAAAGTGTTCAGCCTCCTTAATTAATTCAAAGATGTAAGATACCATTATTTTATCAAATTGGTATTGCTATAAACAGAATACAGATGGAATTTATTCCCTTGTTTGTGGGTTTAGTTATTAATAATAGATACTTAAGGGAGCTTTAGGGAAGTTAGTAATATTTTATTTATTGATCTTGGAGCTGGTTTTATGTTTTAAAAATTTATCAAACAGCAGCAAGTTATCATTTACTTGGTACAGGATTATAGATTTTTATTTTTAATTTTTTTTGACAGAAATAAAGAGTCAGAGAGAGGGACAGATAGGGACAGACAGATAGGAAGGGAGAGAGATGTGAAGCATCAGTTCTTTGTTACATGGCTCCTTAGTTGTTCATTGATTGCATTCTCATATGCACCTTGAGCAGGGGAATACAGCAGAGCAACTGACCCCTTGCTCAAGTCAGAGACCTTGGGCTCAAGCCAGCGACCATGGGGTCATGTCATGTTTATGATCCTATGCTCAAGCCAGAGACCCTGTGCTCAAGCTGGCGAGCCTGTGCTTAAGCCAGATGAGCCCATGCTCAAGCCTGCAACCTTCAGGTTTCGAACCTGGGTTGTTTACATCCCAGTCCAACACATTATCCCCTGTGCCATTGCCTGGTCAGTCTTTTCTTTTCTTTTCTTTTTTTTAATGAGAGGAAAAGAGGCATAGAGACAGCTGGGGCACTGAGGATGGCTCCATGGCTTCTACCTCAGGTGCTAAAAAATGGCTCTGGTTCTAATGAAGCAAGGGCCCCAGATGGACAGAGAATTGCCCCCTACTGGGCTTGCTGGTGGATCCCAGGAGGGGAGCATGCAGTAGTCTGTCTCTGTCTCCCCTCTTTGCACTAAAAAAAAAAAGTAAAATAGTAAATTTTATATTATATATAATTCACAACGATTTTTAAAAGAAAACATTGAGCTATATACTTATAATTTATACATTTTCTGTCAGTTATATATATAAATATAACTTACATATATATACTTACATATATACACACATATGTAAGTATATATATATTTTTTTCTTCCTTTTCCAAGTGAGAGAAGCGGAGATAGACAGATTTCTGCATGCACCCCGACTGGGATCCACATGGCAACCTCTGTCTTGGGCTAATCCTCTGCCCATCTAGGGTCTTGCTTGAGGCAGAGACTTCATGGAGCCATCTTCAGTGCCTAGGGCTGCTGTGTTAGAACCAATTGAGCCATGGCTGCAGGAGGGGGAGAGAGAGAGAGAGAGAGAGAGAGAGAGAGAGAGAGAGAGAGAGATATGGGGAAGAGGAAGGGGTGGAGAAGCAGACGGTCACTTCTCCTGTGTGCCCTGACCAGGAATTGAACTTGGGACATCCACATATCCGGCTGACACTCTACAACTGAGCCAACTAGTCAGGTGCTGTAAGTTATATTTTAATTATTAAAAAAAGTATTACCAAAAAAAAAAAAAAGTAGTACCTAGGTTGAGAGCTTGTAGTAGGCTGTCACTGCTGATGCAAGTGTAACTGATATCTTTCCGGAAGGCAGTCTGGCAGCATGTATCAGAAACCATAACCTTTGAATCACCAATTTTTCATTTAAGAATTTATCCTAATACAATATTTAAAATGTTTGCCAAGTTGTGTGTAAAAGGACATTTATTATAATGTTGTTTATTATAATGTTGTTAACAGCAAAAAACCCCCTGGAAAACACCTAAATGTCCTATAAAAGGGGACCCAGGCTCTTTGACTTTTGGCTCAGACCAAGCCTAGGTGCAACTGTCTTCGGTTGTCTTCAGTTGGGTTCATCTGACACCAGTCACCTCCACCAAAGTTCGAGCCTAACAAGATCAAAGTCAATTACCTGAGGTGCACCTGTGAGGAAGTCAGTGCCATGTTTGCTTTGGCCCCCAAGCTCAGACTCCTGAGTCTGTCTCCCAAAAATATTGGTGATGACATTGCCAAAGCCACCAGTGATTGGAGAGATCTGAGGATTATGGTGAAACTGACTATTCTGAACAGACAAGCCCAGATTGAGGTCGTAGTGCCTCTGCCTCTGCCCTCACGGTCAAAGCCCTCAAAGAACTGCCACAAGACAGAAAGAAACAAGAAAACATACTTATAATTGGAAATATGGTGGAAATATCACTTTTTAAAAAAAAGTTTATTCATTTTGGGGGGAGGGAGAAAGAGAGAAAAAGGCAGGGGGAGCAGCAGGAAGCATCAACTCCCATTTGTGACTTGACGAGGGAAGCGTGGGTTTCAAACCAGTGACCTCAGCGTTCCAGGTCAATGCTTTATCCACTGCGCCACCACAGGTCAGGCCAGAAGTATCACCTTTTTTTTTTTGACAGAGACAGAGGGAGAATCAGAGAGAGGGACAGATAGGGAGAGACAGACAGGAAGAAGAGAGCTGAGAAGCATCCATTCATTGTTGTGGCATCTTAGTTGTTCATTGATTGCTTTCTTATACATGCCTTGACTGGGGGCTACAGTAGAGTGAGTGACCCTTTGCTCAAGCCAGCGACCTTGGGCTCAAGCCAGTGAACTTGGGCTTCAAGCCAGCAACTTGTGGGCTCAAGCCAGAGACCATGGGGTCATGCCTATGATTCCATGCTCAAGCCAGCAACCCTTTGCTCACGCTGGTGAGCCTCCGCTTGAGTGGATGAGCCCAGCTCAAGTCAGTGACCTCGGGGTTTTGAACCTGGGTCCACTGAGTCCTAGTCTGACGTTCTATCCAGAACACCACTGCCTGGTCAGTCTGGAAATATCACTTTTGATGAAATTGTTAATATTGCCTGATAGATGCAGCTACAGAACTCTATGGAACCACTGAGGAGATCTTGGGGACTGCCCAGTCTGCTAGTTGTAATGTTGATGGCTGCCACCCTCATGAGATCATAGACGATATCAACAGTGGTGTAGTGGAATGTCCAGCTAGTTAAGAACCACAAAGGAAAATATATGCTATAGCCACACACAGTGAAATATATGGAGACATAAAAAATGTTGGTTAATCTTTATCAGCATGGTAATATGTTTATGTTACATTAAGTGAAAAAAGTTATACATAAATATGAAAGATATAAAAAGCAACAAAAAATTGCCAATGATTACCTACTTTGGGCAATGCATTGGTTTTTAATTTTCTTCCTCTTTTGCTTGTCTGTGTTTTAATTTTTCTTTAAGGAACATGTTATTGCCTGCAAGTTATAGGCAACTAGAAAAAATAAAGTGTTTCACACATATAGTAGGTGCTTAAAATGATAGTGCCTGTTATTTCCTTTGGAAAAGTAATCAGAAGCTGCTTATTAGAGTTCTTCAGAGTAAGAGATCCAATAGAATGTTTGTATGTGTATGGAGAAAAATAATTTAAGAATTATGGACGCGGCCCTGGCCAGTTGGCTCAGCGGTAGAGCGTCGGCCTGGCATGCGGGGGACCCGGGTTCGATTCCTGGCCAGGGCACATAGGAGAGGTGCCCATTTGCTTCTCCACCCCCCCCTTCCTCTCTGTCTCTCTCTTCCCCTCCCGCAGCCAGGGCTCCATTGGAGCAGGGATGGCCCGGGCGGTGGGGATGGCTCCTTGGCCTCTGCCCCAGGCGCTAGAGTGGCTCTGGTTGAGGCAGAGCGACACCCCGGAGGGGGAGAGCATCGCCCCCTGGTGGGCAGAGCGTCGCCCCCTGGTGGGCGTGCCGGGTGGATCCCGGTCGGGCGCATGCGGGAGTCTGTCTGTCTCTCCCGGTTTCCAGCTTCAGAAAAATACAAAAAAAAAAAAAAAAAAAGAAAAAAAAAGAATTATGGACGCTTACAAGTCCAAAATCTTCAGGGTGGGTCAGCAGGTTGTACACCCACGGGAGAGCCAATGTTGTAGTTCAAGGCTGTTGCTGGCAAAATTTCTTCTTCCTTAAGGTAGGGTGAGAGAGTGTCAGTCTTTGTTGTATTAAGGCCTTCAATGGGTTGAATGAAGCCCACCCAAATTATGAAGGACAATCATTTTTATTTTAATTGATTTTTTTTTTTTTTTTTTTTTTTAGAGGGAGGAAGGAAGAGAGTGAGAGAGTGAAAGGGACATTGATCTGTTCTTGTATGTGCCCTGACTGGGGATTGAACTGACAACCTCTGTCCTTCAGGACAACGCTTCAACTAACTGAGCATCTAGTCAGGGCTTATCACTCTTTAAAAAAAATGTCTCAGTGGTTTTTCCTCATACATAGAATAAAATTAAGTGCACTTACCATGGCTTTACTTCTTTGACTTAATCTTCTGCCCTCCCAGTAAGGTCTAGTAACACTGGCACCTTGCTGTTCTTGAACACTTCAAGTTTGTTCCTGTTAAGGGACTTTACACTTGCTGATTACCCTGCTTGGAATGCTCTGCCCTGACATTTATTCACACACAGACAGCTCTTGCTCACTATTCAGTAACAGCTCAAATGTCACTTCCTCAGAAAAAAATATTTTTTGGCTTCCATATCTAAAGTAACCCTACTCCAATCACTTTTCATCCTAGTACTCTGAGTTACTTTCTTCTTGCTAACATTCTCTGAATTTGTTTAATATAGCTAAATATTCAATGAAAAAAGAACATATTTGAATCTATGGATATAATTTCTTTAGGTAATACCCTCTTCTGGGGAAGAAATGCTCTTTTATATAGCTATTCTCTACCTTCGCATCTGTCCCTTTGGTGTCTGAGTGTATGAGGCATTATGGTGTTTTAAAAGCCTGATACCTTGAATCTCTTTGATCTCCTTGTACTATTCTCTTACTTCTCTGGATGCTCAGCAACCTGTTGGTCAGCAAGTGGTGTATCTTGCAGCCTGGCCTCTCTAAGCTTTCTAATAACCTGGAGGCCACCCACAGGTTTTCCTGAGGTTGACTGTTACTACTTTTTGTTGCCTGCCCTGTGAAATCCTCAAAACTACTTCTCTTTATACCTGCCAGTCAGTTTTCTTGGTTACTTTCCTTATTCCTCTACATCAGGGGTAGTCAACCTTTTTATACCTACTGCCCACTTTTATATCTCTGTTAGTAGTAAAATTTTCTAAGCACCCACCAGTTCCACAGTAATGGGTGATTTATAAAGTAGGGAAGTAACTTTACTTTAAAAATTTATAAAGCAGAGTTACAGCAAGTTAAAGCATATAATAATAATTACTTACCAAGTACTTTATGTCGGATTTTTGCCAAGTTTTGCAGAATAAATCTTTATAAAATAACTTACTATAGGCCTGACCTGTGGTGGCGCAGTGGATAAAGCGTCGACCTGGAATGCTGAGGTCGCCGGTTCGAAACCCTGGGCTTGTCCAGTCAAGGCACATATGGGAGTTGAAGCTTCCTGCTCCTCCCCTCCCTCTCTCCCCCCTTCTCTAAAATAAATAATAAATAAAATCTAAAAAAAAAAAACTTACTATAGTTAAATCTATCTTTTTATTTATACTTTGGTTGCTCTGCTACCACCCACCATGAAAGCTGGAACGCTCACTGTGTACTGAACTTCACAGGTCAAATGGAATTAAGGAAATTGAGCAAATTCTGTTTTTCTCCACAAGTTCTATTTTATTCTGCCTTGATTAAGAAAATAAGTCTCAGAACTATACTTCAGGCAAGTGTCTATTATGAACATGATTTAAAGAAGAAAATTGAAATAAGCCAGTTTGATATTTGCAAAATATTATGCCATTATATTCTACTTTTAAAAGAGAAGTCAGCCTGACCTGTGTTGGCACAGTGGATAAAGCATCAACCTGGAAATGCTGAGGTTGCCGGTTCAAAACCCTGGGCTTGCCTGGTCAAGGCACATATGGGAGTTGATGCTTCCTGCTCTTCCCCCCCTCCCTTCTCTATAATAAATAAATAAAATCTTAAAAAAAAATAAAAGTAAAGAAAAAAAAAGGAAAAAATTAAAAAATATAAAAGAGAAGTCAGAAGATTATATTTGTATGTGAAATATCCCATTTTAAATGTTGGCATATAATTTGAAAAATTAAAAAAATATAAAGTAATATCTTAAAAAATTTTCCCATTGATAGAGAGAGAGAGAGAGAAAGAGAGAGAGAGAAGCATCAACTTGTTTCATATAATTGTTCCATTTAGTTGTGTACACATTGATTGCTTCTCGTATGTGCCCTGACTGGGGGTCAGCCAGGGCTTAAAACAATATACTCTTGATGGCACTAGGAACCAAAAATGGTGTAAGAGATTTAGAAATATTTTAAAATTCATTTTAGAGAGGGGAGGGAGAGAGAAATATAAAGAGAGAGAAAGGGAGGGAGAAAGAGGGAGGAGCAGAAAGCATAAACTCCCATTTGTGCCTTGACCAGGTAAGCCCAGGGTTTTGAACCAGCGACCTCAGCATTCCAGGTTGACACTTTATCCATTGCACCACCACAGGTCAGGCTAGAAATATTAACTAAGCCTCCCAACAACTTATTTTACAGATGAGGGAACTGAGGTACAGAGCAAGTAACTTGACCAAGATCACACAGCTATACTTGGTGCAAATCAAACATATGTCTGTGGGACAGATTTGTCTGCAAGGCCACCAATTTGCAACCTCCAATTTATGACATATTTGAATAAGCAGGAAGAAAAAGCCTTTGAATTCTGGCTTGGCTTCTCTTCTGAATGACCTTGGCCTAGTCAATCTATATAAATCCCTCTGTAAAATCAGGATAATATGATTAACTTTGCAATGTTCACCAATGTTGGTTTTCTCTTTTCTCCTTCCCCTAAGTGGATGATTGTATCAAACAGTCAGGGTACACTTTTATATGATCTGGAATGCACAATCTTGCCTATTCAAGTATCAATACTTCTCAGTACCTCTAGAAACAGTCTAAGAAAGCAGACAGCCTTAAGCAAGGTGTTGGGGGGAAGGAGTGCAGATACATGTTTTAGCCCTGAGGCTGTTACTAATCTTTTGGGTGATCTCAAGCAACTCACATCTTTCTATGTCTGTGTGACTCCATCTTTAAAATGGAGAGTTGGACAAACCCTGGCTTTAAACTGTGTTCTGAAAAAAAAAAAGCAACATTTCTCTAAGGTGGGGGGGGGTTGTCAAAAGGAAGAGAGAGGGCAAGGGGGAGGTATGGTGAGCAGGTTTATGGGTTCCTTATTTCCACTTCATATTTAGCAGCTTCATTTTAAGTCATCAGATTTTATTAGCAGGAAATACTCCACTACCAATAAAATAGATAGAAACTACCAGACCTTTCATGTACACACATTCCCTGGAACTATCTTATCTTGGTTTCTCTTTTTATTTCCTTCTTGTCCTGAACATGAAACTAAAGGGTCTGATGGGTTTGGAAAATTCTGGATGAAAAACACTTTTTTTTTTTCTTTTGGTACTTCTCTCCTTTTTCCTACACAGAAATGAAATAAAAAAATGAACAGGCCTAAGCAAGAACCAGCATGGAAACTTCCAGCAATTTCAGATAGTTTTCAGCAAAATGTGATGGATTAGGTGAGTTCTCATTTTCAAAAGAGCCACTAAGTGACACACAAAAGTTAAGGTGATATACAGAAGTTTAAATCTCATTATCCTGTGATTTTAGGAGTTGCTTTTGATTTTTTTCTTTTGTCATGAGGAATGATCTTCAGAGGCAACTTTTTTTATTTCTTACTTATATGATCCCCGTACGCTAGCATCATGAATCCCATTAGGACAATTTTTTCTACCTGAAGCTGGGGGACTGGCATGGATAAAGAGGAATGAATCAAGTCCTCATTCTCATCAGCTCTCCTTAGCTTAGGTTTCAGGACAAGATAGACCCAAATCTATTTCCCAGTTTTCTGCTTAGAGATTAAGCTGCTTATCCTTTAAGTCAAATTCTCAAAGCTGCTTCAATGAAGGTGAGTGAGGACATACAATATCTGCAAATCATCACACATCATAGAAGAATTACAATTTTATTAATGTATCATGGAATTTTAATCTTCTGGATTAAAACAAATTTATCTCTTGGTCTGAAGCTTTGAAGACATCTTGGTTCATTGAAAAGCCTGGATGAATGCAACTAAAATCTTGAGTTTAATTTCACACCAGCCTCTAGGTGCTTGGGATAAATTACTTCCCTTGACCAGGCTGCAATTTTACCATTGGGAATAAATGGTTCCTAAAATCCTCTTGATTTAGATATTCTAAGGACAAATTATTATTGAGGAAATGATCTCCAGTTGTTTGTTCAGTCTTCAAAGGATCTGATTTTGAGGTTAGGCAATGAGAGTTGGCCCTTAGTTTTCTATGCTCTGTGCTTCGGTCCAGCTGTCTAAAGTCAGGAAAGCTGTGTCTCCTTGAAATGACTGGCTGTTGTCCCATTGGTTGAGATTCTTCGGGTTCAGAGGTCCACTGAGAACTTCAGTTCACCATCATTTTCTCTTTACACTGGTACCTCTGCAGTCAGGTGTGAGATGATGATCTGGACACCTCAACAATATTTCACCCAATTCTCCAGACAGTCCTTTCACTAATATTTCTCATTCTTCCTTCATCACTGCGTCATGGTCCCTTTAAGGCAGCGGCCATAGTTGAGTGGTGGGAGTAGCTGCTGGCAGCAAAGAGACTTGCAGGATTTGGCCTACCCTGGGCCACTCACCGCGCAGGCTCAAGACCAGGGGCTTGGTGGGAAAGGGAGGAGGGGCTTAAGGTGCGCCTGCGCATCAGGGGCGCGCGCAAGGGGCTGGTTTTAGTGATCCCTTTAAGAAACCGCAGGCGGAGGAATTTCTCTGAGAAAAAATAATCCTACTCACGGGGCCCCTCGGAGGCCATTAACCCCCCGAGTCCCAATCCCCCTCCCCTTTCCTGGGCAGGCCATACCGCCCACGCGAGTACCCGTGGGATCTCAAGATCTCCGACCCAGCGCGCGGCATCCGCCCCCTCCCCACTTTCAGCGTCAGGTTCGGTCGGGTCCCGGGAAGCTGCCGCGAGGCGGCCGTGCCTGCAGTGTGGGCGGGGGCCGGGGGCCGAGAGGTTTCACCGCCACCGCACCGGGAGCCGCAGCGGTTCCAAGCGGGGCACAACATGGCGGAGAGAGAGGTGGAGTCCGGCCCCCGAAAGAGGGTAGGTGAGGTGAGGCAGAACTCGGGCGGCGGGTGGCGGGGGGGCGGGGCGGGAGCTGCGTCCCGGGGCCAGGGCCGGGAATGGCCAAGCGCAAGCTCGTGGAGGGGTCGCCGAGTCCCGGCTGGGGAAAGGTTGCGGGCAGGACTGGGGCTACCGTGGGTCTGGAGTGCGCTGGAGAGTGGTCCTTCGGCAGGTGGGACAAAGATTTGCCGCTGGTTGGGAGGGGGAGGGGGAGGGGCGGGGGCTGTTGTTTGCTTTTAAAAATTTTCCAGCATTGGGGGTCGGCTACTTGGGCTAGGGAAGGGAAGGTGTCATATTCTTAAGTGTATGTTTGGTAAGTCAGAGTCTGGAAGTTTAACTGGGGAGAGGTCCTGTGGGGGTGGTGGTGGCGGGAATAAGTCCTGAGGGGGGGTCTCATGAGGGATAACCGGAGGGTTCTGAAGTAATACCTTCTCGAATTCATTTTCCTGCCTCCTTTACCTCCTCCCCCCCATAACCGTTATCTAGACCAAGGTGGAGGTGGTGCTCTTACATGTGAAGAAGTGGGGTCGTTTACATGTCCTGATATAGGAGAAGGATTTTGGCAACTATAAATGTCATGTTCTAGTCTAGTCTCTTTACCAACAATTAAGAACCTGGACGTGTATAAGTTTGTCATCCCCAGGATGTACCCAGCCATCCTGCAAAGGTGACGCCAATTCTGTATACTGTAGTTGTTTAGTGCCTTTTAGAGTGCTTTTTAAAGTTTGTCTTGAAACTTTTAAAATTGAATTGTGAGTGACCTTTTTTTTAGATGGAGAACAATACTGTATTATTGATTTGTGCAATATTTTTCGGACTTTTTACTTCCTTCCCCCCATAGCATGTTAAGCAGTGCGTTTCGTATCTGGAATCTTCCTTTTGGGAATGTGTAATGCTGAACGTGGAAAAATATTACTACTTAATCTTTATTGAGACTACCCTTTGGATTTAGCACAAAATTAGGAATCTCATACGGTATTACAAGTAACTTTCTGAGTGGGTGCTTCTTATATGCCTGATATTGGGCTTTCTAGGAAGAATTTAACTTCGCATTAACTGTGTAAAACCCATTTTGCAGATTAAGGAAATGTATACTGTAGAGGGGTTAAGTAATTAAGATCAGATAGCTAGTTAAGACATTGAGGTGGGGTTTGAACCCAGGTTTGGTCAACTACTAGTGCTTGTTGTTGGACACCACATAGGAGTTTTTTTTATGATTCTCTTCGTAAAAGCTTGAATTATAAATAATCAAAGAAGTGTGCCTGACTTGTAGTGGCGCAGTGGATAAAACGTTGACCTGGAAATGCTGAGGTCGCCGGTTCCAAACCCTGGGTTTGCCTGGTCAAGGCACATATGGGAGTTGATGCTTCCAGCTCCTCCCCCCTTCTCTCTCTCTCTCTCTTCTCTCTCTCTCTCTCTCTCTCTGTGTCTCTCCCTCTCCTCTCTAAAATGAATAAATAAATAAAAAATAGAAAAAAAGGAGTGTAAAGTATTTTTTCAACAACTTATTAGGAAAATATTTTCAATTACACAGCAAAATCGAAAAGTTCACAGTGAACATCAATACTCCCACGACCTAGATTTGCCACTAACATTTTATTATACTTGTTTTATCACGTGTTCATCTATATAGCTATCTCTTTATCCATTTATCGGTTATTAATGCATTTCACTGTATTTTGAGCAATTAAATTTTAATGTTTATAGCCTTAGGTTCCCAAACCTTTAGATCCTCCTGATTTAATATTAGTCATAGATAGAACAGGTTAAGTTGTATGATGGTATGTTCAAATAGTTGATTTAATATAAATACTGAATGTGAAATGCACGTGGTTTGAAATTTAAAATTTTTCTTCAAGCTGTGAGTTTTAAACCAGATTCTTTAGTATGGTTGAGTGAAAGCATATGGCATATGCTCACCGGTTAAAGTATATAGGGTAAATTACTTTAGATGTGTAATATTCATTTAAGGAGATGCTGAATTTACTAATGTTGTTATCATTTCCCTCGTACGATAGAATGTTCTAGAAACAGCTATGCACTTTGGTAACAGATTCATCTATATTTTAAATATGCTTTTTTCTAATGCACACTTCTAATAAGTTGGTAATTGTCTAAACTTTTAACTTTGTCATGTAGTACACTGAGCATTTACTTGTACAGGTTTTCCTGTTATTTTACTGGTTCCATTGTGGTGGAAGGTTACATTCAGTAAGTTTTGGGATCCATCATCCATTTGGTTAGAATGTTAAGTAGGGTTCTACGTGGTACATGTGTGCTTTGTGTGTGTGTATGTATGTTTACATGTATGTATGAATGTATGTATATGTGCTTGTGCATGTGCGATGACTTCCATTTGGATTCCATCTTGTGTGTGCCCGCGTGCGCGATCAACACTATGTAGATCCGCCTGACCAGGAGGTGGCGCAGTGGATAGAGCGTCGGACTGGGATGTGGAAGGACCCAGGTTCGAGACCCCGAGGTCGCCAGCTTGAGTGCAGACTCATCTGGTTTGAGCAAAGCTCACCAACTTGGACCCAAGGTCGCTGGCTCAAGCAAGGGGTTACTCGGTCTGCTGAAGGTCCACGGTCAAGGCACATATGAGAAAGCAATCCATGAACAACTCAGGTGTTGCAACGTGCAATGAAAAACTAATGATTGATGCTTCTCATCTCTCTCCATTCCTGTCTGTCTGTTCCTGTCTATCCCTCTCTCTGACTCACTCTCTGTCTCTGTAAAAAATAAATAAATAAAAATTAAAAATTAAAAAAATTTAAAAATTAAAACACTATGTAGATCCCATTGTGCGCGTGCACAGTAAGCTGTTTAAATTCCACGTGGATTCCATGGTGTGCGTGTCTGTGAGCAATAACTCCATGTGGAATCCGTACGTATACTCCAAGAAGATTAGTGAGTACTGTGCGGTACAATAGCTTTTAAAATAACTTGACTGTTTTTATTGAGGTAAATTAAACCAATTAGGCCTAAGTAATGACTTAAAGTTATTTAATCCACCCTGGCTGGATAGCTCTGATGGTTAGAACCTCGTCCGGAAGCACAGAGGCCGTGGGTTCAATCCCCCGTCAGAGCACAAAGAGGAACAGCTTGATATTCCTGTCTCTCTCTCCCTTTCTCTCACTATAAAATGAATTTTTAAAAATGTTATTTAATCTGAAACTGCATTGTTGACATAGTATTGTATTTATGATGCTTGCTACCTTTGCCCTTTATAATCATAAGACATAAGTAGTTGAGCACATGTTAGTTGATGAGCTATATGCTAGGTATTGTGCTATGGTATTTGTGATCATCTTGCTTGCCTACTAAATTGTGAACTCCTTTACTGTACAGCTCATTTCATTGCTTTTTGCATCTCTAACATGTATGACATCACATAATAGGAACTCAAAAGATATACTGATTTTTGGTTAAAAAAGAAAATCTGTTATATAATAGAGGCTCAGTGGTTTGGGTACCAAGTTAGCTGCTTTGTATTTTTGGGAGCTTCTGTGAATCTTTCTTATCCTCTGTATCCCAAAGTTCTCTTCTATGGATCCAGATTTACGGCTCTTCTGATTTTTCTGGATCATGGTTAGGTGGGAGTATTTGAAGACCACTGGGTTAACAATCTTAAAGTTCTTTGTAGGCCTGACAGAAGCCTTATTTTCATGCTGTGGGCAATTGGAACAATAGGTATTAATTACACAAGATTAATATGATTATATTCAGACTGTATTTAAATGCCAGTATCAATTTGTGAACTTGAGGAAGCAGAATATGTGTGTGAATCATACTATTTCCATCTATCATCTTAGCTGTAGAAAGAATCAAGTTCATATGAAGACCAGTATTAAACACACATACCCTTGCTCTTAAAGTCAGGATATTTTTGAGGTATCATGAATTTTTTTGAGACTGTAAAATTTCATTTTCTAAAATAAGTTTTAAAATAGGCTATTTCTAAGTAGCGAAATTGTTTGATGCTTCATATTATTATAAACTGATAAAGCATGGGATCTAAATAAATCTAGTGGCCATGTTTTTGTGAAATCCCTATGTCTTTTCAAAGTTTACATAGAAAAATAACTTGTAAACTATGTGTTATTACCTGGTCTAGTAAGTTGTGTTCATTTTTGTATTTGAAATTCTCTGTATATTAAATTTGATATGCTTAAAAGAAAGAGAGGCATATTTATAAGTAATATGCTTCCATTTTTGTAAAAAGTCCTTTCTCCTATCCCCATATATATTTATATAGTATATGTATGATATAAACTTGGAAAAAATTGTGTAGGATAAAAGTTAGGCTGTTATCATAGATCACCTTCAGGGAGTGTGGATGAAACAAATGGGGGATAAGGGGGAAAATTTTGATGAAGGAAAAATATTGGTGGTATAATAGCAAAAATGTAGATTAGAAATGGTATCTAGGTCCTGGCTGGTTGGCTCAGTGGTAGAGCGTCGGCCTGGTGTGCAGAAGTCCCGGGTTCGATTCCCGGCCAGGGCAAACAGGGGAAGCACCCATCTGCTTCTCCACCTCTCCCCCTCTCCTTCCTCTCTGTCTCTCTCTTCCCCTCCCGCAGCCGAGGCTCCATTGGAGCAAAGATGGCCCGGGCGCTGGGGATGGCTCCTTGGCCTCTGCCCCAGGCGCTAGAGTGTCTCTGGTTGCAACAGAGCGATGCCCCGGAGGGGCAGAGCATCGCCCCCTGGTGGGCAGAGCATCGCCCCCTGGTGGGCGTGCTGGGTGGATCCCAGTGGGGCGCTTGTGGAGTCTGTCTGACTGTCTCTCCCCGTTTCTAGCTTCAGAAAAGTACAAAAAAAAAAAAAGAAAAGAAAGAAATGGTATCTATGTTATCGTAAATAAGTAAACATTAAATATGCATGTAAATAAGCAATAGAAAATAATATGAAAAAAATTAAAGCATTGATTTTATTATGTGATGGGATTAATGGAGTAGTTTTGTTTTGGATTTCTGTTATTTAATATTTTATAATAAATAATTGTAAAAGTTGATCCCTGTTAAATCCTTAATGAATTTTCAATTTTTTATCTTTTTGCTAAATGTGTTACTTAAAAACATGGGGGTACCTATAAAAATATTTTCAGGTCACCTGTATACAATGTTATATCATCCGCTTTAAGAATGCATTGGCCCTGCTACTTGAACCTGACTCAGCTTCTAGCCTTCTTCCCTAAACAACATCTTCAGCACCTCCTCCAGCTTCTTCATGAACTACTAGACCCTGGGCTCCGTGCAACTGCCAGGCCTGGCCCGCCATCAGTGCTGCCAGCATCTGCAGGTGCTGGGGGCTTGGGATCCCAAATTTTCGTGTTCCACTCCACCAGTGTGCTGGGTGGCTAAGGGTCTGGGGGCCTGGCTGCAGGGATGGCCAGGGGTCTGGAGGGCATAGGGGGCATCCAGAGCAAGAAGGAGACTATACAATGCCTAAATGACTGCCTGGCCTCCTACCTGGAGAGGGTGAGAAGCCTGGAGGCTGATAATTGAAGACTTGAGAGCAAAATCAAGGAACGCCTGGTGAAGAAGGGACCCCAGGTCAGAGAGTGGGGGTATTAATTCAAGACCATCAAGGACCTGAGAACTCAGATCTTGGCAAGTTCTGTGGACAATGCCCGCATTGTTCTACAGATTGACAGTGCCCATCTTGCTGCTGATTGCAGAGTCAAGTATGAGATGGGGCTGTCCATGCACCAGTCTCTGCAGAGTGACATAAGTGGTCTCCTAAAGGTCATTGATAACACCAGTATCACTCAGCTGCCACTGGAGACAGAGATTGAGACTCTCAAGGAGGAGCTGCTCTTCATGAAGAAGAACCACAAAGAGGAAGTAAATAGTCTATAAAGCTAGATTGCTGACTGTGGGTTGACTCTGGAGTTGGATGCCTCCAAATCTCAGGACCTCAGCAAGATCATAGCGGATATCCTGGCCCAGTAATACGAGGTGACTCAAAAGAACCGACAGGATCCAGGCAAATACTGGTCCCAGAAGATTGAGGACAGCACCTTGAGGAGAGAACCACAGTGGTCACTTTGCAGACTGCTGAGGTAGGAGCTGCTAAGATGACACTTATGGAGCTGAGACGTATGGTCCAGTCCTTGGAGATCGACCTGGGCTTGAGAAATCTGAACGCCAGTTTGGAGAACAGCCCAAGGGAAATGGAGGCACATTATGCCATGCAGGTGGAACAATGCAGTGAGATCCTGCTGCACCTGGAGTCAGAGCTGGCCCTGCTGAACATCAATCAAGGTCAAGCTGGAGGCTGAGATCGCTAGCTACCATGGCCTGCTGAAAGAAGGGGAGGACTTCAGTCTTAGTGACACCCTAGACAACAGCAACTCCATACAATCCATCAAAAAGTCCCAATCTGCGGGCAGCGAGGAGGCCGCACGATGCCTGGCGTTACTGTAAAAGACGTGAACCAGCAAGAGTTTGTTCGAGCTCTGGCAGCCTTTCTCAAAAAGTCCGGAAAGCTGAAAGTCCCTGAATGGGTAGACACTGTCAAGCTGGCCAAGCATAAAGAGCTTGCTCCCTACGATGAGAACTGGTTCTACACACGAGCTGCTTCCACAGCACGGCACCTATATCTCCGGGGTGGCGCTGGGGTTGGCTCCATGACCAAGATCTATGGAGGACGGCAGAGAAATGGTGTCATGCCCAGCCACTTTAGCAGAGGCTCCAAGAGCGTGGCCCGTCGGGTCCTTCAAGCCCTGGAGGGGCTGAAAATGGTGGAAAAGGACCAAGATGGGGGTCACAAACTGACACCTCAGGGACAGAGAGATCTGGACAGGATCTCTGGAGAGGTGGCAGCTGCCAACAAGAAACATTAGAACAAATGATGCTGGTTTAATAAATTGCCTCATTTCTAAAAAAAAAAAAAAAAAAAAGTCCCAATCTGCAGTATTGTAAATGGCAAAGTGGTGTCTGAGGTCAATGAAACTGAAAGTTATGATACATGTAAGGCAGCAGAAGTGGGGCATCCCTTGGTGAGGGAGGGGACAAGAGGCTGAAGGCTAATAAAAAGTTCAGAGGTCATTGAACATTAAAAAAAAAAGAATGCGTTGGCTCTTTGTATAGAGAGCATTTGAAAAGACCGTTCTGGTGTTATAGTGATTCTGCATTGTTCTCACAGTACTCATCTTTTTTTTTTTTTTTTTTTTTAGAGAGGGGAGTGAAAGAGATAAAGAAGCATCAACTCATAGTTGCTCGTGACACTTTAGTTGTTCATTGATTGCTTCTTGCACATGACTTGATGGATGGATGGGAGGGCCTCAAGCTGAGCCAATCACCCCTTGCTCAAGCCAGGACCTTGGGGTTTCCTGCTGGGATCTCAGTGTCCCATGTTGATGATGCTCTGTCCATTGTGCCACCACTGGTCAGGCTACAGAGCTCATCTTGTAACTGGCAGAGGCTTCTGTAAATAATGATAGTTGGTATTTGCAAACATTTATGTTGCAGTCATTATTTTAAGTATTTTTTTATGTGATATATCCTTCAGACTTCATTAATTCTATGAATAATAGTCACTATCACTGTCCCATTTTATAAATGAAGAAACTGAGGCACAGATTCCCCCCCCTTAAGGTCATAGAATAATAGGATAAACCAGCATCAAGTAGTATTTGAAAAACTTACTGTTTGATAACCAGTATGGATTGGAGTTCATTATAATAATATGTAATACAGTAACTAATATATAATTCATTATGTATACCATAGTTCATTGGTTCTCAAAGTGTGCGCCAGGGCACACTGGTGCGCCCTAGAAGATTTCCAGGTGCGCCCTATGGTGTTCCAGAGAAATATGTGCCTATTGGGGACCAGAAAACCAATAGGGATTTTGGAGTTTAGATTTTTGGACAAAGGTGTGGGGAATTGGCTGTAAGCTGATTGTCTGCCCAACCCCTACCTCACTTGCCTGATTAGGTTGCAAAAGGCTGTTAAGCTGTGGAGCTAGATTGTTTACACTACCCTCCATGTTCCCCGGAAAGACTAGAGGCAAGTTTCTTCTATCCTTTGTTTAGTGTAAAGTTAAGATGATATGTATGGTGGGGGTTTTCTGCACTCAATACAATTAAGAGTAAAAAGAGAGGATTCTTCAATGTATTGACAAGGAAATGAGAGTTTGCCTGTCAAATATATGCCCAAACATTGAAGAAATCGCTAAGACACATCAGGCTCATGTTTCTCATAAACACAAGAATGAAAAAACACATTCACGCCAGGACCTGCTGAATTTACTATATCTTACTAAGAGTGTATCTATATATATATAAAAAGATAACTTTTTGTCATTTTTTTATTTTTTAGCCCCTCTTTTTTATGAATTCTAAAAAGCATAACTCAAAAACTAACAAAAATGTTTTTTAATGTCAATAAATTTAATTTTGTTGTATTTATTTCATTTAATTACCATAAAAGTACGCTTGGACTCTTACATATTTTTTCTTTAATATTTGACTTAATTATTATAACATTTCTCAGAAATTTGTATATAGTGTGCCTACAATTATTTGTAGGATTTTAAATGCGCCCCAACTTCAAAAAGTTTGGGAACCACTGCCATACAGTGTTTACACACCATGTATTAAGATACAATTGTTATATAATTATATGCAATATATAATTACATAATAACTATACATATAGTAGGTAAAACATAATAGTATAGGTCCAGAATTCATTATCTAGATTTTTGGTTTTTAAAATAAATTGAATTACATTTGAGTCAACTAGATGTAAATAAATTACTTCTCAGGAAGCATTAATTTAAGTTTTTGTCCAAGAGATCTTTTTTTTGTGTGTGTGTATGTGACAGAGACAGAATCAGAGAGAGGGACAGATAGGAATAGGAAGGGAGAGAGATGAGAAGCATCAATTTTTTATTGTGACACCTTAGTTGTTCATTGATTGCTTTCTCATATGTGCCTTAACCAGGGTCTACAGCAGATTGAGTGACCTCTTGCTCAAGCCAGCGACCTAGGGCTTAAGCTGGTGAGCTTTGCTCATATCAGATGAGCCTGTGCTCAAGCTAGCGACCTCGGGGTCTTGAACCTGGGTCCTCTTGTGTCCCAGTCTGATGCTCTATTTACTGCGCCACCGCCAGGTCAGGCCCAAGAGATCTATTCTTGTTTGAGATAATCTTTTTCTAATTTTTAATTAAACATTTTTTTTAGATAATTTTTTTAAATGAATGCTTTTTTTTTTTTTTTTTGTATTTTTTCTGAAGCTGGAAACGTGGAAGCAGTCAGACAGACTCTGGCATGTGCCCAACCGGGATCCACCCAGCATGCCCACCAGGGGCATCGCTTGTGACCAGAGCCAGTCTAGCGCCTGAGGCAGAGGCCATGGAGCCATCCCCAGCTCCCAGGCCATCTTTGCTCCAATGGAGCCTTGGCTGCAGGAGGGGAAGAGAGAGACAGAGAGGAAGGAGAGGGGGAGGGGTGGAGAAGCAGATGGGCGCTTCTCCTGTGTGCCCTGGCTGGGAATCGAACCCGGGACTTCTGCACGCCAGGCCGACGCTCTACCACTGAGCCAACCGGCCAGGGCCTAAATGAATGCTTTTTTAATTTAAAGATATTATTTATTGATTTTAGAGAGGAGAGAGAGAAAGAAAAAACGAAAGAAAGAAAGAAAGAGGAGAGGGAAGCATCAACTTATAGTAGTTTTTTGTATGTACCTTGACCAGGTAAGCCTGGGGTTTTGAACTGGTGACCTCAGCATTCCAGGTCGACACTATCCAGTGCGCCACCATAGGCCAGGCTGTTTGAGATAATCTTAAAACATCTTCACAACTCAGGTTTATTTTAAAGAAAATATACACTAAATATTTTAAAACTATGATTGATTTTTAAAGATAAAGTTTGTGCTTCTTAAAAGTTAAATGTAAAATTTCAATTTCTATGGATATTTAGAAGATACTTTTCAACTTAAAGTTAAAAATGTTCCCAAAATTTATATTTTATTGGATATAAATAATTATAAATGAACTCACACTACCATCTATATCTAATTGTTTAGATGCCTCTAACTTCTACACACTCTATTAGTTTTCTATAACGTCCCAAGTTTTATTTGTGAACCATTTGCAGATGCTTTACCCATGCCCAGAGAAGCTTGGCAGTGCTGCTGCTGTTGTTACCTTATCTGGTATGTTGGATATTAGGGAACCAACCTCTCTTTAATGAAGACTAACATTTCCTTTAAATAGTCTGATTATTTTATTGTGAGTTAACTGTATGTAATTATTTTAGCAAAGGGAAGAGAAAGGAAAAACACTATAGCATAGTGTTAGGTTGAACCATGTGGAATTGCTAATATTTGACCATTTGATGTATAAAAATGCATTTTTATATGGCTCAAGATGAAAGTTAGGGCCTGGGCTTTTCCAAGTCAGGTTATGATATAATCTTAGTTATTTAGAAATAATTGGGATAGTAACACCCTCACCTACTTTCTTATACTTAGTGAATACTTAATATTTTAATTTCATTTGTATTGTTTTTCTGGCTTCCTTGAAGCTTAAACTAGCTGTCTTCCTGCCCTTGCCCAAAATAGTACCTAAGAAACCTTTTCTATCCAACATGTACACCACCCACTAATATAACTTCTTTGAGGTCAAAGATCATATGTGTTCTTTTCTTACATCTCTCAACATGTTATCTTATATACTTGAATGTTACATGTATACACTCACATATATACATTTATAGGCAAAAATTATCTCAATTTCATATCAATATAGAATATTAAATATAGATTGGTATGATAAAACCCTATGTTTCTATTACTGACCTTTGACAACTAAACAGTTATCAACTTTTTGTCAACTTCTTGTCTATTCTTACTCTTTCTTACTCTTCCTTTGTTTTGTTTTTTGTTAAAATCTCAGGCATCACATTGTTTAATCTGTAAATATTTCTGTGTATTTCTAACAGAAGAATTTTTAGAAAATGCAATCACAATATTATTACACCTAACAATATTAATAGTTCTTTAGTCCAGTCTCTGTTCAGAATTACCTGATTTTTTAAAATGTCTTTTCACATGTCTTGTTAAATCATAATCCAGATAAGATTTACCATTTCATTTGGGTTATATGTTTAAGTTTCTAACTAACCATTCTCTTCCCTGTCCTATACCTCCTGCACTTTTTTCCTCTGCTATTTATTTGTTGAATAAATGAGCTCAATTTTTATATTCTGGATTGATTGGTTGAATCCTTGTGGTATTTAACATATTCATTTATCCTTCATATTTCTCACAAATTAGTAAGATATATGGCAGTAGTTCTCAACTTTTGCTGAAACTTTAGATTTGTCTTGGGAACTTTTAAATATCCTGATTGTCAGATCAATTAAATAAGAATTCATGGAATGGATTGTAGATATCAATAGTTAAAAAATAATTTCCCAAGTAGTTTCAGTCTGCAGCCAAGTTGAGGACGTGAATTGGTAGAGCTTGATGAGATTTAGATTCAGTTTCTTTAGAAAGAGAAATGCATAGAGTGATTATATATAATTTATTTCCAATCAGAGAAGACAACTTTAAGAATAAAAGAGGCCCTGGCCGGTTGGCTCAGTGGTAGAGTGTTGGCCTGGCATGTGGATGTCCTGGGGTTTATTCCCAGTCAGGGGACACAGGAGAAGCGCCCATCTGCTTCTCCCCCAACCCCCCTTCCCCTCCTGCAGCCATGGCTCAATTGATTTGAGGGTATTGGCCCTGAGCACTGAGGATGGCTAGGTAGGTAGAGTCTTTGCCTTAGGTGCTAAAAATAGCTTAGTTACAAGTATGGGCCCAGATGGGCAAAGCATTGGCCCTAGATGGGGTTGCTGGGTGAATTCAGGTCAGGGTGCATATGAGAGTCTGTATCTCCCTTCCTCTCACTTGGAGAAGAAAAAAAAAAAGTAAAAGGATGTATTATTTAATAATTACAGTAGGACAATGGCTATAAACTACCTTTGTTCTGGACAAATTAGAATGAATATTAGGACAAATATTCATCCTATTAGATGATGCTATGAATTTTTTTTTTAAGTGAGATGAGGGGCTGACACTTGAACCAGTTGAGCCACTGGCTGTAACAGAGGGGAAGAGGCAAGGGAAGAGAAGCAGATGGTCGCTTCTCATGTGTGCCCTGGTGGACCCTCCATCCATTAAGCAAACCAACCAGGGCTATGCTGTGAATTTGTGTTGCATTATCCTAGGAGGCACATACGTGGTTGTTGCACTTTTAGTGATACTAAGATTGACAATTTTAGGTTCTGTCTGTGGGATCCAAATATTATAGTTTCTTAACGTTTTTGTTTTTTTTTGGTGGATGATGCGGGAATCGATTCTTAACTTTTTACCTAATGAATTTATCAGCCACTGATGATTGTTGCATAGATTCATTATTTCATTAGAAGAGTGATTTTTCTATCCTATATTTATTCCCTGAAATTGTTCCATAAAGAATCCCTTTGGGCCCTGGCCGGTTGGCTCAGCGGTAGAGTGTCGGCCTGGCGTGCGGGGGGACCCGGGTTCGATTCCCAGCCAGGGCACATAGGAGAAGCACCCATTTGCTTCTCCACCCCCTCCCCTCCTTCCCCTCTGTCTCTCTCTTCCCCTCCCGCAGCGGAGGCTCCATTGGAGCAAAGATGGCCCAGGCGCTGGGGATGGCTCCTTGGCCTCTGCCCCAGGTGCTAGAGTGGCTCTGGTCGCAGCAGAGCGATGCCCTGGAGGGGCAGAGCATCGCCCCTGGTGGGCGTGCCGGGTGGATCCTGGTTGGGCGCATGCAGGAGTCTGTCTGACTGTCTCTCCCCGTTTCCAGCTTCAGAAAGAAAAAAAAAAAAAAAAAGAATTCTTTTGTCGCCTGACCAGGCAGTGGCGCAGTGGATAGAGTGTTGGGCTGGGACACAGAGGACCCAAGTTCAAAACCCCAAGGTCACTGGCTTGAGCATGGGCTCATCCAGCATGAGCACGGGGTTGCTGGCTTGAGTGTGGGATCATAGACATGACCTCATGGTTGCTACTTGAGCCCAAAGGTCACTGGCTTGGAGCCCAAGGTCTCTGGCTTTAGCAAGGGGTCACTCACTCTGCTGGAGCCCCCTGGTCAAAGCACATATGAGAAAGCAGTCAATGAACAACTAAGGAGCCACAATGAAGAATTGATGCTTCTCATCTCTCTTCCTTCCTGTCTCCCTGTCTCTCCCTCTCTGTCACCCACACACACACACACACACACACACACACACACATTTCTTAGTTATTTGTTTACCCTATAATATTATGTGTATAGAAAAAGCAGAGTGTTAATTTTTCCCTCTTTATTTACCAATTTTTAATTGAATGGATTGATGCATTACCAAATCCCAAAGGAAATGTTTGGGAGGGGGTGTAATTATGAGCTCATGGGCTTTAATACATTTGTTTAAATTTAAATTTGTCAGGTTTTTTTAATGTTTAAATTTGTCACATTTTTGACCAGTGGCTCTCTATTAGTTTTCTAAGGCTGCCATAAGAAATCACTACAAACTTGGTGGTTTAAAACAACAAAACTTTATTTGCTTACAGTTCTGGAGGCTAGAAGTCTGAAAACAAGGTGTGGGGAGGGCCATACTGTCTCTGAAAAATCAAGGGGAAGAACCTTTGTCTCTTCCAACCTTTGGTGGCTTCAGGTGTTACTTGATTTGTGTTACATAACTTCAGTCTGCTTTTGTTCACATGACCTTTTCTCTGTCTTTGTCTTTTTCTGTCTCTTCTAAAGAAGGACAGCCATCATTGGATTTAGGGCCCATCATAATCCAGAGTGATCTCATCTCAAGATCCTTACTTTAATTACATCTGCAAAGAAGTTTATTCCAAAAAAGCCACATTCTGAGATTCTAGGTGGACATACTCTTTGGGGGCCACAATTCAGCCTACAATAGGATCTTTAAAGTTAGCAGCTGAATCCTTCCAAAAAATAACCATTATTATTTAAAAGAAATATTGATTGATTTTTAGCGAGAGAGGATACAGATAGATAGAGAGACAGGAACGTAAAACTGTTTCTGTAGGTGTCCTAACGGGATTGAACCGCAACCTCTGCTTTGGGATGATGAACCAACCGAGCTATCCTGCTAGGACTAAAAATTATTTTATGCGTAAACAGTTACCTTAAGTTTTTTATGTGTAACAGAATTTATCATTTTAACCATTTAAAGTGTATATAATTCAATGGCATTAAGAATGTTGTGCAACTGTCACTATTTCACCCCAAACAGAAACTACTCATTAAGGAGTAACTCCCCATTGCCTTCTCTCTAGTCCCTGGTATGCTTTAATCTGCTTTCTGCCTCAATGAATTTGTCTATTCAAATATTTCGTATAAGTGGAATTATAATATTTGATGTTTGGCTCTTTCACCTAGCATGTTTTCAAGATTCATTCATGTTGTAGCATGTTCTAGAACATCATTCTTTTTAAATGTCTGAATAAATAGTCTATGTTAATACTACATTTTGTTTATTTATTCATCTGTGGATGGACACTTGGGTTGTTTTCTACCTTCTGGCTATTGTGAAAAATTCTGCTCTAAACCTATTATACAAGTATTTGAGTTCCTTCCTTAGGTTTTTTTTTGGGTATATACCTAGAAATGAATCTGTCTAGTCATATGGGAGCTCTAAGTTAATCTTTTTTTTTTTTTAAAAAGATTTTATTTATTCATTATAGAGAGGGAAGAGAGAAAGAGAGAGAGAGAAGGGGGGAGGAGCAGGAAGCATCAACTCCCACATGTGCCTTGACCAGGCAAACCCAGGGTTTTGAACCAGCAACCTCAGCATTTCCAGGTTGACGCTTTATCCACTGTGCCACCACAGGTCAGGCTCTAAGTTAATCTTTTTGAGGAATGCTCAAACTTTTCCACAGAGGCTGTACTAGCAGTGTAGGAGGGTTCTGATTTCTCGACATCCTCTCTAGCACTGTTTTTTAAATTTTTAAATCTTATTTATTTGTATTGAAAGAAAGGGAGGGGGACAGAAATGTTGATATGTTTCTGTGTATTCCTTGACCAGGGATTAAACCCTCAACCTTTGTGTGTCGGGAGAATGCTCCATCCACCTGAACTATCCCACCAGGGCTTTCTTTTTTTTTGATAATAGCTATCCTAGTGGGTGTGAAAGTGTCTATTGGTTTTGATTTATATATTTTTTAATGACTTACGATGTTGAGTGTGTTTTCTTATACTTATTGGCCATTTGTGTATCTTCCTTGGAGAAATGTCTATTTAAATTCTTTGCCCATTTTTAATTGGATAGTTTGTCCTTTTGTTGTAGGAACTCTATATTCTGGATTTAAATTATCAGCTATATGATTTGCAAATATTTTCTTCTATTCTGTGGATTGTCTTTTTCCTTTTTTTTTTTTTTTAGCGATAGAGACAAAGAGGGACGGATAGGGACAGACAGGCAGGAAGGGGGAGAGATTAGAAACATTGATTTTTTTGTTGCTGCTCCTTAGTTGTTCATTGTTTGCTTTCTCATATGTGCCTTGATGGGGGGGGGGCTCCAGTGGAGCAAGTGACCCTTTGCTCAAGCCAGCGTCCTTGGGCTTCAAGCCAGCGACCTTTGGGTTCAAGCCAGCAACCATGGGGTCATGTCTGTGATCCCATACTCAAGCCAGATGAGCCTACACTCAAGCTGGCAACCTCAGGGTTTCAAACCTGAGTCTTCCATGTCCCAATCTGATGCTCTATCCACTGCGCCACCTCCTGGTCAGGCTGTTTTTACTTTTTTTAATTTTTAAAAATTAATATTGGCCCTGGCCGGTTGGCTCAGCGGTAGAGTGTCGGCCTAGCGTGCGGAGGACCCGGGTTCGATTCCCAGCCAGGGCACATAGGAGAAGCGCCCATTTGCTTCTCCACCCCTCCGCCGTGCCTTCCTCTCTGTCTCTCTCTTCCCCTCCCGCAGCCAAGGCTCCATTGGAGCAAAAAGATGGCCCGGGCGCTGGGGATGGCTCTGTGGCCTCTGCCCCAGGCGCTAGAGTGGCTCTGGTCGCAATATGGCGACACCCAGGAGGGTCACAACATGGTGACGCCCAGGATGGGCAGAGCATCGCCCCCTGGTGGGCAGAGCGTCACCCCCTGGTGGGCGTGCCGGGTGGATCCCGGTCGGGCGCATGCGGGAGTCTGTCTGACTGTCTCTCCCTGTTTCCAGCTTCAGAAAAATGAAAAAAAAAAAAAATTAATATTAATTTATTGTGTTTACATGGATTCAAGTGTCCCACTGAATAAAACTCTTTTTATTCTTGGTAGTGCTCTCTAATACACAGTTTTCAATTTTGATGAAGTCCAATTTATTTGTTTTCCTTTTGCAGCTTGTGCTTTTGTTGTCATATTTAAGAAACCATTGGCAGATCCAGGATCAGTAGTTTATCCCGTATGCTTACCTCCAAGAAGTTTATAGTTTAGCTCTTTAAGTTGGGTCTTTTATCCACTTTAATTTTTGTTTATGGTATAAAGTAATTGTATAATTTTTTTCTTTTGTATGTGGATGCACAGGTTTTCCAGCACCATGGGTTGAAGTCTGTTTTTCACCTATTGAGTGATCTTGGCACCTTTACCAAAAATCAGTTGACTATATCAATCAACTTGGGCTGCCATAACAGAATACCATAGATTCAGTTATTGAAACCACAGAAGTTGATTTCTCACAGTTTTGGAGACTGAGAAGTCTTAAGATCAAGGTACTAGCAAGGTACAGGTTTTATTCTGAGGCTGCTTCTCTTGCCTTGTTGGCAGCCCCCGTCTTTGTGCTCTCATGATCTTTTTCTGTGTGCTTAGAGGTTGAGCAAGCTTTTTTATATGGGCACTGATCTTATCGTGAGGATCCTATCCTTATGACTTAATCGAACACTAATTACTTAGCAAAGATCCCTTCTCCAAATATTGGAGTTTTCAAGCCTCCATATACGAATTTTGGGATACAAACAGTCATTTCATAGCAAACATACATGTATGGCTTGTTTCTGGACTCTCAGTTCTGTTTCATTGGACTATATGTCTCCTTATGCAGGACCACACTATTTTGATTACTAGGCTTTGTAAGAAGTTTGAAATTGGGTAATATGAACTTTTCAAGTTTGTTATTCTTTTTCAGATTATTCTGAGTATTTGGGGTCTTTTTTTTTTTTTTTTTTTTTTTTTAACAGAGCCAGAGAGAGGGATAGACAGGGACAGACAGATAGGAATAGAGAGATGAGAAGCATCAATCATCAGTTTTTCGTTGCGCATTGCGACACCTTAGTTGTTCATTGATTGCTTTCTCATATGTGCCTTGACCGCGGGCCTTCAGCAGGCCGAGAGTAACCCCTTGCATGAGCCAGAGGCTGGTGAGCTTTTTGCTCAAACCAGATGAGCCCGCGCTCAAGCTGGCAACCTCGGAGTCTCGAACCTGGGTCCTTCCGCATCCCAGTCCGACGCTCTATCCACTGCGCCACCGCCTGGTCAGGCTATTTGGGGTCTTTTATAATTCCATGTGAAATTTAAGATTTTTTTTCCTTTTCTGCAAAAAAATGCCTTTGGGATTTTGGTAGGGATTGAATTGAGTTTGTAAATCTCTGAGGTCATGCTGTCATCCAAACATTATAAATTATTTCAATTAGTGAACATGGGATGTCTTCATTTATTTAGGTCTTTAATTTTTTTTAGCAGTGTTTTGTATAAGTCTCTCAGTCTCTAAGTCTTGGACTTCCTTGGTTAAATTTTCCTAAGTATCAATTAATGTAATATACCACATTAATAGAATGAAAACCCCCCCACATGATTATCTCAGTTAATGTAGAAAAAGTATTTGAAAAATCCAACAATCTTTTGTTATAAAAGTACTGAAACTAGGAAAAGAAGGGAATTTCCTCAGCAGATAAAGGTTATGTATGAATAGACATAGCTAGCATTATATTTGGTGGGGAAAGACTGAAAGCTTTTCCTCTTAGCTCAGGAATAAGACAAGGATGCCATTTTTGGCACTGGTATATAATGTATTTAAAGTTCTAGTCAGAGCAGTTAGTCAAGAAAGAAATAAAAGGCATTCACATAGGAAAGAAAGAAGTAAAACTATATTTATGGATGACATGATCACATATGTAGAAAATCCTATATAGAAATCCAACCAGAAGAAAACAAAAACCCAAACCCTGTGAGAGTTAATAGCAAATTCAGTAAAGTTCAAGATAAAAATAGCAACACAAATATCAGTTGTATTTCTATACACTAGCAATGAATAATCCCTAAAAGAAACCAGGATATGGTTTCATTATTATTAGCATCAAAAAGAATAAAATGCTTCTGTACTTGTATCCTTTTGACTTAACTCTCTAATAGTGCTAGGAAGTTTCTACCCTTTTTGTCTCATACTACTATATATACATTACTATTTCAGACTTGGATTTAATGCCAAGAAGCCTTGGTACCTTTCAGTGGGAAATGGTACAAACTATAGTCTAAATTCATGCAAGCTCTTTGAAGTTAGTGTTTTTGAGATGATATCAGTTGTATGTTTCTCATTTTTTCCCTCAGCTCACATTTGCCTTTTCCTCCTGGTTTGCCACTGAAATTCTCTTTCTGGTCACCTATATTACGTAATAATCACCAAGTCTAATAGATGCTTTCCAGAACTTTTCCTTTATTTATTTATTTATTTTTTAGTGCGAGAGAAACACAGGAAGGGAGATGAGAAGCACCAACTCATAGTTGTATCACTTTAGTTGTTAATTGCTTCTCACACATGCCTTGACTCCGGGGCTCCAGCTGAGCCAGTGACCTTTGGGCTCAAGCCAGATACTATGATCATGTATTTGATTCCACACTCAAACTGGTTAGCCTGTACACAAGCCAGATAAGCCCTCGCTCAAGCCAGTGAACCTGGAGTTTCAAACCTGGAACCTCAGTGTCCCAGGCTGATGCTCTATCCACTGTCCCACTACCGGTCAGGCTCCAGAACTTTTCTTTTTTTTTAATTGATTTAAATTTATTGTGTTTACATAGATTCAAATGTCCCACCGAATATATCCCCCCCAACCCTGTGTTCCCCTCAACATCCCCCTTGCTTCCTCCCCCAACGCCCTCCCCCCTTCCCTCAGGATTTGCTTTTCTGCTCTTTATAATGCTGTTATGTATATATAATTTCACCAATCTTTTTCCCCTCTCTGATCCCATCCTCTCATCCCCTTTTCCTCTGGTCCCTTTAATCCCACCTCTGCCTCTGTTCCATTGCTCAGTTCACATTGTTCATTGGATTCCTCAAATGAGTGAGGTCATTTGATATTTTTTTTTTATTTTTATTTTTTTATTTTTTTTATTTTTTTTTTTTCTGAAGCTGGAAACAGGGAGAGACAGTCAGACAGACTCCCGCATGCGCCCGACCGGGATCCACCCGGCACGCCCACCAGGGGCGGTGCTCTGCCCCCCAGGGGGCGATGCTCTGCCCATCCTGGGCGTCGCCATATTGCGACCAGAGCCACTCTAGCGCCTGAGGCAGAGGCCACAGAGCCATGCCCAGCGCCCGGGCCATCTCTGCTCCAATGGAGCCTTGGCTGCGGGAGGGGAAGAGAGAGACAGAGAGGAAAGCGCGGCGGAGGGGTGGAGAAGCAAATGGGCGCTTCTCCTGTGTGCCCTGGCCGGGAATCGAACCCGGGTCCTCCGCACGCTAGGCCGACGCTCTACCGCTGAGCCAACCGGCCAGGGCCATTTGATATTTTTTTTTCTCTGCTTGGCTTATTTCACTTAACATAATAGTTTCCCGGTCCATCCAGGTTGTCGCAAAAGGTAAGATTTTCTTCTTTTTCATGGCTCCATAGTATTCCATTGTGTATACGTACCACAGCTTTTTAATCCACTCGTCCACTGACGGACACTTGGGCTGTTTCCAGATCTTGGCTATTGTAAACAATGCTGCCATAAACATGGGGGTGCATTTCTTCTTTTGAATCAGTGATTTGGTGTTCTTAGAATATATTCCTAAAAGTGGAATGGCTAGGTCAAAAGGCAGTTCGATTTTTAATTTCTTGAGGAATCTCCATACTGTTTTCCACTGGCTGCACCAGTCTGCATTCCCACCAGCAGTGCAGGAGGGTTCCCTTTTCTCCACATCCTCTTCAGCACTTATTCTGTGTTGTTTTGTTCATGAGCGCCATTCTGACTGGTGTAAGGTGATATCTGATTGTGATTTTAATTTGCATTTCTCTAATGATTAGTGATGTTGAACATTTTTTCATATGCCTATTGGCCATCTGTATGTCCTCTTTGGAGAAGTGTCTATTCATTTCTTTTCCCAGTTTTTGATTGGATTGTTTATCTTCCTGGTGTTGAGTTTTACAAGTTCTTTATAAATTTTGGTAATTAACCCCTTATCAGATGTATTGTCGAAAACGTTCTTCCATTGTGTAGTTTGTCTTTTTATTTAGTTCATATTGTTTTAGCTATCAAAAGCTTTTTAATTTGATATAGTCCCATTTGTTCATACTGTCCTTTATTTTACTTGCCTGTGGAGATAAATCAGCAAATATATTGCTGCGAGAGATGTTGGAGCCTGTTTTCTTTTTTTTTTTTTAGTGAATTTTTTTTTTATTTTTTTTAAATTTTATTTTATTCATTTTAGAGAGGAGAGAGAGGGGGAGAGAGAGAGACAGAGAGAGAGGAGAGAGAGACAGGGTGGAGGAGCAGGAAGCATCAACTCCCATATGTGCCTTTACCAGGCAAGCCCAGGGTTTTGAACCGGCGACCTCAGCATTTCCAGGTCGATGCTTTATCCACTGCGCCACCACAGGTCAGGCGGAGCCTGTTTTCTTCTAAGATGCTTATGGTTTCACGACTTACATTTAAATCTTTTATCCATTTTGAGTTTATTTTTGTGACTGGTGTAAGTTGGTCTAGTTTTATGTTTTTGCAGGTAGCTGTCCAATTTCTCAACACCATTTGTTAAAGAGACTGTCTTGACTCCATTGTATGCTCTTACCTCCATTGTCAAATATCAATTGTCCATAAAGATGTGGGTTTATTTCTGGGTCTCTGTTCTGTTCCATTGATCCATATACCTGTTCTATGCCAGTACCAAACTGTTTTGAGTACAGTGGCCTTATATATAGTATAACTTGATATCAGGAAGTGTGATACCATCCACTTTATTCTTCTGGGGCTATTCGTGTTCTTTTTTGGTTCCATACAGAGTTTTGGAATATTTGTTCTATATTTTTGAAGTATGTCATTGGTATTTTAATTGTAATTCCATTGAGTTTGTAAATTGCTTTGGGTAATATAGACATTTTAATGATGTTTATTCTTCCTATCCATGAACATAGTATATGTTTCCACTTGTTTGTATCTTCCTTAATTCTTTTATCAATGTTTTTTTTTAAACCATTTGTTTATTTTAGAGAAGAGAGACAGAGAGAGAGAAAGAGAGAGAGAGAAAGAAGGGGGGAGGAGCAGGAAGCATCAACTCCCATTTGTGCCTTGACTGGGCAATCCCAGGTTTTGTTGTGTTATTTTTTGAACCAGCATCCTCAGTGTTCCAGGTCAACACTTTAACGACTGTACCACCACAGGTCAGGCTTATCAATGTTTTATAATTGTCCAAGTACAAGTTTTTAACCTCCTTGGTTAAATTTACACCTAGGTACTTTATTTTTCTTGTTGCAATAGTGAAGGGGATTGTTCTCTAATTTGATCTTTCTTAGGTATCTGACCCCATTACCCATTCCATCCTTGAAACGTCTTCCTTATTTATAAGATGGTATTCTCATAGTTATTCTCTTGAATTGCTTCTTTTAGCATCTTTGCTAAAAGAAGGACCATCTTTGACTCTTTGCATGCTCTGTAAGTATTGTTCCTTCAGCCTGTATTTTTCTTGGGTTAATCTCTTCTACAGTAGTAGTTTTAAACACTAACCAGTAAGTACATTATAAGATTTCCTTTCTACTTCTTTGCTTCTTTTCTGTCTCTAAAACTCAAAATATGTATTTCCAGATGTATGCTTTACCTTGTATTTTGATATCTTACAAGTATTGCTAATTCAATATGCCTAAAACAAAATTTCATTTTTTAAAATGAAAACATTTTTATTGGCCTGACCAGGTACAGCAGATAGAGTGTTGACCTTGGACTCTGAGAACCCAGATTTGAAAATCTGAGGTTGCTGGCTTGAGTGTGGGCTCACCAGCTTGAGCAGCGAGCGAGTCACTGGCTTGAGCCCAAGGTTGCTGGATTGAGCAAGGGGTCACTGGCTCAGCTAGAGCCCCTTGGTCAAGGCACATATGAGAAAGCAGTCAGTGAACAACTAAGATGCCGCAGCTAAGAGTTGATGCTTCTCATCTCTCTGCCTTCCTGTCTGTCTGTCTCTTGCTAAAGAAAAAATAAAATTAAATAATTGATTGATTTTAGAGAGAGAGGAAGGGAGAGAGAGGGAAACATGGTTTGTTTTCCCACTTATGTCTTCATTGGTTGGCTCATGCATATACTTCGACCAGGGATTGAATCCACAACCTTAGCACATTTAGACAGTGCTCCAACCAACTGAACTATAGTATTTGGCTAGGACTCCATTTTTCTTTTTAACTGAACTCTTTATTCTCCTGGAAAGTACTTGCTCTCCCAAATAGTACCTCACTCCTTCTCTACCTATTTTTCTTCCTGTAGTCTTTTACTTAGTATCTTCTAGTCACCCAAGTTAGAAACCTGAGTCATTTTGCTTCTTCCCTTTTCCTTGTTAATTTAGTTGTAATTGTTAAGTCTTTTGGAGATTACTTCAGGTATGATTTTAAAAACTTTATTTCTACTGCCACCAACCACCCTAGTTGTAGTACTCATTTTGCTTGCTTTGTCGTCTTAACTTTTTGTGCCTTTACAGCTCTTCTTTTCCCTCTTCCTTCTTTATTGTTTCTTCTACCTCATTTATTTTATGCACTTGGAGACTGCTTTATATTTGAGAATAAAAATCTGTTTATCTATATATAAGGTAACAAAGTTGGCTCCGGTAATACTATTGCAATTCCCCAAAATAAGTACTGTTTGTATTCTTTCCCTGTGGCAAGAGGCAGGTTGCCTTCCAGCTCTCATTCTCTTCCTAGAAATTCACTTTTCCTTCTGGGAGGGTTTTTGATTTCTCTGCTACTATCTTGCTAGCCTCAGTAGGCTTTTCTACTTTGGCCCTACAGCCCAAATGTGGAGACAGAATCTTTGCTTAGTTCCACCCAGCGCAGCTTAGACTAGACTGTGACTTTGAAACAAGGCTTTATTAGAAGTTTAGTAGGAAGGAACTATAAAAAAAATTTTTTTTTAAATTTGCTCTTCTATATGGCTGATTAAGGAGAAATGGGCAGTATTAACCTGCTGAGCCCAGAGGCCATCTTTTATTTGGAACCAAGAAGCAGGTTTGAAATCTGGGGGAAAGAACTGACCCCCCCCCTTTCTTCTAATGACCTGTATTTTGTTGTTTTTTGTCTAACAGTGGGAAAATTAGTTCACTTCATGAGATCATCTCCTTCTTTCAGGGTTGTATTGTTACTCTTTGGCCCCAGTAAAGCAAATAGACTAACCTCAATATAAGAGATTTGTTCATTCAACAGATATTTAGGACATGTATCAGGCATAGTTTTAGGTGCTGGAGAATAGTAATGAACAAGAAATATAAGATTTGTGCTAGTGGTGGGGCAAGATAGAAAATAAACAAGATAAAATGATTTCAGGTAGTGAAAAAATAATGTAACATAGGATAATATGATAATGATTGGAATAGGAAGAAACAATATTAGGTACTTCTCTGAGAAGCCAGTATGTGGTGTTAAAATATTATTTATTTATTTTTAAGTGAGAGATGGGGAGGCAGAGACAGATAGATTCCCACATGTGCCCTGGCCGAGATCCACCAGGCAAGCTCCTACCAGGTGATGCTCTGCCTGGCTGGGCCATAGCTCCGTGCAACCGATCTATTTTAGTGCCTGAGGCTGAGGCCATGGAGCCATCCTCAGCAGTCTAGGCCAAGTTTGCTAGAACCATTCAAGCCATAGCTGCAAGAGGGGGAGGGGTGGGTGGGAAAGGGGTGGAGAAACAGTTGGTTGCTTCTCCTTGTGTGCCCTGATTGGCAGTTGAACCCAGGACATCCACACACCAGGCCAACTCTCTTCCACTGAGCCAACCAGCCAGTGCCGAAGTATGATTTATTTAAAGACTTTTATTATATCCCATTGACAGGATGAGCATCAGGAAGCAAGTTGGGAAACAGGATCATTTAGACTGTTGGTGTAATCCCCACTTTTACTGTGTGAAAATAATCATAGTTTAGAGTAGGTGGAGATGATGAGAATTGGTTGTGATATATTTCGGAGGTGGAGTTGATAGGACTTGTTAAGGACTGTAGGGAAATAAAGGACACTGCTCACCCCTAGGTTTTCACCTTGAAAAACTAGATAGGGCCCTGGCTGGTAACTAAATTAGTGAAAGCATTGTCTGGATACAGCAGGGTTGTGAGTTTGATCCCTGGTTAGGGCACAAACAAGACTCAACTAAGGAATGCATAAATAAGTGGAACAACAAATTGATGTTTCTCTCTCCCTTTCTCTCTCTAAAATCAATAATAATAATAATAATAATAAAACTAGATAGTCAATGGCACCGTAAACCGAGATGGGAAAACTGAGAAAGAATACACATGGTAATAGAGATGAAAGGGGAAACTATTATTTCCTAACTTTAGATTACTCTCTTAATCTAATTTACTGGTGATTATATAACGGTGTCCGTGTAATGTCTAGATCGGAGTTTCTCAGTCTTAGTACTGTTGACATTTTGGACTGGATAATTCTTTGTTGAGGGATTGGGGGAGTTGTCCTGTGCATTGTGGATGTTTAGCAGTGTGCTTAGCCTCTATCAACTACTACATGGCAGTAGCACTGACTTCCTATTTGTGACAACTAAAACTATTTCCAAACATTGCCAAATGTTTCTGGACGGGGAGACGGGGATGGGGCAAAGTTGCCCTGGTTTGAGTAACACTGGCCTAAATATTTTTACCACATATCCTATCTATCATACAGATATAATAAAGTTTTGACAAATGGTTATAGTTTGGTAACTACCACTATAATAAAGATACAGAACAGTTCCATCACCCCCCAAATTCCTTCATGCCCCTTTATAGCTAGTCTTTCCCTTCTAGACTCTGATTTAAAAAAAAAAAATTAATTGAATTTATTGGGGAAACATTGATTAATAAAAATTATATAGGTTTCAGGCCTGCCCTGTGGTGGCACAGTGATAGAGTGTCAACCTGGAACACTGAGGTTGCTGGTTCGAGGCCCTGAGCTTGCTCGGTGAAGGCACGTATAACAAGCAAGCAATGAATAACTAAAGTGAAGGAATTAATAAGTTGATAATTCTTGCTCCACTCAACCAGTTCTCACCATCAATAAATAAAATCTTTTTTTTTTTTTTTTGGCAAGACAGATAGGAAGGGAGAGAGATGAGAAGCATCAGCTCATAGTTGCATCACTTTAGTTGTTCATTAATTACTTTTTTTTGACACAGAGAGAGTCAGATAGGGACAGACAGGAATGGAGAGAGATGAGAATCATCAATTCTTTGTTGCGACACCTGAGTTGTTCATTGATTGCTTTCTCATATGTGTCTTGACCAGGGGGCTACAGCAGAACAAGTGATCCCTTGCTCAAGTCAGTGACCTTGGGCTCTAGCCAGCGACCTTGGACTTTAAGCCAGCGACCGTGGAGGGTCATGTCTAGGATCCCATGCTCAAGCCAGCAACCCCACACTCAAGCTGGTGAGCCTGTGCTCAAGCCAGCGACCTCGGAGCTTTGAACCTGGGTCCTCCACATCCGATGCTCCATCCACTGTGCCACTGCCTGATCAGGCCATCGATTACTTCCTATACATGCTTGATGGGGTTGGGGGGGAGCTTCTAGGCAAGCCAGTGACCCCCCTTGCTCAAGACAGTGACCTCGGGCTCAAGCCAGCAACCTTGGGCTTCAAGCCAGCAACCTGTGAGCTCAAACCGTAGACTATGGAATCATGTCCATGATCCCACAGTCAAGCTAGCAACCCCGTCTGCTCAAGCTGGTGAGCCTGTGCTCAAGTTAGACGAGCCCGCTCTCTCAAGCTGGTGACCTCGGGTTTTTGAACCTGGGTCCTCAGCATTCTAGGTCAGTGCTCTATTTACTATGTCACCACTGTCAGGCTCAGTAAATAAAATCTTTTAAAAACATTAGGTTTCAGGCCCTGGCCGGTTGGCTCAGTGGTAGAGCATCAGCCTGGTGTGCAGAGGTCCCGGGTTTGATTCCTGGCCAGGGCACACAGGAGAAGTGCCCATCTGCTTCTCCACCCCTCCCCCTCTCCTTCCTCTCTGTCTCTCTCTTCCCCTCCCGCAGCCAGGGCTCCATTGGAGCAAAGATGGCCCGGGCACTGGGGATGGCTCCTTGGCCTCTGCCCCAGGCGCTGGAGTGGCTCTGGTCACTACGGAGCGATGCCCCGGAGGGGCAGAGCATCGCCCCTTGGTGGACGTGCCGGGTGGATCCTGGTCGGGCGCATGCGGGAGTCTGTCTGACTGTCTCTCCCCGTTTCCAGCTTCAGAGAAATACAAAAAAAAACCCAAAAACAAAAACATTAGGTTTCAGGTGTATAGTTCTATAATACATCATCTGTATAATGGTAGTGTGTGTTCACCACCCCACGTCAAGTCTCCTTCCATCACCATTTATCCCCCCCTTTACTCTCTTCTATCTTCCCCTGCCTTTTCCCTCTTGCAATTACTGTACTGTTGTCTGTGTCTATGACCTTTTTCTTAATCCTTCACCTTTTTCACCGAGCCTCCAACCCCCATCCTTTATGATTGCTTTCAATGTATGAATCTGTTTCTGCTTTGTTGATTTTGTTCGTTCGAGTCCACAGATAAGGGAAATCATATGGCCTGATTTATTTTCTATTCTATAATTTTTCCTTTTCAGAAAATTACCTAAATGATATCATAAAGTATGCAGCCCTTTTTTTTTAAAGATTTTATTTATTGATTTAAGAGAGAGAAAGGCAGGGGGTGGGGAGAGTGGGAAGCATCAACTTATAGTTGCTTCTCATATGTGCCTGACAGGGCATGCCTGAGGTTTTGAACCAGTGACCTCAGTGCTTCAGGTCAAGGCCCTATTCACTGTGCCACCACAGGTCAGTCTCCAGCCTTTTGAACTTTGCTACTTTTACTTAGCATAACATGTTTGAGAATCATCAGTGTCATTGCATTTATTGGTGACTAATATTCCATTTTATGGATGTACCATAATTTATTTATCCATCTGCCAGTTTAAAGACAATTGTATTGTTTTTAGTTTTGGGTGATTATGAATAAAGTCATTACAAATATTTATTTGCCTTAGGGTATTTTTAAAAAACATGCTGTATTTATTTTAACGAGAACATACTACCTTCAACAATTTTCTCTTTCAGAAATTAAAGTATACAAAAGAAAATAAAACCCTTCATTCCCAAGAGGAAATTAAAAGGAAAACACATATATCCTGGGCATAATTTTTTTTATATATAGTTCAAATTTGACTCTTTCCGTAATAAATTTGAGGCAGTTTACAAAAAGATATTTAAAAAGATGAAAAGAAGTAAGGGTCATGGTAAAGGAAATTACAGATATGATAATTTTAATATGATTGATCAGATAATATGATTAGTTAAGTATGCGCCATTATCAAAATGGAGCAAACATGTCTACATCTGTGAAGAAAGTTTTGCATTTTATAGCACTGATTCTAAAAGTAATTTCAGATGTGAATCTTCAGTAGGAAACACCAAGTAATGTAATAAAGTGTCTTCAGTAATGTTTTCTTTTTAACAGAAAAAAAGCAGTCTGAATTTCTTGCTTACAGGTTTTTGCATAAACATATGTTTTCATTTCCTTTGGGTGAGATTATTGGGTCATATAAGTATATATATGTGTGTGTATATATATATATATATATATTTGTATTTTTCTGAAGTTGGAAATGGGGAGGCAGTCAGACAGACTCCCCAATGCGCCGACCGGATCCACCCGGAATGCCCACCAGGGGGCGATGCTCTGCCCATCTGGGGCATTGCTCTGTTGCATCCAGAGCCATTCTAGCACCTGAGGCAGAGGCCCTAGAGCCATCCTCAGCACCCGGGCCAGCTTTGCTCCAATGGAGTCTTGGCTGCGGGAGGGGAAGAGAGAGAGAGGAAGGAGAGGGGGAGGGGTGGAGAAGCAGATGGGCGCTTCTGTGTGCCCTGGCCGGGAATCAAACCCGGGACTCCTGCATGTCAGGCCGATGCTCTACCACTGAGCCAACCGGCCAGGGCCTAGTATATATTTTCTTATATTTCATTTTGGGTGTTAATATATTTTGGATACAAATCCTTTATTAGAAATGTGTTTTGCAAATATTTTCTCCTAGTCTGTGGCTTACCTTCATTTTTTTTCCTTTTTTTTATGACTTTATTCATTTTGGTGAGGGGAGAGAGAGAAAGAAAGAAAGAAAGAAAGAAAGAAGGGGGGGAGGAGCAGGAAGTATCAACTCCATTATGTGCCTTGACCGAGGAAGCCCAGGGTTTTGAACCAGCGACTTCAGCATTCCAGGTCTACGCTTTATCCACTGTGCCACCACACATCAGGCCACCTTCATTTTCTTAACAGTGTTTTTGAAAGAGCAGAAATTGAGATTAAGGCTGGTGAGTACGCACACATACACAGCAAATTTAATTTTGTGGGAATCAGCAGGTAGATAACATCAGTTGGGCCCAGGGAAAGCCTCACCATGGTGTATTTGTTTTTAATTGGCAGTATGCTTCAGAACACCCTCCCCCACTTCCTGACAATACACGAGTGTCCAGGCCGTATCTGTGCCATACCTCCTGAAATAGACTATATGTGGGAGAAGGTGGAGAATTGCAGACTAAGAACTACTGTCCATAGAATTTGGTCTTGGTTCTTGCTAGTAACATGGTTTTTGTTTCCTAATTGATAAAGTGGAAGTGAAGATACTATCTCTTTGTCAGTTTCAGTAGGGTAGTACACATGAAATACCTTTTGTATACTAGGTGGAATTTCTAGAAGGAAAGGGAAAGAGCCCAAGGAAAGTGTCATGGAGGCCTTGGAAGTCATTGCCTGGAAGTGGGAGTGAGAGTGAATATTATTACTCTTACCCTCTTTTCTATGTGACACTTGGATTCTTTAAGAAGAAAATGTTTGCTCCAGTTATTCTTGCATTAATCCCCTTGTTTTTCTGAAATTGACTATGAAGTTTTTATTTATTTATTTATTGCTATTTTGTGATTTATTTATTTAAAAAAATTTTTTTTTATTTTTCTGAAGTTGGAAACGGGGAGGCAGTCAGACAGACTCCCGCATGCACCCGACTGGGATCCACCTGGCATGCCCACCAAGGGGCAATGCTCTGCCCATCTGGGGTGTTGCTCTGTTGCAACCAGGGCCATTCTAGCGCCTGAGGCAGAGGCCATGGAGCCATCCTCAGCGCCCGGGCCAACTTTGCTCCAATGGAGCCTTGGCTGTGGGAGGGGAAGAGAGAGACAGAGAGGAAAGAGAGAGGGAGGGGTGGAGAAGCAGATGGGTGCTTCTCCTGTGTGCCCTGGCCGGGAATCAGACCTGGGACTCCTGCACGCCAGGCCAACCCTCTACCACTGAGCCAATTGGCAGGGCTGAGACAATTAATTTTTTGAATATTTTAAATGATACCTCATTTAATTTTGAATAATTCATAGATTTGTCTGATTTGCAGCTATAGACTAAAAGATTACTCAATTCACTTTTGAGTGTCCAAGATTCTCTGAACCAACCAGCCAGGGCCTATTTATTTATTTTTTGAGACAGAGACAGAGAGAGGGACAGATAGGAACAGACAGACAGGAAGGGAGAGAGATGAGAAGCATCAATTCTTTGTTGCGACACCTTAGTTGTTCATTGATTGCTTTCTCATATGTACCTTGACAGGGAGGGGGGGCTACAGCAGACCGAGTGACCCCTTGCTCAAGCTGAAACCAGATGAGCCCAAGCTGGCAACTTTGGGGTTTTGAACCTGGGTCCTCTGCATCCCAGTTCTATGCTTTATCCTCTGCGTCACTGCCTGGTCAGGCTGACAATGAAGTTCTTAGAAGTTCTTGAATTCGATATACAGTGTGTCTGTAAAGTCATGGTGCACTTTTGACTGGTCACAGGAAAGCAGCAAAAGAAAATAGAGGCCCTGGCCGGTTGGCTCAGCAGTAGAGCGTGGACCTGGCGTGTGGGGGATCTGGGTTCAATTTCCGGCCAGGGCACATAGGAGAAGCGCCCATTTGCTTCTCCACCCCCCCCTCCTTCCTCTCTGTCTCTCTCTTCCCCTCCCGCAGCCAAGGCTCCATTGGAGCAAAGATGGCCGGGGCGCTGGGGATGACTCCTTTGCCTCTGCCCCAGGCGCTAGAGTGGCTCTCGTCGCGGCAGAGCGATGCCCCGGAGGGGCAGAGCATCGCCCCCTGGTGGGCATGCTGGGTGGATCCTGGTTGGGCGCATGTGGGAGTCTGTCTGACTGTCTCTCCCTGTTTCCAGCTTCAGAAAAATACAAAAAAGGAAAAAAAAAAAGACAATAGAAATGTGAAATCTGCACCAAATAAAAGGAAAACTCTCCCAGTTTCATACCTATTTAGTGCAGTTCGATGTGGGCTCACGCACAGATTTTTTAGGGCTCCTTAGGTAGCTATCCCGGATAGCCTCTACAGACTCGTCACTGACTGATGGCCTACCAGAACGGGGTTTCTCCACCAAACTGCTGGTTTCCTTCAACTGCTTATCCCACCGAGTAATGTTATTCCTATGTGGTGGCGCTTCGTTATAAACACGCGATATTCATGTTGCACTTTGGTCACAGATTTGAATTTAGCGAGCCACAGAACACACTGAACTTTCCTCTGTACTGTCCACATCTCCACTGGCATGGCCGTGGGCTGCTCCACTGTATACACGGTGTTACATCATCTGCGCATGCGCACATGCTGCCACCTCATCCTACAGAAACTGGGAGGGTTTTCCTTTTATTTGGTGCAGATTTCACATTTCTATTGTCTTTTGTTGCTTTCCTGTGACGGTCAAAAGTGCACCATGACTTTATGAACACACTGTATTGTAGTAACTTCCTTGCATCTTTCTTTGAATTTTCATAGAATGTCAGAATTGAAATGTTTCTCCAAAGATAGTTATAGAAAATATATGTTTACTGTTCTTGTTTGTTTTTTTTGTCTTTGGTGTCTTAGCATATATATTAGAGAAGTAAATAGTTTCCTTAATATAATTTTATACATGGAAAATAATTTTACTTTTAAGTGAAGCAGTATATGATTATAATGAACAGGAAAAACCAGTACTGTTCTAGTAACAAAGAAGGATTTGCTTTATTTGTTTAGTTGTTATTTGTTGGAAGAAAAGAATACAGGAACTAATCCCAAATAGTGAGTTATTTTTAGGGTTGTAAGAAGTTTTATTCATAAAAAAGCTGTTTGTTTAGTATGAGGAATACAGTTCTACATATAAGAGGTTTCTCTGTTGATTACTACTTTTTTTTTTTTTTTTGCATTTTTCTGAAGCTGAAAACGGGGAGGCAGTCAGACTCCCGCATGCGTCCGACCGGGATCCACCGGCATGCGCACAAAGGGGCGATGCTCTGCCCCTCTGGGGCATCACTCTGTTGCATCCAGAGCCATTCTAATGCCTGAGGCAGAGGCCACAGAGCCATCCCCAGTGCCCTGGCCATCTTTGCTCCAATGGAGCCTTGGCTGCGGGAGGGGAAGAGAGAGACAGAGAGGAAGGAGAAGGGAAAGGGTGGAGAAGCAGATGGGCGCTTCTCCTGTGTGCCCTGGCCAGGAATCGAACCCGGTACTCCTGCACGCCAGGTCGACGCTCTACCACTGAGCCAACTGGCCAGGGCCTTGATTACTACTTTTTAAAACAATCTTTGTTATGGAAATTTTAAAACATATATAGAGCAAATAGTTCAACTAACATTAAAATATTTATCTTTCTGCCTCTTGTTTTATCTATTCCTTCCACATTTCTTTCCCTGTAATATTTTAAAGCAAATTCTAGACATGTTTTATTTCACCTATCAAGACATAAAGTATGTCTTTTTAACAGATAATTAAAAAAATAGCTGTAAACTATTATCACACTAAACAAAATCAGCATTAATTTATTAATATCACGTAATACTTTATCTGTTTAACTTTCTTATTTGTTTCAAAAAGCTAAAACAAGGTTTGTGTGTTGTTACAACAAGGATTGTGGGCTGTGCTGACCTTTGGTGGCGCATTGGTTAAAGCATAGACCTGGAATGCTGAGGTTGCTGGTTCGAAACCCTGGGTTTGCACGGTGGTCATGGCACAAATGAGAAGCAGCTACTGAGAGTTGATGCTTCCTGGTTTTCCACTCACCTTTTCTCTCTTGTCTCTAAAAATCAATAAAATTTTTTTATTTTATTTTATTATTATTAATTTTAATGGGGTGACATTGATAAATCAGGGTACATATGTTCAGAGAAAACATCTCCAGGTTATTTTGACATTTGATTATGTTGCATACCCATCACCCAAAGTCAAATTGTCTTCTCTCACCTACTATCTGGTTTTCTTTGTGCCCCCCTCCCCCCCCGTAACCACCACCCTCTTTGTCCATGTCTCTGAGTCTTATTTTTATGTCCCACCTATGTATGGAATCATATAGTTCTTAGTTTTTTCTGATTTACTTATTTCATTCAGTGTAATGTTATCAAGGTCCATCCATGTTGTAAATGATCCGATGTCATTATTTCTTATGGCTGAGTAGTATACCATAGTATATATGTACCAAAGCTTTTTAATCTCCTCGTCCAACTGACGGACACTTGGGCTGTTTCCAGATCTTCGCTATTGTGAACAATGCTGTCATAAACATGGGGGTGCATTTCTCCTTTTGAAATGTGCTACGATGTTCTTGGATATATTCCTAAAAGTGGGATAGCTGGGTCAAAAGGCAGTTCAATTTTTAATTTTTTGAGGAATCTCCATACTGTTTTCCACAGTGGCTGTACCAGTCTGCATTCCCACCAGCAGTGCAGGAGGGTTCCCTTTTCTCCACATCCTTGCCAGCACTTATTCTGTGTTGTTTTGTTGATGAGCACCATTCTGACTGGTGTGAGGTGTGGTATCTGATTGTGGTTTTAATTTTCTTTTCTCTAATGATTAGTGATGTTGAGCATTTTTTCATATGCCTATTGGCCATCTGTATGTCCTCTTTGGAGACGTGTCTATTCATTTCTTTTGCCCATTTTTTTTATTGTATTGTTTGTCTCTTCCTGATGTTGAGTTTTACAAGTTCTTTATAAATTTTGGTAATGAACCCCTTATCAGAGACGTATTGTCGAAAAGGTTCTCACATTGTGTGGTTTGTCTTTTCATTTAGTTCATATTGTCTTTAGCTATCAAAAGTTTTTTAGTTTGATATAGTCCCATTAAAAAAAAAGGTTGTGAATTGCTATTCTTAATCAGTAAATTTCCCCATCTAAAAAATTGCCATTCATTTTTAGAAGATACTGGATGATTTGTTGTGCAGCATTCCCCATATTCTGGGTTTTGCTGATTGAATTTTGGTTTCATTAAACGTGTTCCTCTATAATGCATATTTCTTATAAACTGTTAAAAGTGTGATTAGATTCAGGTTCAGTTTTGTTTTCTTTGAAGAATTCTTCATTACCTTCTCTGTTCTTCCCGACACCACTAGTGGAATCATGTCACTTGTGATTGATGTTTATTCCAGTGTAGGTGATCAGTCAGCCTAATTCATATATTTAAAGTTCCCCTTTCGATTTTGACCTAATGGTTAGAGTATTCACTGGTAAATATTATAAACATGCAAAATTAATCTTCATTCACTATTTCATTGGGGGTTATAAAATGTTTTCTGTTTATTTTTCTAGCATCTATTAGTTTTGATTATTTTATAGAGAAGAACTTTTTCATATGAACTATTTTCCTTATTACCTTGAAATATGTTAATGCAGAAAGACAAGATAAATGTCATTTTAAAGAATGAGTTGAAGGAGGGCAAAGGGGGTGAAGGAAGGTGGAAAAGGGTAAGGGCGGATAGATTGTAATGGAGGAAGACTTTGGGTGGTGAACACACAATACAATATACAGATGATGTATTGTAAAGTTGTGCACCTGAAACATATATAATTTTATTAACCAATGTCACCTCAGTGAATTTAATTAAAAAAAAATGAGTTGATGTCCTGACAGCCTCTACAAATGATAGTTAAGGTTTTTTGGGAGTGGGGTGGGAGGAATGAGAGGGGAGTATCATAATAAATAAATCATTATAAGTGGATTTAGGTATATTTATTTTGTGTCAGTTTATTATACCATCTTTGATCAGTAAAAATCTCTTCAGGTTAACTCGAGTCATTTGTTGACTCTTGTAATCTTTGATAACTTTCTTGCTTTCTGGTACAAGATGGCTTAGGCTCATCTGTATATTCCCTGTTTTAGACCTGAAATCTGGAGCCCTGGTTTCTGTTAGTGGGAAATGGTATTTAGATACCATAACACTTGATCATTTTTTAAAGTTATATGATCTTAAGTTTTATATTTAGATGGGTTCTTTGACATTTCTATCCAGTGTGGGCATCTTTATCCTAAGAATTTTGCATGTTTGTAATTGGACTCATTTGAAGACTGTTTACAAAGATTAAGTGACAGAGATTCTCAGATTGAATATATAACCTATACTGGTTGTATCTAAAATAAAAAATTAAAGGAAACTAATAAAAATATGTATAAAGCAAGTATAGCAAAAATTGGAATTTCAATATTAAAACAAAACTATTCATGGCAAAAGTAATTAACTGACACAAACAAATATCTGACTTTATGTTTCTCAAATACATTCTACATTTAGGTTGTAACTGCTGTGAATCATTATGTATCAAAAAACCCTTGCATTTTTTGTATATAAAAGTATATAAAACAAAAATTTAATAGTTTAGGAACTGAAGTTTAATTGAATTTGCTACACTATGGGGGAAAAGCATTACCTTCTTATAGTCCATTAAATATTTACAGAAATTAATCATATTTACACTTAATTTTAAAACCTTAGCATTTAGAGATTGCATTCTTTGACCAAAGAGCAGTAAAGCTGAAAGAATCAAGTGTCAATTAAAATGACCCATTTGGAAATTTTAAAACTTCTAAGCAGCTCTTGGGTTGAACCAGTTGAAACTTTAATTACAAACTCTTAGGAATATAACAATGAGTTATATGTCATTAAAAAAAAGAGTATAACAATGACAATGTGCTATATCACAACTTGAGATATGAGCAGAGCTATATTCTAAAGAAAATATTTAGCATTAAATGTTTTTAGTATAAAAATAATTTTATATTCAACTTTATATGTTAGAACAGTGAAATAAACTTGAGGAAAACACCAGGAAGAATTAATAAAAAAATAAAAATGAAAATAATGTTAGAAATATGAATTAACAAGTAAAAAAATCTGTGGAGTGATAAAAGTAGCTGAATTTTTGTGATAAGAATAAAGTAAACAAGTTTCGGACAATTCTGAGGAAAAAAGAGGAAAATAGAGATAGTATTAAGGAGAAGAAAAAGCTATTCCCATAAATAGTTTGGGATAATATATTGAACTACTTAACTCAGTGCTGATACAGATATGTTAGATGAAATGGAAGATTTTCTAAAATAAGTTACCAAAATGATTCAAGAAGTAGAAAACTTGAATAGGCCAATAATGTTTAAGAAATGGTAAATAATGTCAACAAACAAACCCCCAAGTTCTTTGTAACCTTTTTATTTATTTTATTTATTTATTTATTTATTTATTTATTTATTTATTTGTATTTTTCTGAAGCTGGAAACGGGGAGAGACAGTCTGACAGACTCCCGCATGCACCCCGACCGGGATCCACCTGGCAAGCCCACCAGGGGCTACATTCTGCCCACCAGGGGGCGATGCTCTGCCCCTCCGGGGGGTTGCTCTGCCCGACCAGAGGCACTCTAGCGCCTGGGGCAGCAGCCAAGGAGCCATCCCCAGCGCCCAGGCCATCTTTGCTCCAATGGAGCCTCGGCTGCGGGAGGGGAAGAGAGAGACAGAGAGGAAGGAGAGGGGGGTGGAGAAGCAAATGGGCGCTTCTCCTATGTGCCCTGTCCGGGAATCGAACCCAGGTCCTCCGCACGCCAGGCCAACGCTCTACCGCTGAGCCAACCGGCCAGGGCCTGTAACCTTTGAGGAACAGTTTATTTTCGTATTTTAAAATATATTTGCCTAAATAGAAAAAAAATCTTCAAGATGCCAAAAAGACTTGGTATATTTAGTTTTTATTTCGGGTAAGTCCTGTTTTATAAAAGTAAGAATGGAGGGTTATTTACTTCATCTGCATTAAAATCCAGGAGCCATTTCGGGAAATTTGGAGGGATGCTTGCTGTTAACCATAGTTACTTATTACTGTTCTTGAAGTTTTAGGGTGGGGAGGGGGGAACCTTTTTGGCTGAGAGAGCCATGAACGCCACATATTTTAAAATGTAATTCCGGGAGAGCCATACAATATGTTTAACACTAAATACCAGTAAATGTGTGCATTTTATGTAATACCAACACTTTAAAGTACCATAAGTCTCTGAATTCTTTTTAATAACATTGTTATGCTGTTGCTAACCAATGATGAATAAAGTACTTCTTACCATTAATGTGACTTTTGGTGCTGCATGGTTTTTTGTTGTTGTTGTTGTCTCCATCCCCCCCCCCCCCCCGAAGCTGGGAACAGGGAGGCAGTCAGACAAGACTCCCACATGTGCCCGACCAGGGAGTGATGCTCTGCCCATCCGGGGCGTCGCTCTGTTGTGACCAGAGCCACTCTATCGCCTGAGGCAGAGGCCAAGGAGCCATCCCCAGCGCCCGGGCCATCTTTTGCTCCAATGGAGCCTTGGCTGCGGGAGGGGAAGAGAGAGACAGAGAGGAAGGAGAGGGGGAGGGGTGGAGAAGCAGATGGGTGCTTCTCCTGTGTGCCCTGGCTGGGAATCGAACCCGGGACTTCCGCATGCCAGGCTGACGCTCTACCACTGAGCCAACCGGCCAGGGCCTGCTGCATGGTTTTTTGCTGATGGCTTTGTAGTCTGGTTGATACGTGGTAAGGTTAAGATTCATGCAGACATTGAGACTTCGTTAAACGTGATCGTATGTTGGTCTTAACGTTCTTTAGATGTGAGAAAGACTGCTCACATGCATACGTAGAGCCAGACATTGTCAGTACAGCAGTACTCACATGCTGCAGTGTGTGGTATGTGACGGGAAGTGCATTCCAAGTTTTGACAATCAGCTGGTCTGCAGGTTGAAGGTTTTTCATTTCTCCCCACTTGTGTTTGCTTGCTAACTCTGCTTGTTGTTGTGCAAGTCTTTCCAAATCTTCATTCAGTGACTTGAACTTATTCACCCACATGTCTGAGGCCTTCAGGTCAGCAATTTGTAGTTCAGAATCTCTGACGGAGACACCGGGGATGTAACTCAGGTTGGCGCTGTGCACTGCACACTCGTGTGGATGGGAGATGAACTTAAAATGATGAGTGCGCTCACGAAATTCTCCAACGTGCACTTTGAATGACTGCAGAAGATTAGATGTGAAGCCCGCTAGCTGCTGGAGATCAAGATGTTGAGCAGGGTCACTTGCTGTGCATGCATCTTTAAACTCTCCCAGTTTTTCAAAGTGTAGTAAATGACCTGTTTTAATGTCGTCGATGAAGAGTTCCAGCTTGTTTTCAAATGCAAACACTGCTTGTTGAAGGGATAAGACTGTATTTCCAACGCCTTGCATTTTCACATTGAGCTGGTTCAGATGTTCAGTCATGTCCACGAGATAGTAGAACTTCAGGAGCCACTCAGTGTTAGCTAACTCAGGGTGCTCGACGTTTTTCATTTCAAGAAAAGTCTGATTTCACTCAGACAAGCCGCGAAACGGCTGAGCACCTTCCCTCTTGACAACCAACACACATTGCTGTGCAGAAGCAGACCAGGATAATTATTCCCAACTTCATCCAGCAGTGTTTTAAACTGGCAATCATTTAAAGCTCGGGCAACAATAAAGTTGACCACCCGAATGAGCAGTGACATCACCAAGCTTCTTGCCACACATCTGAGCACAAAGCGCCTCCTGATGTAGATGCAGTGAAAACTTAGGATGGGTCTCTTTTCATGTTCATGAAGAAGTGCTATGAATCTTTTGTTTTTCCCCACCATGGATGGAGCACCATCAGCACACACCGAAATAAGTTTATCCATCAATAGATTTTTTTCTTTCACGAACTCAGTGAAAGACTTGAGTAAATCCTCCCCTCTTGTTGTCTCTTTCATAGGCAAAACAGCAAGACTTTCCTCAGGTAGTGTGTCACTGACAGCATACCTTGCAATCACGCTGAACTGGGATGAGTGACTTACATCTGTTGACTCATCCAAAGCGAGAGAAAAGAATGGTGCTGCATTATGTCCTTTACTTGTGTTGCTTCAATTTGATTTGCCATCGTGATGGTACGATTGAATAGTTGTTTGCCAACAGAGGCATGTCTTTTATTCATTTGATTATCTTGTCTTTATCCGAAAGGTCGTCAAAAAGTTCATTGGCAACATCAAGCATGAATGTTTTGGCATACTCCCCGTCTGTGAATGGCTTTCTGTTTCTCACAATTGCTAAAGCACCAGCAAAGCTAGCCGAATTCCAGTCACCTTGTTGGGTCCAAACACGGAGTTGCTGCTGACTAGCTTGCACTCTGCACAGTAGCTCTTGACATGCTTTCTTCCTGCTGTCCCCTGCTGGATATTTTGATGCAAATGTAGTATGGCATGTGTCGAAGTGCCGCTTTATATTTGACTGTTTCATCAATGCAATTTTATCATTGCATATTAGACACACTGCAGAATATGCTCTCTCCACAAAGGCAAATTCCTCTGTTCATTCCTGCTGAAAAGTAGGATACTCCTCATCTTTTTTTCTTTTAGCCATCTTCTTCATCAAAAGGGTTTCTGCAATTAGCTAGCTGACTAGATTAAAAGGAGGGAAGTTTACTTCCTGAATTCACAACGACCTGTGTAAGTACGCATTATCCAATAAAAATTTGGTGTTGTGCCTGACCAGGCGGTGGCGCAGTGGATAGAGCGTTGGACTGGGATGCTGAGGACCCAGGTTCGAGACCCCGAGGTCGCCAACTTGAGCGCGGGCTCATCTGGTTTGAGCAAAAGCCCACCAGCTTGAACCCAAGGTCGCTGGCTCCAGCAAGGGGTTACTCAGTATGCTGAAGGCCTGCAGTCAAGGCACATATGAGAAAGCAATCAATGAACAACTAAGGTGTTGTAATGCCCAATGAAAAACTAATGATTGATGCTTCTCATCTCTCTTCATTCCTGTCTGTCCCTGTCTATCCCTCTCTCTGACTTTCTCTCTTTGTAAAAAAATAATAATAATAAAATAAAATTTAAAAAACAAACAAACAAAAAAATTGGTGTTGTCCTGGATGACAGCTGTGATTAGCTCTAGCCACTCGCAACCGTGAACATGACCGGTAGGAAATGAATGGATTGTAATACATGAGAATGTTTTATATTTTTAACATTATTTTTTTTATTAAAGATTTGTCTGCGAGCCAGATGCAGCCATCAAAAGAGCCACATCTGGCTCGTGAGCCATAAGTTCCTGACCCATGTTCTAGGCCAGGAGTCCCCAAACTTTTTACACAGGGGGCCAGTTCACTGTCCCTCAGACCGTTGGAGGGCCGGACTATAAAAAAAAACTATGAACAAATCCCTGTGCACACTGCACATATCTTATTTTAAAGTAAAAAAACAAAACGGGAACAAATACAATATTTAAAATAAAAAACAAGTAAATTTAAATCAAGAAACTGACCAATATTTCAATGGGAACTATGGGCCTGCTTTTGGCTAATGAGATGATCAATGTGCTACTTTCATTGACCATCAATGAAAGAAGTCCCCCTTCCGGAAGTGCAGCGGGGGCCGGATAAATGGCCTCAGGGGGCCGCATGTGGCCCGCGGGCCGTAGTTTGGGGACCTCTGTTCTAGGCAATAGTTATATGAGGAAAAATTGGGGAACAACATCATTATTTTCAATGATATAGTTATTTACCTATAAATCTCAAGAGTATCAGTAAAAAATGTTTTATGACCAGGAAGTAAAACTACAAAAATAAAACCAATCTGGAAGAAAAGAAAATGTATTAGGATTATAACAGGGAACAGTGAAACACCTAGTTACAAAATAAAAATATTTTTAAAAACCCCACAAAACCTAATAACTTTGTTGTAAGTAGTTGGAAAATATGTTTTTAAAAGAGTCATACTTGACCAGTTGGAAGCACAGTGGATAGAATGTCAACCTGGGATGCTGAGGTTCCAGGTTTGAAACCCTGAGGTCACTGACTTGAGCATGGGCTCATCCAACTTGGGTGCAGACTCACCAGTTTGAGCGTGGGATCATAGACATGACTCCATGATTGCTGGCTTGAGCTCAAAGGTTGCTGGCTTGAGCAAGTGATCACCGGCTTCCTCAAGTCAAAGCACATGTGAGAGAGCAATCAATGAACAACTAAGTGTGCAAGTATAAGTTGTTTTTTTTTTTTTGTATTTTTCTGAAGGTGGAAACGGGGAGAGACAGTCAGACAGACTCCTGCATGCGCCCGACCGGGATCCACCCGGCACGCCCACGCTTTGCCCACCAGGGAGTGATGCTCTGCCCCTCCGGGGCATCGCTGTTGTGACCATAGCCACTCTAGCGCCTGGGGCAGAGGCCAAGGAGCCATCCCCAGCGCCAGGGCCATCTTTGCTCCAGTGGAGCCTCGGCAACGGAAGGGGAAGAGAGAGACAGAGAGGAAGGAGAGGGGGAGGGGCGGAGAAGCAGATGGGCGCTTCTCCTGTGTGCCCTGGCCGGGAATCGAACCCGGGACTTCTGCACGCCAGGCCGACGCTCTACCACTGAGCCAACCAGCCAGGGCTGCAAGTATAAGTTGATTCTTCTCATCTCTCTTCTTTTCTTGTGTGTCCCCGGCCTCAAAATAAATAAATAAATAAATAAAATTAGGGAAAAAAGAAGAATGGGAGAGTTAGAACAAGTAGGAGAATGGGAGAGTTACCCACAGAATCTTGAATATTATACTGGTATAGAAATGTTCAGACAAGATTACCACAATTTAACAGATTCATGTCTAAAAATAAGAATATAGCTGATACTTATTAAACTGTGTTTGGACAGTCTGCCAGTCATATGGGCAAAAGTGAAGTTAGATATTTTTTTTCTTACTCTATATGCCAAAACATTCTAAAAGTACTGAATATATATAATTCTAAGAAAACGAAACTACATATTAAAGTACCCAAAGAAAATGTAGATAAATACTAGATCTTGATATATGGGGGTGCCTTTCTAAGCATAAATCAAAATAATAAGTTCAAAAATACAGTCATTTCTCACCATATTGCGGTTCACTTTTCTAGGTTTTATTGTGTTGTGGATTTTTAAATTGTATATATATAATTTTGTATCGCGGGATTTTGCCGTATATAGGTATTGTTACATTATTTTAATTATTTTTGTGGTAAAATAAGCATTTTCTAGCCTAAAAAATTGAAAAGATTTATAAGTGTGGGGAGAGTTTATAAAGCCTTAAAATATGTATAAATAATAAAATATAAGATGGCTACTTCACAGATTTTTGCCTATTGGGAGGGGGCCTCTGGAACCTAATCCCTGCGATAGACAAGGGACTACTGTAATAGATTTGACTACATTGAAAAATTACAGTTTCTTTTTTCTTTTAAAGATTTTAATGATTTTAGAGAAAGAGAAAAGAGATAGGATGGGGATGGGGAGGAGTGGGCAGCATCAACTCATAGTTGCTTCTTGTATGTGCCTTGACCGGGCAAGCCTGAGGTTTCAAACTGGTGACTTCAGTATTCCAGGTCATTGCTCTATCCTCTGTACCAACACAGGTCAGGTGAAAAAATTACCACATTTTTTAAAAGGAAAATGTGTTTGAAATACCTGACAAACCAAAAGGGACTATTTTCAGAAGAACTGGGTACTGGGCAGATAAAAGCAGGTAACCACTTTAGGACTCATCTTAGAGTTCCTCAGTGCTCCACATCTAGTCACCATTCGTGCTTTTATTCAATTGTTGGAGTGATTATATGAGGAACCATTGTAGGTACTGAGAATATAGTAGTGAATAATACAGTGGAACACAGTACATTACAGTCATGGCAGAGGAAAATGCTAGTTAAATAATGTAGAGGATGTGCCTGATCTGTGTGGCGCAGTGGATAAAGCATCGACCTGGAAATGCTGAGGTCGCTGGTTTGAAACCCTGGGCTTGCCTGGTCAAGGCACATATGGGAGTTGATGCTTCCAGCTCCTCCCCCCTTCTCTCTCTCTGTCTCTCCTCTCTCTCTCTCTCTCTCTCTGTCTCTCTCCTCTCTAAAAATGAATAAAAAAAAAATAATGTAGAGGATGTAAAATGGAGCATTTCTGTAGAGAAACAAAACAGATAAAGGAGATACAGTATGCTGTGGTGGAAAGGACATTGCAATTTTATTTATTTTTATTTTAAGAGATTTTGATTTTGTGTGTGTGTGTGTGTGTGTGGCAGAGACATAGTCAGAGGGAGGGACAGACAGACAGCAAGGGAGAGAGATGAGAAGCATCAATTCTTCGTTGCAGCTCCTTAGTTGTTCATTGATTGATTTTTCATATGTGCCTTGACCGGGAGGCTACAGCAGACAGAGTGACCCTTTGCTTGAGCCAGCAACCTTGGCCTCAAGCTGGTGAGCCTTGCTCAAACCAGATGAGCCCGTGCTCAAGCTGGTGACCTTCGGGTCTTGAACCTGGGTCCTCTGCATCCCAGTCCGATGCTATGTCCACTGCGCCACTGCCTGGTCAGGCTATTTATTGATTTTAGAGAGAGAGAAAGGCAGTAAGGGAGGAGCAGGAAGCATCAACTTGAAATTTTTGCTTCTCTGTATGTGCCTTGACCTGGCAGGCCTGGGGTTTGGACCAGTGACTTCAGTGTTCCAGGTCAATGCTTTTATCTACTGCGCAACCACAGGTCAGGTGGGCATTGTAATTTTATTTTATTTGTTTGTTTATTTATTTAATTATTATTAAGAGAGAGGCAGGGAGGCAGAGAGACAGACTCCCACATGGGCCCCGACTGGAATCCACCTGGCATGCCCACCCGGGGGCGATTCTGTGCCCGTCTGGGAGGCCACTGTTCAGTGCCTAAGGTGAGGCTATGGAGCCATCCTCAGCGCCCGGGCCAAATTGCTTATACCATTTGAGCCATGGCTTAGTAGGGGAGAGGAGAGAGAGAGAAAGAGAGAAGAGGGTGAGGGTGAGGGGGCAACTCAGAGGGGTGGAGAAGCAGATGGGTGCTTCTCCTGTGTGCCCTGATGGGTAATTGAACCTGGGGACTTGCACACACCTGGCTGACGCTCTACTGCTGAGCCAAATGGCTAGGACCGGCATTGTAATTTTAAATAGTGACATTTAAGCAAAAATCTGAAGATGAGAAAGTAAGCCATGTAGGCATCCGAGAGGAAGAACATTCCAGGTAGAGGGAACAAGGGCAAAGGCTGTGAGGCATGGAAGTTCTGTGCATGTTTTATTAGCAGCAAAGACGTGCTGGCTGATGGTAAGTAAGACGGTGGGGAGTACTAGGAGAGGAGGCAGGGGGTAACTGTAGATCCTATGGGGCATTTAAGTCAGGATGATTCTTTGTTGTGGTGGCTGTTGCGTACATTGTCAGGTGTTTCACAGCATCCCTGCTGTACCCACAGGATATCAGAACTCCCCAGTTGTGGTAACCGAAGATGATTCTAGACATTGTTAAATTTTCTAGGTTTGGGGAGCAAAGTTGCCTCTGATTGAAAAGCATTGCTGTTCTAAATGACTGTTAGTCTCTTTGGGGAAGATTTATGGTATGTACTTATGTTAACAGAGTGACCTAGTCTCTCCTCAATCAAGAGGCTGTGGGTCGCCCTGGCTGGTTGGTTCAGTGGTAGAGCGTCGGCCTGGCGTGCAAGGGGTCCCGGGTTCGATTCCCGGCCAGGGCACACAGGAGAAGCACCCATCTGCTTCTCCACCCCTCCCCTTCTCCTTCCTCTCTGTCTCTCTCTTCCCCTCCCGCAGCGAGGCTCCATTGGAGCAAAGATGGCCCGGTCGCTGGGGATGGCTCCTTGGCCTCTGCCCCAGGCGCTAGAGTGGCCCTGGTCGCAACAGAGCGATGCCCCCGAGGGGCAGAGCATCGCCCCCTCGTGGGCAGAGCGTCGCCCCCTGGTGGGCGTGCCGGGTGGATCCTGGTCGGGCGCATGCGGGAGTCAGTCTGTCTCTCCCCGTTTCCAGCTTCGGAAAAATACAAAAAAAAAAAAAAAAAGAGAGTGTGGGTCTTGTGAATTGACTAGGTTGGAAACTGGACAAATGTATGACTTCCTCTGTGATGACTCAAGTTGGTTTTTGGCCACCAGATTTAGGCATTTTCATGTTATACAGATTAAAATGCCCATCTATTTCATTGTTAGGACCTTCATGATCAGTTAACCGCTGCTAAGGATCTGTAGATCAAAGCATTTTGATTACCAGCAGTTCCTTGCTGCCCTTATCTTTGGGGTCAGGCGCTGCCACTTGACCTTTACTACTTTGGGATCCCATCATCCTCAGTGAAATCAGAGAGCCCATCTCATCGGTGACATTCTCCATAGTCATACCTACCTGATGTACAAAAAAGAGCAGCCAAACAATTTTTTAAGTATGCAGCGTTCCCCTAATACAGTGTCTCATGGGCTTTCTCAGAGAATGTAGTTGATTAGTTGGTGTTCAGGTTGCAGAGGATAAATCCACTCCAATACTGTATTCCTGTCTCCCTAAGCCTTTGGATTTTCTCTTTTAATGCCAATGAAACTCAAGTGTCTCAACCTCATTAAACCTCATTAAACGTTCATTGCTAGTATAGTTTTGTTTTGTATTTCCCTAGTGATTATCAGCTATTGTTGAGTGTAAGTTTCAATGAACATTTTTTTTTTTTTTTGCAAGATAGGCAGACAGGAAGGGAGAGAGATGAGCAGCACAGTTACAGCACCTTAGTTGTTCATTAATTGCTTTCTTGTATGTGCCTTGACCCGGGGCGGGTGGGGGGGGCTCCAGACGAGCCAGTGACCCCTTGCTTAAGTCAGTGACCTTGGGCTCAAGCCAGTGACCATGGGTCATGTCTGTGATTCCATGCTGAAGCCGGCAACCTGTGCTCAATCTGGTGAGCTTGCACTCAAGCCGGTGACCCTGGGGTTTCGAACCTAGGTCCTCTGCATCCTGGTCCGACGCTCTATCCACTGTGCCACTGCCTGGTCAGGCCGGGCTAGAGCTACTTTGAACTGAGCAAGATAACACATTACATTCAGAATCTGTAGTAAGCTCACCTATATTAAGGAATCTAACCTCCTTGTTCTAAAATAGTCTTAGCATCTATTTTTACACATATCCCCCAGATTTTTGCCTTTATATATTAGCAATATCCTAGTTTGTTTTTTTTAACTGTATTATGTATTTCCTCTTGGGTCATGGTTGTACCTGTCTCTAAACATGCTGAGATTTGAACTTAGTTAGGGATCTAGTGGCAACAGGGTTGGTGTGGTTGGTCATAAGGAGAGTGAATATCCTCCTGCAAGTCATTTGTTGCACGTAAGCACATAAAAGTATCACAGGGTTTTCAAACTAAGGAAGGCCACTCTCCTTAGCTACAGAAGGGTAAGTTACTTCCATTAGAGGTTTGAAATTGTCACTTTCATTCTTGTTCACCACATATTCTAAGTTTCAGAGTCCTATTTTCTCCCCAGTCATTGCTCTTTCACATGAGAAACTTGGTGAGGCTACAAATCCATCTAATGATGTAATTCAGCTATTTATCCAATTAAATTTTTTTTTTTTTTTTTTTTTGCATTTTTCTGAAGCTGGAAACAGGGAGAGACAGTCAGACAGACTCCCGCATGCGCCCGACCGGGATCCACCCGGCACGCCCACCAGGGGGCGATGCTCTGCCCACCAGGGGGGGGTGCTCTGCCCATCCTGGGCGTCGCCATGTTGCGACCCTCCTGGGTGTCGCCATGTTGCGACCAGAGCCACTCTAGCGCCTGGGGCAGAGGCCACAGAGCCATGCCCAGCGCCCGGGCCATCTTTGCTCCAATGGAGCCTTGGCTGCGGGAGGGGAAGAGAGAGACAGAGAGGAAGGCGCGGCGGAGGGGTGGAGAAGCAAATGGGCGCTTCTCCTATGTGCCCTGGCTGGGAATCGAACCCGGGTCCAATTAAATTTTATTTGGATTTTCATCAATAACAACCTGTGGTTACAAGAATTAAGAATTTTTTAATACTGTCATAATGGTACTGTTTCTCAGACTGTGAGTTGATCTCAAAGTTAATGGATCTGAACTTACTTTTTTTTCTGTAACTGTTCAAGAGCACTTAGAGAATCCATCTCACATAACAGACCTTGTCATCATCATCACTGCTTTAGCAGTCAAATGTTGCAGCCATTTGGGTTCTCAAGGCACTTGCTTCAGTTGGTAGTTCATCACAGTCAACCACAGGTGATAGTTTGATTAACTCTGATGCCACTGCATGTCAGAGATTATTAGCATCCTGTTTTCCGTTTGAGCCCTATGCTTAAGCCCAAGGACACAACCAAGCAGTCTTCTTTGTGAATAGCTCTTGTAACCCCTGCCAGTAACCACTCTTTGTTAGTCAGAGGTCAAAAACCTCACAGTAATTTGAATAGGATAAGTTTAAAGAATTATTAACCAGTTGCAGATAATTAACCCTGTGGAAGAAAAGGAACTTTTTTTTTTTTCTTTACAGGGATAGAGAGAGAGAGAGAGTCAGAGAGAGGTATAGATAGGGACAGACAGACAAGGATAGAGAGAGATGAGAAGCATCAATCATCAGTTTTTTGTTGTGACGTTAGTTGTTCATTGATTGCTTTCTCATATGTGCCTTGACCGTCGGTCTTCAGCAGACCGAGTAACCCCTTGCTTGAGCCAGCGACCTTGGGTCTAAGCTGGTGAGCATTTTTTATTTTGCTCAAGCCAGATGAGCCCGCGCTCAAATTGGCGAGCTCGGGGTCTCGAACCTGGGTCCTCCGCATCCCAGTCCAATGCTCTATCCACTGTGCCAACGCATGGTCAGGCGAGGAAAGGGATCTTTAAAGTATACAGAGTAGAAGGTAGAGGGAGCAGCCACTAACTCTAGGGCTGAGGCAGAGTCTCAGGGATGGAACAAATATGGAAGATGCCCCTTCTCAGCTTGAAGGCTGAGATTCAGACCTTGTGGAGAGGTTGTGTCCACTGGATGCTGGACAAGTTCGAAATGCTGCAGATTGTTGTTGGCAAGCAGGAAACCTCCCTCTCGGGTTGCTGACAAAAGTCTCTAGGAAAACTCTTGCTGAACCTGGCTAAGAAGATAGCCAGGGCTCTGGCATAATTTCCTGGGAAGTCTGTCCTCTGGGGTGCTGACGAAACTTTCTAGGAAACCAGTCATAGCGGGTGTGTGTGTTTGTCATTGGAGACTTGGGAAGTTGGCCCTTGGGGAGAGGGTTATTGGATGTGCTATATACCACTAGCCTCTGCTGGAGCAAGCAGTTTAGAGCAGTGGTCCCCAACCCCCGGTACTGGTCCGTGGGCCATTTGGTTCCGGTTCGCGGGCCATTTGGTACCGGTCCGCAGAGAAAGGATAAATAACTTACATTATTTCCATTTTATTTATATTTAAGTCTGAACGATGTTTTATTTTTTTTAAATGACCAGATTCCCTCTGTTACATCTGTCTAAGACTCACTCTTGACGCTTGTCTCGGTCACGTAATACATTTATCCATCCCACTCCAAAGGCTGGTCCGTGAAAATATTAATATTTTCTGACATTAAACCGGTCCGTGGCCCAAAAAAGGTTGGGGGCCACTGGTTTAGAGCACAGTTTAATGAGAAGAGAACTCCCTTCTAGAGTACTCCTTTAGTGCCATCTGCTGACAAAGGTTGTTATAACATTGTGCTAGCTGGCAGAGGAGAAATCTTTATGGATACCAGCTTCATTATCACAAAAGTAAGGCAGAGAAGAGTAGATTTGGAGTTGAAAGGCAATACCTTTATAATTGGTACACCCTAAGACTCTTCATTTCTTTTGAGTAAACCCTGATTTCTCTGTGGTATCATTTTTCTTCCTGAATGACTTACCTTTAATATTTCTTGTCTTGCTGGTGTACTGCTGCTGCCGTATTTTTCCATCCTTTGTACATCTGAAATATCCTTTATTTTGTTTATTAAAAAAATAATAATGGTAAAAGACACAGAACAAAATTTATCATCTTACCAATTTTTAAGTGTACATTCAGTGGTATTAAATGCATTTATTTATAATGTGCAACCATCACCACCATTTATCTGAATTCTTTTTTCATCCTGTAAAACTGAAACTATACCCATTAAACAATAATCCCAATTCCTTTCTATTCCCAACCTATGGCAAATATCATTGTTTTCTTTCTTAATTTCTCTTAGTGTAAGTTTTTTTGTTTCTTTTTTTAAATTAAATTTAATGCAGTAACATTGATAAATCAGGGTACATATGTTGAGAGAAAACATCTCCAGATTATTTTGACATTTGATTGTGCGGTATACCCCTCCCCCAAAGTCATATTGTCTTCTGTCACCTTCTATCGGTTTTTCTTTGTGCCCCTCCCTCTCCCAACCCCTTCTCTCCCTTTCTTCCCCCTATCCCCCTCCCCCATCTCCCCCCATCCCTGTTTCCATCACATTCTTGTTCATCTCTCTGAGTCACATTTTTATGTCCCATCTATGTATGGATTCATATAGCTCTTAATTTTTTCTGATTTACTTATTTCACTCCGTATAATGTTATCAAGGTCCATCCATGTTATTGTAAATGATCCGATGTCATCATTTCTTATGGCTGAGTAGTATTCCATAGTATATATGTACCAAAGCCTTTTAATCCACTCGTCCACTGACGGACACTTGGGCTGTTTCCAGATCTTCGCTATTGTGAACAATGCTGCCACAAACATGGGGGTGCATTTCTCCTTTTGGAGCTGTTCTATGGTGTTCTTGGGGTATATTCCTAAAAGTGGGATACCTGGGTCAAAAGGCAGTTCGGTTTTCAGTTTTTTGAGGAATCTCCATACTGTTTTCCACAGTGGCTGCACCAGTCTGCATTCCCACCAGCAGTGCAGGAGGGTTCCCTTTTCTCCACATCCTCGCCAGCACTTATTCTGTGTTGTTTTGTTGATGAGCGCCATTCTGGCTGGTGTGAGGTGATATCTCATTTTGGTTTTAATTTGCATTTCTCTAATGATTAGTGATGTTGAGCATTTTTTTAAATTTTATTTAATTATTATTATTATTATTTTTTTTTACAGAGACAGAGAGAGTCAGAGAGAGGGATAGATAGGGACAGACAGATAGGAATGGAGAGAAATGGGAAGCATCAATCATCAGTTTTTTTTGTTTGTTTGTTTTTTCTGTATTTTCTGAAGCTGGAAACGGGGAGAGACAGTCAGACTCCCGCATGCGCCCGACTGGGATCCACCCGGCATGCCCACCAGGGGCGATGCTCTGCCCACCAGGGGGCAATGCTCTGCCCCTCTGGGGCGTGGCACTGTTGCGACCAGAGCCACTCTAGAACCTGGGGCAGAGGCCAAGGAGCCATCCCCAGCGCCTGGGCCATCTTTGCTCCAATGGAGCCTTGCTGCGGGAGGGGAAGAGAGAGACAGAGAGGAAGGAGGGGGTAGGGGTGGAGAAGCAAATGGGCGCTTCTCCTATGTGCCCTGGCCGGGAATCGAACCCCGGTCCCCCGCATGCCAGGCCGATGCTCTACCGCTGAGCCAACCGGCCAGGGCTGAGCATTTTTTCATATGCCTATTGGCCATCTGTATGACCTCTTTGGAAAAGTGTCTCTTCATTTCTTTTCCCATTTTTTGATTGGATTGTTTTTCTTCCTGGTGTTGAGATTTACAACTTCTTTATAAATTTTGGTTATTAACCCCCTATCAGAGACGTATTGTCAAATATGTTCTCCCATTGTGTAGTTTGTCTTTTTATTCTGTTCTTATTGTCTTTAGCTGTGCAAAACCTTTTTAGTTTGATATAGTCCCATTTGTTTATCCTGTCTTTTATTTCACTTCCCCGTGGAGATAAATCAGCAAATATATTGCTCTGAGAGATGTTGGAGAGCTTACAAGCCTATGTTTTCTTCTAAGATGCTTATGGTTTCACGGCCTACATTTAAGTCTTTTATCCATTTTGAGTTTATTTTTGTGAGTGGTGTAAGCTGATGATGTAGTTTCATTTTTTTGCAGGTAGCTGTCCAATTTTCCCAACACCATTTGTTAAAGAGGCTGTCTTTACTTCATTGTATTTCCTTACCTCCTTTCTCAAATATCAGTTGTCCATAGAGCTGTGGGTTTATTTCTGGGTTCTCTGTTCTGTTCCATTGATCTATATGCCTGTTCTTATGCCAGTACTAGGCTGTTTTGAGTACAATGGTCTTGTAGTATAACTTGATATCGGGAGTGTGATACCTCCCACTTTATTCTTCTTTTTTAAGATTGCTGAGGCTATTTGTGTTCTTTTTTGGTTCCATATAAATTTTTGGAATATGTGATTTTTATCTTTGAAGTATGTCATTGGTATTTTAATTGGTATTGCATTGAATTTATAGATTGCTTTGGGTAATATAGACATTTTAATGATGTTTATTCTTCCTAACCATGAGCACGGTATATGCTTCCACTTGTTTGTATCTTCCTTGATTTCTTTTATCAATGTTTTGTAATTTTCCGAGTACAAGTCTTTAGTCTCCTTGGTTAAGTTTACTCCTAGGTACTTTATTTTTTTGGTTGTAATAGTGAAGGGGATTGTTTCCTTAATTTCTCTTTCTGACTGTTTATAGTTGGCGTATAAAAATGCCTCTGATTTCTGAGTATTGATTTTATATCCTGCTACTTTGCTGAATTCATTTATCAGGTCCAGTAGTTTTTTGACTAAGACTTTAGGGTTTTCTATATACAGTATCATATCATCTGCAAATAATGATAGTTTTACTTCTTCTTTTCCAACTTGAATGCCTTTTATTTCTTCTTCTTGTCTGATTGCTGTGGGTAGGATTTCCAGGACTATGTTAAATAAGAGTGGTGAAAGGGGGCACCCCTGCCTTGTTCCTGATCTTGAGGGTATTGCTTTTAATTTTTGCCCATTGAGTATGATGTTGGCTGTGGGTTTCTCATAGATGGCTTTTATTATGTTGAGGTATATTCCCTGTATTCCCACTTTGCTGAGAGTTTTGATCATGAATGGGTGCTGGATTTTATCAAATGCTTTTTCTGCATCTATTGAAATTATCATATGGTTTTTCTCCTTCTGTTTGTTTATGTGATGAATCACATTGATTGATTTACGAATATTGTACCAGCCTTGCCTCCCCAGAATAAATCCCACTTGATCATGGTGTATGATTTTTTCCATATATTGTTGGATCCGGTTTGCTAATATTTTGTTGAGGATTTTAGCATCTATATTCATCAGAGATATTGGCCTATAATTTTCTTTCTTTGTGTTGTCTTTGCCTGGTTTTGGAATCAGAATTATGCTTGCCTCATAAAAGGAGCTTGGAAGTCTTCCTTCCTCTTGAATTTTTTGAAATAGTTTGAGAAGGATAGGAGTTAGTTCTTCTTTGAATATTTGGTAGAATTCAGTTGTGAAGCCATCAGGCCCTGGACTTTTCTTTGTTGGGAGTTTTTTGATAACTCTTTTGATCTCATTTGGCCTTTACTTGCTCTTCTTTTTCTAGTTCTTTTAGATGCAGGATTAAGTTGTTTATTTGAGCTTTTTCTAGCTTCTTAAAGTGTGTCTGTAGTGCTATGAACTTCCCTCTCAGTACTGCTTTTGCTGTATCCCATAAATTTTGAGTTGTTGTATGCTCATTGTCATTCGTTTCTAGGAATTTTTTTATTTCTTCTTTGATCTCATTCTTAATCCATTCATTATTTAACAACCTGCTATTTAGTTTCCATGTGTTTGAGAATTTTTGAGCTTTTCTGTTGTGATTCATTTCTAGTTTCATGCCATTGTGATTGGAGAAAGTGCTTGATAGGATTTCAATCTTCTTAAATTTTTTTTTTCAATCTTCTTAAATTTGTTGAGACTACTTTTGTGTCCTAACATGTGGTCTGTCCTAGAGAATGTACCATGAGCACTTGAAAAGAATGTATATTCTGCTGCTTTAGGGTGAAAGGTTCTGAAGATATCTATTAAATCGAGTTGATCTAGTGTGTCCAATAAGTCTGCTGTTTCTTTGTTATTTTCTTTCTTGAGGATCTATCTAGTGATGTTAGTGGGGTATTGAAATCCCCTACTATTATAGTATTGCTGTTGATCTTGCCCTTTAAATCCATCAAAGTCTGCTTTATATATTTAGGTGCTTCTATATTAGGTGCATAGATATTTATAATAGTTATATCTTCCTGTTGGAAGATCTTCCCTTTATCATTATGTAGTGGCCTTCTTTATCTCTTACTATATCCTTTGTTTTAAAGTCCAATTTGTCTGATATAAATATTGCTACCCCAGCTTTTTTTTTCATTTCCATTTGCATGAAATGTTTTTTCCATCCTTTTACCCTCAATCCATGTGTATCTTTTGTTCTAAGGTGTGTCTCTTGTAGACAGCATATGTATGGGTCCTGTTTTCTTATCCACACAGCTACCCTATGTCTTTTGATTGGATTATTTAATCCATTTACATTTAAGGTTATTATTGATATGTAGTTGTTTATTGCCATTTCATTCTTTAAAGCTGTATTCCTTTTTTGCTATATTCTTTTCCCACTTTGATCTGTTTACAACCGGCCCCTTAACATTTCCTGCAGCATTGGTTTGGTTGTAATGAATTCCTTGAGTTGCTTTTTGTCTGGGAAGCTTTTTATTTCTCCTTCAATTTTAAACGATAGCCTTGCTGGATAAAGTAGTCTAGGTTGTAGGTTCTTGTTCTGCATTACTTTGAATATTTCTTGCCATTCCCTTCTGGCCTCAAGTGTTTTTGTTGAGAAGTCGGATGTCATCCTTACGGGGGCTTCTCTGTAGGTGATAGCTTTTTTTTCTCTTGCAGCTTTTAATATTTTCTTTATCTCTTAGCTTTGGTATTTTAATTATGATGTGTCTTGGTGTAGGTTTCTTTGAGTTTCTCTTTAATGGAGTCCTCTGTGCTTCTTGAACTTGTGAGAGTTTCTCCTGCATTAATTTAGGGAAGTTTTCAGCTATGATATGATTGAACAAAGTCTCTATCCCTTGTTCTTTTTCTTCTTCTTCAGGAACCCCTATGATGCAGATGTTATTTCTCTTCATGTTGTCCCAGAGCTCTCTAAGAGTTTCCTCAGACTTTTTGAGTCTCTTTTCTTTTTTCTTCTCTGCTTTCATGTCTTCATTCCAATTCTCCTCCAATTCGCTGATTCGATCCTCAGCTCTATCTATCCTGTTTTTAATTCCTTCCATTGTGGTCTTTATTTCTGGTATTGTATTTGTCATCTCTGACTGATTCTTTTTTATACTTGCTATTTCTTTATTTAGGTGTTCATAATGACCATCCATTGTTGTTCTAAGATCCCTAAGCATCCTTACAATCATTATTTTGAACTCCACATCTGGAAGTTTGATTATTTCCATATCACTCAGTTCATCTCCTCAAGATTTCCCTTGAGGTTTCATTTGGATTGCACTTTTTTGTTTTCTCATTGTCTGTGTTTGGGTGTTTTGTTTGTAGAGTTGGTTGAGTCTAGGCTTGGTGTTGTCTGCCTCCAGTTTTCAGTTGTGTTATTTCTAGGTCTTCTTGGGTTGGTATCAGCTATTATTTGTAATCCACTTTTGGATTTGGGCAGCTTTGAAGTCTTGATTTGTTTGTTTTCTTAACAGGTGATAGTCTTGTTGACTGATCTCAGCAGGGGGCTTCCTTGAAACTGTATCCAGGAATGCTGTGGGTGTAACCTGAGACTTTGAAGGCCTTTTCCACCAACTAATCTCTCTGGGGGCAGGGTATTTTCTCAGTTTCAGTAGGGGGAGGTGTATCTCAGATCTCAATGGAGACCTGAGTTACTTCCCCTTCTCCCTACTTCTTGTTTTCAGCTGTGACTTGTTGCGCTGATTGGAGCTGCAGAGATGTCTGGAGATCTCTGATTCGGAAGCAATTCAGTAATGTTTTGTGGGGAAGGATCAGTCCCTCCCCCAGCTATGGCTGCCTCCAGCACGGATGAGTCAGCTTTTTTTAGGTTGTCTCCTGCATTCCTTAGCCCCTCACAGTCTGTTCCTCTCTCTTTCCTTTCCACTTGGGAGATAAGCTGGTCTTTTCAACACACCTCACTCCCTGGTTGCTAGGCAAGTGGCTGTGAGCAGTATTTTCTGCTCTTTTCTCTGGAGTGAGATCCCCTCTGGGCTCTCAGCCTCCTCCCACCCCCATTCCTGTAAGCAGGGTAGATTCAGGCGCTTACTACCATGTTTGTTGTGGCTTCTTCTTTGCTCCTTGGTTTTTGAGAGCTGTTCTTGTAGTCCAGAGTTGGTTTTTCACGCTGATTTTTCCTAAATTGATTTGTATTCCAGTTTGGTAGTGAGAGCTGGGCGTCTGTGCGTCCGCCTACTCTGCTGCCATCTTCAGATCCCCCTAGTATAATTTTCTTAAGTTTTTTCCATGTTGTACTTTGTGTCAAAATTTTTTTCCTGTTAAGGGCTGTATATTTCACTGTATGTATATACCACATTTTTTCTATTTATTCATCTTCAGTGGACATTTGGCCATTGTGAAAATATTGCTATGAACATAGGTATACAGTTATCTCTTCAAGACTCTGTTTTTAGTTATTTTGAGTACATACCCAGAGGTAGAATTACTGGATCAGATAGTAACTCTATTTTTAATTTTTTGAGGAATCACCATGCTGTTTTCCACAGAAGCTGTACCTTTTTACATTCTCATCACCAATGCCTAAGAGTTTTAAAATTTCTTCATATCCTTGTCAACACTTGTTTTCTGTTGTTTTTTAATAATAACTATCCTAATGAATATGAAGTGGTATGTCCTTGTTTTAATTTGTGTTTCCTGAATGATTAGTGCTATTGAGCATCTTTTCATATTCTTATTGGCCATCTGTGTATTTTTGGAGAAATATATCTTTGCCCATTTTTGAATTGGGGTAATTTTTGTTGTTGTTGAGTTTTAGGAGTTCTCTATATATTTTGGATATTAGTCCCTTATTAGATATAAGGTTTACAACTATTTTTTTTTTTCATTTTTTATGAAGCTGGAAACAGGGAGAGACAGCCAGACAGACTCCCGCATGCGCCCGACCGGGATCCACCCGGCACGCCCACCAGGGGCGACGCTCTGCCCACCAGGGGACGATGCTCTGCCCATCCTGGGCGTCGCCATGTTGTGACCAGAGCCACTCTAGCGCCTGAGGCAGAGGCCACAGAGCCATCCCCAGCGCCCGGGCCATCTTTGCTCCAATGGAGCCTTGGCTGCAGGAGGGGAAGAGAGAGACAGAGAGGAAAGCACAGCGGAGGGGCGGAGAAGCAAATAGGTGCTTCTCCTGTGTGCCCTGGTCGGGAATCGAACCCGGGTCCTCCGCACGCTAGGCCGATGCTCTACCACTGAGCCAACCGGCCAGGGCTAACCTATTCTGTGAGTTGCCTTTTTACTCTGTTGATACTGTCTTTTGATGCACAAAACTTAAAAAAAAATGTAAAGGTCTTGTCTGTTTTTTTATTGCCTGTGCATTTGGTGTATTCATGAAGTCATTTCCAAGTCTTATTGTCATGAAACTTCTGCCCTATGTTTATTTCTAAGAATTTTATAGTTTAAAAATTTACATTTAGGTCTTTGATCCTTTTTAAGTTTTTTGCACACTGCTCACAAAAATTAGGGGATCAAGGAAGGTGCAGATACTCCAGTACTTTCAGCCTTTTGTATGGTGTATTTTCACCAATGAAATAAAAGTTGGTTTTGCATCTCATTTGTATAATCAAACAACTGTCTTTGACTTGTCGTTTGCTTTTCTGATTTTCTTGTTTAATAAAAAAAAATCAAGTGCTTTTTTTTATTGCTTCATACTTATTTTGAAATATACCCTAATTTTTGTGAGCAGTATATATGGTGTGAGGTAAGGGTCTAACATCATTCCTTTGAAAGCAGATGTCCAGTTTTCCCAACATTGTTGAAAAGATTGTCCTTTCCCGGTTGAATGGTCTTGGCACACCCTTTTCATAACCATTTGACCACAGATGTGAGGGTTTCTTTTTGAGCTCTCTATTCCAGTGCTCTCTATGTCTGTCTTTATGCCAGTACTACACTGTTTTGTTACTGTAGTTTTATAGTAAGTTTTAAAATAAGGAACTTGAGTTCCTCCAGCTTTATTCTTTTTTTCCAGGACTTTTGGCTAGTCAGGGTCTCTTTTAAAAAAAAAATTTTTTTTGGAGACTATTTATTTTAAAGAGGAGTAATAAGAGGAAGAAAGAGAGAGAGAAGGGGGAGAGCAGGAAGTATCAACTCCCATATGTGCCTTGACTAGGGAAGCCCAGGGTTTCTAACCAGTGACCTCAGCATTCTAGGTCAACACTGTATCCACTGTGCCACCACAGGTCAGGCTATTCAGGATATCTTGAGATTCTGTTTTAATTTTAGGATGGGTTCTAGTTCTGCCAAAAAAAGTTATTGGGATTTGGATAGGGATTACATTGAATGTGTAGATCACTTTGGGTGGCACTGACATCCTAACAGTATTGTCTTCCAATCCATTAATGTGGGATGTGTTTCCATTTATATGTCTTTAATTTCTTTCAGAAATGTTTTGTAGTTTTCACTGTACAAGTGTTTTACCTCCTTGGTTAAATTAATTTCTAGGTATTGTATTCTTTTTGATGCTGTTGTAAGTGGAATTGTTTATGTAATATCCTTTTCAGATTTGTTCATTGCTAGTGTGTAGAAATGCAACTGATTACTTATTTTTCTGTGTTGACTTTGTATCCTGCTACTTTGCTGAATTCGTATATTAGCTCTATTATTATTTTTTGGGGGGTGGGATCTGTAGGTTTTCTATATTTAAGATTGTATCATCTGCAAACAGAAGATTTTGCTTTTTTAATTTGGATGCCTTTGTTGTAGGATTTTTATAGATTCCATCTCTCAGGTTGAGATAGTCCCTTTTATTATTAGTTTGCTGAGAGGTCTTTTTATTTTAACATAATGGAGTTAAATTTTATTAAATGGTTTTTCTGCGTGTCTTGTGAAGATTGTACAGTCTTTTTCTGTCTATTCATTTGTTTTTGAATGTTAAACCAACTTGCATTTCTGTAGTAAGTTCCATATGATTATGATGAATAATATTTTTCATGTTCTTGGGTTAAGTTTATAATGTTTTAATAAGAATTTTTATATTGGCCCTGGCTGGTTGGCTCAGTGGTAGAGCATCAGCCTGGCGTATGGAAGTCTCGAGTTCGATTTCCTATCGGAGTACACAAGAGAAGCAACCATCTGCTTCTCTACTCCTCCTCCCACCCCCAGCCATGGTTTGATTGTTTTGAAGATATCAGCCCCAGGCACTGAGGATGGCCTTGTGGAACCTCTGCGTCAGGTGCTAAAAATAGCTCGGTTACAAGCATGACCACAGATGGGAGAGCATTGGCCCCAGATGGGATTGCTGTGTGGATTCAGTTCAGGGTGCATGCGGGAATCTGTCCCTCTGTCTCCCCACCTCTCACTTAAAAAAAAAAATTTTTTTATATCTGTTCATGTGTAATATTGATTAGAAATCTTATTTTCTTTTACTGTCTTTGTTTAGTTTTGGTATCAGGGTAATGCTAGCCTTATAAATTGAGTTTGTAGACATTTCTTCCTACTAATTTCTTAATAAGTTTGGGTAAGTTTACTGTTATATCTTTCTTAAGTTTTTTTTTTTCCTTCTTCTTAAGTTTTTGATATGTTTGTCAGTAAACCCATCTAGGTGTGGAATTTTCTTTGTGAGAGGTTCAGTTAATCATTTGAGTTTTAAAATAGAGACAGGAATTTTAATCTTTTCTTATTTTATTTTTGGTGATTTGTGTCCTTTGAGGCATTCATCCATTTAGACTTAAGTAGTTGAAGAATTTATTGGCCAAATTATTTATAATATTCTCTTATCCTTCTAATATCTGTAGGTGTATACTTATGTCCTTTCTTTGATTCCTGATATTGATAGTTTGTGTCTTTATTTTTTTCTTTGATCAGTTTAACTGGAGGCTTTTCTTTCTTTTTTTAATATTAATAAATCATGTATTTAAAAAAATTTATTTTAGTGAGAGAAGATGGGAGAAAGAGAGAGAGAGACAGGAGTCGATGTTTCTGTATGTTCCCTGGCTGGGGATTAAAATGGCAACCTTTGTGCTTTGGGATGATGTTTTAACCAACTGAGCCATCTTGTCAGAGCAGGCTTTTCAATTATATTGAAATTTGAAAGAATCAACTTTTGATTTTGCTGAATTTTTAATTGTTTTTCATTGTTTAATTGATTTTAAAAAATACCTTTATTGTTTCTTTCTCGCTTCTTTTAGGATTTGTTGTCTTTTCCTAGCTTCTTGATTTGACAACCTTTTAAAAATATAAATCTTTAAAAGCTATAAACGTCTCTAATCACTGTTTGTAATGCATTTTAAAACTCTTGGTAAGTTTTGTTTTCATTATCATTTGTTCAGACTATTTTCTTCTGAGATTTTTTAATTTTTATTTTTGAGATAAAGAGAGAGAGAGACAGGAAGGGAGTGAGAAGGTGAGAAGCATCAACTCGTAGTTGCTTTCACTTCAGTTGTGCATTGATTGTTTCTTGTATGTGTCTTGACTGGGACTGAGCCAGTGTCCTCTTGCTGTCAGAACATACATTTTTTCTGTTAAGGATATAATATAAATTTAACACTTTAGTGATATATTCTGTGAATTTTTAATAATACATATTTTCCTTTCTTTCTTTTTTTTAAGTGAGAGGAGAGGAGATAGACTCTTTCATGCACCCCAAACAGGATCCACCTGGCAACCCCTGTCTGGGACGTATGCACAAATCAACTGAGTTATTTTTAGCACCTGACGCTGATACTCCTACCAACGAGCTAGTCTCAATGTGCAGGGCCAATGCTTGAACCAGTGAAGCCACTGAAGCAGATGGTTGCTTCACCTGTGTTCCCTGACTGGAAATCGAACCTGGGACATCCTTATGTCAAGCCCATGCTGTATCTACTGAGCCAAATGGCCATGGCCTAACAATACATTTCTAATGGCTGAGTTGTTCATTATACTTCTGAACTTAAAATGAATGAAGTTGCTTCATTTTATAGAATTATGGATTTATAAAATCCACTTATCTCAATTGCTTCTAATTAGAACTTTGGTTTTTATTCTACATAGCAATGAAAAAATACTGCTAATAAAGTATGGTGATAGCACATGAAATATGAATTAGAAATGCTAAGTATACCTACAGTAATATGATGCATAGTCAGTTTTGATGGAGAAATCAAGCTTATTAAAGTTTTAGTTTATCTCAGTAATTTTAGTGGAAATTATTACTTTCTTTAACTAACTATATAAATTTTGAAATTGAAAAATGAAAAAAAAAGATTTGATTCCATTTAAAGAAGAGTTGTTAATGTGTTAAAAAGTCATTTTGCACTGGTCCCATGATAGAGTTGTGAAGTCCTCAATTCTTGTCTTCTCAAAAGAAGGACTTCATATGACAGACCAGTCAGCAAAGCAGGCAGAGGAAAAAGTACTGGCAAAAGGAAAAGTACACTTGGAAGGTTTTCAGATGGGTAACTCAGACCAAACTGAGTGCCCTGCTTGGTTATATAGTCAGATTTTATGCTTTCTTGGGCTCCCCCCCACCTCCTGGATCTTGCTCTGGGCTTGTTCCTTCCTGTCCATCGCATGGGCACATCTCTGTCAGTAGTGGGGGGTCATATGCCTGTGCTGTTAATATTTCGAGGTCATGCGCATGCTCATTTACATCTTTTACCTTTCTATGTCTAGCGTCCCCAGTGGAAGGTAATGTAGTAGTCGTTGCCCAATTTATTAGTCTGTTTGTGCATGCTTCTTTTAGTGTGTAACTGCCATAGGCTTTGTCAGGAATTTGAAAATAGCAGTCAACCTGGTTATCAGCTGATGGATATGTTTAAAGTTGATATTTCCTTTCCTTCTCTATAACCCTAACCTGGCTCTTGTCTGATTAACTACCTACTCTAATGATCTAATTGGGGGAAAAAGCTCTTATGAAGACTGAATGAAATCTACGTTTATTGTGTCCTTATCAAGATTTCAGTTTCAAAAAAAAAAAAGATTTCAGTTTCAGTTAAACCAATTTGAGTTCTTAGTGTATGTATAGATTGAAGTGAATTGTGAGCATCAAGTTTGAGAGTTTAGGGAGAAGTTTAAGAATTTTGTATACCAACATTATCAATTTTATTTGAGCCCCCAAGGAGTTAATATTCTTGCCTAGGGTCTTTTAGTGAATTAGTAGCAGAACAGTGACTAGAATGTAACAGTATTGATGTGATCAGTCTTTCTTGAGATTTGACAGCAAACATTTTCCACATACTGTTTTTCTAATTACAGTCAGTTCTCACTTTGCAGGCTTCTGATATATTTGAATTTCAGTTGCCACAGTTTAGTTAAATAACACGAGTCCCCTAACAACAAAATCTAGATGTCATTTACCATGATGTGTTAACTGTAATTGTGTAATGTATAAACTTTTTTTTTTTTTTAAAGGTTATAAATCTTTTTATTTATTTATTTTTATTTTTATTTTATTTATTCATTTTTAGAGAGGAGAGAGAGAGGGATAGAGAGAGAGACAGAGGAGAGAGAGAGAGAAGGGGGGAGGAGCTGGAAGCATCAACTCCCATATGTGCCTTGACCAGGCAAGCCCAGGGTTTCGAACCGGCAACCTCAGCATTTCCAGGTCAAAGCTTTATCCACTGCGCCACCACAGGTCAGGCGTAATGTATAAACTTTGATGCTACCTGTTCAGTTTGTAAGTCTTATAATTCACAGATAGCTATCATGATTAGTGACAAATTACTTTACATCTCTCAAAGTCTGTTGGAAATTGGTCACTGTGTGTCTGTTATGCATTTCTTGCACAGAGAGCAAACTGTGTAGTTGTGTTACCTCCTTGTGTGCCACTGGTAAATCCATGTGATGTTTTACAACAGTGGGTAATCAAAGGAGAGAGTTGACCAACAAAGAAGTGAAAAGTGGTAACACTATATCTGAAAAATGGAATGTCAGAAGATTTGAAAATAACTACAGATAAATGAAAATAGGATTTGAACTGGGCTTGCCTCAGGTAAATGAAAATAGGACTTGAACTGGGCTTGCCTAAATGAAGGTAGAATATGAACTATACTGAAAAAGTCAGAGCCTGACCCATGGTGGTACAGTGGATAGAGTGTCTACCTGGGACGCTAAAGTCCCAGGTTCAAAACCCTGAGGTCACCAGCTTGAGCATGGGATCATCCGGCTTGAGCTCAGGGTCTCCATCTTCAGTGTGGGATCATTGACATGATTCCATGATCACTGGCTTGAAGCCCAGGTTTGCTTGGCTTGAGCAAGGGGTCACTCGGCTGAAGTCCCCTGGTCAAGGCATGTATGAGATGCAATCAGTGAACAACTAAAGTGCTGCAACTACAAGTTGATGCTTCTCATCTCTCTCCCTTCTTGTCGCTTTCTCTCTCTTGCTCTCTCTCTCACAGCCTGGAAAGTCAGATGAATATAAAAAAGAAGGTAAAATCTTTTAAACATCATTTATTTTAAATTGTAGTAGGAATAGATCTAGTTTGGCTAGCATTTCATGCCAAAGCATTGAAGTTAAGTTGCTACATTGAAAAATAAGGAATTACAAAGAGAATGAAGAATTTATATTGCCAGTCAAGACTGGTTTCCTTTCAGAATCAGCATGGATTAAGCTATTAGAGCAGAGAGGGATGCTATGACATTGCATCCAGATTTGAAAGATTAATTGAGCAAGTAATTAAGATTATCAACTAATTAATGTAGGATAGGCCTGTTTTGGAAGGTAATCTTGTCAATAACCTGTGTGATGAAAGGCAGGATCCTGGAGAGATCCAAGGTGGTGGTGGACTTAAATGGATGTTATGCTCACTTCCTCCCAGGACCAAACTGGAATAACAGCTAAAATATAGAATAATCAACCCGAATTACCAACTGAAGACCAGCTGAATGTAAGTCTTATAACCAAGGATTTACAGAAGAAGCCACATTGAGACTGGTAGAAAGGACGGAAACATTAAAAGGGCTGACACGAGTCCCATCAGAGGCAGCTGAGATTATGGAGGGATATCTGAACTGCAAAGGTTCCTAAGAAGCTTGTGGTCTAAACCCCATGCTGGCTTCTCCAGCCTAGAGCACCAGAGCCAGGAAGAGGCACTTATATGACATCTAGCTGTAAAAATCAACTGGGATTCCTATCTGCCAGGGAGAGATGGGAGTCTGCTGGTGACACAGGCACCCTCCTAAAGGGCCAGTGTACAAAATCTTGTTTGCAGCCACTTACCCTGGGATCCTATGGAGGGAGGACAGAATGGACTGGAGTCATGTGAGGAGAGACTGGAATTTGTGCTTCTGGGGAGAGAGCTGAGAGGATTGTCGCTAGGACCCCTGTTTTAGGGGGGGGGGGTTGTTTTTGTTTTTTTTTCAGAGACAGGGAGTCAGATAGAGGGATAAATAGGGACAGACAGGAACCGGAGAGAGATGAGAAACATCAATCATTAGTTTTTCGTTGCGACACTTTAGTTGTTCATTGATTGCTTTCTCATATGTGCCTTTGACCGTGGGGCTACAGCAGACCGAGTAACCCCTTGCTCGAGCCAGCGACCTTGGGTCCAAGCTGGTGAGCTTTGCTCAAACCAAATGAGCCCGCGCTCAAGCTGGCAGCCTTGGGATCTCGAACGTGGGTCTTTCGCATCCCAGTTTGATGCTCTATCCACTGCGCCACCACCTGGTCAGGCTAGGACCCTTGTTTTGAGTCACTCTGTGCACCACAAACATTATCTTTCTTGGGTGGAGCACTGCTTTCCTTAGGACATCAGCCTGGTGGAATAGAGTAACCCTACTCTGCATAACTTGTACTGTGCTGAGGAGTCTGCTGTGTGTGCTGGAGTACAGAGATCTGGGCAGACTCGGGGTGTCAGTGACTCAGTGGTGTGGCTTTGGGGTGGGGGCTATTTTCTCCACTTTGCCAATGAACGTGACTGGCATCTCCTCCTCTTGGGAGATGATCTATCTCTACCCTCTTGATTCCTGATGCCCCCACCGTACTGAGTTCTGGGAAGAATCTGGGACAGAACTGAGTTGTGTGGCTCTGGGAAAGGGGCCACTCCTACCACCTTCCCCTGTCTGACTGGAACTTCCCTCTCATGGGAGAGCTAGCCCCACTCTCCTGACTCCTGGCAGCCCTACCTTATTGAGCTCAGCCTCCTGGCAGAATCTTGGACAGACTGAGTTTGTGTGGCTCTAGGACAGAAACCATTTTTACCTTGCATTCCAAACCAGTACAGAGCCCTCCTTTCACGTGGCCAAATCATGGTCTTTTGGGGCCTGATCAACTCTGCTGGCCTTACCCTGACAGCTCCCTGAGACTCCTTGAGACCCAACTCCACTGCAAATGTCTTCAGACCATTGGTGGGTGCCAACTAAACTTTGTGTACTCTAGGACATTTGATGAGCGGCCTCAGACTCAGCACTGGCACTGAGTTTTAACTTGTACCAATCTGGTGAACCCCACTCGCCCCTATGTGGTGACTCACTAAGAACCTACATCTTGCAACTTGAGTACCACCAGAGGCTCTTTCAGTGACTAAGCCTAACAGGCAGCCGGCAGGTGAAGACTGGTGAGGGTGGATCTCAAGGTATCTTGAGACTTTTGCTGACCTGCCCCTGGGTCTGGTGCTGGTAAAAGCCAGCCTTGGTGTGCAGCTTGATCCTTCTGCTCACACAAAGGCCTAGCAGAGGCAGTGACAAACTACAGATTGCTTTGTAACTCCAAACAGGTTGCCTAGGCGCAGTCCCAGACAGTGTCTTGACATTGACTTGCACCAGAACCCCTCCCAAGAGGCCCTAGAACCAACATACTCAGTGGCCAGGTTCAGACATCACAGCAGGATCCAAAAAGTTTCATAAGTGGCATAGCTAAAGGGAGATCTTGGCAGGCACCAACCCTGCTGAGGCGAATTCTACTTTGTGAGCTTAGCACCAGCACAGCAACATGTATACTGTGGTTGGGGTTGATCCTTACAGTGAGCCAGCCTGAGGGTTGACCCTACACAATAATTGGCCAATGGCAATTAAGATACAGTAACAACAGGAAGACCCACATAACCTACACAAGGGACATTGAAACACTGAGATCAGGTGATCAAGGAGACTGTGCCACTGGGTTCCTTTGGACACTACTATATAAGGCTACCCTATCAATACTGGAAGTCCTAGCAGATCTATCTAATACATGAAAGAAACAGAAAGAGGCAGCCATATTGGGGAGACAAATAAACATGCCCCAATGAAAAAACAAGGGAAAACTCCAGAAAAAAGTGCTAAATGAAATGGAGGCAAGCAATTTACCAGATCTAGTGTTAAAAAATCTCATGGAACTTAGAAGAACAAAGAGATAGCAAGCATAAAAAAGACACCATAAATAGGAACCATTTAGCCTGACCTGTGGTGGCGCAGTGGATAAAGCGTCGACCTGGAAATGCTGAGGTCGCTGGTTCGAAACCCTGGGCTTGCCTGGTCAAGGCACATATGGGAGTTGATGCTTCCAGCTCCTCCCCCCTATCTCTCTCTCCTCTCTGTCTCTCTCTGTCTCTCTCTCTCTCCTCTCTAAAATGAATAAATAAATAAAGAATAAAAAAAATGAATAAATAAATAAAAATAAAAAAATAAAAAAAAAGATATTTAAAAAAAAATAGGAACCATTTAGAAATGAAGAATATAATATTTGAAATGGTGAATACACTAGAAAGAATAAACTGTAGGTTGGATGAGACAAAGGATTGAATTTGTGATTTGGACAACAGTAGCAGAAAACACATAATCTGAGCCTGACTGGTGGTGGTGCATTAAGTGTTGGCCCGAGATTCTTATAGTCCTGGTTTGAAACCCCAAGGTTGCCAGCTAGAGCATGGGATCATTGACATGATCCCAGGGTCACTGTCCTGAGCCTAAAGGTCACTGGCTTGAAGCCCAAGGTCATTGGCTTGAGCCCAAAGTTGCTGGCTTGCTGCCCAAGGTTACTGGTTTGAGCAAGGGGTCACTGGCTTGACTTCAGACCCTGTCAAGGTACATATGAGAAGCAGTCAATGCATAACTAAAGTGAAACAACTCTGAGGTGATGCTTTTCTTCCTCCCATCCCTTTTTCTTGTCTCTCAAAAAAAAAAAAATTAAATGAGGATAGTTCAAGGGACTCTTGGGATAACATGAAGTGTAACAACATCTTCATCATAGTGGTACCAGAAGGAGAAGAGAGAGAGAGAGCAAAGGATCAAGAACCTTTTTGAAGAAGTAATTTCTGAAAATTTCTCTAAACTGATGAAAGGCAAGAATACAAAGTTCAAGAATCACCAAGAATGCTAAACAAGATGAACCCAAAGAGGCCCAGACTGAGACACATCATAATTAAAATGGCAAAGTTTAAGGACAAAGAGAATTTTAAAAGCAGCAAGAGAAAGAGCTAGTTACCTATAAGAGAGTTTCCATAAGGCTGTCAGCTGATTTCTCAGTATTAACTTTCAGCAGATGGGATTGACATGGAATATCCAAAATGATGAAAGCATGGACCTATAACCAATACTACTCTACCCAGCAAGGCTAGTATTTAAAATTGAGGGAAAAATAAAGAGCTTCCCAGACCAGAAAATGTTAAAGGAGTTCATTACCACCAAGTTAATATTACGTGAAATGTTAAAAGGTCTTTAAAAAGAAGAAGAATATGTATTAAAAATATGAACAATAAAATGGCAATAAATATATACCTCTCAAATCACTTTAAATGGCTAAATCTTTCAATCAAAAGTTATAGGGTAGCAAAAGGGATAAGAAAACGTGAGCGGCCCTGGCCGGTTGGCTCAGTGGTAGAGCGTCGGCCTGGCATGCGGGGGACCCGGGTTCGATTCCCGGCCAGGGCACATAGGAGAAGCGCCCATTTGCTTCTCCACCCCCACCCCCTCCTTCCTCTGTCTCTCTCTTCCCCTCCCGCATCCGAGGCTCCATTGGAGCAAAGATGGCCCGGGCGCTGGGGATGGCTCTTTGGCCTCCGCCCCAGGCGCTGGAATGGCTCTGGTCTAGGCAGAGCATCGCCCCCTGGTGGGCAGAGCGTCGCCCCCTGGTGGGCGTGCCGGGTGGATCCCGGTCGGGCACATGCGGGAGTCTGTCTGACTGTCTCTCCCCGTTTCCAGCTTCAGAAAAATACAAAAATACAAAAAAAAAAAAAAAAAAAAAAAAGAAAACATGAGCCATATATATGCTGTCTGCTAGAGACCCGCCTCAGAATGAAAGATACACAGAGCAAAAGTCCAGGGATGGAAAAAGATATTTCATGAAAATGAAAATGAAAAATGAAAAGCTTGGGTAGCAATACTTATATCTGACAAAATAGACTTCAAAACAGAGAGCATAAGAAGAGACAAAAAAGGACATTATATAATGCTAAAGGGGTCAATCCATCAAGAGAATATAATTCTTGTAAACATTTATGCATCCCGCATAGGAGCACCTAAATATACTGCTCACAAAAATTAGGGGATATTTCTAAATGAATATAAAGCAGTAAAATATCCCCTAATTTTTGTGAGCAGTGTGTATAAAGCAAATCTTGATGGACATAGAAGGAGAGTTTGACAGTAGTACAGTCGAAATAGGGGATTTTAACACCCCCTTGATATCAACAGATCTTTCAGACAGAAAATCAGCAAGAAAACAGACTTAAGTGATATGCTAGATCAGATGGATTTAATATCTTCAGAGCATTTCACCCCAAAGCAGCAGAATATGCATTCTTTTGAAGTATACATGGAACGTTTTCTAGGATGGACCACATTTTAGGACACAAAACATGTCTTATTAAATTTAAGAATATTGAAAATTGGCCCTGGCCGGTTGGCTCAGCGGTAGAGCATCAGCCTGGCATGCAGGAGTCCCGGGTTCGATTTCCGGCCAGGGCACACAGGAGAGGCGCCCATTTGCTTCTCCACCCCTCCCCCTCTCCTTCCTTTCTGTCTCTCTCTCCCACTCCCGCAGCGAGGCTCCATTGGAGCAAAGATGGTCCAGGCACTGGGGATGGCTCTGTGGCCTCTGCCTCAGGCGCTAGAATGGCTCTGGACGCAACAGAGTGACGCCCCAGAGGGGCAGAGCATCGCCCCTTGGTGGGCATGCCGGGTGGATCCCGGTCGGGCGCATGCGTGAGTTTGTCTGACTGCCTCCCCTTTTCCAGCTTCGGAAAAAATGAAAAAAAAAAAAAAAAGAGTATTGAAATCACCAAGCGTCCTTTCTGACCATAATAGTTTGAAACTAGAAATCAATCACCAGAAAAAACTGAAAAACACACAAAGATATGGAGGCTAAATAACATTTTATGAAACAATGAATGCATTAACAATGAGATCGTGGAAGAAATCAAAAGATATCTTGAAATAAATGAAAATGAACACAACATAAAATGTCTGGGACACATGCATAGCGTTACAGCTCTACCTCAAAAAACAAGAAAAATCACAAAGAAACAATCTAACTTTACACTTAACAGAACTAGAAAAAAACAACAAAGAAACCCAGAGCCAGTAGAAGAAAGGAACTAAAAAAGATCAGAGCAGAAATAGATGAAATAGAGTCTAAAAAATAACACAAAAGATCAGTGAAACCAAGAGCTGGTGCTTTGAAAAGATAAACAAGATTGACAGACCCTTAACCAGACTCATCAGGAGTAAAAGAGGACCCAAATAAAATCAGAAATGAAAGAGAATTAACAACTGACACCAAAGAAATACAAAGGATTGTAAGAAAACATTATGAACAACTATATGCCAACAAATTAGATAATCTGGACTAAATGGATAGATTTCTAGAAACATACACATTCTTCCAAAACAATCAGGAAAAATCAGAGAATATCAGTAGAGATTACAACTAGTGAAATTGAGGCAGTAATTAAAAAACACAACTCCCAACAATGGAAAGTCCTGGACTGTATGGCTTCACAGGTGAATTTTACCAAACATTCAAAGATGAATTCCCTTAAGGTTGGGTACAAATATAGGGATGTTTGCTTATACCACTCTTACTCAGTATAGTGCTGTAAGTCTTAGCTACAGCAATTAGACAGGAAGAAGACATCAAAAGCATCCAACTTGGAAGGGAAGAAGTAAAACTGTCATTATTTGTAGATGAGATGATAGAGAACCCTAAAGATTCCACCAAGAAACTACTAGAACTGGTAAGCAAATTCAGTGAAGTAGCAGGATACAAAATAAATATCCAGAAATCAGTGGCATTTTCATACACTGATAATGAACTATTAGAAAGGGAAAGTAAGAAAAGAGTCCCATTCATAGTTGCTTCAGAAAGAATAAAATCCTTTGGAATAAATTTAGCAAAGAATGTAAAAGACCTCTACTTGGAGTATGATAAGACACTGAGGAAAAATTGAAGAAGATACAAATAAGTGGAAGTATATATTGTGTTCATGGATAGAAAGTATTAGCATCATTAAAATGTCCATATTACCCAAAGCAGCAATTTTTGTCAGGGTACAGCCAACATTGTTCACAGAACTAGAACAAATATTCTAAAATTTTTATGGAGCCATAAATACCTTGAATAGTCACAGCAATCTTGAGAAAGAATGGGCTGGAAGAATCATGCTACTTGATATCAAACTATACTACAAGGTCATAGTAATCAAACATCATGGTACTGGCATATAAAACAGACGCAGATCAATGGAATAGAGTAGAGATCCCAGAGATAAACCCACTTTCTGGTTAATTAATATTTGACAAAAGAGGTAAAAATATATACTGGGGTAATGACAGTCTATTTAATAAATGGTGTTAGGAAAATTGGACAGATAATGTGAAAAAAATGAAATTAGACCACCTTATTACTACACACAAGAAAAAACTCAAAATGGGCCCTGGCTGGTTGGCCCGGTGTGTGGAAGTCCCAGGTTTGATTCCTGGTCAGGGCATATAAGAGAAGCGTCCATCTGCTTCTCCAACCACCCTTCCCTCCCCTCCCTGTTTCTTCTATCTCTTTCTGTTCCCCCCTCCTCCCTTTCTCTCTCTCGCTCTCTCCCACACACACAACCATGGCTTGATTTGAGCAAGTTGGCCCGGGCACTGAGGATGGCTCCATGGCCTTGCCTCAAGGTGCTAAAATAGCTGGTTGCAATGGAACAGTGGCCCCAGATGGGCAGAACATCAGCTCCAGATAGGGGTTGCTGTGTGGATCCCAATTGGGATGCATGCGGGAGTCTGTCTCTCCACCACCCTGCCTCTCACTTGATAAACAAAACAAAATGGATTAAAGATTTAAATGTTAGACTCGGCCCTGGCCGGTTGGCTCAGCGGTAGAGCGTCGGCCTGGCGTGCGGGGGACCCGGGTTCGATTTCCGGCCAGGGCACATAGGAGAAGCGCCCATTTGCTTCTCCACCCCCCCCCCCTTCCTCTCTGTCTCTCTATTCCCCTCCCGCAGCTAAGGCTTCATTAGAGCAAAGATGGCCCGGGCGCTGGGGATGGCTCCTTGGCCTCTGCCCCAGGCGCTAGAGTGGCTCTGGTCGCGGCAGAGCGACACCCCGGAGGGGCAGAGCATCGCCCCCTGGTGGGCAGAGTGTCGCCCCTGGTGGGCGTGCCGGGTGGATCCCAGTCGGGCGCATGCGGGAGTCTGTCTGACTGTCTCTCCCATTTCCAGCTTCAGAAAAATACAAAAAAAAAAAAAAAAAGTTAGACTCGAAACCATAAAACTCCTAGAAACATAGACAATAAAATGTTGGACATTTCTTTTTTTTAAGATTTTTATTTATTGATTTTATAGAGAGATGAGGCAGGTTATGAGAAGTGTCAAGTCATAGTTGCTTCACTTTAATTGTTCATTGGTTTATCCTATGTGCCTTGACTGGGCAAGACCAAGGTTTTGAACTGTTGACCCCAGCATTACAGGACAGCGCTCTCTCTATCCACTGTGCCACCACAGGCCAGGCTTGGACATTTCATGTAGCAATATTTTTTCTAATACCTTTTCTCAGGCTAGGAAAACAAAAGAAAAAACAAATGGAACTATATCAAACTACAAAGTTTTTGTACACTTTTTTACAATAGCCAAGATTTGGAAGCAGGCCAAGTGTGCATCAGTAGATGAGTAGATGAAAAAAAGTGTGGTATATTTCACTATAAAAAAAGAAGGAAATCTTATTTTTGTGATACTGTAGGTGGACTTGGAGAATATTATGCTAAGTGAAGTAAGCCAGTCACAAAAATTCTAATACCCTATGATTTCACTTATATGTGGTATCCAATGAATAAAATAAACAAAATAGGAACAGACTGATAGATACAGAAAACAGACTGATAGCTGTTAGAGGGGAGGGGGATTAGGGGCCTGGGTGAAAAAGGTGAAGAGATTAAACAAAAGAAGACAAAGAAACCTCGTAAACTCAAAATATGATTGATTTCCAGAGAGAAAGGGTGGTGGTAAGAAGTAGAAGAGGGTAAAGGGGGGTTATAAATGGCAGAGGGAGACTTGACTTTGGGTGGTGAACACACAATACAATATATAGCTGATGGATTATAGAATTGTACACCTGAATCCTATATAATTTTATTAACCATTTTCACCCCAATTAATTCAATAAAAATATATTTTTAAAAGACATAGGATCCTGAAGTGGTCGTAAATGAGAGACTATATAGGTAAGAAGCCTGAGGAACTTAGTAAAGGTAAATTTATAAATATACATTTGGAAAGTGGTTGTGACAAAAAAGGTGAAGATGTTTTAGAGAAGGTGACTCCTGGCAAAAATTTTCTGTTAAACGAACTCTTGGAAGTAGATCAAAAGGCAAAGAGTGACGACATGTTGGAGGCTGAACCAACCTGGGATAGAATTAAGATAGTTCGCAAAGGCATAGTGAATGAAGATGCTTATTCTCTACCAGAGTTATCTGAGGAAAAGAAGGTGTCAAGCACTGTGTGTTTTTAAAGTATTTTACAAAGAAATAAAACACTTTCATTCTCAGTTTCTTATGCTTTAAATTATAAAATAGTGAATATTAGTTACACAGTACTTTTTCATTTATATATTTACAACTGATAGCTAGTTTTAAAATGTTTTGACAAAAATGTGAAAGATCACAGAACAATTGTATTTTCCTTTGAGTATTAAGATTGCTTTGCTCTGTCACTTTCAGCTTTCAAGTTGATTTTTATGACCCTGCTTTATAGTGCAAAGTGAGTACTGCATGTATAAGAAATATATTTTTTTCCATAACAACTTATTATATTTTCCAACTTGATAAATGATTATAAAGCTCATTAGTATGAATAAATTTGAAAGTATTGTATAAGAAGGAGATGTTCAAATGGGAGTAGCAATAAGTAAAGACTGGCATTACCATCGTGGGGGTAAGGAAGAGGATTAGGTATTTAATTTGAAGTGATCTGTTGTAGGCATTAAAACTGAAGCTACTGACCTGACCAGGTGGTAGCACAGTGGATAGACCATCAACTTGGGACATTGAAGACCCACACTCAAAACTCCAAGGTTTTCGGCTTGAGCACAGGCTCATCCAGCTTGAGCCTGGGTTCACCGGCTTGATCATGCTATTCATAGACGTGACCCCAAGGTCACTAGTTCGAGCCCAAGGTCACTGGCTCAACTGGAGCCCCCCAGCCAAGGCACATGTGAGAAAGCAGTCAATGAACAACTAAGGTACTGCAGCTGTGAGTTGATGCTTTTCCTCTCCCTTCCTATCTGTTCGTCCTTGTCTGTCCATCTCTCTCTCCTAAAAAAAAAAAATTGAAGCTTCTGCATAATATGTATTTGAGATTCTTATAATTTAAAAGTACACTGAAGGATGTTTTAAGTTTTTAATATAGACAAGTTTTGAATTGTAACTAACAATAGTAATCCGTCTATTCAGCAAACATTTATTGACTTCTGTTACGTGTGAGCATTGTTGTAGGTGCTAGGCTTATAGCAATAAGGAGCAATCAGAAGTCTATCTAGCCTGACCAGGAGGTGGCGCAATGGATAGAGCGTCGGACTGGGATGTGGAGGACCCAGGTTTGAGTCCCCGAGGTTGCCAGCTTGAGTGTGGACTCATCTGGTTTGAGCAAAGCTCACTAGCTTGGACCCAAGGTCACTGGTTTGAGCAAAGGGTTACTCAGTCTGCGTGGCCCCGCGGTCAAGGCACATATGAGAAAGCAATCAATAAACAACTAAGGTGTTCACGACGAAAAACTAATGATTGATGTTTCTCATCTCTCTCCATTTCTGTCTGTCTGTCCCTATCTCTCTCTCTCTCTGACTCTGTAAAAAAAAAAAAAAAAAGTCTGTCTAAACTGGGATACCCTTTAACTTGTCTTCTGTTTTGAGATATGTTGAATCTCTAGTCCTTTACAGAGTCTGGATTTCATTAGAGTTCTTTTGAAAGAAGCTAGATTATTTAAATTTTATTTTATAACTCTAAAAGATTTTTTATAGAAACTTTACTTTTTATTGATTTCTTTTGTGGATAGTCTCCAAAATAGTGTTAAAACTCCATGTTTGTATAACCCCAGTTATTTGTCAGTAGATAGATCTACCAAAAGAATGGAATATTTCATGGTACAGCTTCAGAAATGTGTATGGGTACTTGATTCCTTATAGCATTTTCCACTTTGGAGTAAAATTTCTATAGTGGCTGTCATAGACACATCTGCTGTAGTAGTTCTAGGAAAGAGTTGTGAATTCTTCCTTGTTTAGGAAGTTGAGTATGTGTGGGTTGTGTGAGATGGCATCATTAAAGAATTGTACATTTAGCTCAGTCACGAAATCTGAGTAGGTGTTTACTCTGCATTAACATTGGAAACGCTTTGAGCACTCTGCACAATGGTCCAGAGGCATGAAACTACCTAAGAGACTGGGTGAGCTGCAGGTCATTTATAATAGCTAGGTCATTTGCTTTGTAAATGGAGATGCAGTGGGAACATAAAGGCAGGAAATGATGAAGCAGTAATATATAAGCTAGATTTTTGAGTCAGAAGTTTAGGCTTTTTTCTGGGGTACCTGTTTCAGAGGGGTGTGTGTGTGTGTGTGTGTGTCCTCTCAACCTCTCAATACCTCTGTTTCTTCATTTATAAAATAGAGGTGTTAACAGTACTTATTTGATGAGACTCTAGGGAGGCTAAATTGAATTAAATCAATTTAAAAATGAAAACAGTACCAGGTACAGGGTGAGATTTCTGGTGTTAATTAATCACTAATTATAATGGTTTGGGAATTGTTGCCTCACATCACCTAAAATATTCCATAGTCAGGCAGTTGATAAAAATAAGAATCATAGATGGTTAATAACTACATGGAAAGATTCTTGGTCTGTGATGACATTGTGTACCTCAAATGTCCGTTCTGGACTCTTGTTCTACAGCGGTGTTTAAAATGGGCTGTGCACCTTACAAAGGCATCCCAAAGGCTATCCTGGAGTAGCTTTTGAATAAAAGTCCTGCCTGTCTATCCATCCATCATCCATGGTTCTGTCCATAGAGCTAAAGTGATTAAATTCTATATAGTAGGAGGTCAGGCAGGCATATCTTGGCATGAGCTGATTTGTCCTGAGTTAAAGGTGCCCACAAAAGGATTGTATGTGTAAAACTGAAGCTGCATGTGGAACAGAGCATGGAGTAGGAGGTAGCATAGGGAGAAAAAGTACTATATATCTCTTCATGGTTTCTTTTGTTTGTCTAGGAATCATCAATAAGCATTTATTGAGTGTGTATAATATGCTAGGCACCGTTCTAGGCACTTTGGAAGTATCAAAGGACTGCTCTAAATTAGTTTACAGTTTTCTGATGAGACATTGATATGTATGTATATATATCACAGGAGGAGGAAAATTGGAATGGGAGAAGATGGACTTATAGTTAGGAGGAGTAGAATCTTCATAGTAATCTGTGTCTCCTCACTTTTGGAATTTTAATATAATTGTGGATTTTTTTATGGGGGCCTGTATTTTTGTGACCTTTTAGTGGTTCACTTGGACTTCTCTGCTCCTTCCTGTATCCCACTGAAAGAGCACTGAAATAGCACTGAAATGGGACAATATCCAGAACATTACTTGGACCACTCTAGGTTCAGTTTTTTTGGCATTCCCCTCTTTTCTCCTTTCCAAAGGCTACTGCAAAATAGACCTTGGAGTATCTTACATGAAGCGTAGGTGCTTTTCCACACTGCAAAGGCTAAATTAGCTCTGATCTGTTTTGTCTTAACCTGAGTTTCCTTGCACTGAGCTAGCCTGTCTATAAGACCATTTATATCAGGGGTCTCCAAACTTTTTTACACAGGGGGCCAGTTCACTGTCTCTCAGACCGTTGGAGGGCCGGACTATAAAAAAAACTATGAGCACTGCACATATCTTATTTTAAAGTAAAAAAACAAAATGGGAACAAATACAATATTTAAAATAAAGAACAAGTAAATTTAAATCAACAAACTGACCAGTATTTCAATGGGAACTATGCTCCTCTCACTGACCACCAGTGAAAGAGGTGCCCCTTCCGGAAGTGCGGTGGGGGCCGGATAAATGGCCTCAGGGCTGCATGCGGCCCGCTGGCTGTAGTTTGGGGACCCTGATTTATATACTAAAGATTTAGCCAAATACATTTGTAGAGAAATGGGTGTAGACTTAGGAAAAATAAACCTAAAAATTCCTCAGCTTGGTATCTTTTGCTGTTTTAATCCACTTAGACATGTCACCATCCAGGAAACTATCAGTTCACTGGACTGTATGTTGGTTGGTTCCCCAACATTTGTTACTCTTTTTTCCCATTGTATAGATCACCTTTTTCATTTCATGGCACACATAGTAATTACTAAAATTCTGCAGCATGCCAAAAAATTTATTTTTTGCCGATTTGACAGCAAAATAGGAATAATTTTTTTTTTTCATTTTTTCTGAAGCTGGAAACAGGGAGAGACAGTCAGACAGACTCCCGCATGCGCCCGACCAGGATCCACCCGGCACGCCCACCAGGGGCGACGCTCTGCCCACCAGGGGGCGATGCTCTGCCCATCCTGGGTGTCGCCATATTGCGACCAGAGCCACTCTAGCGCCTGAGGCAGAGGCCACAGAGCCATCCCCAGCGCCCGGGCCATCTTTTGCTCCAATGGAGCCTCGGCTGCGGGAGGGGAAGAGAGAGATAGAGAGGAAAGTGCGGCGGAGGGGTGGAGAAGCAAATGGGCGCTTCTTCTGTGTACCCTGGCCGGGAATTGAACCCGGGTCCTCTGCACGCTAGGCCGACGCTCAACCGCTGAGCCAACCGGCCAGGGCAAGAATAATTTTGATGTAGTCATACAGGACGGCTATTGTGTTGGCTGTTACCATTTAAAATTTTTTTTAAATTTGAAAATCTAAGGTCAGTATCCCTGACTGGATAGTCAGGTATTGCATGTTTGTTTTTTCTATGACAGATCAGCAGGACAGAGGGACAGATAGGAACAGACAGGAAGGGAGAGAGATGAGAAGCATCAGTTCTTCGTTGTGGCACCTTAGTTGCTCATTGACGGCTTTCTCATATGTGCCTTGACTGGGGTGCTACAGCAGACCAAGTAACCCCTTGCTCAAGCCAGCGACCTTGGACTCAAGCCAGTGACCTTTGGGCTCAAGCCAGCAATTGTGGGGTCATGTCTATGATCACACGCTCAAGCTGGTGAGTCCGTGCTCAGGCCAGTGACCCTGCGCCAAGCTGTATGAGCCCGTGCTCAAACTGGCAACCTTGGAGTTTCGAACTTAGGTCCTCCACGTCCCAGTTTGATGCTCTGTCCACTGCACCACCTCCTCGTCAGGCAGGTATTGCATGTTTTTGAAAAAAAATTTTTGTAGTATGCTAGTTGAAAGTTGCTAGTTGAAACCCTGGCCGGTTGGCTCAGCAATAGAACGTGGCCCAGCGTGTAAATGTCCTGGGTTCAATTCCCAGTCAGGACACACAGGAGAAGTGCCCATCTGCATCTGCACCTATCCCCCTCTTCTTTCTCTTTCTCTTTTTTTTTTTTCCCTTCTCTGAAGCTGGAAACGGGGAGAGACAGTCAGACTCCCGCATGCGCCGGACCGGGATCCACCCGGCACACCCACCAGGGGCGAAGCTCTGCCCACCAGGGGGCGACGCTCTGCCCCCCCCCCCCCCAGGGCGCTGCTCTGCCGCGACCAGAGCCACTCCAGCGCCTGGGGCAGAGGCCAAGGAGCCATCCCCAGCGCCCGGGCCATCTTTGCTCCAATGGAGCCTTGGCTGCGGGAGGGGAAAAGAGAGACAGAGAGGAAGGAGGGGGTGGGGGTGGAGAAGCAAATGGGCGCCTCTCCTATGTGCCCTGGCCAGGAACCGAACCCGGGTCCCCTGCGCGCCAGGCTGACGCTGCACCGCTGAGCCAACCAGCCAGGGCCTTCTTTCTCTTTCTCTTCTCTCTCTTTCTCTTTCTCTCTCTCTGTCTCTTCTCCTCTCCTGCAGCCATAGCTCAATTAGAGCAAGCTGGCCATGGGCACTGAGGATGGCTTCATGGCCTCTGCCTCAGGCACTAAAAAATGGCAATGGGAGTCTGTCTCTGCCTTCCTACCTCTCACTGAATAAAAAAAGAAAAAAGAAAATTGCTGGTTATAGAATGCCTGAGTGGGCTTAGTTAGACTTTGTGAATGCTCTAACCAGTGGTCGGCAAACTCATTAGTCAACAAGAGCCAAATATCAACAGTGCAACAATTGAAATTTCTTTTGAGAGCCGAATTTTTTAAACTTAAACTATATAGGTTTAAGTAGGTACATTCCTTATCGAGGTAGCGCCCGCAGGTGGTATTATTTTGTGGAAGAGCCACACTCAAGGGACCAAAGAGCCACGTGTGGCTCGTGAGCCGCAGTTTGCCGACCAGGGCAGGCCAAAGAAGGTAATGTCATCCTCTCTGATGGAGTACTTGGTTCAGGAAATAAAGCCTAGGTCAATCATTGACTGGATATGATGTGGTCCAGTCCCTTAAATGCTCAGGAAAATTGCTAGGAATTACAGGATATCAGTATATATTTTGTAGATGGTGTGGTACACGGATACAGCTGAAACTTAGAGATGGTCAGAGTTGAGATGCATAAAGAAGGGGAGCTAGAACACTGATGAAAGTACCTGAAGCTTACAGAATTTTCAGACTCTGCTTTCATAAGGCAGTACATTTCTTGTGATATTTGAGCTAGTTTAAACTACAGTTGACTCTTAATGCAGGGGTTAGGAGCACCTATTCCCCCCATACACAGTAAAAAATCTGAGCAAAATTGAATCCCCCCAGAACTTCACTAGTAGCCAAGTATTGACCTGACCACATGCCTTACAGATAACATAGTCAGTTAAAACATTTTTTGTATCTTATATATATTATCTACTGTGTTAGAATTAAGTAAACCAGAGAAAAAAATGTTACTAACAAAATCATAAGGAAGAGAAACTACATTTACAGTTTTTATTGAAAAAAAATCCATGTATAAGTGTGCCCAGGTAGTTCAAACCTGCATTGTTTGAGAGTCAACTGTATTTTTCTGTGTTTTTAAACAGCACTATTATAGAGTTATAATTTATATGCCATACAGTTTACTCACTTAAAGTGCATAATTCAGTAGGTTTCAGTATATTCACAGTTGTGCAACTACAATCAATTTTAGAACATTTTTGTCACTCAGAAGAAACCCTGTACCCATTTAGCATTTTCTATTTCTCCCTCACACCTGAGCAGTTGGCAGCCACTTAATTTATTTTATGTCTGTGGTTTTGAAATGTTTATCCTGTGTGGACAAAAGAGATTTGCGGGATGATAATTGTATCTATTTGTAAACAAGCATATAAATGATTTGGCATCAAGATGCAATGTTTTAGTGTTTGTTTCCTGTTTTAGAGGGAGGGTGGGTGAGGTAGGAAAAGAGTTTGGGTTTAAACCAGAGAAGAAAATTTAATCCTGTAATTTTTGCCACTCAAAAGATTGTCTACTGAAGTATTAACACCTGATGTTCTTCTCATCTAGGTTTCTTAATTTCTTCTGAGTCATAATCAGTTGCTACTATTTGTTGTATTGAGTATAATTTTAATTAATATTTTATTTTCTTAAATATTATTCATAATAAAATTTGAGTGGTCTAAATTTCAAATCTTTTTTTCCTTTTAGAACATGGAAATCATTGATCTTTTATGTTCCAGATTGCAGAGAAGTGTGATATTCTGATTTTTGTTCCTTATAGGACATAGTCTTATCTTTGTTAGGAGATAATCAGCTCACAAGATGAAATGGTACATAGTCCAGATAACCTAAGAAAATCCCTTTAAGTCACACCTGTATAGACATACCACCCTTAGTAATATCAATACTGTTTATTTTCTTATAACATTAAGATTGTAGGGGTTTTTTTGTTTTGTTTTTTGTATTTTGAAGTGAGAAGCAGGGAGATAGAGAGACAGGCTCCCACATGCCAGGATTCACCTGGCAAACCCACTAGGGGGTGTTGCTCTACTTGTCTGGGGTATTGCTCCGTTGCAACTGGAGCCATTCTAGCGCCTGAGACGGAGGCCATGGAGCCATCCTCAGCACCCGGGCCAACTTTGCTCCAATGGAGCCTTGGCTGCGGGAGGGGAAGAGAGAGATAAAAAGGAGAGGGTGGAGGGTGGAGAAGCAGATGGGCACTTCTCTTGTGTGCCCTGGCCAGGAATTGAACCTGGGACTTCCACACGCCGGGCTGATGCTCTACCGCTAAGCCAACTGGCCAGGGCCTGTAGTTACTTTGATTGAGCACCATGTAAAGTGTCTAGGGGCAGTATTATACAAAAACCACATTGTACTATACATATATTTAAACACTTTTATCCTTCTCAGTATTAACAGGAGCTTTTATTATTTGTCTTGCAGAGTTACATCTCCCATATTCCTTTTGTTCTGGAGCATAACTCATTGAATAGTCTTTACTATTTCTTTTTCTCTCCTTTTTAGTGTTTATATAGTGTTGAATCCAGTTACATTAAATGTATTTTATGGTTTACCTGCACTACAGTTTTATTTATTCCTCCTGTTTTCTTTTAGAATTCTGAAATCTCACCAGAAGGTCTCTCTCTTTCTCTTTTTTCCCCATTTTCTCTGGTGTGTCCATTCAGTCTCAAATATTCTTATGTATTTTTAGATTAGGAAAATTTTCTTTTATTAGGGAATCAATTGTTCTTTCTTTAGGGAATACCTCTGAAATTGTTAGACTGTTTCAGTTTCTCATGTCATAGGAAATAGCTTTTCCAACTCTTTTTGTTTTATTTTTGAAACTGATTGAACTTTGTCAGTAGCCTGTTCAATAAAATTTTTATCTTTGTAGTCATTTATTTGTTTCCAAATATTTTCTCATGTCTCCTTATGGTCATCTTTGTTTGGTTATTAACATCTGTAGCCTCTTGTACATTCTCATACCACTTAAAGTACTTTTTAGAAGTTCTTTCTTTGTAATTTTTTTTTCTTCTGGAGTGCTTGTTCTGTTTATTCACCTTGAAATTTCTTTTTCACAAGTTAATTTCTTTCAGAAGCCTGAGATCCTTGGTTGTTTGTCACATTTGTGAGCATCAGAAACTATTGATTACTATAGCTAGTTGTGTGTTTCCTCTGCATGTGTGCGGGTAGCTAGATTGTTCTTTTTCCCTTAGATGTTTCTCCCTTGAATGGAGAGACACACTCTGGGTTACAATAGGCAGATTTATCAAGAATCAGCCTTCCTGTGTTCTTGCTTCATTGATGAGCCGTAGGCAGGGAAGCAGAAAGTGGAATGCTTACACTTGCTGAAGTGAAGAGACCTTTAAAAACCAGGAATGGAACATGCTAGTGTGTTTAGCTCCGGGGTGGAGTTGCCTCTACTTTACTGTTTTCCCCCTCTGTTTGTTATAAAGGTCTGAAATTAGCTCACACTTGGCTTTAATGCGTCTTAGGCCCTAGCGTATTCATGTAGCAACATCTCTGTAACATGGCTCACTTTAAAGAGCAGCAGGTTTCTGGCTTTAACCTAAGACTGAATCTATGGATGCTGGTTGTTCTGTTTCATGTTGATTTGGAGTTTTGCATAGTTCTCAAGAAGTGTTAGTAAGTTCTCAGTAACTGTTTATTGACAACACTTATTGGCTAAATTTATTATTCTTACAAATATATATGATCCTCTGTATTTTGTAACATAAAAATAAGTTGTGGGTTTTTTTGTTTGTTTGTTTGTTTTGTATTTTTCTGAAGCTGGAAACGGGGAGAGACAGTCAGACAGACTCCTGCATGCACCCGGCACGCCCACCAGGGGGCGATGCTCTGCCCCTCCGGGGCATCGCTCTGTTGCGACCAGAGCCACTCTAGCGCCTGGGGCAGAGGCCAAGGAGCCATCCCCAGCGCCTGGGCCATCTTTGCTCCAATGGAGCCTCGGCTGGGGGAGGGGAAGAGAGAGATAGAGAGGAAGGAGAGGGGGAGGGGTGGAGAAGCAGATGGGCGCTTCCCCTGTGTGCCCTGGCCAGGAATTGAACCTGGGACTTCTGCACGCTAGGCCAACGCTCTACCACTGAGCCAACCGGCCAGGGCCAGTTGTGAGTTTTTTTTAATAGTGAGGGCATGTATTTATCTCTGTTTTTGGTTTATGATTATGGCCTGAGAACTTTTGTTCATTCTAAATCTTATTTTACTCTGTTCAGCAGTGTTTAAGTTGTTACATATTTGTATACTTTGGGTTGAAAATTATAACGCATCACTTGGCTGGATAGCTCAGTTGGCTGGAGCATCATCTCAATATTCCAGTGTTGCATATCAACCAATAAAAAAGTGGAATAACAAATAAGTGCTTCTCTCTCTCTTTTTTTTTCTTCTTGCTGTAATCAATAAAATAAAAAAAATAAAATTATAGCTCTTGAGGGAGTTGGGAGGGAAACCAAAAATATGCTCAAAAATATGATAATGTTATTTTTCTTTTTTTCAGTTTGAGCAGAAAACTGGTGCAGTTTTTGATGAGATTGTAGAGAACTGTAAGTACATTTAAGAAAATAAACCAATTATATGTTTAGATGGATAACATACTGTATGTCTAGATAGACCATTTATGACAGAGCTGATTAATGCAATGATGCTATTTGATTTAGTTTTAACCTGACACCTTTTTAATATTTTTAGCAAGTTAATCTGAATTGTAAGTCCTACTCTTTTTTTAAGTAAATATTTTATTCTCACAGTTACTAAGGTTGAAATATAGTCACACTTTGTGTATATATTATATGTAGTACTGTATACCACTTAAAAGGTTTCTACTTTGTTTATAAGGTCCCTTAATTTTCTCTATATTTTACGTGCTGTATGATTTTCTTTCAAAATAAAGTCTTGTTTCTTATAAAAGTAATACATTTAAATTTACAATACAAAAACAGATAAAACTGGAAACAAAAGCCTTTGCCTTTGCTGTTTTCCAAAGTCAACCCTTTTAAAAAGTTTAAAAATACATTTTCCAAGTTTTTTTGTGAATGTATGTATATCTGTGTATGGTAGGTGTGGTTTATGTATGTGTGTAGGGAATTATATGAACTCCCTTTTTACTTTTTTCATTAAACTACTGATACATTATTTTATGTCAGTGGGTTTGGACCTATTGCATCCATTCTAGTGGCTACTCAGTATTTTATTATATGGCTGTATTATAATTTAACAACTTCTTTTATACATGTTTATATTACTTAAGTTTTTTCACTGTTACAAGCAAAAGAAAGTATGTATTTCTATATACAACTTTGTCTACTTGTCAAAATATTTCTGTATGATAAAGTCTAAGAATAGAATTAATGAATCATCATGGGATATTTGTGCATTTGTTTATGAAGGGTAAATTTTGTTATATAGAGTTCCTATATCAAGAAATGTGCATTTCTTTTGTTTTTTAAGTTTCTTTTCTCTAATAGGATATGTGAGTACCATTATTTTCTTTGGAATTAGTTAATATTGTTGAGTATTGTTGAATGATAACAACATTCTGTTTATTTGTTTGTTTGTTTTTTAGACTGCATATTGAAAGGTAACAAGCTCTTCTGATCCATAGTGGATTTAGTTGTCCTTTTTCTTGCATCCAAGAAAGTAAATTAAGTTCCAGCTAGCTTATCCAGAAGAAACTTTAGAAGTATATTGAAGTATTTTATAGAATTAGGGAGGAGGAGAAGAACAGATTTCCTCTGGGGAAGTCAGTGAGAGGAGATCACGGACCTGCACTATCTATGTTGCCAGAAAGCAGTTATGCTCCAGTGACTTACTCTTTCTTTATATTTATTTAAAATTTTAAGTTTCTAGGAAAAAGATTATGATTGTGCTAGCTTAGATCTCATATTTATCTTTTTTTTTTTTTAATGAGAGGAGGAGAGCTAGAGAGACAGACTCTCACATATGCCCCGATGGGGATCCACCTGACAACCCCCATCTGGGGCCAGTGCTCGGACCAGCCGAGCTATTCTCAGTGTCTGGGGCCAACACTCAAACCAGTCTAGCTATCCTCATAGCCTGGGGCCAAAACTTGAACCAATCAAGCTACTGGCTGTAAGAGGAGAAGAGAGAGAGAAGCAGGAGAGGGAAGAAAAGAGAAGCAGCAGATGGTCATTTCTCCTGTGTGCCCTAACCAGGAACTGGACCCAGGATGTCTGCACGCCGGGCCAATGTTCTCTGCACTGAGCCAACCAGCCAGGGCCTGATATTTTATCTTTGAATCAATCATCTGTTATCAGGGAAAATAGGGTTAGAAAGTAAAGCAAGGCTATTAGGAGGTATCCCTTAGCCTTTATTACTCACTTTCATCAAATAATTTTTTATTATATTCTTCTGGACATGCCTTTGCTTAAGTCTTTATACTGGTAAAAGAAAATCAAATAGCTTTTTAATGAAGTTTTTAATTTGGATGCTTTGTTTGTTAAAGATTTTGAATAACAACTAAGAGTGGTAGCAGGAATCTTAAAGCAGAAACCAAATTGCTTTACTTGGGCCCTGGTACCTAACATTGGGGGTTTATGTTTCTGGTGTTGGTGCTTTTCTGCTCCAACCCTGCAAACATTTTTAGGCTGGAGGGTTACAAGTAGGGGATTTGGTACCAAATGTTGAATGCAAATGGTATGGTAAAGATTACCTTATATTTCATAAAGGCTCTGGAGGCAGAGAAGTGACCAGCTTGGAAGAGAAAACTGGCCTCTCTTCTGTGAAGGAGATTCAAGAACATAGGTACCTATCTAGGAGATATGAAGGCAGACTGCTACATAGATGGTATTCAGGAAGTGTCTGATTTCAGAAGTGGTCATTCAAGACCTACCGTTTTGTCTTGAGGTCCAGATCCAGAAAATAAGAGATTTGCTGTTTCTTAGGCAAATAGTGTATTAAAATATTTACTATAATACAAGACCTACCATGTATTCATTGCCCAAGACCACCAGGACATGAGGCTTCAGATATTTGTTTTATAGGTCAAATTTAGCCCTCCTAGGGTATATCCCTCCTGAAACTTTGAGCAAAATATAGTATCTGCTCATAATGTTGGTACACATAAACTGACAGAGCTTAACGCAATCAGTGAGGAATTTGGAAAGTTTGGTTTAAACAAGAAGAAATTGAGTTGGCATTCCTAAGATGTCGTGTTTTCAGTAAAGGGGTTTAAAGAAAAAAAAGTCTTCAACATTTCATGCAAATCAGGAGAAAATAGGGTTGTCCAGCTTCTAGTCAATCATTTGTCAGGAGAATTTGTGCTGTGGAACTTATAAAGATTTTTGGTGATAGAGGAAGTGACTGATACTGTGAATTACCCTAACTCATGTTCCCTTAACCATTGCCAGTTAATGTGAAGTTTGAAAGAACTTTTGACAGAGTAAGGAAATTTAAAAAAATTCATTCAGATAATTGCTTTCTTATATCAAGGACTTTTTATTTATTTAGTGGCTCTAAAATAACTACTTGATCATTCACTTGTGGTTTTGTTACTGGTAGAATAAGTTCATTGACCATACAGGCTTGACAACTTCAGGGCAAAAATGATAGCATTGCTGATTTATTGAAATATAGTTTTTTTAATTCAAAAAATTATGTTATTTTGATTATTTGCAATTATGAGTTTGTGGAAAACCTTACATGTATTATCTTTTTAAAATCCTAGTAATGATTATATTAACTAGTAGATTAGGTTCAACTACATATAATAGAAACACAGCGGCATTTTTTCATATAAAAGAAGCAAAGATGATGAGATGGCTTTGGTTATCAGGAATCCAGGGACCTTCTGGCTTTCTGTGTCACATCATTAGCACATGGCTTCCATCACCTAGTGTTCTGAGATGGCTGCTGTATCTTCAGCTTGCTCTAGGCCTGCGAGGAAGGCAAAAAGGGCCACTTCTCAGCCTCTTGAAGAATTTTCCTAGAAATTCTACCTGTGTACTTAGTTTTACATCTTAAACTACCCTAACTTCAAAGAAAACTGGGATTGCCCTTTAGCTGTGCCCATTGCTGCCAAGAGTAGCATCAAGCATCCTTTAGTAAAAAAAAAGGGGGGGGGATATTACTAGGTGTTCAGTCTCTTCTATAAGAACCCTCTAGACAAAGGTAATACAACTGTTTATCTTTTACAAAGGAGAAAAGTAAGGCCTAGATACATCGTTTAACTTTAAGTGGTGCAGTCAAGATGTTAATACAGGTTTACGTAACTTCAGAGCTCCTCCTTTTAAATCTTTCCTTACCTTTTTCAGACCTGCCTCCTACTTCACTGGAATCACGTTTTTAAGAATAATTATTTGCTAGAAATAAAGGAATAATTTGTAAAGTAACTTAGAAATATTTTAATGAGTAGTAACCATGACTAGTTTTTGTGACTGAGCAATATCAACAGCAGTTTGTGTTTTAATTATAATATATGCATGCAGCCAATTTTGAAAAGAACTGGTAATTTGAGCAGTAATTTTGTTTTAACCCCAGCACTACTTAAATATTTCTGTATACATGTCTATTCCTGAGTAGTATTCTGGTCCTTCCAACATTGTGAAGGAATATCTTTATTAAAATGTTGAAACCAACAGAATTTTTAAAAATTATATAAAGTCTTGAATGAATAAAATGAACTAAACTAATTTTTGCTCTATCTCTATATTGCTAAAAGGCATATAGTTATGCTAACATTTTGCAGCTATATTTTAAGATTAATATCTTTAAAATTGAGTGGTTGCAGAGAAATTTTGACACTGAAAAGAAGATGTAAGTTGTATGTGTATATTAGTTTAGGTTGATCAGTAGTATGAGAGACTGGTAAAGAGTGAAAATACATTGTGAATGTTTAAATATAAAGTGATTCCAAATACAAAGTACTCACCCATTTACAATGAAAAGATCTAAAAACTAAAATTTTGCCATCTAGAATACATATTCTCTAAGATATAGGGATGAAATTCAGATGTGTGCCGATCATTAGTTAATTTAGTTAATAGGCATAATTAAACCTAATTATACGAAATAATATTAACTCAGAAAATACTGCTTCTAGTTATTTTGTGAAAGAATTTTAAGTACCTAACATGAAATTTGACTTTGTCATCTCTGTTGTCACTTTTCTATTTTTCGAAAGTTGGAAACGGAGGCAGTCAAACAGACTCCCGCATGTGCCCGACCGGGACCCACCCGGCATGCCCACCAGGGGGCGATGCTCTGCCCAACTGGGACGTTGCTCTGTAGCAACCAGAGCCATTCTAGCGCCAGAGGCAGAGGCCATGGAGCCATCCTCAGCGCCCGGGCTAACTTTGCTCCAATGGAGCCTTAGCTGCGGGAGGGGAAGAGAGAGACAGAGAGGAAGGAGCGGGGGAGGGGTGGAGAAGCAGATGGGCGCTTCTCCTGTGTGCCCTGGCCGGGAATCAAACCTGGGACTCCTGCACGCCAGGCCGACGCTCTACCACTGAGCCAACCGGCCAGGGCTCATCTGTTGTCACTTTTAAAGTCAGTTAACAATAGTTTTCTAAAGCCTACTGTATAAATTATTTAAGGTAAAACATAGTTTGAATTTGAATTATGGTTACTAGTATGTGCTGTTTAACCACCTGAAACGTAGTGGTGTAAAACAATTTTATTATGCTCTTGGATTCTATGACTCACATATTCAGAAAGGGTTTGTTAGAGATACCTTATTATTACCTCACAATATTTTGAGTCTTGGCAGAGAAGATTTGAAAAGCTCAATGGCTTGTTTAGATAATCTGGAAGTTTGTTCGTTCATGTCTAGCCTGGCCTAGGAGACAAGGTTTCCCCTATTACCTTGCCTTGTTTATAACATGGTGTACTCAAAGTAATCAGAATGGTGGCTCAGGACTCCAAAAGCAAAAGAATAATTCAGTGAGTAAGATAGAAGCTGCATCTCTTCTGACCAGCTTCAGAAGCCACACAGCATCACTTCCACCACATTCTTTTGGCTACAAGCAAGTCCTAAGTTTGCACAGATTCAGGAGAAGATACAGACCTCAGGGTCACATTGTAGAAAAGCATGTGATGGGAGGTACATATTTGGAAAATGCAATTGGCTATTACAGCATATAATCCTGTCATAGGATATTTTATTCTAAACCAGAAGATGGTTTAAAGAAAATCATCCTATAAGTCTGTATTTGGATCTTTACATTAACTGCTTCCTATGTTTATGATATACATAAACATAGCTCCATGAATTTGATCATGTATGCCTTTTTTAAGAGTAACATTTTGACTTCTTTGGCTTAGCTTCTCATTTTCATTTCATTGGCCCCATCTATCCCCTCTTAAAATCCATGTCAGCAGCTTTGTAGATAGCCTTCCACGTTTTTCTCCAGTGCTCATAAAATACAAGTGTGTATGTTAGGATTTTGAGGGTCTTTATTTTTCATTTGTTGAACAAATGGGATTATCATATATATACATTTTTCTACCTCTCATCTCTCACTAAAGAGTACTAGATAGCCCTCTACTTCAACTGGGATAGCTCGTTCTTACAGTGTAACATTCCATGATTGCAATATAATGAGTCATTTTTTGCCTCGCTTTTAAGCATACATGTTGTTTTTTTCCCATGATAAACAATGATGCATTAAAAATTCTTTAATGTATGTTTTTACATATTAGTGGTTTTATATTTGTGAATGGATAGATTACAAAAAGTGAAGATCGTGGAGTAAAGGGTATATGTAATTTTTACGTGTTGCTAGCCTACTTTTCAGAAAATCTCGAATGCCTCACATTTCCACCAGAACTGCATAAGGACAGTTATACTCATTAGTATATAGTATATCATAGCTCTTTATATTTGGCAATCTGATGGATGTGAAATATCAGTCTTCATTTTAACTGGCATTTCCTATTGAATTTAAGCAGCTTTTAATAAGTTTAACATTTGTACTCGGTCCTGTATTGTGCAGCTATATAAAGGATAATTCTGAAAGAAGATTCAGGTATACATTTTAAAAGATAGACAGTCACTTGTTCATTCAGAAAATCTAACTTTTAGAATATATCACCTAAAGTTCTTTTGATAATACAGTGTAGAGAGTTTGTTTTTTTTTTTTAAGATTTTATTTATTCATTTTAGAGAGGAGAGAGAGAGACAGACGGGGGGGGGGGGGGGGGGGGCGGGGAGCAGGAAGCATCAACTCCCATATGTGTCTTGACCGGGCAAGCCCAGGGTTTTGAACCAGCGACCTTAGCGTTCCAGGTCAATGCTTTAGCCACTGTGCCACCACAGGACAGGCAGTGTAGAGAGTTTTGAGTTCTTCTTTGTTTTCTTTGTGTCATCTTTGCCTAAACAAATGTTTTGAACATAAAAATTTGATATTTTACATCAGATTTTTCAGTCTTGGTTAAAAATGTTTTTCGTACACCTTGATTATATGCTTATTTCTGGAGTTTCATGGAGTATTTAGAAAACTTTTCATAAAGTATTAAATAAACACAGTATTTTTAACATGTGAGATATTTAAAAAATAATAACAAACCTTGGCTAAAAATAAAAACAAAAACTTTTACACTACCTAGCTGTATAAAAATGTCCATTATCATCATGCCTTTGATGCCAGTTCCTCACAGTCCAATTTTGTTTTCCTCTCCAAATAGCCATTATCTTGAATTTTGCTTACTTCTTTGCTTTTCTTTATAGTTTTTGCGACATTTACATGAATATATTGTTCAGTTTTGCTTGTTTATGATTTTGCATTTTTTTGAATCATATTCTCTGTTAACCACTTTTATTTTTCTCATATATTTTTGATATTTGACTGTATTGATGCATGTAGCTCTTATCAATTGCTGACATATAGTAATTTATTATACAAATACACTACAATTTTTTTTTGTGTGACAGAGACAGAGAGAAGGACAGGTGAGGACAGACAAGACAGGAAAGGAGATGAGAAGCATTAGTTCTTCCTTGCAGCTCCTTAGTTGTTCATTGACTGCTTTCTCATATGTGCCTTGATGGGGGTTGGGGGTATGGCTACAGCAGAGCTAGTGACCCCTTGTTCAAGCCAGTGACCTTGTGCTTCAAGCTAGCGATTATGGGGTCATGTCTGTGATCCCACGCCCAAGCCAGCGACCTTGCGCTCAAGCTGGATGAGGCTACCACTCTCAAGCCGGCAACCTCGGGGTTTTGAACCTGGGTCCTCTGTGTCCCAGTCCAACACTCGATCCACTGTGCCCCTGCCTGATCAAGCCAGTTTTTATTTACTTAATTTTAAATAGTGGTAAATGCACATAATATAAATTTATCACTTAACCATTTTTTAGTGTACAGTTCAGTAGTGTTGTTTAACAGATCTCTAGAACATTTTCATTTTTTGAGGAAGTACCATGTTTCAGTAGTGTTTATCATTTTACCTCATACCGGCAGTGCTCAAGGATACCAGTTTCTCCACCCATCCTTGCTAACACTTGTTACTTTGTGGTTTGATAATAGCCATTCTAGTGAGTGTGAGGTGGTATCTCATTATACATAGTTTTGGTTTGTGTTTTTATAATGATGACTAGTGTTGAACATCTTTTCACATGCTTGTTGACCATTTGTAGCTTCTTTGGGGAAATATATATTCAAATCTTTTGCCTATTTTTGAATTGGGTTGTTTTTTTGTTCTTGTCCCCGATGTGCGATGTGTAGGATTTTCATTTATATACTTTGGATATTAACCCCTTATCCAATGTATGATTTGCAGATATTTTCTCCATTTTCTATGTTGCCTTGTCATTATGTTGATGATTTCTTTTGATGTACAGAAGTTTTAAAAATGTGCTATAGTCCCATTTGTTTATTTTTGCTTTTGTTTCCTGTAGTTTTTAATGTTATAATGAAGAAATCATTGTCAAATCCAATGTCATGAAAGTTTCCTGGTTTCCTTTTATGAGTTTTATAGTTTTTAGGTATTTTTTTTCAATATCACAATTTAAAATTATACTTCCTGATGTTTCTAGTTTCTCTATTACTAATCTTTCTTCTAGGAATGTTCTTGTTTATACTAATACAAACAAGAAAGTACCATGTATGGAATTCAGTGTAAAATCTATTTCTTATGGTGGGTCTCTGTCAAAAATAAGTTTAAAGTCTATTGCTTTAGGACAGGGATCGACAAACTTTTTCTGGCCAGATAGTAAATATTTTTGGCTTTATAGATCATGCTGTCTCTTGGAGCAACTCAACTCTGCTTTGTAGCGTGAAAGCAGCCGTAGACAAAACATAAAGGAACTAACATGTTTGTTTCTAATAAAACTTGTCAGAGGCCAAAATTAGAATTTAACATAATTTTCATGGGTCAGGAAATATTTTTATTTTATTTTTAAACACTTTAAAATGTGAAAATCATTCTTTGCTTATGGGTTATAAAAAAATAACAGATGGCTTCTAGATTTGGTGTGCAGGCATAGTTTACCTATCCTTGCTCTAGGGTATATAGGAGATGATTGCCCTGGCCAAGGTTGTGTACATTCTCAACTTTGCAGGATATACAAAACTTATTTTCCTAAATAGTTTTATCCATTTATACGTCTGCTATTAATTAAAGTTTTGGTCACTGTGCATCTTAGCAACTCTTGATATTATCGGCCTTTTAAACTTTGTGATTGTGGCTGGTATAACATGGAATTAATTCATTTTTAAAAACTGGATTTCCTTGACAATTTAGTTGACTACATTTTCATATTTGTTGGCCATTACAGATTTCTCTTTGGCAAAATGACTGTTCATTTAAATCTATTGCCCACTTTCCATTGTGTTGTTGGTCTTAATTGTACGAATTCTCTAAATATTTTGAAGAATAAAGTTGTCAGTTGTAGATATCGCAAATAACTTCTCCTAATTCATGATTGTCTTTGTAAAGTTTTTGCCTAATCAGAAAATAATTTGAATGTAATTGAATGGTAACAAATACATTACTCTTTTTCTTTGTGGTTTGCCTTTTTTTTTTTTTTTTTTTTCATTGGAATATTTAAGGAAAATCTTTCCTAGACTGAGGTTGGTCAGAAAGATCTCTGATATTATTTCCTAAAATGTTCACTGGTTTTACCTTTTACTTGTAGCTCTTGAGTTACCCTAGATTAGTCTTGGGTTATGTAACTAACTATTTCTTTTCATGATGCTAACATTATTTCACCAACCATTTTTCAAATACTAATTCCTTTTCCAGTGATGTACAAAGTTATTCTATAATGAATATATGTGGGTTTTTCCCCCATGTTCTCAGTTAATGTTCCGTTGAGCTATTTGTTTATCTTTGTGCCAGTACCATATTGTCTTAGTTAATTTAGTTATTTGATAATCTGATGGTCACATCCCTGAAGATTGTTCTTCAGGAATGTTTTGCCTATTCTTGCCATTTATTTTAGAACTAACACGTTGGCCCTGGCTGGTTAGCTCAGTGGTAGAGCATTGACCTGGTGTATGGAAGTCCCGGGTTCCATTCCCAGTCAGGCCACATAGGAGAAGTGACCATCTGTTTTTCCTCCCTTCTTACTCTCCCTCTCTCTTTCTTTCTCTCTATTTCCCTCCTACAGCCATCACTCAATTGATTCGCGTGCATCAACCCCGGCCGCTGAGGGTAACTCAGTAGAGCCTTGCCTCAGGAGCTAAAAATAGCTCGGTTGCAAGCGTGGGCCCCAGATGGGGGTTGCCAGGTGGATCCTGGTTGGGGTACATGCGAGAGTGACTCTCTCTCTATCTCTTCTCCTTTAACTTAAAAATAAAATAAAAACTAAAAAAAAAAAAAAAAAACTTGCCAAGTCCCTAACAAAACAAAATCAAGTAATAACAAAATCTTGTTATTTTGAATCTATAAATGGAGAGAGAATTAGCATCTTTATGATATTGAGTCTTCTTATCTATGAACTTGGTATGTCTTCTCATACATTTAAATCTTTAATGCCTTTTAATAAAATTTTATAATCGCTCTAAAGCTTTTTATCGAGAGAGACAGACAGACAGATAGACACAGGACAGAAAGACAGGAAGGGGGAGAGATGAGAAGCATCAATTCTTCATTGCATCACCTTAGTTGTTCATTGATTGCTTTCTCATATGTGCCTTTATATGGGGGCTTCAGCCAAGCCAGTTACCCCTTGCTCAAGCCAACAACCTTGGGCTTCAAGCCAGTGACCTTGGGTTCCAAGCCAGCGATGTTGGGCTTCAAGCCAGCGATCCCTGGGCTCAAACAAGTAACCGTGGGGTCATGTCTATGATCCCGCATTCAAGCCAGCAATCCTAAGCTTAAGCCAGCAACCTCGGAATTTCGAACCTGGGTCCTCATCATATCAGACTAACGCTGTATTTACTGTGCCACCACTTGGCCAGGTTCTCTAAAGCTTTTTATTTCATATTTTAGCATTTATGTCTTAATTAATTTGAAATATATTTTTAGAGTTAGGGTAAATTTGGGTTCTACTTTAAAAAATTTTTTTAATGAGCAGCTGACTGTGCTACCACTTCTGAATAAATGTTTTTTTCATCTTAATAATTGATGCTTTCATTACTGAGTTGGCACCACTGAGATATATTTAAGTTCTGTATATGTGGGGATCTCTGGGATTTCTATTACATTTTGTTAATCTATATATTAATACTAAATATTAATATTTATTTCTATATCAGTGTCATGGGGTTTTTTGTTTGTTTGTTTTTTACAGAGGCAGAGATAGACAGGGACAGACAGACAGACAGGAACGGAGAGAGATGAGAAGCATCAATCATCAGTTTCTCGTTGCGTGTTGCGACACCTTAGTTGTTCATTGATTGCTTTCTCACATGTGCCTTGACCGCGGGCCTTCAGCAAACCGAGTAACCCCCTGCTTGAGCCAGGGACCTTGGGTCTAAGCTGGTGAGCTCTTTGCTCAAGCCAGATGAGCCTGTGCTCAAGCTGGTGACCTCGGTGTCTCGAACCTGGGTCCTTCAGCATCCCAGTCCGACGCTCTATCCACTGCGCCACCACCTGGTCAGGCAGTGTCATGGGTTTTATTTGTATAGGTTATTACTAGAAATGTCTTTCAGTTTATTTATGTCTTTTCTCTCAGTAATGTTTTGTAGTTTTCAGAATACAGTGGTACCTTGAAATACGAGTTTAATTCGTTCTGTAACTGAGCTCGTAAGTCAGTCAACTCGTATATGAAACAAATTTCTCCCATTTAAAATAACTGAAATAGATTTAATCTGTTCCAGCCCTCTGAAACATCCTCAAACCATCCTAAATTATGAAAAAAAAAACATGTTTTTAATTAAGAAACACACACATATATATACTTTACCAATGCATAACAAAATATATGAAATAAAAGAAAAAGGTGTTATTTAGTATTGTATTCTTACCTTGGAGACAGATGAGTGTGGCTAACAGAGGTGAATGGTGGAGGAGGAGGGAGGGAGGAAGGGATGCAGGCACGAAAACTAAAACTGTACTTTCTTAACACTAAGTGTAAACTAAAACTGCATTTTCTTTACTTTAAACAAAACTTAACACTGCACTTTCTTTACTTAAAATGAAACCACCAAAACTTAATTATTAAAAAATGCACTTTCTTAACTTTAAACTTAACCTAAGCTTAATATTACGTATTTTTCATTTAATCATCACCTGTTTTTACCATTTTGGCTGCACTTTCGGCATTTCCACTTGGCAGGACTTTTGAATAAAAATCCATCCAAAGAGGTTTGCTTTTGCCTGCCTTTTAAAATGTTATGGAAATGTGACAAACAAGTGTCATTAAAAAGTGCTGAAGCATGACCAGTTGAAACTTTTTCTGGGTGTTTCTTTTCAATGAAACTTGAAAGCTTCTCCCACATTGCCAGCATGTCTTTAATTTCACTTGTAGAAATCACTTCCTCCACCTCTACCTCCTCCTCACTACTAATCTCTTGCAGAAGCTCCATATGTTGCATCATCTGTAGCTCCTTCAACTCCTCAGTTGAGAGTTCCTCCTCATGTTCCTCGACAAGCTTGTTTATGTCACACTCATCTACCTCCAGACCCATCGACTTTCCGAGGGACACAGTCTCCTCCAACGCTTCTACCTTGGTCTCGGTCTCTGGTTCGAATCCTTTGAAGTCCCTGTCTGCAACAACATCAGGCCATAACTTTTTCCATGCCGAGTTCAAGGTTCTTCTTGTAACCTCTTGCCATGCCAAGTCAGTAATGTGTAAACATACCACAATGTTGATCTTTCCAAAACTCTTGGGTTAGATTTGTATTCTTAGTCGCCTCAAAGCAACGGTGGAACAAATGCTTTGTGCAAAGATTTTAAAAGTTTGAAATGACCTGCTGATCCATAGATTGCAAGATTGAAGTCTGTTGGGTGGGAGGTAGAGGACTTTCACGAATTTGAACTCATCAAGAATGTCATCTTCAAGACCAGGTGGGTGGGCTGGAGCATTTTCAAGGATTAGGAATGCTTTGATCGGGAGTTTATTTTCTTCAAGATATTTTTTCACTGCAGGACCAAAGACTAGATTTACCCATGCAATAAAAAACTGCCGTGTAACCCATGCCCTAGCATTGGCGCGCCACATAACCTGCAGTTTTTCTTTAAGAATCTTGTGAGTCTTAAAGGCTCAAGGATTTTCGGAATGATATATTAGCAGTGGCTTTACTTTATAGTCACCGCTAGCATTTGCACACAATGCAAGGGTCAGATGGTCCTTCATGGGTTTATGGCAGGGATCGGGAACCTTTTTAGCCGAGAGAGCCATGAATGCCACATATTTTAAAATGTAATTCCGTGAGAGCCATACAACAACCCGTGTATGTTACACATTATCCAATAAAAATTTGGTGTTGTCCCGGAGGATAGCTATGATTGGTTTCAGCCACCTGCAACCATGAACATGAGGGTTAGGAAATGAATGGATTATAATACATGAGAATGTTTTATATTTTTAACATTTTTTTAATTAAAAATTTGTCTGCTAGCCAGATGCAGCCATCAAAAGAGCCACATCTGGCTTGCGAGCCATAGGTTCCTGACTCTTGGTTTATGGCCTGGCAGCTTCTTCTCCTCTGCGGTGACGAAAGTGCTACGGGGCATTTTTTTTCTAAAAACAATCCTGTTTCCTCACAGTTGAACACTTGTTGGGGGATGTAGTCTGCCTTTGTGATAAGCGCAGCAAAACGTGCGATGTACTCCTCAGCTGCCTTAAAGTTGGTACTCGCAGCTTTACTATGCCTCACCACTGAGTGGATGCCAGATCTCTTCTTGAAATTTTCAAACCAGCCATGACTTGCCTTAAACATATTTTCTGCTGTCTCTTTTGAGGTTGATGGTTCTTTCTTCTTCAAGTCGCAGTAAATAACATGTGTCTTTTTGCATATTACAGTCTCAGTTACTGTATCTCCTGCCAGGTCTTTCTCTTTCACCCACACCAGCAGAAGCTTCTCCATTTCTTCATGGATATTTGTCCTTAATTGGGACAGAATTATAGTTCCTTTCGCTGGATTTTTGCTTTTGATGGCATCCTTTTGTTTAAGGATGGTACAAATTGTAGATGTATTGCAGTTGTACAGCCTTGCCAGTTCAATCATTCGTACACTATGCTCATGTTTTTCTATTATTTCTTGCTTTACTTCTATTGACATCATTCTCTTCTTCTCTCTACTGTTCTTTATACTCACTTTCTTCGCCCCATGATAGCACACAAAAAAGTTAGTAAAGAATGCAAAAATGATGCAAGAACGAGTACAGCGCACGAGATTCGACTTGATTCTGCAGGTAACACGTGAGAAAGAATGAGATGCTGGTGTTATGCTGCCGATACTGGATCCGTGTGCCAATGCACCAACTAGCGGCAGCTTTCCGAATCATGACTCATATCTTGGAATTTTGCTTGGATCTTGAACAAAAACACGAACCTTGTCGCAGCTTGTATCTTAAAAAATTCGTATGTTGGTCTGCTTGTATCTCAAGTTACCACTGTATAGGTCTTGCACATATTTGGTTAACCCTATATTATGCTATTAGAAATGTAATTTTATTTATTTATTTATTTTTATTTTTATTTTTTATTTTTTGTATTTTTCTAAAGCTGGAAACGGGGAGAGACAGACAGACTCTCACATGTGCCCGACCGGGATCCACCCGGCACGCCCACCAGGGGCGACGCTCTGCCCACCAGGGGGCGATGCTCTGCCCTTCCAGGGCGTCGCTCTGCTGTGACCAGAGCCACTCTAGCACCTGGGGCAGAGGCCAAGGAGCCATCCCCAACGCCCGGGCCATCTTTGCTCCAATGGAGCCTTGGCTGCGGGAGGGGAAGAGAGAGAAAGAGAGGAAGGAGGGGGGGTGGAGAAGCAAATGGGCGCTTCTCCTATGCGGGAATCGAGCCCGGGTCCCCCGTACGCCAGGCCGATGCTCTACCGCTGAGCCAACCGGCCAGGGACAGAAATGTAATTTTAAAAACAAGAGTTTGTTGTGGTATAATGTGTAGATAAAAAATTTATCAATTTTTAAAAAGATTTTATTCATTTTAGAGAAAGGGAGGAGAGAGAGAGACGTGGAGGGGAAGAGCAGAAAGCATCAACGCTCATGTACCTCCAGGCAAACCCGGAGTTTCAAACCAGTGACCTCAGCATTCTAGGTCGACTCTTTATCCACAGGATAGGCTAAAATTTATCATTTTTAAAAATCATTTTTATTTTTAGTAAATGTTGCAAATACAACTAGATATTCATACAAAAAAATTATTTATTTTGCCTTCTTATACTACATCACATACGAAGATTTACTTGAAATGCATGATAATCATAAAAGTAATGTGAAGGCTAAAATTATAAAGTTTCTAAGAAAAAAAAATGAAAACACTCATTGTTTTGGGATAAGTTTCATAGAACACAAAGAACAAATACTACAAAAACAATATAATAAAATGGAACTTCATCAAAATTAAAAACTTGTGCTTTTCAAAGAAGATCAATGAAATAATGAAAAGATAACATACAGAATAGATAAACAGATGGATAGATAGATGTTTGAATAGATGAATGGGTGGATGCATAGATATGGAAAGAGAAATATAGAGATATATAGTGAAAATATAGCAATACCCTATATATATATATATTTTTTGATCTGTTGATATATACAACAGAAGACTTGTATCCAGAATATATAGTATAAAGAATCCTTACAACTGCATAAAAAGACAAACAACAAAATGGTTGCTGGCTTGAAGCCCAGTGTCACTGGCTTGAGTTAAGGGGTCATTGGCTCAGCTGGACCCCCTGGTCAAGGCACAAATGAGAAACAACTGAAGTGCTGTAACCGCAAGTTGATGCTTCTCATCTCTCTCCCTTCCTATTTGTTTCTCTGTTTCCCTGTCTCTTTCTGTCTCTCTCTTGCTGAAAAAAGAAAAAAGAAAAATCATGACCAATATACACAATATACAATAAATTGATTTAAAATCATTAGTCAGCAGGAAAATACAAGTTAAAACCACAATGAAATGCCACTACCCTTCCCACTAAAATAAATTTAAAAGACAAAAGACCACTTAAATAAAAGGGGAAATTCCTTGAAAAATACAAACTTACTACATGAGCTTAGTGTAAGTCATTCAAAACTATTATTTCTTTTTTTTTTTTTTAAGTGAGACAGACTCCTGCGTGCATCCCAATGGGGATCCACCTGGTGACACCCATCTAGGGCAGATGCTTGAATCAACTGAGCTATTTTTTATACCTGAAGCTGACACACTTAGACCAACTGAGCCATTCTCGGTGCCTGGGGTCAATGCTCAAACCAGTCAAGCCACTGGCTATGGGAGGGGAAGAAGGAGAGAAGAGGCAGAGGGAGGGAAATAGGGAGAAAAGGGGGAGAGGGAGGGGAAGAGAAGCAGATGGTGCCCTAACCAGGAATCGAAGCTGGGAGGTCTATATGCAGTGTTGATGTTCTAGCCACTGTGCCAACAGACAAGGGCCTATTCCTTTTTAAAATGTTTCCATTGATTTGAAGGGGCGAGGGGGAGAGAGAGAGAAACAGCATCTTATTGTGTCACTTAGTAGTTTCATTTAGTTGTGTACTCATTGATTGCTTCTTATATGTGCTCTGACCAGGGGCTTTGAACCCATAACCTTTGCTGCACTGTGTTAAAACTTTATCTACTGAACCATCTGGCCGGGGCCACTATTCTTCTTTTTTTTTTTTAATTGATTTTAGAGAGAGAGGGGAAAGGATGGAGGGAAGGAGGGAGAGAGAGAGAAACAATGTTTTATTGTTCTACTTATTTATGTATTCATTGGTTGATTTTTAAAAATGTATTTATTGATTTTAGATAGAGTAAGGGGGAAGAGAGAGAGACTTTGATTTGTTGTTCCACTTATTTATGCATCCATTGGTTGATTTTTAAATGTACTCCAGCCAGGGATCAAACCCGTGACCTTAGTGTGTTGGGATGACACTCTAACCAGCTGAGTTTTCTGGCCAGGGCCTACATATACAATTCAGAATCAGCATGTAAATTATACAACTACACCACTGGGACTTTGATTGGAATTGATTAAATCTGTATATCAATATTGGCAGAGCATTAACATCTTAAATATATTGAGTCTTTATATCCATGAACATGGTATATACTTTTAAATTTAGTTTTGTTTGGGTTTTTCAGAAAGAGGCAGGGGTAGAGAGAGAGAGAGAGGGAGAGATATCAAGCTGTTCTATTATGTGCCCTGATTGGGAAATCGAACCAGCAACCTTCACGCTCTGGGATGACATTCCAGTCAACTGAGCTCTCTGGCCAGGGCTTACCTTTAATTAATTTTTAGAAAGACAGGGAGAGCGGGAGGGGAAAGGAAACATTTGTTCTACTCATGTCGTGCATTTTTTTGTTTGTTTGTTTTTCTGAAGTGAGAAGTGGGGGAGGGAAGAGGCAGATAGACTCCCGCATGTGCCCAACTGGGATCCACCCGGCATGCCCACCAGGGGGCAATGCTCTGCTGCAGTCAGAGCCATTCTAGTGCCTGAGGCGGAGGCCATGGAACCATCCTTAGCACCCAGGCCAACTTTGCTCCAATGGAGCCTTGGCTGCAGGAAGGGAAGAGAGAGACAGAGAGAAAGTAGAGGGGGGAGGGGGGAGAAGCAGATGGGCACTTCTCCTGTGTGTCTTGGCTGGGAATTGAACTTGGGACTTCCACACACCAGGCCGACACTCTGCCGCTGAACCAGTCGGCCAGGGCTTAGTTGTGCATTTTTATAGTTGCTTCCCATGTGTGCCCTGACCAGGCATTGAACCCACAATCTTGTTTTGATATGATACTCTTCACCAACTGAGCTAACTAGCCAGGGCTTAGTTCTTGACATCTCTAAATAGTTTCTAAATTATTGTTAAATTTCTAAATGACGCCCTGGCCGGTTGGCTCAGCGGTAGAGCGTCGGCCTAGCATGCGGAGGACCCGGGTTCGATTCCCGGCCAGGGCACACAGGAGAAGCGCCCATTTGCTTCTCTACCCCTCCACCGCGCTTTCCTCTCTGTCTCTCTCTTCCCCTCCCGCAGCCGAGGCTCCATTGGAGCAAAAATGGCCCGGGCGCTGGGGATGGCTCTGTGGCCTTTGCCTCAGGCGCTAGAGTGGCTCTGGTTGCAACATGGCGATGCCCAGGATGGGCAGTGCATCACCTCCTGGTGGGCAGAGCCTTGCCCTCTGGTGGGCGTGCCGGGTGGATCCCGGTCGGGCGCATGCAGGAGTCTGTCTGACTGTCTCTCCCTGTTTCCAGCTTCAGAAAAATGAAGAAAAAAAAATTTCTAAATGACATTTTGTAGATATCAGTTCTCCTTAAACTTATATGGATATATCAACACAGTCCCATTCAAAACCCCAGCAAGCTTTTTAATTGAAATTGACAAGCTCCTTCTAAGAAATTGCAAATGCAAAAGATCTAGAATAGCAAAACAACTTTGAAAGTGATGACTTAGAGTGTATCTGATGTAGTATAAACTAAAGTAATCATGACAGTGGTTCACTGATACATACAGGTTTATGTAACAGAGTGCATCTAGAGATAGACCCAGAAATACAGATTGATTTTCAAGGTAAATCAGTTAGGAAAATCAATCTTGCATTTGTGAGATAAATTGTTCTTTGTATTGATATATATAATTTTTTTTTGTATTTTTCTGAAGTGAGAGGTGGGGAGACAGACAGACTCCCATGTGGGCCCGACTGGGATACACCCAGCAAGCCCACCAGGGGGCGATGCTCTGCCCCTCTGGTATGTTGCTCCATTGCAGCTGGAGCCATTCTAGCACCTGAGGCGGAGGCTATGTAGCCATCCTCAGTGCCCAGGCGAACTTCACTCCAGTGGAACCTTGGCTGTGGGAGGGGAAGAGATAGAGAGGAAAAGAGGGGGAAGGGTGGAGAAACAGATGGGCATTTCTCCTGTGTGCCCTGGCCGGGAATCAAACCCAGGACTTTGACATGTCGGGCCGACGCTTACCACTGAGCCAGCTGGCCAGGACATGATATATTATTTGTTTCATATTTTAATTTTAATTTTTTTAAATTACAAAAGTATAGCCTGACCAGGCGGTGGCACAGTGGATAGAGCGTCAGACTGGGATGCAGAGGACCCGGGTTCGAGACCCTGAGGTCGCCAGCTTGAGTGCAGGCTCATCTGGTTTGAGCAAAAGCCCACCAGCTTGAACCAAGGTCGCTGGCTCCAGTAAGGGGTTACTTGGTCTGCTGAAGGCCCACGGTCAAGGCACATATGAGAAAGCAATCAATGAACAACTAAGGTATTGCAACGCGCAATGAAAAACTAATGATTGATGCTTCTCATCTCTCTCCGTTCCTGTCTGTCCCTGTCTATCCCTCTCTCTGACTCACTCTCTGTCTCTGTAAAAAATAAATAAATAAAAATTTTAAAAAAAAATTACAAAAGTATATTTATTAATTTTTTTAGAGAGGAGAGAGAGAGAGAAAGGGTAGAGGAGCGGGAAGCATCAGCTCTTAGTAGTTGTTTTTCCTGTGTGCTTTGAGTGGGCAAGTCCAGGTTGCAAACTGGTGACTTTGGCTTTCCAGGCCAACATTTTATGCACTGTGCCATCACAAATCAGGCACAAAAGTACATTTTAAGTTGATTGGCCCTGTGTGTTTACTTAAATGATTTAAAATTAAAATATTTGAATTTTCTTTTTATTAGTATACGCTTTATTTTTCATTTTTTAGATTAAAAGTAGGGAAGTGGTGCTCGTTTCGGCAGCACATATACTAAAATTGGAACGATACAGAGAAGATTAGCATGGCCCCTGCGCAAGGATGACACGCAAATTCGTGAAGCGTTCCATAAAAAAAAAAAAAAAAAGTAGGGAAGTGGCAGTACATGAAAATCACATATTATGTATTTTGTTACTTTGTTTGTCTTTGCACTTTATGTACCCAGATATATTTTTCTATTTTTAGTAGTTTAACATTCAGTTTTAAATTTTGATACTTGAAGTAGCCTAATTTTATTCAGCAAACACATATTGAGTGCCTACAGTATGCCAGACATTGTACTATGTGATAGGAATACAGAGATGAGATGTTTCTGTTCTGAGTAAGTAGTTGTGAAATCAAAAACATTCAACTCTAAACATTGATTTTTTTCTTTGTTGTATAAACAGTAGGATTTCACATCAGTTAAACTTTCTGAAGAACAATTAATATTTTATATTTTGTTTTATTTTTTTGTTCTGCCTTTTTCTTATTCTCATCCTTCCATCTCCTCCCCTTGCCTTGTTCTCTGTTTCTGTGTATATGTTAGTATTTTGTTTTATTTGTTTGTTTTATTGTTTTAGATTCCACATTTTTTTTTTTTTTTGCATTTTTCTGAAGCTGGAAACAGGGAGAGACAGTCAGACAGACTCCCGCATGCGCCCGACCGGGATCCACCCGGCACGCCCACCAGGGGGTGACGCTCTGCCCATCCTGGGCGTCGCCATGTTGCGACCCTCCTGGGTGTCGCCATGTTGCGACCAGAGCCACTCTAGCGCCTGGGGCAGAGGCCACAGAGCCATCCCCAGCGCCCGGGCCATCTTTGCTCCAATGGAGCCTTGGCTGCGGGAGGGGAAGAGAGAGACAGAGAGGAAGGCGCGGCGGAGGGGTGGAGAAGCAAATGGGCGCTTCTCCTATGTGCCCTGGCCGGGAATCGAACCCGGGTCCTCCGCACGCTAGGCCGACGCTCTACCGCTGAGCCAACCTGCCAGGGCCTAGATTCCACATTTAAGTGAAATTATAAATTTGTCTTTTCCTTTCTGACTTGTTTCACTTAGGTAATATCCTCTAGGTCCACCCATGTTGTTGCACATGGTAAGATTCCTTTTTGTGTGTGTGTGACAGAAACAGAGAGAGAGGGACAGATAGGGATAGACAGACAGGAAGGGAGAGGGATGAGAAGCATCAATTCTTCGTTACGGCACCTCAGTTGTTCATCGATTGCTTTCTCATATGTGCCTTGACTGGGGGCCTACAGCAGACCAAGTGACCCCTTGCTCGAGCCAGTGACCTTGTGTTCAAGCTGGTGACCTTGGGGTTTTGAACCTGGGTCTTCCGTGTCCCAGTCTGATGCTCTATCCACTGCGCCACTTGCCTGGTCAGGCACATTTTTTCTTATTATTGCTGAATAATATTCCATTGTATATGTGTATACCACTTCTTGTTTATCCATTCATGTATTGATGGACATCTAGATTGGTTTCATATCTTAGCTATTACTAGCAAAGCTGCAATGAACATAAGGGTGTGTATATCTTTTTTAGTTAGTGTTTGTTTTTCTTTGAATAAATATTCAGAAGTATAATTGCTGTATTTATGGTAGCTCTATTTTTAATTGTTTGAGGAATCTCCATACTGTTTTTCACAGTGGCTGTACAAATTTATGATCCCACCAACAATATATGAGGGTTCCCTTTCCTCCATATTCTCACCAGCACTTGCTATTTGTTAATTTATTGATTATACCATTCTGACAGGAATGAGGTAATATCTCATTATGGTTTTAATTTGCATTTCCCTGATAATTAGTGATATTGCGCATCTTTTCATGTATCTGTTGGCCATCTCTATGTCTTCCCTGGAAAAATATCTACTCATTTCCTCTGCCCATTTTGTATTGTATTATTTGGGATTTGTTGATGTGAAGTTCCTTATATATGTATAAACTCCTCTTGGATGTATTATTTGTGAATATCTTCTTCTATACAGTAGGTTATCTTTTTGTTCTGTTGATGGTTTCTTTTGCTCTGTAAAATTTTTTAGTTTGATGTAGTCCTATTTGTTTTTTTGTGTGTGTTCTTTACCTGAAGAGACATGTCCAAAAAGATATTGCTGAGAGTTGTCAAAGAGTTCATTGCCTCATTGTGCCCTATACTTCTCACTAAGTGGCCCCAGGCCATGCACTTGCAGTAGCCAGACTTCATTCACACCTTGGCCTCACCTGGGCACTTCTAAGCCTAGCACAGTAGCAGCCATCTGCAGATCGCTTTGTACCTCATGCCACCAGGTGTCCCCAGGCAGAACCCAGGTGGTGGCTAACCTTGGTCTGCACCTCTCAGGAGGCCTCAGAGCCAGTACACCCAGTGGGCAGCTTGAGACCAATTTGAAGAATCACCACTTAACCACCTCCACAAGTGGCACACTCTAGGGGCAGACTCAGCAGCACCAGGATCCTACTGATGTAAGTTCTACACAGCTGATCCTCTGTGATGGTCAGAGGTTGGTGGTTGCAGGCAGTTCTTGCAGTTGATTGGCTTGGGGATAAATCTCTTCCACTGATGTGCCAAGAGCAGTCAGGGCTCAACTACAAGAGGAGGGGCACAGCCCAGTTGGAGGGATGCACCTTTAGTACTCAGCTTGAGTGATCAGGGAGGCTGTTCCACTGGACCCTGCAGAAAACTTACTATAAGAGGACACTCTGCCAAGCCTGGGAGACATCTGATCTACCTAATACATAGAAACAAACACAGGAAGGCTGCCAAAATGAGGAGACATAGAAACATGTCTCAAATGAAAGAACAGAAAAAACTCCATTAAAAAAAACACTAAATAAAATGGAGTCAAGCAATCGACTAGATGCAAAGTTCAAAATACTGGTTATAAGGATGCTCAGTGAACTTAGAATTTCAAAAGCATAGAAAAGGTCCAGTCAGAAATGAAAGATAAACTAACTGAAATAAATAATTTACAGGGAATCAACAGTAGAGTAGATGAAGGCAAGAAGCAAATTGGTAATTTGGAATATAAGGAAACAAAAACCATCCAATCAGAACATCAAAAAGAAAAAAGAATTTAAAAAAGTGAGGATCGTGGAAGGAGCCTCTGGGACAACTTCAGACATACCAACATTTGCATCGTGGGGGTACTGGAAGAAGAGAAAGCAAGAATTGAAAACTGTTTGAAAAATGATGGAAAACTTCCCTAACCTGATGAAAGAAATAGACATACAAGTCCAGAAAGTACAGAGTCTCAAACAAGATGAGCTCAAAGAGGCCCACACCAAAGCACATCATGATTAAAATGCAAAAATTTAAAGACAAAGAGAAAATCTTAAAGGCAGTTAGAGGAAAGTACTTAGTTTCCTATAGGGGAGCACACATAAGACAGCTTATTTCTGAACACAAACTTTGCTGGCTAGCAGCAAGTGGCAAGAAATACTCATCTTACAACCAAGATTACTTTGTCCAGCAAAGCTATCATTTAGAATGGAAGGACAGCCTGACCTGTGGTGGTGCAGAGGCTAAAACGTCAACCTGGAATGCTAAGATTGCCAGTTTTGGTGCTCTATGCATGCCCAGTCAAGGCACATACAAGAAGCAACTACTACGGGTTGATGCTTCCTGCCTCCCCCCCACATTCTCTCCTCTCCTCTCCTCTCTAATAAATCAATAAATAAAATTCTTTTTAAAAAAGAAGTGAAGGACATATAAAGAGCTTCTCAGACAAGAAAAAAACAAAGGAGTTTATCATCACCAAACCAGTATTACATGAAGTGTTAAAGGGTCTTTAAGAAGAAGGAAACTGGTAAAAAGACTATGAACAGAATACAGTATGGCAGTAAATACTAATCTTTCAACAACTGAATCTAAAAAACAAAATAAATGAATAAGTAGAACAGAAACAGACTCGTAGACATGGAGAACATTTTTATGGTTCCCAAATGGGGGGGGGGTTTAGGCTTGGGTGAAAAAGGTGAAGGGATTAAGAAGTACAGATTGGTAGGTACAGAACAATTATGGGGATGTCAAGTACAGCACAGGGAATATAGTATTTAATATTCTAAGAACCATGTATGGTGTCAGATAGGTGCAAGATTTATTAGGATGATCAATCACTTGGTAAGTTATATAATATCTAATCACTGGGTTGTACACCCAAAGCTAATAAAATTGTTTGTCAGCTGTAATTGAAAAGTAAGAAAATGATTTTAAAATAATAAAGGAACACCTCGTACTTCAGCTGCCCTCTTTCTTCCTCAGTCACAATCCCCACTGGTTTTTTCAGCCAGAATTGATTGGGATTTCTTTTTTTGTCACTGGACAGTGGACTGGTGTGGGGCTGGGACTTCTCACCTTTCAGGGGGGACCTCTGCAACAGATATTCCTGCCATTTTTTTTTTCTCCATGTGGGTGTGGGACCAGCCTGTTCCACAACTCCTCCTACTAGTCTTGATGGGGCTTCATCGTTATATTCTTAGTTGTAGGACTTCTGTTTCACTAGATTTCAGGTGGTTCTGAATGATGGTTGTTCTGTAGTTTATTTGTAATTTTGATATGGTTGTGGGAGGATGTGAATACTGTGTTTACACCACCATTTTGACCAGAACCTGTGTTTTTCATTAAGTACTTATCATAAGTTTGCAAGTCCTGTGTGTTACTTCTAGTTGCATCATTATTATTTCTGGCCCCATTTCTTTTTTTTTTTAACTATTGAATTGTACACTTCATATTTTTTTTTATTGATTTTAGAGAGAGATAGAAGAAGGAGAAAGATGAGAAGCATCTGCTCGTGGTTATGTCACTTTAGTTGTTCATTGATTGCTTCTCATACGTGCTTTACCAGGTATCTCCAGCTAAATCAGTGACCCTTTGCTTAAGCCAGCAACCTTGGGATCAGTCCCATCAGTGATCCTGAGCTCAAGTTGGCAAGCATGCACTCAAGTTGGTGAGTCCACGCTCAAGCCTGTGACTCAGGTTTTAAACCTGGGACCTTGGTGTCCCAGGTCGACACTTTATCCACTTCACCACCACTCGTCAGGCTGGCCCCATTTCTCTCTCTTTTTTTTTTACAGAGACAGAGAGTGAGTCAGAGAGAGGGATAGACAGGGACAGACAGACAGGAATGGAGAGAGATGAGAAGCATCAATCATCAGTTTTTCATTGTGCGTTACAACACCTTAGTTGTTCATTTTGATTGCCCTCTCATATGTGCCCTGACCGTGAGCCCTCAGCAGACCGAGTAGCCCCTTGCTGGAGCCAGCGACCTTGGGTTCAAGCTGGTGGGCTTTTTGCTCAAACCAGATGAGCCCGCGCTCAAGCTGGTGACCTCGGGGTCTCGAACCTGGGTCCTCTGCATCCCAGTTCGACACTCCATCTACTGCGCCACCGCCTGGTCAGGCTGGCCCCATTTCTTTTGGCTGATTTTTCTTTAGTTACAGCTCTCATGATCTGCTATTTAAAAATGTGTGATAATTTTTGGCCCTGGCCTATTGGCTCAGCGGTAGAGCGTTGGCCTGGCTTGTGGAAGTCCCAGGTTAGATTCCCGGCCAGGGCACACAGGAGAAGCGCCCATCTGCTTCTCTACCCTTCCCCCTCTACTTCCTCTATATCTCTCTCTTGCCTTCCCGCAGCCAAGTGTTCATTGGAGCAAAGTTGGCCTTGGTGTTGAGGACAGCTCCATGGCCTCCACCTTAGGTGCTAGAATGGCTCTGGTGGAAATTGAGCAACGTCCCAGATGGACAGAGCATCACCCCCTGGTTGGCAAGCCGGGTGGATCCCGGTTGGGCACATGTGGGCAACTGTCTCAGCCTTCCTGCTGCTCACTTTAGGAAAATTAAAAAAAAAAAAAAGAAAGAAAGAAAGGATAATATGTGTGATAATTTTTTTATTGGATTCTGGATATTGTTAATGTTACATTGTTGAGCATCAAGTTATATGATATATTTATATTTTCCTTTAAGGAATGTTGAATTTTATTCTGACATACAGTTAGTTTGCTTTGGTTCAGATTGATCTTTTTTTTTTTTACTTACTTTAAAGCATTGTTAGGCAGCTCTAGGATTGAGTTTACTTTGGAGTTAGTTTAGCCCTCTTTTTTTTTGTATTTTTCTGAAGCTGGAAATGGGGAGGCAGTCAGACAGACTCCCGCATGCGCCCAACCAGGATCCACCCGGCACGCCCACCAGGGGGCGATACTCTGCCCATCCGGGGCGTCACTCTGTCACGACCAGAGCCACTCTAGCGCCTGGGGCAGAGGCCAAGGAGCCATCCCCAGCGCCCGGGCCATCTTTTGCTCCAATGGAGCCTTGGCTGCAGGGGGCGGGGGGGGGGGGAGACAGAGAGGAAGGAGAGGGGGAGGGGTGGAGAAGCAGATGGGCGCCTCTCCTGTATGCCCTGGCCGGGAATCGAACCCGGGACTTCCGCACGCCAGGCCGACGCTCTACCACCGAGCCAACCGGCCAGGGCCATTCGTTTTTTGTTTTTTTTTACAGAGACAGAGAGTTAGAGAGAGGGATAGACAGGGACAGACAGACAGGAATGCAGAGAGATGAGAAGCATCAATCATCAGTTTTTCATTGTGACACCTTAGTTGTTCATTGATTGCTTTCTCATATGTGCCTTGACCATGGGCCTTCAGCAGACCAAGTTACCCCTTGCTCAAGCCAGCGACGTTGGATCCAAGCTGGTGAGCTTTTTGCTCAAACCAGATGATCCCGCGCTCAAGCTGGTTACCTTGGGGTCTCGAACCTGGGTCCTCTGCATCCTAGTCCGACGCTCTATTTACTGCGCCACCGCCTGGTCAGGCTTTTTTTTTCTTTATTAAGTGAGAGGAAGGAAGATAGTAAGACAGACTCCTGTATGCGTCACGACCAGAATCCACCTGGCAACCTGTGTGTTGGACCAATGCTCAAATTAAGGCTATATAACCTGAGGCTGATGCTGGGACCAACCGAGGTATCCTCAGTGCCTAAGGTTAACATTGGGGCCATCTGAGCTATCCTCAGCTCCCAGGGCTGTTGCTCAAACCACTCGAGCCACTGGCTATGAGAGGAGGAGAGAAGGAAGGGGGATGAGAAGCAAATGGTTGCTGCTTATGTATGTCCTGATGGGGATTGAACCCAGGATGTCCGTCCACATGCTGGGCTGACACTCTATCTCCACTGAGCCAACCAGCCAAGGCCTAGTCCTACTTTTTATGTGTGACTTTTCAGAGGCCTTTACTGATTTTTCCAGGTGTAACACAGCTTTCTTACTTTTTCTTTTTCCTCTCTTTCTTTCTGTCTCTTTCTCTTTCTCTTTCTTTTTTATATAGGCTTTAATTTTTTAGAGCATCTTGAGGTTTATAGCAAAATTGAGCAGAATGTACATGTTTCCCATTATCTCACTCACACAAACATAATCTCTTCTATGAATGGCTATTGTTCAACTAAAGAATTTCTAGTGCTGTTGCTTTGGTAATCTGTCCTGCAAATTCCAGCTGCTTCAGCTTTCTCAATATCTGTCTCCGCAATTCATTGAGAATGGTGTGCTCTACTTGACGTTTCCGTCTCTGTACTGGGGTTTGCTAAATGTTCCCAGGCAGAAAGCCAAGGTTAGCAATGTCATTTTGTTTCTTCTTTCTCAAAAATCAGTTTTGTATTGCTTGTTGTCCATACTCTGAATACATTTATTTAATATACTTTGTCCAGTTTTTTAATTATTCACAAGACGATGGTTATTCGGTACCAGTATTCTGCCACACCTACAAGTGGGGTTTTATGATTAGTGGATTGTAGCTAATGTCTAATTCAGACATGGCCAACATACAGCCCGCGGGCTGAATCTGGCCTGCGTAATGAGTTTATGCGGCCTGCAATTAAATTTTTATTATTCTCCACATGATGCACTGTGGAAATGAAATAAGTGGTACTTTTAAACCGTTATACATAACTATGATATCTAACCATTGTACAACAATGAAAGTTAAAATCTCAGCTACTCAGAACTGGAAGCATCTTTGATTTTTGGAAATCGAGATATTTAAGAAGAGAGTGATAACGCGGAAAAGAATTCTACGTGTGACTTATCTAGGGTTAACTTCCAATAGTTGGTTGAATGGATTCACGATACTTCTTTATTTTTTTTTTTAAATTCCATTATAAAGATTTGCAACTTTTGTACTCATCTGTGTAATTTTTATAAGCAGTTGAATAATGGAAAATATGGAAATTTTTAAAAACTTGTCAAGGAATATTTAGTAATCTTCAGCTCAACTTATATTTGTGAGCAAACTTTTTCTTTAATGAATCTAAATAAAAGTACTACAAGATGAAGATTGAATGATTTACATTTGGAGCTGTGTTAAGAATAGCTACTACTTCGGCCTGACCTGTGGTGGCGCAGTGGGATAAAGCATCAACCTGGAAACTCTGAGGTCGCTGGTTCGAAACCCTGAGCTTGCCTGGTCAAGGCACATATGGGAGTTGATGCTTTCTGCTCCTCCCCCCTTCTCTCTCTCCTCTCTATAATGAATAAAAAAAAAAAAAAAAAAAAAAAAAAAAAAAAAAAAAAAAAAGAATAGCTACTACTGGCCCTGGCTGGTTGGCTCCGTGGTAGAGCATCAGCCTGGCATGCAGAAGTCCCGGGTTCGATTCCCGGCCAGGGCACACAGGAGAAGTGCCCATCTGCTTCTCCACCCTTCCCCCTCCCCTTCCTCTCTGTCTCTCTCTTCCCCTCCCGCAGCCGAGGCTCCATTGGAGCAAAGATGGCCCGGGCACTGGGGATGGCTCCTTGGCCTCTGCCCCAGGCGCTAGAGTGGCTCTGGTTGCAACAGAGCGATGCCCCAGAGGGGCAGAGCGTCGCCCCCTGGTGGGCATGCCAGATGGATCCCGGTCGGGCGCATGCGGGAGTCTGTCTGACTGTCTCTCCCCATTTCCAGCTTCAGAAAAATACAAAAAAAAAAAAAAAAAAAAAAAAGAATAGCTACTACAAGTATAGAGCCAGATATTAAAAAAAATAATAGGCGATGCAAAGCGCCTCAACATGTCACCTTAGTTTTTTTTGTTAATTTGTTGTACTAAATTACTTACATTTATTCATAAAAAATTACATAATAAAGTTTTGTTTACTTAAATGAATTGTTTTTTTATTTAACATTTTTTAATTTTAATATTTCGTCCGGCCCATGAAAAAAGTTTTCTTTCTAATCTGTCCTGGGGGCAAAAACTGTTGGCCACGCCTGGTCTAATTTATAGTCTCTGTGTCATAAATTATTTTGGATTTAACTCAGAAATAGTTCTAAGAAAAATAATTATGCTAAGGAGTTTTCTAGGTCTGTTTAGCTCTGTGTTTTTGGTGTATAATGCTAATTGTACTGAGTCCACTACAATCAGTAATAATATTCCTGTGGGTCAGATTTCAGCAAATGTTTTCTGTAAAGGGCCTAATAGTAAAGTTTTAGGTTCTGTTGGGTGTGGCCAACACATATGGCCTCTTATATATTCTTCTCTTTTTCCCTCCTCCTTTTGTCTTCTGTTCTTTTAAAACTGTAAAAAGTATTCTTAGCTCAGAGGCCATCTGTTGGACAAGAGCTATAGTTTACCAACCCCTGATGTAGATCTAAGTAAATGGTTCATCACTATTAGGGTAGAGCATTCAATGGTTCATCTCTTTTTGTTAGAACATTCAAGGAACCGGTTGACTTTTTGGTAGGGTTTTTTTGTGGAAGGAATTCAACTATCTAAGGACAGTTTGGAATTGATGAGTCTGAAGATTGTGTTCAGCCACTGCAGGGGTCCCCAAACTACGGGCCCCTGGGCCGCATGCGGCCCCCTGAGGCCATTTATCTGGCCCCCGCCGCACTTCTGGAAGGGGCACCTCTTTCATTGGTGGTCAGTGAGAGGAGCATAGTTCCCATTGAAATACTGGTCAGTTTGTTGATTTAAATTTACTTGTTCTTTATTTTAAATATTATATTTGTTCCCATTTTGTTTTCTTACTTTAAGATATGTGCAGTGTGCATAGAGATTTGTTCATAGTTTTTTTTATAGTCCAGCCCTCCAACGGTCTGAGGGACAGTGAACTAACCCCCTGTGTAAAAAGTTTGGGGACCCCTGAGCCACTGTTTTGAGCAAGGGGTCACTGGCTTGGCTGGAGCACCCTCACCCTAGTTGAAGACATGTATGAGAGTTAATCAGTGAGCAAACTAAAGTGATGCAACTACTATTTGATGCTTATTTCTCTCTCTTTGCCTGTCTCTTTCACTAGAAAAAACCCTCACACAACTATATATTATTCCATTGTAAGTATGTAGTATGGTTAATTTAGCCTTATTGATAAACAGGCTGTTACTAGTCTTCTGCTGTCAGAAATGTTCTTTTTTGTAGATCTCTTATGAGATTATATCTATAGGATAATTTCTAGACGTTGAATTGCTGGCTGAAGAGGTATGTGTATTTAAAATATTATAAATTGCTTGGTTGCTCTTTATTTGGATTGTATCACTTTACACTTCCTTTCTGTTAAGGGCCAAATGGTAAATATTTCAGGTTTTGCAGCTCACATTATGGTCTTTTTTTTTTTTTTTTTTTAATTATTTTGGAGAAAGAGGAAGGGGGTAGGGAGAGAGAAGCATTGGTTTGTATTCCAATCATTTATACATTCATTGGTTGATTGTTGTATGTGTCCTAACCAAGAATTGAACCTACAGCCTTGGTGGATCTGGACAGTGCTATAACTAAGTGATCTACCTGGCCAGGGCCATGTAGGGTCTTTGTCACAAACTTTTCTTTATATATTTTTTGTCCTTGGGCTATAGTTTGGCAGCTTTGACCTATAGCATAGATGCCAGGCTGTTTTCAAAGAAAAGGTTTTGTCATTACCAACCTGCTATGTAAACATGGTATCTCATTGAATTATAATTATTTTTATTTTTTGGTGATGGAGACAGAAAGAGAGACAGAGAGGGACAGATAGGGACTGACAGGAAAGGAGAGAGATGAGAAGCATCAGTTCTTGATTGCGGCACCTTAGTTGTTCACTGACAGCTTTCTCATATGTGCCCTGATCAGGGGGCTACAGCGACCCCATGCTCAAGCTGGTAAGCCCACGCTCAAGCCAGAGACCTTGGGGTTTCGAACCTGGGTCTTCTGTTACCCAGTTCAACGCTCTATCCACTGTGCCACCACCTGGTCAGGTTGATCTTTTATTTTTTTATTCAGTAAATTTATTCTGGATTTTGTGTAATCTTAAGAAAGGACTTTCCCTACTATAAGACTTAAAAATAATGTTTCTTGGTTTTCTAACATTTAATTTTTATGTCTAAACCTTAAATACATCTGGCAATTGTTTGGTAAGAGTTAGGGATCCAGTTTTTCTAGGTGGCTACCCTTTTTTCCCAATATTATATATATATATATATTTTTTTTTCTCTGAAGCTGGAAACGGGGAGAGACAGACAGACTCCCGCATGCCCCCGACCGGGATCCACCCGGCACGCCCACCAGGGGTGACGCTCTGCCCACCAGGGGGCGATGCTCTGCCCCTCCGGGGCGTCGCTCTGCCGCAACCAGAGCCACTCTAGCTCCTGGGGCAGAGGCCAAGGAGCCATCCCCAGCGCCCGGGCCATCTTTGCTCCAGTGGAGCCTTGGCTGCGGGAGGGGAAGAGAGAGACAGAGAGGAAGGAGGGGGGGGTGGAGAAGCAAATGGGCGCTTCTCCTCTGTGCCCTGGCCGGGAATCGAACCCGGGTCCCCCGCACGCCAGGCCGACGCTCTACCACTGAGCCAACCGGCCAGGGCCCCAATATTATATTTTTAATTTAAATGTAGGCTCTGGCCGGTTGGCTCAGTGGTAGAGTGTTGGCTCAACATGTGGCTGTCCTGGGTTCAATTCCTGGTCAGGGCACACAGGAGAAGTGACTGCTTCTTTACCCCTCTCCCCTCTCCCTTTTTTTTCTCTCTCTCTTTGTCTCTGTCTCTCTCTCTATCTCTTTATTCCCCTCTTGCAGCCATTGCTTGGTTGGAGCAAGTTGATCCTGGGCACTGAGGATAGATCCGTGGCCTTGCCTCAGGCGCTAAAGTAGTTCATTTGCTGAGCAACAGAGCAATGAGCCCAGATGGGCAGAACATTGCTCAATAGGGGGCTTGCCTGGTGGATCCTAGTCAGGGTGCTTGTGGGAGTCTGTCTCTCTGCCTTTCCTCTTCTCACTTAAGAAAAATAAAATAATAAGAAGAATTTAAGAAATAATTTAAATGTAGAAATTTTGAGCCTGACCAGGCGTGACGCAGTGGATAGAGCGTCGGACTGGGATGCGGAGGGACCCAGGTTTGAGATCCCGAGGTCGCCAGCTTGAATGCGGGCTCATCTGGTTTGAGCAAAAGCTCACCAGCTTGGACCCAACGTTGCTGACTCCAGCAACAGGTTACTCGGTCTGCTATAGCCCCATGGTCAAGGCACATATGAGAAAGCAATCAATGAACAACTAAGGTGTCGCCATGAAAAACTGATGATTGATGCTTCTCATCTCTCTCTCTGTTCCTGTCTGTCTGTCCCTATCTATCCCTCTCTCTGACTCTCTCTCTGTCTCTGTTAAAAAAAAAAAAGAATAAAAAAATGTAGAAATTTTGAAAGTTTCTTACAAAATTACTTTTTAGTATTTTCTCATTTGCTATGTAACTTAGATTAAACTGCTGACTTCCATTCATTTAGCAGTTACTGAGCTCATGCTGTGTGATCAGGTATTAAGGATAAACTTGTATAGAGATGGCTCTATCCCTGACCTTTTGTTGCTTATAGTCTGGTAGATACATCACACTCTTAAGTGTATGTGTTAACATCCTGCTTTTTAATTTATATTTTCTTCCTAATGTCTATTATTATGAGAATTTAAAAAATAAATAGAACAATGGCAAGAATAATCCAATGAATATCTGTAACACCGTGTATGCTGTCATCCCTTCTTGCTTCTCTCCGTGTGACATACTTGTGAAAATAAGCTATTGACAGGCGTAAGATTTTATCTGTTGTTTGAATTGATTACTATTTAGTTAAGTAAAAATGATGATTATTTTGTTTTTGTTTTTTATTTTTTATTTTTTTTATTTTTCTGAAGCTGGAAACGGGGATAGACAGTCAGACAGACTCCCGCATGCACCGGACCGGGATCCACCCGGCACGCCCACCAAGGGGCAACGCTCTGCCCCTCCAGGGCGTCGCTCTGTCGCGATCAGAGCCACTCCAGCGCCTGGGGCAGAGGCCAAGGAGCCATCCCCAGTGCCCGGGCTATCTTTGCTCCAATGGAGCCTCGCTGCAGGAGGGGAAGAGAGAGACAGAGAGGAAGGAGAGGGGGAGAAGTAGAGAAGCAGATGGGCGCCTCTCCTATGTGCCCTGGCTGGGAATCGAACCCAGGACTTCTGCAAACCAGGCCAACGCTCTACCACTGAGCCAACCGGCCAGGGCCTATTTTGTCTGTTTTTGTAGTTCTGTGAGGAGGAGGGATTGTCATAGTACTTTCCATATAGTAGTTTCCTAATAAATACAGGTTGGGCAAAAAGTAAGTTTACAGTTGTATGTATACAAAACAGTTTATTCTTGTATTATTATTTATTAATGTATTATTTTTCATATGAACAACTTTAAACCTACTATTGCCCTACACTGTATGTACTGAATGAATGAGTACTTTAGGCAGTCAGAGCTGTTGAAGGATTTCAAGGGATAGTATTACATGAAATGATTTATGGTTTATTTATTTTTAAATTTTTATTGATTTTTTTTTTTTTACAGAGGGGGCTGGGGGAGGCGCAAGAAGCATCAACTCTTAGTTGTTTCTCATATGTGCCTTGACCGAGGTAGCCCAGGTTTTGAACCAGTGACCTCAGCATTCCAGATCAATGCTTCATCCACTGGTCAGGCTTGATTTATGGCTTAGATAATTCTGTTGTTTTTATGGAAGAAGGCAACTTGAAGAAAGCTTTAATTTGGACCCTGTATCAATTAGGACTTGATTGTAAGTAGTAATCTAACTCAAATAAACTTTAACAGAAAGAGGGATTTATCCTGGATCATTGAACTGAGGGAATTATTTGAAGAACCAACCACATTGATCTGGACTTCAGGGACAAATAAAAGCAAGGCTGTTGATAGTACCACTAATATTTTTAGTGTTTGCCTCAGTGTGTGGTTTTATCAATTCCAGTTTGATTGCTCCTGGACCAATTAAATGTGGTTCAGGGTTAGGGTTTTCTAAGAATATAGTTGCTTCTTAGATAACTGGATTGGAGAATTAGTTCAGGGGTAAGGAGAATTGGAGTGCTTTTCTATCTTGAGCAGACTGCAGGTGTGGTTAATCAAATGAGGGAAATACAAGAAAAATATGCTTGGAAAAGGAACATGATGAATTTGGTTTTAGAGATAGGTACTAAGTTGGATGTCACAGGGGGACCTGTAAGGATATAGACATCTGACTCTTAGGCCTAAGCTAAAGTGCTTAGGAGGTTAACAACAAAAGTCAAGACTATGGTGGTGAATAAAATAGTCTTAACTGTACCAAATGAGAAAAGAACTGGAATCTTGGAGGAAAGCTGATGTTGAATGCAATAGAGGAGGAATATGAAATGAATTAATAGACCAATTAGAAAGGTAGGAAGAAATACAGTGTCAAAGAAATCAAAGGGATTTTATCCAGGAGAAGTATTGCCACATAACGGATATGCCACACAAATCCTAATGAATTTGGCCATTAGGAAATCATTGATAATCTTTTTTTTGTTTGTTTTTGTTTTGTGTGTATGTGTATGTGTGTGTGAGATACATACACACACGTACAGGAAGGGAGAGAGATGAGAAGCATCAACTCAGAGTTGCTGCACTTTAGTTCATTGATTGCTTCTCATACGTGCCTTTACTAGGGGGCTTCAGTAGTGACCCCTTGTTCAATTCAGCGACCTTGGGCTCAAGCCAGCAACCTTTGGGCTCAAGCTGGCGACCCTGTGCTCAAGCTGGTGAACTTGTGCTCAAGCCAGTGACCTTGGGATTTTGAACCTGGGACCTTAGTGTCCCAGGTAGATGCTCTATATACTGCGCTACTACCTGCCAGGCTCATTGATTATCTTAATGAGAGCATTTCCCATGCAAAATAGGGAATCAGGTTGCATTCATCTAAAGGATTATGATGAAGTAGAAATCAACCAATGAAGATTTTTTTTCTAGAAATTTGACTGTGAAGGAAAGGTGAATGAGGGCAGGAGAAATACAAGACCAGAAGGGTTTATTTTTGCTGTTTTATTTTGGAATGAGAGAGACTTGAGCATATAGTTTAAATAGTAAACAGTTTTTAAATATATTCTAGCTTGGATAATTTTTTTTTTTTTTTTTTTACAGAGAGTCAGAGAGAGGGATAGACAGGGACAGACAGACAGGAACGGAGAGAGATGAGAAGCATCAATCATTAGTTTTTCGTTGCATGTTGCAACACCTTAGTTCAGGGGTCCCCAAACTTTTTACACAGGGGGGCCAGTTCACTGTCCCTCAGAGCGTTGGAGGGCCGGACTATAAAAAAAACTATGAACAAATCCCTATGCACACTGCACATATCTTATTTTAAAGTAAAAAAACAAAACGGGAACAAATACAATATTTAAAATAAAGAACAAGTAAATTTAAATCAACAAACTGACCAGTATTTCAATGGGAACTATGCTCCTCTCACTGACCACCAATGAAAGAGGTGCCCCTTCCAGAAGTGCGGCGGGGGCCAGATAAATGGCCTCAGGGGGCCGCATGCTAGTTGTAGTAGTTTGGGGACCCCTGCTAGTTGTTCATTGATTGCTTTCTCATATGTGCCTTGACCGCGGGTCTTAGCAGACTGAGTAACCCCTTGCTCGAGCTAGCGACCTTGGGTTAAAGTTGGTGAGCTTTTGCTCAAACCAGATGAGCGCTCAAGCTGGCGACCTCGGGGTCTCGAACCTGGGTGGTCCTCTGCATCCCAGTCTGACGCTCTATCCACTGCGCCACCGCCTGGTCAGGCTAGCTTGGATAAATTTTATGTTTAAATGTTTATTATTGTAAGCATTACTGCTGTGTTTATTAGAGTTAATGCAGAAAAATTGGGACTCTGAGATCAGAGGCCTAGGTTCTAATATCAGGTCCCCAGACTAATCATAATACTAATTATAATGACCACTTTTATATTCCCTTTTACATGTCAGTCACTCTGTTAGTAGGTCCTTTATACTATCATTAATCCCCCCCAAATTAATTTCCACTGTCAGTGTTATATTGTTTTATAAATAAAGAAACCTGAGAGTTTATTTCTCAGGATCACATAGATTTTCAGTGATCATGCTGTGATTCCAACACAGGTATGTCTGGTATGTCTGACTCTGAAGTTGGTACTTTTTTCTATATCACGTTGCCTTTCTTCACTAACTAAAAATAGTTTCTCAAGTTTTAGGTCTGTTTCTTTGCTTGTCAAATAGGGATAATCTTGTCTGTCACACTTATATCAAAGTGTTAATTGAATACTGCAAAATTATCTAAATTTTTTTGGAAAGAAAAATATAACTATTTGATTAAATACCAGACAGACCTTATAAATTTGGTCAACGTTAGCATTATCATTTGTCTAAACAGTATTTTACTTTTTAAGGTGGTGGTATCATGGATACAGAAATGTCTGAAGATATAGACCACAACTTAACTCCTACCCTTGACAGCATGTCTTATGGAATGCCGAATCAAACAGGATCTGAAAATTCATTGCTGGATGAAGATGATTATTTTTTGAACTCTGGGGATCTTGCAGGAATTCCAGTCGTTGGTAGTGACAATGAGGATGAACAGGATTTTAGTTCAAAGGACAATCTTGTTTCTTCAATTCATACTGATGATAGCTTGGAAGTAGAGAGAAGAGTCACACAGCATGAATCAGATAATGAAACTGAAATACAGATTCAAAATAAATTTAAAAAAGACTTTCCTAAACAGTTTGATCAGGTTTCTGTCTTTAAATCCATACGGAAAGATTTTAGTCTAGTAAGAGAAAACAGCAAAGAGACATTTTCTGGAAAGGAGAAAAATAGAGACCTAACTTATGAACGTGAAAAACAGTTGGACAAACCCCATAAAGAGTTGGATTCAAGGTTGAAAAGCAGTTTTTTTGATAAAGCAGGTAATAATTGTTGGAATAGAGCCATAAACCACAATAAATAACAACATACATATAATATAGCTTTTATTACTTCTAATGCTGAGCGAAATATGAAGTTATATTCATTGTAAGCTTGTCATTTTTCTTTTATCCTTGTCCTTTGCAGAATGATTGAAATTCTCCCTGTAACTTTTGGTAATGGTATAATGGGTGAAACATAGCTCTAAACCTCATTTCTCCCTTCCCTGGTTGCAATATTTTGATGAGAAGGCAAGATACTTGAGTTACCTGTTTATTTTCTTTGGTTGAACATTGGAACCTGAAGTTGGATTTAACTTCTTTGTGCTATAAGCACTAATTCAGACTGCTGTCCCACCAAATTAGGGAGCTTTTTTTTAAATAACATTTCAATTTTATGTTTTAGAAGTTTTTTGAGGCTCTTTTTTACCCTCTTTGCTTAGTGTACCCTGTACTTTAGCTCTAGTTGTGTTCTTGAATATATCATATATTTTTCTCATGCCTTCTTTTTCTCTTACTGTTCCATTTGCCTGCATGTCATTTTATCTCTTTGCATATATGCCTGTAAAAGTACTTTTTATCTAACAATGCTTAATTCATAAGTTTCTTCTACTCTGTGGTCATTCCTAATCTTTCTACACAAGAATGAATTATTTCCTTATCTATATTTTCATAGCATTTTGCTCATGCCTCATTATTTATAGTCCTTATACCACAGTAGTATAGCTCTGTATTCATTTTTGCCTTACATACTAGTGTGGGAGCTTATTATAGAGGGTCAGATTGCATCTTACTTGTCTTTGTATTCTTGGGTATAGTGAAAATATTAATGTTTCAATAACTGTTAAGTAGATGTGAGAGAAAGTAAGATATAATTTACTGACCCTTAAATTTCTTCTTATGATTCTAGGAAAAATACGGTAGAAAACATAAATCAGTATTTTTTAAAAGAACAATTAATTTAAGTATCTATTATGTAGAAGGCTGTGCAAGGATATACTATATTATTCAGTATGTATTTTCAGTATCCCTTACAGCAGTGGTCCCCAACCCCCGGGCTGCGGAGTGGTACCGGTCCGTGGGCCATTTGGTACTGGTCCGCAGAGAAAGAATAAATAACTTACATTATTTCCATTTTATTTATATTTAAGTCTGAACGATGTTTTGTTTTTAAAAATGACCAGATTTCCTCTGTTACATCTGTCTAAGACTCACTCTTGATGCTTGTCTCGGTCACGTGATACATTTATCTGTCCCACCCTAAAGGCCAGTCCGTGAAAATATTTTCTGACATTAAACCTGTCCGTGGCCCAAAAAAGGTTGGGGACCACTGCCTTATAGGGATATTGAAAATTATGAGAGTACTTATTATCAAGGATCATAATGTCTAGTAGTAGAAGGGACAAGAAAAGTTAAGTATTAGAAGTGTCAGTGACCGGTTGAACAGCGTAAGATTTAATTTATAAGTAAAGACAGTGGTAGAAGAGTTTGTCATAAGGCAGTACATGAAGATTTCTTTCAAATACCTGGAAGTGTTCTGAGTTTTCTTAGAGATGATTTTTAACTTATTGGCCAGGAAAGGTTTTACAGAGGAGAGGTGAATTCTGAATTGAGCTGAGTCTGGAAGACTGTAAAGGTTAGGTTAGAGGGGACTTGGAATGCTATACGCAGAAATGGGGAAGAACAAACAAGTAATTTTCAGTGCGTAGTGAACAAAAGTGGCCATTTTATTTAGGTTTGAGCAAGGGAAAGTGTGAGGTAAGGCCAAAAGTTAGATGGGAACAGATTGTTTACTTTGAATGAAACTACCTTTTGGATGTTTTTGGGGACCCACCTCATGCTAACAAGCATCTTTGTTGGAAAAGAGAGGTGATTATCAAATTTTTCGTCACTCTTTATAAGATTTGTTATTCATATACATATGTTTGTTTTGTTTTGTTTTTCTTTCAGTAGCTAATCAAGTTGAAGAAACATTACATACTCATTTACCACAAACCCCAGAAACAAACTTTAGGGTAAGTTTTCAGTGTGTATGTAGAATGCTGTAACTGTGGCAAGTGTCAAAGTTTTCTTTATGTCACTTTCTAAACTGTAACTATATGTAGTAGGTAGAGTGCTGATTTTTTCTTTTTAATTTGCTTTATTATTTGGGAAAGGACATCTTTGGAGACGTTCTAAAAAGACTCAGCGCTTAGATTCTTTATTTGCATTTGCTATTTAGACATATGTCCCATTTACTTTTAGCTATAGGGACTCTAATGAATGTCCATAGAGTTCTTCCTTTCCAATGAGTTTTTCTTTGGGTGTTGAACCTGAAGAGGAATAATTCTAAATCTGAATATTTATTAATCCTTTATATTGTGTTTTAGGATTCCAGCTATCCATTTGCCAATAAAGAATCCATTGGTTCGGAACTGGGGAATTCCTTTGCATCAAATATTAGAATTAAAGAAGAACCTTTGGATGATGAGTATGACAAAGCAATGGCACCACAGCAGGGACTACTAGACAAAATTAAAGATGAACCTGACAATTCTCAAGTAAACATTTCACCTTTATTTTTCCCCTTCTTTTTGCTCCACACATGAGTTATTCATTTGAGAATGGAAGTTCTTGTTTAAGAAGTGAAGCAGTTTGTTGACAGCCTGAGACTCTTAATGAAAGTTGAAGCGGTTGGAATTATCTTGTGAGAATAATAGTAAGGAATCAACAGGAGTTACATGAAACATTTCCTGGGTAGTAATTAAAGGCTTTTAACCCACTTTATTCCGAAATACCACTGTTCTCTGATCTTTACAATTTTAGTGCAGAATTAGGGAAAGTGTGAGTCTTCAAGGATTAGAGATTGATGTAGAAGGTTTGACTGAAGGTTTATAGTAGCTTTTTAGTTTATATAAGGGCATATAAGGTAATAAGCCTTTGCAGTTACTGCTAATGGAGTATAGGCTACATATGTATTTAAGTGTTTTTCCAGAGGGAGTAATGGACAGGTTGTCTTTGGAAGGGTTAATTGAAGGGAACCAGTGCATTGGATCGGTGGGTAGAAGGTAAAGAAGACTTTGATGGATGATAAGGAATATCAAATTTGAGATGTTGGAATAAAAGGAGTAAGGATGGAGCTCTGTTATTTCAGTGTAGCTCTGGAGGTAAAAGTCATAGAGATCCTGTAAGTCAGTGAAGTTATTTGTGCAGTTAATGACATTGCAGTGGTTTGATGAAAGAAAGAAGTTATATCAGGTACTGGAATGTAAGAAGGGGAACAAGGGAATACACAGTAGCAGCATTTATTTCAGAATGGTCTCTGTTTCACACAAATCGTATTCAGAGGCTGAGGAAGTAAAGATGTTATCATTTAGCTATTTTTCTGAAATGACAGTTGATCTGGAGAAAGCTTGCCTTATAGCGGGGGTTTGAGAATGTGAGGCTTCTGTGTAAGAGATTTTTTTTATTCAGGTGTCTTTGAGCAGGATTTCTTAACCTCAGCACTGTTGACATTTTGGGCCAGATAATTCTTTGTCGTGAGGGGCTGTCCTGTGCATTGTGGAATGTTTTTGGCTTTCTAGAAGCCTGTGGCAGCCCTCACCTCTGCTTCCACCAGTGCCTCCCACATGTTTCCACGTGGCCCCTGGGGGGCAAAATTGTCTGTTACGAGAACACTGTTTCAGAGTAAGGAGATAAAGAGTAGATGATTTATAGTGGAGGTGATTGGTAGGGTCTGACAGTTCCTCAGTTACAGGAAGTTCATGGTGCGTGCCCAGAGGAAGGTAACTGTGGAGTAGTGATGGTAGAGCTGTAAGAGTTGGGTGGGAATGAGTGTAGTGGCCACAAAGATGGTAGAGAAGGAACGTGAAAATATTTGAGAAGAAGGTAGATTGAAAGTATATTTAATAGAAGCAGGCAAAATGGAGATCTTGGATATCTGAATTAGGGATAAAGAAATGCTCTGACCTAGGGAAAATTCATGTGGCAGTGTATACCTCAGAAAACTACAACCATGTATGTATACAGGGCACATCTGTCTTTACACACCCCAGTGTGGACATGGGAAATCCGTAAGAAATCATAATGATTTCTTGGGTGTCCAAAGGCATCCCGTTCTCACTGTACATGACCCAGTGACACTTTTCTTGGGATGAAAAGGCAGTTAATGCTAAGACCAAATACGTATTTTGGGGAAGAGAGAATCAGGAATGATTTTTTGTACTACTGTTCAGAAAATAATCAGAGGTTCTAGTGGCTGGAAAATATTGTAAGACGGAATTATCAGAATAAACACCTACATTTTTATACTCTATTCAAAGTGTAATATTGTGTTATAAAATGCTGAATATGAAGTTTCATCATGATTATGGGGAAGAACTTTCCCAAAGACTCACCACCAGATTGATTGAAGTCTTGGGAACCAAGCAGGAATGTGTGTAAGTCCTGGGCTTCAGGTCCAGAAGCATTCTTTACCGTGATTCTACAATAAGGCGTTCCAGCGTGCAAGTGGGTAAAGCTACTTTTTCTGAAAAGTCCTCTGTTATCAGCTACACCAATCCTGTGGGAGCAGACCTTTGATAATTCTTTTAGAAATCCCTTAGGGTACCTCATGTTCAACTAAGGTTCTTTTCCTTTTCCTACTGTCCTCTTCCCACTTACTTTTCTCTTCCTCTCCCTTTCCCTCCCTTTTCCTGTCCTCTATGTCACCTCCACTCCACCCCTCCTCCCCACCTCCCTCCTACTGTCCTCCTCACCTTCACTCTTCCCCTCCTCCCCCCTTCCTTTCTACACTGACCTGTTCTTTTAGGGGTCTCTTCCCCAATGACCATTGGAAATCTGTATTCCTTGCTCTTCAGTACTGCCTAATGCTTTATCACTCTTCTTCGTTTCCCATAGACTGGAAAAGGGGGTTCCAATGTATTATTTTCTTATAACTGAAACAGTGTACTATATTAACCTAAGGCTGGCTCAAAAAATACTGATAGATTTTACTTTTGATCATTAATTATTAGTAGTAGCTCTTTTCATGGTTTAATAAGATTATATCTTTAGCTCATGGCACCGTGTCAAAACCTCCAGCGGTCTTTCTCTGCCTAAATTGTAGTTTTGTTTTCAGCTTGCTCCTGATTCTTCTTATGCGATCCGTTTTGGTTTTAATTTCTTTGCTTTCCCATATAAAACACTCAATGTGTATATATAAATTTCAATACTTCTACTTATTTGCTCTTGATTATTTCTTCTGTTACGATTTTCTGGGTGTGTCAGTTGTTACCCTGCTGTTTCTGTTACTGGCCTCCCGATTTCATGTCTTCATGCAAATCCCATTCCATGTCACAATAAAATTTTCTGTGGTATCTTTACAATTACAAATGCTTTTATATTTACTGTGTTGTTCCATCTTCTTATTTTGGAAGGCCAAAGTAGATGACACTAATTCCATTTGTGGATGAGGCAGCTGAGGTTTGTAGAGGTTGTTAGTTACTCAAGGAGCCAATCTGGGGCCATAATCAAGGTCTTATTATTATTAGTCTACCAATATTTTTATATATGAGTTGTTTAATAATAATTTAAAAGAAAACCTGAAATTGAAATTTTAAAGAGCCAGAGAACTCATTTTTCCTTCTCCTTTTTTCAAATATATAATTCTAAAAACTGGAAATTCAATAAGTGTTAAACATTAAAATCATGATTTTTTCCCCCCTTTTGCTCATAAAAAAAAAGAACTAATATACGCTCATAAAAAAAAGAACTAATATACACTCTTTCATTGAAATAAGTAGATTAGAATGGGAAAGCAAATGTCACAAAAGTGAGTCATGTAGTCTTGGAAATAATACAATAATTAAATGTTGGGGATTTTTTTAGTCATATCAAGTTAACTTGGTTATAGCAATTGGGTTCTTTATTCATAATAAGTTTTTTGGGATATGGACATGGATCTTCTGTTCTGGTAAACAAAGGAAAGTTAAAGATATTGGTAAAGGATTTTGTTTTATTTTGACACCTGTTTTTCTGCGTTTGAAAGAAAGCTTTTGGGTCATTAGATTTTTATTTAAGTTATTAGACATTGATTTGTTATTAGATATTTATAGATTTAGTCATCATTAGGGAATTCTTATGTAAACATGATTCTGCCTTGAAGGCATTGTGGGTTGTATACACAGAGTACTTAAATATATGCTTATTTTACTATATTACATAAGTAACGCATACTTGAGGCTTATGGAATGTATCCGAAGTTTGGAATAATTGTCACTGACAGAGAGCTGATGGAAGACCATTAAAAAATATGCCAATGAGTTTTAATTTTTTTTCTGAAATTTGCATTATAGTATATTAACATTGTACTGTCAGGATTGGTCAATATTAGATAATCTTTTAACTGCACCAACAGGTCACATAAGACTATATAAATAGATATATAGATGCCAGAAGACATCTCATGTAATTCACTATGCATTTCTTATAATAGATACTCTCTTGATCATGGTAAGGAAATACCTACTTCAGATCAATAACAGTCATTGAATTTAAAACTAAAATGATGGAAACCTACTGTTAATAATTACTAAAAGAACACAAATTACTGATTCAGCATTATTATTTAACTCTTGTTGGATTTCGACCTAATACATGTTAAAGAAATTAGAAGAAGTAATGGAAAAGGGGAGAGAAAATTATCATCATTTGCTGGTAAGAATCTTTATTAGAGAATTAGTAGATTTCATGGAAGTTTAGTGAAATAGCCAGTTGAATGGTAATAAAAGATAGCGATATTATATAAACTAGTTGTTTCCCAGTTAGATAATATGATGAGAAGATACACTGTTTTTTACAGCAAAGCAACTAAAATGTATGATGTCAGATAAAAGACAATTTGAATGAATGGTGAGACTTTTTAAAAAAATAAGATATCAATTATTGCTAATTAAGGTATAGTTTTAATATAATTCTGATGAAAATATCAATAGGTTATGATGTTTTGGAGAAGAACAAATAGACGTGCACACATGTTACATTTAACGTTCTAAAAAACGAGGAGTTTGATAGTGGCAAACTCTATTAATTGGTTAAATATCCCACAATTGTTTTCATTAGGATAGTGTGATTTCATAAGGTTAGTCAGGCTAATAATGATACAGACTAGATTGCCACAAAAGAGGTATTTTTAAAGAAACTGGCTATGTTAATGGTGAATGGAAGAAATTCACCAGCTATTCACAGAAAGTAAAAGAAAAATGTCTGTTATACACTGATGTAAATAAACCCCAGATGGATTTAAAATGGGGATTGGCAAAGTTGTCAGTAATGGACCAAATCCAGACTGCCCTCTGTTTGTGTGTGTTTGTTTTTTGCACAGTTTTTGTGAATAAAGTTTTAGTGCAGCGTTGCCACATTCATTCATTTGCATATTGTCTCTGGAGTTGAGTGATTCTTATAGTATGGCCTACATCACTGAAAATATTTAGTATCTGGCCCTTCGCAGATAAAATTTGTTGACCTCTGGATTAAAGTACTATACTATAAACAATGAAACCATGTTCTTAGTGTTTTATTACAGAAGAATAGAAAGTCTCAGCTTTTTGGCATAACTAAATAGAAACTTCAGGACATGAAATTTTAACTCAAAGTACATATGGAGAAAATGTTGATAACAGATGTTTAGAGGACTAAAGTTACATTATAATACATTATTTTGTAAATGGATATTTAAAAAGATTTGCAAATTGAAAAAACAGGAGAAACCTTCTAAATGATTTTTTTCACAAATTACTATAATAATAAATATGATTAAGTTTTAAAAATAGTCTGTCATTATGTATGAAAAACCTTTACTATGTACCTGTTTTCCTAGTAATTCCCCTGTAAGGATTCTTTCTTTAGGAGTTAACCTTAAAAATACAAATATAAAAATTCAGAAAGATGTCCTTCATGGAATTACTGATTATAGCAAATGTGTGGAAACAAATGGACCGACATTGGATTGGGGGTTATGTAATCTTGATGCTATGCAGGGCCATCAAGTTGGAGCCTGAGTACAGAGGAAAAATTAGAAATACTGATGCTCTGTTTATTTACTGAAAGTTTTGGTATTATGCTCATCATGGATAATTTTTTATTTAAAAAAATATTGCATTGACTTTTTTTTATCCTGATTACTGAGATTTTTGGTGCTTTAATTTTATGCCTGAAGCAAGTGCCTCATTCACCTCACCCCAATCTCTCTCCTGTGTAATCTGCTATGTCTATTAAAATATATCAGTATTTCTCAAACTTGAGTAACATACAGACACCTCTCACCACAAAGAAAGGGAGTATGTTGAAGTTACCTGGGAATTCCAAGAATAAGAAGTCTTGTGAGGTTTTGCAGGTTTCAGTGTGAAAATGAATTAATTTACCACTTTGTGGTTTTACAATGCAATAATATAATTGTAAAAGCAAACTACAGCACTTAAAACTTGTAGTAAACTAAGTGATATGTAATATTTATGACAAAATGTTTACATTCTCTAAAAATGCCATTGAAATAAAGACAGTTTTAAAAAATATTCTTTTACAATTCTCAGACTCCCTAGAGTATATCTGTAGACCTCAAGGACTGTTAAGACTCCAACTTAAAAAACACTGATATTTAGCCACCAGTAGTTATTTTGGAGCAATATTTAATAATATGGAAATGCTCAGCTGGTTATAGTGATCAAAAAGTCATTTTATAAGAATGGTATATTCAGTATAATTACATCTATGTAAAGAAATAAAGCCTCCGAATGCATGAGGTGTAATGACAAGAAAGAAATATACTAAAAGAATAACAGTAGCTGTTTTGGGGTGATAGAAATGTGATTAGAATGTTTTTCTTATTTCTACTTGTCTAAATTTTGCATAGTGAGAGTATATTACTTTTATAATAGGTAAACAGTAACTTAAAATACTGTAATAACATTAAAAATAAAATTACTAGATAGCTACTTTCATATTTGGCCTTTTACTCTCTCAGCATATATAAACTTATTCCCTTACTGTATTTTGCTGCTGTCATTTTTATTAATGTTAATGTAGTAAATAAACATTTTCTATCCCTATATATCTATAGTAAAATGTCTTCAATGTCTGGATTTTTTTAGGTACATTGTATTTTTATTCTTTCCTGTATGTATTTATTTATTTTCTTTCTGTTTTTAAAGGAGTTTAGTCATGGCCAACAGCAAAAAACTCAAGAGGGGGAACTGAAAATTAGTGCTGTGTTTTCAGTCAGTGGCAGTCCTCTTGGTAAGAAACAGTACTGAATGAATTATATTTATTCTGACCGGTATGAGTGAGAAGAAGTGTCTACTTGTATTAGTAAACTAGGCAGTTCTCCCTACCCGATTAGAATGGCTGTGCATTGAATAATTAGCATTGGCTTTCAAGACCAGTTCTAGAAGAGAAAGAAAGATGCATACTTAAAATTCATGGTAGTAAAAGTAAAACATTTTTCTTGCAATTTTTTTTTAAGCTCCACAGTTGACTACTGGCTTTCAGCCTCCTCTGGCGTCATCTGGCATGAATAAAATGCTTCCTTCAGTTCCAGCCACAGCTGTTCGAGTTTCCTGTTCTGGTTGTAAAAAAATCCTCCAGAAGGGACAAACTGCTTATCAGAGAAAAGGGTCTACACAGCTTTTCTGCTCCACACTGTGCCTCACTGGATATACAGTTCCGCCTGCCCGCCCACCACCTCCTCCCACCAAGAAAACTTGTTCAAGTTGCTCTAAGTATAGCAGAATTCTAAATTATCTTGTTTGTTTCCTTTTATCTGTGCATTGTTTGATTTTCTACATTTCCATTTTTTTTGAGAAATGCCACATTAGTTAGTATTAATAAACAAGTTGTTGCTTTCATTCTTTCTATATGCTAGGTGCTTAGCTTTCTTTTAACTTAAATAATGTGCCTTTTATATATTAGAGATGTTTTTTAAACCAATCTTTTCATCCTTGTTGAGACACTTTATAAAACAAAAACTATATCATTTTAGAGGTATTATGTGGCTACGATACTTTGGTTGTAACTGTCGGTAACAGATACTTAAATCTAACAAATATTTAAAGTTATATTTCCTATTATGTAACTGGAATTTATTTAATACTTTTCTTCTTTAAGTGGACTCAAGTATGTGTGTGTTATATATCTATATCTGTATGCACACACATACACACACACACACACACACACACACCGATAGATAGGTAGATAGATAGATCTTCTTTGTATCTCTAAACTACCTCAGAAGTTCCATTTCGGTGTTTAACAATGAAAAATTATGTATGACCTTGGACCTTTTAAGGCCATCCTGATATATTTGAATAATATGAACTAATTTTGGATAATTTGTAAGGTGATTGATAGAAACTAAGTCAGAAAAATATGAATAATGCTTCTTCTGAAACATGTTGGCTTCTATTACACGACACAAACCATGATTTATTTTTTAAATATTTGTCTTTATACTTCTTCACATGGATGCTGCCCTTTGTCTGGAAAGGGAAAAAGATGCTCCCTCTTGTGGTTCAACTGGAAAAAGGCACATAAATAAGTGACAAATTTGAATATGGTTAGGTCTTTTTCTAGAAGTTAGTCATAAGCACATCTCTTTATGTTTATAGTTTAAATTAGCAAAAATAGACTTCTTTCTTTATACTGTTTGAATTGTGAAACAGACTTTTTAAATTGAGTACTTATACTTAATATACCACGTTTAATGTCTATACATACTTGGGTATATTAATTATCAGATTCTAAGACTAAATCAACTTGAAAATGATAATTTTTATAATTCTTTTCTGTTTCTTATTTTGCAATGAAATAATTTCACATAATAACTTTCTTAGGTTTTTCTTTAATTGTTTAGGGATCAGCACTTTCTAAAATTTTAGCAATTTTTAAAAATATTAATAGTCATAGATACTTCTTTCAAAGATTTATGAATGAATTTCAAAATGGTCGTAGGAAACGCAGAGAAATTTGAAACTGTATCCTCTTTCTGTGTTTTTAATTGTCTACATACAGGGTATGGCAAAAATAGGTTTACAGTTGTTCATATGGAAAATACAATAATTAATACATAATTACACAAGAATAAACTGTTTCTCATGCAACTGTAAACCTACTTTTGCCCCTCCCGTAAGTTATTATTTTCGTCTAAATTTATTATATCTCTTTGTTGTGTAGTGTTTGCCTTGTGATATCTGGAGACAGGCCATTTTTACCTGCATGTCTTATCTGTCTTGCTCTTACATAATTTAATAATTCTTTAAGGTGACTTATTTTTAGTTGTTAAATCTTGTCTGTACATTTTTTATTTTTTTCAACCTGTCATTCCTTGACTCTTAACTGTTCTTTCTCTTCATTCATTTGTTAGGTTTTCCTTATCCCTTCTCTTTTTCCATTTGCCCCTTTCAGTTCACTTTCAGGTGTTCTTTACCTGTCACCTTAACATTCTTCATTTTCTCTTCCTTACTTATCCCCCTTCTTATGTCACAGAATGCCTTTTTTTAAGGCTCACTCCTCAACCACTGAGCAGTCTTGTTTTTCTTTATATTTCATTTCAGTCCCTGAACTACCCCTCTTTCATCTCCTTTGCTTGCACTACTTTTCCTTTTTTACCCTCTTATTTACATAGTCATTACTACAGTTTGGGATAATCTGGTTATCTGATTGTAAAATTGTTGAATTGAAATGTATCTTAAAAATAAGGAAAAAGAAGTTTAAAGATCTGCTCAGTGTCACGTAGCTGGTTAATTTGGCGCATGCACTGCTCCCCACCCCCCACTAATCCATATAGTCGGTCAGGTTTGATTTGTAAGTCAGTCCCCAAGATGGATTTTAGTTTAATTTGAATAGGTGGAGATAGAGAAAAGACTTTCTTCCTGGTACTTACTGCCGTTTTTATAGCAGTAGCACATAGGTTGAAAGAAACCCATTAGTCATTTGGACTAACAATTTTATTTTTCTTAATCTTTTATTAACCATATCTCTTAGCATCTTGGATTTAGTTTAAATTGAATATATTTTAGCTAATCATTTAATTTTTAGGTTTTCTTAGTCATAGGAACCTAATGATTTGTTTATTTTAACATATATTTCATGCCCTGGCCGGATAGCTTTGTTAGAGTATTGTCCCAAAGCTCAGAGGTTGCTGGTTCAATCCCTGGTCAGGGCACACACTGGAAAACGGTGGCATTACTGTCTCTTTGTCTCTCTCCCGCCCTCTCTATCTCTAAAAATCAATTAATATATATATTTTTAGATTCTACATAAAAGAGGTAATTTGTAGGATAGTTTTGTTAATACTATAAGAAAGATTGGATTTATTGATAGAATGGCACTCAAATAACTTGTAGATTGTACCATTGTCTGAATTTTTACTATCTGAATAAGATTGCTCTTCATCCTAGCATAAGATATAATCTACTACAATAAGGCCCTGGCCGGTTGGCTCAGTGGTAGAGCGTCGGCCTGGCGTGCAGAGGTCCTGGGTTCGATTCCCGGCTAGGGCACACAGGAGAAGTGCCCATCTGCTTCTCCACCCCTCCCTCTCTCTGTCTCTCTCTTCCCCTCCCGCAGCCAAGGCTCCATGGGAGCAAAGTTTGCCCGGGCACTGAGGATGGCTCTGTGGCCTCTGCCTCAGGCATTAGAATAGCTCTGGATGCAACAGAGTGATACCCCAGAGGGGCAAAGCATTGCCCCCTGGTGGGCGTGCCGGGTGGATCCCGGTCGGGCACATGCGGGAGTCTGTCTGACTGCCTCCCCGTTTCCAACTTCAGAAAAAAATTAAATAAATTAATTTAAAAGAAAAGATATAATGGCCTGACCTGTGGTGGCGCAGTGGGTAAAGCGTCGACCTGGAAATGCTGAGGTCGCCAGTTCGAAACCCTGAGCTTGCCTGGTCAAGGCACATATGGGAGTTGATGCTTCCAGCTCCTCCCCCCATCTCTCTCTCCTCTCTCTCTCGCTCTCGCTCTCTTCTCTAAAAATGAATAAATAAAATAATTAAAAAATAAAAAATAAAAAAAAAAGATATAATGTAATTGGAGAGCAATGAGAAATACGTTATTTTATTTTTAATACTTTCATTGCCTTGATTTATACTGTTTTCCCAAATCTTATCCCCTTAGCCTTTTAGAAACTTCCTATCTGAGGTTCAGCTCAAGTTATCTTTTGGGTAACATTCCATGACACTGACTGACATAATTGTTTCTTCATTTCTCTTTTTATGTAGTACATTGTCATATCTTTTTCAAAATTATTGCACTATTTTATATTTTAAGACGCTTCTTGGCCTGACCTGTGGTGGCACAGTGGGATAAAGCGTCGACCTGGAACACTGAGGTTGCTGGTTTGAAAACTTAGGCTTGCCTGGTCAAGGCACATATGGGAGTTGATGCTTCCTGCTCCTCCCTTCTCTCTCTCTCTCTCCCCTCTCTAAAAAAAATAAAATAAATAAACAAAAAGGCTTTTTTAATGATATTTTATATATAATTTGTCTATTTGTCCCCATATGTAGGAGCTCCTTGAGTGCATACTTGTACCATGTCTTGAAACAGGGTTTAGCTAGTGCAGGGCTCAATACAACTGTTCAATGAAATACAGTATAACCTAATTTTAAAAAATTGTAAGGGCAAAAAATTGCAGAGTAGTCTGGAGTTGTTAAGTATGGAAGATGAGGTATGAAGTTGTGTATTGCAGCATAGTGCAGTATCAGGTGTTCCTTGTGACTATTCCCATTATGTTTACCATTATATTTTATTGAAACAGATATTTGTAATCTTTTCTAAAAAGTACTTCATTAGTATAATTTGTTTGAGATGGAGGAAAGAATTGAACACAGTTTATTTACTGTTATATGAGTATGTACTTATGGGAAGGAGACAACTGTTTAGCAGATTTCACCAAGGTATTTTTTAAAATTGGTTTTTAAAATGCTTTATACTTAAACTTTGATAACTTACTATGTAGGAAGACTGATTTGGAGTAGGTAGGATAAGGGATGGAGTGGTAGGGAGTCTTAATCACTTGAATTTTAATCTTTGTTGTTTTTTTTAAATTCAGCGAGAGGAGAGGAGGCAGAGACACAGACTCCTGCATGTGCCCCTACCAACTGAGAGGGATCCATTCAGCCAGCCCACTAGGGGGTGATGCTGTGCCCGTCTGGGACGTTGCTCTATTGCTCAGCAACCAAGCTCTTCTTTTTTGTGTGTGTATGACAGAGACAGAAAGGGACAGATAGGGACAGATAGGAAGGGAGAGAGCGATGAGAAGCATCAATTCTTTGTTGCAGTGCCTCGATTGTTCATTGATTGCTTTCTTATATGTGCTTTGAACAGGGGGCTACAGAAGAGCAAGTGACCCCTTGCTCAAACCAGTGACCTTGGGCCCAAGCCAGCGACCTTGGGCTTCAAGCCAGCGACCTTTGGGCTCAAGCCAGCTCCAAGGGCCAAGAAGTGATAAAGAGTATGGGGTCATGTCTATGATCCTACACTCAAGCTGGTGACCTTGGGCTTTTGAACTTGGGTCTTCTGTGTCCCTGTCTGATGCTCTATCCACTGTGCCATTGCCTGGTCAGACTTGAGCTCTTCTTAGTGCCTGAGGCAGAGGCCATGGAGCCATGGATGTAGGAGGGGGAGGGATGGAGAAGCAAATGGGTGCTTCTCCAGTATGCCCTGACTGGGAATCAAACCCAGGACATCCACTCACTGGACTGATACTTTACCACTGAGCCAACCGGCCAGGGCCAATCTCAAACTTTATTGCTGTTGCTACTGGTGACTACAAACTAAATTATTTAGATATGAAAATGCTCAATTTTACATAATCATGTTGCAATATACACTGTAGTTTAAAATGTGTTTTTACTTTTAAAAGATAGCGGTTTTCAAATTTTTCCAAAGTAAGAAGTTGGGGGGAGGGGAGGCAGACAGACAGACTCCAGCATGCACAGGACCAGGATCCACCCGCATGCCCACCAGGGGGCGATGCTCTGTCCATCTGGGGCGTTGCTCTGCTGCAGTTGGAGCCATTCTAGCACGTAAGATGGAGGCCATGGAGCCATCCTCAGTGCCCCAGCCAACTTTGCTCCAATGGAGCCTTGGCTGTGGGAGGGGAAGAGAGAGAGAGAAAGGAGAGGGGGAAGGGTGGAGAAGCAGATGGGTGCTTCTCTTGTGTGTCCTGGTCAGGAATCGAACCCGGGACTTCCACACGCTGGACCAATGCTCTATTGCTGAGCCAACCGGCCAGGGCCTCAAATTTTTCAAGTAAATTAGTTTTAAAGAATATTTTGAAAATACAGAAGAGGCTAAAGAAAATGAAAAATTTTATGTAATTTTACCTACTAGAGATCATTGAATGATAACTGATGTATATATCCTTTTTAATCTGGAAACATAGTATACTAATTTTCTTAACAGTTCTTTGAAGTTAAGTCTGTATTATGTCCATTTTATAGAACAGAAAAAAGCACTTTATCAGTTTATCCAAGAAAACCCAGGTTTTCTGGTTTAAATATCATTGAACTTTTCTTATATTGTAATTACCTCTATTTTGTTTTATTTAGCTCACAAAAAGGAGAAATATGAATTATACTGTGGCTTATTTATCTTTATCACTTTTAGAGACATTTTAAATCCAAAGGATGTAATCAGTGCCCAGTTTGAAAATACCACCGTTAGTAAAGATTTTTGCAGCCAGTCATGTTTGTCAACATATGAACTGAAAAGAAAACCTGTTGTTACCATAAATACGAATAGCATTTCAACCAAATGCAGCATGTGTCAGAAGAATGCTGTTGTAAGTTGTCTTTTTCCTTTATTTGGGGGAGGAGGAGTGTAATGTTTGTGCTTAAAAAACAACTTTCACACTTGGTCTTAGTCTAAGGGCCAAGAAGCGATAAAGAGCAGCTTTTGATGGTTTCTGCTTGTTTGTATGTTATTTTTTAATTTCTAGATTCGACATGAAGTGAATTACCAAAATGTGGTGCATAAACTTTGCAGTGATGCCTGCTTCTCTAAATTTCGCTCTGCTAACAACCTCACCATGAACTGTTGTGAGAACTGTGGGGGTTACTGTTACAGTGGCTCTGGACAGTGCCACATGCTTCAGATAGAGGGACAGTCTAAGAAGTTTTGTAGTTCAGCGTGTGTCACAGCATATAAGCAGGTACATGACCATATTTAATTATGATTTTGTTAACTTCAGGGGCCTCTAAATTTTTGATGGAAATTACTTATGAAAAAGTCACAAAAATATTAAGTTCTAATTATTAAGTTAATTAGTATTTTTACATGTAAATAGTAGTTGAATGAATATCTGTTAAAAACTTTATAAAAAGAATTTTGTAAGTAAAATTAACTTTTGCTCAGTGGTGAGCAAAAGTAGGTTTACAGTTGCTTGTAAGTTGAGGTTTCTAGAGGGTAAATTGGATATCTTTTTTTTTTTTTAATTGGATATCTTGGATGACAAATGTCTAATGCAGTTTTGTACTCAATTTATTATTATTTTTTTCTTTTCCATTTTTCTGAAGCTGGAAACAGGGAGAGACAGTCAGACAGACTCCCGCATGCGCCCGACCGGGATCCACCCGGCACGCCCACCAGGGGCGACGTTCTGCCCACCAGGGGGCAATGCTCTGCCCATCCTGGGTGTCGCCATGTTGTGACCAGAGCCACTCTAGCGCCTGAGGCAGAGGCCACAGAGCCATCCCCAGCGCCCGGGCCATCTTTGCTCCAATGGAGCCTTGGCTGCGGGAGGGGAAGAGAGAGACAGAGAGGAAAGCGCGGCGGAGGGATGGAGAAGCAAATGGGCGCTTCTCCTGTGTGCCCTGGCCGGGAATCGAACCCGGGTCCTCCACACGCTAGGCCGACGCTCTACCACTGAGCCAACCGGCCAGGGCCTCAATTTATTTTTTGTTAGTGAATTTTGATCAAAAAATAGATTTTAAAATTGAGAAACCCACAGTAATTGTAAGAACTTTTTACATTTAAAATTTTACATTGGCTTCCTGTTTCAATGCTTTTGCTGATCATTTTTTTTCTTAAAAATAGTGAATTTTTCTACAGTCAACCAAATTTGTGAATTTAATGATGTTAATTGAGAAATTTATTTAAATTGTTCTTAAAACTTTGCAGTGATTCTAGAATTTTAAACATTTTACAGTGGTTCCATTTATTTCTGATTAATATACAAACTCATTTAAAAGGCTTAGCTTCTTTTAGGAGCAACTTGTTTTTGCTCTCATGGGAGAAACACCCAATTGCTATCGTCATGTGTTTTATCTTTGTCCAAATGTTTTTTTGGTATTGTATGAAGTACAAAAAGTTACTTGGAGTCAGTCAATTGAAAGATGGTGCATATTCCACAGGAGAAGGAGCAATAGGTTGAAATGTCTTAATTTTAAATTATTTTATTACTTCATATTTAGCCAACACCTGTAAAATAAAGAACTTAGATTAGAAGTAAATCAAATCTTGGTTTGATTCCCAGACTTTCTATTTAAATAGAATTTTACTTTGGGGAAAGCAGTAAAACTCCTTGAATCCATTTACTTGCTTATAAATAGAGTATCATTCAGCCTATATCACTGAGGTGTTTTTAGGTGTGTATGAAGTAAGAATGAGAAAGCACCTAGTATGTATAGGACGTGACACATTATATAAAATAATACAAAATCTTAGGAATATGTTTGCACTGGGCCTCTTTATAAAGTTTATTTGTTACTGAGTATTGTAATCATAAAAGTTTGAAAGCAACAGTGTTTAGTATAAACATTTTAAAGAGTTAAGCTTTTACTTGTAATTTGGTAAAAATGAATGTTATTTTATTTTCTTAATAGAAATCAGCCAAAATCACACCATGTGCACTTTGCAAATCATTGAGGTCTTCAGCAGAGATGATTGAAAACACCAATAGCTTGGGAAAGACAGAGCTTTTCTGTTCTGTTAATTGCTTATCTGCTTACAGAGTGAAAATGGTTACTTCTGCAGGTAATACTGGTTTTGTAAACTATATAAATATAACCATTTAAAAAATGGTTATTGCTTTGTTTTTAGAGTACAGATTTTTATCCAAATATGGTTGACTTTTAAGGCAAATTCAGAGTATTCAGATCTGTGTTGTAAAACATCACCTGATTACTTATTTTATGTTTATTTGCTTGCTTATTAGTGCATTCATCCTTGCCCAAAGAATTTCCTATGGCTTCTTTAATACATTTTCTTTATCCACACCTGATTTATTATAAGATTTACTAGTCTTAGATTTTCTGGATAGACTGACAACTTTAAAAGAAATATTTTTATATTCTTTTTTTTTTTTTTGATGACAGAGATAGAGGGACAGATAGGGACAGACGGAAGGGCAAGAGATGAGAAGCATCAATTCTTCATTGTGGCACCTTAGTTGTTCATTAATTGCTTTATCAAATATGCCTTGACTGGGGGGCTACAGCAGAGTGAGCGACCCCTTGCTCAAGCCAGCGATCTCGGGGTCTCAAACCTAGGTTCTCTGCATCGCAGTCCGACGCTCTGTCCACTGTACCACCGCCTGATCAGGCTTAAAGAAATATTTTTAATGTTAAGTTACTGTATTTTTCACTGCATAAGATGCACCTAACCATAAGACACACCTATGGGTTTAAGGAGGAAAATAAGGAAAAATTATTCTGAACCAAATGGTGTGTTAAAATATTTAATAAGATGCCGTATTTTTTGCTCTATAAGATGCATGGGTATTTTCCCCTCCACTTTGGGGGGGTGCGTCTTATGGAGTGAAAAATACGGTAGTTACTTTCTATATGTAATGTGATTTAGTTTCAGTTCCTACAACTAGACCTGTCCCTTGATTGTTTGTATCTTGTATAGTACTTATTTATCTTCTCATACATTTGTGTATATTTATATATATATATATATATTACTCATTAGTTTTTATTTTGATTTGCTAAGGTGTACAAGTTCAGTGTAACAGTTGTAAAACTTCAGCAATCCCTCAGTATCACCTAGCCATGTCTGATGGAAGTATACGCAACTTCTGCAGCTACAGTTGTGTGGTAGCTTTCCAGGTACGGCTTCAGGGATCTTTGTCGTCTCCAGGTAGCGAGTCGCCTTCTATAGTAATGTGCAATTGTTAGCTGTTTGCTTATGCCTGGATCACTATAATTTCTATTTCAGTCCTATGAAACTTGGGGTTTTTTTGGTTCATCCTATATTTGGGGCATGCCACGTAACTGCCTTCTATAAAATTAAATGGTACTATTATCACCTTTATTATCTATGGGAAGAATATTATTTTTTTTTAATTTACTGTTCTTTATTATTATTTTTTAAATAAATTTTTATTAATGGTAATGGGATGACATTAATAAATCAGGGTACATATATTCAAAGAAAACATGTCTAGGTTATTTTGTCATTAAATTATGTTGCATACCCCTAAGAATATTATTTTTTAAGATTATCACTTAAATTATATTATTTTTTGGTTATAAATGACACTCCCTCCATTAAAGTTTAAGCTGTTCAAAGTCAGGGATTTTTGTTCACAAATGTATGTGAAGTGCCTGTAGCTGTGTTTGGTATGCTTGCAGTCAGTACTTTCGTGTTTGATCTTTTTTTTTTTCTCCCTCCAGAATTTATTTAACAAACCGACAGGAATGAATTCTTCAGTAGTGCCCTTGTCTCAGGGCCAAGTAATCGTAAGCATCCCTAGAGGTTCAACGGTGTCAGCAGGAGGAAGCAGCACTTCTGCTGTTTCTCCCACCTCCATCAATAGCTCTGCTGCAGCTGGTCTCCAGCGTCTTGCTGCTCAATCTCAACATGTTGGGTTTGCACGAAGTGTTATAAAACTTAAGTGTCAGCACTGTAACCGTCTTTTTGGTACAAAACCAGAACTTCTTGACTATAAGGTAAAGTATAGGATTATGATCAAGTGTTTGAGAATAAACTGGCCTATCTATAAAATTGTTTTGGGCTTTTTATCTCTCAAAATTACACTATTTATTCTGAGTAAGAAGGATAAAGATTTCCAAAATATAAAGCAAATGTTTAATTAGTATTTAATGATTATTTCTTTGCAGGGGAAAATGTTTCAGTTCTGTGGCAAGAATTGTTCTGATGAATATAAGAAAATAAACCACGTAATGGCAATGTGTGAATATTGTAAAATTGAGAAAATTGTAAAGGAAACTGTGAGATTCTCAGGTGCTGACAAGTCATTCTGTAGTGAAGGTAAAGACAGAAGGTTATCTTACTACTGAGTATGTTGGTGGTTTTAAAAGTACTTGAGCCTGGCCTGTGGTGGCGCAGTGGATAAAGCGTCGACCTGGATATGCTGAGGTCGCCGGTTCGAAACCCTGGGCTTGCCTGGTCAAGGCACATATGGGAGTTGATGCTTCCAGCTCCTCCCCCTCTCCTCTCTCTCTCTCTCTCTCTCTCTCTCTCTCTCCCCTCTCTAAAATGAATAAATAAATAAAAAAAAAGTTAAAAAAAAAACCTTTAAAAAAAAATAAAAGTACTTGATGATTTAAGTTGTTACTATTTTATCCTCTGTGTATAATACACAAAACCTTTTGTTTGGTTTATGCTTGGTTCGACCTTTTCTGATCTAACCCTTCATATTATATAAATGTTAAAATGAAGGAAACGATCCTCAAAGTATATTGCAGAAGGTGACAGTAATGTGAAAAAACATTTAATGATATTAGGTTGACAGGGATTTTTTTTAGTACTAGAGCTTCTAAAGGGAGCTTCTTAAACTTAGAGCAACCTAAGATTCTACTTTTATTGTTTTGAACAGCCATTATGTTTCTGAATATAAGTAATCTGATTTTGCACATCAGTATGAGGTAGATTTTCTTCTTTATTTAAATGACTGTCTTATATGTTTAGCATGTTTTGTTTTATTCTAAAACTGCATAAGAACCTGACCTGTGGTGGTGCAGTGGATAGAGCATTGACCTGCAACACTGAGATGTTCAAAATCCCAGACTTGCAATGGTCAAGGCACATACCACAATCAATCAGTGAACAATTTAATTGAAGCAACTATGAGTTGATGCTTCTTGCTTTTTCTCTCTCTTCCTCTCCCTCCCTCCTTCTTTCTCTTTCCCTCCTTCTTCCTTCCTTTTTCTTTCTTCCTCCCTGTCTCCCTTTTTCTCCCTTCCTTCCTCACTCTCTAAAAATCAATAAATAAATCTTCAAAAAAAAGAACTGCACAAGATTAGCCTACTAGACTAGTGGATTTCAAACCTTTTGAACCCAACACAAAAAAGGAAATATATTTTACATTGTGATATCACATAACCAAATAAAACAAGTTTCATTAAACAAATAGATTTTTACTATATGTGATATACTATGATATTTTGTAAGTGATAGTATCAGTCCTCTATTGATCCCTTGATTGAATTGGTGAGGACTCAGGTTTGGTGAGGACTCAGGTTTGGTGAGGAAACTTGGTTGTAGGATATTTAAATTAAAGATGAAGATACTTAGTATTTCTTCCTGATGTTAATTTTATCTTTTCTGGTTCTATTTTTAGGTTGCAAATTGCTTTATAAACATGACTTGGCAAAACTTTGGGGAAGTCACTGTAAAATGTGCAGTTATTGTTTACAGACATCTCCCAAATTAGTAAAGAATAATTTGGGGGGGAAGATGGAAGAGTTCTGTTGTGAAGAATGCATGTCCAAATATACAGTTCTGTTCTATCAGGTAAATGTAATTCACGTCCGTGGGTTTTTAAGTTAGAGCATAAATTATTCCCTTTTTAAATTCTTTATTGAAGTATGAAGGACAATTTAATTATTTAAACTTTTAAGATTAAATGTATTATATTCTCTTCCAGGATTAAAATGAGATTTTGGAAGACTTTTATGTCCTTGAAATTATATATTTTTTGTTTTTAAGTTTCTTGGAGAAAACATAACAATCTTAAGACTTTAAAATAAGGCCCTAACCAAGTAGCTCAGTTGGTTGGTGCATCATCTTGATATGCCAAGGTCGTGGGTGTGATCCCTGGTCAAGGCACACACAGGAATCACCCAATGAATACATGAATGGGTGAAGCAACTGATCAGTGTTTCTCTCTCCTTCCCTTCCCCTCTCTCTAAAGTCAATAAATAAATTTTTTAAAAGACATTAAAATATTTAAGATTATAATTGTTTGTTTATTACTTAGCTAAAATGAATTTATCTTCTGAAATCTTTGAGGAAAATGGGTCTTATTTCATTATATTTATTACTGTTTATTGGCATTTCTATATAATACTACTTTAATTTTTAGTATAAAATCATTGATAGATAAGTATCATTTTAGGATACTTAATTTTCATTTTTGTGACTTATTTTCTAAGTTAATTTTTTTACTTGTAATATGTATCCTTATTATATTCTATCAGACCACAGATAATTTGTTTCTTACTCCTTCACTATCTTCTGTTTCTTTTACAGATGGCCAAATGTGATGGTTGTAAGCGACAGGGTAAACTCTGCGAGTCTTTGAAATGGCGAGGAGAAATGAAACATTTTTGTAACCTGCTTTGTATTTTGATGTTCTGTAATCAGCAAAGTATGTGTGACCCACCTTCACAAAATAATGCAGGTAAAATTAAATTTAAATCAAAATTTAGTCTTTGGTTAGTGTGGTGGACTAACTATGTACTTATACAGATTGGGAACATTAAAATAATTGTCAGTAATGTCATGAAACAAATTTCATTCTATTGCTGTGACATTAACATTTAAGTCCCTTTTTTGTTTAATCACCTGAGTTTTGTTTTGGATTTTTTTTACTTTTCTCTGAGCATATTGAATTAAATAAACTCTTTAAGGACTTTATGGGAAAGAACGGCAATTAATGTGTTGTAATTGGATATATACACCTTGACTCCCTTACAAAAGGATTTGACACTGTAAAAAGGATGTACAGTTTAAGTCTCATGACCTCCTAAATATATTCTCTGCATAGTACTGCAAGATAAAGTACACAGAATACTTTTAATTTTCACTAAATTAAAAAACAACAACTCAGACCTGAAGTGACTCTGCTTCAACAGAATTTACTTAAACTTAGCATTGTTTAACCTCCTTGAGATGGTGGCTTTTATGTATGTGCATATAAATTACAAGAGGTTTTAAAATTTTTGTTTATTTTAATCAGCAAGTATTTCCATGGTGTCAGCTGCTTCAGCAGGGCCCCCATCGCTAAGAAAAGATTCAACTCCAGTTATAGCAAATGTAGTCTCATTAGCAAGTGCTCCTGCTGCTCAGCCCACAGTGAATTCTAACAGCGTGTTACAAGGTATGACTTCATTTGAAAGCATTTATCGAACCTTTTTGAGGTCATTCTAGTAGTTTTCTATATATATTTTTTTACCATCAATCATTTTCTTACATTTGATGCATCCATGTTAAGAGTGGTGGCTCACTGTGGGCTGCTAGGGCATTAGTGTTTTCATAATTCCCATGTCTTTTTTCGTCATACTATACTTTAAATGCTAGTCTTTTCTTGAAATAAACTAAGATAATACATGTTTTTAATATGAGAGACTTTAGGTTTATTGCCCAATAATCAGCTTTTAATTTATGCTAATTGTATAAGATCCTAAATATATTTTTTAATTTATATCAGGTGCAGTTCCAACAGTAACAGCAAAAATCATTGGGGATGTAAGTTTTATTTTTATTGGTATTACCACTGGTTTTCCATTTTTATGTCATGTGAATATATCTGAGCTACTTTCTTCTTTATTATATAAATAAATTTCATGGCCTCATTTATCTTTGTTCAGGATCAGCATTTTCTAGTTGCTTAATTAATTTTATATACTTTAATTTTTTTTGAATGCTTGCTATCTACGTAGTTACTGAAGTTTTTTTTAATTGTAGATTTAGTTAATTGTATAGAATTCAAGCATAAAAGGTATTTTTTTATTGTCTATTAGAGTGACATTGGTTTATAAAATTATTTACCACCCTAACTCAAATCTCCCTCCATTACCATCTATTACCCCTGTACCCTCCTCCACTCAGGCGCATACAAGTTTTTGAGGCATTTGTAATATAGTCAGATTGTAAGTGTGATAATTTATAAAATGTAGTTTGTTTTCTACCCAGTACAGATTATGCTGTAGATAAGCATTCCTCTTTTTCACCCAATTTTTCTTTCTTTCTTTATTTATTTATTTTGCTTTTTCTCTTAAAATAAGAAAAAATACATAATGAGAATAACTTCTGACTAACACAATGGCATTTCTAAAGTGTTTCCTGGTCTCTGGGATAACATTTGTATGACCTTTTTTTCAGGTCACTGAATTGATTATAACTGATTGTTATTTCTAGTTTTCTTGAAACTAATGCATCTAAAACTTAGTCAGGAAGAAACAGTTCTCATTCTAAACTTAGCCAACTTTGTTCTTTATCACCAATGACTTAAAATAGAAATAGCATTTTTTTTGGTAAACAGAAATGGTAATTAGATATATTTCTAATTGATATCTTATCAAAATATTGCAATTTCAAGAATACTGTATTCCTTAAATATTTAATTGAATATTTATGTTCTGTGTCTTCCATGTAATTTCAATATAATATTTCTTTAAAATATAATTTCTATAACTAATAATAAGCTTTTGAAAATGTTTTTGGTTTCTTTGATTTATTTTTAATTTCTTTTGATTTTTGTTTTTAACTAGGCAAGTACACAAACAGATGCTCTGAAACTGCCACCTTCCCAGCCTCCAAGAATTTTGAAGAATAAAGCTTTATTGTGCAAACCCATCACACAGACTAAAGCCACCTCCTGCAAACCACATACCCAAAACAAAGAATGCCAGACAGGTATGTTTCTTGCACTTTCTTCTTTTAATTTTCTAAGGGAAAGGAATGTGGGATCTGCCTATATTAATTGTGTATTTTTCCTGGGTAATGTGCTTGGTTGCTTATATACATTATAAGTTAGATATTTTCACCATCTGAGATTTAACAAGTTATAGCAAAGAGTGGGTAGTTAATTGATCATACCATACTATGAACACTTCATTTAATTTCCTTATTAATGATAGTGTAATATGGACTAAGTATAGACTTTGGAATTATATGGACAGGGTCTTAATTAAGAGGAACTGTTCTTTTACCCTTAGGTTTGAAGTTTTTGATTTGTTTTAAATAGAGTCAATTTCTTTGTGGAAAGCTTCAGGGCTTCTTTTTTTTACGAATTTACTCTCCCCCAGGCATAATCTCTGAGCCACTTCTCTGAGTGCTGGGTGGGGTGCTAGACTCTGATCTCTCAGCTGCCTCTTCTGACATGGAATCTCTGTTGTACAAGTGAGGGGTGAGGGTGATTTGGACCCCACCATTCTTAGCCTGCCATTTCTGTAGGAGGGCTTTTTTTTTTTTTTTTTTTTGTATTTTTCTGAAGCCAGAAACGGGGAGAGACAGTCAGACTCCCGCATGCGCCCGACCAGGATCCACCCGGCATGCCCACCAGGGGGCGATGCTCTAATGGAGCCTCGGCTGCGGGAGGGGAAGAGAGAGACAGAGAGGAAGGAGAGGGGGAGGGGTGGAGAAGCAGATGGGTGCTTCTCCTGTGTGCCCTGGCCGGGAATCGAACCCGGGACTTCTGCACGCCAGGCCGACGCTCTACCACTGAGCCAACCGGCCAGGGCTGTAGTAGGGCTTTGATCCTGTGGGAGGAAGCTGGTAGAGGAAGGGAGCCCTAGCCTGTTGTCCGTACTGACCAGTGAACTTGTAGTTGGAGGGGTTGGTGACCTGCCCCTCCTGGTGAGATACTTCAATCTTTGATTGGGAGCTGACAGAAGAGAAGCCAGTGTAGCTTGTCACTTGAACTGCTGAGCTGGGGATATGAAGCAGATGGTGAGTCAACTGTCATAGACTCCCATTGTTCTTATTGCAGTTTAGTAGATTTTCCTGAATCACTGTTTTTTCATTTGCTGTCCATAAGGCAAAGGACAATTTCCAAATAATATAAATGGTTGTTTTTAAGTTTTCACCAGCTTTGCTTATTTCTCTAGAGAATGGGTTTGTGGAACTCCTCTTGCTGCCAAATACAAGCCCCAGAAATTTTAAACTAGAAAGGAATCCTAGATTCCTAGATGTGGAAGGTTATCCTATAGGCCAGTGTTTCTCAAACATTAATATACCTATGAATTACTTGGGGATTTTATTATGTAGATTCAGATTCAGTAGGTTCTAAGGCTTTACATTTCTCACAAGCTCCTGGGTAATGTCAGTGCTACTTGTCCATACCACTTGGATGGCAAGGCTGTAAGTGACTTATTCTCTATTTGTATTGCATCAAGTGACTTATTTTGTTTCATGTTGTTTGATTATCAGACATCTCTATTCTGGTAACTTTTTTTTACATCCACTGTACTATGATAAAATTGATACTGTAGGCCTGACCTGTGGTGGCGCAGTGGATAAAGCGTCGACCTGGAAATGCTGAGGTCGCCGGTTCGAAACCCTGGGCTTGCCTGGTCAGGCACATATGGGAGTTGATGCTTCCAGCTCCTCCCCCCTGTCTCTCTCTCCTCTCTCTCTCTCTCTCCTCTCTAAAATGAATAAATAAAATAAAATAAAAATAAAAAAATAAAAGAAAATTGATACTGTATTATTTCCTACCTCTAACTCTAGTCATACTGTAAGCTTTTCACTTTTTGTGACTAGCATTACCTTTCTCCTACATTAATAATTTTAGAGCTGTCTAGGACTATCTAGCACTATGTTTTTCTGACACATAGGACTCTGTAGATACACATAGGATGGAGTGAATCCTATCTTTCCCACTTTTTCTTTACTTATATTTAAGTTAGTTTCTATGTTCTATCTTTTTTAACACCTTAGCGTGTCAGCTATACATATTCTTTTTTGTGTAGGTATCATAATCACCCTATTCTAGGCCCTCTTCATAATTAGCTCTACATATTGTAATTACCTCCTACTTTTGTACTTTATATACTTTTTGTTTTGACAGAGACAGAATCAGAGAGGGGGACAGGACAGATAGGGACATCCAGACAGGAAGGGAGAGAGATGAGAAGCATCAATTATTCGTTGTGGCACCTTAGTTGCTTTCTCATATGTGCCTTGACCAGGGGGTGGGGGTCTACAGCAGAGTGAGTGACTCCTTGCTCAAGCCATTGACCTTGGGCTCAAGCCAGCGACCTTTGGGCCATGTCTATGATTCCACGCTCAAGCCAGCGACCCTTGCTCAAGCTGGATGAGCCCGCACTCAAGCTGCGACCTCGGGGTTTTGAACCTGGGCCCTCCACTCCCTAGTCTGATGATGCTCTATCCACTGCACCACCAGCTGGTCAGGTGCACCTTATATAGTTTTATTCTGTGCTAGGATGGCAGCCAAATTAACCTTTTTAAATGCTATTTACATCACATTACTCTGTTAAAGGATCTGTAGTAGCTCCCCACTATCTACTAGATATGTTTTAGCTTCACAAAAATGGCCCTTCTGCCTGCTCTGTCTGCTCTTTAACATAACCTACTTCTTCATGTTAACAGCTTTCCATACCCCTCATCTAAGATCACTGTTCCAGTTCTTTCCTTCATTCGTCCAGGTTATATCTTTTATCATTTTTATTCTCATATCAATAATCATTGTGTTGCCCACTTTTTTTTTTTTTTAGCAGAGACAGAGAGAGAGTCAGAGAGAGGGATAGACAGGGACAGACAGACAGGAATGGAGAGATGAGAAGCACCATTCATTAGCTTTTCGTTGTGCTTTGCGACACCTTAGTTGTTCATTGATTGCTTTCTCATATGTGCCTTGATCGGGGGCCTTCAGCAGACCGAGTAACCCCTTGCTCGAGCCAGTGACCTTGGGTCCAAGCCGGTGAGCCTTTGCTCAAACCAGATGAACCCACGCTCAAGCTGGAGACCTCGAGGTCTCGAACCTGGGTCCTTCCGCATCCCAGTCTGACGCTCTATCCACTGCGCCACTGCCTGGTCAGGCTTGCCCACTTTTTTTAGTGCTGTAGCCAAACCTTTCTTTGCTGCTTCATTTACTTCTCTTTTTTAATGTAATAGATTACACTTTTTGAACTACAAATCTCTGTATGCTTTTTAAAAAATGTTTTTTATTAAAATATTGTTTCTAACTCTGTTTTGTGATTTTGTCATTAGACGACACGCTCAGCCTGCCCCAGATCGTAGTGGTGCCGGTTCCTGTACCAGTGTTTGTGCCCATACCTCTTCACCTGTTTACTCAGTATACACCAGTCCCGTTTGGACTTCCAGTTCCAGTGAGTAATCATGTAGAGGCAGATAAATTTAGTACACAAGAGTCCTGAAGTAAAATTTTACACTTTCATGAAAAACTTTCTCTCTCTTTTTTTTTTTTTTTTAAGAGAGGGTTGCGTGACTTTAGTTGTTAGTTGTTCATTGATTGCTTTCTCACATGTGCCTTGCCTGGGGGCTCCAGCTGTGCCAGTGACCCTTTGCTTAAGCCAGCAGCCTAGGGCTCAAGCCAGCAACCTTGAGCTTCAAGCCATCAAACACTGGGCTCAAGCCAGCGACCTCAGGATCATGTTGATGATCCCAGGCTCAAGCTGGTGACTTCAGGGTTTTGAACCTGAGAACTCAGTAGTGTCCTAGGTTAACACTTCATCCACTGTGCCACCACTGGTCAGGAGAAAAACTTTTTACTTGTTGGTAAAATACGTCTGACTCTGGTTGGCTATTATCATATTATTATATTACTTAATATGGTGTTTATAAAGAACTGCTTCTGTTTGTACCCTGTATTCTGAGAGAAGGCTATGATGTGACTTTTTTTTTTTGTATTTTTCTGAAGTTGGAAACGGGGAGGCAGTCAGACAGACTCTCGCATGCGCTCGACCAGGATCCACCCAGCACGCCCACCGGGGAGCAATGCTCTCCCCATCTGGGGCGTTGCTCTGTTGCATCCAGAGCCATTCTAGCGCCTGAAGCAGAGGCCATAGAGCAGGGGTCCCCAAACTATGGCCCGCGGGCCACATACGGCCCCCTGAGGCCATCTATCTGGCCCCCGCCGCACTTCTGGAATGGGCACCTCTTTCATTGGTGGTCAGTGAGAGGAGCCTAGTTCCTATTGAAATACTGGTCAGTTTGTTGATTTAAATTTACTTGGTCTTTATTTTAAATATTGTATTTGTTCTCGTTTTTTTTTTTTTTTTACTTTAAAATAAGATATGTGCAGTGTGCATAGGGATTTATTCATAGTTTTATTTTTATAGTCCAGCCCTCTAACGGTTTGAGGGACAATGAACTGGCCCCCTGTGTAAAAAGTTTGGGGACCCCTGCCATAGAGCCATCCTCAGCGCCCGGGCCAACTTTGCTCCAGTAGAGCCTCGGCTGCGGGAGGGGAAGAGAGAGACAGAGAGGAAGGAGAGGGGGAGGGGTGGAGAAGCAGATGGGCGCTTCTCCTATGTGCCCTGGCCGGGAATCGAACCCGGGACTCCTGCACACCAGGCCGACGCTCTACCACTGAGCCAACCGGCCAGGGCCATGACTTTTTTTTTTTTTTTGTATTTTTCTGAAGCTGGAAACGGGGAGAGACAGTCAGACAGACTCCTTCATGCGCCCGACCGGGATCCACCCGGCACGCCCACCAGGGGCGATGCTCTGCCCACCAGGGGGTGACGCTCTGCCCCCCCCCCCCCCCCCGGCACTGCCCCGCTGCGACCAGAGCCACTCTAGTGCCCGGGGCAGAGGCCAAGGAGCCATCCCCAGAGCCCGGGCCATCTCTGCTCCAATGGAGCCTTGCTGCAGGAGGGGAAGAGAGAGAGAGGAAGGAGAGGGGAAGGGGTGGAGAAGCAGATGGGTGCCTCTCCTGTGTGCCCTGGCCAGGAATCAAACCCAGGACTCCTGCACGCCAGGCCGACGGTCTACCACTGAGCCAACCGGCCAGGGCCATGACTTTTTTTTAATAACATTTCATACATAGTAAGATCACTCATTTAGAAAATATCAGAAATGTGTGTGTGTGTTAGAACACTAGGTTCCAGAAAGGTAAAAAGATGAATACCGTGATTTACATTAGTGGTTTTCACCCTTTTTACACTTGGAGAGCAGTGAAAATAGTCAAGACCGCTAGGGCAGAAGTCACCCTTGAGCAAAGCGAATTTGACTAAGATCATTGGGTCTGTAATCCTTATACAACATGAGGGTTCTTAACTTTTTCACAGACCAGCAGTTGAAAAACACTGATATACATGATTCTTTTTTATTGAAGAAAAATGTATAGGGTTTTTTTTTCCAAATATATTTTTTCTCAGTACAGAAGTCTTAATGAAAACATTGTGTAAAAATGTCAAGCAAGGAAGGAATATAATCAAAAGGAGAACAAAGAAGTGTCAAATAAGTATCATTTTGGGGAATTCAGAGATGCATTTTGTTTAGTTTGCAGAAAAGCTCTTACGAATCTTTATTTAAACAGCTGTCTTCTTATAAAAATAAACTAGTATGACTTTTATTTTTTAAAACTTTTTATTGATTTTTAGGAAGAGAAACACTGATATCTTTGTTGTTGTTGATGTTTGACTTAGTTATGTATTCATTGGTTGTTGATTATGCCCTGGCCAGAGATTGAACCTGTAACTTTGGCATTTTGGAATGATGCTCTAACCAACTGAGTTATCTGTCCAAGGCCTAGCAAGACTATTAATTATTAGCAATAGAAATATCTTAGATTTATTTATCATTCAGTACTTAAATAGTCTCACAAATAATACTTTTGATGATGAATCTCCCATGAGACTCCTCAGTCCGTCCTTTGTCTTTCAGATTCCTGTCCCAATGCTTGTTCCGTCCTCAGAGGATAACGAAGATAAAGCCACCGAGAGTATTGAAGACATTAAGGAAAAGCTTTCTTCACATCCATTTGAAGCTGATCTCCTTGAGATGGCAGAGATGATTGCAGAAGATGAAGAGAAGGAGAAGACTCTATCCCAGGGAGGTTGGTATAAATTTAAAGTAAAGAAAGAAAAAACACCCCTACAAATTTTCAGGTAACTCAAGTAATTTTAAGTATCGGGCAGTCAGAGTGTTTCTAAACACTTTATTGTGTTTAAAATACCAAGTCTATGGGTTTGTTAAACTTGTTGATATCTCTGATAGCTCTGTCTTTTTAATGAAGGAAACTAATAAGCACTGATATTTAATATAGTTTTTAATGTTAATGATTTCAGAATAACCTATAAATCCAAGTTTCATGATCATTTTTAAATTTTATTTCTTTATTCAAAGCTGTGATCCCCAGGTGAGAATTCCTGTTGTGTAATAACCAGCATGTTTTTTAAAAGATGGAAAACTATTTGGTACAAAGTAACCTATAGATAAATCCCATTCTATGAGTGTAGAATAATAACAACAATAGTTAACACTTATTTGCTTATCATATTCTAGGCATTGTCCCAGATACCTTGTGTGCATTGCCTATTTAATCATCACAACAACCCTATTAGGGATTATAGCAGGGGTCCCCAAACTACGGCCCCCGCGGGCCACATGCAGCTCCCTGAGGCCATTTATCCGGCCCCTGCTGCACTTCCAGAAGGGGCACCTCTTTCATTGGTGGTCAGTGACAGGAGCATAGTTCCCATTGAAATACTGGTCAGCGTGTTGATTTAAATTTACTTGTTCTTTATTTTAAATATTGTATTTGTTCCCATTTTGTTTTCTTACTTTAAAATAAGATATGTGCAGTGTGCATAAAGATTTGTTCATAGTTTTTTTATAGTCTGGCCCTCCAATGGTCTGAGGGACAGTGAACTGGCCCGGCCTGTGTAAAAAGTTTGGGGACCCCTGGGTTATAGTTTACTTCAGGTTCCTTATTTGGAAAATAGGATATACCGTAATCTTTGCCCAGGTTATGCAATCAGGAGGTGAGTGGGTCAGAAGTTGAATTGAGTCGGTCTGTCTGACTCCAAAGCAAATGATATATATTTATCAGAACTCAGCAATATATATTCCTGAAGTTTTCTAGCCTTAATAAGCTGCTTCTTGACTTTTGGTTATAAGAAAAGATATAAAGATAAGAAGAGATATTAAGATAAGAAGAGAGAGAAAATGGTGTTAAAGATAGTTGAAATACAACAATGAATTTTCACAAAGACCTTTTCACATATCACTGACAAGCCAAGAAATTACTCTTTTCTGACAGTTTTTTCTTTTTTTCAGTGACAGTCTTAACAAAAGTAAATACTGGGATTTGATTTTGCATAATAAATGCTAGATGATTTTTTGAGCACTGTAGCATTTGAAAAACTATTGTCAACTTTTCTGTTGTGTTGCCAGTAAGTTTTTACATTATATATAGTATATGTTTTGAGTGATGGGTAAAACACTTATTATTCCAGTGTTTCTAGTCTTATTTTGCTCTTTAGTATATAGTATCGTAATTCTGATCCATTTATATGTGGATTGTAATATATTAGAATATTGTTCCTATGCTTGACCGTCTAACTCTCTGATAATATATATGTTTTTCTTTTTCTGGGGAGAGGGGAGAGAGAGACATCAACTCATTCCACTTAGTTGTGCCGTTGATTGCTTCTCATATGTGCCCTGATCGGGGCTTGAACTGGCACTGCTGGGATCAAGCCCTAACCAGAGCTTTAGCTGGCGACCCCTGTGCTGTGGGATGACACTCCTAACTACTGTACCACCAGCCAAGGCCTAACTTTCTGATACTATATTTAGTTTATAAGTTCAAACAATTGCTGATGATAAATCTCATTTTAAATAGGCCTCTACATTCACATTAATAGTGAATGTTTATCAAGTGCTTCTTTTGTACAAATACTGTGATTTTTGCCTTACCGACAACTGAGTCAGAAAAACTTTAAAAACTAAGCTTCAAGACAGATAGTTATAATCACTGTAGTATAAGTAAAATCAAATAGTTTAAAAACATATAGGAGGGAAAAATGAATTTCAGTTGAAAGGATCCAGCTAACTTATCTTTGATTTCAAGAAAAGAAGCGATTTTTCTGGGTTTTTTAAAAAGTTGTTTAATAGCTTAAAACCTTAAGCTTCTTACTTTTAAAGTAGTTTATAATTTATGGAACTGTGTTCTGTTTAGTTCCATATGTAGGTTGCTCGTGTAACTTACGTTCGAAGTCTATTGGCTTTCCAACATAGTGCTAAAGCATACTATATTTTATGAGGTAGAAAACAATTTAAAATATATTTGTCAGTCTAAATAAGTGTGTGTGTGTGTGTGTATCTATCATGGGAAAAACAATTTCAGGTAGCAAATGTGTGCAAAATTCAAAATAAAGATGTCTCTTGCCATGACTTTTTTTATACTGCTACCTAGAAATGTAACCACCACTGTTGTAAGTTATACTTTGTCTTAACTGTATTTACTGCTAATGCCTCCTTTATTAATGAAACATTCTTTCTGCATATGAAGGCTATTTACTTACAATTCCCTTGTGAAATTCATGTATGTAGCACATTCATTTTATATCTGATGCAGCTTGCTTTGTGTATACATATAAATTGTTTTATTATGTGCTTTTTTTTTTTCTTTAGGATCCCAAACTTCTGAACAGGAGCTCTTTCTAGACACCAAGATATTTGAAAAAGGTTTGTGATTGTTAAATATATTTTAGATCTTAGAAGTACACACTGTCCTCTGTAAGTAATACAAACACATCAAGTATTAGCGTCCTTGAATTAAATATTTGCAACTTTAGCTATTTGTAGGGGCACTGGATGTTTATGATTGTGTGCTAATTTGTAATAAGAATAATAAAGGCTGCCTCAAGTATTGGTTTTAAGAATTAAGGTAATGCTTTAAAATGTATACCAAGGCTTTGATCCCGGGTCTGTAAGACTTGTAATAAACAGCTTACTTCATTCTTAAATGTACTTAGGCATTTGTCCAGCAGCCATATCTGTTTTTGTTTTTTAGGGGTTTCAGGAAGTTTTCTGGCCATGTCAAGGAGTCTCTCTTGTGTTGAGGCTGTGTTTTCTGTCTATTTCAGACCAAGGAAGCACATACAGTGGTGATCTTGAATCAGAGGCAGTGTCTACTCCACATAGCTGGGAGGAAGAGTTGAATCATTATGCCTTAAAGTCAAATGCTGTGCAAGAGGCGGATTCCGAATTGAAGCAGTTCTCAAAGGGGGAAACTGAACAGGATTTGGAAGCAGATTTCCCATCAGGTTTGTTTGGCATAACCTGTCCACTGGATGTCCTTCATTTTAGAAGATTGATACAACTCTCAGTTGACATTATGAAGCAGTTCTAATGTGTGATAATAAGGCAGTCCCTGGGCTACAAACAAGATGGTTTCTATAGGTTTGCTCTTGAGTTGAATTTTTATGTAAATTGGAACAGGTACATTTACCTATTAAATGCAATTTAGACAGATGTTTGTCTTAGCAGGATTTCTTTTTATCTTTCTATGCATATAAATACTTAATTACGAAGGACTGTAACTTAGGGTACAAATGGTCACTGCTTTTGGAGGTGTTAATTTGTACCATATTCTTATAAGTAGTTAATTTGTTTTGTTGGTTTCTCTTAAGCTTTGCCATAGGAACCATAAAGGAGGTTTTCTTTATTTGTGAATGAACTCTTTAATTTAAATGCAATATCCTTTATTTCTCTTAATTATATTAAGTAAAATTCTTAGGTTATCAAAACAAAATAATAGAGTGATTATTATCTGGAATTTTCTTTCTCAATCTTAGTCTCTAAGTTTTTGAGTTATCTTACATTACACTTTCTGCTGATTTTTATAGAATCCTTTGACCCATTGAATAAAGGGCAGGGAATCCAGGCACGTTCCCGAACAAGGCGGCGACACAGAGATGGCTTCCCCCAGCCCAGACGAAGAGTAAGTAGCAGCTTAATTTTTCTATTCTTTTTTTTCCTTCATTGTGTGTTGATGAGTTCCTGCAATTAACAAAACTCTGTATACGCCAGAACCAGGGACTTCCATATACATTGTTTTACAACCTCATGGGGTTTTGTGTGTGTGCGCTTTTGTCTTTTTTTGTCCCCCTCCCCCTCCCCCTTCCCCTTCCCCTTCCTACCCCTTCCCCTTTTCCTTCCCTTTCCCCTTCCCCTTCCCCTTTTCCTTCCCTTTCCCCTTCCCCTTCCCCTTCCCCTTCCCCTTCCCCTTCCCCTTCCTACCCCTTCCCCTTCCCCTTCCTACCCCTTCCCCTTCACCTTCCTACCCCTTCCCCTTCCCCTTCCCCTTCCCTTCCTTCCTCCTTCCCTCTTTCCCTCTCTCCTTCTCTCTCCCTCCATCCCTCCCTCCTTTCCTCTTTAGATTTTATTGATTGATCTTTAGAGAGAGAGAGAGAGAAAGGAAGCATCAACTAGTGTAGGTGCTTCTCATTCTGTGCCTTGACCAGGTAAGGCCAGGGCCTCGAACCAGTGACCTCAGCATTCCAGGTCAACGTTTCATCTACTAGCACCACCACAGGTCAAGATATTTTTGTTTCTTAAAGTCAAGAATCATATCTTGTACTTTATATTGCTTTCAGCAGGGACCTTTTATTTTGTTTCTAAATTTAGGGTTTAGTTTTGTTTAAAAAGCTTTTTATAAACCTCTGTTACAGATTTTTTTATTTCATTTTTTTTAGTGAAAGAGAAGGACTGACAGGGACAAACAGGAAGGGAGAGAGATAAGAAGAATCAACTCATAGTTGTGGCATCTTAGTTATTCATTGATTGCTTTCTCATATGTGCCTTGATCAGGGGGCTCCAGCCAAGCCAGCAACCATGTCTGTGATCCCACACGCAAACCGGCAACCTCGGAGCTTCGAACCTGGGTCCTCAGTGTCCCGGGCCGATGCTCTATCCACTGTGCCAATGCCTGGTCAGGCTGTTAAAAAAATTTTTTTTAAATCTAAGTTTAACTTTTTAAAAATATGATAATGAAGCTCACTAGTTTATATAATGTAGTGAAGTAGTTAAGTCCACAGGGATTGTTTTTTATATTGACATGGCTTTCCCATACCAAAATTAAAAGAATAACAGCCTTATTTCTCTTTAGTTTATTGAGTTTTAACTTAAAATTTTATAAAATCTAAATCTACCATTTGATGGGCTTTGAATGTGTTCAGTATTTACTACCATCACAATTACATTGCCCCAGAAGGTTCCCTTGTGACTTTTTGTAGTCAGTCATCACCTCTCACTCCTGCTAACCACCAGTCTGCTTTGCAGATCTATGCAAATGGTGCTGCTTTGCCTTTTCTGAAATTTCATATAAATGGAACCATATCATTTATAGTCTTTGTTTGGCTTCCTTCATGTAGCAGAATGGTTTTGAGATCCATCCATGTGTTTTTCATCTATCAGCAGTTCATTCCTTTTGATATCTGAATAGTAATTCATTGTATGGACAAACAACAACTGTAAGATAGAAATTTGGGTTGTTTCCAGTTTGTGGCTATTCTCAAAAAAGCTGCTGTGAACATTCTCCTAGAAATCCCTGTGTTAACATGTTTTCTTTTGAGGAAAAATATCTAGGAGTGGGATAGCTTGGTCTTATGGTATGTGCATTTTTAATTTTCCAAACTGTTTTCCAAAGCGGATGTACCATTTTTAATTTCCACCACCACGTGTAAGTTCCATTTGCTTCATGACCTTGTCAACACTGGTATTGTTGGTTTTTAATTTTAGCGATTCTAAAATAAATAGTGAATGTGTAAGTGGTATCTTGTGGTTATAATTTGCATTTTCCTAAATGACTAATGATGTTGGGCATCTTTTCATATGCCTGTTTGCCGTTTCTTTATCTTCTTTGGTAAAGTGTCTATTCAAAATTATTGAACATTTTTCAATTGGGTTGTCATCCTCTTACTAAGTTGGTAAGTGTTCTTTATTATGGATATAATTCTTTTATCAAAGATTCTCCTTTCCCTATTGAATTAGATTGGCACCTTTGTTAAAAGTCAGTTGACTATATATGTGTCAGTCTATTTCTGAAACTGTTTTGTTCCATTGATTTATATAAATATATGTCTATTTTTATATCAGAACTGTCTTCGTTATTATAGCTTTACAAAGAGTCTTGAAATCAGGGAGTGTTAAGTTCTCTAATTTTCTTTATCAAAATTGTTGTTTGCATTTTCATATAAATTTTAGAATCAGCTTGTAATTTTTACCAAAGGACCTACTGATATTTTGTTTTAGGCTGCTCTGTATCGCTAGGTCAATTTGCAGAGAATTGACATCTTAACAACTTTGAGCAATCCAATCCATGAAGGTTCTTTCTTCTTTAATTTCTCTCAGCAGTTTTTTATATTTTTATTGTACAGGTCTTATATTATGTTAAATTTATTTAATAAGTAGTTAAACTGTTTTTGATCCTGTTGTGATGAAGGCTATTTTTAAATATTATTTTCAGCCCTGGCCAGTTAGTTCAGTGGATAGAGCTTTGGCCCAGTGTGGACATCCCAGTTCAATCCCCATCAGGGCACACATGAGAAGCAAAAATCTGCTTCTCTTTCCTCTCCCTGTTTTCTTCTTTCTCTCTTCCCCTCTTGCAGCCAGTGGTTTGATTGGTTCAAGCATTGGCCTCAGGCGCTGAAGAAAGCTTGGTTGGTTTAAGCATCAGCCCGGGTGGGGGTTGCCGGGTAGATCCCGGTCAGGGTGCATGCAGGAGTCTGTTTCTGTATCTCTCCCCCTTACTTTAAAAAATTTTGTTTTCTAGTGTATCTTATTGGCATAAAGAAATGGAGATGATTTTTGCATAGTGATGTTATGCAGTGATTTTGTGCGACTAAAATTATTAGGATTTTTTGCTTAGACAATCAGATTATCTGAATAAAGACAGATAATCTCTGACTCACTCCCTGTCTCTGTAAAAAATAAAATTAAAAAGAAAATTTTTTTCTTAAAAAAATTTTTACTTTTTCTTTCTAAATTCAATACATTTCTTTATTTTGCTTGTTTTGTTGTAGTAACTAGGCTCTTCAATACAATATTGAATATTATTGAGAGCAGACCTTCATGCCAGTTTTCAGTCTTAGCTCAAGTGTTCAGTCTTGCAACATATTAAGTATGATGTTACCTGTAGGTTTCTTATAGATGGCCTCAATCAGGTTGAAGAAGTTCTCTTTTACTGCTAATTTGCTGGAAGTTTTTCATCATAATGTGTAAAACTTTACCAGGTGGATCTCTTGCATCTATTAGCATGGTTATCTCTTTTAAAATATATATATATTAAATGGGTAAAAATGCATTAAAAGAAACAACTAACCTTGCAATCAACCCACCTTCCCACGTTTTTTTCCTTTTTTTTTTTTTAGAGGAGGGGAAATAGACAGACTCCTGCATGCACCCTGACCGGGATCTACCTGGCAGCTCGGTCTGGGGCCAGTGCTCAAGTACCAAGCTATTTTTAGCATGTGAGGCTGACTCATTCAGACCAACCAAGTGTCAGCACCCAGGGTGATGCTCATACCATTCGAGCCACTGGCTACATTTGGGAAAGAAGGAGAGAAAGGGGAGAGTAAGGAGAGAGAAGCAGATGGTTCCTTCTCTTGTTTGCCCTGACCAGTGATTGATCCTGGGACATTTATGCTGGGCTGACGCTCTATCCACTGAGCAAACCGACCAGGGCCAAACCCTTATGATGTATTTATTCTTTTATATAGGGTGGGGCAAAAATAGGTTTGCAGTTGTTCGTACAGAAAATAATACCATAATTAATAATATAAGAGTAAACTGTTTTTGTATACTCAAAACTGTAAACCTACTTTTGCCATACCCTGTGTGTTGCTGAATTCAGTTTTCAAATATTTTGATATTGTTTTAAGTGTCTCTATTTGAGAGAGATATTGATCTTTAGTTTTCTTGTAATAACTTTTTGGCTTTGCTATCAGGGTAATCGTGTCATCATAAGGTGAGTTGCTGTTTCCTGGTCTCTTTCCTGAAGTAAAGTTTATATAATTACTTTTAACTTTTAACTGTTGGGCAGAATTCAGAAGCAAAGCCTGGGTTTGGATTTTTATTTTTTTTGTAGAAACATTTTAAGCTATTAATTTAATTTCTGTGGCTTTTTAGGTTTTATCTATTTGTAGAGCATGCTTTGTTAGTCTGTGTCTGTCACTTGATCTTAGGCAAAAGGCCAGCAAATGGTTTGTGTCATCTAATATGTTAAATCTTATCGCTAAAACAATGTTCACAATATTCTCTTACTTTTCCTTTTAATGTCTATAAGATTAAGTATTAGTAATTTGTGTTTTCTCTTTTATTTAATATTTCTAGCTAGATATTTATCAATTTTTGTATCTTTTAAAAGAACCCAATTTTGGTATTATTAATTTTTTAAAATTATTTTTTTGCTCTTATGTTTTTTTTATGTTCTTCGTTTCCTTACTTTGAGTTTCAGAATGGCTTCTTTTTCTAGTTTCTTAAGCTAGAAGCTTAGATTATTGACTTTAGACTCTTCATTTCTCATAAATCATTTTAATACTGTAACTGGCCCTGTAAGCAGTGCTTTAGCACTATCGCCAAAATTTTCTTTTCTTTTTAATTTTATTTTTTACAGAGACAGGGAGTGAGTCAGAGAGAGGGATAGACAGGGACAGACAGACAGGAACGGAGAGAGATGAGAAGCATCAATCATTAGTTTTCCATTGCGCATTGCAACACCTTAGTTGTTCATTGGTTGCTTTCTCATATGTGCCTTGACCACGGGCCTTCAGCAGACCGAGTAACCCCTTGCTGGAACCAGCGACATTGGGTTCAAGCTGGTGGGCTTTTGCTCAAACCAGATGAGCCCCCACTCAAGCTGGCGACCTCGGGGCCTCGAACCTGGGTCTTCTGCATCCCAGTCCAACGCTCTATCCACTGCACCACCGCCTGGTCAGACGAATCATTAGTTTTTCATTGCACGTTGCAACACCTTAGTTGTTCATTGATTGCTTTCTCATATGTGCCTTGACCGTGAACCTTCAGCAGACCGAGTAGCCCCTTGCTGGAGCCAGCAACCTTGGGTTTAAGCTGGTGGGTTTTTGCTCAAACCAGATGAGCCCGTGCTCAAGCTGGCGACCTTGGGGTCTCGAACCTGGGTCCTCTGAATCCCAGTCTGACGCTCTATCCATTGCGCCACCGCCTTGTCAGGCAAAATTTTCTTTTCTTTTACTTTAAAAAAAAAATTTTTTTTTTCTGAAGTGAGAAGCGAGGAGTCAGAGACAGACTCTTGCATATGCCTGACCAGTATCCACCCCACATGTCCACTAGGGGGTGACGCTTTGCCCATCTGGGGCATTGCTCTATTGTAGCCGGAGCCATTCTAGCGCCTGAGGCGGAGGCCATGGAGCTATCCTCAGCACCTGGGCCAATTTTGCTGCAGCGGAACTTTGGCTGCGGGAGGGGAAGAGAGAGACAGAAAGGAGAGGGGGAGGGGTGGAGAAGCAGATGGGCACTTCTCCTGTGTGCCCTGGCCGGAAATCGAACCCAGGACTTCCAAACGCCGGGCCAGTGCTCTACCACTGAGCCAACTCACCAGGACCTAAAAATTTTCATCTTTTGCTTACATTTTTATTTAAGTTCAAAATATTTCCTAATTGCATGGGTATGCAACAGAACTAAATGACAAGATAACCTGGAAATGTTTTCTTTGAATGTATGTACCCTGATTTATTGATGTCACCCCATTAAAATAAAAATTTATTTATAAAAAATATATATATATATATTTCCTAATTGCATTGTTTGGGTCCAGATACTGGATCATAGTAAATATTCAAATGTGAGTAAATTATCATTTATGATCTACGTTTCTACCGTTTTTCTTTTCTTGTATGGATTGGACTGAATAATCTGAAGATGTTTATAGATCTAAGAACTGTGAATCTTTTAGCTCTAAATACTAACACTTATATTCTGTAAACTTATGCCCTTTCTAGCTTTGAAAGCCCCAATTCTCAAAGATCCAAAACTAAATTTTATATTACGTATTTTTGGAATTCTAACAGGGACGGAAGAAGTCAATAGTGACCATGGAGCCCAGGAGTCTTATTCAAGGAGCCTTTCAGGGCTGCTCAGTGTCCGGGATGACATTGAAGTACATGTATGGGGTAAATGCCTGGAAGAACTGGGTCCAGTGGAAGAATGCCAAGGAAGAGCAGGGGGATCTGAAATGTGGCGGTAAATACACAGCATGAATTTTTCTTTTGACTTGGGGGTTAGGGAATATAAATAAATAGAGTCAGAATCTACTTTAAAAAGGTAAATTACTAGGTCATATTCCTGTAAAACTTTAGTTTGGGGCTTTAATTTTTCCCCATTTTTATTTAAACTTCTTGTTTATTTTTTTCCTTTCAGGAATTGAACATGCCTCATCTAGCCCATGTTCTGACCCCTTAGGAAATGCTCAAGACCAGGTCCTCTCCCAAGAATCCTCGGAGTCAAGCTGTAGAGGTAAAACTCACTTTTCTCCTGTGGTCACTCTGTCATTGTCAATTTCAAATTATAAATGTAATATTTAAAATTATTTAAAAATGGAAGTCTTGTTAAAAAGAAAAATTGATAGGCCCTGGCCGGTTGGCTCGGCGGTAGAGCGTCAGTCTGGCGTGCAGAAGTCCCGGGTTCGATGCCTGGCCAGGGCACACAGGAGAAGCGCCCATCTGCTTCTCCACCCCTCCCCCTCTCCTTCCTCTCTGTCTCTCTCTTCCCCTCCCGCAGCGAGGCTTCATTGGAGCAAAGAGGGCCCGGGCACTGGGGATGGCTCCTTGGCCTCTGCCCCAGGTGCTAGAGTGGCTCTGGTCGCAGCAGAGCGACACCCCGGAGGGACAGAGCATCGCCCCCTGGTGGGCAGAGCGTCGCCCCCTGGTGGGCGTGCCGGGTGGATCTCGGTCTGGCGCATGCGGGAGTCTGTCTGACTGTCGTCTCTCCCCGTTTCCAGCTTCTGAAAAATACAAAAAAAAAAAAAAAGAAAAATTGATATACTCCCAATTTTTTTTTTTTCATTTTTCTGAAGCTGGAAACAGGGAGAGACAGTCAGACAGACTCCCGCATGTGCCCGACCAGGATCTACCTGGCACGCCCACCATGGGGCGACGCTCTGCCCACCAGGGGGCAATGCTCTGCCCATCCTGGGCGTCGCCATGTTGCGACCAGAGCCACTCTAGCGCCTGGGGCAGAGGCCACAGAGCCATCCCCAGCGCCCGGGCCATCTTTGCTCCAAAGGAGCCTTGGCTGCGGGAGGGGAAGAGAGAGACAGAGAGGAAAGCGCGGGGAGGGGTGGAGAAGCAAATGGGCGCTTCTCCTGTGTGCCCTGGCTGGGAATCGAACCCGGGTCCTCCGCACGCTAGGCCAACGCTCTACCGCTGAGCCAACCGGCCAGGGTGATATACTCCCAATTTTAAAGATGTTTTATAAAGGTAAGGTTGTATCTTCTGAACATGTGTTTACTATGCCAGTGTAAGGGATTTTGTTTCCTTTTCTTGCACTTTATAAGTGGCACAAATTCTTTGTTTATCTGTTTACCTCTTCTTCACCTTTCAAGGCTGGCATTGGTGTCACATCCTCCAGAATATGACCTGACCATTCTCTGTTTATTAGACATTCTTCAATTGCTTTCCTGGAGTCCTGATTAAATCTCTGTCTTAACACCTCTTCTACCATATGTACTGCATTGTCTTTATTTCTTTAACTAAAAAATCCTTGTGATCAGCATCTGTCTTTAATCCGTGTATCCACCAGTGTACACCAGAGCACCTGGGCACAGCCCTCAGTGATTATTCAGCGAATCAAGGAAATGCTATTGTATTTTTTTTTTCTTTTTTTTCTGAAATGAGAAGCAGGGAGGCAGAGAGACAGACTACCACATGCACCTGACTGGATTCCACCGGGCATGCCTACCAGGGGATGGTGCTTGGCCCCTCTGGGGCATTGCTTCACTCCAACCAGAGCCATTCTAGTGCCTGAGGTGGAGGCCATGGTGCCATCCTCAGCGCCCGGGCCAACTCTGCTCCAATGGAGCCTTGGCTGCGGGAGGGGAAGAGAGAGAGAGGAAGGAGAGGGGGAGGGGTGGAGAAGCAGATGGGCGCTTCTGTGTGCCCTGGCTGGGAATCGAACCCAGGACTCCTGCACGCCAGGCCAATGCTCTACCACTGAACCAACCAGCCAGGGCCTGTATTTCTTTTTTTAAAGTGTACTTTTAATTTTATTTGAGAGAGAGAGAAAGATGAGATAGTAGTTGTGTCACTTTAGTTGTTTATTGATTGCTTCTCATACATGCCTTCACCAGGGGGCTCTGACCAAGCCAGTGATCTCTTTCTCAAGCCAGCGAACTTAGGCTTCAAGCCAGTGACCTTTGGGCTCCAGCCAGTGACCATGGGATCATTTTGATGGTGTCATGCTCAAGCCAGTGACCCTGTGCTTAAGCCAAGCTAACGAGGCTGTACTCAAACGTGATCTTGGGAGTTTTGAGCTAGGACCTCAGAGTCCCAGGTTGATGACACTATATCCACTGTGCCACCACCAAACTATATATTTTTTAAGTTAATATTTCAGATGTTTTCTGCTTTTCTACAGTCCGCCCTATCAAACTGAAGGAAGATATTCTGTCCTGCACTTTTGCTGAGTTGAGTTTGGGCTTATGCCAATTTATCCAAGAGGTGCGGAGACCAAATGGTGAAAAATATGATCCAGACAGTATCTTATACTTGTGCCTTGGAATTCAGCAGGTATCATGTTCAATAATTGTTTTTAAAAATACTGCATTTTTAATAATTCTTATAGAATTTGTGAATTAAGTTGAAAAATTATAGTGTATGTTGGTTGTTTGGTATTGTTCCTATACACTCTTTTCTCTCTTTTTTTACATCAAAAAATTTCTTTTCAATTCCAGTTTACATTTAGTATTATTTTGTATTGGTTTCAGGTATACAGTATAGTGGTTAGGCAACCATATATTTTACAGAGTGAGTGTTCCCCTTATAATTTTCTATATTTGCTTTTTAAAGAACCACTTACTTGATTTAAAACCTTGATCAGATAGCCTTTGTAAGCTAAATTGAACGTCAGTAGAATAACAGGAATTGAGGACTGCATTTTCTTGTTAAATGGACATAAAAGACATAAATAACAATTCACAAAAGAAGTGACAGGACACTGTGTATATATGTATGTATGTATATAAATTATGTCATTTTAATTTTTAAAATGCTAATTAAAATAATAGTTGAACTGTTATTTATCACATTTTCAAAAAGAAAATTATAGCAGTCATTGTTGATTGGCATTCTGTGAGTCTTCATAGCTGGTGGTAGTTTGTAAATACTTTCTAGAAAGCAGTTTGGAGCATATATATCAGGAATATGTTTGAATGTTCCTGTTCTTTTTGCGAGTAATTCACTTTAGGAAGTCTGTCAGAGCTGATGCTCTGATATCATTGCACAAAATTATAAATAACCTCAGTGTCCACCAAAGTGTAATAGTTAAGTAAATTACAGTATATTTATAAAGTATGTTATGTAGCCAGTAACAATTGTTGAAAAAGTGACTTCTAGTAACTGTAAAAATATGAATATTAAAGCATTCAAATGAACAAGAGTACAAACTTTGTATATCAACAAATTTTACCGAGCGCCAGGCGTGTGCCATCCATACATTTGCTTAGGTAAAAGTTGTGAAGATTCTCGGCAGGCTTCTGCAGTCTTGAAATTTGTATTTTGGATCTAAAGAATATTTTGTACTTTTACTAATTCACATGTCAAGAAATAACATGTTTTGCGGCAGTTAATAATTTTCTGATACTTCAAATATAATCAGAACATGTGGTCATTGCTATGATTTCATGCAAAAATTTTTGCACACTTTACACTTCAGATGCACTTCTGTTGTATATAAAATAATTTATGAGACAGATCTTAAACCTATGAAAGTTTTTCTCTACAATATCATGTCTATGACTCCACGCTCAAGCCAGCAACCCCACACTCAAGCCAGTGACCTCGGGGTTTCGAACCTGGGTCCTTCGCATCCCAGTCCGATGCTATATCCACTGCGCTACCGCCTGGTCAGGCATGTCTAGGGTCTTAAAGTTAGTAAACAGTGGGGCCAGAATGTAAACCCAGGTAGTTCACCTTCAGGGTGTATGCTTATGAACACTGTGTTACACTGCTTCTCTAATTTAAAAAGTTGCTCAGGTATAATTAGGGGAAATTTTCATCTATCAGATGGATTAAAAATTTTAAAGATTGAGAAATCAGTAATACCAACTATTAGTGAAGATACTATTTACACTGTTGGAGGAACTTTTCAGGTGATAAGTTAACAATGGCTGTTAAATCTTTTTTGTTTTTTTATTTCTTCGCTGTTAAATCTTTAAATGAGTATATATTCTTCAATCTAGCAAACCCATTTCATTGATCATTGCCTCTCCCCAAAGAAAAGCATACACATACCAGTAATTTCCGTGTAACGCTGATTTTAACAGAAAAATGGAAACCCTCTAAGTGTTCATCAAAAGAATACTGTTTCAATCAATAATATGTCTATACTATTGAATACCATACAATAGTTTAAAAAGGAATGAATTGCTTATATCGATAATGACATGGAAAATGCTTATAGGCATACATTTTAAAAAGTAAAAAAGTAACTTGTAAAACTACATTTGTAGTGCAATATTTGTATTGTTATGGAAAAATACCCATAACATAAAATGTACAATTCAGTGGCATTAAGTGCATTCATAATGTGCAACTGTCACCACTATCTGGTTCTAGAACTTCAATCACCCCATATGTAATCCCTCTACCCATTAAGCAGTTACGTTTTTTATTACCCTTCCATCCTGTCGCTATTTTTATGGATTTGCCTATTGGGGGTTATTTCATATAAGTAGAATTAATTATACAGTATGTGGCCTTTTGTGTCTGGCTATTTTCACTGAGCATAGTGTTTTCAAGGTTTATCAGTGTTGTGGCATGAATCAGTACTTTTTCCCTTTTTTGACCGAATAGTATTTCATTGTTGGATATGCCACATTTTGCTTATCCATTTCATCTGTTGTTGAACATTTGAGTTGTTTACACCTTTTGATTATTATGAATAGTGAGTGCTATTATGAACATTCATATACCAGTTTTTGTTTGAACAACTGTTTTCAGTTTTTTGGGGATATGCCTAGGGGTCGAATTGTAGGGTCATGTGGTAACTATGATTAGCTTGTTGAGAAACCACTAAGCTGTTTTCCAGAATGGCTGCACCATTGTATGTTGCCAACAACAATGTATGAGGGCTTCATTATCTCTACTTCCTTGCCAACACTTAATTTTTGTTTGTTTTGTCGGTGGATATGAGGTGGTATCTATCTTACTGTATTTTTGCATTTCCCTAATGACTGATAACATCAAGCATCTCTTTCTGTACTTGTTGACCATTTGTATATATTCTTTGGAGAAATGTTTATTTAAGTCCTTTGCCTGTTTTTTAATTGGATTTTTTATCTTGTTGTTTAGTTGTAGGATTGCTTTAGGTGTTTTGGATATTCAACTCTTATTAGGCAGTTTGCAAATACATATTTTCTCCCATTCTTTGGGTTTTCTTTTCACTCCCTTGATAGTGTACAAACATTTTTAATTTTGATGAAGTTCAATTTATTTTTTTCTTCTGTTGCTTGTGCTTTTGGTATTATATCTAAGAATCCATTGCCAAATTCAAGTTCATAACGAGTTACCCCTGTGTTTTTATATTGTGTGAGTTAAGGATAATGGGGTATGTGGATATCCAGGTCTCCTAGTACCATTTGTAAGACTTCTTTCTGACATCTGAATTGAAAATCATGTGGCTAAATATCTACATGTGTTTATTTTGGACTCTCAATTCTAATACTATATGTCTATCTATATGACTATTCTTTTAAATTTTTTAAATTGATTTTAGAGAGAGAAGAAGGGGGAGAGGGAGAGATAGAAACATCATTGTGTTGGTACACCTTATTTATACACTCATTGGGCTGGTTTTGTATGTGCCCTGACTGGGCATTTAACCTGAAAACTTGATGTATTGAGTCAACACTCTAACCAGCTGAGCTACCCACCCAGGACTAATATGGTTATTCTAAGGCAGCACACACTGTTTTATTACTGTAGCGTTGTTAGTAAGTTTTGAAATCAGGAAGTGTGATTCCTTAAGATTCTTTTGGCTATTCGAGGTTTCTAGCAATTCCGTGTGAATTTTAGGATTGGATTTTACATTTCTGCAAAAAAAAAAAAAAAGCCATTGGGATTTTGATAGAGTTGCATTGAATTTGTAGATTGTTTTGGGGAATATTGCCATCTTAACAGCATTCTCTTCAGATCCATGAATACAAGATATTTTTCTTAGATCCTTAATTTTTCTCAGCATTTTTTTGTAGTTTTAGGTATCATGTACATATCAAGTACATGTCAAGGTACATGTAAGTCACGTACCTCCTTGGTTTTATTCTTAAAATCTTGTTCTTTTTGGAACTGGTGTAAATGCAGTTGTTTTCTTAATTTGCTATTTGGATTGTTCATTGCCACTGATTTTCATGTTGCTTGTATCCTGCCACCTTACTGAATTCATTGACTAGCTCAGATAACTAGGTGTTTGTTTATTCTACTATATATATAGGATTGTGTCATATTAAATACAGATAGTTTTACTTTTTCCTTTCCTATTTGGATGTTTCTTTTTTCTTCTTACTTGCCTGATCATTTTGGTTAGAATTTTCAGTACAATTTGGAATAGAAGTGGTATAAGAATAGGTATTTTTGACTTGTTCCTGTTGTAAGGGGAAGTGATTTTAAGAAGACATATATTTTACGTGTACTCATATATTTGAGTAAATGTACAAAATTCAACTCTGTATTTAAAAAGTAATTATAATTTTTTTATTGAATTTATTGGGATGATACTGGTTAACAAATGATACAGGTTTCAAGTACACAAGTCTACAACACAAAGGAATTTTTTTTAAGATTGAAATACTCCTAAATGACAATAATAGTTGTCTTTGTGTGGTGAGTTTCAGTTTGTCTTTCTTCCACTTTCCTGTATTTTAAACTTTGTTTTCCACAATGAGGATATATTTTTAAGTTGGGAAAATAACTTCATTAAAAGAAGAAAAAGAAGAATACTTTCCAGCAACAAAATGGTTAATCTGGCAATGTGATCATCAGTTGCCTTTCCAGAGACCTATAAGAATGCACATTGAAATGGTGTTCAATTTGTAGTAGCTAGAATAAATTTAAGTAGAAAAATTTTTCTCCGAGTCATATGTTCTTAGAAAAGCAGGAAACCAAGATAGTCATAGAAATATAAATTTAAAATACCAAATCTTAAAAACATTAAAATATTTTTAGCATCTAATCATATGCTGCCTTGTATTGCTCTGTAAATGCTCATTGTGTGTCCTGATTTCTATCTGACCTGACCTGTACCCCCAAAATGTTTTTATTAATTTTAATTTATTGTGTTAGCATGATTTCAAGAGTCCCTCTCAGTATAACACCCTAACCCCCAACCACGTGCTCCCATTACACACACCCCCAATGTTTTTAACGATACCCAGCTGTTGCTTGTTTCCCATCCTGTGATGCGGCTCTTGCTGGCTATAATTAGCGTAGTTTTACGTCCCACAGTTAGACTTGAACTTATTGAAGGCTGTGTTGTGAGGCAGAGAATTGAGAGCTATGATTAGAAGGCTCCAAATAGGTCTTGAATTTGGGCATCCTCAGGTCAACTAGCTCACTGTATTGTTTCAGGAGGTGATTTTGTAATTAAGCTGGAAAACAAAAACTTCTGGGAGATCTGCACATACATACTGTGAATTAGAAAAATGATTCGGGAAATACAAATTAGGACCCATTTTTATTATATCAGTTTCATAAACTGAGTAGAAGTAATAATTTATTACAAATTTTCTGTATCATTTATGCTTTACAAAGGAAATAGAAAACTTGACCTTGCAAGCTCAGTGTTCCAGATGAGGTCAGTCTATGTGAAAGGAATCTTTAGCTTGTATCCTTAAAATGGTTCACAATATTATAAGGGTAAAAATGAAGGGTAAGCTGTATTCCAAAATAAATTTATTGGTGTGACATCGGTTAATAACATTTTATGATTCACTTAAAATAATCTTTAGAAAACTTGTGTTCTTTTTTTATCAACATGTGTTTTCATTTTTTTTCTCTTGTAGTACCTGTTTGAAAATGGTAGAATAGATAACATTTTTACAGAGCCCTATTCCAGATTTATGATTGAACTTACCAAACTCTTGAAAATATGGGAACCTACAATACTTCCTAATGGTAGGCTGATTGCTTTTTATGTTGATTCTTTTCATGCTCTGCCCTCTGAGATTGTCTTAAGTGTTAAGGTTATCTTTTTATAAATTGTTAATATTTTATTTCTGTCCTGACTTATCATGTATTTGGACTTCAGAGGAGAAAGTCTTTGGTTTATTATTATTTTAGTAAAACTCTAACTTTCAAACAGTACGTGTACATGTACTGACTGTTGAAAATAAAGGTTCCAGTTACATTTTCCAAAACTGGTTAATCTGGTCGTGTTGGTAAAGTTGCTCACTGTAGCAGTAAGTGTTGCGTATTCCACTTCTAAACTCTGTTAGCCATGGACCTTTTTCAATTGTTTATTAAACTTGAACTGGTTGTTGAGAGTTAAGTCTTCGTCTTCGAACTGTCTCTGAGCATACATCGTTGGACAGATCCCTAGTTCGCTCCTGGGCTTAGGCTCCTTGACTGTGTGTGACTGGGGAGGTTGAATGTGGTGCTCTGGAGTTGGCGCCCCTTTCTCTTGGGCTGCAGGGCACCATTGAGGCATTCTGGGCAGCGAGGTGGCGGGATGCACAGAGCATGCAGAGAGGAGGCCAGGGGCATAGATCTGGCAGTAATACATGTTTGTGGGTGGTCGGTCTCCCACAAACAATGCAGAATATGCAACAAAGAGGATTGGGGAGAGATGAGGAAAGACCTCCATTTAAGGGGTTTCCTGGAGAAGGTGCATTTAAAATTATACTTATTTTAATTATTTTGCAGGACCTCTGCTTTTCAAGAAAAATCCCAAATAAATCATTATGAATTTATCAATCAATAGAAATTTAAAATAGAGGGCATTATCTGCCTTCTAATGATCTTAGCTAAAAAAACTGAACCAGTTAACAGTAAGTGTATTGATCTCAAACAGGAGCCTGAAACTGGCCCGTGGGCCAGATTTTCCTGCCTGTTAGTCCATGAGCTATAAAAATGATTTTTACCTCTTAAATGGTTTGGGGGGGGGGGGGAATAACCAAAGAAAGAATGATATTCCGTGGCATGTGAGAATTACGTGAAATTCAAAATTGTGTCTATAAATAAACTTTATTGCTTATTATATCCATATCTATTTGTTTATATATTGTCTACAGCTTCTTATCTTCTGTAACAACAAAGTCATTCAGAGCTTACATGGCCCACAGTGCTTAAAACATTCACCATCTGGCTCATTACAGAAAACGTTTGCCAGGCCCTGGTCTGAAATAACAACAGAGTAACACTAGCTCAGGGGGCTGCTGCCCGAGCCTGCTTCCGTGGGGTCGTCTGGGCCTTTTCTGCTTTTCTGTGTGAGGAGGAGGGGGAAGGAAAGGAGCAACCAGTCTTTTTCCCCCTCATATCTTCCTATCTGAGAAGTTGAGAAATCAGTCTTATTTATCAGGAGCTTAACACTGTTTCTTCTCCCCTTCGGTGCAGGGTACATGTTCTCTCGCATTGAAGAAGAGCATTTGTGGGAGTGTAAACAGCTGGGCGCTTACTCACCAATTGTCCTCTTGAACACCCTCCTTTTCTTCAATACCAAATACTTTCAACTAAAGAATGTTACTGAGCACTTGAAGCTTTCCTTTGCCCACGTGATGAGACGGACCAGAATTTTGAAGTACAGTACCAAGATGACGTATCTGAGGTTCTTCCCACCCTTACAAAAGCCAGAGTCGGAACCAGGTTTGTGGTGGGAGTTCGTAAGATTTCTGTTGAAGTCTCATTAGTATTCAAATAGGAAGTGATTGCAGAGGGGTGATTAAATTCTAGACATGGCAAAGTGTAGCTTTAGTTTAACATTTAAATACTTTTATGTCATGGTTAGGTTGATGGCTTCTCTCAGAATGAGAGGAATCACTTGTGTCAGTGTCAGTATACTTTTTTTGGCTTTGAGATTAGAAATTCTGATTTCATTGGTAGGACCCAAATAACCCTCATTTTAAAAGTTCCCAGGGAATTTTAAATATATAGCCAAGTTGAGAATCACTGAGTTAGAGGCAACAGATGGATGGGTTCATTGCTACTTAAAAGGAATCTGTTTAACTTTTAAATCTATTGTTTCTAAATCTTTTTTTTTTTTTTTACTGGAACACCTCTTTTTAGTTAACATAAATTGTCCAATTCTGAAGGAACTTAAAAAGCTGGCCTAGAGTATACTTTAATTTATTGATTTTGAACAAAATTGTAAGTTCTAAAATTCCCAATGTCAAGTTGTTAACTTTCTTTGGATAAGAGTGAAATTTAGTATTTTGAATGTGATAATTTTAAATTACCAAAAGAAAAATCTTAAAGAATAAATGCGGTTGATCATTGTGTTAACTGTTTTCTCAACTGCACCTTTACTTTAGAAAATACTAAAGTTATCTTATTTCACCCCATGTCTGTTCTCTTTCTTTTGATTTGTCGTATATAGTCGATTTTGTGCTCTTAATTGATATTAATTGGGGGAGGGAGAACCAACCAGGTACCATTTCCCTGTTTTCTGATTTTAGGTGCTTTACAAGATTCATAATAAGTTCAGCTTCTTTTCTGAATGAGTAACTAGCACAGTCTTTCTATTTAGGTAGCCTCTCCATAGAAAAGTGGGTGAATTGTGTTTTAGTAATAACAAATCCAGGAAGCTGGGGAAAGTTTTGTGCCCACTGTTAAGAGCAGCTGCAAGAAGAGAAGAAAACCTTCTTCCCCAGGTTCTCAGCTCCACCCACTGTTCTCTTGAAGATTGAATGTACGAGTGGGAAAGAAAGAGCCCACTTTCCACTCTTGACCTTTGGCTTCTGCATAATTCTGTTGGTGGAAAAGGCTTTGCTGTTTTCTTACTAAATTCTCACTTTACTGAGAATTTCTTTTCCCAACAAAGATTCCGTTTCTCATAATACTGTGACAAATAAAAGAAACCTTGACAAATGCCCAGTGGCCACTGATGCACCACACTAGGAATATTTTTAGGTAAAGAGGTGACAGCTTCTGTGTCGATGTGTACAATAGGAGAAAAGCAGGTGAAACCCTTAAGAATCTCATGCCTAATAAGATCTCTTAGTCTGGCTCGGAATTGAGACACTGTAGCACCGTGCTTTTTGCTGTGTGCCCCACTCTGGTGAGCAGAGAAACACTGTAGGGCAGGGCCTGGTTTTGTTCAGGGCTATTAACCCTGCACTGAGAGTACTGTAGCCCCTTGTCAGGGCTGAGGAAGTACTAGCTGAAGGAGCAAGTGACAGCACGGGGGAGGGAGCGACAGTTCTGACGGGAAGCAAAGCTAGTTGAGTGTCTTGAGACTTGAAAAAAATAATCTAACGATGATTATTTTCTACCTCAAGATAAACTGACCGTTGGCAAGAGGAAACGAAATGAAGATGACGAGGTTCCAGTAGGGGTGGAGATGGCTGAGAACACAGACAACCCGCTTAGGTGCCCCGTCCGGCTTTACGAGTTCTACCTGTCCAAATGGTGAGCGACCATCCTCAGACCGACAGCGCCGCTTCGCAGAGCAGCTAACCTATTTTGGATTTTGGTTGCTTGAATATTAGGACTGTAGCTTGCTTGTGACTGAAGTCAAAGCCTGAAGACAAGGATTTATCTCACATTTCATTATTTCCTCATTCTACTATCTGCTTGGGTTTTTTTTGGTTTTTTTAGTGAGAGGAGGGGAGACAGAGAGACTCCTGCATGCGCCCGACCAGGATCCACCCAGCATGCCCACTAGGGGGCGATGCTCTTCCCATCTGAGGCCCTAGCTCCATTGCAACCAGAGCCTGAGGCAGAGGTCATGGAGCCATCCTCAGTGCCCGGGGCCAACTCGCTCTAATCAAGCTATGGCTGCAGGAAAGGAGGAGAGAGTGGGAGAGAGAGAGAAGTGAACAGGGGAGGGGTAGAAAAACAGATGGGCACTTTTCCTGTGTGCCCTGACCAGGAATCGAACCTGGGACATCCACACTCTGGGCTGACGCTCTACCACTGAGCCAGCCTGCCAGGACTTCTGCCTGGATTTTGAACCAAGAAACAAATTGTTTTATCTTGATAATCTTTTTCCCATAAGTCTCTTCAAAACCAAGAATAAGAATCCCTGCCATTGCTTGATCTTTACAACTGTTACTCAACCTTTATGTAATATCTAAACTACTGTGATTTTATTATTTTATATAGGAAAGATATTTTGTGTGTGTGTGTGTGAAAGACACAGAGAGAGAGACAGATAGGAAGGGAGAGCGATGGAAAGCATCAGTTCTTTGTTGCGACACCTTAGTTGTTCATTGAGTGCCTTCTCATATGTCCCTTGACCGGGGGCTACAGCAGACCGAGTAACCCCTTGCTCAAGCCAGCGACCTTCGGCTTCAAGCCAGCAACCTTTGGGCTCAAGCCAGCAACCATGGGGTCATGTCTATGATCCCACGCTCAAGCCAGCAACCCTGCACTGAAGGGGGAGCTGACTGAGCCCGCATTCAAGCCAGTGACCTCTGGGTTTTGAACCTGGGTCCTCAGCATCACAGGCTGACGCTCTATCCACTGCATCACTGCTTGGTCAGGCTAGACAAGATGTTTAAAGAATAGGTTATATTTCTTACCTATAAATACAAAAACTATTTTTTAAGGAATTAAATTTTTGAGTGGTCTTTTTCTTATGGAAATTTTAAAGCTTTTTTTTCTCCAAGAAATACAGTTGGCTGGGTTTGCCCTTGGCTAATGTGCAGTGAGGGCCCGGGGTTCATCCCAGGGTAGCGGGTGCTGAGGAAATGTGGTTTCCAGCCATAGTGTTAAAAGTGAGTTGAATTTTGGTTGCTCCTAAAGTACAAGTACTAAAGTTTGTGAAGGATTTACACTTTGTTCTCTACTAACACTATCCTCACTTTCAAGCCAGCACGCACGCTTCACTGAGTGGGGGAAGACGGTCACAGCTGCTCCGGGGGAGGCTCACGGGGCGGTGTGTGTCTGCGGGGCCGCTGCTTGTCTGCGATGCTAGTTTCGTAGTAGAGTGAAGTCGCGGGCCATTACGTTAAAGAGTTCTGTATTTTCACTGCTCTGATCCCCAACTTTCTTTCTTTTTGCTGTGGCCAGTTCTGAAAGTGTGAAGCAGAGGAATGATGTGTTTTACCTTCAGCCTGAGCGCTCCTGTGTTCCGAACAGCCCCATGTGGTACTCCACATTCCCGATAGACCCCGGGACCCTGGACACCATGCTAACACGTATCCTCATGGTGAGAGAGGTACATGAAGAACTTGCCAAAGCCAAATCTGAAGACTCTGACGTGGAATTATCAGATTAAAGCAGAAGTGGGTTCTTATTTTCATACACATCGGTATGCACCAAACTGTGAATGCATCCAGCTTTGGAAAACGATGTATACGCCCAAGTCCTCTTGACTTGATGATAAGATAATGGAAAACAGATGACTCGTGAACCACAGTGTGGGTGTACAAATGAAAACTGAAGGAAAGATTATGAACTGAGAAATGTTGTTCTTTGGCAGTGATATAGTTCTTAGACATCTTCAGAATGACTAACCAGTTTCTCTGAGTGGTGCATAGTCTTATTTTGTTTGGGAATAACAAATTGTGGAATATTTTTAAGGAAAACTGTTATATAAAACTCAACCATAGTAACCTTAGACCTTAGAGAGGTAGCTTTGGAGTGAAACCTTGGCTGCAATAGGCTACTCGGGCAAGCTCTATGTGAGAGTGGGGTCAGCACAGAGCTAAGAGTGACATCAGATGAGGACTGTGGGACCCAGACTTGAAGACCCAATAAAAATACTCAGCTTTTCTTAAAAGGTAGAGAGTGAAGTGGTCTTGATTTTGTTTTTCACTGCCAGTCCAGTTCTGTGAAGGACAGAGCCTCTGGTGCTCCTGCCAGTGGCCCCTCACATCAGGGAAAAGGGCCTTCCCTGCTCTTCACACAGGCCTGTGTCCCTTCTGCTTGCTGGGTGTAGCCTTCTCAGCTGTGGGTCGGATGTGGGTGAATTAAGGGAACGGGTGAAACTCTGCAGACCAGTTCGCTATACACAGACCATCTGTGGAGCCCGTTAGACCCAAGTGTCCTGCCGTGTTCTTAGAAACCCACTCAGATGCCCACCTCTCTGGTGTCGGCCGTGCTGCTGTCTCGTGTGAGCCGTGGTCCACAGACACGGGGCTCTCCTTTGTTTCCATTTATCCCCAAATGGCAGCTTTTCTTTCATTGTTTTATCTTTCTATTTCCTGAGTAATTCTTTTTGTTTTGTTGTTTGCACCAGTTTCTGGAGGCCCTTGTCATTTCAAAAAAGATAGTCTCAGCTCTGGCAAACCTGTGGATGATTCCACAAAGACACAGTATTACTTAGGTACCATGATTCTGGTAGAAGAGACCCTAGTGTGTTTCTGTAGAAAGCATTTGGAGATGACCTTGTTGTCCTAAGAAACTTGAAAATGGGGCTCCTGGGGTTAGGATGCAAAGACATGGACTGTCTTGCATTTTCACAAGCAGGTCTTAGAGCATATTCCAGACTAGCTGTTTTAGTGGTTTACTGAGGATTGCAAGTCATAGGTGTGTTTGACATATCGATCCATCTCCCCCATCTCCATTCTCAGTTTCTTCCCCACAAAATTTTGAATCAAAGCTTTTATAATGTTGGCTAATCAAAGAACTCCTTTAGCAGAGGTTAATTTGACCCTATCATAGAAATGAGAGAAGCCCAAAAGTCCCTTAGAAATTTTAACCTTGAAAGACTTTTCAGTACGCCCCATTTTTTAGATGGGAGTGGCAGGTGTGTGTTTTTTTTTTAAGTACATTTAACTACAGTAAAAATTTAAAAGTAGGCCTTTTGACATTGTGTACTTGCTGGTTCTGTCCCTCTGCCTGTAACAAATTTCATTTTTGTTACTGAGAATTGTGTGAAAGAATTAAATCTGCCCCAGTTCTGTATGATTTAATTCCGTCTGTGTTCGTCATTTCTGAGTAGGAAACTTCCTTCCAGACCGTGCTCAGTACGGAGGAGGAACAGTTAAACTGTCTAAGTCTGCCAAGAAACTGTCCGGAAACTTCAGGTGGAACAGTCCCCACTATACTCACTTTATGTTTTGTATGTAAAACAAATATTCTTGGCACAGTAGGTAAATTGTTATAAAACACCGAAGAGAAAAAAATAATTTGTATATTGTAACTGAGAACAGCCAACACCGCAGGTAAATGACTGTATGTGATTTAAATTGCATGTTAGCCCGCAGACTTGTCCAGACCCTAAATTACTTCTTATGAGAAAATATTGGTCAGACCTCATAGCTGTTATGTTTCCAATTATTTGCTTTTTAAAAAGTCTATTAAAATTATGTTAAATTACATTTTTTCTCCAGGGGAGGAAAAAAAACATCAAACACACAAAAACATCTAAGTTATCCTTTCTGTTCTTTTAATTTTTTTTAAACCACTTTTGGGTTTTCATCTGCAGAAACCACAGAAATATTCCCTTAGAATAAAATAGTATATTTGTATTTGATGGGTGAGTTACTCTTTTTCTTTATGTCTTGAAAGAATTAAATTTTTTTTCTGTGTGACCATGTTGATACGACCCAACAGATGGTACATAACAAGAAAGCAGTTTTCAGAAAATAAATTATTTGGTATTTACTCAGTCCAGTGAACATACTGTTTCATTGCTGTCTTTGGTTGTTTTCTTCCATCAAAAATCTTGTTCCCATTTTTAGTTAATCTGTTAACCTATATTCAAAGCCTTAAAAGCTAAAAATATCAGGTATACTTATATATTTTTTTGAGATTTACAAAGCTTGCTTCCATTCAACTTATACAATTTAGAAATTATGGGATTAGAATAAAGGATATGTTTATTTTTAGGATAGATACATTTTTTGGGAATATGAAACTAAATGGCATTTTCCTTAGATTCTAGAGTTATCTTTATATTGTACAAATATACCTTCAAATTTTATATAAACTTTCAATCTGCCTGCCCTGTGGCATTCCTAATTTGTAAAACAGGAGTTTTCCCAAAAGTCTAAAGTAAAATGAATTTTTATAAATGAATCCCAGTTTTCTGTAAAATTCAGGATTTAATTTTCCATGTGAATAAGAAGGTTTCCTATGATACTGAGTTGAAATTTTAGGACAGAATTAAGCAGTAATACCCCCCTGCCTCTCGTCTGTCATCATCATATGGTCCTACAATCAGAGAGGTAATCAGCATTGTTACAGAGAGGGAAGGCGAGATTTGGGAGCCTAGTCTTTTCACTTAACTGGTTTTATAGGTTACTTAACCTGTCTGTGCCTCAGTTTTCTCATAAAGTGGAATAAAATAGTCTTTTATAGTTTGTGCTCAGCACATAGGAGGCTTTCAGATGTCAAGCAAAGATGTGGGCACCCGTATGTTCATTGCAGCATTATTCACAAAAGCCAAGACATGGAACAGCGCGGTTGTCTTTTGACAGATCCTTGGATAAAGATGTCCATGTATACAATGGAATACTACTCAGCCACATAAAAAGTAAAGGTAGAATGTGTTACCTTTTAAACAGGCGGAAGGGAATCGTCCGTTGCTACTCTGTGGAAAGTGGGGTTGGGGGGCAGTACAGTAAGTAGAAATTGTGCAATAGCAGAAATAAGTTCTGAGTTACAATGAATGAAAACATCTTAAATGTAACTGGAGGCCGATTCTCACCCTTTGCATAGAGACATTAGTGTCTGGGGAATGAAAGCATGGAGGAGTTGTTTGCCTGGAGCCCGGGGAAGCTGCTGGTGAGAGGTGCCCCAGTGAAGCAGCCCAGAGCGGCCATTGAGGCCGCGGGTGCCGGCACGCTTAGGAGACTGACTGCACTGTGCAAACAGCTCAGTGATTGAGAAATGAGTCCATATCATTGAGAATGGGAGCCGAATTACTCACTGTCTGAGAAAGGATTAGTGAACATGGAAAGGGAGAAAGCTGGAAAGAACCCTGAAGTGTTGAATTGAAATTGGAAGAATTATTATGAACTCCTAGGTTTAGACAGATACAGTTGTATATATACAGCTCACAAACATTAGGGGATATTTCAAAATGAATATGAAGCGATAAAAGAAACATCTGATTTTTTTTTATTGAACAAGAACATCAGAAAAGCAAATGACAAATCAAAGAAAGTTGTTCAATTATTCAAATGAGATGCAAAACCAACTTTTATTTCATTGGCGAAAATGCGCTACACAAAAGGCTGAAAGGACTGGAGTGTCTGCGCGTTCCCTGACCCCCCGATTTTTGTGAGCAGTGCAGTTATATGAATATGTGTATGTTTTTTTATGGATTAATTGATTCTATTCCCTGACAGGATATAAAACAATTTTACCTTGGTAGCAATGAGCATATCAAGAGCTAAGGCATTAGGGCTCAATGGCTGATTCCAAGACAAAATCCTGAAACTTTTGAGTATATAAATGCAAAAAAAGAAAAAGGAAAGATGGGGATGTGCCAGAAGGAAATAGGAGGCAGCTGGAAGAAGCTTCCATTGGTCAAATCTAGGACAATTTGTGTATCAAAATAAACGAGACTATCTTATAACCTAATGAATAAAATAGGAATTTGAGTTGATATTGGTATAAATGAGTAAAAATTTTAAAGGCTTAGTATGAATTTAAAAACTTAACAAAGAAATGAAGCCTGACCTGTGGTGGCGCAGTTGATAAAGCGTCTACCTGAAAATGCTGAGGTCGCCAGTTCGAAACCCTGGGCTTGCCTGGTCAAGGCACATATGGGAGTTGATGCTTCCAGCTCCTTCCCCCTTCTCTCTCTCTGTCTCTCTCTCCAACCTCTCTCTCTCTCTCTCTCTCTCTCTCGCTCTCGCTCTCGCTCTCTCTCTCCTCTCTAAAAATGAATGAATAAATAATAAAATTTTTAAAAAATGCAAAAACACAAATATTAAGAGAAAGCTGGGGAAGCAATATTTATAGTATGATGCAGAAGAGAAAAGGTGGATTACATATTGGTAGCATTAATAAAAAATGTAAATGTGGATATTACTGTACCCCATAAACAGCCTGAAAACTGACAAATTTTGGGGCAAAAGGGAGGATTTATAACCCTTGGGTTTATAAAAGGAAATGAGCCTGACCAGGTGGTGGTGCAGTGGATAGAGCGTCGGACTGGGATGCGGAGGACCCAGGTTCAAGACCCCGAGGTCGCCAGTTTGAGCGCGGGCTCAGCTGGTTTGAGCAAAGCTCACCAGCTTGGACCCAAAGTCGCTGGCTCAAGCAAGGGGTTCCTCGCTCTGTTGAAGGCCTGCGGTCAAGGCACATATGAGAGAAAGCAATCAATGAACAGCTAAGGTGTCACAACGAAAAACTAATGATTGATGCTTCTCATTTCTCTCCGTTCCTGCCTGTCCCTGTCTATCCCTCTCTCTGACTCTGTGTCTCTGTAAAAAAAAAAAAAAAAAAAGAAAGGAAGGAAATGAGAACATACCTACAGTGGTACATTCATTATGTCTGAATCTGGGAACAGCTAAAGCAGAACTGACTGGGAAAATTAGATTAGAAATCATGTTTCCTTTTCATGAAATCATTTTCAGGAAACAGATTAAAGCATCATTCAATTCAACAATTTAAAAAATGAACAACAGGAAAAAGAAGAAAGATAGTAGTAAAATCAAATAAATGGAAAAGAGAAGATTATCAGATATGGCCTTTGTTATGTTGAGGTACTTGCCTTCTCTTCCCATTTTATTAAATGTTTTTTATCCTAAATGGCTATGTTTTTCCAAGTGCTTTTTCTGCATCTATGGATGTGATTGCATGATTTTGATTTTTTATTTTGTCAATGTGGTGTGTATCACATTGATTTGTGGGTGATCCTTGGTTTGAGCCCCAGTTAACCGTGACATATGATCTTTTCAATATATTGTATTCAACTTGCTAGTATTTTGTCTCAGATTTTTGCCTCTTGTTCATTGGAGATACTGGACTGTAACTTCTTTGGGGGATGGGTATTGTATTGCCTGGTTTTATAAAGTATCGATCGGGTCATGTTGGCCTTGTAAAATGAGTTAGAGGAAGGAAGTTATTCCTCCTCTTCAAAGATTGAAGAGGTTGAGGAAGACTGGTAGTAAATCTTTGAATGTTTGATAGAATTCACCAGTGAAGCCATGTGGTCCTGGATTTTTGTTTTGGGGGATGTTTTTGATTACTATTTCCATTTCCTTACTCTCATTGTGATTGGTGTATTTAGGTTTTTGCAGTTCCTTGTGATTCAATCTAGAAAGGTTGTATGTTTCTAAGAAGTTTCCATTTCTTCTAGGTTATTGAATTTGGTGGCGTACAGCCTTTCATAGTATTCTTGAACAATCCTTTGTATTTTCTGTGGTGCCTTGTTGTAGCTTCTCTTTCATTTGAGTCTTTTTTTAAAAAAAATTTATTGATTGATTTTACAGGTAGAGGAGGGTGGAGGGAGCAAGAAGTATCAACTCATAGTTGCTTCACTTTAGATGTTCATTGCTTGCTTGTTGTATGTGCCTTGACCGGGCAAGCCCAGGGTTTCGAAACGGTGACCTCAACATTCCAGGTCGACACTTGATCCACTGCGCCACCACAGGCCAGGCTGAATCTTCTTTTTTTTTCCTTAGTGAATCTAGCCAGAGGTTTGTCTATTTACTTCTTGAGGTATGCCTATAATGCTATGAACTTCCAAAAATTTTGGTATGTTGTATTTTTATTTTCATTTGTCTCTGTGTATCTTTTTTTTTAATTCTTTGAACCAGTAGTTCAGTAGCATGATGTTTAATCTCCACATATTAGAGGTTTTTCTGGCTTGCTGCTTCTGATTTCCAGTTTTATACCATTGTAGTCAGAAAATATGCTTGATACGATTTCAGTCATCTTAAATTTATTGAGACTAGTTTTGTGCCCCAACAGTTAATCTGTTCTTGAGAATGTTACATGTGCACCTGAGAATGTATCTTCTGTCGTTTGGGGGGGGGAATATTCTAGAATAGCAACTGTTTAGTCTAATTTGTCATTTAAGGCTGACATTTCTTTATTGACTTTCTTTCAGGATGATCTATCCATTGCTGTCAATGAGGTCTTCAAGTACCCTGCTAGAATCTTTTAGGTCTGTTAGTAAATTATATATTTTGGTGCTCTCATCAGCTTGGGTACATATATATTATGTGTTCTATCTTCTTGACTAGTTGTCCCCTTTATCAATATAAAATGGCTATCTTTTTCTCTTATTACCTTTTTTTTGTTTCATCTTTGTCTCTTGTTACCTTTATCTTGAAGTATATTTTGTGTGATATAAGGACTGCTACACCCACTTTTCTCTGGATGCCATTTGCTTGAAATATCATCTTCCACTTCTTCAGTTTGAGCCCGTGTTTGTCTTGGAAGCTGATCCTGCAGGCAACATATAGTTGGGATTTGTTTTTAGTGTATGCCACTCATCTATGCCTTTTGATTGGTGAGTTTAGTCCGTTTACATTTAGGGTGAGTATTGATATATGGAACTTACTGCAGACATTTTATCTTTTCTAGTTGCTTTTGTATCGCCATTCCCCCCCCCCCTTGTGATTCTCTGTGTTAATTTGGTGGTTTTCTATGATTTTTAAATCTCCATTACCTTTTTCTTTTGTTTGGAATTTCAGCTCTGGAATTTTGTTTTGTGGTTACCATTAGGTTTATGTAAAATGTTTCATATATACAGTAGTCCTTTCAACAAGTCTTGTAATGAAGGTCTTGTGGTGGTAAATTCTCAGCTTTTGTCTGGGAAAGCCTTTTTTCTCCTTCATAACTAAAGAATAATTTGCTGGATTTATGATCCTTAGTTGATGGTTCCTTTCAATATTTTGAATGTTTCCCTCCACTCCTGTGTTGTAATGTCCTACTGTGAAATCTAATAATTTACTAGGGTTTCCTTTGTAAGTTATTCTCTTTTTTTGCCAGCTGCCTTGAGAATTCTTTGTCATTGATTTTCGACAGTTTGAATACAATGTGTCATGGAAACATTCTTTTTGCATTGATATAATTAGGTTTTATGTTCATTTCCTCTGTTTAGAAGTCCAGTTCTTTCCATGGGCTTGGAAAGTGTTCTTTTCAGTTATTTGAGTAGGTTCTCTGTTCCTTTCTTTCTTCTGGTTACACCTGTTATCCTTAAATTGTTCTTTCTAATGTAGCCAGATAGTTTTCATAGGGTTCTTTCATTATAAACTCTTAGTTCTCTTCTCCCTCCTGGGTCATTTCTAGATTTCTGTCTTGGTGCTTTTTCTTTTTCTTCCATCTGGTCTGCTGTATTCCCAGCGCGCTCTGATGCGTTCGTCATCTCGTTTTTTTTATTTCTTCAGCTCCAGAATTTGTTTGGTTCTTTTTATAGTTCATTAGCTCCTTGAACTGCCTGAGTTTTCTTGTATATCATCGAGTTTCTTCATAGCCTCAATCTTGAATTCTTTGCCATTTAAATCACCATCTTCCATGATTTTGAGTTTGTTTTCTGGAGACTTCATTTTCTTTGTGCTCCCAAGTTACCTTGGTTGGTCATGGTATTTGATGGCATATTTCTCTATATGCATCTGAGATCATTCTTTTCTTGTTTAGATGCTGTTTTGCTTTCAACAATTCAGCAGATTGATAGGTAAGTTATTTTATTTTCCAGTGATGGTATTAATAAGTTTTTGTTTTTTCTTACCTGCAGCATTTGCACATCTGGGATTGTGATAGAACAGCATCGCTCTGGTTAAGGGAAAGGCTGTGTACCTACTCCCCTCTGTTAAAAGGCACCCCATGTGGTGGGGGGAATATGGCGGATGGTAGAGAACTGGTTTTGCAAGGTCCCAGAGCTACCTCCTTTTCACTAATGTCTACTGTCCCCACTGTTTAGGGGGTGGGGGTGTCTCCACTGTCTCTGCCAGGCTGTGCTGGGATGCGTGGGGCAACGGGAGCAAGTGTCCTTCATGGCTCTACCCTCCTGTCTGCAGTGGTGGTCAGTACCTCTCTGCAGCTTAGGGCAGCATAATCTCGAGTGGCTGCTGTGGCAGCCTCAGCTGAGATGTCATTGTCCACCCTGGTAGTGGACTCGGGCCCAGGGAGGCCGGTGAGAGAAGGGAGCCTGCACCCATAATCTTAACCTAAGTTTTTTTTATAATGCATTGGCTAGTACAATAAAGTTTACTTCTCTCATGACAATCTACCACCATTCTGGTGGAGCAGCTCTCTTCTAGAGGATGGTTCAGGAGAGGGCTCCCTCCATTTTTCTCCACCATGGCCGCAGAGTCCCTGGGGTGCTCCTCTGCTCTGGCCAGCAGACAGAGGAAAGGAATGGAGTCACAGAGTCACAGGCCAGGGCTGAAAGTGGAATACCTCGCTCTGTCCATATTGTGCAGAAGTCGGGAGGTATAGATCAGCAGTGTGTCTTGGAAAGGGATGCTTGTTCAGTGACCGGTTGGTCTCTGCCACACCCAACTTCAAGGGCTTCTCTCTGAGGTGCTTAAGAGGTACTGAGTGTCTGGGTACTTTCCCTCTGTCTACCAAACCCAACTTGCTTGCAAGTCTTAGAACTGAACTGCTAAAGGCTCCCTCATCGAGGGCATGGTATGGGTGCACAAATTACCTGAAATATTAATAAAAGATTGGCTGAATGTTTTTGTAAAAGGTTTATTGTATTGATTTGAGAGAGAGGAGGAGAGAAAGACAGGAACATCAATTTGCTCCTGTGTGCACCCTGACCAGGGATTGAACTGGCAACGTCTGCACTTTGGGACGATGCTCTAAGCAACCAAGCTATCTAGCCAGAGCAGGACAGTTAAATATTCAAAAATTAAAACCTCCTGGTTGTGGGTTCCAGGTGTCAGTATGGTTTTTAAAAGTGGCCAGGTGATTCTAATAGGCAGCCAGCATGAAAACCACAGATGTTGACGCCCAGGAAAATGTTGATCAGAAGTGAGGAGGGAGAGAAATCGGAAGTGTATGTAGAAAGGTTAGGCTAGGGTACAGTTTTGAATCTGCACTGAGAATTGGAGAGCTGGCCAAGGCCTGTCCTTTTCTGTGAGAGGTAACTACTTTTTCCCCTGTGACCAAAATAGCCTGATTAATACCCTTCCATGTCAAACCTGGGCAACTCAGCGCAAGAGTGGATAGCCACAGTCCCAGTGCTGGAAATCTTGGAAACTAGGTCACTAATACCAACCATCAACTGGAGGGTTACCATATTTCCCCATATATAAGACACACCTTAATTTTGGGGCCCAAAATTTGAAAAAAAAAATTATTACATAAAGTTATTGAACTCAAGTTTTATTCACCATAAAATTCATACAAATCCTCATCACTGTCAAAACTCCCATCTATTAGCTTGTCCTCATCTGTGTCTGATGACAAATCACTGTCTTCATATATTGCTTCATCTACAGTTCCATCTATGGCATTTGAAATGCCATACTTCTTTAAAAAAATCTACAACCACTATATAAGATGCACCCAGTTTTTAGACCCTAAATTTTACAGAAAAGGATGTGTCTTATACATGGGGAAATACAGTACGTAGGTGGAAGCGGCTGTAACAGTGGCCTGGGTTAACAAAGCCTGTATAGGGGCCCTTAAACTAAACACACATTCCATAAGAGTCGGGGCCTGATCGATGCTCCTGAATCTCTTCTAGGGGCTGATGGCCCGACTACACACACCTTTCCCTGCCTGTTTCCAGAGAGTAACTCAGTGTGCGTGACTGCCTCTGCAGCTCCTAGCACTTACCAGGGGGCCGCAGGGAAGCTGGAACAACAAGGATCAGTCTCTCCCTAGGCAGGAGGGCCAGGGCTGCAGCCTTCCAGCCCTAGGGGTTTTCTTTGAGTTTTGCCTCCTGGTAAGTTTTCTCTAAGCACATGGGTACCTACTGAGGTTCCAGAAATGCGAGGCTGCCGCTATCTAGTGCTCCTCTGGCTATTCTAGAAAAGGCCCACACCGTGGCCGTTAGGCCCCAGGGCGAGGGGGAGCTGTAGGGAGGGAAGACAGGACAGAAGACTGCCCTTCCCTGGAAGCCAGGGCAGCTGGCCAGCAGGGGCCGCAGGCACGCCCTCCTCAGGCAGAGCAGCGGCGGGGGCGGCCATGGCGGTGATGCCAGGCCCCGGCTTCCCTGCCGGAGGCCATCACCTCTCCGGGACGCACAGGTGGTTGGACCCATGGTACAGGTCAGTGACAGGCACAAAGCAGCACACTCGTGAACAATTAAATAGCGTGTTTAATGATCTCACAACAGACAGTAGTACAGTAGTATAAACTTTCATTTTAAAAAGTAACTTCCCCGAAGCGCCCATTCCTCAACACCCAGGTACCATGCTGAGGAAACGGCGGAGGGATCGGGAACTCTGTTCCAAGGAGCTGAAAGTCTTTCCAGGTCAAGGCTGCCTGCCTCGTGAGTAGCCGAGAGCCCTGTGAGGAGCTGATGCTCACACACTCCAGGAGTGCGTGCTCACACACACACGCACACACACCGCGAGGTATGCAGAAGACGGGCGGACATAGGAAAAACAAGGTGGGGCGATCGCACACGTGCGCTCTCACGCCACGGCCTTCTAGTCCGTGTGGCGGTCTCCGGGCACGGGGGTGGCCTGAGCCCTGAAGTGGCCACCGCTGGCCAGAGGGGAGGCATTCTGGGACACACAGCCAGTTCTCCCCTCATCTTGGACCAGACCTCGTTTCTGCACTGCCAGCCCGGCATCTGCGGTGAGAAGGCACCACGTGCTCTGGGCCTGGTGAGCGAGCACACTCCACCCCAGAGAAGAGAACAGAGAACGTGGGGCAGACTCTTGGAGGCTGGTGGCGCTTGGTGCTGTGCCCAGCAGACTGGGGTCACAGCCAGGGTTCACTGTGCAGGTGCCCTGGGGACGGCAACACTGCCACCGGGGAGCTGGAGAGGTGCCAGGAGCGGGCTGCGCCCAGCCGTGGGGCAGGGAGGGGTTGCAGAAAAGGAGGCCCTGAGGTAAGGCTATTTGGGGCGGGGCCTACCAGACGGGTTTAAAAAGGAAACCTCCGTCTTCATTCACAGCTTGTTCAGGGGTTCCTGGAGTGTCTCTCTGGGTTCAGGTACCAGCAGCTCTGGCTGGGGATGATACAGGGGGAGGTGACCAGCAGATGCTGGGAGAACAGCTGCCCACCGAGAGGGGAGGCATGAGAAGCAGCCTGGCAATGCTCGGCACCCGGCACTGCCAACCCCTGCCCTGAGGAGACAGCCCGCTGGCTGGCTATAAGATCTCCTCCCGTGGGCTCCTGGCCTTAAGTGGGGTCTGTCCATTGGGCACGGAGCCATTCTGACCGTGCAGGAGTTTGCCCTTCTCTCTGTCTGGCCAAGTGAAGATGGCATCATCACTGTCCAGCTCCGACTCGGAGTGCATCAGGCTGCTGCTCAGCACTGGGCCTTTCTGTTTGATGCCTGCAAGAGAGAGAAGGGACCCCAGTGTCAGAAGCACAAACCTCCCCCAGCCTGAGCCACACCCTACAGCCAGCCTCCCAGCCTGAAGAGGAGCGAAGGACTGGGAGCCATGGTCCCCTCTCCTGGCTGCAAGAGGCCAAGGGCAGCTTCCTGAGTCCTCCCCGTGCTGGCCGGTGGGGACAGCCCCACAGGGGAGTCAGGAAACGAGGCCAGCGTTGCTGTGCTGATTGTCTCTCTCCAGTAGCTTTGGTGAGTGCCACCCAATGACAGTTTCTTCTTTCTCTTATATATGCAATGTTTTATCTTCCTTTATGAATAGGGTGGAGTTCTTGGGAGGCAGGAAAGCACAAGGAACAAGAATACAAACTGTAAAGAATGAGCTTTCACCAAGTCCTGGCTCAGCATGGACATGAAGTGCTGCCCAGAGTTCCTGACGCTGATGGAGGATGTGACCTCACTCTACAGCGGCGTTTGCTCAAGCGGGTTCACCTGCTAGGAGAGCCAGACTGGCAGGCCCAGCTGGCAGCTCATCAGAACACACAAATAAGGACCCATAGAAGCACCTGAGGCCCTGGCTGGTTGGTTCAGTGGTGGAGCATCAGTCTGGCATGTGGAAGTCCCAGGTTCAATTCCCAGCCAGGGCACACAGGAGAAGTGCCCATCTGCTTCTCCACCTTCCCCCTCTCCTTCCTCTCTATGTCTCTCTTCCCCTCCCACAGCCAAGGCTCCACTGGTGCAAGGTTGGCCCAAGCACTGAGGATGGCTCCATGGCTTCCGCCTCAGGCGCTAAAACAGCTCCAGTTGCAGCAATGTCCCAGATGGGCAGAGCATCGCCCCCTGGTGGGCATGCCGGGTGGATCCCAGTCGGACACATAGGGGAGCCTGTCTCTCTGCCTCCCCACTTCTCACTTCAGAAAAATACAAAAAAAAAACCCCACAAATAAAACCATGAAGCACCTGAGGTCAGAAAAGATGTCTGAGATTCCACAAGCCATGGAAGTCACTTACTACCCTCCCTATGGCTGCAGAGGCCACACCATACTGTAGTCTGGCAATGGCTTTAGGGCAGATCCCCCCCAGCGGCAAGATAGCTGCCTCCTGATACTCTCCAGGGGAGCAAAAGGAAAGCTGAGACAGCAGGACGAGGACCGGGAACTGCCAACAGCAAGCACCCAGCTTGGCAGTGCCCTGGGCCCTGGCACTGCCCACCCCCAAGAGGTGACCAGTCAGGTGAGGTGTGTTTGAATCGTCATCAAACAATGACTCTCCCTCCCCTGGTCCCACCCAGGTCCCCAGAAAACACTGAATGAGTGTGTGATGTGATTCTTGGCCATCGTGCCCCTTCCTGGCCAGATATGCCTGCAGGCTGTGAATGCTGAGGACAGCCAGACCCGGACTGCATCTGCACCTCGGGCCACACCCTGCAGTCCTTGTCCTTCTCAGAGGTACCGTTTGGGGACATGACTGCAGATAGCCACGCCACCCACTGATTCTTGAGACATCAAAGCAGAGCCAAACACCACCAGCATCCCGGGCCCCTCCTCTATGGTGGGGGCAGCAGCCAACCAAGCCCAGGGGGCTCAAGGTCCTCAGAAAAACCAAGGCCAGGGGAGCTCAAGGTCCTCAAAACCCTGCTTTGCCCCCGAAGATGAAATGCCCCTGCCTCCTGTGCCCCCGGTGGCTTCCCCTTCTCAGGCCCCACCTGAAGCTTCCCTCCATCCCCACAGCCCTGCTGGGCACAGCAGCAGAGGCCAGGAGCCCGCGGGGGCACCACGCTCCCGGCACACAGCACAGCACAGCACAGCACGCCCTCTGATCACGGCTGCTGCTCTGCTTGGAGAACTGAGTGGACTTCACTCACGAAACAGGACGGGTAACATCAGTGGGGGCTGAACAGACATATCTATGAGTCAGCAGTTCCATTCCTAGATCTACACTGAACAGGAACCCACACAGATGTCCAATTAAGGACGTGGCAGGACATTTACAGCAGCACTCTTCGTAATAGCCAACATGGAAAGGAAGACATTCCCCATCAACAATATGCCTGATGAATAAAAATACTCACTCAATGGAAATTATACAGCAATGAGCATAAACTATTGCTATATGCGATATATGGATGAATGCCAGACATGGACTGTTGAGTGCAAGGAGCCAACACAGTGATTCCATTTCTGTGAACTACTCCAAAATGTCAGGAGTAAGGCAGGTAGCGGGGACAGGCAGCGGCTGGGAAGAAGCACAAAGGAGGCACTTGGCGGGGGTGGGGGGTGGGGGGTGACATGGCCGGTTCAGTTGGGAAAATCCATTAAGCTGTGTTTGATTTTCTGTACATACTAGGCTGAACCACAAAACACTGCCATTTTTAAATATCAGCAATTTCACATGGTTCAAACTAATATACATCAATAGAATTTTTTAATCAATAGACTAGCGAAACCAAACCAAAAATAACAGCTGTTGAATGTGAACCACATCTCCCAGGGCAGGCAGTCCCCACACTCTGCCTGGTGGACTTCGTGCCCAAGAGCTTCCTCGGGTGGGACCGTCTATTTCCAGTCACGCATCATCCAGGCTTCCTGCGGCTCCAGACCCTACACACGTCCTCTTCCTCACAACATGACCCACTAAGTCTACTCTTCAAGCGGAACTTCTTCAGTTCTGTGCCTTCCACAATGTGGTCTCGAATCCCATTCCCGACCCTACTAGTGACCCTGCTCTGGGTTGCACCTGCTAACGCACAGAGCCCAGAAAAGAGCCAGGGCTTCTGGGCTGGTTGGACCCACCCCAAAACCAAGGGTAGTCTTGGGACACTGCTGTCAAGGGAAGCCCTGCTGAGCCTCATCCCCTTTCCCCGCGGTGACATAGGCGCACTGGCCACCCCGAGGCTGCTCCTCGCCATCCTCCCCTGCACACGATGCCTGCCATCTGCCCTGGGCCCGCTCCCCACTGTGCCTTTCAACCAGCACGTCCAGTGCCGCCAGCCCGCTTCTCCCGCCCCCGGCCCCGGCCTGGCCTCAGAAGTGTGGGAGTTCCGTTTACACGCCACTGTCCTCCCTGCCCCTCCCGCCACCTTTCTCAGGAACCTTGCCTGGACCTTCTGCTTCTCTGCCCACAGATTTGCTCCTGAACTCCAGCCGAGGAAGTCGTGTCTTCTAACCCTCATCCTGCGGCTTCTCCCCTTGTCTTTGTTCAACTTCCACATGGACTGCAATATTTAGGGCCTCCATTTCCTCTCAGCCTGCTCTAAAAACCTGCATTTCCATGTCTGCCATCACCCCGCACTCCGGCTCTTTAGGTGACCAGAAACCGACCCTGCGGCAAGCCCGCTGAGGCTCCTTCACGGTGCCCTCCGCCCCTGGACAACTTGCTTAGGCTCCTCAGCGCCAGGCCCCTCTTTCATCCCTCAACATTCTCCCCACAAGGGAGTTCATCTGCTTGTGGTGCTGACGTCACCAGCACGCAGAAGCTTCCGTTGACACGTTCAGTCCTAGTTGTTCTGCTGAATTCAATTCAGTTCATCTTCTCTCACCCAAACCCCACTGCACCAGATGTCCTAATTCTGTCAAAGGTGCTAACATTCCTGCCTCTCAGGTCGGAAGTCAGCGGTGACCTTTCTATCCCTCCATCACAAGGACGCGATGCCGTTTAAGCCATCATCACTAGCTCCTCAACCACTGCAGAAACCTTGCTGGCCTCCATCTGTAACGTCTCCCCTTCAATCAAAATGTCATTAATTTTCTGAACTTCTCATCACCATCAAAATAAATGCTTAATTCCTGGCCCTGGCCGGTTGGCTCAGTGGTAGAGCGTTGGCCTGGTGCATGGCTGTTCCGGGTTTGATTCCCTGTCAGGGCACACAGGAGAAGTGACCATCTGCTTCTCCACCCCTCCCCCTCTCCGCACCTCTTGCAGACATAGCTCGAATGGTTCGAGAAATTTGGCCCCAGGAGCTGAGGATGGCTCCATGGGCTCTCCTCAGGTGCTGAAATAGCTCAGTTGCCAAGCAACAGGGCAGCAGCCCCAGATGGGCAGAGCATCACCCTGTAGGGGACTTGCTGGGTGGATCCTGGTCCAGATGCATGCAGGAGTCTCTCTCTGCCTCCCCGCCTCTCACTTCATTTTTTTTTTTAAATAAACAATTCCTTAGGTTGATGTACAAACCCTTCCACAGTCTGGTCCCTGTCGCTCTTCCAGCCTCCTTTCCTCATCCCTATTCACAACGGCTCTGCACAAGCCCTCCGTCTCCCACCTTTCCTCCAGGCTTTCTCATCCCGGGGACTGGCATCACCCCCCACACAGGTGCTCAGAGAAGCAGCTCAGGAACCATCTTCCTCTCACAGCCCTCAGCCCACATATCAAGTCTCCCCCAGACTGCCCAGCCTCTGTCTGCCTCTGTCCCTCCATCGCCACCACGAGGACATTCTATTGAGTCTCCTCTCGCTCGCTCTTCCCCTCCAATTCCTTCACGGAAGCCACAGTTGTATTTTTAAAATTAAATCGTATCGCACCAGCTGCCCCTTACAAACTATCCATGGCTCCCACTGCTCTCAGAAGGAACCCACAGCAGGTCCCGTCCGGCCGCACGCCCCTCGCCCCACGCTCATGTCGCCTACTTGCCCAGATGCCCACTGCTCCTGCCAGCAGCTGGGCCTTCACCAACCTGGCTCCTTTGCCTGAAATGCTATTTCCCAGTCTTTTTTTTTTTTTTTTTGAGGGCAAATACATTTATTTATTTTTACAGAGACAGAGAGAGAATCAGAGAGAGGGACAGATAGGGACAGACAGATAGGAATGGAGAGAGATGAGAAGCATCAATCATTAGTTCTTTGTTGTAACACCTTAGTTGTTCATTGATTGCTTTCTCATATGTGCCTTGACCGCGGGCCTTCAACAGACTGAGTAACCCCTTGCTTGAGCCAGTGACCTTGGGTCCAAACTGGTGAGCTTTTTGCTCAAACCAGATGAGCCCGCGCTGAAGCTGGCGACCTTGGGGTCTCAAACCTGGGTCCTCTGCATCTCAGTCCAACGCTCTATCCACTGTGCCACCGCCTGGTTAGGCAATTTCCCAGTCTTTACATGGCTAATTCCTATAGTCCCTTGGGTCTCAGTCTGTCACTTTTTTTTCTTTTTTCTTTTTTTTAATTAATTTATTTATTCATTATTAGAGAGGAGAAACAGAGAGGGAGAGAGAGGAGAGAGAGAGACAGAGAGAGAGAAGGGGGGAGGAGCTGGAAGCATCAACTCCCATATGTGCCTTGACCAGGCAAGCCCAGGGTTTCGAACCGGCGACCTCAGCATTTCCAGGTCGACACTTTATCCACTGCGCCACCACAGGTCAGGCAGCCTGTCACTCTTTATAAAGACCTTTCATTATCACGTTTGTGTGTATTCGTGAGTTTGTCTGTTTAATGTTTATCTGATGCTAAAGTGCGCATGAGCGAAGCTGTCTGTCTGCTTTACCATAACACAAGTGGGTCTGGCACAGGGCCTGGTACACAGCGTCTCAACCCATCCTCGCAGATGAGCAAGACACAGTTCCTGTCCTCAAGGATTCCACTGACTGGTAAGGAGACAGACACAATCACTAATGAAACACAGTGAAATGCCAAACCAGACGTGGGAGAGGGTGAGCGCGACTTTAATTAGCAGGTTAAGGGAGGGTTGAGAAAGAGTTTCCTGGACAGAGATGTGAACCCGCAGACAAAGTGCTGTAAGCTCGCTGAGGCCGTGCCCTCCAGACTGAAAGTAAGCCGCCGAAGGAAGGATTCCAGGGGGTGGGAAACCCTTGTCAGCAGCATAAGAACAACGCTTATGGCTTATTATGGCCATGTGGGGAGGGTGGGCTGTGCACATTTTTACCTCAGGCCCCATTCCCAGCAGTGCGTGGGTCCCCGTCTGCGCGTGGGTCCCCGTCCCACGTGGGTCCCCGTCCCCGTGTGGGTCCCCGTCTGCGCGTGGGTCCCCGTCCCGTGTGGGTCCCGTCTGCGCGTGGGTTCTCGGCTGTACTTCTCTGTGTGTGAGCCCAGCGCCCCCAGGTGCCACCACACAGCATTCTCCAACCGAGCTGCCCAGGGACAGAGCCCGACTGCCCGTGAGCGTTCATCTGCGGGTAAGTCCTCTCTCCCTCACTGCACTGACGAGGAGGAAGCTTGTCTTAGAACTCTCTGTGTTCCCCTACCAAGAGCTGATGAACAGTACTTTGTAATAGAAACTGTTCCACTAGCAGTGTTTAGAAATAGCGCCACAGAGTCCAGTTTCCACAAACAGACGATGCCTGTCCTGCGGCACCCATGCTGGGTGGAAAGCTCAGCGAGCAGGAGCCCAGCCGAGGAAGGGAGGCCTCTGCCGTCCTGCTCTCCTAGCCCGCACACAGAACCCAGGGGCCCTGCCCTCCTGCCTGCTCTGGCACCGCTCAGTCCCGCAGAAAGACCGAAGACCGTGACAGGCGGTCAGCTGGCAGACACTGGTTTTGATCGCATCATCACCCCCTTCTTGTCTGCCCAAAGAAGAGACCGTGGTGTCCGAGCCTGACTTCAGGCGCCAGCCTGAAGAGCTAAACGCCAGGACAGAATCCTGAGGGGAATAAGCAGAAAAGGAAAGCAAGAGGGCTCGCCCGGCGTAAAGTGCCAGGACTGCTGAGAGGGGCGCGCCAGAGCCGGCCAGCAGGCGGCTCTGCTGCCACTGGGCCACGTCAGCCCTCGCCTTCCTCAGGTAGGAGACAAGGTGTTTTTCCAGCCCAAACAGCTGCTGGGGACACATTTGTGGGGACACTAGTGACAGTGGCTCTTCACAAACAATGCACAAATCTCGATGCCCTGAGCCCCAGGTCCCAGGGCCTCTACCTGCTCGGGAGGTTGGCTTCAGTTCCAGGCTTTCCTGATCCGTGGCATCCAGGATCTTGTACTTGCTTTTTCTCTTGGGTTTTCCTTTTTGCCTAAAAAACACAATCCCGCCCCTGCTCAGGAAAGAGGCTGTGTGTGGAGTTCTGGTAGCTCCCCACTACAGGCTGACTCTCAGCTCTGCCACTTACCTGTGAGTCTACAGACAGGTGACACACTTCCCTATTTGAAAGATGGGAGAAGGTGGCCATGCATATTAAAGCAGAAGTTACCAGATGATGTTTATGTGGTGCTCAGCACACAGTAAATGTGGAAATCAGGCCCTGGCCGGTTGGCTCAGTGGTAGAGCGTCGGCCTGGCGTACAGGAGTCCCGGGTTCGATTCTCAGCCAGGGCACACAGGAGAAGCGCCCATCTGCTTCTCCACCCCTCCCCCTCTCCTTCCTCTCTGTCTCTCTCTTCCCCTCCTGCAGCCAAGGCTCCATTGGAGCAAAGTTGGCCTTGGCACTGAGGACATCTCCATGGCTTCTGCCTCAGGCACTACAATGGCTCTGATTGCACGGAGCAACACCCCAGATGGGCAGAGCATTGCCCCCCGGTGGGCATGCCGGGTGGATCCTTGTTGGGCGCATGCAGGAATCTTTCTGTCTGTCTGCCTCCCCCTACCCCCACCGCTTCTCACTTTGGAAAAATACAAAAAAAAAGTGGAAATCATACGTATTAATAATGAAAACCACAATAAGCACTACCATTAAATATTGTAATACTAGATAGGAAGACCAAATGAAAAACCCATAACATGTAACCAGACTAATTGTGTGAAAAGTGTATATCAGGGGTCCACAAACTTTTAACACAGGGGCCAGTTCACTGTCCCTCAGACCGTTGGAGGGCCAGACTATAAAAAAAAAACTATGAACAAATCCCTATGCACACTGCACATATCTTATTTTAAAGTAAAAAAACAAAATGGGAACAAATACAATATTTAAAATAAAGAACAAGTAAATTTAAATCAACAAACTGACCAGTATTTCAATGGGAACTATGGGCCTGCTTCTGGTTAATGAGATGGTCAATGTCTGGTTCCATATTTGTCACTGCTAGCCATAACAAGTGATACAACCTGCTTCCGGAGCCGTGACGCATATGCCCAGCATCATCGGAAGTAGTACTATTCGTGAGCGACCCTGCGCTTTGCCGCGCCGCCACATACAGTACTCCAGGATGTATCCTGTGCTCCTCTCACTGACCACCAATGAAAGAGGTGCCCCTTCTGGAAGTGTGGCGGGGGCTGGATAAATGGGCTCAGGGGGCCGCATGCGGTCGGGCCGTAGTTTGGGGACCCCTGGTGTACATGAATCCCAATAGGAAACTGGGAGAAAGTGAAGAGCTCGTGGTGGGTGGTAGGGTTGAGGTCCGAGCGTTCAGGGACAAACACCCTAGATCTGTCATCGAGGGCTACACCCAGGCCTGCCCCCTCCCGTCCTGGCCACATGTCCTGGGCAGCTGATCTGCACGCTGACAGCCCCTGGCTGGAGGATTGTGCTGCTGCCCTTGCAGTGGCAGAGGGTGAGGGGAACCTCCCCGCGCATGCGCTGGGGGGCCACACTGCTGAGCAGTGTCAGGAAGAAAGGAACCAGGACTCAGCACCTTCCACGTGGAACAGGCCACACACCTCTGATGCATGACTACACGACCAGAAGCCCGAATGCATTTCCAAGGAGACTCCATCTTACCTCTTACAACAACAGATCACAGTCCAGGACAGGGTTCCCAAGGCAACAACAATGACAAAGCAAGCAATGATAACATATAACACGCTCCACTCTGCCAAGAAAAACAAAATGGTCAGGTTTGTGGAGAGAAAGGAAAGAGAGAGGTCTGGGTTGTCCCCACCTTGGGCAAGAGTGGCTTCACTGTCAATAAGAATGACCCCGAGTGCCCCCAGGAAGGTGAGACCTCGGAGCTGACGGCAGCTGAAGCTTTGCGCTCCTGAACTGCCCCGGCTCTCTGGGTCCCTCTGAGGCCCGGGGCAGTAGGGCAGCTGACAGGAGCTTGACAGAGGGGAGGGGGGACAGTGAGCTGAGGGCTCCCATTAGGCATGGCGTGTGGGCACCCTGAAAACAAAGGCCTATCCCCGGTCTAATGCAGGCTACAGTTTGCAGCCAGTACGATTTAAGCTTGGTTCTTACACAACTGCTTCAGAGCTCTCCTTTAACCTTGAGCAAGTGTGGAGGAAAGAAGTTAAAATCCTCTGCAAACAGAAAATACACAGAGTTCTTCTCACTTGCTCATCTGCCTCGGAAACACCAACACCCACCCACTCGACGCAGTGCCACAGTCGGTGCCAAGCCAGCTGGCACAGTGCCCCGCGGAACACGTACCACAGTTGCTGTCTCCATCCCTCAGCTGCACCTTGATGAGATTCTCCATCCAGAAAGGGTCACAGATGCAGCGTTTGGTAAATGAATCACAGCGGCCGTGGTCGGAACAGTTCAACTGGCATGCTGAAAGCAGCAGGAAAGAAAGACAACAGGAGTCAGTGTGCCCAGGAGGCAGGAAGGCCCCAGTTCAGGGGCCTGGGGTGAAGTTTCCTGAAGACCTGCCCCAAGAGCTTCTACAGCTTGGGCACACTGCCACCAACATCATCACGGTCGGGTAACACTAGAGCACTTAGGCCCCTGCAACATGGTTCCAGACTGCTTTTACTTTTTTCTGTATATCAGCAGTTCTTAATTTATTGATTGATTTTAGCGAGACAGGAAGGAAGGGACAGGGAAGAAGAGAGGAAGGAGGGAGGAGGAGAGAGAAACATCAATTTGTTGTTCTACTTACTTATGCATTCATTGGTTGATTGTTTTTGTTTTTGTTTTTTTAGGAGGGGAGATAGTGAGACAGACTCCCACATGCACCCAACCAGGATCCACCTGGCAACCCTGTCTGGGGCCAATGCTCAGACCAACTGAGCTATCCTCAGCGCCTAGGGCCATGCTCGAACCAATCAAGCCACTGGCTGTGGGAGGGGAAATGGAGGGTCAGAGAAGCAGATGGTTGCTTCTCCTGTGTACCCTGACCAGAGACCAAACCTACGATGTCCACATGCCAGTAAGATGCTCTATCGATTGAGCCACCAGCCAGGGACCATTGCTTGATTCTTATATGTGCCTGACTAGGGATCAAACTCACAACCCTGGTGTATTGGAATGATGTTTTAACCAACTGAGCTACCTGGCCAGGGCCGAGGTGTTATTTTTGGCTGAGTTTTTTTTCCTTTGCTTAATCCCTTTACCTTTTTCACTCAGCCCCAACCCCCACCCCTCTGACAGCTGTCAGTCTGTCCTCTGTACCTATGAGTCTGTTTCTATTTTGTTAGTTTTGTTCATTAGATTCCACATATAAGTGAAATCATATCGAAGAAATAGGTGCAGGGAGGAGAGAGAGAGAGAGAGAGAGAGAGAGAGAGAGAGAGAGTAAGAAGCATCAACTCATAGCTGCTGTACCTTAGTTGTTCATTGGTTGTTACATGAGCCTTGACCGGGGGCTACAGCATTCCAGGTCAATGCTCTATCCACTGTGCCACCACAGGTCAGGCAAATCATGTGGTATTTTTCTTCCTTTGACTTATTCCACTTAGCATAATACACTCAATGTCCCTCCATGCTGTTGCAAAAAATAAGATTTCCTTCTTTTTTACGGCCAAGTAGTCCACTGTGTAAATGTACCGCCGCTTTTTTTACCCACTCAAAAGCATGTGATTTTCCAAATAATATATGTGTGCTTTTACTAAAACATGAAGTAGCAAGATCTAGAAGTGGGTCTAAGAACTGATAACTTTGAAGTAATAATGAGTAAAAATATTTCTTCATGTTGTGTGATACAAAACTACCTGTGATTTCCACTGCCTCAAAGTCATGGATTCTATTAATAACACTGTCATGTGTTGCCTACCTTTATAATTGAGGGAAATAATAAATTTCAGTTAGAGATAAGTGAAAAGAATGATGAAATTTTTTCTTGTTCAAACTTACAGCCCCTCTGAACACTGTCTCAGGGGCCGTGGACCCCAGGTTAAGACCCTGTCTAAGTCAGGAGGAAAGAGATTTCTCCATGTGCCGGGGGAACAAGAGCTGAAGCCCCAGGACGGCGGGGATGGACAGGTGAGCCTGGGCACTGGCAGGCTCCTGTTCCCACCCCCCGAAGTACTCACTGACAGTATAGATTTCCAGGGCTCTGAAGACCAGAAAGTCTGCCTTTTGCTTCCGCAGCTCATTCTTGAGCATCGCTGCCACCTCACGGCCCTTGAAGATCTGGTGGGGAGGCTCATTTTGAACAAAAAATACCATCTTGGTGCTGCAGAGACATGCGACAGTATGTGTGGATGAGCGGAAGCTGTCAACAGCAACAGCAGTGGCTACCATTTGCTAAGTGCCTCTGCTTGTGCCAGACCTGATGCTAAGTACTGCGTGCATTCTCTCATAGCAAGTCAATGAGAAAGGCGGTATCAGTGATTGTTCCGTTTAACAAAGGACAACACTGGGGCTCAGAGGGGTTAAGCAACTTGCCCAAGGTCACACAGTTAATTTTGGCAGGGCCAGATCCCAACCCTGACACATCTGACTCCAAAACCTATGCTTTCAGAAATGCCCCAAGCTGCCTCAGCTGACAAGACCCATTCCATACAGGTAACTGGAGGTCAGGAAAATGGGGATTTGGTTATGACTACATCCCTTCTGTCAGCTAAGACTGTGGTACTGTTGGGTTTGTGCCTGGCTTACTTGTAAGACAAACCATGATGCTTTGTAAAATGTAAATTATTAGACAGTATCCAAGAATTATCCATAGGCCAAAACATAGCCAACACGATCGTTACTATGACAGCAACAAGAAAGACTACACAATGGTGCAGCTGGTGCAAGATTATGTTACCGCATGCCCAGAATCTGTTTACTTTCTGATTGCCAGTTTCTGTACAAGGCAGACCATGTCTGAGCTCACAGCTCGGCGGCACCCAGGCTGCTCTCCATGGCCTGGCCCCCACTTCCGGCAGTCTGCCCCGGAGCCTCCCGTCTCCCAGGCCGCATGTTCCCACCAGCGGGTCACAGTGGGTTTGTAGGTGCCCATACAATACTCATCCCCTCAGCACACAGCATAGCTGGGTGGGACCAGCTGCTTACAATGTTAAGTCTACTGATCCCAAATGGCATTGTTTCCTATGTGTGGCATGGCCTACAAGTTTGGGAAGCAGTAGCATAAAAGACTTTCTAGAAGCTTGCTGCACAGGAAGGCTAATGATGGGGTATCTATCACAAATTCCAGAATCAAGAAACAAAGCTTTACCACAGAAGCCTTGTGTTCATGTCTCATTATTTTTTTGTCGTTTCCTAATCCACGCTTGTAATTTCAGTTTCTGTCTATACACCAGTGACTCTCAAATCTTGATCCCCTTTCCCCACATCCCCCTGGAGTGACTGAATCTTAACTGCAAATACTTGCTAGATTATCTATCCCCGGAACCTCAAATCCAACATGTCTCAACATAAACTTATGATAACCACTAATCGAGCACTTGCTGTGCATTCAGGAACTACACAAACATTATCTCACTGGATCCTCAATGACAACCCTACAGAATGGGTACTGACACTTTTCCGAGAGGTAGAACAGGCTCAGAGACGTGAAGCAGCCTGTCTGGTGGGGGGTCATGTTCCTTCCCACTGTAATCTGTCCACTGTCCCCCTGCCATGATGCAGCCCCTCCAGGATTCCTCAGCTAAGCCAGCCAGAAGCCAGCCATCGCGAAGCTTCCCTTCCTCACGCCCTCACACCTGGAGCACTGAGCAAATCTGCGAGCAAACCCTTCCTCAGTGCTCACACCAGCTCCCTCGCTGGTGTCTTCCCCTGCTGGCACCCAGCTGAGTCCCACTAGCTTGGAGCGACCCAAGCAGCCACTCTCCCTGCCTACTCCCGGCTGCTGAGCAGAGCTCACAAAGTCCTGGTCCCCAGGCTCTCTCCTCTCCAGTGAGCCGCGACTGCATATCAGGCTCACTGCGGGCGCTTTCAGCGTTTAGATGTCCCAAACCTCACTCTAGACCAGGGGTCTCAAACTCGCGGCCCACCAAACAATTTTGTGCGGCCCGCAGACTAATCCACGAAGTTCAAAATATTTTGGATAAAATTAAGTAAGCCTAGGGGCCTACTTGTATTTTTCATTTCTCTAGCATCCTAGCTAGATATTAGCTTAGTTAACAGTAGTTGTGATGAGAACTACAGTTTCTGGTCGTTTTGTGACACTGAGTAAACTGCATGTACGATTGTGCTTGTTGTACTGATTTTTTTTTTTTTTCAACTGCAGTGAGAAAAGTGTTGCGTAACAGTTGCCTTTTGTAGACCTAGTGCAGCCCGCCGAATGGCTGTGATCTTGCTCTGCGGCCCACATGCTGAGTTGAGTTTGAGACCCCTGCTCTAGACCAAGGTCCAGGCTGCGTCTTGGATGAGGGTATGTTCACAGAAGCTCCAGATGACTCTGCGGTGGGGCTCGAGTTGGGAACCACTGCCCTTACCTCACGCCTCTAACCTGGGCTGAGACCCCGACGTTGCTCAAGGCCAGCACCTTCCCTGCGGCTGCTGTCCCCCAACCCTCACCCCTTTCCTCAGGCTGCCCACCTCGCTCCCCCTCCCCAAAGCTGACGGCCTTGTCTCCAGTCTCAGAGACAAAACACAGGACGTCTGTACCAACCGTCTTAAATTTCATCCTCAGTACCTCTAAATTCACCATATTGTTTTCAGCACCAGCCTCTTCAAAGAGGTGTTCTACTTACCATCTCTGTGTCCTCAAACCATGGAATAAATTTGTCCTCTGCCCCCAACATCTAAGTAAAATGCTCTCACTGTAATTCTGATAATCACAAATCCCAAAGCCTGTTTTGCATCCCACGGCACCTGCACCTCTGTGAGCCTCGGGAGCCTAGCCCGGCCCCCCGCCCCCAGGTCCCCCGCAGCCCCCAGCAGACCAGCCCCGCCGGGCTCTCCTTCCGCCCGTCTGACTAGGACTGCTATTTCTTACTTTCCTTTACTGCCTCTTCTTTTGTGCTTCCTCCTTAAATATGGGTGTTCTCCAGAGTTCTGTCCTCAGCCCTCTTGACACAGTGTATTTGTCCTCATGGCTTCCACTCCTGTTTGTACGCAGACCCCCTCTGGCTTTTCCTCCACCCCAAGTTCCAGCCTGCATTTGCTACAATCTGATGAAACATCTCCCCATGTAACCCATAAGACACCCCAAATTCAATAGTCAAAACTGAACTCATTACCTTTTCTTTGAAACTGAGTTCTTCTGCATCCCTGTTCTCAATTCATGGCACACACTGCCTGTCCGAGCATCCAGACCAAAAGCCTCATACTTGATACCCCCCTTTCATTCCCAAAGGGTCTCCAAGTCCTGCTGATTTACCTCTGAGTTTCTTTTTCATGTCTTCTCTTCTGCCTTTTCCACCATCACTATCTTAATTCAGGCTTCATCCCCTTTTCACTAGACTAGTCCACACGCTTCCTGAGCGGCCTCCCAGCCTTCAGTCTCTCCCTATTTTAGTCTAGCCTTCACACTACTGGACTCCCTTAAAAATAAAAAAAAAATTTTTTTTTTAAAGAAACAACTGATTTTCTTGCTTGGGAAACAAAACAAACAAACACTTCACACATATAAAACAAACTACCTTGAGTCCTCCTGCCCAAACGATTAAAACTAAACTCCTGGGCTTGCCCGTGACTTCTCAGTCCACACGGTCAGCCTCATCTGCCACCACGTTCTGGGGCCCGTAAGCTCCCAGAGCCAATGCCTCTTCCAGAGGAAATGCTGTACTTTCCTCCCACAGGACACCTGCTCAGTGTTTCCCGTTCCCAATTTCCTCCTAGTCCTCCTATGCTTGGCCAATGCAAGTTTCACGTATTCTGGGAAATCTTGAGACTTCACTCGACCCCAACCCTCCTGAGAGAATTAACCCCCTGCCTCTGAGCCTCCAGGATACCACACATTCTGTCACACTGCACTGATGTTGTGTGTTTACTTGGCTACTTCCCCTAACAGACTATGGCCTTCAAATATAATGGACCTCTTCTGACCCACAGCCCAGTGCTCTGCACAGTGTCTTGCACAGAGCATGTGACCTGAACTAGAAGAAAAGAGCCCATTAAAGAAAGGGACACCATGAGTGGTTTCTGGTCAGAGTCCACCCTTCCTTCACTACTTCCTCAGCTAATCCTGAAGCCCAGGGGGCCCTGGTATTCCACCCCCCACACTCCATTCATTGCCTGGCTACCTCTGCTCCGTGTATGGCTGAATCTTCTGCACAATGATGTCGGAATCCAGCACCCCCAGGAGGACCCCAATCTGGCGGATGAACATCCCCTTCAGCCTCTCAGTTAGCTGACTGACGCTGATATCCAAGATGATCTCCACCAGGTCGTTTCTCCTGGGATCTGGAAAGCGTGTGGAATAGTCACGGTTTAGAAGCAGGGAAGCTCACAGACCCGGCAGTGTGTGTGTGTTTGGGCACAGGAGAGAAAGTGAGGGGAGTGGTCAGAGATGCAACTGACCTTCACATGGGAAGGGACAATAATGAATTCTTAGTAATGCGTCTGGTGCCGGCTTGGAGAGGTTCGAAAGGATTCCTGGTCCCTGTGTCAACCTGAGAATCACCACACATGTGCTAGTGACAGGGAGGCAACAGGATTTATTGAAAGGAGTTGGAAAGAGAAACATTTAGTGTTTTTGTGTTTGTTTTTAGAGAGTCAGGGAGAGAGAGATAGGAATACAGAGTTGCTCCTATATGTGCTCTGACCAGGGAATTGAACCAGCAACCTCTACGCACTAGCATGACGCTCCAACCAACTGAGCCATCCAGCCAGTGCTAAGAAACACTTGTTTTAAAACAAGTGGCTTTGCTGAACTCTCCAGGCCAGGCAGAGGTTCTCTAACTACCTGCCTCGTCCACACCCGATTTTCAGCGACTCACTGTACTTTGTCTACAACAGTGGAAGGGAAGATGCCCATCTAATGCGTCTTACCAATAATGGGAATGCATCTGCCCTACAGGTGTGACAACAGTCAACACAGGTAATCCAGGCAGCCAAGAAACAAGGATCTCCTTAGAGCACATCACAGCTACAATTTCTTTACAACTCTACAACTGGGAAACCATTGTGCTCTCCTTCTGATTATGTCCTAAAGGCTGTTCTACACTTGAAGGTCTGTGATTATTCAGTATACCTTATTCACATACTTGAGTGCACCATTTGCCTCTCCTGATGTATAATGTACATAATTAGTGGACTATCTGTGATCTGGTTTTTTGTTTTTTTTAATTCATTTTAGAAAGGAGAGAGAGAGAGAGAGACAGAGAGAAAGAAGGGGGAGGAGCAGGAAGCATCAACTCCCATATGTGCCTTGACCAGGCAAGCCCAGGGTTTCGAACCAGTGACCTCAGCATTTCCAGGTCGACGCTTTATCCACTGCGCCACCACAGGTCAGGCTGTGATCTGATTTTAAACACAGAAGGGATGTCATGGTGTCTTGGCTGTTTACTTCAGAGAGCTGGGATAAGGACTGCCAAGATCCCTTCCCATCCAGGAGCCTGGCCTGGAGACTGAAGAGTAGGTTTAAAGTTAATTCCGCCTCATCAGATGCTCAGGAATTAATAAAGCTCTACCCCACCGCACTCTAACCTCCTCTCTAAAAGCCAATTAACCACAAAGCAAAATAAAAACATGGTTCTATTTAAGAGGGAAATTTTATTCTGCGAATCTGAACATTGTAAAGGATGCTATCTACTTTACCTTCCCTGGGTTGTCAGAAAAAGCCTGAGGCTCAACTTATAAAAATAAATTGTTTTCTGCATCTGGATGTTGATGAGACATCATGACTCAAGTTATTCCTGTGCTGATTCCCAAAGTGCCCTGAACCCTCTCTCATCAGTCACACCCAGAGCAGAAAGTGCTGGATGAGGGGCACAGAGGCCTGGCTCTGACAACTGCTGCTGACACCAGGTGAACCTTGCCCTGAGTTTCTGTTTCTCCAACAGAGATGAGCAGGGGGAGGTCGACATTCCTGTTTGGGTAGAAAGGGTGACGATGGGACAGGCAGACTCTAAGGATTTTTCAGCTTGGGGTTTCTAGATTTTTTTTTAAAGCTGGATATGCCATCTGGCCCAGTCTGTGCTGGGGAGAAAGGATCTTGGGACAGAGGCCCCACTGGGCTGACCCAGCAGGTCCACTCAGTCCCATCACCAAATGAACTCACCAGGTTTCACCTCCACAGTGGTCTGGTCTGTGTGACTCTCACCCTTCGCGTCAGTCACTTTCAGATGAAACGTGTAGGTTCCCTCAACCAGGTTAGAAAGGAGGAGGATGGGGTGGTGGTCAGAGTGATTTAACACCTCCTGTGGGGTTGAACAACATGGCAATGTTGCAAAACAAAACCACACTCCTTTTTTATTTTTTTTTATTTTTTTCCTGAAGTTAGAAGCAGGGAGGCAGACAGAAATACTCCTGCATGCGCACAACTGGGATCCACCAGGCATGCCCACCAGGGGGCGATGCTCTGCCCCTCTGGGCCATTGCTCCGCTGAAACTGGAGCCATTCTAGCGCCTGAGGTGAAGGCCATGGAGCCACCCTCAGTGCCCGGATCAACCTTGCTCCAATGGAGCCTTGGCTGCGGGAGGGGAAGAGAGAGACAAAGATAAAGAAGAGGGGGAAGGGTGGAGAAGTAGATGGGAGCTTCTCTATGTGCCCTGGCTGGGAATTGAACCCGGGACTTATACACGCCGGGTTGACACTCTACTGCTAAGCCAACCAGCCAGGGCCAAAACCACATTCCTTTTGTGGGCTCAGCTGCTGCTGCTGTCACAACTACCCCTCCAAGCGGAACCACCTCAGCTCTGGGCGGCTCTTGCTCTATACCAGCATTCAGCCCACAGCTGCCAGGAGCAGGGATGAAAAACACGTTCTGTGTCACAACAGCTTGCAGAGCGACCCTAGGCAAGTCATTTGACCTCCCTAGATTTCAGAGAGCAGTCCGGGTTTGACACAGGAAACCACAGACCCTAGAACATCGGGCTCAGCTCCTCTGCCCATCTCCCCACCCGGACGGTACTGCCCTCCAGCCCTGGCACACTTACCCCTGCTGCAGGGCTCCCCTCGTCTCTGGTCCAGAGGTAGCTGACTATCCCCTTGTCATCAGAGGACTTGGAGCCATCCAGCTCTGCTGTGTCCGTGGGCAAGGTTATCACTACATTCCCAGTTATCTTGGCTATAGGTGGTTTGTTCATTTCTAACCAGAGAGAAATTACTGAAATTATATAACATTCTAGGAAAAAAGAAATGCTTCTTCATGATGTTTATGGAAAATTAAACCTCAAATGCATCTTAAACGGAGAACTGTTTCAAGTGCCTATCCACGCCAGCAACTAAGCATAGGGTTAAAGCTACCATTGCCACTGGTCCTGAGGCTCCAGTCGCACCCAGAGAAATGTCCTCCTGACACTGTGCAATGAAGGGGACAAGTGTCGTTTCTGCCTGTGTTCTCACAGCAAGTAGCCTCCCCGAAAGGAACCCATTTCTGTATTTTGGAAATTCATGGTAATTAGAAACAAAGGCCCGGAGTTGGAGTAAAACCTTGGAGTTTGGGTTTCATCCAGCAGATACCACAAATTTTCTTTAAAATACGGGTTAAAATATTATTCTCTGAACATCTTTTCTGATTCCTTCCTTAGTACTTTAATAGAGAAAAAGGAAAGAGACCTCGCTCAACCTGGGCTGCACCTGCAGCTTGTTTACTCAGCTGTGTACTCCCAGTATTTACTGAGCTCAGGACCCTCCACAAGGAGGTCATCTGCATGCCTGATGGTTTTTCCTACTACCAGCTTTTAGTCTCTCCCGAGGCCACGATCACCTGCCTGTAAACCAGAGCAAGGCCAGTCAACTCTTGCCTCAAGCTGGCTTCCAGAAAGCTACAGTGCAGGACAGTCATTCCAAGGTCTGACAGCAGGTGTCACTGTAGCTAGCAAGAGAGTCACAGAAACCCCAGGCCTTAGCAGTGCAGAGGCAAAATAAAAATGCAAAGGAAAAAAACCTTAATTCTTCCTCCATTCGTTAAAGAAAGGTAAGGTGGAAGGGAGAGAGGGGAACACAAGAAGTTAAAATTCACCTTACAATCACTCTCAATTACGGTGGTTTTAGAAAAGCAAGTTAACCCAACTTCCTTCCCTGCACCCGTCTGATTGACTTCTGCAGCCCAACAAGAGATGACGGATCTGTTTTATCTGCCCCAGAGGCTGCTGCACGAGCCGAAACAGGGAGGTACCTTCTTTGACAATGACATTCACAGAGCTCTGGCTTTGCAGGTTCCTCTCATCTTTGACAGTCAAGGTGAACACGTACGTTCCCACTTGCAGCCCAGTCACAGTGGCGACACTGCTGTTAGCATTCTCAAGCTGCACCCCATCAGGACCCCTGGACAAAGAGAAAAACCAAGGGTGGGGTTGTACCTGTCTGCAGCGCTCCTGTCCCTGACTCAGCAGGTGCAGACAATTATTGCCTTGGCTCAGGCATGAACTATTGTTTCCCAGACCTTGAGAGGACAAGTTTAAAAATACTGCATTTGAACAGAGTGTCATTTGCCCCAAAATAAAGGCTACCTACTGATCAGAAAATTCCATTCACCAGCTTCAAACACATCTAGCCAGCCTGCCTTTATATGAGCTTCTAGAACAAACTCTTTGCTGTTCCAGTTTATAAAAGGAAGAAAGTACTCTGAGCAGGTCTCTGATCAAAAAGAATGATTTCAGAGTGATGTTTCTGAAAAGTATTTCTGGCCTATTCGTTGGTTCAGCTCTTGCCAGCAAAAAAGAAAACACATTTCTTAATCACATGCCAAATTCACTCTTGCTGAAAAGTCAGAGAAAGGAAATGGGCCAAAGTTGCAGAGGAATTCTCAGGGCAAAAGACCCTCTTCTGAACAGCTCTGTAAGCAACGTTCCCTCCCACTCCCGTCAGGGGCCACCGAGGACCCCGGCACCCATGTTCTTCCTTCTCCCCCGGCCTCACACGGCAGCCTGCAGCAGGCGGGAGCTCTGTGGCCTCCACCAGGCACAGGCTGCACACAGCAGAGAGCGCCCCACGCAGATCTAACTGCCCCAGGGCTTTCCTTAAGGCCACCAGGACTACCAAAGAAATCTGCAGGCTTTCCAGTTTTGTTCTGATGTTTAAATTTATGACCTCCAATCCTAGCAGCCCCTCAAAACAGACTCTTCAAGAAGCTTGCTAAGCATTATTTCTGTGGTAAACACTAATAAAATTCAACCAAAAGGTTCATCACTAGTATTGTTAATAGTTATGATTAAAACACATTGGGCCTGACCAGGCGGTGGCGCAGTGCATAGAGTGTAGGACTGGGATGCGGAAGGACCCAGGTTCGAGACCCCGAGGTCACCAGCTTGAGCGCGGGCTCATCTGGTTTGAGCAAAAGCTCACCAGTTTGGACCCAAGGTCGCTGGCTCGAGCAAGGGGTTACTTGGTCTGCTGAAGGCCCACGGTCAAGACACATATGAGAAAGCAATCAATGAACAACTAAGGTGTCACAACGCAATGAAAAACTGATGATTGATGTTTCTCATCTCATCTCCGTTCCTGTCTGTCTGTCCCTGTCTATCCCTCTCTCTGACTCTCTGTCTCTGTAAAAAAACAAACCCACATTGGGCTGAGGAAGATTAGGTTCTCCAAAAGACAGAAACAAGAGCTGAGAAAAATAATTTCTAGCATCCAACTCACCAATCATAAATCAACTGGTTTCTATAGTCCAAATATAGATAGCCTGTTCTCAGACAAAAAAACCAAAACCAAAACAAAAGCAGCCTGACCAGGCGGTGGCGCAATGGATAGAGCGTCAGACTGGGATGCGGAGGACCCGGTTTCGAGACCCCCAAGGTCACCAGCTTCAGCGCAGGCTCATCTGGCTTGAGCAAAAAGCTCACCAGCTTGGACCCAAGGTCGCTGGCTTGAGCAAGAGGTTACTCATTCTGCTGAAGGCCCGTGGTCAAGGCACATATGAGAAAGCAATCAATGAACAACTAAGGTGTCACAACAAAGAACTAATGATTGATGCTTCCCATCTCTCTCAGTTCCTGTCTGTCTGTCCCTATCTATCCCCCTCTCTGACTCTCCCTCTGGCTCTTTAAAAAGAAAAACAAAACAAAACAAAAACAAAACACCTGGTCTATGCTATGGTTGCTACCTTTGGAAATAGAAAAAAATTTAACTCCTTTTTAACTTTTACTCCGTTTTGGAATTCCTTTAATTCTCTTGGGATCCTGCATAGAATCTGAGTTCCAGCTATTATGATTTAAAGGAGCTGAAAGAAACTGAGAGCCAGGAGATTTGATCAGGTAATCTCAGTTTCATCAGTATTATTTTGGTTCCTGCCTTTCACCTCTGGCTAACATAACTGGTAAATATGGTCTTCAAGGAAACAGTAACAGAGCAATGCTTTCATTTTGTGGATGAATTCTCAGTGCCCCTTAATCACAGCTCTGCCCCAGCCCTCCTGCCAGCCTCACCCAGTTAATTCTGAGCAACAGTATTTTTCTGCTCCATTACCCCTTCCATCCCGCCTCTCACGTGTAATTAAACTATGCATTTCAGCAGATGGGTTATACCTGTAAGAGCACCAGGACCACAAAGTACTACTTGGGGACTGTCTGATAATAAGCAGTCTTCCTTTTTTTTTCTTTTGAGATTTTATTATTCATTTTTTAGAGAGAGGAGAGAGAGAGAGAAAGAGAGAGAAGGGAATGGGGGAGGAGCAGGAAGCATCAACTCCTAGTAGTTGCTTCTTGTATGTGCCTTGACCAGGCAAGCCCAGGGTTTCAACTGGCGACCTCAGCGTTCCAGATCGATGCTTTATCCACTGCGCCACCACAGGTCAGGTTTTATTTTTTTCTTACAAAAATTCTTTTATACCATTTTCTTAGAGTCGAAGTTCGGCACTGCAAATCTTTCTCAGTCATACCCCACCTCCCTCTGAATAAGCCAACAAGAGCAAGTAAACTCTTCAGCCAAGTAAAACTTTGCTCTGCAAAGGTCTGGAGCCTTTGCATAAATAAGGGTTTGTGTCAGGACTCACTGTGTTTTTCCCCAGAGATATGAGATAATTTTCTGATCATCTGAGCTTTTGCTACCATCCAGGGTCGTGCTGTCCACGGGAAGGGTCAGCTCTTTGTCTGGGCCTGCGTCTGCCTGCGGAGGCTTGTTGTTTTCTGGAAGACAGAGACTTGGAGGTCAAAAGCAGGCAGTCCAGCTGGGAAAGGCAAAATCCAATTGGGACATATATTCTGGAAGCCATGAAGACTGCCTCTCCACCCGCAGCACTGGCAGATACTGTGGGACATGTATGTACTGGGGTATGGTCAGGGAGCTCACAATGAGGAATACAAGACTGAAAATAAAACAATTCTGAAAGAACATGGCAGAACTTCATGAAGTTATAATGTGAACTATAATGCTACAGCAGTTCAAATGAAAGGGTCTACGTGGTGAGCTGGGGCTTTCTTGAGGAAGTCGCTTGAAGCTGGTCCTTAAAGAACACATGATAGGATTTGGGATGGCAGAGACTCTATCTGCTATGTTCCCTGGAAGGCACAATAACTGGCCGAGGGCACGGGCATGGCTGAGGCTATGAAGTACTCTTTCTCTCTAGCATGAAGAAAGCACCAGGGGAATGGACAACAGAACCTGCCACGGGCTCCGTGGATTGGTGCCTCCCATGTCTACACTCCCACGTCTCAGAATCCAAACCCTCTTCTCCCCCAGAGATAGAGGGTCCAGCCAATCGAAGACCCTACACCTCAAGATGGGAACTTACCAGGCTGCACAATAACAGTCACTTGAGCGGTGGACTGCTGTCCTATCGTGTCAGTCACTTTGAGCTGGTAAGTATAGTCTCCTTCTTGCATGGCAGAGAGCTGCAGGATTGGTGTTCTCACACCCTGGATATTTAAATACAGAGAGTGAAAAGGCAGCCTCCCAGAATCACAACATCATACACTAAATCCTGCTCAGGTCTAAGAGATTTGCCCAGTTTTTTAAACTTACTTGGTACTGGGCTATGACCTCCTAGTTCAGCAACATTAGTGAATGCTGGATCAGACGCTGTGGGACATCTTGTTAAAGTTTCCCCCTTAAAGAGAACAACCTCCCTCACACAGCAGCAGTTTCAAATAAGATCAAGAGCTCTCACAAGGGAGGGAGGGGGTACAGGAAAATGCGCAAAGATAACCGAGATGTCTCTACGACCGACAGAAAATGATCATGAATATATAATAACACAATCTTTAAAACTGTTCTTCCTACGAAGGCCGCCCAATGATCCTTAAAAAGCTGCCTCAAAAAACATGGCAGTGGGACAAGCTGCTGTGTGACAACACGCTGTCCCCTGACGGGTTTGTACAGATCTGCAGCGGCAGAGAAACCTAACATAACTTTAACTACATCCAGGTGAAATGTGAGCTTCAAGTCATGCCTCCAACCTAGAAACAGATTCTAGAGCAGGGGTCCCCAAACTTTTTACACAGGGGGCCAGTTCACTGTCCCTCAGACTGTTGGAGGGCCAGAATATTAAAAAAACTATGAACAAATCCCTATGCACATTGCACATATCTTATTTTAAAGTAAAAAACCAAAACGGGAACAAATACAATATTTAAAATAAAGAACAAGTAAATTTAAATCAACAAACTGACCAATATTTCAATGGGAACTATGCTCTTCTCACTGACCACCAATGAAAGAGGTGCCCCTTCCGAAAGTGCAGCGGGGGCCGGATAAATGGCCTCAGGGGCCGCATGCGACCCACCGGCCGTAGTTTAGGGACGCCTGTTCTAGAGTGTCAGCAGGAACATTATATAGAACTTAGGACAAACTTCCAATGCTGGGACTTCAGAACACTGGGCAAAAGCTGGCCGCCTCTGGACTGAATCCAGCTTGTGGACATTTTGTTTGGCCTCTATGCCTTAAAAATTGTAAAATTTCAAGTAAAGGTCTAGATTTTTTATCTTTTCTTGAAAAACTGTACTAATTCTAGTAATACTGGGTCCACACTTCCCTCTGGCAACCACCAGCGGGGCTTGAGGAGCAGCTGATCCCTTTAGTCTGGTCTTAAGTTCACTGGTTTGCCACAGCCTGTCCAACTTTATTAACATACGTCACCTGTGTGGTGACAGATCTGGTCCCTTCTTACACAGACGGGATGCTCACCGCCTAGGCAGGCCGTGTACTCCGGTCTATGAGACTCACACCTGTGTAGTTTCTAAACAGCCTGACTCTGGAATCGTCCTGGAACAGCTACCATTTCTCATCTCGTCTCTTCCTTTCATACTAAACATTTAAGATAAAAGGTTTTTGCTGGTATGTTAAAGGGTCCTTAAACTTTCTTGATTTTTAAAAAAAGTCAGATATTCTATGGACAAATCTGACTTTGGTAATAAAATACAGCAAAAACAAGCCTTAGGTGGGTGATCCAGCCGGCAACTCGAACTCTGCTGGGCAAGGAAAGACGGAGCGTGTTCCTTCCTACCTGCATCTCCACCACTTTCCCTTTGCTGCTGGGGCTGAGCGACCACTCGTAGCTGGTGATGCCATGGTCATCAGTGCTCTGGTTCCCGAACAGGGTGATGGAGTTTTGGGGCAGAGTGATCACTTGGTTGGGGCCTGCATTAGCCACAGGAGGGTAATCCACAGCTTTGTTCACGGTCAGGCTGGCAGTGGTGGAGTTGGTGGCTCCATCAGAGTCTACTACAGTCAAGCTGGCAGGGCAGAGAGAGGAGTACAATCAGGGATGGGCTTCAGTAAAAAGAACAAACACAGGAGGTCTGGAAGTCAAGGCTAAGAAACACCAAGGTGGCAGAGTTGCCAACTGCTAACTGATTCCTGCCATTCCTCTTGGAAAGGTAAATACTAGAAGCTAACACTAAGGGTTTACTGTGTGCCAGGCACTGTTCCAAGTGATTTAGAACTCAATAAATCCTCACAACAGCTCTGTAAGTCTTAATCTCATTTCATCCCTTATACACGAGGAGACTGAGGCAGAGAGAGGTCAGCAACTTGCCGAAGTGAGAACGGAATGGTATCGGAACGGGAATCCAGGCAATGTGCCCAGCGCCACCGTGCTCTGCAGCCTACACGTGTCTGAGCACTGGGACCTGTACAACCACCATCTGATCTGGCCCTCACAACAACATCAATCAATCTCACTTACAGGCGGCTGAGAGAGGCAAGGTAACCTGCCTAGCACTCCATCATGAGCTAAGACGCAAGTCCTGTTCTCTGACTTCCAAGCCCTAGAACCAGGTCTTAGTCCCTGGTCCCTATTCTGTGGGGTTCAAAGACACTGCGCTAACTAAAGCCTGGCCTGTAGCAAGCGCTGCTCCCACCAGCGTGCCTTGGCTATGCACCTGTCACAAGAGTGGACGTCCCGGGCAGGCAGCCTCTGGGATGGACGAGGGGTGCTGGCTGTGAGACAAGAGCCTGAAATGGAAATGAGTTCTCCTACGCAACAGTTCCACAGTTTGTGCCAGTGTGAAAGAGGATTTGAAAGAGACAAAAAAAAAATGTTCATTTATAAGAACAGGCTTTTACCTAAATGATGCCTTCCAGCTGAACAGCCTAAAGCTGCTCTTGCCACCTCAGAATGTGAGCATAAGCAACAAGGAGGTTTGGGCTCCTTCCATTTTGCTGACAGAAAGAGGAAAAGCATAGAAAAGACATGTCGTTTGTTTAACTTTCACCACCAGCCACACACAGAGCCAGACATCTGTGGGGTTTTATCCTGCAGTCTCACCTTTTTCCCACGGTCTGGGGGGGAATCTTTGGTATAATAGCCTTGAGAAAAAGAGCAAAAAACATCATACACACAGACATGCAAATCAACAAACACCGGAGGGAGAAATATCCACAGAAATTTCCCTCTATTTCCGGTTTCCTGTTGTTTTCCGTTTTTGTTTTATAAATATCCTACTCATTTCCTTTTTCAGAATAAAAGCAACTTATAGACAGGTGGCAAAGCAGCAGCGGCCCATTACTGACTTTCACCTCAGTCCCTGGCTTACACACAAGAATCCTGAAACCAAACAGCAGCTGACCACAGCAGTGGGAGAGTTGTAAAAGTGAGGGAGAGCAGACAGCGAGTGGAATCAGACTAGACCTTAATGCTAATCAAACCAGCCCCGTTGTTTCACAGACTGAGGCTTAGAAAAAAAGAATCACTTCCCAATACTCTATATCTACCAGAGGTGCTGCAGACTAACATCATGGTTAAAAGCTCAACCTGCCTGTGTGACCCTGGGCAAGTTACTTAACCTCTCAGTATCTAAATGTCCTAATCTATAAAATAAGAGTAATTATAATACCTGTTATAAGGGTTAAATGGGCTACTGCTTGCAAAGAGCTCAGAATAGTACTAAACACATAATAAATGTTCAAGAAACAGTAGTTACTATTGTTACTATTTTTAAAAAGATCAACCTAGCCCAGGCTAAATCTCATAAATGTTAAAATTCCTATATTATAAATCTAAGGTAAAAACCAATTCACATTTCCATTGTAAGCCAATGAGAAGGCTCCAACATTGTTGAATGGCAACTATAGGTACCTTTCATTCTCCTGAAGTCTTGAGTCAATGACAGCGCTATTAGGTCAGAACTTGAAGTTATTTACATTTTGATTGATTGATCAATTGATTGATTTTGAGAGAGAGAGGGAGGGAGGGAGAGAGAAACATCGATTTGTTGTTCCACTTATTTACGCATTCATTGGTTGATTCTTGTATTTGCCCTCACTAGGGGTCGAACCCACAACCCTGACAGAGATGCCTATTTATTTATTTATATGGTAGGTATTGTGATAGGACGTTCATCACTGTGTCTCTGCAGTATCTAAAACTTGATTAATCTCAGATCCAGTGGGGAAGACAGACACCCATGGATAAGCTGCTATACCTGGTAGGCGTCATATAGAGCAAAGAGTGCAATGTTCTCTCCTCTCTGGAGGCATCTCAGGGCCTCAGAGAACGCTGTAGGTCCCTACAGAGAGGCAGAACTCCAACAGATTGAGAAGGGCATTCAAGGGAGCATAAACAAAATACATATGGGTCAAGTCAAGGAATACAAGAGAATGAGCCCTGACACAGGGCTTAGAAAATCCACATTTCAGTTCTGTGTGACCTAAGAGAAGTTAGTAAATACACTGTGCCTCATTTTTCTCAGTATAAAATGAGGACAGTATCATGTACATATGGTGTTTATAGGATACAAGTGCTTGTAACATACAAAGGGTATTACTCTGGAGTCAGCCTCCCACTTTTATTAATCACATTCTAGAACAGGGATCGGGAACCTATGGCTCGTGAGCCAGATGTGGCTCTTTTGATGGCTGCATCTGGCTCGCAGACAAATCTTTTTTTTTTTTTTTTTTCTGAAGTTGGAAACGGGGAGGCAATTAGACTCCACATGCACCCGACCGGGATCTACCTGGCATGCCCACCAGGGGGCGATGCTCTGCCCATCTGGGGCATCGCTCTGTTGCAACCAGAACCATTTTAGCGCCTGAGGCAGAGGCCACAGAGCCATCCTCAGCACCCAGGCCAACTTTGCTCCAATGGAGCCTTGGCTGCGAGAGGGGAAGAAAGAGAGAGGAAAGAGAGGGGGAGGAGTGGAGAAGCAGATGGGCACTTCTCCTGTGTGCCCTGGCCGGGAATTGAACCCGGGACTCCTGCATGCCAGGCCAACACTCTACCACTGAGCCAACCGGCCAGGGCAACAAATTTTTAATAAAAAAAAAAGTTAAAAATATAAAACATTCTCATGTATTACAATCCATTCATTTCCTACTGCTCATGTTCATGGTTGCAGGAGGCTGGAGCCAATCACAGCTGTCCTCCGGGACACCACCAAATTTTTATTGGATAATGCCTAACGTACATGGGTCGTTGTATGGCTCTCATGGAATTACATTTTAAAATATATGGCGTTCATGGCTCTCTCAGCCAAAAAGGTTCCCGACCCCTGTTCTAGAATGTTGACACTGGTTCCTATAAGGACTATCTTTGAATCAAATTCTCCAAAAAGCCCAAATAGAGAAAGATCCTATAGCTCATATTCAAATAAATCACTTGTCAAAAGTAAAGATTTTGAGATATCATAAGTTAAAGAAGCATCTCCCAAAGGGAACAGGCAAGATGGCATTCTAGTTTTTTATTCTAGATTTTTCTTGAGGAAAGGCAAAGGAAGATGGGAACTTTCACTTAATGACAGAAACCCTGAAAACATGTTTGAAGATCTGCCAGGTAAGTCTGTGTAAAGGACTAATTGTGGTGGATTCTGATCTGTTATGCGAGGACTTCTGCCCTAAAAAGTTATTGCTGTTGTGACCACAATCACCATAGGGCTCAGAGAACCAATGGAACCACATGCTATATTTTCAACCAACTCTACAGTGAACTTGGTACTTGGGTTTTATATTTTTATATATTTCCTGTGAGAATGCAAAACCCACAAGAAAAAAAAATTGGCCAATGGTAAACTTGAAGGATCCTAATTTACCTGAAAGTGTAGTTCCCAGGGACAAGCTTGCTTAGTTTTAATATGGCCGTATCTTCAGAAATCTTCTCTTCTCTCAGAGGTCCTTTAAGTTCTTCCCAATGGTACCTGATGATTTTATCATCATCAGTGCTTTCTTGACCATAAAGAAACATAGGTTACAACATGAGAGTGCTGGGTCTCATCATTTATCTAGTTTACACAAACCAGGGCAACTACCTAGAGATTTGAGGCTAGGAAAACTTCACAAAATTACAGACTATCTCTGCAGAGTGTTGCTTCCCTAGGAATATTGAGTCATTCTGCCTCTCTATGAATAGTCCAATGCACAGTTTTCCAAGGACTGCAACACAGGCAACCTCTGGTTAAAATGCTACTGTATAAAAGAAAGGAAAATAAAAAATTCTTAAATGCATGAAAAGATACTCAACCTCAGTTAAAAGAAATGCAAATTTAAATTACATTTGAGATACCATTTTTAAACCTATCAGATTGATAAAGACCAAAGTTTTATAACTCTTTAAATGGGGAAAGGTGTGGAGAAAGAGTCCCTTTCATACATCATGGTGGAAACATGAATTGATACAACCTCTATAAAGATCAATTTGGCAAAATTTACCTTTGTCCCTGCAATTCCTCTTCTAGGAATTTATCCTACAGATATCCTCACACATGTGTTAAATGTCATCTCTCTGAGATTATTCATGGTAATATTATTTATAATAGTGAAAGACCAAAAATAATCTAAATGGCCACCAATAGAGAATGACTGAAAACAAGTATATATTCAAACAATGAAAATATACATCCAGACAATGTTGTTCTTATTTACTTATTTATTTATATTTTTAATATACATCTATGTAATGGAAGGTTATTTAATCGTTAAAAGAAAAAAAGAATGAAGTGTTCCATATTTTGATTTAGAAAAATTCGCCAACATACAGAAACAGGCATTGTACATAGCAGTGTGCATAATGTTTTACCATAAAGACTGTATATATATCTTTTTATATATGCATAAGATATCTGGAAAGATACAGAGAATAACAGCATTGATTGTCTGGAGGAAAACTGGATAGTCTGGAGACAGGGATGGTAGTGATTCTTTTTGCTGTATACCTTTACACATTATTTAACTTTGACCTATTCAAAAATATAAAATAAAATGGTATTGTATGAACCTTGTCTACCACTCTCTCAAGTGCTTCTTCCTGTTCTGTCTCTTCCTTCTTGACCTGCTATTCTTCTAGCCTCTTCTTCTTGTCAGACTATCTTCATGGAATATTTAACACTGCTAGAGATTCCTCTGCAGAAGCAGTGACTACCTCTGCCCAAAACCACTGTTGTTGCCAGGGTAGTCAGGGTAACAGGGCCTTCACGGGTCTCAAAAGAACCCAAGCAAATACTGGTGAGATGATAGGCCTGAAATCTCCTGCACACACAGCGCCAGGATCAACGCAACGGCCCAGAAATCCGCTCCTGTCCTCTGAGGGGAAATGGGAGCGAGCCCAGGCAGGGCGGGAGCTCCTCGAGTCTCTCCTGGAGAAGGCTGACCAGAACCCTGTTAGGCAGCAACAGTTGGGGGAGAGCCCTCAGTTAAGACTCAGTTACTTATCTTGTCCTGATAGAAAACAGCTATGTTTCCATAACTGAGAATGGCAACTCCATCTAAGAAAATTTAAAAACCAACAAGTTTCAACTAAAGTAATGCTAAAGACATGAATAATCCCACTTTCTTACAGTCGCAGGACAGAAATACCACCTCAAACAAGCCGCATGGGGCTTTTAAATAGGGCATGTTTGGTTTTCCCTTCCTAATCAGTAACTTCAGATGGTTGGTCTTCTCATACTGTGGTCGAGAACCCTAAGCAAAATGCAGACATAGCTGGCCCAAATCTTCTACCAGAGGACGCAGTGAATGCTATTCTAAAGCATCATGCCTTGGTAAGTACTCACGGCTGCCGTCAATGATTGTAGAAGTGGTTGGCAGAGAAACCTCCTGAAACTGTGGTGATACAATGGCCACAGGAGGCCGATTCTTACGAGGCTCTGCAAGAAAATGACCCAGAAGAAATTTAAAAAAGGGCCTTGAGCCTGACCTGGGGTGGTGCAGTGGGATAAAGTGTCGACTTGGAACACTGAGGTCGCCGGTTCGAAACCCTGGGCTTGCCTGGTCAAGGCACTTATGAGAGTTGATGCTTTCTGCTCCTCCCCCTTATCTCTCTCTCTCTCTATCTCTCCCCTCTCTGAAAATTGAATAAAAGTCTTTAAAAATAAATAAATAAATAAATTTTAAAAATAAATAAATAAAAGAAGGGCCTTGAAAATTATAGGAGGAGCAGGCCATATCTAGGTAAATTATAAATGTCTCCATTACATAACTGGTGGGTAAAGCACATCAAATGCAAAAGTCACAAGACCAGGTTGGCATTCTAACATAAGACAGCTGGGAGTATTAAAATCTCTTCCAAATCTGACTATTCCCAAGGCCACGCCCTGTGCAATCTTTCCTGCTCAGTGCTATCTAGGTCATGAAAGGTGCTACAGCAGCAAGTGACTGCTTTCTGGCAGGCTGGCCAGAGGTGGACAACAAAAAAGCTTTGTGCACTAAAAGCTTTGGCAAGCAAGCTATCCCTTGGCACAAGACTGTGTTGAGAAGATTATGGGTAATTTTCCAACCACCTATGAGCTGATTATGTGTGAGGTGACTAGGCCAGAGTGTTGAAAAGGCCACAGACCACTCTGGCCCACCTGAATGACTGTGAGCCCCATAGCCTTTTCTGTGAGAAATGATCAAATGGTCTTTATACTAAACACATTTTTTTTTTGTATTTTTCTGAAGCTGGAAACGGGGAGAGACAGTCAGACAGACTCCCGCATGCGCCCGACCGAGATCCACCCGGCAAGCCCACCAGGAGCGACGCTCTGCCCACCAGGGGGCGATGCTCTGCCCCTCCGGGGCGTTGCTCTGCCTCGACCAGAGCCACTCTAGCGCCTGGGGCAGAGGCCAAGGAGCCATCCCCAGCCCCCGGGCCATCTTTGCTCCAATGGAGCCTTGGCTGCAGGAGGGGAAGAGAGAGACAGAGAGGAAGGGGGGGGGGGGTGGAGAAGCAAATGGGCGCTTCTCCTATGTGCCCTGGCCGGGAATTGAACCGGGTCCTCCGCACGCCAGGCCGATGCTCTACCGCTGAGCCAACCGGCCAGGGCCCTAAACACATTTTTAAGAAAGAGAAAGAATTACCTTGGCTACAGATTCAAGGAATTAAAAGAAAATCTATTATCAACAGAGACAGGAAACAGTATTTAGAATTTGTACCAATGTATGTGCCACTTGCCAACTTCCCCCAAATTTCTCTGAAAAATAAAACAAGATACCTTGCTATCACACTGTAATCTACTGATCACTGAAAAAAGAATGACAGTTTGGGGTCCAAGGTTAAAGTGAACTGGCAGGGTTACAATGAGGAAGTCTGTGAGCAAAGGCTCACATTTCTGGAAAGAGATCAGAAAGGGCCAGCTACTTGGCTGGTTCTCCCACAGAGTTTCCTAGGCTCCTGGCTTTCTTGTGTTTCTTAATGACAACACATGGTCTTCTCTCAGCATGACCCACTTGGAGAAGTAGTCCTCAGGTAGATATGCTATTGCTCAGGCCACACTGCACCATGGGTCATGTTTCTTAGGTTTCCCTGCCCGACAAAGTGTTCCAAATGGAACCTAACTATGTACTTTGCCACCTTCACTTTTTGCTACGTTAAATTAGGAATTGCCCAAAAACCGTATCACAAAAAAAGAATCAGAATTTAAGACCCCCAAAGTCTGGCCTGACCTGTGGTGGCGCAGTGGATAAAGCGACGACCTAGAAATGCTGAGGTCGCCGGTTCGAAACCCTGGGCTTGCCTGGTCAAGGCACATATGGGAGTTGATGCTTCCAGCTCCTCCCCCCTGTTTCTCTCTCCTCTCTGTCTCTCTCTCTCTCCTTTCTAAAATGAATAAATAAAAATTAAAAAAAAAAACCCAAAGTCATCTCTATCTTCTTGGGAATCCTGCAGAGGGAGCAATGAAGACACAGGGCTGAGAAACATACCTGGTTTTACTGTCACATTCACATAGCCTTCCCCATGGGAATTCTGACCAGCTACAATCACTTTGAATTCATAGAGGCCTGGAGTGAGCTGCGGAAAGTACAGATCTTATAGTCAACTGCAAAGACTATAATACTTAAAATCACACATATGTGAACTCTCCCATGCTGCACTCTCCTCTTCTTGTACTGTTTGCAAAATGGAAAAAGTAAACTAGCTGAAGAGATTAAACAATGAATTATAAACTAAAAAAACATAGCTTTTAATGTGAATCTTATTACTAGCTGACTCTAGAACAGAAGGGATTTCAATATCTCTGTACTCCCATTTTCTTTTAAGAAGAACATTAAGGGCCCAACCATCCTATTTCACACAGTTATGAAATTAAAACAATCATCTCTGCAAAGAAAAATATTTTGTAGAAATACCAAATAGCTCCCAAATATCGGATTATTTCTCCCTCCTGATTTTCACTAACTGTATAAACATAATATAAAAGAAAAAGTAATCACCCAAAATCCCACTGTCCTAACAACACATCAATTAATCATATTTCTCTTATTTCCTCCCAATCCTTAACCATACAAAAAATAGTTTTAAACAGTTCACTCATTCAACACACACATTTATTGAGAACCAATTATGTACCAGCCATTGTCCTAGGCCAGGGACTGGAGATGAGTAAGACAGATCCCTGCCTTCCTATGTCAATGGTATTTAGGGTCTAGCTAAAATCAAAGTGCATGTCAAACATTTTATTGTTCTTTTTTCCCCATTCATTTAGCATGAACACTTTTGCAACTATAACAGTCTTTTTAATAGTCATTTTAATGGCTGCAGACTAGGAGATGAATAAATGTGCCATAATTCATGTAAGCATTCCACATTGCCGGCTATTTGAATTGTTTCCAAATTTTAACTATTATAACTAATATTATGATGACATCTTTTGGGCAAATGGATTTTTTTTTTCTTTTGAATTATCTTCTTTGGGTAAATGCTAACTGACTGCATGTAGCATGTTTGACCACTTCCTTCTTCTCATAATGCTCTCCCTTTCTTCGCTTTCACTTCCCTGCCCACTCCTCACTTCCTTCAGTTTCCTCTTTCCTATAATGACAGTGTCCCCCAGGGTCCCAAACAAAACCCATTTATTTCTTCACTCTACATACTCCCTCTGGATGATCTCATCTATTGCCATGGCTTCAACTGTCACCTCTTTGAGGTTGGTATGCAAATGTGTAGACCTGTATATATCCTGATCTCCAGCCCCAACCCCTTATTGGGAACCTGCACTCCTGTTTCACAGGAACCTCAAACTCACTCTGTCCAAAAATGAATTAATTAATCATCTGCAAACCTCCCCGCCAAACCTGTTCTTCTATCTGTGCTTCTCATTTTAGTGAATGTCACCACATTTGCACCAACATCCACTCAAGTGCTTAAGCCAAAGGCTAGAATTATCCTAGACTTCTCTTAAACACCTTCACCCAATTAATTGATGACCAAGTCTTATCAAGTCAACCTCCATAACATTTCTCCAACCCAATCACTCCTCTCCATTCACACTGCCCTCCCCTAAGCGTTTAACCACTCACCATAGCAATGTTAAAAGCATGGGTTGGGGGAGATCTTTAGAGATAGAAAGTTCAAGTCTACCATTTAAACACTTTGTGAACTTTGGCCAAACCACTTTATTTTTCCAATTTTTAGTTTGTCATTTGTAAAATATATATTAGTATCTAAATCTCAGGGTTGTTATGAAGACAAAATGAAATAATTGCATAAAACAATCAGCACTGTTTCTAACATATTGTATGAGTTCAATAGGTGGTTTTCATTTTATGTATTTACTTTTCTTAAGCTATTATCACCTCACACCTACATTTGTCAATAGATTCCTCACTGGTCTCCCTAGCTTGAGTCTGACCTCCTCCAATCTATAGTCAGGGTGATCTTTCTAAACTGAAAATCCGAACATGTCTTTCTGTTGCTTAACACCTTTCAAAGCCTCCATGTTCCCTCTGGGTCAGAGTTCAAGTCCTTACAAAGGCTCTGCAATCTGGCATCTGCATCTCTCCAGCTTACTTGTGCTATTGCTCTTTTCACACCATAGGCTCTAGTCAGGTTGAAACACATATAAATCCCTTTCCCCCACATTTTCTAATACATGGACATATTACCTCCTCTGCCTACAGTATTATCACTCTACCCTTTACCTAGTAAGTCAATAACCTTTCATGACCCAACTAAGCAAACTCTAAGAAATCTACTCTAACTCTTGGGGTTTCAATACCCACCCTGCACTGACCTAGTACATTCCATGTTATAATTACCTGTTTCCAGTCAATATCACCTACTAGACTCTGTTGTCCTTGAATGCTAAGTTTCAATTAACTCACTGGTAAATCCCCAATGCCTGCTATATAACTAGTGTACAATAAACTGTGGAGGGAGGGAGGAAAGTTAACTGCTTGACCATGTAAATTTTCATGGATTTTAATAACTACACTGAGTCTCAAAAAAAGACTGAGCCAGCCTGACCTGTGGTGGCGCAGTGGATAAAGCGTCAACCTGGAATGCTGAGGTTGCTGGTTCAAAACCCTGGGCTTGCCTGGTCAAGGCACATATGGGAGTTGATGCTTCCTGCTCCTCCCCCTGTTCTCTCTACCTCTTTCTCTCTCTCTCTTTCTCTCCAATAAAAATGGATAAATAAAATCTTTAAAAAAAAAAAAGACTGAGCCAGTTTACACAGCCAATTTACATGTGGCCACAAATAACCTAGCTTTTCTACCAAATTCTAAAATCCTTATGTTACCCTTAAAAGCTGCATTTGCAGCTATCACCACTATGTTTATACAGTCTTCTCATCATAAATGAAAATTTGAGAATTATATACTAACAAATATTGGATGTCAGTCAAAACTTTTGAAGGATTCACTTCTGAATCCTGCTGAAATATTGTTCCTGACCTAAGTGTGGACAGAAAATTCTATATTATAAATTTTTAAAAATATTCAGCACCTCGATCCCAGCCCTGCAAATGACAGGAGGCAAATTCACCTTGGACAGTTTGAGGAACTGCGAATATTTCCCTTCCATTTCTCCACTGTAGTCTTTAGGGTGAGTAATCAGTTGCCAGTCGTAGGTGTAGTTTTCTCCTATAGAAAGGCAGTTACAAAAATCATCAAAACACACACCTACACACAAAGAGGGCAGCCACACAGCCTGCCAATAACAAATCTCTTCTAAATCTTGACATGGCCTTAATTTCTAAGATTTCACCCCAAAGCCTGTAGGGAAACCAAACATCTGTGGAGAGAAATGGTCGATTCTGCTGACTCAGCTACAGTCAGGGCTTCCTCTACTTTCTCCCAGCTATGCTCAATCCTGCCCCACACCCAAAATACCACGTTTCTCATGGTGTGGCATCCCAATGAAAGTTCATGCCCTACCAACCACTACAGATGAACTCATTGGGAGTAAAGGCCATTTTCTTGCAAAACTTCTTTTGCAACAAAGAACAGCAATAACTTCTAAATAACATGGTTCAAAAATAGCTTTTTACAGAGTGCGAACAATGCTCGTCTCACTGAGGTCATCATATCCTGGTGAGTTAAAAGAGCTTCATTCCTGCTGAGCTAAATAACACTCTGCAGAAGATGGTAGGGGATGGCCCACTTAAAACAGGCCCCACTGAAATTAATTAAGCTCAAATGAAGCATTCCATGGTCTTCATCTGTAGCTCAGACCATATGCCTAGGTAAGGAAAGGACAGAATGCCATTATCTAAATGGAATCCCTTCCCAGTAAAACCGGTCTTAAATTTGGGGGAACAAATGCATGTCTGGCTAGGGAAGAGTGGGGTTGATAGAAAGATGTAGTTTAATTTACCATCCAAAAGTAAAAAATAAAAGGAAACATAAAAAACCTGAAATGCTTAGTAGAGTATGGTCATCTTTTTCATATTTCACAAGTTCAAAAATTAAAGTTATCACACAAAACCCAATTCCAACATAGCCTTCATCTTAAAACCAGATTTTCTTGTAAGCCTGCGGTACAGATCTATTACTTTTCCTTCCTCTCCAAAGCTCAAGTTTTCTTTTGGCCAGTTGTCAGCCCAGGCCACTCTCACAAATGGACACACAGCAGTCAGGTGGGACTGCTTAGCTGGAGAGAAGCAGCAGTAGGACTGGTGCAAAGAGATGACATTTCTTCCCACTGTAACTGGACATTTTCTTCCACACAGAAAACAGATCCGCACTAGTTTGGGAAGTGACAATTTCACAGTATCTAAGGCTAACAACACAAACTTCCAAAAAGGATAATATTCCTAGGACAGAGAAGCTCAGGGGATGAAATACACCCTACAGCCAGAAATTTACCCAAGGGCAGGAACAACTAAGTATGGGTCTGTTCCAGAAAATGCTGGTTTTAATAATTTAGAACAGTGGTTTAAACTGTGCCTCCAAACCCTGGAGGGATCCTGAGAGGTGCTTCAGGGGCTGCCACGGGAAATGAGGACAATGAAGAGCAGGCAGAGCTGGTCCTACCTCATTGTCCCCAACCTTTGAAAGTTTGAAACCATCCACTTCATGTATCTGATTAAAGATTGAACAACCTGGGGAATGGAGAGTTGAAAATAATCTGTTTCTGAACTGATGTGTTTTGGATTACTGACCTACAAGGTAATATTAACTCACAGAAATGTATGAGCACACAAGTTAGAAAACAGCCCAGCATATCTTTCACCAAAGAGTGGAAACAATGGCAGCTCAAGGCAGTTAGTTCTTTCCTCACCTCTGTCTTCAAAGACCACCAAATCCATTCACCTTAACTCACCACCAGAGAAGGAAAGGAAAAAGCTTCTCCAGGGAAAGGAGGAATGGGTTCACAAGGAAAACTCAATTTGAGGGCAGAAATATAGAACAGAGAGGGCATTTAGGTTTCAGAAAAGTGCTTTTTGCATAAAAATACTATTTGATATTAGGCCCAGAAAGCAGATATATTCTATTGGAAATGTGTATACCCAAAATGGAAGAACCCTTTCCTGAATTGAGTATGGCATTCCACTTGACTAACCTCATAAATGATGGTAATATAGACCCAACGAAATCATTTTTCATCAAAGCATGCTTCACTTCATTTCATAGATAGTCTTAAGAGAATAGGTTTGTGATTATTAAGTCAAACTCTGGTATATTAACATATACTTCAAAGGTGAAAGAGATGCTCATATTACAAATGTTTCCTTAAACAATGAATTAATCATCCCTTATTTTACATATTTTGTATATTTTAATTTTATATATTACATTAGGCCTGTCTTGTGTTTGTTTTGTTATTGAGGGGGGGAGGTAACAATTTTATAGTGGCAGTAGTCTTGAATAATTTCTCTACAAGTTCTGTATCTGCTACTTACTAACTGTTTTGGCCAAAATAAAGAGGTCAACCTAAATTTCAGTTTCTTCCTCTTTTAAATGGGTGTATAATACAACCTACATTTAATGAACATCAGCTATATGCTAGACCAGGCATGGCCAACATACGGCCCGTGGGCTGTATCCGGCCCGAGGAATGAGTTTATGCGGCCGTGATTAAATTTTTAATATTCTCCGCATGACGCACTGTGGAAATGAAATAAGTGGTACTTTTAAACCATTATACATAAACTACGATATCTAACCATTGTACAACAATGAAAGTTAAAAATCTCAGCTACTCAGAAGCGGAAGCGTCTTTGATTATTGGAAATCGAGATATTTAAGAAGAGAGTGATACACGGAAAAGAATTCTGCGTTTGACTAAATCTAGGGTTAACTTCCAATAATTGGTCGAATGGATTTGCGATACTTCTTTATTTTTATTTTTTTTATTACTATTTTTTTTTTGTATTTTTCTGAAGCTGGAAACGGGGAGAGACAGTCAGACAGACTCCTGCATGCGCCCGACCGGGAGCCACCCAGCACGCCCACCAGGGGCCATGCTCTGCCCACCAGGGGGCGATGCTCTGCCCCTCTGGGGCGTCGCTCTGCAGCGACCAGAACCACTCTAGCGCCTGGGGCAGAGGCCAAGGAGCCGTCCCCAGCGCCCAGGCCATCTTTGCTCCAGTGGAGCCTTGGCTGCAGGAGGGGAAGAGAGAGACAGAGAGGAAGGAGGGGTGGGGGTGGAGAAGCAAATGGGCGCTTCTCCTATGTGCCCTGGCTAGGAATCGAACCTGGGTCCCCCACACGCCAGGCCGACGCTCTACCGCTGAGCCAACCGGCCAGGGCACTTCTTTATTTTTAAAAAAATTTCATTATAAAGATTTACAACTTCTGTACTCGTCTGTGCAATTTTTATAAGCAATTGAATAATGGAAATTACGGAAATTTAAAAAAGCTTGCCAAGGATTATTTAGTAATCTTCAGCTCAACTTGTATTTGTGAACAAACTTTTTCTTTAATGAATCTAAATAAAAGTACAAGATCAAGATTGAATGATTTACATTTGGAGGTTGTGTTAAGAATAGCTACTACAAGTATAGAGCCAGATATTTTTTAAAAAATAGGCGATGCAAAGCGCCTCAATACGTCACATTATTTTTTTTGTTAATTTGTTGTACTAAATTACTTACATTTATTCATAAACAAATTACATAATAAAGTTTTGTTTACTTAAATGAATCATTTTTGTATTTAACATTTTTTAATTTTAATATTTCGTCCGGCCCGTGAAAAAAGTTTTCTTTCTAATCTGGCCTGGGGGCAAAAATTGTTGGCCACACCTGTGCTAGACACTGAAGCGGGTACCTTATATACCATTTCATTTTGCCCTTAAGGTAGCCTAATGATATAGAAATCATCTTGATTTTACTGAGAAAGAAACGAAAACTAAAAGAAGTTAAACAACTTGCTTAAAATCATTCAGCCAATGACTGGCTGAGTTGAGATTTGAACCCAGCTTTATATTAAAGCCTATGATCTCAAACTTTATATTATATTGCCTCTTGTATCACATAAATATTTATGCACGTGCATGCTCTCTTCTATTCCAACAGGATTGTTGCTATAAGTGAATGAGTTAAGGTATGTAGATATCATTATAAATTAAAACATTGCCCAAATGTAAGGAGATGTTTTACCTTTAAGTGGTTCTTGGAGAACATATGCATTTAACTGAACTTCATTCTTAGGGAGCGTTATCTGGACACTCTCTCCAGCAGATACCACCAGTTCCTTTATAACTGCAAACAAACAAAATATACACGAGATAAGAAATGAGATCCAAACTATCTCATTTCTCTCTTTCCTTTTGTGGTCAAATTTCTTTTATAAACAATATTCAGTTACTATCTTCATTTTCTCATTATTTATCCACTGTAATCACCTGAAATTTTATTCTGCTGCCACTTTTCCACTGAAAAGGGTCTTTTGAGGTCATTAGCAAACTGCTTCTTAGCAAATCTAATAGCTGTTTCTCGGCCCTCATCCTTCACCTCTGTGGTATCTAATATAGCCGACTGCCTCCATGTTAAAATTTTTGGTTATCATGACACCACATTATTCTACTTTTCTTCTTTTCTAAGTTTTTATTAACTATGATTGATCTTTAAGCTCTCTTTATCGAGAGCTCAAGACACAGAGTTCAACTCTGTTTCAAGGGTCATCTTCATGCTGATAAATAACTTTTATTTATTTACTTTTTTTTTAGTGGAGGGGATACATCAACTGAGCTATTCCTAGTGCCTGAGGCCAACACTCAGACCAATTGAGCTATCCTCAGTGCCCAGAGCCAACACTCGAACCAATCAAACCACTGGCTGTGGGAGGAAAAAAGGGAGAGAAGGGGAGAGAAGCAGATGGTTACTTCTCCTGTGTGCCCTGACCAGGAATCCAACCCTGGATGTCCATACACTGGGTCAATGATCTATCCACTGAGCCAACTGGCCAGGGCCAATTACTTTCTAAATAAAATACACACATGCCTGATCAGGCAGTGGCGCAGTGGATAGAGCATCGGACTAGGATGCAGAGGACCCAGGTTCGAGACCCCGAGGTTGCCAGCTTGAGTGTGGGCTCATCTGGTTTGAGCAAAGCTCACCAGCTTGGACCCAACGTCGCTGGCTTGAGCAAGGGGTTACTCGGTCTGCTGTAGCCCTCCGGTCAGGGCACATATGAGAAAGCAATCAATGAACTAAGGTGTCACAACAAAAAACTTATGATTGATGCTTCTCATCTCTCTTCGTTCCTGTCTGTCTGTCCCTATCTATCCCTCTCTTTGACTCTCTCTGTCTCTGTAAAAAAAAACCCAAAAAAACCCCAAAAAACAAAAAAAATAAAATACACACATGAAGTTCCTAAAAGAGGCAAGTACAGATCATAAAGCCAGCCTTAATTTCCATTTCAATTGCTATAACCATAGACTTAGATTATTCTAAGAATCATCATTGTTCTTCCCTGTTAGCTCTCCCCACTCTAATCCATTCTGTCTTCCAAAACACCCACCATCATTAGTTTTTCTAAAGTACTCACCCACCATGTTACTCTCCTATTCAAGACCCCCCCAAACACACCATGTTTAAGTCCAAACTCATAACCTGGTATTAGAGAACCAGTATCATCTGATCAAACCATCTCACTCTTCCTACCCAATTCTGTCTCTAATTATATTCATTTTCCCTCTTGTGTTCCCACTGAAGTCTATGCTTGGGGATTTGGCTAAAGCTATTTTCTTCAATTGGAATATAAGCTTTCTTCATTCTAAATACAGTACTTTGTTTTTAATTTAAAGCCACTCTTCTCTCCAAGAAATCTTCCTGGACCATTTCAGTTCAAACTTTACTTCTTGAACTACTTTGACATTTTTGGAACACCACATCAGCTAATAGCTATATATTGTCTTTATACTATTCACTAGCTATTTCAAACATGTTAGGGCTTCTCAACCCTTGGCAGTTGGGGCTAGTTCTTTGTTGTGGAGAAAATTGTGCTGTGTACTCTAAGATGTTTAGCAGGATCCCTGGCCTCTACCTCTTAGATGTTAGCAGCACCCCTCCTCCATAGTTATAACAACAAAAAATGTTCGCAGGTTGTTGAGAAACACTGATTATATAAATCTTATTTCTCTGACAATAACTGTTCATTTGGTATGAGACCTTGGGACCAGAGAGAGAGCTTAAAGCAAACAACTGGCTAGTCCACCTACATTTCAAGCCTGGAGGCGAGAAAGCTTCCTAGGCAAATATGAAATTTGATGTTTGTCTGCCTAAGAACTCTGAATGCACTTGGGGAGAAACAAAACCATCTATTATGGAAGCTTCACCATTTAGACACCCCAGGAGGTAGAATAAGAATTCTCTGAAGTGACTTGCAAAAAGAAAAAGGAAAAGAAAAGAAAGAAAGAAACCATTATACTCAGAGAAAGTATAATGGACAAAAATGCAGTATAGCCCAAACCTTCCACAATTTCACAAAAAATTAGACATTTTCTCTGAATAAAAAAGTTACTTTAGTGCCAACAGAATTGAAACCCTAAAATTTCATGTTACATTACCACCAAAATAAAGATCCTTGGAAATTAAAATTTGGCAAAAAATAATTTTCACTGGCTTTGCTTTATCCTGTTGACTTTTTTAGGGGTATCCTTGATTAACCATTTCCTCCTAATAACTTACAACAGTACTCATGAAGCACAAACTTGTTAAGGCAACATTCTACGTATAAATCTCCTTCCTATGGGTTACTTTAAAAAATAAAGATGCTGGGCCTGACCAGGTAGTGGAACAGTGGACAGAGCGTTGACCTGGGACGATGAGGACCCAGGTTTGAAGCTCTGAGGTCACTAGCTTGAGTACAAGCTCATCTGGCTTGAGCCCAAGGTCGCTGGCTTGAGCAAGGGATCACTGTCTCAGCTGGAGCCCCGCATTCAAGGCACATATGAGAAAGCAATCAATGAACAACTAAGATGCCGCAATGAAGAATTGATCCTTCTCATCTCTCTCCCTTCCTGTCTGTCCCTTTCTGTCTTTCTCTCTCTTGCTAAAAAAAAAATTAAAATAAAAAAATAAAGATGCTGTTAAAATCAGAGAGATAAATATCTGACCTACAATCAACCATTCAGAAGGCAAATAGGTGCACAGATCGAACTCTGGCCTCTTGTTTGCTTGATTCCTTGAACATCACTTAATTGAATCATTTGCCTTGCAGGCACAGAGGAATCTGGCTCTGGAAAAATGAACCTTATAAATTCCCATAGACTAGGGCCTGTTGATAAAAGGATTGAGAGCCCCAAATCCTATGATTACAGGGACAGTTACACTATTATTTTTTCTCTAACCTGCAGAATTAAAAGGCCTCCCTCCTTTCTTTCCACTCAAAGGAACATTTTGATTAACTGTTCTACTTTTCCATCCTATCTCCATGGGCAGAAGCAAAGGTCCTCACCTGGATATGGTGTTGAGGTGCTTTGGAAAGAGGTGTGGAGAGTGGGGGTAGCATAACTGTAGGAGGGAGTCACTGGCAGAGGGAGAGCAATCTGAATATTCCCAGAGCTTTTTGCTTGCTGAGTGCTAGGCGTAGGACCCAGATCCTCTGACGTCTCAGGTTGGACTGATACCTTCTTTGACCAACCAGGAATCTCCCCAGCCAGATCTGTGGTTAGGGGATTGGAAATTGTAACTGCCTTGTGGACCTAAAGAAATGCAAAAATTCAATTGAGTAGGCAAAAGTTATACGGCCTGTTTTTTAGGTTATGTCTTATGAAATAATTGCACATTAAAATTTTTTAATGCAAAACTGTCTACAATATTGAAGAAACTAATCTCACCACCTAAATTGGTATGAAAATGTTGATATAAATCTTCCTAGTCTTTTTTTCTATGCACAGAATTTTGCTTCAAACAAAATAATAATCATACTATGTACAGTATTTTTATCTTCTTTTCCCACTTAACATTTATATTTAATCTTTCTACAAATACTTATTTAAGCACCCATTATGGAATAGGTCTTCTGGATCCAAAATATAAATAAAACAATCACTGTGTTCAAAAGTATACCATCCAGAGAGAGAGAACTTAAAACATAGTAAGAAAACATGGTAAACATGTCCATAAAAGTTATGATGAATCAAAGAAACAGAATCTGAGAGTATTTAGCTCCTCTTTCAGTGAAAGGAAGCATGTGAAGAAGGATGGTTTAAATAAAGGTTTTCTGAAGAGGGAGAGTCCCAAGCTGAGTTTTAAAGGGTAAAACAGTTGTTTGCTAGACAAAAAGCTGCAGTGACAGATAAATATAGGCACAAGAAATTATTTTAACATGGCATGTGTTGGGAACTGAGAGTCAAGCAAAGTGAGAGGCAAGAAGTAACAAGAGGGGCCCTGGCTGGTTGGCTCAGTGGTAGAGCGTCAGCCTGGCGTGCAGGAGTCCCGGGTTTGATTCCCAGCCAGGGCACACAGGAGAGGCGCTCATCTGCTTCTCCACCCCTCCCCCTCTCCTTTCTCTCTGTCTCTCTCTTCCTCTCCTGCAGCCAAGGCTCCTTTGGAGCAAAGTTGGCCTGGGCGCTGAGGATGGCTCTGTGGCCGGCTCTGTGGCCTCTGCCTCAGCCGCTAGAATGGCTCTAGTTGCAACAGAGTGACGCCCCAGATGGGCATGCCCGGTGGATCCCGGTCGGGTGCATGCGGGAGTCTATCTGACTGCCTCCCCATTTCCAACTTCAGAAAAATACAAAAAAAAAAAAAAAAAGTAACAGAGGGTGAGCTGGAGAGATAGTCAAGGGCTAAAGAAGACAGTATATGCTACTTTAAGTAGCCAGTTAATGGTGAGCTATTAAAAGGTTGTATGCTAGGAAGTGACACGGTCAGGTTTCTATTTTAAATGAATCATTCAGGTTATGCCTAGTTGTATGGGTTTGAAGAAGACATGAGCAGGAATACCACTTAGGAGGGTAGTGTGTTCATCCAAATGAGAAACAAATGTGGTGGTATAATTTTTTTAAAAATCAAGTTAACTGCCCTGGCCGGTTGGCTCAGCGGTAGAGCGTCGGCCTAGCGTGCGGAGGACCCGGGTTCGATTCCCGGCCAGGGCACACAGGAGAAGCGCCCATTTGCTTCTCCACCCCTCCGCCGCGCTTTCCTCTCTGTCTCTCTCTTCCCCTCCCGCAGCCAAGGCTCCATTGGAGCAAACATGGCCCGGGCGCTGGGGATGGCTCTGTGGCCTCTGCCTCAGGCGCTAGAGTGGCTCTGGTCGCAACATGGCAACGCCCAGGATGGGCAGAGCATCGCCCCCTGGTGGGCAGAGCATCGCCCCATGGTGGGCGTGCCGGGTGGATCCCGGTCGGGTGCATGCGGGAGTCTGTCTGACTATCTCTCCCTGTTTCCAGCTTCAGAAAAATGAAAAAAAAAAAAAATCAAGTTAACTGAAGTATAATTTATATAAAATTAGCTGCACACATTTAAAGTGTACAGGTCGCCTGACCTGTAACCTGGAATGCTGAGATTGCTGGTTTGAAACCCCAGGCTTGCCAAGTCAAGGTACATACGAGAAGCAACTATGAGTTGATGCTTCCTGCTCTTCCCCTCCTTCCTCTCTCTCCTCTCTCTGTCTCCCCTCTCTCTAAAAATCAATAAATAAAATTTTCAAAAAAAAGTGTCAGGTCAATGAGTTCTGATAAGTGTATATACCCATGTAACCGTACTCAAGAGAGAGAATATTTCTATCTACCCCAAAAGTTATTAGAAGTACTTACTGCTAGTATATATAAGTATCTTGAACTTTATAAGAAACTGTGAACTCTTATCCAAAGTGGCTGTACCATTTTGCATTTCCACCAAAAATGTATGAGAGCTCCAGCTGCTCCATAACTTTGCCAATACTACTTGGTATTCATCTTTAATTTTTTGTCATTCTGATGGTATCTTGTTGTGATTTAATTTGCATTTTCCTAATGACTAATGAAGTTAAACATCTTTTCATGGTGTTTATTGGCCAGTCATATATTCTCTTTGGTTAAGTTTATTCAAATCTTTGTTCATTTTTTTTGAACTTAAGGTATAACTGACATGCAAAAAACTGATCATATTTAAAGTCTACAATTAGGTAAGTTTTCATATATGTGTATACCTATGAAACCATCACTATATAATCAAGAAAATGAACATACCTACCACGTCCAAAGATTCCTTATGCTCCTTTATAATCCCTCCTCCTCCCACTCACAAGCAACCACTGCTCTGCTTCCTGTCACTATAGATTAGTTCGCATTTCCTAGAATTTTATGTAAATGAAATCACAGCCCTGGCTGGTGGCTCAGTTGATAGAGCATTGGCCTGGCATGTGGACATCCTAAGTTTGATTCCTGGTCAGGGCACACAAGAAAAGTGACCATCTGCTTCTCTCCCCCTCCCTCTCACTCTTCCCCTCCCGCAGCCAGTGGTTTAATTGGTTTGAGCATAGCCCCTGGCACTGAAGATAGCTCTGTTAGTCCAAGCAGTCAACCTCAGGCACTAAAAATAGCTTGGTTGAGCCCTGGCCGGTTGGCTCAGCGGTAGAGCGTCGGCCTAGCGTGCGGAGGACCCGGGTTCGATTCTCGGCCAAGGCACACAGGAGAAGCGCCCATTTGCTTCTCCACCCCTCCGCCGCGCTTTCCTCTCTGTCTCTCTCTTCCCCTCCCGCAGCCAAGGCTCCATTGGAGCAAACATGGCCCGGGTGCTGGGGATGGCTCCTTGGCCTCTGCCCCAGGCGCTAGAGTGCTCTGGTCGCAACATGGCGACGCCCAGGATGGGCAAAGCATCGCCCCCTGGTGGGCAGAGCGTCGCCCCAAGGTGGGCGTGCCGGGTGGATCCCGGTCGGGCGCATGCGGGAGTCTGTCTGACTGTCTCTCCCTGTTTCCAGCTTCAGAAAAATGAAAAAATATATATATATATATCTTGGTTGATTCAAGCATCGGCCCAGATGGGGTTCCCAGATGGATCCTGATCGGGGTGCATTCGAGAGTCTATCTCACTATCTCCCCTCTTCTCACTTGGAAAAGAAAAAAATAAATAAAATAAAATAAATAAAAGTAAGTGGAATCATACAGTATATACTCCATTTTTTTTTTAGTCTGCCTTCTTTTCACTCAGCAAAATCATTTTTTTATTCATCTGCATTGCTTTATGTATTAATAATTCTTTTCTTATGGTTGCTGAATAGCATTCTGATTCATTCTGGAGAATGAACACTGGAGTAGATTCCAGTTTTTGGCTACTACAAACTGAGCTGTTATAAATATTCCTATACACATCATTGTGTGGCCATATCCTTTCATTTCTCTGGAATAAATACCCATGAGTAGCATACCTGGTCATATGAAAGATGTATCTTAAGGTTTTTTAAAAAACTGCCAGTTTTCCAAAGTTGTTCATCATTATATACTCCTACCTCCAGTGTGCGCATTCCAGCTGTTCTTCAACCTTATCAAAATTTGGTGTAAGAAGTCTTTTTTTTTTTTTTTTTTTTGTATTTTTCCTGAAGTGAGAAGCAGGAGGCAGAGACAGACTCCTGCATGTGCCCAACCAGGATCCACCCAGCAAGCCCAATAGGGGGCGATGCTCTGTCCCATCTAGGCCATTGCTCCATTGTAATCGGAGCCATTCTAGCGCCTGAGGAGGAGGCCATGGAGCCGTCCTCAGCACCTGGGCCCACCTTGGTCCAATGGAGCCTTGGCTATGGGAGAGAAAGAGAGAGATAGAGAGGAAGGAGAGGGGGAAGGGTGGAGAAGCAGATGGGTGCTTCTCAGGTGTGCCTTGGCCGGGAATCGATCCCGGGACATCCACATGCTGGGTCAATGTTCTACCACTGAGCCAACTAGCCAGAGCCAAGGAGTCTTTTTAATTGTAGCCATTATTGAGGTATACAGTGGCATCTTACTGTGGTTTTAATTTGCATTTTCCTAATGATTAATGATGTTGAGCATCTTTTCATGTACTTTTTAAACATCTATGTGACTTCTTTGCTGGATAGTCTGTTCATATTATTGTTTTCTAATTGAGTTACAAGAGCTCTTTATATATTCCACAAATAAAGCCTGACCTGTGGTGGCGCAGTGGATAAAGCGTTGACCTGGAAATGCTGAGGTCGCCGGTTCAAAACCCTGGGCTTGCCTGGTCAAGGCACATATGGGAGTTGATGCTTCCAGCTCTTCCCCCCTTCTCTTTCTCTGCCTCTCTCTCCTCTCTCTCCCTCTCTCTCTCCTCTCTAAAAATGAATAAATTAAAAATATATATATATTCCACAAATAAGTCATTTGTTAGGTTTTAATTTACAAATATAGTATGTTTCCCCAGTCTGTAGCTTGACTTTTCATTTACCTTGATAGTGTCTTTTAAATAGCAAAAGCTTGTAGTTTAGATGAGCTCCAGTTTATCTATTTTTCTTTTATGTTTCATGCTTTTAGTGGCTTGTTAATTCAAAATCACAAAAGTGTTCTGTGTTTTCTCCTACAAGTTTTTTAGTTTTAGCTCTTAAATTTAGGTCTATGATCCATTTTGAGCTAATTTTTATGTATGGTGTGAGGTAAGGATCAAGGTTCATGTTTTTCCTTATCACTATCCAATTATTCCAACACCATTTATTGAAAACAGTATCCTTTCCCCACAGCCACATCAACTGACCATATTTGTGTGAGTCCATTTCTAGACTCTATTGTTTCATTAATTTACTCTATTTTTATACCAATACCACTGCTTTGACTACTGTAGCTTTATAGTAGTCTTAAAGTTAGATAGCTTAAGTCTTCCAATTTTGTTGTTCACTTTCAAAATTGTTTTGATCATTCTAAGTGCCAATCCATGAAAATGGCTGTATTAGTTTCCTAGGGCTGCCATAACAAATTACCACAAACTTGGTGACTTAAAACAATGAAAATTGATTCTCTCACAGTTCTAAAGGCCAGAATACAAAATTAAGGCATTGGTATGGCCACATTTTCTCTGAAGACTTTTGGACAGAATCCTTCCGTGCCTCTTCTAGCTCCCAGAAGCATTAGCATTCCTTGGCTTCTAGCAACATAACTCCAATCTCTGTCTCCACGTTCACCTTCTTTCTTATGTCTCTGTGGGTTCAGATCTCCCTCTCCTTTTTTTTTGTAAAGATACCAGTCATTGCATTTACGCCCACCTTAAAATGATTTCATCTCAAGATCTTTATATAATTATACCTGCAAAGACCCTATTCCCAAATAAGACCATATGCTGAAGTTCCAGGTGGACAATATTTGGGGAGCGGTACACTATTCAACCTATTACAACAGTATCTCTCTCCATTTACTTAGTTCTTTATTGTCTCTCAGCAATGTTTTAAAATTTTCTATATATAGCTTTTGCACATATTTTGTTACATTTATCCCTAAGTATTTCATGTTTTTGGTTGTTATAATACATTTTAAAACTTTAATTCCCAATTATTCTTTGCTAATATATAAACACAACTAATTTTTGTATATTGATCTTATATCCTGCAACCTTGCCAAACTCACTTAATAACTCCAGTGGTGGCATGATCTGTGGTAGCACACTGGATAAAGAAAGCATTAACTTGGAATGCTGAGGTTGCCGGTTCAAAACCCTGGGCTTGCTTGGTCAAGGCACATATAGGAGTTGATGCTTCCTGCTCCTCCCTCCTTCTCTTTCTTTTCTCTCTCTCTCTTCACTAAAATAAAAATAAATAAAAATTTTAAAAAAAAATTTTAATAAAACAAAGTTGTCTGACCTGTGGTGGCGCAGTGGATAAAGCGTCGACCTGGAATGCTGAGGTCGCCGGTTCAAAACCCTGCGCTTGCCTGGTCAAGGCACATATGGGAGTTGATGCTTCCTGCTCCTCCCCCTGTTCTCTCTCTATCTCTCCCTCTCTCTCTCCCCCCTCTCTCTCTAATAAAAATGAATAAATAAAATCTAAAAAAGTAAAGAAGTAAAAAAAATAAATAAAAATAAAAATAAAAAAATAATAAAAAAAAAAACAAAGTTAAACTCGGTGGCTTTTATGTACATCCCTTGGAATTTTCTATGTGCTTGATTATATCAACTATGAATAAAGGCAGTTTTGCTTCTTCAGTTCCAATTTGTATTCTTTTAATTTTCTTGCATTATCACATTACCTAGGACCTCCTGTATAATGCTGAATAAAAGTTATTAGAGGCCCTGGCCGGATGGCTCAGTGGTAGAGCGTTGGCCTGGCGTGCAGGAGTCCCGGGTTCGATTCCCAGCCAGGGCACCCAGGAGAAGCACCCATCTGCTTCTCCACCCCTCCTCCTCTCCTTCCTTTCTGTCTCTCCCTTCCCTTCCCGCAGCCAAGGCTCCTTTGGAGCAAAGTTGGCCGGGTGCTGAGGATGGCTCTATGGCCTCTGCCCCAGGCGCTAAAATGCCTCTGGTTGCAACAGAGCAACGCCCCAGATGGGCAGAGTATTGCCCTCTGGTGGGTGTGCCGGGTGGATCCCAGTCGGGCGCATGCGGGAGTCTGTCTGACTGCCTCCCCGTTTTCAACTTCAGAAAAAAACAAAAACAAAAACAAAAGTTATTAGAGCTGTTCTTTGTTGTGTAATTGTCATCTCATTATTCTTTAAATCTTTGACCATAGATTCCTTTCATTTTAAGCATATTTTTAATAGCTGCTTTGAAATATTTGCTAAATCTAACAGATGAGTACACTCAGAATTCAATTCTGTTGATTATTTTTCTGTTGAGTATGGGTCAAAGTTTCCTGATGCTTTTTTTTTTTTAATTTTTTAAATTCATTTCAGAGAGAGAAGATGAAGAAAGAGAGAGAGAGAGAGAAGGGGAGAGGAGCAGGAAGCATCAACTTCCATATGTGCCTTGTCCAGGCAAGCCCGGGGTTTTGAACCAGCAACTTCAGTGGTCCTTGTTGATGCTTTATCCACTGCGCCACCACAAGTCAGGCTCCTGATACTTTTTTGCATGTCTGACATCTGGTTGAAAACTGGAACTTTTAGATAATATATTGTAGCAACTCTAGATTTTGATTTACTTTTCAGAAGGGCTGTTATTTTTAATAACTTCCCAGTACTTAAATTAAAGAATCTCTCTCCCTCTCCCTCTTTCTCTCTTTCACACACATACGGTATGTTCCCATTGATGTCTATGTTGCTTTCTGCCAACCCATCTGTGTATTACTCAAGGAATATATTCAAAATTTCAGCCAATTCCTAAATTGCCCCTGATTTCTAGTTTTTACCAGGATTTCTTGGGTCTCTCACACATGCAGATAGTTTCTCAGTCAGGTAAGGATATGTGAAGAGCTTATCTTAGCCCTTCTATGACTCCCTTACTTTTAGGATCTTCTCATTAAGTTTCTTTTTGTGTGTGTGTGTATTTTTCTGAAGTTGGAAATGGGGAGGCAGTCAAACAGACTCCCGCATGCGCCCGACTGGGATCCATCTGGCATGCCCACCAGGGGGCGATGCTCTGCCCATCTGGGGCATCATTCTGTTGCAACCAGAGCCATTCTAGCGCCTGAGGCAGAGGCCATAGAGCCATCTTCAGCACCCGGGCCAACTTTGCTCCAATGGAGCCTTGGCTGCGGGAGGGGAAGAGAGAGACAGAGAGGAAGGAGGGGGTGGGGGTGGAGAAGTAGATGGGCGCTTCTCCTGGGTGCCCTGGCCGGGAATCAAACCCGGACTCCCGCACGCCAGGCCGACGCTCTACCACTGAGCCAACCGGCCAGGGCCCTCATTAAGTTTCTAGCGGGTCCACCATTCAGCCCAACAGGCACTGCGACCTCAGCCTAGAAAAGCTGTGGATTCTCTCCCTTCATTCCCAACCAAGTTTGCCAATTTTAGATGGCAAAGCTGTAAAAACTACATTTAAAAAAAAAAAACACAAATGGGATTTTTTGTCACCATTAAATGTCTGAATTTTAAACAGATTCTTGGACTGGGGGTTCATATTCATCACTCATTCAACTTTAGCACCTGTCTCATCACCAGTAGCTTTTCCCAAATTACTACCTTCACCATGACACCCCATGAGTTCTCCCAATTCAAACTCAGCTTCTTTAGCCTTTGGCTTTTCTAACATAGACATCGTGGAGTGGATAGATTGGCAAGCCTTTACCCTCTCTTTGCCAGTGCTATCTGGAATCAGTTTATTGACCACTTCTTTCAAGTCACTTGTACCTCTTGGGTCATGATTTCCATCATCTTCTTCCCAATTTGGCAGACTTGGTGATGCTGAGCATAAGAGGTCTTCTAAATCTGATTGTTGCATTTTTTTAATTTTTTTTTTAGTAAAACCAACACAGAAAAGATGAAGCAAATCACCATTAATAGTCTTGACATTACCAGGAGCTTCAATTACGGTCAGTCATTTTTTGACCATGCAGCAAGCACATTTTGTCACAGGTAAGATCCATGCAATGGAAATTAGGCAGTTTTTGCCCTGAATATCCTCAGTAACAGGCTTGAATTTTCTAAATACAACTTTCATCATTCAGCAGATCAGATAGGCTCACTTCAAAAACACGATCCATAAGACCATCAGATGTGATTTTGGTTCCTTGAGTTCTCCTGGCTAGTGTTTCTCCAATATTTCTTTTTTTTTAATTTTCTTTTTTCTTACAGAGACAGAGAGAGAGTCAGAGAGCGGGATAGATAGGAACAGACAGACAGGAACAGAGAGATGAGAAGCATCAATCATCAGTTTTTCGTTGCAACACCTTAGAGTTCAGGGGTCGGGAACCTTTTTGGCTGAGAGAGACATGAATGCCACATATTTTAAAATGTAATTCCATGAGCCCTCGCCGGTTGGCTCAGTGATAGAGCATCGGCCTGGTGTGCGGAAGTCCTGAGTTCGATTTCCAGCCAGGGCACACAGGAGAGGCGCCCATCTGCCTCTCCACCCCTCCCCCTCTCCTTCCTCTCTGTCTCTCTCTTCCCCTCCCGCAGCCAAGGCTCCACTGGAGCAAAAGATGGCCCGGGCGCTGGGGATGGCTCCTTGGCCTCTGCCCCAGGCGCTGGAGTGGCTCTGGTCGCAACAGAGCGACGCCCCGGATGGGCAGAGCATCGCCCCCTGGTGGGCGTGCCGGGTGGATCCCGGTCGGGCGCATGCGGGAGTCTGACTGCCTCCCCGTTTCCAGCTTCAGAAAAATACAAAAAAAAAAAAAAAAAAAGTAATTCCATGAGAGCCATACAACGACCCGTGTATGTTATGTATTATCCAATAAAAATTTGGTGTTGTCCCAAAGGACAGCTGTGATTGGCTCCAGCCACCCGCAACCATGAACATGAGCAGTAGGAAATGAATGGATTGTAATATATGAGAATGTTTTATATTTTTAACATTATTTTTTTTTTAATTAAAGATTTGTCTGCGAGCCAGATGCAGCCATCAAAAGAGCCACATCTGGCTCACGAGCCATAGGTTCCCAACCCCTGCCTTAGTTGTTCATTGATTGCTTTCTTATATGTGCCTTGACTGTGGGCCTTCAGCAGACCGAGTAACCCTTTGCTTGAGCCACCGACCTTGGGTTCAAGCTGGTGAGCTTTTTGTTCAAACCAGATGAGCCCACGCTCACGCTGGCAACCTTGGGGTCTTGAACCTGGGTCTTCTGCATCCCAGTCCGACGCTCTATCCACTGCGCCACCGCCTGATCAGGCTCTCCAATATTTCTTATTGGAACGCTAGTGCTTTCACATCATACCAGTCTTTCTTAGGAACTGGATCAACCACTTTTTTCTTGGCTCCCTTTTTGCTGCCTTTTGTAAACTTATTCTTGCCAACCACCATGATGCTACTTAGACAGCCAAAACGATAACTACATTTCTTGTCACCTGAGCTGGGGTGACAGAGGTAGAGACAAATGGGAGAAGCCCCAGGACGAAGGCTACAAGACTCCCACTGTACTTGTTCATAGCAATGCCAAGAATAAAAAATAAATATTTTTTCAAGAATAAACACTTCTCAACTTGCTTCTGCCTCTTTTTTATTTGTAGTGGCCAGAAATATCTGTTTTTGACAATTCTGTCCAATTTTATGTTTTTTTACAATGAGAAAATTATGAAGCCCAGATGTCTTAAGTGAAAGTTCTCGTTTCTATTTTCTCATTTTAAAAATTGTTTACATTTCTCTTTTGAAATTCCTTAATTATTCATGCACTAAAACCATTTTTCCTTTAATTTTCTTCAGTTCTCTGAACATATGATACTTTGAAGCCTTTGACAGCTCAAACTGATCAACTTGGAGTCAGTTTCTACTGACTTCCTTTTTCCCCCTAGGTATGGGCCACTCTTTCCTGTACCTTTCATGTCTAATAATTTTTGTTTGAATACTAGGCATTTTATCTAACACATGCAGTGACTCTAGACTCTACTGTGTTTTCATTGGGATTGTTTGGGTATTTTTTTTTCTAGTAGGCAAGTAATTTATCTGTATTTAAACTGTAGGCTTTGCTTTCCCTGCAATGTGCAGCAACTCTTGCACTCGTTTATTAGCTTGATTCCCTGTAGGTTTTCTTGAGTAATCTGATGACTGGCCAAAACCTTGGCCATAGATTATACTCAGATTTGGGTGGGGCCTGCTCTCACTGTGCTTTCTTTATTCTGGAGATTACTTCCTAAATTTTCTGTTTTAGACTCTGTCCTCTGACACCTCAAATCAATAAGACTTCAGATTTCTGCTACTTGAGCTGCACAGGGTTGGGAATGCACTCAGTTAGAAAAGCAGCAAATTCACAGAGCTCATCTGGTATAAATTCTTTCTTTCTAATTTTAATTTATTCATTTTAGCGAGTGGGGAGGAGGAGGGGAAGGGGGAGGGGAGGGAGGAGGAGGAGAGGGAGAGATAGGAATATTGAGCTGCTCCTGTATGTGCCCCAACTGGAGATCGACCTAGCAACCTCTGCACTTCGGAAAGATGCTCTAACCAACTAAGCTATCTGTCCAGGGCAATGTAGGTTTTTTCAAAGACAGACTTCTGCCTCTGATTTCCACCTGCTTTTTCTATCAGGCCCTCTGGAAACTCCCCATGTTTAGAAATTCAGCCAGGGATTTTAATAGAGTTTATAGTCCAGTTATGGGTTTCACCCTCTTCTATGGTTTTTATTACTTTCAAGGGCACCTCCCCTTATATTTCCGGGTAATTTTTCTACCCTGAACTCTGTCCTTTGCCACCATAAGAGAAGTAAGACTGTGGTTTTCCACTGCCACTTTCCTCCGCTGTGGGGGCTGGTTAATGCCCTCCCGTAAAACATTTAAAAAGCTACAAACTCACAATTCTTATCACTTACAGTTGCTCTTTTTTAAGAGTAAACTCTCCTCTAGCTTCCATCTGCTTTTGGATCCTTTCCAGTTTCTTTAAATACAATTTTTACATATTTTATAATTATTATCTGTGGGAGGGTTCAGGAGATCACTTTACTCTGCCACCATTACCAAAAATCCCCCCTGAGGGATGGATTTTAAAATATTAAGCATCTATATTTATGAAGCTGAAATGCGTCTGGGGCTTGGTGAAAGGAATTTAAGATGACTCCCATGTTTCTAAGCTTGAGTGAGGGACTAACTATGGCAGTGTCAAAAACAAACACAGACTAAAAAAAGGTGCCGTTCTAAGAAAATAACAAGTCAGGTTATGTTTTAGACATATTGAATCTGAAGTACCTCTGGGAAATTCATATAGAGACCCAGAGTTGGAATCAAGTCCCCAAAGATAGTAGCTAAAGCCATGGGAATAAATGAGCTTACCAAGAAGAACATGTAAGTAAAGGAAAAAGGCTCAAAAATAGAATATGTGGGAATACCAATGTTTAAGATGTGAGCAGAGCCTGACCGGGTGGTGGCGCAGTGGATAGAGCGTCGGACTGGGATGCAGAAGACCCAGGTTCGAGACCCTGAAGTCGCCTGCTTGAGCCCAAGGTCGCTGGCTCCAGCAAGGGTTACTCGGTCTGCTGAAGGCCTGTGGTCAAGGCACGTATGGGAGAGCAATCAATGAACAACTAAGGTGTCTCAATGCGCAACGAAAAACTAATGATTGATGCCTCTCATCTCTCCGTCCCTGTCTATCCCTCTCTCTGACTCTCTCTCTGTCTCTGTAAAAAAAAAAAAAAGATGTGAGCAGATATGCCTAACCAGGTGGTGGAGCAGTGGATAGAGCATCGACCTGGGACACTGAGGACCCAGTTTTGAAACCCCAACATCACTGGCTTGAGCGTGGGCTCACCAGCTTGAATAGAGGGTTGCCAGCTTGAGCATGGGAACATAGACATGACCCCATGGTCTCTGGCTAGAAGCCCAAGGTCACTGGCATGAGCAAGGGGTCACTGGCTCTGCTGGAGCCCTGCAGTCAAGGCACATATGAGAAGAGAATCAATGAACAACTAAGGTGCCACATGAAGAATTGATGCTTCTCATCTCTCTCTCTGTTTCTCTCTCTCTCAAAAAAAAAACAAAAAAAAAAAACCCCAACAAGACAAAACAAAAATAACCCAGCTTGTTTATTATTTATTATTATTTTTAAAGAAATAGAAAAATCTAGGCCAGCAGGGGGAATGGGGGCCACCTTCAGTGGCAGCTCACCCCCCACCTTCCCTAGACTTGTACTGGGGTGGGATTTGGATTGATGGGAAGGTTTTTAAGGGCCAGGGATGGATCTTTTCTAAATGTTATTACCTGTAAATAAAGTCTATTTTTCTCCCTTGAAAAAAAAAAAGAAACAGAAAAAGGATATATGGAGCAAATTATTTTACTTCAGAAAGTATAAAGTAATAGTGAAATTTTTAGGGGATGACATAGGGTTAGGGACACTAGGGTGGAATTTCCTTAGGCAATTTTTTCTGGCACTTGAAACAAATCATAAAAACTAACCCAATTCTGAACAAACTATAAGTCATATAATCATACCCCAGGCATACATACATATATTTCTTCTTCAAAGAAGCTTTATTCAGAATAAAGGGTTTCTTTTCACATTCCCCTCTCATTTCTCTCTCAATTCCTTCTTTCCTTCTTGCTCCCTCCTCATTCCTCCTCACCCCCACTCTGGGCAACCCTCTAAACATCAGGCAGGCCATTCCCAGTGAATCATACCATAATTCAAGATGACCCTCTAAAAAAAATTTGTGTCACCAGCTGTTCTGTTTTGAATAGAAGACTTCAGGTCACACTCAGGATGTTGATACTTAGCCGGTTCATATCATCATAGACCAGGTAGAGGCCCCCCTTGGTAAGACACATGTTACCCTTGTGTCTACTTCATGCTAAAGAATGATTTGCTAAAATTCAGCTTGCTTTCAACACATTTTGATTTGAGATATAACTGTATTAAAATAAAAATTACCATCGTCACAAACAAAAACCCTACTAGATGAAAGACAGTGTCTTCCTACACTAGCAAAGCCAGTGGGAGGATGAAAGACATCCCACGCCAGTTCTTAACAACTAAGGATGAGGCTGGAGGGTTTGTTTGTAGCAGTTAGTTACAAAGTTATGTCTTCTCAACTCTCCTTGGAGAAACTAAGACCACCAAAGAGGGGAGAAAGGGGGAAGGATGAAAGGAGTGTTGTTAACTAAGAGATAGCTGCTTTTGAGACCTCCTTACCATGGCTTAAGTTCAGCCAATTAGCAAGGATCTGTTAATGAATTCACACCAAAATCCTCATCACCTATTGCTTTATAAGTTAACTTACAAAGTAGCCAACAAACACATTTTCAAATTCATTTCACATAGTAACACCAGATAAGCAGATAAAAGAACCAGAATACTTTAGATTATAGGAGAAAGTGAGCAGCTATGGTAAAAAAAAAAGGGGGGGGGGGGTATTATGGTTCAGGCACTAATACTTTACAAAAAGAAAAAGTACAATAGCAGGACTTTCTACACACCCCCATACAAGGAAACAGGCTACCTAGTTTCTCTCTCCATGCAATAACCCACTCGTGTAAGTTCAGAGGGTGGGGAGGTGGGGCCGGGGGGTGCTTAGTGAATACATGCACACAGACAGTCCTAGAAGGGCCTCGATTACTGAGGGGTTAGAAACCCATACAAATTATACTGGCCAGAGAGCAAAAGGGGGCCTGGGTCTCAAAAATTTTTGATGTCTGCTCAGCTAACTAAGGATAAGAATCTGGGGGGAAAAACAGCCCCTGAGGGATTCCAAATTTGTCAGGAAATAATAGCCAGAAGAATAAATGAACCCTTGGCAAAAATTTTACAAGCCTAAAGGATTAAAGGAAAGCTTTAAAAACAAAAACTAAAGGAAAGCAACCAAGCAAAAACAAAAAAAAACCTGATAAACAAACCAAACCATAACAAAAGCGGGGAGGAAGGGAGGAAGCTGCTTAGGTTTCTGTCCTTGGTTATGCAAGGCTCTTCTTTGTCGCTGCCCACACCCCATGCCTCTATCTCCCGGTAAGAAGTAAACTCTGGCCTTATGTAGACTCAGCACAACAGTTTTCCTCAGTGAAAAAACACAGCAGAGAGGTGTCCAAGGGCTTGGCTCATTTACCCACTCAGTCATTTGTTCCACAGAAAACCACTAGCTTGTAGGGGTTGAAATGCTGTGATTATTGACTGGAAACAAGGAGATGGATGATAGAGAGAGGAGGATCTCAGTCTCCTAAAGTCAAACCTTATATGCAGAGGTACCTAATCGAACCTTCACTTCCTGGGCTCAAAGAGAACGCCTCCTTTCACAAAGTACACTTGCAGCAAGTAATTGCCAGGGACTAAAATGCTTGTACTGCAAATGTTCCAGTACCCAATCAGCAAGCCTTCATGCTCCTCCTGCTAGCAATTCAGAGGTTCGTGGCATAAAGCAGATGCAGTAATTAAACCAAGAAGGGGGAATAAATTGGTGATATTTCTTTCCACTTTGGGAATTGCAAAAGCTCCACAATACCCTGCTCTTGGATAAAATATATGTATATTTCCAAAAGGATGAAAAATGCTACTGACAACACATGGCCTTTGCAGCTCTGCAGGCATTTTAGGCAAGACAAGAGCAATTTATGATACAATTTCTTTCCACTTGGGATGCAGAGTTGCTTGACCTACCTTAGTGAAAACAGGACAAACTAGAAACTAGTGCTTCTAGCCAGTCATCCCTAATTAGAAGATCAGCCGTGTTTACATTTCCCTTCCTTTCCCTAGTGCATTAAGCAGAAGTTTGAACTCCAAATCCTCTCCTAAAAGAAATGCTTTTTGATTAACGACTCTGAATGTACAAGGTGATCCTACCACCCTTCCAAAGTTATCCATGGCCTTCCTTCAGCATTCCGGGTCAACACCCCATCCACTGCACCACCACAGGTCAGGCTATGGCCTTCCTAAGCAAGCAGAAAAGGTCAAATATAACTTTTCTGGATCTGAAGACCTCATTTTGCCCCATTTTTAGCAATGCTTGTAGTTCTCAACATTAATATCAAACTATATAATGCCTCCATGCACAAAGGCCCACTCCTACTTTTGGGGCTCAGAATATAAGTTCAGTATTCCTCCCTCCACATCCACCCATTCTCCATGTTAAAGCATAAAGCTGAGACCCTGTTCACTAGCAACAATTTATTGCCACTGCCCATTGCTGGTAAACAAGAAGAAAAAGAACCCCCAGCCAACACAGGATCTTCCTTCCAGCAAACATCTGAAGTCTGTAAGGCCCGAGTTTTGAGTTTTTACCATCTTCCAGGATACTCTCTGGCCTAAATCTATCATAGTTCTCATATTACTGGTCTAGTTCTAATTTTATTGACTATAATTTTCCTATAGTGTGCTACTGTGCCCATCTCTCCCAACTGTGTGTTCAGTGAATTCCACGTTGGTAGCTTGAAATTGGTTATAGTGGTAGTACTTACACTATGAAACTGGCAAACTCAAGGTTTATTTTTGTTTTCTAGGGGAAAACCCCATTGTTAACCATATACTACGCTAAACTGTTATCCCTATACTCATCTGTACTTCTTCTGTGATCTCTAACCTCCTTTTCTTTCTCCCAAAAACTCCATGGGTTTGTTTTGGAATTTCTACTCTATGATAAAAATGTCACTTATATGCTCCATCATTTCATGTTTTGTTCCCTATACCTCCTGCAGGATAGGCTACCTAATTTGCAGGATCTGGTGCAAAATGAAAATACAGGATCCCTTGCTCAAAAATTATTAAAAATTTCAAGACAATAATAGGAGAGCATTAAACCAAAAACAGGGCCTTTTTAAGTGTGCAGACTTATACAACCATATAGGTCTTGTGCCCCAAAACTAGACCCTGACCACCTATTCTTAACTGTAAGCCTGACCTCCCCCCTAAGGATACTGTTTCTTTGTATGATGGCTACTTATTCTCTTATTTTAGGATTGAAGGCGGGTTGCTAATTTATTTGCTCTCATTCCCATTGCTCTTTGCAAACCATTACTCTTCTGTCTTCTTTGTAAAAACCTCTTCTCCTTTGCCATCTTGCTGCACTACATACACTTTAACTCATCGTAGCTGTCATCTCCCAACTTACTAGTTACTTCTCCTACTTTACTAATGGCTTTGACATCTGGCTCTCAAAATTCCTCTTCACCCCAAGTCCTTGCTCTCAAAATTCCTCTAGCTCTCAAAATTCCTCTTCACCCAAGTCCTTGCTCTCAAAATTCCTCTAGCTCTCAAAATTCCTCTTCACCACAAGGCCTTGCCTGGTTAAGAGAACACACTCTGGATAAAATCAGACTGTCTGGCCCTGGCCGGTTGGCTCAGCGGTAGAGCGTCGGCCTAGCGTGCGGAGGACCCGGGTTCGATTCCCGGCCAGGGCACACAGGAGAAGCGCCCATTTGCTTCTCCACCCCTCCGCCGCGCTTTCCTCTCTGTCTCTCTCTTCCCCTCCCGCAGCCAAGGCTCCATTGGAGCAAAGATGGCCCGGGCGCTGGGGATGGCTCTGTGGCCTCTGCCCCAGGCGCTAGAGTGGCTCTGGTCGCAACATGGCGATGCCCAGGATGGGCAGAGCATCGCCCCCTGGTGGGCAGAGCATCGCCCCTGGTGGGCGTGCCGGGTGGATCCCGGTCGGGCGCATGCGGGAGTCTGTCTGACTGTCTCTCCCTGTTTCCAGCTTCAGAAAAATGAGAAAAAAAAAAAAAAATCAGACTGTCTGGGTTTAAGTATTTTTTTTAGAAAGAAAGAGAGAAAGGGTGAGAGAAATATCGATATGTTGTTCCACTTACACTGCTTACAAAAATTAGGGGACCAGGGAACTTGCAGATACTCCAGTACTTTGAGCCTTTTGTATAGCGCATTTTCACCAATGAAATAGAAGTTTGCTTTGCATCTCATTTGAATAATCGAACAACTTTCTTTGACTTGTCTTTGCTTTTCTGATGTTCTTGTTCAGTAAAAAAAAAATCAAATGCTTTTTTTTATCGCTTCATATTCATTTGGAAATATACCCTAATTTTTGTTAGCAGTCTAAATGCATTCATTGGCTGCTTCTTGTGTGTGTCCTGATGGAGACTGAACCTGCAACCTTGGTGTATCGGGAAGATGCTAAGCTAACTGGCCAGGGTCAAGGATTCAAGTCTTCATACTAACATATACTAGCTATGTTGCCCTGGACATTTCCTTAACCTTTCTTTTCCTGAGCTTCCTCATTTATGAAATAGAGTTAATAGTAGTACTTCATAGGATTTGTTGTATAGATTTAAAGAGTTAATACATGTAAAGGGTTCAAAATGGTACCAGGCACATAATAAATGCTCACTCAATAAACATTAGCTATTGCTTCTATCATCATCACCATTGTTAAAGTCTATCTCAAAGTCTACATGGATAACTCATTTAATATATTCTTTAACCATCCTGTCATCAACAAATTTATTCTCTACTCTATCCCAGCAACCTTCTTCCACAGCTATACCCTACATCCTATAATCACCAGAACTTCTCCACCTCCCAAGTCTTAATTTCAAATATTTCTAACTACTACCTTCCAGGATTCACATTCACCTGTGTCCCATATGTCTGCTTCCTATCAGCAAAACCTATGAATATCGTATCTCCTCTATCATATTCATCAGCTCCTCCTATCTTTGCCTCTTTTCCTGTCCTTACACCCTCTTTCATCCACTCTCTTAACAACAACTTCAATTCCCATTCCCCAATTTCCTTCTATATAAGATTGGCAAAGTTTCAACCTTGGAGGACTCAAACTATCAGCCTTTCCTTTTTTTTGCATTTTTCCGAAGCTGGAAACGGGGAGGTAGTCAGACAGACTCCCGCATGCACCCGACCAGGATCCACACGGCATGCCCACCAGGGGGCAATGCTCTGCCCATCCGGGGCGTCACTCTGTTGCATCCAGAGCCATTCTAGCACCTGAGGCAGAGACCACAGAGCCATCCTCAGTGCCCGGGCCATCTTTGCTCCAATGGAGCCTCGGCTGCGGGAGGGGAAGAGAGAGACAGAGAGGGAGGAGAGGGGGAGGGATGGAGAAGCAGATGGGCGCCTCTCCTGTGTGCCCTGGCCGGGAATCGAACCCGGGACTCCTGCATGCCAGGCCAACGCTCTACCACTGAGCCAACTGGCCAGGGCCTATCAGCCTTTTCTTGACAGGGCTGCTCAGAGCTACTGGGGAAATACATATAACTATAAAGATCAGTACCACTCTTGTAAACCCATGGGCACCATCTTCAATGCTGCCCAGCAATCCTTCTAGTTCCTCACCTAGTCTGCCATCTCCTACCCTTCACAATGGCTATTTCAGACCTTTACCACTCTTTCTAGACCTCCCCACTCCAGCTACCTTTGCTTCTGCTCTCAGTAACTCAGACATGAATATAGATTATTTCTATTCCACTTCAGAAAAAAACAGGAACAAGATTAGAACTACCACAAGGTCCTCTACCAAACCTCAAATACACCTTAGCTGCATCTATATCCACCCATCTCTTCCTTTCTATCACAATGAAGATGTCTCTCCACCTGCTTAAAGCTAATCTTGTGCCCCGTTCTCTGGATTGTAATTCCCCATCCTTGAAGGCAATGGTTCTTGAAATATAATCCCCAGGCCAATAGCATCAGCATTCTCCAAGAACTTGGTACAAATGCAAATTCTCAAGCCCTACTCTAGACCTACCAAATCACAAACTCTTGACTTGGGACCCAATAATGTTTTAACAAGGCTTCTAGGTGATTCTGATGCACACTAAAGTTTGAGAACCACAACTCTGAGGGACTAGTTGTTGTTTACCCCCCTCCTTCTGTATCTTCGACCCTCTTCTTTGTACAATGGTTCCCTGGCCTGAAGAGCCTCCTATTTGAATGCTTCATGTACATTCTTGCCCTCCTCCAGTTTTTCCACACACAGCAACACATCTGATCACGTCATTCCTGATTAAATAAGGCCAACATTTAAGGCCTCAAGGTTTTGCACACCTCTCAGGTCTCTTCTTTCACCACTAGCTCTTTTGCTCTGTTTGACAAACAAGACCAGTCTCCCTCAATTTCTTGATCTTGCCTCTGACAAACTTTGAAGTTGTTATCTCCTCTGCCTAAAATTACTCTTGGCCTGTTTCTTTCCCTAACTCTTACTTCTACTTCAAGCCTTAAACTTTCCTTTCTTAGGGTAGCCTAATCTTACCCCTTAGTCTTGATTAGGACCCTATGAGATGCTCTTACAGAACTGCTCTTAGCCTCTCACAACCTGCATCAAACTTATAATTAATTATTGGAAATGTAATGTCTGTTTACTTTGCCAGAGTATAAGCTCTACTAAGGCAGAAATCATGTTTATCTTATTATTATATTCTTAGTGCTTAGCTTAGTCTAGCACCTTGTACTAGTAATGAGAATAACTATCTGCTGGCTGACTGAGCCTTTGCATTCTCTGTGCCACTGTCCAGAATACTTTTTACTACCTTTAACTCCTTAGTGAAATCCTGTACACCCTTTGAGAAACAAGTTTAACATCTCTGTAAAGTCTTCCCTGCACATACACACCGCCTGATGTTCAAGTGAATCACTTTCTCTTGTGTTCCACTGTATTGTATACATAAGTCTACTAATGCAATAATTATACACTATTGTAAATATCTTGCTTTATGTCTGAGTCTCCAGGAGACTGTAAACTCTCTGAGGGCAAAGATCTTGTCTTATTTACCTATGTGTCTTTAGTGCTGAGAAAAGTACCTGACATTGATAACAAGTGTCTATAAATGTTTATGGGCATATTAAGCCTAAGACTTTATCTCTCATATTGTACTGAAAAGTTTTTTCTGAATACTAAATCTGGGTTCCAATTCTAGGTTTGCTATTCATTAGCTGCATGATCAAATTGTTTAACCTCTTTAGGCCTCAGTTTCCTCACTACCAAAACAGGGCTAATAACACCTACTTGGAAATATTGCTCTGAAAATTGAACAAAATGACATAGTAAAACAATTAGCACACACAGTGCCTGGCATGCAGTACTGCCTCCCCACTCTGGCTTCGACTTAATAGAGACAACTAGGACAAAACAAATACAAAAATAAGTCACAGCAATCAAGGGAGACAGAGCATAGAGTGAGTCATTCCTTTGAATCATTTGCCCAGGAAGATTAACAATAAAGAAACATAATAAGTGGAATAAACTCTACTGGTGGCATCTCCCTTGGCATACAAAGCTCAGTGAGAATTCACCCTACAGACCTCTTGGCAAACGGCCACATCCAGCTCCCTAGCCCAGCAGGTCAGGACTTAATCTGTTGTAGCAGCCATGGTTACTTCAGACTGGAAAAGGAACTACCTCATAAGGAATGTGTTAACAGGCAGGAGATGGGGGAGGAGGAGGAGGAGAGGTTGACTGCAACCACATCTATCAAGTGTTTTGCAATCAGCAGAAATCACTGCAGAATCGTTGGTGGAGACTAACACCCACACAATGGTACTTACCTGTAGACAAGAGCCAACTCAGACTAGATAATGAGGAGCCTTCCGCTTTTACCAAAACAAGTCAGACTTGCATGGAGTGAACATCTCTAAGATCAAACTACCCTTGTTCAGCTGGGAAGCCCCCATGGAGATGATACCGAGCAGCTTTCTACATACATTCCTCAGCCTAGGAGCACTGCCCACAAGTGCCAGCTTCACTGTGTATGTGTACCAAATGTAAAAGCAGACTTAACCGAGTCTCCGCTCCATATTCATATTATGCTTACCTCTTCAGAGCCATTGGTATTTGGATCACCTAGGTCCTCGGAGTCATTCACTCCAGAATGCTGTGCCACTGTAGGTTTAACTTCTTCACTGGGGCTCTCTCTCTTCTGAAGCTTCCTGATTAAGCTCTGCTGGTCACTAGGAGATAGAGCGGGTCTGAGTGGAGCTCCAGGAGGGCTCTGCCTCCTCTGAGATGTCCTGCTCCAACCCAGCCCCAGGATACGTGGTACATCATCTTCAGGTGGAAAGCCCAAATCATCTGCAGTTTGGAATTTTTTAAAAAACACCAGCATGGAATTGAAGGAGTCTGTATTAAAAGCCCGGCAGCTCTGGGGCCTCCTGCAGTCCGCCTGAATGCACATCCCTTCCAACCACCAAAAGGCATGGCAGGTGGGCTCCTGGCAGCAGGCAGCCCAACATGCCTGGAGAGAGCGGATTCCTTCAAGAAGCCGGAGGTGATTTTCTCCCCCAGATCTCAGGCCAACTCCAAATTGTGTCTTCACCTGCTCGCATCTGCTCTCACCAGCATCTAAAAACAAAGAATGAAAATATTTTAAGACGAAATAAAAACAGAGACTCACTCTGTAAAGAACCCTTAACACCAACATTTTGAGGCTATTTTGGAGACTAGTTTTTAAGAGGGTGGGAAAGCTGTCTAGTAAGAGGAACAGAAGCAGCAAAAGAGAGTGAGTGTTCTTGGCTCAGGATATTTTAGGCTGCAGAGTACTGCTACACATCCATCACTGATTCCCTTCTCAATGAGTCTCTGCCACATGGACCTTATACACAGACCTCCATCTAATTTGTGAACAAAAATAAATAAATAAAGGAAACCCAATCAAAAGAACTACTCTGGTGGCAGTGCATGGAGGGAAGGGGGCCCATCCTACCATTTGATCTCTCACTCACCTCAAAGGCATGTCTCAGGAACAGTGTGTGGACTATGGGACCAGAAGAGCAGATAACTCAACAAGATCGAATATGTCCCTCATTGAACTGGCAGAAACACAGAGAAATCATGACCTTTTGCAGGTTACAGGTTTATCATGTTCTAACCAATTGTTTACCAGAGTCAGGTGATTCTGCCTATCACAGTATCAGCCAGACCAGTAGTCAAGCTTACCAAAATTTTAATCATGAGAAGGAGTCTCTAAAATCAACCTCTTAATGAAAGGCTATGTCATGATAGGAAAAACAGTGTCCTACTGTGATTAACCTAGATAATGTGGTCCAAAATTCAGGCTAACGCTGTTTATGGAGAAACTTTTGGGCTGCTGAATTAGTTAGAGCATGGCATTTAATTTCATTTCTGTACTCTTAGATGAAATAAAATCAAAGCATGCTCTAAATCTAAGTTGATATACTTAGTTCATTTTAAGTTCTTAGTTATATGGGTGGCTGTAAGCAATTATGGTCAGGGTTATATCGGGCCAGAACCAGGGTGCGGAAAGAGAGGTGCCTCGGGCACAAAATTTAAGTGCTCACTCTCAGAGTCATGGAAGTGCATGGTTTGCTTGCTCAACCCTTGCGAGTGTCTCCTTAAATTTTGTGTCCTATCTGCCTCTTTTTTCACCCTTGCCCTGTCCCTGAAGTTATAACAAAAAGTATATTTTAGAATTACATACAGAAAATATGCAGAAGAATCAAAGTATTAAAGAAATGAATAATCATGTCTGCATGTACACAAAACTGAAAAAGGGCTATGACTAGATAAAGCAACAACCTAATAGTCATCCAAAGCCAAACTGACCCCCAGAAAATACTTACTAAATGTCTAACAGACTAAATTTGGATACCAGTCAACAGAGAGAGAAGAAAATTAAGGCAGGTTTCTGGATCACTGAGTTGAGCAAGTGCTAGCACAAGCCAACCTGCAATCATTCTTTAAAAGAAAGATACATTGGCACCAACCTAACACCAGACAAGGCAAATTGGATGGCTATAAAAAATAGAACTTCCCTAAGAAAAATGGCAGAAATAGCAACTATGAAAAACAAATAAAGCTACCAAGCGTTAAAGAAATACCCCTCATTTCTTTGCCCATCTTTCCACACAGTAACCAATGGTATGAATCTTGGTAACAGTTATTGACTGTACAGACTTTGTTGAAATCAATAAATTGTTCAGTAACTACTGTGTTACCTTTATATCAACTTTCCATCATTTTACTCAAAATAAATCTCTCATATTTAACAATGAAGAGTCCATTTAGATGAAAATAACTTGCACTTTTATGTAAACCACTGTTTTATTATTTTATTTTATTTTTTAGCGAGAGACACAGAGACAGAGAGATAGAGAGAGGGATAGAGACACACAGACAAGAGGAGAGAGATGAGAAGCATCAATTCTTCACTGTGGCATCTTAGTTGTTCATTGATTACATTCTCATATGTCCCTTGACCAGGGGGCTCCAGCCGAGCCAGTGATCCCTTGCTCAAGCCGCTGACCTTGGGCTTCAAGTCAGCAACCTTTAGGCTCAAGTAAGTGACTATGGAGTCATATCTATGATCTCATGCTCAAGCCAACAACCCCATGTTCAAGCCAGATGAGCCCACGCTCAAGCCTGCGACCTCAGGGTTTCTACCTTGGGTCTTCTGTGTCCCAGGCCGACACTCTATCCACTGTGCCACTGCCTGGTCAGGGTTATTTCATTTTTTAAAATGTATTGTGACCCCCCCACTTCTGCCTTGAAGGGAGAAATTGCCATAGGACTTGCCATGCCACCATGAGTAGTAGACAGAATATATAAAACTATTTTTATTTGTTTGTTTTTGTTTTTTAAGTTAGAGGAGGGGAGATACAGAGACAGATTCCTGCATGAGCCCTGGACCTATGCACTCACATCAATTGAGCCATGGCTGCAGAGGGGGAAGAGAGAGAAAAGGGGGGGAGGGTAAGGGGTGAGAAGCAGATTGTTGCTTCTCCTATGTGCCCTGACCAGGAATTGAACCTGGGACCTCCACGTGCCAGGTCCTAAAACAATTGTTTTTAGACACTGAACAACAGGTAGTCAGGACTGTGATCTCAAAGAAAAAGGAAACAAACAAGGTGTGCCCTATACCACCTGGGCTTTCCATATACACAAGCTCCAAACTGGGCACAGAGAGGGAGCTCCCAAGCAAAACAGGGAGGCGTTGCTGAGGAAAGAGAATTCAGGGTAACTGTGATAGAATTCTGGAACAAACTACCAGAAAGGAGAAAGCTCCACAGAGGAAGAGCTCCAGACATCTGGATAATAGTCCCCTTCAGTCTTTGACTGAATGCTAATTTATGTCCAAGTGTAGGCTGAAACTACACAAGGGAAATAAAATGTTTTGAACTCAATGAAAATTAAAACAGAACATATCAACACTTGTGGGATGCAGTTAATGCAATGTTTAGAGGACATTTATAGGTTTAAGAGGTTATTTTAGAAAAGAAGAAAAGTCTTAAATCAATGATCTAGAGAGACATACAGGGAGAATGCCATATGACAACAGTGGCAGAGATTGGAGTGAATTAGCTGCAAGCCATGGGATGCCAAGGATTGACAATGACCACCAGAGTCTAGGAAGAATCAAGAAAAGTATTCTACCTACAGTCTCAGAAGACCAACCCTGCCAGAACTTTGTACACTTCCAGCCTCCACAACTATTGGCTTATGTAAGATTCTTTGCCCTTGCCTGGGAGAACAGTTCAGGAAACAGATGGTTTCAACATTACTAAGAGCCCATCTAGATCCAGGCAACACTGACATTTGTGGATGTGGCTATGGCCTTTACTCAGATTGAATGGAGATGCCTGGATGCTTTTCAATGGACATGTATAGGGCAGTGGTTTTCAATCTTTTTTTTTACACTTTGGGGGCTGGTGAAAATAGAATTATTTCAGGGATCACTAAGGCAGAAATCACCCTGAGCATAAGCAACTTTTACTAAGATCATAGGGTTTGTAACCTTTACACAACATCTGAGAAGTAAACTCTTTCACAGACCAGCACAAACTTTCTAGTGGACAGGTACAGCAATGTGCAGTTGAAAAGCACTGGTGTAGGGGGCATACTGCTGAAAAACAATGGGAAGTTGGTGTCTGTGGGGATTCTCTCTTCCAAACCAAAATTAACTGGCCAACTAAAGGAACACAGCCCTGGATAAAGATGTGAGAAGTTCTGCCAGGTATCAATGCAGTCCAGGAGTACTGGTTTGAAACAAAGATGTCAACTCTAAAGCAAAAATACTTCTGAAGAATCTGCTCTGGAAGAGTGGACAAAAAGTGTCATGATTGATTTTGGTCTGGACTGGGAGGGCAGAGGCTCCACAGAGAAGAAGCATTATAATGTGAGAAAGTCTTCAAATCTAATTCCTCCTTTAGTAGCCATGAGAGAAAGCATACTGGTGAGAAATCCCATAAATGTAAAGAATGTGGGATAGCCTATACAAGCAGCCCATTTCTTTTAAATTGTCATAAAATTCGCATAAACAAGCAACTTTACAGTTGTATTGAATGTGGGAGGTTTCTCAAGAAGCACTCAATAATTATTAATTATTTCAGAATTCTCTACAGAGAGAAACTCCACACAATGCATGGACAAAAGCTTTCAGAAAGAGCAGTATCCTTTTAAGTCATCAGGGAACCCATACCAGTCAGAAACTTTACAGATGTAAAAACTGTTGTAAAGCCTTTGCTCAGAAGGCAGCCCTTACTCATAATGAGAGAATACATAGTGGAGAAAAGCCTCTTAAATGTATGAATTTGAAAAAAGTTTCAGGGATAATTCAACTGTGTTGGAGCATCAGAAAATCCATACTGGTGATAAACCATATTAGTATAATGAATTAGGAAGAGCTCAACTCTCTTTTTCCCCAATTTTAAGACAGCATGGGTTTAATCACTCTTTCAGTGATAAATTACTTAAGTTATTTTTTTTTTAATTGAAACTAGTTGGCCTCTAGTGGCACTAAAATGTAAGAAAAGGCCCTGGCCGGTTGGCTCAGCGGTAGAGCGTCGGCCTAGCGTGCGGAGGACCCGGGTTCGATTCCCGGCCAGGGCACATAGGAGGAGCGCCCATTTGCTTCTCCACCCCTCCGCCGCGCCTTCCTCTCTGTCTCTCTCTTCCCCTCCCGCAGCCAAGGCTCCACTGGAGCAAAGATGGCCCGGGCGCTGGGGATGGCTCTGTGGCCTCTGCCCCAGGCGCTAGAGTGGCTCTGGTCGCAACATGGTGACACCCAGGAGGGTCGCAACATGGCGACGCCCAGGATGGGCAGAGCATCGCCCCCTGGTGGGCAGAGCATCGCCCCCTGGTGGGCGTGCCGGGTGGATCCCGGTCGGGCGCATGCGGGAGTCTGTCTGACTGTCTCTCCCTGTTTCCAGCTTCAGAAAAATGCAAAAAAAAAAAAAAAAAAAAGTAAGAAAAGGATTTGTAAATTTTGAGAAATGGACTAGGGGTGGAACACTAAGATACCGAAGCTCAGATCTCAAGATTCTGGTACAGACACTCCTGGGGAAAAAAAGAAGTGTTTATGAGACACAAGTAGAAAGAGGTAGGACTGATTAAAAAATAAAACAACCCCAAAAAGAATACAGGCAGGCAGGTGGGCAGGAGTGAAGGCCGGAGCTCTTTAATCAGGCTCCTAAAGAAGAGCCCAGGCTCCGGCCGAGTAGCTCAGTTGGTTAGAGCAGTGTTTTTCAACCAGTGTGCCATGAGACATGGTCAGGTGTGCTGTGGGGAAATTAAACATGGTCCCCAAACTACAGCCCGCATACTGGATACGGCCTGCGGAGGCTATTTATCCCTCCCGCCGCCAGCCACCTCCATCCGAACATAAACATTCCCCTCACAATCCCTCCAGCTATCAGCGACAGGAAGAGTGAAGGCACAGGGAACGCTAACTGACCAATCACCTTCTAGGATTCATCCCGACCACTAGCGATGAACCAATAGTAGGCCACTTCTCATCCACACCCAGGAAGGTCCCTGCTCGGGCTGCTGCACACTTGTCATTGTGTGGCCGCTGAGAGTAGTTGAAGCTGCTACTCCTCCCCATGGTCACGATTTCTAATCCTGGTCAGGACTGGAGGTAAATGTTGCCACCACTGGATGAAGCCTCAGCCTCAGCTGGTTATGTCTATCCTGATGGTGTATAATAGATATTTGACCTTTTTCTTTTTAAAAGAGGCCCCCGCAGAGGGTGATATACAATGCTTCATAATGCATCACAATGTTATCTAACTTCAAAGCTAAAGTTTGCTGATCTTCCTTTGGACAGTTTTTGGTTATCTGTTGCCAAGGAGTTCCCCATTCTGGCCAACAAAGCTATTTTGACATTGCTCCCGTTTTCAACCACATATCTATGTGAGCTGAGCTTCTCAAGCTTGACTGCAATAAAAACTAAAAACAGAGAGACTGAGAACTGTTGAGGAAGAGCTTCATGTGTGTCTTTCTACCATTCCTGCCAGGATATCCCTTTTGTGTTCATCGAAACAGGCCCAGGTTTCACACAGTATAAATACATTTAGAAACTATATTATTAACTTTATGTATAATATGTACTGTGTTAGAGAGTCGTTTTGATAGGTGGTGTGCCCCAGGATTTTGTAAATGTAAAAAATGTGCTGTGGCTCAAAAAAGGTTGAAAATCACTGGGTTAGAGCATCATCCTGACACGCTGAAGTTGCGGGTTTGATCTCCAGTCAGGGCATGTATAAGAATCAACCAACAGCCTGACCGGGCGATGGTGCAGTGGATAGAGCATCAGACTGGGATGTGGAAGACCCAGGTTCGAGACCCCAAAGTCTCCAGCTAGAGCGAGGGCTCATCTGGTTTGAGAAAAGCTCACCAGCTTGAGCCCAAGGTCGCTGGCTCGAGCAAGGGGTTACTCGGTCTGCTGAAGGCCCGTATGAGAAAGCAATCAATGAACAATTAAGGTGTTGCAATGCGCAACGAAAAACTAATGATTAATGCTTCTCATCTCTCTGTTCCTGTCTGTCTGTCCCTGTCTATCCCTCTCTCTGACTCTCTCTCTGTCTCTGTAAAAAAAAAAAAAAAAAAGAATCAACCAACAAATGCATAAATAAGTAGAACAAATTGATGTTTTGCCCTCTCCCTCTTTCTCTCCCCCATCCCTTTCTCTCTCTCTCTCCAAAATCAATCAATTAAAAAAAGAATTAATGAATAAAGAACTCAACTCTTAATTGGTGTTAGAGAATGCATACAGGAGAGAAACCCTATCACTGTAGTAAATACGGAAAATCTTTCAGGTATACATCTTTTGCTTGACATCAGAATACTCATAGTGAATGTAAAACCTATTGATAGAATAACAGAGGGAAAGCCTTTACAAAAAAGCTCAATTCTTTTTTTTTTTTCTTTATTCATTTTTAGAGAGGAGAGAGAGAGGGAGAGAGAGAGAGAGAAGGGGGGAGGAGCTGGAAGCATCAACTCCCATTTGTGCCTTGAGCAGGCAAGCCCAGGGTTTCAAACCGGCGACCTCAGCATTTCCAGGTCGACGCGTTATCCACTGCACCACCACAGGTCAGGCAAAAAAAGCTCAATTCTTGACATCAGAGAACTCATACTGGACAAATATCTATCACTGTAAGAAGTGTGGGAAAGCCTTCAGATATGGCTCAAGCCTTACTGAACATCAGAGAGTCCATACTAGAAAAAAATCTTCTGAACATAACTAATGTGAAAAGACTGTTCCCCAAAGTTTGGCCCTTAAACAGCATAAGAAATTCATAACAAAGAAAGGGCTAGCCATTGTCGTCAGTGTGGTAAAAAAAAAAAAAAAGAAAAAAAAAAGAGAAGTTTACTCCTTCTGAGCATCAAAGTGAAGACATTCAATAAATTACACATTTATCAAAAATATTCTGTGTGCCTCATCCTGGAGAACTTCTCACTTGTTAGAATTTCATTATAGTAGTGTTTGTACTGGTGAAATATTTGAAGAACTTAAATATCAATATGGAAGTAGTTACTAAAGAATACTATGTGCAGTTAAAAACAATGAGGCAGAGTTCTATACAAGTCATAGAAACATCCCCACAATACTCTGTTAAATTAAAAAGCAAATTGCAGAAAATCTATATATTATGATCTTACATACATTTTTTTTTAAATGAAGCCTTTGTACATATATATTATATGTACTCAAAAAGATATGGTCCTGACCAGGTGGTGGTGCAGTGGATAGAGCATCAACCTGGGATGCTGAGGACCCAGGTTAAAAACCACAAAGTCACCAGCTTGAGCACAGAGTCACTGGCTCAGCTGAAGCACCCCCACCCCAGTCAAGGACCATATAAGAAAGCAGTCAATGAACAGCTAAAGTGTAGCAACTATGAGTTGATGCTTCTCATCTCTCTCTCATCCTGTCTGTCTGTCCCTAACTGTTTGTCTCTCATTAGAAAAAAATTAGTTGGAAAACTAAAAACCAAACTTTAAGAGCAAAAAAAAAAAAAAAAAAAATCAATGATCTATGCTTTCATCATAAAAGCTTGAAAAGGAAGAGTATATTATATCCAAAATAAGTAGAGAAGGGAACAAATAGAAATAAAAGTAGCCAATGAAACAAAGCAAACAAAAGACAACAGAAAATTTAAAAAAACAAAATCTGGTCATTTGAAAGATCAACGAAGCTGATAAAGCTCTAGTCAGATAGATGACAGAAAAAAAGAGAGCAGTCACCAATTAACAGTTTAAGCAACAAAAATAAAGAATATCACTACTGCCCGACCAGGCTGTGACGCAGTGGATAGAGCATCGGGACTCAGATGCAGAGGACCCAGGTTCAAAACCCCAAGGCTGTCAGCTTAAGCACAAACTCATCTGGCCTGAGTACGGGCTCACCAGCTTGAGTGTGGGGTCGCTGGCTTGAGCCCAAGGTCACTAGCTCTGCTGTAGCCTCCAGGTCAAAAAGGCACATATAAGAAAGCTGTAAATGAACAACTAAGGAGCTGCAACGAAGAATTGATGCTTCTCATCTCTCTCCCCTCCTGTCTGCCTGTCCCTATCTGTCCCTCTCTCTGTCTCTCTTTCTCTCTCTCTGTCTCTGTCACACACACACACACATAAAGAATATCACTAATGATTTAGTAAACCAGGGGAAGCACACTATGCCTGAGGAACTCCAGGTGCTGCCTACTATTCTAAATAAAGTTTTACTGGAACAGCATCACACTACTTATGTATTGTCTATGGGGCCTTTTGATCTAAGATGGCAGAGGTAAGTAACTGTAATAAGGTTATCTTAAGACTGGCAAAGCCTAAAATGTTTAATATCTGGCCTTTTAAGAAAGTTTGCCAACCACTGGTCTAAGAGAATGTACTTTTGTTTAATTTATATCTACTATTGAGTAGAGCCTCAATTTATGTGTTAATTTAAAGAAGATTGATAAGTTACAAATGATTTTGATTTTCACAGAGATGCAAATAATTTCTTTCTGGTATAAAAGATAACCTCTAAGGTTCAATTAATAAGGCACCCTTATTTCTCACCTAGACATTATCATTACCTCCTTAATCATTCATCCATTCAATAAATATTACCGAGCATCTGCTTCATGCTAGGCATTGCTTTGATGGAGCTCATAACTCAGGAGAGAGAGAGATTAAATAGACATAATGATAAATGTAGAAATGCAAACTAGTAAGTGCTCTGAAGAAAACAAATCCAGCCTTTACAGAATAAAGGTAGCAAAATTTGGAATTTATTAAACATATATTATCACACACAATATCAAAGATATTTACTGTATGCTGCTTGAGACAAAAAAATACTGAGAATAACTTATACATCCATCAATAGAGAACTGGCTACATAAATTAAGGAAAATCCATGCAATTCCTAAATGAATAAGACCACTCTATATTGTCCTGATATGGAATGATATTCAGGATACACTATGTTGAAAAAGAAAGGGGCAGCACAGTGTCTATAGTGTGCTACAATTTGTGTTGGGGGGCAGGAAAGAATATAATGATTATCTATATTACACATAGACTATTGTTGGGAAAATATTCAAGAAACAGGCATGGCTACCTTTAGAAGGGGAAACCAGGAAGCTGGGAGACCAAAGTGAGAGACTTGTTCACTAAGCATCCTTTTATACCTCTGATTTTGTACAATGTACAATGTATTAGGTTTTGAAAAATAAATTTTACAAATTTAAATAAACAGCCTGACCAGGGGGTGGCACAGTGAATAGAACGTCTGACTGGAACGTGGAGGACCCAGTTCAAAATCCTGAGGTCGCCGGCTTGAGTGTGGGCTCATCCGGCTGAAGCATGGGCTCACCAGCTTGAGAGCAGGGTCACTGGCTTGAGCCCAAAGGTCACTGGCTTGAAGCCTAAGGTTGCTGGCATGAGCCCAAGGTCGCTGGCTTGAACAAGGGATTACTCGCTCTGCTGTAGCCCCCTGGTCAAGGCACATGTGAGAAAGCAATCAATGAACAGCTAAGGAGCTGTTCATACAACAAAGAGCCGCAACAAAGAATTGATGCTTCTCATCTCTCTCTTCCTGTCTGTCCCTATCTGTCCCTCTCTCTGTTTCTCTCTCTGTCTCTGTCATAAAAAAAAAAAAAAAAAAAAGTTTAAATAAACAAGTGCCCTGGCTGGTGGCTCAGTGGATAAGGGCTAACCTGGAATGTCAAAGTTACCAGCTCAATCCCAGGGTCACGAGCTCAATCCCGAGGGCACAGGCTCAACCCTAACGTCATCAGTTCGAGCCCCACTCAGGGGCTTGACTCCCAAGGTTGTTGGTTCAAGCCACGATCAGCGCACATATAAGAAGCAATCAAGACCCTGGCCATTGGCTCAGTAGATAGAGCATCAGCCTGGCATGTGGATGTCCCATTCAGGGCACACAGGAGAAGCAACTATCTGCTTCTCTCCCCCTCCATCTCCCCCTTCTCTCCCTCTTCACCTCCTGCAATTAGTGTCTTGATTGGTTTGAGCATGGCCCTGGGTGTTGAGGATAGGTTGGTTGGTCTGACCGCATCAGCCTCAGGAACTAAAAACAGCATTGGCCACAGACAGGGTTGCCAGGTGGATCCCAGTCAGGGTGCATGCGGGAGTTTGCCTCATAATCTCCCCTCCTCACACCTAAAAAAATTTAAAAATTAAAAAAAAAATGGAAGCGCCTGACCAGGCGGTGGCGCAGTGGATAGAGCGTCGGACTGGGATGCGGAAGTACCCAGGTTCGAGACTCCGAGGTCACGCGCGGGCTCATCTGGCTTGAGCAAAGAGCTCGCCAGCTTGGACCCAAGGTCGCTGGCTCCAGCAGGGGGTTACTTGGTCTGCTGAAGGCCCACGGTCAAGGCACATGTGAGAAAGCAATCAATGAACAACTAAGAAGTCGCAATGCGCAACGAGAAACTGATGATTGATGCTTCTCATCTCTCTCTGTTCCTGTCTGTCCCTGTCTATCTCTGCCTCTGTATAAAAAAAAAAAAAAAAAAAAAGGAAGCAATCGATGGCATAATTAAGTGGAACAATGAGTTGATGCTTCTCTCTCTCTCTCTCCCTCCCCCTACCTCTCTTTCTCTCTCAAAAACAAACAGACAAACAAGATTTTGGATGGCTTCCCAGGGCTCTTAGAATGAACACCAAAAGCCTTCATATAACCTAGAGACCCAGAGTGCTCGCTTCGGCAGCACATATACTAACCTAGAGACCCAGAATGATTTGGGCTCAGCCTACTTTTCTGGCCCCATCTAGTACGATGTTTTCCTTCCTTCACTATGGTTCAATCTACCAGCCTTCTTTCATTCCTAATTGGACTATGCTCCCTCCTCTAACTAGACTCTGCACATACTGTCCCCTCTATATAGAATTCTTCTGCCTCCCTTCTTTACTCAGTTAACTCCTCATTATGAGGTCTCAGTTCAACCATCATTTCCTCCAAGAAACCTACATACTGTCTGGTATATCTAGACACTCTGTAGGCTCTGTTGCCCCTTTCTTTCAAAGCAATTATAACACATATAAAGTTACATTTTAAAAATATTTTTAGCCTGACCAGGCGGTGGCGCAGTGGATAGAGCATCAGACTGGGATGTGGAGGACCCAGGTTCAAGACCCCGAGGTCGCCAGCTTGAGCGTGGGCTCATCTGGTTTGAGTAAAGCTCACCAGCTTGGACCCAAGGTCGCTGGTTCGAGCAAGGAGTCACTCGGTCTGCTGAAGGCCCGCAGTCAAGGCACATAGGAGAAAGCAATCAATGAACGACTAAGGTGTCGCAACGAAAAACTGATGATTGATGCTTCTCATCTCTCTCCATTCCTGTTTGTCTGTCCCTATCTATCCCTCTCTCTGACTCTCTTGCTATCTTTTTTTTAATTTACTAATTGATTGATTTCAGCATGAGAGGAAGGGAGAGAGAGACAGGAACCTCGAGCTGTTCCTGTATGTGCCCTGACTGGGGATTGAACCAGCAACCTCTTCGCTTTGGGACAATGCTCACCAACCAAGCTATTCAGACAGGGCAAAGTTACATTTCTTTATGTGATCATTTGCTCAATGTATATTCTTCCCCCTTCACAACACTGTAAGCTCCAGGATGAAAGGACCATGTCTGCTTTTTTCTCCTCACCCCTGTGTCTCCAATTCTAGCATAGGACTTGGCACATTACACTGTAAGGATTAAAAAACATTTTTTGAATGAAAGCACAAATAAATGCATGTATGCATATGCATGAAATATTAAAAGAATGAATAGATACTCCTCTCTGCAGCTGCCTTACTGTTCAGCAACCGGGACACCAAAATGAGTGCAAAAAATTGGCCAAACCAGCTGTCGAAGGAAAAGCTGATGCTATCGATTCAGAATGCATTTCCCAGTTTCCTGAAAGGTCTAAGCAACCTAGAGGACCTCTTTAAAACTGGACAAGAATGGAGACAATGGAGAAATTAAGTTTCAAAGAATTCCAGAGGTTACTGAAAAAAAAAAACAAAAAAAACTCCAGTGAGAGAAAAAAAAAACAAAATATCATTCTGCTCACTAAGAGAAGAGCACCTGGAAAATGGCCATATTCTACTTGGAGTCCCCAATCTCTGTGTTTAATTCTTTCTAATTATAATGATCTGGCAATGATATCTAATTATTGCTAATAAAGAAATTCTTAGACATGCAACAACAATGACAAAAAGAATGAACAAACAGTCAGGAAACCAGGCGGCCAGGTATCACATAGGTCATACTGAAGACATCCAGACTAATGACAAGACTTTAAAAAGAGATGAGGCTCACTTGCCACAATAAATGGGGGGGGGGGGGGTGAGTGACGGTTGGTAGATGAGTAATGATTAGTGATAGGAATTGGTATAAATCTCAAAGAGCAGGAGTTTTTACATGAAAGTGGAGGAGGAATGTTCAAAAAGTGACATTGAGGAGGGATAAGGACATCAGATCCACCTCCAAACTCACAGGTACATGGAATATGGGAGAATGAGCAACCACTGCCTGCAGGCTAGAGGAAAAATAGTGTCTTTCTCCAAGAAAAAGCCAGCTCTCAGAACAACCCCCTCTCTCGTGTCTTAACAAGTCTGAGTACAAAGGGGATTTAGGAATTCAATAGATTCTTTTCACGATTAAAAGGTTGGAAAGGGAGCGGTGATAAGTGCGAGTGAGTTGAAAAGCACAGTCATACAGGAATGTCAAATCAGACACTCATTAATAAATCACAATGGTTAAGGCACTTTACAGCGAGACAAAAAGGAAAGGATGGAAAAATATGATGAGCAACTTATGACATGATTACTGCCTATCCATCTTTGGTATAAAATGGTGAAAGTTTTGAGGCAAATCATAGCAGATGTCTTAACAATGGAATTTGGGGGGGATAGATTTAGAATCAGGGGAAATGGCAATGGGATTTATGGGGATAACAAGGTTGAAGGGAAGGCAGCAAAAAATTTTCATTTCCTGGCTGTTGCTAACAGCTCTGGTTAAATCCTGATCTTTGAATGAGAAAGAGATAAAAGTGTGTGTAGGGGGGTGACTACAAGACTGGTTTGTCTTGCATAGAGAGACAGACTCCCGCACGCGCCCAACGGGGATCCACCCCCCCCACCGCATGCCCACCAAGGGGCGTCGCTCTGTTGCAACCAGAGCCATTCTAGCACCTGAGGCAGAGGCCACAGAGCCATCCTGTTTCCCGGCCAACTTTGCTTCAGTGGAGCCTTGGCTACATGCGGGAGGGGAAGAGAGAAATAGAGAGGAAGGAGGGGGGGAAGGGTGGAGAAGCAGATGGGCGCTTCTCCTGTGTAACCTGGCCAGGAATCGAACCCAGGACTTCCACACACAGAGCTGATAATCTATCACTGAGCCAGCCGGCCAGAGTGGCAAAGATCTTCTTTTGCTTCCATACCTCCCTGAAGAATGTCACATAAGCTGTACAAATATCTGGTCAGGTAGCTCAGTTAGTTAGGGCACTACTCCTATACACTAAGTTTGTGGGTTCGATTCCCAGTCAGCACAATACAAGAAACAACTAATGAATGCATAAATAAGTGGAACAATAAATCAATATATATATTTCTTCCTCTCTCCCTCCTTCTCTTTCTAAAATCAATTAAAATTTATATATATCATAACTCAAATACACCGTGTTTTTTGAGGTGACCTAAAAGCCCCGGTTACAGGTCTTATCCATTACTTGGGCTGGAGAGAACATGTTCAATGAGGGAAAGAAAACCTGGGGGTTCATACAGGATGTTCCAGACTCTCCCTGCTTCACTTGTACCTCTTGATTGTTATATGTTAAAATTATTACTAAAGTTTAGTTATGGCTCTGGCTGGTTGGCTCAGTGGTAGAGAACTGGCCTGGCATGTGGATGTCCTGAGTTTGATTCCCAGTCAGGGCACACAGGAGAAGTGCCCATCTGCTTCTCTACCCTTCCCTCTTTTCCTTCTCTCTCTCTTTCTTCCCCTCCTACAGCCATGGTTCGATTGGAGCAAGTTGGCCCAGGTGCTGAGGATGGCTCCGTGGCCTCCACCTCAGGCTCTAAGAAGAGCTTGGTTGCTGAGTCATGAAGTAATGCCCCAGATGGGCACAACATCACCCCCTACTGGGCTTGCTGGGTGGATCCCAGTCAGGGCACATGCAGGAGTCTGTCTCTCTGCCTCCTCTCCTCTCACTAAATAAAAGTAAAAAAAATTTTAAAGTTTAGTTACAAGTAAGATCTCTAATTCATGTGGCTCTGATTTGACAATTTGATTCTTTGTCTCAGCTCAAGGGAACAGAGCCTGAGAGAGGACTAATGGCCAGAAGCATTTAGTGACCAGGAGTAAAAGAAATGTGAGTTCTGGAGAAGTTAGCTGGCTACAGTGTTACAAAGAAAATGAATCTCGATAGTTGCCAATAAAAGAAGGAGGTACTGTGATCTCTTGGTTCACATGTTCAGTTAGTGGAATTTTGACTGAGTTGTCTTTATTTTATTAACTATTATTTAATGTTGTTCCATTATGTGCTCAGCAATATAAAATATGGTGGGAAAACAGTTCTTTTTCATCCATTTAGTGGATCATAGTTCCTCCTTTTAGATGGTTAAAAAATGGTTAACCATCTTAAGTGGTTAAAAAACATGGGTTCTAGTTTCACCTGTAGGTCCAACATTTACTAGTAATTTAAGGTTTGAAAAATAACCTCTCCAAGATTCAATTTTCATTGCTTTCATTGTTGTTACTCTTGAGAAAAAGAGTTCACCAGAGGAGGAAGCAGGGAATGATTCGTAGAGTCAATATTGGATTATAGATGTAACTTGGATAAAAGGTATGATGAAAATAAGCTCTAATTTTAGATCAGTTCTTCTCCCTTCCCACGCCACCATAGCCTGGCTCTGCTCCCAGGGCCTAAGCAAAAGCAATACTAAATCCTTATTTTAAAAAAAGGGCTTACAGTTGATAGAACATTAGATTAAAAACCCTTTGAGAAAATCTGGAACTCACTGTTGGTAGGAGCATGCAGAAAGCTTACAAGGTTGAGAACAGGAGGCAGAGCCAATCCCTTTCTTTTTAAAACCATGGCAAAGCAGAGCCTATAGAACTCTCATAAATATTACCTGGAGGATCCCCAAAACAGGAGGCTCTGGAACTTATCATTACCACCTCTCAAAAGACAGAATTCTAATAAAACTGGCACAAAATCTAGACCAGGTTTCATAATTCCAAGCAACAGGATGGAAAAGTCTATAGAATATGTGAATTATTGCCAGAAGGAAATGCACCAAATACTTTTAGGAAGCTATGAAAAACTGAAATTATTTAGAGATAGTACTATTGCCTCTGGCATTTTAAAATCTCAGGTAACAAGCTTGACTTCTCCAGAAATTGCTGGCTGGCAAGCAAGAGGAAAACAGAGACAGAATGCCCCCTATCTTAGCAGCCATATTGTTAAGGTCCTTGGGAATTCACACTCTAATAAAATTCATCAAATTGTATCCCAATGGAAGGGCTGAGATGATGGGAATGAGAGTAAAGAGAATGCCCCACTAGTATAATAATAATAAAATTTTTAAAAACAGTTAATAAATTCTTTCCTGGGACATGGGAGTGGGGGGAAGGATGGCAGCAACGGGAACCAAGTTTCTGTGGAAAACAATGGTTAGGACCCTTTATAGGCAAAATGTGTACTTACTTATAACATTCACTGAAACTAAAATTCTTTTCTTGAAATCTTACAATTATATAATATGGTCAAGAGTCCATTCAAAGCTTTCCTGTAATAAACTATTAACAAGCAGCAGGGCAGAAGCCTTAAATTTGGAGCTAAAGTCAGTGACTGAACTATGGCTCCACGCCATCTGTCCTCCTGCAGCTATCATCAAAAGTACGCATTCTCTCAGAAGCAGCAGGTCTCAGCCAAGATGGCTGCCATATGAAAATGAAATAAACAGGGGGATTATCAATCCCAAAAGCAACTCACAGGAACTGTTCAAAAAACAAATCACCCTAGGGGGCACCCTTCACCTTCCTTTTGACTGTTAGCATGTCTGTCACCTGCACACCCACTAATAAACAAATACAAAAATGGTTCCACATTACTCTCCACACCAATTCTCTCCTGCAGGGGTTAGCATAATCAGAAAGCCAGGCAGAGGAGGTAACTGAATCCTTCAAAGCCCACAGTCAGGTATTATGACGTTTGGAATAAGCCAGGATAATAACTATTGCTCTCTCTCCTTTTCAAAAGGTCCAACACTTTTTTTCCTCAATTCCACACAGGTTAGATTGAAAGGTGGCAGCAGCCTTACAAAGCAGTCCTTTGAAAAGAAAATAATTACTATTCATCACCTTTGCTGTATGCCTAGCTTTAAGAGCACAGAGTGTTAAATGCTATGGTGTAGGTGATTTATTGAAACTAAACTAACTGCTGAACAAGAATAAGTAGGCTTTGTATTCATAGTCTGACTCCTTTCCCTCTACTGTAACGTTTCCATTTTTCCCAAAGACCATCCTGATCAAAGACAAACTCCCTATGGATTAGCTGCCCAACACATACTGCTCAGACACTATTCACATTAACTTTTTTTTTAATTTATTGATTGATTTGAGAGAGAGAGAAGAAGGGAGAGGAAGAGAGAGAGAAAGAAACATCGATTTGTTGTTCCACTTATTTATGCCTTCATTGGTTGACTTTTTTATGTGCCCTGACTGGGGGATTGAACCTGAAACCTCGGTGTATAGCAGGGGTCCCCAAACTTTTCACACAGGGGGCCAGTTCACTGTCCCTCAGACAGTTGGAGGGCCGGACTATAAAAAAAAACTATGAACAAATCCCTATGCACACTGCACATCTTATTTTATAATATTTAAAATAAAGAACAAGTAAATTTAAATCAACAAACTGACCAGTATTTCAATGGGAACTATGGGCCTGCTTTTGGCTAATGAGATGGTCAATGTGCTCCTCTCACTGACCACCGATGAAAGAGGTACCCCTTCCGGAAGTGCAGCAGGGGCCGGATAAATGGCCTCTGGGGGCCGTAGTTTGGGGACCCCTGGTGTATAGGGACATTGCTCTCTCTAACCAAATGAACTATTGTACCTGGCCAGGGGTTTCTCAGATTAACTCTTGATTGTCTGCTTTGGGGGCGGAGCAGGGGGGGGAGGTTTCCAATGACTAATCACAAAAGCTGAGTCTTGCAGCACTTCTTTAGTTAAAAATACTTATAAGATTAAGTTCTATTCTATAAGACTCCTCAAAGGTACTGGATTGTGGCAAACTGCCGAAGAGAAAAATACCATAACACCTCCTTAAAAGAGAACAGTATTTAGAGGCAAAAGAGAGAAATATTCTACTAATCTACCTACTTAAAACAGAATAACTATATTTTCCAGGTTAAACTAACTATAAACTATAAACTAACAAAATCTAACAAAAGATGTCTGTTCCAATATGGAATTACTTGAATTTTAGCCATTAGAGACAGATCCTTAATGTTAGTTAATTTCTTTGAATAAAAGAAGGAAGGGACTGGAGAGAAAAGTGAAGTTCTCAGTTCACTAAAAAATCAGAAAGAGCTTTTCAAATTAAATTGGGGAGAGCACTGAAGGGGAGGTATGATGAGAGATACCAAAAGAGAAACTGAAGAAAAGCTAAGTGGATTAAGAGGAGATAACTGAATCTAATGTAACCAGCAAGGAAACAGCCTTTCCTGCCTAAACACTAAACTGAAAAATCCTTTCAAATCTAAAAGCACTCTTCCCTCATGAAAGAACCAACCAGATTTCAGTTCCCTGAGCTATCTATTTCAGACTACTCCACTTCACAAGCAAGATAGGCTTTCATCATGGAACAAAGCAAGAGTGGAGAATAGCTTCCCAGTTCACCTAAGCCAAGAGCCATCCATCACTGATGACATCTAGACTCATTCAATTTGCCTTCTCCTGAGTAATGATGAGAAGGAAAAGAAAAGAAAAAAAAGAAAACGACACCTCAAAGTTCTAGTCACCTAGGTGACAATATGGAAACTAGTCTATCATAATCCTAATGCCCTTGGCATCGACTTGATTGATACTAATCAAAAGATTGCTGGAGCCTGACCTGTGGTGGCGCAGTGGATAAAGCGTTGACCTGGAAATGCTGAGGTCGCCGGTTCGAAACCCTGGGCTTGCCTGGTCAAGGCACATATGGGAGTTGATGCTTCCAGCTCCTCCCCCCTTTCTCTCTCTCTCTGTCTCTCCTCTCTCTCTCTGTCTCTCTCTCTCTCTGTCTCTCCCTCTCCTCTCTAAAATGAATAAATAAAAAATTAAAAAAAAAAAAAAAAAAGATTGCTGGATACAGATTGATTAACTGGATACAGTTGCTACTAAGTTTCACTGTTAAGGTTTAGTAGTCCAAAGCCATTTTCACAATCAAGTTATAAGTGAGAATATTAACTGAAACACTGGTGTAGCTGAAAATAGCTCTCCTACCATAAAGTCACCTGCTCAGAAATGATCTAGTCATCAAGGGCTTTATAATTTTTTTTTTTTTTGTATTTTTCTGAAGCTGGAAATGGGGAGAGACAGTCAGACAGACTCCCACATACGCCCCCGGGATCCACCCGGCACGCCCACCAGGGGGTGACACTCTGCCCCTCCGGGGCATCGCTCTGCCGAGACCAGAGCCACTCTAGCGCCTGGGCAAAGGCCAAGGAGCTATCCCCAGCGCCCGGGCCATCTTTGCTCCAATGGAGCCTCGGCTGCGGGAGGGGAAGAGAGAGACAGAGAGGAAGGAGGGGTGGGGGGTGGAGGAGCAAATGGGCGCTTCTCCTATGTGCCCTGGCTGGGAATCGAATCCGGGTCCCCCGCACTCCAGGCCGACGCTCTACCGCTGAGCCAACCGGCCAGGGCCAAGGGCTTTATAATATTTAAAGGCATATCGAAGGGAAATGACTCAACCATGTACTTAAAAAAACAAAACTGTAACTAGTGGGTTACATTGCTACATGTGACATACTCAGTTACTTCTCCCACCACCTTATGACTAAAAGACTCTGGAGAATGCTGTCAGCAAGGAGAGCACGCCTCCAAGCCACAGTATGAAGGAACCCACACCTCTCTATGTAACACTGTCTTTGTACTTTAAAAATTACAGGTATTAAATGGTAACAGATATACCTTGGCATGTACATAAAAAAGGTTCTAAAAATAAAGAAAAAAGTTTTTTCTAAAGAGAAAAGCACCTAGATATGATGTCATAAATCTAGCAGTGGGCTCACTGTAGATGTGATCATTATGAACCTTCAGTTGATTACTGTCTTCAATTGCAGGGAAAATAAATTATTTGCATTCACCACAATCATATCAACCTTTTTTTTAAACCCACACAGTGAACCTTGAGTCAGAGCACTGGGGGTTTTTTCTTGGGGGGGTGGGGGGAGGTCTTTCTTTCCTTTTTTCTTTGTTGACTGATTTTGTTGTTTCTAAAGAGAATGCCGTTTAGAGAGCTGCAGCAGAGATATATAAATTAAATATGCCTGACCAGATGGTGGCGCAGTGGATAGAGCGTTGGACTGGGATGTGGAAGGACCCAGGTTCGAGACCCCGAGGTCGCCAGCTTGAGCGTGGGCTCATCTGGCTTGAGCAAAGAGCTCACCAGCTTGGACCCAAGGTCGCTGGCTCCAGCAGGGGGTTACTCGGTCTGCTGAAGGCCCACGGTTAAGGCACATGTGAGAAAGCAATCAATGAACAACTAAGAAGTCGCAACTCGCAAAGAGAAACTGATGATTGATGCTTCTCATCTCTCTCCATTCCTGTCTGTCTGTCCCTGTCTATCTCTGCCTCTGTAAAAAAAAAAAAAAAAAAAAAAAAAAAAAAAAAAAAAAATTAAATAAAGTAGGAGTAAGCTTCAGAGGAAATAATACAGCACACCATGAGGTGTTATTCCAGCAGATACAGCCAATAGAGAAAAACTTTGTCAATTTATCCATTAAAAATCCTCTCCTTTTGGAGCATTATGTAAGTGTCATAAAAAAAAAAAGAAAGAAAGAAAGAAAACCTGCATGCAGTGAGCTGAACTGGGACATGAGGACTCAATACAACCAAGCTTTGAATACTTAAATATCTCAAACCACTTTTTGCTTATAGCAAATAAAATGCAGAGCTACAGATGCTTTCTCATCTGTGTGTAAATGAAAGCAAAACTGTGTGAGTAGTTAGTATTCTTAGAATTTGAGAGCCAGTTTATTTAAATGATATCAAAGCCAATCTGTATCTGTACAGAAATAATTTTCTTAGGGCTCTTATTCTCTAGACTTTACAGAGCTGTACATACGCTTCCCTCTACCCCTCCCTCTGAGATAAAGAAGTAAAAAGAGCTCTGCAGGTTAAAAACCACTTCAAATAAATCTGGGAGAAGGAAATTCAAAGGGACTAGAATATTACTTGTCTTACCGGCCTGCTGTGGAACAGGGTTCGGCTTGTCCCTGCCCCACTCTTTGTGCTCCCATAGCGTACCTTGGAATTTATCATGCTACTTTATGTCTCTACATCTATCTCTGTCTCCATAGTGTGAACTCTCTGATGGTAGGAACTGGGTTTTATTTATATGGAGACAGTGTTTGTTGACCGAAATTGAATGTATCTATAGTGTGTGCATAATACCTAGGTATTAATTATCATTAAGTAATTTGAATTAAGCATCCTAAAGGAGGTATTAAAATTCAGTAAGCATATTTTAAGGCACTAAATGTAAGACAACACCTATAAAGAACCAGGGATCACAACTATTAGAAATGCATACTCTAGGCCCTGGCCAGTTGGCTCAGTGGTAGAGCGTCGGCCTGGCATGCAGGAGTCCCAGGTTCGATTCCCGGCCAGGGCACTTAAGAGAAGCACCCATCTGCTTCTCCACCCCTCCCCCTCTCCTTCCTCTCTGTCTCTCTCTTCCCCTCCCGCAGCCGAGGCTCCATTGGAGCAAAGATGGCCCGGGCGCTGGGGATGGCTCCTTGGCCTCTGCCCCAGGCGCTAGAGTGGCTCTGGTCGCAACAGAGAGATGCCCCGGAGGGGCAGAGCGTCACCCCCTGGTGGGCATGCCAGGTGGATCCCGGGGGCGCATGCGGGAGTCTGTCTGACTGTCTCTCCCCATTTCCAGCTTCAGAGAAATACAAAAAAAGAAAAAGAAATGCATACTCTAGCCTGACCAGGTGGTGGCGCAATGAAGTAGAGTGTCGACCTGGGAAGCTGAGGACCCAGTTTGAAAACCCCAAGGTTGCCAGCTTGAGCACAGGCTCATTTGGCTTGAGTTGGGGCTCACCAGCTTGACCTTCAGATCATAGACATGACCCCAAGGTCGCTGGCTTGAAGCCCAAGGTTGCTGGCTTGAACCCAAGGGTCGGTGGCATGAGCCCAAGATTGCTGGCTTGAGCAAGGGGTCACTGGCTCAGCTGGAGCCCCCCAGTCAAGGCACATATGAGAAAGCAATCAATGAACAACTAAGGTGCCACCACAGTAAAGAATTGATGCTTCTCATCTCTCTCCCTTCCTGTCTGTCTGTCCCTCTCTGTCCCTCTCTCTTAAAAAAAAAAAAATGTATACTCGCCTGACCAGGTGGTGGCGCAGTGGATAGAGCATCGGACTGGGATGCGGAAGACCCAAGTTAGAGACCCCGAGGTCACCAGCTTGAGGCAGGCTCATCTGGTTTGAGCAAAAAGCCCACCAGCGTGAACCCAAGGTGGCTGGCTCCAGCAAGGGGTTACTCAGTCTGCTGAAGGCCTGTGGTCAAGGCACATATGAGAAAGCAATCAATGAACAACTAAGGTGTTGCAACACGCAATGAAAAACTAATGATTGATGCTTCTCATCTCTCTCCATTCCTGTCTGTCTGTCCCTGTCTATCCCTCTCTCTGACTCACTCTCTGTCTCTGTAAAAAATAAAAAGATATAAAAAAAAATGTATACTCTACTTAAAGTCATCAATATAATGGAGCACTGACATTCAGAGAATTTGGTATAGTTTGGTTTATTTACTGTAGATGTGTGGCTTTTAATAGACTTCATTTTTTATGACAGGTACCTAAAAGAATCTTTCTCTTATAGCTCCATTTTCAAGTCGATTGTAATTCACACATTCTACTTACAGGAATAAAACTCTGGGCAAAATGGCCAATACTTCTGACTAACAAATTACCTAGTATGGACTCTTTCTAACTACAGAGAAACTGGCCTTTCCTTAGCCTCATCTGTAAATTGGCAATATTTCTCTGTTGCTTCAAAAGTGACATTAATTCTAGGCAGAACGTAATACCCAAATGTATCTTGGTTTGTGTGTGTCCCTCCATCTCTCCCCCCCCCCCACCACACACAAACACTCCCCATAGGCATACAGAAAACCCCCTGCAAATACCTTAGTGCACAGAAGGCCTTTGCTCTTTACCTCTCCCTCCCCACTGACGGAGGCAGCCATGCTGCCAAGGCAGCAGCCCCCACATGAAATATGAAAGTGGAGGCGAAATAGCTCAATCAAAACAGCTTGGGAAAGGAAAGGAGTATGCTTGTCAGAGCAAGTCTCCACGGAAAGGCCAGAAAACTTTTGTTTCTGCCTTGACCCTCCTGGGTAAATAAACCTGTTCACTGTCTGCTTACCCGAGATTAGAAGCCAAGCACCAACCTTAAACCTTTCACAGTCGGGTAACATGAAAATGTACCCAGTTATTTGAAAAGTGCACTGTGAGAAATGTCAGGGTGCAACTGATAAGCATACTCTGGAGAGCAGGGCTGAGAGCAGTTTTGAAAATCAAGCAGCTAAGGGACTGGTGAAGTGGAATGCACAGGTGGAAGGAAAGCTTGCACTGATCAGCACTGGGGGCTGTTTTGTTTCCAGCCCAAAGCCACAGACTGACCCAGCAGGATACAGATTACTCAGCTTTCCGAAATGGAATATGACTCTTCAGCTTCTCTCTACAAGGCTGCTTCACTTGTTCTGATTAAGACTCATTCATTCTACAAAGCCCACTTCTAAGCTTCCAGCTGATTCAGGTTGCCTTCAGTTAAGGACAATAATCATTGTCATGAAAAAGAGAGAGAGAGAGAGAGATCATTTCTTAACAGATAGAATGGCAGTCCTTTAAAATTTTAAACCTGCATCTCAAACCTACAGAAGTAAAACCAAATCAATGTAAACTCCCCATCAGCTAAGTCTGATAATACTCGTCATTCCCCTTATTACCTAAAGGAGAGAATCCCTGAGCACACATTTCAAACTTAAATGTGCTGCTTGCTTTAGAATCAAAGCATAATGTTAAGCCAGTTGGAAGAAAAAGATCATTCTTTAAAATCCTGTTATTTACTGGGAGAATTTAAAAGGGGAAATGAAATGAGCTAGTCTGGGCATCCATCTTTAGGGACAGAGCCTGCAGTTGGAGTTTCAGGTAGGCCTCGGCCAGCATTCTTTTCTACTTTTGTTTCTCCTAGGGCAGGGTATATGATGGTTGATACATCATTCGGAGACATTATAATTCCTTCTTATCTTAGAGTATTTGACAGTTTCTCTTTGTGACTAGCCAGAGAAGTTCAGGATTTATGTAATTTGGTGCTTGCCAGATGCTAAGCATTGGAATTGTTCACCTAAGAGCCAGAATAACAAACTTGATACCAAAAAGACAGAAGCACCATGATGCAGAAAAGACTTTCAAGAGCTGACTGGTTGGATATCTCTAACACCCATGAAATCAACAGGACACATACTTCCAAACTGGGGGTGAAGACTGCAACTGCAGGGCTTTTACCAAATCTCCAGATAACCACCCTCACGGCTTACTCAGAAATGTGGGTTATCAGTGGTGGAGAGACTGGGCTGGATTGAAAGGAAAGCTAGAGACATCCTATACTGTAGACAGGAGCTTCACCTGCATAATTCTTAGCATAAGGTTATTCTGTTGAGACTAGCTTGAGACATCAAATTGCCTAGTCTCTTACATTCCTAGGACTCTGCAAGGAAGAGTGGGTCTCTGTCACTGAATTACCTTGGGACCTTTGGGAGACCTCAGCTTCTTCAGAGGAAATCTTGATACCAGTAACATCATCCCTCTCAAAGACCATGAAAAAGGACTCAAAAAACTGCAAGCACCATAGGGCAGAGACCATGTCTGTCTTACTCACCATTGCCTTTCTAATGCCTAGGATTATAAGCACCCAGGTAAGTGCGTTTTGAAGGAAGGAAGGGACCAACTCCACAAGCCACTTCTGATACAAAATCCAGAAGTGCTATTGAATCAGCTCCAGTCCAAATACTGTCCTGACTAAAAGACACAGCTAACCTGGCCTACCACAAGGCCTTGCCAAGCATGGGTACACCATCAGTGTTGCAGGAAATGAACCAGGGCTGTGGGCCAGGTGGTACAATGTCAGCAAAACAGAATCCTCTTCCTGAGGAAAAGTAGCCTTGGCTGAAGGAGGAAGCAAGTAGCCAGTCAGCCTTCTTAGTGGCATGTTACAAGTATGGAAAATGTACAGTACAGCTCACCCTGTCATGGGCTTCAACCAACCTCAGACCTGTAAAGCTATATGAAAGGAGCTCTACTTTCCCTGACAATGCTAGGTTGCCTTCATTAGACTTAAAAAAATGTAAGAACTGATGCCCTAGACAGATAGCTTGGTTGGTTAGAGAATTGTCCCAAAGCACAGAGGTTGCCAGTTCAATCACCGGTCAAGGCACATATAGGAACAGCTAATGTTCCTGTCTCTCTTTCTCTCTCTCTCACTAAAATCAAGAAATAATTTTTTTTAATGTAGGGACTGAGACAAAGGTTTAAAGAAGCCAGGAGAGACCTCAAACCTGCTGCCCATTGGGTCATCTTGGACTGAGACAAGAGTTTAACCAAACAGGATTTCATGTTAGCATATTTTAATGACTATTGCTAACATTTCCTGAATTGATATTTTTGCACCTGGAAGTAGGTAAAGCACTTTGCGTGACCTTTTTTTTTTTTTTTTTGTATTTTTCTGAAGCTGGAAACGGGGAGAGACAGTCAGACAGACTGCCGCATGCGCCCGACCGGATCCACCCGGCACGCCCACCAGGGGCGAAGCTCCGCCCACCAGGGGGCGATGCTCTGCCGAGATCAGAGCCACTCCAGCGCCTGGGGCAGAGGCCAAGGAGCCATCCCCAGCGCCCGGGCCATCCCTGCTCCAATGGAGCCCCGGCTGCAGGAGGGGAAGAGAGAGACAGAGAGGAAGGAGGGGGGGGGGGGTGGAGAAGCAAATGGGTGCCTCTCCTATGTGCCCTGGCCGAACCCGGGTCCCCCGCACGCCAGGCCGACGCTCTACCGCTGAGCCAACTGGCCAGGGCCGTGAACTTTTTATTTAATCCTCCCAACAAGCCCACGAAAGGTACTGTCATTCCCATGTTGTAGGTGAGGAACTTGATGAAAGGTGGGTTTCAGTGACACTAACCAGTTTACAAAAGAACCAGAACTCAGTAGTAGGTCCGACTGACTCCTGAGTGCATGCTCTTGGCCACTTTGCCTCTTATTTCTTGCTCAGTTGATGAATAGGTAGGTGATCAAGACTAATTTTAACTTCTCTCTAAAACTTACCCAGTACTATCTGGAACCAAAAGTGGCTAACGGATCTTAACCACATGGGCTGACTTTTTTTAAGCTCTTAGATAAAAGATCAGAAAGTTGTTCAAAACACAAGCCCTTGGACCATGGGCTATAAGCTATCTATTTTGGCCCAAATTCTTCAATACTACTCACCTGAGAAAAAATGTCCAAACACTAACCACAAACAATTCTTGGTCATGTTCCTGCCAATCTCACATCATACCTTGAACTATAAACTGTCCACTTAGTCAGATTTTTATACAATCTCCAAAATAAGCCCAAAGGCCTTGCTTTGGCCCTGAACTTGTTACTCTGTTTTTATAAACTTTTCTACTACTATCTTATTATTTCTTCCTCTGAGGAATTCCTGAGGAAAGCCAATTTAAGAAAGTTTATAAATCGAATGGAATTTACTGCCCAATTATGCCATTTTCTTATTCCTCTTCACTTTGTTAGGAAATGTTTGTGTTTGCATAGTGTTTCTAAAAGGCAAAAAGAACCCACCAAAATTATAGTTTTCCAAGATGGAGAGAAGAACTTAAGATGATTATCTTTTACTAAAAAGTATTTAAGCATGAGACAATTACTTTGTTTCACTGGGAGAGAAGCTAACTTTAGAGGATTCTGATTGGTCTTGCTTAGCACAATTAAATTGTGATATAACAAGACACAACAGACTGGCTCAATGTTAGCTGAATTTTAGAATAAAAAAACTTGCCTGGTTTGTGTTAACAGCCAGAACACTCTACCTTCCCCCAGCTGCCATGTACTCAAGTCATTATCCTACAATCTGAGAAGACAGATTTAGGATTAATAATTTATTACCTTCCTGTACTGCAATGTAGTTAAGAATGTAGGACAGTTTGGCAGGAGAAAGTTCCTGCTGAAGGCTCACTGCAATGAGATATATTCCATCAGTCATCTGCCTTAAATTAGGTGCCCAACATATACAAGAAGAGCAGAGATATAATGCCACCTAAAAAGTCTCCTGAAAATGCTTTTCTCCTGAAGATAAGACTGATGCATGTTCAAAATATATTATTCTCTTAAAGGAAAAAGATTCTACTTGATCTGACTGGTACAACAGGGGCTACAGCCCTCAAGGAACAAGCAAAGGGTAGGGGCAAAGGGTAGGGGCAAAGGAGAAATGAGTTCAGGTACCTTCTGTCTGCCAGGGGCAAATACAAGCAGTTATAAGGTCAGATCAGTAAGAGAATGAGTAGTGGGGAAAAGACTTCTTGAACAACCGGGAGCTGTCTTTGTCCCATCTGCAGTCTCTGTGGAGTTTGAGGGTGATAATTTAATCTTTCCCACCTAGACTTTGGGACTAATTAGAAACAACAACAACAAAACATCGTAAATAGAGGTAGATGGAGATCAAAATATCATCTTTATAAGAAGCGATGAGGTGACTGGAGAACATAGTTTAGATGTACAATCACAATGGGCTTTCTAATACTTTCTAATGCTGAATGAAATTTACTCAATTGGACAAATGCAGACTGCCCTCGCAAGGGCAGACCAGTCAGAACATGGCAGGGAGAGAATACATATAAATCCTGAAGAATGGCCATTCCAGACAACAGAATGCTTTTCCAATCTCACCAAAAATCAATCTCTATTCATGAAGAGAACCAGAGAAAAAGGGGGAAAAAAAGAGCAAAAATTTCCCTCCAAAATTACTCCCTCCTGGATAGTAACATGCCATTAATGGGCTAAGATTGAAAACCAGAGTAGGAAAGAATGAGTCTCCTTAACATGTATATTCCAATGTGGTGCTATTTCCAGCATTATCTTTAGGTTAACCCAACAAACCTTTATTGTTACCTCTGATGTATCAAGCTGCTAGGTATGTAACTACAAGTAAGACATTTTCATGAAGCAGACACATAAGCAAGTAATCACAGTGGACTTTTGCTCCCAGCCATGATGGAGTAACTGGTATCAGATTCACCATCTACTATAAATAACTATAAAACTGGACAGAATATACAAGACAACAGTTTTTAGAAGATAAGAGGCAGTGCAAGGCTACAACCCTTACAAGACGGTAAACTTGAAGTGAGCCATAAAGTTGCCCGTTCTCTGTTAGGGACAACTTCCCAACCAGGGCACAGAAACCTGGAACCCAGACAGAACAGAGCCCAAGAAGCAGAGATCTGAGTTTGGCTAGATCTGAGTGGTAAGACACTAATGAGGAAGGAGCTGTGAAAAGAGGGGGCAGGGCCCCAGAAGCCCACTGGAAGGGTCCTCTGCCAGGCTGAGGGGTGGGATGTAAAGGGCACAGGGCTAGAACACCTGAGGTTTATCAGATAGTAGATGCTAAGGGCTGAGAGGGAAACAGAATCACCAGAGGCCACCCAGTGCTGGGGAAAGGAGGTAGGATTTGGAATTCTAGCTCGGCAAGAGGAAAGGAATCACATTAGCACTGTAGATCAGCAAACACCAGAAAGTCTTCATCTTATAGTAGGTCACACTCTAGAGCAAGACCTACTCAAAATCTCTCCTCCCAAAGCCTAAAACCCCACATATAATATATAGTTATATAATCTGGTGTATGATAATAGGTGTATAGACACTAGGAGAACATTCAAATCAGGGGACTGAGGGAAAGCATTACAAAGGAGCTGATGTTTACAAAACCAGAATCATCAGGCAGAATGATAACAACATGTGCGGCAGAATGAAACACTCTGCCTGGAAACGTGAGCTGGCACTCCACAAACAGTGATTCGAATGTGGAGGAGAGAAAGGCGTATAGGGTGACTCAGGGATTTCTACCTCAGAATATGAGTGGAGGAGGCCTTTTCACCATTATAGGGGATAAAAATGAAGGAAGAGGGGTAAAAGATCATGGGGTCAGTTCTGATATATTAAATTAGAGGTAGATGTGAGACATCCAGTTAAGAGATGTGTAGTAACACAGAGGTGGCTACGTGGTTTGCAATTCAGAGAGGAGTGAATGAACAGTTATAGATAGGGAGTAGTGGGAACACAGGTTACAATTATGGGGGGAAATGAGATTGCCCAGAGAGAACACAGAGTGAGACAAAAAGGGATAGAAACAGAACCCTGAAGAACAAAACATTTAAGGGGCAAGCTAAGAAGGGAGTTAGGGAAGAATAATTAGAAAGTGTAATGCCTCAGCTGAAAGGAAAAGAAAGCAAAGCCTGGTATAACTTAAGGCAACTGAAGAAAGAGTCTCAAGAAAGAAGTAAGCAAAAGGGCCCAATGCAGCAGAGATGTTAAGTAAGGTAAAAACTAAAAGTCTTGGCAAAAGCCAAGGTTTGGGCAGAAGCCAGAGGACTAAGGGGAGAAAATGGGAACAGCACATGTGGTCTGCTCTCTCAGAAAGTTTCAGTGTGGGAAGACCAAGTCAGTGACCTGGCTAGAGATTCCTCACCAAGAACATGCCTGGCTCAATAAGTATTTGTTGAATTAATATGTAATTTTAAAAAATGAATAAATGAATGAATTGTATCCACCTGGTTGTTTTACCAGTCCTTGTGTCTTATTGTGTTTGTCTGCAAATTGGATATGTATTATGCAGAAGCCAAATTCCATTTCCTCCATGAAGCCCCCCCCCCGATTTTTCTAAACCTTAATAACCTCTTCCACTATAATTATAAAGTCAAGATGATAACAAATGTTAGTGAAGACACAGAGAAACTGGAACCTTTATACATTGCTGGTGGAAATGTAAAATGGTGCAGCTCTACAGAAAACAAAAACTACATAATTCCCATATGAGCCAGCAATCCCACTCCTAGGTATATAAACAAAATGTGGTAAATCCATATAATGAAATATTATTCAGCCATGATAAAGGATGAAGTACTGATACACGCTACAACATGAATGAACCTTGAAAACATTATGTTAAGTGAAAGAAGTCAGACCCAAAAGACCACATACTGTATGAATTCATGTTTATAAAATGTCCAGAATAGGCAAATCCAGAGTCAGAAAGGAGATTAGTGGTTTCTAGAAGCTATAGGAAAGGAGGAGCAAGGAGTGACTGCTAATTAGTACAGGGTTTTTTTTTTTGGGGGGGGGAATAAGAAAAATGTTCTGGAATTAGATGGTTGTATTATATCTCAATTTTAAAAAGTAATAACTTCCTCTAATCTCTTACTACAGAACTCCTAAATTCTACCCATCTGTTTAGTACTACAGTACTTCAAACTGAGTGAAATTACTGCCTTCAGTGAGAGAGAGATTCCTTGGAAACAGCCCCTCATCAATTTTCTCCTGGACTACTCCATTCACTTCCTAATAGACACCCTATTCTAGCTTTGACATCCCTCCCCTTTGCATCCTACTCCCATTCCCACCATTATCTTTCTTCTATACCCCAGTAAAATCCTCTAGAAATGTATCAGTATTATTATTCTGCTTATAATTTTCTTTCTTTTTTAAGATTTTATTTATTTATTTATTTTAAAGAAAGGAGAAAGAGAGGGGGAGAGAGAGAGAGAAGGGGGTGAGGGGAAAAACAGGAAGCATCAATTCGTAGTAGTTGCTTTTTTTTTTTTTTTTTGTATTTTTCTGAAGCTGGAAACGGGGAGAGACAGTCAGACTCCCGCATGCGCCCAACCGGGATCCACCCGGCACGCCCACCAGGGGTGAAGCTCTGCCCACCAGGGGGCAATGCTCTGCCCCTCCGGGGCGTCGCTCTGCCGCAACCAGAGCCACTCTAGCGCCTGGGGCAGAGGCCAAGGAGCCATCCCCAGCCCCCAGGCCATCTTTGCTCCAATGGAGCCTTGGCTGCAGGAGGGGGAGAGAGAGACAGAAAGGAAGGAGTGGGGGGGTGGAGAAGCAAATGGGCGCTTCTCCTATGTGCCCTGGCCGGGAATCGAACCTGGGTCCCCCACACGCCAGGCCGACGCTCTACCGCTGAGCCAACCGACCAGGGCTCATAGTAGTTGTTTTTCATATGTGCTTTGACCAGGCAAGCCCGAGGTTTGAACCAGCAACCTCAGCATTCCAGGTCAACACTTTATCCACTGCGCCACCACAGGTCAGGCTGCTTAAAATTTTCAATAGCTCCCAATTCCCTAAAACAATGATTTCTAAAGTAGAATGCTTGCTTATAAGAGGTACACAAGACAAACCACTGGGGTATGGAAAGAAAATATTAGCACTATTTATACATTTTTTTAGTTGATCACTTTAAATTTGTTTTTGGCTTCTCTTTATATATATAAGACATTACTATAAAGGTACTTGATATAATGTATGAATAAACATATATTGAGGTATATCCTCAACTTTTCTTATGGATTAGAGTGCATAATCAAGAAAATTTGTAGACCACCTACCTATAAAGATTAAAATCAAAGTTTCTTTTCATGCCATACAAGATCCTTCATGACCTGGTCACCAGCTACCCCTTCAGGAGCTGCCATTCCACCTTTGCTCTGTATCTGCCAACAACACTAAACTGCTTACAGAAAAGTGGCTGTTGCATTCTTTTGTGCCTGTTCTTGCATTCTTGTTGCCAGAGAATACAACTGCCCAACAATCACCACCCTCAACTATAGGGAAATTGTGGCAAGGTTTTGCAACATAGAATAAGTGAGTGTTGATGAATACTCTCATTCTGAATGTGTCCTTGAGATAAATTCCTAAAAGAGGAATTACTAAGTCAAAAAGTCTTTCTTCTTTTCCAAGTGAGAGGAGGAGAGATAGACAGACATCCACCCAGACCAGGATCCACCCAGCAACCCTCGTCTGGGGCTGATGCTCTGCCCATACGGGGCAATGCTTGTAACCGAGCTATTTTTAGCATTTGAGGCACAGGCTCTAAGGAGCCATCCTCAGCACCCAGGACCAATGCGCTGGAACCAATCGAGCAATGGCTGCAGGAAGGGAAGAGAGAGAGGGAAGGGGGAGAGTAGATGGTCGCCTCTCCTGTGAGCCCTGACAGGGAATCAAACCTAGAACAGCCATACACTGTGCTGACACTCTATCACCTGAGCCAATGGGCCAGGGCCAAGAACATAACCTTTTAAAAGAACTTGATATTTATGCCAAAAAGCTTTCTGTCCAAACTTCCTGGCACAATATGAGGCCAACCACATCACCCATTGGCAGCACTAGATATTTTTACATTATTCTTCATCATCATGATGGATCAACAGAATTTCTCATTTTCAGCTTCAGTTCTTTGGTTAGTAATGAGAATGAATATTTTTAAAATGCTTATAAGTAATTTTAATTTCTTATTTATGATACTCTCTTATGTCCTTTATTCATTTTTTCTATTAGGATTGTGGTTTTTAAAAAGTTGATTAAGCCCTGGCCGGTTGGCTCAGCGGTAGAGCGTCGGCCTAGCGTGCGGAGGACCCGGGTTCGATTCCCGGCCAGGGCACACAGGAGAAGCGTCCATTTGCTTCTCCACCCCTCCGCCGCGCTTTCCTCTCTGTCTCTCTCTTCCCCTCCCGCAGCCAAGGCTCCATTGGAGCAAAGATGGCCCGGGCGCTGGGGATGGCTCTGTGGCCTCTGCCTCAGGCGCTAGAGTGGCTCTGGTCGCAACATGGCGACGCCCAGGATGGGCAGAGCATCGCCCCCTGGTGGGCAGAGCGTCGCCCCTGGTGGGCGTGCCGGGTGGATCCCGGTCGGGCGCATGCGGGAGTCTGTCTGACTGTCTCTCCCTGTTTCCAGCTTCAGAAAAATGAAAAATAAATAAATAAATAAATAAATAAATAGTTGATTAAAATAAATAAATAAATAAAAAGTTGATTACAAAGAGATCTAATAAACTAAAATATATAATAAATCTGTCATGTGTTGCTTGCATGCTCCTTCAGTTTAAACACACCTGATTCTTGGTTCTTCCATGGTAAAAGCCCCAAACTTCCCTACAATGGGAGCAATACAATCTAATCTCCACCAGAATCACTCCTAACAATACCACCTTTGCACATTTATACATAATCTGCTCACTAGGATAATGTTTTTAAGCACCAAGCTCAAGGAATACTAAGACTAGCCCAACGAACCCATAGTACTATATCTAAGCAAGTGTTAGACTGAAAAGTAAGAAAAACTTGAAATGCTTCTTCCTCCCCTGTACTTGGAATCCCTCAAATAACAAGCTGCTTATCATGGTTGAGTGTAAGAAATTGTTTTTGGTCCTCCAAAAGATCCCCTATGGTTGGAAGGCACAGTAGCAGAATAAAAAGAGCATGAGTTTTAGAGTGGACAAACCTGGGTTTAGAATGCTGGCCTTGTCATGTTCTTGCTATGAGACTTTGGTCAAGTCATTTTGCCCCTCTGGGACTCAACTTCCTTATTTATAAAATGAGAAGAAAACTGTTTTTGTAATGTTTATAACCAGGGATCTAGTATGCAGTAGGTGCACTCCAAAAAATGTGGTTTTCTTACAATGATGGTGCTAAATCGGTAGTTATTTAATTCAAATGATCTTACATAAAATGTTGGCCTGAAATAGCTGTCCCAGCAAAGCATCATCTGGGTAAAAAACATTTAGGTCAGCTTTCTGTCAACTGCAATTTCTACTGCTGTAATTATGCAATCGTCAACCACCACTGCAAGACAACAAAAACCCCAAAGCTGATGTTACTGAAATTGCTAAATACAGTAATTACCTGAGTCTCAAGATGATGACCACTGTTTCCTTTAGGAAAGTAACAGAAACCTTTGTAACCATAGCAGCAAAAGGCTGATTAGTTATCCCAGACAGTGGTCTCTGTAACAGAGGTTTTTGGTCACTGCCCAGAATGGCAGCATACTCAGAAGTCTTTCTCAAATTGTTATTTTCTCACATTTCATACTCTGAAAGAAACAATGTCAACAAAAGAACTGAAGGAGGAGAAGATGGAAAGAAAGGATATTCTTTGAAATCTAGCCTCTTGGCACCCTTTTCTGGCAAGAGGCTCTAGCCTAGTGAAATAATCTCTAGGAGGAAAACATATTTTATGAAATCTATCAGCATAGCTCGTTTCTATGGAAAAAGCAAAGAACACGTTCTCCCCGTTATGTTGATTCCTTTAGGAAAGAAAATGAAGCAAAGTATCACTTATTAAGCAACTGTGTTCACAGTGCTGTACTACACTATTTAATTGTTATCTCACAAATCAAGCTATGAGAAAGGTCTTATCCTTCCTTATAGACAACAGGTAGTTTGCTCAAGGTTTTATTGTTATTAAATGGAAACATCCTACTCCAGCTCCAGGTCCCGGGTCTGTCCAACTTTGAACAGCAAATATACCTTTTCATTATACCTTCAGCAAATCTCAGAATGATCGTGCAAATTCTACCATATGAGAAAGAACTTAATTTAATTTTAGTTTCAAACAAAATAGACAATTCCAACAAACTGTCCACCAACAGGCTGTTTCTGTCACTTAGCACACTGCATTTCTGCCTCCTACTAGTCTTTAAAATGAACCGAAGGACTCACACCAAATGCCCTTTTTAAAAATCTTAAATCTGTAAAGAAAATGGTACCTGTTGACAACCACAGAGCACTGAAACAGAAGCAAGTATAAAACAGGTGCAGGCTTCTCAACCACTTCACAGCTGTCTGCCAACAAAATCTTGATAAAATCCAGGAAGCAGAGCTTGGCTTGACTCCCAGCCTCTTCTCCATGGCCTTCCAGATAGGCAGAATCAGTGCACTAGAAAGAAAGAAAAAGAAATTATATGCCAAGTAATTAATAATTGATTCCTAGAAATGTGGAAGGCTAGATAGAGCACATGATAAATTTGGGGGGAAGAAAAATTTCAAGTCTGTCTGTCACTGCTCATCTCTGCCCATAAATTTTAAACCTGAGCTTTGACATAGCCTATAATTATCAAGATAAAAACATAGCAAGGGATGTGAAATGAATCCACTGTAAAACCGAAACACCTTATATTCCATTATTTGCTAGTCTAACAGCAAAATCATCTATGTGGAAGAATGGAAAGAGTACCAGCTTAAGAAAAAAAGATGAGTGTCAGTTCCAGGTCTGCTGAGATCTTTGTGACTTTGACCAAATACATTTTCTTATCTATGAAGAGAAGAGACCGGACCTGAAGGTTTTGTGTAACTGTGTTTTTTAAAAAAATGTTGTCCTGGCTGGTTCGATCAGCGGTAGAGTGTCAGCCTGGCGTGTGGATGTCCCATGTTCAATTCCTGGTCAGGGCACACAGAAGCACCCATCTGCTTCTCCACCCCTCCTCCCGTTTCTCTCTCTCTCTCTTTTTTTAATTTTATTTATTTATTTATTTTTTTACAGAGACAGAGAGAAAGTCAGAGAGAGGGATAGTTAGGGACAGTCAGACAGGAACAAAGAGAGATGAGAAGCACCAATCATTAGTTTTTTGCTGCGACACTTTAGTTGTTCATTGATTGCTTTCTCATATGTGCCTTGACCGTGAGTCTTCAGCAGACTGAGTAACCCCTGCTCGAGCCAGAGACCTTGTGTCTAAGCTGGTGAGCCTTGCTCAAACCAGATGAGCCTGTGCTCAAGCTGGTGACCTTGGGGTCTTGAACCTGGGTCTTCTGCATCCCAGTCTGATGCCCCATCCACTGTGCCACCGCCTGGTCAGGCCCGTTTCTCTTTTTCTCTCTTCTCCTCCCCTCCTGCAGCCATGGCTCAATTGGAGCAAGTTGGTCCCAGGCACTGAGCACCACAGCCTCCGCCACAGGTGCTAAAAAACAACTCCAGTTGCAATGGAGCAAGGGCCCCAGATGGGCAGAGCATCGCCCCCAGGTAGGCTTCTCTCTCTCTTTTTTTTTTTTTAATTTGGTAGGCTTGCTGGGTGGATCCCCAACCCAGTGCATGTGGGAGTCTGTTTCTGACCTCCCTTACTCTCACTAAATTTAAAAAAAGTTAATGTGATTGTCTTTAGGAAGGGCATACACTCTCCAGTTTGCTACTGTCCTCACCATTATCTTAAAAACGTTTTCAGGCCCTGGCTGGTTGGCTCAGCGGTAGAGCGTTGGCCTGGCGTGCGGGGGACCCGGGTTCGATTCCCAGCCAGGGCACATAGGAGAAGCGCCCATTTGCTTCTCCACCACCCCCCTCCTTCCTCTCTGTCTCTCTCTTCCCCTCCCACAGCCAAGGCTCCATTGGAGCAAAGATGGCCCGGGCGCTGGGGTGGCTCCTTGGCCTCTGCCCCAGGCACTAGAGTGGCTCTGGTCGTGGCAGAGCGATGCCCCGGAGGGGCAGAGCATCGCCCCCTGGTGGGCAGAGCGCCGCCCCTGGTGGGCATGCCGGGTGGATCCCAGTGGGGCACATGTCTGTCTGACTGTCTCTCCCCGTTTCCAGCTTCAGAAAAATACAAAAAAAAAAAAAAAAAAGTATTCAATTTATGCCTGACCAGGCGGTGGTGCAGTGGATAGAGCATCAGACTGGGATGCAGAGGACCCAGGTTCAAGACCCCGAGGTCCACCAGCTTGAGCGTGGGCTCATCTGGTTTGAGCAAAGCTCACCAGCTTGGACCCAAGGTCGCTGGCTCCAGCAAGGGCTTACTCGGTCTGCTGAAGGTCCGCGGTCAAGGCACATATGAGAAAGCAAACAATGAACAACTAAAGTACCACAACGAAAAACTGATGATTGGTGCTTCTCATCTCTCTTTGTTCCTGTCTGTCTGTCCCTATCTATTTCTTTCTCTGACTCTCTGTCTCTGTAAAAAAAAAAAAAAAAAAAAGTATTTAATTTATACTTCGATGTTACCTCCTGACCAACAGAATCATTTGCAATTCCTGACTTGAAGTCATATATATACGTTCAACAAATATTTATGCAGCTCCTATTATATGCTAAACATTGTGCTGGCTACTCTAGAATTTAAGGGCCACTCTAGAATCTAGCTTGCTGTCCTAGCTGGGCCAGAAGTGCCACCTCTGGGTCCCTTCCAGAAGGAAAAAATTATTTTCCATCAGTTTCTTTTCTCTTGCACAATTTCCATATATTATGTAAATTGTGGCATCATTACAAGGGTTGATCGAGTTCTAAAGAAACAATTCAAAAATTTTGTCCTAAATGTGCACCTATCATCCACATCTGGCAAATGGCACAGTCTGACTACCTCCACCACCTGCCACCATACAGAGAGATTGGCATTGTGTGGACTGGATACCAGTACTAATACCAGGAAACAGACACAAGCACACACACAGCTGCAAAACTGAGATAATGTCCAACCAAGAAGAGGCTCTCACTGAGCCTTAAGCATCTGAAGGACTTCATAATTCTTATTCACCTCCATCCTTTCCTATTTCTCATTATTTGTAGTTGTATGTTAGGGAACAGGAGGCAGGAAGGTGTGTGGAACAGAGACATGCTCAAGAGATTAATAAACGGAGCCTAAGTAAGAAAGTATATCCGGCAACTTTTCTAGCCTCCCAAGATATAATGGTGAGTGTGCGTGTGTGCGTGTGTGTGTGTTTTACCCAACACATTTCTGTCTACCACAAAAGGATTTTAAACTCAAGGTGACTCAACACCTGTCATCAACAGCATGACAGGTGGGCGAGAGAAACATTAAAAAAATGAATAGGTTTTGAAAAGAGGAATAATAAAACACCGTTGGATTGGCAGGCTGATTAGAAGTACAATGTCTTACAAACCATGCATAAGAGAGAGGCAGAGTTATTTTCCTGTGAACTCCCAACTAGGAATTCCTAGGAAACCTACAGTAATCCAAGGGCACAAATCACTGCTAGGGTCCAGTCAGAGGTTTGCTGACCAGGGCAGGAACAACAACACATCACCAAGATCCAAATGGCTGATTAGGAATCAAAGGTAACTGCCCAGAGAAAGAACACACACCCCCACAACATTTGACAAATGAAAACCTAGAAAAGCGTGAAGTAGTTCTGGCATTTGGGGCGTTACAAATACACCCGAAATAAAAGCACTCTGTTGCAGCAGCTGTTCAGACAGAGCAGGGGGTAATGTTTACTTAATACTTCAGGTTGATGGGGAATGTATCATAGTTCAGTCTGTCAGCTACATAGGTGGAACTCCATTTATGTACACAGCAATAAGATACCTTTGAGTAACGACAGAGCAGCTCTGAAACAGCCTATTCAGCTGGTGTGAGTAATCAAGAATAAAGTTCCCTTTTTAAAAAAATTCTGATATTTGGGAAAGTTACAGAACAGACTGTCATGAATAGCTTTGCTTATATTTGCAGACATTGTTTTCCAAATAGCTGGGAAAATGAACAGATTGTTCCGGGGGGGTGGGGAGGATTGTCTTTCCCATTTGTTCCTAGCTTCCAGTTTGTTAATCACACAAGAAAGCTCAAGAGTCAGCTAATGTTCTTCACCTACTGCATCTATGGTCGGTTGGGCACCATGCAGTAAGCGAAGGCAAAGCTTTCCTGCAATTCCGCCAGAAGTCTTCTCCTTGGACTTCCTTCATTTCACCTTTGTGCTCCCTGCAGCCACCACAGGGCCCCTCTGTGGGTATAATTGTCCAAGTCCTGGATAAGGCAGGTTTCGCATCGTAATTTACACGTCGTGCTCAGCCCCGCCCTCCTTAATCTGCATCAACTTTCTATCTTGGTGGAAACAGCAAACACTAGAGACAGCAGCTAAGGACGAGGCTGCAGAAGTCGAGGGAGTTAAGACAGCTGGTCTGTCTGCCGGGGGATAGAGGGAGCTGCAGGACAAGGCCCCGGCCTGAAAGAAGCGGGATGCAGCTCCGCACCTGTAAAGCCAGAAGCAGCTGGCTGCCCTTAGCAGGGCCAGAAGCGCCACCACCGGGTCCCAACACCCGGCCAGCGCACCCTCAGAAATAGCCCGTCCCGCTGGCCCCTCCCCTGAGCTCGTGGTCCCCCGCCACGCAGCCAGCCGCCTCCGGCCACCTACCGGGGCTCAGGGCCACACAGCGGGGCCCCGGTTCTCGGGAGCCTCCTCCCGGTCCATAGGGGTCGGGGCCCCAACCTCCGCTCCCCTCACCCGGAGGAGGAGAAAGAGGAAGAATGTAGTGCAGGTTTCCCACCCGGCAGTTCCCCTCGCCTCAGCCTCCCTGGACAGCGACCACGACCGGAAACGCCGCCCCCCCACACCTCCCGGGGCTCAACCCGGAAATACACTCTTCACGCTAAACAAGCCCTCCTGCCCCACCCCCCCGGAAGCCCAGTTGCAGCCACGAGCTCGAAAGGGAAGGGAGACAGTGCCGGGAAGTAGAGCTACCTACGGGCAAAGGAATCTGAGCCTTCAGGCTGTTGCCTCTCGCTCTTCAGAGGCAGTCTGCACCTTCGCCTGCCCTGCACAAGCCCGGGGTCCCAGACTCGGGCAATACCCACAAGCAAGATGGCGACAACGGCACCACCCCCTACGGCTTAGCGCCCCGCCGTGCCATTGGCCAGAGCCTGGAGTGAAGCCTCCGAGGATTGGTCGAGAGCTCTGCGGGGGTGGGGGTGGAGCTGCAGCAGCTTGGAGCCCGGAGTGGGCAACGCGGCGTGAGCAGCGGCCTCAAGCTCCTGGAGCATCGCGCTCGGAGAAGACTTCGCAGCTCGGGGCCGCAGCCTGGTGAGCTCAGCCCCCTTCAGGCCCTCCCCTACACCCCAGCCGGGGCCTCTCCGAGCCGGCGCTGATCGACGCCGACACACCCAGGGGACCCTATCGTGACTCCATCGCGCCATATCGCGACATCATCGTGCCCTGTCGAGACTCCATTTTGTCACAGCTCTTTTTAATATATAGCTATATATTTTTTTAATTTGCCCTGTCATCTTTGGGGGCTGTCCCATGTCGTGATTTTGCCGTGATCTCTCCGTGACATCACCGCGCCATCGTGAAGTGTGATCTCATCGCCGCTCTGTCGTGACTTCATCAATGTCGTGTTGTGACCTGGCTGCGGCGGGACAGGTGGTGACCGCCAGGAACCCTCCTCCCCTTCTCCCCATCTCAGCAACCCCGCTTCGATTATCCGGCTTTTGGATTCTCCGTTGTCCTGGGACCTACCCGGGACCCTTCCTTGCTTCTCCAGCCCCTGCCAGCATCCACAGGCTGGTAGCGGGGCGGGGAGGTCGAGGAGAGGGAGAGCAAGGGGTTAATTCGGCTGCTGCTCCTTCTTCTGCTGTTGCTGCTGCTGTTGCTGCTTCAGCTTCTGCCTGAGGGAGGGAAAGGAGAGGAGGCAAGGAGCCCCGGGGGGGGAGGGGGCGACTAAGAGCCCTGGCTGGAGGGTGGGGCCCCACAGGGGCCTCCAAGCCTTCCCTGGTCAGCGCCCTGCATCTTCACCTCAGCTAAGGCTTGTGTCCTGCCTCTTCTGAAGAAGGGAGGGGAGAGGAAACCTAGGACGCTCTTTTCCCTCTTGTTAACCCGAGTGCGGATAATCGAACTTCACCCTTGTATGTCTCCATTCCTACCTGTCTGTCCTCTCCACTCTCTCCCTGTGTGCCTTAGTGGAGGGAGATAAAACTAGGCTTCTGATGCCAGGGGACAGCTGAACAGCGGGGCCAGCCCCCTCTCACCCTCAGGAGACTGGTGAGGAGAGCTGTCCAACTGAGCAGCAGGATGCATGGTCCTTTCGCTTCTTCTTCCTGGAGGTGACCTTGGACTAGGGTCCCTTCACCCCTAAAGATTTGAAGGTCCAGCCCCTTAAAGGGAGGAGGTCAGTCCTGAGGAGCCCATCCCATCTGATCCTCCCCTCCTCCTGTGCTAATCCCTCCTTCCATCTTCCACTCCCACCCCCACCCCCGCCCCTCCTCTGCAGAGGGATGCTCAGTCCCTCTTGTGTTCACAGTTGGGCAAGACGGGCATCATGGCCTCGGATTGTGAGCCAGCTCTGAATCAGGCAGAGGGCCGAAACCCCACCCTGGAGCGCTACCTGGGAGCCCTCCGTGAGGCCAAGAATGACAGCGAGCAATTTGCAGCCCTGCTGCTAGTAAGGAGCTGACTAAAAATTGGGAGGTGGGAAGGGCTGGGTGGTTGGGCCCCCTAGGAATGGGGTCAGCAAGTCCCCGAGGATACATAGGTGATGCTGGCAACCCTGGAACAAAGTAGACCTAGGACGCCTCCTTGGGCTGAGTACAGGGGCAAAGGGGAGAATGGGGTAAATAATGCTTGTGGCTCTAGGAACCTTGGAGGAGGCTGCCTGGGTCTGCTCTCTGGGGTGTCCCAGAGCAGATGGGAGCTGACTCATAGGGTAACAGCAGCAGGTAGTAACTAGTGCAGAGTACTGGAGGGCCGGGGATGATCTGGGGGTAGAGAGACTAGCAGGACGGGAAGTGACTGGGAAGGGGTCCCAGGGGATGGCTAGGATAGCAGCAGGTAGGTTGAGGTTAAGAGAGCTGGTTCTGGGCTTAATCCTGTTGGAGGAACCCAAGCTGGGGACAGCAGAGCAAGAGCTGCAGTGCTGGAAAGGGGGGGTTAGTGTGGGGGGGTGAAGGGAGGAGGGAGTACAGCCGCTGCTTGTTTGCCATGGCAACAGGGAGAAGGCTCTGGAGTCAAGGGCTCACACTGCAGCAGAGGAGGTGTTTAGGTGAAATGTAAGGGGAAATGTTTTGACAGGCAGAGCGGCGAGACACAGGAGCCATTTCCCCTGAGAAGGTGGCAGAAATGGATCAGAAACACTTCTCTGGAGGGAGCAATTAGGAATGGACTCTAAATCCTTGGAGGATTTTAAACACTGAGTTCTAAGCCCCTTCCAACTAAGGTTGTGGGCATCTAGATTAGACATCAGGAAGAACTTCCCAACTGACCAGGTGATGAAACAGCAGAACGAATAGTTGAGCCCTGGACCTCCCTTCCACGGAGATAATCATAGTTGAGAGATCCTAGAGGTCACACCTATCTGTCTCCAGGGAGAAGGAAGGAGCTGGATGAAATGACCTCTAGGAAGCTTCCTGACCCCAGAGTGAGTCCCATTACATAACCTAATCCTGCTAGGGCCAAAGTCCCAGGGTGCAAGGGACAGTCTTTGCAAACTCCTTCATCCTGCTGATAGCACATACCCCACTTCAGGTGACCAAGGCAGTCAAAGCAGGTGACATCGATGCCAAAACTCGGCGGCGGATCTTTGATGCCGTGGGCTTCACCTTCCCCAATCGTCTCCTGACCACCAAGGAGGCGCCGGATGGCTGCCCTGACCACGTTCTCCGAGCCCTGGGCGTGGCCCTGCTGGCCTGCTTCTGCAGCGACCCTGAATTGGCCGCCCATCCCCAGGTCCTGAACAAGATCCCCATCCTTAGCACCTTCCTCACAACCCGGGGGGACCCTGATGATGCTGCCCGCCGTTCCATGATTGATGACACCTACCAGTGCCTGACAGCTGTGGCAGGTACACCCCGTGGGCCCCGACACCTCATTGCTGGTGGCACCGTGTCTGCCCTGTGTCAGGCATACCTGGGGCATGGCTATGGCTTTGACCAGGCCCTAGCACTTCTGGTGGGGCTGCTGGCTGCTGCCGAGACACAGTGCTGGAAGGAGGCAGAGCCTGACCTGCTGGCCGTGTTGCGGGGCCTCAGTGAAGATTTCCAGAAAGCTGAGGATGCCAGCAAGTTTGAGCTCTGCCAGCTGCTGCCTCTCTTTCTGCCCCCGACAACCGTGCCCTCTGAATGCCATCGGGATCTGCAGGCCGGGCTGGCACGCATCCTCGGCAGCAAGCTGAGCTCCTGGCAGCGCAACCCCGCACTAAAGCTGGCAGCCCGCCTGGCACACGCCTGTGGCTCCGACTGGATCCCGGCGGGCAGCTCCGGGAGCAAGTTCCTGGCCCTGCTGGTGAATCTGGCGTGCGTGGAGGTACGGCTGGCACTGGAGGAGACGGGCACAGAGGTAAAAGAGGATGTGGTGACAGCCTGCTATGCCCTCATGGAGCTGGGGATCCAGGAATGCACCCGCTGTGAGCAGTCACTGCTTAAGGAGCCACAGAAGGTGCAGCTTGTGAGCATCATGAAGGAGGCCATCGGGGCTGTCATCCACTACCTGCAGCAGGTGAGGGCGCAATGCCCACAGAGGGCAGCCAGTGTGGGGGGAGCCAGAAGGCAAGAAAAGGGGGAAGTAAAGCTCCTGCACCTCCGTGTACTGGGTAGACAGCGAAGATGCTCTTACCGAGGGCAAATTCTGCAGCACTCCCGGGAGTAGTGTGTGACCGAGCCTCCCTTTCTCCTCCATGTGCCTCCACACAGGCGCCTTACCACACACCATATGTGCACTCACATCACAGTACACACACGCACAACACCACAACCTCCCACTCACAGCCCTCCCCCCAGTACGTACACACACAATCGAAGCTGTCTGTTCTGCTCAATCTATAGCATTGTTTTACACAAATGAATATACACACTTGTAACCCTGTTGGGGAAAGGAGCAGGGCTGCCTGGTCTGGCCCTCTGCAGAGGTTCAGCTAACTCCTACCAGGTCAGAGTTGCTGTAGAGGGAATGTTTACTTAGCTCTGGACCTCTGAGTTTCCTTCTGTCCCTGAGATATTATAGAAGTGGCAGGACAGGGGAAATGCTAGTTGTCTCAGCAAGTGCAGAGGCATGATAGCTGAAGTCTGGTTGGCTCAGCAGGCATGCTTCCACGGCCCGCCTTTAAAGGGCTCCCAGGCCAGAATTCCCTTCTGATTAGGTTATTCCAAGGCTGGCCGGCATGCTCTCCCGGCAAGGGAGGAGCTCTGGTTCTGCTCCATCTCATGGGCTCCTGTGGCAACAGGTGGGGCCAGAGAAGCAGAAGGAGCCCTTTGTATTTGCTTCGGTGCGGATCCTGGGTGCCTGGCTGGCCGAGGAGACCTCATCTCTGCGCAAGGAGGTCTGCCAACTGCTGCCCTTCCTCGTTCGCTATGCCAAGACCCTCTATGAGGAGGCTGAAGAAGCCAGTGACCTCTCCCAGCAGGTGGCCACTCTGGCCATCTCCCCCACCACCCCAGGGCCTACCTGGCCAGGGGATGCTCTCCGGTGAGTCTGAAGCTCCATTCGATCCGGCCAGACTGTTTTAAAGGAAAGTGTAACACAGAGACACCTCCTCTCCCCAAAACTGAGCTGTGCCAGGCTTCCTGGTTAGGGCATGAGTTTGCCTGGAGGATTATTTCTGTTTGGGAGGGCTTGTTCCCACAGGACTCTTGGGCTGCCAAGTCTCACTTGCCAACCTCAGCTTTCTCCATGAGGAGAGAACTTATGCTTGTTGAATATCATGGCAGGCATTTTTCTAAACCCTTCACTAAAACAATTTCATTAGGTTCTCACAGCAAATCTGTGAAATAAGTGAGAAAAGTGAGACACAGAGGTTAAAGTCCCTTGCTCACACTCACCTTGTGGCAGAGCCCAAATCTGAGTCTAGGCCTGTGCAGCTTCAAAGCTTGTACTTTCTCTGTGGTATCTATGAGATTGTGTCCTCCTCTCCTCTACTTCCATTTTCTCTAAGGTGGGTTGCCCCCCAAAAAAGAATCTCTCCCCACTGCTCACACATCTGTCCCTTCCACACTCCCAGGCTTCTCCTGCCCGGCTGGTGCCACCTGACAGTTGAAGATGGGCCTCGGGAGATCCTGATCAAGGAGGGGGCACCCTCACTTCTGTGCAAGTATTTCCTGCAGCAGTGGGAACTCACATCCCCTGGCCATGACACTTCAGTGCTGCCCGACAGCGTGGAGATCGGCCTGCAGACCTGCTGCCACATCTTCCTCAACCTCGTGGTCACTGCACCAGGGTTGATCAAGTGAGCCCAGGGAGGAGGGAGGAGGAAACAAGGGGGTTGCTGCTCAAGCTTGCCTTAAATCTCCCTCTCCTGCTGGCTTCCCTGTGCCTATGGGTTCCTGTTCATGTTAGAATGAAAGGGTCTCAGGATAGACAGAACAAACCCACACAAGGATGTGGCATCACTGGAACCTCTCTGGGCATGTCCACCTGTTCCACTTATAACCCAGTCTCTACTCCCCAGGTGGCATGAATGGGACCCAAAATTAACTTTCCACCCTGCGGCCTAATTTCTTGCCAAATCCCGGCCTGCTGAAGCTGGGAGCCCAGGGTCCCAGGTCTACCCAGGGTTTGGTCTGGCTCTGTGAAACTCGCCCACCACCAACTCCTCTCTCTTTACTTCCCTTTCTCCCCAGGCGAGATGCCTGCTTCACATCCCTTATGAACACCCTGATGACGTCACTGCCCGCACTAGTGCAGCAGCAGGGAAGGCTGCTTCTAGCTGCCAACGTGGCCACCCTGGGCCTCCTCATGGCTCGGCTCCTTAGCACCTCTCCAGGTAAGGCCTGGAAACAGTCCTAGTGGATAGGGCAGACGGCCTGAGTGGACCTGCCAGCCACGGGGCACGTCACCATTTTCAGGAAGTGATTTAACAGAATTTTCCAATCCAGAGGTACTCTCTGAAGTATGTCTTCATCCCCCACCCCACCCTTCTCCCCAAAATGATGACATTCTCTTCCTTCTGAGGACTTAAGGCAAGGTTTGGTGGGTGTAAGTGTAGGCCTACTCAGAAGTGCAGGCACAGGCACCTGGAAATCAGCAGCCCAAGGAATCTGAACCCAGTGTTCTCAAGGTGGGGCCACCGCCAGCCTTGAGTCAGAAACCCAGCTTCTCTCCATTGAGGTTTTTCTCTGCTCGGCACCTCACCTCCCCTCTTACAGGCGTCAGGGCTCGGTGTCCCTGCACAGATCCTCTCCCCAGCTTGCTTTACTCTGGCTGTGTGCAGGGGGAGGGGCCTCCCCTCCAGCCTCTGCCAGCCCCTTGTGTCTCCCATTTTGGCTGTGGGTGTCTGCTTGGGTCCCTCTGTCCCTGCCTGTTCCCTGTGCCCCATCTGTCAGGTTGGAGGAGCTAAGCAGATGCCTGAGAACGGGGTGTACTGAGCCCATACCCTCAGCTGCCTCTGTTCCCTGTGAGGATCCCAGGGTAGTACTCAGCAATAGGAAGAGGAGCCCCCCTGTTCTCTGGCCCCCGAACTTCGTCAGTCCCAACCAGCATCCACACAGGCCCTGAGTAGAGCCCCAGTGCTGGTTCACCTACAGAAGTCACCAAAGTTAGACTAATAGCCTCCAGGAAAGAGTGCAGTGCAGGGGTGACTCCCAGCCCAGCAGGTAAGCAAAGCCAGGTCCCCAGCTCCTATGCCCTTCTTGCTCCCTCTTCTGGCCCAAGGATCAAATTGGTTCAACCTCCTCAGCCTGTTGAGCCCTAGGCCCAGCAGAGGCTCCCATCCCTACTCAGACCATAGGAAGGTCTGACTATGAGGTCGAGTGTACCAAGATTATTACATTTTAATTCTCACAGCAGTTTTCTAAGATTATTGCACCATTACAGGCCCTATTTTACAAGTAAAGAAATGAGACCCAGAAAACTGAATTACCTCAGGTCACACAGTGAAATCAAAGGCAGGATTGGAACTCAGGAAGGCTGATTCCACGCTACGCTTTGGCTCCCTGAGTGCCCACACAGGAAGGGACAGTAAAGGTCTGGCAGAGCAGCTGGCCCTTCTGCTTCATGGCGCCTTCTTGCCTTCCAGCTCTTCAGGGAACACCAGCATCCAGAGGTTTCTTTGCGGCAGCCATCCTCTTCCTGTCACAGTCCCACGTGGCACGGGCCACACCTGGCTCAGACCAGGCCGTGCTGGCCCTGTCCCCTGACTACGAGGGCATCTGGGCTGATCTGCAGGAGCTCTGGTTCCTGGGCATGCAGGCCTTCACAGGCTGCGTGCCGCTCCTGCCCTGGCTGGCCCCCGCTGCCCTGCGCTCCCGCTGGCCACAGGAGCTGCTCCAGCTGCTTGGCAGTGTCAGCCCCAACTCCGTCAAGCCTGAGATGGTGGCTGCCTATCAGGGTGTCCTGGTGGAGTTAGCACGGGCCAACCGGCTGTGCCGGGAGGCCATGAGGCTGCAGGCGGGTGAGGAGACGGCCAGCCACTACCGCATGGCCGCCCTGGAGCAATGCCTGTCAGAGCCCTGAGGGGGTGTCCACTGGGGACAGACCCGGGGGTGGGCAGTGAGGAAGGACGGTGGAGGCATCTTCCCCGAAGCCCCCAAACTGGATCTTCTCCCCAAACTCCCCCCCCAAACACCCCAGCTTTCTGGCTTTTTCAAGGGCAGGGGCATGGTGCCCACCCTTTAAGTGTAAGGAACTGCGTCCCGCCCCTGGGGCCGCTTAGGGGCAGGAATTATCTTGGAAATCAACATGGCTGTCCCTGCCAGGTCGGGGAAGATTGGAGTAGCCCCTAGGGAGGGGGCATTAGGTGTCGTTGTGCCCATTGTCTGGCTCCCCCACAGGAGGGAGGCCCAGGGTGGGACAGGGCTGGCAGAGCTGGCTACTTCAGCCCATATGCCCTGCCGGCCAGGGTGTGAGCTCCCCTAGACTGTGGTGCCCCTCTGGCCTCCCAGGTCCACATCCTTTAAATTAGACGTTTGATTCTTGTCCTTGGCCCTCTTGGGCAGAGAGCAGGCTCAGGCCATTGACATTGTAGTTCTTCCTATCAGCTTCAATGACAAGGTCTGAAATGCCCATCCATCCAGGGAGAGCTGGGGCAAACAGTCCTGGGATGGGGGAGGTGGAGAATTTTCCACCCGACCTTCCTTGAGGGGACCCAGAAGCCATTGGGCCTAGTCGCTATGCTTTTGTGTCGTGTTGCAGCAGAATGAACGATGAGGGTTGGGGGTTATTTATTTTGCCTGTCCTTATCCCTGCTTGGACACCTGAGCATCTGATTTGTCCCCCTGGTGCCATCTGGCCTGGCTGGAGGGACACTTCCCCAGAAACCGCATGTTTCCCTAGTGATTGCACCCCATCTCCATCATGGTGCCTGGCTTTAAATCCCGCCCCTGCTTATGACTTCTCTGCAGAGACGCGACTGGCGACTCCAGCAGGGACCACCATTCTTATGAACCCAGGGGGACCCCCACACACACACCTGATTCCTTGCTTTCCTCCCCCCTTCCCTCCCCCAGTGCGTTCTGTGATCGCCAAGTTCAAAGCTGTGCACATGTGGACACTCAATAAATGTTCATTGGTGACAAGATGGCTCCTGTGTAGTCTGTCCTGAACTTTCTCCCAGGTCCCAGCGGCTCACAACTACCATTTGCTGAACACGAGCCCCGCCAAGCACACAAGTGTTATTCAGCCCACCCAAGAATCAGGCATTATTATCCTGATTTTACAGGTAGAGAAACTTAGACATGGATAAGTGATTTGCTCAGGGCATTACAGCTACTGAGTGCCAGAGCCAAGACTCTACACAGGCCATCTGACTTCTCAGCCCACAGCCTTTATTGCTAGAGCAGGAACGCAGACTCCTGTGACCAGGCCTAGAGAGGGCCTTGGTGCTCTTCTGTATCAATGAAGTGCTGCTCCTCTGTGTCAGGAGGTTGTTGCCAAGTGGCACTGCCACATCCTCCAGTTTTTAAAGAGAATTCAGAAATCCTAATTTTTATGTGAAATCTGATTTTCAAATGTTGATATTTTTTTAAGTCAACCCAACAGAACACCTGCAGGCTAAATGTGGCTTTCAGGCAACCAGCTGTTCATCTCTGTTCTATACCAAGTGAGAAGGGGAAGGGCCTGAATCTTCAGCAGGAGATGAGCAGAGCACTCAAAGCTATGAGAGTGGGCCAGACCAGCTCCAGGCCCCCACAGCCTTAGCACTCTACAGACTCTTCACATAGGCCCTCAAGCCTCCAAGCATTCACTGAGCATGTCCTAAGTGCCTGCTTATGGTTGGCTACGCATAGATAGAAAGGAACATTCATTTATTTGTTGGATGCACTGAAAGTCATGTTCTTAGCATGGATTCCTTGAGGTCCCTGAAAAATATGAAAAGACATATCCCACCCTCAAGCAGCTTAAAATCTAGAGGGAAAACAGACAAGGCAACAAACAGCTCCTAAAGGTATAACCAGTTGTTCTAGAGGGGTCTGAACAAAGCATGGCTGGAGCCTGAGAGCCCCTCGGCCTGGCTGAGTAAGTCCAGTAAAAGTACTTGCTCAGACCTGAGGGTGAGTAGGGCTTGCCAGGCAGACGAGCAGAGGAACAGCAGGTATGAAGGCATGCAAGCTTGGGAACTGCAAGTAGGTCATTAATGCTATGGTAGAAAGTGTGAGTGGGGAATGTGGAAGATAAGGCTGGACCAGTGGACATGGACCAGATCTTACAAGATATGAGATTATGCTGAGACTGCAGACTTTCAAGTAGATTGGACGTGATCCGGTTTGCATTTAAGATGAGGTTAGCTGCAAGAGGTACAACTGAGACACGGAGCTCAGAGGGGAGGCAGTAAGTCTGAACTTACACTGCCAGTGGCAGTGAGGATGGAGAAAATAAAGGCAGGAGTTATTTAATAGGACTTGGTGATTAATTGGAAGTGAAGAGGGATGAAGAGCCAAGGATAACTTCCAGATTCTTGATGTGGGCCTCTGAGTGGATAAGGCCATTTACTGTCCATGGGGAACACTGGGAAACAGGTCTGTGCAAAATATAAGCTCTAGCTTGACCTGCGGTGGCGCAGTGGGTAAAAGCATTGACCTGGAACAATGAGGTCGCTGGTTCGAAACCCCAGGCTTCCCTGGTCAAGGCACATATGGGAGTTGATGCTTTCTGTTCCTCCTTCTCTCTCTCTCTCTCTCTCTCTCTCTCTCTCTCTAAAATGAATAAATAAAATCTAAAAAATAATAATAAATAAATAAAACAAAATATAAGCTCTAATGGTGCATTTGTGCTACCTGTGGAATATTCAGGGGGCAGTTGCATTCTGTGCTCTGGAATTGAGATAGGTCTGAGTGAGCAACAGATTTATAAATTGTCGGTATAGAGAGGGTCCTTAGGTCGTGGGAGTGCTTGAGGTCATCTAGGGAAGTGCAAAAAGAAGGGCCCCAGAGCAAGTGGGAACCACGCATGGTCCCTGCTTCTCAAAGTACCCTCCCTCATGCAGTGGGGAAGCCAAACACTGAAGGAAGCCTCCCAACAAGGCAGACTGAGCTCTTCTGTACTTCAGTGAGGGATGGTCGAGAATTCTGACTCCGGAATCGGAGGGGGTTAGGCTAATTTGGAGAGGCCAAGCGGGCTCCTGATAATCCAGCTTCTAGGGAGAAACAGGAGACCCAAGATGCAGTTGTGAAGTCTAACCACAAGGTGGAGCGTAAGCATCTCCTTGTGCCAGAGTTCCTCCACCCTGTGCGCGGCCAGGCCCAGAGCAGGAAGGAGGCTGTCCGAGGCTGGGAGGAAAGTGGTTGTCAATAAGAAAGGAGGCAGGCCTGAGTTTTTTCTTTACATTCAAGTCCAAAAGCAAACTCATTTTTTTAAAAGAGAGGGGAAATGTTGAGCTGGGGGAAGAGCAATATGCCAAGTGTGCCAAATGGGAGTCTATGTGTGTTGGAACGTGAGCACCTATGTGTCAATATATGTAGTGTTCCCATGTTATATGTGTGTTTCCCATGAATGTCTCTGTGCATGTTGTGTGTACCATGTACCTAGGGATGTCTGCATGTGTGCCCCATGCATATCCCAGGCCTCCACATGTGTGCATGTGTCCCAAAGTGGGACACCATGCAAGGTCCTCCTCCATGCCAAGTGAGGAGTCCCTCGGCCCTGAAGGAGAAAGGCAACAGAGTCTACAGCCATAATGTCCTTAAGTTTTTAGGAGGACCTTGTGAATGCTGTGCGAATTCAAATCAGCAACAGGCTACGGAGAACATCCTTCTCCCTGGTTAGCATTAGCAAAATCACTTATTGATGAGATGACTTCCTTGGATTAAACCTGGGTTCTATGACCAGCTATTCAAGGCCATGCTAACATGAAGCCTTTCTATACAACTGCTCACTAGACTGAGGGATTCATAAATTCACCCACTCATTTATCATTTATTTAATAAGCATTCATTGAGCACCTACCATGCACCAAACCCAGTGCAGAACACGTTTTCTGTTTCTCCTTTCATCTTCTTGTGAAGTAGTCCATGAGGCAGGGAGGGAAAATTAGTTGCAGCTGCAAAGAGCCTGGAATGCTGGCTAGAGTGCTTTTTTTTTCCCTGAAGATGGGCCACAGGGAGCCCCAGTGAATTTTCAGTAGAGAGGTTACATGGTCTTTTTACACAGGGGGCCAGTTCACTGTCCCTCAGACCGTTGGAGGGCCGCCACATACAGTGCTCCTCTCACTGACCACCAATGAAAGAGGTGCCCCTTCCGGAAGTGCGGCGGGGGGCCGGATAAATGGCCCTCAGGGGGCCACATGTGGCCCGCGGGCCTTAGTTTGGGTATGCCTGATCTAGTCATTCCTGTTGCTAAATAGAATTGGAATTGGGTCAGAAGAGAGATGGATGAAGAAGGCAGGAGACCAGTTAGCAGGTTTGTAATAGTTGAGGCATTGGTTCTCAGACTTTATAGTGCTTCTGAGTCACTGTAGAGGCTTATTAAAACAGTTTGCCAGGCCCCACCCCTAGAGTTACTGATTCAGCTCTTTTGGAGTGAGGTCCAAGAACTGACACTTCTAAAATATTCCCAGGTGATGCAGGTAATGTTGGTCCAGGAATCACACTTTGAGAACTAGTGGTCTATCACAAAAAGTAAGGTAGTTTAAGGTGCTGATAGAGGGGTGGAGAGAGATGTTTAAGGGTTATAAATGAATGCTCCATGAGGAGTAACTAAGTGTGGGGGGGTGTCAGAGTCTGGGATGACTCTATTTTTTATTTGAAGGATAGTAGTGCCATTTATGGAACTACAGAACTCAGGAGGTTCTGAAGATTGTTGTAAATAGGAAAAAAAGGCAGAAGCTTCAATTCTGAGGATGAATAACGGACATTAAGGGTGTGGGTTAAAAGAGAGGAAATAGAATAAAGACTGGGAAGTGACCAGAACAAGAGAATAAGGCTAAAAGGGGGGTGTGTTAAGCTGCCAAGAAGTAGGGTGTGGAAATCCAAGGAAGCCACTGGACAGGCAGTTTGTCCTGTCATTCTGGCCTTCCCAAGCCTGCAGGAGAAAGAAGGGGAGCCCCACAGTTGGGCATGGGCATTATCAGCCTTGCTGTGCCGGACTTCTCCCAACCTGCATGCCATGCATTGGCACACAAAAACATGTCCTGGAGCCTGACTTCTGATGTCCTTTACTGAAGTTGAGGGTGGGGGTAAGAGTGGTCTTACCACAGACTCACACACCCACATATATAGACACACAAACAAACACACTCCTGACCTCTGATCTCTCCTGAGCACAAAGGTCACAGAGCTACCCAATTCTGCTTCATCCACCACTGTAGCTGCTGTTATCAACTTCCAGGAAGTTAGTGATGAATCTTTGGCTGGGTTAGCCTCCTCCTTTCCCACAGCCCTCCAGGCTGAGATGGCCGGAACTGAGCTCTGCCCCTACCATGTACCTCCTGGGATACCCCATGCAAGTCTCCACCATGTACATTTCATGGGTTAATGTTTTCTCCTCTACTTCCCTTTCTCCTTTAATCTATCTTGATGTTTTTATCTTTACGTTCTCATCTTCCACTTCAACGACAGGGTCCTAAGAAAACATCTAGTCCTCTCTGTCCTCCCCTATTTTCTTGTTGTTCTTGAAGTTGCAAAATTGAGGTTTAAGAGGAAAAGGGATTTGCCCAGGATCACAGGTCAATTGAAGTCAGGACAAATTCTAGGTACCTGAGTCTCAAGCAACACAGCATAAGAATAGAAATTCTGAGCACTGAGTAGGGCTGGAATCAGATTACCCTCAGTTCTGCCTTGATTATCAGCTGTTTGACCTTGGACAAGTCAGTTCACCTCTGCCTCATTTTCCTCACCTGAGACTAGGGATGATAGGACTATCTCACTGGGCTCTTGTGAGTGCTAAATAGCTCAATATTCATAAAGTACTTAGCACAGAGTCTGGCACACACTTATAATCAGTGTTTGCTGCGACTATTTCTACTATGCCCTGGTCTGAACATCCAGAATTATTAAAGTGGTTTTTTTTTTTAATTTATTGATTTTAGAGAGAGAGAAAGGTGGAGAGAGAGAGAGAAGAGTCAATTTATTTTTCCACTTACATATGCATTCATTGGTGGATTCTTGTATGTGCCCTAACCTGGAATTGAACCCACAACAGCATATGCGGAAGATGCTCTAACTAATTGAGCTACCCAGCCAGGGCTCTCATGGTCTTTTTTTTTTTTTTTTTTTTTTTTATTGATTTTACAGAGACAGGACAGAAAGGGGAGCATGGAATGGGAAGTAACAACTCATAGTTGTTTCAGGCTAGTTGTTCATTGCTTGCTTGCAGTATGTGCCTTGACCAGGGAAGCCCGGGGTTTGGGGTTTCGAACCGGCAACCTTGGCATTCCAGGCTGAAGGTTTATCCACTGTGCCACCACAGGCCAGGCTCTCATGGTCTTTTTAAAAACACCTTCCTTCTGCTTTCTTAATTCTCATTTCCCTTAGCATTCCTCTCATTTCCTTTTCTTTAATCCCTGCCAATCCCTGTCCCTATTTCTCTCAGCAGGGCAAAATTGGGTTTTGGGAAAAGAAAGATGGAGTAACTACAGAGACTGGAATATGCTTGAGAGCCAGCCAGTACCTACCATGGGAACACACACCTGAGTATGCTAGCACAAGGACCACATACGTCCACACAGTGTCACTTACACAACAAGTGTCATTTACTCAACAAGTCCACATTCAATCAGCCTCAGTCTTCCTGGCTTTGGAAACATTGTAAACCCTCAGGTGGAGCTCACATCCAACCCCAGTCCAGGCAACACTGACCAGATTGTGTCTCCAGCTTCCTCAGACTCCAGCTTGCCACTGGAATTAGCAACCCCTGGGAAGCCTGAGGTAAGTGGGTACCCTAAGAGGAGCTTTGATCTGGAAGCATTGAGAGACTGTGATGCCCCCTGCGCGCCCGCGCGCGCGCGCGCACACACACACACACGCAAGCACTCACACAGACACTGACACATGCATGCACATAAACTGGTGGGCTTGAGACTGCAGCTCACAAACTTCTTCCACATCCACAGTCGGTGAGATGGTTAAAAGGACAGATACCCATTTTACAGACAAGGAGGCTGAGGTAAAAGAAGAGTGGTGCTTTGCTCAAAGACGAAGAAGCAATAAAGTTTAGACTCATACCTAGGGCCCCTGTGTCGCAGCCTTGAATCATCTTTCACAGCAGCTGGGAGCAGAGGCGGATTAAGGTCGGTTGAGGCCCCGGGCACAGAAGAAAATATTGGGCCCCTTACATTAGAAAAAAAGTGTAAAGTTGGGGCTTTGCGGGGCCCTTCCAAAGTCGGGGCCCAGGGCGCGCGTCCGGTGCACCCGCCGTTAAATCCTCCTACATTAGGAGACCCGCGGGACGCGGGTCTAATTCACGACGCGTTATCCACCCGGTGGGGTCGCGCTAAAGCCACGCCTCCCCCAGAGCTTTCGCTGGTGAAAAGGAAGAAAGCGATCTCCGCGTGTCTCTTTAATGCGCGCCCCCGGAGGCCCAGCGCGCCCCCGCCACTATAACTAGAGTGCATGGAGCAGGCTGCGCTCAAAGAAGAGCGGGCGCTGGGCACCCGTAGTCCGACTTTTCCAAGTACGATCACAGTCCATCCGGCCCACCTCCCGCCCCCATGGACTCTCCCGGGGGCGCCCACACTTGAGGACCCGTCACCCGCTGGGTTCCGGGCTGGGTTGCACCCCACCGCCGCCAGTGACCCTAGTGGGCCGGGCAGGCTCCCGCACCTCTTCCCGCAGCGCTGGCCGTCGGGCGAGGGCTCCGCTGCCGCCACGCCTCGCGCCCCACGCTACCTGCCCCATGCTAGTGCACACTTACTCCCCCATGGTGAGTAGTCTCCGGTCCGGGGGCGTGGGACAGCGTGAAGCTTGAGTGCTGAACCTTCCGGACCTCCTCCTCCAACGAAATCTCGGAGGGAGGGGCCTCAGGGACTCCGCCAGCCAAGAATGGTGAGCGCAGGAGACCGCTGTCCCCAGCCCGAGGCTCCTGCGCCCGCAGGTCACTCAGACGTAAACCCCCGGCCCCGGGAAGCGGGTAGGACGGCAGCTGGACCCATGCGAGCTGCCCAGGAGGAGGGTCCTTTCGGGCTGAACTCCTTTCAACTGTTGATGGATAGCCTAACGCGCCCTTCTCCCTTCCCAGGAGCGCCCCGACGGGCTGGGCGCAGCGGCTGGAGGGACCCGCCTGTCGTCTCTGCCTCAGGCGGCCTACGGGCCGGCGCCGCCGCTCTGCCACACGCCAGCCGCTGCCGCTGCCGCCGACTTCCAGCCGCCCTACTTCCCGCCGCCCTACCCGCAGCCGCCACTGCCCTACAGCCAGGCGCCCGACGCCACCGCGGCCTTTCCCCACCTGGCCGGCGACCCTTACGGCGGCCTGGCGCCCCTGGCACAGCCACAGCCTCCACAGGCCGCCTGGGCCGCGCCCCGCACCGCCGCCCGCGCCCACGACGAGCCGCCCGGCTTGCTGGCGCCGCCTGCCCGCGCCCTGGGCCTAGACCCTCGCCGCGACTACGCCGCCGCTGTGCCCCGACTCCTGCACAGCCTGGCCGACGGCGCGCACGGCCTGGCCGACGCGCCCCTCGGCCTTCCCGGGCTGGCGGCGCCGCCCGGCTTGGAGGACCTGCAGGTGAGGCCGGAACGGTCTGGGATTGGCCAGGACCTGCCGCGGTGATTTAGGGCTCTGGCTGGAGACAGAGCAACGAATACCGGAACCCGACTTTTCTCCCTGCCTGCCACTTCTCCCTCACGATTCCAAGGATGCGTCCCACGTCCTGGGTTAGATGCTTCCTGGCCATTAAGGCGGCCTGGCGCTGAGTCTATGCGCGGTGTCTGGATGGCGTCAACCTTCAGTGGAGTAAATGGGAAAGGGTTGAGCTACTGCTCTCCCTCTTCGCTGGGCCTTTTAGGGCATCCATGCACAGTCCCGGTCTGTTAGGGCAGTCTGTGCCTGGCGCGAAGAGAAGCAGAGGAATTGCCTAAGATTCGAAATTCCCTTATAGCACCGTGAGGTACCCGGGGCCAAGGTCGGCTGCACAGACGGTCCCTACCCTTGGTGAATCCTGGTCCCGCCTGTGGCCGCCCAAGGCTATAGTGGTGCGCAAAGGGAAGAGCAGACAGGACTGGGACCAGGGACAGCGGGGACTTGGGAGGCAACATGACACTAAGTACACAAGCGCCCTTACACCGCCTCTCCTATTTGCAGGTCATGGATGAGTCCGGAATGAGCCTCCTGGACCAGTCGGTCATCAAGAAAGGTAAGGAATGGCGTGCATCCGCCAGGGCAGAACCGGGCGAGATGGTGCAGGCCCTGGGCGCAAAGACCCCTTTTCTTCCTTCATGGAGCGTGTCTCCCGTGCGTCACTGAGCTCGGCGCACTCTTCCTGGCCCAGTAAAGGAGCAGTGGAATCTGGGGAGCCAGGCCAGAGCTTTGGCAGGCTGTGCAAGTTGGTGAGTTGGCCCCAGAGCCTGCGGCCTGGGGTGGGCAAAATCCATCAGCTCTCACTCGGTTTCCCTCTACCCCCAGTCGAGCCGCACAGGGACCTAGCGTCTCCCTACCGAGGGGAGGGCGCTCTTGTGGATCTGGAGTTAATTTGCAGAACGAGTTAAACCACTTCCCTAATTCCTAAGAGGTGAGAATGGGGGTGCTGTTCCCACGAATTTCGTTAAATGATTTCCACACTACAGTTTTACCAGTTGCCAGTCTGGCAAGCGATTTCTGCCCCTTCCTTCTCATAGGGCCTTGGAGGGTAATGGGGGAGGAGGAGTTGAATTTCTCCGGGGAATTTTCTCTGCAAGCGGTCTCTTTTGGCATCTAGGATTAGGGGAGTTGGTGTGTGATATCGTAAGTTAGGCTGTGTGCTGAAGGGTGAGGGCCTGCCTGCTTCTGGGTGTCTGTGAATTCAGGTCCTGTACATGCCTGTATGTTCCTTTCCTAGGTGTCTTTCTGGTATTTTTTTTTTTCCTGGTATTTCTTGGTGTGTGTGTTTCCATTGCTGTGACTGTGTGGTGTGAGTTAGTGTATATTTCTGTGTGCTCGGGGATCTCTGTGTGTGTGTCAGGGTCTCAGTTGTGTCCCAGAATTTGACCTTTGGTTCTGAGAATCTCTAAGCACGTGAGGGTCATTCCCTGTGTATTCTCAGTGGTATTTGTGTCTCTGGACTTGTAAAAGCCAAGGATTTGAGACCTGCCCTCAGTGGATTTTTCAGTTTAAGGACCAAGTTCTGGCTGTGTCAGGAAAAGGAAAGAAAGAAACAGATTCTGAGGGTCCAAACCTTGGGTGGTTTCCTTAGGTTTGGGACAAATGCAGAGCAGGAATCCAGAGGGACTAGGCTGACACCACTTCCGTGGGATTTGGCTCAAGTTGTTTTTCAAGAGTGAATTCAACCCCAGGCTCTGTTTGCCCTTCACTTGTTCCCAGCAGGGGCTGGGACTGGGGCTGGGGCTGGAGGTGGAGGTGGAGGTGGGCAATGGGGGCTGGACTTCCAGGAACTGGACCACCAAAAATATGTGTGTGGGGGAGGGGGAAACTGAAGGGACAGGCCTCTTGGAACTTGGGGGAACAAGGTTCCAGGTATTGAGGCTGTGTCACCCGGAGCTAGAAATTGGGAGGACCCTGGGAGCCCCACTGCCTGAAGTTAGAGTGGAGGTGTGCACTCAGGACCCAGCTCTTCCGGGCAGGCCCTTCTTTGGCTTTAGTGGACTTTTTTGAACTGGTTGGAAGAAAGGGCTCGGTCAACCTAGAGATATGATCATCGTCGCAGCCCCCACTTCCTGACTCTTGCCCTGACTGGAGGGTCTGGGGGACCTAGGCTCACTGACTCCTGGGGAAGGCCATCCCCCTGCATTTTGGGAAGGAACTTGGGGACCTCTGCCCTGGGGAAGAGTAGAAAGATCAGCTGGTGCTCTGAGTACCTTAAGCCCCAATCCCCAGACCAGAGCAAGGAGGGAAGACTGGCTGTGAGGGGAGACTGGGGTTGCCCCAGAGTTGGTTTCTTTTAAGGGACATTAGCTTCCACAAATTCCCGGGTCCTAGGTGTGCTCAGGAATCCCAAAGGTGATGCCAAGAACACAACGAGTGTAGCCAGGATGGCCCAGAGTGCTGCTGTGCTGGCTGGGGGCAGGCGGGGTGGGGTGGGGGGAGGCAGATGTGGTTGTGGTGCGGCGCAGGCTTGCGCACCCGCTGCACCACAGTGTCAGCAAGTCCCTGGCTGAATGCAGCGAGGTGGAGTGCTGGCGACCTGAGCTGGGACTGCGCACTGAGCACCCCCGCCCCGGACGTCAAGTCACAGCCTGGAGAGCTGCGGATAAGGTGTGTGTGTGGGTGTGTGTGGGTGTGTGTGTGTGTGTGGGGGTGACAGCCAAGGGGCTACCTTTGGAATGGAAGTGCCTGGTCCCAAGCCAGGAGCTTGGCTTTCTACTGACGCAGCGGGCCTTTGGTCGAGAAGAGAGGCTCAGTGCCGGCCATTCAGGCTTTGCAAATGTGAGGGCAGTGCTGGTCCCTGGAGGTCCCGACCTCGGGGTGTGCATGGTGTGCAAACGTGCGGGAACCGCTTTGGCTAAACAGGTGGTCTGGCTGCAGCCCTGCTCCCAGCGGGCAATTTTCTCTGCTGTCACCGCAGTTCTCTGGTCACGCCACCAACTCCTTGGGGGCCGTGAGTTAGCGACCTTCTTTGCCCTCAGGCGCTTCCGACCGACATCGGGAACCTCTGTCGAGTCCTCCGGCACTTGCATGGCAGCTGTGAGGACCCCATTCCCACCCGGGCCCTGGTTTATGGAAAGTTGATCTTGGCTAGCTGATTCCTCCAGCTCGCACAGGTCCTGGGGGGAGGGGCAGCTGTGCAGAGAGGACGGTTGGAATCCACGGGGCACCACTGGGAGGAAAGGCTAGAAGTCCTCACCGCTCACACCTTTGTTGTAAAAGTTTCACTGCTCCAGGCATTCGTCCTGGAGGGGAGGGGCGGTAAAGCCCCCGCCCGACCACACACTTGCATGTCCGCAGCCGCTTGCACCCAAGGTGTGGGTTAGATGGCAGATGGGGCCCAGGCCAACCTGAGAAGAAGTGGGGGCTCCATTTTCTGCTCACATTTGTCCCTTCCAGTTTTGCGACCTGTCCTAGGGGCACAGAAAGCAGTTGGGTCTGGTGAGGAAGGCAGACCTGAACAGGAATACTTTTCAGCTGAGAAGGGCAGTGAGAGGGCCTGGATAGGTCGCGGTAGGAGCCCAGAGGAGGAGCAGTGAATGCCTGAGGTTGGGAGTCTTCCCGGAAGAGAGACGTTAGAACTGAGCTCCCTAGGCACCCAGTGGGTGTTGAATAGATGATTGATGGGTTTTGAAGTCTAAGTGCATTGGAAGAGGAGGTGTATAAAGGGCCCAGCAGCTTTCACTGCACTAGCCTCAGCTTAGGGCCCGGGTGGGAATGGGGTCCTCACAGCTGCCATGCAAGTGCCGGAGGACTCGACAGAGGTTCCCGATGTCGGTCGGAAGCGCCTGAGGGCAAAGAAGGTCGCTAACTCACGGCCCCCAAGGAGTTGGTGGCGTGACCAGAGAACTGCGGTGACAGCAGAGAAAATTGCCCGCTGGGAGCAGGGCTGCAGCCAGACCACCTGTTTAGCCAAAGCGGTTCCCGCACGTTTGCACACCATGCACACCCCGAGGTCGGGACCTCCAGGGACCAGCACTGCCCTCACGTTTGCAAAGCCTGAATGGCCGGCACTGAGCCTGGAAATGCCCTGTGGAGAGAAGAGCCAGACAGATTAAAAAGGTTAAAAATCTCCATGGGTTTCAGTTTATACAGTCAAAGCTGGAGGGGGGGTGGTTTGCGGATGAGAACTGCAACAGTCCTTCTGCCCTCCGGAGGAGAGTGGGCTGCCTAGTGGGGGTGGGGGGGTCTCTCTCTGGTGGGCTCCATTGTCCAGTCCCGGGGCGTCTCTGAGGTAGGCAGTAGCTGATATACACAGTCACCCTCTCCTCTGCTCCCCTGGGGGACGGCAAGGGTTTAGGCTTCCAGGTGAATCTCCAAGCAGGGCCAGGCTGAGGGTGAGGTTCTGACCCCGAGACAAGATTTATATACATAATGCAATATTTTAAAATAAAAATAATACAAAAATCCATGATAAAATAACAAAATTTTACATAAAGACAGGATCTGACCCTGCACTTGCACAACCCTGCCTGCCTGAAAAACCAGTGCCATGCGGAGTGTGGAGGGCGCCTCAGGGGAGCGAATGGTAGGAGCATTATTTAAAAGAAACCCTGTGGCAGCTGGCGAGAAGAAATCAACCAGCAGGTCCCACTGGGGGAGATGAGGAAACTCAGGTGGGCCGGGAAGAGGGTTACTGCCCCTTTTGCCTGCCTTCCTCCTGCTGTCCGCCTCACCCCCACCCTGCCCTTGAATAGTGGTGCTCTAAATGTAGTCCAAGGAACTATGTTTATCAGAATCCTTCAGAGTACTGGTTAAAAACGCAGATTGCTGGGGTACCACCCCACATCTACTGAATGAAATCCCTGGGACACCCTGGAACTTGCCTTTTTTTTTTTTTTTTTTTTACCAATTTATTGAAGTAAACTTTATTTTTATTTTTATTTTATTTTATTTTTTTTTAGAGATACAGAGAGAGTCAGAGAGAGGGATAGATAGGGACAGACAGACAAGAATGGAGAGAGATGAGACGCATCAATCATCATTTTTCGTTGTGACACCTTAGTTGTTCATTGATTGCTTTCTCATATGTGCCCTGACTGTGGGCCTTCAGCAGACTGAGTAACCCTTTGCTCGAGCCAGCGACCTTGGGTCCAAGCTGGTGAGCTTTGCCCAAACCAGATGAGCCCGCGCTTAAGCTGGTGACCTCGGGGTCTCAAACCTGGGTCCTCAGCATCCTAGCCCGACACTCTATCTACTGCGCCACCACCTGGTCAGGCGAAGTAAACTTTATATACCTAGAATTCACCCACTGTAAGACTATAATTAGATGACTTTTAGTAAATTTATAGTTGTATCATAACATTCATTTTTAGACATTTCTATCACCCCCCAAAATTCCTTCATTCCCATTGTAGTTAATCTCCATTCCCACCCCAAGCCTAGGCAACCACTGATCATCTTTCAGTCTATAAATTTTCATGTTTTAGATATGTTGTATAAATGGAACATATACATATGCATGCTTTTGCATATAGCTTCTTTTAGCATAATGTTTTGAGGTTCATTGTGTTGTAGCATGTATAAGTAGTTCTTTTTTTAAAATTGCTGAGTACATACTCAATTGTATGGATATAGTGCATTTTTTAAAAGATTTTATTTATTGCTTTTACAGAAAGAAGAGGGGAGGTGGAGCAAGAACTATCAATTCATAGTTGCTTCACTTTAGTTGTTCATTGATTGCTTGTCATATGTTCAAACTTGTGACCTCAGCATTCCAGGTTGATGCTCTATCCACTGCATCACCACAGGCCAGGTGTAACACATTTTTATTCATTCATCAGTTGATGAACACTTGGTGTTTCCACTTTTGGATTATTATGAATAATATTGCTATAATCATTCACATACATGTCTTTGTGTGGATGTACTTTTTTTGTGTTTGTGACAGAGACAGAGAGAGAAAGACAGATAGGGACAGACAGACAGGAAGGGAGAGAGGTAAGAAGCATCAATTCTTTGTTGAAGCACCTTAGTTGTTCATTGATTGCTATCTTATATGTGCCTTGACTGAGGTTACTACGGCAGACCAAGTGAACCCTTGCTCAAGCCAACGATCTTGAGCTCAAGCCAGTGACCATGGGATTATATCTGTGGTCCCATGCTCAAGCCAGCAACCCCTGCGCTCAAGCCCAGTGACCCTGGGGTTTTTTTTTGTGTGTGTGTGTGTGTTTTTTTAAGATTTTATTTATTCATTATAGAGAGGGAAGAGAGAAAGAGAGAGAGAGGAGGGGGGAGGAGCAGGAAGCATCAACTCCCATATGTGCCTTGACCAGGCAAACCCAGGGTTTTGAACCAGCAACCTCAGCATTTCCAGGTTGACGCTTTATCCACTGTGCCACCACAGGTCAGGCAACCTGGGTTTTTGAACCTGGGTCATCAGGCCAGTGCTCTATCCACTGTGCCACCACCTAAGGTGAACATGCATTTTCATTGCTCTTAGGTAAATTCCTAGGAAAGGAAATGCTGGATTTTATGATAAGTTTGTGTTTAATTTTTTAAGAAAATGCCAAGCTATTTCCTAAAGTGACTGTTTTACTTTACATTCCCACTACCAATGTGTAAGGGTTCCAGTTTCTCTACATCCTCACCTATACTTGATATTGTCTATCATTTTAATTATGTCATCCCAGTAGTATCTCAGTATAGTTTTAATTTGCATTTTTCTAATGATGATGTTGAGCGCTTTTCCATGGGCTTATTGAGCCATGGAATGGCTTATGAGTCATTCATACATCATTTCTAGTGAATGTCTATTTATATATTTTGATGATTTTATAATTGGGTTGTTTATCTTATTATTGAATTATATGAGTTCTTTATATATTCTGGATATACATCCTTGATTGGACATATGATTTCCCAATATTTTCTTCAAGTGTGTGGTTTGTGTTTTAATTTTCTTAATAGTATTTTTTCTTTTTTCTTTTTTTTTTATTTTTCCGAAGTGAGAAGTGGGGGGGGGCAGGCAGACAGACTCCTACATGCCCCGACCAGGATCCACCTGGCATGCCCACCAGGGGGTGATGCTCCACCCATCTGGTGCATTGCTTCACTGCAACTGGAGCCATTCTAGCGCCTGAGGCAGAGGCCATGGAGCCATCCTCAGTGCCCGGGCCAACCTTGCTCCAATGGAGCCTTGGCTGCAGGAGGGGAAAAGAGAGACAGACAGAAAGGAGAGGGAGAAGGGTAGAGAAGCAGATGGGCGCTTCTCCTGTGTGCCCTGGCTGGGAATCAAGCCCGGGACTTCCATACACCAGGCCAATGCTGTACTGCTGAGCCAAGTGACCAGGGCAATAGTATCTTTTGAGCTGTAAAAATTTGCAATTTTGAAGAGTCCAATTTATCATTTTCTTTTATGGATCCTGCTTTTGGTATTGTATCTAGTAACTCTTTGCCCAACCCAAGGTTGCAAAGATTTTCCTCCTATGTTTCCTCTGGTGGGATTTCCATTTAAACCAGCTGTCTGGGACAGTCTGTTGCATACTCCCCAGATTCAATGATCAGACCATTTTCTACCACCTGTGGATAATATATAGACATGTGTGAGCATCCTGTCTGACAAATGAATAACTAGGAGCTCTTGTATCTGTAGGAGTGTGCAGTGTATGTGAATGGCTTCTGCTTGTGTGACCAGGGATACTGTGACTAGACATTTCCACTTCAGGAGTCACTGTGATGTGGGAGACAAACCCGTGACCCTACTTTGCAATCTGTTCTTGCTTAATTCTATGAATATCCCTTTCTCAGGCTGCCTGCTTCCCTCACCTTAGGTTCCATCACTCTTTTTTTTCTTTTTTCTTAGTTATTGATTCTAGAAAGACAAGGGAAGGGAGAGAAGGAGAGAGAGAGAGAGAAACATTGATTTGTTTCACTTACTCATGCATTCAGTGGTTGATTCTTATATATGCTCTGACTGGGAATTGAACCTGCAACCTTGTCTTATTGGGACAAGACTCTAACAAACTAAGCTACCCAGCCAGGGAAAGGGTTCCTTTCCTCTTGCCATTTTTTTAAAATTAATTAATTTTTGTGACAGACAGAAAGAGAGATAGAGAGAGGGACAGACAGACAGGAAGGGAGAGAGATGAGAAGCATCAATCCTTTGTTGCGGCACCTTAATTGTTCATTGATTGCATTCTCGTATTTGCCTTGACCCAGGGGCTCCAGCAGAGCGAGTGACCCCTTGCTCAAGCCAGTGACCTTGCGCTTCATGCCAGTGACCTTTGGGCTCAAGCCAGCGACCATGGGGTTATGGCCATGATCCCACTCTCAAGCCAGCAACCCCGCACTCTAGCTGGTGAGCCTGCGCTCAAGCCAGCAACCTTGAGGTTTTGAACCTGGGTCCTCTGGCCCTGGCCGGTTGGCTCAGCGGTAGAGCGTCGGCCTAGCGTGCGGAGGACCCGGGTTCGATTCCCGGCCAGGGCACATAGGAGAAGCGCTCATTTGCTTCTCCACCCCTCCGCCGCGCTTTCCTCTCTGTCTCTCTCTTCCCCTCCCGCAGCCAAGGCTCCATTGGAGCAAAGATGGCCCGGGCGCTGGGCATGGCTCTGTGGCCTCTGCCTCAGGCGCTAGAGTGGCTCTGGTCGCAATATGGCGACGCCCAGGATGGGCAGAGCATCGCCCCCTGGGGGGCAGAGCGTCGCCCCTGGTGGGCGTGCCGGGTGGATCCCGGTCGGGCGCATGCGGGAGTCTGTCTGACTGTCTCTCCCTGTTTCCAGCTTCAGAAAAATGAAAAAAAAAAAAAAAAAAGAACCTGGGTCCTCTGTGTCCCAGTCTAATGCTCTTTCCATTGTACCACTGCCTGGTCAGGGTCCTCTTGCCACTTTTTTTTGAGGAAAGAGGCTCTGAGGAAAATGGGAAGGACAAAAGGAAGCAGCAAAATCTCTCATTCATACACACAAACACATCTCCACCTGTCATGCACCTACACTCAACTGCACCTATGTTTCCATAAATCTGGGATATAGTATGTTTAAATTTAGCAACAGGAGCAAAAGCACTTGCAGATATCCATATGCATGCTGCCACATTCCTGCAATACTCGAGGAAGATAGAGACTATGTGTTCATAGCTGCGGTTCGGTACTTGTTGAATGAGTAAGTGTGCATATGCACAATCTCATCCTCATTGTTCTAGCTACGGCAGGGAATATAATTTTTGCAGTCATTTTTGTGAAACACATGTGGTCACCATGTCACTGTTTGCATACAAACAGCCTCATGCAGCCTTAGTTTCTCTCCCCTCTCACAAGATCTGGCCCCAGGTTTGTTTGTTCAAGATTTTTTAAAAAAGATTTTATTTATATAGCCCTGACCAAATAGCTCACTTGGTTGGAGCATCATTCCAAAACATAGAAGTTGTCAGTTCAATCCCTGGCCAAGGCACATACAGGAACAGCTCGATGTTCCTGACTCTCTGGCTCTCTCTTTCTGCCTCTCAAAAGAAAATGTTTTTTATTTATTTATTAGTTTTACAGAGGAGTGTGAGAATGAGAAGTATCAACACATAGTTGCTTCACTTTAGTTGTTCATGGATTGTTTCCTGTATGTGCCTTGACTAAGCAAGCCCAGGGTTTCAAAACATTGATTTCAGCATTCCAGGTCGATGTTCTATTCACTGTGCAGCCACAGGTTAGGCTGGCCCCAGGTATTTTTGTTGTTGTTGTTTGCTTGCTTGCTTGTTTGTTTTAGCAAGAGAGACAGAGGGACAGATAGGGTCAGACAGGAAGGGAGAGAGATGGGAAGCATCAGTTCTTCATTGTGGAACCTTAGTTGTTCATTGATTGCTTTCTCATATGTGTCTTAATGGGGGCAGGGGGCTCCAGCTGAGCCAGTGACCTTTTGCTCAAGCCAGCGACCTTGGGGTCATGTGTATGATCCCATGGTCAAGCCAGCAACCCTGCACTCAAGCTAGTGACCCCACACTCAAGCCAGTGACCTTGGGGTTATGAACAGGTCTGAGAGACACTGGGGTGAGAGGTGGAGCTGGCTTCTATTACATGTCCAGTGCCAGTGTGTCTGTCCAGTCAGGACGTCCTTGTTCTTCACTCTGGGAGAGGGCTGAGTTAGGGTAAGGTGACTGAGGCAGGTTCAGGCAACAGCAGGATCAGAGCCCTGTTAAAATTTTTGATATTTTGTCGGCATGGGCTTTTTCATTAATTTTTTTAATACTGCATAAAAATACTATTTATCTTGGGGGGGACAATGTGGTATGTAGAGGATGTTATATTGAGTCAGTCACTTGAAACCATGTCAACACAATAAATTAAAAATAAAAATTTTAAGTTAAAAGAATAACTCAGAATAAAAAAAAAGACTATCTTGATTACTGAGATTTTTTTCAGTGCCTCCTTAAATTAATAAACATTTTTTATTGTTTATTTTATTGAATTTAGAGAGAAAAGAAGCCATGGTTGGGTCAGAGGTAGAGTGTCAGCCTGGTGTGTGGATGTCCCCAGTTCAATTCCGGGTCAGGGCAAACAGGAGAAGCGTCCATCTGCCTCTCCACCTCTCCCCCTCCCCCTCCTCCTCTCACTTCTCTCTCTCTCTCTCTCTCTCTCTCTCTTCCATGGCTTGATTGAAGTGAGTTGACCCTGGGTGCTGAGGATGGCTCCATGGCCTCTGCATCAGGTGCTAAGAAGAGCTTGGTTGCTGAGCAACTGAGCAACGCCCCCAGATGGGCAGAGCATCACTCCCTAATGGGCTTGCTCAGTGGATCCCAGTCAGGGCACGTGTGGGAGTCTGTCTCTGTCTCCCCACCTCTCACTGAATAAAATAAATATTTTAAAAAAGAAAAAGGAAGGGAGGGAGAGAGAGAGACAGAGAAAGGAACATTGATCTGTTCCTTTATGTGCACTGGCCGGGGATTGTACAGACAACCTCTGTGCTTGGGGATGATGCTCTAACCACCTGAGCTATCTGGCCAGGGCGTGCCTCCTAAATTTTGCACCCCAGGATAGTGTCTCATTTGCCCCACCCTAGTTTTGGTCCAGTTCTGGGACAAGGAACCAACCTGGGGTGGGATGTGTGTGCTGCTCATTTTCTCTACCTCCCCCAGCTTTCTACTTCTCCACTCACCCTCATCCATGACCTTTTGACCCTTCTCTGGCGCCTGAAATAGGGACCCAGGGAAGAAGGGCAATTTTACTATTAGATGCTATCAAAGGGATGGGGCTCCCCCAGCACCCGGCCCCCACACCTGGGCTGTGGGCCATCATCACTCTTTTTCCCACTTCAGATTTCAAAGGCCCTTGCCTCACTCACTCATTCCACATTCACTGGCAGGCACTTGTGCCAAGACTCTGCCCTCAAGGCACTCCTAGTTGGTGGGGACAATGGGAGCAGAAGCAGACAGGAAGTTCAGGGTGTAGGAGAGGGATCAGGGGTGAGAGGGAGCTGGGTGGAGGGCCCAGGGAGCTTTGCGGTGGCGGTGGTGCCTGAACTGAAGCTTGGGAAGGAGGGGCCCTGAGCTGGACTGTGAGCAGTTCTCATGCTGGTGGCCCCACATCCCAGTCGCACTTTATACATGTTCTGTTTGGCCTGTGCTGGGTTTTTCAATGTTCGAGTCAGTTGTCAATGTTTAAAAAAAACAGATTTCATATAGAAATCCAGAATTCTGGTCTCACTGGCAACAAACAAACCAGGAGTTCTGGAATGTTTGTACGTCTAACACAGTAACAGCCAAGAGCAGCTTTATACAGGGCAGAGCCTGTCACCTGTCACCTGTCACCGCATCTCGCTGACTTCTGTTACCTGTTGTGCTTCCCCTTTCAAAGTCTAGAGCTGTGCTGTCCACTCTGGGAGCCACTAGCCACATGGGGCTGTTGGGCACTTGAAATGTGGCTAGTCCGCATTAAGATAAGCTGTAAGTGTAAAATATCATTGGATTTTGAAGACTAAGTATAAAGAAAAAATGTAAAATAGCTCATTAGTTATTTTTAAAATATTATGTTTCAATGATAATATTTTTTATATATTGGGGTGAATAAAACATATTAAAATTAACCTTACATGTTTCTTTTTACATTTTTTAAAATGAGGCTACGAGAAAATACAACTTTCCGTATGTGGCTCACAGTATACTTCTGTTGGTCAGTGTGGGTCGAAAGGCCAAAGGATAAATGGGGGGCCAGGCAAGAGGGGTAGGCACAGCCAGGCCCCAAAGGAGGGAGAAGTGGGGCGTGATGGTGGTAAGGATATGAACTTTGGAGTCCATGACCAGAGCTCATGCTCTTTATTGCTGTGCCAGAATTTTGTGTCTTCACTTTGAAATGAGATGGATAATGTCATCCTCTCTGCGGAGCTGTTCATATAAAGCAGTGGTCCCCAACCTTTTTGGGGCCACGGACAGGTTTAATGTCAGAAAATATTTTCACGGACCGGCCTTTAGGGTGGGACGGATAAATGTATCACGTGACCGAGACAAGCGTCAAGAGTGAGTCTTAGATTCAGAGGGATGTAACAGAGGGAATCTGGTCATTTTTAAAAAATAAAACATCATTCAGACTTAAATATAAATAAAACGGAAATAATATAAGTTATTTATTCTTTCTCTGCAGACTGGTACCAAGGGTTGGGGACCACTGATGTAAAGCACTGGGTATAGAGTCAGTGCTTCCTGAAGGTTAGGCGACCTCATTTCGCCCAGCTACAGAGCTGGGATGTGTTTCTCTGGGAACTGACCAGGCACAGACCAGTTTTAGGCTGGAAGGTGATGCCTGTTTCAGAAAAATCCCTCTGAGACCTGGCAATTTGGCTCAGCAGTAGAGCATCAGCCCAGCATGTGGAAGTCCCAGGTTTGATTCCCAGTCAGGGCACACCGGAGAAGTGCCCATCTGCTTCTTCACCCCTCCCCCTTATCTCTTCCTCTCTCTCTTCCCCTCCCACAGCCATGGCTGAAATGAAAAAGTTGGCCCCGGGTACTGAGGATGGCTCCATGGCCTCGCTTCAGGCACTGAAATAACTCAGTTGCCAAGCAATGGAGCAGCGGCCCCAGATGGGCAGAGCATCATCCTCTAGGGGGCTTGCCAGGTGTATCCCAATTGGGGCACATACGAGAGTCTGTCTCTCTGCCTCCCTGCTTCTCCATCTCTCACTTAATGGAAAAAAAAATTCCTCTGGAGCAGGGCAGGGAGACCAGAGCAGGGGCTGTACTAATATCAGGCAGGACATAAGTGACTGCATATATGGAGAAATGAAGACCGCAGGACATGGTGATGGGTGGGATAGGGTGGGAGAGGGTATTTGGAGGGCGTCACTGGGTTTTCTGGCTGGAGGTGAGGGAAGAGGGACGGGAGCATCCACATCCAGAAAGGGAAAAGCTAGAGGGGCCCTGCCAGGCCAGAGTCCTGTCAGCCTTGTCTGCCTGTGTGTTCCCGAGGCCGCACACAGCTCCTGGCACACAGAAGCTCAGCAAATACATACTTACTGAATGGCTGGAGGGTTAACAGCACTGTCTTTGAGACCACAATTCAGGGTTTGCTGCTGGTTCTAAGTCTACAGCTGTGATCTTGTTTTTTTTTAATTTATTTTATTTTATTTATTCATCTTTAGAGAGGAGAGAGAGAGAGACAGAGAGGGAGAGAGAGGAGACAGACGGGGGGAGGAGCTAGAAGCATCAACTCCCATATGTGCCTTGACCAGGCAAGCTCAGGGTTTCGAACTGGCGACTTCAGCATTTCCAGGTCAACGCTTTATCCACTGCGCCACCACAGGTCAGGCTGATCTTGCATTATTCATCTCTCTAGGCTTCAGTTTTCTCATCTGTGAAATGGGAATAATAAATATAGCCCCCTTGTGGGTTGTTCTGAGGCTTCTCACATAGCATAGTGAGAGCTCAGTAACTGTTGATCACAGACTCCCCACTTGATTCCCTACCAGCACACAGACCCGCCTTCTCTATCAAGGCTCTCACTTCCTTGAAAGAAGATAAGCCCCAGGGGAAGTATCAATTATTCTCCTTTCCCTGAAGCTAAGCAGGAAGATGGAGGTTAGACTCTAGGAAGAACTTCCTTTTAGAGCCAAAGGTATCCAAGTACATTTTAGAAAATCAGCTTCTCAGATTCCCTGCTCTGCCCCTCATAGATAATTAGAGAGCATTTGGAGGAGAGGGCTATAGCATGTGTCTCTTTATTCCTGGTCTCCTTGAGCATCTCAGAGTGACTTGGCAGGAAGGGGCCAGGGTTGGAGGCCTAATGGGGCCATAACCTCTCTGCCCCCTCACTACTCTGGGGGATAGTGAAGACAAAGGGACCACAAGTGGGCAGGGGACTCCTTGTGATGGTGCAGATCTTCCTGGGCCCTGCCACAGTGACCCAGGAATCCTGCCTCCAGCTCAGACTCCATTTCCTCATTTTCAACTCCCTCTCTGGTCACATACGCCCAAACTCCAGGAGTCTGCTGGAGCTGTTTGAGTTTTAACAGGGAACCAGCCTGGCTCAGTGAATGGAACATAGGTTCAAGAACCAGACTGCTCTGGGTTCAATTTCCATCCCCCATTAGCTGAATGAACTTGAGTGAGTCACGTTAACCTCAGCGTGTCTCAGTTTCTTTCTTTGAAATGCAGCGATAGTACAACCATCCTCTGAAAAATGCTGGGACACTTAGATGTGTAGTGTGTGCACGGTATGAAGTGTGGTGCCCCACACACAGCTGGTGTGTCACCAGATGCTCGCTCCACAGCTGGCCAGTGCCTGTGGTCCTGGCTCAGTGTTGTCTCTCTCTCCCTTGCTCTTGCTTCTGCTTCACAGTCCCCATCCCCTCCAAAGCCAGCAGCCTCCCGGCCCTCTCACTGGCCAAAGACAGCCTGGTTGGCGGCATCACGAACCCCAGTGAGGTCTTCTGCTCTGTGCCAGGCCGGCTCTCTCTGCTCAGCTCCACATCCAAGTACAAGGTGACAGTGGGGGAGGTCCAGCGGCGACTCTCGCCTCCCGAGTGCCTCAACGCCTCACTCCTGGGTGGTGTCCTTCGCAGGTAGGAAGGCCAGCCCACACCTCCCTGCACAGTGCCTGGGTCAAAATCTGAGGTCATTTCCGACCTCCTCAGGGGATCAGAGAGGGGTCAGCCTCACCCCGGGCTTCAGGGTCATCTATGCCTCAGTCTCCCTGGGGATTGTGCTGCTCGGAGGGCAGGCCCAGGTCCCCAGCAGCAATCACAGGTCTGTGGCCTTGGCGGTGGGGTGTGGAAGAGGAACAAGCCTAGACATAGGGAAGGGTTGGAAGGCTCACCTGCACTGGGCAGGATGGACAGGCTGGGTCTGGGGAAGAGAGAGTGCCAGCTCCACCCCCTCCTCTAGGAAAGGGACCCCCAGGACACAAAGCCTGTTCCCCGTGGAGCCTAGGCCTCTCTGGTGTGTCTGTTTTGGAGTCCAGTTATCTTCTAGTTGTGTGTCTGTCTTTCTCTGTGCATATCTTTGTGCCTGGATCAGGTATTTTCGCTTCAGGCCTATAAGTTTTGGTGTGTCTGAGGGTGGTGTGTGCATGCGTGTGCATACATGAGTGCATGTTGGTGAGGGGTTTGCCGGGAGGATATGTGTCCATAAACGTGAGCTTCCTGTGTTACGTTTAGTGGGATGTGTTGGCTAGAGTGTGTCCTGCCCTGTGTGAATGTGATTGCATGTACATCTGGAACTAGACATATGTATGTTTTGATGTCTGTACCTCTGGGCGGGCTGCATTTGTGCAGGTGTGGGGTTATCTCCTTATTCCTGGTCTCTATGAGCACCCCAGAGGGGACTGTCTGAATCTGTGAGTGTCTGTACATGTCCCCGGGATCCTGACTTGGTATGCACATCTGTCTCTCTATTCCTATGTGTCGTGGGGTGTCTGAGTGTGTGTGTCTCTGTGTATGTCTGTCTCCTTTGGGGGGGGTGTTTATTCTTGGCCATCAGTGTGTGCTCATCTGTGTATGTAGCTGTGTGTGTCTGTGTCTGCTTGTCCCAGTGCATCTCTGCATAAAGGTCTGTGTGTCCTGGGTAGCTGTGTATGGCCTAGCTGGCATGCTAAGGTGCCCCTTCCTGGGCTGTCCTGCTATTGAGAACATTAAGGAGAAATGAGGGGCTCTGGAGCTGGATGCTAAGTCCCTTGACCCCCCCCCCCATCTTGGCTACAGAGCCAATGAGGTTAAAAGGAGGTTGGGACCAGGCTGAAAGAGGCCCCAGACTGTTCCCAGGGCCACACGCAAGCCTCAGCAGGGGTTGGTGGAGGCAGCAAGGTCACTTAGCCTGCATGCTTCTCACTCATCTTCATAGTGTGTGTCTGTCTCTCTCTGTGCATATGAAGGGCCAAGTCCAAGAATGGTGGCCGGTGCCTGCGGGAACGCCTGGAGAAGATTGGGCTCAACTTGCCAGCTGGCCGCCGCAAGGCCGCCAACGTGACGCTACTGACTTCACTGGTGGAGGGTGAGTGAGACCTGAGGGTGGGTGTTAGTGCAAACATGAGGGGACCTGTGTCATCCAGTGTGACTACATGTGACTTTCTCTAATACAGGAGGGTGTTTAGTCACGTGTTTGTTCTGTCATGGATAAGTGATGTGTGTGACATTTGTGTATAGACTTTGTATGTGCGTGCACACACATGCACGTGCCTATGCAGTAGAGAGCATGTCTGCATGTGTTTGTGTGGTGGGGAGAAGTGGCCAGTGTTTGGATGAGGTAAACGGGTGACAGGGTTAAGTCCCTTTCCTGGAGGTTGATGACTCTGGGCCTGGTCATCTCGAGCTCAGACTCTGGGCTACATGGCAGGATCAGCTCCCATCCCTGAACTCAGAGCCCAGCCCTGGTGGCCCCAAGGGAGGGCAGCAGGATCAGGCTGCAGGGGGAAATTGGAGGACGGTACCTATAGAGCCAGGTGGGGCAGGATGGGCGCTGGCCAGCATGTCAGAGGCCCACGGTGGTGCTCCAGGCTGATCTGTCTGCCTCTCCTCCCTCCAGGAGAGGCCATACACCTGGCCCGAGACTTCGGCTACATTTGTGAGACCGAGTTCCCAGCCAAGGCAGCTGCCGAGTACCTGTGCCGACAGCACGCTGACCCTGGGGACATGCACAGCCGCAAGAACATGCTGCTGGCTGCCAAGTAAGTGAGGGTGCAGTGTAGTCACTTTTGGACGCCATGCGCAGGCTGTCATGGGTGCCGTGAACAGGCACATGCAGATGCAATGCACAGACACAAGACTCCAAGCATGGGCACAGATGAGACCACACACAGCACACCTAGACTCACTGCTGTGCATGCTGCAGAGCACACATGGACATATATGAACATATCTGGGTTCTATGAATCAGCAAAAAGGGTTTCACAGACAGGCTTACTGCATATTCTGTGCCACAGCCCCATACACTGCCCATGCACCACCAGCCCTGGTCTTACCATGAGTCTGAGTTCCCATGGTCTTGCTCCTGCTGCTTGAGCCTTACCCATCCACCCTTCTGTTTCAGTGACTTCCATGAGGGCATCAAGCCCACCCAGGCCCCAGGTTGATCACCCCTCATCCTTACTTCACATTTACCCGCTCTGCAGCTCCTGCTGGTGCCTCCCTCACCACTGTTCTCATGCTGCCACCTCTACTCTGGTTGCCTCATCTCACTCCCAGACTTCACTCTAGCAGCCCACTGTTCCCTCGGACTCCCTGCACATGCACTGCCCCCGCCCAAGAACCTTCAATGGTTCCCACTGTTACTGTATTGATTTTCAAACTAGGTCTGTGGGGATGCTTTGGGGTCTGTTTAATGAACTGGTATTCCAGTAAGATTTAGTTTCTAGAAAGAATCCCATTGCAAGAAGAGACAGAGACGGAGAGAGGTAAGGAGTAAAAATAAAAAATTTGAAAACCGCCTGACCTGTGGTGGCGCAGTGGATAAAGCGTCGACCTGGAAATGCTAAGGTCGCCGGTTCGAAACCCTGGGCTTGCCTGGTCAAGGCACATATGGGAGTTGATGCTTCCAGCTCCTCCCCCCGTCTCTGTCTCTCTCTCCCTCTCTCTCTCCTCTCTAAAATGAATAAATAAAATAAATAAAAATTTAAAAAAAAAAAAAAAAGGCTACAAAACAGTTTAAAAAAAAAAAAAATTGAAAACCACCAATCAGTAGGGTAAAAGTCCAGACTCCTTTGAGGGGCCCACTATCAGGCCCACACAAACCCCACCCTGCCCAACTGACGTACTTGCTCTCTCCTACCCTCCTATCCTTGGGTTTGCTCTCCTTCTTAGAACACCATCCAGAACGCCCATCTAATGCAGTCTTTCAAATCACAACCCCGCCCTCGCCTCTTTGAGGCTTCTCAAGCCCCCTAGACAGAAGTGGAATCGCAGACTCAAAGGACTTCCATGATGCATGGGACCTTTGAGGCTGCTCATATTGTAGATGGAGAAACACATCGAGGCTCACGTCGCTTATTAACCAGCTAACTCACCAAACACTTCCCGGGCCCCACTCACGCCTAAGAGGCCCGGGTGAGATGAAGGTGAGACATGAGTGATTCCCCTGCCTGCGCCACACACAAGATGCAGAAAGAAACAATAATGGCGGCAAGCTGGAGCTAGACCCAGGTCTCGGCTTAGGCGCTTGGGCAGGTCATCTAACCTGTCTGAAACCAGTCTCCTCATCAGAGGATGGGGATGGTAATGGCAGTGCAGACTGATTGTGAGGATTGAGATGATACACTTGGAACAGCATCGAGGCCTCAGTTTATGTTCACTGTCAGCTATTATTCTAATTATTCAAGGCAGATTCTGGATTGTTCCCTAATAATTTCAAAGACAAGGCTCTTATGAAGCACTGGGTGTTTGGGGTGGGAGTGAGACAGGGAGAGGGGGTCGAGGAGAGCCTCCTGGGTATGGTAGTACAGCTAGACTTTGAACATGGGCAGGCGGTCCACAGGAAGGGAGATTCTAGGGTACTGGCGTGTACTGTTTACCAGCTGTGTGATACGGGACAAGTCAGATAATGTCTCTGAACCGTAGCTTCCTTTTCTATAAAATGGGTATGATTGTTATTTGCAGACTATTGGCAGGGTCAATCATAAATTAAAAATACAAATACAAATACATACATATATATATATAAAGTGTCCAGCACATGTGGGTCCTTCTCTGGGCTCAGACTTTTGACCTCTAACCTCTGACCCGCCTTCCCTCACCAGGCAGATCTGCAAGGAGTTTGCAGACTTGATGGCTCAGGACCGCTCGCCCCTGGGCAACAGCCGCCCAGCACTCATCCTGGAGCCCGGAGTGCAGAGTTGCCTGACACACTTTAGCCTCATCACCCATGGCTTCGGCGGGCCAGCCATCTGTGCTGCCCTCACTGCCTTCCAGAACTACGTGCTGGAGTCACTCAAGGGACTGGACAAGATGTTTCTAAGCAGTGAGGGCAGTGGGCATGGTGACACCAAGGCTTCAGAGAAGGATGCCAAGCATCGGAAATAACCGTTCCCTTGGCCCCACCCCTGAGGGGCTCCCAAGGCCTGCAGTGAGGTCTTAGCTCCTGGGGGTGGATCTGAAAGGATTGAAAGGTGGGGTCGGAGTCAGGCCAGAAAGAGAGCATTCATCCAGAAACTCCTGTTAGGGGCCTGGGTTGGAAAAGGTGGGGGTGGCCTCTCTGTGGTGGTTTGTTGATAAGGGCCCAGTTGTCTGACCCTGGATTGCTGAGCGTGTGTTTGAACAGGAAATGGCCATGGAAGAGCCTGGTTCTTGGGGTGAGCCCTGCCCATTAGGGTGCTTGGGAAGTAATGGGTGCTCCTAGGGTCCAAGTCCTTGCTGCTTTTACAGATGGCAGAGGGACTGTTAACAAACCAGTGGTGCTACTGAAGAGTTGGCATCTGTCATTCCAGAATCTCTGCCCCCACAATAAAGGTGCTGGCAGGAAAACCCTAGTGGGCTCTTTGGGCCCCTCCTACTCTTGGAAAGAAGTGGACAGGGGCGGGCCTCAAGGAACAAAGACAAAGCACAAATTTTAGAACTTGAATCCAGGCTGCACTTCAGTCCTGTCATTGTCTGTCCTATTTATTTATGTGTGTTATAATTAAATTTGAAAGTTTAAAAATGTCCAGTGCAACTTGTTTTTCCCAAGGAGTTGAGGACCTTTGTTTCACTGTTTTCTGCTCACACACTGAGATGTTCATCTGGACCAGGATGGAGAGGATGCTTTTTCTCACAAAGGGCTGTTGGGGGGTGGCAGGAGGGAAGAAAAATGTATCAGGGACCTTGAGGTTGTCACTGGGATTTTGTATTTGCGGTTGTTCCTCCTGACCCTGCCAGTCAATCCAACTCTCAGAATGCTTTCTCGTTCTCTTAATAAAATCTTTTCATTGGATGTGAAATCCTCCCCTGTCCGCTTTCAGCCCAGACCTGGATTTGCCTCGCAAGAGGCCCTGGGACTTAGGAAGAGGGGTTACAGTGGGGTGGGACCTCTAAGGGGCAGTCAGGAGAAGGGGCTGGGCGCATCTGTGTGAAATGGGTACAGCTGGTGGGTCTGTCTGGTTTGTCAGTGTGGCTTTTAGTTCTGTGTGTGAAGTGACTCTGGGTCTGTATGTATATATTATTGTGGCTTGTGGGCCTGTGTGTGCATGTCAGTCATAGATGGTGGGTCTGCATGTATGTCAGTGTGAATGCTTGTGGCTGTGTATGTGTATGTTTTAAGCCAATTCTAAACCAGCTCTCCTGTCTTCTTAAGGATGTCACTCTTCAGGCATCTTTTCTTTCCTGTTTCATCAATCTCTGAATAGTTTACTAGATAATTCCCCAAAGCAAAATGGTCTAGGACCCCTTACCTTACAAAACATAAATCCTTTCCCTATAGATTTCCCTTGCAGTAAAGTTCCTGAAAGATTGCTAGGCCCCTAACCCCATTCCCTCACCCCAAACTCACTCTCCAGCCCACTTCAGTCTGGCTTCTGTCCCCACCAGTCTGGCAGTCCACTCAGACATGTCACCGATGGCCACAGTATCAAATCCATAGGCCCCTTCTCTGGACTTAGCAGCATTTGACATATTTGACCACTTGCTCTTCTCTGTTTCCTGGTTTTCTGGATCTCACTGGTTCCAATTTTGGCTCTTTCTCTACTTGGCTCTGTCAGCCTTCCTTGGGACCTTCTTCCTGAACTTCCAGGTTTAGATGTACAACTGTCTTTGTGATGTCTCCACTGGATTGTCTAATAGGCATCTGGAACTGATGTCTGAAATGGAGTACTCGACTCAAGTACTCAAATCTTGACCACCTCCACACTTTCCTCTCAGTAAATGGCACCACTCCCTACCCGGTTACTCAAGCGAGAAACTGGGGAGTCATACTTGATTCCTCCCTACACCCTATCCATCAGAAAGCCTGTGCTCTTCCACCTGTGCTGCCACCACGCTCGTCCTCTGCACCACTGCAAGCCTTCCCACTGGGCTGTCTGCACTGGCACACCCTCACACTAAAGCCCTGCCAGGATCTGGCCTTTGTTTACTTCTTCAACCTTATCTTATACTGTTCTCTTCATCACTCTCTTTGCTCCAGCCACACAGATTTCCTTTCTGTTCCTCAAACCACCACTGCTTCATGCCTCAAGGCCATTGCACTCACGGTTCTCTTTGCCTAAAATGCTCTTCCCTCAGTCTTTGCAGGTCTGTTATCAGAGACAGATGTTGAATGCTCTGCAAAAGTGAAGGGAACATGGGGTCTAGGATCATCTTTCAGGGTAAAGGTCCAAAGATGTGATTTCTCATATATATATATATATATATATATATTTTTTTTTTTTTTTTTTACAGGGACAGAGAGAGGGTCAGAGAAAGGGATAGATAGGGACAGACAGACAGGAATGGAGAGAGATGAGAAGCATCAATCATCAGTTTTTCGTTGCGACACCTTAGTTGTTCATTGATTGCCTTCTCATATGTGCCTTGACCGCAGGCCTTCAGCAGACTGAGTAACCTCTTGCTTGAGCCAGCGACCTTGGGCTCAAGCTGGTGAGCTCTTTTTTTTTCTTTACAGGGACAGAGAGAGAGAGAGAGAGTCAGAGAGAGGGACAGATAGGGACAGACAGACAGGAACAGAGAGAGATGAGAAGCATCAATTATCAGTTTTTCGTTGCGACACCTTAGTTCATTGATTGCTTTCTCATATGTGCCTTGACTGCGGGCCTTCAGCAGACCGAGTAACCCCTTGCTTGAGCCAGCGACCTTGGGTCATCTAAGCTGGTGAGCATTTTTTTTTATTTTGCTCAAACCAGATGAGCCCACGCTCAAGCTGACAACCTCAGGGTCTCGAACCTGGGTCCTTCCGCATCCCAGTCCAGCGCTCTATCCACTGCGCCACCGCCTGGTCAGGCTATGTGATTTCTCTTTAAAATAACTTTCACTGACTCAACCCACCCATATAAAAGGAGAAATGGAGAAAGGCTGAAAGTATGCTCTGCTTTAACGAAGGTCCAGGGTCTGGCAAGAGACCTTCAACTACTAAAATTATTTTAGACTATGGGATGTTGAGGGGATTAAAGAAATAACAGACATATTAGCCCTTAAACAATGTCCAGCACATAGCAACAAATCAATAAAATGTTGTGCCTGAGCAGGTGGCGGTGCAGTGGATAGAGCGTTGGACTGGGATGCAGAGGACCCAGGTTTGAAACCCCAAGGTCGCCGGCTTGAGCACAGGCTCACCAGTTTGAGTGCAGGGTCACTGGCTTGAGCGTGGGATCATAGACATGACCCCATGATCACAGGCTTGAGCTGAAAGGTTGCTGGCTTGAGCAAGGGATCACTCGCTCTGCTGTGGCCCCCCAGTCAAGGCACATATGAGAAGGAAATCAGTGAACAACTAAGGAGCCGCAATGAAGAATTGATGCTTCTCATCTGTCTCCCTTCCTGTCTGTCTGTCCCTATCTGTCCTTCTCTGTGTCTCTGTCTCTGTCACTAAAATAAAAGGTTGTAAATATCTCTACGGTGAACAAGGAGGAAACCAGTAACTTTTCAGAGCTGGACAACTTTCCCTAAATTAACCATGTAGTCCTCACCAAGCTCTATTTTTATTTATTTATTTATTTACTTACTTATTTATTTACTTATTTAGTGAGGGGAGAGAGAGAGAGAGAGAGAAGGGGTAAGGAGCAGGAAGCATCAACTCTCTTATGTGCCTTGACCAGGCAAGCCCAGGGTTTTGAACTGGCGACCTTAGCATTCCAGGTGGATGCTTTATCCACTGTGCCACCACAGGTCAGGCACTGAGTCCTATTTTAGAGATGAGAAGATTTCTAGCTCGGAGCGACTTGCCCAAAGTCACAGAATAAGAATAAGTGGGACTCATGCAGATGTGTCTGATCCGTCCGTCTGTTCAATTCCATTGAACTCCATGGCCTCCTGAAGTGTCACAGTCCTTAGCCCAGCAAGGGGGAGTGGGTCTTCCCAGTCTTTCAGGCCCCAAGGCTCTGCTCCTCCAGTATAAGGTGAAGGTGATACAGAGGCAACAGTATAGTGTGGAGACCAGAAGTGCAATAAAAAGCTTCTAATGAGGTCTCAAAATGTTTCTTTCCAGTAAGATTTTTTTTTAACTCCGCCATAGCAAAATAGTGTTTCAGCCTCTGACTAGCTGGGTTTAGTTCTGAGGAAAAGTAGGTAACGATTTTTGGGGCAGCTGTGTTAGGCTTCCTCACTGGTTTACCAGCTGCAAGCCCTTTGCCTAATTAGTGTGTGAGCACGTGGCAGCACCACGTGTGTCTGGCCTATATAAGGCTATGGGTGCGCCTGCTCAGGGGGATTGCAGATGTGCGGGTTATGTGCCCACCTTTGTGAGGGGCCATTTTGCTGTGTGTCTGAGAGGAGGTTTCCCCTGCTTGTTCGCCATGTGAGACTTTATTAAACAGAATGGCCCAACCCTTTCTGGCTCCGCAGTTTTTCTACCATCAGCCTGAATCCACTATGAACCTGCCCGGTCTCAGCCACTGGCATTACACTGGCCTTGTCCATTCTATGAATTTCTCATAAGTAAGTTCTTTTCTCCAACGTTTCCAGGTTGACATTTTCATTGGGAAGCATGATGATCATATTCAGTTCTTTGCCAACATAAGGCAGCACCACAATTTTGGTGACTATTTCTCCTATGTAGGTCACATTAAAGGTAGGTTTTAAAAATATCATTTGCACAGGTTTTCCCTCATTCTTGCTATTATTTTTAAAGATTTCTTAAAACTTTAATTTATTGATTTTAGAGAGAAAGGGCAAGATAGTAACATTAATTTGTTGTTCCCTTAATTATGCATTCGCTGGTTGTTTTTTTTTTTTTTTTAATCTTTTTTTCCAATTTTTCTTTTATTAATTTTTTAGAGAGGAGAGAGAGTGAGAGAGAGAGAGAAGGGGGAGAGAGGAGCAGGAAGCATCAACTCCCCTATGTGCCTTGACCAGGCAAGCCCAGGGTTTTGAACCGGCGACCTCAGCGTTCCAGGTCGATGCTTTATCCATTGCGCCACCACAGGTCAGGCGCTGGTTGTTCTTATATATGCCCTGACCAGGGATCAAACCCACAACCCTTGGTGTTGGGATGAAACTTGTATCAACTGAGCTACCAGTCAGGGATCTTGCTGACTTTAAATGGTTAAACTGATTATCCCAGTTTCCACTGAAGTAGATAGATGGTTCTCATGGGGATCAAACAAGTAAGGTGATTAACTGAACTTGGAGACAGCAACTTTGTAATTTTACCCTCTGTCTTGTTAGCCACCCAGGTGTTTACATGTTTTTTAGCCTCCTCTGTAGCTTTGAAGAAGTTGAGCGCTTCCATCTCGTTTAGAATTTGCGGCAGGAATCTTTCAAAGATGAGTTGTAATCATAAAACTTTTCTCCAAAGAGCTTGCTGACAGTTCTAAGCAAGTACTGCGTGCCAGTCCTGTTAACTTCAGTGAGAAGCGATTGGAAAACCCTGGTGGACATCTTCACCTCCACCACCACTTTTACGTAACTACATAAAGTGCCAGGACCATCTGGGCTCAGGTGTTTCCATTTTCCCCGTAAAGACCATGTCAGGCAGAGCAGATGCTCATAGGCGAGAAACACATTTTTTCAAGTTGTCTTCACCCAGCTTTTTCAAAAGGTTTTGGCAAAAGTGCCATTTGCTTCCACTAGGGCCCTGGTCAGCAAACTGCGGCTTGCAAGCCACATGTGGCTCTTTGGCCCCTTGAGTGTGGCTCTTCCACAAAATACCACGTGTGGGCGCTACCTCGATAAGTAACGTACCTACCTATATAGTTTCTTTCTTTCTTTTTTTTCTTTTTTATTTTTCTGAAGCTGGAAACAGGGAGAGACAGTCAGACAGACTCCCGCATGCGCCCGACCGGGATCCACCTGACACGCCCACCATGGGGCGAGGCTCTGCCCACCAGGGGGCGATGCTCTGCCCATCCTGGGCGTCGCCATGCTGCGACCAGAGCCACTCTAGGGCCCGAGGCAGAGGCCACAGAGCCATCCCCAGCGCCCAGGCCATCTTTGCTCCAATGGAGCCCTGGCTGCGGGAGGGGAAGAGAGAGACAGAGAGGAAGGTGTGGCAGAGGGGTGGGGAAGCAAATGGGCGCCCCTCCCGTGTTCCCTGGCTGGGCATCGAAACCGGGTCCTCCGCACGCTAGGCCGACGCTCTACCGCTGAGCCAACCGGCCAGGGCCTAAGAGGAAGGAGAGGGGGGAGGGTGGAGAAGCAGATGGGCACTTCTCCTGTGTGCCCTGGGCGGGAATCGAACCTGGGACTCCTGCACGCCAGGCCGACGCTCTACCACTGAGCCAACCGGCCAAGGCGAGGACAGTATATAGTTTAAGTTTAAAAAATTTGGCTCTCAAAAGAAATTTCAGGGCCCTGGCTGGTTGGCTCAGTGATAGAGCATCGGCCTGGCGTGCAGAAGTCCCGGGTTCGATTCCCAGCCAGGGCACACAGAAGCACCCATCTGCTTCTCCACCCCTCCCCCTCTCCTTCCTCTGTCTCTCTCTTCCCCTCCCGCAGCCAAGGCTCCATTGGAGCAAAAGATGGCCCAGGCGCTGGGGATGGCTCCTTGGCCTCTGCCCCAGGCGCTAGAGTGGCTCTGGTCGTGACAGAGCGACGCCCCGATGGGTGGAGCATCGCCCCCTGGTGGGCAGAGCGTGGCCCCTGGTGGGCGTGCCGGGTGGATCCCGGTTGGGCACATGTGAGAGTCTGTCTGACTGCCTCCCCCTTTCCAGCTTCAGAAAAATACAAAAAAAAAAAAAAAAAAAAAGAAATTTCAATCGTTGTACTGTTAATTTGGCTCTGTTGACTGATGAGTTTGCCGACCACTGCACTAGGGCATCCATGCTGGTGAGTCAGTGTCGGTGATGCGGCTGGGGTAAGGAGAGCAGCAGCCTGTTGTCTTTGAAAGGATCACAGTGCTCCAAGAGTAAGACAAGGGCAGTCTTTGAAAACCTTCCCTCCCACAAACCTCATGAAGGTGAGGCCAACATGCAGGCCCTTTTCCCAAACACATATTCATAACACACATAGGACCCTGAGTGAGCAGCAGACATCTAGAAAGGTTCCAAACAATGTCCCTTCTTCTCCTTTTTGTGCACAGCTGCTCTTCAAAGAGCCTAGACAAGGAGGCAGACAGTGAAAGGACTTTGGGCTTTAGGCAATAACCAGGAGTCAGGCAGAGCAGGCTCGGCCACTGAGGCTCAGCCAGCAACGGAGAGCTCCTCAAGCTATTTCAGCGTCCTCCTCTGCTTCACTTAGAAGTTCCCTATCAGCCTTCTCAACCTATCCCCTCACCCCGAGGCTGGAAGGAATAAACTGGTGTGTGTGTGTGTGTGTGTGTGTGTGTGTGTGTGTGAGGAAGAGTGACAGAGAGAGGGACAGCTAGGAATAGTCATAAAGGAAGAGATGAGAAGCATCAATTCTTTGTGCAGCTCTAGTTGTTCATTGATTGCTTTCTCTTATGTGCCTTAATGGGGGTGGGAGGGTTACAGCAGAGTGAGTGACCCCTTGCTCAAGCCAGTGACCATGGGGTCATGTCTATGATCCCAAGCTCAAGCCAGCGACCCTGCACTTAAGCTGGCCACATCGGGGTTTCAAACCTGGGTCTTCAGCGTCCCATCCCGCAACGCTCTATCCACTGTGCCACAACCTGGTCAGGCAAGCTATCAGAAAGTTTTTAAGTGAGGAGAGTTTAAAAGACAATCAAGCTTATTTTTTGGATTCCAGAGAAAGAATTAGAAAGGAAAGATACTAAAAGTAGAAAAATTAGAAAGCTGTTAAAATAGTCCAAGAAATGATGGGAGATAAATCAAAATAATGGGGATGAAGATTTTTGAGATTAGGAAGTCAAACTGCCAGAACTTGGAGACCATGTAGAGCAGGGGTCCCCAAACTTTTTACACAGGGGGCCAGTTCACTATCCCTCAGACCACTGGAGGGCCGGACTATAAAAAAACTATGAACAAATCCCTATGCACACTGCACATCTTATTTTAAAGTAAAAAAACAAAACAGGAACAAATACAATATTTAAAATAAAGAACAAGTAAATTTAAATCAACAAACTGACCAGTATTTCAATGGGAACTATGCTCCTCTCACTGACCACCAATGAAAGAGGTGCCCCTTCTGGAAGTGCGGCGGGGGCCGGATAAATGGCCTCAGGGGGCCGCATGCGGCCCGCGGGCCGTAGTTTGGGACCTCTGATGTAGAGGTTGGGGAAAAAGAAGGCATCAAAAATGATGCCTAGCTAAATGCAATGTGATATCCTGGATTATATCCTAGAACAGAAAGGACATTAGTGGGAAAACTAGTCAAATTTGAATGAAAGCTGGAGTTTAGTTAACACTAATGTACCAAGCAATGTTGGTTTCTTAGTTTTGACAAATGTGCTGTGGCTACGTAAGATGTTAACATAAGGGGAAACTGAATTAAGGGTATTATAAGAAAACTATAATCTTTGCAACTTTCCTGTAAAACCAAATTTATTCCAAAACAAGTTTATTATTATTACTATTATTATTTTTTTATTTTTCCGAAGCTAGAAATGGGGAGAGACAGTCAGACAGACTCGTGCATGCACCTGACGGGGATCCACCCGGCACGCCCACCAGGGGGCGATGATCTACCCCTCCGGGGCGTAGCTCTGCCGCAACCAGAGCCACTCTAGCGCCTGGGGCAGAGGCCAAGGATCCATCCTCAGTGCCCAGGCCATCTTTGCTCCAATGGAGCCTCGGCTGCGGGAGGGGAAGAGTGAGACAGAGAGGAAAGGGGGGGTGGAGAAGCAGATGGGCGCTTCTCCTGTGTGCCTTGGCCGGGAATTGAACCCAGGACTTCTGCACGCCAGGCCGACGCTCTACCACTGAGCTAACCGGCCAGGGCCAAGTTTATTATTTTTTAAAGTATGTTTTAAAAATATTTTTCATTGATTGAGAGAGGAGGGGAGAAGAGAGAGAGGCATTAACTCGCTGTCCCATTTAGTTGTTCTATTTAGTTGTGTACTCATTGCTTCGCGAACGAGCCTTGAACAGGTATCAAACCTACCACCTTGGTGTGCCATGATGATACTTTATCCACTGGGACATCTGGCCAAGGCAAATTTATTTATTTATTAGGAAAAAATTTTTATTTTTTATTGAATTTGAGTGATAAAGAACATACTAACAATTGTCAGTGGTGTGGGGGTTGCAAGGCTGGGTAAAAAAGGTGAAGGGATTAAGCAAACAATACCCCCCCAAACAAACACCACCACTTAGACTCAGGCAACAGTCTGGTGATCACCAGAGGGAAAGGGGGTTGGGGAGGTAGAAGGGTGTATAGGGTGATTAAACGGTGATGGAAGGTGGCTTGACTTGGGGTGGTGAACACACAAAACGAGTTTATTAAAAATAAACAGTGTCTAGGCCCTGGCCAGTTGGCTCAGTGGATAGAGCATCTGCCCAGCATATGGACATCCCAGGTTCAATCCCTTGTTAGGACACACATGAGAAGCGACCATCTGCTTCTCTTCCCCTCCATCTCCCCCTTTCTCTCTCTTCTCTCATAGCCAGTGGCTCGACTGGTTCAAGTGTTGGCCCTGAGGATAGCTGGGTTGATCCAAGCATCAGCCCCAGATGGGGGTTGCTGGGTGGATCCCAGTTGAGGCACATGTCTATCTCCCCTCCTCTCACTTAAAAAAAGTAAAGTATGCATAGGTTTCTGGATTGGGCACTTGTGAGCCAGGTGGCTCTGACTCTCTAAGACAGACTGTGGTAGAGGCAGTTTGGAGAAGGTCAGATGGTAACGTTCAGCTTTAGACATGTTGAGTATGATGTCCCTATGGCTGGAGGGTGGAATAAGTGATATTGGAGCTCAGAAATAAGTTGAACTGGAGCTCAGAAAGAGAGATCTGGGTTGGAAAAAGAGACTGGCAGTCAAGGTGGGCTGGTAGGCTTACATCAAACACAGAGAACCATTTCTTTCCTGGTGAGGCCTTGGACGCAGAACAGCAAGTTTCCCAATGATTACATACTTACTAAGCACTTACCACAGGCCAGGCCTGTTTTACATGCTTTGTAGTGCCTGGTGGCATCCTCATAACCACCTCCATGGAAAAGATACTATTTAGACTGTTTTACAAATGAGGAAATTATGAAGTAGGACTGCCTGTGCTTAACTAGTGATACACAACTGGGCCAAGTGTCAGAATCACCTGTGGAACTTTAAAAATAGATGCCTTAGAAAGAGACTCAGGAATCTAGCCAAAAGCCCCAACCTACGCTTATTCACAGTGGTAATGGAGGCTGAACCAGCTATGATCATACGAATCATCTCTTCTCCTTCAATAATCCAGTAATTAACTTCTTATGGTATTTGTCATTGGTGTATTAAAGTGTATGGCATTTAACTCTGCAGTTAACACCATCAATACACATGTTCTGATCTGTCGATACTATCTTAGAGATGATATTTCACTTCAGATAAACCAAAAACCTATCTGTATGTGGTATTAAGAGTAGCACAAAACTGGCCCTGGCCGGTTGGCTCAGTGGTAGAGCGTCGGCCTGGCGTGCAGAAGTCCCGGGTTCGATTCCCGGCCAGGGCACACAGTAGAAGCGCCCATCTGCTTCTCCACGCCTCCCCCTCTCCTTCCTCTCTGTCTCTCTCTTCCCCTCCCGCAGCAGAGGCTCCATTGGAGCAAAGATGGCCCGGGCGCTGGGGATGGCTCCTTGGCCTCTGCCCCAGGCGCTAGAGTGGCTCTGGTCGCAACAGAGCGACGCCCTGGAAGGGCAGAGCATTGCCCCCTGGTGGGCAGAGCGTCGCCCCCTAGTGGGCGTTCCAGGTGGATCCCAGTCAGGCGCATGCAGGAGTCTGTCTGACTGTCTCTCCCCGTTTCCAGCTTCGGAAAAATACAAAAAAAAAAAAAAAAAAGAGTAGCACAAAACTGCCTGACCAGGCGGTGGCGCAGTGGATAGAGCATCAGACTGGGATGCAGAGGACCCAGGTTCGAGACCCCGAGGTCGCCAGCTTGAGTGCAGGCTCATCTGGTTTGAGGAAAAGCCCACCAGCTTGGACCCAAGGTCACTGGCTCCAGCAAGGGGTTACTCGGTCTGCTGAAGGCCCGCGGTCAAGGCACATATGAGAAAGCAATCAATGAACAACTAAGGTGTCGCAACAAAAAACTAATGATTGATGCTTCTCATCTCTCTCCGTTCCTGTCTGTCTGTCCCTGTCTATCCCTCTCTCTGACTCACTCTCTGTCTCTGTAAAAAAAAAAGAAAAGAAAAAAAGAGTAGCACAAAACTGAATAAAGTAGGATTTATCTCATAATTGGAAATGTTAAAAATGCAAAATCTCAGCTGACACCCCAAACACGCAGAAACCACAGGGTAACAACACCAACCCAGCAAGCTGTGTTTCAATAAGCCCTCCAGACAGCTGGGATGCATGCTCAAGTTTGAGGATCACTGCTTCAAAGAAACTGCAATTCGGTGGTTCTCCATCATGACTGAGGGTAAGAATTACTCGGGAAGCTTTAAGAAATAATCCTATGGCCCAAACCTACTTAGTTGGAATCTGGGAGTGAGTGCAGTCTTACTTTCATAAGGGGCTGTGTGTGTATATGCACACATTTTATACAAGAACAGCATATCTCTGAACAGATATCAGTAGCTGAAGTTTCCTGTGGGAGGGAAGTAGGTGACCAAATTATAGGGACAAAAGAAACATTTTTTACTATGTGTCTTTGTACAATGTCCATTTTTTTACTAAGTGCATGTAATACCTATTCACATTAACTGATTAAAAATAGTTTTAGTTTTGGGGGAAAATATCGCTGCTTTGGATGGAATGAGACACTAGCAAGCATGCTATATGAACCAGCTGGGTGGGCAGGGAACTGGGTGGGCAGAGAGCTGGGTGGGCAGGGAGCTGAGAGGGGGAGGAAGCTGAGAGGGGAGGGAGCTGGGTGGGCAGGGAGCTGGGAGGGGAGGGAGCTGGGTGGGCAGGGAGCTGAGAGGGAGGGAGCTGGGTGGGCAGGGAGCTGAGAGGGAGGGAGCTGGGTGGGCAGGGAGCTGAGAGGGGGAGGGAGCTGGGTGGGCAGGGAGCTGGGCAGTGAGCAGAATGTGGGGCTGTCAGTTGCCAAAGGGCAGTCAGAGCATGAATGAAGGGGAAGAGACAGGAGGAAAGACAGTCCTGGCCAAAACTCCAAGCAGATAATCCTTCCTCTATTTCCTCCCTAGGGTGAAATCAGGTAAACTGAGACTCAAACTGGAGAGCTCAATTTATCCATATTCAGCTTTATTCTGAATTAACCACCTATCAAGAGTACATGTCAAAAGAGTAGAAAAAAATAAAGGAGCCCATCAAAAAAGTTCCCGGGCAAGTGGGAGAGAGGGCACAACGTTAAGAGCCTTGTTTAGGGAAGGAAATGTTGTCCAGGTCGTGGATGCCATTTTTGTCAATGATTCGAACACTGAAGGTTGGCAGGTTCAGGATGAAGCGTTTCTGGAGCTGCAGAGAGATACGGAGAAAATCAGTCAACAAATACTTATTGAGCTTTACCTGTGGGCCAGGCTGTGACTGAGGCACCAGGCATACAAGCAGATAAGAATCTCTGATTTTGTGGAGCTTGTATTCCATTGGGCACTCTTGGTACAAGGACACTGAAGAAAGCCCAAGCTGCAGCTGAAAGCTGACTGCAAGGTAGTGAGCAAGAACTGGGAGACGCGCCCTAGCTGGTTGGCTCAGCAGTGGAGTGTCGGCCTGGCGTGTGGAAGCCCCGGGTTTGATTCCCGGCCAGGGCACACAGGAGAAGCGCCCATCTGCTTCTCCACCCCTCCCCCTCTCCTTCCTCTCTGTCTCTCCCCTTCCCGCAGCCAAGGCTCCATTGGAGCAAAACTGGCCCGGGCACTGAGGATGGCTCCATGGCCTCTGCCTCAGGTGCTAGAATGGCTCCGACTGCAACGGAGCAATGCCGAGCATCGCCTCCTGGTGGGCAGGCTGGGTAGATCCCAATCGGGTGCCTCTTCGCTTCTAACTTTGGAAAAATACAAAAAACAAACAAACAAAACTGGGAGATGCAGCTGGGAGGTGTCTCTGGTCAGTCAGCTGATGAAAGAATGACACAATCCCATACCCAACCCCACAGTCTTCTCCCAATCAGTCTGGTAAATGCAGACTTCTCTTTTAAAATGTCTCAAGGCCAACAAAGGAGTGCCTTCCCTAAGAATAAGCTTTGGAGCAAGGCAATGTACTCCTGGGTCCTAACAGTTTGCTCTAGTCACCTGCCCATATTATCCGAACCTGATGTGTCTGTGTGTGTTTGTGAGTGTAGCTGGAGGGATGATGGGAAGGATGTTGGCAGAACTGCTCTTGGAACAAACTCTGCTTCTGTATCCTCCAATCCAAGCTGACTAGTTATTAAAGTAACATCTCTACACTCTCATAAGATTCCTTGATTAAGAGGCTGTTCCAAAGGAGCTGCATGGTCTACATGGAAGCACACAACCTCACCAATCTGGCTGGAGATTACTGAGGGGCAGATGGGGGACTTTTTGCTCCCGTGGCCACCCTTCTTGAACACTTCACTTACAGTCTCCAGAGAGAAGGCACAAAGCTCTCTACCTGCTTCCTTAGGAGCATATCCTAGAAATGTCCACCTCCCTGGGCTTAAGCTCACTCAATGTTTCCCATCTCCTTTACTGAGAACTAGGCAGCAACAACCAATTCACTTTCAGAGTTCTCTCTGGCTGATGATTCCAGTTGTAAAGAAACAAGATTCGCCCTGGCCAGTTGGCTCAGTGGTAGAGCGTCGGCCCGGCGTGCAGGAGTCCGGGTTCAATTCCTGGCCAGGGCACACAGGAGAGACGCCCATTTGCTTCTCCAACCCTCCCCCTCTCCTTCCTCTCTGTCTCTCTCTTCCCCTCCCGCAGCAAGGCTCCATTGGAGCAAAGATGGCCTGGGCACTAGGGATGGCTCTGTGGCCTCTGCCTCAGGCGCTAGAATGACTCTGGACGCAACAGAGCGATGCCCCAGAGGGGCAAAGCATCGCCCCTCTGGGCATGCCGGGTGGATCCCGGTCGGGCGCATGCGGGAGTCTGTCTGACTGCCTCCCCGTTTCCAGCTTCGGAAAAATGAGAAAAAAAAAAAAAGAAAGAAAGATTCAAGATCAAGAAAAGGTGACAATAAGGAAATGTGGGTTTTCTTTCTTTTTTATTTTTGTATTTTTCCAAAGTTAGAAGTGGGGAGGCAGACTCCCACGTGTGCTCGACCAGGATCTACCAGGCATGTCCACCAGGGGGCGTTGTTCTGTTGTGGCCAGAGCCATTCTAGCACCTGAGGCAGAGGCCATGGAACCATCCTCAGTGTCTGGGCCAACTTTGCTCCAATGGAGCCTTGGCTGTGGGAGGGAAAGAGAGAGGGACTGGAGGGGGAAGAGTGGAGAAGCAAATGGGTGCTTCTCCTGTGTGCATTGACTAGGAATCGAACTCAGGACTTCTACACACTGGGCTGACGCTCTACCGCTGAGCCAACTGGTCAGGGACCCTTTTCTTTTTTTAAAGAGAGACAGACATGAAGGGAGATGAGAGAGTGACTTGTAGTTGCGTCACTACTAGCTGTTTATTGCTTCTCATTCATGCCTTGACTGGGGGGCTCAAGCTGAGCCAGTGACCCAGTGCTCAAGACAGCGACCTTGGGTTTCAAGCCAACGACCTTGGAATCATGTTAATGATTCCCACTCAAGCTGGCAACCCTACACTTAAGCTAGTGAGCCCATGCTCAAGCCGGATGAGCCCACACTAAAGCCTGCAACTTCGAGGTTTCAAACCTGGGACCTCTGTGTCCCATGTTGATGCTGTATCTACTGCACCACCACGAGTCAGGTAGAAATGTGGGTGTCTAATACGATCACCTTTAGGATCTATAAGGAATAAAGTGTCAAAGCACTTAGTATTCCAGTGTCTTCCTCCTGACAGCCCATCACAACACCTGGGCTGCCTGACTAATACGGCCTCTCAGCTGAGTTGTTAAGAAAAGCACATGAGTTTATGCTCAGCTTCCACTTTTAAAAGGGGATTTACAAACAAGAGGAAGAAGGGGGCACTATGGAATGGAAATGACAGGCTTGAACAAGAGGCAGGCAGTCTGACCTGACATCCTAAGTGCAGCCCCACCCCCACCCCTTCTCATCCTCCCACTCTTTCACTAGACTACAAGTTCGAGTTAATCCTCAGGCCACATGAACAGTAAAAGAATGTAAAAGAATAAGAGAGCTGCTTTCTTTTCCTCCTCATCCTCTATTCATGTCCCAAAGCCTCCGACTCTTAGGAGTAGTGCTAGACCGGGTGGGGTCCATGTTCCTGGCTTCATAAACTAAAGGCTACTCTCTCTTTCTCCCAAAGCTTCCTGGTTGAGTTCTGTGGCCTCCGGAATTCCCAGGGAAGGCTTTCTCTCTAGGACTCATGCCCTGTTTGAAAGAGAGCAGCTAGTATGGCAACTCCAGGTGGCACAAGAATAAAGCAGGTATAAAGTCTAGGGCAGCAGTTACCACCTGCAGCAAAGTCACCTGGGACTGCTCAATATTCTCAGGCTCTGCAGCAGGACAAGAGAATCAGAAGGGGGCAGGGGGTAAGAGCGCAAATCTGTTTGATTTTTAAAAAATAAGTTCTTAACACATCCTGAATGAACCATTGGTCTGAATGAACCAAAAATAAAATTAAATTGTAAAACTGATATCAATGAGGAAATGACTTGTTTACCCACCAAACTTTATCCCTAGCAGCAACTTCACATCTGGTTAGTGGGTACTTATTATACCTTCTGGCAAGGGTCAAAAAATAATGTAACTAAGGGACGGGAACAATACTGGCAAAGAGAGGGACAAAGCATTCTTTTCAGTCTTCTAAGAATCCCATGGGAGCTACTCACCTCCTCTAGACACTTCCTAAGAAGCTCCACTGCCTTCTCACGTGAGATTGCTGAAAGAGAACACAGGCCGAGCACTCAAACAGTGCCATTAAATCCAACTCTCTGCCGCAACTTTTAAGTTTCAAACTTCTTCAGGTCAGCGTGTCATACAAATGGAAGGCAAAAAAATGCCCAGCCTTCTAGCTTGCAACAAACTTATTCCATATGCAGTTGAGGGTGCCCCAGACCCAATGTTCTGGCAGCCACAAGCCATTGCAAATTGATTAGCTACAGAGAAGGGTAAGCATGACAGAATCCTGCCTCCCATGGCCGGGGCTGCCTCCTTTTTATAACCCACCCCCAGCTCACCCCCAAACCCCCCTTTAGACCAGGGCTTAAACCAGTTCCATCTGCCCTAGCCAGCTGCGAACCAGGGAAAGGGAGGACAGGGCCAAAGTTTTAGCCTCACTTTCCCAGCTGGGTCTCAGTTTAACAATAGAAAGAGAATTCAGAGGATGGAGCTGAGACTCATAAAATAAGAGCCAAAGGAACTGTCCATGGGCATGTCAAACTGGGATGACATATTATGCAGTTAGGCTTCAACGGTGGTTGGTCGCTATTTAGGTGGGCAAATCAGCTGTATTACTGACAGAGGGCAAATCGAGAACAGTGACTAGGAGGTCAGGCTAATTCTTTTCAGGATGTGGCCCGGAGCTCTGGCAAGGCTGAGGTTGAGTGAGAAAGCAGCACCACAGAAGGAATGAATAAGCCAGATTCTTACTATACTGATAGCGAAGAATGAAATGTAAGGAGAGAGGTGGTTATCTGTGTTGCATCTATAGCCTGTCTTAGCTTAGACTCCCAAATGCCTACTGCTCACAGTGCCTGAAGTCAAAGCTGGGATTGGAGTCAGAAGACAAAACTTAACACAAAACCATCCCTGTGCCAGAAGCCTTGCCAAGCTGATTTGGCAAGCTAGAGAGCCAGCTTCATCTTGTAGAAGGGGGCAGCCATTAGGTGATAAGAACCAAGGGAAGGGTCCAGACATGTGCCTTCAAAAATTTCAACATTTAAGCAAAAAAATATCCTTAGTTGTCATGCTGGGGAACTGTTCATCCTCACAAGCTCAAAACAAACACAAACCACTTGGGTTACTTGCTCATTCTCTATAGCTGAAATGCTGATAAGCATCTACGAAGGGCAAAATGAGTGAAAAAAATCAAACTTTTGTACCTGAAGAATTATAGCTTTACTCACTACCCCAACCCTCCTTTAAAACAAAACAAAAACCCAGCTCTGGGCACATGCAATATCTCAATATGTCTTTATCAACTTTTCAATAACCCTACTGACCCAAAGGAGAAAGCAGCTTCCAAAGGGTACCTGAATGTGCTTCTATTCAAGCCCTGGCCACCTAACTCCAAGGGATAGTGCATAAAACCAAGAAGCAGCGAGGATGGAGCTCTGCTCCTTTTCCCTACCGAAACTGCTGGAACTTACTTGGTGTGTAGTATCGGTCCAGGATGCTGAGAGTTAGGAAGGCACCATAGCCATGGGCTGCGAAAGGGGCCTTGGCCAAGGCTGCTAGGTAGTCCATGTAGTAGAGTGCTGGACCCTCGTGCTCATCGTAGCCAGCCAGGAGGAGGTTGACATGATATGGGGTCTGCAAAAGAAAGCCATGGTAAAGTGACCCTCAAAGCAGTAACACCAACGTTGCTCCCCATTGCAAATGGGAACATTCCAAATCTTCATGAATAAAAAACAGCAGCTGCTAAATAAATCAACAGAATTTTAAAAATTTATAGAACCCAAAGGACCTAGAGTGTGCTTAAGAGTTTAAGGGAGCCTAACCAGGTGGTGGCGCAGTGGATAGAGCGTCAGACTGGGATGTGGAGGACCCAAGTTTGAGACCCCAAGGTCGCCAGCTTCAGTGCGGGCTCATCTGGCTTGAGCAAAAAGCTCACCAGCTTGAACCCAAGGTCGCTGGCTTGACCAAGGGGTTACTTGGTCTTCTGAAGGCCCGTGGTCAAGACACATATGAGAAAGCAATCAATGAACAACTAAGGTGTCACAACAAAGAACTAATGATTGATGCTTCTCATCTATCTCCGTTCCTGTCTGTCTGTCCCTATCTATCCCTCTCTCTGATTCCCTGTCCCTGTAAAAAAAAAAAAAAAAAAAAAAAAAGAGTTTAAGGGAGGTCAGCTTGTTTTCTTTAAATAGAACACTTGGAGCACTTTAAGGTATATGAAAAAGGTGCTTTCTTCTTAAAACCTACAGACCAGCCTGACCAGGCAGTGGCACAGTGGATAGAGCCTCGGACTGGGATGCCGAGGACCCAGGTTTGAGACCCCGAGGTTGCCAGCTTGAGCGCAGGCTTATCTGGTTTGAGCAAAAAGCTCACCAGCTTGGACCCAAGGTCACTGGCTTGAGCAAGGGGTTACTCGATCTGCTGAAGGCCCGTGGTCAGGGCACATGTGAGAGGGCAATCAATGCACAACTAAGGTCTTGCAACGAAAAACTGATGATTGATGCTTCTCATCTCTCTCCGTTCTTGTCTGTCTGTCCCTGTCTATCCCTCTCTCTGACTCTATCTCTGTAAAAAATAAATAAATTAAAAACAAAACAAAACCTACAGACCAGAACCTGTTGCAAAAGCATTTCAAAGGCAAAGCATGGGCACTCTGGTGTCTCTTCCAATTGCTGAAACCAACAAACCCAACTTTGAAAGTGTCAAGCCACAGAGTAAAGAAAGCAGCAGCTCCAACTACATCATCCTCAATAAACCTCAGGTGCCCAGGTTGAGCACCTGAACCAAAATCTTAAGTGGTTAACTATATGCCCCACAATTTTTTTTTTCAGAGACAGAGAGAGGGATAGATAGGGACAGACAGGAACGGAGAGAGATGAGAAGCATTAATCATTAGTTTTTTGTTGCAACACCTTAGTTGTTCATTGATTGCTTTCTCTTATGTGCCTTGACCGGGGGCCACAGCAGACCAAGTAACCCCTTGCTCGATCCAGCAACCTTGGGTCCAAGCTGGTGAGCTTTTTGCTCAAACCAGATGAGCCCGCACTCAAGTAGGTGACCTCGGTCTCGAACCTGGGTCCTCCGCATCCTAGTCCAACGCTCCATCCACTGTGCCATTGCCTGGTCAGGCTATGACCCACTATAAAGAAACAATTCTTGGGCTGGGGAAGGATAGTAGGTCTCAAATATTTAAGTCAAATCACTAAACTTTTTTTTTTTTCCCCCTGAAGTTGGAAACGGGGAAGCAGTCAGACTCCCGCATGCGCTCAACCGGGATCCACCCGGCATGCCCACCAGGGGCGATGCTCTGCCCATCTGGGGTGTTGCTCTGTTGCAACCAGAGCCATTCTAGCGCCTGAAGCAGAGGCCATAGAGCCATCCTCAGTGCCCAGGCCAACTTTGCTCCAATGGAGCCTTGGCTGCGGGAGGGGAAGAGAGAGACAGAGAGGAAGGAGAAGGGGAGGGGTGGAGAAGCAGATGGGCGCTTCTCCTGTGTGCCCTGGCCAGGAATCGAATCTGGGACTCCTACATGCCAGGTCGATGCTCTACCACTGAGCTAACCGGCCAGGGCAAAATCACTAAACTTTTAATGCAGACAATAATGAAAGTCCATAAATACTGAAAGAAAAAAAAATCCATAGAACTATGAATTCAGGTGAAATGCTAACAATTTTCTAATATAACAAGGTCTGCCTAAGATAATGAAGAAGTGGCCCTGTTCAGTTGGCTCAGTGGACAGAGCATCTGCCCAGCGTACAGACTTTCCAGGTTTGATCCCTGATCAGAACACACATGAAAAGTGACCATATGCTTCTCCACCCCTCACTCTTCTCTCTCTTTCTCTTCTGCAGCCATGGCTTGAACAGTTCGAGCTAGGTGGCCCTGGGGTGCTGAGGATGGCTCCATGACCTCACCTCAGGTGCTAAAATAGCTTGATTGCCAAGCAACTGAGCAGTGGCCCCAGATGAGCAGAGCATCACCCCATAGGGGACTTGCTAGGTGGATCCCGGTCCAGGTGCATGTGGGAGCCTGTCTGTCTGCCTCCCCGCCTCTCACTTAATTGATAATAATAAAAAAAGATAACCAAGAAGTAATTTTTTAAATTTATTATTCTTTTTTTTTAATATTTTTTTATGTACTGACTGAGAGAGAGAGAGAGAGAGGGAGGAGGAAGGAGATGAAAGGAGGGAGGGAATAGGGAGGGAGGAAGGGGGAGGAGAAAGGGAAAGAGGAAGGGAATAAGGAGAGAAGGAGAGGGGAAGAGAGACAGAGAGAGAAACATCAATTTGTTGTTCCATTTATACATGCATTTACTCGTTGATTTTTTTTTTTTCTTTTTTCTTTCTGAAGCTGGAAACGGGGAGAGACAGTCAGATAGACTCCCGCATGCGCCCCACCGGGATCCACCCGGCAAGCCCACCAGGGGCCACGCTCTGTCCACCAGGGGGCGATGCTCTGCCCCTCCGGGGCGTCGCTCTGCTGCGACCAGAGCCACTCTAGCGCCTGGGGCAGAGGCCAAGGAGCCATCCCCAGCGCCCGGGCCATCCTTGCTCCAATGGAGCCTCGGCTGCGGGAGGGGAAGAGAGAGACAGAGAGGAAGGGGGGGGGGGTGGAGAAGCAAATGGGCACTTCTCCTATGTGCCCTGGCCGGGAATTGAACCCGGGTCCCCCGCACGCCAGGCCGACACTCTACCGCTGAGCCAGCCGGCCAGGGCCCACCCGTTGATTCTTTATGTGTCTTGACCACTGATTGAACCTGCAACCTCCAAGATTAAAAAAAAAAAAAAGACTTTATTTATTGATTTTAGAGAGCAGCAAAAGGGGAGAGAGAGAAGAGATGGGAGAGAAGGAAGAAAGGGGAGAGAGGGGAGTGAGGGAAGAGAGGGGAAGGGAAGGAGTGGGAAGCATCAACTCATTATAGTTGCTTCTTGTATGTGCCTTGACCAGGCAAGCTAGGGGTTTCAAAGCAATGACATCAATCAGTGTTCCAAGTCAATGCTTGATCCACTGCACCACCACAGGTCAGGCTCCAAAAAGCAATTTGTATCAGTGAGACAAATAAAAAGTAATTATAACTTGGATTTATAGGTGCCCCCCCTTCTTTGTGACAGAGACAACGAGAGGGACAGATAGAGACAGACAGGAAGGGAAAGAGATGAGAAGCATCAATTCTTTGTTGCTGCTCCTTAGTTGTTCATTGATTGCTTTCTCATATGTGACTTGACCGGGGGACTACAGCAGAGCAAGTGACCCCTTGCTCAAGCCAGTGATCTTGGGCTTAAGCCAGTGACCATGGGGTCATGTCTATGATCCCACACTCAAGCTGATGAGCCCGCACTCAAGCCGGAGACCTCGGGGCTTTGAACCTGGGTCCTCTGTACCCCAGTCCGACTCTCTAACCACTGTACCACAACCTGGTCAGGATATAGGTGTCACTTTTTTGTTTTACCTGCAAGTCTAAGAATATAAGTTCCTACAGAGAACTTAACTAAGTCTGCCTTGTTCTTCATGTCCAAATGAATTTTTTTTCTATACCAGCTGGGCTATTTTCCATACTAAATTCAGTCTGCCTATGCCCCCAGGCATCAGCAGCAAGACTCCTATCTTACGTGGCTTCCTTTTCCTCTGCAAAATGTGTTTTTCCGTTTGCATTTGCCTCAGTGAGCAGGTAGTAAGCAGGCCTTGCCCAAGGTTATGTGCTCATCCCTAAATTTATATATTCAATTAATTGCACATTAAATGAAATTGGATGCCTTTATGTTCCCCTATTATACACCATAAAGAACAGCTAATGGTCATAAGAGTGACATCTTACATTCTTTGAACACTGGTTAACATGGGCACTTGGCAGCCCAGAAGAAACTCATGTTAGAACAACACATGAAAATATATTATATACTCACTTGAAATTCCAAACCAGCTGTGCTAAGTAATATATCCTTGAGATTACAGAGTAGATCTAACCTGCAAACAGGTTCTGCCCTGGGATAAGATAGTTGATAGTCTCTAAGGAGTAAGAATTGACCAGCGGTAGTCAAGTCTTCTGAGAAAATAATTGCCTGCCTATCACATTTCCCAGTGGGTAGTGCGCTACACTCTGTCAGGCTCTGGATTTCTCTGCTGCATTTTGTGACTACGGTCTTAGAAGTCTGACCTTAGGTAAGACACTTAACCCCTGTGAGCTTCTGGTTCATTATGTGTAAAACTGGGTTAATTAATCCTTCCCCTTTCTATCTTCTAGGGAGTATGGTGAGAATATAATAGAGGTGAGGTATCCCAAACTACAGCATATTAGCTATACTCTAGTCTCCTGATGGCTTACCACAGTGGTTGGCAAACTGCGGCTCACAAGCCACAAGCGGCTCTTTGGCTCCTTGAGTGTGGCTCTTCCACAAAATACCACGTTTTTAGCAAAGGCCAGCTTAGGAGTACCCTAATTAAGTTAATAACAATGTACCTACCTATATAGTTTAAGTTTAAAAAATTTGGCTCTCAAAAGAAATTTCAATTGTACTGTTGATATTTGGCTCTGTTGACTAATGAGTTTGCCGACCACTGGTTACGATTTTCAACAACAAAACTGTTTAAATTAGCTACAGATAAAAAATATACAGTATAATATTTATTTTTATTATTTTGTATTTTTCTGAAGTGAGAAGCGAGGAGGCCAACTTTGCTTCAATGGAGCCTTGGCTGCTGGAAAGGAAGAAAGAGATAAAGGAGAGGGGGATGGATGGAGAAGCAGATGGGCGCTTCTCCTGTGTGCACTGGCTGGGAATTGAACCCAGGTCTTCCACAGGCTGGGCCAATGCTCTACTGCTAAGCCAGCTGGCCAGGGCCAGTATAATAGTATTTTTTTTTTTTAATTTTTTTTTTATTTTATTTATTCATTTTAGAGAGGAGAGAGAGAGACAGAGAGAGGAGAGAGAGACGGGGGAGGAGCTGGAAGCATCAACTCCCATATGTGCCTTGACCGGGCAAGCTCAGGGTTTCGAACCGGCGACCTCAGCATTTCCAGGTCGACGCTGTATCCACTGCGCCACCACAGGTCAGGCCTATAATAGTATTTTTTGAAGTGTGAAAACGGTACTGTATAATAAGGCAAACATAAAATACCTTGGTGTCCTTATAGTTAAAGTTAGAATAGCAAAAGAGGCAAGACAGTGAGAGAGAATGAGGATTCTAACAGGTTTCCCGCTCCAAGAGATTTAATAATACAGTCCCTTATCTGTCACAAAGTAAGTTGTTTTTTTTTTGCTAAGAGCATAATTCTATCCTACTTCACTCACTGGTTAAAAGACCACTGTATGGTTAACCAAAACAAGTTGCAATAATACAGTGTGTCCGTAAAGTCATGGTGCACTTTTGACCGGTCACAGGAAAGTAAAAGACGACGATAAAAATGTGAAATCTGCACCAAATAAAAGGAAAACCCTCCCAGTTTCTGTAGGATGATGTGGCAGTATGTGCGCATGCGCAGATGATGACATAACCATGTATACAGCGGAGCAGCCCACGGCCATGCCAGTCGAGATGTGGACAGTACAGAGAAAAGTTCAGTGTGTTCTGTGGCTCCCTAAATTCGAATCCGTGACCAAAGTGCAACGTGAATATTGGCGCGTTTATAATGAAGTGCCACCACATAGGAATAACATTACTCGGTGGGATAAGCAGTTGAAGGAAACCGGCAGTTTGGTGGAGAAACCCGTTCTGGTAGGCCATCAGTCAGTGACGAGTCTGTAGAGGCTATACAGGATAGCTACCTAAGGAGCCCTAAAAAATCTGTGCGTGAGCCCACACCGAACTGCACTGAATAGGTATTGAAACTGGGAGAGTTTTCCTTTTATTTGGTGCAGACTTCACATTTCTATTGTCTTTTGTTGCTTTCCTGTGACTGGTCAAAAGTGTACCATGACTTTACGGACACACTGTATATTAAGGATCCACCCAGATAACCAAAGAGGCCTAACCAGCAAAACCCAGATATGTTTTGTCTTCAATGAGGATCTTGCCCATACTATAAGATTATACTGTGTTTAAAACAATTAATTTAAAAAGTTACCACCAAAAGATTTTACATGAAAACTGTGTCAACAGAATTCTAAAAGCAAACGGTATTGCTTAATTGCGCTATATAATATCATTTACTTATGCTTAAGCATCTGACACACACACTTGTCAAAGCTGGTATGCAGAAGCTACAACACGTGGTATAGAAGATAACTCACAAATTATTGTGTGACTTCGAATTACCAACTTTTGCATGTGTGAGATACTCAAGCATAAATAAATGGTGTTATCTAGACTAATTAAATCAATACATCTGTGTAACAACTTGCAGTTTCTGAAATTCTTCTGACAATGCTTCATCAAAGAACTCTGGCTCGCACTAGTTTGTTAAAATTTCAAATAAAGTCTTATGTACTGGTACTCTCTTACTCCTCTAAGAATCATGGCATTCAAAGTGACTAAGCCACAGTTAATAGGTTTCTTCACTATACATTTCTTCATATTATTGATTCATTAGTGTTTTCTTGGAATGAGACAAATCCCAATTTTGTGCTAGTCTTACAGCATACACACTTGTGACTGCTTATGGTGTGTTTAGGTAAATTCTTAGTATGTGTTAAGACACAACCTACATACACAAGTATTTGTACTAATTATAAGCTCCATGAAGGCAGGACTATGTCTGGATTGTTCAATGATATGAGCATATAGTATATGCTCAGAAAGTATTTACTGATGAGTATTAACACTAGGGAACAATTTCTTTTACATTTTCTGTTGCATGAGGTTTTATAACTGTTTCTATATATTTCTGCATCGCTGATTTCAAATCTGAAATTTGTTTTTTGGTGTATGTTCTAGTTTTTATGCAATTTTAACTCCTTTTTGTTATAGTTAATGGTATGCATTGGTTTTTAAATTGCAGTTAAAGGGCAATGACTCTTGGATTGAACATAACCATGAGGCAATTAATGCTTTACAAACATCACTTTTACATAATTGTAGTTGTTTTTAAATGTAAAAAATTATTATCTGATAAGAACACCCTCTTATTTTTTATCTTTTATTTATTTATTTATTTATTTATTCATTTTAGAGAGGAGAGGGAGAGACAGAGAGAGAGAGAGAGGGGAGAGACAGAGAGAGAGAAGGGGGGGGGGAGCTGGAAGCATCAACTCCCATATGTGCCTTGACCAGGCAAGCCCAGGGTTTCAAACCGGCAACCTCAGCATTTCTAGGTCGACGCTTTATCCACTGCGCCACCACAGGTCAGGCCAGAAACTCCCTCTTATTTTGTTTTAAGATTGAAACATGGCTTCTTTGAGTAGGCGTAAATGTAAGAATAGTCCTGATACCTTTTGTTATAATATGTGGCTGTTACACACTTCAATGTCAAAGGTGCAATATTTCATCATTTGTGACACGTGCATATATTGCCTATTTTCAAGTTCCCCTTGGCAATCAAGACAAGAATTGGGCTCCTCATATTGTGTGTCATAATTGTGAGGAAATGCTTCGTGACTGGACAAAAGGAAAACGCAAAGGAATGCCTTTTGGTATTCCCATGGTTTGGCGTGAACCTAATGACCACAGCAGTGACTGTTATTTCTGTCTGATCCATACAAAGAGCACTGGCAAGAAAAAACAGCATACGATCGCATATCCTAATATTCCTTCAGCAATATGACCTATCCCACACTCTGAGACACTCCCGGTTCCAGTTCTCAATGGTTTTATTTCTTCGAAGGAAGAAAGTGAACATGGTGGTCAAGTGTATTTTGATAAGATACATGAGGAAATAGCTGTAGAATCTGAAGGGTCTTCTTCTGATGCCAAGCAGTCATTAACCCCTCAGCAGTTTAGCCAACCCGAATTGAATGACTTAGTAAGAATGACATAAAAATTGTCCTCAACTTTCTGAAGTATGAGGAGCATAACTGGATCATTTGTGTGGATCTTAAAATGGTAAATTTCCTGCTAGGACAACAGAGAGGTTTCACGAAGTATCCTTGTTTTCTGTGTTTGTGGGACAGCCGAGTTCAGGAGAAACACTGGACACAGAAGGAGTGGCCAAAATGTGAAGCTCTGGAAGTAGGGATGCAAAATATTGTTAATGAACCTGTAGTTAATCGAGACAGGATCATTTTTCCCCCACTTCACATCAAACTTGGCTTAATGAAGCAGTTTGTTCAGGCTTTGAATAGAGAAAGTGAATGCTTTCAACATATTATTTCTGCTTTTCCTGCCTTGTCTTTTGAGAAGATAAAAGCAGGTATATTTGACGGACCTCAAATTCGAACCCTCATACGTGACAAAGAATTTGCCAGGAAGATGAATAAGGAGAAAGCAGCATAGCAGTCTTTTGAGTCAGTTACAAAGAACTTCCTTGGCCCTGGCCGGTTGGCTCAGCGGTAGAGCGTCGGCCTAGCGTGCGGAGGACCGGGGTTCGATTCCCGGCCAGGGCACACAGGAGAAGTGCCCATTTGCTTCTCCACCCCTCCGCCGCGCTTTCCTCTCTGTCTCTTTATTCCCCTCCCGCAGCCAAGGCTCCATTGGAGCAAAGATGGCCCGGGCGCTGGGCATGGCTCTGTGGCCTCTGCCTCAGGTGCTACATGGCGACGCCCAGGATGGGCAGAGCATCGCCCCCTGGTGGGCAGAGCGTCGCCCCTGGTGGGCGTGCTGGGTGGAACCCGGTCGGGCGCATGCGGGAGTCTGTCTGACTGTCTCTCCCTGTTTCCAGCTTCAGAAAAATGGAAAAAATAAATAAAAAAAAAAAAAAAAAAAAAAAAAAAAAACAACAAAGAACTTCCTTGGCAACAAAAAAGCAGAAAACTATGAACTTCTGGTTCAAAGGATGCTGTTGGCTTTCCGCAACATTGGATGTAACATGAGCATTAAGATTCACTTCCTTGCCTGACCAGGCGGTGGCGCAGTGGATAGAGTGTTGAACTGGGATGCCGAGGACCCAGGTTCGAGACCCTGAGGTGCCAGCTTGAGCATGGGCTCATCTGGTTTGAGCAAAAAGCTCACCAACTTGGACCCAAGGTTGCTGGCTCGAGCAAGGGGTTACTCGGTCTGCTGAAGGCCCACGGTCAAGGCACATATGAGAAAGCAATCAATGAACAACTATGTGTCACAATGTGCAACGAAAAACTAATGATTGATGCTTCTCATCTCTCCATTCCTGTCTGTCTGTCCCTGTCTATCCTTCTCTCTGACTCACTCTCTGTCTCTGTTAAAAAGTAAAAATAGCCTGACCTGTGGTGGCGCAGTTGATAAAAGCGTCAACCTGGAACACTGAGGTCGCCGGTTCAAAACCCTAGGCTTACCCGGTCAAGGCACATATGGGAGTTGACGCTTCCTGCTCCTCCACCCCTTCTCTCTCTTTCTCTCTCTCTCTCTCTCCCCTTTAAAATGAATAAATAAATAAAAATAATTTTTTTTAAAAAAATAAAAATAAAATTTTGAGAGAGAAGATGGCAGCGGAGTAGGCGGATGCACAGACACCCAGCTCTCAACACCAAACTGGAATACAAATCAATTTAGAAAAAATCAGCATGAAAAACCAACACTGAACTGCAAGAACAGCTCTCAAAAACCAAGGAGCAAAGAGGAAGCCACAATAATCCTGGTAAGGAGTGCCTGAATCTCCTCTGCTTACAGGAAGGGAAGGAGGGGGGTGAGGCTGAGAGCCCAGAGAGGATTTCACAGAGGAAAAAGAGCAGAAACTACTGCTCACAGCCACTTACCTGGCGACCAGGGAGCAAGGTGGGTTGAAAAGACCAGCTTATCTCCCAAGTGGAAAAGACAGGGAGAGGGACAGACTGTGAGGGGCTAAGGTATGCAAGAAACAAAATAAAAAAGCTGACTCATTCGTGCTGGAGGCGGCCATAGCTGGGGGAGGGACTGAACCTTTCACAAAACAGAGCTGAAGTGCTTCCGGATCAGAGATCTCCGGACATCTATCCAGCTCCAATCAGCACAACAAGACACAGCTGAAAACAAGAAGTGGGGCCTGACCTGTGGTGGCGCAGTGGATAAAGCGTCAACCTGGAAATGCTGAGGTCGCCGGTTCGAAACCCTGGGCTTGCCTGGTCAAGGCACATATGGGAGTTGATGCTTCCAGCTCCTCCCCCCGTTTCTCTCTCTCCTCTCTAAAAATGAATAAAGAAAAAAAAAAAAAAAAAAGAAGTGGGGAGGAGGGGCAGTAACTCAGGTCTCCATGGAGATCTGAGATACACCTCCCCCTACTGAAGCTGAGAGAAAAAACCCTGCCCCCAGTGAGATTAGTTGGAGGAAGAGACCTTCAGTGTCTCAGGTTACACCCACAGCATTCCTAGATACAGTTTCAAGGAAGCCCCCTGCTGAGATCAGTTAACAAGACTATCACCTGTTAAGAAAACAAACAAATCAAGACTTCAAAGCTGCCCAAATCCGAAAGTGGACTACAAATAATAGCTGATACCAACCCACGAAGACCTAAAAATAATACAACTGAAAACTGGAGGCAGACAACACCAAGCCTAGACTCAATCAACTCTACAAATAAAAAAAAAAAAAAAGAAGAAGAAGATGAGAAAACAAAGGAGTGCAATCCAAATGAAACCACAAGAGACACTTTCGAGAGATGAACTGAGTGATATGGAAATAATCAAACTTCCAGATGCGGAGTTCAAAATAATGATTGTAAGGATGCTTAGGGATCTTAGAACAACAATGGAGGGGGAGTTTGAAAACCTAAATAAAGAAATAGCAAGTATAAAAAAGAATCAGTTGGAGACGACAAATACAATATCAGAAATAAAGACCACAATGGAAGGAATTAAAAACAGGATAGATAGAGCAGAGGATCGAATCAGCGAGTTAGAAGACAACTGGAATGAAGGCATGAAAGCAGAGAAGAAAAGAGAAAAAAGACTCAAAAAGTCAGAGGAAACTCTTAGAGAGCTCTGTGACAACATGAAGAGAAATAACATCCGCATCATAGGGGTTCCTGAAGAAGAAGAAAAAGAACAAGGGATAGAGACTTTGTTCAATCATATCATAGCTGAAAACTTCCCTAAATTAATGCAAGAGAAACTCTCACAAATCCAAGAAGCACAGAGGACTCCATTAAAGAGAAACCCAAAGAAACCTACACCAAGACACATCATAATTAAAATACCAAAGCTAAGCGATAAAGAGAAAATATTAAAAGCTGCAAGAGAAAAAAAAGTTATCACCTACAAAGGAGCCCCCATAAGGATGACATCTGACTTCTCAACAGAAACACTTGAGGCCAGAAGGGAATGGCAAGAAATATTCAAAGTAATGCAGAACAAGAACCTACAACCAAGACTACTTTATCCAGCAAGGCTATCGTTTAAAATTGAAGGAGAAATAAAAAGCTTCCCAGACAAAAAACAACTCACGGAATTCATTACAACCAAACCAATGCTGCAGGAAATATTAAGGGGCCTGGTGTAAACAGATAAAGTGGAAAAAGAATACAGAAAAAAAAAAAAAGAAAAAGGAATACACCTTTAAAGAAGAAAATGGCAATAAACAACTACATATCAATAATAACCTTAAATGTAAATGGATTAAATGATCCAATCAAAAGACATAGGGTAGCTGCATGGATAAGAAAACAGGACCCATACATATGTTGTCTACAAGAGACACACCTTAGAACAAAAGACACACACAGATTGAAGGTAAAAGGATGGAAAAAAATGTTTCATGCAAACGGAAATGAAAAAAAAGCTGGGGTAGCAATACTTATATCAGACAAATTGGACTTTAAAACAAAGGATATAGTAAGAGATAAAGAAGGCCACTACATAATGATAAAGGGAGTAATCCAACAGGAAGATATAACTATTATAAATATCTATGCACCTAATATAGGAGCACCCAAATATATAAAACAGACTTTGATGGATTTAAAGGGCGAGATCAACAGCAATACTATAATAGTAGGGGATTTCAATACCCCACTAACATCACTAGATAGATCCTCAAGAAAGAAAATTAACAAAGAAACAGCAGACTTATTGGAAACACTAGATCAACTCGATTTAATAGATATCTTCAGAACCTTTCACCCTAAAGCAGCAGAATATACATTCTTTTCAAGTGCTCATGGTACATTCTCTAGGATAGACCACATGTTAGGGCACAAAAGTGCTCTCAACAAATTTAAGAAGACTGAAATCATATCAAGCACTTTCTCCGATCACAACGGCATGAAACTAGAAATGAATCACAGCAGAAAAGCTCAAAAATTCTCAAACACATGGAAACTAAATAGCAGGGTGTTAAATAATGAATGGATTAAGAATGAGATCAAAGAAGAAATAAAGAAATTCCTAGAAACGAATGACAATGAGCATACAACAACTAAAAATTTATGGGACACAGCGAAAGCAGTGCTGAGAGGGAAGTTCATAGCACTACAGGCACACTTTCAGAAGCTAGAAAAAGCTCAAATAAACAACTTAACCCTGCATCTAAAAGAATTAGAAAAAGAACAGCAAGTAAAGCCCAAATGTAGTAGAAGGAAGGAAATAATAAAGATCAGAGCAGAAATAAATGACATAGAGGCTAAAGAAACAATACAGAAGATCAATGAAACTAGGAGCTGGTTCTTTGAAAAGGTAAACAAGATTGATGCACCTTTAAGTAGACTCACCAAGAAAAAGAGAGAGAGGACTCAAATAAATAAAATCAGAAATGAGAGAGGAGAAATAACAACTGACACAACAGAAATACAAAATATTGTAATACTATGAAGAACTGTATGCCAAAAAACTTGACAACCTAGATGAAATGGACAAATTCCTTGAAACGTACAATCTTCCAAAAATCAATCTGGAAGAATCAGAAAACTTAAACAGACCAATTACACCAAAGGAGATCGAAACAGTTATCAAAAAACTCCCAACAAAGAAAAGTCCGGGGCCCGATGGCTTCACAACGGAATTCTACCAAATATTCAAAGAAGAACTAACTCCTATCCTTCTCAAACTATTTCAAAAAATTCAAGAGGAAGGAAGACTTCCAAACTCCTTTTATGAGGCGAGCATAATTCTGATTCCAAAACCAGGCAAAGACCACACAAAGAAAGAAAATTATAGGCCAATATCTCTGATGAATATAGATGCTAAAATCCTCAACAAAATATTAGCAAACCGGATCCAACAATATATGGAAAAAATCATACACCATGATCAAGTGGGATTTATTCTGGGGAGGCAAGGCTGGTACAATATTCGTAAATCAATCAATGTGATTCATCACATAAACAAAAAGAAGGAGAAAAACCATATGATAATTTCAATAGATGCAGAAAAAGCATTTGATAAAATCCAGCACCCATTCATGATCAAAACTCTCAGCAAAGTGGGAATACAGGGAACATACCTAAACATGATAAAAGCCATCTATGAGAAACCCACAGCCAACATCATACTCAATGGGCAAAAATTAAAAGCAATACCCTTAAGATCAGGAACAAGGCAGGGGTGCCCCCTTTCACCACTCTTATTTAACATAGTCCTGGAAGTCCTAGCCACAGCAATCAGACAAGAAGAAATAAAAGGCATTCAAGTTGGAAAAGAAGAAGTAAAACTATCATTATTTGCAGATGATATGATATTATATATAGAAAACCCTAAAGTCTCAGTCAAAAAACTACTGGACCTGATAAATAAATTCAGCAAAGTGGCAGGATATAAAATCAATACTCAGAAACCAGAAGCATTTTTATACACCAACAATGAACAGTCAGAAAGAGAAATTAAGGAAACAATCCCCTTCACAATTACAACCAAAAAAATAAAGTACCTAGGAGTAAACTTAACCAAGGAGACTAAAGACTTATACTCGGAAAATTACAAAACATTGATAAAAGAAATCAAGGAAGATACTAACAAGTGGAAGCATATACCGTGCTCATGGTTAGGAAGAATAAACATCATTAAAATGTCTATATTACCCAAAGCAATTTATAAATTCAATGCAATACCAATTAAAATACCAATGACATACTTCAAAGATATAGAACACATATTCCAAAAATTTATATGGAACCAAAAAAGGACACGAATAGCCTCAGCAATCTTAAAAAAGAAGAATAAAGTGGGAGGTATCACACTTCCTAATATCAAGTTATACTACAAGGCCATTGTACTCAAAACAGCCTGGTACTGGCATAAGAACAGGCATATAGATCAATGGAATAGAACAGAGAACCCAGAAATAAACCCACAGTTCTATGGACAACTGATATTTGACAAAGGAGGTAAGGAAATACAATGGAGTAAAGACAGCCTCTTTAACAAATGGTGTTGGGAAAATTGGACAGCTACCTGCAAAAATGAAACTAGATCACCAGCTTACACCACTCACAAAAATAAACTCAAAATGGATAAAAGACTTGAATGTAGGCCGTGAAACCATAAGCATCTTAGAAGAAAACATAGGCAGTAAGCTCTCCGACATCTCTCAGAGCAATATATTTGCTGATTTATCTCCACGGGGAAGTGAAATAAAAGACAGGATAAACAAATGGGACTATATCAAACTAAAAAGCTTTTGCACAGCTAAAGACAACAAGAACAGAATAAAAAGACAAACTACACAATAAGAGAACATATTTGACAATACGTCTGATAAGGGGTTAATAACCAAAATTTATAAAGAACTTGTAAAACTCAACACCAGGAAGACAAACAACCCAATCCAAAAATGGGCAAAAGAGATGAATAGACACTTCTCCAAAGAGGACATACAGATGGCCAATAGGCATATGAAAAAATGCTCAACATCACTAATCATTAGAGAAATGCAAATTAAAACCACAATGAGATATCACCTTACACCAGTCAGAATGGCGCTTATCAACAAAACAACACAGAATAAGTGCTGGCGAGGATGTGGAGAAAAGGGGACCCTCCTGCACTGCTGGTGGGAATGCAGACTGGTGCAGCCACTGTGGAAAACAGTATGGAGAGTCCTCAAAAAACTGAAAATCGAACCGCCTTTTGACCCAGCTATCCCACTTTTAGGAATATACCCCAAGGACACCATAGAACGGCTCGAAAAGGAGAAATGCACCCGCATGTTTGTGGCAGCATTGTTCACAATAGCGAAGGGGAGGGGAGGGGCACAAAGAAAACCAGATAGAAGGTGACAGAAGACAATTTAACTTTGCGGGAGGGGTATACAGCACAATCAAATGTCAAAATAATCTAGAGATATTTTCTCTCAACATATGTACCCTGATTTATCAATGTCACTGCATTAAATTTAATAAAAAAATATTAATATTAAAAAAAAATAAAATAAAATAAAAAATAAAAAAAATAAAAATAAAAAGATTCACTTCCTTGGTAGAGCGACGGCCTGGCGTGCAGGAGTCCCAGGTTCAATTCCCAGCCAGGGCACACAGGAGAAGCGCCCATCTGCTTCTCCACCCCTCCCCCTCTCCTTCCTCTCTGTCTCTCTCTTCCCCTCCTGCAGCTGAGGCTCCACTGAGCAAAGTTGGCCCAGGCGCTGAGGATGGCTACATGGCCTCTGCCTCAGGCACTAGAATGGCTCTGGTCGCAACAGAGCAACACCCCAGATGGGCAGAGCATCGCCCCCTAGTGGGCATGCCGGGTGGATCCTGGTCGGGCGCATGCGGGAGTCTGTCTGACTGCCTCCCCGTTTCCAACTTCAGAAAAATACAAAAAAAAAAAAAAAAATTCACTTCCTGAACAGTCACCTTGATAAGTTTCCCGAAAATCTTGGAGCTATTAGTGATGAGCAGACTACTGCTGGAGCATCAAACGAGATTGTCCTCAAAAGGTACACAAAAGCAAGAGCTACAAACGCAAATTTTTGCCTGAGTAGAATTTAAGTTTTGTGCAAATTTTATGATTAAAGTAAGTGTTTTAATATGTTCTATTTTGAAATTGTAGACATTCTGATGCAATTATATCTTTTAGTGTATTAGTGTATTTACTACAATACATTATATGAATTATTATATTTTCACAAAGATGATGCCCAAGAAGACATTCTACGTCATTATGTTAAACTAAATATTGAAAATTTTACAATAAGATGAAAACTTAAAATCTTGAATTGCAAAAAAAACTGTAGCTTACAGAGAAAAACTAATGTCAGATTTGAGATCAGCACACTCGAATTAGGTAAGAACAAGTGTTTTTGTGGATGCAACAAAAATTTTGTTCCCCAGTGAATCATACCGGAATACATTACGTATATTTTAATATATATGTGGCTAATCCTTAGTAAACAAATGCCAGAAAGTTATAGGTGGTACTTTTGAGAACTGATTCAAGTTTAAATCAACTGCCAGACTCTCTCTGAATGCACATATGTTGTTGCTTTTTGCTAGTCGGTGGGTCCTTCTCTTTCTACCTCCCTTTAGACATGGGTTGCTAAGTAAGGAAAAATTTAGGCTACAGTTATCTGAAATACAAGATAAATTCCTCATATATATCTTCCTAAAGGGATATGGAGAAATATTTACAAAAAGTGCCTAATACACTGCCTGCCTGACACATGGTAAAATGCAGTAAATAATAGTTACCTCTTTTCGCCTTCCCAGACTCTTTTTAAGGCCCTAAGGTGTTTATAGGCAAAAACACAAGCAATAAAATACTTAGATCATATCTGCATTATAGTCAACCCACTCTAACCTAGCTTGAGAGTGACACAGGTATGGAGACAGAGACACAGAGATTTTTCTGGAAGCCTGAAAAAAAAAAAAAAAAACACCAAAAACATCCTACATCCAGATTTGGAGAGTAAATTACCATTTACTTAGTCCCTTCATGTTGCTTCTGACCACACAGATATGTTGTCCCTCCTGAGTGCTAAACCTCACTTTCTACTTTTTTCACCGGAGCCCTTCTTCCCCATGATCAGCATTATGAGAGAATTTGCCAATTATTCTGAGGAAATGGGAACACATCAATCATGACTGAACTGTCAGAAACCTTTTTTTTTTTTTTTTTTCATTTTTCTGAAGCTGGAAACAGGGAGAGACAGACTCCCGCATGCGCCCGACCAGGATCCACCCGGCACGCCCACCATGGGGCGATGCTCTGCCCATCCTGGGCGTCGCCATGTTGCGACCAGAGCTACTCTAGCGCCTGAGGCAGAGGCCACAGAGCCATCCCCAGCACCCGGGCCATCTTTGCTCCAATGGAGCCTTGGCTGCGGGAGGGGAAGAGAGAGACAGAGAGGAAAGCGCGGCAGAGGGGTGGAGAAGCAAATGGGCGCTTCTCCTGTGTGCCCTGGCCGGGAATCCAACCCAGGTCCTCCGCACGCTAGGCCGACGCTCTACCGCTGAGCCAACCGGCCAGGGCCTGTCAGAATCCTTTTTTACACAGTAATCCTTATTCTGGGCTTGATATAATTTAGTCTTTGCCTGTTTCTACTATTCTAATTATTCAGATAGCAAATCTAGGTAACTCCATCTTATATGTGTATCTTATATGTCTAGGCATCTTCCCCAGCAAAGCCCAGCACCAAATACTGCATACAATTGTGAACATAAACATCCAAATGACCAGGAAGTGAATCCAAACTTTTAGGTGAGACACACCCTGTCCAATGCAACAGTCTGCAGTGCAAGTAACAATGTGCTTAAAGTTGTATCTAATTGATACACTAAGAAAAAAATAATTTAAATGAACCATCCTGGAAATTCAAAATAAATTTTAGCTTCTAAAATAAGGTACCACCAAAATTTTGCCTCTTTTTACAAGTGAGGAAAAAAAAAACCTAGACAATTGTGGTGTATTTTCCTCCCTTAAAAAAAATACATGATAAAAACTTATTTTTAAAGTGGAGAGCTTTAAGTCATTTTGAGATTTCCTTATTTACACAACAGGATTAAAAAAGGGTACATCAGATGGTTCCCAGAAGGAGGGGAGTTAGGGAGAATAGGTAAAAAAGTGAAGGGATTAAGAAGTACAAATTGTAGTTACAGAACAGTCACAGGGATATAAAGTACAGCACAGAGAACAGAGTCAATAATATTGCAATAACTAGGTATGGTGCCCAGCAGGTACTGGAAATATTGGGAGGGAACACTCTGTAAAGTATATGATTGTCTGACCACCATGCTGTACACCTGAAACTAACACAAAATAATATTGAAAGTAAACTGTAATTGAAAAATAAAAATAAAAAATATATATATATGCCAACAACTTGGACAATCTGGAAGAAATGGATAAATTCCGAGAAATTTATAATCTTCCAATATTAAACCATAAACAATGTGAAGAGACCTAGATAACTACTAAGGGAATTGAATCAGTAATCAGTAAAAACAAAAACAAACCAAAACTAGTGCATATCATTATAGGGTTGTGGCAAGGTTTAAATAAATGTAAAATGCTTGATGCAATGCCTGTTACACACTAATAATACAGATTAGTTATTATTACTATCATTACCACCACCTCTACCATTTTAGGATCTTACTACATTATTTAAGATCTGAATAGATAATAATAAGATTATGAAGATACTCCACAGAGAGCTGATAAAAATTATCTACTTTTCTGGTTGCTAAAAAGGGATACAATTTAAGATGAGGGAATTAGCCAGTAAGCACATCTTTTACATACTTCTCCCTGTGATTAAAATGGACTTCCCAAGTACCCCTCAGCTCTGCAGGGCTGAGCTCAGTTCTACTTTGTATACGTAAGCTCAGTTCCCTTGTACAGTCAGGAATGGGAGGTGTACATGGCACACACATGCAAACTTTCCTTAAGTTAGATGGAACATTTCTCTCCCTCAAACTCTTCTGCATACAACTCCTTGTATATTTCCTCTCATGGAAAACAAACACTGGAGTGATTAAGAAGAGTGTGAAATTCCATAAATTTTACAGCTAAAGAAAACAGTTGTGATAAATACACTGAAACAACAAAATCAGTGATGAGAGTCTGGGCGTTGACAAGCAGCAGTGTGATATCTGGCGGAAGCCAAAGTCACAGCAAGGGGGAGAGAGGTGGGCGTGAGGAAGCATCCTGCGGAGCGTGGACACAGAAAAAGAGAGGAATTGACAGTCTTCCTTTGGAGCCTGGCCAGCCTTTGCCACCTCTAATTGAATAGGACGACATCACTATGAGAGATGCCTTGGAAAAGAGTGCAGTTTCTTTTGCAATGTGCTGCACCTTGAAACATTAAGCAGTGTGTGAAGCATACCTCCACTCCTGGAGGGTCAGTAATTTGGAAAGAGATGCAGGACCATCAATGGGACAAAGGAGTTTGTCTAGTGATGACAGTGTTTTAATAAACAGACTTCTAAATATACTAAACAAAGACTGGGTTTTGAAGGGAAAAGGGCCTGCTATTTCTTTTAGAGCAGCCCATTGTCAAAGCTGTCTGAAATTTCATCTTTGCCACTGAGAGTATTTTATAAAAATGTAGTTTCAAGGGTTAGGAGGGCTCTAAAAGCTTAATTAGTTTATCTAACATCTCTTTCACAAATGTGAAAACTCAGTTCAAAGAGGAGACAGTGACTTGCCCTAAACCACACAGCTAATTAGTGTAAGAGGACCAAAATTGAGGCTTCTTGATTCCAAGTCTTCTTATGTGCTTTTCTAGGAAACCATGCTGCCTCCACAAAATGGAAATTAGTGTGAAAATATGACTCAATATGTAAATGTCAGTTTCACATTAAAATATTTCAGAATGTACTATTTTGCTTACCAGCATCTATTGTTCTCTATTTCATGTATCACATCTTATATGAGCAATAATATTTCAAGTTTTAAAGGAGCAGGTTTAACATATGACCATTATGACTCCTCTAAAGGATCGAAAACTATGTAAAACATATAGTAGGTAATCAATAAATACATGTGATGATAAAAATAGATACCAACACCTTAAGTGCTTTGTCAATGCCCAAATTTTCAACCTCATTAACAAATAAAATGAATCAATTGTTGTTTTCTTACACTGGTGCTTTGAACTCTGAATCAAGAGCTTGTTTCCAATAATCAACAGAATTCACTAGCTATCTGCTTTAGGTGGGTTTGGTAGTAAAACTTACAATGTTCACTATTTCAAACAAAAAATATCTCAAAGATCTCAGCAACTTCCAATTGTCCTCATGATCTAAGAAGTACGTTTTCCAGCTCTAAAAAATTATGGTTCTACGGATGGGGATGAGGCTGGGGAAGAACTACCTATCTCTAATACCTAAGCAATATAGAATCATTTGTATCCTTACTTTAATCCTCTTTGACAGTCTTTTAAAGGAAATCAGTCAATCATTTTTCTAATAACAATGGTGTCTAAGACTTAAGTATAAATGTACACAGTTTACAGAAGGCGTCAACCAAGTCCTGAGAGTTTTCTGACTATAACACAGGATAATTATGAAATAGATGCCCCAATTTCACTTTTCATTTGGACTATGAATATATTATCGATTCGATAAATGTTATTTGGCATCTACTCTGTGAAAAGCATTATGCCTGGTGATGAAGATAGAAACCTGAATCTAGAAGGAGCTCACAAGGTAGATAGGGGTACAAAGGATTCCAGATGGAGGAAACAGCATATGTGAAAGCAAATAAACACAGAAAATCATGGAATGTCTGGGTGGTAGGGAATATGGGACATGTATACCTAGTGAATAAGGTGATTCCAGCAGCAAGCAGAGAGGAAGTGGGATGAGAGGAAGTGGGATGTATACTGTCACTGGCTTCCTAAAGAATATGAATTCCAGTATATAATCCATGGAGGAGCCAATGAAAACCCCACTCTCCTGCTAATCCAAGCCCTTTTCATGTCTCAGAACACTGCAGAAGCAGTAGCGATAAAGGGGAAGATAAGGAATATCAGAAGTATTTAGAAGGTAGAACTGACAGGAATTAACAACTAGCAGACTAGAGGATGAGGGAGAATGAGTTGTTAAAAGGAATCTCAATAAAGGGGAAAAGTGGTAAAGCAAGTGTAAAAAACTCAATTTGGACCCAATGAGCTTAAGTTAAGCTGTCCACAGGCAGCTGGAAAGAGAAAATGGCCTACAGCCAAAATTGTGAGACTGTATGAAGAGCCAGCCAATTAGAAGGCTTTATTTTTTTTTTATTTTTTTTTTTTATAATTTTATTTTTTTAATGGGGTGACATCAATAAATCAGGATACATATATTCAAAGATAACAAGTCCAGGTTATCTTGTCGTTCAATTATGTTGCATACCCACCACCCAAAGACAGATTGTCCTCTGTCACCTTCTATCTTGTTTTCTTTGTGCCCCTCCCCACCCCCTATCCCTCTCCCATTCCCCGCTCCCCCCCGTAACCACCACACTCTTGTTAATGTCTCTTAGTTTCAGTATTATGTCCCACCTACGTATGGAATAATACAGTTCCTGGTTTTTTCTGATTTACTTATTTCGCTTCGTATCATGTTATCAAGATCCCACCATTTTGCTGTAAATGTTCCGATGTCATCATTTCTTATGGCTGAGTAGTATTCCATAGTGTATATGTGCCACATCTTCTTTATCCAGTCATCTATTGATGGGCTTTTTGGCTGTTTCCATGTCCTGGCCACTGTGAACAATGCTGCAATAAACATGGGGCTGCATGTGTCTTTACGTATCAATGTTTCTGAGTTTTGGGGATATATACCCAGTAGAGGGATTGCTGGGTCATAAGGTAGTTCTATTTGCAGTTTTTTGAGGAACCACCATACTTTCTTCCATAATGGTTGTACTACTTTACATTCCCACCAACAGTGTATGAGGGTTCCTTTTTCTCCACAGCCTCTCCAACATTTGCTATTACCTGACTTGCTAATAACAGCTAATCGAACAGGTGTGAGGTGGTATCTCATTGCCGTTTTGATTTGCATTTCTCTAATAGCTAAAGAAGATGAGCATCTTTTCATATATCTGTTGGCCATTTGTATTTCTTCCTGGGAGAAGTGTCTATTCATATCCTCTTCCCATTTTTTTATTGGATTGTTTGTTTGTTTGTTGTTGAGTTTTATGAGTTCTTTGTATATTTTGGATATTAGGCCCTTATCTGAGCTGTTGTTTGAAAATATCATTTCCCATTTAGTTGGCTTTCTGTTTATTTTGTTATCAGTTTCTCTTGCTGAGCAAAAACTTCTTAGTCTGATATAGTCCCATTCATTAATTTTTGCCTAGAAGGCTTTATTTACCCAAACACACATTCCTATATTTACACGTGGAAGGCAACGAAGAACACAAAACAAGAACAATAGGACACTATGGCAGAGGTACTCCTAGGTTGCCATGCGAGTACAAAGAAGTTGAGGGTGATGTGTGTGTGTGTTGGAATGTACAGAGAAAGCTTCCCTGAAGAATGCTGACCTGAGTCTTAATTTATTAATTTTACAGTGGGGGAGCAAGAAGTATCAACTCATAGTTGCTTCAGGTTACTTGTCCATTGCTTGCTTGTTGCTTGTTGTACATACCTTGACTGGGCAAGCCTGGGGCCTTGAACTGGACCTGAGGCTTAACTGGCAATTAGAGTTAGCCATTTGAAGATGTAGAAATACATTCAGGGGAGAATGATCAGCAAGGTGGCACAATGGGCAAAAGCAGAGATACAAGAGAGAACCACAGCCGGCTGGGGAAGTGCAAGTGATGCTGTATCAGAAGGAGAGTGAGAATGAGAGGTAGGACTGGAGAGAAAGCAGAAAGCGAAAGAAGACATATGAAGCAGGGAGGCTAATCTCAAGACTGTGAACATGTCAGTTTAAGAGAGCAGTTCTGGGGAGCCGAGAGGAAACTGGACTTTTTCTCCTTCATGATCACACGCTGGGACCAGTCCTGTTACCTACCACTGCCACTCAGAGGGGGGAAAACGAGTTATGAAGTTGGAAGGTGAAAACAGTTTCCTATTATTCCTATGACTAAAAAAAATTCAATTTTAAACTGATCAGAATCAGATTACTACTCTGAGCTTCACAACAAGGAAGTTATATTAACTGCCTGACTTTTCTTTCTTCTGTTTGGGATACAATAATCTTTTGTAGCATTAAAATACAAACTGGTCTGGCCTAATCTGTGGTGGCACAGTGGATAAGGCATTGGCCTGGAATGCTGAGGTGGCCAGTTCGAAACCCTGGGCTTGCCTGGTCAAGGCACATATGGGAGTTGATGCTTCCTGCTCCTCCCCCCTTACCTCTCTTTCTCTCTCACTAAAATAAATAAATTAATTTAAAAAAACTGCCCCTTGCCTGACCTGTGGTGGCGCAATGGATAAAGTGTTGACCTGGAAATGCTGAGGTTGCCGGTTCAAAACCCTGGGCTTGCCCGGTCAAGGCACATATGGGAGTTGATGCTTCCAGCTCCTTCCCCTTCTCTCTCTCTGTCTCTCCCTCTCCTCTCTAAAATGAATAAATAAAAAATTTAAAAAATAAAAATAAAAAATTAAATTAATTAATTTAAAAAAACTGCCCCTTGCCTGACCTGTGGTGGTGCAGTGGATAAAGCGACAACCTGGAAATGCTGAGGTTGCCGGTTCAAATCCCTGGGCTTACCTGGTCAAGGCACATATGGGAGTTGATGCTTCCTGCTCCCCCCCCATAATGAATAAATAAAATCTTAAAAATAAATAAATAAAAATTTATTTATTTTTATTTTTTATTTTTTATTCATTTTAGAAAGGAGAGAGAGAGAGAGAATTGGGGAGGAATAGGAAACATCAACTCCCATATGTGCCTTGACCAGGCAAGCCCAGGGTTTCGAACTGGTGACCTCAGCATTTCCAGGTCGATGCTTTATCCACTGCGCCACCACAGGTCAGGCCATAAAAATTTAAAAACTGGCCCTTGTTTATAAATTCTCATACTAAATTGAGAAAAAGAGGAAGCAAATGTGCCTCCAATGAAGCAATCTTTTGATTTCCAGAAAACCACTACTCTGAAGGTGAGACAATCTAACCAAAGTTTTCCCTTCTTTTCTCTGCCTTAGGTCATCTTTGACAGTATATTTAGTATACCTGTTTGATGTTGGCAGATGCAAAAATCATAATATAAAAATTGTCTTCATTTCCTTTTAATAATGATCAGTTTATGTTCAAACGTTTTTGTTTAATACACTGGCAAAAATTAACGGCTGAGTTCTTGAACTTAAGCTCAGTAATTTTCCCACATTTACAACCACCATTTTAAACTTTAAAGTTAAAACACCCTTTAAATTATTATTTGAATAAACTATCATTTTAAATGCTGTTTAAGTCATAAGATAACCATGTATTTTTGTGAAAAAAGCAATGGAGACTGAGAGCAAATATGCCTGTATCACTTTCTATTTGTGTTACCTGAGACAGGGCCTTGGAGCCTCAAGCGCCCCATCTGAATGTAAGGGATACAGCAGCACTGACCCTGACAGCTGTGAGGGATGGAAAGGGCTCACTGTGTTCAAGCTCCTGGAAGACGGCCTACGTCGGAAGTGGTAGGCGCCTAATTAATATCAACTGCATTTGAATTTTAGGAGCAAAAAGTAAGTAAATAAATAAATATTGTATATATTTCAATTTTTAGCAAAACTAGATTTTAAATTTCCTCTTCAATAATTCCACAATTTCTGTAAATTTAACTTCTCTAAAGCCATGACTAACCCCAAGTTTGAACGGTTTTCCTATTAAAGTTGTAATCTTATCGTAATTAGAAGTTTAGAAATTTAATGAGTTGAAATGCAACATAGCACAGATGCCTTATTATACCAACTAGTTAACACAGTATTTGTTTTCTACATTAATTTTACTTGCTAATCAAAAATACTGCTTTCTCCAAATAACATCAAAATAAAAATGCTGATTGTGCAATGGTAAAACCAACATCATGTCTGCAACAAGGCCACTGAATTCTTTTTTTTTTTAATGAGCTGGCAGTTTCCAGGGAAAATTTAAGATTCCATATACCTTTAAGTCAATTCTCAAAAATTCAAGTGCAGAAGCCAAGCTGAGGTATATTTAAGCTATACATCCTACACATGCCCATAAGTATCTGCTAATGTTGAACATCAGAGCTGATGCATCTCCCAGAGTTAAGAAATAGGTCTGCCGGGGAAAAAACTAATAGGACTGTACATAACTATATATGTTTTTGAATGTCCCTACTGACTAGATAAAGAGTACTAAGGAAGAAGACTAGGAACCCTTCTTAGAACAGTGCTTCTCTGCCTGATGGTGGTGGCACAGTGGATAGAGTGTTGACCTGGGACACTGAGGTCCAGGTTTGAAACCTTGACACTGCCAGCTTGACCATGATGATCCCATGGTCGCTGGTTTGAGACCAAAAGGCTTGAGCAAAGGGTCACTGGCTCGGCTAGAGTTCCCTGGTCAAGGCACCTATGAGAAACAATCAATGAATAACTAAAGTGCCGCAAGTACGAGTTGATTTTCATCTCTCTCCCTTCCTGTCTCTTTCTCTGTCTTCTCTTGCTTAAAAAGTAAGTAACAGTGCCCCCTATTTGCAGCTCAGGTTCAATACAAGTTACTGCTACCTCTTCAATGGACATGGAAGCTCCTCATTGGTCTCCCTGCTTCTTTCCCCAAACACTCTACCAAAGAGCAGCCAAAGATCTAACCAAATTCCATCTGATCATGTTAACCCCCTCTTAGCCAACAAGCTTCCAGAGAGCTCCACTGCTTTTAGCACAAAGCTTTACCCCGTAAGGTTTTCATAAGGTCATAACGTGGACTATCTCTCTAGTTTCAATCTCTTCATTCTCCTAAAAACTTCAGCTGCATTTAACAAACTACTTTAGATTGTGGAGTTTTGCTATGTAGTAAAAACTATATAAAGATTATTTACTTATACTTGTTATTCACTCAGTAGCATTCTAATTTGTATATAGTACCCTACCAGTTAAAACAGATAAAATATTAGGAGCAGGAGGTTCAGAGAACTACCTGTCCCTGCCTTGAACATCATTAGAAAACCACTGTGACTAATGTAACATACTCTCTTACATACCTTCCTGGTCTGTGCTTCCAGTTTTCCCTTTTGTTTCACCTTTGCCTTAATGACAGCTGGTCCTCCAAGGCTCAGGTTAGGCTCTGTTCCCAGAGCATTTATTTATCTGTATGGCTATTGTAGCACTTGTCACTCTGCAGTGCACATGACTGTTTACTTCTCTACTTCCCCATCTGAAGGCACACACTGAGCTTTGTACCGTTGCTTCCTCAGCCCTCAATGCAGGCTGTAGATGTGCTGAATGAGTATCAGCACCTATGGAACTTCTCGGTTATAAGGAAACTGAACACTTTAGGAGGCATCAGAAAGGGAAGTGAAATTCTGTTAGGTTCAGCTTAAAAAGAATGAGAGATTATTATTATTTCCTCTCCTTTTCCCTTCTCTTTCCAGTCTAGTTAATCCTATTTGCTCTACTGCCTACACTCAAAAATAATGGTAAATCTGAACTTATTTTTTTCATTTTTGACTTTTTCAAAATATGTTGTACTTTCCTGCCATTCTTCCTTTTATTTTCTTAAACTTTTGCGAAATAACACATACATATAAAAATGCATAAAACAGCCTGACCGAGCAGTGGTGCTGTGGACAGAGCATCGGACTGGGATGCGGAAGACCCAGGTTCGAGACCCTGAGGTCGCCAGCTTCAGCGAGGGCTCATCTGGTTTGAGCAAAAGCTCACCAGCTTGAGCCCAAGGTCGCTGGCTCGAGCAAGGGGTTACTCGGTCTGCTATAGGTCTGTGGTCAAGGCACGTATGAGAAGGCAATCAATGAACAATTAAGGTGTTGCAATGTGCAACAAAATACTAATGATTGATGCTTCTCATCTCTCCGTTCCTGTCTGTCTGTCCCTGTCTATCCCTCTCTCTGACTCTCTGTCTCTGTAAAAAAAAAAAAAAAAAATGCATAAAACATATATGTACAGCTTAATGAATAAAGTGAATATGTATGTAATTACTTCCCAGGTCAAGAAATAGGAAAGTCAGCTCTTTCCCCATTCAAAGACTTCCCTCTGTCCTCCGTTTAAGATAACTGGGTTTTTTTTGGAGAGAATAAAGAAAAATTTCAGAGTTTTTGGGATCAGCCCCTGGATTCATATCCCTGCATGATCCTGTGCCAGGGCAGAGAAAGAGGCACCAAGATGCCAGAATATATGTGTATTTGTATCCATGAGTGTGTGTGAGAGTGTGCCCACAAAGGCCAGAGCACAAAATTTAAATCAATCTTAAAAGTTGGAGTGAATTGACACTTCTAATGGTAAACATTCTGAAAACAAAGTATGTTTTTAGTAAGACACAGTACTCTGCTGCTCCTGGCTTAAGCCAAACTTTGATAAGAAACCACATAATTTTCAAGACATAAATTTCAAAAGAATACAAACTCAGACCAACTACATATATTGTTCCACCCCCATTATGAGTAGAAAAGATGTTTTAAGTGAAAATCTGGCATTATGTGGTTGCACAACCCAGCGACCCAATAGGCTCATTCCATTCAACCAGAACAGGGGTTCTCTCTGCTCACAGCAGGCATCCGACAGGGTAGCACATATATGCTCTCTGAGTGAGAAAGCAACACCTTCTCACATACAGCCCCCTGGAGAGAGATGGGGGGAGGACTTTACACCTGCAAACTCCTAACTCTATCAGCACTAGGGCTGGGAAAAACAGCACATATTTTTTTAAAAAAAGAAGGAAATAAAAGGTTTCCTGATAAAGCCAGTAACTTTCAAAAAAGAATTTTCTGAAGCTATTTTATTCTTAGGAGACAACTAAGAATAATGACTCAACATCTAAGTCTTTGTCTTCCAAATACACTTAGTCAAGCCCTAATGACAGTATAAGCAAACTGCTTAAAAGGGCAGCTGTCAGAATTCTTATTTTCCTTGGTAGAAAAATACTATAAGCATAAAGTATTGTCACAATTAAGATATTTCAATTTCAAGGCACATCTGTTCCTGGCCCTTTGGATAATCTAAATGACCACTACAAATAGAACAGTATTCCAAATGGGCTGACATGACCCACCCCCAATCCTAAGAAACTCCTGTGAGATATGACCTGGAATGCACATGCGTTTTACAGTATCACTGAATATCCATCTAAATGTAGCCATATGTTTTCAGTTTTTACTTTATGTCCTATTAGGGCCAGGAGACAAACATAATTAACAGACACATAACTTGTGGCCTGTTGTGAAAATCCAATTAGCTGACTAGCTAACCGCAGTCTGGTGGGAAAGGAAACTGCTCTCCAGGACTAAAAGAACTGCTACTTGCACTAAATTCCATGAGTTTTATGATGAACATCTTGATTTTCTTTTTTCAATTTCCCCACCATCAAAAGTAAGCCAGCTCTGTCTGTCAAGATGCCCAGGCTGTATGGCAGCAGTGTCAAAGGCTGACATTTGCTCCAAGGCACTGCCATCTGCGGCAGCACAACATTTTGTCTCTGGAAAATAAACACATCTGCCTTTGCCCGTGTCCTCCCACTGTGCCGCCCATCTGGAGCAGGTAAGCTGGAAGGCAAGCCTGGGCATGGGTGAGATGGGGGCGAGCAGGGGAGATAAGGCCTCCAGGGAGATGGCACATGGAGGAAGAAGGCAGTGCTGTGTCATGTCACATCCTGCTAACCACATTGCCAAACAGCATGTGAAATTACCCTTGTTAATGATATTTTAATCACATGTAACAAATGACTGGTCCTGTTTAGGGAACAATACCTGCAAAGTCAAGGTTTCACCTGGGCCATCTGTTCATAGGGTAACATGACCTCACTAATACCAACAGATGATGTCTCTGTGCCAGCCACCAAAGGCAAGAGGACAGTAACTCTAATAGTTAGAATAGAAGGTTCAAAGCAACAGGATTCTTCTAGGGCAGGTGCACACTATACATGCCTATTAACTAGACCAAACACATTCAAATTTAGGCCAGAGTCTTGGGACAGTCTCATGGTCAATTTTGGAAACGACTTATACCTGAAATTCTCTCCTCCATATTCTTTCCCTTTCAATGAAAAAGTCAATGAAAATCAAGTCTGATTACAGTCTTTACAACAGATCTTTAAATCATACTGTTTGGGTAGGTAGAAGAAACCATAAAATATTATTCAATCAAATGCTTTCTGTCTCCCAAGTTTTTACTAGCTTATAAGAGAGCAAGTACTAACCTAGAGCAGCGCTCTTTCAACTATACCATTAGTTTTCAACCTCTGGTGGGAATGGGACAGTGAGGTCACTAAGTTAAATTGATCTTTATGAAGCAGAGCTCAAGTTTTGCAAACTGGCCTTTCCTGAGGCAGCTTCATGGAATAAAGTTTGAAAACCACTATCCCAGGCTGGATATATATTTTGCCAACTTGTTTCTATTGTTTATTTGGTAAGCATTTATATAGCCCTATAAAATGACTAATTACCAAAAGCTCACCAAGCATTTCAGAGAAAGTGCTATGAAAACGCTTTGGCCGCCTGACCAGGCAGTGGCGCAGTGGATAGAGCATCGGACTGGGATGCGGAGGACCCGGGTTCCAGACCCCAAGGTCGCCAGCTTGAAAGCGGGCTCATCTGGTTTGAGCAAAGATCACCAGCTTGGACCCAAGGTTGCTGGCTTGAGCAAGGGGTTACTCGGTCCGCTGAAGGCCCACGGTCAAGGCACATATGAGAAAGCAATCAATGAACAACTAAGGTGTCGCAACGAAAAACTGATGATTGATGCTTCTCATCTCTCTTGGTTCCTGTCTGTCAGTCCCATCTATCCCTCTCTCTGACTCTCACTCTGTCTCTGTAAAAAAAAAAAAAAAAAAAAAACAAAAAAAAAAAACGCTTTGGCCAGTGAGTAGCAGTAGTAAAGCCCTGAAGTTTACACACCACAGAGGCCAGTGATTTTCAACCAGTGTGCTACAAGAATTTTTAAAACATGCAATACCTGCCTATTTAGTCAGGGCCACTGACCTCTTTTCCCGTAGACTGTCAAATAAGAAAATGCAACGGCTAACACAATAGCTGTCCAATGTCAATTAATCAAAATTTTATCTATTTTTCTTTTGTCTGGCAAAAAATATATTTTTTGGTGTGCCACAAAATTTTATTTATTTATTTATTTATTTTTATTTTTCTGAAGCTGGAAACAGAGACAGACAGACTCCCGCATGCACCCAACCGGGATCCACCCGGCACGCCCACCATGGGGCGATGCTCTGCCCATCCTGGGCGTTGCCATGTTGCGACCAGAGCCACTCTAGTGCCTGAGGCAGAGGCCACACAGCCATCCCCAGCACCCGGGCCATCTTTGCTCCAATGGAGCCTTGGCTGCGGGAGGGGAAGAGAGAGAGAGGAAAGCACGGCGGAGGGGTGGAGAAGTAAATGGGCACTTCTCCTATGTGCCCTGGCCGGGAATCGAACCCGGGTCCTCTGCAAGCTAGGCCGACGCTCTACCGCTGAGCCAACCGGCCAGGGCCACAAAATTTTATTAAGTCATTTATGTGTGCCATGAGATGAAAAATGTTGAGAACTGCTACTTTAATCACTTCTCGGCCTTTTGGCTAAGATCAGGTGAAAATCGCTGCTCTAAGTCTTGCCACAAACTTGACATTCTCCAAGGATATCAGATTACACTGATTTATATCTGTCTCCAAATAAGTAAAGTACAGATCTTGGTAGATAACAGAAAATCTTAGGGCATTCATTATAAACTACACCAAATGTGCCACATGATTCATTTCAAGCAAGAACTGGCCTCATTGCTTATCACTCTCTCTTTTATAGCCCATTAATCAAACCATAAGGAGAATTTAAATAAGCCTCATGTGAACTATATCAATATCATCACAAAATTCTCAAAATAATTCTGTAAAAAATCCAAATGGCATTTACTAAATGATGACTTCACTTATTAAACACCTAATCTTCAAGGGAGGTATCATTCACTCATTCCAAACATTTTATTAAACCAATGGCTAATTCTAAGTCCTCATAACTTGCCACGTTTGATCACTCCTTCCTTCTTACGAGATGAAAAAAGTGAGGCTCAGCAAACATAATTCAAGATTATTTAAAAGTAGTCCATATCAGAGAATTGGAATTCTGATATATTAGCCTCAAAACCCAAGCCTTAAAAATGTTCAAAATTGTGGAGTCAAGCACATAGCAAGCCTGACCAGGCAGTGGCACAGTGGATAGAGCATCAGACTGGGATGCAGAGGGCCCAGGTTCAAAACCCGGAGGTAGCCGGCTTGAGCTCAGGCTTATCCAGCTTGAGCATGGGGTCACTGGCTTGAGCACGGGGTCACTGGCTTGAACATGGGGTCACAGGCTTGACGTGGGGTCTAGCTTGAGCCCAAGGTTACTGGCTTGAGCAAAGGGTCACTCACTCTGCTGTAGCCCCTCGGTCAAGGCACATATGAGAAAGCAATCAATGAACAACTAAGGAGCTGCAACGAAGAATTGATGCTTCTCATCCCTCTCCCTTCCTGTCTGTGTCTGTCCCTATCTGTCCCTGTCTCTGTTTCTGCCACCAAAAACAAACAAAAAAAACATAGCAAAAGCCTAATTAGCCCTTTTCCTGCATTTTGGGGTCTAACCATACACAGACCAACTTAGATGTATACATGCATTTAAATAAAAATTAAACTGAAGGTTCTTGATTTTCCCCCTATCCATGTCTTTTTCATCTCTTCCTGCTGATTTCCTAGCTTTAAATCTTACATGAAGAAGTAACATCCATTCATTAAGAACACGTTAAGCCTGACCCATGGTGGCACAATAAATAGTAAACCTGGGATGCTGAGGTCCCAGGTTCAAAACCTAAGGTAACTGACTTGAATGTGCGCTCACCTGGCTTGAGTGCAGGCTCACCCACTTGAGCATGGGGTCACCAGCTTGAGCAAAGGATCAAAATGATTCCACAGTTACTGGCTTGAACCCAAATGTCACTGGCTTGAAGCCCAAAGGTCACTGGCTTGAGCCAAAAGTTGCTGGCTTGTACAAGGGGTCACTGGCTTGGCTAGAACCCTCCCAGTCAAAGCATGTATGAAAAGCAATCAATGAACAACCCAAGTGCTACAACATCAAGCTGATGCTCCTCATCTCTCACCCTTCCTGTCTGTCTCTCTCTTGCTTTAAAAAAAAAAAGGAAAAGAACACGTTAATAAAATTCCACTCCAGTGTATGAATGCACGTTACTATACATATTTTCTTCAGTGGTATATGTGGACCTAACTGGATGACATTTACTCAGCAAATTTACTGAATACCTACAATGGATACATATTATACCTTATCTATATAATCCTATGTGGAGAGCTTGGCATTTTAATAGAACTCACCATTTCATGCTTCTCCAAATGCACAACTTGTATATTAGTCAAGTAACTAATGTAGAAGAAAGTATAAAAAAGTATTGTATTTGAAGTTAGAATCTTATCTTAGCCTTTTATGAGATATATATGTGCCTTCGGTATACTTGGACACATAAGAGAAATAGTTAGCCTATTAACCAGTCTTAGTATCTTTGTAAGTAAAATGGAAATAACATTCATTTTATGGTGTCATAATAAACATTAGATAAGGTCACATATATAACTATCCTTCTAGAATAGCTCGATCCAAGAGAATGATGATAAAATTGCTCTATATCTTCAATGTCTAATATGTAAACCATTAGCCCCATTCAGCTATTGGACACTTGAAAAGTGGCTAACATAATTGAGGAACCAATTTTTTTTTTTGCATTTTTCTGAAGCTGGAAACAGGGAGAGACAGACAGACTCCCGCATGCGCCCGACCAGGATCCACCCGGCACGCCCACCAGGGGGCGACGCTCTTCCCACCAGGGGGCGATGCTCTGCCCATCCTGGGCGTCGCCATGTTGCGACCAGAGCCACTCTAGCGCCTGGGGCAGAGGCCACAGAGCCATCCCCAGCGCCCGGGCCATCTCTGCTCCAATGGAGCCTTGGCTGTGGGAGGGGAAGAGAGAGACAGAGAGGAAGGCGTGGCGGAGGGGTGGAGAAGCAAATGGGTGCTTCTCCTATGTGCCCTGGCCGGGAATCGAACCCGGGTCCTCCGCACGCTAGGCCGACGCTCTACCGCTGAGCCAACCGGCCAGGGCCCAATTTTTTTTTTACAGAAAAAAACTTTACCTCTTATTCAAAGTCCAGGAGACCATCACCCAAGAACTGAATTTTAAATTTTATTTTTAATTATTTTAAATTGAAATAACCACATATGACTAGTGGCTACCATTCTGGACTGTGTTGATTTAGAACAAAGCCTACCACATAATAGATGATCCATGCTGGTTTATTTCTATTTTCCTTATCAATATCAGTAATTTTTAATATGTCCCTCTTTATTAACAGGTCAGTTCAACTAAAATAGCACAAACAAGAATCTCCTATAGGAAACTAAGTTATAGCTATTAAGTTGCTCTTCACCAAAAAAGCAATAGCAGCATAAAATTTATTAATTAGTTGCATGTGCTATACACTATGCTAACAGTTTTACATGATTATCCCATTTAATCTTTATAATAATTCTACAAAGTAGGTGCTATTATTCTATAAGTAGAAATTAAGCTTAGAATTAGTCCAAAGACACAGCTAACAAATCAATGAGCGAAGATTTAAACCCCGGTAATCAAATTCCAGAAATTGTACTTTTAATCACCATGCTAATCTTTTTTTTTTTTTGAGAGAGAGACAGGAAGAGAAAAAGATGAGAAGCATCAACACATAGTTATGGCACTTTAATTGTTCACTGATTGCTTCTCATATGTGCCTTGACTGGGGCGGGGGCTCCAGCTGAGCCAGTCACCCCTTGCTCAAGCCAACAACCTTGGCCTCAAGCCAGCAACCTTGGGCTTCAAGCCAGTGACCTTTTGGCTCAAGTGAGTGGCCATGGAATCATGCTGGTGATCCCATGCTCAAGCTAACAACCTCGGGGTTTTGAACCTGGGATCTCAGTGTTCCAGGTTGATGCTCTATCCACTGCACCACCATCAGTCAGGCACCTACCATGCTAATCTGTCTTCATTTTAAAGAACCAGTTTATATTAGATTATGTACTCTGCCATAAATAAATGCCCTCCCAACCAAATACCCACACCGTGCACACATACACAACGAACAGGGCCAACTGCAAATCAAACAATTTGAGCTACAGAAACAAAATTATGCATGCTAACCCCCAAAAAAATCTCATATTCGAACTGGGAAAACTGTGTAAATGTACCAAATCTAGTGACTTTGCACTTATCAGGAAGACTGAAAACCTCTCATCACATTTTCCCCCAGAATAAAATGACTAAAATGTAAATGCATGTTTTAGAACAAATAACCTTTAGATAAAAGAGTAGGGGAGAAGAATTGGACCAAGAAACACAAGGCAAGGTAATCAATATGTACTAGAGCCCCATGTTATTGTCTATACAGAATATTCATTTGTTAAGACATCAAACATTTTTGCTAGGAGATTAACTGGATTCACTATATTTGCATGAAGCACATCGCCACTCTTATCTTAATTCTAAAAGGAGCTTTATTCACTTTATGTGCAGCATTTATAAAAAAGCATTTATTATGCCCAAAGCTGGAATTTTTATTTCAGTTCTGCCTGACAAGTCAGAGGAATATTTTATACAGAATACCACAGCATACTCATGACTGAATTCCAGAGGAACATCCAGGTAGCCAGAAAGGTCGTATCTGACCCATTTTCCTCTCTCATGAAGGAGTGAAGAAAAGGTCATTGACCTTTTACCCAGATAAAACAAATATATAAAATTGTCTCACCTGACCAAGCAGTGGCGCAGTAGATAGAGCGTCAGACTGGGATGCAGAAGACCCAGGTTCGAGACCCCGAGGTCACCAGCTTGAGCACGGGCTCATCTGGTTTGAGCAAAAAGCTCACCAGTGTGGACTCAAGGTCACTGGCTCCAGCAAGGGGTTACTCAGTCTGCTGAAGGCCCGCGGTCAAGGCACATATGAGAAAGCAATCAATGAACAACTAAGGTGTCGCAACAAAAAACTGATGATTGATGCTTCTCATCTCTCTCCATTCCTGTCTGTCTGTCCCTATCCATCCCTCTCTCTGACTCTCTCTCTGTCTGAAAAAAAACCCAAAAACCCAACCATAACAACAAAAAACTGCCTCCTCCTTCCATCCATGTCTTTGTCTTCTCTTCAAACTTCATGATCTTTCATATTACACAGCTCCTTCGTCAAAGCACTGAGTAAAACAGATATTTACTGAGACATTTTCAATCCAGTATTATTAGGCGGTATAAAATAAACTGCTTTAAAGATCTGTAATAAGGCCCGGCTGTTTGGCTCAGTGGTAGAGCGTCGGCCTGACGTGCAGGAGTCCCGGGTTCGATTCCCGGCCAGGGCACACAGGAGAAGCACCCATCTGCTCTGCTTCTCTACCGCTCCCTCTCTCCTTCCTCTCTCTCTCTTCCCCTCCCGCAGCCAAGGCTCCATTGGAGCAAAGTTGGCCCGGGCGCTGAGGATGGCTCTGTGGCCTCTGCCTCTGGTGCTAGAATGGCTCTGGTTGCAACAGAGCGATGCCCCAGATGGGCAGAGCATCGCCCCCTGGTGGGTGTGCCGGGTGGATCCCGGTCGGGCACATGTGGGAGTCTGACTGCCTCCCTGTTTCCAACTTCAGAAAAATACAAAAAAAAAAAAAAAAAAAAAAAAGATCTGTAATAAGTTAACTTTAAAAGTAATACCTATACTTGTTTAGATTTCTGTCATAACTCAGCTTAAGGAAGTACAACCATAAAAAATACAAACAGCAGCAATGTTCTACAAACACTACGGAAAAACCACAGAGCTGATGTCAGGCAGAACAGTCAAGTAATTACAGCACTGCTATGTGACTTAAAGCTAGTCCCTTTGCCACTTTGTGCCTTGCATTCCATATCAGGGATAGGGAATAAAGTGGAATAGTGAGTAGATCAAATTATTAAGCTAAGTGCTGTGGGCAAAAGTCATATGAATGTTAAATATTATGATTTACAAGCATCCACCATTTTCCTAGCACTCCTGTGGGGTTAGGAAGTTATCTCAATTTCATAGACGAGTCGATAGACACAGGGGTAAAGTCTCATGGTAAGGCTCCATTAACTTAGTTCCTGTGGGAAGGGAATAATACACACCTTTAGCAATCATCTGAACTTTCTTGGTACATCCTGCACAGTCTTTAATACATTCAATCCCTAACTTAATGTTGCATCTTTTAACATGCTATTGATGAAACAAAGACAGCTCTAAGGTAGCAACAGGGCCGGAATAAGTGAGGAGGAACAAACCTGTATGCCTTGGCAAGCACAGTCATAGAAAGACACAGATAATCTCAAACTTCATGATCTTTCATAACTCAAGATAAAATTTTCATGATTATTATTAAGATTATTTATTTATTTAAAAAAATTTTTTTTAACAGGGACAGAGAGAGAGTCAGAGAGAGAGATAGATAGGGACAGACAGACAGGAACAAAGAGAGATGAGAAGCATCAATCATTAGTTTTTTCTTGTGACACCTTAGTTGTTCACTGATTGCTTTCTCATATGTGCCTTGACCACGGGCCTTCAGCAGACCAAGTAACCCCTTGCTCGAGCCAGCGACCTTGGGTCCAAGCTGGTGAGCTTTTTTCTCAAACCAGATGAGCCCGCGCTGAAGCTGGCGACCTTGGGGTCTCGAACCTGGGTCTTCCGCATCCCAGTCCAACGCTCTATCCACTGCGCCACCACCAGATCCAGGATATTCTTAAGATTTTATCTCCACTAACATGAGGAATCTTCAATCACAGAAATTAAGAAGCGTGGTTTGCTATGAAAAATCTTTTAAAATTTTAGAAGGTTGTCACAGGCATTTATGGTGGTGTGCCCATCCAAACTCTCTGGGATATATTTGCCCTCTGGGCTTTAATTAGCAACCAGGTAGAAAGAGAGATCAAATCCAAAGAGACTAAAAATAATGAACAAGTAGCAACGAGAAGGGCTCAGGAAGGCAAAAAACCCGGCAAAACTACTACTTGTGTATAATGAAATATAAAAGAAGCACAGAAGATCTTTCTGCCCTTATCCAAGGCTGCCTGCCATATTGCTTACCCGACTCCGAAGACAGTCAGCCAGGTTTCGTCGTGTGAAATTAGCTGCTGCTGTGGGAGACAATTCATAACCTGGTACAAGAGAGAACAGTCATACTTAGAGTAAAACAGAAGGAATAACAGTCCCCCCTACTCCTATTCTTACAGTCTACCACTTGCTGTACTACACACTCAAGAGTAGCTAAGCACACAGAACAATGAATACAATCTTATTTCTTGACCCTTTCCCCATCTAACAGCTGTGAAATACCTGGTTAGTAACGATAGTAATTCCTGGCCACAGAACAGAACCAAACTGAGGTTTAACTATTCTATGGTGAGATCAAATTCACAGCCTTCTTTAAGCTACTTATTCAAAACAGGCTGTGGTTGCACTGTAGAAAGAAAGAAGTGCAAATATACAGGTGTTGAGAAAAACAAGAAGTTTTAAGATGCCAATTTTTAAAGTTTATTTTAAAAAGAGAGGCCTGGAGCCTGCCCTGTGGTGGCACAGTGAATAAAGCATCGACCTGGAACACTGAGGTCACCGGTTCAAAACCTGGGGCTTGCCTGGTCAAGGTATAAATGGGAGTTGATGCTTCATGCGCCTCCCCCCTTCTCCTTCTCTCTCTCCCCCCTCTCTAAAATGAATAAGTAAAATCTTTAAAAGAAAAAGGAGAGAGAGGCTGGGAGTTAGAAGAGCCTCAGTTATATTTTATAAGATTTTCTTTTTTAAAAAGTAACTTTATTAAGAAGTATAGTATAATTTTCAAAAGTACACACCACAGGAAAATAATGTTTCTATCACGATCTACAACATTTTTAAAAAGAGTATCTCAAGCAGAAAACCTTTTGAAAATACTGTAATGCTAATACAAGTACAGCCCAGAGGAATGGCATCTGGTGTGCATTTAACAGTGCCCTCACTTTGGAACTTAACCCACAGTAAAATGGGACTAGTACCACAAGACACAAGAATGGCCCACAACTTAGCAGACCCACACATAAAATGCCAGTTTAGAAAGACAGAATGTGGTTAAGTTATTCCCTACAACATTTACAACATTTTAAACACCAATGTCATGTCAGGTAAGATTTGGATTAAAATTCTAACAGATATTTATTGAACAGTTATGTTTCAGGTCTTTGCTAGTTGCTTTCACAAAAATTAAAGAATTTCGGCCCTGGCCAGTTGGCTTAGCGGTAGAGCATTGGCCTGGCATGTGGAAGTCCTGGGTTTGATTCCCAGCCAGGGCACACAGAAGCAACCATCTGCTTCTCCACCTTCCCCCCCCCCCTTCCCCTACCACAGCCAAGGCTCCACTAGAGCAAAGTTGGCCCGGGCATTGAAGATGGCTCCATGGCCTCTGCCTCAGGCGCTAGAATGGCTCTGGCAGCAATGGAGTAATGCCCCAGATACACAAAGCATCGCCCCCTGGTGGGCATGCCAGTTGGATCCCGAATAGGCTCATGCAAGAGTCTGACTGCCTCCCCACTTCTAACTTCAGGGCAGGGGGGGGATAAATAAAGAATTTCAGCCCTGGCCATTTGACTCAGTGGATAGAACATCAGCCCAGTATTCAGACATCCCAGATTTGATCCTCAGTCTAGGCACACATGAGAAATGACCATCTGCTTCTCTCACCCCCACTTCCTCTTCTCTCCCTCTTCCCCTCTCACAGCCTAAAGCTCGAATGGTTCAAGGATCAGCCCTAAGTGCTGAAAATAGCTCAGTTGGTCCAAGTGATGGCCTCAGGAACTGAGGATAGCTCAGCTGATTTGAGCACTGGCCCCAGATGGGGGTTCCCAGATGGATCCTGGTCAGGGCACATGCGGGAGTGTATCTGCACTCCTCTCACTTTAAAAAAAATAAAAAAAGAGATGTTCATCCTCACAAGTCTATTAGTATTTATTAAATCGTAATGGAAGCAACTCTGGACAAGCAGGAATACTCTCTAATTCTCACCTAATCCCCTAAACATAATTAAGGATTTGACAGTTACCTTAAAGGCAGAAAAGTCTGCCTGTCAACCTGTATATATATTTTTTTCTTTCCCTTATTTTAGTTCAGTTTTTAAACTTTAATATGCATAAGAATTACTATGTAAGGCTAAATACAAAAAACTATACTTGAGCCTGACCAGGCGGTGGCGCAGTGGATAAAGCGTTGGACTGGGATGCCAAGGACCCAGGTTCGAGACCCCGAGGTCGCCAGCTTGAGCATGGGCTCATCTGGTTTGAGCAAGAGCCCACGAGCTTGAACCCAAGGTCGCTGGCTCCAGCAAGGGGTTGCTTGGTCTGCTGGAGGCCCACGGTCAAGGCACATATGAGAAAGCAATCAATGAACAACTAAGGTGTTGCAATGCGCAATGAAAAACTAATGATTGATGCTTCTCATCTCTCTCCGTTCCTGTCTGTCTGTCCCTGTCTATCCCTCTCTCTGACTCACTCTCTGTCTCTGTAAAAAAAAACAAAAAACAAAAAAACAAAACTATACTTGATAGGTAATTTAAAGGGTTTAAAGGGTAAGTTTAACCATACATGATTTTTGTATTATTCAGGCTCAGACCCTAACACCCATGTACCAAGTGACTCTTTCAACTCTTGTTTACTCTTCCTCCCTCTCCTGGGACATGCCAATGAAATACTGCTGTAACTACTGCAGTTCAGAAACACTACTGGCATCCTTTACCTGCCATACAGGCAAAAAGTAGAACCACTAAAAAACAATTCTTAAAATATTCTAAACTTGCTTAAACGTAAGTACATGTGCTTTAGGTTCCTGATGAGTGGGGACTGAGCTTTATTTATCTTTGAATTCTCTGTGGTACTAGGCAGAGTGCTTAATATAGACGATCAATCAAAAATATTTATGGAATTGTCTGGTCTGTGGTGGGGCACAGTAGACAGAGCATAGACCTGGAAAGCTGAGGTCACCGGTTTGGTTGCGGGTTCGAAACTCTGGGCTTACCCGGTCAAGGCACATACAGCAAGCAATCAAAGAACAACTAAAGTAAAATAACTGAGTCAATACTTCCTGCTCCCCACCCCATAAAATTAATAAATAAAATCTTTAAAAAATGTTTGTGAAATTGAATACATGATGCTAAATCTGCTGACTAAAAGATGATATGAATGGATATCTAGTAATACAATTATACTGAAATTAAGTTCCTCGACAGCTCCACATTATAGCAGTATTGTGGATAACAGTGTTACTAAACTGTGAAGTAAGTAACTGAAAGTAAGGTTCTTTCTGCTAAAGTGTCACTATAAACATTCCTGGATCAGAGGACTAGTGACTAATATTATTTGATGGGGGGCTTTCCCAATGGATAACAATTCCCTAGACCCAGCGAGAACTCATAAAACATCTCACAAAAAACTATCTTCCTAGACAAGAACCTGCTGGAGAGGCAAGGCAGAACCCTTTTAAGACATAGTAAATTTCCTACAATTACACAGAGCTTAAAGTTTACAAAGCATTTTCATACATATTATTCATTGATATTATAATTCCAATTATAGAGATAAGGAAAATAAAAGGCCCAGAAAGGATAAGTGACTTGTCACATAAGGTCTGATACTACCATGCCCATCTCCAGGATGGTGGATGGTGTTAGTTTCATCCCCCCTAGTATCGGTGTTATAATGGTCCTCTTTTCTGAAATTTTATAGAAAATCTTTATGATCAGAAATAGTCTAAGGATTCAAAACTAGGAAGGCTCAAATAAAAATATAAACTTATTGGTCCGCTCATGTGTAGAATTGCCAGTAGAGACTAGTCCTTTTCAGCTCAAAGTTAAAACAAACCAACCAAAGCTACATTCTCAGTATTACCCACCATTTCGCATCTTATAAAGTTGTACATTTTTCTGAATATATTCTGCAAACTGTACAGTGTCTCCAGCCTCTCCAACGCATAGGAGTAAGATTTTCTCACTCATCTTAAACATCTTGTCATGATCTGCCCAAAGAAAAACACAGTATTAGAAATTACCTTATCAGAAATTTACTATTATATAGGCAACCATAAACATTAAATAATTACTACATTCAATAATTTGACTAATCACTATTTTTAGAAGACTCTGATGGGCAACTGTATTAATGACTCTTCCCTCTCCATGTCACAACCACCAGCATATTTTATTATATCAATTTAAGTTGTAGACTATATATGAAAGTTAACAATCGAAAATACAATGAAAAACATTTAAAGGCATTTGAAATGCAAAGAACAGAACCAATCAAAGAAATTGAAGGAACTACAACAAGGGCCATTATCTTCAGGCTCATGATTATGAAGCCCTGAAATGCCTCTAAAATACAAATGTTAGTTATCATATTAATATTTATATATACACAAAAATATATACAAAAATGACTGGTGCTACAATTAAAATTAAGGAGCCATCTCAAACTAAAAAAATAAATCAGCTTAAAAAGCCAAGGAGCCATCTCAAACTAAGAAAATAAATCAGCTTAAAAAGGAAACCACCTCCATTTCCAAAGCAAAGAGAAAATTAAAATGACTGCCAAAGCAAACATTCTAATGAATATTGCAACCCTAAGCTACTTAAAAACAACTCAAAAATCCCTATACTCTAATGTTATCTGGCTGAACCAGACTCATTCAGATTAGATAGATAAATAAATATTCAGATAGAAATTAGTGCCTAAGGAAGAAAATGCCATATTCAGTCTTGCAGCTTCAGAAAAAGCTTAAATCTATCTTACTCTCACTTTCACTTTTCATTTTTCAACTAGTGCTGAATAATCTTCCCTGGGAGACATATTTTCTGTTTGAAAGCTTCTGAAATGTCAAAATCCCTTAATAGGATTTAAAGAACAAAATGCTACAGTCTAATACTTTACAAGAGTTTGAGAGTTGTGGATACCAGTAATAGGGTTTAGACTTTGAAATACACACACACACACACACACACACACACACACACACTATGCTTGTAGATAGTATCAACTTGCCTTGAAACTCCTAAACAAGCACATTTTAATTTATTATAGACTACAGGATATTTAAAGACTGTTTGCAAACTTGTTTAAAAAAGAAAAACATTTCACCTGTAGCTGTATTATCTATAAATATTTAAAGAAAAAGACCAGAAAAGTATTAGATGTTACTGTCACCTAAGTTCTTGCCAGTATGGGCAATTTTTATTTCCTTCTTTTTGTTTATCAGTATTTCCTAAAATGTCTATACTTAATATGCATCATTCTTGTAAGAAAACATTACTTAATAAGTTTGCATTATTTTCATAATGAGAAAAAAAAGCTGTTCTTATGTTTGTGGGGGAAGCTTATGTACATAGAATTTGTCACATTTAGAAATGCTAACATTCTCAAGCTGTTCAACTCTGAAATGAACTTAATACAAGGCTAAAAATGTTTACTGTATGCCCAGTGAGTAGTGAAGGGGATATAAAAACAAAAGTCATAGATGCTAACAGCTCCCTGACTTGTGCAGAAAACAGCCTATGTAGCTCTAGGGAATTTCTGACATTTAAAGAGCTTACAAGACCCATACATGAAACAAATGGACAACAAAATGAACAATAATGCCCAATTCTGTGGAAAGCCAACCAGACTAGAACCTAGATGACCTTAGTTACAATCTAGGCTCGGCATTCTGAATTTGGACAAATGATTTGCCCTCTCTAAGCCCCAGTGTCCAAGCACATAAAATATAAATAGTAATACTATCACTTACTAGCTGCTACCAAACTCATAGGTAGGAAAACTGTACAAGTACAATATTATTAGACTCAGTGTTATACAATGTAAGTTCAGATTATACAGGCTATAGAAATTCGGGGGGGGGGGGGAGCATTCAGTGTGTGTTGGAGTGCTCTAAAGAATTCTATATAGGCCAGGAGACAGAAGTGAAATGCGGCATATAACCAAACTGAAGAATTGGACCACTTTCAATGAGCAAACAATCTCTGGGAAACTGTCTTCCTTACAGTATCAAAGTACCTCACAAAGTGACAAACCAAAAAAATGACTGGAAGTATCATTCTATTTTATACTTGGAGAAAAAGAATCCCAAAAGATTACTCATTTTCAGCATTCTTACCTACCCAGAACAAGTTCCTTCACAAAATGAAAGGTAGGGAAAAGCTCTCATGCAATTCCAAAGCTCCTATCACAAGAATTTTTATACCAGAAAAGACTATAAAGAAAATTATACACTGAGTTGACGGCAATTATTTCCAAACATTTTTTCAAGAACTCAAATTCATTTTTCTTCCATACCACAGTGATCTTTCTTTTCTCTGAATACCCTTAGGACTTATTCTCAAAATTATCAATTTAAAAACTAACCTAATATTTACTAGTGATACTTCTTTTATCATACAAAATCATCTTGTATTATTTATTTCCCTGATTTCTTAACATCTTAGACCACTCTATGGATTATATCTAATATGTTGCAGCCCCTCCAACACTTGGAAGTACTATGTACATAAGTAAGGTTAAATCATCCTACTTTTCAAAGTGGTTTTAACATGCGCTGTGATGAAACAGAAACCTGTAAAGGTACTGACTTAGACTACTTCAGGTTTAAATCACTTGCATGTCAAAGGTCTTAGTAGTTAAAATAATGGACAGATTTACTCTCAAAACAATTTACTACTTTGGGAAGCATGGTTTACAAGTAGAACTTCTACAAACAAATTATGCAATTTCATATAGTAATTTGACTTGAGGAACAATCCATACCATAGATCAAGGCCCCCCAAACAGGGGGCCAGTTCACTGTCCCTCAGACCGTTGGAGGGCCGGACTATAAAAAAAAAACTATGAACAAATCCCTATGCACACTGCACATATCTTACTTTAAAGTAAAAAAACAAAATGGGAACAAATACAATATTAAAATAAAGAACAAGTAAATTTAAATCAACAAACTGACCAGTATTTCAATGGGAACTATGCTCCTCTACTGACCACCAATGAAAGAGGTGCCCTTCCAGAAGTGCGGCGGGGGCTGGATAAATGGCCTCAGGGGACCGCATGTGGCCCACGGGCCTTAGTTTAGGGACCTCTGCCATAGATGTTTAACAAACCACTTTCAGGTCTCTCCTCTTCAAGAATAAAAATCAAGCAGAGTTCCTTAGAGCTCTTTCCATTTCCACCTCCCCAAGTGATGACAACCTGACCATCGGATGCCTGCACTTACAAAAGCAGTAGTGAACACTTTTTTCCCTTTGTCCATGTATTTCAGGAAACCCCAGGTTTAAATTTTTTTTTCTTTAAACCCATAGTATTATCTATCCCAAACACTTTCCCTAATCTCTACAACCAGAAAGAATCTCTTCTGGATTATTTGAAAACAATCTACTCTATACTATCTCAGAAGTTTGATTGTACTTTTCCCATGGAGCATTTTTTTCTAGCCTGCACTATAATTATTTGTACACATATCTGAGTCCCTTGTTAAAGTGTAACTTCTTTTAAGATACAGGCCACATCTTATTCTTCTTTGCATACCTTCAGTACCTAGCACTGTAAAGGGCACATAGGTGCCCAAAATCTATTTGTCAAGTGAACATTAAATCGCCAGAGCATAATAGTTTTTCAACAGCAACATGTCTATAGTCAATTATGAAAACACAATTTAGATTTCACAGACCATCAACCAAAAATCTTTAAACAATTATTTATTAAGTACTGAATACAGGGAGACAGTATGAATAGTATCAATAGTTATGGGCAAAAGATACGGAATCAAACTGCATAGGTTCAAACCTGAGTTCTGCCACTTGTAGTCCTAGGCAAGTTTTTGAACCTTTACACCTCAAAACTAACACCTGTAAAGTAGATGTAAAGTGATGATACAATAGTGCTTATCTGCAAAGGTCAGACAGATTAATGTAAATCGCTTAAAACAGCACCTGATACATAAGTGCTTAGTATTTTTTCCACTAAGTATTTGTCACTGTACTAAGCATTTGCACAAAACTTTGTCACTCAAACGTCCCAACAAGCTCGTGATTTAACAGATTTTTAAAAAGAATCTGTATAAGTTTATTTGAGCCAAACTGACTTGCAACTGCCAGGAGGCAAGATCTGAAACGCTCCCTTTTAAACAGATTTAAACGATTAGGAAATTGGGGCACTGCAAAATAACTTCTAGAGTCACAAAGCAAGTAAGTGACGGACTCTAGTTTCCCAATTCCACTAACGACTTCAATATAAGAAAAATGTGACAGCCAGTGCCCTGGAAAACTGGAAAAGGAGGGTCACAGCTGGGACAAGGAGGACACAGGCCGTGGAAGAGAAAGGCCAAGTTTCTAGTCCCATGGTCTCACTCTCCCTAGGATCCCACCTTATGCTGCCAGCAAAATAACCTCATTGGTAGCGACTTCAGGAAATGCATTAGAGATTCTGGGTCTAGAGATCCTGTTGCTCAGTAGGTGCTTAAAACACTTAAAAACTGAATTTCCTTAGGCAACTCTATCCTACAACGTTATTAGCTAAGGCCAGAGCAGACCACTGACCTGGAAGGCCTGACTGAGAGGAGCAAATGTTAAGGCCCTAAACTTGTCTGCCAGGCTCCTAATTCTAAAAAATAAGCAAATGCAGACCAGGTTAGTTGGGGTTCCACCTTCCAACGTCCCACCAACTTCCTCCCGACTGTCCCTACACTCAGGGTCGGGTAGGCCTCTCGTGCTTCCTCTCACCGTCCTTCATCTGGATAATATTGCTAGCGGCCACCCGGTCGGAGGCGACAAGGACATAGTCAGGGCCCTGGATGCCGATGAGGTACTCCATAGTGGTGAGAGGCCGGGGACTGCAGGCTCGACAAGGCGCGCGATTCGCCGGCTTCTCTGCCTCACCAGTGAGACAGCACCGCGGACCGCAGTTTCACTCTACGCAGACCGCGCGACTTCCCGGGTCACCGGCGCTCTCGGATGACGTAAAACTATCGCGAGAGGTTGGGAAGTGGGCGCGGCGCGGAACTATTTTACTGTGCTCGCGTGTTGGCCTGTAAGGTCGAGGGCATCGCAAGGCTGGCATGATAGGTCTTTTGCGTCATGGAATACCCAGTTTCTTTATTTATAAATTGAGAGTGTAAAACTCGCTTCAAGATGAAATCACTCACTGTATGTAAAGTGCCGAGCACATGTGAATGCCAGAAAGGCGTGTGTTCCTAAATGGCTATTGCTTGGTAAAATATCTTCCCAAACTTCCTACAAGTCAAATTGGAGAAAAACAAACTTGACAATAGCTCTATTTACATGTTTCACAAAAATAAATATGGCTGAGTTAAAGATACGAGTATGAAAACCAAATCATAACAACGGAGGAAAAAGAATAATTTGATTATATTTGGAAAGGAAATTATTTTCAAGCATGACGGGGAACCCACAAACAGGGAAAGATTAACAATATGGCTACATAAAGCCACTATATGACAAAAGTCATCATAATGTTCAAACATAAGTATAAATTAAGAATGTGTTTCAATATATTAAATAGTTAATATCTGTAACTTAAATGGCATTCTTACAAATAAATGGGGGAAAAATAATACACTTTTTTTAATAGCAGTTCAGAAAAGAAGCAATACCAACAGCCAAGACACATAAAAAGATCTGACCTGCCTGACCAGGCAGTGGCGCAGTGGATAGAGCATCGGACTGCGATGCCAAGGACCCAGGTTCAAGACCCGAGCTCCCGGGCCAGCTTGAGCGGGGGCTCATCTGGCTTGAGCAAAAAGCTCACCAGCTTGGACCCAAGGTTGCTGGGTCGAGCAAGGGGTTCCTCGGTCTGCTGAAGGCCCCGAGGTCAAGGCACATATGAGAAAGCGATCAATGTGATGATTGATGCTTCTCATCTCTCTCCGTTCCTGTCTGTCTGTCCCTATCTATCCCTCTCTCTGACTCTCTGTCTCTGTAGTAAAAAAAAAAAAAAAAAAAAAAAAAGATCTGACCTGACTGGTAATTAGGAATATGAGAAATAAGAAACACTGAGAAATTATAAATTGTTGGAAGATAAATTGTTATGACTTTTTTATAGAGGACAACTATAGATATCCATTAAAATTTAAATTTACATAACATTTTGTATGTCTTAAACAAATATATGCACAAATATCCAAATATTTGTGTGAAGAGATGTTCAATGCAGCACAGCAACAATAACAACAACAAAAATGGGAGTAAGAGTCAACTAAAATGTCCATAAGTCAAAAAATTGCTATATAACTTTTGTACACTTACCCAGTGAAATATCATGCAGCCATTAAAAAGAATAAAATCAGCCTGACCAGGTGGCATAGTGCATAGAGTATCGGCTGGGATGCTGAGGTACCAGATTTGAAACCCCCAGGGTCACTGGCTTGAGTCCAAGGTTGCTGACTTGAGCAAGGGATTACTGGCTCAGCTGAAGTCTCCCTGGTCAAGGCAATATGAGAAAGCAATCAGCCCTGGCTGGATTGCTCAGTTGGTTAGCACATCAGCCCAAAGTGTAGAGAAAGCAATCAATGAACAACTAAAGTGCCACAACTATGAGTTGATGATTCTCATTTCTCTCCCTTCTTGTCTGGCCCTCTTTCTCTCTCGTGTGCACTAAAATAAAATAAAATAAAGTAAATCTAAATGTGGGTAGGCCTGACCTGTGGTGGAGCAGTAGATAAAGCATCAACCAGGACCACTAAGGTTACTGATTCAAAACCCTGGGCTTGCCTGGTCAAGGCACACATGGAATTTGATGCTTCCTGCTCCTCTCCTCTTCCCTTTCTCTTTCTCTGTCTCTCCTCTTTGAAATGAAGAAAAAAATTTAAAAGTAAATAAATAAATATGGCTATATATTCCATGTGGCCCAGATATATAAAGTGAAAATGAAAATGCATTCTTATGTATGGCATGATGCCATTTTTAAACCCCCCCACATATATATGACTATAAATAAGAAAGATATATTTACAGATGTTCCAATTTCAAATTACATGCAGTTGTTTTCTCTGATAAGAGTGATTAGAAGGGAGAGCTTTTACTTTTTATTTTATACACATCTGTATTGTTTGAATGTTTTACAATGTTCATGCCAAACTCATTTTTTTAAAAATAAGAAAACTGGCCTGTCCAGGCTGTGGTGCAGTGGATAGAGCATCTGACTAGGATGCGGAAGGACTGAGGTTCGAGACCCCGAGGTTGCCAGTTTGAGCGTGGGCTCATCTGGTTTGAGCAAAAGCTCACCAGCTTGGACCCAAGGTCGCTGGCTCGAGCAAGGAGTTACTCAGTCTGCTGAAGGCCCGTGGTCAGGGCACATATGAGAAAGCAATCAATGAATAACTAAGGTGTTGCAATGAAAAACTAATGATTGATGCTTCTCATCTCTCTCCGTTTCTGTCTATCTGTCTCTATCTATCCCTCTCTCTGACTCTCTCTTTAAAAAAAAAGAAAAGAAAAGAAAACTGGCCCTGGCTGGTTGGCTCAGTGGTAGAGCGTCGGCCTGGCGTGCGGGAGTCTCGGGTTCGATTCCCGGCCAGGGCACACAGGAGAAGCGCCCATCTGCTTCTCCACCCCTCTCCCTCTCCTTCCTCTCAGTCTCTCTCTTCTCCTCCGGCAGCAGAGGCTCCAATGGAGCAAAGATGGCCCGGGCGCTGGGGATGGCTCCTTGGCCTCTGCCCCAGGCGCTAGAGTGGCTCTGATTGCGGCAGAGCGACGCCCCGGAGGGGCAGAGCATCGCCCCCTGGTGAGCGTGCCGGGTGGATCCCGGTCGGGTGCATGCGGGAGTCTGTCTGACTGTCTCTCCCCGTTTCTAGCTTCAGAAAAATACAAAAAAAAAAAAAAAAAAAAAAAGGAAAACTCACAGCCATCACTTGTATCTTGCAGTCATTCTGGGAAAAGCTGATTCCATGATTAGTTTCTGACATCCACAATTTAGTCTTCATAGTAGCCATACTAACTTTCCAAGAAATAGAAATACAGTTGCTATTATATGAAAAAATGCAACTTTACAATTCATTTGTTTCTGCAGAAATTTGTAGTCCTTACTCCTCTATTCTAAATGTTTCTTCCAGGTCTCTGCCCATGAAGGAACATGGACCCTGAGGAGTTTGGGGCAGCCCATCTATCATAGGATGACGCCAGGGGCGAGGAGGTCATTAAGTCAACCATCCCACTATGAACACAGATGCATCCATCATCTTAGAAATCCTTTCTTAAACACCACTGAGAAAGAAGTCTCTCGCTCTCTCTTTCTTCCTCCCTCTTTCTCTGTTATTGTGTGTGTTTGTATTTTTTAGTTGCAAAAAGTATGTAGGTATACTACATATACACACACACAAATAATACAGAAGTGAAGAGTTAAGTAACGCTCCTTCCACCAAAAGTAATTACCCACCAGATGTCTGTATCCTTCCAGAACTTTTCCTCTTCATACATACCAATATTCATTTAGTCATTCACAAAGCCAACAGAATTCTGAATTGAAAGATCCACATTTTTTAAAAAAGGATTCGAAGATCTTTTAAGCTGATTCTTCTCTCTTCTTCTCCAGGACTCTTTTGAATGTGCTATAGCTAAGTCACACCAGAGATTCTCTTAACTACTTACAATATAGAAGAAAATGGATTTTCAAGACCCAACTTGTGTTATCTCACTAGGTGTCATAGAGAATTCCTCTTCCACTTAAAATTTTAGAATAACTGAGGCTTAATATTAGAAAAAGTGTCTGTGGAGGTTTGGGAAACAGCATGATATAGTCAAATTTTTCTGTAAAGGCCAGATAACAAATATTTTTGGCTTTTCAGGCCATACAGTATCTGTCACAACTATTCAATGATACTATTGCAGTGAAAAAGCAACCATAGACAATCCATAAACAAATGACCTATGGGCTATAGTTTGCTGATCCCTGATGTAACAGGAGGTCTGAAAATCAACACCAAATAATTCTGGCCCCAGCTCTACCTTTTCCAACCTTGATGTAAAATTCATTAAGCATCAATTTCCTTATTTATAAAAGGAATGCAAATATACAATTTATTAGAGAGATTTGTTTTGTGTTTCTCTTGGTTGGGTTTGTGAGTATAAGAAATCATATCTTAATCCTTCATGAACCCTGAGGAGTTTGAAAGGACCTTAAAGAAGAATGACTGCAGTATCTCGAGGGAACATGGCTATAGTTTGGGGGGCTACCAACTTTGTCAAGACTCCCAAGCTCAGACTTGACATGGAAGCATCAATACAACCCATGTTCACAAGACCCTATGAGCTTAGACAACAAAGATGGGACTCTAGTATTAGACTGGAGATCAGAGTCTCATCCCTAAGTACTTGTGAATGTTAATGTATTGGAAATAGTTGATGCCTTCCCCATATTCAAATGCCTATGGTAGCTACTATCTCCCAGATGTTATAAATGTTGGTCAATAACTCATAATTTTTTTTTCATCAAAGAATTTCCGTCAACCACATGGGAAGCATCCTTGCTTGGGATGCTATGTACCTTTAACTTACCCCAGCCAATGGCTGATAGACATGGGATAAAAGGTCAACTCCCTTAACTTGAAATTGAATAGTTTGTTCTCCAGAGTTTTCCCATGGATCAGTCTAAAGCTAGTCTCTGGCCAAGACCACAGTCTTTTTTTTTTTTAAGAGAGAGAGACAGGGACAGAGAGAGACAGCAAAAGAGACAGACAGACAGGAAGGGAGAGATGAGAAGCACCAGTTCTTTTTTGAAGCACCTTAGTTGTTCATTGGTAGCTTTCTCATATGTGCCTTGACCTGAAGGGCTCCTGCCTAGCCAGTGACCCCTTGCTAAAGGCAGTGACCTTGGTTTCAAGCCAGTGACCTTGGGCTTCAAGCCAGCGACCTTTGGGCTCAAGCCACAGTCCCCACACTCAAGCAGGTGAGCCCACACTCAAGCCAGTGACTTCTGGATTTTGAACCTGAGTCCTCTGCATCCCAAGCCAGCTCTATTTACTGCACCACCACCTGGTCAGGCCAAGACCACATTCTTGCTTAGCTTTTCGCCCTTGGACTACATTGTTTCTGTTGCTCTCTTTCTCCTAAGAGCACTTCCCAAGTAAATGACTTGAATAAGCATTTTCATTTTATTTCTGCTTCTAGGAAATTCAACTTCTAATAGTTGACAGCAAAAATGATCCTAGAAATTTATAGGATGTAGCAAAAGCAGTTCTAAGAAGGACGTTCATAGCTATATAGCCTACCTCAAGAAACAAGAAAAATCGCAAATAAATAACCTAACTCTAAATTTAAAGGAACTAAAAAAAAAAAAGAACAAACAAACCCAAAGTAAACAGAGAAATGAAATAGCTAAATTTAGAGTGGAAATAAATAAAAAAAAGTTAAAACACAATAGAAAAGATCAATAAAACTAAGAGCTAGTTCTCTGAAAAGACAAACCTTTAGCTAAATGCATCAAGAAAAAGAGAGCCCAAATAAGTAAAATCATAAATGAAAGAGAAGTTACAAATAACACCACAGAAATACAAAGAATCATTAAAGAATACTGTAAACAATTATATACCAACAAATTCAAGATGAAATGGATAAATTTCTAGAAGCATATAGCCATCTAAGATTGAACCAGGAACAAAAAGAATATCTAAACAGACTGGTTATGAGAAACGAAATTGAAGCTGTTATCCAAAAACTCCCAATAATAAAAGTACAGGATCAGACAACTTCACAGCTGAATTCTATCAAATATTTGAAGAAGAATTAATACCTATTCTTCTTAAACTAATTTTAAAAATTGAAAAGTAAAGAATGCTTCCAACTCGTTCTATGAAGCTAACATTACCCAAATACCAACACCAGGCAAAGCCAATACAAAAACTAAAATTACAAGCCAATATCATTGATAAACGTAGACGCAAAAATTCTCAACAAATATTAGCAAACTGGATTTAACAATACATCAAAAGAATTATATAGATGACCAAGTGGGATTTATTCCAGAGATGCAAGGATTGGTCAACAGCCATAAAACAATCAACATGATACATCACATTAACAAAATAAAGGACAAAAATCATGTGATCATATCAATAGACGGAGAAAAAGCTTTTGACAAAATTCAACATCTTTATGATAATAACTCTCAACAAAGTGGGTAAAAAAAAAGGAACATACCTTAACATAATAAAGGTTAAATATAACAAAGCCACAGCTAATATATACTCAATGGTGAAAAGCTGAAAGCTTTTCCCCTAAGATCAGGGATAAGACACGGCTGCCTATTACCACCACTTCCATTCAACATAGTATTGAAAGTTCTAGCTTCAGATATCAGAAAAGATAAAAATAAAAGCATGTATTTAGAAATAAAACAAGCCTGTGTTGGAACCCTGGTTCTACCACTTACCACATGGGAGATCTTAACCATGATCTCAACTTTTTTATGTCAGTTTTATTTTTTATTATATGGGGAATGAATGTGATAGTACGTATTTCATAGAGTTGTTGTGAGAATGAGATAAAACAAAGTGCTTAGCCTAATATCTGGCATATGGTATGCATTTAATAAATAACAATATTATTATTATTAGCTGTTCAGTAGTTATGCAAAAGGCCAATCAATACCCAGTAAGAACTTTCTATCAGAGCCATCATCCACTGTGGAAGGTAGATGTACCAGGACTGTACCAGAAGGAAGTTCAGTACAGGAGAGGTTGAGCCAGAAGGGAATTAGGCCAGAGAGAACACAGGGTACCAAACTTAAGTGCAGAGGGGAAAAGCAGCCCATCAAATCTTCAAGTAGAAAGGCAGGACAGGGAAGAAGATGAGGGATGGATGAAGGGATGTTTGGAGTAACCAGAGAAAGATTCAAGCACAAATGGATAAACTGTGCTGATTTGGAATGAACACCCTGAAAGACAATATTCTTCCTGCCCTGAAGTACTGTGAGGTGATAGAAGCAGATGTAGAGAAAAAAGAGTCAAGATAGATAATTACCTTCTCAAATTTCAAATTTTCTCTCTTGCTTCCCCACTACTGACCTGGGAAAAAGAAATTTGGCTTTCAGTCAGAAGGCTTTAGAAAGGAGCCAGTCCTGGGGAAGACGTTAAATTGAAACCAGGACTGCCTGACCAGGCAGTGGCGCAGTGGATAGAGCATTGGACTGGGATGCAGAGGACCCAGGTTCGAGACCCCGGGGTCATCAGCTTGAGCGTGGGCTCATCTGGTTTGAGCAAAGCTCACCAGCTTGGACCCAAGGTCGCTGGCTTGAACAGGGGGTTACTCGGTCTGCTGTAGCCCCCCTGTCAAGGCACATATGAGAAGGCAATCGATGAACAACTAGGGTGCCACAATGAAAAGCTAATGATTGATGCTTCTCATCTCTCTCTGTTCCTGTCTGTCTGTCCCTATCTATCCCTCTCTCTGTCTCTGTAAAAAAACAACAACAACAAAACAACAACAACAAGACTTAGAAATTGGGTAAACTCTGTGACTGGCTCTGCATTCCAGCCTTTAGTTTCTCCATCCAGGAAGGAAAAGATCCCCCTGGAAAAGCTCCAATTCTCCCACCCTCCGCATCATCCTTGGGATGTGTGGTTAGCCTAAAACACCGACACCTGGCTGATGTTTTCAGCAGCAGGCTCTAGCTAGCATCCCAGAGGCTGTCAGACAAATGACACTTTCCTCTCTTTGCATTACCCACAGGGACCAGGACAGTCACATCTGCTGATGACCTAAAACACAACCCTGCCTATAGGTCCCATGGGAGCTGACTCCGCCCCAGGAGAATTGAAGTGGTCCACTATCAGAGATCTCCCTGTACTGTCTAAAACTGACTGCACCAAGCACATCAGTGGCAAAAATTTGCTATCTACCATCTGTAATTGTTTCAACCTCTTGCCTAGAAGCTTGGGAATGGACCTAATGCCTTTAAGAGAATTCCAGTGATCCAAGAAACCTATGATCATTGAAGATAGTGGTTCTAGGGTTCTTTAGGAAAAGTCATAAAGGACTTAGGAGGATCTACATAAACATCAGAAGTATCATTTATGCCATCTGACTTCTGGTTTCCAAGGAGATTATACAGAACCAGAAGCCTGGTGTGCCTCCTCTCAGGGCTTGTGACTATAAAGCAGTTCAGGACCATGTTAAGCCCTGTCTTATCTGTTTCCCTCTCATTGTCATCCCAAATCCAACTTCCACTTGAAGCCCACTCTTAATCACCCCATCATCTATTCAAGCTTTGATTCAAGGAAAGCTGACAAGTCCTTTTGATTAGGGCCCTTTAATCTGGTGGTTCCTGCTCCATAGCACTCCTCTGCTATATCCCCACTCTGATATATCTAGAGACGGGAAGAAAATGCAAACGTGTCCTGATCCAGCCATCCATAAGTGATGTTTGGACTGCTGAGACTCCAGGCTGAAAGCCCATCCTGAGCCTTGTCCTCCTTGCTGCTTATCCTCTGAGAGCATTTGCTTCACTGATGCTTCTCCTGCCATGAGGAAGTGTGGCGGACCAGCCTGCTGCTGGCACCTGCCACACTGTAGCATAACAGCAACACTAATGGCAGAAATAATCACAATGACAACAATGGCTTGGTCTACAAGCAGAAGGTACTTGTTATCTCCCAAGGAGCCTCCTGGCCTGGAGCTCAACTGTGATAATATACCTGGCCTCTGGCCCACACTGTCTCAGTCACACAACAGATTCATCTGAATGGTTGACATTATCATTACTGTCATCACCATTCTTGATAACTATTCTTTTTATTTCTGCAGAACACATTTACTGAGGACAAAGTATAACTAGATATTTACTGAGTATTTTTTGAAAAAATGAATGAGTGGTATTCTACCTCAAGAGTATGTGCCATGTGCCAATGCTAATTCAGAAACACTTTGAAAGACCTATTTCATGGCCACATAGCTTCTTTTTCTTTTTTTTAGGTGAGTTGAGGGGAGATAGTGAGGCAGACTCCCACATGTGCCCTGACTAGAATCCACTGGAAACCCCATCTAGGGCTGATACTCAAGTAGCGAGCTATTTTTAGCACCCAAGGCTAATGTGCCTCCAATGCAGCTATCCTCAGTGCCCGAGGCCATGCTCAAACCAATTGATCCACTAGCTGTGGGAGGCGAAGAGGGAGAGAAGGCAAAGAGAGAGGGAAGGAGAAGCAGATGGTTGCTTCTCCTGTGTGCCCTAACCAGGAATCAGACCCAGGATGCCCATATGCTTGTCTGGCCCCAAATAGCTTCTAATTAAGTGTTTGGTAATTGTCCCACTTAAAGTGTTAATATTAACTTTAGGTATTTTGTTTACAAAAACGTTAAAGTAGCAGTTGTGCACTTGAGGTCTGTTGTAGGTAGAAGGTTATTGGGCAGCAAGGAACAGAATGCACTTGAGCCAGCTTAACAAAGGGTTGTTTAGATTGGAAAGACACAGGAGAAACTCACTGAGTCCCACTTAACAAGTACAGACCATGTGTTCTGGAACTGTAAAATCACCAGGCAGCAACTTTCCCCATTGCTGTCTCTTAGGTCCCCATTATTTATTGCCTTTATGTTTTTCTGCATGACTGCTTAATTTTTCTCTCATCAGACTGGTTTCCTCTGTTCCCACATACACTATTCATACACTATTATGGCTGCTCCAATGCACATAAAGTTAGTAAACATCTGATTGACCCATCTTAGGACAAATGTTTCCTACTCTTGTCTAATCATCTATGACCAAGGGATAGGACTGAGGGATACAGAAGACTCTTCCGTTTGGAAGAGGACGGCCATAGAAAGAATATGAAGGGCATCTCTAGAACATGGTCCTCTCTCCTGAAATTAAACAAAACTGATGAGTAAAAGTATCTGGCAACATGGGTGAGATTTCATTTTAGAGAGTATAAAGTAAACCCAGAAATTTACCCAGAGCCCTAGAAACAACCTTTTCTGGGCACTCCATCTGGCTTGGCTGAGTCCAGCTCCTGTCTGCCTGGCTTCTGCTGCTTCTAAGCCCAGTTTTCAGAATGCAGAGGCCCTCACCAAAAGGTCTGATCATGTCAGGAGAACAAGGGCACTTAGAGATGATGTTTTGGCTACTAAACATAACCAGAGAGAGGAAGGAGAAAACCTGTCTTATGTCTATGTCAACAGATGTTCCCTCCCAGGATTGTCAGACCTCAGGGATCGGGCTTGAGGTGAAGGGAGGATCAGGTTTGGGGAAATAACTTATTCTTCTAGAACCAGTACCTATACTTTATATTAGCTATATTTTGCAGCATTTCGCATTCACTAGATACAATTGGGATTCTTGCAGAGAACCTGCACAGCTGAATTTTTTTATCCCCATTACACAGATGAGAAAATTGAGGTTATATGAGATGAAGTGACTTGTCTGAATTCACAAATTAGCTGCTGATCTGAGACTGGAACCCAAGCCTGCTGGACTTCCAGTCCAGGGTTCCACTGTACTCTGCCTGACAGTGATTTGGGGAGCAAGATTGTATCTAGGGAGAATATAGAGAAGACCAAAGCTTGTAGGTGGCTGGAGATGCAGAGTTAACCAGCTTATTAGCTCTTCAAAGATGAGGCTGGTTAAGGACCGTAGAGAATGAGGAATCGATCTGCCATTCCATGTGAAAATGGATTGTAGCCCCAGCCTGCATGCGCCAATGGAGCTGATTAGCACTTGCGTGAGTCTCCAGCCATCGATTGGCAGGTGAGAATCATTCTGGGAGCAGCGGGGGGGCCAGTCCTCTGCCACCTCTCTTCCCACCAGCTTCCTCTCTCTACAGAGGTTTTCTCCCCTGCCCTACCAGCAGAAATCTCCAAACCTCCCCCAACTTCCAGGCCTAATAGGTCCCCTAGCAGCTCCTGACCAAAAGAGAAGAGCATAGTGGGTACTCTTATTTGGCCATGCTAGGTGCAGCTGGTAGAAGGAAAGATGGTCTTTCTAAATGGCACTGCCTGCTTTCAGGGCCTAGTGTGACCAAGTGAGTGCAGGGTTTAGCTTGAAGCTTATATCATACAGTGAAAAAAATAAGAGTTCTGCCCCATATTGACTATGTAATGTTGGGCAAATCACTTATCTCTTTGAGTTCATTTCCCTATGTGTCTGTATGATGGTATATTTTATGTGTCAACTTGACTGGGCTAAGGGATACCTGGATATCTGGTAAAACATATCTGAGTGTGTTTGTAAGAGTGTTTCGGAAATAGATTAATATATGAATCAGTAGACTGAGTAAAGAAGATCCACCTTCACTAGTGTGGGTGGGCATCATTAAATCTGTTGCTGGGTTCAAATAGAACAAAAAGACAGAGGAAGGATGAGTTCGCTCTCCCCTTTTTGAGCTGGAATATCCATTTTCTCCTGCCCTAGGACATCAGAACATCTTGTTCTCAGGTCTTTGGAATCAGACTGAATCATATCACCAGTTTCCTGGTTCTCTAGCTTGAAGATGGCATGTTGTGGTACTTCTCAGCCTCCATAACCACGTGAGCCAATTACTATAATAAGTCTCCTCTTACATATGTCTATATATATCCTATTGGTTTTGTTCTCTGGAGAACCCTGATTAATATAGAAGGGATTAAAAATAGCTTTCTCACTGGATTGTTTGGATTAAATAAGGAAATGTGTATAAAAGTATTTTTTGCAGTCCCTGGCACATAGTAAGAACTAAAAATATTACTTGGAAATTGACTCTCCACTCTCCTCAAGAAGCACTCAACTCTGGGGAGCCCACTTAAGTTATCCCATTCCCATCTCTCTTTTTTATCATTTGAACATCATGTGCAAATGACAGCAAGAGCCTCGGTATTTTCTCTGACTTGAAGAAATTCTGACTGTAAGGAAGCTCGGCCTATTGTATTGGGTTGCTTTTGGGAGAGTGTACTGTCAATTTCCAGCAAAGAAACCAGACAGGCTTAGATTCATCAGACTGCCCATCCTCAAGGTTCAGCTGGATTCAGAGTTTCTATCCTAAAGTTGTCATACAGTATCTAGGGATGTCTGGATGTTCTTGTGCCTGTCAAGCTGGAAACTCTTCCATTACCCCAATTATGCTTAGTCTACATGGTCAGGATTCCTCAATTAGTTTTCTCTCCTGAGTTGAGCACTGCAGGACCATTGACGTTCTCTGATGTTACAGCCAGAGGGGAGCATCTTCTTGATGTCCACAATTGGACAGTGTGACTAAGAGTCACAAGCTCTGAGAGTGACCCCGAGGTCTGTAGTAGTAAAGAGGATTATGGTCAGAACCCTGGACAGAATCCACAGAGTCCTTGGTGCCTGGGGTTGAGGCTGCATTTAGTTGCCTTGCATCCACACTGAAGCAGTGAATGGGGAACAGAGTCAGCACCATGGACAGGTCAGCAACCTTTCACAGGCTTTGCTCTTGAAAATCAGTCTTCAAGACCCTGAATAGGGCCCTTGAGCAAGGACGCAGGAGCATAGCCTTGCCCCGCCTGGGGAACCGAGGCTCGTGGCCTGACTTGGGAGCCGGCTCTTCCCGCGGGGGTGGAGCCAAAAGCCCAGAACAGGCGGAGTCCCGCTACTGAGCTTGGGCACGCAGTCCCGCCTGGCCTCTGGAGCCAATGCTTGCAGCAATCCCACGAGCAGGCTCCTCCTGCAAGGGCAGGGCAAAAGCATGGAAACAGGCGGAGACCCGCAGTTGAGCAAAGGTGCTCACCACTGTCCTCAGGACCGAGCATAACGCCACCCACGGGGGCAGAGCAAAGACCAAGGCCACCAAAGCTTGTATACCCAAGCACATGATCCCAGCCACCCCTTGAAGGAAAGGCAGAAACTACAGCAACAGCCCCAGTGGGAAGGCACCGGCAACGCCCATACCCAAATGCCCTAGGCAGCAATGGCAGAGGGTGTGGCAGGCCTGCAGACAGACCACACCTAGGGAACAGAGACCACACCCAGAGGACTCCAGTGGCCAAGACTTTCTTTTACACAGAGAAGATGAGAAGGCAGAGAAATGCAATACAAATGAGTTAAGAGAAATCCCCAGAAAAGGACCTGCATGAATCAGATATAACCAAATTACCAGATGCAGAGTTTAAAATAACAATTATTAGGATGCTCAAAGATATTAGAACAACAATAGATGGTCATTACGAACACCTAAATAAAGGGATAGCAGATATAAAAATGGACATTGAAATAATAAAAAAGAATCAGTCAGAAATGACAAATACAATATCAGAAATGAAGAACACAATGGAAGGAATTAAAAGCAGGATGGATGAAGCTGAGAATTGAATCAGCAAGTTAGAGGACATGATAAATAAAGGCACAGAAGCAGAGCAGAAAAAAGAAAAGAGATTCAAAAAGTCTGAGGAAACTCTAAGAGAGCTCTGTGACAACATGAAGAGAAATAACATCCGCATCATAAGGGTTCCTGAAGAAGAAGAGAAAGAACAAGGGATAGAGACTTTGTTCAAGCATATCATAGCTGAAAACTTCCCTCAATTAAGGCAGGAAAACATCTCACATGTTCAGGAAGCACAGAGAAGTCCATTAAAGAGAAACCCAAAAAAATCAACACCAAGACACATCATAATTAAAATACCAAAGCTAAGTGATAATGAGAAAATATTAAAAGCTGCTAGAGAAAAAAAGACTATCCCCTACAAAGGAGCCCTCATAAGGATGACTTCCAACTTCTTAACAGAAACACTTGAGGCCAGAAGGGAATGGCAAGAAATATTCAAAGTAATGCAGAATAAGAGCCTACAACCAAGACTGCTTTATCCAGCAAGGCTATCGTTTAAAATGGAAGGAGAAATAAAAAGTTTTACAGACAAAAAAACCCTCAAGGAATTCACTACAACCAAACCAAGGCTGCAAGAAATGCTAAGGGGCCTGTTGTAAACAGATCAAAGGAGAAAAAGAATATAGCAAAAGAGGAATAAAATTTTAAAGAATAAAATGGCAATAAACAATTACATATCAATAATAACCTTAAATGTAAATGGATTAAATGATCCAGTCAAAAGACATAGGGTAGCTGCATGGATAAGAAAACAGGACCCATACATATGCTGTCTACAAGAGACACACCTTAAAAAAAAGATGCACATAGACTGAAGATAAATGGATGGGAAAAAATATTTCACGCAAATGGAAATGAAAAAAAAGCTGGGGTAGCAATACTTATATCAGACAAAATGGACTTTAAAACAAAGACTATAGTAAGAGATAAAGAAGGTCACTACATAATGATAAAGGGAGCAATCCAACAGAAAGATATAACCATTATAAATATCTATGCACCTAATATAGAAACACCTAAATATATAAAGCAGACTTTGATGGATTTAAAGGGAGAGATCAACAGCAATACTATAATAGTAGGGGATTCCAATACCCCACTAACATCACTAGATAGATCCTCAAGAAAGAAAATTAACAAAGAAGCAGCAGACTTAAAGGACATACTAGATCAACTCGATTTAATAGATATCTTCAGAACCTTTTACCTTAAAACAGCAGAATATACATTCTTTTCAAGCACTCATGGTACATTCTCCAAAATAGACCACATGTTAGGGCACAAAAGCGGTCTCAACAAATTTAAGAAGATTAAAATCATATCGAGCACTTTCTCTGATCACAATGGTATTAAACTAGAAATCAACCACAAAAGAAAAACTGAAAAATACTCAAACACTTGGAAACTAAATAGCATGTTATTAAATAACGAATGGGTAAACAATGAGATCAAAGAAGAAATTTAAAAATTCTTAGAAACAAATGATAATGAGCATACATCAACTCAAAATTTATGGGACACAGCAAAAGCAGTCCTGAGAGGGAAGTTCATAGCATTACAGGCATACCTCAAGAAGCTAGAAAAAGCTCAAATAAACAACTTGACCCTACATCTAAAAGAACTAGAAAAAGAACAGCAAGTAAAGCCTAGAGCTAGAAGAAGGAAGGAAAAAATAAAGATCAGAGCAGAAATAAATGACATAGAGGCTAAAGAAACAATACAGAGGATCAATGAAACCAGGAGCTGGTTCTTTGAAAAGGTAAACAAGATCGATGAACCTTTAACCAGACTCACCAAGAATAAAGGAGAGAGGACTCAAATAAATAAAATTAGAAACGAGAGTGGAGAAATAACAACTGACACAACAGAAATGCAAAATATCATAAGAAAATACTATGAAGAACTGTACGCCAAAAAACTAGACAACCTAGATGAAATGGACAAATTCCTTGAAACATATAATCTTCCAAAAATTAATCTGGAAGAATCAGAAAACCTAAACAGACCAATTACAACAAATGAGATTGAAACAATTATCAAAAAGCTCCCCAAAAAGAAAAGTCCTGGGCCTGATGGCTTCACAAGTGAATTCTAACAAATATTTAAAGAAGAACTAACTCCTATCCTTCTCAAGCTATTTCAAAAAATTCAAGAGGAAGGAAGACTTCCAAGCTCCTTTTATGAGGTGAGCATAATTCTGATTCCAAAACCAGGCAAAGACAACACAAAGAAAGAAAATTATAGGCCAATATCCCTGATGAATTTAGATGCTAAAATCCTCAACAAAATATTAGCAAACTGGATCCAGCAATATATGGAAAAAATCATACACCATGATCAAGTGGGATTTATTCTTGGGAGGCAAGGCTGGTACAATATTCACAAATCAATCAATGTGATTCATCACATACACAAAAGGAAGGAGAAAAACCACATGATAATTTTAATAGATGCAGAAAAAGCATTTGATAAAATCCAGCACCCATTCATGATCAAAACTCTCAGCAAAGTGGGAATACAGGGAACATACTTCAACATGATAAAGACCATCTATGACAAACCCACAGCCAACATTATACTCAATGGGCAAAAATTAAAAGCAATCCCCTTAAGATCAGGAACAAGGAATGGGTGCCCCCTTTCACCACTCTTATTCAACATAGTTCTGGAAGTCCTAGCCACAGCAATCAGCCAAGAAAAAGAAATAAAAGGCATCCAAATTGGAAAAGAAGTAAAACTATCATTATTTGCAGATGATATGATATTGTATATAAAAAACCCTAAAGTCGCAGTCAAAAAACTACTAGACCTGATAAATGAATTTGGCAAGGTGGCAGGATATAAAATCAATACTCAGAACTCAGAGGCATTTTTATACACTAACAATGAACTGTCAGAAAGAGAAATTAAGAAATCAATCCCCTTTACCATTGCAACCAAAAAAATAAAGTATGTAGGAATAAATTTAACCAGGGAGATTAAAGACTTGTACTCAGAAAATTATAAAACATTGATAAAAGAAATCAGGGAAGATACGAACAGGTGGAAGCATATACCATGCTCATGGTTAGGAAGAATAAACATCATTAAAATGTCTATATTACCCAAAGCAATTTATAAATTCAATGCAATACCGATTAAAATACCAATGACTTACTTCAAAGATATAGAACACATATTCCAAAAATTTATATGGAACCAAAAGAGAACATGAATAACCTCAGCAATCTTGAAAAGGAAGAATAGAGTGGGAGGTATCACACTTCCGGATATCAAGTTATACTACAGGGCCATTGTACTCAAAACAGCCTGGTACTGGCATAAGAACAGGCATATAGATCAATGGAACAGAACTGAGAACCCAGAAATAAACCCACACCTTTATGGACAACTGATATTTGACAAAGGAGGTAAGAGCATACATTGGAGTAAAGACAGCCTCTTCAACAAATGGTGTTGGGAAAATTGGAAAGCTACCTGCAAAGAAATGAAACTAGACCACCAACTTATACCATTCACAAAAATCAACTCAAAATGGATAAAAGACTTAAATGTAAGCTGTGAAACCATAAGCATCTTAGAAGAAAACATAGGCAGTAAACTCTCTGACATTTCTCGCAGCAATATATTTGCCGATTTGTCTCCACAGGCAAGTGAAATAAAAGACAGGATAAACAAATGGGACTATATCAAACTAAAAAGCTTCTGCACAACTAAAGACAATAAGAACAGAATAAAAAGACAAACTACACAATGGGAGAACATATTTGACAATGCATCTGATAAAGGGTTAATAACCAAAATTTATAAAGAACTTGTAAAACTTAATACCAGGAAGACAACCAATCCAATCCAAAAATGGGCAAAAGAAATGAATAGACATTTCTCCAAAGAGGACATACAGATGGCCAATAGGCATATGAAAAAATGCTCAACATCACTAATCATTAGAGAAATGCAAATTAAAAAAAAATTTTTTTTGTACTTTTTTTGTATTTTTCTGAAGCTGGAAACGGGGAGAGACAGTCAGACAGACTCCCACATGCGCCTGGCCGGGATCCACCCGGCACTCCCACCAGGGGGCGACGCTCTGCCCACCAGGGGGCGATGCTCTGCCCCTCCGGAGCGGCGCTCTGTTGTGACCAGAGCCACTCCAGCGCCTGAGGCAGAGGCCACAGAGCCATCCCCAGCGCCTGGGCCATCTTTGCTCCAATGGAGCCTTGGCTGCAGGAGGAGAAGAGAGAGACAGAGAGGAAGGAGAGGGGGAGGGGTGGAGAAGCAGATGGGCGCTTCTCCTGTGTGCCCTGGCCGGGAATCGAACCCAGGACTTCTGCACGCCAGGCCGATGCTCTACCACTGAGCCAATCGGCCAGGGCCAAGAAATGCAAATTAAAACCACAATGAGATATCACCTCACACCGGTCAGAATGGCGCTCATCAACAAAACAACACAGAATAAGTGCTGGCGAGGATATGGAGAAAAGGGAACCATCCTGCACTGCTGGTGGGAATGCAGACTGGTGCATCCACTGTGGAAAACAGTATGGAGATTCCTCAAAAAATTAAAAATTGAACTGCCTTTTGACCCAGCTATCCCACTGTTAGGAATATACCCCAAGAACAGCATAGCACTGTATGAAAAGAAGAAATGCACCCCTACGTTTATGGCAGCATTGTTCACAATAGCGAAGATCTGGAAACAGCCCAAGTGTCCATCAGAGGACGAGTGGATTAAAAAGCTTTGGTACGGCCCTGGCCGGTTGGCTCAGCGGTAGAGCGTCGGCCTAGCGTGCGGAGGACCCGGGTTCGATTCCCGGCCAGGGCACACAGGAGAAGCGCCCATTTGCTTCTCCACCCCTCCGCCGCGCTTTCCTCTCTGTCTCTCTCTTCCCCTCCCGCAGCCGAGGCTCCATTGGAGCAAAGATGGCCCGGGCGCTGGGGTTGGCTCTGTGGCCTCTGCCTCAGGCGCTAGAGTGGCTCTGGTTGCAACATGACGCCCAGGATGGGCAGAGCATCGCCCCCTGGTGGGCAGAGCGTCGCCCCTGGTGGGCAGAGCGTCGCCCCTGGTGGGCGTGCCGGGTGAATCCCGGTCGGGCGCATGCGGGAGTCTGTCTGACTGTCTCTCCCTGTTTCCAGCTTCAGAAAAATGGAAAAAAAAAAAAAAAAAAAGGCTTTGGTACATATATACTATGGAATACTACTCAGCCATAAGAAATGATGACATCGAATTATTTACAACAACATGGATGAACCTTGATAACATTATACTGAGCGAAATAAATAAATCAGAAAAAACTAGGAACGATATGATTCCATACATAGGTGGGACATAAAGGTGAGACTCAGAGACATGGACAAGAGTGTGGGGGTTGCGGGGTGGGGGGGAGGACAGGGAGGGGGAGGGGGAGGGGAGGGGCACAAAGGAAACCAGTTGGAAGGTGACGAAGGACAGTTGGACTTTGGGTGATGGGAATGCAGCATGAGCAAATGGCAAAATGACCAGGAGCTGTTTTCTCTGAACATATGTACCCTAATTTATCAATGTCACCCCATTAAAATTAATAAAAAAAGACCCTAAATAGGCCCTGGCCGATTGGCTCAGTGGTAGAGCATCACCCCAGTGTGTGGAAATCCCAGATTCGATTCCTGTTCAAGACACACAGGAGAAGCAACCATCTGCTTCTCCACCCTTCCTCCTCACCTTTCTATCTCTTTCTTAACCTCTTGCATCCAAGGCTCCATTAAAGCTCTTGGCAGGGCGCTGAGGATGGCTCCCTGAACTCCTCCTCAGGCACTAGAATGGCTCCGGTTGCAATGGAGTCAACGCCCCAGATGGGCAGAACATCGCCCCCTGTTGGGCATGCTGAGTAGATCCCGATCGGGCGCATGCAGGAGCCTCTCTATCTCCCCGCTTCTCACTTCAGAAAAATTAAAAATAAAATAAAATGAAAAATAAAAAAGACCCTGAATTAGTCAAGATTCTTCTGACTGCAAGAAATGAAAACTTGCTTCAAACCACCCTAAGCTAGTCTTTGGATGAACCAGATAAGAGAGATGAGATGGGGCCTTTGGTGGCACTGAATGCCAAGATTTGGTGAAATGAGTAATGGCAAGTTATATATAAGTTTAAAGTTTACTTTAAAACAA